>NC_140592.1:99404141-102278375 GCF_964204655.1 Triturus cristatus
CCTGGTTTCACTGAGGTCTTTGTCTTGTAATGACAAAATGTAAGTTTGCCTTCAGGACAATGTAATGCGATTTTTGCTTACTGCATGAACTTACTCCTCTGCCTTATATATATATACACACACACACACACACACACACACACATGCACACACTCACACACACACACACACACACACACAGTTTTATGGCAGATGAAAGTCCACATATGGTTAATGTATCTGTATTTGGTATAGAAGGGAAAAGCTCTCTATAAAGTACTGATTGTGGGGTTGAGTGTAGGTTTTGGGTTTGAATGGCAAAAGTAGTTTGAAAAAAACGAATTGACCTCCAAAACTGGAGGAGGTATCATCCCAGTATCAGACCTGCCAACTAAATCAAAAATAACACCATGTGAGAAGGGGGAGGGGCCCTGAAGGGGCGGGCCACGTGCTTAGAACTACCTAAGAGGCACTTGTGCCCCAACCGCGCCCCCAAACCCTCTCTCCAAAAATAAATAGGTAAATAAATAAGCAAGCTTACTTAGGCTGGTGCCAAAAACCTGGGGTGTCTTCACACACCTTAATAGATAGTTCAAAGCCTCCCAAATGGGCTGACAATCCACTATTTTCAGTGGTTTTCAGCTTGTTTTCCCTGCCACCTTGTGATATCAGCTCCTCACTGGGTGACCGTCTGAAGAGAGTCAATGTTGTGTGTTACTCGGTGGCACTGTGTGAGTTGGCAGGTCTGCAGTGTACCTGAGAATACTTTGTTATACCAGGCACGTTACCCCATCTCTCTGTGTCTCAGCCACTGTAACATTGAGTCTGGGGCCCAGTCAACATGTCCTTTCCAGGCACACAAATACAGAGAACAGAGGCCTCAACCAGCCAGTCCTCCCAGGCATATTTCTACGCAGATACCGCAAATCCAGGCCAGGACGACATTTCCATGCAAACTATGTTAGCAGATCGATACAGCAAATCTATGTCCAGATATTTCATCTCTCCCACATATGTAACTACAAAGATACAGAGAAGGCTGGACTCTTACAATCTGTCCCTCCCAGACGTGTTGCCAGACAGATGCAGTGAATACAGGACCCAGACATCCTTCCCTTCCAGAGATGACACTAAATAGATAAGGAAAATATAGGGCAGAAGTAGCTCTTCCTCTCTAGCCTTCACATCATACTAATACAAGTCATATTGTGCAATTTTATCAGCATTTGTATGGTGACTTCATACATTAATATGGTGCTGAAACATTTTCGGAATCAGGGCCCTCTTGTATGTTGGTGGGATGGTGTTTAATGAGAGAGAGAGATGATGAGAGTGAGCGGGGGAGTTGGAGAGACAAAGACAGAGAAGAACATAGTCTGTGTGTATGACAGGGTGAGTGAGTGAGTGAGGTTGTGCATGAAGGTGACAGAAACTGTGCATATCAGATGGTTGCGATTAACGGTGGTCCATCAGGATACGAAACCAGGAGAATCCAAGGAGAGTGGGAGATTTATGACTCCTCGCCCTTTGGAAGTGTGTGCACGCACATCAAAGCTAGCTTCCTCTCCCTGACCTATACATTTACATGTAGGACCACAAGGGCAAGACTAAGATGGTGGGAATTAGAGTTACAAATAACAAAAGCTGGGACATCTGTGAGGCCACAGATTTTGGGGTTCTAGGAGGAGTGGTCTTCGGGATGCTGAGGAAAGTACCCTGGCACTCGCAAACCATAAGGTATTCTTGACTAGGCAATCTACGTCTAGAATCTCCTTATGGGTTACCTAGATGGCTGCTGTAGTGCACCTCCTATGCTTCGGGCCATGTAAGGGAACTGTCCACTGGGATATGGGCTACCCTTTTTCTGATATAGGGCCCGGACTCCTGCCCAATTCATTTAAGGAAAGTGAGTGAGTGAGAGTGAGTGTAGTGTTGTGCACTATAGCGTAGTGTTCCTTTTGAGGACGGAAATACCTTGGCATGTTTCCCCTGTCTGCAACCACATGACTCATGTCAACTGTGCAAGACTACAAATGCCCCACAATGTTAAGGAAGGGCTTCAAAGGTAGGGGTGGTGGTAGCTCCTTGGGGATAGGGAGCACTGGGAGGGGTGGGTTGCAACAAGTTGAAATTGGGGATGTGATATGCATTTGGCAGGGAAGGGAGATTTACAGGGTTAGGAATAGATAGTATGAAAGGGAGTTGAGAATGAAGAAGGGGAAACTGAAGGAGGAGAGGTGAGGAAGATGCAAGGGGAGAGCTAAGAGGGGAAGGAAGAACTGCAACAAGAGAGAGAGGGGAGGGAGGGCAGCAAAAGGAGAGGGGGAATAAGAATGAAAACCTCAATCAATCAATCAGTCAGGGCTTTATATAGCGTGGCTACTCACCCGTAAGGGTCTTAAGGTGCTGGTGCTGTAGTTGGAAAGTTTCTGTGGGAGACTGAAGAAGATGGAAGAGCGAGCTGTGCAAGGTGGCTGGAGGAAGACTAGAAAGATGCAGGAGGAGAAGAGAACAGGAAGATTGGAGTAGGCCAGTGGACGAGTGAGAAGAATGGCTTCTCGAGGAGAGGTGATGAGTTAAGGGGTTTGTGAGTAGAGACAGAAAGTATAGCTAGAGACGTAGCAGTGTAGGTGAGAAGTCAAAGCTGCGCAAATGTGGTTAAGCAGCAGAAACAGAAAGAACGGAGGTAGCATTGAAGAAGTAAATGTGAAAAAAAGGACATGGGGAATATGCCTGGAGAGGATGAAAGAAGATGTCAGAGCCAAAAAAAAACATAATGAGGAGGGCTGTAGGTGAGGACAAGAAGTAAGTACAGTTGGTTGAACGGTGAGGAAGAGAAGAGAGCTAAGCACAAGAAGATGGACGGAGAATGAAAAGCTACAGAAGAAGAGCAGAGAAGAAATGGAACAATTGGGAAACAAGATGTGGCAAATAAACAGCTCCACGAAGAGGTGGGGAAGAAAGATAAAAGCTGCAGAGAAGTAAGGAAGTAGGTAAAGCTGGAGAGAAATATTTGAGAGGAAGAAGGGAAGATCACACAAAATAATTGGGGGGAAAAGGGAGGGCTGAAGGAGGGGAGATAATGGGAAAAGCAGCAGAAGAAGAAGCGTCGAAAATATGGCAGGAAAAGGAAAGGTGAGTGGGTGAAAAGGAGAGCTACAGGTGAAGTGGGTTTGGAGAACACTGAAAAAGAAGAGAAGTGAAGGAAGTACTGTAAATGGTGTGGTTGGAAGATGAATGGTTGGAAAGAGGTTTCACCAATTGCAACAACAAGAACGTTGTATATATGATTACCTGCCCATGCGGCCTGTAATACGTAGGAATGACCACCAGACCCATCAAAGTTCGCATTGGGGAGCATAGGAGCAACATACGTTGTGGGAGAAGTACTACTAAGATGTCGACCCACTACCTGACACACAATCATGGAATGGGGGACTTGAGGTGGACCGCGATTGAACAATTGAATAGCGAAAATGGCTTGTTTGAGAAAGAACAGCGGTGGATGTTCCGTCTCGGGACACAGACAGATGGGCTCAATGATGAAATACCGTGGAACCAGTTTACATGAGTAGTGTCCCCTGGTGTGACTTTTGCATCCTCCTCTCTTTGAACAAGACCAGTAGAACTTATCTTCCCTACAGGCCCCTGACAGGTACTGCAACCGCTCTTGGGAACCCTACTGGGTCCCAAGCACCAGTAGATCCATGTACGTACGAATCTCCCATATTAGTGTCCCTGGGCACCAACTTCCATTCTAAAAACTCTTACTATCATATAGAACTATTATGGCCATTTTGTACCACCCAATTGTTTCATTTAATAGCATCCGGGATTCAGTTTATAACGAATTAAGAATTCCGGCGGTCTAGTGTTTTTGATTTCGTGGAAATGTATTAACTTCCGGTTCTCCACAATTACATCCGGCAACTAATGAACAGACACCGCCATACGTGGCGGTACAGCGCTCTCCTAACGTCACCGGAACTTCGTCCGGTGCTCATCATAGGTTAGCGCTCTAGCTTTAAAGGTCCTCCGGCCACACACGGGTGCGATTACTTATGCTCCTAACTTGGAGCGGGAACTACAATTAAGAGCCCTATATAATAACTGCCCACAATCTACTTCATTGTCCAGCGGAGCCACGGGGAGGCCAGACACGGCGGGGCAGTGTTCCAGGAGCAGTGAGTATGGCATAGACAACTAATGACATTGAGTGTAAGTCTGAACTGACAATCACTGAAACGATTTGCCTGTCTTTTTCTTTAGGTTGCAACCATAGGCAGCCCTCCCACCCGTAACAGGCTCATGGGGTGTATTTCCTTTTAAAATCAAGTAGGTACCTTATTCATCACATAGTTGAACCTGCTCCCGGATACACCTTTGTATATATGTATATATATATATATATATATACTTTAACAGATAAATGTGAAAAAAACCTCACGAACTGAACTGACCGAGTCCTTTTGCAGTGTGTCTGTATTATGTTTCATGTGTGTTAGTCTTTGTCAATGTCTAATTATTTCTCCCATAAACAGTGGGACACATCACCATCAATCTGCACTGTGACTAAAGATAAGGAGTATATATTCACTCATGTTGCACTTCTTTTTCAGGTCACTTAATTATCACGATGGATGATGTCTTTATCTCGCATTTTATACATATTATGCCATTTTTACTTCCAGATAAACGATGACAGATACCTATTTAAGTATCGTATATGTGCTTTGACAATTCTCATGCACTGTATAATTAACCACACAAACACATTTTCAGTAATGTAATTGAGTTTAATGAACACACCACATAATTAGTGAGTGTAGAAGGGATCTGCGTGGTCCTGAAGAAGGAGCCAGGGGGGCTTCGAAACATGTTGACTGACATAGGGGGTATAGGTCATTGAGGCAAACAAACCTTCCTCCCCACATCTTTTTAACAATACCAGCTCAAAGGTATATTAAAATCTAGACCAACGAGCCAGGTATCTTTTAAAACCTCACCTTTCCATTCACTCCTGACCCTTCCACTCACACTCCTACACGACACACAGTCGTCTCATAACAACAGTGTTCCCGTGTATTTCATAGGTTGTAGCACGCCCCGTCCCGTAGAGGGGCGGGAAGACCCCTATGATGAAGCATGACACCAAGAGCCCTTTTGGTGTGTGAGGGGTATTTAAACAAACTGTGTGTTTTTCCCACCACTGTAGGAAACATACTCAATCTGGGAGGACATGGCTTTTGAAACTATCTGAGGGTGGATCTTTTTGGTTAAGTATCTATGGTTGGAATGAGATGCAGGAGAAAAGGTAAGAGGAGGAGACACAACCGAGGATGTATGAGGAAAATGAGCTGTGTGTGAGCAAAATACAGTTTTAGTGAAAGGAGTAATAGAGAGCTGGCTGAGGGAAGAGAAAGATGTGGAACAAACTGTCAGAGGAAAGGAGAAAGGTGCTGCAGCAGAGGAAAACAATAGAGGGTAAGCCTGCAAAGTCTGGGGTCAAGACCTATCTCTACTACAGAATGGTATATCATGGAAACATGATTGTCAGAGAAAGAGGAGGACAATGTGGTAACATGGTGTTGGTTCTGAAAAGGGATTTGCAGACACTTCTGTGAGGTATTGAGTGATATGCTGCTGTTGAAGGTGGTAGGGGTTATCAGTGTGCGACTAATTAAGAGGCGTCCTTCTGAGAAGTATCTGGAAAGTGTGTAGATTAATTGGGAGGTACAGAGATGGTTTCTAGTGTAAAGCAAAACAGGGGTTGAGGTTTTAGTATTGACCTGCACAAATATTGACTCCACAATATTGACCTGCACTTTATCATCAAGGAAAATGGATGCAGAGTCTGAGTAGTGAATCTATACTTTGCTCTAATGAAAGCAAAACACTTATACAAAGAGCATCTTTTAGTTATTTCAGGTTGGCTGGGATGTATTTTCATCAATCCAAGGCTATAATACTGGGCTTGGGTTGGTAGAATGATGTGGTCATTTTTCAGCTCAGTGTGTTTTGCACTGGCTAATTCTTCTGATACGCTTAACGTTTTGCTGCAAAAATGACAAAGGTTTTGACACTTTTCTAGTTGGTGTGGAAAACAGTGTACTAACCCAATGCTTAAAAATACTGCTAGAGAAATAGACATTTGCAGTGCACAGATTTAGAGTGTCGTTGGTGTTGTAGATGCACTCTGTGAGAGGAGCAGGTCTCCATCTTAGAGCAGGAACCTATCCAGAGTTCCCAGTTAGTGCTTTGCATTAGACCAGGAACCAATCCAGAGTTCCTATCCAGAGTTCCCAGTTAGTGCTTTGCATTAGACCAGGAACCAAACCAGAGTTCCTATCCAGAGTTCCCAGTTAGTGCTTTGCATTAGACCAGGAACCAATCCAGAGTTCCTATCCAGAGTTCCTAGTTAATGCTTTGCATTAGACCAGGAATCAATCCAGAGTTCCTATCCAGAGTTCCTAGTTAATGCTTTGCATTAGACCAGGAACCAATCCAGAGTTCCTATCCAGAGTTCCTAGTTAATGCTTTGCATTAGACCAGGAACCAATCCAGAGTTCCTATCCAGAGTTCCTAGTTAGTGCTTTGCATTAGAGCATTAGACTAGGAACCTATCCAGAGTTCCTATCCAGAGTTCCTAGTTAGTGCTTTGCATTAGACCAGGAACCAATCCAGAGTTCCTATCCAGAGTTCCTAGTTAGCGCTTTGCATTAGACCAGGAACCTATCCAGAGTTCCTATCCAGAGTTCCTAGTTAATGCTTTGCATTAGACCAGGAACCAATCCAGAGTTCCTATCCAGAGTTCCTAGTTAGTGCTTTGCATTAGACCAGGAACCTATCCAGAGTTCCTAGTTAATGCTTTGCATTAGACCAGGAACCAATCCAGAGTTCCTATCCAGAGTTCCTAGTTAGTGCTTTGCATTAGACCAGGAACCTATCCAGAGTTCCTATCCAGAGTTCCTAGTTAATGCTTTGCATTAGACCAGGAACCAATCCAGAGTTCCTATCCAGAGTTCCTAGTTAGTGCTTTGCATTAGACCAGGAACCTATCCAGAGTTCCTAGTTAATGCTTTGCATTAGACCAGGAACCTATCCAGAGTTCCTATCCAGAGTTCCTAGTTAGTGCTTTGCATTAGACTAGGAACCTATCCAGAGTTCCTATCCAGAGTTCCTAGTTAGTGCTTTGCATTAGAGCAGGAACCTATCCAGAGTTCCTAGTTAGTGCTTTGCAAAGTCTATGTGGCATTCTAAGCTTCCTGGAGTTTGGTTCTGACCTATACTGTGCACCCCACCCCCCTTCTGCTGGCCAAGGCTATGCTTCTCTGATAAGCTCTAACTGAGAGTGAAACACATGTCAGGAGCTGCTTTTAATTATGCCAGATTGCACTAAGTGGTATTTCAGTAATCCAGAGTGGTAATATTGTGCCAAGAATGGTTAAATACCTTTGTCATTTTTCAGCTTGGCATGTATGGCACTACCTGATCCTATGCTTAAGGATTGTGCTGCAAAAATGAAAAAGGCTTTGACACTTTTCTAGTTTCGCTTGGATAACCATCTTCTAAACCAGTGCTTAAAACATTTGCTAGGAAGGTAAACAATTGAAGGGAACAGGTTTAGAGAGATGCTGTTGTACATGCTCTCCCTAAAAAGGTGCAACTCTCCATCACAAAACCAGGAACTTCCCAGATGTCATAGCTGATGCCCTATACACACATTCCTAGACGATATAGTGATAGTTGAAACTGTGCATTTTTTATTCATATAGGTTGATATTACTGCTCTTGATATTGTGACATACAACTCACAATGGTAGGTAACACTACATTATCATCCCTTGGAGTGGCAAATCCCATCCCAACATGCTCCATGTTTGAGTGAGGTGTACTCTTGAATGTCACTTTGACTAGGGTAGGAATAATATTTGTCTTGGTACTGAAAGCACGTACCCCCCAAGCAGGACTGACATGGGTAACCAAAACTAGCTGGGCAAAAATGCCAAACCAGCCCTTCTCCCTTTGTCTCTTTGCACAATCTCTCTCTTTCCATCCATCCTAGGCGTCCTGGATTTGCCAGGACTGTCCCGGTTTTCAACAGGTATGATGCTGGTTTTAAAAATTAAATTTGATTTATTTTCTTAGTGCCTCTTCCGTGTTTCTATGTTGATGAGCGCTGTCCTTCTTTTCCACTTTGTTGATGTAAAATTGTAGTCCTTCCTCTATTTTTGCAAAATGTCCCAGTTTTTGGGTCACACGATATGGTCACCCTAATCAATAAATCAATCCATCCATCCTTTCTCTCTCCTCTCTTCCCTTCCTTACCCCTCTCTGAACTCTTTCTCCCTACCGTCCCCCTCCCTCTCTTCTCTTCCTCCTTCTCTTGATGCCTCCCTGTCTGCAGCAATTAACCTCAAGACCTGGGAATGTGGCAGAGGAGCCAGGAGTGATCTTGGGCTTTGAAGCTACCTCCAAGGTCTCCAGCCCACCGTTGAATAAAAGACCTGTCCGGCCCTGCACAAGAGCAGCAGCAATGCCATACTTTTCTAGCAGAATTTGTGCAGCATGAGATGTAGGGGCGCTGTCTCGCCCACCAGCATTGTGCGCCCCAACTTGTCCATAATTGGAAGCAGGGAGTTGGGGATTTCAGAGCTAGAAAATGAGCCACTCCCCCATTCGCCTGCATTTGTACCTTTTAATGGGATGCGTAGATCTTTCTGGGGAAACTGAAAGGGGAAGCGGGTGTGGCGTAACGGCCAGAGCTGCCAGCTTTGGAACTGGGGAACCAGTCTCAGGTTCGGCTTAACGTCCTGTCTTGTGTTTCTAAGCAGATCACCAAAAATGAACGTGTCCTTATGTAATGTAACTGGTGCTCAAGTAAAGCGCTCCAATACCTCAGGGTCGCGTTCGCGCTATATAAAACTGCAAAAAATGTAACAGCTTTCAGGATCTGCACGGCATTCAGGACAGCGCGCCTCGCTCGCGGACAGGAGGCACAGCAATTTGTTCAGCCATGATCTTTCTACCTCGAAATCCAATTCTGATTCCCCAGTCGGTGTCGGTTCTCAATTTGCTAATCCATATTTAATTTGAAATCACAAAACACCACGTTTTTGAGATAAGCTTTTAAAATGCCTCCTACGCAGCGTGCCTGGCTGTCTGTGGGGACCCAGCTGATAACCTGTGAAAATCATACGCTTCAATTAGCCAGGAGGAAGCCGAGGCGATGTGACGGCATCAGGAGCGGTGTCACGAGGAGGAAGTGGGCGGAGGGAGAGGGGTCAAAGCATGACAAGGAAGGGGAGGCCGTAATCTGCAGGAGGAGCTGGCTGTGTTATTTATTTAGCCTATTACAGATGGTCTTGTACACGTGAGACCCACACAACTATGCAGGGGCATTTTACATTCCTGCTAAGAAAATAAAGGGCCCCAAAATCGTTAACCAAAGGCACTATCTGTTTTTTAGTCAAAATTTACACTGGTGCAAACTTTCACGCACGCATACGTTTGTATTTTTGCTGCCCTATTTTAGCTGGTGGCACAACACACCGATGTAAACAGGGGTTTGGGGAAAACCCGAGGCCACGAATATCATGCAGTGAAAGGAGGGTCATGGTAGGGTCCTCTCAGCATTGGGCCTGAAGTGGCGGTGGCTGCTGCGAGGCTCTTTTATGATGGAGAACGAGGCGCTACGTGAATAGCCGCATCTTTTCTGAAATATAGGAATGATGTGGCAGGCCTGATGTGTGGAGGACAGAGCAACTGAACGTGTGCCTGCGAATACACACAAAGGGGCATATTTACTGATCTTTCGCACAGGGCAGCAGGCAAAAATGCTGCGCTGCATTGCGTGAAAGGGAGAAAGCAGAAATGCTCCATATTTACAAAGCACTGGCGTAACGAAACATGAGGGGGGCCCACAGCAAGGTGCGTGGAGTGGCCCCCTCCGGACTCAATCAGGAGCTCTCCAGCCAGAGTATTGTGCTGCTATGGAGCTTCTCTGCTTCTCCTTGTGCTAGTGCACCTTGTGCAGGTCAGTGCTAATGCAAGCACCCTTGCACGATGGTGCAAGGGTGTCTGCGTTATGAGCAGGAATGTTTTTCTGCTGGAAAGTATACCTAAGTGCACAGAAACATTCCTTAGAGGCATATTCCTCTTTCTACGTGTGCCACAGAGTGCAGCACATATGGAAAGAGGAAATTACGAGGAGAAATAAAGACATTTTTCATTGCTACGCCTCACTTGGGAAGGTGTGGCATACTGGCGAATTACAAGGTTTACTTGGTTTAGTAATCTGTGCCAAAACCTATGGATGAATGCATTGGAACTCCCATGCTCCACCCATGGAACGCCCTCCAAACGCCAGGTAATGCAAAGCAACGCTATGTACTGCTTTGCATTACTGCATATTGATTAAACCACAGAAAGAAATGTAAAGTGGCTTTGCATGCCTTAATAAATACCAAAAAAAAATTTGCTTTGTGGTTTCGCCACTGTTAGAAATGGGATTTCTGGTTGGCTAAGGCTTGCGCCAAAGCCAGGCAGAAACCACCACTCTAATCAGGGCAAGGGAGTTACACACTGAAGATAACCCCTTCTCACCCCCTTGGTAGCTTGGCATGAGCAGTCAGGCTTATCCCAGAGGCAAATTGTAAAGCGTTTGCGCAACACACACACACAACAGCAACAAACTAGGCACACCACAAAAGAAACTCCACAAAAGGTTAGATAAAAAAATAGCCTTTGTATTATCATAAACACATTAGAAACCTAATCACACATTTACACTGTGCCACCTGGCACGGGCAATATTCACAGGGGATTACATACAGGACCAGGCCAATCGGGCCATGGTCAGAACCATCAGAACAGGTAAGTAAATGCAAAAAATAACCAGTAACTACTGGTACCATAATGACCTAAGCATTATCACATTAGCATTAGACACCATCCTAAAATATCACAGGAATCAACAACATAAACCCAGTATACCCCAAGCACACCCTGACATAACCCCCAGGCCAAACAGCCTTTTCTAGGGCTCCAATGACCTATGTCCAGCAAAGTCAGAGCTCAGCTGCCAATGCAGCAATAATGAAAAAGTGCACAATGCACAGGCCTAAACGTAGCAGCTGCCGCTAATTGCGGTGCAGCTGTGCAGGCAAAGAATGTGGGCACTGGGAAAACGGCGCTGGGCTCTGGGGCCCTGCTAGTCCTAAAGCCACCAACACCATGTCAGAAAAAAGGCCAGGAGAAAGGCAAAAAGTTTAGGGATGACCTTGCAAAAAGGGCCAAGTCCAACAGCCACTAAAGTGATGTAAAACTAATGCAAAGTCATAGTAAGTCTTTGTTAGAATCCGGGTTCTCTGGTTGGCACAGGTAGGTACTTGTGACAAGCAGGGAACCTTTCCTCCAGTCAGGGTAAGGGGGTACACTCCTAAAATAACCCCTGCTCACCCTCTAGGTAGCTTGGCGCGAGCAGACAAGGCTTATCTCAGAGCGTTATAGGTTAAGCATTTGTGAACACATACAGTAACCAAGTGACAACACTACAAATGGACACCACACAGGTTTTATATTAAAAATAAGGATTCTTTATATAGAGTTACCACAAGACCATTAAATGACAAAAATACACAATACTGTTACTTTAGATGGTAGAATTTTGCTTAGTTCTCTTAAGTTCTTAAATGCGACACTTTAAGTCAATGTACCTTTTAGATGCGACACTCAGGGCAACGAAAGTGTTGCAACGATGTTGATGCGATGAAGTTTTTGGTGCAAAGAAATAAAGAAGTGAAGATCTTCCAGATGCGTTACGCTTTTCCGATGTTGCGAGAAGACTTGACTCGAAGCGTCAGCTACAGCGGCGTCACCCTTTACGCAATGCGACGACAGCGGCCTTGGCAGCGGCACTCTTCTCCGACATTTGCGAGACGCTTCCGCTCGATGCGATGTAACAGCGGCGACACCCCTTTACACGATGCGACGACAGCAGCTCTGACGGCGGCACGCTTCTCCGTGGATGCGAGGCGCTTTTCTTGATACGGTGCAATGCGACAGCTACGATGGCTGCGATGTCGACACACTTCTTCCTCGATGCGACACTCTTCTCTTGATGCGGTGCGATGCGTCAGCTATGATGGCTGCGATGGCGACACGCTTCTTCGGCATTGCGAGACACTTCTTGGATCATGCGAGACGCTTCCGCTCGATGCGATGCTGCAGCGGCAACACACTTTACGAGATGCGACGACAGTTCCGACGGCGGCACACTTCTCCTCCTTGAGTCGCGCTTCCAGTTCCTTGCGACACGCAGTCCCTCAGAAGGCCCAACAACAGCAGCAGGCACTTCCAAATAACTCTGGGGAGCTGGGGGGTGAAGTCTGTTGTTCCTGAGACTTCAGCAGGAGGCAAGCTCTATTCCAAGCCCTTGGAGATCTTTTTAAGCACAAGTTGAAATAAAGTCTTTGTAGTCTTTCTCCTCTCCTTCAGCAGCAAGGCAACCCCTGCAGGCCAATCCCCCAGGTCAGGGACAGTACTCCTCCTTACAGCTTTCCCAGTTCCTTCTCCTCAGGCAGAGGTTCTTCTTGTCAAGCAGGATCTAATTTCTTGGGAGCAGGGTCCCAATACTTATACCTCTAATTCCTTTGTTCCTCTGGGGTAGAGGGGCCTTTGCCCAGTCCAAACCAGTTCCTGAGCACTTTGTTGACATGACTCTGACTTTCTATTCAGGATGCAGGGCAGAGACATCTGCCGCTCCACAGGAGGTGGAGCCAGCATTGTGGTGGCAGAGCACAGCCCTATTCAGAGTCCAGGTGCACTCCTCCCACCCATCTGGATGTCAATCTCTCTATTCACCACCAGGCTACCTAGCCCTGCCCCTCTGGGTTTCCCCAGCCCTGTCACTCACACAAACCAGACAGGCAGATACACATCATAGCAGAGGCAGGCTGAAATGGTTAGGCAAGCAAATATCAACTCTCTAAAAGTGGTATTTGCAAACACAGAATATTAAAATAAACTTTACTAAAAGATGTATTTTATTATTCTGAGTTCAGGCATACTAAACTCAATTTTCTACCATGTTCCCTGGGTCTGTTAGGATCATAGGATGTAACAATTCTAACAGCCCATTCTGGCCTATGGAGAACAGGTAGCCTTACAATAGTGAAAAACGAAAATGGCTGTAATTCACTATTAGGACATGCCACACAGATCAGGGCTTGTCCTACCTTATGCTTACAATGCACCCTGCCCTTGGGCCTACCATAGGGGTGACTAATATGAAGTTAAGGGAAGGTTTAGGGACTGGGAAGTGGGTGCACTTGCCCAGTCATAATGACAGTACCAGACTGCACGCAGGTTCTGCAATGGCAGACCTTAGACACATTTTACTAGGTCGCTCCTGTGGGTGGCACAACCAGTGCTGCAAGCCCACCAGCAGCATTTGTATTTACAAGCCCTGGGCACTCCTGGTGCACTTTACTGGGGTCTGACAGTAAATCAAATAAGCCAATCATGGAATCCAACCAACATATACATTTTAAATAGGGAGCACTTGCACTGTGGCACTGGTTGGCAGTGGCACAGTGCTCTGAGCAGCTAACACCAGCAAAACACATGAGGCACAGCAACAAAAAGTGGAAGGGAGACTCACGCCAAGGTGCCAGGTCTAACAATCTGTCTGCCCCAAAGTTTAGTCAGATCACTTATGTGCATCAATATAATTTGTTTGTATCAATGAACATAAGTGCTCTTTCTAAACGTTGGGGCAGATTTACTACGATTTTGAATTAGGGTTCCTTCACTTTTGTGGCGCAGCCCGAAGGAAAACCATTAACACAGGATGAAGGCTATGCTACATCAGTGGTGACTGGTGAATGTTTCAGTTTTGGGGCCGTAAATAGTAGACTCTAATATCAACTGAACGGAAGTCTGATGCTCGCAGTACTGTGTGGGCTACCGAGACCCTACAATTGCATTTGGGAGACATATCCATATTGCTGCATCAATTTTACATGAGCTACCCTCAGTCAGCAGCTATTATGTTATGTCATTGTGTTATGTTATGTGGATTTTTATTGTGCACTAATCAACAAAGAGGGTATCCAGGCGCTTGGGCAAGGTGTGTGGTCTCAAAGCGATTATATGAAGAGCCAAGTCTTCAGCTTCTTGCGGAGCACAAAAAGTGAGAAGGAGGCTTTGATGAGTTGAGGGAGGTTGCTCCATGTCTTGAGTGTGATCCAGGAGAATCAGCAAACTCCAGTTCTGGTTTTGCATATGCGCGGAGTGTGTGCAAGTGAGAGTGAGGGAGAGCGTAGCTGTGGGTCTGTGAAAGTGTATGTGGCTGTTCAAGTATTCTAGTCCTGTCTTGTGTAGGGCTTTGTGTGTTTGGTTGAGAAATATAAATTAGCTGCACTTATTAATGGGGAGCCAGTGAAGCTTCCTCAGGTGCTGTGTGAAGTGGGTGTGGCATGGGAGGTCAAGTATGAGTCTTGCGGCTGCATTCTGGATGGCCTGGAGTCTGTGTAGGAGTTGTTTGGCGATTCCGACGTAGAGAGTGATGCTGTAATCTAGCCTGCTGGTGAAGAGTGCTTGCATGACTGTCCGACTGGTGTTCTGAGTCAACCATTTCAAGATCTTTCGCAGCATGCATAGAATGTGGAAGCAGGAGGTGCACACTGCATTTGACTTGAGCCGCCATGTTGAGCTTGTCATCTAGGATGATCCCTACATTTTTTGCGTGGTCTGTGGGTGTTGGTCCTAACTCCGAAAGCCACGAGGTGGATTCCCATTGGGAGGTCTTGTTGCCGAAGATCAGTACTTCCAGTCAGAGCTGAGCTCTAGGCAATTAGTTGGCATCCTCTCTGCTCCCATGGTTATGCAGCTGGTGAAGTTGCTTCTAGTGGTGTTTGTCTTGTCAGTCAGGGAGACAATGAGTGGGGTGTCATCAGCGGAGGAGATGAAAGTGATGTCTTGTGAGCAGATGAGTGCTGTCATGTAAAAAGAGTGAGGCTGAAGAACGATCCATCTTGGACACTGCATATCAGTTTCTCGATCTCTGATGTGAAGGGTGGCAGCCTAACCCTCTGGCTTATTCCGGTGAGGAAGAAACAGATCCATCTGGCTGCGGATCCTAGTATGCCAATCTCGTGGAGCCTTCTAATGAGGGTGCTGTGGAAGACAGTGTTGAAGGCAGTGAAGATGTCAGGCACGATGAGGGCCACTGTTTCTCCTCGGTCCAGGATGTTTCGAATGTTGTTGCTGACTGCGATAAGTGCTGTTTCAGTGCTGTGGTTCTTTTTAAATACGGATTGTGTGTTGTCTAGAAGAGGGTGAAGTTCGAGGTGCTTGTGAGTTTCTTATTAAATGCCTTCTTAATCACTTTGGCTGGATAGAGGAGCAGGGGGATAGGTTGGAGGTTGCTCAGTTGATTTAGGTTGGCTGTGGGCTTCTTGAGGAGAGTGTTGATTTCTGAAAGTTTCCATTAATCCGGGAAAGTGGAGGACATGATAGAAGTGTTGATGATATGGGACAGGGTGGTCCTGACTGGTGATGTTCCCAGATTGTAGATGTGGTGGGGGCATGGGTCCATTAGGCCCCTGAAAGAGCCTAAACCTGCGCTTTCTTTACTAATGGAAACCCTGCCTTTGCTTCAGAAGTAAAGAACTGCATTTAAAAGGTGACACACACATTTCTGTGCCACAGAATGAAAACATGAGCTCTTGAAATTCACAGACTTCAGCCAGACACTTTAATTTAGCAATTTATGTAACCCATGTGCAAGTAATTCATAGTTTGATTTAAATGTGTTTAGTTAAATGTTGTTCTCACTATGAAAATGTGACTCTAACTTGTGAAAACTGTTAAATGTGCATTAGTAGAAATAACTTGCATTTGAATTAGCACGACATTTTATAATGTTGAAAACAGAACCAGCTCCTGATTCAGCTTGGTCTGTTAGTTTCTGTCGACCTTAAAGATAAGCAAAGGAATGTTTTTCTCTCTGTGCAAAGAGAACAGTGGCATGATTTGCAGCTGTGACCTCGGTCTGAGCCTTATCTCTCTAGTTGCTGGAAATGTTGAACAAAGCCTCATTTAATTCTTTGCTTTAGTGAGAACAGAAAATCACGTATTTCAAAAGTGCATTACCAAGTTTAATGTTTCTTGCTTAGTTTAAAAAGGTTATTTTGCAGTTCATGTTATGTGTGTAGTTAGAAATAAAATGTCTCTTTTAAAAGGAAGGTTAGGAGATGAAATTGTATTAAATAAGATGCAGAATGCACCGTGGGAAGGATCTTTGCCTGTCTGAGAGATGACGTATGAAATCTGCAGATGGGTGGAGGCATCCTTTTGGAGAATGCTGGATTACAGTTGGAGGAAGAGAAAGTCACGTCACATGCTTTGTAACATTATTTGATAAACGCGTTCCTAGTTAGGAGTTTCAGAGGGAGTTCGAGAGAGCAGAGGGGGAGAACAGAGGAGAGAGAAGAGAGGAGGAGAGAGGACGCTTTTAAGAATGCAGGCAGGAAGACTTTCAGAGCCCTTTGACAGAGACAGACAGACAGAGATTTAGAGAATCAAAGCTGCAGAAGAGTTTCAGACTCCGACGCAGAAATGAAGGAGAGGGCAGAAGTGATTTATAGATGCAGTGAAGGAGAGGGCAGACCTTTGATGGCGAGCAGAACGTAGGCAGATTAGATGTAGGTTTAGTTTCATTCTGATTTTTGCTTTGACTAATTGGCTTTGCCAAGGCTTATTTGCTCTATTTTTTGTTTCCCTTCATGGGAGATTCTGCAATTATTAATTATTGATTGGCTTATGCTAACTCACTCTTGTTTCTGGAACTTTTCAGAAGTTCTGACTGACATCTTTTGAGCTCCATTGTCTTAGAATAGGGATTATTTCCTTTATGGAACGCGCTGTTTGCAAATTATGATGCTTTGTGCTAACCTAATTTTTCTGTTATCAATTCTGTAACCTGATTGATACCTGACTACTGAATGAAGAGTCAGAGATTCTTAAATTTTGATTGGAAAATAAATCCCTTTAAAACTGCTCATAACTCTCATTATTGGCTAAAATGTTTATTTACATTTTATGAATTGCTCATGTTTATGTAGAAGCTCCCTGGTCATAAACGGTGGCAAAGATCCATTGACCTTTAGCGGAAATCCGGGTAACGGTAATCAGAGGAAATGGTGTCACATTTCCTAGATTTTCCAAAGCGAGATTACCGTGGGATTACCGCTGCAACAGGATGGTAGCAGAGTTATGGTTAAACACCTTGACCAGAAGGAGCAGAGTTTAGGTTAATACCCTGGAAGGAGCTACAAAAAAAAATTGCCCAAGTTAGAATAAGGCCCAAGCCCCAAAAAGTCCTGATTCCTGATTCCAATGGCCAGAACTGGAAGATTGGCAAAGCGGTATTAGAAGGCGGTCCAAGAAGGCGGTTACTGAAGAAGGTGTGAGTATTAATAGGGAGCAGCGCATTTGCGGTAATTTCTGATTGCGGTAAGTTTTGACTGCGGTAATTGCATATTGCGATAATTGCGTTTGATTAGATCATGGTATGCGGTAATGGCATATGCGGTAATTGCATTGGATTAGATTGTGGTACGCGGTAATTTCAGTTGTGGTAATTCCAGTTGCAGTAATGGCGGTTGTGGTAATTGCATGGAGTGTGTTAGATTGCGGTGTTGATTTGAATGTGTGATGTCTTGCGGAGTTGGAGTGAATGTTGAGTGATTGTGAGATCAGGCTGTGAGCGCGCGCAGCCCGGGAAAGTCTTAGGCTCGAAGAGTAGTTTAAGCGATTGTGGTGTAGAAGACACCCAAGGTAGATTTTGTTGACCACCGAAAGGGGATCGTGAGACGTCATCGATCACCTGGACCGAGATAGGGGGAGCGAATGTGTGAGTGCGTGAGTAACCGACGCTGGTCGTGGGTTGTTGTACGTGGAATTTGAGTATTTGTAACCTATCAGAGGTGATTGTCTGGTCGGACGTGGACAGACAATTGCCACCCGAGGTCGACAATTTCGAGAGACTGTGGACGGACAGTCAGAGAAGTAACTTGTTTGGGACAAACGGTTATTTCAGCGTATGAAAGGGACGTGTGAGTGAGTACGAGATAATTGTAAAGGAGGGTGAACTGCTGCGAGCGGGGGAAAAGTGACATCAGAGTGTGCCACGCTGTGATACGTTCGTTGTGTGATTACCGTATTGAGATTGGTTGAAAATCTTCAAAAATTTAAACTGCAACAGGATTGGAGGGAAAAATTTGACATTTGCGGAATTGAATAAAAATATTGGATTGAATTATTGCAGAAAGGAAATTGTTTAAAGGTTTTAAGACACTTTTGAGAGGTAAATCGACAAATTCGATTTGGGTCGGTGACGAGACCCCACCTGATGGAACGCCTGCATATTTTATGTTAACGAATTTGGGATTGTTTTCATGTTTGTGGATTCGCCAATGGTGCAAGGTTACTGAGAAAGAGGGTCCTTTGAGTTTTCCAAAATATGGTACTTTTGAACTGCAAATTATTGACAGATTAAGAGAATTGTTATCTGAAATAAAGTCACCATCTTGAGCCACACAATTTGAAGCCTTAAGCTTGTGGGAAAAGACAGCAAGAGACATGGAAAGAGAGGACGAAAGGGTAAAGAATCAGATACAGGAGGAGGAAATTATAGATGACAAAAAGCCTCAAACCGATATTGATTTAGGGGATGGAATATTGGATGCATTATTAACTTAGTGTCCTCCACCTAATGTGGTCCCCAGTACAAATTCTGATAGTAGTGTACCAGCGAGTACAACAGTGGCTACTGCTTCTGTTGAACCAAAGAAAATGCAGATTGAGTTAACTCTAAAGACGTTCCAGATTGCCCCACCACCTGTTGATTCGATACCGATAGTGATACCTCCAGGCGTTAATGCTCCAATTGTGACTGATTCGGTACAAAAATTACAAACTGTAGCTGCACAAACAATGCGTAGACAAATTTTGACTGTCCAAATTAATATGGTCCCAACTAAAGAAGCTCAAAGAACTGTAGAAGGAGTAATTACATCAGGGTTTATCTCGACATCTCAGAATTCACAGATTACAGAACAGAAACTGCCCCAGACAGTTCAAGCATTGAAAGATAGAGAAAATATTGTCTTTACAATACCAATTGCAAAGGGAGAAACAAAATTAATTGAAGATGGGATTTTTCGACCATGTTTTGAGGAAGCAGTAGGGATTGAAAGGACAGAGAACATGGTAGAACAATTTGACCCAGAACCTGAAAAAGAGAGACCACACAATGTTTCAAATTTAAAAATTGAACTTGAAGAGATTCTCAGGGAAGGTTTAGATCTTGGGAATTTGAACCAGTATCAGGAAAAAGACTTAATTTACTTGAGTAAGGAAATTACAAAATGTGCAGAAACTATACGTGACAGACTGTCGGCCCGAAAAGATGAAATTGATGTTTCAGGAAGTTTTCAGTTTCAGAAAAGCTTCAGGGTACAGGTGGATGATGATGCAATTGAGACAACACGTTCTTCACAAATTCGATTACACATTGCAGAATGGGTGAAATACATGTGTGAATGGAAGGGTTTTGAGAAATTAGGAGACAAGTGGGCAAGGAAACATGAAAAAAAAAAGAAACCGCCAGACCTAGCAAGGAAATGGGAGAAGAAAAAGAAACCACCAGACCTAGTTGAGGAAAACAATGAACAGGGTGAGGGAGAAACTTCAGCTTATCCATTGAGAGAAATAGTGGGAGAAGTGTATGTTCACGTACCATGGGACAAAGGTGAACTTGCACCATTTGTGAACAAATTTCCAAAATTGAGAGACAAACCTGTGTGTACCACACAAGTTGATGGATTTCTTGAAATCTCAAATGTATTGTGGATTGATTTCAAAATGTTCTTTGACACTGCAGAGCTAATTTAATTGTGGTCTGAATGTAAAGCGGTTGTGCAAGGGCCAAGTGAGGAGACAATGAGAGGGTCTTGCACTAATGCACCATCTTCTGTTATGGAGAAAAATGAAGCAGTGGTTACTTTTCTGAAGGGCCTAGTGACACTAAAAGATCTTAATTGGGTAAAAATCAAGAGAACCTCACAAGAACTAAAAGATTTGGTTAATGATTTTTGTGAAAGAGTATGTCAGGATTTTCAACAGCACAGCAAGAGAGAGTGTACTGATGTTAGTGACATGAGAATCTTTGTGTATCAATTTGTTTTTGGATTAATGATCTTTGGTCAGATCAGTGTGTATATTCAGCAAAGTGTAGTTGGTTGGCAAAGAAAGTTGATAGATGGGATTGCGAAGGATGAAGGTGAGATACACAAGCAGGAGTACAAGGTGCTGAAGGAGGATTTGGTGTTTTACAGGACAGAGACAGAGGAGTTTTGGTTGGTCCAAATTCGAGTATGGATGTCGCGATGTTGAAGAAAGTGACCTTTTGCCATCTTTGTAACAGATTTGAACATTGGAAGAGGAAGTGTAGACTTAAACCTGATGCAGTAAATGGAAATGCACAAATAGAGGCAGAAATGCAGATGCCAGTTCAGCAAAAGCAAATGGCAATTCAGAAACAGGTACCAATGAGACAAGTTCTCCAAGCCCAGATTGTCCCACAAAATATGGGAAGCCCTCAGATTAACTTAAATCAGTTGTCCAAAGCAAATTTTAATTTTTTTCAGAACAAAAATCAGAACACGTTTCAACAGTCGGCTGTATTTGAAATCGACAATTTTGGTCCAAACATTTCTGATATCATTGGATCCATTGTGAGAACAGTGGAAGTTCCAGACCTACCTTACTTAGGGAAAAAGGCCCAAATTGTAGGAGTTCTAAATAGACAGATTGCAAACTCGGTTTTGGAGCAAGTTTTAGCAAAATTAGGTTCATTTGAGGAAATTTATTGTTTGTGACTCAGGCCTGACAGGAAAACAATTGTTTTGCAAATTAAACTGGACAATTTACTATACACCGGAAGATATTGAAAATCAGACTCCTGATGAGGATGTACAGCTTAAAATGGCTCAACAAGAGACAGCTGAAGGATTGGTTTCAGAAATTACGGTTGAAAAATTACCCTCTGATTTGGAAGAAACAGTGAACCCAATAGTATGGGAGTTCACAACGAAAGATGTTGAATCAATAAAAAGTGCAGAACCAGTCTTAGTCAAATTAGAATCAGATGCCATGTATACAGCAACACCATCATACAATTCGACACGAGAGACAGTTGCAGGAATTTCACCCATAATTGAAGATAAACTGAGCAAGGGACTTTTGGAGGAATTGATTGGAAGTTCATGTAACTCTCTGATCACGGGTTTACAGAAACCCAATGAGAAGTATAGATTAGTGCAGAAGATTAGCAGCATAGTTGGTCTGTGTTGTCCTGTGGAACCGAATCAGGCCAATATACCTTTTCAAATTGCATGTACTGAAGAATGGCTTACCGTTACTGATATCTGTCAGGTTTATAATGAGGATAGTCAGGAGTACTGCCAGAAAGGAGATCAATATCTGGGACACATAATTGAAAAAAGGAGCTAGAAAGGTGTCACCAGAGAGAGTGGAAGCAATTCATCAGATGACTTCACCTCAAATTCAGAAAGAAGTCAGAATGCTGTTGGGAATGGTTGGCTACTGTAGACAATCGACACCAAACCTTTCCCTAGTGGCTAAGCCTTTACTGAGGCTGACACACAAGGATGTGTCTGATCCACTTCCATTGGACAACGATTGCACAAAAGCATGCCTAGAGTCGAAAGAGAAAATGTGTTGTGCCCCGGCACTAGGGATGAAAGTTTATTTAAAAGAATATACACCAATTTGCAGTGAGAGGTGGGCTGCGCTCTCTCAGTGCCTGTTCAAAAACACAAAGATGTTCAAAAGTCTGTGACGTGTTTCTCAATGACCTTTGACCCCATAGTCACAGAAATGCCCAGCTGCCTTAACTTAGTAGCTGTGGTTGATGTCAGTCACAAAAAGAGTGAGAAATTAATGATGGAATGTCCAATAACTGAAATGGGTTCTTGTTTTGTGGAATTGTTACTGAAAAATCTTGAAATTGAAACATGTCGAAATTCAAATGTATTAAGTCTAATGCTAGTAAAGGAAAATGTTTGTGATGAAGCTGAACCTGAATGCCTAGGTGTCATGAATCAATGCATGAAGCCAAGGTTAGGCATTAATGCTGAACCTCTGATTGAGCCCGATCATGTCTATTTTGTAAATGGCCAATGTTTACAAGAATTTACCTCAGCACAAGATACAAAATTGAATGTCCTTACCATAGAATGCAGTCTAACTGCACAAATGGGAGTAACAATTATCATGGGAAAGATAGATGCACATTTGGTTGCCCAATATAGTGTCCTGCTAGCTTACACATTTAAGGGAAATTACACATGTGAATCTGAAAAGGACACTGTCTATCCAATGTTGACGTCAAGATCGAACACTTGTGAAGAGTTGCAGGGTGTACAAGAAACTGTTTCAGAGGAAGAACAACAAGGATGGACCAGAACAGATTTTGAGAAATACGCAAATGATATCCAAGTATCAGCGGATGGGAGATCAATGTTGCCAAACAGTTTGTCGTTGCCAATGACACGATACATGCATGGACACACACACTTAGAGAGGAATTCAATGAAACGTCTCTTTAGAAAATATAGATACCAGCAAATGTTTAGGAAGCTCGCAGAAGAAGAGTGTCATCGAGATGTGACATGTCAACCAATTAATGCAGGGAAAAGAACACACGCTACATTGAGTCATAGAGGGAGGTCAGAAGGTCTCTTCAAAAGAATGCAAAAGGACACTGTCATCAAAATGCCTGATTCCTACACAACCAGAAGAGATGACAACCAGATGGTAGCAAATGTGTTATTGCAAAAATCGATCCCCAGGTATAGATTGCAAGTTTCTCTGAAATCAGATCAAAAGACCCAATCTATCAATGAGGTCCAGAAAATGATATGTGCAGAACTACAGACTGAACAAGTATTGCACTTTAGCTATCGACCTGAAGTTTCAAGCATAATCGAGCAAAAGAAAGACATAGAGTCTCGCTTTGCAAAAGACTGTGTCTCAACATCACTGGAGTGGCTTAATGATGTACCAGTAAAAGCACTTGTGACAAATACAGATGAGAAGATGAGCCATTGCTGTGAACGATTGGCTGATGTGGCGCATACAGTTTCTCACCAAGTTGCAGTGGCTACACGAGATCTGCATAGTGAACGGTGCGACAACCTCGATCTGAGAGATGATGACATTCGTAAGACTTGGTTGAAACCAAAATGGAAAAGACTGTTCCACATGATCCTGGTCACAATGATTGCTGTGAAGAGTGATGGCCTTCCGAACTGGGTGCATGTCTTCCATGCTCGTAGGGTCCTGTGTCCCCTTGATGAAACAGCTCCTCTTCCAGAAGAGATGCCAGCGGTGGTTGAAAGGCCATGGAAGAGGGTCAGTCAAGCTGTAGGGAAACACACTGAGTTTGAAGCAGCACTAAAGCAAATCGAGGTGGTACTCGTAAAGCAAGAACTGGAAAATGGCTCGGATGAGACCGGTATCGAAGTGGTGAAAGAGCCAGGTCCAGCCTCTGATGAAAGAACTAGTGCTGTGGGCCCACGAGTGCGAGTGGAAGAAAGCTGGCTAAAGGGGTACATGAAAAGTCTGCAGTTGTCCCCTGGGAAAACATTTGCACTCATAGCTGGAACGTCTGAATCAGAACAAAGTAAAGGCGATGGTGGAAGGCTTGGCTTGAGAAAGTCCAAAAGATCAATAGTACTCTGTCGGAGATATCCAGCACCTGAATGGTCATGTTGCATGGACAAAGCACTGAACGTCAGAATGGATGAACTGCGTGATGCAGGATTTGAACTGTATAAGCCACCCTGATTTCAAGCTTGAGACAAAAAGAGAACTGAGCAAAGCTGAAACAATGACTGAGAACTGTTAAAAGCTGAAAAGAAAACAAGTATTGCTCAATGAAAAAAAAAAAAAAAAGGGAAACAAAAAAGAACTGTTCTGTGAAAACTAACCGTTCTAAGAAGCTACTTACAGAACTCTGCACTGAACCTTTGAACCTGGCTATATATGATCTGATTGATCTCACGTGTGGAATGAACTTGGTGTGATGATTACAAATCCTCAGAGGTGTGATGATTTAAATCATCAGAGGGAGGATTGAAAGAGCCTAAACCTGCACTTTCTTTACTAATGGAAACCCTGCCTTTCCTTCAGAAATAAAGAACTGCATTTAAAAGGCGACACACACATTTCTGTGCCACAGAGTGAAAACATGAGCTCTTGAAATTCACAGACTTCAGCCAGACACTTTAATTTAGCAATTTATGTAACCCATGTGCAAGTAATTCATAGTTTGATTTAAATGTGTTTAGTTAAATGTTGTTCTCACTATGAAAATGTGACTCTAACTTGTGAAAACTGTTAAATGTGCATTAGTAGAAATAACTTGCATTTGAATTAGCACGACATTTTATAATGTTGAAAACAGAACCAGCTCCTGATTCAGCTTGGTCTGTTAGTTTCTGTCGACCTTAAAGATAAGCAAAGGAATGTTTTTCTCTCCCTGCGAAGAGAACAGTGGCATGATTTGCAGCTGTGACCTCGGTCTGAGCCTTATCTCTCTAGTTGCTGGAAATGTTGAACAAAGCCTCATTTAATTCTTTGCTTTAGTGAGAACAGAAAATCACATATTTCAAAAGTGCATTACCAAGTTTAATGTTTCTTGCTTAGTTTAAAAAGGTTATTTTGCAGTTCATGTTATGTGTGTAGTTAGAAATAACATGTCTCTTTTAAAAGGAAGGTTAGGAGATGAAATTGTATTAAATAAGATGCAGAATGTACCTTGGGAAGGATCTTTGCCTGTCTGAGAGATGACGTATGAAATCTGCAGATGGGTGGAGGCATCCTTTTGGAGAATGCTGGACTACAGTTGGAGGAAGAGAAAGTCACGTCACATGCTTTGCAACATTATTTGATAAACGCGTTCCTAGTTAGGAGTTTCAGAGGGAGTTTGAGAGAGCAGAGGGGGAGAGCAGAGGAGAGAGAAGAGAGGAGGAGAGAGGACGCTTTTAAGAATGCAGGCAGGAAGACTTTCAGAGCCATTTGAGAGAGACAGACAGACAGAGATTTAGAGACGCAAAGCTGCAGAAGAGTTTCAGACTCCGACGCAGAAATGAAGGAGAGGGCAGAAGTGATTTATAGATGCAGTGAAGGAGAGGGCAGACCTTTGATGGAGAGCAGAACGTAGGCAGATTAGATGTAGGTTTAGTTTCATTCTGTTTTTTGCTTTGACTAATTGGCTTTGCCAAGGCTTATTTGCTCTATTCATTGTTTCCCTTCATGGGAGATTCTGCAATTATTAATTATTGATTGGCTTGTGCTAACTCACTCTTGTTTCTGGAACTTTTCAGAAGTTCTGACTGACATCTTTTGAGCCCCATTGTCTTACAATTTCCTTTATGGAACGCACTGTTTGCAAATTATGATGCTTTGTGCTAACCTAATTTTTCTGTTATCAGTTCTGTAACCTGATTGATACCTGACTACTGAATGAAGAGTCAGAGATTCTTAAATTTTGATTGGAAAATAAATCCCTTTAAAACTGCTCATAACTCTCATCATTGGCTAAAATATTTGCATTTTATGAATTGCTCATGTTTATGTAGAAGTTCCCTGGTCATAAACGGTGGCAAAGATCCATTGACCTTTAGCGGAAATCCGGGTAACGGTAATCAGAGGAAATGGTGTCACATGTCCTAGATTTTCCAAAGCGAGATTACCGTGGGATTACCGCTGCAACACCCCTGATTGGATGGTCGCATGAATGCCACTGTGTCATTTCTGGTGAGGGTTGTCCATTCGGTCAGGTGGCAGATGTCTCCATGTTGTGTTTTGAGTCCTTTCCTAATTGCTAGACTCGCCCACACGTGAGGTAATTATCAGGAGGTTTGGGGAAATGCTGGGTGGTAGGAAATGTGTGTCTCTCCACTGATTCCAAAACTTTGCCTCACAGAAATGTGAGGAAAATGTTTATTGTTAGATAGAGTTTGAGGATTGCATAGGATTGTGGGAAAGAAAATGTCATGGGATCCGCGAAGACACATCAACCTGGACTCCCCAGGCGTCTAGCTTTCAGAAGCATTTGGGTTTGTAAATTTCCATGGGTGTCATCTGAGCCAGGGACTAAATTTCACAGCCACAAACTTTGCAATAAAGGATGAGTTTTAGGTGGAAAATTTTGATCCATCCATGTTGCATTTTGGGCCATTTGCTATTGTGGCGCAAGACCCACTCGCAAAAGTTTGAAATTATCAGAATACATTGGAGAATGCTGCATTGTAGGACATTTGTAGCTCCCCACAGATTGCAGAACTTTCCTTCACAAAAATGTCAGGGAAATGTGTGATTTTACGCGCTACTTGAGGTTTGTAAGGCTTCGGGGTTAGAAAACATGTTAGACCCACACAAGCCACACCCCTCTGGAAACCCCCATGTGTTAAGTTTTCAGCAATGTCTGATTATGGTAGGTTTTTCCTGTGTAGAACCCAAAATATTCAGCTTCCTACATTGTGAAAAAAGGCATGGTTTCTGCTGTGTGAAATAGGATGTCGCCAGGTTGCGTTTTAGAGTGTTTTGTGTCAGAGGTGCTAGGCCAAGTCACGCAAGTGGGGGTACAGTTTTTATCAGAAAACATGTGTGAAACATTTGCTATTACAATTTCAATTTGTGTGCATGGTTTCAAGTGTAAGCCAGAGTGCAAAATACTGTCTGAATCTCATGCTGGTATGAGTACCCACAAATTCAGAGGTGTTCAAATACCCACAGCTCTAACTCAGTATCTGGTGTACATTTCAGAAATACATAGGTTTTCTTTTACCCATTTTTTTCATTCTTTTTATTTGACAGTGTTAATTTTTCTATACTCTGTACACAGTTAAGAATCATTGAACGGTGCTAATCAGTTGTTGGCTATGAGTAACGTAGGTTCCTAGAGTACCCTAAATAGCCCCATGATCAGAAGGGTCTAGCGAATATAACAGTGTATTGCTTTTGTAAATCGGCAATAGTGTTAAGAAGTTACAGACAGAATTGTTATCACAATGGCTGTTTTTCCTACTAATTTTCATTAGTTTAAAACAAAAAAAAGTTTGTTGTTTTTGCGAAAACCTTGAGGGATCCACAAACATCACCCCTTACTGAATTCAGAATATTATCTACTTCTCATAAACGTATAGGTTTCTGGCATTATCCATGGCTTTCACACCTTTTTTCACCACAAACTGTAAGTAGGTTAAAAGCACAGCGTTTAGAAAAACGCCAAACAGAGGTAAAACATGTTTTTGATACAGCTCTGCTTTTACCTGAAAGACGGAAAGGTGGTGATTTTAGTACAGCAAACCCTTTTTTGAAGCTGTTTGTAGGAATAAAAAAAACAACACTTTTTTGAACAGCACTTTTACCCCCAAATTTAACTAACATGGATAAAAGTTATGGAGGTGCAAGTGCACTCCAATGCATCCAAAATAGAACAAGCATTGGCATAGCCAATAGGTCTCGCTTTTGGGACCTTATAAGTGTTTAGTTATGCAACTGTTGCATGGCTAAACACTTATAAGGTCCCAAAGGCGAGACCTATTGGCTATGCCAATGCTTGTTGCATTTGCGGTGCATCACAGCTTGAAGTGATCTTGATACATGCATAGCAACGACTTTAACAGCTGCTTGTGGGACTCTGTGTGTGTATATATACACACCCGTGCAAACGTTAGTACGATAAGGCGGATCGGGGCCTGGAGCACAACAGTTTTCATTTTGGAGGGAAAAGGATATAGCTAGTGTGAACTGGAAGGAAAAGGGAGACTGAAAATAAAGCAGCATAACGCTGAAGTAGTTTCATATTCGAGAAATAGTTTCTCTCCATGTGTATACTCTACAACTTTTACGTTGTTTTTAAACTGTAACTAGCAATTCCGTAGAGGGTTTAAATGTGACAAAGGCTCTAACTGAATTGCAGTTAATTAGAAACGGAGGGATAGCATTGAATTGTGATTTTTGCTCAAACGTTTCAATTAGATTTTTTTAAGACGGAAACATACTCTCAACGACTACAATGCAGATTCCTTGTACATGATTATTGACAGCACCTAAATTACATAAGAAACATGTTTATGTCACAGTTATGTTTGAGGCATTGTTGGTGGCTATGTCAATGGTGAAAGAAAAGAGTTTTGTAGTGCAACATAAAATCTTAACTGTTAAGAGTGCTTAGAGCAGTGGTGCTGTGAGACATGGCTTAAGGTTTTTTAAAAAAAATAACAACAACAAAAAATAACACAGGTCATATCGCTTTGTTTTTTTCTTTAAGCATTGTTGCACAGCAGCCCACTCTAAAAAAAAAAAATCAATGCACAGCCTATAGATCTTGCATAGGTGAAACCTATTGGCTTTGCCAAAGTCTGTCTTCGTTATCACATAAAAGAGCACCTTCAAATATAGAGGTGCAGTATTTCTCCATAAACTCTTATTTAATTTAATAGACTAAACTTTTGCTCCATGTATAATAAAAATCTAGTCCTCATATATAGTACACGACTCCTGACTTACCTCTTATGTTGGCTAACAGCATGGTCATCAAAACGGGGACAGGCATCGTTTCTCCGGTCATATTTAAAAATTCACACTTTTAATAAATATATTACTAAAGTATGATGTGGGAGCACACAGTCATATACAGACAGATATTTTCCATTGAAATGGCCACAAACTTTATCACTAACCTGAATTTTGCTAATAAAACTGCATAGCATATAAACGATATTGCGCAGAAATCAGGTTCCAGCTAATATTTATCATATGCACATCACCACATAAGGTATCATGACTGGTTTTGATTCAATTAAAATGTTTATTTCCATCTTACTTCAGAATTAAAAAAAAATGTGTTTCTCTCTCAATAGTCTACTTTAGCGTGGTTTACATGTTGTCTCTGTGCACAGTATACAAGAAGGGGCAATAGGTCAGCATATTTCATCCAATTGCTATCTTGTACTGGGAGTGTCAGTATTTTACTGGTTCGCGTGTGAACTGGAATGTTAGGCCACTCTTTTACTGTTATATTATTAATATTGTTTTCAATTTGTGTTCAATGTACCGTCTGTATATTGCATAGAGTTGAAAAAATAAACAAGCACTGGCTATGCCAACAGGTATGGCTTTAAACAAATATTTTCTGGTAATATGACATATTACAAGTAAATAGCATGGTATAAATATTTGTGTGGAAGGTAAGAACTGTAGAATAATACTGGTGTAGGTTAAAAGGTCATGTGGTAGTTGCACAGCCAAGCCAGAGCTAAAAATCGTTGTACATTAATGAGTGCTTCCTCCCATCTGTGTGCTGCCAAAGAAAACCAACATAAAATATCTAGCGATCTGAGACACTTCAACAGCATTACAACGTCATATGTGTGCCCCTAAAAATGCAACCTCGGGCATATGGATAAATAAAATGATCACAGTGGTTTGAAGGGCAAGCACTTTTTTGTGGCACACACATGGCAAATACTGCTAACTCTCAACATGAGGGCGAAGCAAACGCCCCTCCCTATCTAGCAATGCTCACATAATTGTCTGGCGACAGTCTAGCCAGACCATAAAAATGGGTGCTCGCAAAGGCTAGACTTGTTGGCTTTGTCACCGGCAGCATAAAATCACTGTTGGTTCAAATGCATGTGTTACCCTATTAATGTCAGTTCTTCTCAAATTATGGTAATCTACGCCTCCCGGTGTCACCAAAACGCCCAACTGACTAGCTTTCCAAAAATCGGTCTTCGAACCGCCCGAGTGCAACGGTGAAAAAATGCAGCCACTGGAGCGCTCTGCGGCACACGTGCTCGGCGAGTTCACCTTCAACACTTCCTAAGGGGAGTGGCGGGAAACCCCATCTTTTCCCGTTTACCTCCCATGCAAATCAGAGCGGAGTGCAACTAAGGGAATCACTGCATTACAAATCGAAAATATGGTAAACATTTTTGTCAGAGGGCATATTTAAGTTAAGTTTCACACCACTCGTCAAAAACGCTTGTGCGTAATAAATGACAATGCATACAGAGAGATTAGGAATGGGACCCTAAAATGCCTACAAGGACGGGGCAGTCATATACAACAATATGCACACCATGCTGCGAGCATCTATCTCACTTTTGTTGCAACTTTCCTTACCCCTTTAAACTCATAGGTTTATGCCATGCTTCGAGTTGCAACCCATTTCTCGCGAACAAAATGAGAGTCCCTGCACCTCGCCGATACGCAGTCAAAAGTACCAAGCCAGCAGCTGAGCCCCTGCAAGGGGCATGACCTCACCTGGGCATTCTTGGGCACCTCCATATCCACAGCAGAGAGCTACACTGATTCACAATAGCCGAAGCAGCAACAGTGAATGAATGAAAGGAGCAGCGGTAGACTGTGATGAGCCACTGCAGTGAAAGACCGAACAGGAGCTGCTCAACTAATTTGCTAAGTGAAACGGGAAGGGGGGACTAAAATATTGCATCTATTACTCTAGCATAGTTTCACAGGGGTGCGTGCAGCGCAAGCTAAGAATAAAATATGCTGTAGCAAATTCGTAGCTTCAAATGAACACGTTTGAAGTCCAGGAAACCGCGCAAATACTGAAAACAAGCATTGGCCGCACGCGCGCCTCGCACTTGAAGTTTAAAAAAAAAAGAAAAACAAGCCCGGCGGAGCGTGGCGCGCACGCGCGCTTGGGGGCGGGGGAGCGGACCCCTTGAAGTGCTCCCAAAAGGCGGATTGCATGGCGGCACGATGCGCGTGATTGTGCGCGTGCTAGCCATGCAATCCGCTTTTTGGGAGCACTTTTGAAACCCGTATTCTATAGTCTCGCTTTGCAATCGCTTACGCGATAGCAAGGCGAGACCTAAAAAAAGGGCTCTGCACTGGGATGGAAATGTCTCAGAAGTTAAGGGATTAATCATGTGAATCATCTTTTCATTATTTAATATATAATTATAAAATATGGTACTTTTGGTGTTGACTTTGTAAGTAGATAGTTAAGTTTGTGAATTATTAATTACTTTCAATAATGTTTATATTAATTAATCCTACTATGTTTCCATTAAAAAATAATGTGTTTTCTATTTTTTTTTTAATGTAATGGCTCAAAATATTATGCATTGTTTTTGTTTAATGTATTTTTTTTATAGTTGGAATTTTAGGGTAATTCGGTGGGAAGGTGTTTAAAAATGTTTTTACTTGGTAAAATACTTTAACTTATTGTATTTAGAATTTTATGTCTTGATTCAGCATTTGCTTATTATTTATATAAATCATATAATGTTAAAATGATATTTGTATGCACAAGTGTATAATTTCATGAATAAATAAATAAATATATATGTATATATATATATATACATTGCACCGCGCATAATGCTGGATTCTTCTCCAAAACACGGACACGGACCCAAGATGTCAGTTACTTATTTTTATTGCCTTGCCGCCATAACGTTTCGGCTCCTCCGAGCCTTGATCACATGACTATATATATATATATATATATATATATATATATATATATATATATATAGAGAGAGAGAGAGAGAGTGGGAATAGCAAATCTGAGTTTTCCAAAGTCTAAATATGTCCCAACTGTTGCTTACACTGGAGGGGAAACAGTATTTCTGGCCCTTTCGAAGTCCAACACTTTCTCAATTGTTACTCATGCTGGAGTGCGAATAGTAAATCTGACCCTTCCAAAGACCAACACTTTCCCTACTGTTGCATATGCTAGAGTCGGAATAGTACTTCTGGCCTTCCAAGGTCCATCACTTTCCCTACTGTTTGGTCAGGTTAGAGTAGAAGTAGAGAATTTGGAGCATCCAAGTGTAATTGTTATTTGATTTTTAAAAAACAATTTTAACATATGACTTTGTGTGATTTAATTTCAAAAGTTCCTATTTAGTAATTTTCTAATAAATTATTTTTTATTGAACTATTTCATGTATTTTCTACAATGAAAACCTAGAGTGTGTAATTACAATTACTTATGGCTATTTTATATTTTAATAATGTCATAGTAAGCTTGATCAATATAGAAGATGGAATACCTCCAAAAGAATCACAAAATCGCAGTGATCACATCAAGTCTCCCCAACTGAACATAAATTATTACTCAAACATCTGCATTACATATATGATGGAAAGGCGATACTTTTCACCCCCTAACTTCTGTTTGAGATTGTTTCAAAAACAGAAAAATGTATAAGCTACTCAAGCACGTTTGTCTCAAATAAAAGCATGCCATGTTTTTAAAATCTTTCTTTTTAAATTAAGATTTCCAAAGTGGACGATTCCCTGATAAAACGTGTTATGTTGGAGACAAGTAAGAAGCTCTATCAGCAACTAAAAAGAGGAGTTTTTATAAATTTTTGAAATATTGAATGGCATTTAACATAAAGCAGACGAAATGGTAGGGAATTCCAAGATTTTGTGGTGACATCTGAAAAACCAAGAACCCTCAGGTGATAACTACAAAATTTGGAACTACCAAAAGACTGGCTGAGCCACAGCTAAAATAACTGTTAGAAAGATAGTGGTTGAAATGGGAGGCCCTGTGCATATGTAAGAAAGTTTCACAAATAGCCTCTTGGCACGTGCACGGTGCCTTGAAAGTGCAACCCTTCTAGAATGGATCCCAGTGCTGTGATTTACGATGTGATGACATCAGAGCGTATGTTCAATCCAAGAATTAAGTGAGTGCCACACTGTGAATGTGATGCATTCTACTAATTGCACAGGCTGACCAACTGATGCATCAGAGTTGTAGTAGTGCAGGCGAGAGAGTGTCTGTGTCTGGTCTGTTCTTTTATATAATTGAGCTGGAAGGCGAGGAGTGATTTTCTTAATCACCCAGAGAATGAAGAAAGAAGCTCATAGGTTTATCAGTGTGATCATCGTAGGAGACCTTAGTGTCAAAAAGGATGCCAAGAGTATGTACCTAAGATGCAGGCCTTAAAGTTGTTCCAAAATTTTTAGGTCACCAATTGGAGCACGAAGCTTAGGACTTATTGAAGATCAGTACCTCAGTTTTGGCGCAGTTGAATTGTTCTTGCAAGGACAACTTGGACCTGTTTGATCAGATGATCAATTGTGTGCGGTTCTTGTACGCATAGAATTTGAGACAAAAGAACGGGCTGAGATAGGCAAAAGGGACCTGTAAATAATTATCAGAGTGGGGCTTAATGTTGAGCCCTCAGTAGCAGTGCAATATAGCTTCTTCTAAAAAGTAAGAAGAGCTACAATAAAAAGCTAGGCCTTTGCTCTCCAATATGGGGAGTCAGCCAATTAGGATGGAATGAACGTCTATGTCAAAGGCCACAAAGTGGTCCACTAAATCCCTGCCTCAGGAGACAAGAGCTGCTTCAGTACTCTCTTCATTTAGTAACACCAAAGGTTTGCTCCGCCCCAAATATTAGTATGATATATTTACCAGGTCTCCTGCAAAACACTGCCACATATAGTACAACAGCCATAGCTCAAAGAAACCCATCACATATTAGAGATGGTTGAAAACTGCAGAGCCACCCACCTTCTGAAAAGATGTTCATGAGAAGCCTTCAAAATCCGACAGAATACAAGGGTAGCACAGATCCTAAAAATTAGATGTCCGCTATATGACAAGCAGATAGACCATATACCTGAGCAAATAAGATGCCTGGAATGATGCCTACAATATTCCAATGTGGACTGCCCTGCAAATAACAAACAGTGAACTTACTACCCAGATATCAAAAGAGCTATCTTTTGCTAGTAGAGCCTTATTTATTGGTGACCAGATGCCAGGGAATACCATTGCATACTAGGCCATCAGCTGGTGCCATATTCCAGTGGCTGCCAACTCACCAATGCCAATGTATGACAGCAGCCAGGTACTAGGAAAGGGTGGCCACCACATGTTTGGGGGCAGATATCAAAAGACACATACTGGCATTGGCCCAGTCACACATACTTGAAGAAAAGAGCATGCACACACTCTGCAATGTGAACAAACACACACACATGCACGCACACACACATGCCCATACACAAATTAATTTTACTCACCCTCTGACCTGGTGGGATCAGTTACAACTCCTCATCCTGGTTATCCACTTTTCCACCACCCCTGCTAACAACTTTGAATGCTGATGAGAGCCTACCCTTTGAGCTGGTAATGTAGCATCTAGGACAAAGAAGCTGCATGAGTGGCTGGGAGCTTTGGATTCATATGACACTGTTAGTGAGATGAGCTAATGGTGCTATCCATAGTTCTCTGAGAGGTCATCAACTGTACTTTTTCTGGTCATCTATTATCTTTCACAGGTACTGCAGTGTTCAAAAAAGGCACCACCTTACAAGTGTAGTTCCCTAAGGTAATACCCGCGGTTTAAGGTTTGGCTAGTACCATAATGAGGATCTGTTGTTGGCTTATGAGCTAATTTTCAGCAAGGGCACACAACCACCAATGACTACATATTGTCTAGTAGAATATTCCGTCTTTTAGGATCACAAGATAGTGATCTAAAATGTGCACTCCAACAGCCGCCATTTTGCATGGGAAACACATTGACTGAGGGTTTAGTTGGCTTTATTGCTTCCAGTGTAAAGTAGTGCACCTAGGGACAACACACCCCTTTATAGCCACCATTAAAGCATTGTTACGAAATATTAAGTTTTTATTATAGAGCTGCACATATATCACTGCCACAATATCGATTTGCATTATGTTGTCAAGATAAGAAGAGTTGATTCAATTTGATTCAGAAACTTTATGTGGCGCAGTTAAGAATAGCCACAAAAGTGAATATATCATTAACAAATGTAAAACATACAATGCACTGGTAAGAATAAAAAAAGGTCATTATAAAACAGCCATGTCTTCCCTTGTATAATCTTCTAGCATACAGTACTTTTTCTTAAGTGTATACCGGCCCTTTATGAAAAGTGCAACATTAAACATCCAGAGGAGTCTTCAAGTGCAAACAGATAGCTTAGTGCAATTTTGTGGTCTGTAATATTCTGTGTAAGAAGAATTGGTTTAAGATAATATCTTCTTAGATTCTTATAAAATCCCAAAATAATATAAATTGCTTTGTGCTTTGCTTGAACTGACCAGCACAGGCACAATGGATCATATCCAATGGCCGTACGTTCATTTCAGGAAAGGCAGCCAGGTGATGTACTGTGCCCTGTGCAATCTAGTAAGAGCAAAATGGTGCTGAATGTTATTCACCGAAGACAAGTAATATTTACATCCCACCTGTAAATCAGTGGACATGTATAGGGCAACTGTTGTCTTTCTCAGTTCATCACACCTTCTACGGTCCTGGCTATATTTTAAAAGGGATGCCTTAATTGTACTCTTATCAAGGGATAAAGATCTATGTGGATCATGAAAAACAGACATATTAAAAAGTGTTCTAAATATTGATTATATAAGAAAACCAAGGGCTAATAAAAACATGATCCAAAGCAAGACAATCTAAAATAACCGATTTGACAAAACTTGTTTCGGCTTTAGACCAGATGGAAAACCAAAGTAATAAGGGTTTTAATAAAAATCATATCTTACAAAAATTGCAACCCAACCTCTTTATGAACAATAACGGGTGACGTGGTGGCTGGTAAACAAAGCAAATGCTTTAAAAGGGAATTCTCCTCTACCTGAAGGGAGTTACTAGGTGTGTAGTCCCACAGAACTCCCCAAATGTAGCAGTAGACAACACTCTTGCCTTATATATATTGATCATCTTAATCGGTCGGCTCACAACTTATGAGTAAACCTAAAAATCACCTCGCAATTTCTGCTCATCTTGCATCTAACATTTAAAACCTGTTGGGACCATGTGCCGTTGCCTGTGAAAAGGATCCGTAGGTAACAAAAAGAGTTTACTCTTGCTTTTGGTGAGTCCCCCCAAAAAAGGTTCTACACTTCTTCACCTTCTTCCCACAGATCATTGTATAAGTTTTCAATTTATTAATCACCATTTTCCTAGATCCCATAAAGACCCAAAATGCATTCATCAGTTTCTGCAGCCAATGGGTGTCCTAGATAGTAGAACAGTGTTTTTAGCATATAACAACACGGGAACGGGCTGGCCGGAGATACTGGGCACATCGTGCTGCAGAGCCTGAAGGGTTCCATCGATCCCATTAATAAAGAGAGAAAACTAATTGGTGCCAATACACAGCCCTGTCTAAATCCCCTCTTTACTCTGAATGAGAAGAGAACATTCCCCATTGGGCCCATACCGGACTTTAGATGACAAAAAAAGATGTGAAAGAAAGCTAAGAATGTCCTCTGGGGAACCAAGGGAGATCAAGGTTGACCACAGAATTGAGTGGTCGACCAAGTCACATGCACTGCTTAAATCAGCAAAACAAAGATAAAGGAATCCTACCTTGGGACTGGTATACTTTCCTATCATCAACTCGAGATTCACACATTACATGACTGTCCTCAAGCCCCTCCTAAATCTAAACTGTACCTCTGATAGAATAGAGTTATCCAGTGCCCGTTCCTCCAGTCTCATTAGAAGTATCTTGCGCTTGTGTATACTTTAGAGTAGACATGTGTGTAGGTCAATAAATCAGTTATTGATATTTTGACATTTAACTAGGACCGGGGATAATTTCAATTAAGTTGAAGTAACCGGAGTCATATTGCATTACACTTTGAGACAGAATTACCGATAATTAATTGATTACTCCTGCTCATGTAATTATGAGTAATTTGGGAGTGATGTAGCGTTTAAAAGTTTGAGAATTGTAGGGGTGCGTCATATTCACGGTTAGTCGGCACCCGCATATAACCAAATGTGTACTCAGGGATTTCGTGTGCAATGTATTACAACTGTATAACCTATATCGATTTTAAGTAGAAGTGCTAGCTATGTACAAGCACATGGTAAACGTATTAGAGAAATGTATAGTGTTTAGCTACGGGAAATGCAATGTGGTGTTAGAAATGTGTACCCCAGACTTCGTGTCTGTAGGTTGTTTAGGTTGACCACACATGAAAGAAAGACGTAAATGTCAATACTGTGATTGAAACCTGCTTGTGTAACCGAAGTAGTGGCCAGAATTCGCATATATCGTTGAGGCGAAAGGCCTGGTATTTTCTTATGTTAGCCAAGGGCAATAGGCCAAAAAGGATTTATTCCAGTAGAGGTTTTAGGCTGTAGTAAATTGCAACTTAAAAGATGTGAAGAATGTCTGCTTTGCATGATCTCACCCCAGGTGCAAGGACAGTTGCTCGTTAGTAGAGAAGCTCTTTGTTCATAATTTGAATTATGTAGAGAAAGCCAGACATGGGAGTGTATTGGAATGTGCCAATCGTAACTCCTAGTGCGGATGGCGTCTGGGACTCAAGGCCAAGAGATGGACGATGGAACTGGACAGCGCTCTGTGGAAAAGTACTGAAAGACGACCCCGGAAGGAGAGGAGGCGCAAAGGGCGTGTTCGGAGACTTGGGGTACTGTATTAGGGACAGCGCCCCGAGGGTGGAGGCAGAGCAGAGCGGGGCAGCCCAAAGCAGAGGACGGCTAGGCGAAGGGTAGAGGGGGCAACTTAGACCAAGCTCTCTAAGTGAAGTCTTCTTATGAAGTTTCACTCTGACACCTTTTATTCTGATGAGGGTCTCAAGGGATTGCTATGTAGGGATATCACCTAGTACAGAGTAGGGACAGAGATGGTATGGTTCAGTGTCCCTAGTATCGACATTTGCTTGGTAGTATTCTACCTCATGCTTTTAGAGATTGTACTTTTAGTTATTTTTAGCCGGATGCGGATTCTTCGTAGAGTAGCATTTGTTTTAGTGCCTATGTACTTGTTGTGCCTCGTGTTGAGGACTCTGTATCTCCAAATCTTTATGTTGATAATAAAAACCAGAGAGCCAAGAGATTAAGTTTCGAGTCTTTGATTACGGAAAATTGCAGACTGTAATTGTGATAACGGTGATTTTCCCTCCATGCTATCAGGCAAGTAAAAAGTTCCATCTGACCAGAGTGGGTTCCAGTAGATAATTACGAGATACTAAAATAGGCCGGAGCAGTTGGTAGCAAACGAGGATGGTTCCTTACTGATAGCGAGGGAAGATTAGATAAGGATAAGTGACCCTTGAGGCCCAAGAGACGATAAGTGATGCTGAATCATCAGATGGCGAGCAGCAGACGGCGGCAGATGAGCATCGACGGCGAGTAGCAGCGTGGCAGAAAGCAGCAGTTCCAGGAGTGAGTATGAACATAATGAGTGGTTGTAGATTGCGGTGTTGATTTGTTGTGTGATGTCTTGCGGAGTTGTTGTGTATGTCGTGTGATTGTGAGATCAGGCTGTGAGCGCGCGCAGCCCGGGAATTGTGGTGTAGAAGACACCTGAGATAGATTTTGTTGACCACCCAAAGGAGATCGTGAGGTACCATCGATCACCTGGACCGAGATAGGGGGAGCGAATGCGTGTGTGTATGGCAACTTAACGCTGGTCGTGGGTTGTGGTGAGCAGATCGGAGTGTTAGTAACCTATCAGAGGCGTTTTGTCTGGCCGGACGGGGGCAGACGGGCGCCAATCGAGGTCAACAAGGTCGAGAGACTGTGGACGGACAGTCAGAGGCTGTGGACGGACAGCCAGAGAAATAACTTAATTGGTTATTTCAGTGTATGAATGGGACGTGAGTAAGCGTGACACGAGTTTGGAGAAGGGAACTGCTGCGAACGAAGGAAGGTGACGTCAGAGGGTGTCGCGCTGTGATAGGCCGGTTGGTGTGAGTCGCGCTGTTATTGGAGGATTTGAGAATAAGAAGTAAATAGAGCGCGAGATCGAATTTGCTCATTATGAAGTGTCTTAGGGCTTTGCGAGAGTTGTGTAGAGGTGATAGGCATGTGGTTGTCCGCGGGGGAGAAGAAGCTCCTCCCGAGGATACACCGGCACATTACATGGCACAGAATGTGGGGTTACATACTATCGTTTGGATCGAGAATTGGCACAAGGTTACACAAGGTGAAGGGGAATTAGCTTTCCCGAGGTACGGCTCATTTAGATTAGCGGTGCTGTACCAACTGAAGACGGTGATGGGGTCCTTAAAACCCTTGCCAAGACCAGCACAGTTTGAAGCATTACATGCGTGGATCCGAGCAGCGCATGATAAGGAAAAGGGAAGAAGTCAGGAGAGGATGAGGAAGTCGATTAGGGCGTTTCAGGATGCCAAATGGGACGCAGCAGAGAAAAGATGGAGAGTGCAGACAATTGAGGAAGCGAAACTGTATCCCGCGATAATGGAGGAGACGGGGATAAGGAATGGGAAAGCACAGAAAGAGGATAGTGATTCTGATGATGATATATTGCAAAGATTGCTAGACGAGAGACCACCCCCTTATAACCCGGATGAGGCAGATGATAGGTGGAGCGAGAGAGAGGAAACTAGAAGGGTAACGATCCAGCCCGAGACCCGAGTGGAAGGGTTGGTCTCGTTTGAAACAGCGAGTTCACAGGGTCAGTCGGGGACCAGCCGAAGGATTGAAGGAGAGATGAGGTTACCGGATGCATTGAGGGTACCGGTCACCATTGGACCGATTGTGTCTATATACAGCCCGGAATCAGAGGCGAGAGAGAGGTCCGAACGAGAGGCAGAGAGAACTAGGCGAGAAAGTGAGTTGGAAGGGGCAACGGCCCGACCTCCAAGCCCAGTACAATGGAGTACACCATTAGCAGCGGTGTCGGACACATCTAGGGGCGAAGAGGACGAGAGACCGGTGAGGCCGAGGACTCCGATGGAGTCGAGACCAGATTTAGGGTCATGGGTATCACCCAAGAAGCAAATGAGCTGGAATATGGGCCGAGCGGGGACAACCCCAGTTGCCTTTAAGAGCCACTCTGCTCCCATAGAACTACCAGAGGAAAGGGGAGAGCAGGAATCGGAATGCGAGTATGATGAGGGACGTGGAGCAAGTTGTCAGGTGTTGAAAGGAGCCTTGAAGGCAGGAATGATAGATGTAGTAAGACTTAAGGCAGAGGCGGATGAAATAATATATGGGAATCTACCTCTGGAGAGAGTATTGACCTATACTCCCGATGAATTGCTTTTTGTGGCAAAGGATGTGACTCGTAAAGCACGAGTGGCACATGAGAAACTGGCGGGTTTGGCTAGAGAATATGGGGTGGATCTATCCAAGACTAGAGCATTGCAAGGGAGCCATAGGATGCATTGTACCGAGCGGGAATTGGAAGAGAAAAGGGTTGTTGGTCTAAGGTCACATACCAAGGAATTGATTGTAGCTATGAGAATATGGCTGATGCTCGACAAATGGCAAGAGAAATGGGCTAGGAAAAAGAATTCTAGGGGAGCGAAAGGAGGGAGCTCTGAAGGAGATTTGCAGGAGGTAAAGATCCTTCCTTTGAGAGAGGTGGCGAATGGAGGATATGTGCATGTACCATGGAGCAGGGGGGATTTGGCATCATTTACGAATGATTTTCCCAGGCTCAGGGAGAAGCCTGCAGAGTGGTACAAGCAAGTTGAGCGTTTCGTTAAGATTTCGAAGGTGTTGTGGATAGATCTGAACACCTTATTCGATATCGTAGTTCCGGGAGATCTGTGGAACGCATGTAAAATTGCTGTTGATTGGCCGGACTATGAGCCTGATAGGAACATAGTTACTAATGGTCCGTCGCCCGTGGTAATGAGGCTGTACGATAAGGTAATTACCTGGTTGAAATCGAAGGTTTCACCCCAAGATATCGATTGGGTGAAGATAGACAGGACAGTGCAGGAGCCCAAGGAGACAGTACATGAATTCTATGAGAGACTTCTGAAAGCTTTTAAGCAGTACAGTGGGTTAGATGAGCTGGAAACAAAGGACATGGGACAGTTTGTGTCTAAGTTCGTGCTAGGGTTGAAGCCCGAGGTCAGTCTTATGATACAGCAGCATTTGATCTGTTGGCAGAATAAGCCCGTAGACGAGATCTTGCGGTACGCCAGGTACTGCACGGATGAGATTGAGTCAAAGCACAAGAAGATGAAGGATAACTTATTGCTCATTCAGATGCATGCGGCTCAGGGACCGCCGAATGGGGGTCCAGTGGGGCGAAGACAGGGAAATTATCAGACAGGGAATCAGAATATGCAGGGTCAGGGAAGGCCGAGACCCGTAGACCCTAGGACAGGAATAGATGTAGCGATCTTGAAGAAGACGACTGCTTGTCACCAGTGTCACCAGGTGGGACACTGGAGGCGCGAGTGTCCCTTGAACCCCTATAATCAGCCGCAGATGGAGGGAGGAATGGGTCAGGTCCCTGGGGCGGAACAGGTACAGACGGTGACTGTACCGAGAACGATGCAAGGGGGGACAGGCGTCTCGCAGGTGCAGGTTCCCCAGCCACCCAGGATGCAGAACATACAGCAGGGAGCTCGGACTTATTTGCAGATGCCCATGTTCGAAGTGGAAGAGGAGAGGGATGCAGATTTGCTGGCGCAGTTAAGTTTGGGTCAGGACGATGATTGCCTGCTCAGGGCCATACTAGAGGTAGATCAGAAGGGACCCTTTGTGGAAGCCGAACTCGATGGACGCCCTACTACCTTTTTGGTAGATACGGGGGCTACCAGGTCAACCATAAGATCAGCAGTAGTTCCGGGGGTAGCCCTCTCGGGAGAAAGTATACAAGTGGTTGGAGTGGCGAACAAGAGACTAGTTAGCCCCTTGACGGAACCGATTCCCGTCAGGATAGGAAACTTTAGGGATCGACATCAGTTCGTGGTGTGCGATTCTAGTCCTGTTTGTCTGTTGGGAAGAGATTTATTGTGTAAGCTCAATTGCACAATTTACTGTACCCCGAGGGGAGTAGAGGTACAGACCAGAGATGACGACGCGACCTTTAAGGTTGCAAATCAGCAGGGGTGCGTGGAAGTGTACCCGGCTCTGACAGTGGAGGAGCTTCCACAGGACTTGAGGGAGTCAGTTGCGACCGATGTGTGGGATCTAAGCGGAGAGGAGATCGGCTTAGTCAGGGGAGTGGAACCAGTGAAGATACAGGTTAAGCCAAACGCGGAATTCCCGAGAACCCCTCAGTATAAACTGTCGCCTGAGACGATTGCTGGGATCAAACCTGTGATTCAGTCTATGATTAGGCAGGGAATACTGGTGGAGATCATGGGTAGTCCATGTAATTCACCCATTATGGGACTGCAGAAACCGAGTGGGAAGTTCAGGATAGTGCAAGACCTGCGGAAAATAAACGACATAGTTGTTCCATGTTGTCCAGTGGTACCGAATCCGTCTGTGATACTGTTCCAGATCCCATGCGAAGCTGGATGGTTCACAGTGATTGACTTGTGTCAGGCATTCTTTTCGATTCCCCTACATGAAGAGAGTAGATTTCTTTTTGCCTTTAGGCTAGAAAATCGTATATTAACATGGTGCCGTATCCCACAGGGGTATACGGAGAGCCCATCGATTTTCAATCAGCTGTTAAAGAAGAATCTGGAAGGTCTTGTGTTGCCGAAAAACTCTGTTTTGGTGCAGTACATTGACGACCTGCTTGTCGCGTCAGAGACAGAAGACGCTTGCAGGATCGATACCATTGCGTTGTTGAATTTCCTGGGAGAGAACGGTCACAAGGTGTCTCCAAACAAGCTGCAATACTGTTTACCTGAGGTACAGTATTTGGGGCACAGAATTGAAAAGGGTAAAAGGAAGGTGTCTCCAGATCGCATTGATGCGATTTTGAGGATGCCAGTTCCCTCGACGCAGAGGGAAGTTAGAATGTTTTTGGGAATGGTGGGCTATTGCCGCCAGTGGATCCCAAACTTTTCCTTTGAAGCGAAGCCTTTACAGCGGCTGACGCGAAAGGATGTAAGTGATCCGGTACCATGGGACGACGACTGTTTGAAATCATTTCTGAGGCTGAGAGAAGCCTTATGTAGCGCTCCTGCGTTGGGAATGCCGGATTATAACAAGGCATTTGCATTGTTCTGCTGCGAAAGAGAAGGTTGCGCATTAGCAGTGTTAACCCAGAATCATGGAGGTGTCCGTAGACCAGTTGCTTATTTCTCAGCTACTCTAGATCCAGTAGCTTCTGCGTTGCCCGGATGTCTCAGATCCGTTGCGGCAACAGGTGTCAGCATTGAGAGATGTGAGAGCATTGTGATGGGTCATCCACTTACTGTACATGTGCCACATTCTGTTGAATTGTTGATGACTAGGACTAAAACGCAGCACCTCACGAATAATAGGCTGACTCGTTATGAGCAAGTTATTCTTGCAGCCGATAATGTGACATTGAAGAGGTGTGCTGTTTTAAACCCTGCTACACTGTTACCTGTTCTAAAAATAGATGATAATGAAGATTGTGAGGACCATGATTGTCTCGATGTGACTGAACTATGCACCAAACCGAGACCCGACATTGTCGACGAACCGCTCCCGGTGTCAGATGAGATTTTCTTCGTGGACGGTTCATGTTTAAGAGACAGTGTCGGTCGATTGAGAGCAGCGTTTGCTGTATGCACCATTACGGGTGTGGTTGAAGCCGCTTGTTTAGAAGGAGTACACTCCGCGCAGGTGGCTGAGCTCATTGCTCTGACTCGTGCCTGTTTGGCAGCCGACAAGATCCGTGTAACTATTTACACGGACAGCCAGTACGGGTTTGGTGTGGTTCATGACTTCGGACAGCTATGGTCCCAGAGAGGGTTTATGACGTCTTCAGGTTCTCCTATAAGAAATGGTGATTATGTGCGGAAATTGTTAAAAGCATTGCAAGGTCCTGATGAAATTGCTGTTGTTAAATGTGCAGCCCACACGAAGGGAAGCGACTTTGTCTCGTTGGGAAATAACTATGCAGACGAAGTAGCTCGATTTTGTGCAGAGCAGGGATGCAACTTTACTGAGACCCACATTGAGAAAACTGGGGAGGAGGTGGTGTACGGTCAGATGTTAGCAATGGCTGACACATGGGAGGAACTGAAGCAGCTTCAGGAAGGGGTCTCAGATCAGGAACGGGACAGCTGGATACGAGCTGGATGTGAGAAGGGAGATGTGGATATATGGGTTTCGAATGATGGACGAGCAGTGTTGCCGGAAAGTTTGTTGAATCCCATGGCGAGGTTGATACATGGTGCTGTACATCTGGGTAGGGATGCCATGATGAGAGTGTTTCGTCAGACTTGGTACAATCCGAAGTTTCGTGCCGTGGCTGAAACTGTGTGCCAGAGATGTGTTACTTGCCAACAGATGAATGTAGGGAAAAGAACTGCTGTGACATTGAGCCACATAGGGAGGTCAGGGGGACCTTTCAATAGGATGCAGTTGGATTTTGTCGAAATGCCGAAGTGTAATGGGTTGAGGTACATATTAGTGATAGTATGTGTCTTTTCCAGGTGGGTGGAGGCGTACCCTACACGCAGATGTGACACACTCACAGTAGCGAAACTCTTATTGAGAGAACTCATTCCAAGGTACGGGTTCCCGACGTCCTTTGAATCGGACAGAGGAACTCATTTTCACAGCGAAGTTATGAAATTGCTTTGTGCTGCTTTGAATATAGATCAGAAGTTACACTGTAGCTATAGACCAGAGGCTTCAGGGATAGTGGAACAGGTGAATGGAACTCTGAAGGCTCGGATGGCGAAAGTGTGTTCGTCTACGTCTCTGAAATGGCCTGACGCATTACCTTTGGTCCTTATGAGCCTTCGAAGTGTGCCTGATAGAAGAACTGGGTTGTCACCCCATGAAATCCTCATGGGAAGAGCGATGCGTTTGCCTGCAATACCTGCCACTGCTCTGATAAATATCACTGATGATATGATCCTGGACTATTGTAAAGGCCTTGCTGACGTGGTCCGTTCTGTGTCTCAGCAGGTGCAGACAGCAACGGTTCCAGCTGCGAGTGACAGGTGCCACGACTTGGACCCAGGCGATTGGGTCCTGGTCCGAAAGCACGTGAGGAAGAGTTGTTTGGATGCTAGGTGGCGTGGCCCTTTCCAAGTAATCCTTGTTACGAACACTGCTGTCAAGTGCGGAGGGTTACCGAACTGGGTGCATGCTTCTCATACCCGCAGAGTTCCAGCACCCTTGGAAGATACAGCCCCTCTCGAGAACCAAGATCCCAGTGAGCCGACAGAATCGCCAGAGAGGGCCAGTCAAGCTGTAAGGGTTGCTGAAGCGGCTGATGGTGCACTGAATCGAGTTGGGGGAGGACGTGAAGAAAGTACTGACCCAGAAACCGGCGAAGGAGCGAGAGGTGCAGTGGGTAGTACAGAATCGAGTTCTGCCGAAGAAGAGGAAGGCAGTGCACAGGGTATCGGAGAGAAGACTGGGGGAGCCACCGAAGCGGAAAGGGTTTGGCCCGCAAAGCAGAACCGGGTAAACCTGAGGTTGGCCCCAGACACCGACCTTGCACCAGTTTCGGAAGAACCAGAAGAAGAATCGGGAGACGAGGGAAATCCTCAAGGTGGGGTGAGAAGGTCCAAGAGAACTCGAGTGCCAAGTCGGAAGTACGCTTCCCCGGAGTGGGCATACCAAGTGACTGATGCCAGGGTTACCGAGCACGGGAAGATTGAGGTCGATGACATTGGTCAACAGTGTCCCGCTCCAGAGGGTGGAAGTGTTGCTGAAAGTTCCGGGATTGGAGATCGAAGGGATTCTGACGATTCATATCCCAAGTCCGCCATTCCTGAGTACCATTCGAGGTATGATCTTGGACAATTTAGAGTTCCCGACGTTCACAGCATTGCCAGATCCACAAGAACTGATTATTCTTAAGCTCGAAATATTGCAGGGAGTCCTGGAGCTGTTGGGACCGGCGCTTATGTTAGATTGATTTGAGAAAGGTTGTAAGCTAAGAAGAAGATTACCTAGAGCCGAGCGGAAGAAGAACAAAATTAGGGATTTTTTCCGTTGTAGAACGAAGAAAGTTAGGGAGGGTTGCCTAAATTCACGAAAGAGATATTAATGAGAAAGAGACTTATCCTTTCAGAGACTGCATTGGACATTGAGCATATTCCGAAGATGGCAGATCCTGTAAACCCACATCGTAGGGCTAAACTGATAATAGGCACATTGATCGGAGTTGTAGTAGTCACCATATTTGCGGTAGTGATCAGTTCCTACATGGTGGCTCACAGGCAAGAGGGGAAGGTTCAGGGAGCACCCACACCTATTACCCCAGGGCATAGTGGTGTTAGTATTAGCGAACAGGAATCATCGGAGTTGAGAGATGTTCGCAGACTTCACATGGATTTGTCAAAAGGTGATTTTAAGCTTAACGCGTATGCAAGGTTGCTGTATGAGTATGTTGATGCGATGGATGTGAAGGATTGTTATGTGTGCATGCAGTTGCCTGCTTCAGTGGATGAGGGTATCAAGTATCATCATCTCCCATTGACTTATGGGATTTCTTGTAGCATATGGCTCAGTTTATTTTACGACAGGAGACAGTTCGAGTATTTCTTCTCAAATTTTGACACGGTACTTCCCGAGGTGCCAGCAATCAAGCATTTGAATAGATATGACCTGGATAAGAAAGAGGACAGACTCCTGAAATATTTTAGACCGACTGTGAAACTGGATACGGCGCATGCTCACAGGAATAACCTGACATGTGCGTTATCAGAGATAGAGAAGAAATTCATAGACCAAGTAGAGGACAGGTATAGAAAGTTGACCGAGACACGACACACCGGAGAGAGCCCAGTAGATTGGACGGACGAGGAGAGAGCTCACAGATCTAAGGGAAGTTATGGACCAATAGCATTGGATGAGGCACAGAGAGGGAATTTGTGTATTGCACGGCCTCAATCCAAGACGGAGAAGGTCGCAGTAGGACATAGCATTTGTTCTCAGACTTTTACAATGGAAGCTTATGCTAAGAATTTTATGCAAGGTCCAGTAGAAGTAATCCCGACAGTGTATTATGTTTGTGGGACGAATGCTTATGTCAGACTACCCGACAATTGGTATGGAGTATGCTATTTGGCTATCATATTCCCGAAGATTTATCACACAAGGGACTTGGAGTTGTTAGAGACGAAGCGACCGCCCAGGAAACGTAGGGCTACAAATGCCGGTGCAGTGATTGGGGATATATTCGGAGCAATGATACCTAGTATGGGTGTGGTGTTGAATGATGTGAAGATCCGAAGGTTGGCGACTGTAGTTGATGAGTTGTCTATGAATACGGCGAGATCTTTGATATTGGTGGCTGGAGAGATGTTGTCGATCCGGAATATGGTTTTGCAGAATCGCCTTGCTTTAGATGTGTTGTTAGCCAAGGCAGGCGGAGTCTGCAAATTATTGAAAGTTCAGGAATGCTGCACATATATTCCAGACAACTCGAAGGAGATAGGGAAGTACATAGACAACATAACGACTATTCACAAGGAGATTACGGATCTGACGGAGGTGAATGTGTGGGAGAAGATTGGATTAGGATTTGGAAGAGTGGGAACTTGGGTTGCGAATCTGGGAAGGGGATTTCTAGGTTCAGTGTTGAAACCAATTATTATTGCCGTGGTTTGTGTGATCTGTTTGTGGGGATGTGTGAAGGCATGGAAGTGGTATCAAGGAGGCAAGGTTGAAAGAGCTTTAAAGGCAAACGAGAGGAGGTTGGCAAAGCTCCAGGAGCAGCAATATGAGAGTCTTAAGAAACTGGAGGGAGTCCGACATGGAAATGTTATGACTAGCACGGTTTAAATCAGTTCTGAAGAAGGAAATGTAATGGTGTGATGACGGATGTCATCAAAGGGGGGAACTGATGTAGCGTTTAAAAGTTTGAGAATTGTAGGGGTGCGTCATATTCACGGTTAGTCGGCACCCGCATATAACCAAATGTGTACTCAGGGATTTCGTGTGCAATGTATTACAACTGTATAACCTATATCGATTTTAAGTAGAAGTGCTAGCTATGTACAAGCACATGGTAAACGTATTAGAGAAATGTATAGTGTTTAGCTACGGGAAATGCAATGTGGTGTTAGAAATGTGTACCCCAGACTTCGTGTCTGTAGGTTGTTTAGGTTGACCACACATGAAAGAAAGACGTAAATGTCAATACTGTGATTGAAACCTGCTTGTGTAACCGAAGTAGTGGCCAGAATTCGCATATATCGTTGAGGCGAAAGGCCTGGTATTTTCTTATGTTAGCCAAGGGCAATAGGCCAAAAAGGATTTATTCCAGTAGAGGTTTTAGGCTGTAGTAAATTGCAACTTAAAAGATGTGAAGAATGTCTGCTTTGCATGATCTCACCCCAGGTGCAAGGACAGTTGCTCGTTAGTAGAGAAGCTCTTTGTTCATAATTTGAATTATGTAGAGAAAGCCAGACATGGGAGTGTATTGGAATGTGCCAATCGTAACTCCTAGTGCGGATGGCGTCTGGGACTCAAGGCCAAGAGATGGACGATGGAACTGGACAGCGCTCTGTGGAAAAGTACTGAAAGACGACCCCGGAAGGAGAGGAGGCGCAAAGGGCGTGTTCGGAGACTTGGGGTACTGTATTAGGGACAGCGCCCCGAGGGTGGAGGCAGAGCAGAGCGGGGCAGCCCAAAGCAGAGGACGGCTAGGCGAAGGGTAGAGGGGGCAACTTAGACCAAGCTCTCTAAGTGAAGTCTTCTTATGAAGTTTCACTCTGACACCTTTTATTCTGATGAGGGTCTCAAGGGATTGCTATGTAGGGATATCACCTAGTACAGAGTAGGGACAGAGATGGTATGGTTCAGTGTCCCTAGTATCGACATTTGCTTGGTAGTATTCTACCTCATGCTTTTAGAGATTGTACTTTTAGTTATTTTTAGCCGGATGCGGATTCTTCGTAGAGTAGCATTTGTTTTAGTGCCTATGTACTTGTTGTGCCTCGTGTTGAGGACTCTGTATCTCCAAATCTTTATGTTGATAATAAAAACCAGAGAGCCAAGAGATTAAGTTTCGAGTCTTTGATTACGGAAAATTGCAGACTGTAATTGTGATAACGGTGATTTTCCCTCCATGCTATCAGGCAAGTAAAAAGTTCCATCTGACCAGAGTGGGTTCCAGTAGATAATTACGAGATACTAAAATAGGCCGGAGCAGGAGGGAAAGTTAGAGCTCGTGCTCGCCATTCATGTTCTACTGTCTTCAGTGCTTTTTCTTCTTGTAAAATGCATCCTTGCATCCAATTTGGAAGCTTGGGTGTATTGTACACTCTGCAAATAGCGCCAAATGCTGAGAGTAAGTTGCAGAAACATCCAACCCCGAGAGCACATTCTGCGCTCTTTCTTAGGCCATGGTGTGTTTAGCACTAATAAATAGTGCTAAACACACAATTACTCTTCTCAAGTAATTTTCTCGAGTAATAGAGCATAATCTTGTGCAATTCTTGCAGAATTCTCCCAGCCGGTCTCACAAATACACACACACACACGCACACACACACACACACATACATACATTTGAGGTGGCCAAAATTTGGCCAATATTGGCACTTAAATTGTACAAATATTTTTTACATCAAGGAGTAGTGCTTTATTTCTCTGGCCTATATCCAAATAACTTTGAGGTTTGTCCTTAATATGTTGGGAAAACGGATATATTAGGGTTTCTGGGGCATCACTCCAAAAATATTCAGGCCCAGTCTTCAATTGAAAGTCTGGCCATGGTCATACCTGATGCAGGACATGAACCTTTATTAATCAACAACTTTTGAAAATGAATGAATTGTAGACTGTTTATTGGCCAGAGGAGTCTGTGCCACATATAATGAGAAACTACAAGAATTGTTTGCGCCTGTAATTCAGGGATAACCTCAGCTGCTAAGATCCCCAAAAAATGTATAAGGTTCAATTCTCCTTCAGGTGGAGAATAGAGGTACCTACACAGCTTGTCCATGTCTTGCTTTTGTAAAGTGTAGCATGAAAACAGGAGGGCAAGTTCGAACACATTCACAGGGATGCGGACATGTAGGTGAAGATGGTGGGTATGGGCTCTTCAGCTCATGTTTTGTAAACCCAAGTAAGCTTTGTGTGAAGATTTCACACGGAAAAGGAAGCAGTGATATACGCTGCAGAATTGCTGACTCATGAGAAGACCTGGTCTTATATATCAAGAGTCCCTGCAAGAGACTGGTACACACCGCTCAACATGCATTCCAACTAGGATTTTGTGGACAAACCTCTGATGTAGCCCTATATAGATGGTTTACTCTGGAAGCATCCAAGGCACTGCATTTCTCATTTTTAGGGTGTGTCACTGCAAATCTACTACTAAAACAGAGCCCGGCTGCATGCTGGCAGTGCCCCTCATTCTATCAGGGTGCATCATAAGAAAGACACCGAGCAGCAAGAGAATATATGGGCATATCAGCAACAACCGGCGATAATTATCGCTAAGCGCACTTAGTGCTGGGATAATTATCGCCGGCTATCGTGGATTTTTATCGCTGAGATAGCGTGCTATTAGCAACGCTTATCTCAAAAGCGATAAAAATCCTCGCGCTAACTGCCTAACGTGAGATTATCGCTGGAAACCCAGCGATAATCTCACGCAATGTGGCGTTAGCTTGATGATAGGGCCCCACAAACTTAGCCGTGATATCCACCTTCCATAGGATATCATGGCTAAGTCAGTCCTGAAGCAGGCGTAAGGAAAGTAGCGATAACAGGGGTTATCGCTACTTATTTTGCCGCTATGCTTCATAGCGTGGGGCTTGATGATAGGAGAAATGTTGCTTAGCGACATTTCTCCTGTCATGTCAGGTCAGGAACGCCCACTTTGCATCTCATTAGAGATATATGATATGCCCCATAATATGTAAGTGTAAAAATAGAGATAGTGAAAGGTAGGTGTGGCAGGAGCAGGAAAGAGGAGATAAGCCAATCGCTTTCGAAATTCTGTATTTCACACTATAGCATTTGCAAACCAACACAACAACAACCCTCCAACTGAAAAGAAGATACGTTTAGAAATAACTGAATATCATACATCGAAACTATTGTAATGTATTTTCAAGTGTTGGGCAGTCTTACATTTCTTGCTGCACATGAGCTTTGTAAACCATGTAACATCCTCAAACCATGATGATGTTTCTGCATCCACCGCTGCTGCACATCTGCTTCTATGCTTCTCCCTTGCACTAGACATACACAAAGTCTTAAATCTTCCGCAAATTGTAGGGTAGACAGGTGCCACAAAGATCTTCATTAGTGAACACCGAGCTGACATTGCTGCCCCTATATCACAAACCACATTCTGTACAAAGACACAATGGGGCATATTATCAAGCACGGCGTTAAAATTATCGCTGCTTTAGCGGCAGAAAACTGCCGCTAAAGCGGCGATAATGGGCTTGATAATATGTCGCAGAGAATTCCAATAGAAGCCCATGTTGACACCAGAACATGGGCTTCTATGGGAATTCTATGGGAATTCTCTGCGGCATATTATCAAGCACATTATCGCCGCTTTAGCAGCATTTTTCTGCCGCTAAAGCGACGATAATTTTAACGCCGTTTCTTGATAATATGCCCCAATGTTCTCTGTGCTTAGTTATGCAAACAGGCAAAAAGCAGGTTGAAGAACCTGAACATCACAAAAAAGAATACAAATTTAACCAAAATATATGAGAAGCCAAGATTTTAAAGTTTAACATATCCTCATTGTTTATCTTTTTATTTATGCAACTATTGTAACACAACCCTGTGGCTCATCTCTGTGAAGTTGCGAGCAAATCACAAAGGATGGAAAAAAGGCTGGAAGAAGGAAGTGGGGCAGTGCTGCAAGGAGGAGGCACAGAGTGAGAAGAAGTAGTGGTGATCACAATTCACCAACCAAGACTGAACATGTGGGTTTCACTGCGGAAGCACAGGAAATCACTAACTACTTAGATAGTAACAAGCAGTCGCCCACAGAAGAGTGGATATGCTGCCTCCTAATCAGGGTGCTGATTTTGGGCACAGAAACGACAAAAGTAGAAAGCGGAAGTTCCTTTGAGGACAAGGTCAGGGGATACAGGCGTTGTCATGTAGGACTCACTGCCCTTGAGGAGGAATTTGAATTTAACTCAGGATTTTATGCAGAACAAGAGAAAATGTTCAGTGTGGCCTTGTTCTTTTCAGAAGGCATGACAGTAATTAAAGAATACGTTCTTCACGAAGACAGGGAAAAATGAAAATGTAATAACATCTTTGGAAATGTATTTTAAATTTTTGTATCTTCTCATTTTGTAGGCGCACATCACTAGTATACTTGTATTTGCAGGGAGGGGTGTACAATTTTCAATTTATTCTTTTTGCATGTTTCACAATCCTCAAATTCACGCATGATCAACATAAAAGTATGACACTTAATGGTGAATCCTTTTTTAGATTTATTGGTGTAGTAAATTATGACTTTGGACCTCCTTTGGAGTTTGGCAGAACAGCAGCACCCTCATGAAAAAGGTCCTCCCACCCATCAAACTCACACTTCGCCTGCTGTATTTAAAGTTGAGGGAATCACTGCGAATGAATCGACCGAGACTCTTTTGACTCCACCAGGGTAATCCTCAAACCTGGAGTACTGTCTTTGAAGGGGGCAGAAAATCACTTTTGAAGGCTACGTGACACTCATTTTCCATGCCCACCACCCAGTGGCAGCCGGCCAAGGTAAGAGTGGTCAGGTGGGAAGGGTGGTGGGGTAGGCGATAGACGACGGGATAGGTAAAAATAAATAAATAAATAAAACCACTTACCTTCCGCTCACCACATCGCTGAGTCGGCGACACAGCGAGCACAAGGTAAGTGGTTTCATTTATTTTTTTATTCAATTTTACCTTTGCCATTGTCTATCGACTCCACCCCCCAACTTGCCCTACCACACCGTTCTTACCTGTGCCCGCCGCCACTGCCACCACCTAGAGGATGGCTGATACAAGCAGGGAAAATGTAGGGGGGGACACCGTGCACAAGGAGAAAACTCCCTGCAAGTCAGAGTCATATTTTTCTATTGAGAGAACATAGTGTCGCTTTGGGAGTTTATTTTGTCATTCCAAATCTTTGCCAAGTGGACGATTTGAACGCAGCATCCATTCAGCAAAGCTTTAGAGCTGTGAAGGAAGCCGCCACGGCAGTGACTCCCTTCACAGCACGAAGATCCCCGGTGGGTAGGTGGGTTCCCCAAATAGCATGAAAGGTCCTCCACCGGGATGGCGAAGGTCACTGCTCAATCTAGCATATATTACATTCTTCAGATTCTGATGTTGAAATGTGTGGTGGGCCACATGAACTTGGAGTACTTCTCTTAAAAACATTAAATTGACGGAAATTAAATATTACGGTTCATGGAAATGTCATATTACGGCTGTAATAAAATTAAATATATTGAATCATGCAAATAAATGCAGACAGCACTAGAACTATGCTGGTGAGCTGTCTAAAGTTAAGTAATAATATACCAAGGGCTGTCTGAAGGACATCATTTTATATCAGTGTATGCCAAGCCAAGGCAGTTTGAGGATGGTTTTGAATGTTTAATGCATTTCTCATTCTAAACAATGACATTTTGAAGTACAACATCGTGATGTTGCAAGACGAGTTCCCATTACAGAAGAAAATTAAGTGCACGTTTTATAATGCAAATATAATTGATTTCCTTTGACGCTTTCCTTTTATTGATGAGTGTCAAGGTCGCCACTTATCTAGTAAGTTATTTCCCGAATATTATACATTTATAATAATCTTTTGCATTAATAATGAAAACAATAATTTGCAGGAAAAAACGTTCAAATAATGCTAAAGTTTGAATTTAAACACACAGGGGTACATCAGGGCGACAAATTTTGCAGTGCCGTGCTGTATCATTTAAAAAATGCAGGGATGTGCTGTATTCACAAGAATATGGCACACCCCTGTGTTTTCTCTTGTGCTGGCCTAGCGCCAACACAGACACCCTTGTGCCATAGTACAAGGGGGCCTGAGCTCCAGGGATGATTTCCTGCCACACAGGCACACTAGCACCATAGTGCAAGGGTGCCTGAGCTCCAGGGATGATGTCCTGCCACACAGGCACACTAGCACCATAGTACAAGGGGGCCTGAGCTCCAGGGATGATGTCCTGCCACACAGGCACACTAGCACCATAGTACAAGGGGGCCTGAGCTCCAGGGATGATGTCCTGCCACACAGGCACACTAGCACCATAGTACAAGGGGGCCTGAGCTCCAGGGATGATGTCCTGCCACACAGGCACACTAGCACCATAGTACAAGGGGGCCTGAGCTCCAGGGATGATGTCCTGCCACACAGGCACACTAGCACCATAGTACAAGGGTGCCTGCATTTCAGGGAATCATCCCTGCAGTGCAGACACCCTTGTATCACCGCAGTTTGCTCTTTCTGAATGCAGCACACATAGAAAGAGCGAAAACAAGGATAAATAAATGTTTTTCTCCTGATTGCACCAATCAAACGCCTGCTTTTGCATGCAGTTAGTTTTTGGCGCTACCTCAGATTTACACATCCTTGTAAATCTGGGGCACCGTCAAAAAGCAATGGGTGTTGCAGTGGAACGCCCACAGCAACACCCATTGCATGCCCCTTTCACGCTGATAACTGCGTGAAAGGGTACCATATTGACAAAGTGGCACTAAGCCATGCAAAGTGGCTTAACACCGCTTTGTAAATATGGTGCAGAGCACTGCGCCACTGGTACGTTGAAAAAAGTGTAATTCCGGCAGCACAATCCCCTTGTTAGTATGCCCCACAAAGACTTGAAATTCAACTGTTGCTGAACAGTGTCGCCTATTTCTATAGGGAGTTGCGGCGTTCCCTTATCTTTAACTCAATACATCAAAAATATTAGGCTTGTTTTGGGAGCTGCATATTTTGGACTATATAAGTAAATGGTATGGGATTGGCATAATCAGTACGATAGTGAGGATGAAGGGTGGGTTTCGGTTGCAATGGAAGGGAGGATGAAAGGTGGCTTTCTCTTCTAATTTCTGAATTTTTTGTTTTGTTTATTTGTTATGGTAGGATGGCTAACTGACTTGTACCTTTGTTGGTAAACCGAATACCATTACAATAATATATAATAGCACTTGTTATCTGCAGCTCTTTGAAGCGGAAAAAGTGTGATATGAAGATCTACATAAAACAGCTTTTTTACTCCCTGCTTTGGTCTTGGGAAGTTCTGCACATGGGTAAAGATAGTAGCACAATACATGTCTGAAAAGTATACAGCATGGTGACATGAGTGGCTAACTTGAGCTAATCCGACAAGATTACTATTGCACGTCCTGACAACATTTGCTGTGCAATGCAAAACTATAATGGGTCACATATGCACCGGTGGCTACACTAGTTTGCACTGGTGATCAAGCAATTTTACACTGACATTTGCATTGATTGTGCAGAATGATATTTTCAATGAATAATCAGTGCTAGAATGGCACTCATTAGAATTAAAATTTGCACTGGTAGGCTAGTGCAAATGCTAGTTAAAATTGCTAAAATACCTGTGTAAAAATGGTCAGTAATGACGCAATTCTTACAATCCAGCACCTGGTTTATATATTAAAATAAGCTTATCTTTCGGTCAACAAAAAATTGTTGGAGCTTTCAACATTCCTACCTATTTCATAGTTAAAACAGTTATGGTACCAATAGACGTGATTGTTCTATGAAAATAACCAGAAATGTTATGCCCAAGTTTCTTTACTTCTGTTGGACCCAAGCATAATTAGAACCTTCTGTGTTGTTCAACAAGGAGCAAAAACAGAAACTCAAGGAGGTGGCACTCGAGAGAACCAGCGGTAGCCACAAAGTCTTAATTCTGAAAAGCAAAATTCTTAAAACCTGCAGAAACTAAGGGAGATATTCTCAAGAACGTGTGATAACTATCGCAAAATTTGCTTAACGCAGCTTTGCACATCGCAGTCCATCGCAGGAAAATAACGTTGTGTTAACATTGTATCTCAACCCAGCGGCACCATGCGATAGTCTCACGATAACGCGCCAAATGACCGCATTAAAACAAACGCAACACTGAAAAAACACGAAACACCAACATGAGAAAAGATGCGATGTCCCAAATCGTGAAACAAAAATCAGCGATAACCAGCAACAGGCCTGCAATCCCCACCCCTCATGCGGGTAAATGCACCATAAAAGCAGTGTAAAACAAATACAAAAACGGCGCAGCACCATGGATGCACCCGGACCGAGTGCAGAGGACAACGCGAAACCCACAAGCCCCACAGATGACCAGCAAGGAACCTCAGGGTCGGGGAAAGCCAAGGAGAAGAGGAAGAGGAAGACGCGGTTCAGTCCGCAGGAAAACGGGATCATCGTCACGGAGGTGATAGAACACTACCAACAACTGTTCGTCACATCCAACGTGTCATTGGCAACAAAGACGCAAATATGGCAGACTATCTTGGACCATGTGAATGCAGATGCAGCGTTGAGGAGAACAATGGAAAAGGTCAAGATGTGCTGGAAGGATGTGAAGGCCAACATCAAGATGAAACTCGATGCCAACATGAAAGCAGCAATGCTCATTGGGGGTGGGGGTCCAGCGGCACACCAGGAGCTGGATGACAAGGTGAAAACGGTGGCCACAGTCAGCAGTCGGGATACGATGCCAGGAGTTGTGGCACCGGACACTGCTCAACATGACCTGACACAACATCAACAGAGTGAGTACCGACCATGGACTGGGGTAGCGGGGGGAGATAGGCACAATGGCACACATGCACAATTAAGCAGAGCACACTGCACACCCACAATGACTCTGGATCATGTCCCTGACACCCGTGGCAAACTGCAGCACACATACAAACATCAAGTAGGTCCCCGTCCACATTGTGCCCAAAGGGGTCCCACCCCACACATCACCAATTTCACAACCAACACATGCACCTGTGCGTAACCCAGCAAAGAATCATATTTGTGAGCCACACGACAATGCAGGTGACACTACACGACGATTAGCATGGCTGCAGTCCAATCATCATGACATTGTGCACGCCACAACACTGAGGTGACTGAGTGTGGGCCACATCCAGAAAGGAGCAGGCCACACTCCGACACATCCATGTTTACAAACCACCCCTGACTCAAAAAAACATCTGCGGACAAACCATGCCCAAGAGTCACAACTCGAACAAGAGCCCAATATACCCAAGTCCGAAACATCCCAGCACTGTTGAAACACAGAAGTCAAAGGCACACCGCCTGAAAGGGATAAGGGGCAGCCAAATCTGAGCAGCAGGGTCGACTCACCCACAATGCAGCACACACACATAGCAATTACAGCACATCAACAACGACGACAATGTGGTACAAAGTGCAACACTCCCATGACAGAACAGAGGACACAACTGGTTCCGCCTGTGCTTGGAAACTGGCCAATCACATCTGGCATAGTAGGAAACTGTGAGATGAAAATGTACGTGTAGAACCTCACATATGTGATGTAGTTCAAATGTCCACTGTCCCGCATCAAATAGTCAGTTCCTCCCAAACAGTCAGTGTACATTGTCATGCAGTCCTGAGGTAAACATGAACAATGTGTCAACATACATGACAACACAATGTGAAAATGCATCTCCCCATCACATAGCAGAGGGACAACCAACACCTCCTGCAGAGCAGACCAGACAAGTCATCAGTGATGATGAAGAGGACCTCCACACCTTCGACACCGACGCCCTACAACAGCTCATGGACATCTTAGGCAACCCACCTCCAGGAGCAGGGCAGCCCAGTTGCATCGAGGAGACCCCACCCCCTGCACAGACCAAACAGCAGGAAGCACATACCACCACGAATGGCTCCCAGCACCTCACAGAAGCACACATCGCATTCCACGACCAGGTGTTAGACTGCTAGAAGGAGGTGGCTGAACAGGTGCGGGTGGGGTTCAAACTCATGGCAGCTGAACTTGATTACATACGTGGGTGTCTAATTCCCATCAGGGACCACTTACACTCACCAACGGACACACACACTGTGACATAGCCACACACATTTGCACATTTCCAGTAATGAACCACACCCAGGGCCCCGGGACAATCATTCACACCCCTACGCTGGACTTGCGTACGCCGTCCCAGTCCACTCCTCTTACGTATGAAGGGGGGACGACACAGCTACATGTACAAGGTCTTACCCACTGCCTGGGGTTACATGGTTGCGTCCAATGTTCACTACACTCCAAACACCAGCAGTATATGTCGACATGGGTATGTCTGTGGTCTGCATACTGCACTCTGGCCAGCAAATGCACGCCACACTTGGCATTGTGTATATTCTCACTCATGGGTCACTTGCCTCCTTCGCATATGCATGGTTCCCACCTCTCCCCACATTCTGCTATTGTGTGGCTGAGGTGCCATGTCGTTGATGGCTCGTGTACATGGCTTGCCCAGGTCAGCACAGTAAGTTGTGCTGTTGTATCTGGTAGGTGGGCATTTTGTTTGGCATGTTGTGTGTGAGTTTGAAATGTGTGCATTCTCAGAGTTGTGAGTGCGCTTCCTGTTGCGGTAATTGTGTGCAGTGGAGGCAGGGGGCACGAGGAGTACTTGTGTGCAGTCGATTGCCCCAACATGTGCGGGAAGGTAGCTATGGCGTAGAAGCCTTGCTTGGTTTCCAGCTGTTCCTGCACAGTGTGTGGGAAGTGAAGGAACTGGGATACCAAGCTGATGATGACATCCAAGACAGGTGTGAGGAACTTTGATGGGGCTGGCTGTGAGACGCCTCCGACCCTGGCAGCTGTTGGTTGGAAGGTCCCAGAGGTAAACATGTGCAGCACAGCCAGCAGCTTTGTCTGCGGGGGGATGTTAGTTCTCCGCTGTATTGGTACCATCAGCCTGTGGACAATGATGGTCAGGATGCGTTAGATGGTTGTCATTTCAAGCCTGTAGTGGGCAATGACATCCTCTGGTGTTAAGTCTGTGAGGCTGGTGCATTTTCTGAAGGTCCGCTGTCTTTGTCTGCGCTGCCTCTGTGGTGGTCCGGGAGGCCTGGGTGTGGTGGCAGTGGGTGTTGTAGCCCTCCTGGGGCTCCGAGCTGCATGATCAGTGGCTCCATGGCATCTGTTGTTCGCCAGGTGTAGCTCTGGGCTGGGCTCCCTTTCATGGTGCAGGTTGTTGTCCGACTTAACACCAGGTAGGAGCAGGTGTTAAATCCCTGCTGCTAACGCGCCTTATTGCATGTTTTGTGTACATATCGGCGATCTGGCTGACCGTTGAGAATGTTGCGAAGTGGTGTTGTCGCGGCTTTTTGCACAGGAACGCCCACTCTGCATCTCATTAGCGTTAGTTGCCAGTTTCATCTGTGGCGATGTTCTTGGCAGCTGCTATCACCGGAAAACTGGTGATATCGGCTGTTAGCACCAGCTTGGGAATGGTGCGATGAATTTATCGCCACTTTGGCGGCGATAAAGTGCCGCTAACTCGGCTATGGGTCCTTGAGAATATACCCCTAAGTGCGGTTAATAATATAGTAATCTCGACCATCGGTTGCTCCTAACAGAGATAGGCATTTCCGGGTTAATATTTCATTATACTAAGATGTTTGCCTTTGCTGTTATAACTCCCATACAATGGCGACAGTTTCCCACACCTCAACTTCTAATTCCTTTTTAACCAGTTAATCACCCACTTCTCCTTGGTCTGTACCGCTAACATTCCTGCCCACAATATTATCTTCACCAAATAAAATAATAAAAAGTGAAGTGGAGAGAGATCACATCATTGACAGCTGCTGTATTTCAAAAAAAGGCAATTTCAAAGGTGCTACGAGCCTTAAGGTGTACAATTATATTCCTACTTTTTCACTCTACCTTTCTCCTACACTTCCCCCTTCTCCTATCTGCTTTGTTTCCTTCTAGATTTTTCATCTAATTTTCCTGATCTCGCCCTTTCATATTTCTCCTTTTCTGATCTAATTCCATGCAAAATGTAAAATTATTATTTTCCGGGTATCTAACTACAAAGTAAGTCTTTGCTTACAAGCGAAATTCTGCTGTCGCCCAATGTCATTTTGAGCTCTGTGTTTCTTTTCATGAAAAAGAAAATGATTTGGCAAACTTTGGGTATACAAGCAATTAGTGAATAGACCCTGTTTTACCATTACAAACAAGCACTGTCACAGCCAATAGATCTGGCGTTGGCTTCCAGCCTTTTGTTAATTCTTGTTTTCTTTTGTTATGATTTTTGAAAAACTAAGCAAATTACATTGTGAGTGACGTGCTCCTCGTGAAAGGGTAGCATGCCATATCTCAGAGTGGTGTTAGCCACTGGTTGAAGTGGGCTGACACACTGACCCTTAACGCATGCTGGAGTGGGTGGAAGAAAAAAGTTAATGACACAACCACAGACTAATAGAGGACGTCTGGCTGAAAACCCCTATAAGTAACTATGTTGTACAGTAAATATTAGTAAAATCAAAAGTTCTTGGCTAACAAAGACTTATAAAAGCCAATCATTCTGGCATAGGCTGCCAGCATTTTGCCTTTAAGAAGGGAGGCAAGAAAATAAGAATGCAAGAACGTTAGAAAGATGGCAAAACAGCATGGAAAAAGGCAAGAAAGGAAAAAGGAAAGAGAGAAAGAAAAGAAAGAAAGTAAGAACGAAAGAAAGAAAGAAAATAGGTCCAGAAAGAAAGAGGGAAAGACGGAAAGAAAGGAAGAAAGAAATGTCAAGAAAGAAAGAGGGAAAGAAAAAAGAAAGAAATGGAAAGCAGAAAAGAAAGAAAGAAAGAGCAATGCAAGAAAGAAATAACCAGCAGCGGCATGTGCAGGTAGCAGCCGTGGGGCTGTGGGGCCGTGTAAGGGGGGATTTCGAGGGACGATGCAGAGGGGAAATTAATTAATTATTTAATTTATCCTCTGCATCGTCCATCGAAATCCCCCCTTTTACAGCCCCACCGCTTTTACCTGCATCAGACCACGGCTGGAAATAACGAAAGAAATAAAAGACAGACAGGGTTGCAAGTATAGAGCACCCTCATGAGCTTATAATCAGAGTTTGTGTGAGCTGTTGTTTGTATTATTGTTTTCCTTCAAAAGGCTCTGTTCTCCACAACTCTTTCAGACTAGTCTCAGAGTTGGTGCACTATTGTTATTGCAGTTTGCAGAATTTCATACAGACTGTTTCTTTCACAGACACATTATGGCACAGATCAGTCATAGCATAAACAGCACCAGATGGACATAGGTTGCATTACAGATTGAGCTATATCAGCAACACACAAAGGTATTGAAACGTTCAGCTTGTGTATCACATTGGAATGGATAGATAGATATAATTACACTTTGTTGTGTGTATTGTCAAAAGAAGATAACTTAATAAATCTGGTATGGTGTGACAGAAAGAAGCAGGTAGATAAACAGAGGCCATCCAAAATGTATTTACAACCACACTGGCAGGAGACAGGAACTGATAAAGCTGGAATGTGCCTTGTACTCTCATCTGGTAGAATGCACCCTGCTGTCACATAAGGGTCTACAATCAAGGGCAACACTAAATTAATAATAAAGTTAAAACAGATCACACTGGCACTGAAGGGATACTTGTGTGTGGATGTGCCCCTTGTAAAAAGGCTAAACGCAGTCCCTCAAAGTGAAGTTATTGAGTGGCTGAAGTAGGCTGACCCACCCATTGCCCCATTCTGTCTGCTGCAGGGGAAAGAAGCAGAAGGAGAATGAAAAGAGCAAACTAATGGATAAGAAAGGTGGCTGAAAGCCCCTTTAAGTAAGTATATTGTACATCTATTTTTAGTAAAATCAGAAGATCTTGCATAACGCCAGTCCAAAAGGGGGAAACACAGAAAGATTCTATGCAATGGGAGACACTTAAACCCTAAAAGGCTTCGTGTCATTGTTTTGTTCTCCATGATGAAAAAACATTTCAATCTAGCTCTATGGTATTCTTTAGACAGTTTAACATTCTTTAGCAGCATATATGACATGGTGGTGCTTTTGACACACTTTATAACTTAAAAGTGAGCAAATGAGTGTGCACGAAATTAGGATATGTAAATGCCTCTATTCAAAGACACTGGGGACTGTATTATACAAGTTTCAAGGTGGCACAAAGGGTTTTTGTGTCCTCTTTTTGTTTCCAGAGACACTTCTGTATTACAGAATGGGCCGATGGTGCCTCTGTGATCCCTGCTGCCATACAGATTGCACTGGTGAAAAAGGTACACTGGCTTGATGATAATGAAGAGTCCAATCGTTTGTATGGAGGGATGGCGCCATGAAAATGAGGGAACCATTTCCCTTTGCAGCTGTCCCCTTCCACAGATGAAGGTGCGGAGGCAAGAGAGCTCACAAGGTGCAGCTTATCTGTGCCACTGTCTGCTGGTGAACAGTCAGCAGACCATACACAGGTGCTCTTCGAGAAAGGACAGTGGGGTCTCAGGAACCCTCAGGCATCACTGGCACTTGAAACAGCCAATCTGCTTTTCACTAATGCGCTGCTGTCAGTGCAGGCACCGGTGTGCACCTTCACAGGCACCAGCACATTGTCTGCAATAGTTTGCACCGCCTCCTAGTTAAGTGTGCACTGCACGCACAAACAGGGACAGGGCCTCTTATCTGCCATTTAGATCCAGGTCACACATCTTGAGTAGTCCTCTTAACCGTAGCTAAAGTGGAGATAGCCTAGATTCGTGTTTTCAATTGTAGTCGTATGACTACCACCCTCCTCTAGTCTCTATGTGCTGTATGTAGAAGGAGTTACCAACAGCCAACTCAGTTTCACTTCCACCTATAATCTTGGACCCAGGAAAAGTAGAGGTTACCAATGAGGAGCAACCAATCAGTAGTCAAAAGAAGAAGAAGCTTTGCTGGGAGAAATACATTGAATATTAATCCAATATATGACAGGCTGTCAGCAAAACCATATATAATTTGTAGAACAATACAAACAGCACAGAAAGTACACAAATTCACATAAAAAAATAATTATTTTGCTTTGTATTTCCCCTCCCTCGCTGTCATTGAAATGTTCCTAATATTTAATTGGAAGCCAATCAGGAGCCAAGCCTCAAATCTCTGCAGCCATTTCATGGGCAAGCTGAGCCTTTTCATTCGAGAGAGGGCCACTGAACCTCACAAGAAAACTGGGAGCCATAAAACACAATGGTGAAAAAAGTACATGCGCAGTTTTTGCACCAGAGACATTTGAATCGCCACAAAATCTGTGTCCCCTAAAACTAAAGGGGTGTGGGAAATGGTTCAAAGTCATGTGTGCGCTCTCACATGTGCGACGCATGAAGCTTCATAGGGCAGTCATCTATGTTATGCTATGTTACATGTATGTGTATGGCCCGCACATCATGCGGAAGGGTATCCTGGTGCCTGAAGAAGTAGATGTGCCTGAGCCTGGCTACCACCTAGTGGAAAAGCCAGCTTTTGACTTTCTTTGGAAGCCCAGTGTCACATCTGGCAGCGCTGTGATGCAGGGGAGGCCATTTCAGGCTTTTTGAGCCAGGTACGAGAAAGCTCGACTGCTTCTGGTCGGAGTGTGGAAGCTGATGCAGCTGTTCTTGATCACAGCTGTTGAATAATTAGTTGAACTCTGTCTCAGATTTTGCCCATTCACCCTGGTGACTTGGCTGTTCTTCATCATGGTTTTAAGAGAGAATAAGCTGGTAGTTATGGTGAGTTTTCACGGGTGACTAATGCAGGCAGCTCACCATTAGCAACCTGTTGGCAGGTTCCATCCATTTCCCTGCAGACCGTGTCAGTTACAAGGACCCCCCTGTGTGCCTTGTAAGTGGGCGCTTGTAAACTACAGCTGTGGGCGCAGAGATGCCTCCCCCGCCCTGGTCCCCCGCCGACCCCCCTCCCCCCTCCCCATGGAAGGCACTGAGAAGCCGTGAACGAGGTTCTTCCTCCAACGCTGTTCATTTCCACGTAAGTGATTGAAATCCATTAAGACCCAGACGTCTCACACAGAGACAGAGCAAAATATAAAGTGGTGGAATTCAATTTTTAGACACCAAAAACGACATTGCGTAAGTGAGGAGAATATCTAAACAGTCAGGGAGACTTTTTTTTATATATAGTAGACGGCTTGTGATTTTGCTCAAAGCAATGTGAGGCAGTTGCTCATTTATTAGACATGGGGAGCAGGTGATGAAGTGAGACAGGACTGGCAGCCAGGAGGGACCATATATTTGGCCTTGCGGTACCATGATTGGGGAGGAGAACTCCAGGAAAAAAGGCTAGCAGGGAGGCACTAAACCACAACCTCCACTCTATCTAATGGCCTTACAGACAGACAGACATAGAGACAAGTGAATACAGACACATACATGCATGCACAAACTGCACGCACAAATGTGCACACAATGTATGCCACATACTGCGCGCAAATACACAGACACGAGCACAGACAAAGCACACACTCATATGAGCCAACATGCGCACATGCACACCACACACATTTCCACACTCTGTGGAGCATCATTTGCCTATTCTTGCTGGAAACGTTGCCTTGCATTATAGCATTTGTTGGTTCAATTTGACAGGCATTCAAGCGCGTCACATATTTTGGTCCTTCTTCGCCACATAATTCCTATGTATCTGTTATTCCTCCAATTAGTTTGGTTTCAATTAGAAATAGGTTATGTTTCTTCCCCTCTCATACAAGCTTAAGGACAGGATATGGCAGGGATGGAGGTATATTTGTGTGGATGGTTTGTTAGGAACAATCACAGTCAGGTGACGGGACTATGATAGTGACAAGAAGTTTTGGTTTCCACATCAAAGCTCATGGAATTTTTCACTTTAAAAGGGGCTCAAGTATCATCATCAAGTTCATGGCCATATTTCAACAGTAGGGGAGACAAGCTTTCGATTAAGCTTTTTGACTCAGTAGGTTGAAACTCAAGTGTGTGGGATAGTAATCTATTCTACCTTAAAGCAAAATCTAGCTTCTAAATAGAACAACCCAGAACCTTTGTAGAAGATCTCAAGTCACTCCCAACCTATCGTCTCTCGCATGATCACAAAAGTGTTGATTCTGGAATCAGGAGCCTGGCAACTGGGCCTTCTCTGTAAGAACATCCTTGAAGCCATGTTGGACCAGAAGGTAAGGTCCACTCAGGTTACTGCGGTATGCATTTTGCCAAGTAAACATTTTACAAGTGCGATGAGGGGCACACGCTAAAGCGAATTTGCAACACAAGCTTTTCTGTGGAAAAATACAGATTTATTAATCAATCGTAAATTAGGGAAACTGCAGTCTAATTTTCTATTTCTAACGAATTACCAGGCAGATAAAGAGCATGTAGAAGAATCAGAAAGCATGAGTAAGAGGTTGCACTGGCCGCTTCCGGTATGGGTAGAACTTCTGATGCCTGACATACTACATAAGTGTAAAGGTAGCTCAGATGAGTTCCAGGTAGGGCTGCGTAGTGAGCATGTGCACAGTGAAGCTCGGCAGCAGAAATGCTCAGTCCCATTCACTCAGTGGGGAGTCTCTGCCATCCCCTGTGACTGAACGTGGTAAGCATGTGCAGGATCCGTAGGGTAGGACTGGTTCAACTACCGAACAATAAACATAGTCAAATTTTTGCGATATCCACATAGGGATTTTCCGCATATTTCTTGTGTACTGAGTTTTGATTTGAGACCCAGGTTGTGTGACCGTGAATCTTTGAACCCTGGGTCATATACTAGAAGGTCTCCGAGCACGGTGCAACGCCACATTAGGCAGCACCGTGCTCTGATACGCAGGGATATGCCGTATTTACTAGAATATTGCGCACCCCTGTGTTTTCCCTAGCACTGGTGCTAAAATTAATTGCCTACCCCCAATGCAGGCACCCTTGCACTATTGGTGCCTGCATTGCACAGAATGATTGCTTATGTGAAGGAAGGAACCCCTTCCTGCACGTAAACAATCATTAATGGCTTTTTGCTCTTTCTATGTGTGCTGCAGAATGCCTCGCAGGTTTGTGGTTTTAAGAAGGTCTAAATAGTAGTGCACAGTTTGTGTACATATTCAATTTACTCTCTGCTAGCTCGTTTTTTTGCCAATTAAACTTGATTAAAAAGACACTGATCCACTTTGAAACCGACCACCATACTCCAGTTATTTTGACCTCAGTGCAGTCTTGCCTTAGGTATGGCAACCCTTGAGATCTGGGTCTCCACAAGAAGCCCACAACCAGCTTCAGGTGGTGCATAATGCAGCATCACGGCTCGTCATCAACATATTTCTCTGTTTGGAAGTGCCTACAGCTGGATGACCATTGGGAAAAAGTTCTATTCAAAGCACAGCTAATTGTCCCTGCGAACACGCCATAGTTTGTGGGTTCTAAGTCTCATCTCCATCATCAACTGACTGCTTCACTGGCCCATTTCTTTTCTTTGGCTCTTCCAAAGTGAAGAAGGTCAGCGTTGGGTTGCAGGGCCTTCATGGTAGCTGAAGAGAATGGAACAAGCTTCCAGGGCGCTTCTGCTCACGCCTCTCATTGCTGATCTTTCGAAAGGTATTGAACAGTTTCCCATTCCACCAACCCCATTGAAATTCTGTTTATTTTGTATCAGCTAGAGGAGCTGTTGTGTTTCCTCTACACCACCAAAAACCTCAGTGAATGTGCACTTTATAAATAAGAAATAACAATAACACTAATATAACTACAACGATATATAAATGTATTTTTTCTTTTCATGTCTTTGTTTTGCAATTATATGAAGAGGTCGATTGGCAAACAGAATTCTTTTGCTAATATTGTAACATAGGCGAGCACAATGCCCATGTCTTTGTTCCATTCATTTCTTGGGAAACGAGTATTTTCTATTCACTCAATGTTTACTTGTAGTGGCTGGTCCCATACTTTACATTCAGTGTAGCACAGTATTAAAATGGCATATTTGAGTTTGTTGCTTGAGAAGAGAATCACCATGCTAGGAACATTCTGAAGGACAAGCTCAAAATATGATTTTAGAGATGGGAAATTGGCGCGTACTACGGATATTTGAGATGGGTACATTTTTTCCACACAGTGGCAGAATATAATACAGGATTCTGTAATATGTTTTTCATAAGAAGTCAGACACTTTGTTTATAATTTTCTGTGCCAATGCTCTTATTTTTGTTCCACTAATTACTTGGCATTTTTGCTTCACTGAAGTAATGCATAGAAAAGAAATTCAGGTACAATTTTGTTGCATTCCTTCCCTTCTCCAAAGAGTAAGTAATCTAAAATAACCTTTCTAAGTCCCAGCTAGGTCTCCATAAATCCATGGCGGCTGCCACTGAGTAGAACGGGTGAGGGTAGAAAAATAAATGAAAGTGACTTACCTGGCTGCCGGCCGCCGCCTCGCCTCCGTTCTCTTCTGTTCCTGCCGTAAGCAAGAAGGACACACAGACCTCCTTAAGCCGCTGCTGTCACCAGCATGACAGCAGGGTCGTGATTGGTCTGAGTGCTGTGGTTCAGCGCTCAGGTAGGCAGTGGGGCCTGTGCATGCTCTCCACCCATGCTATGCAATACAGCAAGATGGAGCACATGCTAAGTGCCCAAGACCGCTGGCCAAACCCTCATGCGCACTTAAGTGCTCTAACCACTCCTCCCCTGCTGACTGACAGCCCAGCCCTGCCCCGCCCCATAAACCTGCTTCAGTACAGAAAAAACAAATGATAATAACATCATGTTATTATTTTTATTTTTCCTTTTTTCACTGCTCGAAGAGCAGTGGGGCGACATCCCTTCTGCCTTAGCGGAGGAGCCGCTGCTGCATATATCTCCTTCTTTCTCTGTCTGTCTTTCATTCTCCCCCTTCTCGTGATCTCTCTGTAATAATGAAGGATGTCTCGTAGACAGGTGGCTTAGAACAGGTTGTAGGTTTATTTAATGAGTAACAAAGTCCATATAAAGTTCATAAGTAAAGCCTCAGATCTCCTGTAGAGCCCCACCAGGAGCAGCCTCCCTGCTGCTCAGCCCATCTCTTCCAACTGCCAACTCCTCCAGTCCCACACACTCAACATTCTAAGTGACATCACTCATGGCTGAGCAGCAAGGGACAGAATATTAATAAGGAAGATGCACCACAACAACAATAGGTTATAACACATCTCCCTTCCTTACGAAAACTGAGCATAAAGATATAAATGCATCAAAACAAGATATTACCAAAATTCCAATCGCTTACATAAACAGAAAATTCATTATGCAAGTACATATACATCAAACTAGAAAATACCTGCAAGAAAATCACTATAGCAAAAGAATAATGAACCCCATCCCCTTCCCTAGGGAAACTAATTAGATGGGTAAACACCACCAACAAATGAACAGCAATGGGGTAAACACACCACCCCATAGGGGAAAACACCTCCCTTAAACTCGGAAATCGGGAAAATAAACCTCCCTATGACACACCATAACGCAAATCACAGAAATAGGGGAAAAACCTCCCTATGATACACCATAACGCAAATCACAGAAATAGGGGAACAACGTCACCCTATAGGGGAAAAACACCTCCCTTAGACTCACCATAACGCAAATCACAGAAATACACATAACTCCCAAAAACGTTTCAAAATTGAACACACCACTCCACACAGCTCCACAACCCTACCAAAGTAATGGGTACTCACCACCCAGAATTGAAGCACAACCCGCCAACAACCTCACCATAAAATTGTACACACTTGAACCAGGACTGAGACACACACACCCCACAGCCTCAACATAAAATTGCACTCACCACCCATTGACAACAGAACTAGAGCACTCATTAACCCACTATAATTCACTACTCATAAAACGAGTTACCATCCCACAATGTAGTAACTACCCAAAACACCCAAACCATTTTTAGAAGAAATTAACAAGTATTAAAAATGAAGTGAAAGTCCCATACTCCGGTGAGCGGTCTCTCACCCGAAATTTACATCAGACTTGAAGACTTAATTGCACCCGAACCGCTTACAAAGTTCAGTGTCCAAAGTCCAAACACTAACACCCCACCACACTGCTGCGCTTATAAGTAAAGCATTACCACGAAATCCATCATCTGAGAAAAGTGTGTTGTTCGCGGACTAGTAGACTTGAATGAACTTTATTGAGCATCGAGACTTCCGTGGACTTTGTGCGCAACAAATGACAGCCGCCTCCAACCCAAAGATGGCGACACGTACCGGTGACGCTGCGCCGGATGGCTCCCAGCAACAACGTGCTCTGAAACGTACATGTCACAGAAGCTCCCACGGAAGGATCGCAAGACTCCGTCACACAAGTAAGTGTGCACGCGACACGCGCTTGAACTTCAAAATTTCATTCGGGCAAACTGCCAAATGTCTACAGGGCAGCACAGTATTATTTTCCACTTACAGTTACCAAGTAAAACACGGCCATGAAACTCGAGGTGTAACTCCACAGCCACCCTCCAGCACAAGCTCCTCCAAAATCACTCGTGAACCAGAGATGTGCAGTAATGCACACTACTAATTCCTCACAAGTAAATGCTACCTTAACATCCATTGCAGCGCCAGACTTCATAAGCTCGACAGTTTATAAGCATCAAAGAACCTGCCTCAAAGGAGTGCCGGTCCAGAGGATGAGGAACACTGGTAGAGCTGACCGTTTCCGTTACGTTGCCTTTTACTTTTTTTTAAATTTCTTTCGTATACTCCTTGGTTCCAATAGTTCCTTAGCTCGTTTAAACACAGTCTCTTTCTTCAAGCATATGTTCCTCAAGGTCGATACAAATAACTAGGGGTGTCTGTCGCGGGTATCCACAACCATCCTTCCCATGTAGGTTCACTTACATATTGTCAGGGCGACCGATGGAAAGGTCACTGGTGGGGCTCTCGAGTGTCAGCTTCATCAATTTCTCTTGTAATTTCTTTTAAGTTCCTTTTTCAGTTCCAGTTTCAATCACTTTACACACATCTTTAGCTAGAGTACAGTTTCCTTCAACAAATACGCAGCTTGTAATTCCACTTTACTCACAGTTTCAGTACAGTTTCTATCAGCAACCAGCTTGAAAGCTCTCTTGAAGTTCCTTTTCACTTGTAAATCCATTAAGTTCAAAGTCCATAATCCATAGAAGTAGCACACACGTAAGTCCTTCCAAATCGTCGCCAGTGTAATAATGAAGGATGTCTCGTAGACAGGTGGCTTAGAACAGGTTGTAGGTTTATTTAATGAGTAACAAAGTCCATATAAAGTTCATAAGTAAAGCCTCAGATCTCCTGTAGAGCCCCACCAGGAGCAGCCTCGCTGCTGCTCAGCCCATCTCTTCCAACTGCCAACTCCTCCAGTCCCACACACTCAACATTCTAAGTGACATCACTCATGGCTGAGCAGCAAGGGACAGAATATTAATAAGGAAGATGCACCACAACAACAATAGGTTATAACACTCTCCCACTCCCATAATTTCCAATTGTCAGGGGCACTGCCTCATCGCAGATACCTAACTATAGATATCAGGCTCGCACATATGCTTTTAGCACAATCCGCAACATGGCTCAATTAATTTTAATAAACAAAAACAGTTTGCTGTTCTGCGTTAGAATATTATTTAATTACACATGCCCACCTAGTTGGCTAAGAATTTGCCACCTCAAAGGCACATCCTGGTGAAGTTATGAAAACCCCAAAACTCCTCATCCTATAACCTCAACCACAGCCACTGGAACAAATGTGCACAGGCCACTTTGAGGATGGAAAGTTGGCTAAACGTTTGCCACCCTAATGATACCTCCACTCAGAGTACTCTGACACATCTACATCCTCTCATCAATCTACATATCTACTATCCTGAAGATACTTGAACATTGAAGTGGACTCTTTGAACAACCAGCTGGAACATAAGACTCTACCTCGAAATACTATGTTTCTTTTGTACATTGTATCCTTTGTTTAACTACCTCACTTATAAAGCGCTCTGATACCCGCAAGGGTCATGTTCGTGCTACATAAAACCTTCAAAATAAAATAAATTAAAATAAATAAGTTAAATGAAGTATGTCACACTAATATATACACAGAGTGCAACATACAGATAACCACAGGAAGTCAAGCTTTGGACAACCTTGCACATCACCAGAACAAATCTTCCAGCAGAGTCCTCGGCACATACATCCAGGACCACAATTCTCCAAACCGATCTATAGCAGGACAGGGCCAGCCATTATGGACCATAATCCATCAGTAAATAGTGCCTCAGAGTGTGAATATCTCATGGCCACTATACAACACGACTCCACTCTGAAAAAGAAGAACAAAATATATCTCAAAAGATGTTGTGGATTCTGTTAACCCCTTCGCTGCTGCGGACATTCCGCTGCAGCGCTGGGGGGGGCGGGGGGGCAGCGCGGCGGGCCTGTGCTCATGACGGAGCCGCTCCGTCATGAGCCACAGTTGAGCTGTGCTCATGACGGAACGGTTCCGTCATGACTCCGCCCATTTGCGTTGTCCCCGCCGCGTAGGCGGAGCGGCCGCCAACGGGAGTGTCATGACGGAACCGTTCCGTCATGAGCACACGGCAACCGTGGCTCATGACGGAACGGTTCCGTCATGAGCAGGGAAGGGGTTAATGAGAATCCCACAAACTCATAGAGCATCCACAGTTTAAAACAGGCTCAGGACCATAAAAAGGGTGGGGATGATATGACTGTGCTTACATAACATAACATACTTTCACAAAACAGCCCTAATTCTTTTCAGCAGAGACATTTAATTTACCTAGTGTTTTAATAATAAAGAGGAAAGATGCTCAATTAAAAAAAAAAATTCACAACGTCCACAAGTGAGTAAAATAAGTTCAATCGATTTTAAAGATTTTGCATAACATTTTAAAGATGTCCTAGTTTAATAATAGACACTTTATTTCATATGGATTCTCACATATACACACACATTCCATTTGTGCATGAGTGCTGTGCATGTCCCCGTTGAAAAACATCACCCTGTAGTTCCATTTGCGATCATTTCCTGCAACCTACAAAGTTGGACTGTACAAAAACAAACAGCGGCTCTGCCCGCCGAAAATATTTCAGGAAAGTTTATTTATTTAAATTGGTCTATTAAAATATTGTTGAAATATTAAAGGTACTTCCGCTATTCCTTATGAACCCGGGCAGTAAATATTTCATAAAGAATCCATTTAGGAGTCATTGCTGCAGCACTAAAAGCGCCGCAAATAACATGAGCTGCTCTCTGGTGGGTAATATAAAAACTAAGTGGCATTTGCTTTTTAAGAATACACACGTACAAGGATGAGGAGGTATTTAACGAGAGGTCCTTTTGAGTATTTAAAACGCACAGCTGTGGGCTTTATGATGACCATTGCCGCTGCGAGCAAAATTACAGTGCTGTCAGTTAATTCTATGAAAAACAGGACAGGTTTAATTAATTACAGCTGTGCACATCAGCATCAGGGTGCAGTACATTAGGTTTTGGCGTACTCCTTTTGAAAACAAGACCTATTGTATTGTTGAGTGCGGTGTCCGTGAAGAGGGCACTACGCTCACCAATAAAGTAAAAATAAAAAAACCAGAAAGAGAGCGCGGTGTCCCTAAAGTGGAACCGCTCTCACCATAAAAGTTTCCCCCCCTAAAAAAAGAAACAGAGTGCGTTGTCCCAGAAGCGGCCGCCACGCTCACCAATAAGGTCACCCCGCAAAAAAGAAACAGAGTGTGGTGCCCCTGAAGCGGGCGCCGCGCTCAACATTATATTTAAAAAAAAAAAACGGAACCCGGTGTCCCGGGGCCAACTCATCATGCACATTTAAAAGAAAAAAAAAAAGTTAAAAGAACGTGCGGTGTAGATGAAGTGGACGCCATGTTCTAAAAGGTAGTTATATTTAAAAAAAAAAGCAGTGAGTGCTGTGGGGGTAGGGCTCAGCCGCTTTTAAAGTTAGATCAGCATAGCGCTGCAAATACAAACAAAAAGCAGCTGCCATTGTTTGTCCCCATAGTCAATTATCAAAATAGTGCTCACCCACATATAACGCTGACCGTGTAACAAGCCAAGTAAAAGGTCCAGTCGTTATGGGCGGTAACAAATGCAGACAAAGCGGTACCATGGAGGAACTAACAAGCCTACTTACGAATCTGCAGCCAGCATTTATGAAGGACAACGACACAAGCCAATGACAAATATGGGCGGAGAGTGGGAGGGGCTTCCACTGCATATCCTAATACAGCATGCCTCGCAGAGCGAGCAGCGCATGCATGCTGCCATTAGGCAACCTAAAAAGGACTGGCTTTTAAGGCCAAATGTATATCCTTGTATGTAAGTGTATCTGCATTGGTGGTTCAAGGACATTCAGTACTCCAGGCAGAATAACACTTTACATCTGCTGCACTCCCCATTTGCTAACAAAAAATCATTTTCTGGATCCTTATTGCAATATGGCACCACCTTAATGTGCCACTTTCAGGCTGTTTCACAACTTATGTATGTCTCTTGGCCCTTGAGTGGATTCAAGTGAAATTCTACTGTGTCACATTCCACTAGAATTTCATTGTGGGGAATGTTCTCAAGGGAATGTGATCATTTGATTTGCAACTGGAGCCTGGGCTTGAGAGGACGGCTGGGATGATTCTGCTGTAATCTATCATATTAAACCTTATTTCAACTACTTCGTACCCCTGTGACTCATACCTCAAGGAAATAATTTACCTTTTAAAACTGAAAATGAGGAAACTACTATAGTTACATTAAAAAAGTAACAGAAGAACAGAAGGTGGACAGCGAAAGGAAGATGGAGAAGTCCTCTCAACGTCCCAAGGATAGTACAAGACACCAAGAACAGCTCAGTTTGTGTGTTGAGAGGAAGAGAGGGCACAAGAGGACACGAGAATTGAGCCAAGTGGGTAAGAGTGTTTAATTTTACCCCACCGTGTACTGTAACTGCCGCTGCAGGGCCCAGTGCATGTTTGTATTCATTTTGAAGCAGGCACCACTGACTAAGCAGCATTCTTTGAAAGGACCCGGGACGAGGGTGCTTGAATGTGACAAGCCTGGTATGTGTGGCGACCAGCATCCTTTGAAAATCCACAGTGCGAGGGTGCTTGAGCACGAGCCTGGCATGTGCACGATATCTCCTGGAGAAAAAGCAGTGAATTCTGAGCTTGGGTGTTTCTGGCGAATGTGAAAGAGAAACAAGCCCAACTTCCTGTAGAAAGTGACATAAATTGATGTTGGAGTGTCCATTTTGTGCTTTTGGGCTTGCTCTCATTGGCACTCATTATCTCCATGACGTTTATTACGGTGATAGGCACGCCACTGCCTGCCCTAGTCGGGGAGGATTAAGGAGTACATATTTATTGTGATTGGGTGGAGTGCGCATGCTGACGGCGGTTGGCACACCTTGTTTTATATGTATAAAAAAATAAAATAAGGAGAAAGTGAGAAAAATATTGGTGCCTGTGAGCCCACTGTGACAGGCACACCTTTGAACAGAAGAAGGTACTGATTTATTTTGTTAGTCAGCTGAGGGTGATTATTGTTTGGTGTCTGTGTGCTAATGGAGATAGGCACACCTCTTCATAAGGAAGGAGAACTCTGGTGGAAGGGTACAGTGGAAGAGTGCAGCAGGGTACGACTAGTTCCATTTCTCCTCAGATGAACAGGGGACACTTTCAGGGAAATAAGTAGTTAAAGGTGTGTAGAAAATTGAGATTTGTATATGAGACAGTAATACCGTGCAGAACATGACTGCATCACTGTTCTTTCTGCCATCACCGGGTGAACCCAGTATAAAATGGAACAAGTGGAAGACGGTGTTTGAGAGACATGCCAAAGTTTGCAGAGCTTCATTGAGTGCTGAACTCAAAACAGCTCTTTTATTGCATTGCTTTGTTTCCGAAGGGCAGGAAGTGTTCGATCATCTTCCTGTTGTGTCTGATAGTGATGCAGTAGAGTTGAATGATTATGATTTGTGTATAAGGAAAATGGACAACCACTACTTGCCTAAAGTCAGTACCATTCTTAAGAGATACCATTTTAGCACATGGGTACAGAAGGGGGTGAATCCATAGAGAATTACATCACAGATTTGAGGTAACTCGCATCCTCATCTAAGTATATGGTTACTATGGAGAAAAGAAGAAGGGACCAGTTCCCGCTAGGGTGCAGCATTGAAACGGTCAGGGATGCGATTTGGCAGAAAGATAACCCCACCATAGGGGAAGTGTTGGTAATACCGAAAAAATTGAACACAATGAAATGTGTTTGACGAAGGGTTCGACACAGGATGTCAGCATGGTGAAACAAAAGCAAGGGTCTATAGAACGCAAAGTGTATAGAGAATAAAAGCAAAGACCAGAGAAAGTGTTTCAGGTGTGGGAGTAAGAACCCCTTAGCCTTCCACAAAGCATGTCCGGCACTAAAAGCCTTGTGCAGAAGTTGCCACTTCCAGAGTGAATGCCAGAATAAAGGGGAAATATACTGAGTCAAAATCAAAGAAGTGGTTATAAAAGAAGATGATTAGGACTTTGAATGAGGGCAAATTGTTTTGCTAGTTTAGAATGGAGACAAGAAGTGTCCTATTGATGACATCCTAGAATAAGGAGTGAGACAAGGATGTTGTTTGACACAGCGCTTAGATAATATTGGTGTCTAATGCCTTTTATTAGTGTCTGGTGGATAAAGAGAACGGATGAAACTCGATATCAGACCGTATGCTTATGGAGGGGAACTGATAAAACTAAAAAGTTCTTTTTTGGGTGTGATCGAGTATAAGGAGAGGTATATAACTGGCAAGATTTATGTTTCTGCAAAAGGGGATAGCATCTTGAGCAGCTTCCACCAAAGAGATCAGGGTGTCACGCTAGATCCTAACATTGATCCACTTATACTTGTCAAAGAATAGGTTCAAAAGGGAAAAAAAAAGGGATGGACTCTTGGATAAGAATTTCGCTCCGAGATTATTGAAAGAATTTTCATTAGTATTCAGAGCAGAATAAGCTTGTCTTAAAAGGTATGTTCACACAATTAAGTTAAGGGAAGGTGTGCAACAAATTTGTGGTAAAGTACGCAATGTGCCGTTTGCGGTGAGAGCTCACATGGGAGCGGAGTTGGACAAGTTAGAACAATAAGGGGTGATGGAAGAAGTAGAAGGGACAGAACAGTTGAGTCCAGTTACTGTGGCAAGAAACAACAGGGGAGAGCTGAGGTTGTGTGTGGACTGAAGAGAGCTGAACAAAGTTGTTGTGGTGGATATGTATCCAATTTTGAATATTGCAGACATGCTAAGAATGTTGAGGGGTGCCAGGGTGTTTTCCTCCATTGACTTAAAATGGGCGTACCACCAGATTGAACTAGATGAGAAGTCCAAAGAAGTTACTGCTCTTATGATGCCTTTTTGCACATTTAGGTACTAGGCATGCCTTTTGGGTTGGTGTCAGCATCTTCAGTTTTTGTGAGAGCAATGGAGAAGGTTCCGAAAAGGGTTAAAGAGAGTCAAAATATATCAGGATGATATACCTATTTGAGGCTCAATGTAGTTCAAACATGATGGGAGAATGAGGGCACTGCTCAGGAGCTTGGAAGCAATCAGCTTAACCATAAAGAGGGAAAAATGCTAATTTAGGCAGTTGTACATAGAGCATCTGGGGCATGTGATTTCAGATAAGGGTATAAAACCTAAGGCAAGTCTAATTGGGGTCATCAATGGGTTATCATTACCCCAGAACAAAGAGGAACTACTGAGATATTTAGGGATGGCTGAATATTATTGCATGTGTTTACCCAATTTTGCTGTGAAGATTATGAAGATGAGAGATTTCTTAAAAAAGGGTGCCGACTTTGAATGGGACCAAGATTGTGAAAAATAATTGAAGTTGAGAAACCGCAAACTAGCTGACGACCCCAATCTATGAAATTTTGATCCCAGCATGAAGTCTACCTTGATAACTGATGTGAGTGTGAAAGGGCTGGGAGCAGTGCCGTACAGTTTCAGTACAATCTGTTTGTTTGTTGGACAACATAAACATTGGGATGGTGACAGATTGATTCCATGCACCCTTTCAGGATATGTTGGCATATAGACCTGCTAGCTCACAGTGCCACCATAAGTGCCCCTAACCCTAGATAGATAGCAAATGGTTTGGCAACCTCATAACATGACAACTCTGGCCCCCAAGGAATCGTAGTAACACATCTAGAGCCTTTTCGCTCAGTCCCTCGTGCTCACTCAGAGAGATATACAAGGAACTCACATAGGGCCGTTTTCAATACTTATTGAACTAGTGTGATTCTTGTATAAAATGTGCTGTAATGATTAATAGACAGAAGCAAATAAAAGTTATTAGCAATATAAAAACAGTGAAAAGAATGAATAGTTACACCATGGTGCTAAGACATCGTACATATGCTAGCATATGAATACTGTATGTAGTGTACTCCTACTATGCGTCCCCTAACTTAGTTGACTAGGGCGGGTGTTCTGCCAAGAACCCCTACTGGATGATCTAAATCCCCATTACCTGAAGGCAAAGTATGTAGGTCCCCATCTTGGTCACAAGTTGGACATCCCTCCTCGCAGAGGGTAAACAGGAATCAACTGGCTGAGACTCTGCCGATAGCGATGACCTCGCAATCTATTTTGAGCGCGGATGAATGTGTGTATTTATAACAATAGCATCCTTGCTTATGTGTTGAGGCTTCAGCCAACCTGACATGGTTTATTGTTTCTGTGAAAGCGTTGTTGCCTTATGGATGAATAATAAAAACAACTTTTGCACAATGTGTGTTCAGGTCTTGTACTGAATGTGAAAGGTGTCCTGATACTGTACTTACAAAGTGGTGTTGTAAGCAATGTGGTTTCAGAGAAACTGACCCTGCACTGTCACACAAGCAAATGTGTGTCAAAAGTCATCATGTGCAACTTAAGAAATGCGTACATGTAAAATGGCAGTGTTTCTTCCTGGGCCTAACCTCGCCATGTGACATTGGTATTGATGCAAGGTGATTGGAGTAATACAAACACAATCATGTTTGCAACAAGAAGCTTGAAGGGACCGGAAACAAGGTAGTCCGAGATTAAGAGGGAAGCCCTGGCAATATACTGGCTGTGAGGAAAATGAGGACTTTTCTATGGGGATTGGAGTTCAAAGTTAAGACGGGAGATTTTCTATAAGGATGGTATAGATGGTGTGTCACGGAGGCTCAGTAAATGGGTAATGGCAAAGCAGGAGTATACTTATTTGGTGGAATATATACCAGGAGCAAGAAATGTAGTGGCTGATGCTTTGTCTAGATTGGTGGCAAGGAGGGAAGGAATGGTGAATGAAGAAGATGAAACTGCATATCAGACCGTATGCTGGAAGAAGGTGAGTGTGTGCACCATAGAGGGTAGGGCGATTTCTGAAGAGGAGTGAAGGAAAGCTACTATTGAGGGTGGGGTAATACAGGCAGGATTTAAACTGTTGAGGTCTGGTTGGTGCAAGAAGGGATGTGACACTAAGGAATGCCAGCAGTTTTGGAATGTAAGGGGGGAATTGTCGGAGAAGCAGGGACTCTTATTTCGAGGAATGAGGTTGGTGCAATCAGTGATTTTGAGGAATTTGTTATTGAAACTGGCAAACATCTCCCAAAGGTATTATTGGAGCGCTTTCACTGTATATCGCTCCATCCTCCTGTTTATTCTTTTTTAATATAGTGTGAACGCCACCCGAAGATATAATTGGAGCACTTTCACTTTATAGAAGGGCACATTGAAAATTGGAGCGCTTTCAGCTACGTTAGAGAAGAACAGATGAATTTTTGTAGGCCCAGTGAGATTAAGATATTTGCCCAGAATCACTGGATGTTGAGCCAACGCCGAGACTCGAACCTGGTTTCTCTTCTCCATAGTCGGCAGTTCTGGCCGCAACGCCACATCCTCTCCTCCTGTTACCTAGGACACTAGTGTCTCAGGGAACAGAGCAAGGAGCCCAGGACCCTGTCTGGGCGGTGGTGACCCTGTGAAGGCAGCGCAGCTTAGTGGTGAACTCTTCTAGCAGCTCTGAAAACCCCACTTGAAGACCCTCGAGCGTCTGGACCCTGGCTGTATGCGACCAGCTGCAGTCCCACTCTGTGCCGAGACAGCCCAATGCCAGCTCTGCTCATGTTGTTCTTTACTTGTTTTACAGGCCTGTAAAGAATTATTTAGTGGTGGAAAGGAGCAAAAGCGAAATTATTTTAACACAAGTTGTGTTCTAGTTTTTTTTAAATAATATTTCACATTGATAAAACTGTTTTCAGGGTGTGCCGTCTCTCCCAGCGAGAACATGACAATCTAACAGTTTGGGGCATATGTACAAGCCCCTATCGCCACCACAACGTCACTTTTACCGACGTTGTGGTGGCGATAGGGGCCGTGCCTTATGTACAAGTCAGCGTTAATGTGGCTTAACGCTGTCTTGTTTATAAGGCCTCCTTTCACGCTGTGCTTAGTGTGAAAGGGGTGGGCAGTGGGTGTTGCAGTGGGCGTTCCACCGCAACACCCATTCATTTTGATGCTGCTCCCTTTGTACAAGGGTGGCGTTCATAGGAGGCAGCGCCAAAATTAAGACCAGGTAAACCTAGTCTTAAGTTGGCTAAACGAGGAGAAATACTTTATTTTTCCTGGTTTTTTCTTTTTCCATGTGTGCTGCCTTGTGCAGCACACATGGTAAAAAGCAAAATGCCATGGTTTGTTATGTGCCCTTCCTTGTACATATCCTCCTTTGTTTTTTAGCCCATGGTATACTAACATACTGATATGGGTTGAGGACCTTCTCAGGGTTAATGTACAGGGGAGAGGATGTGGTCCGTCGGCTTAAACTGCCGACTTTGGTGCTGGAAACCAGGGTTCGAGCCTCGGGGTTGCGTCCACATCCTGTGATTCTGGGCAAATAACTTATTCTCCCCGTGCCTGAATGTGTAATGTAAATACGGTGCTCATGTAAAGCGCTCCAATACCTTCGGGTCGAGTTCGCGCTATAATAAATATGCACAAAAAACAAATACATGCTAAAGTAATCTGCGTTTACAGTCCAGGCATCAGGCTCTACCCATGCCGATTTAACCTTTCACATTCCGCCATGCAAATGAGTTGTGTCAATAGCCGCATCTGCTACATACAACATTTAGAAGAAGCCAAGCCGTTGCAGCAAGCAGTATATATGCACGCATTGAAGGCGCTATATGTTCTGCAATCGAGTTATTAGCATTAGTGTATCTGAATGTGTGCCAATGTTACAGCGAGTAATCTTGCTGTACTGACACATACAGTTGACGTATTCAGAGCCTTTGCAGAGTTTATTTTTAAAAAAGACACAGCTTGCATGTTCTTGTTTCTTTAATTCCATGTGGTATACTTCTGTTCTACTGGGTTTTAAAAAAGGTGATAAAATGAAATGTGAACCACTGAGCTCTGTTGCTCTTACATTTAACTGTCTTATTAAAAAAGAGTTTCAGAATCATGTTATTATCATTGCAAGTGACTGCACCCACGAGTGCCCAAGGATCAAACCGGTTGGTCAAGCGGGGTAGCCGGTGTCAAAATTTATTTCTTTTGAAACCACACTGACAAGTAGTAAACTAACTATACATCCCTTCTCAGTACATTAGGTTTGGAGCTATTCATGTATTTATCTGTATGTTGTAGATCCTTGTTACACACATGCAAGCACACATACACGCGTACATACATAGTAACAGTGCTTAATTTGAGCAGGTGTTTTCCGGTGCTAGGCACCGGCACTTAATTTTCAACACCGGCGCTTGTGACAGCTGCCACAATGTGGCGCTGTCTGGGTAATTTGGAGATGATCACAACCACAGGTAAATATTAATTCAATATCCATTAAGAGTGACTATTACCTGCCTCCAAAGCCATTCTTCTAGCTTTGGGGGATCTGAAATAGTCTGAATTGTCACACTTGTTGTTACTATCGTTGGCAGCGTGGTAGGGGAAATGTGTGGTGCAAGTTGAAGTGACCTCCTGACAGAGCCCTGGCACTTATATTTTTACAAATTAAGCATTGCGTAGTAAACACCCTAAAACTTGTATAAGGTGGAGAAGTAGCCTGAACTTCAGACAGCACATGCGATACACATCTATGAAGCATCTTTCAAAGGCTCTACAGAAAATACTGTTGTCATATCAGAGCAGGCAGACATATTTATAAAGCGAGCATACAGCTCACTTGAACGTCTTACACATGCTCTTTGTGGCCAAAGGGATATATAGAACCCACCCTGGTTTACTGATGCATTATTGGTGCGCTTTCAGTTACCTTATACAAAGACACGTTCATTATTGGAGTGCTTTCAGTTACTTTACACAAGGACACATTCTTTTTTGTAGGCACAAGGAAATTACGTGATTTGCCCACAATCACAGTATGTTGAGCCGACGTTGAGACTCGAACCCGGTTTCCCAGCTCCATAGTCAGCAGCTCTGGCCATAATGCCACTGTTTGTTGTTTGTGCCTAAGGGACAGCTTAATGTTATATCCTACTTAATTGATTAACATTGTACTCCAGCACTGCTGCCACTAGCTGCTCAGCCAGAGCGTGAGATGGTCATAGAATGTTGGTGTGCCTGTGATGCATGGAATGCCTGGGTGTCTGAGTGGATGAGTGTTGGCAGTTGAAGATGGGCTGAGCAGCTAGGGAGGCTGCTCCTGGTGGGGCTGGTACCACACTAGGCTGGCTGGAGTAGAGACAGATGTAACCTGAACTGGAGACTGAATAAAGATGGCTTAAGAATACCTCCTGGCTCCAGGTGTCTTTCTACAGAGATCATAACACTCTTCTTTTCAGTGAGAGCAGCGGAGGGCCTTGGGAAGGTCAGGTGACCGTTATCCCCGCCCCTCTCAGCTCTCCTCCCTCTTTGGCGTTCTCGGCTGTTGCTGGGGTCTCTCTCCACATCCCTACCTCTTGTGAGCCTGGTAGGATTAGAGTGTGTGCTGGCTGAAAGCATCTTTTTACATTGAATCCATCCCCTGTGGTTACCGTTCCGCTGTTTGTGTTGTGAAAATCGTGTTACCTTCTAACTTGCTTTCATTTGCCCTGTGATGGTCTTTTGACCACGCAAATAAAGTGAAGTGCATTCGTTCTCCATAGATTATGGCAGCCGTGACTGTCAAAACTGCTGCTCATGACAGCATTATTAAATGGCTATTTTCATTATCCTTTCGGGGGGTCGCTTAACTCTTAGTTGACAGATGTTCAGGTTAAAAGAAAAAGAAGATATACCTGCCAAGTGTTGAGCTTGCGCTATGGATTCCAGCCACCTCCATGCTCCTAGTTGTTGAGGGTTGGCGTCTGCGGTTGATGCCTGATGTGGTTTAACCACCCCCAACATTGCTCCATCAGCGATGGCCCTTAGCGAACTCAGGGGCATATTATGAAGACAGGCGATAAAATTATCGCCGCTTTAGCGGCAGAAAACTGCAGCTAAAACGGCGATAATGGGCTTGATAATATGCCGCAGAGAATTCCAATAGAAGCCCATGTTAGATGTCCTTCACATCTAACATGGGCTTCAATTGGAATTCCATAGAGCATATTATCAAGCCCATTTTCGCCGTTTTAGCAGCAGTTTTCTGCCGCTAAAGCGGCGATAATTTTATCGCCTGTCTTCATAATATGCGCCCAGTCATAACGAGTTGTTGTGTGTGTCCCTTTTTTTATTCCTTTGCCTTTCACGCGGACTATTATATTTGTTCATGTGACTGCAGCATTTTGCAATTATTTAATACTCGGGTGCTTGCTGCTTGCAGTGAGATCACTCCCGAGGATGGGCAGGGAGGAAAGGGATTCGGTTTGAAACGTTTACTGTTCTGCCACTGCAACCCAGAAAACAAGGATAAATCATGACTTCCCCGCTTAAATTGTGTGCTCTTGGGCTCCATGGCTAAAAGGCATTACCATTAACAAAGCCAATAGCTCTTGCATCACCAAGACCTATTGGCTTTGCCAGTGCTTGTTTCTTCTGTTGCCTATTGTATTTGAAAAGGGAAGATTATTCTTAGTGAAAATGCATGTTCAATTCTACAGTAAATGTTAGTTGCATTGGTACCTTAGTAGAAGTGTATAGTAGATTGCATGCACTCCTCATCACACAGAAACGTGTTTGCTCCCATCAGGTAGGGTCATTTTCAAATATTCCGCCAAACAGGAGCCCACCGGCTGGGAGCGTACTTGTGTGTTATTTCCCTGGGCGGGAAACAGAACCCATATTACTCCCTCCTAGATGGGACCAATACCATCTCCAGCCAATATGTGGAGCTGGCTGCGGCTGTGGGGACCAATAGCAACAGAGACTGATTTCAATCCAAGTAACAGCTAGAAAGCGTGGCAATAGTGCTCAGTTCTTGATGAAATCTAAGCCAGTTTAGTGACTTATTCACTGCAATCAAAGGTGCCCTTAAATTCAAATCTCCGACTTAGTTTTCATTCGCAACATCTTGGGATTTAACCCAGACTCAACACCAGCAGAAATTGTTATTAATGGTGGGCGGAATTTGCGAAACTGACTTTCGCAAATTATCGTGAAATTGCGCAAAATCTCCGCGAGCATGCGGAACTTTCACGAAGATGCGGAGATTGCTTTTCCCGCCCGTTCGCGATGTGTTTTTGCGTGCTCACAGGGAAATATATCTCCAACTTGCCCATGCGGGTGCTAATGGGCGCGGCCGTCTTGCTCGCGATGCTTATTTCCGTTCGCAATGACGTGGTTGCGATCGCAAACTCTTGCGGGATAGCGCGACCAGCTACCAACAATCCAACACCTTGTGGCGCACGTGAACGGATAGGAAAACTCGTCGGCGAAAGCAGGGACCCGGTAAGTCGCGACCGTGCGCGCGAGAACGCATTTTTAAAGCGCGAACAAGAAAAATACTTCCGTTTCGTGGCAGATTGCGAAAGTTTTGACATTTTCGCACTCTCCGCCGAACGCAAAAATGTCAAAATATCGCAAATTCCGCGAGCGGAACGAAATTTACCGTCCAGACCTAATTGTTATATAACTGGATCAGAAGCCTACATTAGGTCGCGATTAATCTTTAAGCAGAAGCTATTGCCTTTGGTTGGGTTGGTTCTATGTTGTTGGAAATAGTGACAACATTGCATTTAGAAATACTCACATCATTCAGCTGGTAGACACATCTATCCTATTCAGACCTCAAGATATTCAGTTACAGTCATGAGGTCTGCATGATTTCATTGCATACTTATCCCATGTCTTCTTTGGTCAACTATACTTCATCATCTTCAGTTACCCACCTCTGACAAACCCTCACTCCTTTCTATTCATGATGTAAGGTTCTCCTTGCGACACCTCACTATTCTCTACTCTATTGCATTGCGACATATTCTGTAAAACATAAACAGGAAAATGCTTATTACAGTGGGAAATCCATCAGAATGGCGGTTTGTCTACAGTGCTAGAGGGAATTGTGCTACTGGGGCAAATGCAGAGGGCGTTTCTGGGTGGCAGTTCTTTTTTTGTGAACACACCCAAATATGAATATGCTAATTTGCCCCCGGGGAGGCCAAATCCCGGGGGCATAATAAAAAAAAGTGTGGGGGGGTCCCAATCCCCCCCACACTGCCCCGGGGACCACCACCCCCGGGGCTCGAGCATAATATATGCAGGGGGGTTCATGGCCCCCCCGCAGCCCCGGGGACCACCACCCCCCAGGGCTTCTTGAAAATGGGTGGGGGGCTCTCAGCCCCCCCAGCCCCGGGGGCCGCCACCCCCCGGGGCAACTTGTAAATGTGGGAGGGGGGCCACGCGGCCCCCCTCCTGGAACCTTGTATAGGCCCTGGGCACTGCCACCCCCCAGGGCCGGCTCCTGCAGTGTCGTGGGGTGCCCACCCCCGGGACACTGTAGTTTGCAATAACAGGGCGGGAAACCTGCTCTCGCTTCAATGAAGCAAAGCTGATTGCATTTCCACATGGGGAGCAGCATGTTAGCTGCTCCCCATGTGGAAAAGCAATGCCGGCTCCCGCAGGACGCAGGGAGCTGGCTGGGACCGTGGGGGGATTGGGGACCCCCCCACGGCCCCCAACGAGAGGCCAGCCCCCGGGGGATGCGGTCCCCAGGGCCATAAGTGGCCTGGGAGGGGGGCCACGTGGCCCCCTTCCACCATTAAAAAAATTACCCCAAAAAAATAAAAAATCAATGGCCGGCCCCGGGGGATAGGGTACCCTGGGCCTTAAAGTGGCCAGAGGAGGGGGCTACGCAGCCCCCTTCCATAAAAATATTCAAAACATTTTTTTTAAAAAAGGGGCATGCCCCGGCGGATGGGGTCCCCGGGGCAAATTATGGCCTTGGGAGGGGGGCCACGCGGCCCCCTTCCCGATTTAAAAAAAAAAGAAATTGGGGGCAGGCCCTGGGCGATGGGGTCCCCAGGGCCGATAAATTAGAAAAAGAAGGGGGGCTACACAGCCTCCCTTCTAAAAAGAAAAAACAAAAAAAAGACAAGATTGGGTCTGAGGCCACGCCCCCTCCATACACCACTCTGCAAACGCGCCCCCTGGCACGTTTGCAGAGGGGGAACTAATTCCCCTTGAATACGGAGGGTCCCTGGGGGCCAACTAGCCCACCAGGAACCTCCAGTATGCACCAGGGGGCTGCGTTGCAGAGAGGTGTAATGAGGCCACACCCCTTTTTACACCTCTCTGCAACGCAGCTCCGTGGCGCCTACTAGAGGTACCTGGTGGCCTAGTTGGCTGCCAGGGGGCCTCAGGATTCAAGGGGACTTAATCCCCCAACTTAAAATGCGCCACAGGGTGCGTTTGCACAGTGGTGAAGATAGGGGGCGGGGCCTGAGGTGATATGTGTGCAAACACGCCCTGTGGCCCGTTTTAAGTTGGGGAATTCATTCCTCTTCAATCCAGAGGTCCCCTAGGGGCCAACTAGCCCACCAGGTACCTCCACTAAGCACCATGGAGCAGAGTTGCAGAGTGTTGTAAAAAGGGGCATGGCCTCTGAACACCTCTCTGCAACGCAGCTCCCTGGCGCATACTGGAGGTACCTGGTGGGCTAGTTGGCCGCCAGGGGACCTCAGGATTCAAGGGGACTTAATCTCCCAACTCAAAACACGCCACGGGGCGCGTTTGCACAGTGGTGAAGGTAGGGGGCGGGGCCTGAGGTGATATGTGTGCAAACACGCCCTGTGGCGCTTTTTAAGTTGGGGAGTTAATTCCTCTTCAATCCAGAGGTCCCCTTGGGGCCAACTAGTCCACCAGGTACCTCCAGTAAGCGTCACGGAGCTGCGTTGCAGAGTGTTGTAAAAAGGAGCGTGGCCTCTGAACACCTCGCTGCAACGCAGCTCCCTGGCGCATACTGGAGGTTCCTGGTGGGCTAGTTGGCCCCCAGGGGACTGCAGGATTGAAGAGGAATTAATTCCCCAACTTAAAACGCGCCACAGGGCGTGTTTGCACACGTCACCTCAGGCCCTGCCCCCTTCCTTCACCATTGTACAAATATTCTTCTAAAATCAGCCGAACTACGAATTCTGATTTACTCACCTGTTATCAGGAGAGAACCCAATGCTGCATCTTTTAGCCCAGCACTGACCCTGAAAAGTAATTCTAAGCGTACTTACCAGTAACTTGTATTTCCTTCCATAGGAATCCATTGTGTGGTTTTCACTAGAAAAGTTTCTAAGTGTCCATTTTTGAAACGTACAAATATTCCTCTAAAATCAGCTGAACTACGAATTCGGATTTACTCACCTGTTATCAGGAGAGAACCCAGTGCTGCATCTTTTAGACCAGCACTGACCCTGAAAAGTAATTCTAAGCGTACTTACCAGTAACTTGTATTTCCTTCCATAGGAATCCATTGTGTGGTTTTCACCAGAAACGTTTCTGTCTATTTTCACAAACTAAAAATATTCCTAAAAGATCGTCTGTATGACTTAAACACATTCTTTCAAATGTTTACAGTAGATTTACCAGTGCTGGATCCAGGATCCACCACTGAGTACGAAAAAGTAACGATGACACTACTTACCTGCTAAGTGAATTTCCTGCCGTAGGATAACATTGGTGATTCTATGTGACAAATTTTCTAAAAGTGTCAACTTTTAAAATACAATAATATTCCTTAAAAATCACTACTGTAACCAAAAGGCTTTTACTCAACTGTTTACAGGAGATGTCTAAGGACTGAATCTAGGATCCATTCCTGTGGTTAGAAAAGTAATCCATAAAGTAACTAATTGCATTTGACTAGAAATTCACATTAAGCTCAATGTTGCATTGTGTTTGAAATTGTGTTGCCCATTGCAACAACTGTAACTACTGTACTTAAAAGTATATTGCCTATTTGCAAAGTATTTAAAGTAAAGTAATTTATGCTGATAAAGTATATTTTATATTGTAATGTATAATGTAATTAAAAAAATAAAATATCTAAGAATAAACAGTTTACAAAATGTAGTAAATCAGTATCCAAAAAATCAGTATAACAATTAATACATAAAAAATTGTCATTTACAAAACCTTTGAAATTCACTGAAAAAAATGTAGGTTTCAGGCCTGATATAGTTAGGAATTAGCATTTAAAATCCTTTGCAATTCACTGGAAAAACCATAGGTTTCAGGCCTGATATAGTTAGGAATTAGCATTTAAAAAACCTTTGAAATTCACTGAAAAAACAATAGGTTTCAGGCCAGATATAGTTAGGAATTAGCATTTAAAAAACCTTAGAAATTCACTGAAAAAACAATAGGTTTTAGAGGTGTTATACTTAGCTGGACATTTCACTCGAACAAAACCATTGAAATTCCTCCGATATAGTTAGTTGTACTAACTACATCTCGCGCGCCCACAATCCACTGCTGATGATGTTACATATTACATCATTCATGACATGGTCAGTGACATCACTGATGACATCTCAAATGACATCACTGATGACATCATCCATGTGACAATCAGATACACCTCATCATACACTAGTATAACCTTTTATCACTCACTGTAAAATACAGAGTGCCAGATTTAAAACCATTGACACACCAATACAAGTTTTAAACACCCACTCAGTGATTCCTAGATCTATACACACATCTCATCATTTACCTATAGATTCACTTATACATGCTGTCAATGATCAATAGAACACTATCAAATATACTTATTCACCTATATCGACATTACACACCAACACACTTCCTAATCACTTATGAAGTCATCCTACTCACTTATGCAAACAATGGATCATACTTACTTTTACTTAGCTATACACTTATAAAAACACCACTTCATCTATTCATATAGATAATAACTCATACTTACTGTGTTATAAAAACACTATTACAAGTATACAGTTATCCATACAGTCACTCATACAATCACTGAGTCTTATGTATACTTATTTATATACAACAACTGACACATACACTGGCTTTTATTTTTCTAGTTTGTTGGACATGTACCATTGAGACATATATTGGCTCATCACCACACCCATCAATATATTCACTCACCCAAACTATTATAACATGTAGTTTTAACTTCATATACCTACTGAATCAACTATTCACACATCTTTGGGCTGTCACACACCCCCCACCGAACCACACACACATTCACTCTCCCATACAAATACTCAGTTAAATAATCTATAACTAATATAGACTTTCACGTAGCTAGTAACCAACTGGTGCAGCAGTTTACACAACAACTGACAAAGTGATACAGATATTCACACAGTTTAGTCACTATCAAATATAGTTAGTGAGACACTATAAATTAGTCAAGTAAACAGTCAATCACACTGCTACTAAATCCTCCATCCAGATATTTATATTTAAATATCCACTCATTCTTCAATGCAAATTGCTATATATATATATAATACATATTTAAATAACGAACCAAACCACATTCACTGGATGATGTCATCAGTGATGTCACTGACCATGTCATGAATGATGTAATATGAGACATCATCAGCAGTGGATTGCGGGCGCGCGAGATGTAGTTAGTACAACTAACTATATTGGAGAAATTTCAATGGTTTTGTTTGATTGAAATGTCCAGCTAACTATAACACCCCTAAAACCTATTGTTTTTTCAGTGAATTTCAAAGGTTTTTTAAATGCTAATTCCTAACTATATCAGGCCTGAAACCTATGGCTTTTTCAGTGAATATATATATATATAAAAATACGAACATCAACAAGACTTCTTGACTGTGAGTAATTTTATACAGAGTCCCGCCCCAGTGGGCGTGGGCAACAAAGCCTTCTTGAACTCGAAGTCCCGTGAGTTAAACCACAGTGGGTGCAGTCATTGTGTGTCTCAATAATTAAAATCCTTACCCCAGTGGCTTCCTTGGAAATTACATTCACTGCTTGCGCTGCCTTTACATGCCCCAAGATAAAGGACTCCGCTGTACTCTCACCATGCCGTGATTGCAATGCCGCAGGGCCGCTCACTCAGCAGCGGGGTATTCTCGCGGTTTAGGCGTGCCACTACAAATCCGCAAAGAGTTGCCCATAATGAGAATACCTCACAGCGCCAGCTTAACTCCATTTATTTCAGGTTGCAGCAACATGCAGGATTACAGTCCCAGGTATCATTCCTTTGCCAAACGCGTTTCAGACTCACATGTCCTTGATCACTGGTGAAAAATACGAAATCAACAAGGCTGCTTGACGGTGACTAATTTTATACAGAGTCCTGCCACAGTGGGCGTGGGTAACAAAGCCTTCTGACCAAATGCACTTCGCCCCTTGCAGAACTCCACGTAGCGCAGCAGAGTTTTTTAGTCACTCCACGAACTCCGCCCAGGCCTAAATGACAGCAGGAATGAAAGCAGACATGAAGGCAGAGAATACCCATTAGCACTGTCACTAATGTGGGCTACTGTTTAGGCAAAAGTGCACACGTACAAACAAGATACCCTCAATCACAGTGCAAGAGAGCCAAAGGTTGAAGTGGGCCAACCCATTGCTGTATGTAGCAGTCTGGGTGGGAGGAAGCACAATGTGAATGACATTCAAAGAGACTAGCAATCGCAATATTCTGATTACATATGGTTAAGGAAGGCACTCTGAAGCCACCTTCCCTTGGCAATGCGAGATTTGCCACGTTCAACCTTTTGTTCCAGTAACAAAAATATTTTCTTTGAACAATGATAAAGAATTATGATTTATTCAGACCTCAGTCGCCATCAGCTCATTATATTTTAAAACCTAGGCACAGGGAATTTTTAAATACTACTTATTTGGTATTTAATTGATCTTTAATGATAACATAATTGTATCATTAATATGCATGAGTGGTTCTTAATGAACTTCCTGCTTTCTTCATTTTCAGAGTCCACAATTAAAATAATGGGTTTCCTTAAATTTGTGTATTCTTCTAGCTAAGATGTGTTCAATAAGACTGAAACTCAGGGGTGAACAGTGAAAGTGCAGTGTCCAACTAGGTTCTATCCAGTAAAACTGCGTTTACTGTGCTCTCCCAACTCAATTGTCATAACATGAGGTGCTGACTTCAGTGTTTAGTGTTCTGCTCTTGGCAGTGTACATATGAGTGCAGTAATGACTAGTGTAACTCTAATTTCACTATGTGATATGTTTTAGGAAACTCCAAATATTTCATTTTTTGATGTGGAATAGTCACTGTTCATGTCATTAAGCTGTGTGCTCTTCTGAGCTCCACATCACTCTCTGCTGTGTTTGTCATACATTTGAAGATCATACCTAGGAGTCAATGTCTCTATTGTAAAGTTGGAGGCAAAGGGTCGCAATGCAGGCACCTGAACCCTGGTGCTGGAGGGGTGCCCCTAACCCTTCAGGCGCCCCAATAATTTTATGTTGTGGGTAGGCAATATCCCTTTAATCTTGCTCAGATATCTATTAGCTTCACACAAGTGTACAGGAAACTGTGAAACTGAGAGAGCAGACTGACCTATTTCTTTCATACGGGCCAATATTAAATGCCTTTTCCCCCCTCAGCAACTGTGGTGGGTACAATGAATGAATTTTAAGAACAAAACAAGGTTCTTACTAAGCGTGACTCTTGGCTATTCTAGACTCTTTGTGAAGTTGATCTGTCTCACAGTTAAGTTGACCAAGCAATACATGTCTTGCAGTATATAGACTGGGACATATTGAAGACATATGCAAACCCAAGAGTTGTCATAAGGCAACTGCCATTGTACTTTTACATATTGTTAGACTTGGCACTGTTGGCTTGAGTCTCCCTTCCATTTTTTGCTGTTGCCTCATCTGTTTTTGCTGGTGTAGATGCTTTGGGCACTTTGCCACTGCTGTTCAGTGCCAAAGTGCAAGCGCTCCCTGTTATAAATTATGTTATGGATTAGTGATTCCATGATTGGATTATTTGTCAGACCCTAGTACAGTGCACCATGTGTGCCCTGGGCCTGTAAATCAAATGCTGCTGGTGGGCTTGCAGCACTGATTGTGCCATCCACAGAAGCAGCTTGTAAAATGTGGCTCAGGCCCGCCATTGCAGAGCCTGTGCGCAGTCTGGGACTGCCATGTCGACTTGCCAGTCCCTAAACCTTCCCTTTTCTACATGTTAGTAGGACATGTCCTGATGTGCGTGGCATGTCCTGATAGTGAAATACTGCCAATTTCGTTTTTCCCTATTGCAAGGCTATCTGTTCCCATAGGCCAGAATGGGCAGTTAGTTTATAACATCTTATAAACATAACTAGCCCTAGGAACAAGATAGGAAAATAAAGTTTAGTATGCCTGAACACAGATTGTGCATCTTTTAGTGAGGGTGATTTTTACATTCTGTGTTTGAAAATACCACTTTAAGAAAGTGGGTATTTTCTTGCCTAACCATCCAGTATGTCTCTGCTAGGTTTTTGTATTGCATGTCTGGCTTGTGAGTGACAAGAGCTGGGAGAGGGCAGCGGCTCCGGCAGTCTGATGAGTCAGGGCTGGGCTGAATGGGACCTGAGTTCAATTTAGAGTAGGGGAGGAGATTTCCTTTCACCTGCCTGGACCTGGTCTGCCTGCAACAATGCTGTCTCCACCTCGTGCCAGGAAGCTGCACCAGTGAGGACAGAACTGGTTTTGGCTGGGTACAGACACTCTCTGCCTTCAGAGAACAAAGGATTTTGGTGTATAAAAAGGGGGACCCAGACCCCAGAACTTTAGATCACTTTTGGGAAATCAAGAGGAACCTTTACCAAGGAGAAGAGCTGGATAAGTTGAGGAGAAATACTGCCCCTGTGCTGTTTGCTGTCTGAGGTTGGCCTGCAGTGGCTGTTTCTGCCAAGTAGAAGAAGGACTTTGCAGTTTGCTTTGTCACCTGCTTGAAGAAAAGATCTCCAAGGGCTTGAAACTGAGCTTGCCTCCTGTTCTGAAGTCTCAGGGACACAAAGACTTCGCCACCAGCTTCCCTGAATTTCCTTGCTGGGAATTCTAACCTGCAAAGAGGTGCCTGCTGCTGTTTAGAACCTCTAGAGACTGTTTGTCGCTGGGAACTGAAAGATCGACGCAACCAGAAGAAGCGTGTCGCCTTCTGCACCGATTCCCGACGCATCGCCGAGCCACGGGGAAGAAGCATGCCGCATCCGCACTTGGTTCCGACGCATCGCCGTGAACCCCGTTGCAGCCCTTGCCGTGCGGCTACAAACTTGCACGCATCGTACCGGATCGTTGCATTGCATCGAGCCACCATTTTGTCGCATCGCACCGGATCGTCGCCACTCATCGAGGGGCCATCTTGTTGCATCGTGACCAGAAGGCATTACGAAACCGACGCATCCCGTCCTCTCCGGTAAGGAACTGACGCATCACCTCCCCTGCGCTGCACTAAGGAACCAACGCATCACCTCCCCCGAAGCAAGGAACTGACACATGACCTTCCATGCGACCCTTTTGTTTGTTTTGCGTGATGTATCTAAGGTACTTTGTTGGAAAAGCGTTGCATTTACAACTTGCATTGAACTGAACTATTTCTATCATTTGAAAGTCTTATTTTTAATACTGTATTGTGGATTTTTGGCCGTTTGGTCTAGTGTTAAGTCTAGATAAAGATTACTTATTTTTTTAAACTGGTGTGGTGTCCATTTGTAGTGTTTTCTCTGTGTTACTGTATGTGTTCACAAACGCTTTACACACTGCCTCTGAGATAAGCCTGTCTGCTTGTGCTAAACTACCAAGGGGATGAGCAGGGGTTATTTTAGAAGTGTATCCCCCTTACCCTGACTAGAAGCAAGGGCCCCTATTTGGACAAAGGTACCTACCTCTGCCAACTAGAGACCCCCATTTCTAACACATATTAATTGCATATCAGATATGCAGATGATGCCCAAGGGCTTTGCAGTGAACCAATATGGACGGGCAAAGCAATAGAACAAGCCAGTGGGTCTGGCTTCAAATGAATGTTGGATCGTAAAGTGAAGCTCTAAAGAAAATAGCATGAGAACAGATATATATTTGTGTGGAATCAAAGAACTGTAGAATAATATTGGTATAGGTTAGAAGGTCAGGTAACTGTTGCACTGTCAAGCCAGAACTAAACTCCAAGTAGGTTAATTACTACCCTCCTCCCATCTGTGCTGCTGTCAGAGAAAAACAACATCATTGTATAGTTATCTAAGAGATTTTAATGGCATTCCAAATTTCATGTGTGTGACCCTGAAATGTCAAGCTTAGGTACCTGGATAAATAAACAAAAAGCTCACAGCTGCATGGAGGGAAAACACTTTTTTCAGAAGCACATAACCTCTATCCAATCAAAACATGTACTCCGAGCCAAAGCCCCCTCTAGTGATGCTCGCATGGGGAAGACGCACTGTCAAACCAGACTTTAGATAGAGATATAATGTGGGGAATTCTAGAGCTAGGGATCTGCAGGCAGAGGGCCTCTTGGTATAGGGTGTGGGATGCATCGGAGAGGTGATGAAGGAAAAGCGCACCACTGGAAAAAGGGATGAGCAGAGGAACTTCTAATGTGTTTTTGACAAGTTGCAGGATGTCTTGAAATAAGATGGAGGGTTGTAAGAAGTGCCATAAGTGTGGTCAATGAACCCGAGAAAACACAGCTTTCCGATTTGTCTCTTTTGACTCTGCATTTGACAAATATCCTTGATTGAGACAATACTGTCAGGTCAGTTGATAAATACACAGCTTGCTTTACAGCAGTCCTTAATTTGTACAAAGATAAGTGATGGGGCCCTCATCAGTAGGCCAGAGCAGTGTGACTACACATTGCCACTGTATTTACCCAACTACTAACCATCACACTGAACAAGTGTGACAATTCAGACTGCTCGAGGCTGTCAAAGCTTTAAGAAGGTCTTGGGTGGCAGGTAATAGTTGTTTTTAATGTATATTGAATTAACAATCAACAGTTTTTCTGCTCATCTTTACATTGCACAAACAGCGCCACCATGTGGCAGCTATAATGAGTGCAGGTTCTGGAAATACATTGCGAGTGCTGGCAATTAAGTGCGGAGCCGAGCAGCAGAAACCACCAGCTTAAATTAAGCACTGCTTTACATGGTAAAGTGCTCCCATCCCATCAACATCTCTGGATGTTGGCAACTGTGGCCTGACCTTCCTACTCACCTGAACTAGTTGCTTGGAGGCCTGATATGGACTTGGACCAGTGCCCGAAAGAAGTAAAAAGCGATGGGCTAACGGCAGATGGATTTCTGTTCAATACTTCAATAATTCTCGTAGTAATGGGGTGCACTGGGAAAGATGAGTGCCCCACGTGGGCAAGGGATAAGATATATTGTTGACCTTTAAACTGACTTCAATGGGGCCAACAGCACAGTGGACACACTGAAATTGACCTTTTTATCTGAGTATTTGGTGACCTCCTAGGCAAGGTGCAGATTCTCATCAGTGAAAGGTTTGGGCTGATGTTGAGACTTTCTATAATTCAGGTGCAAATAAGTCCCCATAGTATCTGGAAGAGTGACAGTGCTAGCACATCACTTATTTAAGGGTCTTTAGGTAAAGGGTTTTTAGTGTTCACTAGACCAGGGAAGTCTAGTGTAGTCCCAGGTGGGACAAGTCCCTGACAGATTTTCAGGATAACCCCCCTGCACCTTAAATTAAATATACCTAATTTAGGCCTGGGTGAAATCTCAGATATTTTTCTTTTCATGTGTTTCCCATGTTTTGAGTAATCCTTATTTATTACTGGTTATGCTCCTATGTGCAGTTTTATCTTGCAAGAGACTGGTTTAAGCAGAAAATTAAATTTAGTAACTTGGTAAATTTAGGTGTGTAAAATTAAGCGTTCAATGTCCGAGAGAACTCTTCTGCTCAAACAGTTCTCCCTCCATGACCTCTCTTGACCTTTGTACCCAAGGAATGCCCTCAATGGATACTGTCTTTACACTGATGAAAATGAAATATCTTTTGCATAACACGCATCATTTTGGGACAAATTATGTGTAACAATGCAAAGAAAACATTTCGGTCAGCCCTATAAATATATTATATACTGATAACCTTAAACAATGCATGGATATTTGGATCTGGACCTAATTTGGACATTTCTACAGTAGGCAAAAGACACAAAAGTTACCGAGTGTTCCTTTTTCCGAAGGCACATTTGTGTTTGAAGTTAAGTGATTCACAAACATGCACAGAGTGAAACAAATGCGCCATGTCACTTTCACCGACAGATGATGGTTAACCAGAGCGCCTGGAGGCTCTCACCTTCATACCCTGTCACCTTAATGAATTATCACTACGTGCTTGGAGTCTGCCCATCTGCCACCGCGGGGATTAGCAATTACACTACCGCGTTTCTGAAAACAAACCCCTTACAAAACAGTTCCCTGTGAGTTAATGGTGCTAAAATATGGTTTCAAATTCTTTACAGAATCGCGCTGTCAGTGTCAATTATGTTTCTCCTCTCGTCAAAGTCTGCCCTGCTCCAGATGCTTCTGTAACCCACACTCCCCCCTCACCACCCCCTGACTCTATTTTTCGCCTGCTAGCTCTCCCACTTCCGTCTAGCTCCCACTCCTCCTACGTTCTCCCACACACTGCCTACCACTTTGCTCTTATTTGCCTCAAAATCTCTCACACTTTATCTCTATAATTTCTAAGCAGCCCTCTTCACCTCCTTTTGAAAACCCTTCCTACGGTCTGGCTCGTGCTTTCTTTCTCTCCCTTCAAACTCCCTCACAGGAGATTCCCTCACTCTGTTTGCTGCTCTTTAAATCTCTTGCACTCAGTCTCCCCTGTTCGCACCTCCATACATTTTCCATTGCACCCCTCTTATTAGTTCCCTCTTCTTCCTGTTTTATACCTTTATAGACATAGGGGCACACTGTACCTCTCCTTCACTGAGTTCACATCTCTTCCTTCCTTTGGCACTCTCATTAGTAACTCATTTCTATCCCACTCTCTCATGCTGTCCTTTTCCATTTTTCTCATATCCTCAAGCTTGTGTCTTAACATCTTGTTCACTGAGTTTACTGCATAATTATTGATTTTCAAAATTTGCCACATAATTTGCCACGTAATTTGCAGCTTTCACTGAAAGTGCTGTTTCTAACGCACATAGGTGGAAAAAAGTATCTCAGAGAACGTGCCCCTTAATTTAGATTACCTTGCTGTATTATTATCCCCTCCACCAACCTCACCCTGGCAGAAACCCCGCGCATCCACATAACCAGAGCAAGTGGAAGACCCTTCTCCTACGTTGTGGCAAAGGCCTGGAATGAGCTCCCGGTCAACATCAGACGATCCCCCACTCTGCACACCTTCAGGAAGAGCCTCAAGTCCTGGCTCTTCGGCTGACACGGAGTTACACCCCACCCTCCCCCCCAGTGCCTTGAGATAGCATGCTTCACAATTCCCTGATTGATATAATCCAAGTAGCTTTGACAATGGGAAAGCTGTGCTGAGTTGCTTCGGGGCTGTCATTATGGGGATGAAATCCATATTTCACTTGGAATTGTTAAATGTTTCCAATAGGTTCACCGGCCCTGCCTATGCTGTCAATGGCACTTTTGAATCGATCGTGTTACTTCAGGGAGTATACTATCAGATTACTATATGCTAAATATCATGGTACAAAAATATCATATTCAACATATTGACTGACAAAATATGTGGAAGGTAAGAATTCATAGATAACTATCAATTTACTATTATTACCTCCACATATAGGTACAATGATGATATATGTAAATGTGAAGTTAAGAAAACAAAATCTACACGTACCCATGCATATTTACCATTTCAATATTGTGGTAGTCAAGTTTTTGGTTATAATATTTTTGTAGTACCCAATTTTTCTGCATGTTATATTGACATACAACCATTCAAGATCAAGCCAGCTGCATGTTTTGCCTGTTTCACTTCCACACCTACACATTGGGACCCAAGCTTCTACTTACAGATGATTTAGCTAATGCTAGTATTAGGATATACCCATGCTAAAATAGTTTATTTTATCTTGTGCATAATACAACTTGGCATGCAGGCATTCAGGGCTGTAGCAGCAGATTTGATGGCATTTGTTTAGTCACGCGTGTGGTTGGTGTACGTCGATCTTGCGTCGACATGTGGTATGTAATTTACTGTAATCCTAGATAAAGGCAGAGCTTAATTTGAGATGGTGCTCGTCACCGGCACTTAATTGTCAACACCGGTGCTTGCGACAGTCTGCCACAAGGTGGTGCTGTCTAGCTAATTTAGATATGACCACAACAACAGTCAATTATTAATTTAATATACATAAAAAAATCGCCTTTTACCTGCTGCCCAAGCCACTTCTACAGCTTTGGGGGCCAGGAATAGTCCGTTTTGTCACACTGATAGGAGTTTGATGGTTAGTACTTGTGTTGTTGCTATCACTGGCAGCATGGCAGGGGCAATGTATGATGCAAGCTTCTGTGGCATCCTGACAAGAGACCTGGCACTTATTTATTTACAAATTAAGCACTTGATAAAAGTTAGCTACAGCATATGTGGATAGCCAATAGGACACTATTTTTCAGGGTCAGAGCACATATTTTGGGAGGTGTTCATTGGCTTCTCAGAGCCTAAATTCAAAATATGCAAAGATGCTGGAATCTAAATGTAATAATGTCAGCGAAATCGGATTAAAATGTGCCAGAGAGAGATGAAAGAAGAAGAATGAAAAGAAAAAAGGAAAGATAAAGAAACCATTTTTTGAGTTTATTGTCACCTGCCTAGAAATCCCAAATGCCCATTGAAGAATATATATTGTGCAATGTTCAATCAAAACTTCAACTTATAGGGAGTTGGACATTCACCATTTATAGAGAATTAGGTTTTCCTAGCAGACCATTCCAGTGGGACCAATAGGAGTGTTTGTGTTATACTTTTTTCCTAAGAATTGTGTTGGTAGGCACAACAAAGGATTATCAAAGGTGAGATTCACCCAATAACTAGGCCATGGATAGGGCCCCAGCATCAGAAAGTCTTCCCCAAGATTCCTTGAGCCTCTAACTAGCTTGGTTGAGCAGTTGCGTTCTAGTCCAAACAAGGTTGTGTGACGTTTGCGATGAGGCACAGTACGACAGAATTACAGCTGCAAGTGAGATGGAATGTCTGGCTTGATTAGATTTTTGTTTAAAGGAGGAACATTAAATATATCTCCAGCAAAAATAATAAACAAACAATGCCATACAACTTGAATAAAACAACTACTAACACAAGAGCAGTTACAACACATGGCAGCCAAGTTACACACAGTGCAAACTGTTCCCAACTGACCATACACATTGTTATCTTCTTGATCCTCCTTTCAACGCACAATAACTGTTAAAACACAATTCACAGATGCTAACTAATTATGCATACTACACAATGTGCAACAAACCCTGCGGATGAAAGTACCCGACACTAGTATAGAAGAATCAGGTGCTTCATTATTTACCGTCAAGAGTGACACTTAATCACGTGAGGGATGTTAGTACCTTGGAAAATTGATATCTTGTAACCAGGGGGTCTTATTATCTCACGGTCAACCATTCCACCTTCGGTAAGGGACAGATAAAGGTACTAAAGTGGATGGAAGTCGGACCACCAGGGGCAATAAATGGGTGTGCTCAGATATACTTAGGCACACACAAAGACACACATACCACACAAACACACACCAGAATCATACCAGAGAGAAAAAAATACCAACTCTACAAGTGAAAAGGACAAATGAAAGGCTGAGTGTGAGCAAGGAGCTTCAATTAGATATAGTTAGATCAATAAATTCTTCTCCTTTGACAACACACCAGCTGTAGTGTAGATAACATCATATTAAATTAGATTAGATTTTATATTCCTTCCACCAGGTACAAACATTTGCCTTTTTTGCAGCACATTATTTTTTTTTATAGTTATACTAGTCTATAAGTTAGTTTTAAGACTGAAAGTTATGTAGAATTTTCAGAGCTTTTGACATGTAGGGGAATATTTTTCAGTGCACTAAATTGACCCTTCTTAGATATTGCTTCTTCCACAGCGAATATACAAACTGTTATCCATCCACTCATGGCTAGCATCTAACACAGATGTCAGATTGCTCATTTAAAAATCTAATGTGAGCTTTTGGCAGGATTTGCTGAGATCCCCTCGGGCATTCACATTTCAGAGAATTCACAGGATTCACACATTGAGACTGAACTTGAGGAATGAATGAGATGGCAATTCCACGTAAACAATGATTAATAGGCAATCATTCACAGCAAAGCTTTTGTAAATTTAAAACAATCCTACTCATCATTTGATGGCTCACACATAGGCACAGCCAGGTTCTCTGATGGTCATAAAAGACACAATTAATATTGGGGTCATAAAAAGTCACAGCACTCCCCATCCGGAAATATGAAGGACTGACTGTGTTTCTGCAACATTATAAATGCGCTCATGCCATTCTCACTTCAGAGAAGCATTGGTGTGGCTTTGAAATGCTTGACTGCGAGATGACGTCATCATTTGTGTGGGAAAAGGAGAGTTATATTAGAGTGGGGAGAATGCATCGGTATCTCACATTGTTTGTGGAAATGACTCGAGATTGCCTCCCTACAATGCATCTGTAATCTTCATGAATATTATTATGAAAATAGCTGCATTCTATGCAGAGAAATAGAGCTGGGTAGGTGGGCACTCACGGTCATATTAAAGTGATATTGCAAGGGTATTTGATACAAAAATACAGTGATTTATTTTGGTCACTAGGCTCTTCTCTTGTGCTGCAGTCTATTGGATATCAGACTTTATGAACGACTACTTTATTGCTATATGCCGTATATTATATAAAATACAAAATATTCTCCATTTCAGAAAGCAGCACAACAGCTGGAAGAAGACACGGCTAATAGTGGCTCATCCTTGTTATGACTCGCACTTCCGGTTTCCTGCTCCATTTTTATTATACTAATGATAATGATAAACTATTATACCCTAATGTTACAATCACAAATTGCCAACCGTCGCTGCAACTGAGGATCAGCAGCAGACATAAGCAGGGCTTGTGTCTGACGGGTGGCTAGCCATCACACAGATTTATTTATTTATTTAAACAGTTTTATATAGCGCTGGCTAGACCCGAAGGTATCAGAGCGCTTTACATAAGGTCAACGCAGCCTCCTATCGCTGCGTTTTTTCTCACAGTTGTGCACATCGCAGATTTTTTCATGTTCGGGTTCAGATTTTTATCTCCGTCCAGGTGATTTTATCGTGGCCATTTGATGCGTTATCGGGAGGCTATTGCATGTTGCCGCCGTGTTGTGAATATGACGTTGCCACAGAGTTATTTTCCTGCGATAGACGATGATATGTGAGATTGCGTTACCCGATTTTGGCGATGATTATCACACGTTCTTGAGAATTTCTCCCAACGTGTTTTTGATCACTGTGCCATGTGCTAGCCCTGTTGGGTGTCATGCCCTATTGCTATGCGATTTTGAATATGTGAAGTTCCCTATCTCTTTTTTGTATATCACAAAGTAAATAAAATCCCAAAACTGAAGCACCTTGTGTTTCAAAACACAGGTAAGAGAAAGGGAAAAGTTAATAAAGGCACACAATACAAAGATAATTCTACCCCACAATGTCAAGTTATATATTTTGTCCTGCCAGAGCATCACGGCCAAAATATCATCAAGGGTGCATTCCAGGAGTGGTGCATGAATTATCCCATGCATCCACTCATGGATCTAAATGCAAATCCATATGTACAAAGAATTGTAGACAGGGATTTGTGCCAAAATCTTGAGCCTACCTGAGCCTGGCATAATGAGGCGAAATATATTTATTTCTCCTTGTTTTTTCCTCTTTGCATGTGTGCTGCATTTTGCAGACGTCCTTGCAATATGGTGCATGGGTACCTGTGTTGGTGCTTGGCTGCTGAGAGTGCACCAGAACACGAGAGAGCAGTAATGTGCGACTCCTTTGTAGATATTGTTCAGTTCTGCTCTCTCCATTTCAGACAACACAGTGGAGCAACTTGATTTCTGCCCTGTGTTGCATATACTCTTTGTACATTTGATCTTAACTATAATCGTATATACCTTATTGCTATTCAACATTATGTTCACAGCATTTTGACAGGACGGCTATCTTGTCACTCATTATTGTGATATCCAACCAAAGGTCTCTTAAATACCATGGTGTGTTGTGATGGTAGACATCAATGAGGGACCCCTTTCTGTTAGCTAGAGTCAAATATCTTCTTGAAGAAATAAAGAATACACAGAAAGGCAGTTCAGAGTTTGTTAACTCCACTTTTCACACATATAACTCTTTATTAGATTTGTACATATGAACATCTCTTTCAGGAATTGCAAATCAAATTGGACAAAGCTTGCCCTAGTCCTGAATTAATTTAAACTAGTTTTTAGCACAATAAGCTTAGCAGGAATCAAGCAAAATGCATACATACCGAATCAAAATAAGTCAGGGAATTTATCTAAGAATTGCACACATTAAAATTGTAGCAAACACTAGACGTGAGGCAACATATTGGAGCCCTTACAGTATACCTCAAGAATATCCACACCTCGATATCGTGCTGCAGAAATATCTAGCTAGAATATCTACAACAAATTTGATGAAGATAAGCTAACATAAAGGTAAGTAAATATTTACTAAACCTAACTATACATAGATATACCTTAACAATATATGTTTCAAGATATGTAGATGTGGAGTGAAGAATATAGATTATAGCTACAATAATTTTGTAGCATGACTCTTTTGTGGTCGATATTCTACTTCTCAATTGGCAGTAGCACATGTGCCAATGAAAGGTGTACAAGAATAGGAAGGGGCACTTATGACATTTGCTGATGTACACACTGTGAGCTTGAGCTCTCCTGCACATCCAACGTTGATGTGATGTCCCACCTATTTACCATACTTGGGGGCTCATCAGTAGGGTATAGCTTGAGTCATGTGGCACAGTGAGCACAGGACCCATGTCTGGTCCCACTCATCATACTTAGAGCAGCAACTTCTCCTCCCCCTCCCTCTTCTCTTCTCCCCCTCCAACTTCCCCTATCCACTCATCTCTGATTACCAGAACCTTTATATAAACCTATGTCACACTAATTAATTTAACAAATCATCAGTCCCCATGTGACACATTGTGCTACTTGTATTGTTACTCAGTAGAGCACATCTATTCCTTTGGTGGTCATGCACAATAGAAATTGTGAAATAAATAAATAGATACATGAGTACATAAATAAATATGAGTCACTGGCAACCACTCTGGCCATATTTCAATTCATCAGTTTTTCAACCACCACGCCACTCTTCTATCACCTTTTTGCTGCAGTGGATGCCCTAAGTGTGACAGGTATGCCCAGACTCACTGTGCCGTAGGACACAAGCTATACCTCACGGAAACCTAAGTTGGTCAGAACCCATATGTGGTTGATTGTGTTCCCATCTGGAGGGGACCTGGCCTGGACGTTGTGGTTGGACTGTATGGAGCAGGGCCAAAACTGTTTTTCACAGGGCGGATCTTTGTCTTGAATGGCACAGTGGGCGAAAAACAATGGTCTGGAATGCATTTCCAAGCATTTGCCAGTGCCTGAGAATAATTCCAGCATTTCTTCCTTCACTTTGGGCCCACTTCACAAAGGTAAACTGAGACAAAACTCTAACTTTATGACTTACGGTATTCCAAAGGGCATTTACAAGAAGTATAGTTAGACTTTTGCCCGAATTAACCCCTTCCCTGCAGGGATAATTCCCCCGCGGTGCGGGGGGGTGGGGCGCTGCGCCGCTGTGCTCATGACGAGCTGAGTTCGTCATGACTCACAGTGGAGCTGTGCTCATGACGAGCTGAGCTCGTCACGACTCCGCCCACTGATTTATTCTCCCCCACAGGTGGGGAATTAATCGTGCGTGGGCGGGCCGCGGCAGTTATGACGAGCTCAGCTCGTCATGAGCACATCTCCACTGTGACTCATGACGAGCTAGGCTCGTCATGGGCACGGAACGGGTTAAACTAAAGTTTTAGTATTAAGTTTAACTGAAACCAAAACTGAGACAGAAGTCTAACTTTACCACTCGTAAGTGCCCTTTGTGAATACAGAAAGTCGTTAAGTTAGACATGAGTCTCAGTTTACCTTTGTGAATCAGGAACAATGAAATGAAAGGAGCTTGTTCCTAAGATGTTCCCAAGCCAGGTTCACCCCCACCCTTAAATTACTGCATCAACATGATACACAGTTTTACTGAGAAAGGCAATTACCTTTTTTTTAATTGAATTCTGCTTGAAAAATACCAGACAGGTCTTTTTCACTACAGGATCTTGGTGATCTTTTAAATTCCCAGACACTCCATAAAAAAGCTTTTCTTGAACTAAACCAGCAACGTGTGAAGTCTGAAAATCCATAAATATAACAGGATATTTGTACTCATGTGTCCCATAAATGACAGGTCACATAGTGGTTGCTAGCATCTCCTCCTGTTGTATGTCTTTCCCAGAAGGTCATAGTGCTTCCCCACAGAAACTCTTAAAAGAATCCTATTAGATTACCTTGTAAGATTCCTACCACAGGCCTTCCTACATTTCAATTAAAAGAAACGTATGTTGCTCAGTTAGGAATCACACAACAGATATAAGAAAACACATACAAGCTGCAGGTCCATAGAACAGAATTACTGGACGGCGTCACAGCTTTTACAGTTTTTTTTTGCAGAATTTGCCCTGGTGCTGCTATTTTACATGTTATGTTCCATCAAAGTACATGTTGTAAATCGTTTTGTTAGCCAGTCTCTGGATATGTTGTTTTTTTCATAGCGAAACCCCTCAAATAAATACTTTAATAAAAGCTTTATCGATCTCCCGGAGATTGGATTTAGGACCGACAGAAATTGTTTGCTTGATTAAATCTCCTTCTGCTGTAAGATTGGCCTGACACACTAGTCAAAGTTCAATAATTTGACATATGGTGCTGCCAGGGACTATGAAAATGGAGGGGAGAGGGGAACGGGCATAGCATTTATTTAATATGAAGTAAAGCCAGACCTCCTGATCATAAGGTAGGAGCTTTACTTTTCTAGATGACAGGCATATTTACAATAAAGGCATACATTTAAAACATGCAATGCCACGTTTGTTAGGGTCCCTGCCCTCCTGCTGCCTCCATACCATCTCTTTCATGATTCTCTTGGTAGAAATGCTAAATGGAACAAGCCTGCCCGCGAATGGACCCCTTTACAGTGATGCTCCAACCACTATCAGAGTAATGTCTTGAGCTGTTCAGGTGGGAGAGGATGTCACAGTCATGCTCAATGATGGTGAGTGGACTCGTTACAGTCTACACCCAACTAATATCTCCTTGTCCCAGACCTGCTGGCATTTAATAGAAGGTCTTTTATCTTGGCGGTAGGAGCTGCGAACAGATCCAATAAACACATTGGGGCAGTTTTACTAACATTTGAAGCAGTGCAACGCAGCACGACAGCTTACTGTGCTGCGTCAAATGGAGAGGGTGCATTCCTGCTCTTCCTCTGCACTAGTGGCAGTCAAACACCAACGCAGGCACCGTTAGACCATGGAGCAAGGGTGCCTGCGTTGCCTTCCTGCACCAAAATAATCCTCATAGGCTTTTTCCTCTTACCAACACACATAGAAAGAGGGAATAACAAGGAAAAATAAAGATGCTTCTCCTCATTAAGCCTCCTTTGTGAAGGTGTAGCATTTTGACACATTCCCATGTTTACTATTGTTAGTAAATCTGGGAGTGCACCAAAAACCATGGGTGGATGTATGGGAATACGCACACTCCTTCCATGAAATGCGTTCCGAAGGCAGTAACTTGCGCTGTCTTGCAATTCTCCAGATTTACTATGCAAAATGGCTCTGCGTGGCTTAGAAAATCTCACTTAAGGGCTTGTGTTACCCTTGCGTCACCATATGTGCCTTACTGTAGCCTTTCAGTTGCTAAGCTGGTGTGCATGGTGGCATGCTAGCTTAAGGGGGTGATGTGGTACAAGTTGTCAGTGCAGAGTCAAGGTAGACATTTCTAGAAGGGGTAAAGTTGTTAAAAATGGATATTTACTACAGCTCCATTGTGGATCCTAAGACTCCAGTCAACATTCCACATTACTGACAGACTTCTCACATTCTCTTTCACTAGCACTGCTTCTCTGAAGGAGGTATGTCAATAAATTGTGTCCATCCTTTTGAAGGATGTAATGTCAGCCTAAGATTATGATTTTGGTTTTGAGCCTATTTAGTTTGACCCTGGTTTACTCCATCTTCCAGTAGCATTGGTCATATTTGCGAGTGAGAGTTGAAAATATCTGGGTGCCATGCGCATAGCGACGGAGGTGCAGGTGGTGAGAATGAAGTAGGACTTTGGCCATTGTTTGGATACAGTGAAGGAGGATGGGGTACACAGTTGCAAAATGACTGAGATATCTAGCAGTTTTTGATTGTGGTAGTCTGCTTCCCATAACTGTTAGTCCCATAGGTGACTAGAGCAGTCTGGTCCATGTCATGACCAGACACAGACGCTGGATTGTTATGGCTCTAAAGTTTTTGAGCAATGAGTCTGTGCCAGGGATTGTGCTGCTATCAAGGACAGAGGAGTCATACAGGAATCCTGCTTGGTCAAGTGAGGCATTTTGGAGGATAAGGTGACCTGAGAGTTTGGGGACCGCGTCTGCCTAAGGGGCGATGTTAATGAATTGGTGGTGCAGGCGGCTTGTAAATCTGCCCCTATGTTTCTCAGCCTAGTTACAATTGCTGAATGATGTAACTTGTTGAAAGGGCCTGAGGGCACTGTTGAATTTGCTAAGAATGATGGAAAGGAATCAGAACTCAGTTTTCTTTTGGACAAGAGTTAAGGAGCAGCGAAGGGGGGGGGCAGGAGGACTGGGTTGCAATATGTCACTGGGAGAGGGGGGAATATAGGGCTGAGAATGTGTTATAAATCGGTAAGAGATTCAGAAGGGTGTACATTTATGTGTTTATCAATGAGTGGTCGGATAGGGTCATATATGATAGTTAGCAATAAGCTTACAGCATTACCTTACAGCATATTAATAACATTATAGCAGCACACACATAGGTTTTCACTTTCTTTATGGATAAGCTTTGTAAGGATGTCTTAATGACAAAACCAAGGGATGGAAGTTTACTTTGGTCTTGTCTGTGTGGATGTGGTGCTTTGCAGGCTGTGCAACAATTGCACAAGGAGCTTGATGGTAAGTGGCAAAGATACTGAAGACTGAAGGAATGGTTCACCCAGAAGCAAGAGCACTTGTGGCCAGGGGGCAGATACTGTTGTAGGCAGGAACCAAGCTGGGGTATTCTGGGACAGTGATTGGCTTTTTGGCTCATACAGTCCAATACACTGCAGACTATTGATCGGTTGCAACACAGTGATTGGACATTTGGGCATGGCGATGGGACACGTAGTCAAAGCTATAGGAACCCCATGTACATTGATGAAATAATATAATATACTAATGGAATATTCTAGCATATTGAATTGTTATTACTGACCTATGATCATAACATCTGGAACAGTTATGGCAGAATGTTGTACTATCCAATCAGTACAGCGATGAGGTACACACATGCTAGCCTATTTTCCACACTGCAGGTACATTAGAACACATAGCACAACTATGTGATATGATGTCAGAATGACAAAGTATGGGCACATATATTGCACAACTATCTGCTAGTCAGGAACAGTGATAAGACATTCGGGCACAATCATGAGCACAACAATGCTATTTTGTGGCACTTAATTCCTTAGTGATCGATATTACATAAGTGAACTGAAAGCACCCCAGTGTTAAATGCAGTCATAGTTCCTGCAGGTAAGCAGGGTGGGGCGGCCGGAGGATTTATGTCGACAAATGACGAAATAAGATTTAGGTATTTATTTAATTGTCCCTATTCTGTCGTCTGCGGACATCCCCCCATCCCCGCCCCACCGCGATACCTGCAAGAGCTATGACTGGTTAAATGGTTACATTGATGTGACCATCTATACCCCTTCTTATGAAATAAGTTAGAATTACTTTACGTATCCTCAACACCTGCCCCCAGTGCTGCAGCATCAAGTCAAAAACATAACAAGACACAATTGAACAAATAAATATGGAAAGCCTCTGTGCTGCATCTGTTATCACTTATTGGTTCTTGTAGGACATGGCTGTTTTCTCAGAGGATAAATGAAGGCGAGGGGTCACTGTTCCTGAAGGAAAAGAGTTGGTCTAGGGAATAGATAGAAGAGTCAGCGGGACTCTGGTTGCCCTCACACATCCCAAGGAATGTCATGCTTCATCATAGGGCGGTTGCTCCTCGTCGGACCGGCGCCGCAATGCTCTACAGGTCCCTCGAAGGGTCACTTTTGCGGTGATCTTTTTAATTCTCACCATATAATGCGTGTGAGGTAGTGATCATGGGGTAGTGAGTGAGTGTAAAATTGACTAGAGGATACCGATGCTGAGTCAATTTAGTAGGAATATTCGTCTGTCATATTAAAAAAACAGAAGATTGGGGCTGCTAAAGGACATTGCAGCGCTGGCCCGACGAGGAGAAACTGCCCTATAATGAAGCATGACATCCCTTGAGATGTGTGAGGGCAACATTTAAGAGTCCAGCTGACTCTTCTATCTATTCCCTAGACCAACTTTTTTTCCTTCAGGAACTGTGACCTCTTACCTTGATTTCTATTTTGCGTGGGAGCACGAACACTGGACCTTTTTCGGCTCCCAGTCCCCTTTCTTCTTTTGTTAGAGTTACTTTTATCAGAGGAGCATTTAGTATATCTGGAGGGGGGGAGAAGACTTTTAAATACATTATTTTTGCATATTGCTTGGAATGTTGATTTTTTCCTCTATTCACACATACTTTTATCAGTACCTTCCATTAATCACAGAAGTTGGTGAAAGGTTGCAGAGCAGAGATGAAAATGGATTGTTGTCCACTTGCCTAGTTCTAAATTATCTGTGATCTAAATGTTACCATGCAATGAATTTTGATTAAAAGTTATTTTTCACAAGCCTGGCGGATGGGCGCTAATGCGAATAACATCGATTGCCTGAGATGGCCCTTTCCTGATATCTGATTGCTTCTGGCCCTCAGTTGGACTAAACATACCGAAGATCCGCTCATTTCCAGTCTCAGTGCTGGCTCGCTGTGTTTTACACTTTTGTTTGAAATCAATTATTTTAAATGTAGATAACAGAGCTGTGAGCCACCTCGCCAAAAGCAAGGATGGCGTGGAACTGCATCTATTGAGAGTGAACAAGATAACGATGCAAATTTAAAGAGCAAAGGAAGCAAAAAGAGGCCCAGTCTCCAGAACTGATCAATAAATTCCTCCCGGCTCACAATATAGATTATTGGAAGTGCCAGAGCGTGTATTAATACATAACTAAAGGCTGTGTAATTAGACTTACTTAGCATAAGCACCAGACATGCTGGGGTTTTAAAGGTCAACCATGATGGATTTTGTGAGCCAGTCAGGCTGGTTCTCCCTGCCAAGGCTTCTCACACTGAGCTTCAATCATTGAGGATACTGTATTTTTGAAGATCTTTTTGCTTTCATGTTTTATTTGTAAATCATCTCCGGGGGGACATGCGTACTTTCAATTTCATATCCCCTAATTAGACACAGATGGGGGCAGCTTAGTTGCCAGATAGTGCCCTGATGTTGTGTGGCACTGATAAAGCATGCAGCAATTGCTAAATTCAGGGATTGTGGAGAATAAACATAGATTCGTGTTTGAGCATATGCTAATAAGAGGTCAAATGAAGCTACAGGCTGGTCATGCAACGTGCTGTTGGATAACATGTCACCACGAGCTGAAGGTGTCATAGATAAAGTGAAGCTTCTTAGCCAATAGGAAGAATGGGCTTCAATGTCCAATGGAGAAAGCAGCTAACAGCTACATTGACCTGTCAAATGCAAAATGGACCAGCCACTCAGCAACAAAAAAAATCACAAATATATTTGCCTTCTTCGCTGAACATACAAAATCACAGTTTTAGTTTTAGTTCTTTAAAACGAAGCAAAAGCACTGCAATATTCTTCTGTCATGAAAAGTTAGAATATGTACAAAATGTAGATATGTACAAACACGTCCCAACGTCAATTTTCTAAACTACTGCCATTTCCGCCTTTGAAACACTCACAGTTCAGGCTGGACTGTTCCTATTGGAGCACGGTCAATACTAGTTCCCATATGGCTGGGTCCAAACCGACGCGGCGTGGTGTCTAAATAACAGTGGACTAGGACGCGGACCCAAGTAATTACCAGTAGTTGAGATGAATTCAATCAAGCATTCCATTGATCACTTTTTTGTTTACTTTTTTTGTGTACTTTATTTCAGTTCATTCATTCACCTTGAAGAAGTCAATGAAAAAAGATACACAGTGCTGCTGCGTGAACGTGTGTCACTAGGAGACACATCCTAGTAGTTAGAGTGAGTGCGCATAGAAGTGAGACAGGAGTGAACTCAATTGGTACTTTTTACTTCTGAAGTTTCTTTCTGCTGAAAAAAAATTGCTCTGATGCAATGAAAAGGTAACCCAAAATAAAAATCAATTTTCACTTATCCTGAAACAGACTTGTGATGATGCAATAATAACTTTATAGTAATGTGGTACGCCAGAACATGTGTTTCCATGAGGCGAAGAAATGCTTTAAGGCTCCACAGAGTGGTAATGTCAAGTTAGTCTGTAAGACCACAGACATGAACTCTTTAGATGTTTCCACCAGTCCTGGTGAACATATTCTATTCTGCACTTACTTTGAGTCAGACTCGTTTAGCCACAGGCCATTTTATATGTAACCTTTGGCCATTGGCATGAGACATTGAGAGTAGCATCTTGGAACCAACCCACTGAAGTATTTCACTTTTAACACTTTTCTGTTGGCCTTGTGGGTGTCTCATTTTGCCTCTAGTGAAATGCATGAAAGACTGTTTAACCTCAGACATCAGTGGGCAATCTGCCTGGTAGAACTGGGTTGCAAGCATTGAAAAAATCATCTGCAAATGGATGCATTACAAAACAAGCATTTGCAATGCAATGGGTCTCGCATTTGTGAAAGTTAGAGCTATTGGCATTGTGAATGACAATGTGTTTTACATATTTTGTTTGCAGTGGAGTGATCATGTAGAAAACAAGTGCACGCTATACCAAATTATAGTAAAAAAAGATGCACAAGTTTCACGAAAACAGTGTTTATAATTGTATCTTTTTGCATGTAATAGAGAACGTTCTCTGACAAAAGGATACTTGTATTTTGAACACGTTATTTTGAAGTGACTGGGTTAAAAACAAGCATTAGCAAACATGCATTTTTGCAAAGTTATGCAAAAGAAAATAAATGTATACAAAAATTAGTAACAAAATTAAAGGAGAGACTAGCCCTAAAGCCCTGAAGTGCACTACTTCTCACTTGTAATCTGGTAAAATGGTGCAGGAGAGACAATGGCTGAAGCAGGCTGGCCCAGTGCTCAATGCTTTATGCAGAAGTATGTGGAAGCAAGATGTCATTGGCAAGGTCACAGACCAGCGAATGAAGAGGACAACCTAAAGCCCGTCTATATATTTACCCATGTATATATTTCTAGTGGTGATTTTTATTTAATGCATGTTGGTGGCCAGACAGGTTAAACTTTTTCTCTCTAGGCTAGACGCAAACCAGGATCTATTTTATGGAGGGTTCTAACATCCTGAGATTTTTCAATCACATGATGCTTATGAGAAGGGCAAATCCTAAAAGAAAGATATGTACCGGTTAAGATGACTGCACCATTTCCCACACCTTTCCACATGTTTAAAAGGAGCTACATGTTTGACACTACACCCAGCACTTCCCAAACAGATCACACCGTTCTAATGGGGCACTCAAGAAGGTCTTTACAGTTACCCTTTCATCACCAAAGTGCTTTACAACCTCAACAGGAGTTTGAAGTGCTACACAAATGCAGCAACACAATTTACTATTAAATAAATCTAGCCTACTGTAACATACTTGCCTTCAATAAAATATAGTGGTCTTGTTGACAGACATTTGCAATCTGAAATTGATTTGCAATTATATGCCATATTAGCAAATAGTTTGCACTGACCGACATTTGAATATTGGTGACAGTATTCATTGTGCACACTTGGTGCTGCTAGAAGCCCTGGGGAGGCACTGAGGCGACACAGAGAGCCACATTTGCGTGCAGGGTCAGAGTTGAATGAAGACTGAAGTACTCAGCAGAGCATGTCCAGAGATAGAGCTAAAGGAGCAACCATGAGGACCCAGTTAGAGATGGGAGGTAAAGGGTGTAGAGGGTCATAAGAGACTCAGAGGCTGAACAGGCAGGCAGAATGAATCAAGAACTATACAGCAGAGAAAGAGAACACAGGCCACCAAGATGGGAGGGGGTGTTTAAAAGCAGCAACTGGCTGAGCAGACACAGGCAATGGCAAGCGAAAGGATGAGCATGGAGTGGAATGAATTAGTACAACGCAGAAAACCCTATTTCAATATAGCTACTGGCACGAGACAGAGCAAAAGATGTGAGGTGGTAAGAAAGCACACCAGCGGAGGCCGCGAGAAACCACAGGCAGCATGGGCAAAGACAAAGGAGGATCATGGGGGCGGAAAGATAAGCCACCAAACCACACACCCCGAGGCAGAGTCTGCCAAGTACCACAGACACGAGGTGCACAGGGAGAGAGAACACTAGAGAGCGCATGCAGAAAGGACAGACCATGCAGTGTACAACAGTCTTGTCACCGCTCAGGCTCCACAGAGCAGGCATTGCCATTTCTTTCAATAAAATCCTGCATACCGGTGCACGGTACCTGCGTGGAGCATCTTAGGGACTCACTGCAGCCTTCGCATAACTAAGACCTTGTGCCCCAGGGGGGCGCTGCTACCATGAAAAATGTATGTTTGGCATTCCGTCCGGGCACCAGATATCTCATTAACAGAACAAGGTCCATAGTATTCTTTTACAACAATATTAGTTAAATGCCATGATCAACATGACTGTGCAAGAATCGGTTTCTTTTCAATATTATCATGGCACCGGGTTTAATGAATACTGGCATTCCATAAAAGTTAGCAACGGCCACTGGGTGTCGCACATCATCCAACAATGGAGAAAACAGCATTAAAGTGACAGCAACTCACCTACGATCCACGCTACAGGACCGTTGATAAAACAGCTACGAAAACGGTGTGTCCGTCCAATAGGCCTTTATTTATGGTGAGCTATGTTTGATTGAGCTGGAATTTACGCTATTCTAAAGTAACTTCCTCCGCCATAATGATAGGCCATATAAACCAGCAGTGAGTGCAGCGCACAGCTGATGGGGATAGGCGCAGCACGTAAGATGGCGGTGGAGTGCACCACACGGAGAAGGGGTGGCAACAAACAGGGGCATGAAGACACACAGCTGCAGCCATGTGGATAGAAGCAGTGACGGCGCATGGAGAGATTAGGTGCTGATGAGCAGGGGCACCGAACACATGAGATAGGCTTGTAGTGCAGGGAAGAGCAGCAGTACAAAACAAGGAAGTAGTCCCTAAATAAAAAGATAAGAAGAGCAATGCCAGATTTAACCAATGGCAAGCGACAAAACAAATAGAAACACAATGGGTGGAGTTTCACCACTAATACTGATTACTTGATGCCTCGGAGAGGCAGTGCATGCGCTGCCTATGCGAGACCTAAAAAATGAGTTGCTTTGTTTTCTGTATCATCCTATTTTCCAGAAGCTTTTTTCGGCATTCACTCCAGAGTGCTTTTGCACCACTCACTGACTGATCACAAACATGGCTGCCATATCGGCACTATTGCTGTATGTAATCTGATATTGTTTTACCATTCCAAAATAGCCACTACATTTTTAATGAGTCAATGAGAAGTCTTACTGCAGTGGAAACCAGTGCTGACAAAAGAGTCTTAAAAATATATTCCACTGAAAATAAATCAACTTTTCTTTCTGTAATATCCGTTTTTCGGATGCTTTTGTCTGCAAGGGCTTCCTTGTTCTGACAGGAAAATAAGCATTGTAAAGCCGATAGGTTAGATTTCCGTACTAGGTCAATGATTCGTTTTCATTATTGAGTCAGTTCCACGTAATTCTCACATTTGCTGTTATGCAAAATGTACAAAATCTTTGCCATTTCATGTAACACAAAATTGTAAGTGGCTTTTGCCCATGGGAAACAGTTCTGAGCAGAAAATCTGTCTCGCTGACAGATACAGTCTGTTCAAACCAGCCTCCGGTGACCCCTTGAGTAAGTTTATGCCACATCAAGCAACATTAAGTAAATGTTATTTCTTTAGGTTTTCGCACAGAAGTAAACAATACTTTGATTAATCTTGGCCACTGCTAATTTCTCAAACTACATCCCAGTCCATTGCTTTTTCCCCACAATGCCATCTCAGAAGAGACCCAGCCAGCCATGATCCTGTTACAATGCAGAACAGTCTAGGATGAACTGCCAAGCCAGGTCCTCACTGAACTGGAACACAAGCAACCCAAGACCGGTTTCACACTAGTTTGGGCTGTTTATTCGGGTGGAGCATGATTCCAGTGTCGCAGCCTCAGATGACATTTGCACCATACTAGATCAAGGCTGCAATGCTGCAATGCTGCACCTACTCTCCTGTACCTCTGCACTACCTTCAACACAGTCTTCCCGGACATACTCATCTCCACACTTCATGAAACTGGTGGCCAAGGACCAGCTCTCAAGTGGATATCATCCTTCCTGACCAGAAGAATGCAACAGGTCAGGCTCCTTCCGTTCATCTCAGAACCCAAGAACCTAATCTGCAGAGTCCCGCAAGGCTCTTCTCTCAGACCCATTCTCTTCAACGTCTACATGGCTTCTCTAGCAAGCATCATTTGGACCTACGAACTCAACATCATCTCTTATGCCAATGACACCCAACTCATCCTATCCCTCTCAGAGGACACCAAAACCACCGGAAGTAATTTCAAAATGTGCATTACTAACGTGGCCAACTGGGTGAGAGACAACTGCCTCACACTCAAAACTGACAAGATGGAAGTGCTAATAATCGACAATAATAACTCACATTGTGACTCCACCTGGTGGCCCACAGAGCTAGGCCCCACCTCTCGCCCTCGGATCACACCAGAACCTAGGTGTGTTCTTGGACACCAACATCACCATGAGACACCAAATTAAGGCCATCACCTCTGCCTGCTTTCACATGCTCAGAAAAATCACCACCCATGTACATTTCCACAAACCAACCAGGAACCTCCGCTCTGCATCACTCGCTCACACCCCCCATAGAAGCACAACAGGAGGCAGGACCTTCTCTTACCTGGCAGCCAAATCTTGGAACGACTTCCCCAGCAGATCAGGACAGCTGCGTCACTTAAGGATTTCCACAAGAAACTGAAAATCTGGCTCTTCAACTGATCCTACTTGCAGAACCCACACCTACTCAGCCTAATGGATGACAAGTTTTGCACTATAAAAATCCATGTTACATCACATTACATTACATTGCAAAGCGAGCACTGGGCCCACATATAGGAACCTCTCACACTGAGGGTGTTGCACTGGGAGGTTTCTACATTAGAACCCTGGGGCTGCGCCTCTCTAAACTTTCTACATCTTTACTGTACAAAATAGTGAATACATCAATTTATTTTGAGATACGATTTGTATCTCTAAATAAATCAATGTATTTAAGTCTGGGCTGCCTGGCCCAGGCTGCCTGTGCAACCTAGCTCTGAACACGGAACTGGAAACCAGGCATTAAAACAACCTTCTGCAATGTGACACACAAAGCAGGGCTTACCTTTCTAAAGCCCTTCAGTGCCATGTCTATGGTGGTATCCACTGTAGGCCAGTGATGCTGCCCGTGTCACAGTTTCAGGTGTTGTAGGCTGCTGTGAGCCAGACATCCATCTTTCACAGGTATAGATCCCACATTTTCCCATTCGTCACAATGTAGGACTGGATGCAAGCAAGGATGTGAGATTTGACACCTTGTCCTCAGTAACAGTAAGTGTTAATGCTAAACTTATGTTAGGTATATTGCGCTGCAGGTTGCTGACCTCTTTAGAAATGCAGCTGCTGTATTTGTTCCCCGGCAAAGTTGATCCAAAAGATGTGCAAAGCTTTTGCTCCCGGAGAAATTGATCCAAATATCCGACTAAAGTTCAAAAGGAGAAATTTGTGTGTGTAGTTTCCTTATTTGTGGAATGCCAGAAACATTTAAGAGAACATTAAATGCTATGAATATGCATTCCTGTATTATGGCGTACATACGTGTTGCTTATTTAGATCCTGAATTATTTAGATTGATTGGATAATGGTTCCAGAATGCTTGATGTTTGTGGTTGTGTAATTCTGATGATCTGGCTCTGTCATATGGCATTAAAATACTGATATCCAAACAATGAATATTAATAACATTATTGCATGTCACGGCTTTAGTTCCTGTGTCCATTTAATGTATTTTACATGATCTTGGTTTTCCTAAGAGCATTAGCTATTTCCATCATGTTGCGTTTCTATGTTTCTTGCGCATCATACTACTCTTGTATAGTGTATACTTTGAGTCGTGCCAGGTGTTTATGACGAGCTGTGCTTGAGAGCTCTGGCCCTGAGCCTAAAGGAACTGCGAGTTTCTCACTGTCCCTGTCAGTGGGTTGGCCTCTCTGCAGAGCACTCAGAACAACGGCCACATATTAAAGTTGCAATTGAAATTATGTGTAAACGTGTATGAATGGAGCACACAGTATCTGTTTAGGGGCATTGAAGTGAAGGTGATGCAAGAAGTACATTCAGGAGTGAGTGAAAAGTGGGTGCTGAAGAGGAAAGAGATGACATTTATGATATGCAGATGGACGAGATGTGTTGAGAAAAAGAGCATACATGTCTAACACAAAGTGCACATAACTAAAGATCAAAACTCCTTCCACAGGTCTCAATAATATTTAATTTACAGTCTCACAATTTCAGAAATGGAACATGTTCAATATGAATTATTTCCAATAAAATCATTGTTGTTACTCGTTAATCTTAAACAGCTAACAGCCACTGAAAATGCCAATACTACTGGCAGGTTTTAGTTGTGTGTCAGTTATTATATATCTTGATGAAATAACAGAAAGCTCAGAGAAAAACCAAAATAACAGTTGGATTCATGGAAATGTGTTTTACATGTTCAAGCCATGACCATTTTAGAGACTCCCCACTTTTTTCATCCCACTTAAAGCCCTATCTGTACAAATGTTGTTGTGATTGATTGCAGCCAGTAGCTATGGGTGCTTCTCCAATCCTGGTTAAAGGAGTTTCTTCCAAAGATGATGCTGCATTGGACACGCACACCCTTCAAAGGGCCTGGAGTTGTTGCGTTGTACAATTTGCACACTACAGTAACTGTTGAACATGTTAATGCAATAAAATATGGGGCAGTTTTTTATGTGTTTAAATATTTCAAGACTACAGGTTCAAAATTGCTTTATCAACCATCTTACTTTCTTGGTAAATTATTTAATACACCAGGCCTCAAAATACACAATTTTGCAATCTTTATTCAAATTCTTCTCAGGGGAAGACCACTTCAAACCCCACATTAGTCCATTGAGCTTGTTCGCTACATAAAAATCATAGTCAATTTTTACTCTCCACCACTTTCAACAGCCACCAGCTGAACCGGTATTGCACTCAAGTAAACAAAACTGTGATCAGTGCAATGCTTGATTTATTCTCAACCAATGGAAATTACACAGGGCCACATCGCAGTCTCTTGTTTTTTGCTCACAATGCCACATCAAATTATTTGTATATTTGTGATGCCGTAATTGCAACAGATATTTCCACACGTGGGTCCGTGCTCACTGTGCGACTGTGTCCAAGCTACGCCCAACTGAAGAGCCTCAATCAGGGTGAAAGTGGTTTTGGGTTGCTTTTGTTCTGATTCAGGGAGGACCTACCCTGGCACTTCACACTGCACAGTCCCTATTGGAGCAGCGTCGTTCAAAACTGTTTTGCATATAGATGGATCCAACTGAGGTGGGATGGTGGGCAAAATAATGATAGACTGGGATGCGGCCCAGAGTGATTACCATTGGCTGAGATTAAGTCAAGCATTCCACCCATCACTTTTTTGTATACGTCTGTGCAACCACCTTAAAAAATAACATGTAGCCAAAACGTTTAAAGCATCTTGAATATTTGCAAATACTTTTCCTGAAATTTCACAAAATTTTGGGGAAAAATACATAGATTACACAAAGGCTTAGTTTATAGGGTATGTACACTTCTGATTCACATGCTATACAAATGTAATGCTAGTGGGTTTCCCAATGCTTGTTCCAGCGTTGGTGAGTGGTGGAAGAGACAGAATTCTTGTACAGCTACCGGGGATGTGACATGACGTCATGGAAGCTCTTGTTTTGAATTCTATTGTTCGTTTTCATTTTATTCTTCACAGTAGGATCAAATCACCAATCAGGGAGACTTTAGTGGCCTTTCGCCACACATGCTGTCAGAAGCATCGAGCAGGAATGGAGCTTGGCAGCATTATTTAGAAGACCCCCATGAGAGGCCCAACTGATAGCATTAAGAAAAGCACTTAGGAGCCCTAATTGCTTTTCAGTGCATCACTGGACTGTTGAGTGTCCTAAGACAGGGTCAGACGAAGATCTGGCGGATTCCCAGTCCCAGAGAGAATTATCAAAGTACCAGGCATTGGAACGCTAAGTGAAACAATTAGGCACAATGCTAATAGTTCAGGGTTTTAGTTAAAAAAACCAATTTTTTCAATAGGAAGCGGATATAAATGTGGAAAAGAACCTTTAGACAAAGAACTCTATTTGTAAGAATCACCTATTCTTGATAGAAAATGTTTATGTGATTTGTCTCATCAGGCGTTAGCACTTACCATGCTCAGAGAAGAGGGGATGCTGTTATCATGCAGAATTAGAAAGCTACGCACACCACTGTCACTTTGACTAGCAAAGAACGTGACTACTTAATGGCTGACAAATGATCATCACGTTGTGAACATCTCAGGCTATCTCCCTACTTTGTCCAGTTACAGCCAGTGAGATAATGAAACTTGAGGGGGCCCCCCTGCAAAGTGGGGGGGGGCACCAGGCCCACCACCTACCACTCTTGCTGAGGGGAGACCCTGGAGCTCAGGGGCCCGTGCTCCATGGGGGCTGCGGGGGCTTTTGTTATGCCACTGGTTACAGCCTACCTTTTAGAGGACAGCGTCACTGATCGCTGCTCATAGTGTGCATAGAAACTTCTATCCTTCACTCAGGACCATTGTAGGTGTTGAGATGTCCCCTACTTCACTTCAATCTTACTTTTTCCATATGCATTTTTGCCCAATCATAACCCATTATTTGATCTGTGTTTTAAAATTATATGTCATTTGTTAATCTATTCTGAGGTTAAATTCATGTTTTGGGATGAAAGATCTCAGAGGGCCTGTTTGCGGACAGGAGCCAATTATTTCTATTGGGGGACGGGAACATCTCACGCCGATCTCTCAACAGACAGGAATTGGGAGCCCATATTGCAAGAGAATGGTGTATGCTAATTTATTGGGTATACACAGTAAGGGACTCATCAGAAGTTATCAAACACAAAAAGAGGGGGGGATCTAGGAGCTACAAAAAGGTCCAGTGTCCATGCTCCCAAGACTAGGTACATATTACCAGGAGGACAAAGTTCCTGCGGGCAGGTGCAAAAAGTCACCTGAGCCCTTAAAAATAAATGAGGAGTGAAAGAGTTCCTAGTTTGAAGAACCACACAGGTAAGTGGAGGACCACTCTATGTCCTCTGTTGCCCTCACACACACCGAAAGGTGTCATGCTTCATCATCGGGCGGTTGCTCCTCGTAGGGCCGGCGCTGCAATTCCCTACGGGCCCCCGAAGGGTCACTTTTTCGGAGATCTTTTTCGGAACCGCCGGATGGTGCATGTGGGTATGTGGAAAGTGGGTTCTGTATGGAGGGTAAAAAAGGTGCGTGCAAGTGAGTGAAAAACATGGTGGGTCATCATGCAGCAACTTGTATAGATGTACCCTGAGCAGAATTAAACTGCTAAAAAATTGTGACCCTGAAGGCACAATCTGCCCATGGATCAGGGATCAAAGGCCAACATGTTTCGCGCCTCTATCGCCTGAGAGGTCGGTGGCGCTTCGTCAGGACCAAATTCTTAACAATAAGTGCACGTGAAAAATAAGTAAATCAAGTTAAAATACCCTCAATATCGGTCTGGGCAAACGCCTGTACACCCTCAGTGCGGTAACAGGTCAGCGATGAAGGAATCGCTCCAGGTCAATATCCTCAATATCGGTCTGGGCAAACGCCTGTACACCCTCAGTGCGGTAACAGGTCAGCGATGAAGGAATCGCTCTAGGTCAATATCTAACCGGTTCATTATACAAAAATCAACAGCTAGGCGTGTGGAATTCCTGCAGATTATTGGGAATTCAGCTCGGGTCATTACACCGCTGTACCGCCCCCATCCATGCGGCTGCCAGTAAACTACCTTTTTTACCCTCCATACAGAACCCACTTTCCACATACCCACATGCACCATCCGGCGGTTCCAAAAAAGATCTCCGAAAAAGTGACCCTTCGGGGGCCCGTAGGGAATTGCAGCGCCGGCCCTACGAGGAGCAACCGCCCGATGATGAAGCATGACACCTTTCGGGGTGTGTGAGGGCAACAGAGGACATAGAGTGGTCCTCCACTTACCTGTGTGGTTCTTCAAACTAGGAACTCTTTCACTCCTCATTTATTTTTAAGGGCTCAGGTGACTTTTTGCACCTGCCCGCAGGAACTTTGTCCTCCTGGTAATATGTACTCATCAGAAGTTGCCTGGTATTCTGAGAAGTAATTAAGCACCAAAATGTTCTTTAGATCCAGAATACCGAGTGCAGGTCTAGCTTCCAGTTCAGCTTGGCAGAATGAGGCTTCTTGTGGTAACACTGGTATTGCATTACTGCATTGAGACTAGGCCGGGGAATAATTTTAAATACACCAGAGTAACTGGAGTAATTTCAGTCATTCTGCACTACTTTTTGACATGGAATTGCCAATAGCACGATTATGCCTGCTTGCGTAATTAAGAGTAATATTGGGGGGAAAAATCCTTATGCAAGAGCTCATTTAGCGATTTTGAGTGGCTGCTCACACTGCTGGTTGTGTTTAGCACTATTTTCTCACTGCAAAATGCTTTTGCGCATCCATCTTGGACACAAAGGTGCATTTTGCACTAAGAAACTAGGGCTAAATTCCAGCAGACAGATTGGGAAAATCCCACCCCAAGTACACATTTAGAAAGTGCAAGGGTCTGCTTGGACTGCTATTCATGTTCTGTTGCATATAGTGCTATTTCTTAGTGCAAAACGCATCCTTTTGTCCATTTTGGAAACCATATGGCATTTTGGCACTAAGAAATTAGCGGTTAATGCAGAAATACTCTTCATGCATAATTCTGTTAAATCTTTCAGAATTTTGAGATAATTCCACATGACTATGCTACATGGAATTACATGAGTTATGCCCACCCCTAATTGAAAGGCCATATTTTAAATGTGGCCTATTCTCCAGTGACCACATCTTATTTTTTCCTTGCCTGGGATGCACAGGTCCCTGTTGTGGGTTCTGTGGTGGTAGAAGGATCTTCTGTGCGCCCACCAGGATGGTCATTTATAGTGCAGCGTTATAGGTCTCAAAGTCTTTTCATATGTTGTTTCAAGTGGATGACAGGAGAAGGTAGCATCGTTTCCAGGGCATGTATCCCATGTGTGAAGGGGGTTGGTGGAACATGATTGCATCCACCACCCATTGAAGACAATTTCCTTCTAGAAATAGTTACTCCCAGCTTGAGGCAGTGCCTTCTCTCATATATTGTGTTATTTTATTTTCTCATATAGGCTGGCCCCCTGTTGGGCATTGCTTTATTGAAATACATTGAAAGGGTATTATTTGTGCGGCGCACATTAGATTGCTTGCAGTTCTGCCTCTGTGTAAGATGAGGGGCCCAGTGATTGGCTGCCAGCTAAGGGCCAGTATTTCTTTTATGTGGTTAGCATTGATCCGGATTTGTTGCTACCAATGCTTCAATGTTTCCCAAAACCTCTGAACTTCTGCTACATATCTGCTTGGCTGGAATATTCAGGGTTAGAAGATGGACAATGCTGTCATTTTTTTATTTATTCGCTGTTTCATTATCATTGATGGCATATTAAGGAAAAAGTTGCTTTGCACTTTTAAAGAAGAATGTCCCGAAAGAGGTGTCTCTGTAATATATATTTTACAAGAACACAAGGTTCTTAATTGAAAATAACCTATACATACACAGAAGACAAATAAAATCAGCTAAATTTGCTGTTAACCCAAAATTATCACTTTGGGCCATATGTAGGTAGCTTCACATTTACCGACTCATAAATACCGAATTTTACCGTTTCGGTATTTATGAATCGGTAAATGTGATGTAGGTAATTAATCGGTAAAATTTACTGATTCGGAAAGGGTCGGTAATTTTGAATCGGTATTTACCGATTCGGTAATGAGGCATACCTTCCCATTGATTCCCATGGGCCAGGAGGCCCATAGGAATGAATGGGAAGCCAGTTAACATTACCGAATCGGTAAATACCGAATCGGTAATGGGGGAGGCAGTATCATGGGTGGCAGGGTGTCACATTGACACCCTATTGCACCCCTGATTCGTCCATGTGTGCACATGTGGCGCACATACATGCCCTAAGGGCATGTATGTCTGCCACATGGCACATTCACATCTGCAAAATATCACGTTTTGCAAGGTATTCGGTATTTATCACCAACCTATATTTGGTGGTAAATACCGAATTCTAATTCCTACTCATCACTCATTAGAGTGTTTCCTACATATCATTTCAGGATTCGGTATTTACCGAATCAGTAATTTTGCGATTCGGTAATTTTACCGATTCGGTAAATTACCGAATCCTGAAATATGCCCCCTACATCTCAAATAGCTAAATACCGGTCGGTAACGGGATATTTACCGAATTTCGTCCGTTACCGACCGGTATTTAGCTACCTACATGAGGCCCCAAGTCTCTTAATACAGACACTCTCAAATTTAAGGGGCATATTTACAAGGGTTTATCACCACCAGAACATCACTTTGTTTGATGTTCTGGTGGTGATAACCCATTCGCCTTATTTACAAGGTGCCGTAAGCTACTTAATATGGCTCTACGCCACCTTGTAAATAATGCCCCTATTCGGGAAACAACCATTACAACGCATGCATTAAAACGCATGCTTTTACCCCGCATGCCATTACAATAAGATGGCTTGCTGAAGGGGGGTAGAAGGTGTTGGAGTTGCACAGACTGGAGTTGGAATAGTAAATTATACTATTCCAAACTCCAGCGCACCCCGACAGCAAGTAGTTGTAACAACTTGCATTGTAATGGCATTCGGGGTAAAAGCATGCATTGTAACATCATACAACCCCCTATTCACGCAGCACTTGGTGTTAAAGGGGCGAGCAATGGGTGTTTCAGTGTGTGTTCTACCACAACACCCATTGCTTTTTGATGTTGCCACCTATTTACAAGGCTGGCGTAAATATGGGGCAGCGCCAAAAAGAAGACCATGGAGAATCTGGTCTTAAACTGGTGCAACAGAAGAAATTATTAATTTCTCCTCGTTTTTGCTGTTTCTAGCAAGAGCAAATCACCATTAGTGATTGTTCATGTGCAGGAAGGTGTCCCTTCCTGCACATAAACAATCATTAGATAATGACGAGTTGCATCTTCTATGTGTGCTGCATTCTGGACACTTTCCTGCACATGAACAATCATTACCTGCAATGTAGGCACCCTTCCACTATGGTGCAAGGGTGCCTGTGCTGGCGTAAGGTAGCTAAATTTAGACCCAGCACTAAGGGAGATGCAGGGGTGCGCCGTATTATTGTGAATACGGCGCATTCCTGCATTTTCAGAATGTCGGAGTGCATCGTTACCAATTGTGGCGTAACACTACGCCCCGCCATTTTGTTGTGAATATGCCCCTTAGTTTGACAGTCAAGTTAACTCATTTGGAGACATATTATCCTCTATGGAATGGTGCAATAAATAAAACTGGTACAAACTTTTCATGTACCCCACTTTTAGTGCTGCCCTGATTTGGAACAGAGTTCACATGTTTCACCTGCTCCTACTACCTGCAGGTGGTAACAGCATGCAAGAAATAATGTGTGGCAAATAGGCAAGAAAGTGTGGAAAACAGCTCCAGAACTAATTTCCTACATCATTGCAATTTTGCGTTTGGTACTTCTGGGGCAGGCTACAAAGGCCGTCAGTGATGAACGTTGCAATAACTTTGCAAAATCTACCTCATCCATAACGTGATCTGCTGTCCCATTAAAAGTAGCGTATGAAGTGAAGTGCTTTGGAAGCCAGCAAAGACTTAAAAACTAACTACACTGGCCCTGCTATTTAGATGTCAGCCCTCACCTCTGCCAGTTATCAACTCTTACCTCTGCCAGTCAAGACTGACTGCTGATGCTTGAGTACCAAAGCGACTGAACAACCCCATTGTTCTCATCATCAGATTGAACCCTTATTCACATCGCCGCCAATAACGCGCCCTGAAACTATGCACTCCGGCTCGTAAAGTACTACTAACAACCCACTTTACAATCCCAGTACCTAAGCAAGCCCCATTGTCGTGCCATCTTCCACCCGTCTCTGTAAATAGTATTGCAGCATCAGTTGAACGCAACTAAGTAAAGCAATATTATCATGCCCCTTCCAAACACCGCCAGCACGGCAAGTACCAATATCATATCCGTTTCCTTGCATTTCAAGTATGTAAAAACACTATTGTGTTTTTGTTTGCATTGCCCTAGTATTGGAAACACTGTTGTAACGCATGTTCTTGCGTTGCATTGGGATGTAAAGCACCATGGTGTTGCCAGTGTGCTCCCTCTCTCATTTATTTTTTGTTTTTATAGAGCACTGTTTCTCCTAGAAGGGTGGACTCCCAGGGTGCCATTTTCTATGGTCTGACTTGACAGCGCAGCTGTCGCCAGACAATTATGTGAGAATAACCTGGAGGGGGCCTATAGCTCCACCCACGTATTGGGAGCCAGGAATACACGGTTTGATTGATTGGACGCTGTGTGCTTCCACAAAAGAGTGCTTTCCTTTCAAATAACTGGATGATTTTGTTTATTTATGACCAGCCTGAGCTTGAATTTTCAGGGGCACACACATGACATTGTAATGCTATTATACTGTCTTAGATAGCTAGATAATTTATGGTGTTTTTGTCTGGCAGCAGCGCAGATGGGAGGAGGGCTGTGGTGTTTTTGAGTTGTTTGTGGACCTTTTATATAATCTGGTGGTCAGTATTTTACTGTTGATTTCTTTGATATTACTACAAATATTGCCTGCAACAGGCACAAAGGCATGCAGTCTTCAATACCTTGCAAACACCTATAAAGTGTGGTGTGTCTTTACAAGTTCAAAACAGCCCTGATTTGCAAAAATGGACCTCTGATTCACTATTTGGGGGTTCTTTTTATTTTGTGCCTGGGCCTATTTTCTATTCCAGTCTGTGCCTGCCGGGAGTTTTCCTGGTGGGCTGGAGCCACTGGAGGCCAGTTCTTAAGGAAGTGGGCTTCTGCTGGTGACTCTACCACTTTCTCCAACTTCCCCAGGTGTGTGTGTGTGTGTATAATATTTCCCTAATAAAAATGGCTGACCAGAAGTACACCAAATTTGTCAGAAAGCTAGATCTTTGCTCTGAAAGTATGCTTTTAGTGATGTGGATTAAATCTGTTCAGCTGTTTTTAGAGACATTATGGCAAAAAAAAAAAAAGCAATTATAGACCCGCAGGGCTCCTGCAGTAAAAATCAGCAAAATAAAGCATTTTGATTGGCTGAACCCACAGGAAGACTAAGACCGGGCCCGCTGGACCGAGAAATGTTGATATTGTAAAGTCCTGAAAAATATATTTAAACTTATATGGATACCCTAACCCACTGGCCCTTACATGGGGCCAAAATAAACAAACATTCAGCCCGCAGGTTCCACAGCACTCATGTGGAAGATTTTGACAGCTCCGTCTGGAGTCTAAGAGGACTGGAAAATATGTTCAAAGAGGAAGAATGTGGGTAGGTGTCCATGCGCAATTGGCCATTCACGGGTGATTGACAATCTGCAGGCATTTGGAATGGTAATAAGATGTTACTTTAGATTTTTTTTTAAACTAAGAAATTCATTGGAAAAAAGAATGTTAAAGTGAGTTTATAGTGAAGTATGGAAATAATATCTAGCTGTATGTTAATACGATCCTTTATTCCCACCTAGAGTCAAGGTCCCTTATGTTGCCCCAAAAAATACAAAAAATCTTTAGCCAGTGGGTGGGGAGAGATCTATCTGGCAAAATCTTGTTTTAGTACTTCGGTCAACATTTAGGTGCCGATTACGATCCGGCAAAAACCGGGTACGAACCGTCGGTCAGAGCGTTTTCTCCGTCCGACTCGTACCCGGTCGTAAAACTTCACAAACATGGAATTACGATTCGCACGGAAACACCATTTCCGTACGAATCGTAAAAAACACCGACCGACCAAAATATACATACGAATGTGCTCCGGGAATGCTGCGACGTGACGTCGGGACGCTGTCAGGCAGCGTTTCACGACCCAGGAACCACGATTCGAACTGACAGCAGTCCGGACGGCAATATTTTCACGGCACCAAAAAAGTGCCGGAAAAGCGAAGTACGTCACGAAACGACCAGAGTAGGTGGCCCGGTCCGCGCTGTACCCCCCCCAGCCCCCGTACGTATGCGCCGACCCCCCCCAGCCCCCCCCAGCCCCCGTATGTACACGCCGACCCCCCCCCAGCCCCCGTACGTACGCGCCGACCCCCCCAGCCCCCGTACGTACGTGTCGAACCCCCCGTGTATGTACACCCGTGTACGTGTCGAACCCCCCGTGTATGTACACCCGTGTACGTTCGAGTCGTACCCCCCGTGTATGTACACCCGTGTACGTGTCGAACCCCCCGTGTATGTACACCCGTGTACGTTCGAGTCGTACCCCCCGTGTATGTACACCCGTGTACGTGTCGAACCCCCCCGTGTATGTACACCCGTGTACATTCGAGTCGTACCCCCACCCGTGTATGTACGGTGCGTACACGGGTGCAAATACACGGGGGGGTTTGACACGTACACGGGTGTACATACACGGGGGTACGACTCGAACGTACACGGGTGTACATACACGGGGGGTTCGACACATACGTACGGGGGCTGGGGGGGTCGGCGCGTACGTACGGGGGCTGGGGGGGTCGGCGCGTACGTACGGGGGCTGGGGGGGGTCGGCGCGTACGTACGGGGGTTGGGGGGGTCGGCGCGTACGTACGGGGGCTGGGGGGGTCGGCGCGTACGTACAGGGGCTGGGGGGGGTCGGCGCATACGTACGGGGGCTGGGGGGGTCGGCGTGTACGTACGGGGGCTGGGGGGGGTCGGCGCGAATGCGGGCACATGTCTCCATGGTTGCTATGGGAGTTCGGTGCGGACGGTGTTTTTTCCATACGGTTGTAACATCGGACGCACGGGATGGATCGTAATTCCTCGGTCGGACTTCACTTTTCACATTTGTACGGTAAATCGTCCGTGGACGTGTCGGACACATTTTCCGACCCGAGGATGTGTGGGGAATACTTCCCAATGCGATTCGTATGGACTTTTTACCATGCGAATCGTAATTGGCAGTTTGTACGGCACTTGTGCGATTCGTACGGTAAAAAGACCGGATACGAGTCGTACGGGGAATTTTTTTACCAGATCGTGATCGGCACCTTAATGTTGCATGGAGCACTGAAAACCTTCACACTGTTGAGATTGTTTTTGTCTTTGCCCAAATTCATTTTTGTATGAACTGTATGTTTTACTCTATACATTAATTTAGTTAAAATACGTTCCTGTCAAATTAAACCAAAGCAACATAAGTAGCGCGTAATAATATATAAAAGGTGGTACTATTGTCTGGTACTGCAGCCAATGATAAAAGACGTAATAAGCGCAGGAGAATGTAAGGGGTCTGGACATTAAAGCCCGATGGTGTATATAACAATAAAAACTTCATCCCACAAAAAGTTACTGTTCTAGAATAATTTGTCTTTGGTACATCTTTAAAGCATGTACTGCTAGAACAGAGCACTGTAATTTACAGAGCTTTGATGGGGGCAGATCCCCGCCATACACTGTTCTTAAATAAACCTCTACTTTGGCATGTCCTATAAAGCTTGTTTTAAATGGATTCTGTGGTCTGGCCTTCACGCTCCAAATTCAAGCAGGCCTGCAGCAGACTTGGCAGCCTTTTATATTTATGAAAGTGATGTTCCAGGGAAGAGAAGGTCTTCTGCTGGCTACAACCCAACTGTCTTTAGGACTTTTTGATTAGGGCTTTAAATCCTGGCAAATGGCGAGTTCCTTGCCAGCGTCAGCACTCCTGCCTCTGGGGACCGGGTGTTTAAATGCCACCTGAGGGCCATTGCCCTGATTGAATATTCTTCTGTTTTCGGCACCTTTCAACAAAATCACAGAAGAGGCGTTCACCTTGGAGTCATTGAGATGCAATGTCATTGAAGCCCACTAGAAAAGTCAAACACTAAATGGCTGTTCATGCCCTCTGAAATTGTCGTATCAGCAATGTACTCGGTTCAAGTCTCAGCAGGGACCCTCAACATCTTGTTATTCTGGGCAAATCACTTAATCTCCCGTGCCTAACAAAATAAGTGTGTCCGTCTGTAATGCAACTGGTGCTCGTGTAAAGCCCTCTAATACCCTTGGGTCAAGTTCGCCCTACAAAAAACTTCAACAAAAAAAAGTTGTGCTTTTAATGACTTAACTTTACAGCAGTGGGCAGGATTGGACTGGCCTATAAGCCAATCTGGCAGTGCCAGAAGGGCTGATCGGATAGGTCAGTGTGTGAGTTGGGGTTTTGATTGTTTGTGGGTCTGTTTTATGGCTTGGTCGGACGGTTTTTACTGATAATTCCACAAACATTGCCTGCAGCAAGTACAAATGTATGTAGTCCCCCATTCCTTGCAAAGCACTTACACACCATGGGGAAGATTTACAAGCCCCTTCCAACACAATTGCGTCGCTGTTGGGTCACTTTTGTGATGCAGCGGCGGCGTAAAAAATGCGGCCAGTTTACAACGTGACACATCTAGGGAGATGCATCACGTTGTAAAGCCCTGCACCACATTATACCTGCGTCAGGTATAATGTATGCAGGGTGGGCGTTCCCACGCAGGAAAGCCTCGTAAAAGTGATGCAGTGAAATCTACAAGATTTTGCTGCGTCACTTCTAGGATGCCACTGCGTCAGAACCTTATGCCTGCTTAAAGCAGGCGTAAGGAGTGACGCAGTGTAGTGGGAATAGGCCTCAAACTGCATTGCTGGAGTTGCGTCGTGCTTGCGAAACACGACTCCAGAAATGCGTGACTTTTACCCCAACAGATGCGTCAGAATTTCTGATGCATCTGTCAATCCTTACGCCATGGTGAGCCATATTGTAAATATGGTACAAAAGGGGGTGGTGATGGACGGAGCATCAGAACCAATCAAACACTCACACCCAGTCAACAGATCTTGGTTTGATCCATCACCGTTCTTTAGCCCACTCTGCCACCCCAGTTCAGACATGGCCATATGCAAATCAGTCTGATCCTGTGCCTCATGGGAACAGTCCAGCCCGAACTGCCAAGCCATGCCTTCCCTGGACCGGAAACAAGCTTCCTAGGACCGGTTTCTGGCATTTCAGCCGTCTTCAGCCAGGCTTGCTTGAATCCAGTGGCAAAGTGAGCAAGGGACTCACGTCTGAGCATACCCTGCCAACTTATGGCGAACAAAGCGGTACAAAAGGGGGTGGTGATGGACGGAGCATCAGAACCAATCAAACACTCACACCCAGTCAACAGATCTGGGTTTGATCCATCACCGTTCTTTAGCCCACTCTGCCACCCCAGTTCAGACATGGCCATATGCAAATCAGTCTGACCCTGTGCCTCATGGGGACAGTCCAGCCCAAACTGCCAAGCCATGCCTTCCCTGGACCGGAAACAAGCTTCCTAGGACCGGTTTCTGGCATTTCAGCCGTCTTCAGCCAGGCTTGCTTGAATCCAGTGGCAAAGTGAGCAAGGGACTCATGTCTAAGCATACCCTGCCAACTTATGGCGAACAAAGCGGTACGAAAGGGGGTGGTGATGGACAGAGCATCAGAACCAATCAAACACTCACACCCAGTCAACAGATCTGGGTTTGATCCATCACCGTTCTTTAGCAAATACATTGTAAATACGGCGCATCCATGATGGCGCAAGGGTTTCTCAGGGTGGCGCAGGGAAAGTGACGCATCTCTTCAGATGCGTCACTTTCTTGTAAATCTGCCCCCATATTTTTACAAGTTCAAGCCTGCCCCAGTTTGCAAACGTGGACCACTTTTTAGGAATCTGTGTTGCTAATGGGGGCCACTTTTATTTTAATGCCAGCCCTATATTCTGTCTCAGTCCAGCCCGGGCAGAGGCACCACAGCAATGTAGTCGATCATACAGGTTGGCCTGGAATTTGACAGCTGCTTTGAATGGCATAAATTGGTGTAGGTCTGGAATATTGAATGGACACAATATTGTAAACAGAATATAGAGGGACAAAATATCGAAAGGTAGTTTGTATAGATTATTATTACTCAACCTCATATTTATGCACTGTGGTGATATATAAGTCTTCAAGGCACGTAGATGAAGAGTTGAGAACAGTAATCCAGGGCACACTCTGTGCACCTATTTCAATGATATTTTGTCCTTCATTATTCTAGTCACAATCTACACTTTTAGAATGTTATGGGAAGGGATTTCTCCATCACCAGTGTGTCACCTACTCAATATAATCTAATGGTTAAAGTGGAGCAAGGAGTGCTCGAGGACGCAGAACAGTACTGCATCCCACGTGTGCCTTGGTGTACAGTCAAAGAAACTGGTCCTCACTGAGTTCTCAAGGATGAAGAATGGTACTGCTGCCTATGTGTGACTTCGTGCACATTCAGTAAAATGGCCCCCAAGGAGTACTAGAGCACGCAGAATGGTACTCCAGTCCATGTGCATCTTAGTCGACATTCAGTAATATCGTCCTCACGGAGTACTCAAGGATGAAGAATGGTACTGCCGCCTATGTATGCCCTGGTGCACATTCAGTAACATGGCCCCCACAGCGTACTTGAGGACAAGGAAAGGTACTCGAGGAGCCCATGTGCCTCTTGGTGCACACTCAGTAATATGGTCCTCATTGAGTACTCGAGGATGAAGAATTGTAATGCTGCATACATGTGCCCTGGTGTACATTCAGTAATGTGGTCCTCACGGAGTACTAGAAGATGAAGAATGCTACTGTTGCCTATGTGTGCCCTGGTGCACATTTAGTAACATGGTCCTCTGTGAGTACACAAGGATGAAGAATGGAACTGCAAACTATCTGTGCCCTTGTGCACATTCAGTAATATGGCCCCAACAGAGTATTTGAGGACACAGAATGGTACTCCAGCACAATGTGCCTCTTGGTGCACATTCAGTGATATGGTCCTCATTGAGTACTCGAGGATGAAGAATTGTAATGCTGCCTACGTGTGCCCTGGTGTACATTCAGCAATGTGGTCCTCAAGGAGCACTAGCAGATGAAGACTGCTACTGCTGCCTATGTGTGCCCTGGTGCACATTGAGTAACATGGTCCTCTGTGAGTACACAAGGATGAAGAATGGAACTGCAAACTATCTGTGCCCTGGTGCACATTCAGTAACATGGCCCCCACAGCGTACTTGAGGACAAGGAAAGGTACTCGAGGAGCCCATGTGCCTCTTGGTGCACACTCAGTAATATGGTCCTCATTGAGTACTCGAGGATGAAGAATTGTAATGCTGCATACGTGTGGCCTGGTGTACATTCAGTAATGTGGTCCTCACGAAGTACTACAGATGAAGACTGCTACTGCTGCCTATGTGTGCCCTGGTGCACATTTAGTAACATGGTCCTCTGTGAGTACACAAGGATGAAGAATGGAACTGCAAACTATCTGTGCCCTGGTGCACATTCAGTAATATGGTCCTCACTGAGTCTCAAGGATGAAGAATGGTACTGCAAACTATGTGTGCCTTGGTGCAAATTCACTAATATGGTCCCCTTGAAGTACTTGAGGACGCGAAATGGTACTCCAGCTCAGGTGCCTCTTTGTGCACATTTAGTAATATGGCCCTCATGGAGTACTTGAGGATGAAGAATGGAACTGCAAACTATGTGTGACCTGGTGCACATTCAGTAATATGGCCCCACAAGGAGTACTTCAGGACGTGGAATGGTACTCGAGCCATGTGCCTCTTGTTGCACACTCAGTAATATGGTCCTCATTGAGTACTCGAGGATGAAGAATTGTAATGCTGCCTACGTGTGCCCTGGTGTACATTCAGTAATATGGTCCTCACGGAGTAATAGACGATTAAGACTGCAACTGCTGCCCATGTGTGCCCTAGTGCACATTTAGTAACATGGTCCTCTGTGAGTACTCGAGGATAAAGAATGGTGCTGTCGCCTATGTGTGCCTTGGTGCTCCTTCAGCAATAAGGCCCCCACAGAGTACTTGAGGACACAAAATGGAACTCCAGCACAATGCGTCTCTTGGTGCACATTCAGTAATATGGTCCTCACTGAGAACTCAAGGATGTAGAATGGTACTGCAAACTATGTGTGCCTTGGTGCAAATTCACTAATATGGCCCCCTTGGAGTACTTGAGGACGCGAAATGGTACTCCAGCTCAGGTGCCTCTTTGTGCACATTCAGTAATATGGCCCTCATGGAGTACTTGAGGATGAAGAATGGAACTGCAAACTATGTGTGACCTGGTGCACATTCAGTAATATGGCCCCCAAGGAGTACTTCAGGACGTGGAAAGGTACTCGAGCCCATGTACCTCTTGGTGCACACTCAGTAATATGGTCCTCATTGAGTACTCGAGGATGAAGAATTGTAATGCTGCCTATGTGTGCCCTGGTGCACATTCAGTAATATGGTCCTCATGGAGTAATAGACGATGAAGACTGCTACTGCTGCCTATGTGTGCCCTGGTGCACATTTAGTAACATGGTCCTCTGTGAGTACTCGAGGATAAAGAATGGTGCTGTCGCCTATGTGTGCCTTGGTGCTCATTCAGCAATAAGGCCCCCACAGAGTACTTGAGGACACAAAATGGTACTCCAGCCCATGTGACTCTTGGTGCACATTCAGTAATATGGGCTTATGAAGTACTTGAAGACGTGGAATGGTGCTCCATCCCATGTGTCTCTTTGTGCGCATTCAGTAATATGGTCCTCGCGGAGTACTCGAGGATGAAGAATGGTACTGCAAACTATGTGTGACCTGGTGCACATTCAGTAATATGGTGTCTTGAAGGATTCAAGAATGTAGAATTGCATTGCAGCCCATATGTTCATTAATTCACATTCTGTAATTAGGCACCACAGAGTAGATGAGGGTGAAGAATGCTGTTGTAACTATGTGTAACCTGGTGCACATTCACTAATATGGTGCCCACAGAGTTCTACATGGTGCGGAAAGGTGCTGTACTCCATGTGTTCCAACATATTCTACAATATAGCACCCACAGAGAACTTGAGGCTGTGGAACTGTACTGCACTCGTGTGCTCTGGTTTAAAATCTTTATTAAAGCCCCATTGGAGAACTTGAGGATACTGAATGATACTCCAGCCCATGTGTGCCCTGGTGCACATTCAGGAATATGGTCCTCACGGAGTACTCAAGGATGAAGAATGGTACTGATGCCCATGTGTGCCTTGGTGCACATTCAGTAATATGGCCCCCACGGAGTACTTGAGGACGCAAAATGGTATTCCAGCCCATGAACATCTTTGTGCGCATTCAGTACTATGGTTCTCAAGGAGCACACGAGGATGAAGATTGGAACGGCAAACAATGTGTGACCTGGTGCACATTCACTAATATGGCCCCCAAGGAGTACTTCAAGACGTGGAATGGTACTCCAGCTCATGTGCCTCTTTGAGCACATTCAGTAATACGACAATATGGTCCTCGCGGAGTACTCAAGTATTAAGAATGGTACTGCAAACTATGTGTGACCTGGTGCACAATCAACAATATGGTCCTCGCGGAGTACTCGATGATTAAGAATGGAACTGCAAACTATGTGTGACGTGACCTGCTGCACATTCAGTAATATGGCCCCCACAGAGTACTTGAGGACACAGAATGGTACTCCATCCCATGTGTCTCTTAGTGCACATTCAGCAATATGGTCCTCGCGGAGTACTCAAGTATTAAGAATGGTACTGCAAACTATGTGTGACCTGGTGCACAATCAACAATATGGTCCTCGCGGAGTACTCGAGGATTAAGAATGGTACTGCAAACTATGTGTGACCTAGTCCACATTCAGTAATGTGGACTCATTAAGGACTCAAGAATGTGGAATTTTATTGCAGCCCATATGTTCATTAATTCACATTCTGTAATTAGGAACCACAGAGTAGCTGAGGGTGAAAAATGCTGTTGTAACCATGTGTAACCGTGTGCACATTCACTAATATGGTGCCCACAGAGTTCTGGATGGTGCGGAAAGGTGCTGTACTCCATGTGTTCCAACATATTCTACAATATAGCACCCACAGAGAACTTGAGGCTGCGGAACTGTACTGCACTCGTGTGCTCCGGTTTAAAATCTGTAATATAGTCCCAATGGAGAACTTGAGGATACAGAATGGTACTCCATCCCATGTGTGCCCTGGTGCACATTCAGGAATATGGCCCCAATGGAGTACTTGAGGATACAGAATGGTACTCCATCCCATGTGTGCCCTGGTGCACATTCAGGAATATGGCCCCCTATGGAGTACTTGAGGATGCGAAATGGTACTGCACTCGCGTGTGCTCTGGTGTACATCCTATAATATGGTCCCCATGGGGTACTCGAGGACACAGAATGATAACGCCACCCATGTGTGCCTGGTGCACATTCTGCAATAGATCCCCAAGAGATGTATCCTCTGTACACAACATTAAGGCAGATGAATAGAGAGGTCTCGAAATGGCTGCCAGTTGAAAGATGGTGAAATCAAAATGGCGGAAAATAGACTTGGTCTCTGCTTTATGCATTGATCGCAAGGCCAACATAGAGAAATTGTGCTAGTCAGTGTGTGAAACTATCAACACCCGGGCAACAGGTCTAAACCAACCTACCAAAAAGGAAATATATTGCTATTTGTAGAAGAACTTTTCCATACTCTTTGACCTGAGCAACATTTCTGCCTTTGCCTGTTAGTGCCTAGACACAATTCATTAAATGTACCGCGCTGTAAAAGAAGTTTCTCTTTTTTACGGGTTGAATACCGTGGTCTAAGTTGGCTTCTGTGAGGTTTTGTACTAGAATATTCCCTTATATTCATTATTCCTGAAATAAGAGACTCACATACCATTTTGTTGGGGTTTCATTTGAAGAAACTATGAACTCTACACCTCTGGTCATATCCACTTCGTACAAATTACAGGTAAGTTTATCCATTTTAGGGAGCTTTAGAGAGAATATTAGATATTTCTCATCAAGTTATGTCAGACTTAGACCGCCTGCATTGTCTCTTTCTTGATTGCAAAAGGTGGAAGGCAGGCATTTGGACAGCGGAGTCGTTTCTGATTTTCGCAGAACTCTCTGGGCTCAGAACTGAATGCGGGTTTGACGGCTAAAAAGGCAGCTTTTTTAAGATTCAAAAAGTTGAGAAACCTACCATCTGATGACACGACTGGTGGATGAATAAGCACAGTCTGCTATCAGTACATTCGGATCTGTGAGCTGGCTCGCTGAGACTCCTTGGCTGGCCACGGGGCTATAAATATGACCCTTCTCCAGCAGGAGGTCTAATTTATGCACCTGCATTCCGAACTCTTAGAATATGACTCTTTTTTATGAGTATTTTGGACACATTTTAGTGCACTAATTATTCGTTAGTGTCAGAGACTGTGGGGAATGCTCAATTTTAGTGAATTAGATGCCAAACATTTACATTTTTCAACTGCTGGCTGAAACATAATCTTCTTTTTATGTATATTTTAATTTTTCCTTCCCCTTCCGAGTCAGGTCAACCTTATATCTATTAGATTCTTGTTTATGCTGCGCTTGGGCCACACTCTTCCCAGCATAAAACACAGAGGTTGAAAGTTTTAGTATTTAGTGAAGGGTTGTACTTTGAAGATACAAATCTCAAATTACATAAACATCAAAGGTTCCCTCAATAAAAGGCTATATGAGTTCAAATATTAAGGCAGGAATTATCTATCTGATATCGGCAGATTAATGAATGTTAAGGATGTGTTTCTTATTATTTAATTTCAATCTAACATATTGTGTGTCTTTATCTGATATCAATGGTATCACTTTGCTTCTATCCTATGTCCTTATTTGCACCTTTAAAATAATAAAATTCTTTTGAAATAAAAAAAAAAAAAAGATTAAGGCAGGAACATCTGAAACTTTTCACTGATCGTCCATAAAAAAAGATGACCTGTGGCCACTCCTAAAGTGTCTGAGATATAGACAAACATTTGCGAAAAAGGTTGTGTGCTAAATGCAGCAGCAAGGCCATCATGGCAATGACACAGGCTTCTAATGTTAAATAAAATAAAAAATACAAATCACGTGGCATGTGGGATAGACGTTCCAAGCCCAGTGATCTCAGGTACATGTGGTCAAATTCAGCATATTAATTATTAAACAAAACTAGCCAACTGCAGTTGAAGTGGGCGCTCCAGCGGGCAAGGATGAAAAAGCTGAGTCTGCATATCACGGGCTGGAGAAGAGTCTGGAAACAGTGGTTAAACTTCTTAATATGCACTAGTGGTTGCAGGTGGTTGGCTCCAGCATTGAAATATGAGGAATGGGTCTTTTTTCTTATTATAAGACTTTAATGCAGAGCAAGAGAGAAAGGCAGAAAATGGAAAAAAGACAGATAGGAAAATAGTGACAAAGGCAGAAAAAGGGATGAAACATAATCTACAAGAATACGTTAAAGAGATGCGAAAAGTTGGTTGGTGGAAAGAGGAGGCATGAGATGGAAGCCAGATCAGAAAACCTTCGTATTCAGCAAACCAAGCATTTGGTAACGCCATGCGAGGGCTTCAAGTTTGGGGCCCTGCATTGATTTTTTTTTTACGAACTAAGGGCCCTATTTATGAAGGGGGTTGTAGCGCTTTTGCACCACGCAACATGGTGCATGCACAATGCAACTCTCAAATGCAAATTATCAAGCCATGGATGGCCACTTTACGTGGCCCTGAGTGGCTCGATAAATCAGGAGCAACACAACGCAGCGCAAATCACTGTGCTGCGATACTCTGCCCTGGGAAGGTGTCCGTTGGGTATTGCATGGGTGTTCCCATGTAACTTCAATGGATTTTGGCGCTTTCCCGATTTACCATTGGTGGTAGACCTGGGAATGTGTCAAAACCCCATGCCTTCCCAGGTGAGGAGTAACGGGGAGAAATATCTTAATTTCTAGTTGTTATGTCCTCTTTGTATGTGTGCATTCTGCAGCACACATAGATAAAGGAATATGCCTCAGGGGATTGTTTTTGTGCAAGATGGAGCAATCCTGCATGCAAAGCCGGCAGGGCCGGACTGGCCGTAGCGGGCACCGGGCAATCCCCTGGTGTGCCACATGGGTGGGGGCTGGTTTTAGGCCCCTGGGGGCCGTTTTTGTTACAGGGCTGTTTTTGCAGCATAGCTGCAAAATCGGCCCTGTAACAAAATCGGCCAGAAACCGGCCCTGGCAAAGAGCTTGGCGGCACCCCAAGCCAGGGGGGGGCTGGCCGAGCAATTTGCCAGGGCCAGTTTTGGTTCCCAGTCCGGCCCTGAATGCCAGCGCGCTTGCATCATGGGGCAAGAGTGCCAGGTTTGGTGCTAGGCAGTATATTGTGCGCCAGTGATGGAGAAAGCATAGGAATGTGCTGTATTGAAATAAACATGGTGCATTCCTGTCCTTTCCCTGCAACACAGTGCTCTGCAGCTGGGTGAGTTGCTGCGCTGTGCTGCGCTGTGTTACTTTCTTCTAAATATGGCCTTAAAAAATCAATTATTAAACATGAAGCTTGTACTCACAAACACTGATAGCACATGACATGGTAAGAAGGACGGGGTCAAGCCCTCTGTCCTATCACTCTTGAAGAAACCAGTGGACTGACTACACATTTTAATGCTCTCGTGTATATTATTGTGGATAGATTATTCCCCCTTTTGCCTGCCCCAGGTGCGATCAGCAAGCCAACAACACACTTATGTTTGTCCAGAATTTCAAAGAAAACACAGCCATCTGTCTTACTCTTTGATGTCATGTGGCAAAGAGTGTTTGAGCTGTGGTGCAGAGAAGGTGAGATCAACCACAGCGAAGAGCCATGTGTGTGCCTCTGTGTGTCTGAGTGTATTCCTCAAAGTCTAGTAATATGGGTAGATCCTATACCTTGAATAAAGGACAACCCCTTTCAGAAGCCTCTCTGGGGGCCTGAACAAACTCACACATTACAGCGAGACCGACCCTGGAACACAGTGCCTGAAAACACCAAATGTGAAACGCCTTCAAGTTACAAAAACTTTTCGAGTGTTAAAGGATTTTGCACAACCAATCCTCTACAAAGTCTTTGTTTTCCATAATTGTTGGGCAGAATTAGAAGAAGCAAGTCAGAACCTGCAGTCTTGACGTTCCTGGGCTAACCTATTTATTTATTTAATTCACGTTTTCGCATAATGCTATTAAGCCAGAAAGGAATTATCTTGCTTTACATAGAACAGAGAGCAGTATATTAAAAAGCAGAACATTCCAATCACGTTGCAAGATAACACCACAGATAATATCAATATGCAGGACATATATTCAAGACAAAACCAAGAACACTTTAACTTCGGTGTCATAAATTCAAAGCAACCCCATAAAGAGACACCAACATTTAGCAGGCCAGACTATGAACCTTTAAGCATACATTGCCATGCTAAGTCTAATAGGTCAGGAGAAGATAGTGCAGTAGCAAGAAAGGAAACAGGATACTCTGCAAAACAAGGACTGGAATCCAGCAGTTTAGAGGCCCTAGGTTTAGAGTAGAAATCGCAGAAATTGTAAAGAATCGCCAACCAATTGTTATTGACATATCTTTTCAGCAGTAAGTGCCCACCGGCTTTAGCGCTGATGGCACCTAGTAAGACATTCTTTTTTGGCGCCCTCTCCCCCTGACCTCTTCCTCAGAGTCACTCACGACCCCCGGTAAAAGTGTCCCTCATCTCTCCATAGCCCCTCTCTCACACACATTTCATTTGTTTAAAGTAAGGCTGGCTTTACTAATCCTCTCAGCTATCCACATAAAATACAGATCTGTTCTTTGCTGCAGGCATATTAACCTTCTGCACTACTTTATGGGGAGTCAAAACTGCCACTAGACAAAAGTCTCTCTCTTTAGCAAGAACATTAATCTCAAGAGTTATCTTGACATTTTTATTGCTGCCTGAAAGCTGGACGCATAAGGAGCTCTGAAGTAGGTGTTCTTAAATCCTGAGTTATTGCTAAACACAGCGCCCCACTGAGGTCAGTGTCCCCCCATCAAGGTCAGCGCCCAGTGCAGCCGCACCAGTTGCACTGCCCTGCCACCCTGAAATGACAATCCAATGTGAGGCCATAATAGATTAGTGAACACCTACCACAACTGCGATAGGATAAGCCAGCTATGACCTCTGTTCCCATTGCTAGCCATGGGCTCTGCCTATGCTCCTCCACAGTGAAAGGCTGCCTGTTCCCACCACGAGGTGCAGCAGCAATGCCCAGACAACATCAACAGCACAGTTTTAGGAAATGTTTTTTAGAAGAGAGTATATGCCTTAAACTAACAAAAATGTGAATCTAAGACCCTCTTTCATTCAACCTTCCTGTCCCTCAGATCCATGGACCTCTTATACATGGTAATAGTGGGTTCAACTTGTAGGGCATTGTAAAGTCATAAAAGAGAGAAACAGACTGTTAGAGCCGGTGTAAAGCATGGAGAGAAGAAAGAAAGGAGAGATAGAGCATGAGAAAGAGAGGAGAGCAGGGTTGCAAGGGGCGAGAGACAAAACAATAAAAAGAGAGGGACAGAAGGAAACAAAGCGAGCGAGGCAGCAGTTAGTTAACAGAGTAGGGAGAGAAGAAAGTGATAGAGAAAGAAGAAAATCTAGACAGAGGGAGGGAGAAAGGAATGCTGAATTTGTGCCGGTGGTTTCCCGTAATCAGCACCGGCACTTAATAGTCAAAACCGGCTTTTATGGCAGTCAGCCACATGGGAGTGCTGTTTGTTACTTTTGAAATGAGCACAACAACAGTTATTTAATAATATATTATACATTAAAAATGAAAAATACCTGCTGCATGAGCCATTCCTGTAGCATTTTGTGGCCTGAAATAGTCTGCACTGTCAGATTTTTAGAAGTGAGATGGTTAGTAGTTGTGTTGGTACAGTCATTAGCAGTGCTGGCCAGGGCAATGGGCAATGCGAGCGTTTTTAATTTTACAAATTAAGCACTTGGAGAAAGGTAAAAGGGCAAGAGAGTGGGAAGTGGGGAGAGGGATAGAGATGGAACAGCAAACAGAGAGAAAGAGCGAGTCAAGAGAGGAAGAGAAACAGAAAGGGGAACGGAGCAAGAAAGGCATTGCGTGAGACAAAAGAGAGATAGTACAAGATAAGATAATGGGGAGATGCTGGAAGGGCGGTAGAAGAAAGGGAGAGAAGAGGGGAGATACAGAGATAAAGACAAAATGTTCTGAAAAGACAGAGTAGAGAGAGAGAGAGAGAGAAAACAAGGTTGAGCACGTCGCAAGAGAAAACACAGAAGAGAGGGGTAAAGCAAGGAGGAGGACCGAGAGATGTGGAGAAGAAATAGAGGGAAGAGGGTAAGACAGAAGAGAGAGCGACAGCAAAAGAAAACAATAGATTGTGTGAGACAAAGGAGAGAACATAAGAGAGAATCCATTGAAAAGAAGATGGGCAAATGGTAGAAATAAATAAAGATAACAAATATTTATCAAGAGAAAGGAAAGAGCAAAACATGAACATAGATAAAAGAGTTTAGGTTAAAAAAAAGTGTAGTGTGAAGACAAAAGAGTTTAACTAGGTAATGGATGGGAAGGAGACACAAAAAAGAGAGAGAAAAGAGAGAAGACAAATAATGAGGGGCCTAATGTACTATAAACGATTCGCATCTCAGATGGTATTTTAACCATGACCCCTGAGGAAATCTTTGCACTGTAAGGTATGTACCAATCCTTGCCGGCACACAATTCTCATTCTCCAAATTCATGTCTCATATCCACATTTGCAAAATGCTGGGATTGTACCCCTGTCCCCCAAATGGACGTGGACTGCAATCAATACATGAGTGCACATTGAGGGAGTGTGTAGTGGTCCATTGGGCACTGTCTGGTACCTGGTCACCCACAGCCCTCCAAAAAGCTTAGAATTTGCAAATGGATACCATCCCATTTCAGCTATCATTATTCAATCAATGGTTTGCAACAGCAATTGCAGTCACAGTCCATTCATACACACCCCTATAAGCCACAACAAAGGGTGCCCTTTCCTGGGGCATCATAAGAAGATGAACTCTGGACACAGCACATGCAATCCCCTTAGTACATCAGTCCAAGGTGACCTAGGAAAGAAGGAAGCAGACCAGAGAAGGATAGGAGAGGCAAGGGAGAGGTATTTACTCTTGACTGTACTGACATCTCCCTGAATAAACACATACACCCACCCACACATAGACACACGCACAGGTTTAAAAATAAATATAGAAAGAGAAGCAAAAAAGCTGTCCTTGCTGTTGGAGGAACTGTCAAGAATCACACGACAAAAGCAGGGCTGACAACACGAGGAACAGGAGATAGGACTTGTTCAGCACTAGCAGGACAATAGCTGCCCTTGGTGAAAAGCATCTTCTGAGCCACACAAACACACTGGCACCCTCTCTCCCTCTCCACCCTGGCGAGGCCACGGAAGGAGATGGAAGCTGTTGATTCAATTTTGGATTTCAAGTCAAGGTGATAGTAATCGCATTAAGAAGAAAATGGCACTCCAGCTAAAAGCCTGACGTTGGAGGCTTTCGGAGTGAGGTGATTGCATCAGGGCCACGTGCCAGGGAGGGTGTTGGAGTGCATTGCTGTAAAGGCTCCACAATAGCTTGGGCTCACAGTACTAAAGACATGAACGACAGAAGCACAGTACAGGCTTCTCTGTGAGGGTTTACCATATGTGTTTGCATTTTTGGGGTGTTGCATAAGTGGCAAAATAAACACTGGATCCTGGGTCCCCAATTTGCGGCTATCATGCAGTTGTGTCACCGTTGTAAGATTTATCAGGCCATGCAAGGCCACATTGCGTGGCCCTACGTGGCTTGAAAAATCTAGAGTAACACAAGGCAGCGCAAATCAGTGTTCCCTTACTCTGCCCCTGGGAGGCATTACAGGGGTGTACCCACCCATGAATTTTGGAGCATTCTCAGATTTACCATTATGGGTAGACCCGGGATTATGTCAAAATGTTTTCCCTCCCCTGTTGAGGTGTAACAATGAGAAACATCTTTATTCCTCCTCGTTTATTCCTCTTTCTGTTTCTGCAGCACCCATAGAAAGAGGAACATGCCTCAGAGGATTGTTTTTCCTGCAGTAAGTTGTCCCTTCCTGCACAAAACAATCCTGCTTACACCATGGTCGCCTCGGTTGGTGCTAGGCAGCACATTGTGCACCAGTGCAGAAAAAAGACAGGAATGTGCCGTATAATGTTAAATATGGCACAGTCCTGCCCTTTTCCTATCAAGCAGTGCAGCAAGGTGGCTTGTTGAGCTGCGTGATATTTTGATAAATGTGCCCCACAATCTTGATTTTTTTCATCTATTGCATACTTGAGTCATCTGTATCTACAATCATGAGCTCCTGGAATCTCAAAGCTCTGTAAATAAAAGGCTGAACTGGGTTTATTCCACATTTGCTTTACAATCCTAACTTTTATAGCCTCACAAAGGGCTTTCCTCATGAAGGCATATGCACGCAGAAGTGTGCAAACCCCTTAATTTACCATGGAAAACTCATGCTTGGTATTGATAGAAGATGAATTTGCACTAATATAAAAGTTTAGCATTCATGGCATATTACACAGGCACGGTCTAATATTATGTGTATGCAAATCTGGTCTCATTACTGGTTTGTGTGCGTTCCAGGGAGTGTATGCCTGATGGAGTAGGATAACACCCGCAGAGACACGAGTTCGAGGGTTTTCACCAGTGACGTAATGAAACTTGAGGAGGCCCCACTGCAAAGTACACGGAGGGGAGCCCCCCACACTCCAGACCCAGTCACGAGCTCTCAGGCCAGGGTTCCACCACCCGTGCTCAGTGCCAGAGGGGACCCCTGGAGATTGGGACCCATCGCACTGCGGTGGCTGCAGGGGTTTATGTTACACCACTGGTATTCACAGACGTTTTGCAGGCACCTGTCCACCCTGGATAGAAATTGAGATTTACTCTTGCCAAGGAAAGAGCTATGCACCCTCCAGATTTAGAATGTGTTCCCTGTAGAGCAGAAAAGTTGTTAAAGTGCACGTACATTTTATGTTATGTTTACACAAGTACACCGTATGTGATCATGCAGGTGTAACGATATACGCATGTGAGCAGTCATGGACGGCAGCAATAGTTGCATCTTTCTGGAAGTTCGAATTTGACTCCAGATATAGGTGCAATCTTACTGAAGGAAATTTCTGACTTTTTTCTAAATTGGTTACTACCAATCATAGGAACGAGCAATATAATCTATACCATCCTCAGATTATCAGGAGTGCTTCCATTTTACAAAATGTACTCAGGCAGAGTGACTTTTAAGTGTAAAATCCACAGGAATTGCTCATTCACAATTGTACATTTTCCAAATTGACTTTAATTTTCCTGTAGGGAAAAGAGCTTTTCTGAGATGAAACCCATTCTCCCACACTACAGATAAGTATTTGTGTGTGTTCCTCTTGTCCTTTCCCACCTTGGAAAGACACTCAGGGGCTTATGTACAAGCCCTATGGCTGTCGGAACGTCACTTTTTTGATGTTCCGATGGCGCAGAGTGCAAACCATATCGACGAGGCCACAAAAGCCACCCTGCATGGCATTTCATGGCCTCGTAGATATGGTGTAAGGCAACATAGTGCAATTTGCTGTGTTGCCTCATACCGTGTCAGGGAGGTGTGTCATGGGCATTGCGATGGGTGTTCCCACTCAACGCTCATGGATTTTGACACATTCCCAGATTTACAACATACTGTAAATCTGGGAATGCACCAAAACTGTGCGCCTCCCCAGGGGTGGCGTAACAAGCAGAAATAACTTTATTTCTCCTTGTCATTCTGCAACACACGTAGAAAGAGGAAAATGCCTCCATTTATTGTTTTTGTGCAGGAATGTGTCCCTTCCTCCACAAACAGAATCCTTCTTACCATGCGGTCACCCTTCAACCATAAACCCTTGCACCAGGGTGCATGCATTGACGCAAGGCAGCAATTTGTGCACCACCGCAGTGGAAGAGCACAAGAATGCGGGGTCTCTCATACACACAACGCATTCCTGCCCTTTTCTTTTGACTCAGGGCAGCACAGCAAAGTGACATGCAGTGCTGCCCTGTGTCAACAAGTTCAAAAGGGGCCCTCAGTTGTTTTCTTAGGAGTAAAGATGCATGCATTTCCAGGGTGGGCCACTCAATTAAAGAGGTAAGCGAAGATCAAGAAACGGTTGTATTTGTGGTTGATCACCTAGGTGTGAAGTGTCACCCACTAATCCTGAAGATCTCAAAATGTACCTTTTGCTCACCTAAGTGCCACTTAGATGCACAAACATGTTGATAAATCAGGGACAAGGGGAGTAATGGCAGCGAATGCAGCAGCAACACAAGTTTCCAAGCTCTGTCAATGTAGCGCAAGTCCTCAAATTGGAAAGACCAGACAAGTGACGATAAGTTAGGTCTAGTAGTCATGAAGCCCTGGGCGCCTGAGGCACGGTGGCCAATATACATCAGTGCTGATCTATTATGATGATGATGATGTTTGAGTGTGGAGACGCTTGCATGCACTTTCGGTCGATTTGGACTTGACGACAACCATTGACCTACAGATGAACCAGCTAATCCATCCCAACTCTGGCAAAAACGATAAATCATCCGTTTGCTTCCAAAGAAAATGCTGAAGCCTAATGATTAATTTGTACAACATTATTGTCTAATGTATGTATTCTAGTCCATATTACATCTGCTTATTTCTATTTTCAGTTTTTAATTTTGTTTTTCTCTATTTTTCCCAGGCTGTTATCTATACATTGGTTGAATGTAAAACTAATGATATCAAAATGTTGAAGCCGATGACACAGAACTTTCTGATGTATACCTCGTTGCCCAAAAAAACCTGGGGCCCTATGATGTAAAGGGTGCACTTTCCCTGTTTGCTCGCGGCACACCTTAAAACGGGTGGGCCAGGAGCAAACAGGGAAGGTTCACCCCATTACATGGAATGCACTGCCCCCTATCAGTACACCTCCTGAGGTCTTTTTAGACTCTGCACCTGTGTCTGTAATAGGGCCCAGGTGTAAAGGCATAGGGATTCCCTAAATTGCATGGAACTCACCCATGCAAATGAGAGGACGCCCCCTGCAGATAGCGTTGGCGCTATATGTGCAACAGCGCTATCGGTATTACAAAAGGGGCCCACACGCATCTGCATCTTCCATAATACCAAAATGCCCTGGAGGCACGCAAAGTGGGCACAAACGCCCGTTGCACCCCCGGGGCACTCTCTGTTATACGGCCCCTGTAATAGTGACTGGACAATTGATCTGGCTGTGCTGTGTCATGCAGGAGATGCATGGAGACCACATCTCTGGTAGGGATATTAAAAGTTGCAAAATTTTCATTTCTATTCTTTATTGAGGTCTACATTTTAATTTTTGGACATCCTTGTAAAAATCTTGACTTTTGTCACAATTTATGCACAAGAGAAAAATTGTTTAAATGTTTTTCAGCATGGAATTATGACATACATTTGCGATTGTTTTGTATGGCACTCTGTAGGTGGTATCTAGCTTGGCAGGTTTCTATTAGCATGAACCCATTACGCGAAAAATTAAAATCATGAACCCAATAGGCAAAAAACATAATTTTGTAAACAGCTAATCTCTGGTCAGATTCCCTTATTGGGGTTAATGAATCAACCATTTTACACACTAGCCATTCCACAACTTTGGCATCTCACTGGAAGGCCGCAGACTAAAGAGTTGCTTTCTGAGCAGGATGGAATGGAATGACCCAACTGGGAACGCGCCCAGTATCCATCACCCTGTTATAGTCACTGCTTTATGAATTGTGGGTCTAGTGTGGACATTTTCGCGGGACTGGATTTGGTTTCAAAGCAGCACTGGTATCCACTTTGCGACTGTTCAACAACACCTACAGGGAGTATTGTGATTTAGCAGCAAGACCTTTGAGGCAATCAAAGTGTGGCATCAACTGTGGTCTTTGAGTTACTCCACATTTACTACTTGGATACAGGTGGATAGAAAGCACCTTAGTGTCCTCTGTATGAGAAGAGAGAGAATAAAAAAATTTAGGCGCGTCACTCAGCAACCGTCCATCACATGCATTGGATGACATCTCAGAGGGATTGTGCTGCTGGATGGAATCCTCAGGTAGCAGTGATATCTCACAACCCATTGTTTGAGTTTCTGAAGCAGTTGTAAAGTCTGGAATTTTGTTGAAGAAGTTGCTCCATTGCATGTCTCATTATGCAGAACAGTCCTATATGAAAACAGCCTACACGAGAGCAGTGTCAGCAGCCTTCCCAGACCGGTCCTTGTCATCCCATGTTCAGAATCAAGCTTATGGAGTAAGTTGTTGAACAAGTCCTTAATCTCGCAGATACTAAATGTAGCCTCTTGTGTAATATGATAGACCAATCCTTGGAATTCTGGCTACTGAATGTGGGTGTCCAATGGTTGGTCAGTGCAGCTCATAAGGTCATTCTTTTCAAGTCCCTCCTTTCCCTCACAGGTTCCCTTCCCATCTGTGGTGGAGAAAGAGAGGACTTTGGAGCTAAAACTAACTCCATTTGGAAAGTCTTGCCTTGTAGCCATAAAGACGCGTGTAGCACCAAACCAGTCTATCTGTGGATCCGCTTCCGGCTTTGGAAACTCCCTTTCTCCATTCATCAGAACCCAAGAAGGCTTGCTCACCTGCAGGAAGCTTCCAAAAACCATCTGTTCTCAATTTACCTCAATGAACTGCTCCAAGTACTGCAGGCGATGTCCTCCTCTACCTCCTGCTCTATTGTGTGCACTGTCATCCTCTCGTTTCCTTGGCATTTTATCTTCCCACTTATTCCGTGAGATGTATTTAACCTTGGTGGTAAAGCGTTGTTACAGAAACCCGCAACTAAATTCCATCCTCGTTATCGAATGTATCTTTCCTATAGTTTACCTGACCAGCCCTTAGTAATCTGGATACTGAATCCAGCTTCTTGTATGGTTTAAAAAGGAAACACTTATGATCCTGGCTAATAAATGCAATATTTTGAATAACCGGCCTATACGACCCTGAGTCATGAACGCAGGTGCCCAACAGTTGGTCAGTGCAGCCCATACAATTCTCGATACTGAATGTATCTTTCCAGTAGCTTAACAGCCTAGCCCTTCCTATCCTGGATACTGAATGCATCCTTTTGATTCACATGATAAACCAGTCTTTGCAATGCCAGCTACTAAAGGCAGGCGCTCAACGGTTTGACAGCTCAGCCTAAACAAATTCTCGATATTAAATGTATCTTTCCAGCGGCTTAATAGACTAAATCTTACTATCCTGGATACTGACTACATCCTCCCGATTCACATGATAATCCAGTTTTTGCAGTCCCGGCTTCTAAAGGCAGTGCCCAACAGTTTGACAGCGCAGCCCACACAATCCTCGATATTGAATGTATTTTTACAGTGGCTTAATAGGCCAGCCCTTACTATCCTGGATACTAAATGCAGCCTGTCGGGTAATTTGTCAGTGGAACATATACAAGCCAGGCTACTACACACAGTTGCTCCAGAAGTTACATGGACTAGTTAATACAAACCAGACTATTTTATGCAGACTCTCAAATGTTTTTAGATCAGCCTTCTTCTGAATGCAAAGTGAAGGAACTCCAAATTCCCCTTCTACTGACTGCTTTCCAAGTCCTGGTTTCTTATACACACAGAGACTTTTTTTTTTTTAGCAACACCAGAGATCAGTCCTGGCAATCGTTCCTCCAAATCAAAATATATTTTATGCAGCGAAAACAAAATGTCATACGTGATGTCATGAGAGACATAATAAGTGGTGCAATAGTTGCAAAAGTTGCATTTTCTGGATTCATGAACTGACACATTTGGTTTTTTGTCATAAATTAAATGTATGTTTTGTACCAAGACCCCATGCCCCTTCTGCTGCATAGGTAAATCTAAGGTTCTCCCCAACCACAATTATTTTAGGGTGAGTGACGCGAATGGGTTCGATCTACCAACTGAGTGTGTGTACACTCATCACCCATCGTGCTGACACTTGTATTTTAGACCACCGCTTGAAGAAAGCTTTCAGTTCACACTCACACCATTGGGTAGCCTGGCCCTGAATGACACTTGTTTACTGTAACCCCGCTCAATGACACTCCGTTATTGAACTGGAGGGATGGAAGGCTGAATGGCCCTACTGGCAGTCCAAGCCTGGACCATGAGTTCAAATACAAATTCCTGCATTAGCCAATTCAACCAACAGAACCCTCCTTCCACACTGGCATACACACGCCCCAAAGTAACGCCTCATGGTGTCTACGGGCTAATAATACATATTAATGTTTTATTAATATTGTTGAAATGTATTGACAGCAGTATCTGTATTTAGCAGGCAAGTAATTTTATTTTATGCCAGCAGAATCAAAGGTCATAATAATATCAACAATAATATTAATACTATACTAATGCTATTATTACTAATACTGTTACTATTACTATCATTGTCGTTATTATTAGTACTAATTAGTATTAATATTATAATATTAATAATGAAAGGACAAAAACAATTCTACTTAAAGCAACCCTACTTCTGCTGCTTCTACTACTACTACACTCGCGTTACTCTGCAGGAGGGAGGCATTCCATGAATGGAGCGTGGATGTTCCCACGCGTCCACCCATGGCTTTTGAGTCATTACCAGACTTAACATTAATGATAGAAAAATGGAAATGCGTCACAATGCTGCGCATCCCCAGATGAGGTGTACCGAGGAGAAATATCTTTAGCAGCACACATAAAAAAAGGAAAATGCCTCTCAGGATTGTTTTTGTGCAGGAAGGTCTTGCTGCATTCCTGCCCGTTTCCTTTCATGCAGGGCAGAAAGGTGGCTAGCTGCATGGCGCTGCGTGACAAAATGATACATATGGGCCCGAGTGTTCAGAATCAGATCCTTGCCACAATCTTCAACGATTCGATGGATCCTGTTATGAGTTACTGCACATGTTCAGAATGACTCATGCCTATCCTATTCTTGGCAGTCATATCATGACAGAATGTCTCACATGTGTGGAGTCCGAGTTAATGGAACTTTGGCACAACACTTCTGATGCATTAATCCTCAGAATGTGGCAAAAATTTGTCACACTCTTGCAAAACTGCTAAAAGTGGCATCAATTTAAAGTCACAGCCCCATTCTCGGTTCGCTGCGTCAGAATACACTGCTCACATTTCATTGCTGTTGTGGTTTTGTGATGACCCTCCATTTAAATCCTTTCTTGCATCTGACATACAGATCTCTCTCACAGAATTTGATTCAATTCTACCAGAACCTTCAAATTTCCCCTCAAACTTCGTCAACAGTATGATGACCCTTCTAAGGTCATTGAAATACTGTTGTTACTCTTTTCAGACAAAACAACCCCATCACAAAGCTTTTCCCTTATGTGATTGAGACCTTAACATGGAAACAGATATACCGTTCACATCTACACCAAGAAATGATGCCATGGGGAAGACATGTCTAAGGCTGTATTTAAGTCAACGGGAGACGTTCCTTGGGCATCATATATTGGCGTATATATGAAAGTTATATCTTTCCATGCCTAGTTCTCAATCACACATCAAGTATACAGACGGTATGGAAGGATTGTGAAGTTCTGAAGTCACATTCACCCATGCTAAGTAGATCTGAGTATGCCTAGGTATGTGTCAAAAAGACATCAGGGCATGGGGACAACATCAATCCAGACATAGCTTTAAGGTCAAGTCACAAAGATTTGCTTTTTATCAACTCAGTTGTCTAAATTACACCCAAAATCAGATATGTACCTGCTGCACAAATTGTGGTAAAGGGCATTTCCACCATTTGGTACTGGGGATGTATGAGGAGGAAAGCCACCCAACTGAAACCTTTTTTTATTAAAAGAAATATAGAAATAAAAATATGTTCCTAGAATCTAATTTAATTATTAACACTGTGAATGCAGAGTCTTAGCCCAAGTGGAGGTGTCAATCAATTCCTTGCGCTCAAATCTCCTAATAACGTTTAGATCCAGATTCACTAACATTTATGTCGTGAATGCTCCACTTTTTTTGGTGCAGCTACGACGCAAACTGCTATTTGTGATTTGCAATGCCATGCAAATCAGATCTGTGTGGCTTGGCAAGGGCTTTTTTCCAAAACAGCAAAGCAAGGCAGTACTATGCACTGCCTTTCATTACTTTGAGTTAGGGAAGCATTCCATGGGTGAATCATGAGCATTTCCATGCATCCACCTATACATTTTGGCACATTCAGAGATTCACTAAAGCTAGTAATGCTGCAAATGTGTCAAAATGCTACAACTCTCTGAACCACGTGTAATGAGGAGAAAGAGTTTTAGTTCGAATAGATACTTCCTCTTTCTATGCATGATGCCCTCTGCTGCAAGCATAGAAAGAGGAACATGCCTTTAAGGATTGTTTTAATATAGGAAGGTATCCTTTCCTGCACACAAACAATACTGCCTGTAGCATAGGCGCCATTTCACTATGGTACAAGGATGCCTGCATTGACAATAGGCAGCACACATCCTGCAAGAGCTGGGAGAAACAGAAATTCACCATACCTTAGATGATAGAGCGCATTTCTGTAGACTACCTTTCATGCAACACAATACAGCAACTTTGCTTGCTGCCCTGTGTTGCATGAAATGTAAGTAAATATGTCCCAAGATCACTACAGAGTCTGAAAAGTCATTCTGCAAACAGAATTGCCAATCTAAGGACAGGCTGAAAGGAAGCCATGTTATAGAAACCTAGATGGCAAGAATAATGTGCCCACCACCTCTCAGATGGGATTGTTTGAGGGATGTTCATTTGTGGAAGGAAAGGTGTTTTTATTCAACAAAGATGTCATCAGGGATGGTGCACAGCAATTATGTTGCTATCGACCCACTGGCAGGAAAATAATGAATTAACGCCATTGTAATATTGGACAGTTTGGTCACAAACGACAAAAAAGCGCAAATCTATGCATCATAAATGTAACCCTAAAATTTACTCATACCTATGCCTTTGAGGAGATTCAGAAAAATCCCCAGAGTACCCAGGGAAATACATGCAATTTCTAGTTTTAGTGCATTACCTTACATCTCTACACTCCCCTTGGGGATTGAACATGCTGAAGGAGAGGTAGAAATTTGCATTGGCGCATATTATCTTTATGTATGTTTTTTTATCCGAACCAGAGCCTTTTAAGTTTACAATGCAATAGAACGGACATAGAGGGATTCACTCTAGTACATCAATCACTGAGGAAGCCATTCACTTTAGTTTAGTGTAACAGAATGTGTTTCTCAGGGAACAGAATGAGGCGTTGAACATATTTTGTATTGGTATCACTAGTGCAAGCTTCCCTCATGCACAGAGAAGGTTCAACATGTACTGCGATAATCCATGTGGTCACATAAGACTGCTTCACCTCGCATGGGAATGGCTTGTCCCCAGGCTTTCAGAGGGGCTGACTTATAAGCACATTGCCTTATTTTCAACCATGTGATATACTTCAACCTATTAATAGTGGGAAACAGCAAATACCACAACTGCTGAACAACACGTTGTCTTTGCAACGCGGGCGGAACAGCGAATGCATCTGACCCACGCATTCCATTTATAACTCAAGTCGTTACAACAACATGCGTTAGGTAAATCGGCGTTGGACTACAAAGTCCAACACTTTCCCTACTGTTGCGGGGACTGAAGTTGGGATAGTAAATTATACTATTCCAAAGTCCAGCGCCCCCCTAAGGCAAGTTGTTGTAACAACTTGCGTTTTAAATGGAATGCATGGTTCAGATGCATTCGTTGTTCCACCCGTGCTGATAAGGAATGCGTGGGAAAGGCAAGTGTGGTTGTGTCATATAAACACTAACAGCAATCTTTCAGAGATGATGGGCTATTAGCGTGTATAACTATTCCCTTAGCACGCCATGATTATTCTTTCCCAGCTTTACCAACATTTCAGATGCCCCCAGCCTCTCAGCGTATCTCATGACTTCTCCAGTATGTGTCAAAGCCTCTTGTCCAACCCTACCGGCCTTTCAGAGATCCTTGGCTGTGATTTGATTTTACATTTTCCCTGAACACTAGTTTACACTTAGAGCACCTAAATGGACAGTCTGTCAAACAAACATATATAAGTATACAGCTAAGAGTACTTTCTTTGATCGGGTGTTGAGGAAGAGATTAAAATGGCAGTCATTTAAACTCTGCACCCTGCAATTACAGAGAAACTGTTGCAGGAACCACAACTGTAAAGACTGAATATAGGCGCATTTGCATTTTCATTTTAATGTATTAATTAGAGTAACCATATTGACATAGTAAACACAAAATCCCTAGTTGCAAATTCCGTTAGGTGAACATCTTAGCAAGTTTAATCAGCTCTTGTAGAATCCACATCATTTCTTTTATTTGCACTGTTATGTTATGTTATGTTATGTTGTCTGAGGTGGTCTGAAGTTTACCACACAAGTTTTGGCAGACAGGGGTCTGATCACGATGCGGAAGAAAACATAACGTAAATTAGAGGGCGCGGATGTTGCAGCTCACAGCAAGCTAGGTAATTTGGAATGGAAAATAATATGCTAATTGGAATTTTATTTCCCAGTACAATGGGTGCAAACAGCACACTATAACCAATGTATTTATTTATTTGGTGCAAAACGACTTTGGGATTACCGTCTCCATGTGATCTGGACCTAAATGGTCTCCTCCGCCACTGCAAAGCAGATCAAAATGAAAGATGTGAGATATTGTTAAGTGTCATCATGTAAGGGAAGCTACCCTGCCCGCTACATGTATCAATGGGTGCTGAAGTTTAATTTTTAGGGTTCACAAACTACAGGTTACTGTAGGTACTCTGTGACTTGGAGGGTCACCATGCAGGCTGACCCATGGGAAGCAGTGTTCTTCAGTATTTCAAATAAATAATAAAACACTAAGGATCTCATCACTAGGGCTGCAGTAGCGCTAATTTGAGTGTGAGTAAAGCAAAAGAAACAATTGATGAATGGAACGCTGAACAATGCAAAAATTCATCCCCAGTCACAAGGATCTGGGTTTAATCCATCATTCTTTTGCTCACCACACCACCCCAGTTTGGACCCAGCCATATGCAAATCAGACTTATGGGAACAATCCAGCCCGAACTGCCAAGCCAGGTCCTCCTTGGATCGGAAACAAGAGGAGCAGAAGAGCGTGATGCGGTTGACTGCAAGTACTTTTTTTAAAAATTATTTTTCTTTATTCCCTGTATTACCCCTCAGGCCCCCCTCACCCCGCTGCTCGTCTAGCACACCGGCCGCTACAGTGAATCAGCTGTACAGATTGAGCACAAAGCTTGCACAGACCAGTTAGATCTCTTAAAACAAAATTTGTCAGGTAAGACCTGTAAAATTGAGTGAAAAATGCTACAATATTCCGTTGTTGCTGCTTGAAACGGGTTAAAACATGCAATATTACCACATTATACCCTTTTTCACCTGCGGAACTCGTAAAGATAAGGGGTAATACACCAGTGTGTAAATTGGTAGTAAACAGAGTTTGACATTCCTCCGCAGTATAAATGCAGAAGGATTACTTGAAATATAGAAAGTGGGCCCAAGCCAATAACTTTTTAATGGCGAGAAAATTGAGTCTTAAAATCATAAATTTGAATATGACTTTGGATATCACTGTTAGTTTTTTAACTATGGAACCTTATAAATTGAAGAAAAAAAAATTTATTTTTTTTAACTAGAGATCAATTACTAGAGATAAATCACTGTGATACCTGTATCTTCCGTTGGAGGGTAACCCTATGAAAATTATGGCATTGGCCCTTTTGAGCGCTCTTGCATTTCTTACTATTTGAAAGATGTGTTGGAAAGGTACATGTGGAAAAAGGGACCAGAATTGTTAGGGATTAACTTGACTGTGCATGGAACCTTTGACTAAACCTTTTGATGAGGTTTTCTATTTCTAAAGAGGCCTTTTCAGACTGACTAACTGCATTTCCTTACAGGAGTTCCGGTTAAGGGTTTCCCTGTGAGGTAAATGATGTTTTGATTCTGGTGTAATACTTTCTATTGTTCTCTCTTTTTCCTTTTTCAATATCATTTGAGCTCCTTATCCATTTGCCTTCAGTTTTGCAAATGTTTTCTCACTAAATTGTAAATCTTTCCCTAAACATGGTTGTAGTAAATGAAGTTCTGTATTTCAAACTATAATTTTGTATTCATTGCGCTGTTAAGCACAACATCTCTGTGGATTGTCTTGCTGCACATTCCTAGCTACCAAAGGTAAGCCAAGACCAGTGCTTAATTCGAGCCGGTGGTTTCTGGTACTCAGCACCAGCACTTAATTGTCAACACCGGCCCTTGTGACAGTCATGATGGGAGGATGTGACGGCCCCTTGGGAACTTAGCTGCAGAACTGACAGTAAAACAATTTAGGTATGAGTGATTATGACCCCATTGGAGAAAACTAGCAGACCCGGTGCCAAACCAGGAACATGGCACTGCCAATAACTCTTCATTTAAAAAAAACATGGGTGGACGGAGAGGGGGTTGGAGAGTTGGAGACTGTTCAGCAACATCAGGAAGAGAGGGGCTGCTTGAAGCACCAGAATGAGTAGCACATATGAAAGGGTGGATGCAGTGCTTAATTTGTGCCAGTTTTTCCCGGTGCTTGGCACCAGCACTTAATTGTTGACAACGCCACTTATGACAGCTGCCCCATGGTGGCGCTGTTTGTATAATTTAGAGATGGGCAGAACAGCAATTGTTTATTAATTCAGTATGCATTAAACACAACTAATACCTGCTGCCCAAGCTATTTTATAGCTTTGGGGCCTGGAATAGTCTGAATTGTCGTACTTGTAGCAGTGTGATGGCTAGTAGTTGTGTAGGTACTGTCATTGGCAAAGCTGGCAAGGGCAGTGGGTGCCGCAAGCTGCAGACGCCTCCTGAGGAGCACCCTGACACTTATTCATATAACAACAAATTAAGCACTGGGTAGATATGAGTAAAAGGAGTTCTGGAAAAGAGCAGCATAACAGTGGTAGCTCATATTGAAACAAGATGTGCAGAAGAATTGATTTTTAGATTGAAATCACTATGCAATGATTACACCAGTAGACACCTAGACGTGTGTGTACACCAAGGAATGAACGTGCTTTCTGCAGGGGGCAGAAGGGTAGGTGATGCACTGTGTCACACCCGAAGGACCCACACTCCTCACAACACACATTCAATACGTCAGTCTCTGCTTTCAGCAAGGACATGCAGCTCTAGTGTTAACCAAAGTCCGAAAACGGGGCTCGTTCGTCGTATCAGAACCCTAAAATAGAGTCTAAAGGTCTCCAAACAATCACCAGCTCCCAATTCAAGGGGCTAAGAAACCGATGAGGCCCAATGTCTCAATCAGAGCCATTCGGATTATCCAAGGTGCAAACACCAAGACACTTCAAGCATCTCTCTTAGTCCAGCTGCACTGTTAAACCATCACAGTTTTCAAAAGAATGATGCACACCTTATGATCATGAAACAGCGCAGGTCAATCACCCAGAAGTGCAAATGCTGCGCGCTTCGTATATTATGGCTTTTCTTTTCGCAGCTTCATAAATGCCGCTTCAAGGGCCACGTAGAATAAAATACCCCAAGCGCAGTGCAAGGACCGTCTGAGCAATAATACAAGCCACCGTGGCCTCACAGCATGGCCTGCACATCACAAATCTAATTCCCATCCTGGGATGAGATCTGAGGAGCAGCGGAATATAGGTCATCGAAGTAACACGAAAAGCGAGAAAATCACCTCGGCTCCGACTCTGCGAGGAGCCGTCTGCAGGCTGACAGGAGGGGCTGCGACATTCAAGGCCCGACTCTGGCTGGCTGCCCTCACATGGCTGATGCCTGCCTTACTGGGAACTAATTACAGGACACATCATTTATTTCTGTAAATGTTCCCGTGCCAAATGTTTCGTTTCACCAATATAGAAAATAACAAAAGGATGACCTAGGAAAATGTTTGTGGCTGAAATCCATGTCTTTCAATTGGGCGTTTGCAAATTTTGGCCGCAAGGAGACTGATGGCAACAAAGACCATGTTATTTCACAACGAACTGGAAAGAGATCGTGTCAAGAAGTTCATCTAAGATCTGTTTTTGTTATGCCATCATTGAGCTATCTTTAACTGCGTCTTTTACGGTGTGTATAGCCTATAGGTACTGTGAGCATTGCTGAACATGTGTCAAGCCTATATGGGCTCAGTCACTAGAGCATTTTCGGGTACTCACTAAGGCTTATCACTGACGTCACGCGGAGACCTCTCCCTCAGCATCGGTGAACGCATTTGTCAATCGGTCCCATGCTATGTTTTTTTAGAAAACATTTGAAGTTTCTTGTGGAATCCTTTGGGTGGACGTGGGCATGTGTGTGTGTGTGTATATATATATATATATATATATATATATATATATATATATATATATATATATAGAGAGAGAGAGAGAGAGAGAGAGAGAGACGTAGTTGGGCAATAGAGAAATGAAATGAAATCCAGCATTTGTAAAGTGCACAGCTACCTCCGGAGAGGTGTCCCGGCACTGGGGGCCGGCGGGAAGATTAAGCAAGCTGTTGCCCAGAGTCACATGGTGCTGGGCTTACCTGCCGCCGGCCCCGGGGATCAAACAGTGAGCCCCAGTGGTCGAGAGTCAGGCACCCTGGCCGCTGCACCACACCTCTTCCCTAGAGAGAGCAACCCCCAGTGCTGGGAGAGAGACGTAGAAGAGAATGATACTTTGAAAATACACACATTCTCATAGAGTGCTTTACACAAAAGTTGTGCTTGAAAATTCAGCAGTGGAAGCAGACATGCCAGAAAACCAAAGAGACTGTCAAGAGGCAATGCTCCAAGGGAAGAACAAACACAAGATTGACAAGCTGGGACACAAATAAGAAGCAGGAGAATGAATGACAAAGCCAACCAATGTTAAGCAATGGACGGGCTCCCATCCTCACTGTTCTTGGTAAGCCACAATATGCCTCCAACAGACACCATATGCGCTGCCTTGTAGGCACAATCTAATGACCTGAGTAGTAGAAAGTTGAGAAGCTTTTAAAAGGGGATGCTATTGACAAACTCTTCATCCCTGCAGTATTTTCCTGTCAATTAAGAGTCCTAGGTCCTGGACCTTGGCACATGGAAAACTAGTATAACTATAGGGGTGTGGCACACTCGTATGAATCACAATGATTTTACTACCAATGCAGGTGGTCCAAGTTTTAACCTGCAATCAGCAGATGTCCTTCACTCAACCTCCCAATCCCTCAGACATCACACTGAGGACAGCATGTGGGTTACCTTTATTTACTGTTAGGTGCCCATGTGGGAATGTAATTGCAGTTCCATCGCCTGTTGTCAAGGAAGGCAAACACAGCATACACACAATAACATATTCCCTTTTTCTTCTAGCCATCTTACTTTTCAAAAACTTCTCAGGCAGCAAGCAGGAAAAATCCATAGACCAAATATAAGGGTACAATTGATATTATGCTGTCGCACTCTTCTGTTGCGATGCAGTGCACATGACTACAAAGGTTCACTGCATTTCACTGCATTTCACCAATTGCTGAATAAATGTCCAATTCTCTTCTGATTCGCATTGAGGTTCCCCACTTTTACAAGACTGTGACACTGGTAGAATAAAAACCCGGTCACTGATTTTCACACAAGATTCTACAACCGTGTGCAACCCAAAGATTTGCTAGCAATAATCCTTAGGGTCAAAGTTCATCATTAGCAGGTTATCACTTTATTAAATGCAAGGAAGAATCACTTTGCCTTTTATTTTTTGGGTCCTACTTTGTCTTCCTAGGCAAAGCTAATTGGAAAAAAAGGAAATGGAAGCTGCTGGGATCTATGGGATATATTTCTGAAAAAGAGCCTTAATGTATTTGTTTCACTTATAACATCTTTTCTGACTGCTAGTCTTCACAGTTGTAACCTTCACCTAGTTCTTGAGGATTATTGGGTCACTCCACTTTCAAGACAGCCAGCCTCTAACCCTGAACGTCCGGTGACCCAGGATCCTATAGCCATCCTTCTGGATGAGAGTGTGAAATAGATCATGGTCCCTGGGCCACTCACCTTCAAGAGGCATCTCATTTATGATGCCAGTGAGCTGCTATCTATTGCGGACTAGGTGGATAAATTCAGTTCCTGAATTTTTACTCACCATATGCCAAACAAATTTGCTGCAAAGTCTCCCTCTATACGGATTATGCTGTTGCAATGATTAAGCATCTTGGTTTAACATATAAGTATCTCAGATTCTATCACTCTGGATTTTGGCTGCAACAGGGATGCAAGCCCTCAGGAGGCGCATACCTGTGCCCGAAACAAGCGATTCTTAATCTTTAGACTTCTGTGGAGGCCCTCTTAATCACTGATGGAAGCTGGGGATCCAGACCCAAGCTATTTCCATGATTTGAACATCAAAAAATGCACGTAAGTACAGAAACAAGTATACATCAAAAATAAACAAATTATGAAATATTTTCTTTATGAATAACAGAAAAAATTGAAAAATCTAAATTTTACGTTTAATGGGAAAGTTCAAACTTTTAGTTTTATTTCTAAAAGACAAAGCGATATGCTGGATTATAGCAAATCATTCTTTTTGCTTCTAATGCATTCGTTATTTTTGTCTGTGCATACCTGTGCTTCAACTAAGGCCATCAATCACCCAACGACTATTTACTGACCTGCACTACTTCCCCAAATCAAGCTTTGGATACCGGTTTAATTTTTAGCTCCCAATTGAAAACTCTTACAAATTTACAGAATGTTTTAAAATTTTCCATCTTCACTTTTGCTTTTTTATTTGTATGTACTATATCAATCTGCTTCTATTAATTAATACAATACATTTGCTGACCGCCTGAGCAGGCCTTACAAGACCACCAGTGGTCCGCAGACCACATGTTAAGAATGACTGACCTAAACTGTGTAAGGCATATGCCTTTTCTCCACAAACCTCTCTGATCAATCTGTGCTTGCAATTGTCTGGAATTGGACTATGGTCTGGTCATTTATGTTGGGCTTACTTCTCCTGATAGGTGTGGAAGCAACTTGCAGATGGGTAGCATGCTACTCCACTGGCACGATGTGTTAATGATCAATTTGTACATAAGAATTACTGTTGTCATGCTGTTGTCGCGCAGTTTGCTAGGCTTTTTTTCAAATGTATTATGCAAGGTCTTATGTAAACAGATATTTTGTTGTCATGTAATTGGGTTATAGATACTGTACATTATTATTGACTTCATTATACGGGCAACACCTGGGATTGTCCTGCTGCTACCCAGCTTTTGGTGAGTGCATAAGCAAAGCAATTTGGTTCGGTTCACTTATATTAGGCTAGGTGGGACAGACATGGCTATATTTTATTGTATTGCAATGTAATAATAATTCCTATTTGTAAAGTGCAAACATATCACCTCTTAAGGTTTCAAGGCACTGGGGGCCGTCAGGGAGATTAAGTGAGCTATTACCCAGAGTCACATGATGCTAAGCTGCCACCGGTGCCACAGAGCGAACCGTGAGCCCGCGCTCCGGAGTGTATCGTATTGGTCTCCATAGATCGCTTTCCTCCTGAGACCTAAAGTAATTTCCTGGGTCGTTCATCTGTATTATTTATACAACATTTCCTACCCCGGTTGAGATAGTCAAGCGCTCTGATTTACGATGGGTTCCTGGCTGCACTTGGGTGTTCATAGTTGAAAGGGTGTTGTTTGTGATTTCATCTATATGGGATGGTTGGGTCACAGTGTACTGCGTGCCACTGCGTGTAAGCAGGGGTATTGTAGAGCTTCAACAACATCTATCGGTGCGGGCTGCAGCCTGTTAAAAACCTTGGACACCGGCACTTACTGTTTTACAAATTTACCACTGGTTGTGCTGCTTCTGTACCCGTACTCCTTGAGCTAATTTCAAATGTAGCCTTGCGCTTGGTGAGATACCAATGAAAGTGCCTTGGTTACTATCGGAAACCATTGGAATATCACTTTACATGTCTACTGAAAACATGGCTATGCAAGAAGAGGTCTGGTACAAGTGCTCATGCGCGTTCTGACCACAAGCCACGCCATTTAACTGACAGAAGGTTGAGAAAATGTTTGCTGACACATTCACACCCAAACACACAGCCAGGAGGTACATGTACAGCAAGTGAGCTGGAACAGGCACACACGAACACACACACACACACACACATGCAGGAGTACATAGATTGTTAAACAGTGTGCGCATGCGATCACATTGCAGGTCGTTTCTACTACTTGCTGTAGAAGGCGCGCTAAACTAAGGAATAGTATAATTTACTATTCCAACACCTTCCCTACTGTTGCACACGCTGGAGTTGGAATTGTAAATTATACTATTCCTAAGTCCAGCGTGCCCCCTACAGCAAGTCGCAGAAATGACTTGCGATGTAATGGTTTGCGTTGCGTTATACCGACCGCGTTGTAATCGCATGCGTTGTAGCACATGCAATGTAAACATCGCATATTTTGCCCACACACTAAAACACCAACGGACACACACACACATACATACATGTACACACAAACACATCAGTACAGAAACAGTGTATGCCTGTACACACTCATACAAGCAAAGGCACTCACAGTAACACACACAAGTAGTTATATTGTCAACAGTGGTAGCACACAGAGGTGAATACGTCATATCGATAATGTCCATACACAGAGCTTCAAACAAAGGCAGACAGTGACACAAAAAACAAAGACAATGGAAGGACCATCCAACAACAATGATAAAAGCATGAACACATAGACAGAGCACACAAATACGGGTGACTACCATGAATGCCACACATAACTCTATCTACCGATTACTACATTATAGGACGGGTGCATCCTTAGACCCTCTAAACCTCACAGGGTCCTTGGTGTCTAACAGGAGCCAGAGAGCTGGTGAGCTCTGTGCTTGAAGGGAGTGACACTGGCTTCTCCAAATACTCTCACAGGGCTGTGAAGACAGAGAGGTGTGTCCCAGAGAGGCAGACAGTGGTAGCCCTTGGCATGAACTGACTGACGTTGGATTCTTTGCTCCCACAAGACTCGAGAGATGAGGAAATCAGAGGACACGAAATCTACTACAGATGTCTACTTGAGTTGTTTATGTGTTCAACATCCCAACCTGGGATACTGCTCATAGGTTCTTCTGAGACAGTACGAAGAAAAATGCAGCAATCGTAACACAACGGCAGCGTGGAGACAAGTCGAAAAGAACTGAACGTGGATCATTTGACAAATATATTTATTCCTGTCAGTCATGAGTGTGCTCTTTCAGTTGACCATTGGTGGATGTGACTGTGTGACCACTGGCAAGATGGGGGACAATATTAATATCCTGCCATGAATTTGGTTGGAAGGAATTCTAGTGAAAGGACACAATCTGAAACTTGAGGTTGCAGAGGGGGATCTAAGGGATAGTGTGTTTGTGACAGTAAGGTGAGTGATGAGGTGTTGAGTGACTATGTCTTGAAAGGCAGTATGACCCTCATCCTACATGTAAACTAGTGAGAGGAATGGATGGATGGACCAAGTGCAAATTCAACACCAGCGTGACGTTACATAGGGGAGGGTAGAGAAGATGGCTGTAGGATGATCAGGGGGCAGGCTGAAAAATACTGAGGGCCCGATTCACAGAACTAACTTAAGACAAAATCCTAAACTTACTACCATTTTGGTATTCACAGAAGGCACTTACTCATTTTGGTATTCACAGAAGGCACTTACTCATTTCGGTATTCACAGAAGTTAGGAGTCCTAACTTTAGGACTCCTAAATGCCTTCTGTGAATACCGAAAGTCTTAAAATTAGGATTTTTCTCAGTTTAGTAGTAGTATAGTTAGGACTCCTAACTTTAGGACTCCTAAATGCCTTCTGTGAATACCGAAATTCTTAAAATTAGGATTTTTCTCAATTTAGTAGTCCTAAATTTAGGACTCCTAACTTTAAGACTCCTAAATGCCTTCTGTGACTACCGAAAGCCTTAAAATTAGGATTTTTCTCAGTTTAGTAGTAGTATAGTTAGGACTCCTAACTTTAGGACTCCTAAATGCCTTCTGTGAATACCGAAAGTCTTAAAATTAGGATTTTTCTCAATTTAGTAGTCCTAAATCTAAATTTAGGACTACTAAATTGAGAAAAATCCTAATTTTAAGACTTTCGGTATTCACAGAAGGCATTTAGGAGTCCTAAAGTTAGGAGTCCTAACTATACTACTACTAAACTGCGAAAAATCCTAATTTTAAGACTTTCGGTATTCACAGAAGGCATTTAGGAGTCGTAAAGTTAGGACTCCTAACTTCTGTGAATACCGAAATGAGTAAGTGCCTTCTGTGAATACCAAAATGAGTAAGTGCCTTCTGTGAATACCAAAATGGTAGTAAGTTTAGGATTTTGTCTTAAGTTAGTTCTGTGAATCGGGCCCAGGCTTTTGAAGGCATGGAGTGAGCAGGATTGAGATTATTTTAATTGAGTAATACGATTTGATCAACAAGATAGGAATAGAGTTAGAAGCGATAAAATGGTGTGATGTTTACGTTTGACATGGTTGTTCAAGCTTATGCCCTGCTCAACTTTGCCTGTGTGCTTTTCTGCTGACAGTTGTATAGGGTGCATTCCTCAAACATACTAGCTTAAAGAAAGGGTCTAGCCTCCTCTGCCTGTGCACAAACCAGAGTCGTAGGGGCCAGGGGTAAATATCGGAGGAGAGACAGAGACGGGGACAATAAAGCATGTTGCACATCAGGTGTTAGTTGATTACCCAGGCCTAGTCCATTTGTTTACATCATTTTATAAAGTTGATACCTGTTGTTGCTTTCACTAGTTAAAGGAGAAAGATAAACATGGCCATACACTAAAAGACAAAGTGATGTGAGCTGAAATATCAAGGTTACTAAAAGCAGTTCACATCTGCCTTGGAACCACTTGAGATAGGGAGTTAAGGAGACACTCAAGAGGTTGTCAGCAGCAGACAGGATGAGGAGAGATAAGAGTCGACGATGGTGAAGGATGAGGTGAGCAGGACTAAAGGAGACAGACATAAATAAAGGGGGTAAAGAAGGATCAGGACAAAGGACACAGAGGACAGACTACTACACGCTTATGTTGAAGAGTATTAGCGCCAGAAGAGGCAGAGGAAAACGAGAGCAGATATTGTGAGAGGATAAAAAGAGGCAACAATGAGAAGATATAGAGAAGGAACCGAGGATATGCTTTAAAGTTTCTGTTTTATCTAATGAAGGAGGATATATGTGCCTGCTACAGCCCACCTGCTTGCCACACTCTCTTGACTTTTCGGTGTCAAAATACCAATATTGTTTACACAACCTATTCCAACTAATCTGATGACAATGAACCAAGTCTAATTATTTTAGAAGATAATCTGGCCAGGCTCCAACATACACATGCTGTCAATCAATTCCTCTCTTCTGCTACCCATTACCCTACAGCATCATGGACTTTATATACACATTTATCCGAATGACAGTGATTGACAGATGTCACAATCATTTTTTTAGCCTGAAAGGATGTGTCTTAAATTAGTGTCCTTCATGTTGCTGTGCAGATTTTCAGCCCACGGGGCTCTCTTATCAGTAGGTCAAGTGTTTACATTTTGGAATATAGGTTGAGTGTAAACCAAGTTAAGAAGAGCATAATTGAGGTAAACCGTGTCTAAGAGTACATGATCTTTTTGCAAGTAGATTTTTTTTAAGTGTGATTTCTGTAAGAGAAGGTATGGACTTTACCAATAGTAAGCTGATTTTTGTTGATGGACACAACTGTTTATTTGAACAAAAGTTAATCAGATTGCTGAGCAAAGAATCTTACTGTCACATTCAGTCATATATATGTTGTGACATGTCGTTGGACTTGGCCATCTCTGCAGGGTCACGTCCAAACGTTCTGCCTTAACCTTCCTGAGTTCTGAAACCCTTTTTGTTGGCTCTTAGGACTGTGCACACTTTACCACTGCTAACCAGTGCCAAAGTGCGTGCGCTCTCCCCTTTAAACATTGTGAGATTTGCTTACACCCAATTGGCACTTTTAATTTACATGTAAGTCTCTACTAAAGTGGTACTACATGTACCCAACGCTTGTAAATTAAATGCTGTTAGTGGATCTACAGCACTCGTGTCACCCACTTACGTAGCCGTTTAAAACATGCCCCAGGCCTGCCATTGCAGCCTGTGCGTGTCGTTTTAAACTGCCATTCTGACATGGTAAAATAAATCATTTGTCAGGCCTAAACCTTTCTTTTTAATACACATTAGTTACCCCCATGGTATGCCCCTATCAGCCCATAGGGCTGGGTACAGGGTATGTGAAGATTGTATATGTACTTTTAACTCTTAAATGTCCTGGTAGTGAAAAACTTTTAAATTCGTTTTTCACTGCTGCAAGGCCTGCCTAACCCATTGGATAGCATTGGGTTACGGTATCACATTTACCTAGTGATGACTTCCAACTGGAAGCAGGTAGAAAAATCAAGTTTGGTCTCTAAAGAATTGTAATTTAAAACCATATAATGGTAAAATCCTATTATAAGTCACCATTCTGAAAATGCCACTTTCAGAAAGTTGGCTTTTTCTTCTACTAACCATTTGGTACCTGCAGCCTGATCATGGGTCACATGACTAAGTGTAGTTGGAAGTTGAACTTTGTGTAATCCTCCTAGACAGTACCACAAAAGAGGGTTTGAGCGCTGTCAGGATGGGCCAACTCTGACTTGATAGAAGGGTCAGAGCTGTCACCTACGACTCTCCAGATCATTCCCGAACCTGTGGAAGACTCAGAAGAAGCACTGCTGTGCTGCTCTACTGCACCAAGGTCTGCCCTGCTGCCTTGCTACTTTGCTGCCCTCCTGCACATTTGCCTGAGTGAAACGTACTAGACCTGCACCTGCACCTTGAATCCAGGATCACCAGAGTGACTCCAAGGGCTTGTTGGCTGGCCTCCTGATAATCTGAACCATCTTTAACCCTGCACTTAGAGTCTGCCTGCTGTGAGTCCTAACCCCTCAAGTGGCGTCCCTCCAGTCCTGGGCCCTTGAAAATCGGGATAAAGTTGCTTTTTCAGCCCAGCTGTTCTCTTCCCCCAGAACAGATGAAGCATGACACAAACCTGATGTAAGCCCGCATCGCAGCCCTTGCAGCTCATTGGAACGCCAGCTGCATGACACATCCCCTACGCAGACCCACATTACAGCGCTCACAGATAATCGGAAACACCAATGCAGCATGCATCCTTGACACAGACCTCGCATTGCTCCTCAGGATCTTTGCTGTGAAATGCACCGCATCCAGGACATAAGGTACATTTTTCAGCAGGCCTAATTTGACCCTTGTAGCTGGCCATGCTCCATCGCAGTCGGACTGAACATGTGACTTTGCCCCGGTCCGGCGTGACCAGATAATTTCAGTTAGCGATTTAAATTTTGGATATCTCTATTTCTCCTAAGTGCATTTTTTCATTTTGGTCTCAAATAAATTATTAAAATGTACTCTATTCTTTTTTATTGGATTGGGATTTTCCTTGTGTTATGTTTTCACTTTATTGCTGTTTGTGTGCTGCAACTGTAACTGTAAATGTAGGCCCTCAGATTCCGCTGACTGAAGCAGAGAACCACATGCCTACAGAAAGAGAGCCCATTCTCAGAACAGAAAGCAGTGTGTCTTTCAAGGGCCTTTCCCCAGAGAAGAAGGAGAACTGTAGGGCAGAAAGGGAGCTCAAGCTACAACTGGTCAAATTAAAACTGGAAGCAGAGGACAGAAAAGGTGAGGCTGAAAGGGCCTTGGCAAGGGAGAGGGCCAAGGTTGGGAGGGCTTTGGCTGAGAGGAAACTACAGCTGGAGCATGAGATGAGCATGAAGAAGCTGGGGCTCGAAGCCAGACAAACCTCAGAGTCCAGCACCAATGGTGGCAGCAATATCCATGTTCACTGGAGAAAAGAGGGTTCACATCCCCACTGATCTGATGTTTAGCATTGTTATGGGGGATGACATAGATAATGGTTTGAGGCCTATGAGGTTGGTCTGGAGATACAAAGGAACCTTGAGGTGGATTGGGGGGGAGGCAGTCTCTGGAGGCATATTCTCAGTGAAGGGGGGATACCCTGTGAGCCGTAGGGAAAGGGGACCAGAAAATATTGGCTCACCCCGGAAACGTATAGGCAAAGTTTAAGGAAGTTAACACAATTGTCCTGGGTAGATTGTGTGGGTAGTTTTTGCAAGCCACAGGATGGTTGGGAGTGGGGCAGTGATACGAGTGACTACAAAGAGCTGTACAATTTGATTGCAAGGGAGTACATGCTCAGTCTTTGTTTTACAGAGCTGGGCCAACACCTAGTGGATAGTAAGTTCCCTGACACCAGGGAGCTTGCATCTGTAAGTGACCCCAAGAAGGGTGATTCAGGTTCCCCACAGTAGATTGAAGGGGAGGTCAAAGAAGACACAGACTAGTACCAGGCGGTAGCCCAGGGCACCCCTTTGCCAGCCCTGGTGCTTTGATTTTTCTGAGCTAAGCCACAAGCAGCGGAGGTCTGTCTGTCCTAAGAAACCACCAAGAAGTGGGATGTCTATAGAAGTGGTCAATATGGCCGTAGGGTTAATTACACCCCAGGGGCAGGTATTAGAACGTGCCCTAGTCTTTCTTAGTTGGGAGATAGAGTCATACCGTAAGTTGGGGATCCCTGAGGATGGGAGTCATCACTTTTACCAAGTCAAAGTGAATGGGATCCCTGCCACTGCTCTGAGGGACACAGGGACACCCATACCATCACAATGGGAAGGCTGGTTTACCCAGAGCAGTACACTGGACAGGTGTGTACAGTAATTCAGGCTGAAAGGCAGGACTTTTTTCACCCATGACTCTGGTATCCCTGGAATGGTGTGGTAAGGTGACCCAAAGGTAGAACAAAGTAAGTCCCCAAATGCCAATTTACTGCATTCTGGAAATTGAGTTACCACAGTTGTTGGAATAGCTGGGGTGCCCTAAAAGCTCAGGTTTCATGGGGTACCTCTCACAAACGGAGGGTATAGGGGGCCAGATGGAGGGGCGGCAGGAGGAAAAGGTCACTCCTGACTGTTGTTCAGCCTCAGGGTACAGAAAATGGGCTGGAGAACCAGTGTCAGAATACCACTCCTAGACTGGTAGAAAGGACTATAGTAGTAGGGTGCATAACACCTGGGGCTGTTGCCCCCACTCTGAGACACCGCAAAGATCAGAGAACCCTTGAGCTCCATTAGAGTACTCCTTACCAGCCCCAAGGCTGGAAGTAAGGCCTTCCCAAGGTCCCCACTTGGAGATTCCAAGTGGCAGTAGATGGCCTGGAGTCTGGCTCTTGACACTGGTTACTGTGCTTATGGGTAGAGTTATTCTTGGGTTGGGGGCAGAAGTCTGCTACTGGGGTTGTTGGTCCATGTCACTCTGTTGGTAATGGTGGTACTGTCCGCCTACTGGGATGCATCTGTGAGCCAGTGAAGGTTAGGCACATCACAGATGGGGTACATAAGTGACGAGAAGTGTTCCCCACATGTCAATCCAGTGGATCAGGAGAGTGTAGACAGAGGAACCCAACAGAGTTAAGAGGGGCATAGAACTGAAAATGATTTCTTCAGTAGAGAGCATCTGTCCATCTTCTATTGTCTAAGCAGGGAAGCCTAAAAGATACTGATTAGTCTACCCTGGCTTTTAGCTGGAGGGCTGTTGGCTCCAAAACTCTCTGCATCCAGTACTTAAGGTACATTTTTCAGCTGGACTAACTTGATCCTTGTACCCGTACTCTAATGCGGTCAGCCTGAACTCTCGTTCTACTAATTGGATTTGTGTTATTTGGGTATCAAATAGTGCATTAAAATTAAGGCTCCCTGTTTTCCATTTTTGCAGATTTTTACAGATAAATACAGACAGAAAACCATTTATTTTCTTGTCCGCATTTATTTTTAAATGTGGATAAAAATGGAAATTGGGTGCTTTTTGAGGGATTTTAAATACACTTTGCCTTGACTGCCCGGCCAATAGGTGTGTGGATTGATAGGTAAGGGGGTTAAAAAGAAAGGAATTTTAGTAAAGAGGCTTAAACAGCAGTAGATATGAACAAGGCTGGTACTGAAATGTGCATATTTTCATGTAAGTGCATTGATTTATCTGTGGGTGTTCATATCACTGAAACCTGGCAGGCAATCAAGAATGACTGCATATTTATTGGTTAAATAAATGTAAAAATATACCAGTTTCAGCTTTACTTTTTTTCACAAAACCCATAATAAATATGGATAAATACAGATAAAGTTGACAAAAAATAAATATGGATAAATACAGACAGAAATGTCAAAAGAATAAATACCATAAAACCGGGAGCCCTAATTAAAATGTACTCTATTTTACTAAATTGAGGTGGGAATTTTCTTGTGTTGGGTTTGCATTTTATTGCTGGTTGTGGGCTGTATACTTTACACATTGCCTCTAAGTTAAGCCTGTCTGCTCTTGTGCCAATCTATCAGAGGGTTAAGCACAGGTTAATTTTGTGACTTGAGTTGTTCACCCTGATTGGGACTGTGGCTGATGCTCAATCAGGGTTTCCCCACCTCAGGCCAACAACCCAATTTCTTACACATGTGAAATCTTACACATCAATATATTGGGTGTACCTGACAAGTGCATATTACGAAGATTAGCTTTTGCAAGATGGAAGAGGCCAAACACATATGCACACCAAGTGAACCTCCACTCAAAGGAACAATGTGTCTTGATCAAAATTAAGTCACCATTTGTCCATTTCAAAAAGTTCTTCCATTCAAATTTCTTAGCATCAGGCCTTATTTATGCATTTAATTAGTTTTTTGTTTACCTTGAATTTGGCAGGAGATATGCATTGTAAATTGGGGAAAATACTTTAACATATATTGTAAAAGATTACATAAGCAATCATCTCAGAGTAAACCTAAAAAAAGGGTTCCTAAAGTTTTTGAACAGGAGTGTTTTAGGGCCTTTCTTCAATGAGGCTATGTTGGAAGACAGCACAAAGTCCCATGACCAGGGCGCATTAACGAAAAGGCTTAGGGCCATACTCAAGTCCACAGAACCGGCGTGCGGACCGCCGTACTTGTGGTGGGGGTCTGACCACTGCCACCACTGTGGGTCCACCTGCATTAATTTGAGTGTGGTAGTCGTACTGACACAGGACCGCCGCCTCAGCTGGAATTCAGGATCCCGTGGCGCAGCGTAAAGGGCCAGGAATATGGTGGAGGTGCTGTTGCCGCACTACCGAGTATATTCTGACTTTCATTTCCATCGCCCATTTCATGGCGGTGAGCCCGCCCACAAAAAGGTGGCGGACATGGAAGTAAAGGAACCCTAACAGGATCCCCTGTCACTTCTGGGCCTGAAGGTGCATGCAGGGTGCACATGTTATGCTCCCTCTGAAATTGCACCCCTGTTTCTGCATGGTATGGCATGCATGACATGGTGCATGTCACACCATGCAGGAATGTGCTGCAGGCCCTGTCACTGCGGCAGTCTACGGTTAAGGCTCTCCTATGAGCCTTAAACAGCCACCGCCATGAGCAAGCACCGCCCCCGCCATGGAATATAGTGGAACTCCAACAGGCAGCTGCACAGCGGTCTTGGCGGTCCTCCTGTCTGCCCAGAGGTGGTGGGCCAACAGGAGGACTGCCAAACTCGTAATCAGGGCCTTAGTTTTCACTTTTGTCCTCTTTTCTCTTTCATGATTTCAATAATAGCACTTGGTTTCCTCTCAGTAGTCTGCAGCCTTCTTAGAGATCTTTCTGTGAATGTATAGATGTGTTGCTGTGGATACAGTGCTTCGCATATGAAGCAGCAGGTGTTGGGGGGACTTCTGATTTGGTTTGAGATGTAATGCCACTTGTGGACATCATGGCAAACATATTGCGTTCTATACATAATTTAGAGAGCTTTGATTCAGTTTCCTAAAGCCACTGGTTTCTTTGATTCAGAAATCATTGTCTATTGAATTGAGACATTGTTAATCATATAAGATGTGTTTTAGCCTTTCTACATTTCTATAGGCCATGTTGGTGTATACTTCCACCTCCATTGGAATACCTGAGGGACTATTTTACTTCTGAAAAGTACTTCGGTCTTTTCACATCTAATTTTCTATCTCATCCGAGCATTGTCTACAGAAAGCAATCCTGTATTTTAATTGTGTTGAGGTGCAGCAGGATTTTTTTATTGCTCTTGTTAACATTCGAATGGAAGTGTCAAGAATATTTGACTTAATCTTGAGGCTGCAAGTAAATTTGCCTTAAACAGGACTGTTATAAGTGGTCACCTTAGAATTTCATTACTACTATGAAATTGAGAAAATGTCAGAACTATCAATTTTAATTATCGAATTGTCGCAATTAAAAACACTAAGGGATCACCTATCTCTATCCAAAAGTAAAACAGCCCCAAAATCTTTTACCTTATAAAGGGTGCCTTTCTCAACTAGTTCCGGTAGGAGGGAGCATTACAAGTTCATATCACAGATAAAGCATTCTGCTTTTCCTTGTCTCTTGATGGGTCAGATATCAGGAAGCAGTTTCTTATTGTATGACCAGGGCCAGTCTGTATGTTCTTGGTAAATGCATTTTTTGTACAGTGAACAGTCTAACAGCTCCTATAATACCCATGTGTATGGGGACTGTGCTTGCTGTAAACCTGTGATAGCAAGATAGTTATAGTTAGGACCTATTTTCCATAGGAAATCTGCAACATTCTATTCCCATTAAGTCTGGCGCCGGTTGATGAATCCTCGCAACATTTTCCAAACTTTTGGCCAGCTCCGCTCCGCTCCTACCCTGAAAGTTTTGCGATGATCCGTCAGGCGGGAGCCGAGAAAAAAGGGGGGTCCCAAAACGCGTTTTCTCCATGCAATTTCCCATAGGATCTGTTGTCGCAGCTACAGCCCGAACCGCTGAACGGAATTACACCAAATTTGGCAAAGAGGTAGTCCTCAGTTCAGACTCGTGCCTTTTGCATAAATGGTGTGAATCTGTTCAGTAGTTCCTGAGAAAATTAGGGTAAAAAAGTTAGTGATATCTATGGCCGGGGAGGATCCGCGGACCCTACCCGCACCGTATGCGCACCCTCCCCGAACCGAGCGCGCACCCTCCCGTTCGCGCGCTGAATGCTAATTGGCTGTCGAGTGTCTGTCTACATTCGAAACCAGGAACTGTTGGCGGTCATTTTCTGCCTCGGTGATGTCATTTCAGATGTCATCAGTGATGTCACTGACCATGTCATGAGTGATGTAATATGTGACGTCATCAGCAGTGCATTGCGGGGGCGCGAGTTATAGTTAGCTGAACTAACTATTACAGGGGAATTTCTAGGGTTTTGTATGAGGGAAATATCCAACTTACTATAACGCCCCTGAAACCTTTTTTTTTTTGTGTGAATTTCTAAGGTTTTTTAAATGCCAATTCCGAACTATAACGCCCCTGAAACCTTTGGTTTTTTCAGTGAATATATATATATATATATATATATATATATATATAGAGAGAGAGAGAGAGAGAGAGCGAGAGAGAGAGAGAGATGTGTGTGTATATATATGCATATATATACACACATACATGCACACACACATATATCAGCTCTTTGGCACAACACAACACTTGATATTTTTTCTTCACACAGTACTTAACCTTTATTACAGCATCGTTTAAAGCTCCCTGCACAACCTTGGCCCGGGATCTAAGTGTCTGGTACTTTCTGTTATCTCTCCGAGTTGTCCTTGATGTGCTCTGCAATTACAACATCTCCTTAATTTAATGAACCCCAACACCTGCAGATTAGGATTCAAGTGCTGCTCACCCACTAAAGCACATCTGCACTGACTGCTGGACCTTTGAACAGCACTCTTTGGGAAGATTTAATGGCCTGCAAGACCAGGCAACATTTTTCTAAGAAAATTGGAAGAATCCCTGATGGGCTGGAGGCTGTGCGTTCAGCTTCCCTGTGGTGATGTAAATTTACAGACAGCCTCAGCTTCCCCCACTTCGCCCCTACAGACAATTATCCATCCATCCTTTGACATAAGTTCGAAGGTAATTAAAGCGCTGGTCTGCATCACCGAGAGCCAGCCTGAAAGCAGCATCTTTAACCGAACCTCTCTAAATCGCATCCCAAATGAAAATGCAAGGAAGTGCATTAACATTGAGCACCTATGCACCATGACCAGAGGGTAATGGCTTTCCACAGAGAGCCCATTGACAGATGTTTCTCATTTGCACTGCCTGCTACACTGCACTACATCTGTCCACCTTGTTTGAAGAGATTGTATCTAAAATTCTGCAGGATGCAGGTATGGGGGGCATGTATGTATATGTACTTATGGTTGCATATCAAAATATTGTCGTCAAAAATATTGTTTGGCATACATTTGGTGGCCTTTATATCGGTTGCAACTCATTGTCCCATTTGGAATTGATTTTCTATAATTAAATCCAATGGGAACAATACCTTTGAAAAATGATATTTAGGACACAATCTATATGTCAGTCAATATTCTGAGCAGAGTAATGCTGTATCATACTATATTTATGAAGCATGAACTTAGCTACAAAGCAGTGGGGTGCAGTGCGGAGCAGAAGATACACCAATATAGGAATAAAGGGGCGGACCCTTGAGATACCATACGATATAGGGGAGACCAGGGTGGCAACGAGGGCGGGCAGAGTGGTTATTATTCAGCAAGACCTGAACTTTTTCAGGGGTCCCTATTCATGCTGCAAAATGTATTTCTAGATTTGGAACTAAACCTGTCCTGTTCATTATTGATGAAGCTGCTAATGGGACTATATAAAAATATTGCACCAGATATTGTTTTCTCTTTTTATGGAGTATATGTGTTTAAAACTTAGAAGTAGGTGTTCATGCTATGCTGGGTCCAGCATAACATTTTTGTGGTAAGTCTTGCATAAACCTCTGATGTACCTGGGGTTGGGGAGATGCCTAACTATCGTTTCAAACAATTACAGCACAACAACCAGTTTGGCCTCCTTATGACTGTGTTGTGTATCCAAATTAGCACTGCAGTTATAATGGAACAAAAAAGAGGTTACATACATTTTTGATCACTGTATAACTTTAAAGATATACGTTGCTGTTTACGTGAGATTGTGGAACAATCCGGGGTTAAAAGACATTATGCAGGCGTGGCACAGTCAACTTCTACTATGTTTCCTGTTGTAGTCACTCCTTTTCGTAGGTTTCCACAGCCCATATTGTGGCACTGTTTTCTTGTGACCTGGTCCTCATGCTAAATACACGGGTTCCCAACTTATGATGTTACTGTTTCTCTTTTTAAGAGCCCTGGTACCAGTGCTAATGTCAACACTCACATTGTCATTGGCTGACGAATCTGATCCTCTGCTTGCTTATCTACTTCTTAAATGAAAGCAAAACCAGACAATACAAAATATACTAATATAAAGCAATTCAGTGCTGCCCAGTCTAACTAACTAAGCAGAAGAGAGAATAACCCATGCAAGGGCAATCAGTGCCGGATTACAAAATAAGCAAAGTAGACACCAGTCTATGGGCCCCACTCCTTTTAGGGGCCCCACGACAATGGATCAAAATAATATTGATTTGATCTTGAAAGAAAATTACAATCAAGATTTCTTGAATATTGTTTGCAAAAGATTTAAAAAAATGAATCAACTAAAGAAACGAAAACTTTATATTAAAGACACTATAGAGAATAGGACACTAAAATGCTGGCATCATTATACGCTATGATGGCTTTGCTTGTCCCAGTTATGGGGCTCTTTGTGCTATTATTGCAAGCTTTTCAATGAATAAAAAAAAAGAGAGAAAATACTGTATTAATATATGTACCCATTAACAACTTGAACTACATAAACCAGAGACATCAGATTCACATAGCAGTTTGTTTCTTAAAAGCTCATCTTCTGGCAACTGTCAGTCTGTAAATTAATCTAGTGCATTGGTTATTAGGAGACAATTTGTGAGGGGGGCCCTGAAATTTTGACTGCCTAGGGGGGCCTCCACGGAGTTTAATCCGGCACTGAAGACAATCCAAGTGAAAGAGGCTACTCCGCATGGCTGTAGTTCAAGAGACTACAGCTGCTGCGGGTAATGCCTTTGAAATGGTCATGGCCATGCCACTGAGTGGTTGTTTTTTTATTATGTCCAGTGCTGTGAGATCCTCATGGTCAGGCCAAAGATTGTGAAGGACAGGCACACAATTTTGAGTTTAATGGTGGGTTCCGGTGAGAGCCTACACATCTTCAGAAGAACTAGGGTGCTTGGATCAATGTATTAATAGCTAACTCCACTGTCTGAATTCACCCTTCCCCCCTAAGCAGTGCACACACATATATGGCACATTGCTCAATCAGAGCATGTTGGCATATTACAAATAAAACACTGATTCTCTTGGCTCTGTGAATTAAGTTAAGCTCATGTTACCTTCATATGCTGCTCAGACTCACATTCCTTTCCCTTTAGCTCTGGTTAGTGCCCAGTCTTTTAGGTAAAATGCAGAAGTCCACTTTTTGACATCACACTCTAACAGTACTCCTTCCTGCATCTCCACAGTATTTCATGTCGCTCACGTCCACCTCATCTTCTGCACTTGATATACATATATCCGTTTCCACATCCCAGGCTCTCGGTTTTCCATTGACTTCACGTTCATTGCCTATTTTCTATGTCCACTTGCCCGTGTTTCCACATCACGTGGTTATAGTCATTCCGCCACATTTCTTACGCTCAAGTTGTATCAAGTGCATCTCGACTATGAGTATCAAGGAGTTTAGACTGGGATATGTAGGATTATAAGGCACCAGAATGTCTATTTATATATGTGAGCGTAGACTCCTTTAACCCCTTCAGTGCCCATGACGAGCTGGACTCGTCATGGGCCGCGGTGGCGCTGTGCCCATGACGAGTCCAGCTCGTCATAGACCCCGCCCGCTAATGCAACGGCCGGCACTGGGCGGGGAAAGGGGCGGGCACTGAAGGGGTTAAAGAGTTTTCATTTCTCATGCTAAGGCATTGTCCCATTGGCTAACTTGAAGGTCCATAATTACTCATGCGTCCTCCCCAAGTCAGCTATAGGACTGGCAAAATGGAGACCACCTCTACGTAATATGTTCATCATATTCAGTCACTTCTATTGTTTTAATGGCAAATGTTATGATTTGTTTTATGGTTTGTTTGTCAGGTTCGAAATCATCTCTCAGAATTGGGATGAGGGGGCGTGGTCTGGCCACGCAGGAAGATGGCCGCCTGACAAGTGAGCTCCGTCGCGGGATGGACCCTTAACAGAAAAATTCCTACCTCACGTCTGCTTTGGAGTCCTCTTCTTGTGCCCTGCGACAGCCGGAGAGTGGTGGGCACGACTTGGGTGTGCTTCCGGCGATGTGACGGCGAAGTCTCCCCGGTGTTTGCTGCTCGGATGACGGAGTGGTGTGGAGCTGCGCGTCCGGCGGGGCTCGCCTGACGTATTTACACAGGCTGCTTCTCCTCCCTCCTTAAGCCGCGCCTATGCCACGAAGACCGCCTGCCCCCATGAGGCCGCGCCTTTGCTGCTACTGAAGAGCGCTCGTCTCCTCATGAGGCCACGCCTCCGCTGCTGACGACGGGCGCCCGCCTCCTCATGAGGCCGCGCCTTCGTTGCTGACGACGGGCGCCCGCCTCCTCATGAGGCCGCGCCTTCGTTGCTCCTGATGACTGTTTGCCTCCTCATGAGGTCGCGCCTTTCTCAACCTGCCTGCAATACTTCTCTTCAGGAATGTCACCTGACAGGAGTTAGATTTTTTGGACGTGTCGTCGCTCAGCCACTGGTAGGATAACTTCCTTCTATACTCCTGTTGTGGCACACATGTCATTCGCCTCAATCAGCCAATGAGCATATTATCAGGTCAGCAAGCAATTTGCGCTTCATCACGCTAAACTGTTCTTCAAAGCTGGGAAATTTTTTGCTGCAGTTACAGTTTCGCGCCTTTTTGACTTTTGGTTACAATTGACGCTTCATGGCCTCCTTTAGCGCAGTATATATGCCCTACACAAGAGAGTGCTTTCTTCTAACGCCATTATAGCGCTCATGTCAACTCCTTCAGTCAGGCTGTGCCTTTTCTGCTTTGACTATGATTACTTTGCATTCTACAGCCCTGTTCATATTGCTGTGCATGTAGCTGTGCTTATTGTTATTACCATAAACGCGCGTATGATGTTTCATTTTATCTTACCTCTATTTACATACCTGTGAATATAGCGACAGTTGTTACCATATTTACAAGTGTAGGCAGTGGGGGTCATTAAGCAATGATACACTTTTACATTTTACTGTCTAGAAACGCGTTATAAGTTTCTTTTTGCTTATTAATGCTGTACATATACAGTTATCAGGTGTTTCTTTTGCATGTCTTGGTGTTGTTCTGCAACTATATATAAGCATTCCTTGGCAGCAAGACGGCTTTACGTTCTTTCAAAGTTTTTATTAAACATTCTCCTCAAATGCCTGCCTCTAAGCAAGGAAACAAGGCTTCTAAACCACTTCTTTTTGCAGAAGCTCTCAAGCAATCCACCAGTATGCCTACAAAAGACAATGCCTCCTCTCCTTCCGCCTCACCTCAGGCGTCGACCTCTAATGGTGGGCAGGCGTCGGCGGCAGCTTTGCAACGTATCCTGCACGAAATATCCGAGGTCAGTCGTCGGTTAGATGACATGCACCTCACAATCACATCACTAGCTGAAGAGACTAAATCTATTAAGACAGAACTCACCACCTTTCATACGAAGTTTGAATCCCTTGATTCTAGGGTCTTGGCAGTGGAGAATCGATTGGAATCTCTTCCAAATCAAGACCGGGACCTTTTACTCTTCCATAGTAAACTCATTGACTTGGAAGACAGAAGTAGGAGGGACAACATTCGTTTTTTTGGCTTTCCAGAACGCATTGAAGGGCAGAATTCCAGTGTATTTCTGTGTCGTATACTCCCAAAGCTAACTGGTATTCCTTTCAATCCACCCCTGGAGATACAACGTGCTCATAGAATTGGTCCTCCACGTGATGATCCTGCCGCACGTCCACGACCGATTATTGCCTGTCTTCTTCGTCATGAACAAACAAGACAAATATTATCTGCGGCTCGGCTGCAAGGCTCCTTTTCATTTGAAGGTCATCGCATTTTTATGGCAGCTGATTTCTCCAAGGAAACTAATGAGCGGCGGAAAGCCTTTCTCTCCATGCGACCTCAACTGCGTCAGCTAGGTATCAAATATGGCCTATTCGATCCAGCACGCTTTCGCGTTACCAAAGATGGAGTCTCTAAGGACTTTTTCGACCCCGAGCATCTTCAACAGTTCCTGGACCGTCTTCATCCTCAAGAAATGGAGGTTCTTACTACACCCTCACAGCAAGCTCAGTTCCATTCACCCTCTAAGTCTTCCACTACATTGTCAGATCGCAACAGGCGCCCTCCTAGCAGCCCCCGACCAAGGGGAAGGGATTTTGAACGTCTTCATCGCTCACAAGAAGATAGGAAAGCTGCAATTCAATCGGTCTCGGTTGCTACGTTTTCACAAGATCTACAGAGAGACAAGTCACGGTCTCCTCTTAAAACTCCTTCGGATGCGGACTGAATAATCCTTTCACTCCTAGAAATTGTTGTCCTTAATACTATTGGCAGTTAGCTGTAGATTCTCTTGTCTTGAGAGTCTTATTTTTTACTGTTAATTATTTACCATATTTTTCACATGTTTTGCTGTTCTTATAATATCTGCTTGTCCCTTTTTTACCTCTCTCTTTCTAGCTTTTCATCTTATTTTCTTTTCTCCTTTAGCCTGCTTACTGTTATTCCTCTGCCTAATAATAATTCCATTCTTTCTTCTTCTTACATTCATTGCTTTCCCTGTTACAATTTATTGCCTTAAATATTTCCCCAACAATTTTGTATCTACTGGGGCGTCTTGGCGCTTAATGGTTTAATTACAGTTTTATTATTCTACTTGCATGTTTCTATGTTGGTTTATTTAAACACGCATTGTATGCCTTATGATATTAGGTTACTTTACATTTAATCATCACTGGATTCTCAACCTCTATTTTGCTCTACCTACCTTTTTATTACACCTAGGTTCTTTTCCACAATGTTATTCTGGGCTTCCCTTTTATATCATTATTACTCTCCTAATCTTTTCTCTTTTCTGTGGGGTCCTTTCCCGTGGCGGTGCTCTAGTGCGCCCAGGCCCGCGGGTAACAGTCTACGGTCTCGTGTTCTCTCTTTGCTTTTACTCAATATTTTCTAGTTCTCTTTAATATTATATCACCTCTCTAAATCTTATCTCCCTTTTTCTTCTTTTTTCATCATTCTTCTTATCGCTTTTTTCATGTATTCCATTTAAATCGTAGTTTCGTTTCTATTTATTTTATCCTTGTTTCCCTTTCTTTTTGTCATTTCTTTTCTTTTTCCTTTGTTTGGCTTAACACGTTGTTTTGTGCTCCATTCTACGGTTTCTGATTTTTACGTTGTTCTAATATGGCAAAAACACACTCTCTTAATGCAATTACTTGGAATGTACATGGTCTCACCCATTACATAAAACGGAAAAAAGTTCTCTCCTACCTTCAGACTAAGCATGTAGATGTAGCCTTGCTTCAGGAGACCCATTTGGATGCTCTAGAATCAGACAAACTTTGTAGGGATTGGGTGGGTAAAGTTATACATAGCAGCATTCAACAAGATGAATCCACGGACACAGGCCCCCTCCGCAAATGTGGAGTTGCAATTCTTCTTCGCAAGTCCCTTCCGGTCACTGTTTCTAAAACATGGTCAGATGTAAATGGCCGCTATGTTTTTGCTAAACTTAAAATTGGTGATTCTCACGTTTGTGTAGGGTCTGTATATGCCCCTACAGGTACCAAGAAAACATTTTTTCTTCAACTATCCCGATTGTTGCTTGAAATTAATGCATCGCAATATTTGATTGGTGGTGACTGGAACGTGACGCAAGATTCTATTCTAGATAAAACTGGTCCATTAGATAGGGGTAATGCGTCAGATAGAGCTTTGCTAGGCGATATTGTGTCAGATATCGGGTTGGTTGACCATTGGCGTATCAGTCACCCAACGGATAAGGAATATACTTTCTTTTCGTCGACTCATGGTACGTTTTCTCGCCTTGACTACTTCCTTATCTCACAGAACGCAGTTAAGTTGGTCACAGATTCCTGCATCTTGGAAGCGGCATTGTCTGACCACTCTCCGGTTCTCCTTTCCCTAGACCTGGGACTTTCTAATCCTGGACGTAAGCCCTGGCGAATGAACATTCAGCGCCACAGAACTCCTGTTGGTAAATCCCAACTGCAGTCACACCTTCAAACTTATCTTTCTAATAATCAGGGATCCGTGACTTCCAGCAGGACTCTTTGGGCTGCTGCTAAGGCTACTTTAAGGGGTCAACTAATGCGCGATGCAGCACTCGCTAATAAGCAAAATGCGAGGAAGCAAGTGGAACTCGAACATGACATACAAACCTATTCTCGCCTATATATCACCTCTCCGTCCCTACAAAATCGGAAATTGCTTGAACAAGCCCGAATGGCCTTAAACAGTCTTTTTACATCTAAGGCAGAATACGCCTTACAGAAAATGAAAGGTCGACATTATGAGCAGGGAGAAAAGGCGGGAAGGTTATTAGCCGCACAGTTGCGTCAAAGGGAGGCATCTATGGCCATTCCGGCCATCAGATCTGCGCAAGGACACTTGTGCACAAAACCTCATGACATTGTCAATGAGTTCGCCTCCTTTTATGAATCTCTCTATACTTCTGATAATCGAATGGATTCGGATAAGATGACGGCATTCCTTGCGAAAGTGCATCTCCCTTCTCTTTCAGCGGATGGTAAGGCCATCCTTGAGGGTGAAATAACTAGGGATGAGGTTTCCAGTGCGATAGCTGCTCTGCCCTATCACAAGGCCCCTGGTGAGGATGGGTTTCCTCCTGAATTCTATCGTTGGGCGGGTCTCAATATTATTGACACTCTACATGCTGCATTCCAGGAGGCGGATGCTGCATCTTCACTGGGTTCCCTTTCTAACAAAGCTATCATTGTCGTGCTACCAAAGCCAGGCAAAGATCCCCAGCTTTGCAGTAGTTATCGTCCCATTTCTCTGTTGAACTCTGATATTAAAATTCTGGCCAGTATCCTTGCGTCTCGTCTGCGTAAAGTCTTACCTTCTTTGATACATCATTCCCAAGTAGGCTTTGTACCGGGACGCTCTTCCCGGAATCATCTGCGTTCCCTGTCCCATGCACTGTGGTCGGCTCAACATCTCACAGATGATGCGTTAGCCCTTTCACTTGACGCAGAGAAAGCGTTTGATCGCATCGAATGGAACTACCTTTTCACGGTCATGGAAAAATTTGGCTTAGGTACAAAATTTATTGATAAAGTGCGTTTACTTTACGATCATCCTTCTGCTCAAGTGAACTGTGGTGGATTTCTATCTGATACCTTTACAATCAAGAGAGGGACACGCCAAGGTTGCCCACTATCCCCCCTTCTGTTTCTTTTAGCTATGGAACCTCTAGCTGCAACCATCCGTCAATCTAATGAAGTTTCTGGTATTCCCCTCCCTATTGGACATTCTAAAATATACCTGTACGCTGATGATATTTTACTCACCCTTACTCGTCTTCCTCGGTCGATCCCCTCTCTTCTTCAAATTATTAATGATTTCTCTTCCTTTTCAGGTTATAAGATTAATTGGGACAAAAGTGAGGCTCTACCTATTTCTAATGGTACCACAAAAGCTGCCATCTTTGGTTTTCCTTTTCGTTGGCAGGCCTCACGCCTCAAATACTTGGGTGTCCTAGTTAATAAAGGGTTACAGGACATGGTTACAGATAATCTATCTCCTCTTATCTCCCAAATGCGTCGGGACTTTGATAAATGGAAGGCTCTGGGTCTTTCTCTCTGGGGTAGGGCTCAGGCTGTTAAAATGGTTACTCTTCCGAGATTTATTTACATTCTAGGCATGCTTCCCCTACAGATTCCCTTATCCTTACTCCGATCAGTAGATGCCCAGATTAAAACCTTCATTTGGGGTAATGCCAAGCCACGTCTTGCCATAACTAAGCTGAAGGCTCATCAGTTATCTGGTGGCATTGGTCTCCCATCCATTGAACACTACTCCTTGGCGTTACATATCTCCCAACTCTCATATTTTTTACCTGGTATTAAAGACTTGCCACAATGGGTCCAAATAGAACGACATCTTCTATCCTCAGAATCGAATCTTACTCCTTTGTATGGTAGTGGCACTAGCCGTCTTGACCCGAAAAATCCGATTTTATCTGCCATGCATAAATCCTGGCAGAGAAGTCATAGGCTGTTGGGTTCGAATCCAAGAATTCATATCAAAGCCCCCCTATGGAATAATTCGGGCATTCGTATCAATGGTCGTATGTTATCCTGGCCTGAATGGCGTGCTGCAGGTATCCTCTATCCGGATCAGCTTCTGCATGATGGGGATTTTAAGCCATTCTCTCAGCTAAGAGTAGAATTTGATCTTCCCCTACACCATTCTTCTAAATACCTCCAGCTTCAGCAATGTCTGAAGATCCATATGGGGTCACCGCCATGGATATTACAAGATTCCCCTATTTTATCCTATTTGCACGTTTGGGGGAAATTTAAAGGTGTTACCTCCGGCATATATAAAATTTTATCGTCCCACCTCTTCTCTAAACCCCTTTCACATGATCTTCAGCGTAAATGGCAAGTTCGCCTCTCAATTTCCTTTTCTGACATTGAATGGGATCTGATTCTGGAGAATTTGAACAAGGGAGCCCGTGAATCAAGGCTTAAATTTTGTCTTTTTAAAATACTACACGATTGGCACTGGTCTCCAGTCAAATTGCACAAAGCTGGCCTTCTTTCCCATTCCAATTGCTGGAGATGCTCCAATTCAGGTTGCGATATTACTCATATCATTTGTGATTGCCCTAGTATCCGATCTTATTGGGCTTACATTGGTACTACTTTGAATTCCACTATGCCCCTAAAATTGCCACTTACACCAACTAATATCCTCCTGCATGATGTCCGCCACTCCCCAAAGCTCTTGAAGCCACAACTCCGTCTTTTTCATATCTCACTGGCTACTGCTAAAATATGTATCCTGCGTCATTGGAAATCATCTTTGCCTCCCTCTCAGGAAGATTGGTTGGTAGCGATGATACAGACTGCCTCACATGAACGCACAATCTATAACCTTCAGGACCAAGCTGACACCTTTCTCCGAATTTGGTCTCCATTTCTTAAATCAAATTCTGCTAACTCCCCTGCTTCTACTTCTATCCAAGCACATTAATCTGCTTTTACCCTCTCTTGTCCTTTGTTTATTTCTTTTCTTTTTCTTGTCTTCTGTACTCTCTGTTTTATTCGCTACAGTGTTCATCTGTCTCTATCTAATCATTTTACCTTTGTTTTATCTATTTATTTATATTTCCTGCACTTCTATTGTCTAAGCTCCTTCCCTTTTTCCTCCCCTTATAGGTTATGTCTTTATAATATATCATTTTATGTCTTGACATAATTATTACTTCAATTAGTATTTATATATTTAAATGCATATTTATATCATATTTATCTAATATTTATTCATCAGTATCTTTTTGCATTATTTCTCTCAACATGGATCTATTTTCTCTTCATTGTCTGTTGTTTATGCTTTGATGTATTTGTTTTACAAAACTTTAATAAAAAATTTCAACACAAAAAAAAAAGGGAATGAGGAACTTGGCCTGGCGCCTAAGTCCTGAAGGGTGAATACGTTCAACCCAGGTGTCCTCAAAGTAGTCTACATGAACATAGTTTGTGTTCATAGTTTCTATGAAATTGTGAGTCTAGCACTGATTCTTAGTAATTTGCTGCTTCATTGAGGGAACAAAGCCTAAAGATATGATTTTCTTAGGTTACTAAAGCAAATTCACAGTTTTTTGTCTGTCAGTGTCACATAATCATTTACTATTGCCTCTATTAGTGCAGATAAACTTGTTGATAATCGACAATATTTGTTATTTTAATCTCAGCCATATTTGGCAAATGGTTGTGTGCTTCATCGTTTTGCACAATATCATTTCCAGTTGAAACATGACTGTAGTATTCATCTGAATACTGTTTGGTATAGTTCTAATGAATATTCCCATTGGTTGAACTTTCTTTCCTATAGGTATAATCCATGTATTGTATGAAAGGTTTGCCTTTTTGGGAAAGGTTGTAGGTTGCTTCATTAGACAAAATGTAATCTGCAAATGAGATAAATATGACAAAAATGTTTTGGAGTTTTAGATATTATCACCATTGTGAGAGGATAAATCAATTTCATTTTATACTCTTTTACATGCAGAGTTTAATGTTCCTACTTTCTTCAGATAATTTTGGGGCGATCTGTTCATTTTTGTTAAGTTATTGGCTCATGATGTCTTATTGTTTGTAGGTGTCACATAGATTTGTTGTAATGAAGTCTGTATTGGACATATAATATTTGCAAACAATAATTTATTAATATTTAATTTCATTATTCATATTTTTATCTTCCAGTTTAGTTTCTTTAGATTACTTATAACATTTTATTTAATGTTATGATCTTACTTTTCAGTTAGTATAATGTGATCTTACTTTTCAGTTAGTATAATGTGATTTACTGAGGTAGAATGTTGGTCCAAGGAGCTGAAGGTCAGGTCCTCTGGCAAAGTAGAGTTCTGCTCTGTTCCTTGGAAGTTGTACTGCAGTTTAATTGCTAAGCATATCCTCCTTTTATGGTCATTATTAATTTATTTGAATTCAAATTGTTACCTGTTTTAGTTTTGGATACATTGGTTGACTTTTATGACTTTTCTGGCAGCACCTTTTAAGGAAGATGCTAATAATATGTCCTAAAAGTGCAAAGGTTTAGTTTTACTTTTTTTGTAATTATATATTTGTGCATGGCAAAAAAAAAAAAAAAAAAAAAAAAAAAAAAAAAGAATTGGGATGAGGAACAGAACTCCCTCCTCCAGCCTCTCGCACCAATGAATTTCTGTCGAAGTGGAGAACAAATAAGTGTTTGTTACTTTTATTTTAAATGGTATAATCCAGGTAAGGATATGTTTAAACAAAATCCAAAGAGTTTACGAAAGGTGCACTGGGCCTTACGAAAAGCTCCCCAATTCTTTGATTTCCAAATAGTGTTTAAACTCTTGAGAACAGTGTTAGATTAGATGTTAGAATTACCCTTTTTTCAGTAATTGTTGTGTTCTCTGAAGGAAGAGTGGCAAAACAGAAAGCTACAGAGCTCTCTCTCTCTCTCTCTCTCTCTCTCTCTCTCTCCCCCTCTCTCTCCCACTCTCCCTCCCTCTTCTCTCTCTCTCTCTCTCTCTCTCTCTCTCTCTCTTCTCTTTCTCTCTCTCTCACTCTCTCTCTCCCACTCTCCCTCCCTCTTCTCTCTCTCTCTCTCTCTCTCTCTTCTCTTTCTCTCTCTCCCCTCTCTCTCCCACTCTCCCTCCCTCTTCTCTCTCTCTCTCTCTCTCTCCCCCTCTCTCTCTCGCCCACATACACATCCAAACAAGCACATCTTTGAAATGTGTGCATTAACCCTCTGGGCAATTCTGCCAGCTGCTTCTTACAGAAAAAAGCCCTTACTTCCGGATTTGAATCCATCTTCTCATTTGCAGCTCTGAGCTAGAACTCGTTGAAACAAGCATCCGTTATCTCTTCGCCGGCCCATACTGTATCAATTAATTACGCAATTTGGAAGCAACATTGTTTTTTGTTTTAATTTAACAAAAATGTGCTAGGTTGTTAGCATGCTAAAAAGACAGGCTGAGAGAGAGGCTGGCCATGCAGAAAAATGGTTCAACAGAATGAGTGCCGCCCAATCACAAACTGTAATCAAATTTCATAACATAACTAATATTCACTTTTAACATGTTTGAGACTCGATTAGAACTTCCAAAGGGTGTGCCTTTGTCTGGAAAAAAGCTCATGTTTATTTTGCTGGTATTTGTGTTTCCTAAGGAGACCAATGTAGTAGCGTTTTAGTACAACATTTTGAAAAGTATTGAGATTGAAGGTAATACCCCAAAGACAAGCCATATCCACCAAGAGAAATGCACTAGCAGACACATTCAATTCAAAATGGAACATTATTAGGTTATTGAGACGAAATTATTCCAACCAAGGAGTGGTGAAAATGAGTCTACAAAGGCTGAATTTGTGCAGATGTTCAGGATATCAACTTGGGTTACATTTCAAACGAATAAATCAAAATGGGAAATCTTTACATAGCTGCGGTTAACCTGAGATTCTCGCACTTATGGACCAACCTTTGACACACCTGTTCTAATCCATAGTGCGCCCTAATATTTTAAAAACCAGCTCTAAACTACACGGCGCTTCATGTCAGATGCTTTATGGATAAAATAAAATTACCTTATGAAGGAGAGAACCAGATATGAATGTTTATGCTGGTGGTGGGGAGACATGTAAGCTCATCGGATCCTCAATAAGTTTTAGACAGGTGTATCTGGACAGATCCAGGAAGTAAGGGACTAGAATCCCATCCTTAAGGACTAGGGTCAAATTGCCTGGCAGCGTTAGCGTTAGACCTTCAGAGAGCTGATACTGTGGTTGTCATGTTGAAGATCCACAATGGGTCTTGTTCAGTATCACAGGGCAGCCAGAGAGATCTGCAAGCCACCACATTATAGAAAGTCCACAAGTAAAGAGGTGCATTAACAGGCACATCTTTTAGAGGAAGGAGATGATGTCTAATAAGCTCTGTCTCAATGATGAGAACTATCCTTGCATGGAAGCTAATGTATAACACTCACTTGGTCACCAAAACATTCTCCTAAACATACCTCTGGATACAACATTGAGACTCAGACTGAATGCACACACCTGCCCTGCTGTTACACAATGTTCCCAGAAGTGAGAGCTTATAACCCCACTTTAGGAAACTCATCACCTATCTGTTAAGTAGGAAAAGATCAAACCAGGACCATATTTCTATTATATGGGGAGCTTTGCTGGAACTGGAGAGTACTCGCTTACCTGCTTCTCGGGCAATCTGCACGAAGGATTCAACACCTTTCTCCCCGTAACTTCCCTCTGATGCTACAGTGGAGACGTAGTTCCACCCCAAGGCTTTCACAATGTCCACCATGGCCTGTGCTTGGAAAGAGTCTGGCGGAACCACTCGCGAGAAGAAGTCATAGCGCCTGTCATCGCTCAGCTCGGGAGCAGTTGATGCATAACTGATTTGGGGTATCTGTTGAGAAAAAGAGAATGGGACAGGTTAATAGGTTAGTATTGCCCAGGCAATTAAACGACTGCATTCCAACTACTATTCCTAATATTGCTTAATGCATTTGGGCAACCTATACAATTTCTTATGCTTTTGTTGTGGCACATCACTTGACATTTGTATCTGGCAATCCTTTTTCATTCTTAAAATGCTACATAAACACAACCCATCCCATCCGACAGCATGTCCTTAATCCCCATAAACTGATTTTTGCCATCTTTGATGTACATGCTTAGCAAAGGCTCTTGTATTCTGAAAACAAATTCTTAAAATTAGAGTGTTCTTTTCAGAAACAAACAATGTCCATGACTCCCAGGGAGTTTTCTCCCTGCACTTTTCGGAAATTGTGTCTTTTCCCAACTTCAGGACCACCATGCCCCCAAGTCACTGCACATTAAGTAGGGCAAGGATACTGGCATTATGACCTGGTGGCCCAGTAGTGGACATGCAGCCAGGTAGGGGGTTTACACCAGTGGAGCCAGATGAGTCCCTGCGGGTGTAAACCTATCACATCAGCTGACTTTAAGGGCCTGATTATGAGTGTATGTATTATTTATTGCTCCTGATAAAAAACGATCCCACTGGGTGCGACAAATAACACATATTATGAGTTCTTGAGAAATACTAAACAGATTTTGGGTCTTAGTGCACCAAAATCTGCATGATACGGTAAATGCTGGATGTTTTCCCTTGTTAAATTTTGGCAGGTTTGAATGTTGAGTCATTTAACACATCTGATAGTCTGATAATTAACGGATGAGTTAAGTACCTTCAAAATCGTAATCCCATATTAGAATATATGTATTCTGTGGCTTCAATTACATTGTTAGAGTTCAGAAATCTGTAAACACACTCTCTGAAAAATAAGCAAGCTTGCCTAAGAGAGTGCTTTGAAAAGCTCTGTCAGCAGGAGTATGCCTGAACTAGATCCTCTAATGCATCGGACCCTATACCTGAATGTACTTATCAACTTATCATGCCTCGCAACGCACCCGCCTTTGGCATGTGACACCCACTCTGTGGTCATGCACACAATCGCCCACCAGGCCCAGCCTCCCCTTCTTCACCTGCCTAGCTGTCGGATGCAACTGGCTACAACAACTTGTCTTTTACGTATATAACAGGGGTGACGATTACCCAGTTTATAGAATGCGATTGACTTGTCAAACTTGTGACCTGCCACTTTACACGCATTTATATGGGTGAATTGACTTATTTCACTAGCATGTTGACAATGGTTTCACTGCTGGGAGGACAGTGAAGCATACCTGGGCACAGGTGTTAAAAAAACACAACTTTGTTAAAAATGATATACATTTAAACAAATGTTGATCCAGTGTGTTTTAAATATACGGATTAAAACATATCATGAACTCAGGTACAATAATTACCGACGTTAAGTCTCTCGCTAAAACCACGAGTCGCAGCTACCAAGCTGATAATGGCAGGTGTAAGGAGTGACGCAGGCCCCTTTACATGGGGCTTGCCCCATGTGAAAGGACACATTGCTGGAGTTGTGTCTGTTTTCAGAAATATCAATGCACCCCTTTTGCCCCTACAGCTACGTCAGGAATACTGACGTATCTGTACATCCTTGCGGCATGATGCGCCGTATTGAAAATACGGAGCATCCATGGTGTGGCAAGGAGGGTGCTACACTTCTCATAAATGAGGCCCTAATTTTTGTGATGCAAGAATGGAAATACACAGAGGTACAATTTGTGTCTGGGAAAGAGCACACAGATAATCAAAAACTCAATCCAGTCCCATCCTGGTTTTGCAAGATTTGGATAACCCATGTATTTTGATGCACGTCTTGTAAAGCAAATGACCTAGTTTCCTGCCTTTCTCTAAAGTTCTAATCACACAGAGCACAATTAACTACAATTCTATGTAAGTTCTCTTTTGTGTACTTTTATTTTTTGAGACATTTCTGTGTTCTGTTTTTCCCTACCAATTGCCCTTCCCACTGCCTGCTAGGCACCAGCCCTGTACTCCTCCACCTCACTGCATTGTACCTTCGTGTTCATTTCCGGTGCACTTCCTATTCACTGTCGGTGCCACCATCACTCACTGTCGCAAACTTCTCTTACTCACCTCCTGGTACCCTTACCAGGCCCTGCTAGGAACCCTGACTGCACCCTGCTAGGTGCCCCTCTAGCTCCCAGCTAGGTGTACCCTTGCTCATTGCGAAATGCCCCTTCCCTGCTGAGGGCCTCTGGTTGTCTCTACAAGTACCCCTCCGACTCCCTGTCAGATGCCTTCCTGCTCTCTGGTAAGATTTCCTCCTGAGCATTGCCGGGAGTTGTTTACACTCATTATAGTTGCCCCACCATCTCACTTGCAGGCTCCCTTCCCGTTCTCTGCTAAGTGACGTTCATGCTCCATGCCAGGTGAAACCCCTGCTCACTGGCATGTGTTCTTCCTATTCACTACCAGATGTCCTTCCTGCTCACTGCCGAATGACCCTCATGCCCACTACCAGGTACCCTTCCGAATTCAGAGCTTGTGTAGAGGCAAATTATTTCCCCAGTTGGCAGAGTTCAACGACATTCAATATCCATAAGGAACACAGAGTGATTCAGGTACCACAGGCCTCAGAAACCTTACTTGCCCGTTGAAAATATAGGTATCTTTTTACACTTTTGACACATCTGTTAGCGCAAAAGTGACGCATTGCTGAAGTTGGTCATAAAACTGATGCAACTCCAGCAATGCGTCAGAACACATAGGCGAGTCCCTTAGTAAAAGCCCTATGTCAAACCTTATGCCTGGTCTGAGCATGCGTAAGGGTTTTGACACAGTGAAGTCGTAGAGTCATTCAATGAAATGTTGTAAATTTCACTGCAACAGTTCTACGCCGCTTTTTTTACGTGGGAACGTCTAACCTCTATACATTATACCTGCCTCAGGTTTAATGTCAGGCAGGCTTCTACAAACTGATGTTTTCGACCCAATGTGTTAGTTTGTAGATATGGTGCAGTGTATGCCCCTGCTGCGTCAAAAAAAAAACATGTAGTGGCAGCGCAATGGGCTTGTACGTAAGCCCCCTGGTGTCTGACCGCACCTGGAACACTTCTTCCTTGGCGTGAATCCAGACCACAATGCTGGCTCGTAAGTTTCAAACGACATAAGTTGAGTGGTAGCACTTAGTACAATTGTTTGGTGTTTTTGTAAGTTGCTACCAAAATTCCGCTACACAAACTAGATATACGCCAAATTGCTGTGTGTCACATTAGTGAATGGTTATGCCTAAAAATCACGCGCACATTCTATTTTGGTGGTTTTCACGTATGATGATGTGGAAAAGGTAGAGACGTACACATTGCAAATGGTGGTATGTCTCCTTACCGAAAAGAATTGACGCGTTTTATATGTTGTTTGTCATTTTTCTGTTTCTCACAGATGGAGTGATTTCAATGGCGGAATGACATTATAATAAGGAGCAGCTATCTGCCCTTAACATACAATAGTGTAGGGAATTTCTTTCTTTTTTCCCTAATTTCACAGGGGGCACAAGCCCTGATGAATGTCCGTGCACCCTTTACGGGGCATTAAGGACAGAAACATGTTGGCAATAGGGTCCTAGGACCATAATAACCCTAGAAAACCCTTATCTTTATCATATTTTTAACATCAGTGCCAAACCCAAGAATAAAGGGATACTGGGGTTTGACGCCGATTTTTAATCTTTATACCCCCTGGCCAAAAAAACATCTCATCAAGTGCTCCCTGAAATATTGGTCGAGCCCACCCTGACCGTTAGACGTCGGGGTGTCCCAATGATGAAGCATGACACCACTAGGGTGTGTGAGGGAAAATAATAACAAAAGGACTTGCTTCCTTCCCCACGCCTAGGTGGTGTTATTTTCTTCAAATAGGGCATACCAACACTTGTACTGATAGCAAAAAAGTTCTTCTTTTGCCTACTGGTCCACTTTGGGAGTACCTATAGTGATATAGTAGCTACCAACCATGCGCCAGTGCCACAGAGTACTCAGGTGTGAGTAGATATGAAAACAAATTCAGATTATCTGAAAGTACATAGTAGAATTGGGGGATGATCTAGGTAGGATAAGGCATACTACAAATCCTATCATTCTACATTGACCAATAAATGAATACGTCTTGATATCCAACAGTCTTGGTGGCCAGGGAGAGGTACACGTAACTGAGGAAGACCAACTTGAATTCCCTGTTAATATGCACCTTAAGTGTTAGTGGACACACACTGACTTCTGATATTTCAATATAGCCTCCAATTACTTACCCCCAATGGACTCCCCATACTCACTACATTTTTTGCAGCCTCATGCATGTTAATAGAGCTCTGCATGCTCAGAGCACATAGACCCTCTAAAACCACTGTTTGGTGCCTTAGGGCTGTGCAAATTAACCAATAAATAAGCTGAATAGACCAGTATCAGATACCTAGCATCAATAACTATGGAAGATTTGGATGTATGACGTTACAACGCATACATTTACATCGCGGTACATTACATTGCGGTTTTTACAACGCAAGTCGTTACATCGACTTGCGTTGGAGGGCGCTGGATTTAGGAGTAGTATAATTTACTATTATAACTCTAGTCTGGGTACAGTAGGGAAGGTGTTGGATAGTAAATTATACTATTCCTTGTCCCAGAGCGCCATCTAGCGCAAGTCGTTGTAACGACTTGCGTTGTAAAAACCGCGATGTAATGGCATCGCGATGTAATCCCCGCGTTGTAAACGATGTTTCCCGGAAGATTTATTAGGATGGATTCACTGTTTTGATGGAAGCTAGATTGGTGACCAGTGTAGTGCTGCCTTTCCCAATGTTTCAAATATGTGCCAAAGTGTCATTTTATACAATGACGTCTGTTAGATTGCATTGCATAAGACACTAAATAATGTTCAGAGTCTTATAAAAGAAGAAAAACATCTTTCATCATCCGGTGGAGCGGATTTTCTCCAGATTCGCACACCATCTGCACTTCAATCGCACCTCACACTCGACGTCATACAGAACATAATTTCTGCATAATTGACCTCCTAACTTGAATGCAGAGTCGCTTTCTCGACCATTTATATCTCACTCAGTCCTGCCTCACTCATGCCATCCGAGCCTCACTCATCTCTACATCACTGCTAGATGCGCTTCACTGAAGCCGCAGTCAATCCCACATCACTGGCTCCATCTGCTTTAACACTCTCCCCTTTAAATACTTTTGGGACTCTTTCCCTTTTGATCACATTTGGTTCCTATATCATTCAAAGATTCCACAAATATCCCATTACAACCCTCCCTGTACCTCCCTTGCGCGTGACCTCATGCATGTGAGTCCTTGGACCATGACAGCTAAGCAATACCTGACTACCACTGGAGAGAAAAGCTGGAGTGACCTCTGCCCCGTTGGACAATTAGCCAGTCAGGGGTGTTGAGAGAGTTATAAATCATTACAGAAATACCTCTCTAGGGGCAGATTTACAAGCCCCTTGTGTCATTTTTGTGCCGCCGTTGCGTCACTTTTTGTGACGCAGCAGCAGCATAAAAATGCAGCCCATTTACAACATGACGCATCTAGGGAGATGCGTCACGTTGTAAAGCCCTGCGTCACATTATACCTGCGTCAGGTATAATGTATGCAGGGTGGGCGTTCCAATGCAAAAAAGCCTCCTAGAAGTGATGCAGTGAAATCTACAAGATTTCACTGCGCCACTTCTAGGATGCCACTGCATCAAATTCTTACGCCTGCTTGAAGCAGGCGTAAGGAGTGATGCAGCACAATGAGGATAGGCCTTCCCCTGCATTGCTGGAGTTGTGTTGTGCTTGCGAAACGAATCCAGCAAATTATTGACTTTTGCATCAACAGATGTGTCAGAATTTCAAACGCATCTGTCAATCCTTGCGCCATGGTGTGCCGTATTGTAAAGGCGGCGCATCCATAATGGCACAAGGGTTTCTCAGTGTGGCGCAGGGAAAGTGACGCATCTATACTGATGCGTCACTTTCTTGTAAATCTGCCCCCTAGAGTGAAAGCTGCAGTGAGTGGCATCAGACATTACTTGATGAATGCCAAGTCTTAAGAGGTCGTCTGTTCATCGTGGGTCCTGTGTATTGTTCCCTCGTGAATGAGCTGTTTATACACAAGCACACGTGCAAGCACATGTTGTCCAGATAAAGAAGACTTGAACTCTTTATGAAATGTTTGTTCAGTTTAAGCTCCAGCACGCTTTTGAAATCGTTAGAACCTTGAATTAACCTCTGTTTTAAGTTATCGTCTATAAGTGAGGCTGAGATTGCATGAGCTTTGGATGGGCAGCATACACTGTTACACTTAGTTGTACTACTGGATATCGACCCCCAGAATACTGTGGAGCAAGAATATCAAGGATAGAATAGTCAGTGTCAAAATCTAAAGCAAATGCATAAAGGGAAGTATAGATTTATAATTCATAGCACTAAATCTTTGTGCATTAAAGATAGATAGATAGATAAACAGACAGACAGACAGACAGACAGGCAGGCAGGCAGGCAGGCAGGCAGGCAGGCAGGCAGACAGACAGACAGACAGACAGACAGACAGACAGACAGACAGACAGACAGACAGACAGACAGACAGACAGACAGAGAGATAGATAGATAGATAGATAGATAGATAGATAGATAGATAGATAGATAGATAGATAGATAGATAGATAGATAGATAGATAGATAGATAGATAGATAGATAGATAGATAGATAGATAGATAGAGTGATAGATAGATTGATAGATAGATACCATTGCTGTGGTTCAAATACCCATTGTCTCTATAACCAGCATGTAATGAAGGTATAGTCATAAGACTACTTTTGACATTATTTGACATAAAATCAATGAAAATACAACATCCACATGCATACATAATATAAAAAATAGTGATGTAGTATGATCAGTGCAGAGAAGATTATTAACACATCAAATTTAAATCAGATCAAATAATGGAAATCCTTACAAATGTATATACAGTTCCCCATTCTGATTTAGGCCATGTGGAGTGAGAGTCCGTAAGCTTAGGATGTGTCGTGATTCACGCTGCCTCAATTTTCATTCACAATCACCCCCCCCCCCCCCGATCATGACATTCCACTTGTTTGATTGCATAAAATTAGATTTTTTTCCAATCGCTTTCATGATGGGTTTCCATGTGCCTAGCAACCCCATTACTTCAATCTTTATTTGCGGTTGCTCTCACATGTTCTAAACTGCACCTTTTAAGCTTGCATACAGTACTTAACACGTATTTCAACTCACATGGGTATTCAATTATATACACCAGAACTGGCTTTTACATGTGATGTATTGATTGATTTTCCATACTTTGTTATTCACCAATGTGATCTGCTTCTGTTGTTTGGCAATCTGGCACACTTTACAATGACTACATTTGTAGAAACGAGTTAATTTCAACCAAATTGAGTTTTTCTTCTTCTCTTTGTGAAAGTGACTGTGCACTAATTTGTACTTTAAGTTTTTTGACCGTCTAAAGCTCAAAGCATGGTGATCACCTCTGATATAGCCACTGTCTGGTCTAAACATAGGATATTCCAATTTATTTCTTAGAATTCTTTTGATGTTTTTCACCTCCGCTGCATATGTTGTAATTAAGCAGATAGGCACCAGTTGGTTGGACTTTTTTCGTCTCTGTTCTCTTAAATTAACTCAGTTCTTTTTTTTTTTGTTGTTTTTTTGGAGGCAAGATGATATCTCCCCTTGTCTGTAGCCCCTTCTTTTGAACCTTTGAAAGGTCGCACTGCTTTGTTTTTTACACTCCTCCTCCTGTGAGCAAATCCTACAAATTCTCAAGAACTCACCGTAAGGGATGCTGTTTATTAAAGATGCTTGATGAAAACTTTGTGCATGGAGGATCGCATTTGTTGCAGTATGTTTATCTATGGAGGGCGGTTTGGATTTTTTTATCATGGATGTATACTTCTGTATCCAAGAACACAGCCTGAGATTGACTAATTGTGTACGTAAATCTCATATTGGTATTGGTTGAATTTAAGATCTTGAAATATTCCTCAAAATCATCCTCCGTTACATCCCAGATGATAAAGAGGTCATCTATATATCTCAACCACATAATTGTATTGTTCACATATTGATCGTAGTGTGGTTGCCAGGACAATTGTTGCTCACACCATCCTATAGTTAAACAGGAGTGACTTGGACTGAAGGAAAAACTGATTGCGGTCCCCTTCACTTGCCTGAACAAATCATTACCAAACAAAGAATATTTTGGTTTAGGCACAGTTGGATCATTTGGAGTAACATCTAATTATGTCTGACAAACTATGTTTTTTTTTTGGAGAAAATATTCACAAGCTTTAATACCAATTGCATTTTCAATATTCGTATACAATAAAATTACATCCTTTGTGATCAATTTAAAAGTCTCTTGTCAAGGAATTTCTGGAAGATGTCTTAGAAAATCACTTTTATCCTTCAAATAGGACTTTAGATCTTGTACAAAAGGCGACAGGAAGAAATCAATGTAGTTTGCGACTGGTTGAAAAAGACCCCCTTTCGCTGAAATGATCGTCTCCCAGGTGGTTTCGTAGGATGTTTGTGCACTTTAGGTAGGAAATACATAGTTAGTGTAATCGGGTGAGTGGTTGTTAAATATTTACATTCGTCATCATTTAATCAATTGTTTGCTGTCCACTCTTTAAGGTAGTTGTCAAGTTCCATCTTATATTGTGATGTTGGATTATCCTTCAATTTCTCATATTAGGTCTTATTCTTGAGTTGTAGTAATCCTCTTTTTTTCAAAATGATTATATTCCCACCTTTGCCAGCATTTTTAATCTCAATTGATTCTGATTGTTGTAAGGACAGAAAGGCTTCTCCTTCTGCCAATGTGAGATTGTTCATATACTTTTGCTTGTTCATTATGTAAATGTACTGAATTACTGACTCATGATAAGATTAAAAAAAATTCTGGGTGGTAGTTATGGATAGAAAAAAGATTTTGATTTTTTACCACTAATACCAGCCCCTTTCTATGCTCAATAGTTGTCTAATTGTGAAGTTCCTAATTCCTGCTCTTCATTTTCCAATTCAATCAAAGTTAGCAGACTCGCAGAGTCCCCCACATTTAGATCCACATTAGATTGAATTATTTCCTTTGGACACTCTTTCATATTATTTTTTTTTACAAAAATCTTTGCTTGTTTAATCTTTCTAATGTACTTATACAAATTAGTGCGGCTCTGTGCTAAATCCATATGGTTGGCTGGACAAAAGTTTAAACCACGTTTCATTAGAGAGATTTCATCATCTGTCATAGTTCTTTTGGAAAGGTTGACAACTACCAACTCATCTTCTTTATCCCTTATACCCTTCGGTGATTCCTGGTTTTTCTTTTGGTGTTATATATTTTTCCTCTTCGCTTTTGTTTCCTCTTCCCCGACAACGGCCTCTTTCTCACCTCCCGAAAGATTGAGATAGGGATCCCATATATTTCTCCCAGTATTTCTGTTGGAGGGCCAATCTCATATCGCCTAAAAAGTGCGCTTTGTTCGTTCACCTTTTGGTTCAGGTTTACCTTTACTTAAATCCGTGGAGGTTAAACATGACAAACTTCCAGATGCATTTGTTGCATACTCAAACTTTTCTTGTTGTTTTAAGGCATCAAATCTCCTTGCTTAGGTGACGATCCGTCCCTCACTATAATCTTCCTTGTCCCTTTGAAATTTAATTTGTTTACTTAATTGAACACTTGCTTCATGTTTCTCTATTTTTTTTTTCTCTTTCCATTTTTTCATTTCCGAGATTAAATTAATATCTGCTATTTCATTTTATAATTCCTTTAATTGTTGTTGAATGTTATTCAGTGCGATAAATTTAAAATGTGTTCGCCCCATTCATGCAAAAGTTTGTTGATCGTATATTGATGGCTTGGCATGAACATTATGTGCAAAACCCTAGGAATGCTTTTCACTTCCACATATTTTTTAACTGAGAGTACTTCCCACCAATTTTTTAATATATATATATATGATCAAGGTCAGCGACCAAAACGCGTCATGTGGACCACTCTTGGCTTGTAAATAAACCCTGGATTTCACCTGCTGTTGTGGTCTGTGCCCGTGTGTTCCTTGCGAAAGGCTGAAAATCACTATGGGACTGCTATATATATTATCTACTGGCGGTCGCGAGTAGATAGTTATAGTTAGGACCGAGTTCCCATAGGAAATCTGAAAAATCTATTTTGAATAACTTTGGTGCCGGTTGACTTATCTTCGTGAATTTTTCAAAACTAATGGGGCGCTCCGCTCAGCTCCTACCCTGAAAGTCTCGGGGTGATTCGTCAAGCGGGGGCTGAGAAGAAGGGGGGGTCCCAAAACACGTTTTCCCCATGCATTTTCCCATAGGACCTTTAGTCGAAGGTACAGCCCGAACGGCTGAACAGAATTACATGAAATTTGGCAAAGAGGTAGTCCTCAGGTCAGGCATGTGCCTTTTGCATATATGGTGTCAATCTGTTCAGTAGTTCCTGAGAAAATTGCAGTTAAAAGTACATAAATATCTATATGCGCGCACCGTGCGCGCACGGTGCGCGCACGGGTCGCGCACCATATGTCCGCGAGCGTAATTCTGATTGGTGGTTAGATGTCAGTCAACATTCCAATCGGTCGAAATCAGGAAGTGTCGGACGCCATTTTGTGTGTGACAGTGAAAAAGAAAGGTGGAGAACGTGAAAAGGGGGCAGGGTAGAGAGTTCCTGACCCCCTAGCCCTTGTCAGGGGGTCCCTGAAGGACCCCGAAGGGTGAATTTTTTTTTTGTTTAAATTAAAAAAAACGCGGGGTGCGCACACGGTGCGCGCACCGTGAAAAACCCTTCAAAAATCCACTGCTGATGACATCACATATTACATCACTGTATTCACTAAGATACTGTTAATAAGTCAGTTATACAATTAATTTTACAAAGAAAAACATCCATTTAGACACTTATTTACCCATTTATTCTTCCATTAACCTTTAGATATACATATATAACAAATATTTATTTTTCAGAAAGACACATATTCACTGGATGATGTCATCAGTGATGTCATTTGAGATGTCATCAGTGATGTCATGAGTGATGTCACTGACCATGTCATGAGTGATGTAATATGTGACGTCATCAGCAGTGGATTGCGGTCGCGCGAGTTATAGTTAGCTGAACTAACTATAACGGGGGAATTTCAATGGTTTTGTACGAGTGAAATGTCCAGCTAACTATAACATGTGTGAAACCTATGGTTTTTTCAGTGAATTTGCAAGGTTTTTTAAATGCTAATTCCTAACTATAACGTGTGTGAAACCTATGGTTTTTTCAGTGAATTTATATATATATATATATATATATATAAATTCACTTAAAAAACCATAGGTTTCACACACTGACCCCCTGACAAACGCTAGGGGGTCAGGAACTCTCTACCCTGCCCCCTTTTCACGTTCGCCACCTTCCTTTTTCACTCTCGCACTGAAAACAAACAAAATGGCGGCCGACACTTCCTGATTTCGACCGATTCGAACGTTGACTAACATGTAACCACCAATCAGAATTACGCTCGCGCACGTTAGGGTGCTTGCACGGTGCGCGGACGGTGCGCGGACGGTGCGCGCACGGTGCGCGCACGGTGCGCGGCTATAGATATGTATGTGCTTTTAACTGCAATTGTCTCAGGAACTACTGAACAGATTGACTCCATATATGCAAAAGGCACATCCCTGACCTGAGGACTACCTCTCTGCCAAATTTCAAGTAATTCTGTTCAGCCGTTCGGGCTGTACCTTCGACTAAAGGTCCTATGGGAAAATGCATGGGGAAAACGCGTTTTGGGACCCCCCTTTTTTCTCGGTCCCCGCTTGACAAATCCCCCCAAGACTTTCAGTGTAGGAGCTGAGCAGAGCGCCCCATTAGTTTTGAAAATTTCGCGAGGATTTGTCAACCGGCGCCAAAGTTATTCAAAATAGAATTTTCAGATTTCCTATGGAAACACGGTCCTAACTATAACTATCTACTGGCGACCGCCAGTAGATAATATATATATATATATATATATATATATATATATAGATAGGTAGGTAGGTAGGTAGATAGATAGATAGATAGATAGATAGATAGATAGATAGATAGATAGATAGATAGATAGATAGATAGATAGATAGATAGATAGATAGATAGATAGATAGATAGATAGATAGATTACCATCAAGACCCATCCATGAATACTAACTGGCTCTGTAACAGCACAGGATACCAGTTTATAAGCCACCGAGATTTTAATTTAAGGTTTTAGCCAACATGTACGTGTCTCAGTCGAGGCACCGGCCTTTGTCACACATAGTTTGGGCGCTATACTGAGCTCACCTTATATAGTGTAGGCAAATCACGTGATGCATAAACATGAAAGAAAGAAAACAAAACTACAAATGTATCATTGGTTTAGAGTCATGACAGTTTCAACTTCCAACATAATTAATGCACACCCAGCTCATTTTTAGATACTATTGGGCATATTATCAAGACAATTATCGCCGCTTTAGCGGACGTTTTCAGCTGAAAAGCGGCAATAATTCTATCGCAGTATTAACAAGGACACGCTAACAGCGTGTGTTTCCTTGTGTCAGCACCCTTTTTACTAACGCCTTGCATCTCATCGCTAATGAGATGCATAGTAGGCGTGTCTCACATTCACTACATGGGAAAACATCGCTAACGCAGCCTTGCGCTATTTACAACGATGCCCCATACCCGCGTAGCGACAATGAAAATTGTGCTAAGACCCCATTAACGCTGGATTCTAACGTCAGAAACATTTCTGACTTAGCTATATTACCCTATGGGAGGTGGATTGTCAGGCTAAATCCACCATGGCTTATTATCAAGGAATTCCCTATCGCTAAAATATTATCGCTGGATTACCAGCGATATTCCAGCATTTCGCCGCTTTCGCTGGAATTTTTATCGTCTTGGAGATATCCGTTGATAATAACGCGCTGTCTCAGCGATAAAATCCAGCGATAGCCGCCGATGACTAAAATCGCACTAAGCATGCTTAGCGATATTTATCGCTGTCAGTTGATAATATGCCCCCAAGACAGCACTTACTGTAGTGAAGTGAAGACCAGCTGGTTAAATACCAATGACCAGTGACGGGTCCTCCCTGAAAACTCAGACTCATGCCAAACAGTCCACAGAACACATAGCCGGTGCGAAGATTTAAAAACGCCTGGGTCGCGTAGTTTGCCTATTATGCTCTTAAAATGTGAATACATTGTGCCTTTGATGAAAAGAACGGAAAGAAAGTAACCATTGAAATTTCACTCATAAAATATATATATATATCAACAAAGCAACTCCTTCATGATATCTTCTTCCACAAACAGAGAGTCACGGACCCAAAACTTAGTGGCTGAAACCGTTTATTTAACAAGCCATATGACGCGTTTCGAGCATACAAAGTGCCCTTGATCACATGCGGAAACGCAGTCCGTTTTTTGCTTTTATATCTTTTAGTGATCTACACCCGTGGTGAACATAAACAAAATACTTTCTTTCGCAACGATGGGTGAGTCAGCAATAGTGGTATGTACAAGTTTGTTTTGTATATGGGGCTCTCATTACTGCTGTTGATAGTCTGTATAAAAGTCAATAATTGGGCATATATATATAAATAGTGTGAGCTTATTACACAATGGTTGTGATAAAAGGCTACATCTATTTGGCTACACTGCTATAGTCTATATTTATAAAAATATACATGTTGTTTAAAAACTGTTTATAAAATCTGGGTTACTTTAAAACCATGAATAAATATATATAAATACAAATAAATATATATAAATACATATATAAACAGATTTATTATTACACTCGTTACTTTCAATGGTTAAAAAGAACCCATGTTGTGGCGTGTGCCAACCTCTTACTGCATAAATGCTAGAAAGACAGTGGACCATAGCTTCGTGCAACAATTCCTATAAACGCTTCGTTATTTGACTGATTGATGACTATTTACATAAGAGACATAGATATCCCAACACTTATCTACTGTAACCAGCTAGACTCAATCGGTGCAATTGTGTGTTATAATCAAAGTGCTATGTGCTACCGTTTAAAACATTTTTTTTTTTATATTTGTGCATGAATGCATTGAATTAAAGTGCTTAACCTAAAAGAAAATTGGGGGAGTAGCAGCTGATAGTGAACTGTGATAAATTTTGTAAAAAATATATATATTCTCATAAAAACTTTTAGACTTATTTAGATATTATTAAATACTATGGTCTATGAGGAACCTACATATCATAGAGAAGATATTGAGTATTAAGTTATTCATACTATATCTTATAATAAAAGGAGCAAAATGTACTGAGCAGAAATCTATCAAAAGGTTATTTAGGTTATTGTGTTAAACTTATGTTTCAGGCATAGTTTGAGAGGCGTGGTTAAGACCACATCTTCCGGATTTACAGAAAGTAATGAAGATCTTCTGTATTATTGAGTCCATTAGGATTTTTGCTATCTAACTCAATAATAAAACGTGATTCTGATTGTCGTAAGGAACGTTCTCTATTGCCGCCTCTATATATATATATTAACTGAAAAAACAAAGGTTACAGGGACATTATAGTAAGGTTGTGAATTTACTAGCACAAATCCATAGACATTCAGAAGTTATAGTGACACTTATATTTAAACTTATGTATAGAAAGTATGACTCCTTTCCTTGATTTACTTATTGCCATGTTTTACAGTTTCTTCATAGCTTAACATGGGAGCTGCCGACTAACGTTTTACAAGTGTATCTTTCCATTGGGACAAAATGGAGAAATGGACTTTAGGCTCTCTGTACTCAGAAAGTAATAACACATATTTTAGTAAAGGTGGTTTTTAAACAGTGTGTTTGAAAATACAGCTTTTAGAAAGTGGGCATTTTCTTGCTTTTACGTTCTGTGTGCCTCTGCCTGTTTGTGTATTCATGTCTGGTTTTGGAGCGACAGGAGCTGGGGATGTGCATTCACACTAGACAGTAACAAGGGGGCGGAGGGGGGTTTGAGGTGTGCCCTGCCTTGCCTGCGTGACTCATCGCTAGTCTGAATAAACCTGGTGGGGAACAACCTTTACAACGCAACTTTTACAACGCACTACCATTTCAACGAAACTGTTACAACGCGAGTGCATTGACAACGCAGGACATTACAACGCAAGTCTTTACATCGACTTGCACTAGATGGCGTGCTAACATTAAAAATAGTGTAGTTTACTATCCCAACACCTTCCCTACTGTTACGTGGACTGGAGTTGGAATAGTAAATTACACTTTTTTAATGTTAGCACGCCATCTAGTGAAAGTCGATGTAAAGACTTGCGTTGTAATGTCCTGGGGTGTCAATGCACTCGCGTTGTAAAACTTTTGTTGTAACAGCATGCGTTGTAACGTCGTACATCCAACCTGGTCTGCTTTTAGAGTGGTGGGAGGAGTTTCGCTAGCACCTCAATGGGCTGTGTCTTGTTTGCACAATGCTGTCTTCACCCCCTGTGGTCAAGCTGGACCAGGGAGGAATAACTGGTTTAGACTGAGCTCAGAGACTCTTAAGCAAAGAAAACAATAGAAAATGTGGTATAAATATGAGACCTTAAAACCCAGAACTCTAGATTACTTCTAGAAACAAGAGGACCCTGCCAAGAAGAAGAGCTGAAGAGCTGTGTGAGGAGCGCTACCTTTTCTGTGTGAGGGGTGGGTTGGCTTGCAGTTGCTGCTTCTCTCTGTGGCAGAGGTACAGGGCTGACTCTTTTTGCCCGTCTGTGGTATCCTGCTTGTCAAGAATCTCCAAGGGCTTTTGTGTGCTTCCCTCCTATTGGAAGTTTCAGGGAAATAAAAGACGTCAAGAAAAGATCCTTGCTACATCTAAAAAGGAGAGCTGAAGTGTTGCAGCCCAGAACGTGGTGAGGGCTTTATTTTGCTGGAATCCAAGTTGGAGCGCTGTGCTCAGGGACAGTTAAGCGCTCTTGGAAAAGGAATTCCAGCGTTAGCAAGCAACTCTGACGTCGCTCGTGGGCGGGCCCAACCGCCGAGGAGATCAGATAGCGCGACTGCCAGCGGGTGGTTGGCTCCACAGGTAGCACCACACAGAAAGATTGAAGGAGGTCTCTTGCACCCGCAGTGGGCCCCAATCACTGTTTACAAAGCAGCATGGCCGCTCGAGGCCAGAGGAGGTCTCCAACATTGCTGTCCTGATCCCCGGAAGCATCAGGCGCTGAGGGCATGCGATTATCATGTTTCAAGGGCTGCACCGCGTGTTCGCTGGCAGCCCCAGCTGCTGGTACTGCATGCGGGGGACCCAGCGAAGTCTTCCCGCCAACGGTGCCCCCACCCACGTCCTGACACATGGTCTATGTGTTTTATATTCAATATATGAGATATTTTTATATAACCTTGCGTGAAGTCTCTTTTGTGGTTTGTGTAGTATGTCACTGGTGTGTGTGTTGTGCAAATGCTTTACACATTGCCTCAGGGATAAGACTGACTACTCTGCCAAGCTACCAAGGGGGTGAACAGGGGGCATCTGGGGTATGTAACTCCCTTACCCTGACTGAAGTGGTTGGTTCTGCCTGGCTTAGGTGCATACCCTAGCCAAACAGAAACCCCATTTCTAACAACAGTCATACTTGGAGACACCGTACAACATGTACATAAAATAATGAGAGAACATGCAGGTAGAAGATTGAAACCTTTACCATCTTTCTCCAATGAAGGGAGAGAACATAAAGGAACACCTTTGCAGATCTAATGACACTATCTCAGGCAGCATAGCCATCATATTCTATGAAGACTAGTGTGCTTTTTTACACAGTGATAAAAAGCTGATACCATTAGGTGAAGGTGTTGCACCGCGAGAAGGAGATATCGCTAAAGACATTGGCTTCTTGTCCATGATTTTAAAGAACTACTACAACCTCACAAAAGCTATTCTACTGGCAGAGTTTTTTTAGTACCTTCTAGCAAGAAATAATGTGACGGTTTAGTATTTTATTTTAATGAGCAGATTTGTGTTGCAGACATGTGTCCAGAAATCCACATTCTTTTATGGTTTATGATCTTTTTATTAGTTATTACAGTTGTAACAAGAATAGAGGCCTGTATGAAGAACAGGATCATTTATCCACATTTCTAATTGAGAACAAGTCAATCATAGGGCACTGACAAACATTAACTGTGGCTCCTACCTTTTTATCTATGTAGAAGTAGGGAAACAAAAGGGGGTGTGGTGTGGTGGGGGTACCGTTCCCCTAACAGAACAATGGCAAGTCAGCTGGAAAGGTAGTACTATAATTATACTGTGAACAACATAACAATGCTTTTAAGGGTCCCCGGCAAAAGTGTGGACACTTGTACTTCTAAAGACTCCAATCACTAGATTGAAATGTCAATTTTTGATATCGGGGACATATTATACATTGTGCCCCAAGGGGGTAAGGGTCCTGTGCGCCCAATTTGTGTGCCCCAGGGTCACAATGGTATTACAGAGGGGGCCTCAGACATTTGTGCGTCTTCCTCATGGAGATACCACTTACACACATGTCGATCCAGCGCTATAATAATAGTGTGCTCCAGCATTTAAATGGCGCGTGGCCCCCACGCAAAGCAAGGAATCAGTGTGCCTCTGTGATGGACCCCCCAGCCATCTCTATGCTGGTGGGTACAATCATTCACTGCACCCGCCTGCAAGGGAATATCTCTCCTGTCTTCAAAGTGCAGACGGCATGCCACCTTCCCTGTGAAACACAAAGCAACTTTAAAGCAGCTGTTCAGTATTTCACCTGAATGCACTGCCCCAAGGGCAGCACGAGGTTGTGGCTGCCCTGGGAGCAGCGCGTTCTTTCTAATATGCCACACTGTCCCTGTTTGCATCAGGCTCTGTTGCACAAACAGGGAAAGTGGCCTGTATTCCTAATAAGGCCCCTGATGTCACTCTCAACTCTGCCTGATGGCATTGTGGGGCCGTCATGACCAACACAATGATTCTTTTCACAATGTGTTAAAGTTTTTGTTTGCAGCTTTGCTTAGGTTGGCAAACACATGCAACAATGTCAAGGTCATCACTTTTTTCTTAGCAGCTCCACCTTGACATTCTGCATCTCATGCTCCACTTTTTTCACTCTGAATGGCATTTGTGAAATTGCCACCTCCCCTGAGACCTTCTCAGAAATGTCTTTTGTTCATTTTTAAAGGTCCTTTAGAATCTCAGAAGGGATAATACTCAGGAATGTCAAGTACAAGAATATCGTGGCAAACTAATAGAGTAGACAAAATATTTAGGGACTAAATATTGAAAGATAAGTGCATAGAGGGAAGTATAGATGTACTATTTGTGTCCCCTGAACTATGTATTTTGAAAAAGTATATATCATCAGGGTACAAAGATTTGGAGTTAGGTATTGAAAATCTAAACATACCTACCATTCGATATTTTGTCCCTCAATATTCTGTCTACCATATTAGTGTCCCACAAGATCCTGTACTCAAAGTTCAGGATCCACAACAAAGACGACCTCTTCCCTCTGGGAGGCTCCTCCAAACTGCCTTCTCTACTACTTTCCTCACTGGTTGGTAATCTGAGCACAAAGAAATCCAACTTGTCTGTGACCAGTTTGTTTTTGCACTCTTTAGGAGACATAGGGGCATATTATCAAGGACGGCGTTAAAATTATCACCGGTTTAGCGGCAGAAAACTGCCGCTAAACCGGCGATAATTGGCTTGATAATATGCCCTGGAGAATTCCCATAAAAGCCCATGTTGACACCAGAACATGGGCTTCTATGGGAATTCTCAAGGGCATATTATCAAGCCCATTATCGCGACTTTAGCGGCAGTTTTTTGCCGCTAAACCGGCAATCATTTTTACCGTTGTCCTTGATAATATGCCCCATAATGCTCTTCTGGCTGGACGCCCCACTCTCACTCTGTTTGTGGATCTCTTCATTAGTACCAGTCAGCACACAAAGAGCCCTCAGTCTTTGTGTTTACTCCGGCTCTGGGTTGCAGTCATTCCACTCTTTGCTCTTCTCCTGATTCACTGGATTGTGTTCCTGATTCACCGGATTTGCTCACGATCATGTAAAGCGCTCTGACACCTTCGGGTCTAGCTAGCGCTATATAAAACTTACAAATAAATGCTTAGCAACCCTATACTTGCTAAATTACCCCACCCTCTTCGCTGCCGCACCATGTCCCAACTTCTTGACCTGCTTCTGGGGTTCCACCGCGCTCTGGCATGGAGGTCAGGTCCCATCCTGCAAACATCATAGGACGCTACTGGGGCTCAGATGTGCTTCTCCGACATCCACAGGGTTCCCTCCTGAGGCCTCTCAATCTGATGGCGCTATCTTGGTGGATAAGGGATACTTGTTTCTAGGGATTGGTGTAACTCGTGTAATTCCATGTACTGTAAATCATGCGTAATTACCCAAAACTCCTGCAGGATTACAGAGTGTGACGTGAGAAGAGTAATTCTGCATTTAGTGCTTTTTTTCCTAGCACAAAAATGCTCCCTTATGTCTTAAATGGATGCTAAATGCACAGAACATGAAAAGCAAGTTCAAGTAGCCTATTGCGCTCGCTAAATATGAACTTGGGGTCTGATTTTCCCCCAACATACTCCCAGCATTTATCACCAGTTTCTTAGAATGAAATTAACCCTTTAGTTCAAAATGGACGAAAGGATGCATTGTGCACAAAGGAAATAGCGCTAAATGCGACAGAACATAAACATCAGCACAAGCAGCTGCTCATGCTTGCTAAAGGTGATCTCTCTGTGGGATTCCCCCCCCCCAAAAAAAAATTAACGTAATTAATCGAGCAACTGTTATCACATTATTATTGGTAATTCTGAATCCAAGAGTAACATGAATTTACCAAAATTGCTCCAATTAGTCTCACGTCATTGAGCCTACTCATTTCGTAATTACTAGCTTTTCAGTCTGTCCTCAGCGTGCTGTGTTCGGATCTAATGGCTTAAAATTGTGCACCTCCACTCTGAGCACCGCTCTTGCACCCACGGCATACTAGGCTCCCTGGTGTCTCCATTTTGATACTGACAATGTACCTTTATTTTTTAATCTGAGGTCCACCTGAATTTTCTGCACATATCAACACTATAATTACAAATCGAAATACCAATGCCATCATTCAAGTCCTTTTTAAATAGAATGTCTGTAACTTTTATCTTCACACTTTTTTCATTCTAAGATCCTACGGAATATCTGGTTAATTTCCAAAATATATTTAAAGACGGTAAAAAGCATATCATTTTCAAAAGACAAAACGTGCCCCTTTTAATATTCCCAATATTCTTTTCTTTTTTCTGAAAAAGCCTTTGGTGTAGGAATTTTCCATTAACCAAAAATACGCATTCTCATAAAATCTCACCAAATTCTGCTGCAGAGGGCTGCATATACAGCTCAAACACAGGGGCTTATTTACAAACCCATTGCGCTGCCGGTGAATCACTTTTTTAGATGCACCGGAGGCACCGTGTGCCTGCCAATATTTACAAGGCCATGTAAAGCCATCCTGTGTGACTTTTTATGGCCTTACAAACATGGCCACCTTTTACGCATTTCTCTGCATGAAAGGGGTGTTCCATGGGTGTTGCTGTGGGTTTTCACATGCAACATCCATGGAACCAGATGCATTTCCAGATTTACAAACCTTGGAATGCATCAGATTCCTACGCCTCCCCAGAGGAGGTATAAGGGAGGCGCAAATAGGAGAAATCCCTTCATTTCTCCTTGTTATTCTTTTTTCTACGGTGCTGCATTCTGCAGCACCCATAAAAAGAGGAAAACACTTCTTGTGATTGTTTTAGTGCCGGAAGGTATCCCGTCCTACACAAAAACAATCACCCCTACATCGCAAACACCTGCATTGGTGCACGGCAGCCCATTGTGTGCCAGCACAGGGGAAAAGGACAGGAATGCACCAGATCTTTTAGATACTGCACAATCCTGCCCTTCTCTTTTGACGCACGGCAGCGCAGCAGGAAGGCTTGCTGTTCTGCCACGCGTCAAAATATTTTAAATGAGGCCCTCAGTTTTACAAAACCTGAACTAGTTAATGTTAGGACACAAAGTACACGGTGACATTTGCTGATAGAATGCAAGAGCTTTTAAAGAAAAATGCATCACAGCTTGAAATGCTAGTGCAGGAGGGACTGCTAGAAATGTTTGAAAGTTTTTGTTCACAGGCCTCAAGCTGAAAAAACACAAGAAAACAAGATAATGGAAGGAAGAAGATAACAAGCAACTGAATGGCGTGTAATATCAGGCACTCTCCAGGCAGGCAGAGAAAAATCAAGGTATTACTCATGTCTCAAGAGCTAAAAATAAAGCTGGAGGCACTGCTGTGGCTTTGTTTTTCAGGATGATCTAGATAAATGAGCAGACATATTGCCACAGGTCCACAACATCTTTTCACAACCCGCGCTATACCTCTCTCGAATTTCAAAGCTTTATAGCATTAAATATTGCCTACCTCCAACAAGTCTCTCAATCACCTACACAACAAATGGTTGGTGTTGTGCCATGCCCTGTCTGCAGGCTCATCCCCAAACTCTTTACCTTCACACTCCTTGTTTGCTGGATTCATTTAGGGAGGATTTTGGACTCTGCACACTTTACAACTGCTAAACAGTGCTAAAGTACTTGTGTCCTCTCCTTTAAACATGGTAAAACTGCCTTACACCCAGTTAGCACATTGAGTTTACTGGTAAATCCCTGGTAAAGTGGCCCTACATGAACCCAGGGCCTGTAAATTAAATGCTACTAGTGGTCCTGCAGCACCTATGCTGCCACCCAGTTAAGTTGCCTTTCAAACATGTCTCAGATCTGCCATTGCAGCCGGTATTCAGTTTTAAACTGCTTTCTTGACTTGGCAAAATTAATATTTTTGCCAAGCCTTATACTCCCTTTTTAAAAACATATCTGTCAACCCTAGGGTTGACCCTAAACAGCCCATTGGGCAGGGTGCATTACACTTAAAAAGCTAGACATGAACGTTTACGTTTTAAATGTCCTGGCATTTAAAATACTCTCAGACCTACCTCTCCTATAGGATAACGTTGGGTTACCTTCTTATATTCAAAAAAGTTATAACTTTTACTTCAAAGCAGGTGTAACTTTTATTTGAAAGCAGCTAGAAACGTCATGTTTAAGAAATTCCAATTTAAAACCGTCTATAATGGTAAGGTAGGATTTAAAATCTCGATTCTGAAGATGTCTCTTTTGGAAAGTCTGCTTTTTTTGTCCCAATCATTTGGTGCCTGCAGCCTGTATCATTGGTCACATGACTAGGTTCAGTTGGCCTTTGTGCATTCCTCCCAGGCAGCCACACAATAGAGGGCCTGGGTGTTTGTAGGATGGGCATCCAAGGCAATATGAAGGGGGGCAGAGCTGGGCACATCCCTATTTGCACTTCAAAGACACTGCTTCATCTCACGAACAAATAATTTTACACTAGTTTATTGTGATTGCAGACAAACTGGGACCAGGAAGTGGAGGCAGGAAATTTCAAACTCCAGAAGCTTCTCCCATTTGAAAGCTAGCACCAGGTATAAAAATGGGACCCTAACACCCAGTCTTAAGTACACTCCTGGACCTGTGAATACTACAGATGAAGGAATGCCCTGCGGCTTGAGGCCTACCCTGTTATCTGAGAAGGAAGGCTGGACCTGCACCCTTTATCCCAGGCTCAAGTGACTGCAAGGGTCACCTGACTGACCTCCTGTTCTGAGCTACAGGAACACAGGCACCAGAGGCCTCTCGGTAACTGCCCAGCGGACCTGCTGCCCTGGACCTATAACTGGTGCTGCTAGCCTCTACTGGAGGGACTTCCTGATCAAATTGCCTCCTATTTACTGGACCCTTTGGGCCTAATTATGAGTCTGGTGCTCCGAGGACCGCCAGACTCGCGCTGGGAGTGGTGGTCCAGCCGCAACTGCTCCGGCGGTTCAACTGCAATATCACAGATTTAGTAGTTGGACTGCCATCGCTCCACTGCATCCACCAGGGAACCACTGTTCCCTGACGGTGGTGTGGAGGTCAAGGCCTCAGTAATATACTGGTGGTGCCGCTGCAGCACCGCCATGCATATTACCAGTTTCAGGATCACCAGCGGAGTCATGCAGATCTTTACTCCATGAAAAGGATGACGTTCCTGAAACAATTTGCATGGGGAGGCATGCAAGGGGGCACATGTGCCCCCCGTGTGCATGAACCCTAGTTCCTGCACTGCATGGACTTTACAGTCCATGCCGTGCAGGAACTGTTTTGGGCATTCTCATTGCAGTTTCCATTTTCAGAGGTACCGCCTTTGGCCTGTCAAAAAAAGCCCGCCAGACACGAAGAAACTCGCAATCTGGTGGGCGGTGGGCAAACAGGTTTAGCAGTGCGGGAGCCTTTGGCATGGCTTTCTGCTCCCACACCGTCAAACTTGTAATCAGACCTTTTGTGTAGCATCAGTTGACCTCCTCCTAGAAGAAAAGGAGAAACCCTAATGTTTGGGGGTTTTTCGCAACTGGAATGGAGCCCTCTAGCACCAAGATCTTCCTAAACGCACCGACTGCCAACTCTAACCTCCAGTTAATCTGACTCTTCGTGCAACCATGACCATCAGCAACAACCGGCAATGCGAAATCTGCACTTCCTGCTACAGCATTGACCGCCCACTGTGACCGCCAATGTGAAGCTCCAGAAATGACGGTCTGTGATGCCTGTACTAGTGTTGTAGAATGTTATGCATGATGTGGGTTCTATGGAGCCCTCAGAGGGAAAATGTTTCATCTGTCTGTTGGATCAGTTCCTCTGTGGGTGACAGCAGTGGCTCCTATATGTGGAATACACAAAAAAATACATTTTCCACTTACCTGTTGTCCGTTGGTTTGATAGACATGCTACAGCAACGACTGTCTGCAATGCCCAGTCTGCTTGTGACATTCACCAGGTCTCGCTTGTCTAGATATCCACAGGTGGCACTCTTTTTGGTGATATACTTACCTTTAATCTTTGAAATTGCATATCTCTGGTTCTACTGATTGGATTATTTTCATTTTGGTGACAAATAATTGGTCAAATTAATTTTACTCAATTTTTCTAACTTGGTGTGGGATTTTTCTTGTGTTGTGTTTTCACTTTATTACTGTTTGTGTGCTGCATAAATGCTTTCCACATTGCCTCTAAGTTAAGCCTGACTGCGTATGTGCAAAGCTACCAGTGAGTTAAGCACAGGTTAATTTAATGAGTTTTTGCCATTCACCCTGACCATGATTGTGGCTGTGGATGAGAAGCATTTCACACCACTCAACCAACAACCCAACTTCGCTTAATAACATGAAGCACTCAAGTGAAACATCAATACAAAAATGAACACCACCACAAGCACAAATTTAATATTGTGGCTCCTGCTTGAGCAGGGATCACATCCCCCTCAACCAGCAACCCAAATTCTCACAGGTGGCTTTCAGCTAGTCCTGGTTTCTCAGCCAACAACCCTTAAAAGGCAGGGCTTGTAGGTGCTTGTTTATAATTAGAGATGTGAAACTATAATTCCCAGAAAGCCTGGTGCTATTGTCTGAAAAATCAGGAGTGACTTAGGTTCAACTTCATGATTGTGGGCCAATGTACAGCCGTGCTTTTCTTTTCCTCTGCTAACTAATTTAACATTAATGCTTAAATAAAAGCAAAATCATTACTAACAAATGAGTGATTCAGAAGGTAATATAGCCATACCATCACTTTGTATGCAAGAATATGAGACATCATTTCTGCCAAAGTCTAACAACTAGCGTCTTGTTATAGGGTTAAATATAGCCTTTTATAACAATGAATTCAACAGCACTTTGTTTTCTGGTTCAAGTTATTTATCCTTTCCCATTAGAAACTGCTTTCAGGGGTGCTGGTTATGGTCTCCCTTCACAGTGCAGCTTTCACCAGACAAATATGTGAGAATCACTAGGAGAGGGGCTTTGGCTCCACCAACAAGTTGGGAGCCAGGCGAATATGTTTTGATTGGGCAGATGTTGTGTACTTCGACAAGAACGAGCATAAACTTTCATGACACTGTAATGCTACTAAAGTTTCTTTGATAACTAGATGATTTATTTTGCTTTTCTTTATCAGCAACACAAATGGGACGAGGGAAGTCATTAAACTACATGGATTTTAAGGTTGAGCTTGACAGTGCCACTGTCACCTGACCTTTCAATCTACACCAATTAATTGTATTCTTCAGTTGTTTATTTCCACACACATATATATCCAACCCCATGCTATCTACTTGTAATGCTTCACATTACTATAGAGTATTCTTTTAAAGCCAGACAGATTGGTATTGCCAATGCTTATTTTTCAGTCAGAAGCACTAAACATGCGAGGACATGCCAGCCCAACTATAAGTTCCTGGATGCAGAGTACAGTTGTCTAAAATAATAACTCCCGTTGTTGAACCAGCAGCACTAAGCCTATTGGGACTTGCTGTTGGGCTGGCAAGCCACTACCTGCGCAGTGCAGTTGGCCGAAATGCCAACACTGCTGAAAGTCACCCTCATTGCCTGGTGCAGTTGACAGCTACAGAAAAGCTTTCAGGTGCTGAGTACAAAGACATGTTTCAGATTTTGTACGTTTCCAGAGGTGTAAGTTGGTTCTTTGCAAAGACCGTTATTGTTAAATAGGTTGCCTGGGAAAAAAATAAAAATAGTAATCTGAGCCTTGATAATACTTGTGTCATGAGACATTCTTAATTCCAGTCATGCAGTGGGTTCAAAGAGTCAGGTCAGTTCTCCAGGTAATTTGTAAAACCTTGTAACAGGTATTCTCTAGCGGTGTAACAAAACTTGAGGGGGTGGGCCTGCAAAGTACATGGAGGGATCCTCCTCCAGAGCAGCCAGGAGCTCTCATGCTAGACTAATGTGCTGAGGGGGCCCCCCTGGGGCGAACATCTGCACCGCAGGGCTGTGGGGGCCTATTTTAGGCCACTGGTATTCTAAACTATTTCTCAAACTTCATGAGCCAAGAACATTCCTTCACACCCTGACTTGCATCCAAAGGCCATCAGCAGCCTAGAGGTTTAGTGTCAATAGGCCTGATTCACAGAAGTAATCTGAGACAAAATCCTAAACTTACTACTTTTGGTATTCACAGAAGGCATTTAGTAGTAGTAAAGTTAGGATTTTGTCTTAAGTCTGTCTTAAGTCTGTCTTAAGTCTTTCCTAAGTTTGCCTTAAGTCTGTGTTAAGTCTGTCTTAAGTCAAACTTTAGACAAAATCCTATCTTTACTACTAAGCATGCAGCATGGTACGTTGTGTTTGGTGGGGACATTTGGAGCTGCTGTCTTCATGCACAGGATAGCTCCAAATGATAGATGTGCTCAGAAAGGGGTGACCAGTTTTGGCAGGGCAATGTGACAGATTCACCAAATGGGAATGCAGATGACTTGATGTACAGCATCCAGCCCACACAGCAATAAAGAGGTTCAAGACACAGGGGAAAGAATAGCATCTCAGGTAGCCTTCACGTCACAGACGTTCATCCTAGAGGCATCATGAGTTGTTCCCTTAAACCTGCTGGCCTGATTCAACATTGACAACTTCTTTCCCAGGGAGACAAGTAAAGAATTGTAGCCCCCAGGCTCCCCTCATCAGCAATATTGGTGATTGGGGCAGCAGCAGTAATACTCTAGTCTCTGACGGACTCATCTCCACAGGGCAGTTCCACTGCATCATTCAGCACAGATTGGCCTCACCATCCGTCAGCTTCAACTGATTAATGTTGATCCTCTGCACAAAAGGAATCAATCTCCTTCTCATTTTTCATATAAGCCACAACTGCAAGCTTTTGTCGTCAGTCATCGAATCTCTTCCCAATAGGCATTAGGTAGAATTGTCTTCCTGGGTCAGTTAAATCCTTTCTCAGAGGTAGTGCACAAGACTTTGATTTTGAGTGGCAAGTGAACCTAATCATCTGGCTCATGGCCAGCATAGGGTGTCGAACAATGAACAGTGGCAGTTTAGGTTACATTCCTGAGTTACTCGGGGAAGCAAGTAGGCGGAGTCTAGATGGATCGTGGAAATGCATAGGAGAAAGCCTCCCTGCAATCTCAAAATCAAACAAAATGGTGCTACAAGTGCCATTCATTCGGCCAATTGTTCCTGTCCACTCATGGATAGCTAATCCCTACTAGGTAGCCATTGTTCCTGACCACTCACGGATAGCTAATCCCTACTAGGTAGCCAGCAGTTAACATCCATTGGCCTTTTGTGGTGATAAAGGCAAGTAATTGCCCTCTGAATCAGATTTGTGAACTTTCCCAATCAAGGATATGTATTCCAGCTCTGAAATGTGATGAGTAGCAGAACTGGTTTTAAGCCTTTTCTGGCCCAGCCAGTCTAGAGTACATCTTTGCAAAGTTACTGTTCTGCTTAAGTGATCAGAAATGTGATTTCGCCATAAGTTAGATTTCAAGCTTGTCTGGCCCTGAAGAGACCCTCCACTGTGCATTTCTGAAGGGCATGTGCAGCTGGATTTAGATATCCCAGCAGGTTGGACACTGGACCTGTGGCCAGCTCATGCTGCCTGCAGCTGAAGGCCACTAGCAGTGGAAGTTGGCCATCTGCCGTGGGGTGGGAGTTGGGTCTGGTCAGAGGCCAGGACATGTGCTCAACCCCTACATCTAGCCAATACCCTCTTCTCCACACAGTCTCTCACTTTCTAACTCGCCCGGTATTTCACTCCCTACTTACTTCCCCTCTCTCATGCACTTCTTCCTTTTCACCCATAGTCTCACACTCAGTTTCACACACATCCACTAATTTCCTTCCTCTCTCTTCCTCACTTCATCTAGTCACAAACTGATTATCTCGCTCACCCACCTCCACATTACTTTCACTCACTCTCAATCACATACAAAACAAACAACATCTTTTTTTCCAATTTTTATATCATGAAAGTTGGTTCCTTTTTTTGTTTTTACGTTTTGGTGAAAACAATTCACAAATACAACATGAACATTTAGAAAAAATGGATTAAAGTAATGTTCACGTTTTCTGATTGAGAGGCACTTTATTTTTCCATACTCTTCCACTTTGCTCCCTGTAAAAGATCACCTTGCCACAAACCAAACAATGCAACCCCACAGTTTTGAATTAGGGATTCATTACTTCTCCCCCCTCCTGCAAGATATTTTTAGGCAACGTCCTCAAGCAGGGATGGAATATGGCATAGTTGCAGAAGATTTGCTAATTTATTTAGGGGCATATTATCAAGGACGGTGTTAAAAATTATCACCAGTTTAGCGGCAGAAAACTGCCGCTAAAGCGGCGATAATGGGCTTGATAATATGCCCTTGAGAATTCCAATAGAAGTCCATGTTCTGGTGTCAACATGGGCTTCTATGGGAATTCTCAAGGGCATATTATCAAGCCCGTATTGCCGCTTTAGCGGCAGTTTTCTGCTGCTAAACCGGCGATAATTTTAACGCCGTCCTTGATAATATGCCCCTTCGTGTTTCACCTCCTACGCATTTTCTCACCAAGATCAGAGGCTTGTGCTACAAAATGGTTCTAAATCTGTTTTTCCCATGACTGAACCTCCTCCCCTTTTTGTTGTACAAAGTCCATGTCATGCATATGGATGACAATTGTTTTTCACCCCTTGAAACGGTGAAACATTTCCAGACAATGGCTTCTGGAAGGAACCCCTATCACAAGGTGAGAACATCCTACAGCTTTTCATGTCCTTCTTGTCCTTCTTTGTCTGGATTTCTCCACTGCTTTTCTTCTTCCCAAGAAGCCATCAGAAAAGTGGGAAAAGTTTTGGTTCCCAAAAAACAAACTATAGCAAAAATTGTCCCCTTTGCTACAGATCTGTCATAAACCAAGAAGTGCAATGAACCGTTCTAGAAGTTTAAGAAAAATCTGATTGCGAAAAAGACATCATCGGGATCACTGATGACATCTCATATGACATCTCAACATTTACAAATTACAATGCAGTTAATTGCAGGGCCAAACCATATGTATAACTGCCTTCCCTAGGGATCGGATTTCCAAGTTAACCATGAAGCAGTTATACTGCAAACATAGCATACAAACTATTCAGCCAAGTAGGGCACTGTCATTACACTGCATTTACAGTGTAATTGCATTACACGAGCAAAGGTCAATAAAGAATCACACTCGACTTCTATTATTACACAACAGAAACACCTCCATTCTAGATCACTGTATTTACACTACAATTACATTATCGGTACACTGTTCAAAAACAGGAAACTCGTTAATTACATTATAAATAGGGCTCCCAGTTTTCCATTTTTACTGATTTTACAGACAGAAAACAATATGCCTACTGTCTGCATTTATTTTTAAAATGTAGAAAAATACAAAAAAATTGGCTACTTTTGAGTGTCTTTCCATACTGTCTTTCATTAATTCCAGGCCAACAACTAAGCAGATAGATGGCATGGGAAGCTAAGAAAACAGGATCAGATTTGATTAAATAAGGATATATGTCAACATCCATTTGTAATGTAACACCAATATGTACCTGTGGGTGGTTTGTTATGTTATATTTGGCTGCTTAATTTGCTAAATAAATGCAGAAATAAAACATATTACAACTTCATCTATTCAGACAACACAAAATAAATATGGATAATAACTGACAATATGAGCAAAAAATAAATATGGATAAATACAGATGGGAATGATAAAAAAATAAATACCATAAAAGAGGGAGACTTAATTATAAACCATAATTAAGTTGTGGTAACATTACAGCTACACGTTATGGTATCAGCACTGCATTTACACTATGAGTTCACTGCAGAAACAAATGCATAATGCATCTCTCTATAGTTGTGTGGATATTTTAGGAGCCATACCATTTTTGGCAGAAACACAAATTCTTCATCCATAAATCCATTCGTTGTCGGGCATGCAGTAATAGCTCTTTGATGTGAAACTTGTGAGGTGGGAACATATTTATGTCATGATGATTTTACTAAGGGCCTCTTTTAGAGCGCGGTGCAAGCAAAACATCAGTTGTAAACCGGTTGATGTTCCAATCTGCCACTCAAGTGATTCCCCGCCTCATTTAACCACAAGAGAAACTCTAGTTTCTGACAAAAATGCCTCAATTGGCCCATCTGCCACAGAGATGCTAGGCACTTTTTGTTCTTCTGAGAAACAAAAACAACGCTGAATGAGCTGCCATGATAGGCATTGCTCTCAATGAAAATGCTATGACATTGCCAGGTGGGCTGGCTCTGGAGCAGTGACCTTCCCAGGTGGGCTGTCGCTGGAGCGGTGACCTTGCCAGGTGGGCTGTCGCTGGAGCGGTGACCTTCCCAGGTGGGCTGGCACTGGAGCGGTGACCTTGCCAGGTGGGCTGTCGCTGGAGCGGTGACCTTCCCAGGTGGGCTGGCTCTGGAGCAGTGACCTTCCCAGGTGGGCTGTCGCTGGAGCGGTGACCTTGCCAGGTGGGCTGTCGCTGGAGCGGTGACCTTCCCAGGTGGGCTGGCACTGGAGCGGTGACCTTGCCAGGTGGGCTGTCGCTGGAGCGGTGACCTTCCCAGGTGGGCTGGCACTGGAGCAGTGACCTTCCCAGGTGGGCTGTCACTGGAGCGGTGACCTTGCCAGGTGGGCTGGCACTGGAGTGGTGACCTTCCCAGGTCGGCTGGCTCTGGAGCAGTGACCTTACCGTGTGGGCTGGCTCTGGAGCGGTGACCTTCCCAGGTGGGCTGACACTGGCGCGGTGACCTTCCCAGGTGGGCTGGCTCTGGAGCGGTGACCTTCCCAGGTGGGCTGGCTCTAGAGCGGTGACCTTCTCAGGTGGGCTGCCACTGGAGCGGTGACCTTCCCAGGTGGGCTGTGTCTGGAGCAGTGACCTTCCCAGGTGGGCTCCCTCTGGAGTCGTGACCTTGCCTCTGAAGCGGTGACCATGCCAGGTGGGCTGGCTCTTGAGCGCTGACCTTGCCAGGTAGGCTGGGTCTGGGCAGGCAGAGAAGGGTCCTGTTCCCAAAGTTTATATGATCCCTTGATTATTTATATTTTTATTTGCAACAATGTCTTAAATCAGACCCATAGTTTTAGACGTTGTTAACCATACGAGGTACCAGGCCATTTTTGGTTCCCATTTTTCATATGTGGAAATTTTTCGTGGAAGGAATATTTCTGTTCATTGCCCACTGTTTGGGAACATTTGTCAACATTGGAAATGTGAATTTATGACCCTGCATGTTTTGCTGTAGTTTCACGCAGTGTCAATTTCATGTTAATGAGAATTAATGAGTGGTGTTTATGCAATGATTTATGTGGCCATCAGCTCCTCTGTGCAGTTACCTGGGGCAAGAGCATGCTGAGGATATGTCACTGAATTGATAACTACTTGAAAAATATTGTTGACAAAACAGAAATGTTTTCTAGGATAAAGGTAAGTAGTGGTTGAGGGGCTCAATCTGCAAACTAGACTTCTACGTTTTCCCAAATGGTAACTGATCACAGAAACAGAAGATGAGCAAGCATTGGACATATTCACAAAAATAAGTGTGGCTAATGTCCAGAGCTGCTGACTTTGGTACTGGGGAACCAGCTTCGAGTCATGGCATAAGGTCAACATCCTATGATTCTGGGCAAATCACTTAATCTCCTGTTTCTATAAAAAATGAACGTGTCCTTGTGTAATGTAACACGTGCTCATGTAAAGTGCTCCAATACCTTCAGAGTTGAGTTTGCGCTATATAAAACTGTAAAAGAAAAAAAGTGTAATTTATGGCACAGCGAAATTACCCGTAGTAAGCCTTTGCATTCATTTATAAGTGTTGGTTTGTAAATTACCACCAAAACATATGGAATGGGAATATTCGTTCACAACTGATTCATATAGAAAGGACTGAGCTCCCATTGGGAGCTGGTCAATTCACAACAGAGCATCGGAGTACATATGAGAGTACTCCTGTAGCTCTACGTCCTGTACTCCTACAAGTTCTGTGAATCTGCCACTTTCACTTCTACAGACTTAACATATGCATGGAGGAAGAAACAAGTGTAGGAGGGATGTTTTGTTGAAATATTAATTTTCGCCTGTTTTCTGAAAACTAAGGAGCATATTTAAGGAAATTGTGGTGCAGCGCTGCACGTTACCTTGCTGTGCTGCCCTGCGCCACAAGGTAATGGCAGGAATGCACCGTGTTTATCCAATACAGTGCATTTCGGTCCTTTCCCCCTGCTTTTAGGCCGTTTCAGCAGCCTAGTGCCAACGCAGGCAGCCTTGAGCCATGGTGCAAGCGTGCTTGTGTTGTAGCCAGGATTTTTTTTGTGCAGGAGCAGGAAGGGGCAACTTCCTGCAGAAAAACAATAGAGGCACTTTCGTCTTTCTATGTATGCTGCAGAATGCAGCACACATAGAAAAAGGAAACAATTAGGAGAAATAAAGATGTATCTTCCCGTTATACCTCCCCTGGTGAGGCGTACGATTTTGACACATTCCCTGGTCTACAAGTCCTTTTAAATCTGGGAATGTGACAAAAACCATTGGAGTTGCATGGGAACACCCAGTGCAAAGCCCATGGGAAGCCTCCATTGCGCAGAGTAAGCCAACACAGCGATTTGTGCTGCGTTGCCTTACTCTAGATTTATGAAGCCATTCAAAGCCATGCAATGTGGCTTTGCGTGGCATCATAAATGTGACTTAGAGGCTTGCATCACGCGTGTACCACTTTGCATAGTGCAAACGTGACACAAGCCTCTCATAAATGTGCCCCTAACTACGCCTAATCAACGTGCTTCACAGAGTTTGAAACATTTGAATTTTTCTGACTTTATGAAGCTTTTTCATTCACTGTTTAAAATATTTCCCCCTGACACATCTCTCCTTTTACACTCAGCATCCTTGGCTAAAATGTGCAATTGGAATAGTTTCTTCACTTTCAGCACCAATATCAATTGGATTTGTAGGTGTATCTATGCCGTTGTTATGTGTGTTGAAATGCAGTGGCCAATGCTTGAATGGCTGTTAAGTTCAGACGGGGAGACATTTCTCTAAACACTGCTCTGGCACGCAGATTGGAGTACCCAGTGGCATTTTTACAAGCCCCTAGTGCCACCGGAGCATCACTTTTTTTTATTTTCCTGTGGCGCTGTGTGCTGGTTCATATTTACAAGGCCACGCGAAGCAACTCTGCGTGGCTTTTCATGGGCTTGTAAATACGCCCCCTTTTCAGCTGTCACTTAGCATGAAAGGGGCGTGCAGTGGGTGTTGCTGTGGGCATTCCAGTGCAACGCCCATTGCTTTTTGATGCTGCTTCAGATTTACAAGGATCTGTAAATCTGAGGCAGTGCCAAAAACAAACTCCATTGAAAAGCAGGCATTAGAGTGGCACAACGAGGAGAAATACTTTTATTTCTCCTACTTATTTGCATTCTGCAGCACACATAGAAGGAGCAAATCACCTTTGCTGATTGTTTATGTGCAGGAATGTGTACCTTCCTGCACATAAACAATCATCCCTGCAATGCAGGCCCCCTTGCGCCATGGTGCAAGGGTGCCTGCATTGGTGCTAGGTGTTTTTTAAAATGATACTTGCAGCACTGTGCTGCGTCATGTCTTTGTAAATATGCCCCCAAATGTGATAAATGAAGCAGAAAATTATGTACACAACTCATTACAACCATATTTATTCCTTTACATAATTCGGGCACATGACAATTACAGCCCTTTAAATGTGTGAGCCTGAAACATTCATTTAAACGCATTTGTCAACTTAGATCCTCTGTGCCCAAAAGCCCAATTTTTATATGTCATGGATTGTCTTGTTTCAAAATTGATGTATGTACTCACCTGCTAAACCTACAAGCAGACTGTATCTTCTCCTGCAGACCGCTGTCGCTACTGAACCCTATGTGTTGCACACTGTCAGTCAGTGGTAGATGCCCACAGTACTGGGATGCAAAACCAACACTATACGCAATCTGTTATGCTTCCCTTTGAGACTTTATGAGAAGGATAGTCCTTCTGCTTATCCATTTGATGATGCATCTCAACAAGCCTTGTTAAATTTCATTCTTTGTGCACATATTATGTCAAGTACATTAGGGGAGAGGATGTAGCCTTATGGCTAGAGTGGTCGGCCTCGAAGCTGTGGAACCGGGTTCGAGTCTCGGTAAAGACTCTCAACATCCTGTGATTCTGGGCAAATCACTTAATCTCCCCGTGCCTAACAAAAATGAATGTGTCCTTCTGTAATGAATATAAAACTCGAAAAATAAAAAAGTACCTAAGGATGTATTGTGAACGTTCACCATTTTAGAGTATGTAGACCTGCTCCTATTGTGTCCCTCACACTCTTAAGGACCCCACACCTTGTTTTGCTGTTGTTTCCTGTTTCAAATGTACTGTCTCTTGCTGTAAATATATGCTTTTGTTAAGTTTTTTACAAGGCCACGCGAAGCAACTCTGCATGGCTTTTCATGGGCTTGTAAATTCGCCCCCTTTTCACCTGTCACTTTGCATGAAAGGGGCGTGCAATGGGTGTTGCTGTGGGCATCAAGACATCAAGAAGTCTTGTAATAGAAGCAAGATGTCAATATGAAAAAAGCTGCAATGTTTCCCTGTGAGGCAAGAGATTGGCGATATAGTATGTCACAAACATGACAGGTATCTGTCTGCCACATTACAAGTGCAATATATCCATTGGCACTTCTAAAAAGGCTTTTGTGAGGGAGATTCTCATTGGCCATAATCTAAATATGGCCCTAAGTGTCTTAATAAGTGTGCCCAGCAATCCGAGATGGCAATTGCAAACCTGGAGTTCATTGGTTACCAGTTGCACAATTACCACACCATTTTGACATTGACACCTGAGAATTCGGATAAGGTGCAAATTCACGTGCAGATGCAAGATTAACCCACCAATAAGAATTCTGATTTAGCGCAAATGAGAGTAAATGCCAAAATGTTGATGTGCAGGCAACTCATAATGAGGGCCCTATAGTTTCTTTAGTTCTTAACATGCCTCAGGGAGAAGTGCCCTAAGTGGAAGAATGATGTAGAGTCCATGAGGAAAAGAGCAGGGCCCTCTACTGCTTTTTCAGACCTGGGTGGTTAGTTCCCAGGTCTGGCTTTAGTCGCACGGTGACAAAACTTTGAAGGTTCTTTATAAGTTAAGAAAACAAAACAAATAGAACAAGATACTCGAAAAACAAGTGCCTTCTGAAAGATGGACCACTCATTGATAAAAGATACATTGGCACTCTGAAAAATCGATATGACATGTCAGCATCAGGACCACTGATGTGCTTGCATGATCAAGCTCTTGCGGGTAAGGCATTAACCAATTATAGGGCGAACTTTTACATTTGACCTGGAAGGGTCTGTTGGCAATCGAGTTTTCTTTAATGTCAGCTCGAATGTCTTATGCTTTTGTTCCTGTGCCATCATCTTCCCTTCCTCCCATGAACCATTAGTATGTCGATATGTCCAGGGTGGAGAAGGGGCTAACCGATGCTCTGCAGCTGGAAGGTAGCAGAGTGAACCACCAGCTCTCCTTTAGATGATGTTAGATCCATGTCCGCGCTTCTTTCTTTCCTTTCACATTCAGCTCTTGTGGCTGCCAGCTACCTTCCCTGGCCTTTTCATCAATTGGTTCTATTTCTGTAATGTGCTTGGAGGTATGAACTCCGTTCATGATGTTCACCAGTGGCTATTTGCTAATTATCCGCTTTTGAAGCTTTTATATCATTTCTGTGCTCTGTGGGTGCTATCAGTTGTATTTCTGTGCTGATGTTTGGAATTAGAAACTCAAAGTACGAGCTGCTTTGTTGAGATCTGTTAGATTCCCCGGTGTTTTAAACCAATTATCAATGTTCCTGTGCAGTGTTCGGAACAATTATTTTAATTTGTTTGCTGGGTTTATATCTATTAGCTTTACCTCTGTGCTTGCGTGTTGCTTTTATCTGAATTCCGGTGTTTAATGCTGGTGTAATGTTCCCCTTAGTCACTATTGGCCCCTACAATCCATAGCATGCAAGCCCATTGTGCTTCCATGCAAGTACACCTCTCCTTAGCACTGCCGAAGTCATAACAAATCATGTTGGCCACAGGCTTAGTCTTACTTGAAGCCGAAATGATGCAATTTGAATAGCACAGAGGAGATGGTGTGTAAATGGTGCATTTAATTGCTCCTAGTGCTTCACTGTTGGTGCCCTTTGGTCTGTGCACATTTATAGCCCTACCCTTTGGGTTCCAAAGTCTGGTCACCTTGCCATGGCCTGTATGTGGTCAGTCCCTTCTGAAAGACAGAACGCTATGCATAGCTATAGTGGGTGTCAGACTACTGTGTACATAAAGCTCGTATGGCATGCATAGCATATCCGGAACTTTGTTTACAAAAATATTTATCCCATTGGGTGCAGATTTTGTATTATTAATTCCACTGGGCCTATGCTCTTCCAGTAGCTGTTATAAGTGGCTCTATGGAAAAATCAGAGGATGCATAAACAAAGTCCCTGAAGTGAAGAAAACAGTATATAAGCACTGAACATTTATATTTACAATTTTAGGTCTCTCTGATAGGACTATGCGGTAATTCAATAAACCAATTTATAGAAATTGAAAGGTAACGTCTCCAATGGGACACTTATGTTCCATTTAAGGATGAGAAGACGTATCGCGTTCAGGAGAACCCAGCTGTGGCATAGCAGAACATGGATGCAGTTCATCCTGGAATTGATGCATTGAAGGTGTGCAAGTATGGAATATAAACTTCTCTGCCCTTTTCATTGCATAGCCCTTACTATGCGGCTCGCGCTTCGCCAGTTACAATATCACGATGAGTCATAGGGAGCGCAAGATGTCTCCAGCGGTGCGCAATACAACTATAATAGGTCACTGAGGGATTACATACCTCACAAAATATGGGATTCAGTGCAGTTCTTCCTATGGTTAAGGCGAGATTCTTTACCTACTATAGCTTAATAACCTTCACTGTAAAGGTGTTCTATTCTCCTTCTTATATTCTCTCCCTCCCCCTGTCTCTTCTTCCTGCTTTATTATGTATCCATTACTTTTAGCCTCCCTCTTCCTTCTAGACAATTATCGCCAAGCAGTGAAGCTTCCAAAAGGAGCAGCACACCAGATATTAAAGTCATCATTTTTTAAAAGTATCCTCATGTGAGATGTGGTGAAGCTGGTCTCAGTGTAACACATCAGTTATGTTTAAGAACTGTATCCCGAAATGTCTCCTAGAAAATTCTGTTGAGATGATTTAAAAGATAATATGTTGCTGTGGGTTTGTGCTGCTATCCAGTGGGTTTTAGCTTTGTCTCCGATATTTTATTTGATATGTGGAGTGAGTCTGCTAAAGTTGGATTTATGATGTATCCCTGGTTAAACCTCTGTGTGCACACACTCAAAGGGTGTTTCTGCACAGAAGTAGCTAAACACACTATGTGTCACTGACAAATAATAACAATACATTATGAGGTACAACTGCGTAAAAAATATCATCCCTTTCAAAAAGCTTTGGCATCACCAGTTCACATATCATTGGTACTAAACCACCTGAGTGCCAGACAGGTGCATGTTGTACCACTGGAGAAAGCTGGCAGCAACCCACCCCAGTGTCCAGTAGCTGGACTTTAAGCTATTTTCGCCAACTCTGAGCTCACCCTACCCCTGGTGGCTATCTCCAGTCCAATGATTGCCCAGCCACCAGAAAATGTTTGCCCAAGCAGTACTTTCTGATATGTGGTCCCCTCTTGATAGTTACCCACACAAGACTTATTAATGGGTGCTCTTCCACGTTAATGCCCCCCTATTAAAAAACATAAAAACCCGTCCAGGTTTTTATGTTTCATTCGGTTTTGTGCCCTGCCTGGACTTGGGTAGCTATTGCCGAGCCACCATTGACATGGACACTGCACTGTTGACACAACTGGGTTGAACCTTTGTTGTGTGGGTGATGGCTTTGGAGCTCAAGAACTTTTTTGTTGCTGTGAAAGGGGGAGGATTCTGTCCTATGAGTGGTCCAGCATTCCATCCATAGCGAGAGATATTGAAAGAGACAACAAAGAACTCTTATAAACAGTGCGCTAATAGAACCAGGGGTCCCGAAGGTGCCTTGTCAACCAGAACACATGTCCACAAGAAACAATTGACACTACACCAGTGATATAGAACGTATAGTGCCTAGCACACGATGGATCTAAAAATGTTTGGGATCATGTCGCTGTCATTGTAATTTATGTTTAAATCCTATTCTTATTTGAAGATTTATCATTGTCTAGATATTGATTTTATGATATGCTATAGGTATATAATTGTCAGTGTATCGACTTACTTAGATATCATGTCCTAAACATGTTTTACAAAAATACCCCTGCAATGAGGTTATATATAGAAAATCTACACTTATTGACCTGATCGGATCATATTTTTGTAAACAATTTAGGACAGGATACTTATGACCAGTGATATTTCTGACGATGATGTTCTGACATACAATTAGAGGCTCATATACTTTGTCAGGCTGTTTCTGAGTTTTCCAACTCCTACCACCTCCTACAGTAAGCAATGACACCACAACTTCAGTATCCTAGGACCAGGATCATGCGTTATTAGTTTGGAATGAAATAGCATTGGTGGAAAACGGACATATAGATAAACGGCAGCATCCACACAGGACTCTGCTTAGTAACTCCTGACTGCCATACTCCTCCATGAAAAGACGTCACAGGGTACGATCTGATCACTGAATGATTTTCCCATCATATTGACGCCTTTTAATATCAGTTTTTAGTCGGGGGGTTTTAACAAATGTTTCTTTCCTTTTATGAAGTTAAATACTGTATTTGTTTTTTTGTTTTGATTTTTATGGCTCAGTTGAGCCAAATAAAGTATTTGATGACGTCACAGACCATCTTAAAATGCATGACTTTGCTTGTGATATTGGACCAGAGAGAGTTGTGGAACATGGCACAGATTCCACAATGCATTGCTGACAAGTCACTTTGCTTGTGGTCTGCTCTGTGGCAATGGTAGATTCATCACACAATCAACAAATGTGTTCTACCCGGCGTAGTGCTGATTGTAAACTAACCCAGGGCGGACAACTACGCTACGCTCGTGAAGTTTGCGTAGTTTGTGCTACTTCGCGCTACGCGATTTGCACGTAGCACAGCGTAGTTGTCATTTTGTGCTCGCGGTCCTCAATGTCAAATTGGCGACCGAGCAAAATGACATCCCGGCAAGACTTTTTCCTCGTTCGCGATCAGCAACATCAAGTTGCCGATCGCGAGCATGGAAAATAAACCTCCCGGCGAGATTCTCAACGCGGGGAGTTCAGCTTTCTCATTGCGAGTGGTCACGTATGCTTGCGACCACTCGGGATGAGAAACTACCAGTCCACGTTGAGAAAACTGCCGCTCAAGTAAAAATCTACTTGAGCGGCAGAAAACGACAGCTCGCACTGTGCAAGATGCCGTTTTCAATGATTGCACAGTGCGGACAAGCATCCGGCACTGTGCAATCATCGCAAACAGAGCACTATGCAGTTCGCGTAGTGCTACGCGTATCTCGCATAGTGCGAAGTGCACTTCGTGTAGCTACTCGTAGCGCTACTACGCGAACTATGGCCAGGGTTACAGTGTGTTTTGAATGTAGCTTCTCACCAATAAGCCACACCCAATCCCTGCACTCCCACCTGGGAGGCAAATATACCACTGCACCTTTGAATAATATACACTTTTGAGCATGTCTTACCACCCCTGGCACAGCAAGATTTCAACACAAAACAAACAGCACCTTTTGAAAAGGGGTTTTATTTAACAAAATGCAAAGACTCTATCACTTTTAGAATAAGGCTTGGGGTTTATTAAATAATACTCTCTAAACAAAGGCTATCTCAGATACCAAATACATGAGATTCAAATATATGTAGCAAACTTATAATCTAAAGGCATGAATCAGTAACTGAGCAAACTATAATACTGATTAATAAACAAGCAATAACTGATATAAGATAAGATACACTGGAAGTCCTGTACGAGATCAGAAAGATAGATATATCTATATATATATTCACTGAAAAAACCATAGGTTTCACACACGTCATAGTTAGGAATTAGCATTTAAAAAACCTTGCAAATTCACTTAAAAAACCATAGGTTTCACACATGTTATAGTTAGGTGGACATTTCACTCGTAAAAAACCAATGAAATTCCCCCGTTATAGTTAGTTCAGATAACTATAACTCGCGCGCCCGCAATCCACTGCTGATGACGTCACATATTACATCACTCATGACATGGTCAGTGGCATCACTCATGACATCACTGATGCCATCATCCTTTTGATAGAGTGGCGGTCGCGCGAGTTATAGTTACCTGAACTAACTATAACGGGGGAATTTCATTGTTTTTTTACGAGTGAAATGTCCACCTAACTATAACATGTGTGAAACCTATGGTTTTTTAAGTGAATTTGCAAGGTTTTTTAAGTGCTAATTCCTAACTATAACGTGTGTGAAACCTATGTTTTTTTCAGTGAATGTGTACGTTTTTTTAAATGCTAAGTTATGTATTTATTATTATATTTTTGATATATTTATTTTACAATAAACTACGTATTAAAATATATTTTTTTTAATGTTTTTTCACCTTGCGCGCACGGTGCGCGCACGGTGCGCGCACCCCGCGATTTAAAAAAAAAAAAAATTAAATGTTTTTTTCTGCCTTTGTGGTCCTTCAGAGACCCCCTGACAAAGGCTAGGAGGTCAGGAACTCTCTACCCTGCCCCCTTTTCACATTCGCCACCTTCCTTTTTCACTCTCGCACTCAAAACAAACAAAATGGCGGCTGACACTTCCTGATTTCGACCGATTCGAACGTTGACTGAAAATGTAACCACCAATCAGAATTACGCTTGCGCATGTTAGGGTGCACCGTGCGCGGCTATAGATATTTATGTACTTTAACTGCAATTTTCTCAGGAACTACTGAACAGATTGACTCCATATATGCAAAAGGCACATCCCTGACCTGAGGACTACCTCTTTGCCAAATTTCAAGTAATTCTGTTCAGCCGTTCGGGCTGTACCTTCGACTAAAGGCCCTATGGGAAAATGCATGGGGAAAACGCATTTTGGGACCCCCCTTTTTTCTCGGCCCCCGCTTGACGAATCCCCCCGAGACTTTCAGGGTAGGAACTGAGCGGAGCGCCCCATTAGTTTTGAAAATTTCGCGAGGATTCGTCAACCGGCGCCAAAGTTATTCAAAATAGAATTTTGAGATTTCCTATGGAAACACGGTCCTAACTATAACTATCTATTATATATATATATATATATTACCTACTGGCGGTCGCCAGTAGATAGTTATAGTTAGGACCGTGTTTCCATAGGAAATCTCAAAATTCTATTTTGAATAACTTTGGCGCCGGTTGACGAATCCTCGCAAAATTTTCAAAACTAATGGGGCGCTCCGCTCAGCTCCTACCCTGAAAGTCTCGGGGGGATTCGTCAAGCGGGGGCCGAGAAAAAAGGGGGGTCTCAAAATGCGTTTTCCCCATGCATTTTCCCATAGGACCTTTAGTCGAAGGTACAGCCCGAACGGCTGAACAGAATTACTTGAAATTTGGCAAAGAGGTAGTCCTCAGGTCAGGGATGTGCCTTTTGCATACATGGAGTCAATCTGTTCAGCAGTTCCTGAGAAAATAGCATTTAAATCAATATATATATCTGTGGCAGCTTACCGTGCGCTTACCGTGCGCTTACGGTAAGCTTACCGTACGCGTACGGTGCCGTGCGCGAGCGCGTTTCTGATTGGTTGTTAGATCAAAGTAAACATTCGAATCGGTCGAAACCAGGAAGTATCGGCCGCCATTTTCTGTCTCTCGCGAAGCGCACCGTGCGCGCAAAAATTAAAAATAAATACATAACTTAGCATTTAAAAAACCGTACAAATTCACTGAAAAAACCATAGGTTTTACACACGTTATAGTTAGGAATTAGCATTTAAAAAACCTTGCAAATTCACTGAAAAAACCATAGGTTTCACACATGTTATAGTTAGCTGTACATTTCACTCGTAAAAAACCAATGAAATTCCACGTTATAGTTCGATCAGGTAACTATAACTTGCGCGACCGCAATGCACAATGTGTCATTTCAGATGTCATCATTGATGTGAAGAGTGATGTCACTGACCATGTCATGAGTGATGTAATATGTGACGTCATCAGCAGTGCATTGCGGTCGCGCAAGTTATAGTTACCTGATCTAACTATAACGTGGAATTTCATTGGTTTTTTACGAGTGAAATGTACAGCTAACTATAACATGTGTGAAACCTATGGTTTTTTCAGTGAATATATATATATATATCATCACAGGCTTCTCGCAAGAGAAATTCTACTTGCACTCACAGGTTAGAGTTGCATTGATTTATTACGGCAACAACGTTTGTAGACAGCTCAACAACCCAACGTTTCGGTCTGTCCTCAGACCTTGATCACGGGTGCAAAGCACAATGTCAGATGCTCACTTTTTAAAGGTACATACACAAAATATTACATCATATCTTGTGACAGAGTGCTTTGCATTATGGACATTGTAGTGTCATATTTCCAATGAAAAATAAAAGTGCAATTAGTGAATACAAACATATAGTTATCGATACTCATATTGGAATATTAATCATATTGCATTCTGATAGGCCATGTTGTTGATGTTTTGACAGGTATATAGTCCAATTATTTTCCGTTATTGTGAAGATCCACTTACTATATATATACACACATATGTTATGATGGCATATTCCGTCAAAGATATATCATATAACCCTCTGGTGGCTAATGAGGCTCAATTTAGAAAATTTTCATAATATGGTTATGATTTTTCACTAATAAAATTCAATATTATACCCTCTGGTGGGTGTGGTTTTATAATAAATAATAGCGTTTTTGGAATGTAAATATACCCCATTTTTTATTTTAAAAAGTGTAATTTTGAGGCCTATGCATTATTATTTTTGTTTATAATTCACTCCATTTCTTCGCTAAACTATTTACTAGGGGCCAAGGAGATATATCCTAATACTAAAAAAGGTGAATAAAAAGTGATGAACTAATAAAAATTAAATAGATACTTAATATACAAAAAAAGCATTTTGCTCACATAGGAATCACTTTCTTGCCATTAATACGTTTTTTTTACAATTCCATAGTTCTAATTATCAGCCTGATAATAACTATCTGTTGATTGGATTTCCCAATTCCTGAGAGAGTGTTATATTGTGTTTTCCAATGAGATGTTACATTGATCCAATATTCATTATAGGTGTGAATGCATTTCATCATCCTTATTGAGGCCGTCAGGGGTTAGAGTTCTGAAGGAGAAGATGTGACGAGATTCTTTCTGTCTCAAAGTTCTTTCACGATTACCACCTCTCACATGTCGTTCAACCATCTCAACTCCGTAAAATTTCAATTTTTTCCAATCACCTTCATGGTGTTTCTCCAGATGTTCTGCCACAGCATAACTTCGGTCCCCAGTTATTGTTGTTCTTACATGTTCCAGTATGCGCTTTTTTAGTTCACACACTGTGCTCCCTGCATATATTAATTTGCAGGGGCACTCTATTATGTAGATTACATATTGGCTTTTGCAGTTTATTAGTTGGTTTATTCTCCACATTTTTTTGTTTGCCATTGGTATCTCTTTTGTATTTTGTGCAATCTGGCATACCTTGCAGGTCGAGCATTTATAAAAGCCGTTGGTGGTCAACCATGTGTTCCGTTTTTTGGGTTTCAAGTAGCTGTGGACTAGATCATCTTTAAGGTTTTTGGCTCTTTGGTATGTAATCCTAGGGTGTTTTCCTGCCACTTTTGCCAATGTTGGATCCAGACATAGAATATTCCAATTTTTTTCAGAATATTTTCAATTTGTTTGGAGTCTGTAGAGTAGGTTGTAATTAGTCGAATCACATCATCTTTCTGCAGTATCTTTTGTATTTGTTTCTCTTGTATTATCTCAGATCGTTGTTTTTTCTCAGTTTTCTCTAAGCAAGATGCCAAGATGCTTTTGTTGCATTTCCTTTTCTTAAATCTGTTGATTGCCTGGCTGCTGTGTTTTTTCCATTCCTGGTTTTCGGAGCATATTCGCCGTATCCTCAATAGTTCCCCATATGGAATATTTCTGATTAAGGATGACTGGTGGAAACTTTCCGCATGTAATGTTGCGTTACTTGCTGTTTCTTTCCGATGTAATGTTGTATGAAGTTTATCATTTATGATATAAATCTCAGTATATTGAATTTTATTAGTGAAAAATCATAACCATATTATGACAATTTCTAAATTGAGCATCATTACCCACCAGAGGGTTATATGATATATCTTTGACGGAATATGCCATCATAACATATGTGTATATATATAGTAAGTGGATCTTCACAATAACGGAAAATAATTGGACTATATACCTGACAAAACATCAACAACATTGCCTAACAGAATGCAATATGATTAATATTCCAATATGAGTATCGATAACTATATGTTTGTATTCACTAATTGCACTTTTGTTTTTCATTGGAAATATGACACTACAATGTCCATAATGCAAAGCACTCTGTCACAGGATATGATGTAATATTTTGTGTATGTACCTTTAAAAAGTGAGCATCTGACATTGTGCTTTGCACCCGTGATCAAGGTCTGAGGACAGACCGAAACGTTGGGTTGTTGAGCTGTCTACAAACGTTGTTGCCGTAATAAATCAATGCAACTCTAACCTGTGAGTGCAAGTAGAATTTCTCTCCTGAGAAGCCTGTGATGATTTGTAAACGGCTGGGCTCTGCCGTATCTACATTTCGCACCGTCATTAGAGCGCTAATTGCCTTGCACGGAGTCAAGCATGGGAGGAGATATATATATATATATTACCTACTGGCGGTCGCCAGTAGGTAGTTATAGTTAGGACCCCTTTTCCATAGGAAATCCGCAACATTCTATTTTGAATAACTTTGGCGCCGGTCGATGAATCCTCGCGAATTTCTCAAAATAGGTGGGGCGCTACGCTCCGCTCCTACCCTGAAAGTCTCGGGGGGATACGTCAAGCGGGGGCTGAGATAAAAGGGGGGTCCCAAAACGCGTTTTTCCCATGCATTTTTCCATAGGACCTTTAGAACGAGCTACAGCCCGAACGGCTGAACAGAATTACTAGAAATTTGGCAGAGAGGTAGTCCCTATGTCAAGGAAGTTCCTTTTGTAGGTTTGGTGTAAATCTGTTCAGTAGATTCTGAGAAAATAGCCTTTAAATCAATATATATATCTGAGCCCGCTTACGGTACGCTTACCGTACGCTTACGGTAAGCTTACGGTACGCGTACGGTGGCGTGCGCGAGCGCGATTCTGATTGGCTGTTAGATCTTAGTAAACATTCGAATCGGCCGAAACCAGGAAGCGGCGGCCGCCATTTTGTGTGTTTCACTCAGAAAAAAAAGAGTGAAAACAAGAAAAGGGGGCAATGAGGAGAGTTACAGACCCCCTTACATTTGTGAGGGAGTCAAAGAAGGACTGTAAAGTACAAAGAAAACATTTATTGATTTTAAAAAAAATCACGGGGTACGCGTACGGTAAGCTTACGGTAAGCGTACGGTAGAAAAAAAAATAAAAAAATAAATGAAATTCAGATTTAAGTGTTTAGATATTAGGGGGCTCTAAAAAGAGCCGTTGTGTTTATGAAATGATTTTTTAGTGGTACCTACAAGTAAGTACCGATGCAGAGTCTAAGGTTCAAGAGAAAGACTCTGTTCCCTTCATCATTGAAGTGCACACCATCTCCTCTATAAATGTCTTGCATGTCATAACGCAAGTTGTTGTGGTAAATGGCACCCATACCATAGTCACGGAGGAAAGCAGAAACAGATTTGTTGACGTGCTTTCTTGCTTTGTCATCGCACCGCGTGCCCACCGTGCGTGCACGGCACTAACTGCGTAAAGTGGGCGCGCGGTGCGCGAAGCGCACCGCGTGCTCACTGTGCACGCACGGTGCGCGAAGCGCACCGTGCGCGCACGGAACGAACTGCGTTAAGTGGGCGCGCACGCCACGAATGGCGTAAAGTAACTTAGCATTTAAAAAACCGTACAAATTCACAGAAAAAAACCATAGGTTTCACACACGTTATAGTTAGGAATTAGAATTTAAAAAACCTTGCAAATTCACTGAAAAAACCATAGGTTTCACACATGTTATAGTTAGCGGAAATTTTACTGATAAAAAACCAATGAAATTCCCCCGTTATAGTTAGTGCAGGCAACTATAACTCACGCGACCGCAATCTTCTGCTGATGACATATGTGTCTTTATGAAAAAAAAATATTTGTAATATATGTATAGCTAAAAATGTATGGAAGAAGACATGGGCAAATAAGTGTCTAAATACAGTATTAGCATCAGCAGAGGATTGCGGTCGCGTGAGTTATAGTTGCCTGCACTAACTATAACGGGGGAATTTCATTGGTTTTTTATCAGTAAAATTTCCGCTAACTATAACATGTGTGAAACCTATGGTTTTTTCAGTGAATATATATATATATAAATAGTAGAGGATCACTCTGGATGTGCACCTCCCACACCACAAAGAAAACACCTCAAACGATCAAAGCCACTGGCCTCACATCACAATGGCAGTAACCACAAAACTTAATACATCACCTAGCATCTTAGCCCACTTCCAGCCGGGGGAGCCTTCATACAGCCGGGGATCAGAGCTTCAGAAACCAGGATCACTCTGAGATAGACACGTCTGTCCTCGCTCGGATTCCAAACTCCCAGTTTCTCAGCCTGCACCCCTCAGCTTTAAACACACTAGAAGATTCGTGAATGACCTCTTCCCACCGCCAGAGGAATTTTACCAGAACGTGCCATGTTCCAAGCAAGCATCCTCATGGCAGTAAGGAGCTCTCAAGTCTCTTCGTCCATTTGCACTTCTTCCAGCCTCTGTCTTGACGAAGCTCTCACAAGGCCTTCCACAGTACACTAAATAAAAACAATCGCTCAGGAAAACAGCAAGACCTTGAATGTGAATGACCCAAACAACTTGCAAGCACTGCTGTGCACGCAGCAGCAAGGCAGAGTCAGACATGAGGCCCTGTCAAAGGCAATAGTCAGCACCTATAATTCTCATCCACACAACTTACAAGCACCACTGTGCACAAAGAAAAGTTTGAAGCAAGGTAAAGTCAGAAAGCAGAATTACATGAGGCCATGTCAAAGAAAGACAGCAAGATTACAGGATAGAAGAGAAGCAGATATATGCAGTACCATCTTACATTGAGGCTAGGGTAAAATAACACACTAAAATCAGTTAAAATGGTGGCAGTCGGAGGTCATCATAGGGTTCCAGACAACAAGAGTGGCTCTTTCACTACAAAGTGTAAACTCGCTTAGTGAGGCCAGTGAGGAACAAGTCCTCACATAATCCAGAGCAAAATTGCACCGGTGTAAAAAGTATAAAAGAACAGTCTACAGTTAGCTCTACTATTTAATGTTTGTTATTTAATAGGGCTCAATACTTCTGCACAATTGCAGAATCACTACCTGCATAATTTTAGTTTGTAATTTGTTTGCAACATGTGTCCGTTTCTTTGGGAATTAAATCTCAGGTATTCAAAAGCTTGGAATATTGTGAAGATATACATCTTTCGGAGCGATACAAGCACCCTAAATGCCACAAGTCATGATTTAGCAGACAGGGACCAGTCAAGAAGATCATTTTATAATGCGTCAAAGACACTAAGGAGGCTTCTGGGGAACCAGCAAATAGAATGTAGATGTCATTGCAGGTAAATAGGCCTGGCACCTTTACCAGCTATTTAACGTCTTTGGTGTGGTGTGTATTTTTGGGTTGAATTCACATGGCAGATGGAGCAGACTCTTCTCAGCTTGGATTGTCATACATATCTTTGCCCATCAGGCTGGGCAACGGATAAATAACAAGTGTCCATCCATTCTGCCCACCAATTCTGGATCACAACGTGGACGACTGAAAATTCAACTCAGGATACGAAACGCTGTTTTTGCAAATACTACTCTAATTAAGTTGCAAGAAATATAAATTATATTTCCACTTTATTCTCTAGTTGGAACACATCCCTGGAGATATTCAATACGATGCTACTCCTCAAAGAGTTGTGATCTGACGTGACAGAGTACAATTGTCAAGTGGTGATGCCCTCACTCAAACACTAGGAGACAATGACATAGAATTCAACCACTGATAATCTAGGGGCCGCACTCCATGCCACATGAAAAGAAGGTCCTAGACCTGGAGTGGCACCAAATACAGGCCACGGCAAGAGCCGGAGCCCTTGTGAATCTGAACTTACGGACCACCAACCACCACTAAGCATGACCGAACAAGGAAATCTTGGCTCACATTCCTTCTCCAGCACTACCACAACAAGAGACATTCTGAGACTGATTGGGTAATATGATTTTGAAAAATGTATTTGCCAGTAAGGCACATTTCTGGGGTAAATGAGGTTCAATGTGGCACATCAGGTGTGGTTGATGAGTTAAATTTTATCTTGAGAATTAAGAGCTAGTCTATTGTGTTCTCGATTTGTATTATAACAGGATATATTTGATTTTCATTAAAATATTCACTAGAATGGCTATAGTAGCTGGAAAAGGGACAGCTGGCCATTAACTGTATTCTATGATATCACTGTGTGTACATTTATTCAACTCACTGGCAATAAAAACTAACACCCATCAGCCTCTGTGCCTTAAAACGCTTTGCTGCTTACAGCCTGGAATTTACCAGCCAAATTATTCCATTTCCCCCTATCAGAAACAATTATAATAAAAGAAAAGCAGCTAGAACGGGAAATACTGCAAGCAGAAAAACATTCATTAAGTAAAGTAGATTAGTGTGGACACCGGATAATTACTAGTCATTCCTTTATCACGACAGGGTACGGGCTCATTCATCCAAATTGTTTTCAAAGAGGAGCTTTCATAAAAGGCCCACGTGTTCTCTCGGTGACCTTCCAGCAGGAAAAAAAGCTTCTTTGAAACCTCCAGCTTGGGGAAGGAGGGTGGGCTGGCTGTGTCTTTGTGCTGTGGAGAAATCAAGGCCAGCATGGGCATGCATTACACGGGCCTTGGAGAATTGTGAGACGTGCTGGAGAAGAAAGAAAGGCAAGAATAGGAAGTCAGGGCAAGAGAGTTGGAAAACAGCCAGCAATAGAGTTAGACAACAGGGGAATATAGTTGTAAATAGAAATAATAGAACCTAGTTAGAGAAAGGAGCAAGTGGGTTGGAAACATGAACAAAGAGACACCAAATGAAGAGCACAAAGAAGAAAGGAGAGTAACGGGTGGGAAAGAAATGCAAACAGGAAAGAGTCGAATTGAAAAGAGAAAACAAAAATGAGAAACATAAATAAAAGCAAGTTGAAAAAGAGACAGAAAAGGAAGAAGAAGCATTGGAAACGCCACTAACTGTAGCCTTTTCTTTGAACAGGAAGTGGCTGACTGTGAATAGTTTGTCTATTGTGTGTGTTGTCACCAGCTGCCATAGAAAAAATATCCCATCTTGCAGTTTGGTCTCGAGCTACTTTAGTGTGGAAGCTGCAAGCCGGGCCCCTTTTGCCAAACAGGCTGTAGCAGAAGAGTTAAGCTGTGTCCTCAAGAAAGAATGTTATGAAAAACCTAAACTTGAGTTTCCGTTTTAAGTGGTGCACCTCAAGAAGTATAAATCAACATATTGTGTGGTATATACTTTTGACTAAGGCCTAGTATTTTTGTTGCATGTCTGAGAATGCCTATGTGTGGGCACATATTTACTTTGTGAAAAAAGAGCTGCCAATCCAACATCTGGGCCCAGCTATATCATAGGATTGTGCTTCCCTTGCATCACACAGGGTGACACAAGGGAGATGCAAACCTTAGGAGAAGTGTGGCTCAATGGTTAGAGCGGCAGACCCTGATGCAGAGATCTGGCCCGGGACCAGGGTTCAATTCGCGCCTCGGCGGGTCTTGGGCTCAATTTCCTCGGACCTGATAATTCTTGCCTCGGTGCCTACTCTAATCATGGGTCCAACTCTGCAACTCTGGGCAATAGCTTGCTTAATCTCCACAACGGCCCCAACAGCGCTGGGGATGCCTGGCTTCACCTTGGGGGTGCCCAGGAGAGGACATTTCACAGGGAACGCCAGGAATGGTTACACAGCGGTATGAGTACAAGCGCCAGGACGCCCCATTGCTGGGGCAGCAGTGCGCTACACAAGTACAACATTTCATTTCATTTTTCATTTCATTTACGGAGCCACTCAAAGGCACTTTTTATGGCCCTGCATTGCTTGATAAATCTGGAGCAACGCAAGTCAGCACGAGTCGCTGCCTTGCGTTACTCTGCGCCATAAAGACATTCCATGGGTGGAGCGTGGGTGTTCCAAAGCGTCCAACTGTGTTTTTGGTGAATTCCCATACCTACCAAGACTGGTAAACCTGCACTTGTGTCACAATGCTCCCCAATAGAGGCATGATGAGGGGAAATATCTTTATTTCCCCTCATTGTTTCCTCTTTGTATGTGTGCTGCATTTTTCATTTTGCAGCACACCTAACGGCACAAAAACAATCCTGTCTGCAATGCAGGCACCCTTGCACCATGGGGCAAGGGTCCCTGTGGTGGTGCTAGGCAGCTCAATGTGCACCAGCTAAAGGAGAGAGAAGGAATGTGCCATATCTTGATAAATACGGTGAATCCCAGCTCACACCGTTTGATTCAGCGCAGCATGTTTTCTTGCTGCATTACTGTGCATCACATTTTGATAAATCTGGGTCCTACTCACAACAGCAAAGTGAACAAATGAACACGCAAGTGACAACAGTGAATAACAAGGTCTCTTCATAAAATGTTAAGACACACTTTTTAACAAAAAAACATTAACAATTAAAATATTGTGTCAGAATAGTAAATAGATCAAAGCGCATACACTGGCTCGAGTATAACAAAAGAACTACTTGGTGCCCCACCACAATAAACCAAATGCGAACACAAAAGGAACAATGTAACCATCACCAAAATGCCATGACCTTTATAGTCAGCCTAGCCAAGCAATGGCAAACCATAAATAACACATGAAAGTCAATGACTAAAGAGAGGCATACCCAAAACCCACTCTCTCTGATGTTTTTTGAAGTACTGACAACATGAGGTTTTCTAAGGAGCTAACGGTATCAGTGAATAGACGTTCAAAGAAAGAAGGAAAACAGGAAACAGAAAGAGAAAGAGAAGTTTACCTGCAGAAAGAGATAGTGTAAAAATAGGGAAAGTGTGGGAACCAGAAAGTGACACAGATTTATAGATAAATATAGAAAAACAGAAAGAATATTAGTAAAGACAATAAGATATATAACAAATATAAAAGAAAGAAGCTCAAGAGGCAGAGGAAGAAATGCAAAATGGAGCTGAAAGACAGTCAACAAGGAAAAAGACAAAATGGCACAGACAAGGAAACAGAAAAAATGAATTTGCAAAACAAACTAAAATGCTCCGGCCCACTAAAGATAATGCATACATTAGTCATAAAAGTCACTCAAACTCCAACAATCTCATAGCACAGAACAATCCCAGACATATTGAAAATCCTATAGAACATGGTCATTGTGCATCTACAACTGCATATTAACACTGACAATCAAAACATCTAGAAGATGGAGAAAGAAAGGAATATCAAGAAACAGAAGAATTAAGTGAAAGAAGATTGAGAGAGAATTGAAAAGTGAAAATAAAAGGAAGAAACAGAGAGTGGGAGAAATAAATAGGACAACAGACAGAAAAAAACAGGAATGAAGAGAAGTTGAGGAGGTGCCGTGGAATAAAACTGAAAGGTAGTGACAGGGGAATATAGAAAATGGAAAGAATGCCTGCTGCAAGAAATCAAAGAAAAGGGTAAGAAAGAAAAGGAACAAAGTGTAGGGACGAAGAGGAAAGAAATGGGGTAAAAAGAAAGCCAGAAAGGTGTCAGAAGGAGGATCAAAAGAATGCAGAAAGATTGGATGAAATAGAAAAAATGGCAAACAGAGCAGACCCAATTTGATAGACACACCGAGTGAGAGAAGATGGAAGCACTAGAGGAAGGCAGGAAGGAAGTGAGTGAGTAAGGAACGAACGAACCAACGAAGGAAGGAAGGAAGGAAGGAACTCATGAAGGAAGAAAGTAAGAATAGTTCACAGAAGTTAAGAATGGAAGAAAAGAGGAAAGAAGGAAGCCAAGAAGGGATGAATTGAGAAAGGAAACAAGAAAGTAAGAAATGCAAGAAGGAAGCATGTTCAAAAAGAAAACAGGAGGGCGAGGAAAGCAGGGGTTAGGAAGAAAAGAAGGGTAAAATGTAGGTTTGAGAAAAGAAAGGAAAAAGAAGGAAGGGATGAAAAAAAGGCAGCAAATGGGATCAAAAGGTAAGAAAATGAAGAAAAAAGACAAATACTAGAGATGGCAGACAAAGTAAATGGTGGCCAGAGTGATGCAGAAAGGTCAGAAATAAATAGGATGGAAATAAATAAGGAAAACAGAAAAGGGACACAAAGAAAGAAATTATGAAAAAACAAGTTAGTAAAAGGGGGTTGGGGAGGCAGAAATGTATTCTGAGAGTTGACATGAGGTAACATATTTTTTTATTTTAAGTCGATTAAACCCTAAAGCCTTTCTGCCAGATGCGGCAGCTGTAAAGGTTGTTTTCATTTTTTTAAGACGATCTCTTAGAGAGCTTCTTAAATTCTTCTGATTATTTTTTAGTGCAATTTAACATCAGATTACACATTCAATAGCAGATTACATGCCATGCTCTTGAATACAGAATATTCACTGTCTAAGCAGCTGAACCTTTTTCACTTATAATTATCAGCACTTTATGTATAGTTTAATCATCGCACACTGAGGTTCTGGACTTTTAAGAGTCCAGAGGTGTCAGGGAAACAACACCCGATGACCCCTGAGTTCCTCCTGTCCCGGTGCACAAATAAACAGAGACACGGGCTTCTCGATGGCGGCGTCAAAGACCAAGGTTTATTTACTGCAGGGACACAGAAATCATAGGAACCACACAGAGGCAGAATCTACGAGACTGTTCAAATTGCATTAAGTGGGTTACTCTTTAAATACACGCAAAATGTCTTTAGGCTACATTACACAAATATTTCTCATGCCTAACCCGGTATCCCAAACAAACAGTAAATTTGACATCAAACAATAATTAGTCGTAGGTTTTCGGTATTCGATCAGGTCCTCTCGACAGTTTTCCATTCTTTGCCCGATCATCCCCATCATAAAAATCGTAACCTCCCCATTGTAAAAGCCCAGAAGGTAAGGAGCAGAGCCAGGTGCAAAGGATTGAAATGTAGGATAAGAGGTGTTTATGGATCATAAACGGGCATGGCTACCGTCTTCGGCCTTTCAGTCAGGACAACGGACACGAGAACCAGTACAGCAGGACTGGCCTCAGGCAAGGGGAGGTAGCTTGATTCTGCCTAGTCATGCAGCGTCAGCCTTTCTCGGGGCTCGAGCTTACGTGTCCTTAACAAGGTGACTCTGCCGGGGTCATCGTCCGTTCATTGACTATGTGAGGGCAAGAAACAAAATGGATGCCGTAACTAAAATGGATGCCACGACTTTACCACAGAGTGCCCTATTTCTCAGTGAATTCATGCTAGTTGCGTAGCGAAAACACTGTCATGCATGCAATGGATCATTTGCGGTTCATTGGTACCAAAATCGTGTCAGTACTACGATACCGAATTCACGGGTTCGGATCGCTACAGAACCTCAACACGACCCAGTCAAAGGGCAGCCTTCATCTCTGACCTATTGTATTTTAAAACAAATTTCTCTAATCTATAAGTGAGTATGTCTTACTACTTGTTGAGAGAAGCAGTCAGAACTGGCATCTTTGCCAAGGTTTCCCTTTAACCTTTGTCTTTAGACCTGTTTTTGCTGACTTTGTTTTTGCTGGCCTTAGGTCTCTGCACGTTTACCACTGCTAACCAGTGCTAAAGTGCTAGTGCTCTCTGCATAATACAAGCTTGATTAGCTTGTACCTAATTGAAATATTTAATTCACATATAAGTCCCTTGTAAAGTGCCACTACATGTGCTCAGGGCCTGGAAATTAAATGCTGCTAGTGGGCCTGCAACACCAATTGTTCTACCCACATAAGTAGCACAATGAAACCATGCCTCAAGCCTGCCATTGCAGCCTGTGTGTGTGAAATTTTAAAATGCCATTTTGACCTGGCAAAGTAGACCTTTTGCCAGGCCCAAACTTCCCTTTAAATACATATGAGTCACCCCAAATGTAGACCCCAGATAGCAAGGAGAGCAGGGTGCAATATATTTAAAAAGCAGGACATGTCCATCAAAATTTTACATGTCATGGTAGAGAAAAAAACTCAAATCTGTTTTTTAAAACTGCAAGGCCTACCTCTCCCATGGGATAACATTGGAATTGCCTTACTACATTTTATAAGTGTAATTTCCAAATGGGGACAAGTAGCCAGTTCATGTTTAGGGTCTCTATAATTATAATTTCAAATCCTAACTCATGGTGAAGTCGGATTTTAAATTACAAATTTGAAAAGGCCACTTTTAGAAAGTCATTACAGATTAATGGGGTAACCCATTAAATGTCAACGGACTTGGGTAGGATATAGTACAAACAACAAGTGGCCCTAACGTCACTTCTTGGAGATACTAAAGAGGTTGTGACTCCAGAAATTCAATTAGCTGAGTTAGAAGATTTTCTCATTTGATATTTGCATACAAGAGAACTTCAAAATCCTCAAAACACACCAGAGGGAAAGACACAACAGCTGTCTTCAGAGGAGAAAATATAATTCGTCTTTTTATTTTCTTGTTATTCATATAGCAAAATAATTGCAATATCAACAATGTATCAAATGAAAGAATGCTCTATGAAAGGGTGCAGGGAAAGAAGTGCTCATGTGTAAAGTGAGTGAGAGAAGAAGGATTCAATGAAAAAGTACTGGAAAACAAAATATCACAAGTTACAGGAGGCACTGCCACCCCAGTCCTGGACCCTTGAATGTGGGCCTAAGGTGTTTTCCAGCCCCTATGGATACAACACAACGCATCTCCTCTGCTGCACAGCGCAACCCAAAGCAGATCTGACATATCTCTGGAGCTGCATGGATTGAACCCCTCGCAAAGAACTGCATCGCCTCCGCGGCTTGCAATTCCTCCATGACCGCCACTACGTGACACATCCTAGGCGCAGGCCGTCGCATCCTTCATCGATGGCAGCCTCGCCAACGATGCCGGACTCCCCATCGCAGCCTCACGGCTCTTCGGAACAGATGCATCACCCCAACTGCGCGACGCTTCCTTGACGCCTGACTTTGCATCGCAAGCCCCAGAGACGGGAACCTCGATGATGATGCAGGCTGTCGCATCGCAGCCTTTCCGCATCTTGGAACTGACACATCACTTCGTCTGCGTGACTCATCTTTGATGCGGATCCTCGCAACGCTCCGCAAACCAGGATTTAAGGTTCTTTTGTTCAGTGGGCCTAACCAGGCAACTGTAGCCGGCCCGTGCACAATCACGGTCGGCCTGAACTTGTGACTTTGTCCTGGTGTGGTGCGACCAGATATCCACAGTTGGTGCTTTGTGCTTTTTGGTACTATTTTCACTAAAACCTTTACAATTGCTAATATCTCCGGTTTTACTGTTTGGATTTTTGTTGTTTTGGTCTTGTTTTATTTATTGAAGAATGGTCTATTTTCCTAATTTTTTGTGGAATTCCTTTCAGGTGGTGTTTTCAATGTATTATTGTTTGGAGTGTTGAACAAATACTTTACACATTGCCTCTAAATTAAGCTGGACTGCTCTGTACCAGAGGGTTGAGCACAAGTTAATTAGGGTTGGCTTGTGCCTCACCCTGACAAAGATTGTGGTTGCTGCTTGACCAGGGCTGACACCCCAGTCAACCAACAATCCAATTTCTCATTGGAGCCTTATCCTTGAAAAGCAGAAAAGCACTATACAAAGTACAACAAAACCACAATGCATAACACAGATTGAGCTATATCATAGGCTACACCAGCCAAAGCACAGACTAGAGATGTAGTATTGAAAGTTGCAACTTAGGTTAAGGTAGAGGGAGCAATCAGTCAAGACCAGAGTGAATAGGGTTAGCCTTGAAGGTTTTCAAGGGGAAAGCCATTGCATTGCAATGGTGGTAAAGAAAAGGGAGGTAACTTTGAGGTTTCTGGATGGGGGAAATCTATTGTAATCTGGCAGATGCTCTACTCCCACCATCCTTGCAATTTCCACACCTACGTTAAAGGTGGGGAAACAACTACCACATTTCCCACTGCAGAGGCTCTACCAGCTTCACTGTGAGACACCCATCACGAGTGACCCATCTGTAATAGTGCCACCAGCTCCTGCGCTTCGGAAGGCCAGCACTACTGAGAGTTGGACCAGAACACAGACAAGACATGGCGGTCCTAAGAAAGAAAAACAGAAATGGCCTTGGTATGCTGGAAGAAAACTCTACATATCAGAGTTTTCATTTGATTTGATTTCTATTTTTTAATCAAAGCACCATACTGGTTGGTCTTACAAAATGGCAGTGGGCAAGTTTAACTTTTTTCGCCAAATGAGCGTCTGCTATGACGGGAGCCAATGTTCTAACTATTGTATTTCTAAGGGCTTCCAAAGTAGTCTGATCCTGTCTCAGAGAAATAGAAGGGGGAGTCAAGTAGGGATGTGTAATTCTGAGAGTCTGCTTTCTTGTATGTAGGGGGGATTCTTAAATGTAGGAGTGCTTGTGTGTAGCTTGCTCAGTGAAGCTAAGAGCTGAAAAGGTAGGCATTATTCAAGCTTTTGTTGAAATATGGCTTTTCAACTGATACACGTAACTTTGTGCACCAGGCAGAAATTAGAAAAGTTGTTTTAGCTACTTGAAAATATGAGGTTTTTCTGGCACTGGTGGTTTCTAGGCATGAGCGTTGTTCAACATGTACTATGGGGAGAGAATGCAGTAAATGCACATTTGACTCAACAGGGATGAAATAAGTGTTCAGAGTATGTGCAAAAAAGGAACTTTGATTGATTGCTTGGTCAGATGAATTCAATGAGACACTGCAGGTCTACCTATGCTTACAAAACTAACAGAACCAATACTAATACTTGCAAAATTGCCCACTGTCAAAAGAAGCGTTAATGATTCAAGCCTACTTCTACCTGTATGAACAGCCATGACAGGTCACAAGCCACATGCATGGATATGATCTTATTGAAACTGCATGAACGATCCTGGGAATTCTCGAGCTGCATGAATGACTCTGGGCCATTTCAAATTCAGGAATGGCCAGTACCTGTCTCATACTGAATAAATCCCTATGTCGTACACCAAGCAGGATGACTGGCCTGGACTTACCTCAATCTGCATGAATGGTAATGGCCTGACTCAAACTCATCATCTTCAACCGGTACACATCAGCCCTCACACTCCATTTACACTCACTCCTTATTAGATCTATATGGTCAGGATCTAAGGTAAATTGATTCAATTTAAGTAGGAGAAGATCCATGTTCCAAGTGGCTGAGCAAATGGGCCAGCATTTTCCCACACCCAAAGTTACCAATACTTGGGGTACTAGTAACTCTGGGGAGGCAATTTTCCAACTCGTTGTGAGTTGTACCCTAAGGGTTCACTAAGAGATGGAAAATTACCAGGGGAATTTGTAACCGTGACTTACCTAATAATTCCTCATTTCCTCCAGACTTTCACATTGACTTTGACACTGAGATTTCAGCAGTTGTATGCAGCTGATATGTCCATGTGAAAACAAAGAGCACTGTGAAGTTTCTGCTAATTTCATAATCCTGATGGAGTTCATTACTGCTGTTACGGGCCACATCGAAATTAGGAGGCTACTCGTAATGAGGGCCTTAATGCTCAATATGGATCAAACACTTTCTTCATCTCCTCTGGTGGCTGACTGCATATACCTGGTGAATAATTTGGTAACAGACAACACAAAAACACCCGAATCAAATACACAAACCCACTTCTTTTTGGCTTGCAGAAATACCTAACTATGGGGCTGATTATGATGGCGGTCGGATGAGCTTCCAACCGCCATCCTGCCTGGAAAGGAACCGCCCAACAGGGAGTCGGCAGTCCCGACAGGGAAATTACGATCCGACCACCGTGGAGACGGTCGAAACCATGAGGCTTGTGCTGCTGCCCAAAAAAGGGCTGCTGCACAAGCCTCAATGCTAAGAGGCATGTTTGTGAACATCCCTGCACCTAGTGACAGGCACCCTGCGGTGCCAGCCACATGGTGCAGGGATGTTTAGGGGATACCATAGTTGCCCACCAGACCTCATATCGGAGGGACAGGAGGAAATGGGGGCCCACTACAGGGTCCCCAAAGTCACTTTCTGCCTGCCTTTTCATGGCTGGCGGACCGCCATGAAATGGTATGCAGAAAGGGACATTGTAATCCGTACGGCACTGCCTGAGCAGGCACCGCCACTATGGTAGAGATTACTGCTTTGGGTTGCGCTGTGCAGCAGAGGAGATGCGTTGTGTTGTATCCATAGGGGCTGGAAAACACCTTAGGCCCACATTCAAGGGTCCAGGACTGGGGTGGCAGTGCCTCCTGTAACTTGTGATGTTTTGTTTTCCAGTACTTTTTCATTGAATCCTTCTTCTCTCACTCACTTTACACATGAGCACTTCTTTCCCTGCACCCTTTCATAGAGCATTCTTTCACTTGATACATTGTTGATATTGCAATTATTTTGCTATATGTATAACAAGAAAATAAAAAGACAAATTATATTTTCTCCTCTGAAGACAGCTGTTGTGTCTTTCCCTCTGGTGTGTTTTGTGGATTTTGCAGTTCTCTTGTATGCAAATATCAAATGAGAAAATCTTCTGACTCAGCTAATTGAATTTCTGGAGTCACATCCTCTTTAGTATCTCCAAGGAGTGACGTTAGGGCCACTTGTTGTTTGTACTATATCATACCCAAATCCGTTGACATTTAATGGGTTACCCCATTAATCTGTAATGACTTTCTAAAAGTGGCCTTTTCAAATTCGTAATTTAAAATCCGACTTCACCATGAGTTAGGATTTGAAATTATAATTATAGAGACCCTAAACATGAACTGGCTACTTATCCCCATTTGGAAATTACACTTATAAAATGTAGTAGGGCAATTCCAATGTTATCCCATGGGAGAGGTAGGCCTTGCAGTTTTAAAAAACAGATTTGAGTTTTTTTCTCTGCCATGACATGTAAAAATTTTCTGGATGGGGGAGATCTATTGTAATCTGGCAGATGCTCTACTCCCACCATCCTTGCAATTTCCACAACTACGTTAAAGGTGGGGAAACAACTACCACATTTCCCACTGCAGAGGCTCTACCAGCTTCACTGTGAGAAACCCATCACGAGTGACCCATCTGTAATAGTGCCACCAGCTCCTGCGCTTCGGAAGGCCAGCACTACTGAGAGTTGGACCAGAACACAGACAAGACATGGCGGTCCTACGAAAGAAAAACAGAAATGGCCTTGGTATGCTGGAAGAAAACTCTACATATCAGAGTTTTCATTTGATTTGATTTCTATTTTTTAATCAAAGCAGCATACTGGTTGGTCTTACAAAATGGCAGTGGGCAAGTTTAACTTTTTTCGCCAAATGAGCGTCTGCTATGACGGGAGCCAATGTTCTAACTATTGTATTTCTAAGGGCTTCCAAAGTAGTCTGATCCTGTCTCAGAGAAATAGAAGGGGGAGTCAAGTAGGGATGTGTAATTCTGAGAGTCTGCTTTCTTGTATGTATGGGGGATTCTTAAATGTAGGAGTGCTTGTGTGTAGCTTGCTCAGTGAAGCTAAGAGCTGAAAAGGTAGGCATTATTCAAACTTTTGTTGAAATATGGCTTTTCAACTGATACACGTAACTTTGTGCACCAGGCAGAAATTAGAAAAGTTGTTTTAGCTACTTGAAAATATGAGCTTTTTCTGGCACTGGTGGTTTCTAGGCATGAGCGTTATTCAACATGTACTATGGGGAGAGAATGCAGTAAATGCAGATTTGACTCAACAGGGATGAAATAAGTGTTCAGAGTATGTGCAAAAAAGGAACTTTGATTGATTGCTTGGTCAGATGAATTCAATGAGACACTGCAGGTCTACCTATGCTTACAAAACTAACAGAACCAATACTAATACTTGCAAAAGTGCCCACTGTCAAAAGAAGCGTTAATGATTCAAGCCTACTTCTACCTGTATGAACAGCCATGACATGTCACAAGCCACATGCATGGATATGATCTTATTGAAACTGCATGAACGATCCTGGGAATTCTCGAGCTGCATGAATGACTCTGGGCCATTTCAAATTCAGGAATGGCCAGTACCTGTCTCATACTGAATAAATCCCTATGTCGTACACCAAGCAGGATGACTGGTCTGGACTTACCTCAATCTGCATGAATGGTAATGGCCTGACTCAAACTCATCATCTTCAACCGGTACACATCAGCCCTCACACTCCATTTACACTCACTCCTTATTAGATCTATATTGTCAGGATCTAAGGTAAATTGATTCAATTTAAGTAGGAGAAGATCCATGTTCCAAGTGGCTGGGCAAATGGGCCAGCATTTTCCCACACCCAAAGTTACCAATACTTGGGGTACTAGTAACTCTGGTGAGGCAATTTTCCAACTCATTGTGAGTTGTACCCTAAGGGTTCACTAAGAGATGGAAAATTACCAGGGGAATTTGTAACCGTGACTTACCTAATAATTCCTCATTTCCTCCAGACTTTCACATTGACTTTGACACTGAGATTTCAGCAGTTGTATGCAGCTGATATGTCCATGTGAAAACAAAGAGCACTGTGAAGTTTCTGCTAATTTCATAATCCTGATGGAGTTCATTACTGCTGTTACGGGCCACATCGAAATTAGGAGGCTACTCGTAATGAGGGCCTTAATGCTCTATATGGATCAAACACTTTCTTCATCTCCTCTGGTGGCTGACTGCATATACCTGGTGAATAATTTGGTAACAGACAACACAAAAACACCAGAATCAAATACACAAACCCACTTCTTTTTGGCTTGCAGAAATACCTAACTATGGGGCTGATTATGATGGCGGTCGGATGAGCTTCCAACCGCCATCCTGCCTGGAAAGGAACCGCCCAACAGGGAGTCGGCAGTCCCGACAGGGAAATTACGATCCGACCACCGTGGAGACGGTCGAAACCATGAGGCTTGTGCTGCTGCCCAAAAAAGGGCTGCTGCACAAGCCTCAATGCTAAGAGGCATGTTTGTGAACATCCCTGCACCTAGTGACAGGCACCCTGCGGTGCCAGCCACATGGTGCAGGGATGTTTAGGGGATACCATAGTTGCCCACCAGACCTCATATCGGAGGGACAGGAGGAAATGGGGGCCCACTACAGGGTCCCCAAAGTCACTTTCTGCCTGCCTTTTCATGGCTGGCGGACTGCCATGAAATGGTATGCAGAAAGGGACATTGTAATCCGTACGGCACTGCCTGAGCAAGCACCGCCACTATGGTAGAGATTACTGCTTTGGGTTGCGCTGTGCAGCAGAGGAGATGCGTTGTGTTGTATCCATAGGGGCTGGAAAACACCTTAGGCCCACATTCAAGGGTCCAGGACTGGGGTGGCAGTGCCTCCTGTAACTTGTGATGTTTTGTTTTCCAGTACTTTTTCATTGAATCCTTCTTCTCTCACTCACTTTACACATGAGCACTTCTTTCCCTGCACCCTTTCATAGAGCATTCTTTCACTTGATACATTGTTGATATTGCAATTATTTTGCTATATGTATAACAAGAAAATAAAAAGACAAATTATATTTTCTCCTCTGAAGACAGCTGTTGTGTCTTTCCCTCTGGTGTGTTTTGTGGATTTTGCAGTTCTCTTGTATGCAAATATCAAATGAGAAAATCTTCTGACTCAGCTAATTGAATTTCTGGAGTCACATCCTCTTTAGTATCTCCAAGGAGTGACGTTAGGGCCACTTGTTGTTTGTACTATATCATACCCAAATCCGTTGACATTTAATGGGTTACCCCATTAATCTGTAATGACTTTCTAAAAGTGGCCTTTTCAAATTCGTAATTTAAAATCCGACTTCACCACGAGTTAGGATTTGAAATTATAATTATAGAGACCCTAAACATGAACTGGCTACTTGTCCCCATTTGGAAATTACACTTATAAAATGTAGTAGGGCAATTCCAATGTTATCCCATGGGAGAGGTAGGCCTTGCAGTTTTAAAAAACAGATTTGAGTTTTTTTCTCTGCCATGACATGTAAAAATTTTCTGGATGGGGGAAATCTATTGTAATCTGGCAGATGCTCTACTCCCACCATCCTTGCAATTTCCACAACTACGTTAAAGGTGGGGAAACAACTACCACATTTCCCACTGCAGAGGCTCTACCAGCTTCACTGTGAGAAACCCATCACGAGTGACCCATCTGTAATAGTGCCACCAGCTCCTGCGCTTCGGAAGGCCAGCACTACTGAGAGTTGGACCAGAACACAGACAAGACATGGCGGTCCTAAGAAAGAAAAACAGAAATGGCCTTGGTATGCTGGAAGAAAACTCTACATATCAGAGTTTTCATTTGATTTGATTTCTATTTTTTAATCAAAGCAGCATACTGGTTGGTCTTACAAAATGGCAGTGGCCAAGTTTAACTTTTTTCGCCAAATGAGCGTCTGCTATGACGGGAGCCAATGTTCTAACTATTGTATTTCTAAGGGCTTCCAAAGTAGTCTGATCCTGTCTCAGAGAAATAGAAGGGGGAGTCAAGTAGGGATGTGTAATTCTGAGAGTCTGCTTTCTTGTATGTATGGGGGATTCTTAAATGTAGGAGTGCTTGTGTGTAGCTTGCTCAGTGAAGCTAAGAGCTGAAAAGGTAGGCATTATTCAAACTTTTGTTGAAATATGGCTTTTCAACTGATACACGTAACTTTGTGCACCAGGCAGAAATTAGAAAAGTTGTTTTAGCTACTTGAAAATATGAGGTTTTTCTGGCACTGGTGGTTTCTAGGCATGAGCGTTGTTCAACATGTACTATGGGGAGAGAATGCAGTAAATGCACATTTGACTCAACAGGGATGAAATAAGTGTTCAGAGTATGTGCAAAAAAGGAACTTTGATTGATTGCTTGGTCAGATGAATTCAATGAGACTCTGCAGGTCTACCTATGCTTACAAAACTAACAGAACCAATACTAATACTTGCAAAAGTGCCCACTGTCAAAAGAAGCGTTAATGATTCAAGCCTACTTCTACCTGTATGAACAGCCATGACATGTCACAAGCCACATGCATGGATATGATCTTATTGAAACTGCATGAACGATCCTGGGAATTCTCGAGCTGCATGAATGACTCTGGGCCATTTCAAATTCAGGAATGGCCAGTACCTGTCTCATACTGAATAAATCCCTATGTCGTACACCAAGCAGCATGACTGGTCTGGACTTACCTCAATCTGCATGAATGGTAATGGCCTGACTCAAACTCATCATCTTCAACCGGTACACATCAGCCCTCACACTCCATTTACACTCACTCCTTATTAGATCTATATTGTCAGGATCTAAGGTAAATTGATTCAATTTAAGTAGGAGAAGGTCCATGTTCCAAGTGGCTGGGCAAATGGGCCAGCATTTTCCCACACCCAAAGTTACCAATACTTGGGGTACTAGTAACTCTGGGGAGGCAATTTTCCAACTCATTGTGAGTTGTACCCTAAGGGTTCACTAAGAGATGGAAAATTACCAGGGGAATTTGTAACCGTGACTTACCTAATAATTCCTCATTTCCTCCAGACTTTCACATTGACTTTGACACTGAGATTTCAGCAGTTGTATGCAGCTGATATGTCCATGTGAAAACAAAGAGCACTGTGAAGTTTCTGCTAATTTCATAATCCTGATGGAGTTCATTACTGCTGTTACGGGCCACATCGAAATTAGGAGGCTACTCGTAATGAGGGCCTTAATGCTCAATATGGATCAAACACTTTCTTCATCTCCTCTGGTGGCTGACTGCATATACCTGGTGAATAATTTGGTAACAGACAACACAAAAACACCCGAATCAAATACACAAACCCACTTCTTTTTGGCTTGCAGAAATACCTAACTATGGGGCTGATTATGATGGCGGTCGGATGAGCTTCCAACCGCCATCCTGCCTGGAAAGGAACCGCCCAACAGGGAGTCGGCAGTCCCGACAGGGAAATTACGATCCGACCACCGTGGAGACGGTCGAAACCATGAGGCTTGTGCTGCTGCCCAAAAAAAGGCTGCTGCACAAGCCTCAATGCTAAGAGGCATGTTTGTGAACATCCCTGCACCTAGTGACAGGCACCCTGCGGTGCCAGCCACATGGTGCAGGGATGTTTAGGGGATACCATAGTTGCCCACCAGACCTCATATCGGAGGGACAGGAGGAAATGGGGGCCCACTACAGGGTCCCCAAAGTCACTTTCTGCCTGCCTTTTCATGGCTGGCGGACCGCCATGAAATGGTATGCAGAAAGGGACATTGTAATCCGTACGGCACTGCCTGAGCAGGCACCGCCACTATGGTAGAGATTACTGTCCCTCTGACGGTCCGACAAGCTCCTTGAGCCTGTTGGATGCGAGGCGGACAGTCCCTTCACCAGATGCCTCTGCCCGCAGCATCCCAATGTGGCGGGCCGACCTAAAGGGTCCAATCGAGGTCCCACCGCTATCGTAATCAGGCCCTGTGTTAGTAAAGAATGCTGAAGTTGGACTGCTGCTGGACAATGCTAAAGCTCCATCACCCACTGCCCAAAGATCCTCCAAGTAAGCACTCAAGTGTCTTCAAGAGGGCCCCCCCCAAATGCAGTGAAAGAAAAGTCTCTGGACCAGATAACACCATTCTCCGGTACGCTTTTTACACTCCAAAAACTTGATTCTTTTAGATCTCGCTAGAACATGCTGCAAATCCCCGGGAAAGACACCAGCTCACCTTCTGTTGACCCCCCTGCTAAAGAATACGCTCCCTTTCAACATAGGGACCGAGGCAACCCACCTGGTCAGAAACCCAGGCAAAAAATTCCCATCTTTCAACTGCGTCTTCTTCAGCCAGGGTGCACAAGGGGGAGAAGGCGCGGGGGCCGGGGGAAGGACTAGATGCCTTGATATGTTATACATGATGCTCCAAATACTCACAAATTATCAAAAGAAAATGTTACATTAAAAACATTGTCTAGGATAATACTGTAGTATTTCAATTGAACATCCTGTCCGCAAGTTTGCAGATTCAGCACAATGTACACAATATGTGGTAAATACGACACAACTGCATAGTAAACATTTCAAACATCACGCTCTGATGAGCGACGCATTGCTCCGAACCCCAGTTTTGCTTTAAGGTCGTGGACCTCAGCCACAGTAGTTTACCCCGTTATCCAGAGCAAGCAGTATGCAAATTTGCATTGACCAACCAGAAAACAGACATTTGCATTGACTTGAGCAAAATCCACAAACACGCAGAACTGTGTTTTTTACCAGCTCTCTAATTAATCTTAAAATCATTAAAATTCTGTCACTGCAAATAATGGACTGGTCAATGGGGCAAAGGACACTTTGGCACCGATTGTAAATGTGGCAGCAAAATATGCAATTTGGCAGCTGAGCAGGTCTTCAAATAGATTGGAATTAATGCAATTGTAAACGCTTTTGTATAATGTACGTTGCATCTTGGCTGCTAATAGATGAGAATGATATAGTTCACATCTTTGTAAGCTGAATGAAATAGGAATGTCGGAGTCACACCACATTTTAGATGTCAGTGTTACAATCCTTGAATACACACCATGCAATGGCATATTACGGGTGGACAAAATTGCGTATTTTCCCCTCAATTTGCATGCGTTGTTCTTGTACAAACTACTAATTGTAAGTCTCTTATGGCCCTTGAGCGTGTAACTCAAGTGAAGAAGTGCATATGTCTGTATGAATGCATGTGATGTTTGTATAGCTCGAACCTAATGGTCAATGTGCCCTTCCACATTCTATGTCATTGTACTCCAGGGTAAATGTAAGCCATTTCTTGTCTTCAGAGACTCACGTTATTGCAAATGCATATGCCACAAGAGGCTTCTCCTGTGTGTATTGTCTAACGGAAATTGGGGGCATGGGAAACAGGCCTTTAGGAGCAGAATGATACTGATTCAGAGTTTGCACCAGAAACTCTATGACTTGCTAAGGGCCTCATTACGAGGAACGGCGGCCCTTAGGACCACCGTGCTTGCAATGGTGGTCCTACCACCGCTACCACTGTCGGTAAGCCAGCAGTATTTTGAGTGTGGCGGTCGGATGGCCACTGGACCGCCGCCTCTTACAGGATCCAGGATCCCACAGTGGTGGTGCAGCGGCAGAGGCAGCAATATGCTCGGCATATTACGAGTTGCCTGTCCACTGCTCATTTCATGGCGGGAAGCACGCCATGAAATGGGTAGTGGGGAGTCAACTAGGGGGGGGGGGGGGCTAACAGGGTGCTCGGCCACTCCTGGGCCTGGGGGTGCATGCAGGGGGGCACGTCATGTCCCCCTAGAATTGCACCATGTTCCTGCATGGTGTGGCATTCACAACATGGTGTATGCCACACCATGCAGGAACGTGCCTCAGGCACTGTCACAGTGGCGGTCTGCTGTGAAGGCTCTTCTATGAGCCTAACACAGCCGTGCTGTGGGACCACAGCACTATCATTTGTCCGGCCTGGATTCAAATCTGGCGGATGGGCGCACCACAGGCTTCTCAGCCCTCCTGCAGATGCAGCGGTGGCAGTGCCGCAGAAGGATCGCAAAACTCGTAATAAGGCCCTAAGTATTGTTGAGCTGACATGGCTTCCCTCACACAAACATTTCTGGATAGAGCCTGAAAAAATGTGTGCAAGGAAGCTTCAATGTTTCAAGTTTCACAACTCAGACTGCATTATCACTGCCTTGCCCTTCCATTCTGACCAGCAGATCTCATAATGATGGGATAGAGCCACACCCAGGAAAAAAGAAGCATGCACTATCAGTAATTCCATACGTCCAAATTCCGTAAGTATCGCTTTGCCACACCCTTACAGCTAGGGTCTCAATGAATTCAGATGATGAACTTTTTCAAACATACAAAGAATTAAAGGTGGTACTTTTTAGAAAGTTGGGTAATGTCAAATATTTATTGAATTGTATTTAACATAAATATCTGGTGGGCCCAGACTACGGCCTGAGGAGGAGTATGAAGCGCCACTAAAAATATTTCGCATTTCTGCCCGCATTAAACTTCTTCAATGCCACATTCGCTTGATTAGCATCGCACATCTTCTAAATTAAACCAGATCAATTCTGTATGGTTTGTTATCTGCCCTTCTGTGCACTCATGGAATGTCATACCACAAAATGTTCTACCGCTTTATGGTAAGACATCCTGTTTAGTGCAAAGCATTTGACTCGGAGGATCAAGGGTGCATTGTGTTTGTAAGATATACCACGTCCCATGCTACCTCTACTAGTCTCACCTACAGGTGATGTCATTTAGTCATTCAGGTGGGAGCCCATCCCTTCTGGAAGACTCACCAGGAATAACGGCCCCCTCACCCCTCTCCTCCTTGTAGGGAGATTCCCCATTCTAATATTTGCCTTCTACACCCATCCCCAGGAGTGCATGATGCCTAGTCACATATATTATACCTCTACCCCCTTGGTGCTGGGTGTCCTTCCATAGCCACAGCTCTTCAGTTAACACTTACCTGCCCTTATACAAACAAATGAAAGAAATTGCTCATTAGGGCTTGAAAACAGTGCCTGTGCCAGAGCAGATGTCAACTTTTAGAAGTCAGTGGGCAGTAGTGGAAGATTCCCTAGGTGCACTGATTCACCCACAGTTGCCACTCTGAATATAGTATGTGGGCTAAGCATACACACACACACATACACACAAACAAATACACACACAAACACACACAATTTGCGTTTCTATTACTGAGTATCTTCGAGACGTGTAGACTCTACAAGCACTCCACAAATTCTCTTGCCACAGTGTCTGAGGACAATAAATACACATACTTCAGCATGAGTAGATTCTGTAGACACACCTTCTTCTACCACTCTCTTTGCAGTGCTGGTAGATGCCACTCAACTCTCTTCTTATAATTTTATCTTTAGTGTTTGGTGACCAACCCAGGAACAGCTTCAATGTTATCACAATACTTGTAGTTTTCGGATACTCCTTGTAGACAGGTCATCACTTCCAGAATGTTCTTCACAATGCTGAGAAACAGTCTGTGTACACATCACTTCAACAACATTCTTTGTAAACAGGGGGGAATTCCCATAGACCCAACTCTGCTACCACTCACCTTGCATTGCTGGGTAGCATCACATGGACAGATCTCCATGTATGCTATAATTCTCCTTACTCACATGCCTCAAATTCTCCATCTCTCCTTGTAATGCATCAAAATGCCTATGGATACACCTCCTCTTCAACAATCATCCTCATAATGCTGGGACAAGCCCTATAAATTATCCCTCTTCTACAACTCTTCCTGCAGTACAGGAAATCTATGCTCTACAACTTTTCTTGCAGTGCGTGGAATTTCCCTAGGAGCACATACACACTCACATGACTGTACTTGTAGTGTTGAGAATTTCCCTACATTAATCATTTGGACACATTTCTTCTTCCACAACTTTCCTTGGCATGCTGGGGATACTCAGTTCGACCTTCCACTCACTACAACTTATTTTGCAGTGCTGGGAATCCCCCATTGATCAAATGGCCACTTCTGCTAATTTCCTTTTAGTGCTGGCAATCTACCTATGCACACTCCTTTACTTCTAGAACTGGCCATACAGTGCTAAGAGACATGTATGCACACACCTAAATGCTAGGACTCTGCTCTAAGTGCTATCCTAGTCCATAGTCACACCGCCCCACTTCTATTAATACTCTTTAAGTGATGGGGAAGTCCATATTGTCATACCTCTAACTCTACAATTATTTCAGTGGTAGAACACTTTTGGTGCACTCTCTGAGCACACACTCCCTGAGCGTTCACTCCTTTTACATGGATACACACACGTAGAACATTCCAATTCTCTCCCTCACACACACACATTTCCTCTTCATTTAATGCTGGAAGTGGAGTGGAAGTCTCCACACATACTTCACATTACATTTCCTCTGAAATAGTCTGAAAAGACCTCTCATTCTTGGACTTGTCTTTGAACCTCAAGAAGCTACTGGGTGAAAATATGATTCCTGAATGACAGACATATGTTATCACTTTCCAAAGGATGGTCACGTAAGACCTAGCAGATGCAATAAGGGGGCACCATGTATCTTCTAAACAACAAATGACACTTAACTTTTAATTTTTTTATATTTGTACTAATGAATTAACTCCTCAATAAATTCTGTGAAGCTGTTCATCCAACCCAAATCTTTCTAGAAATCACAATCACATTGAGGCACTTCAGCAAAAAGCGTCTAAAGCACAAACAATTATTTTTATAAGTACACCACTGATGTTGACGATTTATGCATAGGCGCCTATTTCTTGAGATTCTTAAAATTCCCAAGGACTGGGCAATGAAATCATAAGCGTAGCATTCTGTGCATATCCTTAACCCTTTACCAGAAAAGGCCATCAATTTAGGGACAACATTTTTTCTGCTGGGAAAAATCCCTTGCCAGGCTCCCTCTAAAAATATGGGGTTGTGAGAGGAATTTTCCAACCACATTTGCGCATGTTAAACTACATTATTTTGCCACTCGGTCCCTCACCATGCAAGGCCTGTTGCATTAATCCTGATGGGGTAGGTAACAAAACTTGTTAACAAGACTTGAGTGTTTTACTTAGACCCATCATGTGCTGAAGGCAGTCAAAATGCCAGGGTTCAATACCAGTGGAATGGGGAAATCCTACAAGAGTCCAGTTCAATATTCCTTCTTTTCCCAGGTAATTCTTCATTTCTCAGAGGAACCTTGGGAATCTCACAATATTATAGTATTTCTCTCCCATCCCAAATTTTCATTCTTGCCAGCCTAGGTGTAGATGAGTTACAGGAACAGTTTTGTGAACAGAGCTGTTGCATTTTTCTTTGCTGTTTTTCATAGACAATGTACGCAAGAATTCAAAAAGTTTAAATATGGCTGTAAGATTCAGCTGTGGTTTTAGGTACCACAACCACATGTCTGACCTGCTAAGACCACTACATAAGCAGCAATTAAAGGATTAAGTAGTTTCAAATTGGTCCTTTTGGATATGGTATCATTAAGAATACGGCATCCATCACCATGACATATCAAAACTTGATAAATTTTACATCAATACATCATTATTATCCTAATCCTAACACAGCTATGTAACCAACATCATCACCTCAACCTAATCATTTTAGGCTACATGATGGCAGAAAGAAAAAACAATCCAAAAAGCTAGCTATCATGTGAGGGTGGTGTCTGGAATCATTAATTGGAGGGATACAACAGGGATATAGAGGTGAAAAAGAACACAATGAAAAATATAAACATTTCAGATTTCACGACATTTCCATTCTGTTTAAACTAAGAACTATTACTGAGTGACAGATTCCAGTAATTGTCAAAGTACTAGCTAGTAGCAGAGAAGTAATAGTCATGTCGGAGTAGCAGTCTGTGGATGCAAGTTTGTCAAAGTGCTAGAGCTAAGTGAGGAAAAGGCCATTCTGTTTAATACCAAATACATCTCTACACTGACAGATGGGAGGAGTTCCTTGTTGTATTCCTATCCTGGTAGGGAACAGAGGCTTCAATTGAAAGGCCCTTTGACTGGAACATATTACAATCAATTTCCATAAACAGAAACAAAAAAGCTAGCCAAAGACACTATTTTCTTGAATCAGCCCTCTTTTAATGTTGAACAGCGATGTAAGATGGAAGATCATGAGACAGGTTTTTGAAAAGGTTACTCATTGGACTACAAAAACACTCATTCACTCACACACTCACTCACTTGCATTCAAATTCAATTATTCAGTCACACACTCACTGATCCTCTCACTTCCACACACTCAGTTACTCACACACTCACTCACACACTCACTCCCTCACTCACTCTCACTTATACACTCACAGTCACTCACTCGTGTTCTCACACTTATACACTCACTCACTCACTCACCCACAATTTGAGGCAGGCCCCAAAGGTTCTCACCAATAATACTGAAGAGTTGATCATCGTAGCTATAATATTGGTGTACATGATGGTTGATTTCCCATTCATTTTCCTCACTTTAGCGATCACTACACCCAAAAGAAAACACAAGGTATCTAGGCACTTTAAATAAGTAAGTAAAAGTTTGCTTGCAAAGTTAATAAAAACCATTGTATACAGCTAATAACAATAGTGATTCTTGCAATAATGTCAAGCGACACTCCAATAAAAAACATTACACATACTGATTACATTTATAAATACAATGACTAATAATAAATATTTAGGCTAATGAGCATCTTATGTGCAAGTCGGGGTTGATGACCTTATATGGATTGTTTCTTATTATGCTGATGATGGACTCATCCTCGTATTGTGCAAAGGAGCATTTTCATCACAGTTGCTGGGGAAATAGATTTATCTTGTTTTTGCACGAGTGGCGCCCACTCCTGTGTGCCTTTAACCTGGAACAAGGGATATCTCATTAAGCTCTGATGTTCTTCTTTTTGTCCCCTTGCTTTTGATTGCAAAGTGCATGTGCATTCTGTGAGGAGCTATTAAAGTGCATGCCAGCCATATCCATTCTCTGTCGTGATGCCACATTGGGGCATATTAACAACGGCCAGCGATAAATATCGTTGGCCGTGCTTAGCGATAATTATATTATCGCAGGCTATCTCTGGTATTTATCGCCCTGGTAGCGCGTTATTAACAACGCGTTACTCCAGGGCGATAAAAATTCCAGAGATAGTGAGGTTATCGCCCTTTTGCAGGGAACATCGCAGGCGATAACCTTGCTGATACGACCCAAAGGTCGTATCAGCATAATCCACCCCCTATGTTAGGGATGGCTAAGTCAGGATTTTAGCAGACGTTAGGTTTTGGCGAAAACGTCAGTTTTTGCCAAAATCTAATGTGTGCTAAAATCATGGGGGCTGCCTTGTAAATATCGCGATGTAAACATCAGCGATATTTGCAAGATAGTCCATCTTGGGTACGCCCAGTAACGCCCACTTTGCATCTCATTGGAGATGCAAAGTGAGGCATTGGTTAAAAGGGTGTTAACATGCGATTATGCATGTTAGCACCGTCTTGTAAATAGGGAGCTGGTTTTTATCTCCGCTTTTTTGGCTTTGTAAGCCAAAAAAGCGGAGATAAAGCCCTTGTAAATATGCCCCTAAGTTTCTTCAATACCGGTGTTACAAATTTTGGGGCATATCAACAAGCCGGCATTACAAAATTATCGCCGCTTTTGCGGCCGTTTTCGGCCGAAAAGCAGCGATAATTTCATCGCCTAATTAGCAAGCTCACTCTAACGCGTGAAGACTTGCGTTAGCGTAGGAATTCCTAACGCCCAGCTTTGCATCTCTAATGAGATGCAAAGTGGGCGTTCCTGACCTGACATGACAGGAGAAATGTCGCTAAGCGACATTTCTCCTATCATCAAGCCCCACGCTATGAAGAATAGCGGCAAGAAAAGTAGCGATAACCCCTGTTATCGCTACTTTCCTTACGCCTGCTTCAGGACTGACTTAGCCATGATATCCTATGGAGTGTGGATATCATGGCTAAGTTTGTGAGTCCCTATCATCAAGCTAACGCCACATTGCGTGAGATTATCGCTGGGTTTCCAGCGATAATCTCACATTAGGCAGTTAGAGTGAGGATTTTTATCGCTTTTGAGATAAGCGTTGCTAATAGCACGCTATCTCAGCGATAAAAATCCACGCTAGCCGGCGATAATTATCCTAGCGCTAAGTGCGCTTAGCGATAATTATCGCCAGTTGCTGCTGATATGCCCCTTTGTTCCCTGCTGGAGTGGATGTGAAGTTACAAGAATATGAGCTTCAGTAGCTTTTTCCTTTTATGCCATGACTGCTGGGCATGTACAAAAGATATGTATCTAGACACTTGTAGAAAGTTCCCACAGTGTAAGACAAATAATCAAATGCAGGCAAAGGTAATCAAAGTGTTATTTAAGAGCTGAAGGTATAGATTTTCTGCAGAAGCTCTTGCTGTATGCGCCGTGCCGGGAAGCGCTGAGAAGCGCTCTGTATGATGAAATGAGGTGTCATGTACCTATCTCGAGCATCCAACAGGAAAATTAGCCCTGTAAAATGGCAGCCTCATTTAGATAAGTGGTATGTGCATCCATCTCGCTTGTGTACCGACTCCCTGCGCAGTCACAAGCCACCGCTCCCTGTCACATTTCCCTGCGCGGGGAGTGTCTTTGGAGAGCTCTGCATGGCTGTTTAAGGGAGATTGGAGACAGTTCGCAGGTAGAAATGAGTGCCATAGACAAGGTTATTAATTACTGTAGATAAGTCGCAGACTTGGAAGAGACAGGGACGTGCCCGATATTCATCCGATAAATGCCTCCACACGGTCAACATCCAGATGAAATAAATGGCTCGATTCATTAAATCTTTAGTTCTGCTTCCCGTGTCCCTGGGCAGTAACACGGCTGTTTTTCCCAAGGGATGGTGAAGAAATTCCGCGTTCCACTAGTGGTTTTGCATGGCATGATGCCGCTTATAGAGAGATCCGTGGCTGTGATTTATATAAGTATATAAGTGCCTGTAAAAAACTGGAACGGACTTGGCGTCGCTCACATAATGATCAAGCTAAAATCTCTTTCAAAGCTGCCATGGCAATCTATCATAAAAATGTTAAATTAGCCCGTAAAACTCATATTGCTGAAACTCTAGAACATGCAGGTAATAATGCTAGGATGCTTTTTCAAATAGTGCAGGATTTTACTAACCCCAAATCCTGTCAGACTACGGTTAGTTTTTCTCAGACACTATGTGATGATATCTCCTCTTTTTTTGTACAAAAAATTGAGAGAATCTATCAAAATATCATCCTCTCTAATACTCTTACTTCTATTCCCGCGGAGATTACTCCTCACCCCAATAGGGAAGGACCTTGTCTGACTACATTTCCTGCTATTACCATATCAGAAGTCCAAACCCTCTTGGAATCCACCAGATCCGGATCCCCCCTGGACACTATTCTGCTAAAATCTCCTCCAGATTTGCGGCTCAGCTGGCGCCCCCATTTTGCTCCATAATTAACACTTCTTTAAGATCTGCTTGCCTTCCTCACACGTGGAAACATGCTCAAATTCTGCCCATCCGCAAAAATGCTAACATCTCTCCCGAGGAAGTGTCAAACTATCGCCCGATCTCGTTGCTTCCTCTACAGAGCAAGATCATGGAGAAGCATATCAACAAGCACTTATATGCTTTCCTTGAGTCTTCTGGTGCTTTGGACGTTTCGCAGTCAGGGTTTCGAGCAAAGCATAGCACTGAGACTGCCATGGTGGAGGTGACGGATAATATCAGAATGGCTCTGGATCAAAGTCAAGCGGCACTTCTGGTGCTGCTTGACCTTTCAGCAGCATTCGATACGATCTCCCACCAAGTTCTCTTGCATAGACTACTGGAGTGTGGCATCCGCGGATCTGCACTGAGCTGGCTGTCAGATTTTTTGTCCAACCGCACTCAGGCAGTGTCAATGGGTCCTTTTACATCTGCTCGTTCACAGGTTACCAGAGGCGTCCCGCAGGGCTCTTGTTTGAGCCCTACTTTATTTAACATCTATGTGACGCCCCTGGCAATACTGATGAGGGACTTGGGGTTTAACCCCATCTCTTACGCAGATGACACTCAACTCCTCCTCACCTTCGACAAAAGGAGACCAGATATACAATCCATCTTTTCTCGAGGTATGATGGCTATTGCCTCCTGGATGAAAACCAACTATCTCCAGTTAAACTCTGAAAAATCTGAGATTCTGCTGTTCGGAGGTGCTGACATCTGTTGGTCACCTAACTGGTGGCCGGAGGAGTTGGGTAAAGCCCCTGCACCCAAAGAGGTAGCTAAAAATCTGGGCATTAAGCTTGATAACAAACTCACTTTGCAGACCCATGTTAATACTATTGCTGGGTCGTGCTATCACACTCTAAGTTTACTTAGAAGAGTCTTTCCACTGCTTCCAGTATCCACCAGGAAGACCCTAATTCAGGCCTTGCTCATGAGCAAGATTGATTATTGCAATGCTCTTCTTCTCTCTGCTCATGCTGCCTCTTTGGACAAATTGCAGGTCATTCAAAATACAGCTGCTCGACTGGTTACGGATTCTCCGGCCAGAACCCCCTCTTTGCCCTTACTGCACGCATTACATTGGTTGCCAATTAAAAAAAGAGTGCAATTTAAAACAGGTTGCATGATTTTCAAGGCTCTAAATGAGCTGAGTCCCTGCTATCTAACAATGAAATTAAAGGCCTACAATCCTATATCCTCACTTAGATCAGGATCAAAAACCCTTCTTGCTGTTCCTAGAGTATATAAAGCCCGTACTGGCGGCAGGGCCTTTTCGTACTTGGCTCCTTTGTTTTGGAACAGCCTCCCCCATTATCTTCGCATGAATATGTCCCTCCTTTGTTTTAGACAGCTGATGAAAACATACCTCTTCTAGCTCAAGATAGTCTGTTGTTGCAAGCGCAGAGATACCCTTAGGGGTGATTCAGCGCTATATAAAATGATAAATAAATAAATATACATAAAATGGTAAAATTATATTTGTCCACCTGTCTTGATGGTCAAAATGCAATTGTTGTACATTTACATGGAATTTGCTATGAGAGGTTTATGGTTGAATTGTGAACCTGTATTTATGTAGTGCATTGTTTAGTTCCATCCACAATGGTCTTTAAAACTAACCCTAATTTCAGAAAGTTGACTCCAGAAAAGCTCTCAAAAAATTGGAATGCTATTGCAAACTTGAGCATAAGCATAGGGGGTTACATTTCAAATACATTGATGCATTAGGGCATTTGAGTCTCAAATTTATCACAAGGGGCAGAGTGTGACCTTTTCTGTTTCTATACTTCTGGTTCTTCATTCCCTGTGCTTTATTCCAGTTATCATTGTCATTTTCTACACAGGTAAGTTAAATCAGCCTCCTCCGTACTAACTGCTATGTTGTCAATATTATTACTACAGCAGGAGGTGTGGGATCATAGCCCTTTTCCTTCCTAGATAATGACAACATTTAGATACCTCAAGCAGAAGTTATATAGACTCCCCACTGTAAACATCTTGAATATACATTTATATGCTCATATACGACGTATATATTTAACGTGTGACTTAACTTCATTAACGTTTGTGTTACATTTATGCAAATTAATAGTGTGTAACCACTGCAAATGCTACGGATTTATAAATAAGTGCATTAAGTTGATCAGTTGACTAATATAATGATGGTCTGTGTATATTCACTTTTAATGTTTGCTTCCATTATATATGCACTATAATGTAACAGGCAGCCATTTTGATTTTCGAGAGAACTTAGCTTGACATTATGCCTTGATTGCAAATGTCTGCTTTAATGTTGCCAGTGTGATGAGTCTTTCTTCTGCAGGTGTGTTATCATGCTTCTCGTTAGCTAGAGAAAGGCTTATTGTTTGTATTAGATTGCTGCTGGTGAGGCCTGCAGGGAGGAAGTTGGCAATGAACTTGAAGAAATGATGGTGAGAGGAGGCCTTCTGTTCACGGTGTACCACAAGTGCGAACATCTCAAGGCTACCAGCTGCATGCCTAATTGCGAGGAAATTGAAACCTAGGGAGTGTATCAACTACCCTCACATACACTTCCTGGTTTGGCTCTTGGTGGTCTAAGAGATATGGATTTTCTTGAAGCTACTGTTTATGTTTAACTGGTGTTTCTATAGTTAGTTAGGAAGACTTTTCCTTGGCTCTGAGTGGGATCAGATCTCTTTGCTGAGCTTTTGCTGAGTGTGAAGCTTCCTCCTGAACATTTCTCTTATTCCCCTGAACTTTTACAAAAGTTCGACTCTATGCTGACACCTTCTATGCTGCTAGCTAGGAATCCTCCTTAGAAAACCTGGTCTCAACCTCTGTCTAGATTAGAAAAGGTAGGTTTCTTTATGAAACACCTTGTTGCAATAGTTGGGTTTCTTAGCATTGTGATTGTTACCACTTTGTACCTTATTTTATTATGATTTAATTCACTGGCACATTTTGGCCTTCAAATGATATAGCTATACCTTCTGAAATTATTTCTGCTTTGCATATATACTGGTTGGATTCGTGTTTGAAGTAAGTCCCTATATTAGAATTAATTGATCCTTGGTCTTCATTGTTGAGTCAATTTTGGTTTCACACATTTGGGAATGTATTCCTGATGTTAACTCCCTTTCAACGTTTCAAGTCGACTACCAAAGGAACATAAGACCAATGGGGAAATATATTTGATGATTTTAGTAAGAGATTGAGGGGCAGATATATGTCTGCTATTAGACCTAACCTATTATTGTCGAGCCAGGGATCATCTTTATGGGGAGATCTGTCCTAAATGGCTTGGAACCCTTTGTGCTGGGCTTTGCACTGAGGTGATTGCTTAGATATGCTGCTAAATGCCTCAAATCACTTCATGCTGGACATGGCACCACAAATCATTGCTCTTTCCATTTCACCAATAGGTGGGACCCTGGTCTTTGCAATGAAAACTATATCATGAACATTTGCTTAATAGATACAGTAACAGCACTTTGTTACAGTACCATATTCTTTTAAACTAGATAAAACTATCCCTGGCCTGTCCATTGTGACTTTCGAAAGTGACCATTACATGCAAACATTACCCAATCCCTAAAACACCATCCAGGCAGGGAAAAGAGGAACTCCTAACATGCCTTGATATTTACTTCCTAGAATTTGCTATACAAGATGCCATGCCACCGCTTTCTTAGTGAGATACCGTTTCAACTGCTATGCATATAAAGGAGCACAGAGATTTCCATATCTAGAACTATTTTGTCATGAGTTTTCATATGTGGAAAGCATAAAAGTTGTATCTTGTTTCTACTGACAATCCTTCCTATGCAATTCTTTAGAAGTGAATTATTGCCAAATAAGTATTGAATTCTGGCAAAGCTACTAGATATAAGTTATCCAATATTATCCTATTAATTTAACTTCTTGCTGAAAGCAATACAATGCAAAAATTAAACTAAGACAACGTCTTTGATAAAGCAACCTTTAGATCATTGTGTTTTTTCTTAGATCTTGATAGGAATTATTGTACAGGTGCAATGAAGAAACAGAACATTTCATAGATGCTGGTCATCTAAAAAGAGAAAAAGCTATCCAATGATTTTTCCCAGATGACAAGAGATAAAAACAGAAAGGGCAGGGTTTCAGACACCAAGTTGCAGTACTGAAAGAAAGAGTTTTAGAAAGTGAGTTCCAGTGAAAGAGGGCACCTGCAAACCAAATATGTGTCTACATGAACTGGCTGGATGCAGCTATTAAAAATATTTATTCGGCTAATTAATCACCCCTTCAGGTAACAAATTGGCACTTTACCCTTACCCTCACTATTTGTAGATAAAGGATCATCAATTATGTTTTTGAGATTTGGCGGCTATTTTCTCCTAATGTCGCGTTATGTGACTTAACGTAGAGTCAGATTTTATCCTAATCAGACTGGGGACAAGCATCCAACTACAAAAAGAAAATGTGCGGTGTGCTGCAAATGAACCAACTTTGTGAGATAGGGCCTGCACTGTGCATAGAATGAAAATGTGGTGCGATAGTTCATATGGACCTCAATTAAAGGTTGCAGATGCAGACCCTGGAATGCTTCCAGCATCCCCGGCACTGCCTTTGCGACCCCTAGCGTCAGAGGTGGCAACCTTAATGCCAAGATGGTAGGGGTGGTTACAGCCTCATTGTTTTCAGATCATTTTTAATGACTATATGAGTGAACAATTGTATATTATTCATTAGCAGTATAATAAAAACTGGAGCAACAGGTGAGTAAAAATTTTTTGTAAATGTATGTTGTGTGTATGCTTACAGGTAAGAGCGTGTTAGTATGTAAGGGGGTGTTTATGTGTAAGCGTGTGTGTGTGAACATGTGTGTGTGATTGAAAGTGATAAAGATTGGGAACCAAAAAAATGAGACTAAATGTAAATAAGTGAGTATGACAGTGTGAGCGAGTAAGGATGATTAAAAATGATGGAATTAGAGTAAGAGTGAATGTAAATCAGTGTGAGTGAATAGATGTGAGTAAATTGGTGTAAAAATGAGTGACTGTGTGAATGATTGTAAGAATGAGCGCAATAGCGTGAAAATGAATGAGTGCAAGTGAGTGAGAATGATTGAGAAAGCGAGAATACTTGAAAATGAGCGTGAGTGAGTGAATGTAAATTAGCATGAGTGAGAATGTGGTGTTTGCGAGTCTTCATTTGCCCCTGGTAAAATACTGGTGTTGGCACACTGTAAGCAGTTAATAACAAGAAAGGCCGGGCATACTAGAGATAATATTTGATATATGGGACAAAAAACGGCTGGGACAGGCATACTGGATGTAATTCTTCGTATGAGATATCTATGGCAAAGTGCTAGTGCTAGCACACTGGAGGTGATCCTTGGGCATAAAGGAGGGCGGCTGTGGCAAATAGGAGGGGGACACAACTGACAAAATGATGGCCCTATCCCACTAGAGGTACATTTAAACAAAAAGCTCACCCATGGTACATGGATAACATTAATAGTACAATTCCTGGACTGGCATATTGTATGCATTTGTTAGCATAAAAGGATGCCCATGGCATATAGGGGCACCCGTCACAAAATGCTGGCCCTGGCACAATAGAGGTTATTTTTGGAATATGGGTGCACCCATAGTACATTTTGAAAAAAACAGGAGATCAACTCCAGTTGAACATCAGGTTTCATTGGCTTGGTACACCATGAAAGGACTATTCAAAAGAGCTCTGGTTCATTAATTTAGCTCAGTACAATTTAGGTCAAGTATTATATTACACCCTACCACTTTCAAAAATGATGTCAGCACCCTAAAATAGCTGTATCCAAAGGAGGCATTTGTGTTGTATTTTTATATTAATGACACACTTATAATGTGACTTCAGTGATATCAATTATTGTGATATCATCCAGGTTAAGGTCATGTGACATCACTTCCTGGTAAGATTGGGGGTCAAATCTCATATGATGTCACTTCCTTTGATGTCAGTAAGGTCATAGGGTGTGTGATGTCACTTTCGCTATCCTTGATATTTTGGTGAATTGACATCCATGATAGTTCACCCATTGCTGAGCTTTATGCGCTGGTGTACCAACAACGGTTGAATGTTGGTGCGTCAAACATGGCACAACACTCCTGCAGGCTTTCAGTGCTCCCACAAAGGCTACAGTGCAGGTGCACAGTAATATGCACTATCTATCTAAAGGCAACTCGAAGCTACCTTTGAGAGGGTTCTAATGAAACCCTGCAGAGGTTGTTGGTGCTGTATTTTATTATATTTCCCCGTAGGTATTCCTTGAAATAGCATATTGACTACGATGCCCTACTCCAACTCCCCCAACAGCACCCAGAGAGGACAGGCTAATTGTTTTATCTATGAAGTGGTGTACAATAGGGGTGTTCAAAGTTGCTAAGACTAACATCTCACAACTATTTGCATTGTTTTCAATCTACACAAAGTGCCTTGATATCCATAGTTTGAAAAAACTGAGGGTCAGGATCAGTGACCCTTCACATTTGTTGAAGACTGTCCCCGCTGCTGCAGTTGGCTGCTCCGGAAATGGTAGACTTGTGTCATTCATCCGTTATCCACCCATGCCCGCTGTGAACAACGTCCAATCAGTACAAGATTCATAGCCTTTTCGGCCTGTTCACCTGCACAAAAGCACAAAAACAGTTCCGAGCCTATCCACAGTCTCCACTGGCCTACGTTCCTACATGCAGGTCCGTATTTTCACCTTTTTGTGGGTCGGAGCAGCTGGCTGGTCCCTAATTCCATCCATGCTAGAATACACCACGCTGGAAATCATGGAAAGAAAGGTAGAGAAGGAGGTAGAATTCACTCTAACTATACATATCTCTACTATGAATGGTGCAAGTACAGGTGTAGAGGAATGATGCTCTTTTGCAAACCAAGGTATACCATCTGGAGACAGCACAGGTGTAAGAAATTGGGTTACTGGTTTGGGGGGGGGGGGGGGTTAAAACCCTACCCAAGCAACAACCACAATTCTTCTCAGGGTGAAGTCACGAGCAAACACTAAATTAACCTGTGCTCACCCTGCAGCCAGGCTTACCTCAGGGGCAATGTGTAAAGCATTAGAGCAACACTTCAAACAGTAAGAAAGTGAAAACACTCCACAAAAGGATCCCACACCAGTTTAGAATAATAGAGATGATTTTAATAAATAGAACAAGTCCAAAACAACAAAAATGCAATCAGTAGAACAGAAGATAAGCAGGTTTAAATGTTTGAGTGAAAATAGCACCAAGGAGCACAAAGTGCCAACTGTGGATATCTGGTTGCACCGGACCGGGACTCACAAGTACAGAATGAATGCAATGGAGTGCGGGCAAGCTATAGGGACCCAATTCGCCCTGCTGAACTGAGTGCCCTAAATCCTGGTATGTGGAGCATTGAGAGGATTGCGAGGATCTGCGACAAAGATGTGTCGCACAGCCGAATTGATGCGAGGCTGCGGTGGGAGGTCCTACGTTGTCGTTGAGGGGGGGCTTGTAATTTAAAATCTGACTTTTTCCATGACAGGGGACTTTTCATTACAGTTTCAAAGACACCAAACATGAAATGGTCACCTATCCCCATTTGGAAATTACAGCTTATTAAATGTAATACAGCAACTACAATGCTATCCTATTGCAGAAGTAGGCCTCGCAGTAGTGAAAAATAATTTAGGAGTTTTTTATTACCAGGACATATAAAACTTAAAATGACATGCCCTACTTTTCACATACACTGGCCCCTGTGCCCGGGGTTGTCCAGGGCCTACCCTTAGGGGTGACTTATGTGCATCAAAAATGAAGGTTTGGTCCTGACAGGGTGAAATGGCAATTGAACAGCTACGCAGACAGGCTGCAATAGCCGGCCTGAGACCTGTTTAAAGGGGCTACTTAAGAGGGTGGCACAATGTGCTGCAAGCCCACTAGTAGCATTTAATTTACAGACCCTGGGCACATATAGTTCCACTGTACTGGAAACCTATAAGTAGATTAAATATGCCAATTGGGGATAAGCCAATGGTTACCATGTTTTAAAGAGTGAGCACATGCACTTTAGCACTGGTCAGCAGTGGTAATGTGTGTAGAGTCCTAAGGTCAGCAAAAACAAGAGTACAAAAATGGAGGAGGAAGGTAAAATGTTTGGGGGAAGATCACCCTAAGAATGACAGGTGTAACAAGGGGCACGTGCCTTGCAGCTATGAAATAGGTTTCATAAAAGGCAGTTCTTTCTTTAATATCAGATTTCTCAAACACGACAAAATGGTCAAAAATATCTCTTGCTCTGAAGTGTTAATATCAGTTCTTAATTTGAGACAGTGGTCACAAGTGTAGTTAACCCCACGGCCCTCATTTTCACACGGAGGGGGGGGGGTATGAAAGAGAAAGATGAAAAAATGTGACAAAGGGAAAAAGCAAGGATGAGAAAGAAACTGCAAGAGTGAAATAAGGGCTAGGGGTGTTTGGTGGTTGAGGAAAGAGGAATGAGGTGGAATCAAGACTATGCAGCCTCAGGATCTGGCACCACTTATATTTGAAGCACCAGCTGTGGCTTCTGGGTAAATTTTGCCCACCAGCAGTTGTTCTTTTACAAATAAAGCACTGGACAATTCCATAATGTGGCCCTTGTGTTTGTCAACTCAACATACTTAAAAGCTCTACATCAGAGGCCCCCCTAATTCCTGCAGATTATAGGTCCCCCACTCTGCTAACCTAATACTCTCGACTCTCTTGCACACCGTTTTAGGGTACTAAACAATGTTGCAATATTTTCTGTTGCACTACTTCATATCTCCTTTCCCCAAACCCCATCACAGCTGCAACATAGTAGTGGCTACTTTGAGCAGTCTTTGTGCAGAGGTCATTGAGAGTGCAACGGTGGACTCTGAAATACCACCTCAACTACTGTGGGTAGTAAAAAGGTGCAACAGAGTTTTGGGGGCAGTCAGTTGGAGGACATTTAGTTAGAGAGCAACAAATCAGATTCAAATGTGTAATCCAATGCAGAATCATACAAGTAATTCTGTTTTAAATATTCATATTTTTGGTACTGGGCAAAATAATAGCTTTAATAATAATATTAGAATACATTTATTTATGATACAAAAACACAAAAGGGGCACACAATCCACTCACTTAAACCTCTAAGAACAACACCAGGAAAACAGGTCGAGCAATAAACATTGCCTCTATGTACTATCCAAAGTGATTACATGTATATATATATTTTGGTGTGAACATATGACCTATATTAAAACATTTATTAAATATGTAATAGATGCTAAGAGAGGGCACAAAGGTACAGAAAGAGGAAAAGTGCTAAAAACGTTGTGTTGTCACACAGACTACTTTAGAGAGCCTAATGAATCTTAATGAAGAAGAACTTCCAGGGCAATTCTCTGTGCTCTACAGGCAGAAAGATCCCCTACTAAGACATTCTGATGAGGAACCTGAATAAGTCATGAGCAGGAATGTTCTGTTCGCCTGGTGCCAGCTTCCCCTCTCGTTCATGGATTTATTGCATTTATTCAACCCATCTAGGCTAGCACACTCCAACATATAAGAGATGACGCGAGGTGTGTTTCAGAGTGGGCAGCAGGGTTGGTCCACGAGGTTACTTATCTACTTGGTGCTTACAGGCATGTTATATGTACTTTATTGCTCCACATATTTAGATGCCTGTTTGCAGGTTGACTCTGTGGTGGTTACAGAGAAGCCAGCCAGTGAGATATACATGAGTATACATCCTCAATATGCCTGGCAATGAATGGCTTTTTAGTCATGAGCTAGAAAAGGTTTTCTGGACGTTTCTATGTGTCTGAAGGCTGTACCTCTCTTTTGACTAGGACAGAGGAGCAGGTGACCAAATAAGGTATGCAGAGTGGAGGGGCCTTTTTGGGCACAGAAAAAGTGATGTTCTAATTGAACTGTGGGATGGCCACATGTATATCATGTAATATATTTCGAAATATATGTTATTTCTGACTATCGTATCATCAGGATTTGTATGAACATATGTTTAGTTAGTCGCCTACAGGTCAAGCCACAAGGTTTCAGATTTTCTGTAGTCTGTGTAGACTGTGTCGGTATCATTTATAAGTTATATAGTAGTACAGCCTGACCTGTGGCAAGAGGAGACTTTATATTACTCGTGATCAATACATAATTGCAGAATTGGCACATTCCTGCAACAAAAGGAACAACACCACAGCAATGCAGGTTCAAAACTATTGATGAGATGAAGCAATGCTCACAAGCATTAAATGGTATCACTCCACCGCAAAATCGAGGGTCAGAGAACTTGCACCAACCCTGGGTTACTTTGTTATGAGTTGCTAACAGATACTGATCGCGGACCTAGTGTATGCCAACACCTAAAACAATGGAGATGGACAAGCAAAGGCAATTGAAACAAACCTTTCTCCTGAGTTTTAGGGTCAGTCGTGTTGGTCATCAGAAATGAAGATATATTGTTACCAGTGACCCGGGCAATCCAGGATGGTGTGGCCACAACTCATGGGGACCACCCCACCATCATGAAAGGGGCAGACCACAGCCTAACCTACAGAAACCGTAGTAAGACTTTAAGAATAATATGCTTATCCCAGGCCACATAGGCCTTCCTTGATCTTGCTAACTGGCAAGTCAGCAGGGTGTGGGCCACCTCAAAAGCAGAATGGTCAAACAAATTACACCATAACACAAGGTGGTACAATGCAGGAGGAGCTGATGGCAGGTAGCCTTGATTAAAAAGTGGGAGGGAGGCAGAAACAGCCAAAGGAAGACTTATTAAAGCATAGTCAGTTGAAAAATGACTTAGCTAGCACAGCATAAGCATGACCTGCATGCAATAAGGTATTCATCATAGATTAATTTGCAGGCAGTGAACATAACGTGTATTTGTGAAGCGTACATTTCTCCATAGGCATCTTGGCACTGAATAACAGATGTTTATTGTTACTCATCTCAATGGTACTTATGAAGCAGTACCTCCCTTGAAAACATTTACAAGGAAAGGAGTTATGGAAAGCCAGGAAAACAATGTAATGTTGTGGCTAATTGGTCATAGAAAAAACACCTGGAAATGTAGGTAGTGACAAAATTAAAAAGTCGCACGGGCTTGAAGGAAACTCCAACATGGCACAGCTGTAAAATGTAAAAGAGAAGCCAAGAGCCAAAGTGTTCGGTTTACACATGGAAGAGCAGATTTTGAGTGCACCAGAATAAGTGTCTGATTATGAATGAGATCAAAATGCAGACTGCAAATATCCACCTTAAATTAAGAAGAAGAAACAATATGGTAGACATTGCAATCTGACCACTTCTCTCACAAGCCTCGGGAGAAAGGAAACATTTTCAGGATACCAAATGTGGTACGCCACAAGAAGTCTCAGAGGATTTACTACAGACATGGTCGCGACTTGACTACACTAGAGACTGGGAAATAGTCTAAAATAACACAAATAGAAACTTCTATGATAGAAGATAGACTGACAAATGCCATGCGTTCTCATTCAATGCACCTTACTGGTAGAAGACCATATTTGTCCTATTAATTCACAGAACAAAGTGCTGATCTTTGATCAAGGAAAGTCAAAAGCAAGGGCACTTCCTCTCTGGGTCGCTGGAAATCTCTATGATATAAGATAGAGTAGCCAGCGACCAAAAGGTGGTGCATGCACCCTTCGACCAAGCTTATCTGAGAAGAGAAATATCATGGGAAGAAAAAGAGGAGGGACCTGCTGAAAGAAGCACGAGGTCCATCCAATACTAGACAATGAAAGCATTGGAACTTGATGGACCTTGGGTCTTCATAACCCTGCCAAGACAGCATAGGGAGAAAGATTAAACATTCTATCCATCACTGATGATGGGGCTCTGGTGCCCTATAAAACACATCAGCTTATTTCACAATCCATCAATGCATTGCTGATGCGGACAGCCCCATTCTGATTGTCCGTGTCCTTAATATGTGATAGTAGGACAACATCTTCCAATGTGTGTTTAGAGAATAGAACTTTAACCTTTTCTTCCATAAAAGCCACTTATGTTCAATAAAAATCGTCGGGTGCTACTAACCAAGTTATCGGTGTTATAATAGTGATAGCGACCACTTCAGACAAGATTGCATTAGAGACCATGTCATGCAAGAATACCAGCAGTGACCACCTCAGTGCAAGGTGGTCCCCAACAAAAATGTACAGTAAAAACTTTGTAAATGAACACTTCCAATGATCTGCTTATAGCAGTGATATATATATATATATATATATATTCACTGAAAAAACCATAGGTTTCACACATGTTATAGTTAGCTGTACATTTTACTGATAAAAAACCAATGAAATTCCCCCGTTATAGTTACTGTAGGCAACTATAACTCACGCGACCGTAATCCTCTGCTGATGCTAATACTGTATTTAGACACTTATTTGCCCATGTCTTCTTCCATTAAATTTTAGCTATACATATATTACAAATATTTTTTTTTCATAAAGACACATATGTCATCAGCAGAGGATTACGGTCGCGTGAGTTATAGTTGCCTACAGTAACTATAACGGGGGAATTTCATTGGTTTTTTATCAGTAAAATGTACAGCTAACTATAACATGTGTGAAACCTATGGTTTTTTCAGTGAATTTGCAAGGTTTTTTAAATGCTAATTCCTAACTATAACGTGTGTGAAACCTATGGTTTTTTCAGTGAATTTGTACGGTTTTTTAAATGCTAAGTTACTTTGCGCCATTCGTGGCGTGCGCGCCCACTTAACGCAGTTCGTTCCGTGCGCGCACAGTGAGCACGCGGTGCGCTTCGCGCACCGCGCGCCCACTTTACGCAGTTAGTGCCGTGCACGCACGGTGGGCACGCGGTGCGCTATGCGCACCGCGTGCCCACATTACGCTAGATGGGCCATGTACGCACGATGCGCTTCGCGCACCGTGCGCACATGGAGGACATATTATGCGCTTCCTTGTGATAGGTAATCTGTTGACATTTTTTTGGGAAATGCTGTGCTCTTATATGCCATGCACAAATGGTGGCCATCGGCCACCATTTGCACACGGGGTGGAGAGAGTGTGGATTTTTTTTTGAAATTTTTTTTTACCGTACGCGTACGGTAAGCGTACGGTAAGCGTAATCGCCGAAATTTTCGAAAAATACAAAATTACCGTTTTTTGCCTAGGGGGATCTTTGAAGACTCAACTAACATGGTTATGTGCATGGGCGCTGTCTAAACAGCCCCTTTATATGTTTTTGGCATTTGTTTATCAGCTCCCCCCTCAGAGTGCGAGAGAGAAAATGGCGGCCGCCGCTTCCTGGTTTCGACCGATTCGAATGTTTACTAAGATCTAAGGGCCAATCAGAATCGCGCTCGCGCACGCCACCGTACGCGTACGGTAAGCGCACCGTAAGCGCACCGTAAGCTGGCTCAGATATATATATTGATTTAAAGGCTATTTTCTCAGAATCTACTGAACAGATTTACACCAAACCTACAAAAGGCACTTCCTTGACCTGAGGACTACCTCTCTGCCAAATTTCAAGTAATTCTGTTCAGCCGTTCGGGCTGTAGCTGTGTCTAAAGGTCCTATGGAAAAATGCATGGGAAAAACGCGTTTTGGGACCCCCCTTTTATCTCAGCCCCCGCTTGACGAATCCCCCCGAGACTTTCAGGGTAGGAGCGGAGCGTAGCGCCCCACCTATTTTGAAAAATTCGCGAGGATTCGTCGAACGGCGCAAAAGTTATTCAAAATAGAATGTTGCGGATTTCCTATGGAAACGTGGTCCTAACTATAACTACCTACTGGCGACCGCCAGTAGGTAATATATATATATATATATATATATATATATATATATATATATATATATATATATATATATATATATATATATACATATATATACATATATATATATATAAAGCCTCCTGCCACCTAAGAAAGAAGGCTAGCATTAAGCCTCCACAACACAGCATAAATTACCATTTAAATATCAGCCTTATATATAATATTTCTGCAACAATCAATTTATCAGTTCTGAAAATACTGACTTTTTTTGTAAGACATATCCTTTTCAATTTTGTTCAATTTTGGAAACATAGTAAATTGCACAAATTCAAAGGTTTCCATTTACCAGTAATGGGCTACTAATAGGGAGCTGCTCAGAGGTAGCTGGAGAGCCAGGGTTACTAGTAACCCTTTCTGATGTCAATGTAAATATTTAATTGAGCGCTAAGCTGGCTCCATTGTAGCTATGAGGTTGGGACATACTTGCATTATTTTCATTTCAAATCAACAAATGTCACCTACTTCAAGCATGGAACTGAGCTTACCACCGCTGGTGAAAAAACCCATTTTACTTGCATCACTCACTGCGTTAATTTGTAGCTTTTATAATTCGCCTTCTCTGTGGAACCCAGCAGACGGCACTGGTGCCATCCTCCTGTATTCTGAGAAAGGCTCATTTTCCGCTCTAGTAGCACACCCAGCTGTGTGACAACATGCAAAAACTGGATTAGATTCCAGACTGTCAGGCTCAGGCGACTGCCTTCTTCTGCACAACACCGGCTGAGTCTATTTCCTCTAACAGTTCCCAACAGAATGATCAGGAGAAAAGAACTTTGCAAAATCAATAATGATGAATGGGAAATACCTCTCCAACTTCGCACTGCCCTGGCCCCCCTCTTTGTGGTAACCATTTCTCCGGGGTAATTGGATGCAAGTAGGTCCATGTATCTTACTTTGCAGAGGGGATTTTGCTAAGAACGTGTGGTCGCTGAAGCCATTTCCTCATTTCCCACAATTCTCTAAGCAGGTTTCATTTCCAGCCTAGGAAATTGCTTTCATTAAGCAACAAAAGAGTGCTGCTCAACTTGGTCATGCATGTGTGTGTGCACGAATGAGTACATCTAATGTACTGTAGAGCTATCAGGAGGAAAATGCCTTCTAGGATAAGGTTATTCATAATAATTGACTCATTACAAAGTCCACTTCAGCCACATGGTTGTTTAGATCTATTTTGGCGTTTTGTGTGTAGCTAATGCCACTTCTCAGCAGCATGACAGACTTTTCAGGATAGGAGGATTAGAGAGAAAAATATTGGAGTGAGGAATCAATTAATCACATAGGGCTTTATTACAAGTTCTGCACTCCTGTGGACTGCTGAACCAGTGGTGACGGTCTGCATTAGGACTGTGGCGGTTGGACCAACACAGGACCGCTGCTGTCACCAGGGATCCAGGATTCCTGGTGGTGCCGGAGCGGTCTGAGGCCCCTAATATGCTGGCGGTGCCATTGCCAAGCATGTTAGGAGTTTCATCACTGCCACACTTTTCATTGTAGTGCGACCACTATGAACAGTGTGGTGGTGAGGAAACAAAGCGGGCCCTACAGGGCCCTCTTGTGCCTCTGTGCCATGGGGTGCATGTAGGGGTGCACATGGCATGCCCCCTCTATCTGCATGCACCCCTATATTCCTGCACGGAACGAAATGCACAAAGTGCATTTTGGTCCACGCAGGAACATGCTTTGACGTTCCCATTGCAGTGCCTTTTTCAAAGGCAACGCTATGGGACCGTCAAAGAACTGCCCATGGCTTTGGCGGTGCGGAAGAGGGGCGGCAAAGTCAAATAAGGCCCCTAGAGTAGGAACAAGGTGCCAGTCCTGTCCTGTAAATCCTGGCACATACTGAATGTAGCACAGGGTATTCTTAGGGGTGTGCAAAATTAGCGAACATGGTTTCTGTCATCTTTATAAAGTTTTTCTTTCAGGAGAATGTACTTGAAGGACCTTTGTTTTTGGGAAAAACCCCAAAAACTTGACAAACATTCAAACCTCGTGAAGTTGAATGCATGTCTAATCTTCACAAAAATGGACCCACAAAATAAAAAATTTGAGCCATCCCAGAATTAATTAAGATAATAATGTATTTCAAATTAAAAAAAATGCAATAACATAATTCAATAAGCTACTTACTAAATTAAAAATAGGTAATTACATTTTTTTTTTAATGATAGCACATTAAAACCTACATACTATACTAAACAAATATAAACATAATTATCATAATATTAATAAGACCTAAAACTATTATAATCACTTCTATAAATTAAATTGAGTTTGTTAGTATATTTAATACAAATATATTAATAAAACAATGTATGCAACAATATTCAAAAAACAATATTATATACTTAAAAAATTATATTCTTGCCACCTATATGATGTCCCTTGATATGTTTGACTTCACAATATTTTTGACACAATATTGCTGCAGCACAATATTTCTTTATTGATAGTTTGGTGATTTAACCACAAAAGAAATTACTCCAGCAGACTACCATCCCTCTGATGGCCCACAATCATAGTGAGTCACAATTTGCGGCCTACCTTGTAAATAGTGATGAAGTAGGTCAGGTTGTGACCTTCTACAATTCTTAATTTTAGGAACCGACCTACAAGTACATAGGTTGGTTCACAAAATTAAATCCTGGACGCATTTCAAGTCCAGTCTGTTGTGACACATGTTTGGTGCCCCTGGTTCCTGGTTACCATACAGTTCACATCTAGTCATACATTATTTTTGTTTCTAAAGGGTGAGTTTGCAAATGTACCTTTACCCCAGTAACGATCACTGACAAATGTTGAAAAAGTAGTGCTTTATGATCCCATTTTACAGTAAAACAACAGCCTGCAATCTTGTGCTGAACTCACTTAAGTTAATTTAGACTTAGTAACATTAGGGAATATAGATTTTGATGAGTATTCCTCACCTCTCTTTGTCAGTAGAATTAATTATAGGTGTTCAAAAAACTTAAGGTGGAAATTATTGTATGTCTGAATGTTTTTTTCATTATTATTGTGCTAAAATAGTATTGTTGCAAAATATTAATGACCAAAATATCGGGAAGGTAAGTATATATCTTGAAAACTATAGTCAATAACTCATCCTACCCACTAACCCCAAAGAAGTGCTGTATCACTTGCTTTGAGAGGTGTTTTTTGGGTGCAGTTTACTTCTTTCTCTAAATTTGTTTAGTTAAGGCTGGCTTACCCCATCAATGGGATGAGCAGCCGCTGTTCAATGCAATAATTTGGAGCAAAGTTGACTATTACAGCAGCCCCTTGATTTACCTACCTCGGTGCATGTACCCCTCCCTACTCCAAAGTCCACATGTATGGATTTTAGAAAGGTACATAGATTTAGAGTGTAGTAAACCTATTCGTTCCCATTTATGTCTAACTTTACAATACTTTGGCTCCGAATTTGGGCTACAAATTTATGGCAGCACAAAACTAAAAACTCAATGTTCTGGTTCCTTGGGGCCTTACAATAACTTTGGTGGTCTCAGCGCGGGGCCACCACGCTGCTAACCCCAGTCCGAGACCGCCAAAGCTATTAAAGATCACCTGCCAGCGTACAACTTATTTTTACTCTGGTGGGCGGTACTTTGGGGGATCCCACTGCGGTGCCTTTGAAAAAGGATTCACAATGGGAGCATCAAAGGCTGTTCCTGCAGGGCATGGACGGACAAGTCCATGCCCTGTAGAGACAGGGTGGGGGGGCATGTAAACAGGGGGGGAACAACGTGTACCGCCGAAACCCTGACATGCATCCTCCTCAATGTGCGCTCCCTGCACCGACACACCGTAGAGATCTGGTACCTGATCGACACCCTCTCTCCTGACGTTGCCTTCTTCACGGAAACCTGGACCAACACCACATCTGGCCCCGACATCGCCACTGTCATCCCCGACGGCTACAAGATCCAGAGAACGGACCGCACCCACCGCCCAGGAGGAGGACTCGCCATTGCACACAAGACCCCCCTCCGACTCTCCACATCCAGCACGAGTGACCCCCACTCATACACAGAACACCTCCACTTCCAGATCACCAGCCCCAGGATGACGCCACGTGGCACCCTCATCTACAGACTGCCAGGACCTCGCACCCAGTCCACAACTACCATCGCCAAACTCACTGCACCCCACTCCATCACCTCCATGGACTACATTCTACTTGGGGACCTTAACTTCCACCTTGACAACTTCAACGACCCCAACTCCATCACTCTCCTCACCAACCTCGGACTGAAGAAGCTGGTCAACACGCCCACCTACAGAGCTGGACACACCCTCGACCCCATCTTCGTGGGAGGGACAAACATCCGCTTCAGCCACACCACCCAGCCCCTCTTGACAGACCACCACTGCATAAACTTCACCTTCAAAACCACCAATGCATCCACGTCCACCCCGCGCCCACCACGACAGAACTGGAGCAAGGTCACAGAGGAAATCCTCAACACCACCCTCCTCTGAAACCCCCCGAGCACCAAGATCAACACCAACGCCGCAGCCATGGAATTTCACCCCTCGATCTCCGGCTGTGTTGACGAGCTGGCACCCCTCCGCCACCCGCCAAACAACACCCTGTGAAGGCCGCCTGGTTCACCACAGGACTACAAGAAGCCAGACGCTCCTGCAGAAGCCTAGAGAAAACCTGGCGAAACCAGAAAACCACGGAAGCAAGGAACAACCACAGGAGCGCCCTGAAGGAATACCACCAGCGCATAAGAGACACCAAACGGACCTTCATAAGAGACAAAGTCCAGACCAACGCGACCAATGCCAAGGAACTGTTCAACGTCATACAGCAGTTCGCAAAACCCCCCAGTGAAACCACGGACATCACACCTTCTCAGGAACTCTGCAGCAAGCTCAGCTCCTACTTCCATCTGAAGATCAAGGTCTTCTACGACAACTTCAGCGAACAGACGCCGGACACCACCCCTCTCGCCACCGCCGCCGATAGGCAAACCATCATGGCCTGGGATCCCGCCACTGTCAAACACATCACCACGACCATGAAGAAAACCCACTCAGGAGCCCCAAAGGATCCCTGCCCATGGCACATGTTCCACAGGGGCACTGCCGCCATCGCACCCGAACTAGGATGGACTATCAACGGCCGACCCAACTGACCTGAAAAACGACCGGCCCATCTCTCTCCTCCCCTTCACGGCCAAAGTCACCAGGAGAGACTCATAAACGCCCAACTGACCACCTTCATCGGAAAGAACTCCATCCTAGACACCTCCCAGTCTGGATTCTGCAGCAACCACAGCACCGAGAATGCCCTCCTCGCCGCCACTGGCATCATCCGCATGGTACTCGACCAGGGATACACTGCAGCCCTCTCATCCTTCTAGACCTCTCCACAGATTTCGAAACCGTCGCACATCGCACGCTCACAGTCAGACTTCACAACGCAGGGATACAAGGAGCCGCCCTCGACTGGATCCAATCCTTTCTCTCCAGCAGAACCCAGAGGATCAAACTCCCTCCCTTCCTCTCCGAACCCACCGATATCAACTGCGGAGTACCCCAAGGTTCATAGCTCAGCCCCATGCTCTTCAACATCTACATGGCCCCCCTTGCCGCCGTCGTCTGACAGCTTGGGCTCAGCATTGCATCCTACGTCGATGTCACCAAGCTCATCCTCTCACTCACGAAGAATGCTGAAGACACCATACTCTGCTTTCAGGAAGGAATGAAGAACGTGGCAGCCTGGATGAAAGACAGCTGCCTGAAGCTCAACTCAGAGAAGACTGAGGTCCTCAGCCTCGGACCCTGCACCTCCGCCTGGGACAACACCTGGTGGCCCTCCACCCTCAGAAATCCACCCACCCCTACAGAACACGCACAAAACCTCGGCATCATCCTCAACTCCTCCCACTCCATGAACTGGCAGATCAACGTCGTCGCATCCACTAGTTTCAACTGCCTGCGCATCCTCCGTAAGACCTTCAAATGGATCCCCCCCGACTGCAGAAGGACCGTCACCCACATGCTCATTACCAGCAGACTGGACTACGGCAACACCCTATATGCCGGAATCAACAGAACCCATCTACACAAACTCCAAACCATCCAGAACGCCGCAGCCAGACTCATCCTCGGGACACTGCGTCACGAACACATGACCCAACACCTACAAGACCTCCACTGGCTCCCCGTCAAGAAGAGATTCACCTTCAAACTCCTCACCCACGCCTACAAATCCTTAAACAACATTGGACCCAAATACCTCAATGAGAGAGTATCCTTCCACGTACTTAAGAGGAACCTCCCCTCCGCCGACCTCGCCCTGGCAGAGGTTCCCTGCATCCGCAGAAAGAGAACAGATGGGAGAGCCTTCTCCTACATCACAGCCAAGACATGGAACGAGCTCCCTGTGAACATCAGACGCTGTCCAATCCTGCAAACGTTCAGGAAGGACCTCAAGACCTGGCTCTTCTACTGATCCTGAGCCGCCCCCCCCCGATTGATTGATTGATTGCATGCACTTCATGGAGCAGAGGCAACAAGGGGCCCTGTAGTGTTTCTCCGCCACACAGCCATGAAAACTGTGGCATTGAGGAAACTCGTAATATTCTTGGCAGTGCCGCAGCAGCACTGCAAGCATATTAGGGGCCACAGACTGCTGAGCCATCGCCAAGGATCGTGGATGCCTGGCAGCAGCAGTGGTCCTGTGGCGGTCCAAAGGGAGGACCGCCAGTCGGGTGATCCACCGACCCCCACCACGTTGTCAGCGGTCCATTGGCAATTTGAACTCGTAATATGGACCTTATCTTCAAGATGGGGCAAGCTATATTAGTTTTGATTGGTGACAAGTGAGAGAAAATGACAGCTATATGCATGTGACCACATTCTCTATGCGAAAGAGGAGGTACAGTTGCATACCTGGCAGCCCCCTCAACATCAGAGCTTGGATTCTTGTTAAAAGAAACCTCTAGAGAAGAAGGTTTTAGGAGTGAGCTAAGTGCCGTGGGAAACAACTGGAACTCGTAAACAACTTCCTCTGGTGATGTCTGTGAGGCCGCTACTCAGCAGGACTCACATGGGGCAACAAAGCCTGGCCTGGCACCTGAGGACATGAAACACTGCTAACAACTATATCCTCTTAGATAGCATTGTAACTTTGAAATTGTATTAAACGTTATGCCAATAGAACCAAAGTGCTTGACAAGCCTGAATGGGTCTCTTTGACTCAGAAATATTCATGTATTCCCTTTGTTTCCTGCACTGGTGGAAAGAGCGCTGCTGCAGGCATATTCATGTCTCTAGGAGGTCTTCCTTTGTACTGTGTCAGGCATCCTGCTAACCGAGGAGAAAGGTTTTCACCACCCAGTCGGCACATTGGCAGTATAAGATGGAAGTGTGCACAATAGAATTGGTGCACTCATCTATTTATTTATACATTGTAGAATTTTTGTACAGTGACACACTATTAAGGAGTTGTTCTGTTCTAGATGACAACATTTATTGGCGTTGATAAGAGATGGTAGTTACAGTCCAACCGGATGTGAGGTTATGGGTGTGCTACCGGGTCGTTGCCGCGGTAAATGTAAATGTAGTTGAGCTTATATAGCGCACAGCTACCCGCTGTGGGTTTCCCGGCGCTTGCTTAGGGAACCCGTCCTGGTAGATAGCAGGGTATCCACAAGGTGAATGTCAGGCATCCCGCCGCGAGGGGCCGTTGTGGAGATTAAGCAAGCTATTGCCCAGAGTCGCAGAGTGTGAACCCGTGAGTCGAGGAGGCACCGGGGGGTGAATTATCGAGTCCGTGGAATTTTTAGCCCAAGACCCGCCGAGGCGGGGAATTGAACCCTGGTCCAGGACCGATCTCAGCTTCCGGGTCTGCCGCCTCTAACCCCTGAGCCACACTTCTCCACATGTGGTAATGCAGGGTTTCGATAGGACATCATTCTGAAGCCTCATGCAGACTTGGAAAGACGCTACATGCTGCATGCCCTAACATTTGACCTTTTTCAAAGATTTTAGTAAATATGTGGTCATAATCTCCCTAATTTAGAAGCACCATTTCACGTTTTAACTTTGGGGTATTTTCTAGCTGAACTAGGAGAATCAGTTAAAGTATATGTTTATGATTTGAGAGATGTTTTGCTAATATCTATTTGATTCACAGGACATATTTATGCAAATTTAAGAGGCTAAGTAAGCACATGTTTTGCCCTCCCCTGTATGTATGCACCCCCTGTTCCTGCACATCATGGACTGCATTACATGGTGCAGTCTATGCCATGCAGGAACGCACTTTGGCTGTACCACGGTGGTGCCTTTCGAAAGGCATCGCCATGGCACTGCCAAAGCATGGACAGCCTGCACTCCATGGATTAATTTGTAATCCGACGGATGGTCTGACTATGTGTTTGGCGGTCTTCATGCGGGGCGCTGGTATGGTGGCCCACAGGAAGACCGCCACACTCGTAATCAGCCCCTAAGTGAGTGGATAAAACGTTGCAAACTCTAGTTACATTCAGAATGGGGGAATGTGGTTGCTGTCTTTTTTAGGTGTTTATAAATCAGACGATGACTGGCATGACTTCTGACCTCTTACAGAAAACAATCTACAATGTGTCGACCCATCTAGACTTATTTGTCCTCTTTTAAAACTTTCACGGTAGGCTGAGAGTCATGCCAAATCTCGAAGATAGAGTTGTGTGATATGATGGCATAGTGTCAGTATGTCTACTTGTACTACTTCCTGTTGTGTCTGCTGAGCTGACAGTGATAACGTTTTTTAAAGTAAGCATTATTTGAGGATACCAGTTTATCTTAGTTTATCTTTTCTGGGAACAAGTAAATGCACAGGTTTGACAACTCTAAAGCGAGCTGTGAAACCATAACTTCCCATCAGTGCCAATTCTTTGGGTTTACTCTGTTCTCTCTTTTGATAATCAACAACTCATCTTTCCCGACGCAAATGCCGCAGCCAAAGAACTCTACACCTGGATCTCCAACTGTGTAGACAAACTCGCCCCGCTATGGAACCCTGGCGAACAATACCCCAGGAAAGCCGCCTGGTTCACCACAGACCTCCAAGAAGCAAGACACACCTGCAGATGCCTGGAGAAGACCTGGAGGAGCACCAAGACAACCGACAACTACACCAGCTACAAGAGCGCCATGACAAACTACAACAACCAAATCAGAACAATCAAAAGGAAGTTTATCCACAGCAAATCCCTCACCAATGCCACCAACTCGAAGGAACTCTTCACCGTGATCCAGGAATTCACCACAACCCATGCAGCGAAGCCACAGACATCACCCCATCCCAAGACATCTGCGACAAGCTTGGGAGCTACTTCCACCTCAAGATCAGAAAACTGTACGACAACTTCGCCGACCGCACGTAACACGCCACTGCTAGCCCCCCGCACCCAGAGACACCACCCAGCCCACCATCACCAACTGGACTCCAATCACAACCGAGAACAACACCACAACCATGAAAAGCATCCACTCGGGAGCCCCCACCGACCCCTGCCCCCCGCACATCTGCCACAGAGTCGCTGACACCATTGTGCCTGGAATACAACAGACCGTCAACACCACCTTCACAACAGGCACCTTCCCAGACAGCTGGAAGAGCGCAGATGTCAGGCCCCTGCTCAAGAAGCCCACGGCTGACCCGACCAACCTCAAGTACTACCGGCCCATCTCGCTCCTCCCCTTCGCAGCCAAAGTAGCAGAGAAAGCTGTCAACAGGCAACTGACACAGTCCATCGAAGAAAACGCCATCCTCGACCCATCCCAATCTGGATTCAGGAGCCACTACAGCACCGAAACCGCCCTTCTCGCCGCCACAGACGACATAGGCACCCTCCTGGACCAAGGCCACTCGGCAGTCCTCATCCTCCTCGACCTCTCCGCAGCTTTCGACACCGTCTCTCACCACACTCTAGTCGCATACATGGGACCCCCCTGGACTGGATCTGATTGTTCCTCACTGGAAGAAGCCAAAGGATCATACTACCACCCTTCCTCTCCGCCCCCCACGGAGATCACCTGCGGAGTCCCCCAGGGGTCATCGCTGAGCCCGACCCTCTTCAACATCTACATGGCCCCCGCGCAGCCATCGTCCGACAACACGGCCTCAACATCATATCCTACGCCGAGGACACCCAGCTCATCCTCTCCCTCACCAAAGACCCCACCACCGCAAAACTAAACTTCCAAAAAGGAATGCAAGACGTCGTAGTCTGGATGAACAGCTGCCTAAAACTCAACGCTGAGAAGACAGAAGTCCTCGTCCTCGGAACCACCCCCTCAGCACGGGACAACACCTGGTGGCCTGCCGCCCTTGGGAGCCCACCTACCCCCTCAGACCACTCCAAAAACCTCAGCATCATACTCGACTCATCGCTCAGCATGAACAGCCAAGTCAACACTGTTACCTCCAGCTGCTTCAACACCCTCTGCATCCTCCGAAAGACCTTCAAATGGATCCCCCCGGAGTCTAGGAAGACAGTCTCCCACTCCTGCAGACTGGACTATGGAAACGCACTCTACGCCGGCATCAACAAGTACCTTCTCAGCAAACTCCAGACCATACAGAACACCGCAGCCAGACTCATCCTTGACATTCCCCATAATGAACACATCAGCCAACACCTGCAGAGGCTCCACTGGCTCCCCGTGGAGAAAAGAATCCCCTTCAAGATCCTCACCCACGCCTACAAATGCCTACACAACAACGGACCCAAATACCTCAATGACAGAATAAACTTCCACGTACCCAAAAGAAACCTCCGGTCTGCCAACCTCGCACTGGCTGAAACCCCTTGCATTCACAGAGCCAGAGCAGGCAGAAGATCATTCTCCCACATTGCAGCCAGAACCTGGAATGAGCTACCAGCAAATATCCGACTCACCCTGACCTGAACACCTTCAGGAAGACCATCAAGACCTGGCTCTTCGGCTGAACGGATCTGCACGCCCCCTCCCCCACAGCGCCTTGAGACCCTCACGGGTGAGTAGCGCGCTTACAATTCCCAGATTGATTGATTGATTGACCCACTCACCAAATAAGTGCTGTCTCATTTGCTTCGAGGGAAATTCTCGTGGCAGCAGTTTAAGTCTTTCTCTAAATTCCTAGGGGCAGATTTATGAGCCCCTTGCGCCACTTTTGCGTCACTTTTAACATGGGAAAAGTGACGCAAAAGTGGCGCAAGGGGCTCATAAATCTGCCCCCTAGGGTCTAAGCTGGTTTACCTGGTGAATGGGATGAGCAGCTGCTCTTCTATACAATAGTTGGGAGCAAAGTTGACTATTACAACAGCCCCTTAGTCAACCTACCAATGTGCGCGTCCCTTCCCACATTATAAGATAAGTACCGTGCTCATTAGAACTCTCTACTTTCCTCTAAGCTATGCCCTCAACTTGCTTTATCTGCACCCTGTTAACCAGTTGTCAGTCAAAAACAACAGTGACCAATATCAACTACCCGCCCTGTCACTCAAGACAATTCATAGAACTTCCCCAAGATGCTTCAGAAAAATTGATTGCCACTACAGAGCGTAAGACACCTTGAAACTGCAATATTCCACCCCGTCCGCACACTGTGCTTTCTTAAGATTTTGGTCTTTGATCATTACCACAGGAATGGACACCACAAACACAAGCAATCAATCAGCTTCCTGTCACTGATCAAGATGACCACAAAAACCACAGGGAGTGGTGACCTAATCAGCCCATCAAAAGTTCTCATGAAACCCCATGCTGTCCTATGCCCCGCCCCATTTTACATATGCTGATATCTGTTAATTGTATGTAAGGTCATAAATGTCTTCGTTTTCACAGATGGCACATCCCACAATAACACTTACACACCCTAAATGTTACCATCCAAGCTGATCATGTTATAATACACCACTGTGTTATTCTGTACAATGTTACTAGTACAAATGCTGCTGTGTTTTAATTTATGCAAATAGGATGTTAAATACCTTAGAATGCTGCAGAGATCTGTGTGCACTGCAAGCATCATGCATGGTTTTGAAACGAGTATAGTAGGTTCATCCTATCATCATTCCAATGTTGATAAATTGAATACTAATAATCTGTTAGTGTTAAATAGGGAGGTGTCTGGCATAGAGCTCTATATTAAAATAGATAAATAAAGGTAATGGAATTTCATTGGCGTCCCAATGACTATTTGGTCAAAATGACACTTTTTCATTTACAGTGTGAATCTTGTCCTGAAATTGAGACTTTTAGGACTTTTTGCTCAAAACCTATGAGGCATTATTTCTACAATAAAATTCGGACAAATTGGGCATTCTTTCATTGTTTTTGTTTTTTACATATTCCTGGAATTATTCTGGTAAACATCTATATGACAACCTATGTTCTAACAGACAGCTGAAATTCCACAGTACGTGCCATCTGCTGTCTCACAATTCACAAAAAATGCTAAGGGCCTAATTATGAGTTTGGCGGTCCATACGACCACCAAACGTGCAATGGAAGTGCGGTGGCAGTCAGGGACCACCGCATTAGTGGTCCGACCTGCCGATTAAGAGTATGGCGGGTTAGACTGTGAGAGGACCGCCGCCAGGGATCTGTGATCCCTGGTGCTGGTGCAGCGGTCTTGAGGCAGCAATATGCTTGGCAGACCTTCACCACGGATGCAACAAAAATTCTGTTGCGTTCTACTCCAGTCCAGCAATTTAGAATTTGTAGAGGAGCACTACAATTTTGTCAGCTGATTAACAGAACAAAGTACATTCTAGCTTATTAGCTAGAATATAACATGACAATCGGTTTGGTATGAAAGGTTATCACATGGGAACCAAAACCGGCCCTGGCAAAATGCTCGGCCGGCCCCCTGGGGCTTGGGGGTGCCCCCGAGCTCTTTGCCAGGGCTGATTTTCGGCCGATTTTGTTACAGGGCCGAATTTGCAGCTATGCTGCAAAAACGGCCCTGTAACAAAAACGGCCCACAGGGGCCCAAAACCGGCCCCCACCCGTGCGGCGCACCGGGGGATTGCCCGTTGCCCGCTACGGCTAGCCCAGGCCTGCACATCTTTCCTTTGCCACATTTTCGGAGGACATTTGTGCTGACTGGTCAGTAGATCAATATTCCAAAGAAGGTACGGTTATGTTTTTTTAAAACATAGGGGCAGATATACAAATCGCCTTTGCAGACGCAAAGCCTGCGATTTACAAAATCAGAGGGTTGGTGACTGAAAAGGGCTTTTTAAAATAAAGCAACATCCCTTTGCACGTTGGAAAAGCCTTTCCAACTCATTAAAGGGTTTTTGTAACTCTTTCCAAATGGGAAATAGGAGGGGATATGAAAGTTACACCCCCTCTGATTTGCATTTGTGAGTGCAATCGTCGCAAGTTATTGATCAGTTACTGACTGCTAAATTGGAATGGTAACTGATTTGCAAAGAGGACAGCTTTCCCTTTGAGAAACATGTCGGTGGCCTCAGGGGGAGCAGGTAATGATTCAGAGAGCAAATGCCTGCTCCCCTTAATGTCTTGGATGCTTTAATGTGTGGATGGAGATTTCCTCTCCCTTGCAGGCCTCCACCGTTGCATTCTCAGTCAATCAAAGAGGGTCACTAACCGTCACCTGACAAATGAATATTCGTTAGGCAAATTGCAACACCCTATGAATGCACTATTTGTGATGCTAATAATGCATATGTTTCATTGCAAATTGCATTCCTAATAGCAAACCAGTCAGTGTGCAAATTTCAGTGCTTAATTTGAGCCAGTGGGTTCCAGTGCTCAGCAACGGAACTTAATTGGCAACACCACACTTAGTACAAAATGCCACATGGTGGTGCTGCTCATCTAATATTGAGATGAGGAGAACAACGGTGCTTTATGAATACAGTACACATTAAAAATTACTAATATCTACCTCCTCAGCGGGCGAGAGAGATGGTTAGCAGTTGTTTTGACAGCGATGACAGGGGCGATGGGTGGTGCAAGCAGCAGTGGACTCCTGGTCAGGGCCCTGGCACTTAATATTTTACAAAGTAAGCACTGGCAGATTTCATATCTCGGGTTTGGAAATAGAGGTACTACATATGGTCCACAGTTCCTTCCACATCCTCTGCTTTGTGTGACCATTCATCATATACTCACCCAAAAGACCACTATGGCATTTGAATGTCAAAGATGCGCAATGTAGCAGGAACAAGGAATGGTTTGTTCTTAAAACATGTACAGGATAGACCTGTACATTGCAAGTTATCCAGTTTGCGTGCAGGAGCTGTCTGCAGCCCTGTAATTCTTGCAGACTGTGACTCCACAAAGCATGGACAGACAGGATCTGTAGCAGTGCTTTAAATGGGCCAGTACTGTCCGGTACGGAGTACCGGTACTTTTTTATTTTGGGAGGGAGAGTACCGGCACTTCTCAAGAAAAACGTAATACTTTTAATTGCAGAGTACCGGCACTTCTATTTTCCCATTTCAAGCACTGAAGATTCTGTAGACGATGCTGGACAAACACATCCTCTTCTCCAAGGGTTTTGTGTTTCAAGTCCACACATACCCCTTGCCTTTCAAAACTACACAGGTAATCACTTCCACATCACGTTCCTCATTTCACCGGTCAGCTGTTAGAGGTGCAAATGTAATTACGAATGTAGCTAATTGATAAACAATTACTGTTTCCTTGATTGCTTTTGAAATAATTACTTATGTACATCATTGCATTACACACAGCTTAGAGCAGCAATCTACAGAGGCTGAAACATCTCTACTCTGGTTTTCGGTTACATTCCAAACAAAATTAAAAATTACAGCAGGCATTATTTTAAGACGGGAAGCTCAGAGTTTGATGCATTCTTTTTAATTAAACCTCACATTTCTTTTTTATTTGCGTGTCAAATGGCAGACTTCCCAAAGACAGCTCTGTCTTTAGAGATTTTAATAACAAGAACTGTGCATAAGGAAATATGCACAACTCTTCTCACTGGCGCTTATAAATAACATAATCTGCCCAATAAAAAAGGAGTAGGTAAGCTTTCTACTACTGGAAGGAGCCCTGCATACATCAGATGTTTGGTGGCTTGCGACATTTTTGCTGGGTTTTGCCTTTTATTGGGCCTGGTGTGTTCTTTTATGTGGTACAGATTGGAGTAGTGCAGCGTCGCCATTAGCATAGCTTCGCTCGGCTATCGATCACAAACCTGCATAGCCTGCTCTCAAGATTGTCCGTTTTTTATGATTGATTGGTTTGGCCCGTTAGAAGTGTGGGTTGGGTTAATATGCTAATTTTGTGCATGTGTTTGGTAGCTTTTTGTGTGGTAACTCTTACTTAGGGGCCGATTAAGAGTTTGGCGGTGTGACCACAGGACCACTGTTGCAGTGGTCGGGAGACCACCGCTAGGCCGGCGGCTTCCCGAACGCCATATTCTGAGAACACCACCAGGCTGGCAGTGTTGCGTAGTTGGTGCCTTGGCGGCAGCATGCTTCGGCTCGTAGAAAGAGCCTGAAGCCGATGCCAAGGCAGAGCCGCTTGCACCTCAGTGCACTGTGTACCATTTACCATGTCGTGCATGGCACACAGTGCACGCAAGACAGTGCAAGCAGAGGGGGGCACAACATGTGCCCCATGCATATCCCCCCATAGGCAAATTCACCCTGGGGCCCCTTCCCTGCCTTCCCACCTACCTTTTCATGGCAGGGGCTCTGCCATGAAAAGTTCGGTGGAAAGGCAGGTCAGAATAGGCACGGCAGCCCTGGCATCAGCACCGCCTCCATTCCCTGATGTTATCCCCACCGCCGCACCAATGGGGATCCAGGATCCAGGTGGGGGCTTGTGGTGATCTGACCACCTAACTTGTAATCAGGCGGTGGAACCAACGAGGAGGCAGTGATCGAACTGCCACCACGGGTATGACAGTCTTGGGACCGCTGCACTCACAATTGGCCCCTAAGTGTTGTTTAATCTGTGGGAAACCTATAACAGAATGAGAAACATCACCGTTAAAGGAAGAGAGAGGTAGCACAGGGTTGCAGAGAGCAGGAATGAACATGCACTCCCATTGAGTACTTTAAGTTTAATAAAATAGTAGTTACATGAATGCAAGCAACGTTAGCAGTGCAAAGTACAAGTCAACCAATCAAAACACTGTGAGATCAAAATTGTCCTTAGCCGGGCAAACACAAGGATGTGGAAGGAAGCCCTCGAATCAAGGGGGATCAACTGAGGTAGACAACATAGCCATCCAATCATGAGCAAAGGCCTGGACCAAAGCCCACTATATGTATATTAAAAACAATAGGTCCAGCAAACAGATAGCTGGAGCTGTCTGTACCCAAGACCTAAATATAAATAGTGCGCCGGGAAAGTGCAACAGACTTGAATTCTTAAACTGTTCAGGTGCGACTTGTTTTTATTCAGCAATGCTAACCATTCACTCTTTGGCATTGCTTGATTGACATGATAGTGTATGGATTGACTTTAGGCTTAATTTTTCCTAATGCTTGCTTAATCTCACCTTTTGCTGTCATATCACCAAATTATAAATGAATTAAAAGTTACATCGCTCACAGCTCTACCTATCAGATGACGTCACAGAAAGGGACATATTGTCACCTTTAGCCAGCCAAGGTACACCACTAGAAGTGACATCACTTTGCTGTTAACAGTAATGGTACTAAAAAATGGTAGCATTAAAAAATCCTGAATTAAGTTTAAAACTAATATGGAGTGATTGCAGTGTATGAAAGTCTATTTTACATAACAAATGTACACAGAATCATCACTTATTCATTTCTTTAACTCATACATGGATTGTATACATGCATCTTTTCTTTTTACACTACAGCTAACAGCACATGTACAGAACATACAGCAGAATGGCGAGCTTCATTCACCCACACATCCACACATACAGAAACATACATACCTAGCACAAGTATAGCACAGGCAATAGCAGTACGCATGTGCATGTACACATATGTGCATGCACACACACCTACTCAGCGGAGGCTTCCACGGCTTCCATCACACTAGTACAGTAGTGTACAGCCAGCTCAGAATCTCTGGACGAACCGTGAGAATCTATATGGGACTTCCAGATTTGTGAGGCCCTTGGAGAATACTGCTGTTGCACACACAACTGCAATTCTGATCCTGGGGATGTTTTCATTTATGGGGTGCTGCCCCTGAGCTACACGTCATATGCACAGAGCCAGCTAGGGCTGGTGCTATTTTCAGGCCATTGTCGCAGCTGCGGCCCATGCAGGTAAGAGCGGTGGGGCGATGGGGCCGGGTGCGGGGAGATTTCGACAGACAACGACTAGGGAAAATCAATTATTTATTTAATTTCCCCCGTTGGTCGCTGTCGAATTCTCCCCTTTCCCCCACCCCTAAGCCGGCCCCACCACCCCACTGCTCTTGCCTGCATTCTAGCCAGGTACTTACCGGTGCCAGTGCACATGGCCTCCAACTGGTGCCACACTTCAACAAATAGTTTTAAGAACATATTGTTGCAAGCGGTAGGGGAGAAATTCACAAAAGGGTTCATTTAACCTTCGGCGCAAGACAGCCATTTGAACCCCGAGAGTCCCAGGAGTGTAGGGGCTGCAGATCTCATTGCCTGAACCCACTTTCGATTGCCAATGAAAGACGGGATGTCAAGCCCACATCCGACGTGTGTTCCAACGTTTGAAAATTCACAGGCAGGTAAAATGGTGAAAACGGGTTTACACACTTTATTTCACAAAGGGCAATTGCCGCAGCCATCAGGTCAATTTCAGCGGTGAGTGAATATGGTGGACACATGTAGGCATGGTGTACGGTTCTACCCCATGGGCAGCAATGATTTGCAGATGCTCGAGCTCTCACAGCACTTTTACTCACCGGTACCCACTACGTTATGGGGACCTTCTGCGTACATTCATGGGGCCATATTATCAAGGAACGGCGATAACATAATGGGCTTGATAATATGCCCTTGTGAATTCCCATAGAAGTCCAGGTTCTGGTGTGAATCTGAGCTTCTATGGGAAGTCACAAGGGCATATTATCAAGCCCATTATAGGCGCTTTAGTGGCACTTTCCTGCCGATAAAGCGCCGATAATGGGCTTGATAATATGCCTTTGTGAATTCCCATAGTGTGGACTTTCCATCTCTTTAGCACCTGCTCAGTGCTTTGGGCATGAATTTGGCTGTCATGTCTAACACTGAGGCCCTTAGTACGGTCAGCACAATTGACTGCATTATGTGCAATAACTCCTGCTACCGTACATGTCACAAATACAAGTTGTGCTATGGGCACTGCACCCCCAGTATTATTTCCCTGGTACATTTTGGCAGGTCAAATCCCATGCCTAGAATGTATAACTGCATTTCCTTACACCAGCGTTTTTTAACCATGTTGTTCAGGGACCCCTGGGGGTCTGGATACCTACCTAATGGTCCGCGACTGCTTCGAAAATTAAATATGATTTTCAGGCTCATAAAGTGTATATAAATAAAGAAGCACAATGTAAAAGAGAAAATTGTGACATAAGTGGAACAGTTTCCCGTGACACCTTAATGCGCCTTCAGTAAAGAACAATGGTAAGAGGGTTGTGTTTGTGGAGGGTACAGTCTAGGGAGCTTTCTCAATTGTGGGCCTTGTCCCTATTGTGAGTGTGGGTGCTAACGACATATCTGGGAATCCTACGTGATCCAGGTTGGAAACTGGATGAAATGCTTCTAAACCCACACTCAAAGAGAAGTAGTGGTGAAAGATGCTGCCATTATCATAATCGTAGGCTTCTTGTGCCACATAACAAAACATTTGTATCTGGGTTGGCCATTTTGGGATTTCTTTCCACCCCTTAATGAATTACTTGTCCCCTGGGTACTGACGCTAAGAAAAATCTGCAGCATTTCCCATTCCTCGCGGTCATCGCCTGCAGTATCCAGCTGTAACTATTCCTTCTTGCTTGGGGTAAGGAGCATTATCTATTAGTATGCATTAAAATGAATGACTGGGTGAGCAACAAACATTTACATTGGCTGCTGTGTTGATGTAGGAGTTGTCGGTGGTGCAGTTCTTTGTAATGGTGAGCTGACACCTCTGGGTACTTGATGGCTTGAAAGTACAATTGTGTCTTTTGCTTCTAGCCTGAATTAATGGGATATCTCTTGATATGGTCCCAGTGTCAATGACTGTTCATCGTGAACATACATTCACAAATGACATAAGAGATAGGTCTTGTATGGGAAGCAACTGTGTGCCCCTCAATCAACTCTGTGCCCTGGATCCAAGAGCTGATGTTTATTGCCATTGTTGTTGCTCAAAAAGCCTTTCCATGTGATGAAATCCAGTCTGCCAGTCACTCACAGGGTCTTCTTTAAATTCCAAGGACTACTAAAACTGATAGATGAAATGCTTGAATTAATCTCAGCCACTAAGACTAAGTCCATCATTCTTTTGCCCACCATACTTCTTAAGTGTAAAGAGGCCTAAATAGGCTGGAGCAAGTCTTGAGTTTTTTGTGTTTCAGTACAGAGAAGACCTAGTTGGCCATTTGGGCTGGACCACTCCCTAAGGAAAAGGACCAAGGCTGATTTGCATATGACTGACAATAATCTGGTGGGCAAAACAATGATGGACTGGGAGGCAGACCCAAGTAATTACAAGTATCTGATTATAATTCATGGATTCTATAGGAAATTGGAGTATTACGTGATGTGGGGGCTGACCTCGCCATATAATACTTTCACGATGCCCCAAAGATAGTCCTTGGATTCGCACTAATGAATCCTTAGCTCAGTCCTGGCAGTTTGGCAAAGGGCAGTCAGGCTTTACTAGAGGGACACGTGCTAAGCATTTTAAAGTACCAATATGGACCATAAGTAATTGACACGACTTGAGAGAAATCCGACACCAATCTATAAACATAGAGTGTATTTAATCTTCATTTAGACACCACAATGAATAGAATAGCATACATATAACTGGAGTTGAGATTTTGGAACCAGTATAAAATCAGTGCAGAATAGTACAGTGAAACTTTATCATTGTGGTCAATGGGAAAAACCACTAGCCACAATCGGTCACTTGTAGATCAAGTTGCATGGTACCCTTGCAGGGTAAAGGTGATGCGCATCCCAGGACCAAGCCACCTCAGTCAATTCAATTTTACCTGGCCCGTGGAGCTCGGGTGCAGAGTTGTCTTAGCTGTCTCTGGTGCTGAACTGGAGCCATGGGAGAGCTGCTTTTACCGCTGAAACCGTGTTGAAGGGGGAAAAAGATTCAAAAACACAACAAAGGTGTTGGGGCTGATGTTGGTTGAAGGTTGGATGGAGTTCTTTCTTGATGCAGCGTCGAGTAAAGGGGTTGGTTGCCGGACTAGCGACCAACAAGCCTTGGCAGCAGTTAAACGGGGGTATCGTCTTTGTCAATTTGGGATTACTAAATTGAACATAACCGCTGTGGGAGAGAGCGCAGACACAGGGATCTGGAGAGCAGACTGTAGTGCACTATCAGAGTTATAACCATCAGCATATGGAGTAAAAAGTGTGTGGGGTGACGATACAAAAAGGGCACTTTCCTCCACATTGCATCGATCACGTTCTTGTATTCTTCACTGTAACGCTTTAACTGCAATGAGTATGCCCAGATGTGGGTCCCTCCTCACTATGCCACTGGAACCAAACTACACCCATCAGAAGACATCCAAATAGGCTGAAACTGGTGCTGGATTGCCTGTGCTCTGGTTCAGAGTGGACCTGGCCTGGCAGTTCAGGCAGGATTGTTCCTTTTGGAGCAGGTGCAAGGCTGGTTTGCATATGGCTGGGCCGAATCTGACATGGTACGGTTGGCACAAAAAAGATGGACTGAGATGTGACTCAGACTTTAGATCAGGCCCTTAGTTTGAGACTAAACTGAGTTACAGGAACAGTGAAACTAGATGTGCGCCACAGTTGCATGTTGAGTGTGTGCAAGGTTAATTGCGTGACTTTAGAAACTGCATGAGCAATCCATTGAGCTCAGGGTACAGTTTTCACAAAGAAGACACCATATCCTAAATATGAGTAAAACTCCAAAAATTGGCAATATTTTAATTTATTACGCATGATGCGCATTTGTAACTTGCACAGGTCTACACAAGACCGAGATGCCATTTTTGAGGTGTGGTACTGCACTTTGCATTTTTTTAATTACATCCACCTCTAGTTGGCTGCAGAGTTTAAAGTGCTAGTCTGATATTGTAAGGTTGTGAATGCCTATAATGATATGGGACAGATTCAATCAAAATATGTCATACTGATGATTAGAACATTGGAATGTGGAGCACTCCATTGTAGACAATGGAGTGCTCCGTGCTTCTACGGGCCGGTAAAGGCCCGCAGAGCAACATTCCAATGTTTTACAAAAGCCTCTGGAAGCTCGAGGGGATTTAAATCTCCTCGAGCTTCGAGAAGCCTTTGTTTAATTTGTTAGAACATTCTGCCCTCTAGTGGCAGAATGTTCTAATAGCCTTATAGCCCTTCGTAGCAGGGCTTTACCGCTATTAAAGTCCCGCTGCTTTTGTTAAAGTCCCTCGCCTTCGGCTCGGGCCTTTAACGCTGCAGCGGGCCTTTAATAGCCGGTATAGCCCGCTACGGCGGGCTATAAGGCTATAATATATGGGAGACAAACTGGCCGACAAGTGTAGATGATTCTGAAACAGAAAAAAGATCATGTCTCAAGGACACAGAGAAAACACATGAAAGCATGTAGCCTTTCAATAAACCAATAAAACCTCTGCGCCATGATAAAAAGGCTTGATCAAATCACATTTATGGGACACCATTTTCCAAAAGATGATGATGGGATGCTGCTTGCAAGCAATAATGCAAGCAATCCAGCCTGTAATTAATTATGTTACAGACCGCTGGCCCTAGTCAAAGTGATTCATTAAACAGTCACTTAGTAATTTTAGCCAGTAATCTAATCAACAATCAATTACTGGTGTGTGCCGTAATCACTACACTACATCAGGGCAGTTACACAAGCTGTGTAATTATACAGCAATAAATAACAAAATTGGTCTGAAAAGATATGTCCTCTCTAGGTTTCCCAGAGCTGACACATTTCGAGTAAGCTGTTTGAAGTGCCCTTCCTTGGCACCCCAATCTTCTCACAGGACAGTTTAATGTCCTTTGTTTCAAGCAAGAGAATACAGTTCAAATACGTTTAATCCAGTACACGAAAACAGGGGCATATTTGCAATGAATTGTTGCGCCGCCACAAGCAATTTTGCTGCACAGAGCAGCATTGTGTCAAAAACATAAGGATGCGTTGTTTACAAGAATATGGTGCAGTCCTGTGCTCTCCCCTGTGCCAGCACTAAAACAGCAGCCATGGGTCAACGCAGACACCCTAGTGCCATGGTGCTAGGGTGCCTGCGTTGCAGGGATGATTGTTGTTGTACAAAAACAATCGTTAATGACATTTTGCTCCTTCTATGTGTGCTGCAGAAAAGGAGTATTTTTCGTTGTTGCACCACTCATACACCTCCACTCGGGAGGTGTACGTTTTTGGCACTGCCTCAGATTTACAGAACATAGTAAACCTGGGGCAGTGTCAAAAAGCAATGGGTGTTGCGTGGGAATGCCCACAGCAACTTCCACTGCACGCCCCTCTGCCGCAGAAAACTGAGTCGAGGAGGACCATGTTTACAAGACAGCGTTAAGCCACGCAAAGCGACTTAGCGCCGCCTCGTAAATATGGAGCAGGGCACAGTGTCACCGGCGAGTCGCAAAAAGTGATGCTCTGGTGATGTAATGCTCTTGTAAATATGCTTCGCAGTTCTGCAATATCTACACACAAAACACTGTTTACATTTTGTAAAAAAGTAATCTTGCTCATAATTTTTTGTATTTTATTTTTAGTGTTACTGGCCATTTAGCTATGCCCAGGCGGTCGTTGGCCTTGTTGCTTCGACACAGGTGAAAAGGAGTGAAAGTAGAGGTGTTGGTTTGTAACTACATGTCCACGTGCTGCAGGGCTCGTGGACAAACATGACTGACTCCATTTAAGAACACTGGGGCATATTATCAAGTATGGCGATAAAATTATCGCCGCTTTAGCGCCAGAAAACTGCCGCTAAAACGGCGATAAGGGGCTTGATAATATGCTCTATGGAATTCCAATTGAAGCTCAGGTTAGATGTCCTTCACATCTAACATGGGCTTCAATTGAAATTCCATAGAGCATATTATCAAGCCCATTATCGCCGTTTTAGCGGCAGTTTTCTGCCGCTAAAGCGGCGATAATTTTATCGCCTGTCTTGATAATATGCCCCACTGCAATATACAATACAGCACACATCCCATAAACGACACTAAAGCATACCAAACATAGCTTGACTTTAATCCTCTGCCGTAACAACTGCATCAACCCTAAATTCGGCGATATTTAAAAAATCGTCATATATAACCCGCACCTACACAATGCTTGACAGTTCCTGAAAGGCATATTTAGAACCACCTAATTGCCTAATTAATAGCACTACATAAAATTCCCAAATAGATACATTACATAGAACAGATGGAAATATAAGTGTGTGAACAGGATAATAAATGTGTGTACCCCAGTCATTGACTTCCTCTGCCACCAATATCTCAAGTATATATTTGTCCTATGAGGGTAGATGAAGACAGGTCATCTGTTGATTGTGACTGTAAATATCTGATATATTCTCTTTACATGGGCTGTTGTACAAGCACCTCCCACAACCTGATACCCGAAGGATAGCAGATATACCACAGAGGGGCCCCGAGTACAGGTGAGATGCTGACTATTTTTTTTTTCTGAAAAGGTGCCCACTTGCATTTCAGAGCCCACCCATCAATCACGGTGCTAGAACGCAATACTATAAAAGATATGGGTGACAAACAAATATATTGGACCCAAACCCTGAAACTAAGGGGCATATTATCAAGAAACGGCGTTAAAATTATCGCCGCTTTAGCGGCAGAAAACTGCCGCTAAAGCGGCGATAATGGGCTTCATAATATGCCCTTAAGAATTCCCATAGAAGCCCATGTTCTGGGGTCAACATGGCCTTCTGTGGGAATTCTCTGCGGCATATTATCAAGCCCATTATCGGCGCTTTAGCGGCAGTTTTCTGATGCTAAAGCGGCGATAATTTTAACGCCGCTTCTTGATAATATGTCCCTTAGTTTCAGGGTTTGGGTCCAATATATTTGTTTGTCACCCAATAATAATTTTAACGGCGTGCTTGATAATATGGTCCTAACCTTTTAAATGCTTGTTTTTCTTGTTAAATATTTTCCCTCACACAGGACAGGGAATGGAGTGTAATAACAGAATTCATTTAAGGCATATATGGAATTATGTTTCAAATTATCATAAAAAGATGACGCCCCTTGACCGCACTTATAATTTCATTTGACCTACTTTAAACCAAGAAAATCTCAGGAAAGGAATGTTTAGGGCATTGGGGATAGACCTTTGTGGATGGAATAACACCACTGACCTTATCTCTTCTGTAAGGTCAGCTTACCTTGCCTTCCGGCAAAAACGATTAAAAATGAATTCCCATAAATATCTTTCCCAACTAGGAGAGTTAATTAGGTTGAATCTATTTCCTTTTCAAAGCCTTAAACACAGTTCTGCATTGACTCGGAGATTGCTTGTGAATCTATCACTGGCTGAGACGCAATCCAGCTCTCATTAGCGCCTTTGACTCCTTTCAAAAATATTGTTCTTACGAAAATCGATATCTTCCTTCCTAGACCTTCTGGAAAGCGAGGCACAAATATCAAACATGCAACATAAGAACAACCCCCCCACAACCTCAATTATTCAATGTGCGGAGAACTCAAAACAGAACATGGTGAGTTCAAAGAATGAGTGTGGGTCTGGGTTTGGGTGAGTTAAAGAAAGGGATGTTAACACCGAGAACAATTGGGTGTTTCTGCTTTTCTATGCAACCCTAATCTCTGATGCACTCACACACACCTATGCAACATTAATAGTGGGGGGGTTTCAGTGCTCTAGGCAAAATCAAATATTTTCCAGCTGAACTGCTACCTATCTAGTGAAAACAAGTCCAGACTTACTTCCCCTTATAGATGTTCCTGCTCAGGTACTCAGCGATTAAAGTAATGTATTGTTAAACGACACTTGGGGGCATATTAACAAGGGCTTTATCTCCAGCTTTAAAAGCCAAAGAAGCAGAGATAAAAATATCGCTCTATCAACAACAGGGTGCTACCATGCAAAAGCACCCTTTTTCACTACGCTTCCCTTTACATCTCTAATGAGATGCAAAGTGGGCGTTCCAGAGCAAAATATAAGCGACATTTCTCCTATTATCAAGCTTCACGCTAACCCTGTCAAAGACAAAAAAAGCAGCGCTAACCACGGTTAACGCTGCTTTTTTACGTCTCCTAATTTTCTGACTTGGCCATGTAATCCAATGGGAGGTGGATTACATGGCTAAATCCACCATGGGCTATCAACAAGGATATCCCCATCCCTGTAGTTTTATCGCTGCATTACCAGCGATAACCTCCCAAAATGCTGCTATCGCCGGATTTTTTATCGCCTAGGCGGTTAGCGTTGTTAATAACGTGATAACCAGGCGATATTATCCAGCGATAGCGGGCGTTAAAATAATTAACGCTAAGCGCCCTTAGCGTTAATTTTCCCCGTTCCTTTTTAATATGCCCCTAAATACCTTGGTGTGTGGAAGTAGGAGTGGGGATGGTTTCCAAAGAGTGCTTCAAGATCAGCATGTGCTAATAAAAATGAGACATTAGCACCAAACCACAATTGACTTCACTATGGATTAATGTTTAGCTCATTTCTGATTTACCCCCACATTAGTCATAGTCTTTGATTGTGAGACAATCATATAAATTGCTGGACATCCAACCAGTCTGCGCACGGGGCGGGGGCGGGAGTAGGCACACAGAATGATCTCCCGTTTTCCATTCTCCAATGGCCATGTTTGGATACTGCTATTTTTCTATTGCTTTTTTTAATTTTTATATTCTATTCTTGATAATAATCAGTAAATCACATAGTTTTTCAAAGCTTTTATTTTAAAATATTGGTTTACAGAGTCTGTGTGAGAAATTATATATTTTTAAAATACAGAGAAAATGAACCTATACTTAATATTTTAAATGTTAGCAATTAGGGTTCAATTTGGGCTTGGATACAAGTGCCACATTTATGCAACTAACTATGGGGGTTGCAATCTGGCTCTCTGCTGGAAAATATTCCACCTGGACGGTTATTTAAAAAAAATTATTTAGGAATAACAATGCACAAGGATCTAAACTTGTTGAGATAAAATCAAACTGATCAGACATCATATTTGAGATACTCAACGACTCAACAATCACTATCGGTCTTTTGTCAAAGCCGGCACAATCAAAGCTCAGGTTGTTTCCCACACATTTGAGGGCATAACACCTGGATGAGGATGGAGCTGCAACCAAAATGTTATATTCTATATATTCCATCTGCATATCCACCTGTCAGGGATCAGCAAATCCTCACAATGAAACTCAAAGCATAGTACCCCTGTTCTAAGGGTCTAGCAATACTGCCATGATTGCGCGATTCCCTTCCGTGCTCTCCAGGCAGCCTCGTGCAACTAAGATGGGTGACTCAGAGGAAGAGCAGTACACTTGCTTTTTCATAGATTTATCCTTTAACCTTGTGTTTTCTTGGATAAAGCAGGGATCCTCACAACCATTATATCAGTGTAGATTCCCCGATTTATTATCCATGAGTGACTTCACATCACAGTTCTGTAATTCCTAAAAGTTCCTCTTTGCGCCTCCTTTATGTTCTTTGCCTTCCCCTTCAGTTCTCTCTTTTCACTCCACTCCCTTAATGTCCCCAGTCGACTCTCCTACTTAGCTTTTGAATGATTCATGTAATCATTTTAAGGGGCTCCTTGATGGACTCAAAAGACTGCCTTTCACCCTTTATGGCCCTGTCAAGCTTCCTCTATTTTTTCCTTACTGCATGTTGGATGAAGGTGCCCATTCCATAAATATGTTTGTATCCATTCCCTTTGATTCCCCTACTTCTGTTCTCTCTCCAACATCCGTTCATCTTTTGCAGCTACACCAGCAATACAACTCTCTGTAAATCTACTCATTGGGCTCTGCTATGCTCTTCTCACCTGTCTCTTCTCTTTGATGTCTCTCGAGGAGTTTTCCAGGTGTCTAGCATGCCTTTAATTGCCCCCTTCATTGTGTATTGCCCCATTCTCATGCCTGGAACATTCAATGCCTTTTGTTTTTTTTTCTTGCTCTCTGTCCAGAAACTTGGGTTGTGCTCATGCCTCATCTGATTTCCATGAGCCATGCCTCTATAACTACAAGCTCAACACGGCCTTCAAGTGTGACCACGGACCTTCTAGTGTGTGACCAGGGCCATCAAAACATACAGCAAAAAATCTGGGAATCATGTTTGATGACACCCTATCTATGCAGGACCAGGTGTGCACTTTGTGCGAAAAAGCCTTTTCCATACTGAAACTGTTCAGATGACTCTTTCTTTGGATCCCATTAACTTGCAGACGAACAGTAACACAGGCTCTGCTCCTAAGCAGACTGGACTACGGTAACGCCCTTTATGTTGGCATGGCCGACTACCATTTTTCTAGACTCCAGGTGGTCCAGAATGCTGCCGCAAAATTAATATGAAAAAAATAAATAAATACAGCTCGGCCTCACACTGCTTGAAGGAACTATATTGGCTACCAGTCCGCCAGAGAGCCAGTTTTCAGCTCCTCTGTTTTGCGCATAAAACCTTGCATAAAAAAGGGCCACATATCCTGTAAGACAAATTACAATTCTATGTCCCTTCGTGCAATCTGAGATCGTGTCATCTGGCTCTCGCCTCAGTCAAACGCACTGCCAAAGTCAGAATGGGCGATCGATCTTTTTCCAAATCATCTGCGGTCCTTTGGAATAACTTACCCCTGGATCTTCGCCTGACAGATGATTACCGTCTGTTCAGGAAAAAATTTAAAACCATCCTGTTTCCTAGATGCTGATCCTATTCAATTGGCCAACTTGCACTGTATTAAAATCCGTCCTAAGCGCCGTGATGTCCCTCGGGATGATTGATGCGCTCTATAAATAAATAATAACAATAGCAATAACAAGATGGATGGTCAGGAAGCTGCTGAGTGCAGAAGGGGAACTGGCAGCCTATATAACTACTGGCCTCTATGGTGCTTGTATCACATTGAGTGTCACTGTGGTAGCTCCATCAGTCCCAACATCCTCCACCAACCTTGATGGAAAATGGGGTTGCATCAGGACTTGAAGTAAAGCAGCAGGGCACTAATCAGTGAGATGTGACACATCCTCAGTGGTAAACTTTCACATTGCAGCTCAGATATGCCCTACCTCCTTAGAGTAAGGACATGTCATTGTGCACCAGTGTGATGTCACAGCCATGTACAATACCTTTAACTAAGTGACGTCACAGCTGTGTTCAGCTTATCCACTTGCATTTTCTGCCTCCTCATAAAACAAAGGCGGTCATACACAACTATATAATTGTATGATTAAACTTGACCTTACACCTTTAAGTCCCCGAACTTCTCACATTGCTGGAGGGTGGGTCATGGTAGACATTTGTATAAGTATATATGATGCCATTATAAAAGTTAATATATGTTCTATTAAAAGATAAATAAAAGTAGGTGGTATACAGCTCGTGCACATTGGTTGAACTGTCCAAGGGCCAAAATATCTTGACAAAGCAGGAAATGCCCAAAAGCAGGATACAAGCAGATTCTCATGAAGAAAACGTGGAGACAAAATACATAATAAGGAATACTTTAAAATAGAGAAAAACAGGGGTGTTTGGGGTGTGAAAACCCCCACAAAAAAAAATTATCCTTGGCTTGAGAGTTGTGTGTTGGGGCCCTGAGTTGGGTCGCCTATGCTTTTAGTGGTCCTTGTTTGACTAAAAAGTTTTAACTTGCTATTGTTTATTTTTTTTAACAGGAAATTAGACAGGGGCCCACCTACTGCAAATCAACATTGAACATGTTCCTCATGTGAACAGTGTATCCCAAAACGTTATCATCACCCTACCCTTTGGCACACTGTTTTTGAGTCGAGAAATTTATGATTCACTCCCCCCTGTGAATCTCACTGACTAAGCTACGCCCCTGGAGAAAAACATACATTGATAAGCAAAAAATATGAGCCAATTATACAAAATTGAGAGAAAATGCTTCTGGCAATGCAGTAGCTGAGTCAAGAGACAGGTCAATTTAGCTTTGCAGAGTGAAATGAGATAGGCAAGTATGATACTTCTTTTATAATACATGCACTCATTTGGTGTGTCAGAAAAACTGATTCATGAGCCACTGGGTTAACTGCGGATAATTTGTTTTAATTAATCATTTTGTCTACTCAGGTCTTCTCCTTTCCATAACAAACAGCAATTAGAAGGTAGACATTACCTTTCCAGACCATTTACAATTACAGAGGGGATGCAGAATTATTGCTGCAATAAGGGGCAGTCCCTCCACACCATAAACTCCCCTTCTGGCAGACTGTTTATGAGGTTTCTGTTTATCATTTAATAGCAAAAGACACAGAAACCATTTTATTGTTCAGGCTCCCCATAGGATTTCCATTATTAGACTCTGCCCACCCCCTCCCCTAGCCTAGTGAAGGATAGGTGGCCACAGGGCTGCCTGCAACAAAACAATTACAACAGCCATGTTATTTATTTCCGTGGTCATTTTAAAGTGGTTCAGTGACCAAAATAGCACTGTTGCTGCTTTGCTAAACACAGGTCTTAAAATTGGTCATTAAGTCTCCATGGCTAGATGGTTAGTAAAAAAGCACTTTAAAAACTACGAGCCAGAAGGACCATGTTGTTGGGTCCCAGTGTTGCCCTGTGATTGCACTCAGTGTCTTCTTAATGCATGGGCACGCTGGGCAGTTGCCCGGGGGCCCCACGGACATACGGGCCCCATACAGACCAGAAATGAACACTACTGTTTTGTCAAACATTTTTATTCCTGTATGTGGTTGTGTAGGCAGGGCCCAGTGCACTGCTTTGCCCCGGGGCCTATAATGCTGTTAAGACATCCCTGCATTGCACTGCATCTGCAAAGCGACCAAGTCAAGTCTCTGCACTGTTCTGGAAGCCCTGATAGAGCACTGCCTAAAGGGATTGTTTGTAGGGTGATACTGGAATTCTGCCTCATTAATATTGAAGATGTGGGATTTGATCTGCGACACTTTGTGAATTTATGGTAATACAATGGAGAGGTCTCCTATAAGGTGTAGCAATTCCCATCAGTGCCTACTTTTCTACAATGTAGTCCTGATGCAACCAATGGCATAACATGTTGCACAATATGAAGCAGACTATGCAGCTCTCCGCGACTACGCTCTCTGCTCCGGCAACGCTGGCCTACAGCTTCGACTTTATGAAAAACTACTCAGTGCCCTCACCAGCTGGTAAGTAATCAAGACTTTGCAACCCAAGAAGTGGTGGACCAGCTTTTGTATGTATCTCCGTCAGTCATACAGAGGGGAATGTCTATGTAGTGCCCAACTTTCCCCATTGTTCTCAACCACAGGCAGTCGGTCTGGGCTACATTCCAGTCCATCGTTATTTGCCCAAGACGCCACTCTAGACAAGGGCCTGCTATACACAAATCAGTACTAAAGCTGCTCCTCAAAGAAACATTTGGCCTCAAAATGCCAGGCAAGGCCCATTCTAGACGGAATGACAAGCAACCCAAGTCTGGTTTCACCTTACTTGGGGCTCGTCAGTAGGGTGTAGCTAGAGTCCCATTGCACAGTTTATCTAAGAGCTGCTGGTTATTGCCATGGTGGCTGCTCAACAAATCGTTCTTCGTTGTGACACCCAATCTGACCATTACTTGCAGTTTTTTCTTAAAATTCTATGGAATAAAAAAAAGGATGGATGGAATGCTTGAATTAATCTCAGAAACTAGTAATTTCTCAAGGCCAAATCCAAGTCCATAATTTTTGTGCCTACCATGCAACCTCAGACTGAAAAGCACCAATCAAGGTAACATTTGTTTGATAGCTTGTGTTTCAGTTGAGAGAGTTTCTGGCATGGCAGTTCTGGCTTGACTGATCCTACTAGAGCGGAAACAAAACGGGTTTCCATAAAGCTGGATCTAATCTGAAGTGGCATAGTAAGCAAAATAATGCTGGGCACAGATGCAGCTCGAGTATTTACCAGAAGGTTGAGATTATTTCCAGCATTACAGGCATCACTGTTTTGTTTACTACAGTGTGACGTCCTGAGTATGATGGGTATGCCCAGACATAGGTACCATGCTTGGTGTCACTGGAACCAAACTGCACCTGAGTGATGAGTTCCAATTGGATTGCTTGTGTTCCGGTTCAGAGAGGGCTTGGCAGTTCGGGCTGGACTTTTCAAATTGGAGCAGGACCATCGATGATTTGCATATAACTGGGACTAATCTAAGGTGGCATAATGAGCAAAATAATGATGTATGTTTTAGGCTAAGGAGGCCGTAGGGTGTCACTACTCCTCCTTGATGCACAACTGCTTTGGTGCATATGGATCTACACTGGAGCTCTACGGGGCAGTGGATACCTTCAGACGGGTAGCTTCCTGTTGTACACTAATGAACAAGAAGTACCAGGCATGTCTCAACCAAGGCTCCCACTCTCCGGAACCTATTTCCCTCATACATCACAACCTGCCCTCCTCACCCACATTCACTGAAGTTATACAATACTTCCTCTTCCCAAAGTATAGATTATGTCAGCACCGGAATATATAGGCAGCATAGCTAGAGCAGCAATTTTGGTCTCAAAATTAGTGTTGCCAAGCAGTTTCCCTCGGTAAAAGTCATTTGCTGCTAGCATGACCTGTTTGCCAGAGTCCACCAATCAGGGTGTGAATGTGAGTGGTCAATACCTTAGACTGAGGGGGAAACGGTACAATCGATCAGTGGCGCAAGAGCTCAGCGTTCAAGTTTGTGCTCAATGTGCAGTTAGCTGGTTTAAAGTGAGTGAAGCACAGCCATATCTATTTATTTGTCCAAGATCAATGAAATAAGTATTTTTGAGTGGGTAATGTTGGATGCAAAAAATGTGACAACTCAGTTTGGTTGTGTACCAATTTGCCAGTGTATAATTTCGTAATGGGGCAAATTATGCAGTGTATGTATTTAGGTCTCAGTAGATTTCTACAAAGTGAAACTGATGCATACACACTCAATCCTCGAGCAGTATGGTCGAAAGATAAAGGTTAATGTACATATGCCAGCTTTATTACTCATGTTTAAGATTACTTGTGCAACACTTAACCTTGATGCCTGTTTAAAGTAACGAGGGACAAAGAAGAAGGAAGAGACAGCATCATATGCAGACAGGTGCTTGTAGTGTCCATATGTAGAAGTGGTACAATAAAAAGCATTGAGATGTGGGGGTGCGGGGGACACCAAGGAAAGTAGGCGTATGAATTCGAGAGAAAAGGAGTGGCCACAGTGGTGTTATCTTGCTTGCTTGTGTGAACATCTTTAAATACATTTGCCCTCGTGAATATGCTGTAACCTACATGTGATCTCTGTAACTCTCGGCCTATTTTGATGACTGTTGCAAGTGTACTACTGTGTTTGTCTCAGTTTTAAAAAACTCAATAAACTGAATTTGAAATAAATACATTTGCCCATGTTAGTGGAACTGTACTGCTTAAGCCATGATTACTTGTTCTAGCAAACAGTGCCCACAGGAAGCACCACTCTCTGTTGCTGAAGTACCTTGTTTTCCTGACTTTCGAAGAGAGAAATTATTGCTCAATCAAAAACTGTTGACATTAATCTCCCATTCTCATGAGCTCACCCATATACCTGTTGGTATTATTACATAATGTCTTACCATCTCACAAAACATTGGAAACGTGTGTATAATAGACTACAAACTTGTTGGTCGCCAATGGTGATTTTCTTACTCTCTGAGACTGTCATTCACAGAACATTCGTTATTTAAATTTGTTGGCAAACTCTTCCGGCCTCTTATGAGTGTGAGAAGCTTTCTTTGACACTAGTGCTTGAATCATTGTCAAATTCCACTTTAATGTGAGCAAAGAAAGCAAAAGAAGCAGATGGAGGAAGACAGTCATGCTGGACCCTAGATAAAATAACCTAGAGCAATACGTCTGAGTTCATTTTCTCTTATTTGTGTAATGCATGCTGTGAAGTAAATACATCTACGTCTGTTTCAAAATTTAGGGCCATATTTATGAAAGGGTTGAGTCACTTTCGCCCCAAGCAATGGGGTGCAAAAGTGCTGAAATCCTTAAGATGCGATTTATCAAGCCACACAAGGCTACCTTTCATGGCCCTGACTGGCTTGATAAATCCAGAGTAACGCAGAGCAGCGCAAAGTGCTGCTTTGCTTTACTCTGCCCCAGGGAGGCGGTCCATGGGTGGTGCGTGGATAGTCCCATGCGAACCCATGGATTTTGATGCAGATTCACTGTACTTGGTAGACATGGAAATGCACCAAAACTGCTATGACTCCCCTGGTGAGGTGTAATGAGCATATATATAGGGGTGGGCGGAATTTGCGAAATTAACTTTCGCAAATTATCGCGAAAATGTTTAAAATTATCGCAAACAAGCGGAAATATCGCGAAGATGCGGAAGTTTTTTTCCGGCATGTTCGCGAGATTTTCTGCATGGTTGCTGGTCGCCAACTTACCCATGTGGTTGCTTGCGGGCGCGGCCATCTTGTTTTGAGTTGTCTCGCGGTGCATGATCGCGAGAAGAAAGACGTGATCGCGCGACGCATGTCGTCACTGCGGGCGCGAACTGTCGCGAGACAGCGCAAATGGCTAAAAACAATACAACATCTCATGGAGAACGCGACCGAAACTTGTCGGCGAACGCAGGGATTCAGGTAAGGCGATCGCGTGCGTGCGAGAATGTATTATTTTACAGCGCGAGCAAGAAACAAATTATCGCCAAGCTGCGGAAACCGGAATTTTTGACATTTTCGCGCTCTCCGCGGAACGCGAAAATGTCAAATTATCGCAATTTCCGCGAACGGAACGAAATTTTCGCCCAGGCCTAGTTATATATATATATTTATTTCTCCTTGTTTTTTCCTCTTACTGTATGTGCTGCATTCTGCAGCACATTGAAAGAGGGAAAATGCCACAGGGGATTGTTTTTGTGCATGAAGGTGCCAGCAGGCATTCTTGTACCATGATACAAGAGTGCCTGCATTGGTCCTATGTAGCCCATCGTACGCTAGCGCTGGAAAGAGGAAGGAATGTGCCATACAATGTTAAGTTCGGCACATTTCCGTCCTTTCTCTTTTATGCAGTGCAGCAAGGTGACGCTGCGCTGCGTGATATTATGATAAATATGACCCTTAGTGTGCCACATTGATGTACCAGAGAGAGGTGCTGACTCAAACAATTGGGATCTTCATCCATCCACAGGTGGATAAGCCTCCAAAGCATATTGTGTAGGGTCAACCTGGCTTCGACTAATTGGAGAAAGTCACTCAAGTTATCTCAAAGAGACACAACTGGCTTGAGCCAGGGTGGACTGACAACAGGCATGTAAGGAGCTATCGCTGATGAAGCTGATGCTGTTCTACGAGAGATACTTCTATTTGAGGCAGAAGGTCTCAAGAATAATCAATGGAAAGCTCCTTTGTGGATTGCATCCTCGCTTACACCTCTCTCAGTTATGTTGATATTTTCTAACCTTTAAATTTGTAATACTTAAGAAAGGAAAGAAGACCAATACCACCGTGTTACAATGCCAAAAATATGTTTCCCTTAATAAAAGGAACACACCAGAAATCCTACAATTGCCAAAGAGTGATGCTTGGCATCTGAAGAAAAATACTTGAATAAAGTAAAATGTCCTGTGTACCACTCCCTGTTTTCTACTACAGAAAGGGAGAACAATTTAGGGTCTCCTCTCTCAAGGCACAAAAGGTAACTCTGAAGAGCACAATTTGCAGTGTGGGCAGGTTCTTTAAAATCAATAGGCCCATAAACTGTTATAGGAAATTTGTTTAAAGGAGAACAAGGAAAAAAGAAGGCAAGCATTGGCAAAGCCATAAGGTCTCTCCTTTTCATTGCATTATCTGATCTTTTTGCTTAGCCAAAGCTTTTTGCTGAGGCTGGTCTGCATCTGCAGAAAGAGGTAAAAAAATGTTTCTTTGCCAATGGAAAAAAGCAACAGGCATAGAAAAGAAAAGAAAAAGAAAATATGACAATGGACCCAAATGTGTCATTAAATAACTGTTTGTCTTGTTTATATGTTAATTTAAAACATGAGTAAATCTGAACAAATGATAGCCTTGCAAATTGCCGTTGTATACAGTTAAAAAAAAAGAATCAACCCCGAAATTACTAGATGATAAAAAGCGGAAAAACTTGAGTTTACATTCGTCTTTGAGTATAGGTCATACTCTTTTTGACACTGTGCAAATTAGGTTATCTCTTTGAGCTTCTCTTCTAACGTCTTCCAAGAACAGGGCACTCTCAGAACACCAGTCCTGGAAATGTACATTGAAACAAAGCACTTCTGTGAGAAATACACGAATAGAAATACTACAGCTAAGTACACCAACCCTCCTTCTTAAAAGCCCTAACTCCCATTTCCGATTATGCATCACTCTCTTTGGAAACTTCAAACATTTTCGTGCAGATATCTGATGTCAACTGGAACACCCAAACTGCTCCCCTACAAAAACAATTTTAAACCGTTCTGATAACTTCCTAGATCAGCCTTACCCCCATCGAGCGCCAATTGCAAAGCAATCGGGCCTCTGTCTGCCACCAGAGCCTGGGAGGGAGTGCACAGAAACCAGACTGTGCTATTATGACGAGTTGTAATGTTTTCAGAATATCCTCGCCTTCAGTGGTGTAATTGACTTGCAATGAGGGAGCAGATAGCCAGAAAGCGTGATTTTATGTCCCTTTAGAAAGGCTGCATGGAGCCATTTTCTTGCCTCCCACAGATGGCTGCCACTGGCCACCGATACAAATTAACTAGTTGCCCCCAGTGGGGATCCTGCGCCTGCAGCGTTATTACTCCTCTGGGAGCTATAAAAAAAACAGTTTCATTTCCATCACCTTGCGTCACGTTGAGGCTTTTTCAATAAAGGTACATTCAGAAAATGGCAAATTACAACGAGACGAGTTTAAAAAAAAGCGGAGATGGGGTCGGCTGAGCCATCTGCCATGACAGAAAGGCACTGACCATAAAAGATCAATAAAAAAAGAGGAGGTATTAACGAAGAAGCCATCGATTAGTACTACTTCGTATTGAACGCCACTGGTGGGCCTGTGTGCCTGACTTAACATTGCAGGCCTGGGCCTCCCCCCCCCTGACAAGAGCTGGCTGCCCAGTGTGGCCCAGCTCTGTAACACTCTGTGCCAGGCAGGGGCCGCTCCTCCGTTGGAGGGGGGAGCGCCGCCCCACTGAAAAGCCCCAGAGAGGAAACATGAAAATGGAAATGTAGTACCATTTTATTAGTCATGCCTCATCTCGAAGAGAGCATCAGGACGGGGGTGGGCCACTGCTGAGTGACACCGGAGGGTACGCTGGCTGTGGACTGCTGAAGTCTGCAAGTCTTTTTTGGCCAGCTGTCTTGTGACAGCCAGCCACACATGCGCACAGTGTACCGCTGTCACCCGGCTGTCATAGGACTGCTGGGTTAGAGCAAGCCAAAGCCTCCACTGTGGAATGCCAAGTGAGGCCGCTCCCACCAATCCTACGGCTGCTCTCATGCAGGTGAGAACAGAGCAAGGATTGGCCAAGAAAGCTGCTGCATCAAGTTCCAGTGAAAGAGGGGGTCTGGACAGTGGCGTAATGAAAGTTGAGGGGGCCTCCCTGCCACGTACACAGAGGGGCCCCCACTCCGGATCTAATCCGATCTCTTAGGCCAGAGTATTGTGCTGTGGGGGCCCCGCTGCAGCTCGGGGCCCCCCGCACTGCGGGGCTGCGGGGGCCTGTGTTACGCCCCTGGGTCTGGACCAGAGGACGTCGTGTTCTGTAAGGTAAATGTTTCTTTAAATATATTGATTGTGCATATGTTTTAAAACAAAATATATTATTTGCTTGCTTGCCTGCTCCCCGGCCCCCGTAGATGTCAGCCGCCACTGGTGCACGAAGTTGTTTATCTGGAGTGAAGGGAAGTGTTTTTGGTGGTGGGAAACAGGGGCATGCCCAGGGAGGCGGAGGATAAGGGTTGGAGGCAATCCATTTTAGTGAGGATACAGAACTCGAGGAAGAGAGGAAAAAACGCACATGCACTCCCATGAAGTACTGAATAAAAAGCAAAGAGCAGTTCCCTAAAAGTGAGCAGTGGAAGGATAGAAGCCAGATAATCAGAGATGTGATAAAAAGGCTGTGCTCCATGGAAGGGACAAACACAAGATGGATAAGCTGAGAAAAGGTAATCCATCAAATGAGCCCACATTCTATCTTTCGCAACTAGACTTGACCTAAACATGGTGGGGTGACAGTGCTGTATCATGTATTGGGGACTTTTACCTTTATGCTGCCCCCTTCATGTCTATGCATCCTTCTCATCCTGTCACCAGGAAACAGCCAGTCAGACATCATGGATAAGTTTAGAAATAGTCTACGGGTCTGATTAAGAGTTTGGCAGTGTGGGAGCAGGGCGGATGCCGCCCCCTCCTCCCACACTGACAAACTCCACCACCAACCGATTACAAATTGTAATATGGGCAGGCAGTCCTGGAGTGGCTGGCCCACAAGCCTGCCTTCCAACACTCATAGGAGAGCCTTAGAAAGGCAGCACCGTGGGTCAGCCACAGCATATACCAGCACAGCATGGACTGTCGATTCCATGCCATGCTGGAACTGCATCAATTCAGCTTGCTCACCCGTTATACGTCCTGATGATGATCTCGAACAGTTGAGATTGAAACGCCGTTGACCCTTTACAACAAAATTCTTCCTATTCTATAAAGTTGCTTGAGGAGTTTTACACTATTTTTGTCAATGCGATGCTGTTATTTTAAACTTCACCATCACTCTGCACGTCACGCCTCTTTCACTTATTGTGTGAGCACCTGAATTCTATTGTTGTGGAAAGAAATGTTTCACATGAAGTGACTTATGTCCCTATGTACATTATTAAATTTTTTTGCTCCTTTGAAATAATTAATCTTCAACTCTCTAACCATACATTCTCTCCTTAGGATCACTTTATTATTGGACCTTTTGGCCACACCCGAACCATTGTTTATTTACCGCAATGATGAAGCATGACATCCTTCGGGTTGTGTGAGGGCACCAAGATCAGGACACACTGTCCCCAAGTACCATAGTATTAGGATGACTTTAGTATTTCTCTCTACAGAGGAACAGTGACACCAGTGGGATTAAGTCATTACGCACAGGAGCACGAGTCACCGGACCTTCATTTAGCTCCTTGTCTCCCTCCCCCCATTATTTAGTGTTCACTCCTTGGCACACACTAGAAAAATGAGGCTGCCCTTCACTCAGATAACTTGAAAAATATGGGGCATGCTACAGCTGTCATGAAGAAGATGTTCTATGTTTTCTGAATAATACTCAACAAAATATCATTCAACACCTTTTTCTACTCTTTTAATGAATGCCTGAAACATCCTGGACTATTGATTCAGTGGAATATTTCCTAAAACATATTACTTACCCAGCAAGAATCAATTTAAAACCATGAGCAAACATAATCATTATGTAAGCTCCATCTTATGGCCTTTCCTCTCCACTGAACACTTGCATACATTCTTTAGTGTATCATTTATAACTATCTGACCCTGATCAGCACACTTGCTTAGATCTCTCCTTATATATCACAATGAGGTACTTTATAAAGACACATTGACTTAAGGGGCTTGGAAGAGGAGTGGTTTCTTGAAGTTGTGGAAATTTAGTTCGTATCTGAACATTATCTGCGCCATCTTGTCTCTCCCCAAGCGCCACACGCAGAAAACGCGCGACGGCCATTTTAGGCACCATGGTCTCATTGCCGAGCGCCAGCGTGCCCCTCAGGTGCGGCAAACGTCCCCGGCGCGCCGGCCACCCTCGCTCTCTCATACATGGGCCATAAACCCTCTCCTTCTGCGCGACCCTGCCATGGAACCACATCCCGCGCCTGACCAACACCTCCTTTCATCCCATACATGGTCATACATCCCTTTGATAACCCCCTTCCTCTGCGCCCGATTGTCCGAACCGATCCCAGGCCATCACCTAGCCCTGCGGATGCAGTTTATTGCCCCTACTGTAACGGAAACACCTCACATCAAAGGGATTACAGTAGATAAAGGCCCCCACCCCCTGAGACCCGACCAGTCGCACACACCCCCGGGAATTGGTGGAATGTCCAGCTGTGTGATAGCCATCTCCTACTGTGGGTGGGGTGGGGACTTCTACTGTAGATATGTGTGGGTACAAGCTTGAAGTGGGGATTCCAAGGATGTCTTTCCGTACATCAAAGTCTCAACAAGAATGTATCACGTGTAATAAAGCAATAAACCTGTGTATAAGAGGCCAGGCCTCAGAGATGTGGGTAGAGCACCTCGAAACGATACCTTGCTGTCCGATCTGACGTGTTCTGCTCCGACGGAATAAAACTTTGTTTCCTGCCTTCCAGTCTCCGGCGCCTGCCTCTTTTGTTGGTTAATCATCGAATGGTATAAGAGGCGATTACCGCCGGGCAATACTTGAAGGTTATCGACTGAAGGTGCCGCTACCATTTAACAATTGGCATCCCAAGCGTGGGGCCCATCAGCGACACGTGGATCCAGTGGGAGAGGTCCTGACGACAAAGTGAACGACTGCAACGATCGGGAAGAGCTCCTGCCTGATAGACCCTCGTCTGGCAGCCGATCATCCGAACTTCACTGGTTCCGAACAGACCTCTCTCGAGTGATCTACGGTCCTGACTGGGAACCGTCAGGAGTGCCGCGGCAAATACGGTGAGTAGAGGACGATCGGGCGCTGGAGGCGGAAGATGAGAAACTGTCCATGCGGTCCGGGTAAGGTCGTGTAACACGACGAATTGCGAAACGATTGATTGATTGATTGATTGAAAATACTAGTATTGCTTACTTGATTGTTCCTTTTGAGATATTCGCTGTCTACAAACGGGGAAGAGTAGAAATACTCTCTCTTCCTTTGCAGATAGTGAAGGGTAGGTAACGCAGACTTTTGTCCCCGTTGTAACCCGTCGTGCCTATTTTTTTCTCCCCACTGATTGATTGTCCAAACATTGATTGTTTTGAAGAATATTGGTTCTTTGAGATATTCTCTGTTTGCAAATAACGAAGAATAGAAATATTCTGTCTAGTCTTTGCAAATAGTGAAGGGTAGGTAACGCAGACTTTTGTCCCCGTTGTAACCCGTCGTGCCTATCTCTTTCTCACCATTTGATTGATTGATTGTCCGAACATTGGTTGTTCGATATTGGTTCTTTTGAGGTATTCTCTACTTGCAAATAACGTAGAATAGAGATATTCTATCTAGTCTTTGCAAGCAGTGAAAAGATAGGTAGTGCAGACTTTTGTCCCCGTTGTAACCCGTCATGCCTATCTTCTCCCCACTGATTGGTAGTTGGTTATGCCCGGACCGCTTATTAGAGATGAACCATCCGGCTCCACTGGAAGGCACCCCTAATAAGGACATGTTTACTAAATATGGACTAGTCGCCGTAGCTTATAGCAAACTATGGCATAAATATACAAAGAAGGACCCCGAGAGTCAGTGGCCACTGATGGGATCCTTTGATGACCATAAAATAGAAACGCTAGAAATAGCTCTACGTAGCAATAAAACAACGCCCACTATGCTCGACAGTATCGGCATGTGGCGCAAAGAAGCAACACAACGGAAAAAGAGGGAAGAAGTAAAAGCAGAAAAAGAATTGCGTAAGGCAGCTCACCTTGCCGCTAGAAAGTTAGAGGAAGAGATAAAGGAGAGAAAGGAAGCTAAACAAAAACAAGAGTTTGAAACATCAGGCCAGTGCCCTGTTAGGACCTCCTCTACGCTCTACCCTGAGTTGCCTTCCAAGCAGCGGTCAAACAATGAATTGCTATTAGGTCCTCCGATCACCTATATGCCCCCTCCATATGCTCCCTCCCAACCCATAGTGCAGCACCCGCAACCCCCGAACGCAAGCGAAAGCAGTACCAAGGCCTCGGTCCTCACTGCCTCCGCGCCGGCCGAGCCACTTGTACTGAACACAACGTTAGCAATAACTTTAGATGACCCTGAGATGAGAAAGAGGGATTCCGCCAGAGTGAATCGACTAACAAAGGATGAACGAGCCAAAATCGATAAGGTAGTAAGAACACTAGTAGAACGGAAGGAAAGTGAGGAGTATGTAACAGACCTGTATAACTCGCATGCCGACAACTACAGACGACACTTTGTCGTACGACTTTGTTATCACACCCTGAATGCCTATGAGGATAGGTACCAAGATCGAGGTCCCGAAGGCTTAGCGACCTTGTATAGGAAGGTAGATATTGGGGAGGAAGCTGCTCCTTACTGGGTACCCCCACGAGGTCAGGGAACACACGACGACATCAACCACCAAGATGCGAAGGGAAGGGTTGTATATAACTGGGTCTATCAGCCATGGGACCGACAAGACATCTTGACCTTTAGAAAAACCCTACCCGACTTAAGAAAGAACCCGACTGCCTTTTACACAGAACTAGGTACGGCCTTAGGTTCAACTATAATGACCTTGGCGGATATCGATTTGTTCTTCGGGTTGTGTCTGCCGGCGGATGTCCGGAAAGTCGACCACGCTGAGCCGTTCGGATATACCTGGGCACAACTCGATACCATAGACAAACAGCGAGGACCTGGACAGAAACCTCTAAAAGCCATATTGGAACTCCCAGACAAGATTGTACAGAAATTGAAGACCCTAATCCCAGAAAGGAAGGTAGACTGGTCGATAGTGACAGCTTGCCGCCAGAAACCCCAGGAGGATGTGTCCGAATACTTCTCTCGATTCGAAACAGTGTTTTCCGATTATAGTGGCCAGGACATGGCCACTGCAACCGGACATCACCTCTTTGTCCAGAATTATGTGAAGGGTCTGTTACAGGACGTCTCCCAGAAGTTACAGACCAGCGAGAGTAGTTGGGCAGCCTCCAAACCCGCGGCTATCCTCCAGATGGCCCAGTACTACGAACACCAAAAGAACGAGAACGATAGGGCGTCCGAGAGAATGAAAAAGGAACTGAAGGAAAGGGTAATGATCGCACAGCTGCAAGGGGTGACCATAGGAAGGGAACCTCCCAAGGGAAATTACCAACCGACTGCTCCTAGAAAACGACCCCCTAGAGACCATGCACCCACACCCTACGGTGGACGCAGGGACTTAGACGAGAATCAGTGCGCGTTCTGCAAAGGGTTTGGACACTGGAAATCCCAGTGCCCGGTCCTTCTGGATATGAACAAGAATAGGGACACAAGAGACATAGCAAATAGCCCCAGAAATAGAGGGCAGGGATGAGGGTACACGAACGACACCACCAACGACAGGCCAGGCAGACCAAACACCTTTGACCGCCCCCGACAGAACCAGTGTCAACAGTCCGACTATGAAAACGCCCATGACTTCGCATAGGACCGCCAGGGGCAAGGGAGGGATCCAGTCGAACTCCGTGTTGACCAGCAAGGTCCTTACGTCACTGCTAAGGTCCTGGGCACAAAGTCTCCATTTTTGGTAGATACCGGGGCGACACGTAGTGCATTATCTAAACGACTGATTCCGAGGGCACCCTTGTCTGGCTCACACGTAACCTCGATAGGCTTCGATGGAACGCCCTCCACTAATCCCTTGTCCGCACCAATCTCCTTTGACTTGGAAAATAACACCACTGACACGACGTTTCTGCTCTCCTTCAACACCCCCGACGCTATTATGGGTCTTGATTTACTAAAACATTTCCGAGCTACCATCAGATGTTCCCCAGACGGAGTCCGAGTTATACTGCACGATAACCCAGATCTGTTCAGGCCTTGCCTCACGCGACGTATGTTCTCTATAACCGATGCTGACTTGTCTCTACTCGACACGTTACCCTCACTCCTGTGGGCTAAAACCGACTCAGACGTAGGACGCATGGTGATCGACCCTGTACACATAACTGTCCGACTGGACGCGGTGCTCCCAAAGCTTCCACAGTATCGGATATCGCCCGAAGGCGAGAAGGCATTGGTGGAAATCATCCAGTCCCTAGTCGATGCAGGAGTGGTAGAAGAAGTAGTCAGTAATGTTTGCAACAGCCCTATCTTACCCATTGTAAAGAAACAAGGCGAAGGAGATGGGAAAGCATACCGCTTCATTGTTGACTTACGAGAAGTTAACAAAGTAGTCATACCTCAGTACCCCGTAGTCTCAGACATCACCACCATCCTCACCCTGATTCCATCCACTGCCACTACCTTCACTGTTATTGATCTCAAGAACGCATTCTTTTCCATCCCCATCCACCCAGACAGCCGCTACCTTTTTGGCTTCACCTTAAAAGCCCGTTCGTACAGATTCTGTAGGGCACCCCAAGGCTACACTGAAAGTCCCAGCATTTATAGCCAAGCCCTCAAAAGACAACTAGATGCAGTCCAACTACCAGATGGAGTGGTGTTAATACAATACGTCGATGATATTCTTCTGGCGGCCGACACCACTCCACTTGCAGTCACAGCCACCATCCACCTCCTCCACTTCCTCGCGGAGAACGGTCACAAGGTCTCCAGGAAGAAGTTGCAATTCTGCCAACCCCAAGTGACATACCTAGGCCACCTCCTATCCAAAGATGGGAGGAAGCTTACCCCTGATCGAATTCAGACCATCCTAGAAACCCCCGTTCCCAAAACTCAGAAGCAAGTGCGGTCCCTGGTAGGCCTCACCTCCTTCTGCCGACAGTGGTTGCCAAACTTCAGTCTTATCGTAAAACCTCTGCTTTCCCTGCTGGCCAAAGACGTCCCCTTCCCCCTCCCCTGGACGCCCGAATGCCAATTCTCCTTCAAGGAATTACGAGATGCCCTTTGTTCAGCACCAGTCCTAGGGACCCCAGACTACACTAAACCTTTCTCCCTCTTCACCCACGAAAGGGAGGGGTGCGCATTGTCTGTCCTAACACAGTCCATAGGTCCCAAGCAACGCCCTTGCGCCTACTTCTCTGCCACTCTCGACCCTGTAGCCAGAGCCTTGCCCGCCTGCCTTCGAGCAGTAGCCGCCACTGCCGTCTCTATCCGACAAAGTGAGGGGATCGTGCTTTCAAACCCCCTCACCGTGCTAGTACCCCATGCAGTTGACACCCTCCTGAACCAGACCAAGACTCAACACCTGACTAGCGCACGACTGACTGGTTACGAGCTGACTCTGCTTGCACCCCATATCACGCTGAAGCGATGCACCACCCTGAATCCTGCCACTCTGCTGCCTCTCCCTGACACTGACCCCAATGCGTCCCCTATACATGACTGCGTGACCCTCACCGATGAACAGACCAAGAGTAGGGTTGACCTCCGAGACACTGCCTTCCCGGACCCTGACGGAGAACTGTGGGTGGATGGCTCATGCATCAAGCTCCCCGACGGCACCACCTCAGCTGCCTATGCAGTCACCACGGCCCGAACAGTTGTTGAAACAGCCCGCGTCACACAGCGATCCGCACAGGCGGCTGAGCTGATTGCTCTCACACGAGCGTGCATCCTAGCAGCAGGGACAACCGCAAACATTTACACCGACAGTCAGTACGCCTTCGGGGTGGTTCACCACTTTGGACTCCTATGGAAGGAGAGGGGATTCCTGACTTCCCATGGCACACCCATCCTACATGGAGATCTAGTCTCTGCCCTGACCGAAGCAGTCCTCCTCCCCACACGGCTGGCTGTGATCAAATGCCAGGCACACAAGAAGGTGACAGAAATTATAGGACAGGGAAATGCTCTGGCTGACATTACTGCCCGAACCACAGCCGAGAATAGGTCCACGACACGTATGTACGTGACCAGGTCACAAACTGAGAGATGGAAGGATGCCAGGGAAACGATTAGGGACATCTAATTAGCCAGCACGCCACACGAATTGACTGAATGGGCACGGGTAGGATTGAAAGACGATGAAGGCTGCTGGCAGACTAAAGACACGAACAAATGGTTGCTACCTGACTCATTCCTGATTCCCATGCTGATCATGACACACTCCCCCGCACACATAGGGTCTGCCCCCATGATCGAACTCATCTCCAAAGTTTGGCACAACAATAAGATCCCAGACTCAGCCAAACGTCTGGTCCAACAATGCCTGGTATGCCTCCAACACAACCCTGGTAAAGCAACTGCTGTACCCCGGGGAGGGTTTGGGGTTCCTAACCATCCCTTTGAGGTCCTACAGATGGACTACATCCAGTTAGAAAGGTGCCAGAGCCTGAAGTACGTACTTGTCGTTGTGTGCGCCTTCAGCAAATGGGTGGAAGCCTACCCAACCCGCGACAACACTGCTATGAATACCGCAAAAGTACTACTGAAGGAATTCTTCCCCCGTTACGGTCTTTGTCGAATTATATGGAGCGACAACGGCCCCCACTTCGTAGCTGAAGTTATCCAACTCATCTTAAAAGGGTTGGGTGTAAAACAAAAGTTCCATGCAGTTTTCCACCCCCAATCTGCAGGCTTGGTTGTGCGACATAACGCCACATTGAAGCTCAAAATAGCCAAAATAGTTGCCACCACAGGATTGAAGTGGCCAGACGCCCTCCCGCTAGCATTGCTATCAATGCGTTCCACTCCCACCAAACACCACTTAACCCCCTACAAGGTCGTCTTCGGGCGGCCCATGAACCTTTGGACTGCACCAAAACCGACATCCATTCACGACGTCCCGGACGTCCTCATGTCTGACTATTTGTACAACCTAACTAAAACATTGTCTGTTATCCATCAGCAGGTGCTGCAAGCCATTCCAGACGCTTCCAGGGGTCCCGGACACGATATCCGACCCGGAGATTACGTCCTAGTGCGTAATTTCCAGCGTGCAAGGAGTCTGGAGCCCCGGTGGATGGGCTCCCTGCAAGTCTTGATCACCACCCGAACAGCTCTTCGAGTGGAGGGGAAGCGCAACTGGCTGCACGCACATCACTGTAAGAAGGTATCACCGACCCTGACGACAACCGACAACATCACCGGCCAAGGAGGACCCCCGGACAAAGACCGACCATCCCTGAGCTGCTACCAGAATACAGAGACACTTGAGTTAACGAAATATCCCGACCCCACTGTGCCATCCAAAGAAGGGTACAACCTGCGACGAAAGGAGGGAACTTCGGCTAAGCAGACCACGAACTAAGTTGAGATCCCAGATCGGTAGCCTAATCACCTCAAAAGGCTTCCAGGAGAGAAACTAAACAAAGCCAGTGGTTCTGCCCGCTACCGAGTCCCTTGAAGATGATGGAAGCGCCCGACATGAAGGTGATGGAAGCAACCGGATGTCCGAAGATCCACTATCTAAACCCAAAGACTGACAAGATGCACAGCTCAAAGACTATTGCGCTTTTTATTACCCTTCTCTTTTGCCTTCTCCTCATGGCCACCTTCTGGATCATGGAAGAGAGCTTACCCGCTCATAAGACATTGCTGACCACTGTTCAACCTACCACCATGAAAGAACACCATTTGATCTCGCTTTCTCCCCAACTGCGAGAAAGGCGTAAGGAGTTCTGGAATAACTCTTTCGTGCAGTTGCTCCACCAACACAATCTTGCCGCCAATGCCACTAATTGCTGGATCTGTGGATTGCTACCGCATGCCACTGGACACTCTATCCCTTTCATCCCCTCACCTTTCTCTGTCCATGGCTCCTGCCTCGCTTGGCTAATCCTCCTGCAAGAAAGCTACAAGGACAATGCCACTTCCAGCAAAACTGTGTCACACTTCTACCATGGGTTCTGGCTGAACAAAACTGGAAAAACTTCTGCTCCCTTCTGTCCTCTAAGATCAAACACTTCCTTTCATATGGACATCCCTGCCAAAGAACGAGTTGAAATGCAGGTGTTCAACAACCCAGCCAGACCCACCTTCTCTTACCTCCGGAAACGAACGGCCGCCACCCTAACAGTGGCTCTGTCCGTCATCAACATCACAGGTCTTGTGTGCCTCGAAGGTCTGGGAACACAGCCGGTGGGCCACAGTTCCTGTCTCATCACCCGAACATTGGACTCAGTCGACCCACCCTCCTTTGTTACCTCCCCAAATATGTACTTCGTCTGTGGTACTAAGGCCTACACCTGGCTTCCGAAAGGCTGGGGAGGCACCTGTTACATCGCTTTTATCCTTCCTCCAACATATGTGGCTCCAGCAAACCACCACCGGCAGAAACGTGCAAAGGACATTGTGCAAGCCGACTCCACCAGAGCACAGTTCATGGATGCAGTAAAAGGACTTGTCCCACTTTGGGGTCCAATGGCGAACAGCCGTGCCATCCGGCACTTAACCCAGGCAGTCGAAACAACAATGAACATTACGGCTCGCATCCTCACCAACAACACCGCCGAGCTTCAGGCCGTCCGCCTGGTGGCTCTCCAGAACCGCCTCGTTCTAGATGTGGTTCTGGCTGATCGTGGAGGAGCATGCCGCATCATTGGGTCCAGCTGTTGTACCTACGTACCGGACAACTCACCCTCCGTCTACAAGGCGATCGAACACCTCCACAGACTTTCCTCAGAGGTGCATCAGGAACAAGAAGGATGGTCGCTTGGGAATTGGTTTTGGGACTCAATAAAGAACTGGGGGTGGAGGTTGTTTACGTTTATCCTAATGCCGATTGTGATTCTATGTGGATGTTGCCTGGGGATTCAGTGCTTGCCACCTTTATGTTCACTTTTCACGCACTACATCTGCCCTAAGACTCTGAACTTTGAAGCGGAACGAATGAAAGCCCTGTACGAAATAGAAGTACGTGACATTATGGGGATAGATCCGAACTAAACAAGCTGGCGAGATATGTTAAAAGGGAGGACTGTGGAAATTTAGTTCGTATCTGAACATTATCTGCGCCATCTTGTCTCACCCCAAGCGCCACACGCAGAAAACGCGCGACGGCCATTTTAGGCACCATGGTCTCATTGCCGAGCGCCAGCGTGCCCCTCAGGTGCGGCAAACGTCCCCCGCGTGCCGGCCACCCCCGCTCTCTCATACATGGGCCATAAACCCTCTCCTTCTGCGCGACCCTGCCATGGAACCACATCCCGCGCCTGACCAACACCTCCTTTCATCCCATACATGGTCATACATGAAATGAAATTAAATGAAATGAAAATGTGATTTGTAGAGCGCTGCAGCTGCCCTGAGGCGTCCAGGCGCTAAAAACAGAGAAAAAAACCCTCATAAGGTTACTTTGTTAAGCATTAAACAGAAAAGTTTTTAGCTGTTTACGGAAGCTGGTCAGGTAGGGGTTGTTTCTCAGCTGCAGAGGGAGGGTGTTCCAAAGTTTGGAAACATTGTACGAAAAGGAGCGTCCTCCTGCTCTGGCTCTATAGATTCTGGGAATTTTGGCTAGAAATGCCGTTGAGGAGCGAAGGGTCTTATTGGGCCTGTAAGGAGAAATCAGAGAGCAATTGATGTCTGGGCCCATTTCCCAGAATGTCTGGTGGGCAGTACAGAGTGCTTTGAACTTTATTCTGTCCTTGACAGGTAACCAGTGTAAGGTCTTTAGGCCGGTTTTTATTGGGGTCCTCCGAGGGATTCCCAGCAGCGCCCTGGCAGCACAAATCTGGGTGCGTTGAAGCTTTTGTAAGGTGTAGTCTGGTGCTCCCAAATAGATGGCGTTGTTAAAATCCAGACGGGATTGAATGAGGCCCTGTATGATTATTTGTTTGGCCTCGAAGGGGAGGAGGGGAAGGACTTTTTTGATCACCCTAAGGAGGCCAAAACAGGTGGCTGATATCTTGGTGGCCTGTGTATTAAGGCTCAGAGATTTATCGAGCCACACGCCTAGACTTTTGATGTTGTCTCTGGGGGGGTGGGGCCGTTCCCATGCTTGGTGGCCAGATCGACTCTATGGTGGCAGGGGAGGTCGGGCCCAGGAGCATGAGCTCAGTTTTATCGTCATTGAGCTTTAAGCATGAGCTCATCATCCAGCTCTTTACGTCTTCCAGGCAGGCCGCTAGGTCTGGTGGTGACTGGAGGTCGCTCTTCTGAGTAAGGGAAACCACCAGCTGGGTGTCGTCCGCATAGGAGATGATATTAACACCATGCGGACGAACAATCCCAGCCAGTGGCCTCATATATGCATTGAAGAGCGTAGGGCTTAGAGAGGAGCCCTGCGGGACTCCACATCCCAGAGGGCGACTGGATGAGCGGGATGTGCCGTTGAAGACCTGAAAGGTTCTGCCTGATAAGAAAGAATCGAACCATGTCAGGGCATCTCCGGTCACTCCTAAGTCGGCGAGGCGGGTCAACAGGATTTTGTGATGTACCGTGTCAAATGCGGCGCTTAGATCGAGGAGGATCACTGCCACTGACCCTCCTCGATCCAGGATCCGTCTTGCCTCCTCAGTTACCGCCAGTAGGGCGGTCTCTGTCCCATGTTTGGCTCGAAAGCCCGTTTGGGAGGAGTCGAGGAGGTGGTTTTCCTCGAAAAACGATGTCAAGATGGTATTGACGTATTTCTCCAAGATTTTTGACGCCCATGGGAGTAGCGAGATCGGGCGATAGTTACTGGGGTTGGCTGGGTCAAGGGAAGGTTTTTTCAATAGAGCCCGCACCATGGCGTGCTTCCAAGTCGTGGGAACTGTCCTGCTTACTATGGAGGAGTTCAGTAGATCCACGAGAGTAGGGAAGATAGTTTTGCTGGCCAGGCACAATATGCCTGGAGGACCAGGGTCGCATGGAGATCCGGTTTTTATTTGTTGTGCCAATTTCTCTAAGGTTTTCAATGCTATCAGGGGAAAGACTCCAGCCGCTTGGTCGGGTTTAAGGCTGAGTGCGAGCTTTGGACAGGCGAATCAGTGGGCGGGTTGGGAAAAGAGAGATAAATTTTATTGACTTTTTGAAAGAAAAATGCCACCAAATCGTTGCACTTGGACGGTGAGTTGTTATTATCTGTAACAGGTGGAGGAAGCTTGATCATGGAATTAACTATACGATAGATTTCTTTAGATTTAGATTTCGCCGTAGTTATTTTAAGGTTGTAGTAGGCAGCTTGCGAGGCTTTTATGGCCAGCTTATAGTTCCTGATCATTTCCCTATAGGTCACTTTTTCTTCGGGATTATATAATGTGCGCCACTTTCTCTCCTGTCTTTTGCAGAGACGTTTGTGGTTTCTAAGATCTTCTGTGTACCAAGGAGCTGTTTTACTATGTCTCTTGGAGTTTGGTAAGTGTTCTGGGAGGACCGAGTCAAGAGAGGTGGTTATCCATTCATTGTATTTTATATTGTTAGAGGTAGGGTCTTGAGAGAGAGAGGGTCTAGTGGTGCAAAGGACTTGCGTCCAATTGTCAATGGGGAGTTTAGACCAATTACGGGTTTTCCTTGTATTAAATAAGGAAGGGGGTGATTTGCTCGTGGTCCAATTAAAAGCTATCAAGAAATGATCTGTCCAAGGAAGTCTGGTAATGTTGCCCACTTTTAGCTGGTCGGAGTTACTGAAGATCGGGTCTAACAAATGCCCCTTTTCATGAGTAACAGAGGAGACCAATTGCTCAAGTTGAATTGCGGCCAGGCTTGACTGTATCTCTTGTGCCAAGGGGTCCAGCAGGTTGTCAAAATGGATGTTAAAATCTCCAAGTAGAGTGAAGTTGGAGGGAGAGACAACCGACTGGGAGGTCACCGAGAGTAGGGAGGTGTTGAATACATCCCTTTGATAACCCCCTTCCTCTGCGCCCGATTGTCCGAACCGATCCCAGGCCATCACCTAGCCCTGCGGATGCAGTTTATTGCCCCTACTGTAAGGGAAACACCTCACATCAAAGGGATTACAGTAGATCAAGGCCCCCACCCCCTGAGACCCGACCAGTCGCACACACCCCCGGGAATTGGTGGAATGTCCAGCTGTGTGATAGCCATCTCCTACTGTGGGTGGGGTGGGGACTTCCACTGTAGATATGTGTGGGAACAAGCTTGATGTGGGGATTCCAAGGAAGTCTCAACAAGAATGTATCACGTGTAATAAAGCAATAAACCTGTGTATAAGAGGCCAGGCCTCAGAGATGTGGGTAGAGCACCTCGAAACGATACCTTGCTGTCCGATCTGACGTGTTCTGCTCCAACGGAATAAAACTTTGTTTCCTGCCTTCCAGTCTCCGGCGCCTGCCTCTTTTGTTGGTTAATCATCGAATGGTATAAGAGGCGATTACCGCCGGGCAATACTTGAAGGTTATCGACTGAAGGTGCCGCTACCATTTAACAAAGTTAGTGTTTGCAGGTGGGGGATGAAGGGTTTCTGAAATACTGAGGTTGGTGGCCGGTCTTCGTCTGACACTAGTGAACACGCTACTGGGAAGTCATTGCACGTGGACACCTAATACTGATGAGCGGGACTTTACTGCAGGAAAGTAAGGGCCTAGGATGTGTGAAACTCGTGCAATTTGCTTTCACGTAATTACACAAAACTTTCAGGAAAATAATGTGATGGTATGCATACTTATGCAAAATGCACATCTGTGATAAAGTTTAGCATGAAATGCATACTGGTGTCAATTTTTGACGGAATGATGTATTTTGCTCTAAAAGAAAATAGTGCACACAACACAATTGCTGTGACCAATAGTCACTCTCCTTCTGGTTGTCCTCATTGCTCCTGTGCTACAATTTTTTCATGAACAGTGGCGTAATTGCATGACACGAATTACTGCCATAATTTTGGGACTTTTACGTAACAAGAATAATGTGAAATTCCTGAAATTATGTGAATTGCACTGGAGTAATTCAAATTTCACTGAGGCCTGTCATGGACGTCAATTAACCAAAATGCCAGGGGTAGCGGAAGTGACATCACACGCCATTTGACCTTTACTTTGACGCACACACACATACTTACACTTACTAACATATTCACATACTCTTGCACACATAAACACACTCTCACCCGCAAGCATGCATACAACATACATTTAACAGCCTTTTTTACTTTTCCTTAGCTTCCATATAGGGTCATATTCCAGCCGATATACTCCATTTTGTATTACACTGATAGTGAATAATATTATTCACTATTTATATATTTAAAAAATTGACCGAATCTAGGCAAGTGGAGTTCCAACCAGCGTCCATTAGGAAGAGCTCCCCCTGTGTTCCAGGCACTGATTTTGCCACCTCTGAGGTCAGAGGTCACAAAAGCAGTGCCAGGGGTAGCATGGGGCAACCCAGGGGGCACAGCTGCGACCCCTGGCGACTCCTAAATGACGACCATGAGGCATACCAAAGAGGGAGGCTTCCAACTTCCACAGTGGCTCCATCAGATGTTTTGCAGTTCCACTTGGCAAATAAAGGACACTGCCTGCAGAGGTTGCAGGGCAATAGATGTGAATGGGCATATATGGAATATCAGGCAGCCGTGTCGCTAATCTGCCTCCTCTAGAGGTGGAAGATGGACACTAGGCAACTATGGGAGGAATATAGTGACCCCTCTGTTCAGACAGTCAGGTCAGTAAGAATAATCCAAAGTGCAGTGATCAGGAGGGAAAGCCTGTGCAATTCACTCATACTCATTATAAACTAAGGTAAATGGTGTTTTAGAGCATGGATGCAGGCAGAAAAGCAGGAGTGAATGTCGATGAGATACTGAACATTTTAGGTGTAGGGAAGAGATGTTACATTTGTGATTAAAAAATGCAGATTTTAGGTCTAGTAAAGAGGTGTTACATTTGTGATTTTTTTTAAAAGGGCAACTATGTAGTGGGAATTAGTTTGCTCTGGGTACATGGGTGGACAACGATAGGCAAATCAGAATTCAATACAAGAGGGTGGAACTTGTATAAGGACCTTTGGTGCTCTGTGGCCCAGAATGCCTAATGTAAGGAAATTAAAATGGGAAGGGGAAAGGGTGAGCACGAGGGAGAGGTAGAGAAGGATAATGTAAGATTTAACAGAGTGCAGCAATTTAGGACTTTTTGCCAGGAGTGTAAAATCAGGGATGAAGGTCATGGAGACATCTATCTCACTGATGACTAGTACTGCTCAATTTACAGTTTTTAAGTTCCCCTGAAACTTGCTGCTGTGTCTGTGCCTTTTTGAAATCAGCCATTCCAGCAAGAAAAACAATGATAGGTTAACTTCACATTGGTCTCTGTATTGCTTTAATAAATTTGTTGCTGAATGTGTGTCTTAGGTTTTAGGAAGTCTTAATCATATACATGAATTCACTGTATTAGATCAAAGTGCCTTTCTCTTAGAGCATGTATATTGTAGAGTTATACTTGCATCCTGTTGTCGTTTTTATTTACTTGTATTTTATATTTGTCTGTATTAGCTTCTGTAGTATTTTTTTATGACCTACACTTAGGTCAAATAAAGATTTTGGATTGAGCTGAATTGACTAATACTGGGTCTTCCTAGAGTGGATGGTCAGAAGGGGTGAATGTTGAGGCTATTGAGATGACAAAGGTAGTGACCTTCATTTCATTGGCAAAATTAACGTTTGCTGACCAATAAGGAGGGCAAAATGGAGTCTCAGGGCTATGCTATGGTTTTGAGACCAATGATTGAGACAAAGAAAGTAATCTCAGTTTTGTCATAAATTGGGATTAAGCTGCCCACCACTGTATGGACAGAAGCAGTCAGTCACATAACTTTGGTATTGTCTTAGTGTCTTAGGGCCAATTAATCACAGCAAATATGTTCAGTGTCTAAACTCAATATTACATAAAAAGGGTATAGAGGTGCAAGCATGAACTTTACTTCTTTACTCTGGACACCCTGCATTGCAATCCCATTTACCCATTATTCTAATTCTCACCCACACCAGCTCATTGACTCATTGATAAGATTATACTGTACTCTGTAAGTACTGTAAGAGGGTGTGATGCAACATCCACTAAATATTCATGCTGGAGTTCAGAAGGTGATTGAGCAATAAATATGTCTTTAAATTTGTTACACTGGTATACTCTGAGGGAAACCACAACGTCTCCAGCTGAAGTAAGTGAAGTTTCCATCGAATCCTTCTTCCAACTTAGACAACTTAGTGGTGCCTTGTTCACACCCCCAATACTATACCTTGCAGTAGTTTTCATCTTAACAAACTCCATCTTATATTATGCAAACACCCTATACTCAGACGCGTCTTAGCCCAGTTTGTCACATTACTGTCTGGCAAAGACTCCATGGGCTCCACATCAGGATCTTACACCAAGGGTTTCATTTGTAAAAGAATAAGTACCAGTACACAAATTTTTGCTCAGGGGCCTGCAACCAGCACCACTGAATGTCATTGTGCCGAATACCAATGCTGCATAGTTGTGATTCCACCTCATGGTTCTTTACTTCACTACCAGACTAGAATCTCCTTGCCTCTTTATCTCATGCTTGCAGGTTCCTGCTTTCTCCATTTCTCTCTTTCTTTACCTCACTCTTTCGCCATTGTGTATTTTCACTTTCTTGCTCTGGGAAAAGTAAGTACTGCTACCACAATATAAGTGCTGGTGGGCCCCACCTGTATCCACTGACAAAATAAGTTCTCTGTCTGCAGCCTGACCACCATCCACCTTTTCTCATCTACCAGTCACCCCTTTCTTGCTCCTCCTACCTTGAGGTGCATGGCCAGGTAAAAATCTGTTTCACCTTTCAACACACTCACTCTTGCAAAGTATTCCCCCGTAGACATGAGTCTTCCTAACCCCTGTTAGACCCGGATGGAGCCCCGCTTTATGATTTCTGGAGGTGTCTTACAACCTCACAATCAGTGAACTCATGGTACTCACTCTTACCACGGCCTTATTCACCAACCTCTAGACGTACATTAACACTGTGTTTTCTAAACACAACCACTGAACAGATGACTATAACCAAAGGTTGCTAGATGACCCTAGGGCATTCAAGGACACAGTACTCAAACACTGGACCTTTCTTCTATATACCACTGTAATCTGTTACTGTAGTTCAGATGGCTCCATGGGGGCGCATCAAGAATGCAATTCACGGAATGCACTACATTTCTTTAATTTAAATCAAAGGACTTGACCTTTGCACCCTTAGTGACAATGGGTCATTTGACAACCTTATTCTGACCCATAACCCCATCTATACCTGAATCAATGCTCTGCCACTTCTGATTTAATACACATTTCCACAACAGGGCATCTACTCCCAGCTGCCATTTCAAACCTACCTTGAGGTGATGAAGTTCCCAGTGCATGCTCCTATACAGAAATATCACATAATTCTAAATAAAGGAATAGTTTCCATCACTGTCTCTTAGGGTCAGTAGTGCTGCGGTACAGACAAATGTAGGGGGAAGAGCGCATACTCTTTCCCTTGATGCTCCGATGTCGACAATGGCCCCAGGCACAGCCAGAGGCTGATGAATGGGCACATACAAGCCTGGTTGTTTGAGGGCTAAAGTTGACATTTAAGATCTAACATTTATGCGCATAGACATGTGGGATAGCATAAGTGATGAGACCTAAGTGCCCAACTCCGATGAACATTTTCAGACAAAACCTTTCTTTATGAGATCTATTGCATGCATTAAAAATAGGGCTCCCAGTTTTATAGTATTTTTTTAACATTTCAATCTGTATTTATCCATATTTATTTTTTGTCCCACTCATTAGTATTTATCCATATTTATTTTGTATTTTGAGGATAAATGGAATCGTAAATTAGTATATTTCCACATTTTTTTAACTGATAAACATGCACTCATACTTTGATGCCTGTCGCGTTTCAGCAAATTAAGCAGCCAAATATGACAAAACATTACACCCACAGGTAAATATTACCATAATACTTCAAATATATATTAACATATGCCTGTATTAAAGGAAATCTCATCCTGTTTTTATAACTCTCCGTGCTATCTTTCTGCTCAGCTGTTGGCCAGGAATTCACAAAGGAAAGCATGGTGAGTCATTCACCAGAAGCACCATTTTCAGAATGTTTCCACTTTAAAAAATAAATACAGACAGTTAACACATTGTTTCCTGTCTGTATTTACCTGTAAAAATCAGCAAAAACGGATAACTGGGAGCCTTAATTAAAAGGTAGGCCTGGGCAAAATTTCCTTTACACAGGCGTAATCTAACGGAATTTCAGTAATTTTCATTTACGCTTGCTACACAAAATTCCCCAAAATTATGTTAATACATCGTCTCGTGTAATTTCACATATTCGCAGCAAATAGTTTGCAGAAGCACAAGGGAGGAATGCAAAATCCCTGAGTGTGACCGGCTGCTGTTTGTTGTGCTTTGTTTTGTTTTGTGCAAAAAGCCTTCTTATGTCCAAAATTGATGTCGGTTTTACATTTTGGGTCATTTTTCCGAACTTTTTTGTAATTACACAGTGGAGGCTCCTCGTGGGAGTGCTGCGGGGCAGCGAGGCAGGGAGGGGCAGGGTGGGGGGTAGTAAACTCCGGCATACGGCCGAACGGAGTTCAGTTCATAAATAAATAAATAAAACAAATCACATTGCGCGCGCCGCATTGCAACGATGAAATGCAGTGCATGAAATGAAATTTGTTTTTATTTATTTATTTATTAACTGAACTCCGTTCGGCCGTATGCTGGAGTTTATTACCTCTCCTACGCCCCGCCCTGCCGCCCCGCCGTCCTCCCACGAGGAGCCGCAACTGTAAATTGCACAAAAACTCATTAAGCAAATTTTACACACACCTATTAAAAAGTGTAGACCTCGCTTGTGTCCTGTTTATGAACCTACAAGGGGATGAATCTGAACTTCTGGTTGCCGAACACTCAGAAGGCTGCACTGGCCCCGCACGACCCAAAATGAATTCATGAATCAAAGATGAGGGTGTCACTCTTGAGTGCACAGACGGGACACTCAGGTGGCTATTTGTTCTAAAACCTTTACTTTGCTATTTTTCAGAATTCCTCCTTCCAGAAATAGAAATTCCCAGGAAACACTGCAGGAAGATGGGAGAGAAATAATCAAATCTGCTTATTTCTGCATAGATCCAAAGACTATGCAACAAAACACATTCTGCGCTGAGTGCAGCATCACAGGGTTCAAATGTGAAGTTGGGCTTTTGCCGGCTTGCAGACTGGGGAAATGACAAACACCATGATAGTCAATGGCGTCTGGGAAAGACACATTTTGAAAGGATGCGCATACCCCCAAGGCCTTAAGATCTATATTTAACAGCGGTTCGAATCCAAAGTTGTGTATATAGTGCCTTTCTGGTTCTGGTATGCCCACTTTGACCACACAGTGCCTGAAAGAAATCTGTAATGATGTTGAAATCGTAAGTCCTTTCTGATGGCCACATGAAAATAGTTAGGAAGGACGTTACATTGTAAGCCCTTTACGCAAACAGTAAGTCCGTTTTAACACAATAACCCCAATACGTCAAATATTAACCACACCCAAGCCGTTATGGTTCAGTGTACACTATACAAATTGGGACCGACTCAGAAACTAGTATAAAATCCCAGCAGGCGTGGTTTTGTGTCTACGTCTATCCAGCCCCAGCCCGTGCAGGTAAGAGCAGTGGGGCGGGATTTCGACAGATGACGGAAAATTTATTATTTATTTAATTTTCCCTAGTGGTCGTCTGTCAAATTCCCGGTCGTCTGTCAAATTGACCCTCCCCAACCCGGCCCCACCGCTCTTACCTGCACGGGCTGCGTCTGCGTCTATCATTCTGCTGATGGTTTCAATTGCTTGTCCACATTCAAAGATTTTACGAGTATACCCCTAGAGGTCCAGAACTACACCAGCTAACCTTAAACCATGCACATGTGCCAGGTGGGCTTGTCACATCAGATTGTCTTCACAGCTTTAGGGTTGCAATACGATTTGCACTCTTTTATTCAATTTTTTTAACTTTGTAGGGAAATTGGAATACCCTGTGCAGCAATACCTCCCATTCTAATCCTATTCAATAAGGGAGATTACAATTATAGGGAAAACACATGCATTGTATACCTCCCCCGATCCCCAACCCGGGCTCTGCTACTGCGGACCTTGCATTTTCCTAACCAGTACTTAATTTGAGCCACTGGTTTCCGGTGCCGGGCACCTGCACTTAATTGTCGTCACCTCCCTTCATTGCAGACACAGGAACTTATGACAGCTGCCTCACGGTGGCGCTGTTTGCATAATTAAGAGATGAGCAGATCAGCAATTGTTTATTATTTGCCGCCCAAGCTAATTTTTTTTATAGCATTGGGGGGGCTAAAATAGGCTGAATTGACACAAGTGTAGCAGTGTAATGGCTAGTGGTTGTGTAGGAACTCTCATTGGCAATCTGGCGGGGGTAATTGGTAATGCAAGCTCCGGTGTCCTGCTCGTTAGAGCCCGGGCACCTATGTTTTTTTTGTTTTACAAATTAAGCACTGATTCTGAGATCCACAGACGGCCATCTCAGGCAGTGACATCGGCTTGAAGTCGTCAGCCCCTTAACATTGCAATGGACAAGCTTTCCTAATCTTTAATTTAGGGGAAAAATAAATCCAAGCGGTTCAGTGTTTAGGAGATAAAAATGAGTGACGCGGATGACGTCGGTTCAGAAACTATTTAATTCCAGCGCGCTTGTTTGTTTGGCCTCCGCCTCGTGGCGTGTTAACCGTGTTTTCAAAGCTCTCGGTTCTTTCATTCACTGTCCTCGGGAAGGATTAACCCAGGCCACGGGCGAGTTTGAAATGAAATACGGCTCCGATTCACAGCCGGCTACAATTCCTCACCATTCTGGGAAGGAGAGCCCCCCTCCCTCGTTGGCCTCCAAATCCCCTCTCCAGGGCAACCTCAGTTGAGATAAGAAATGATAAAAAAAATCCGAAGGCAACTGAAGGTCCTTCGTGTAAGACATAAATAGCAGATACTGTGGTCGGAGCCGGAGTCTGACGATAATATCAGACACAGATGACTGATAACTCGTATCTGGAGTGTCTGAGAGGATTACATTCCCTGCGGGTCATGAACTAGGCCTGAGTAATTGAAAATGTATCACAAACTGCCCAGCATCAAACCCATACCATGAAGGAAAAAAAAAAGACCACTTCTACATTTCTAGTTTATGCGAGAAAGACAGTGAGATGGATGGGTCAGAGGGAAAGCGGGAGATTGAGGGAGACATTCAGAGAGATGGGGGGAGAGAACAATGTGACAGAGTGTAGAGAGAAAGAGATACACTAAATACAAAGATTGTAAAAATACACAATGAGAGCAAATAGAACAAACAAGAATAGGAGAAATAGTGGAGTGAGGGAGGGCGAGAGGGAAACATGAGAGAGCATTGAGGTCAAGAAGAGGCAGAGAGAAATAAATGAGAAGCAGAAGGAGAAGGAGAGGAAAAGAGAGACAGAGAGAGTTTGATTGATTTAAAAAAAGAGTACATATAGCAAGAGAGAATAAAAAGAAAGAATATACATAAAGAAGACGAGGCTGCAAGAGATATAAAGCAGGAAAAGGGATCCAGTTATAGAAAGCGCAAGAAGGAGTATAAGATAGCATGCTTACAAAGAGACATGACAGAGAAAAAGAGAGGGTGAATGCAGGAAAAGAACACATTATCAAGAACAGCGCAAAGATTATCGCCGCTTTAGCGGCAGGAAAATGTTCTGGTGTGAAGAACATCAAACCTGGGCTTCTATTGGAATTCTCTAGGGTATATTATCAAGCCCCTTATCGCCGCTTTAGCGGCAGTTTGCCGCAAAAGCGTCGATAATGTTTGTACCGTTCTTGATAATATGGCCCTGAGAGAGAGAGGTAGACAGATACCAGAAAGAAACAGGCGGAGTAAAATAAGGTAGAATGCAGAGGGAGAGAAAATGGAAAGCTGAAAAGGAATGACACTGGAAGAGAGGTAATTAAAAGATACAGAGAGTATAAGAAATGTATTGAACTATAGACACAGAGACACTAAGAGAGAGTGAAGGAGGTTAAAAAAAGAGAGGGAGAAGACAAAACGAAAAGGGGTAGTGAGTGAGAGTGAGTGAGAGAGAGAAAGAGAGAAGAGAAAGATAGCACAAATGTGAAATAGGAGGAAAGGGTATGGGAGGACATACAAGGAATTCAGAATATCAGAGCATAGACACGCCACTTGTGCCGCCATATCCTACTTGCCAATCAGCGCCTCCGACAGTATTACACTATTCATACTCACAGGGTTATATCCCATGAGTATAATGTATTTATTTTCCTTGCACCTTGATGAACAGAAGACTGATAGCCTCCAGTACAATATTTAAATGAAATGAGTTAGCTTAAACCTGGCATTGCTGACACTTTATCTACGAGAGGGCACACTTGGACAATTCCGTGTCCATCAGATCTGACCATCAGCCGAAGATACCCTAGAGTCACCATTACATACAGCTTTATAATGTTTGGAGACCATTTCCATTCACCTGTTGCATTGGGTGTATTGAATAGTGTGCCTTGGTGGTTGTATGACGGTACAACGCTAGTAAAAACATCACATGCCCTTAAAACGCATTTGTTACCCCACATTTGTTTAGCACGCATATGCTTTTACCTTGCATGCCATATATATATATACACACAATTTTTTTTCTTTCAGGGGGAGACCCCCCCAGACACTCATACTTACCTTAATTGTGTGGTAAAGGCCTATACGTGCTAAAGAAATGCGGGGTAACAAATGCGTGGTAAAGACACTGCCAAGTAAAAATCGCACTGCAAAGACTATTTCCCTACATAATGCTTAATCAATCTAGGACTGTGTCCTAAGTATCCTCAGATTCTCTGTTTGCTGCTGTAATGTAGAAAATATTCAAGAGGGACAGCGATTTGTTCTTTTGCCTCAACAAAGGATAACAAAAAAAATTATCATTCAGGCCCAGCTCTCCAATGTTCATACAACCTCTCTGCTTTCAACATGAATTGCTGACACAGCAGTTTCTTTCCACTAGTTATGAAGTTCCACATAAGGGATGGTTCAGTTTTCAATAACGGCCGCTACTGGTTCGAGGCCAGTATTTTGCATTATGGAAAGTACCAATCCAGTCGGATGGGCATCACTAGATGGCTTCCAAGGCATGTACATATTTCCACAAGAAGCTTCCGATCAACGCCGTCCTACACCAAGAACCATCCAGCTACAAACTGGACCTTTACAGCCAAACAGCAGGTTTCCATACCTCTAGACCACCATCCTAACCACAAACGCTCAAAGTGCGCAGCTTGACGTTCCCACTTGTTCACCTCATACAAGATGCATTAGTACCTTGTGGAACTCATGGAATATTAATTGAGGACACTGACACATGTCTCCTTGTAGTACAGATGGTTATCTTGAAGGTATTAACATTCTATACGGCACCACACACCACATTAAAGGCAAGGACAGTTTAAGCCAAAAACCCACCGACTTTTCAAAGCAAGACACAACTCTGACCAAATTCCACTTTCTGCTTAGATCAGTAGACTTTATAACTACTGTAATCAAATATCTAAAAACATAAGTTTCGATAAGTAAAGGGAAGAAGCAGCACAGTATCCATAGCCCTATCTTTGAGGTCCACCATGATAAAACCAGTGACTTAACTCAGTTTATTTTGAGCCAGGTGCCAGAGCTTATTTTTTCAGGCCTTCCAAAAGTAAACTCACTGTCCTGTCAGTTTCTCCTAGATAAGTTACCATGGGGCATATTTACAACCTGGCGATAAAAAATGATCGCCGCTTTGGCGGCCGTTTTTGGCCGAAAAGCGGCGATAGTTTTATCGCCTAATTAGCAAGGCCACGTTAATGCGTGAAACCTTGCTTTAGCGTCGGGATTCCTAACGTACCAGCTTTGCATCTCTAATGAGATGCAAAGTGGGCGTTCCTGACCTAACATGACAGGAGAAATGTCGATAAGCGACCTTTCTCCTATCATCAAGCCCCACGCTATGAAGCATAGCGGCAGGAAAAGTAGCGATAACCCCTGTTATCGCTACTTTCCTTACGCCTGCTTCAGGACTGACTTAGCCATGATATCCTATGGAAGGTGGATATCATGGCTAAGTTTGTGAGTCCCTATCAGCAAGCTAACGCCACACTACGGTAGATAATCTCACGTTAGGCAGTTAGCCCTAGGATTTTTATCGCTGAGGAGATAAGCGTTGCTAATAGCACGCTATCTCAGCGATAAAAATCCACGTTACCCGGCGATAATTATCCCCACGCTAAGAGCACTGAGCGATAATTATCGCCGGTTGTTGCTGATATGCCCCCATGTCAGGGCCATGTACTTACCCTGAAGGGATTTACATAACAATAGAGCAAGTGGATCTACAACAGGGGAAACAGGATTTGAGAAATATGTGTTCCATGGCCCAATTGTCAGTGATCATACAGTTGATTTAGCTTTTATGCCTGGCAGTGGCTATCTCTTGCTGCAGCTGCTTCGACTCCGTGTGTCTAGGGCCTAGTCCAACTAGATTAGTTCATGAAGTTGTTATGTCCAAACAATCATATCAAGTTTTTTTATAGCGTTGAGGAAGATTAATTCGTAATCCGCAGAACTCTTTGATACTTCACTCAAGACATGGGCCAGCATTCTTAAACTGAGCAGAATCCTTCTGTTGGGGACACAGCCACGCTAGTCATCATGCACTAAATTTAACACCATCCGTTGTAATCTGGAAGACAGTATCTTTCTGAATTATTTTGTTTTCCTGTCCAACATGGATAGTGGCCTATGGGCACTTAAAGTCACTGTCTTGTTGGGTTTGGGTAACATTAGGATCACAGCTCTCACATGAATTTGGTTGGAACCTCCATGTCCTTTTACTACTTATACACTGTCCACATTTTGTCTTCCAAGATTGATCCATATACAGTGTAGATGTCCCTCTAGCCACTGTGCCACCACGCACATGCATTACAGTCACACCTGTGCTTGATGCACTCATGTGGACAGCACAGCCATCTGTAGCCAGCCCTCCGGTACCACCTGGTCCCCACCCAATGATGCTCCACCTGTGTGTCGTTGACACCATTTCTCACTATTCCACAAACATAGATGTGTCTACTGTACTGCGGGGAATCCCTCCTCACTCTTCCTCGCACTTCACCTACAGCAGGGGGTCTCCAACCTTTTCTTTAATAAGGGCTACTTATGTTCAATGAAAATCATCCGGAGCTATTAATATCACTGACGCTTTAATAGTGACCACTTCACACAATATTGAATTAGTGGCCACCATATGCAAGATAACCAGCAGTAACCACCTCAGTGCATCAGGCATGGTGGTCGGCAGTAATGTAAAATGTTTTTTGTCAATGTGTAATGAGTTAATTAAACCAGACAAACCTTATAATTTAATATGCAGGTCTGCATACTGGACAGCTTCTGAGAGGTAGCAGGGGAGCTACTTGTTGGAGAAGCCTGACCTACAGTCTTTACAAAAGAAAAGAAAGCGAGTGTCACACTTCTGGTTCAATTTTAATTGAACATCTTCGGAGACAACACACTGTTGAGCAATTACAATTGAACAAGTGTCACTCAGCCTCTCTTTTTCCATAGGGAAGATAATATATGATATGATAGATACAGCAACAGGGTATTTTACAGAATCCTCAGAGCAACAGAGGAGCCGAAGAGGGGCATATTCACACCACATTACATTCAGTCGCACTGCAATATAAACTTAGATGCCGATTACGATGTCGTGTGGAAACTTTCCGCCGACTCCTTGTTGGATTCGGTTCCGATGACTCACAATCGGCAGTTCCGCGTGACCTATTACGATGCTTCTGAACTCCGTTGGGAAGGACTCCGATTGACTTCAAAGGGAGCATGTGTTCCGACTGACAACACAGGCTCCTATGGGGAAAATGTGTGTCTGCGAAAAACCTTGCACCCTATCGCGGGTTCCCCATGGTGCCTGCCACACAGTGTATGGTTTTACAGGCGGACCCTTAGGTACCCCCACAGCCCCCATCCGGAAGCATCAGGATGAAGGAGCGCCTGCTAGGAGCCCCCAAATCCGTTGTTGACAGATTTTTCGTGTCGGACAGACAGAGTCAGAAAGGCTGTCAAAATCCAACATAATAATCGGTCGGTCAGAAACGCTGTCCATAGAGCTGTATGAATCGGCTCAGACTGACTCGGATTCTCCGAGTGCTGGTCGGAACCAATTTTGAAATGACCGAATGGTTCCCCTTCCAACCGCAAGCTTCATAATCGGTCGGTGGGAAATGTTTCCGACCAAAATGGGCGGATTGGTTCTGACACGGTCTAGGAGAATCCGACTGTCGGTCGGAGGCTTTCCGCACGACATTGTAATCAGACCCTTAATCTCATTGTAAGAGTATATATGCAAAGCAGAATGTTCACTTACAGACTTCCTTTTTGCTCAGAAGCAAGCTATCTCTCCGAGCACTACCTGTACCTTGTAATAATCACAAGTCCTTCGAATGTAGGCAAGGAGGTCAGTAGGTCCATAGCAGTAAAATTGTCCCTCTGGAATAATAACTGTAATAACTTTAACAATGCACAATAGAAGCTGTCTTTCCTCTTGGTGCGAGAATAATAGGTATTATTAGACTGCCCGTCAGCCCTGGACTCTTGCATGGATGTCTGGTTCCTACGCAGTAACGAGGCTTAACGCCACAGCTCTTTACTCACTTCCTCTGAAATGTCAGATATTACAGAAAGAGTAAGACATGATTAAATGTTGGTCTGGGGATTTAAAAACATAAAGTGTTCTGGTCTTTTGCAAACACTGTAAGCAACATATTCAGTTTCACAAACTGCAGTGGAGGACTTCCATGATATTCAGTGGTACAAAGTTGTTTGCCTCTGCCTTGCAAACCTATTCGTGCATCTAGTGAAGCAAAGAACTTTTCAGCTCATTCTTTCTGTGCATGACTCAACTGGATGTAGTACCAGCCATGCCCTGCAACACCCATGTGAGCTCTTTTGGCAGTTCCATTACTACCCAACTCAAAAGGAGAAGCAAAATCTGATCATATTCTCCACTAGATTGACATTATTAGGAGTGCCTCAGACACAACCCAGGGAAATATGCTCCCCTGGGGCCATATTACACAAAGTGCCCCTGGTGTGCAACAACATGCACCTGCTTTGTGTGCTCCGGGGGCACTTTTACAGAAGGGGCCGCAGGTGCTTGTGCGGCCCACCTCTGTAATACTAATAGCACTGGCACACATGTATCAACAGTACAATCTGAAGAGGGCATTCCCTCATTTGCCTGGGGGGCTTCCATGCAAATGAGGGAATCTCTTTGCCTCAGTATTATGGATGTGGTGCAAAGGCAATGAAGCTGTTAGAAGGTACACTGAAAGTGTGCCGCAAAAAGGTGTGGCAGCCCTCTGGAATGGGGAAGGGGGTCCCATGGAACCCCCAGATAGCCCCTTGCAGGCATATGTAGTCACTCACTGCACCCACACGCAAAGGGATCTCTAATCCTTCCTCAAAGAGCAGGCCGGTTGAGGCCTGCACAGTGCACAACGGGAAGACTTTGAAGCAGCCACTCTATATTCCGCTTGAATGCTCTTCCCAGTGCAGCACAAGTTTGTGGCAGCCCAAAGGACAGGACAATTTCTGTAATAGGGTGCACTTTCCCTGTTTGTGCATGGCGCACCTATTTAAAGGTGCGCCTCGGTGCAAACAGGAACGTTTTGCCCTATATGTAATAAGGGTCATGGAGTTAAAGTTACCTGAGGTCCTGTTAACTCCAGAGATCTGGAATTAGCATGTGTTCTCAGTGGAAAATGTGGAATTACCAGGCACTCTTTGACACTTCACTCAAGACAATCCTGGGTCTGATTCACCCAGTATCTCTCCCCCTCCTCAGTTTCCGTCATTGTGTTGACTGATTTGAATAGTGGAGTGTTCCAGTGGATTCATGACTGGTCTGCTGTATTTCCACATCATTAATGATTCTAATGGGCCTTGTAACCGCTGCTACTGGGCCCATCACAATGAATGGGCCACTGGTAATGAGGCCCCATGTCTGCTTCCCCATCTACAACCATGATCTGCAGCCCTCTGCTAGTGTTTATTTAGACCTTGAACACATTCCTCTTTTCATCTGGAGTTCTGAGTGAACATCTTACACCCCTTTGCTCTGCTCCTCTAGGTGAGTGAGCCTGATTCAAAGAAGAGTCAGAAGACAGTAATGGCAATCGACACTGATCGCGACGTCATGCCTTTGTTCTGATCTGTAATATTTTCATGTGTGTGATCAGATTTGACTTCAATTCTGCAGGGTTTGTCTTTTGTTTCTTGAGATGAATGAGTACACTCATGCCTGCTCACTAAGAGAGTCACTGCTGGTGTGGCCTATAAGTGAATTTATTTGTCCCCCGCATTTGTCATAGGATTAAATGGAAAGAATATGACATAACTGGTGCAATACCTGTCTAAGCAAAGAGATCTTTAAGCGTCCGTGTTCAGAATGATAGACTAACAGTGCACAAGAGGAAATTGATTCCTACACTCTGAGTGCTATAGACTATCTTTTGAGGGACCTGTGCACATAGGCAGTGCCCTAGGGGCCCCCTGAAACAAATATTTTAAGATGTATTCCTCAGCCTTACTACAAGAGCCTCCTGTGCTCTACCCATCTCCATTTATGACTCTTCTTCTCTGGTCCTCTGCAGGTACACATCTCCAAGGATGACTACCAACGACGGCTCCTCCGCTAAGGCGCAGGAGAGCCGCTCCACTGCATTTGAGGGGTGGAAAAATGTAAAACAAAATGATAATAACAAAAGTTATTATTATTTTTCCTTGCTTACTTCCTGCAGCCGAGCTGAGGCTATCCATTCATGTTGACACAGCCTCAGAAAGGAGGAGGAACGATGGCACTGCTTCAAGTGAGCATGATGGTTTGGCCGGCCATAGGCCGGCCAAACAGTCATGCGCACTTAGATCTCTCCACCCGAGCTGTGCTTTACTTCCGGGTGGAGAACCAACAGAGGGTCATAGTCCCTTAGTGAGCGCCTGACTCTGGCTCTCACACCAATCACGGTGTTGCTCTCATGCTGGGTAACACCAGCAAGAGAGCAGCATCTGGATTGGTGCAGTGGACTCTTTGGTATGCCGGGAGTTGAGGAGCAGAGGCCAGAACAGCACCTATGCTGCAGAATTCAGGTAAGCATTATATTTTTAATTCTTTTTCCCCTGTGCTGCCTTTCCTTGTGCTGCCTCACCACTTAAATGCCACTGCAGCCACCACGGATACCTACACCTTACTACAGGCAACCAATCTACCTCCTTCTTTTCTAAGTAAGACACAAAAACGCAGCTCAGTGCATCAGCGATGTGTGGTTGATGCATACAAGTAAACATGGAGAGCAATGAAATGACAGGCAAGGTCATGGCTGTCTGTACTTTTTGTATCCAGTACATCAACATGACATATACCAGCCTACTCGTGAAATCATGATTATTAATTTATTTTGTTGGACAGCTCATCACAATAAATTGCATTAAACTCAGACATATGCTATTTATAGGCCAGTTATTAACGCTTCCTTTATCCACCACCACCAGCCAGGGAGCTGCATTTTATGCGCTGCTTCCAGCTCTCACTTTTTGCTGAACCGCAAATCACTGTCGGCCATTTTTATTTGCGCCATGTCTCAACAAATGATTCCTTGCATTCCATTCGTACATATGTTGCTTGCATAGCTGTTCCCGTATGGCTTACTGTTTGCACTCCTGGGGGACTGTCAATATGAGCCCATTTCTTTTATAAAGACAGATGCAATGGTAGCAATAATTCAAGAGAGGTTTTTCTGTGGGCAGACCAGTTTAAATGGCAGGAGATAATAGGCAGGACATGCTTCTCCAAGAGTGTTAATGCTCCATCACATGATTCAGTATGTAATATGTATGTGTACAACCACAAAGCTAGAAAACTTGATTCTGGTATTAAAAGTACAAACTGTGTTGTAATTGGAGGTGAGCAAAAATATAATTTCACTTACAATGTTTTGGAATGGGATCAAACTATGTAATTTTACAAAGCTGAGAAGGCAGAATTAGACCACTTTTGATTTTAGACATGGGGCAACTTTCAGAAGGTGCTGGAGGTTAAAAAATAATAACACATTGGAGAAAGTCAACTGTGTCAAATTTACATGCTCCCAGCTACATCTTGTGTGCTCTGACTGTGACCACAGTATGTTTGTTTGGAAGGAACACCTCAGTAATATACATAAGTGCACAATAGATAGTGTAGAATATGGGTACACTGTGGTGGATGAAGTGGAGGTATACTGGTGGAAGGATGTGTGTCTTCCCTCTTCTTCCATCACATTGTAGCCATGCCACAAAAGTCAAATGCTCTTCACATGTTAGGATATTCATTCAGCTTTTCCAAACAAATAAGCATGTTGCACCACCACCCATTACCAGTTCCTGGAGTAGTACTGCAGTTCAATCACTTTAAGACAACATGCTGGTATGTTGGGTTTCTTAAAACTTCATTTAATTCTTATCTATTTTCCACATTGGGATGTGCCATTTTCATGATTTACAAATTGAATTGCATCTTTCAACAGTGTTGTTCATAATATGTTAATAAAATATTCTAAAGCTCTTCTAGATGATCTCTGACAGCCTACTGATGGTGTGATTTCTCAATCATCTCTTTCTTGGGTAAGAATTACTCTGGTGATTCTGCAGATCCGAAACTAATTTTACTTGGTGCATGCATGCATCTAGTAACAACCAGAACAAAGAATAAAAAAGGTACTCTCAACGTCCTCCAATAATACGTAAGAAAAAGATCCTGAATGATGCCGTTCCATCACAGAACCTCCCATTTAGTTTGGGGAATGCAAAAATATCCTGGCATATCAGGATTACATTCTTATCTTTTCTAATATCACTGACAAGCACTTGGTTGTGTTGAGTGATGTGCTGAGTATTCTTGAGAAACATGGAGTCACGGTTAAGAATGAAAAATGTATGTTTTTGGTAGAAAGTCTAGACTGCTTAGGGCACCACATTTCTGGAGCTGGGATTGAGCCGAAGGCAGATCTGGCGGAGGCCATCAATAGCAGTCCTAGACCTGAGAACCAGGACCAACTAAAATCCTTCCTGGGACTCTGTGAGTATTATTCACGGTTTATTGATAATTTTGCACTCCCGACAGAGCCCCTTAGGAGGTTGCTGTGGAAGGGTGAGCAATTTAAGAAGTCCTAAATGTCAGCATTTGAAATTTCGAAAAAACGTATTGTGAAGGCGCCTCTGTTGCATGCATTCAGGGACGATGTGCAATCTATTGTAACAGTGGATGCAAGCGGAGTGGGTCTTGGAGCTGTCTCCACAAAGATAGTTGAGGGCAGGGTACACAAAATGTGTTTTGCGTCAAGGTACCTCTCCACCATTGAACACAAGTACAGTACAATAGAGAGGGAGGAGTTAACCTGTGTTTGGGCAACCAAGCATTTTGAGACCTTTTTATGGGGCAAAAGCTTCATCCTTGTTACTGAACACTACCTCTTGTGTACTTGATGTCTGAGAATGCTCACAATAAGGTCAGCCCAAAGCTTGTGAGATTGTTGTCTAGGATGTATGAATTTAATTTTATGGTCATGCATATTTTGGGCGGGAAGAATTCCTGTGTAGATTTTTTTTCCAGATGTCCTGTTGAAGTTATTCAGAGTAATCAAACTGACGAGGAGGTGGAATGCGTTGTTTGTTTGGTTGATGGGTTAGCGGTGTTTGAGAGAGCTATTCACAAACATGAATGGAAAGAGTGTCTTTAATGTGATCAATCTCAAAATAAAATTAAGGGACTCAATGTCAAGGGCTGGCCGGAGGAGAGAATGCTGTGTGATGGATTTCAGTCCTTTTATAAAGTCAAAGATGAATTAACCATTGAGGATGATGCCAATATGAGGTGAAATGTACGAGTTCCCCCACTGGATTTAAGGCCTAGATTAATTACTCTTGCCCATCAAGGACATCTTGAGATGATGGGTACTAAAAAGCACCTACGCCTCTATTATTGATGGCCAGGGATGGATGGTAAAGTGGAGACGCATGTAAGCAGGTGTTTGAGTTGTCAAGAAGCAGGCGAGGCTGTGTGTGTGCGCAGTACCCCTCTTCACCCAGTGAAATTTACCAATGGCCCCTGGGAGAAGCTGGGGATGTATTTTGTTGGCCCAATGTATAATCTTAATGCTGATTTGAGGAATGCCTTAGTGCTAGTGGATTATTATTTAAGATGGATCAAGTGCATGTTTCTGAGAGAACCAACTACCACAGCAGTTGTGGAACTATTGAAGGACATGTTCCATAGGGAGGGAGTTCCACGGAATCTGGTTATGGACAATGCAGTCTAGTTTAAGTCACAGAGGATGCAAACATATTTCAAGTTGTTTGGAATTAAACACCTGTCGGTGGCCCTGTATAGCCCAAAGGGTAATAGTATGGTGGGGAGAATGAATAGGATGTTGAAGGAGGAAATTCACTTGGTTATCACAGCAGGTGAGGATGTGTCTGAAGCTGTGTAAGAGAGGTTATGGAGCTATCACAACACCCATACTCCCTTGAGTTTCTCCCTTTGTGTTGCTAAAGGGCAGCTATGGGTCTTGTAAATTGAGGTGTTGAAACATACACAGAAAATGGACAGATTACCTTATCTGGAATAGGTGTGCATCAGGGTGGAGAGTACTCAGGTAAAAAACAAAATGAGCTATGACAAGGATAAAAAGGTGAGGGAGGTTCACTTTTAAGTGAGTGATGTGGTCAAATCAAAAAGACCAGTGGGTACCAAGAAGAGTAATTAAACTTTTTTAACTAAAACACGTGGAATCAAGGTCTCTAAACTACTGATTTGGATGAGAATGAAAAATGATGAAGCAAGAGAAGTGCGGTCCTAGTAGGAGACAAAGGATATGTGAGAGTGGATGATGACAAGGAGTGCTCTCAAACAGAAGGATGAAGGTTGATTGAGCAGAATGTAACCAGACACATACGGCAGGCTCGGTTAGATGAGTGCTTTTCATCAGTTTTGGGTGCAGGTGACATGACTGGAGAGGCTATGGTTGAGGTGCACAAGAGGCACCATTTGGGTGTCGATGTAGAATGTTCGGTCTCTTCAAGGGAAAACAGGAGAACAGTGTGTCCACCTGAAAGATTATGTGTTGGAGTGATGGGTCCAGTTTTAGAGTTTTAGGGTATCTAGTTAATACACTTAAGGGTTGTGGTTGTTTAGTGTCTTTGGGGTGGTTTCTGTGTTGGTGTCGGTCTAGTCTGTATAGGTATGTGTCGGTGCGTGTCATTGTCGTGTTGTGTTGTGGTGTCCTTGGGTGCTGTCTGTCTTTTATATTGTTGTGTTGATAAGGGGGAAGATGTGTTGTGTTTCATGTGTCCATGGGGTAGAACACATATGGAATGTGGGGGAGAGGGGGAGAGTGGATTCTGACACGAGGGAACCAGGAGAGTCAGTTGCTTGCTGTTGCCTGGAGCTGTTGGTGGGATTGTCATTGTGCTGTTTGGATTTACTGGCATAAACCATCTTCTACTTCATCCACGTTCTTGTGTCTATTCATGCTGCTCAGAAAAAACCCAACACAAAGATCATAAGAAGGGGAAGTGTACAACTCAAACTCTTTGATAAAGTGAAAATCATTCATTTTTTTAATAAAGTTTTTTGCAAACACATAATTTTGCATTCTGTTTACAAATTAAGTTGCTCTTTTTTTAAATAACAATGCCCAACCAAAGCAATCAAGTAAAAAAGGGTAATCTTTTGTTAAGTGGTACCATCAGCAAGCAAATGTGTTTCATAAACATACTAACTAAAATTCATTTTGTGCCTTGGTACTTTTGTGTACCTGTGTTTGTTTCAAGAACCTGTGTACCATCTAACACAAAGGGCGCCATTTTGTCTAGGTGGTGTGAGATACTTGGCTTATGGGTGACGCCAAAGACCAGAGGAGAGTGGGTTTACCTTAAAAAACACCACGGAAATCCCTTCTCCTTTGGGACATTTCCTTAAGCAGCTCTGCAAGTCAGAGGATTTTTGAACCACTTTACATAGTTATTGCACTTGACAAGTGATGCTTTGAAATCCACTTCCACAGTTCCTATGCCCATGCAGTTTCTTGGACTACACTTAATCTCTTTATGTGGGAGATTAATACTCTCAGCTGCGAGGTCTGACAATTTTAATTTCTCAATTACTGCACGTATGGATTCCTCCGCCGGAGCATTTATCACCATGTGCACTTTATTAATTCTAAAAATACATCACTTTAGAGCGCAAGCACTTGTTCACCGCTTTTTCAAGTGAAAAGTAAAGGGAATGTCAATGAATCACCACCTCTGTTAAACCCCACACTCTACATTGATATTAGGGAGGCTCGGATGTTTCTACACACTCTTCCCTTATAAAAGGCCCAATTCACAAAGACCGGCAAGAAAGACTCATTAAGGGGCATATTATCAACGGGCAGCGATAATTATCGCTGGCCGTGCTTAGCGATAATAATATTATCGCAGGCTATCTCTGGAATTTATCGCCCTGGTAGCCCGTTATTAACAACGCGTTTCTCCAGGGCGATAAAAACTTCCAAAGATAGCGAGGTTATCGCCCTTTTGCAGGGAACATCGCTGGTTTTCCAGCGATGTTCCCTGCAAAACGGCGATAACCTTGCTGAGGGTCGTTTCAGCATAATCCATCCCCTATGTTAGGGATGGCTAAATCAGGATTTTAGCAGACGTTAGATTTTGGCGAAAACTGACATTTTTGCCAAAATCTAACGTCTGCTAAAATCATTTGGGCTGCCTTGTAAATATCGTGATGTAAACATCAGCGATATTTGCAAGGTAGTCCATCCGGGGTACGCCCAGTAACGCCCACTTTGCATCTCATTGGAGATGCAAAGGGAGGCGTTGGGAAAAAGGGTGCTAACATGCGATTATGCATGTTACCACCCTCTTGTAAATAGGGCGCTGGTTTTATCTCCGCTTCTTTGGCTTTGTAAGCCAAAAAAGCAGAGATAAAGCCCTTGTAAATATGCCCCTAAGTTATTACTGGGGGTGGGCATAACTTGTATACTTCCGTGTAATGTAATCAGATGCAATTACCTGCAAATTCCACAAGATTATGGCTCAATTAACCAAGACAAATAATTTTTACCTTACAGCTATTTCTCAGAGTAAAAATGCCCCATCGCATCCAAAATGGGACACGAGGATGCATTTTGCTCTTCGGGTAGCATTTCCTCCAAACTTCCTACAAACATTTATTGCTATTTTCTTAGTGCAAAATGCACCCTCGCATCCAAAATGGACATGTGGATGCATTTTGAGCTAAGACACAGCGCTAAGTGCAGCCGAACACAATTAGCGAGAGGAAGCAGCAACTCACCCTCTCCTAATAGGCTCTTGCTTTTTTGCCAAGTCACTCTTAATTATGCAAGGAGGAGTAATCGCATAATTATTATTAATTCCATGTCAATGACTAACGCGGAATTACTGAAATTACCACAAATTCCTAGCCGAATCCCCCATTTTCCGATTCACAAAAAATTACAGATATACTCTCATAAATCTATGACACAAGAAAATTTCGAGATTGTAGGTTGTGGCAAAAGTGAGTTCAAGGGCATTTTCCACGAGGTCAAAATTTGCATTAGTAAATCATGTATTAACATTTACAATTAAAACATGTCTCATTCTTATTTTCTCTTAAGGGGAAGTTTGTCTTTCTGTGGTGACACATTCCCCATAGTGTCTCTAGAGACCCCAGGGACAGGACGTGATGGATCACAATAAACAACATTGATCTATTGGCTTAAAAAGCCCAAAAAGCGGGGATAAAACTATCACCCTATTTACAAGAGGGTCCTAACATGCATAATCGCATGTTATCACCATTTTACCCAACGCCTCCCTTTGCATCTCTAATGAGATGCAAAGTGAGCGTCACTGGGCGTATCCCAGATGGACAACCTTGCAAATATCGCTGATGTTCACATCGCGATATTTACAAGGCTGCCCCAGCATTTTAGCAGACGTTCTCCAAAAACGAACGTCTGCTAAAATGCAGACTTACCTATCCCCAACATTGGGGTGGATTATGCAGATACAACCCTGTGGGTCGTATCGGCAAGGTTCTCGCCGTTTGCAGGGAACATCGCTGGAAAACCAGCGATGTTCCCTGCAAAAGGGAGATAACCTCGCTATCTCTGGAATTTTTATCGCCCTGGAGTAATGCGTTGTTAATAAAGCGCTACCAGGGCGATAAATTCCAGAGATAGCCTGCGATGATGTATTTATCGCAAAGCACGGCCAGCGATAATTATCGCTGGCCGTTGTTAATATGCCCCAGGGTTCAAATCGAAGTAGAGGAAAGGAACAAATGGACCTGGAGGCAGGACAAGAAGAAAGATGTGGAAAGAGAAAGGGGTGTTTAAAATGAGCCATATACCAGACACCTCATAGGCCTGTTTTTCACAGGGGGGGGGACATTATTGACTAGATCATTATTATCATTATATTCCTGCAAAGACTCACTTTTCTATGAATCCAAATTAAGTTCATATGTTCCCCCAGACACAAAATAATTGAATTAATATTGAACAACTCTGTTTACTCCAACTCATCAATCAAGGTAACATTGAACTAATGGGCAAAATGTGCAAATTCGAGAATGTGGATTCCGACATTATTTAAAACTATGCCGGTCATCACAAGCTGTCATTTCAAGAAACATTTCACAGGAGACTCTTAAAAGGTTCACAATGCAAAAACAAATCCAGTGTGCCTTTCCTAAGAGATTTCCACATTCATATTCGAGTCTGGTAGTGGGTCTCTGGGTCCTAATTGCTTAGACCTCGAGTACAGGTGCCTCGTATAGTTCCAACACCAGAAAAAACACTGTTTTGAAAAATTGTAGGAATTCTAAGTTAATCAAAACAAATCAGACAGCCAGGTTTTACCGCTGGTAAATACAAGAGCATGCGGCCTTTGGAGCACTGACCCCCAAAATCCACGTGCTGTGCACTTTTTCAGTGGGAAACCCACAATTGGTGCTGTTTATTGTCGTAGCGGCCGGTGTTTTGAAAGAGTGCAGAGGGAAGGCGGGGGGTGGACGAATGACGAGACAATTACTTTTTTTTTTACAACACTTACCTGCCGCATTGCACTTCTCTCGTCTGCGGGCACAGGCTTCAAGAATCCACTGTGGCCAATCCTGACTCTGCTTTCATGCTGCTGAAAGCTACGTCGGATTGGCCAGAGCGCCGATGATTTGTGCTTCCAGTTAGACTGGGAGCCTGTGCGTGCTCCCTCCAACCCTGCAACGCAGCTTGTATTGGAGACGGCTCCAGTGCGTTTGACAGTTTGGACGTCCTGAGAACACCGGCCAGACCGTCATGCGCACTGAATAGCAGTGCAACCTCTGCTCCTCCAGCCTATCATCCCCCTGGCCCGCCCCCAAGCCTCGGCTATGAGACCAAAAATAAAGCAATAATAAATAAGGTTTATTATTGTTTTATTTTTCAATTTTTTGGTTGCGGGCAGGTTAGGTGATGCTCCTCCGTCATAGAAGATGAGCTGCAGCTGATTTATTGCACGAGATAAATAACAATCCCAGATTTGTATTATTTAACGGTGTGTTAAATAACAGACTCCTAATCATCGTCCTATTCAGCTGTTGAAAAATGGAAACATTGTATAAAACATTGCTTCGTGGATAGTCTCTTTTCTGGAGCATCCCAGAAAATGTGTCATGATGTGTAGATGTCTATATGACATAAAATTGTACCCCGATGTAAGTTATGCGAGAAGGGCACTGAATGCAATATAGTCCAGCACTCATCCTAGCAAGAGGCTTCAAGATAACCTGAAATGACTAATCCCCTTAAAAAACATTCTTGCTTATTGTGACACCCCCACTCCCACTTTCAAGTTACAAGATGTTTGAGTCGCATGTAACAAATGCTTGTGCACAGTTTGGCATCAGTGATCGTATTTTAGTAACTTCTGATCCCATCTATTCACTTACGCACATGGACAACTCTTCGAGGCACTCACACCAGCATCCTCTGCTTGGCTTCATGTCTAGACCCACATGTTTCTTTCTGAACATTAGCTGGATCCTTGACAAAAGATGAACAGATATCTGAAGTGGGAGAAGACCCTTGTACCCAACCTGCTAGTAACGCTACCAAACCAAGCATTATGGATCTATGTGATAAATCGTGACCACTAATATTCCTAAAGTCACCTCTTCGGGAGCCAGGACCAGAGACACGCTACACGAGGTCACAGAAGAAGACAATAGCTGGCCTGGTGGTAGTTTATTGTACTGTTTGAGTGACTTTGTTTGGAGCCAACACTGAGTTTAAAACAGTCGCATGGATGTACCTCGTGCAGGACCCAGAAGCCTCCTCAGAAACGCCTCATCCTCAAAGTGCAGAGTTCTCAGAAGTAAAGTGAAAGTTCTACGTTTGTGGGCTGGATCACAACAACCATCATGCCCACTGCCCCATACTTAATAACCCAAAGTCACTGTATATGTACAGATAAAATAAATGACTTTAACCTCTACCACTAAGGGGGGGATGGAGAATGCGGAAATGTATCTACCTGGAAGTGAGAGTGGGAATGATGATGCTTCCTTCAATCCTATCTATTAACTCCCAGTGCAGAGTGAGTGAGAAGGTTCATGATGATGCTCCAGAAAGAGGCTGGGCCCATGCCGGGCCGTAACGCTGGGGCGGGGGGGGGGGGGGGGCGCACTATGTTTCAGGAGGTCGCTAACCAATTAAGGTGGGGAGGCATTCAGACTAATGCCCATGAATATCTGTGAGATATGGGCTGCTCAGGAGTCCCTCATCACATTCTGTAGGGGGGACCCCATAATTGTGTGTTATGTTACTGGGCACATGAATTATATTTAGGTGTGTGTCGAGCTCACAAGGAACACCTATTTCATCTAGAATATATTACCAAAGGGATCAGGATTTACATTTATCAACTTTGAAGACACAAAAGCTTCATTGTGTGGAAACCTTCTGGTTCAGGTTGAATCGCGAGCTTATTCAGTGCCCGGGGCAGTGTACTGAGCGCACTGAATGTCGACCGGAAGCAAAGGGACATCAAGTGAAATGACAAGGATCACGCACTCCCACCAGGTTCGGAAGTGACGAGTCAAAGCCACATTGTTTATGTCAAAGGTCAGCCACATCTTCTCACAGCAGGGTCACAGATTTCAATCAACATTCTTCAATAATCAATGCTTCAATTGAGAACCCTGGGGAAATGATGAATGATGAGAAACAGAGGCGGAATCTACATTTCTTTTTTTTGTTTTTTTGTTTTTAGAAGAGACAAGTGTCTCCAAATTGCTATTTTCGTTTCTAAATCACCCTGTAAATCCAGGGTGTGTAATTAGCAGAGTAACACCCAGAAAGATCGGCATGGTTGTAATAACCAACAATAGGAAAAGAATCACACATATGTCATTGATTAAAAAAGTTGGAAATTGTGTATTTGTTGGAGAGATGCAGTTGAATAATATCAAACCCATTTCTTCAAATTGCAAAATAATGAATTGAAGTATGCCAGCCTAATTATAATCACGCACGACCTGCCTGTTAATTACATCGAATTCTATACCATCTGCATATTCCCAGATGTGCACAGATGCTTATTTATAAGTGTTTACTGCAGTGATTTTATAACCACAATATTAAAAGTTGGATCAACTCACTGCAGTACAGATCTACCTTTGTTCGTATTAATACACATTTATATGTCTTGCTTCCAGGGTACCACAGAGCCTGAAAAACAAAGCACAGAAAGTGCAGCTATGATCTCAAGAGAGTTTGTTTCACAGCAGGTGAAAAAGGACACATTCAGAACACAATACAAGTCTTTGAATCTGAGCCGCTGATGAGAATGGGGTGGCCCTGGGAAGGAAGATCTCAAAGAGAAATGGCCCAATTGTATTTAGGAAACGTTCATAAGAGGCGTGACCTAGGTAACTGATTGAGGAAAGTAATACATTTAAAATAGAATCTTGTGCTTGCGGTAATATTTAAATCAAAGATTATATAGCACCATCACAAGGGACATATAGAATAAAACACTTATGAGGTAAGTTTAAAAGATAGCAGTGTTGTCTGCTTGCTATTGCTGCCCTTGGGAAGTGAAATGTACAACCCGGGTACCTTAGTTATTCAATTGAGATGAAATAGTATCTTAGGACCTGGGACCAAAATTTTCCTTGCACTTGACACACACGAGCTTTCTAGTGATGTTACAGCTCTGGAGATTGACAAACAGGCTAGTGCAGTTTTTGTGAGTTAACTCAGCCAGGGAAGGAAATAAGAGTTTTGTGTTTCTTTTTTGCTTTTAAATTTCTTACTCTAGCAGGCCCTGCCTTACATAAAGCCCCAACCTGGCCAAAGGCTGATACCCTTGATAAACACATGTGACTTTAGTCTAGCTATGGGGCTCATTAGGATGGCGGAAGAACTGCCACCGCCAGCTATGGGGTGGCGTCCTTCCGTCCTCCGACTGTGATTTTCCCCAGCCAAATTAGGATGGTGGGGGGAATCCGACCGCGACTGTGGCAGTGGCAAAGACCGTCCACCACGGAACCGCCACAGGCAATCGTTACGCTTGCCTGGCAGAGTGGTCTTCATCATTAAAATGGCAGCGGTGCCTAGCAGGCACCGTCAGCCAAATTACGATGTTGGCTGTAGCCAGCCTTTCCATGGCAGTGGAACTGCCATGGAAAGGCTGGTGGGGATTGGGCTTGGGGGCTCGTTGCGGGCCCCCCTTGTGTTGGGGGAGGCGAGGGTGCACTTTTTGGGTCGCCATGGTACCCCCCTACATTTCACAGCAGTACGTGGCAGGCACCGTGTCGTGCCTGCCACGTACTGCTGTGAAATGTGCAACATGGCATATTGACATTGTGGCGGGTGCTGCTCTCAGCAGCACCCGCCACAATGTTAATGATCGTGATCTGACTGCCATGGTGGCGGTCGCATCGGGATCGGGTGTGCAGGATCACCATATGCATGGCGCACGGTCCCGGTTTACACCAGGATGGCGGACAGACTTGAGTCCGTCCGCCATCCTAATGAGCCCCTATGTTAGAAGGGTAACAGCTGTGAGTCTTCGATGTTTTTCTGGCTGTAAAATGGTAGCAGGGTGGCATAGTTCAGTCTGTTATTTATTTAATGGATGGGCAGCCAGCCATATGCAGTAGACCACACACTGTTTAGACCAGCATGGGCTACTTCACAAAAGGGACTGGGAAAGGGGCAGTCTGGCCTAGACGTCTGCCTCTTCCCCAGCCATAGTGTTTGGACAAAACATTGAATTGGAAATGTTGGGAGACAAAAATATCTTAAAAAATATTGTGATGCAGATTTAACGTTGTCTAGAATGTTTTACCTTTGTTTGTATAATTGTTATTCATTTTTTGAAATGTATTTTGCAAATTTAAGCGAGTCAGAATTTTTTATTTAATTGTTAATAGTAATTTATAGTGTTGTGGTGGGTTTTTGGGCTTGTAGAGGAATAGGGTGGGAAGTTAATCAGGTAATAATTAATGATTAATTAATTAATTAATCATTTTTAAGTAAGTATGTGCTTGATATTAATTATGTACATTATGTAATACTGATTTATTTGACTTATATTTGATGTGCGGATAGCTACATTTTTAGGCATATAGGTAGGGAGTTAATTAGGTAATAATTACTTAATTATTAATTACTTATATAGTTGATTATAAATTGTGTAAATTGTGTCATACTTATATATGTGTGTGTGTGTGTGTATATATATATATTCACTGAAAAAACCATAGGTTTCACACATGTTATAGTTAGCTGGACATTTCACTCGTAAAAAACCATTGAAATTCCCCCGTTATAGTTAGTGCAGGCAACTATAACTCACGCGACCGCAATCCTCTGCTGATGCTAATACTGTATTTAGACACTTATTTGCCCATGTCTTCTTCCATTAAATTTTAGCTATACATATATTACAAATATTTTTTTTTCATAAAGACACATATGTCATCAGCAGAGGATTGCGGTCGCGTGAGTTATAGTGACCGCCAGTAGGTAATATATGTACATATGTATATATATATATATATACATGTCACTTTAAATTTTGGGAAACACTCCACCAGCGCGTCATGTGATCAAGGGCACGGAGTTGCCCGAAACGCGTCATGGCGGTGGTGCAGGGCGTCTTAACACAATAAATCAAGAAATTGCACCAAAACTGGGTCTGTGATCGTCATTTTGATGTGAAGAACACTCGGACGAAAATCAAGCATGTATATATATATATATATATATATATATATATATATATATATATATATATATATATATATTATGTTAAGTAATAATGTTTCATTAAGAGTTTTATATTTTTTGTAAATAATAGGATTATTCAAATATGTTATGTTTTTGAAGTGGAGTCATTTACCTCCTGTTCTTAGACTAGAGTGTGAATAATAAATGTAACCCCTCTGGAGTCCAACGCTTTCCCTACTGCTACACAGACTGGAGTGTGAATAGTAAATGTAACCCCTACGAAGTCTAGTGTTTTCCCTGCTGTTGCACAGTCTGGAGTGGAAATAGTAAATATTCCCTCTCCAAAGTCCAACACTCTCCCTACTATTGTGCTGTTTGGAATGGGAATAAATGTATCCCCTCCAAAGTCCTACACTTTCTCTACTGTTGCATAAACTGGAGTGGAAATGGTATATCTATTATTCCCAGTCTCCAATACTTGTCCTAATATTGGTTAAATAAATGTATTAATAGTAATTGTTTATAATTTTAATTTTACATTATTTGTTTAGAAATATTTTTGAGTTTACATGTTCATTATATTTTTTGTAATTGATTTTCTTTAGTTTTTTTCATTTGTTATATTTTATTTGCTTGGTATTATTTAATATTTAGGAATTGAATTGTTAATATTGTTGATGTTCATGGTTATATGTATACATGCACACATATATATATATATATACACACACATACATACATATACATATATATATAAATAAATTCACCTGTGAAAAAAGCAATACTGTAATGATTTTTTGGGGATGTACAGGTTATTGTAAAAGAATCTAAACTAACCACTACACTGTTCAGAAAACCCACAGCAGGGAACAGTATACTGCATGCTAAGAGTTTTCCCCCGTACATACTAAAGAATAGTATTCCCTATGGAGAATTACTCAGGGCAAGATGTAACTGCAGCAGTGAGCAACCCTTTGAACAAACACAATCTAATATGATAACAAGACTGAAACAAAGAGGATACACAGCACCGACATTAGGAGAAACACAGAGGAAAGTTTTGAAACTCAGAAGGGAGGACATACTGTTCTCTGATAAAACAATAAAAAGAAGAGACGTGAATAAGAAGCCGTGAGATTTATTACCACTTACAATGAGAAGCATATAATGCTTAGAAAAGCATTAGCTAAACATTGGCATTTAATCAAGAAGGACCCTATTATCGGAAATAGCATTCTAAATAAATCACAGGTAACATACAGAAAAGACAGATCTATGATAGATTTGCAGTCAAGAATAAGGTAACATCAATGGTACATACTTGGCTTGGACCCAAACAAGGTTTTGAGAAGTGAACTAAATACAAAGCTAAAAAAATTTCACTTGCAAAATGGAATACACAGTTTATGCCCCATCATGTCCCTGCCCCAAATGGAATGTAGATAGTACCATTTTACCTGCACAAAAGTGAATACTGCAACATCTCAGAGCGATAAAGAATAATGACAGCGGTGTGACACTTTTATAAAATACATGGAGGGGACCACAAGGTACTGCAATATAGTGTTATTGATTGTGTACCAAAGAAAGCAAGAGAGGGGGACATGGAGAAGGAGCTGAGAAGACTAGAATCACTCTACATCCTGGAAATGGATTGTAAGGAACTGCTAAGATTGAACATTGATGAGGAGCTTTTTGTCCACATATAATTTTGAGCTGTCCATTAAATCATGCTGCTAGTTCAGAGACCATGCCATTGTTTTTAAACCAAATTCGAAAGGAAAGGTTTTACCAATGTATGTGTTTATTTTTGTTTACAGGAGGACAAGTTGCTATATGTAGCAGCATGAAAAACCATGTAGTGGCCAATTATAGTGACTACTTATACCGGAGAGTCGCAGCAGCATTGCTGATTTTATTAATTTTGGAAGTATATGTTTAGTATTTTACAGTTAAGTTGGATTAGACTGGTGTGAATATATCTATGTTGATTAAATGGAAAATTTGCATTATGGGCCAAAAAAATTGGAAGAATATTATATGAAAAATGGCATAAGCGCATCTGGGCGAAAGACAAAGTAAACATATTCAAATATCACCCCCATGAGGTTAAGAGTGAATAAAATATATCCAAATGTAAAAACATGCATTGAGGCAAATGTATTTTTAGTGAACTTACATATATTTTTATGATGGAGTAATGGAACAATGATTAGAAATGTTTAAAATATAATCAAGCATGTATTGATATTTTTCTCGCTTTTGTCCTTCTACTATGTTGACATTAGTTTTGTTAAAAAAAGTGATGTGAAACATGGTCAACGTCATGACCACGGTGTGTGCGAGCACCGAAACGTGCTGGCGTGACTGTCTTTGTCAAGGCAGGTAGAATAAATGTTTTGCCTTGCACCGGAGTGCCGTTGAGTCCTTGGTTTGGAAGGAATTGCAAAAAGTAATTCAAATTAACAGCGTGCGGCGGAGCGCTGTAATCGAGCACCACCGGCAATCAGGCTGGCCGAGGGTAACTCGCCAAACACAGCGGGAGATATATATTATATATGTATATATATATATATATATATATATATATATATATATTACCTACTGGCGGTCGCCAGTAGGTAGTTATAGTTAGGACCACGTTTCCATAGGAAAACCTCAACATTCTATTTTGAATAACTTTGGCGCCGGTTGACGAATCCTCGCGAATTTCTCAAAATAGGTGGGGCGCTACGCTCCGCTCCTACCCTGAAAGTCTCGGGGGGATCCGTCAAGCGGGGGCTGAGATAAAAGGGGGGTCCCAAAACGCGTTTTTCCCATGCATTTTTCCATAGGACCTTTAGAACGAGCTACAGCCCGAACGGCTGAACAGAATTACTCAAAATTTGGCAGAGAGGTAGTCCCTAGGTCAAGGAAGTGCCTTTTGTAGGTTTGGTGTAAATCTGTTCAGTAGATTCTGAGAAAATAGCCTTTAAATCAATATATATATCTGAGCCCGCTTACGGTACGCTTACCGTACGCTTACGGTAAGCGTACGGTGGCGTGCGCGAGCGCGATTCTGATTGGCTCTTAGATCTTAGTAAACATTCGAATCGGTCGAAACCAGGAAGCGGCGGCCGCCATTTTGTGTATTTCACTCTGAAAAAAAAGAGTGAAAACAAGGAAAGGGGGCAATGAGGAGAGTTACAGACCCCCTAACATTTGTAAGGGGGTCAAAGAAGGACAGAAAAGTACAAAAAAAACATTTATTGATTTTAAAAAAAATCACGGGGTACACGTACGGTAAGCTTACGGTAAGCGTACGGTAAAAAAAAATAAAAAAAAATAAATGAAAAGCAGATTTAAGAGTTTAGATATTAGGGAGCTCTAAAAAGAGCTGTTGTGTTTATGAAGTCATTTTTTTAGTGGTACCTACAAGTAAGTACCGATGCAGAGTCTAAGGTTCAAGAGGAAGACTCTGTTCCCTTCATCATTGAAGTGCACACCATCTCCTCTATAAATGTCTTGCATGTCATAACGCAAGTTGTTGTGGTAAATGGCACCCATACCATAGTCACGGAGGAAAGCAGAAACAGATTTGTTGACGTGCTTTCTTGCTTTGTCAATCTGTGGACAGAAATGATTGGACCAGTTCCATTTTTGCCTTTGGCATATGTTGGAAAACACAAAGGCAGTTTTAGGGAAAAGTGTAAACAGTTGTGCAAAGGTGTCCTTCATAAGCATTTCCAGACCTACCCCAGTCAAAGTGCCTAGGTCATTGCCACCACAGTGAACTATTATGAGGTCAGGGTGTTGGATTTGAATGAAGGATTTCACCAATGGCATCAATTGGTGCCACTTTAACCCTCTCTGACCAATCCATTTAATGTCTACATTTGGCAAAGCAAGGTCTCTCACCATACCTGTTTTCTCTGCAAACTTTTCACTCCAGAAGACATAGCTGTGCCCTACAATCCACACTGTGAACATCTTCAAAGGAGAACTGGATGCACTCAGGAGGTGTCTTTCAGTAGAATGGCAATATGAAAAGAAAGACAGTTTGGAAATGGAGGCATACATATTTTTTTCAAAACAAAAAGAACTGATTGGCTGTTTCATACCATTCTAGAATAAAAACTAGGCTGTATGTGTAAATTAATAGAAGCATGTTTTGTATTGGTAAAAAAAAATGTGTAACCAAAGAACAGTACTATGGATTTGCTGTTAGGTTTGAAAAGTCAAGCACTCTTGCTCTGTGGAATTGAAACATTGTTTGGCGAACTTCTGACCTAACTCAACACAGCAGTGTTCCATGAGCTGTTGCTATGGTAGCAGGCAGAAGTCAAGTTGGGGGAAGGGTACTAGGCAGAAGTCAAGTTGGGGGAAGGGTACTTTTGGAAAAGGGTTGGTTTTCAACCAATAGAAATGTGTGATTACATTTGAAAAAAAGGGGGAAGCACTGAGATTTGAAACTTACAAGTATATGTGTGGAAAAATAGAGGGAAAGTTTGCCATTATCTGGTTCTGCTGAGAGGAGAGAGGTGAACACAACAGAGATCCTGGCTCTGATAATCTGCTGTTTGAGTGTCACATTTCTTTCACAACTAACTAATTTTAAAGGTGAGTTTACAGTTTGAGAGGGGATGTATGTGGTAACTTAAGAAATGAATAATAGAAATGGAAATTGTTTTTGTTGTAGTTACACATGGTGGTTTCATAATGTGTCAGTCTGTAAAAGTGATTTTCACTTGCCCCGAAAAAAAAAAGAGCAGTAAGTGTGCTTTCAAATTGGCAAAGAAATTTCGTTTTGGGACTAATGTGAAAACATGACTCTGTGTGGAAATAGGAATTACAGGCAGAGATTTATTGCGTATTGCTCTGGTGATTTCACAGTTACATTAGATGGAAAGGGGGAGCGAATTTTTGGGGGAAGAAGCAGAGTCTTAGCACACACCCATGTGCTTGCCATGTATAGTCATGCACAGTATTTACAAGCGAGTGGGGTTTTCAGGTTTCAGTCTGTAATGCAATGTGATTGGTATTTTTTTTTGCCCGCTGTAAAATGATGAATGCAATTGCTTTCACAATTTATAGTGAAATGCAATATATTCTGAAAACAGCAAAAATAAGGCAAAAATATTTTTTGGAAAAAAATGTAAATATGTGTACTGTATTATAAAATGTTTTAAAAATATTAATACTTTTTTCTTTTTTTCCAGATAGATATAGAAAATTTTCGAAAACTACAAACATTTTTAAAACTATTTTTTAAAAAAACAAATGAATAAATATTTTTTCAGTGAGTATGGTAAGTCAATAATAATAATTGTAGTCTCTCAAGGACAATGTAATGTGATAAATGATTTTTAGTGTTTTTTTAAAAAAAAAAAAAAAAAAGTACGCGCACCGTACGCGTACGGTAAAAAAAAAAAAAAAAAAAGCTTTTAAAAACATATGTAAAAAAAAGATGAAAGATAAGGTTGGCTCTTAAAAGAACCGTTGTGTTCATGCAGGGACAGAGGAAAGGAAGCATGGGAAAATTATTCAAAGCGACAAATGTGCTGATCTATTTTGTTGTTCACTAGGGAAACACTGGTCTCCCTATGGCAAATTAGATCTTTACAAAATGTGCAATGAATATCAACCTTCCGAAATCGAGGGTTCATTTCCAGAGGGCCAGCAAAAGGAGATTCTCCCCCCACAGATGAAGGGCTCACCTGACCTGCAGAAGAAGGAGTCAGCCCTGCAGATGATGGTTCAGGCTGAGCTACTGTGGATGTACTGGCTCGTCTTTCTGAAGAGTTACCTCCAAAAAGATGACCATGTGTCCTTCTGTGTACATCCTGGAGGTGTCTCTTCATGGTGTGATTCCCAAAGGAATACTTCCTGTTAGGATTACCTCTAGAAAGTACACGCTTACACAGCTTACAAGTCACTAAGGGTGCATTTACCTTTTGCTGGCCTTCAGGAAAAGTAAAATAATCCCATACATAAGAGGGCTTTTGTTTCCTCGATCTCTGCCTCAAGACAGTGCTGGTAGTGCTAGCCTCACTCTCAGAAGAGCTCTGCTGTTCTGCCATCGTATCCCAAAGACAAACCAGCTCCTTCTCCCAAGGGATTACAAGCAGAAATGAGGGGAATGGGTGTGGTGTAGGAGAGTTCTAGAACTGAAAGTAGTTTCAACCAATCAAAAGTTGTGTTTCATGATCACATGACCTACCGTACGCTTACGGTACGCTTACGGTACGCTTACGGCAAAAAGTACGCATGCGCGTAAAAAAGACACGCGCTTGCGCGCATGCGCATAACAGCCACTACCCGACACTTCCGCGTAACGTGCGCGTGTGGCGTAAGCGCGCACGCGTCCCACGCGCAGTACGCGCGGCTACGCAAAGTGCGTAACTATACGCAAGCAGCGTAGATAGATTACGGACGGTGCGTAAACCGTACGCTTACCGTGAGCTTACGGTACGCGTACTAAAAAAATATTTTTTTTTAAAAAAAAGTACTGCAAATAAATTTTACATGTTTATTTTAAAAAATATATTTAAAAAAACATATTAAAGAATTTTAAAAATTTAATCATAGTCTTTATAAAAGGTAAGATAATTAAATTAAAAATATGTTAGAAAAAAAAAAAAAAAAAAAAAAATTAGCATTTAAAAAACCTTGCAAATTCACTGAAAAAACCATGGGTTTCACACACGTTATAGTTAGGAATTAGCATTTAAAAAACCTTAGAAATTCAGTGAAAAAACCATAGGTTTCACACACGTTATAGTTAGGAATTAGCATTTAAAAAACCTTAGAAATTCAGTGAAAAAACCATAGGTTTCACACATGTTATAGTTAGCTGGACATTTTACTCGTAAAAAACCAATGAAATTGCCCCGTTATAGTTAGTTCAGCTAACTATAACTCGCGCGCCCGCAATGCACTGCTGATGACGTCACATATTACATCACTCATGACATGGTCAGTGACATCACTCATGACATCACTGATGACATCTCAAATGACATCACTGATGACATCACTGATGACATCATCCTTGTGATAGAGTGGTAGACCTCCTCTCACCCTAATATAACCTTTGACACACACATTCAAAAATAGAGACTAAAATTTTCAAAACAATGGACATACCAATACCAGTTACAACAACCTCTTCAGTAATTCTAAGATCCACATACACATCCACTCATTCACCAACAGTCCAATACAGTCACTCATACATGTACTCACTCATCATATGTACTCATACACCTATACATCCTGTTACACAATGCCACTCATGCATAGAGTTACTCACACACATAGTCACTCGTGCTAATAAAGAATCAAACATACATTTACTTGCATATACAGTTATACACACACCACCATACTTACTTCTACGGAAACTTACACATACTTAGTCTTTTAAACAATCACTTATAGAAACACATACTTATTCATACAGGAACTCTTCCAATCTCTCACCCTTGCATATACTCACATATATACACCAATAGTCACATATACTAGTTTTAAACATATGTAGTTACTCATAAAGACACTATTGAGACAGTCATTCACTCACTAACACACCCATACACACACTCATCCACCCATGCAGTCCTGCACACATGGTCTGTTCAACACATACAAACAGTGAGTCACTCATTCATGCACCTATGCACTACGTAATACCCCCCACCGAACCATGCAGACACTCAGACTGATACTCAAAAAACCAACTAATAACCTATATAGACACCCATGTAGCTACTCACCAACCCATGCAGCCACTTATACACAAAGTGAGAGACTGATACAGATATATACATATTTAAACATTACTCACTAAGCCATGTATTCACTAAGATACACTTAATCAGTCAGTTAAACAATCAATTTTTCAAAAACAAATCATCCATTTAGACACTTATATACCCATTTATTCTTCCATCGACCTTGAGATATACATATATAAAACATATTTAATTTTCAGAAAAACACACATTCACTGGATGATGTCATCAGTGATGTCATTTGAGATGTCATCAGTGATGTCATGAGTGATGTCACTGACCATGTCATGAGTGATGTAATATGTGACGTCATCAGCAGTGCATTGCGGGCGCGCGAGTTATAGTTAGCTGAACTAACTATAACGGGGCAATTTCATTGGTTTTTTACGAGTAAAATGTCCAGCTAACTATAACATGTGTGAAACCTATGGTTTTTTCACTGAATTTCTAAGGTTTTTTAAATGCTAATTCCTAACTATAACGTGTGTGAAACCTATGGTTTTTTCACTGAATATATATATATATATATATATATACTTGTACTGTCATTTTGCTATAGTGAATCTAAAGAATTAAACAAAACAAATATAATGTAAAATATGTACTTTTAATTATTGTGTTACATTATACATACATATATGTATATATCTAAAATATACGTGTGTGTATGTATGTTTCTTTATATAGTTATATATTTATGTATAGAATTAAATATTAGGGAGATTCATTGAATTCATGCTATATTAATAGTATATAATAAAATATTTAAGATTTACTATCTTAAACTATGTATACATTAAGAAGCTATATTTGTGAATGTTTTGTAACAATATTAGAGTAAAACTGTATTCTTTTCTGATATTTTGAAACCGACCTTTACAAGGATAGAGACAATATTTTTAAAAACACTATTTTTGACATGACATTGGTGTTACACTATATTGTTGATTTCGATATTGTGTCAGTGATCCCCTGCCATTCCTGCCAGTTGGAAATTGGAAGTTGTGCCCGTAGATCAGACGTGTTGGGGTTCGTTCCTTCGGGGTCCTGGCCTCACACACTAGGTGACAATCTCACAGAAGCACCCCTGTGCTGATAATGCAATGTTTCCAAGTTCCCTGTGGTTTTATGAATCCCAGTCAATTAAGGTAACTTCCTCCGCTCACAGTATGTGACGCCAGCCAAGTAAATCCCCCACTCTGAGACAGCGCATCACTCCACTGCAGAAAACAACATATGTTTGACAATCTAGTACTCTAGCTGTTAATTATCACGGAAATTATTTAAATTGATTTTCAATCACAGTGCTCTACTTTCTGTTTGCCTCCAAAGTGAGCTCCTTTAGAGCTAACATATAATCCATTCCATTCCATCAGTGTTTGCGTTAACTAAGCGCATTGGCCGCCCTCTCCTCTCAAGTGGAAGAGCTTCCATTAACAGTTGTTGGACCATAATGTGGCTCTCCAGTCTTCTTTTGACTCATGATGAGAGAAAACACTGCCTTAATGGGTGGTGGCAAAGTGTACTGCTCAAGCTGAAGGCCACCGCGCTTTGAATAATTTTACATGGAAAGCATTGAATGTGAGTCACTGACCATGAAAGACAACCCATAATAGAAAACACTGTAATGCAGTACACAGAAATGTGAAGGGCAAACCCATGATGGGCTTTTAATAAAAAAAGAAACCTGCTCTGAAATAAAAGTGGAAGCAGATAATATATTCCAGAGAGCCCGACCCAGGGTTATGCAGGTGGGTGAAGGAGGTGGACTCCAGCACTCACTTTTGCGAAGCGGTTCTATTTTTCATCATCACACTTTGAATCCGTGCAAGACGAAGAAAGGCAGAGAAAGGAGGAAGAGAAGGATAGATAAGTGGCGTCGGCGGGCACAGGTAAGCGCGGTGAGGCAGGGTGGGGCAGGGCGTGGGAAAGTTGACAGATGATGAAATAGGTATTATTTATTTATTTTATGATACCTATGCCGTCGTCTGTTGACTCGCCCCCTCCCAACTGCAGCCCACCCCCTACCCGCCACACTTACCTGTGCCGGCCGCCGCTGTACAAAAGCAGGAATAAAGAGAACCTGCATAAATGAGCTAAAGAGACAGGAGTGGAGGGTGGTGGAAGAAGGAGGCATGAGGTGCAATCAAGATGAGAAATCCTTAGCTCTCTGTGCAGGGGGGAAACCCTGAAACCGGTCCTAGGATGCTTGTTTCCAGTCCAGGGAGGACCTGGCTTGGCAGTTCGGCTGGACTGTTCCCATGAGGCACAGTGTCAAGACTGATTTGCATATGGCCAGGTCTCAATTGGGGTGGCATGGTGAGCAAAAGAATGATGGATGTAACTCAGATCTCTTGACTGGGAGTGAATGTTTTGATTTGTTCTGCATTCTGTACATCAATTGTGTGTCTTTTGCTTTCTCACCCTAAGTGCACCGGGTATGCCCAGACGTGGGTCCTGGGCTCACTGTGCCACTGGATTCATGCTCTTCTGGCTGATGAGGGGTGAAACCCAAAAACCGGTCCTAGGATGCTGGTTTCCAGCCCAGGGAGGACCTGGCTTGGCAGCTCGGGCTGGACTGTTCCCATGAGGCACAGTGTCAGGACTGATTTGCATATGGCCAGGTCTCAACTGGGGTGGCATGGTGAGCAAAAGAATGATGGATTTAACTCAGATCTCTTGACTGAGGGTGAATGTTTTGATTTGTTCTGCATTCTATCCATCAATTGTGTGTTTTTTGCTTTCTCGTCCATCAATTGTGTGTCTTTTGCTTTCTCGCCGCTGTAGAAAAGCAGGAATAAAGAGAACCTGCAAGAGTGAGCTAAAGAGACAGGAGTGGAGGGTGGTGAAAGAAGGAGGCATGAGGTGCAATCAAGATGAGAAAGCCTTAGTTTGAGGCAATCCTGGCATCAGCAGCGTCAACAGTCAGAGATGTTATAAGGCGCCATCTTTGTTGCTGGTCTAGTCGTCAGAAGGACGATAGACAGCTACTTAAGGCGGGTAAACTCAGTGTTCAAGTCTTGACCTGACTGGCAGCGTGACTGTATTGCGCGCAGCGTTCTTAATGGCAACAGTGCAATTGTTTGTCCAGGATTTTTAAAGTTCCCGTTTTGGTATTTATTTTTAATTCTATTTTCAGTTTCCCCTGTTTTTAAACTGCTGGCCCCTTACCTGCACTCTAATCATGTAAAACTCACTGCTCTTTTAGCAGGTCCTTGCTACATAATCACTCCCACGGGGGACATATTGGTGGGGAGAGAAGGACGCCCTGTGGCGCCATCTTTGTTGCTGGTCTAGTCGTCAGAAGGACGATAGACAGCTACTTAAGGCGGTCATGCTGATGCGCAGCAGGCACGCGCAGCGGGTTCGCCGGATTTCCGCCGGAGTTACGCCTGAGTTCAGCCCGTCTGCGCCCGTCCGCGCTCGGTCGGGCTCAGGGGCGTGGTCTGCTGCTCCGAGAAATGTATTCTCCGCCAGAGACTTACATTATATAGACAATGGTATTCAGAAGTTAGATCCCATCATTACGATGAGGCTAGAGGATATGAATATCCTTCGACCACCCAGGGGGAAGTCAGGGACTGTCCCGCCTTCTTTGAAGTTGACTAGTCTGAATACAAGGTCACTTCATAAGCACTGTCTTGAAATTTTTACTCTTCTTCAGGAAGAGGATATTGATGTGTTGACTCTTACGGAGACATGGTTGGGCGATGACTCCCTGCCTGATATTATAGCCACCCTTCCCAATGATTATGATGTGGTATGGTATAACCGTACCGATAACGCTCGCTATTTTTTATAAAAAGCACTTAAAGGTCGTTAAAATAGCGGCCGAGTCTGTAGATCTATCTGATATTCTTGGTGTGAAAATTACTTTGAATAACTTATGCCTCGTGATTCTTACAGTCTACCGTCCTCCAAATTCCACACTAGCATTTAATGATTTATTTGCCCCTATCATGTCTGATTTATGTACAAGATATCAAAAAATTGTGGTAACCGGGGACTTCAACATGCACTGGGATAAAGCCCATAAGGATCCGGCAACTCGACACTTGGAGAATACTATATCTTCACTTGGTATTAAACAGCTCGTAGATGCCCCCACACATATCAAGGGGCATACCTTGGATCTTATTTGGACCTCAGACCCAAAGGTCATCCTTGTGGATATTCTACCCTGTGTCTGGTCGGATCATTATCTGGTGAACTGTGAGATTCCCATTGTAGGCTTCTTGGCTCAAAATCAATTAAATTTGAGGAAAGTTCGTCAGTGGATAAAAGTTGATTCACTATCCTTGACTATCCTCTTCCTGATCATGCCCAATCACTGGCCTCTAGTGGAGATTTGGATCAGGATTATAGAGACATAATGCGAATTTTGAGCCAGGCGATTGATCAGATAGCACCCGAAAAGCTACAAAAAGTAAAAAGAGTAGGAAAAGGGGCTCCATGGTTCACTCCGTTGTTGAGGGACTATAAAAAGAAGCTCCGCCATCTAGAAAGGAACTGGAGGAGAACAAAAGATGGCGTAGATCGGGAATCGTATAAAACCTCACTTAACTCATATAAAAAGTTGATCGTAGCTACAAAAGCAGATTTTTACTAAACCCGCATAAAGCAGTTGGAGAATATTCAGAAAGAAACATTTAAAATTCTGACAGAGTTGAGTAAAAAACCAGAAACGTCTGAAACCACAATATACGTTGATACCTTTCAACAGTTTTTTTTGGAGAAGGTTGAGACTATTCTCTCTGAGATTGAGCATAGTACTCTGAATGGTTCGCTTCCAGTACAGGAAGTTCAAACCTCTGTGGAAGTTTCCATATCAAGGTTCCCTGAGATAGATCCCATAGAGCTTGAGCAGCTCATGAGTAGAACCAAATCAGGTTCCCCGGCGGACCCGTGTCCCCACAGGGTCTTTCGCCTGGCATGTCCTATCTTAGAAGATCATATTATCTCCCTTCTCAATAGTTCAATGGAGACTGGTTATTTACCATCGAGTCTTAAGGAGGCCCGAGTTAAACCTCTGTTAAAAAAACCAGGAGCCGATTTGACCATTTTGAAAAACTATAGGCCGATATCCCAATTACCTTTCTTGTCCAAGGTCTTGGAGCAACATGTGCTGAAGTCCCTTTCTTTATTCCTGGAATCACACCATCTACTCCAGGAGCGCCAGGCAGGATTTCGTGCACATCACAGAACCGAGCTGGTGATGCTCTCGGTGCTGGATGAGCTTAGAGGTATGGCTGATAGTAAGAAACCAAGCGCCCTGATACTTTTAGATCTATCGGCGGCGTTTGATACTGTCAGCCATTCCCTGTTATTGGACAGATTGACCTCTTTTGGGGTAAGGGGCCCGGCCCATAAATGGCTCCAGTCCTTCTTGACGAGTAGGTCGCAGAGGATCCAAATGGGGGATTGTATTTCCGATATAGGCATTTTGGAGTGCGGAGTCCCTCAAGGCTCTGCACTGTCTCCACTGCTGTTCAATCTTTACCTACAACCGTTGATTGCATCTCTTGCGACTATGGGCTGTGGTGTGTTTAATTACACTGACGATACCCAGCTGCTGCTGAGTATTGATAATACGGCCCGGGCACAAACTAATGCCCAGAACATCCTCAGACATACGGTTGGCTGGATGACTGCAAACCAGTTGAAGATAAACCCGGACAAAACGGAGGTTCTGGTGGTTTCGACCTTAGCTTCACCTTGGAGTGACCTTTATTGGCCCCAGGAACTAGGCCCTACACCGACACCGTGTGATAAAGTAAAAAGTCTTGGTATCAAGATTGACAATGAGTTGTCAATGGCCAGTCAGATTGCCTCCGTAGTAGGGATGTGTACTGGGTTGATTAGACTGCTGCGTAAACTAGTTCCCCTTCTTTCTTTCTCCATGCTTCGAATGGTTGTTTCTGCTACGATTATATCGAGGCTGGATTACGGAAATGCTCTCTATTTAGGTCTGCCTAAAACCTTGACTAATAGACTGCAGGTTGTCCTGAATGATGCGGCGCGATTAATCTTCAGGCTACCTAGACGAACTCATGCTTCTCCTTTGCTGCTCAAATTACATTGGCTTCCTATCGAGCAGAGAGCGGAGTTTTAAGAGCTTATGTACGGTCCATAAAGCAATCTACGGACAGGCCCCTGCCTATATTAAAGAGCGCTTGAAGGTTTATAAGCCTAAACGAATTCTTAGGTCCTCTGATTCTCAGCTTTTGGTTTGCCCCCGATATAAGTTAGCAACCAAAGGTGGGAGAACCTTCTCGGTTCTGGTTCCACAGATATGGAATAAACTTCCCGAACCACTTCGGAGAGAAGTAAATCTCCTGCGTTTTAGGAAGCTGTTAAAAACGCTTCTATTTAGGGAGGCTTTTGGCTCATCTAATTAGCTGCACTGAACGCCTCTCTTTTTTGCCTTTCATACGCTCTGCATTACTTATGTTTGTCGTCGGTCTTGAGAGACCTGTAGGTGAGTTGGCGCTATATAAACCGAAGTTAACAATAACAATAACAATAAGGCATTGACCGGAATTAATCGGGGAGGGGGACTATGAGGTTGTAATAACTAGTACACATCTCAAAAATCTGATCCCTGTCTAAACACTTGTGTGCACAGGGATCGAAATGTTGCCCTTAACTCTTAATGAAGGCCTGTACAACAAAAACAGATTTTAGGGAAAAATCTGAGATCCAGTAATTTTAGGATATCAGAGGCGTTTCTGCGGCCATCGGATTATGAATACAGGATTTGGGTAGTATGTTCAAACACCACTTCTAGATACTGAAGACAATAGGAATTACTGTAACAACAGGATAACTTTGCATAGCCTGTGATTGGTTGCACCACATTGCTAGCCCTGCCCATTTCACCACTGAGGAGGCCAATGCTGCTCCTATGGCCCAGTATTCAGTAGGGAGGTTGTTTTGTGGAGTTTTGGAGAATTGGCTCACCCGTAGTTCATAGAGTTTCACGCTTTTTCCCTCCTTCGTGGTTGGATAGTTTTCCTTCAAGAGCATAAGATGGTGCCTGTAACTTCCAAGCATCTTGTATACGAGGGCACGCCTTGCTAATTTTTTTATCCTAATTAGTCTGAAAGTGTCTTATGCAAATAACTTCCAAGCTGTTTACCCGACTGCTTATTTTGCTAGGCTTTTTCTCACAAGTACTCAGAAACAGTGTTGCAATTAGTACGTTCTGGCGATTTTGTACATCAGCGCATACGTTGCTCATGTTTTCCTCATGATTAATTAAAGTCGGATTACACTCATGTACAAGATGCATGTAAAGTCCTAATTTGTACTAGACAGCCCATCTGGCATGGTACTTTGCAACCTTTGTGCATTTTTGCAGTATTTGTGACAAACCATCCAAAGGTATTGCATATTTCTGTGGAGAGAAGCAGTGATGTGACGTCAATCCCTGATGTCGTCTGGTACAGAGGGACCAGCCCCTCGAAGTCAGGCGGTCTGTTCATCCTAAAACATTTGTATTCTTGTCAATCATTTGGGTGAGGTGACATTTTAGAAGCCCCTAAGCGAATTTAGGGATGCATGTTCTCAGACAATGGCTTCCATGGATAGATGCATGGTAATAGGAAAGGGAGCGTGCTGAGGTGAGATGCTAGTTGTCAGGGAATGGAGGTTCCATTTGAGAGATGCCTGCTACCAGTCATGGATGAAGGGGGGACATGTATGCCTTCAGTAAGACGTCATCCATGTGGGAGAGGCTTGCTTTTGCAGAAGAAGTGACTCCTGGGGTAGATGCATGCACATAGAAAACAAGCGATTCCTGAGACAGGCATGCTCTCGAGAAGAAGTCCTACCAGGGGAGATGTTATGTTATGTTCATATTTTTTAAAGGGCAAAGGTTACTCAAGTACTGAGCATCCCCGACTTAGGACTGCCCTATCCAGAGACAAAGGTCAGAAGAGAAGAAGAGAAAAACTTCAGAGAATGACAACTGAGCCATAATCAAAGGAAGTCAAGCAGACACTAGCAAAACAACGAAGGGTAGGTCAATCTAAACAACCACGTTTAAAGTTTCTTCCAGAATGTCAGTTCAAGGGGATCTTGTCTCCGGTGAAGGGGCAGGGTGTTCCACAGCTTCGAGGCCTGAAAGCCGAAGGAGCAACCTCCAAAACAGGATCTTTTGATGCACCCTCATAGGGAGGAAGTGACTCATAGAGAGATCCCATGTCCTTAGGAAAGAACCACCTCCTTTGGAGCTGCAGCCTTGTAAGGAAGAAATGACCCTTGCCATTTGGGGGAATAGGTTAGTGATCGGAGAGATTAATGATTTTAGGGAAGAGGGGTCTTCTGCGACAGATGCATGACCTTAAGAAGGGAATGTTTCATATGGAAAGGTATGCTCTTAGGGAAGGCATATATGTTATTACAGAAAGGGCTCGCCATTCACCAGATGCCAGCTTCCTAAGAAATACTGACTGAAGATGCATCATGTGATGATGTGATGGTTTTAGATCCTATTTACCCAGAGGCCCTGATTACGTCGACTTAGAAATAGGATTGAAAGTTATTGTACCCAATAGATTCAAACACAGTGTTTGGATTTTGCCAAGAGTTAAAAATACCTCCCAATTAAGACAATTGCGTTCGAGCCGTGTCTAACCAGCAGATGCTGGTGCTCACCACATGTCCCATTCTTTACTTGCCATTGTTTCCCTAATACCTTTCAACAGGTTTGACCTGAGAAAATGTACCATTGTGAAAACCAGGGGGGCGTGCGGTGCTATCACACAACACGGAATTACGGTAAATGCAGTCACAGGCGCTCCAGACATATTGTAATTATGTGGCTGGCCGTGGCCAGGGCCCAATCAGGGCAAGCCTGCGGATAAATACCTGTGCATGCAGTCAGTGTAAAAAAAGAATGCACTGCAATGTTTAAAACGGAGATGAATCCATTAGTCAGATGAGCGGCGCGTGCATTGAGCGCTACAATAACAGATTCAGACTACAACAGGAGCGAATTAGCATAAAGCATGAGCACGCGCTTCACCGTGACACGCGGAAATGAAGAGCGCAGTCACCGCAGGTCAATATTAGTCCTGGAGGGCTGCGCACATTAGGCCCTCAATCAATAGCAACATAAACAAGCCCTTTATTCACCGAGGAATAACCAGCGCAGGCCTTTACTGCTCCCTCACGATCGGGGCCTCCTAGCTCTGGATGGGGCTGTCATCAGATGCACAGCCAGGCGCGTGGACGCTCTGCCAGGCTTATGTATGTGACTGGGTTAGTTATTGTCCGCCTCATTGAGCTCTGACTGTTCTATGAAGCCAGCATGGGGACCCCAGAGTTGTTGCAAGCCATGTTGATGGCCCTAGGCCAAATTATTGTTTACAGCCCTCTTCCAATGTGTCCATATTTGATGCTCCTAGGCACAGTGGGAAAGGAACTCACTCTGCTGACGTGGATTTTGGCCGCTGTCAATGACTTGACATGGTTTTAACGTAAAACACAATAAGCCAGGTTTACTAATAATAAAAAAAAAATGAAACTTACCTGCTGGTCGCCAGCGCCGCTGTCTCTCCTCGCAGGAACAGGAAGCACCCAGGTTTCCAGACGCCCCAGCCAATCACGACGCTACTAATAGCAGCGTCGTGATTGGTCTGAGTGCCGTGGTTCGGTGCTCCGACAGGGGGCTGGGAGTCGGGGCATGTTCTCCACTAGGGCGGCCCAACAGTCATGCGCACTTTAGGTGAAGCAGTAGCCACGCCTCCTCCCTGTGACTCGGAGAGTACAGCCCCAGCCCGCCCTAACCAGGCAGCTTTGGAATGCAAAAAATAAAATGACAATAACTTTAATAATTAGCATTTTATTTTTTCCTTTGCACTGCTATAAAGCAATGGGGTGACGCTCCTCCGCCTTAGCCCTATGTTTTTGACACTGCCCCAGATTTAAAACATAGCGTAAAACTGGGAAAGTGCCAAAACTAACGCCTTCCCAAAACAGGCATAACAAGGAGAAATGTTTCCATTTCTCCTCATTTTTCCTGTTTCCACATGTGCTGCATTCTGCATCACAAATTGAATGAGAAAAACGCCTCCATTGATTGTTTTTGTGCAGGAAGGGGTTCCTTCCTGCACAATCTTGCAGACCCTGCAGATACGGTGCATTCCAGCCCTTTTCGTTTAACGTAGGGCAGTGCAGCTAGAAGGTTTGTGGCACTGCCCTGCTCCAAAATATTATGTAAGCACATTGCGTCAAAAGGGCAGTTTAAATTGGTAAACAAACGACATCCAAATGTGATTATCAAATATATCTGTGCATGTTGTGATAGACAGGTGCAAGGGAACATTAACATTAAAGCAATAGAAATACAAGATTATGTTTTCACACATGGCAATGACTATGCGCATACAATTTTAGTAGTCCTCACCTTAGCAACAAGAAGTTTTAAAAAAGCACACTCACAGTCAAGCCGCCTAAACACGGCACTCTGTTCATTCATCACCCTGAGATTGCTATTTCTGAGATCAAATACTGTCATGATAGGTTAGGCAGGCTCATCAATTGTCACCAAAATGTAGTGACGAGCTTCTGCACCAGTCAGTTAGTATTCTTCAATATTATTTCAGTGGACAACAGGGCCATGGAGTCACTGAGTCTGCCCAGAAGTAACCGCCATCTACAGTGTTAGAACTTTGGTTACCTTTGACACAAAGGTCATCTTCTTCGCATATGAACATTCTGAGATGAACAGTGGTCAGGTAACATCGCCGCTACTAGATGTTGCAATGTATACCCAGTGCTTAATTTGTAAAAAAAAAAGCAAAGTCCCAGGGCCCTTGCCAGGAGGCCACTGCATCTTGCACCACCCATTGCCCCAGACTTTGCTGGCATTAACAACTAGACGTGATGCTTCTGCAAGGGTGACAATTTGGACTATTCCAGGCCGCCCACAGCTATAAGAATGATTTGGACAGCTGGTATTAGTCATTCTTAATGTTCAAATAATTGTTAAACACCTGGTGCTGTGCCCATTTCAAAACAAGACAGATGGTGCCACCTGGTGGTGGACAGTCATAAGTACTGGTGCCGACAATAAAGTGCCAGTGCCGAACACCGAAAGCCACCGGCTCAAATTAAGTCGGAGAGCATGCTCTTTGGTAAAGCTATCGACCATTGGTCGCACGATTGGTGGCCTTTTAGGCTTGGCTCATGTCCTGCCCCAAAGAACGTGGTCCGTAATCTAGGGTTCTATGTGGACGACTGTCTATCCATGCGTGCCATGTTAACCATGTATTTGGCACATGTTTTGGTGTTATGTGAAGCCTACGAAAGGTTTTTAAATGGCTCCCCATGGAAGCACGAAAACCCTTGACACAAGGATTGATCATCAATAGAATGGGTTATGGCAACGCACTATTTCTGTCAATAAATGAAGATCTTATAAATAGACTTCAGGTTCTACAGAACACTGCTGCCAGATTAGTCCGTGACCGCCCATACAGATCTTCTTCTGCAGCATGTTTAAACACTCTTCACTGGCTCCCAGTGAAAAAACGAAGTCTTTTTAAAATACTATGTCTTACTCATAAGCATATGTATGGAACTGGTCCAAAATACTGGCTGACAAAGTTACATTGGTATCACCCATCCAGGATGCTACGCTCCAGCGATGCGGCATTGCTGACCCCATTTAGAATCAACATTGTCAGGCAAGGAGGCCGTTGGTTCTCCTTTTTGGCACCATCATCCTGGAATAAAATGCCTTTCTACCTTCGTAGCATTCCAGAACACAGTAATTTCCGTAAAGAGTTGAAGACCTGGCTTTTTGGAAACTAGATCTGGTCCGTTTATCAGAGCCGTCTGCAAGCGCCATGAGACTCGTGTGAGTGATATGTCGCGATACAAATGCTCCTGACTTGACTTGACTTGACTCTCTGACACATCACCTTGCTTGTAGATCTCTCGGCCATCTACCATCAGATTTTGCTGACCCTCTTACTGTTTCATAAAGTCCTAAAACTTCCTATCTTTATGCAGACATGTAAGTTTTTCCTCCCGTAGTATGCATGATCTTCACAAAATGAGCAAATCTCATGAAGTACGCTGGGTTCGCACAAGAGGAGCTTCTGTGTGAAATCCCTGATTTCAAGGCATTTTTTAGCCGAGTATAATTTTTTATCGAGTCAGAACTGAAGAAGAGCTAAGCAAGGTGTGCGCACTCGTACAATTACCAAGTGCTAAACAGTTGAGGCCAAAAAATCAAAGCAAGCTACCCAGTGGCATAGCGGGGGGGAGGGGGGAGGGGCACAGGGGGGGTTATCCCGGGCGCAAAATTCTTTATGGCACAAAATTGAGGGCACTATTTGCAAATTGCACCACGCAATACTTGCCTAGCTCCCGGCACTGGCAACCCACGCTACGCCGCTGAAGCCTCGCACTCACATACATGGTGCCCCGGAGCTACTAGCATGGCATGGCATACAATGAACAACTGGGCAAGAGATGGACTGGCACAAAAAATGCTCAGGAGTTATCAGTTCCCAACTAACACACACAGCATAAAGCTATATGAGGTGTATACATAGGAAAAATAGGAAACTATTCAAATTATGGGATAACAATTATGGGGAACTGTCAGGAACTACCCTGTTATGATAAAAACTTCACAACCCATAGTTATTTATCGATCTGTTTATTCTTTTTTAATTTTTGGATTCACCTCTGTTTCTATACCGCCCTTGTGAATTTAAGCTAGAGAGCACTTGAAAAATTGGAAACATAAAACAAATTAATAAACATTTCGGGCACTTTCTTGTTTGTGGTTCGTCTAGGGCCATTTAATGTGACACTTTCTTGCTTGAGACATTTCTGGAGTTCACCGTCACGGAGCACAGGTCCTGGGGTTGCAGTGCTGTCTTGGCCCTGGGGTTGCAGTGCTGTCTTGGCCCTGGGGTTGCAGTGCTGTCTTGGCCCTGGGGTTGCAGTGCTGTCTTGGCCCTGGGGTAGCAGTGCTGTTGCAGTGCTGTCTTGGCCCTGGGGTAGCAGTGCTGTCTTGGCCCTGGGGTCGCAGTGCTGTCTTGGCCCTGGGGTAGCAGTGCTGTCTTGGCCCTGGGGTAGCAGCGCTGTCTTGGCCCTGGGGTAGCAGTGCTGTCTTGGCCCTGGGGTTGTAGAGCTGTCTTGGCCCTGGCGTAGCAGTGCTGTCTTGGCCCTGGGGTTGCAGCGCTGTCTTGGCCCTGGGGTTGCAGTGCTGTCTTGGCCCTGGTGTAGCAGTGCTGTCTTGTCCCTGGGGTAGCAGTGCCCTGGGGTTGCAGTGCTGTCTTGGCCCTGGGGTAGCAGTGCTGTCTTGGCCCTGGGGTAGCAGTGCTGTCTTGGCCCTGGGGTAGCAGTGCTGTCTTGGCCCCGGGGTTGCAGTTCTGTCTTGGCCCTGGGGTAGCAGCGCTGTCTTGGCCCTGGGGTAGCAGCGCTGTCTTGGCCCTGGGGACGCAGTGCTGTCTTGGCCCTGGGGTTGCAGTGCTGTCTTGGTCCTGGTGTAGCAGTGCTGTATTGGCCCTGGGGTAGCAGTGCCCTGGGGTTGCAGTGCTGTCTTGGCCCTGGTGTTGCAGTGCTGTCTTGGCCCTGGTGTTGCAATGCTGTCTTGGCCCTGGAGTAGCAGTGCTGTCTTGGCCCTGGGGTTGCAGTGCTGTCTTGGCCCTGGGGTCGCAGTGCTGTCTTGGCCCTGGGGTAGCAGTGCTGTCTTGGCCCTGGGGTAGCAGTGCTGTCTTGGCCCTGGGGTTGTAGTGCTGTCTTGGCCCTGGCGTAGCAGTGCTGTCTTGGCCCTGGGGTTGCAGCACTGTCTTGGCCCTGGGGTTGCAGTGCTGTCTTGGCCCTGGTGTAGCAGTGCTGTCTTGGCCCTGGGGTAGCAGTGCCCTGGGGTTGCAGTGCTGTCTTGGCCCTGGGGTAGCAGTGCTGTCTTGGCCCTGGGGTAGCAGTGCTGTCTTGGCCCTGGGGTAGCAGTGCTCTCTTGGCCATGGGGTTACAGTGCTGTCTTGGCCCTGGGGTAGCAGCGCTGTCTTGGCCCTGGGGTAGCAGTGCTGTCTTGGCCCTGGGGATGCAGTGCTGTCTTGGCCCTGGGGTTGCAGTGCTGTCTTGGCCCTGGTGTAGCAGTGCTGTATTGGCCCTGGGGTAGCAGTGCCCTGGGCTTGCAGTGCTGTCTTGGCCCTGGTGTTGCAGTGCTGTCTTGGCCCTGGGGTTGCAGTGCTGTCTTGTCCCTGGGGTTGCAGTGCTGTCTTGTCCCTGGGGTTGCAGTGCTGTCTTGGCCCTGGGGTAGCAGTGCTGTCTTGGCCCTTGGGTTGTAGTGCTGTCTTAGCCCTGGGGTAGCAGTGCTGTCTTGGCCCAGGGGTAGCAGTGCTGTCTTGGCCCTGGGGTTGCAGTGCTGTCTTGGCCCTGGGGTTGTAGTGCTGTCTTGCCCCTGGGGTAGCAGTGCTGTCTTGGCCCTGGGGTAGCAGTGCTGTCTTGGCCCTGGGGTTGTAGTGCTGTCTTGGCCCTGGCGTAGCAGTGCTGTCTTGGCCCTGGGGTTGCAGCACTGTCTTGGCCCTGGGGTTGCAGTGCTGTCTTGGCCCTGGTGTAGCAGTGCTGTCTTGGCCCTGGGGTAGCAGTGCCCTGGGGTTGCAGTGCTGTCTTGGCCCTGGGGTAGCAGTGCTGTCTTGGCCCTGGGGTAGCAGTGCTGTCTTGGCCCTGGGGTAGCAGTGCTCTCTTGGCCATGGGGTTTCAGTGCTGTCTTGGCCCTGGGGTAGCAGCGCTGTCTTGGCCCTGGGGTAGCAGTGCTGTCTTGGCCCTGGGGATGCAGTGCTGTCTTGGCCCTGGGGTTGCAGTGCTGTCTTGGCCCTGGTGTAGCAGTGCTGTATTGGCCCTGGGGTAGCAGTGCCCTGGGCTTGCAGTGCTGTCTTGGCCCTAGGGTACCAGTGCTGTCTTGGCCCTGGTGTTGCAGTGCTGTCTTGGCCCTGGGGTTGCAGTGCTGTCTTGTCCCTGGGGTTGCAGTGCTGTCTTGTCCCTGGGGTTGCAGTGCTGTCTTGGCCCTGGGGTAGCAGTGCTGTCTTGGCCCTGGGGTTGTAGTGCTGTCTTGGCCCTGGGGTAGCAGTGTTGTCTTGGCCTTGGGGTAGCAGTGCTGTCTTGGCCCTGGGGTAGCAGTGCTGTCTTGGCCCTGGGGTAGCAGTGCTGTCTTGGCCCAGGGGTAGCAGTGCTGTCTTGGCCCTGGGGTTGCAGTGCTGTCTTGGCCCTGGGGTTGTAGTGCTGTCTTGCCCCTGGGGTAGCAGTGTTGTCTTGGCCTTGGGGTAGCAGTGCTGTCTTGGCCCTGGGGTAGCAGTGCTGTCTTGGCCCTGGGGTAGCAGTGCTGTCTTGGCCCTGGGGTAGCAGTGCTGTCTTGGCCTTGGGGTTGCAGTACTGTCTCGGCCCTGGGGTAGCAGTGCTGTCTTAGCCCTGGGGTAGCAGTGCTGTCTTGGCCCTGGGGTAGCAGTGCTGTCTTGGCCCTGGGGTAGCAGTGCTGTCTTGGCCCTGGGGTAGCAGTGCTGTCTTGGCCTTGGGGTTGCAGTACTGTCTCGGCCCTGGGGTAGCAGTGCTGTCTTAGCCCTGGGGTAGCAGTGCTGTCTTGGCCCTGGGGTAGCAGTGCTGCTTTGATTGCAGAAAAACACCTGAGGACTTCAAAGTTTTTGTTTGTTTCCAGCAGTGGGTGTAGTGAAATGTCTCACATCGGTACAGTGAGAGCTGCTGTACTACCAGGCATGACCATGTCCATGCAACCTCGTGGGTGACCAGATTACGGGCATTGTACTAATGGTAGAGCCAGTGGCGGCTGCCTCTGAACAGGGGTGGTTGGGCGAGGGGGGCAGGATGAAAAAAAAGAAAAATAAACTCACCTGCTTTGCTGCCGCATCCGCCTCATGCCTCTCCTCCATCTTCTTGTCTTCTCTCCGGCTGCTGCCTGAAGCCTGCACCGGAAGCACCCAGGCTGGGCATGTTCTCCAGGGGGCAGTGCAACACAGCACATTGGCGAACATTCCAACAATGCATGAACCTAAAGGGCCTGTCAAAGCGTCATGCACATTTAGGGAGGGAGTGCAAACCACTTCTGCTCACTCTACGGGAAGCCCGCTCTGCCCCACCCCACACAGAGTCGCAAAGGAAAATAGAATGATAATAACGTCTTGTTATTATCATTTTATTTGTATTTTCCACTGCTCAACGAGCAGTGAGGCAACGCTCCTCCATCTTATCGGAGGGGCCGCCACTGGGTAGAGCATCTTTACACGGTGACATGACAGATCTGCACTGCCATCTGCACTATCTGACCAGTGTAAAATGATATTTGCATTGACTGAGCTGAACAAGAATGATGTTAGTACTGACTGAAAAAGAAATTTTGAACTGCACATGGTGCAATACCGGGTGCGATTGCCTACCCACCATTGCAAATTCGCTTACTCACCAGTGGAAAGCATGTCATTTAGTACCTGGTGCTTTCCACATTATACCCAAGGGTCATATTACAAAAACATTGCTCTCAGTGCTTAATTTGTAAAAATATAAGGGGCATATCAGCAATAACCGGCGATAATTATCGCTAAGCGCACTTAGCGCTAGGATAATTATCGCCGGCTAGCGTGGATTTTTATCGCTGAGATAGCGTGCTATTAGCAACGCTTATCTTAAAAGCGATAAAAATCCTAGCACTAACTGCCAAACATGAGATTATCGCTGGAAACCCAGCGATAATCCCACGAAGTTTGGCGATAGCTTTGCTGATAGGGCCTCACATACTTAGCCATGAAATCCACCTTTCATAGGATATCATGGCTAAGTCAGTTTCAAAGCAGGTGTAAGGAAAGTAGCGATAACAGAGGTTATCACTACTTTTCTTGTCGCTATGCTGCTTTGCGTGAGGCTTGATAATAGGAGAAATGTCGCTTAGCGACATTTCTCCCGTTATCCTGGGGAGGAATGCCCACTTTGCATCTCATTAGAGATGCAAAGATGGGCGTTAGGAATTCAGGCGCTAAGGCAAGGTTTCATGCGATAGCGTGACCTTGCTGATATAGCCATAAAACTATCGCCGCTTTTCGAGCCGAAAACGGCCGCAAAAGCGGCGATAATTTTTTATCGCCGCCTTGTAGATATGCCCCTAAGTGCCATGGCCCTCCTCGGGAGGCCACTACAGCTTACATCACTCATTGCCCCTGCTAGCACCACCACTGACAGAACCAACACAAGTACTAACCATGACACCCTACAAGTGTGATAATTCAGACTATCCCATGCCCCCAAGACTATAAGTATGGCTTGGGCAGTAGGTATTAGTCACTTTTGGTGAATATTGAATCAATAAACCACTGTTGTTGTGATCATCTCTAATTTAGACAAACAGCGTCACCATATGGCAGACTTTCATAAGTGCCGATGTTGATAGGTATGTGCTGGTGCTGAGCACCAGAAACCATCGTTTCAAATAAAGCACTGATTGCTCTAGGGCAAAATATAACATTTGGTCTTTTGCACTGTTTTGCTCATACAATGGGAAACAGATTATGCTTCATTCCATAATACATATTTTTCTGCCAGGGCAAAACTGAATAAAACTGTAAAGAAGATGTAAAAAGGTCATATTTGTTTATAAAAAACATTTTATATGAAAATACAGATTCTAAGAAATAAATAACATTAATAAGAAAAAAATGATCAAATGGACTGTGCCTCAATGTTCATTTCATATTTCAAATCTGAAAAGTGGAGAAAATTGTATCCATCAGACACCTTATTATGTAGGCAAAGTAGCAATGTAGAACCTTCAGCTTGCTTACCTGTTTGTCCTGATTTAACCTTTTTTGTGTTATAATCTGGAACAAACCATTTCTCCTACGTTGTCTGTTATACAAAAAGGAAGCAAAACACCCCTGGCATATTAGGCAGCAGCCCATCACAGTGATCATGAAATGTATGTTTGATATCAAAGAGAAGAGTTTATCATTTCCAGTATGGTACATGCTATGAGCTAACAGTCAGAACTAGCTATATGTCTCAGAGACTATGATTGGGCCACTGGGAGAGGCATAGGTCCCTAAACTCCCAGTCATAAAGAAACCTCTTTAAGCAAAGGGTTTGGAGAAGTGATGCAGTCCACAACAAAAATGGCAATAGGACGTCAGAGCAAAAGAAAGAAAAAGTGCAAGAGAAAAGGAGAAGACGAGAATTCTAGGGACGAATGCCCAGAACAAGCACATTAGTTGTGGCATCTGCACTCCTTTTTCTTTGTCATGTAATGGTCCCCTTTGTCCTGTATTTTGCCCTCATACTGGGCATATTCCCAATGAAGGTTGAGGGGGAACCCTTGCATGGTACATGGAGGGTTCCCCCTCCAGATTCAATCAGGAGGTCTCAGGCCAGAGTACTGTGCTGAGGGGGCCCCCCTGCAGCTCCGGGCCACCTGCACCGCGGTGGCCTATGTTATGCTGCTGCCTGGCATTGTGGGTATAAGCAGGAGCTGCCCTGCAGCTTCAGGATTATCTCTTGAACTTGGATCTGCATGGACCCTTGGACCATTTTTCTGTTCTGAGTCCTGAGAGTAGTGCCAGAGTTTAGCCCAATTTTTCCTGGCTGGGACTAAAGCTGAAGGCTTTGCAGGAGTTCCATTTGTGTGCTGTGTTGGGGACGTTAACTTTGTGGAGACCCCAAGCCAGCAGAAGGAGATCTGAGACTAAGGAGAGCTTGAAACCTCCTCTAGCCCTTATTACGAGACTAGAGGCAAGCAGCGGAGGAATCAACCTCAATGACAAACAATGTTTGTGAAGATCTCCTGATCCAGTTACACCCATCAACAGAAGTGAAGATGAACTGCCTGAGGTTGATTGCTACATTTGCAGGTGATTCAAGTGGTGATTCTGACTGGCAAACAAACGCTGGTTCATTGATTCTTGTTATTTAACCATTTTTGCTGGCTGCTTCCTTGACTTTCCTGAATGTAGCGCCCACACCTGAGTTTGACGTAGCCAGCTAGGAGCAACCAGAGAGTCACTGGCATAACAAAACTTGAGGGGGTCCCCTGCAATGTATGAGGAGGGGCCACCTCTAGACTTAATCAGGAGCTCTCCAGCTAGAGTATTGTGCTGAGGGGGCTCCCTGGAGCTTGGGGGGCCCCCACTCCGTGGAAGTGCGGGGGCCTGTGTTACGCCATTTCTGAGAGTCCTCATTGTCTCTTTTGAGCCTGGTATACTCTGTGCCTGATGCCCACCTGGACACCCTGAGGTCAACATATCACCCCAGTGATTGTAAATTCTACATGTACATCCCCCTACCCAATGTCCCTTTCTCTGCCAGTACCATTGACACTGTAGTTGCCAATGAGTATTGTTTACTTTATGTTGCGTAGATGATTGCAAACCTTTATTATTGCAATCCCTTATCAATATTTATATATACAAGGTAATCCATTTTTGTAGCAAAAGCCGTCTAAATCTTCGCAAACATCAGGCATGTTTGAACATCGTCTTTCCATAACCATACCACATTGCAGTAGTCCATTTCTATTTGTGCATACCAAGCTGCTCCAACATTATAACTTTGTAATCAATAGTCCTTTCTAAGGATCGGAACTGTGCAAACATCATGAAAAGTGTACAAAAGGGGTCCCTTGCCTCGTGGCATTCCCATATACTGTACATAGGTTACCAGTTTTCGCTTAAAATCGAAATTTTCCTTGTAAGGTTAACCATTAATCACATAATTACTGTTAGAATTGTGGATTGTGGCCCAGATTTACTATAAATTTGCGGCAGGGTTTGTCAGTTTTGTGGCGCAGCACTGATGCAAAATAATTTTTTGCATTTACTAAGCCACACAAAGCCACTTTGTGTGTCTTTGAAGCTTATTTACAAAAAAGTACTGGAGGGTAGAGCTGTGGCCAACTTTGCAGCGGCGCGCTCTGGCATTTTGAAAACACAGGGATGCGGCATATTCACAAGAATACGACACATCCCCCGTTTTCCCTAGCGCTGGCACAAAAATGCTACCTAACACCAGCGCAGGCACCCTGCCGCTCTGTCGCAAAGGTGCCTGCGCTGCAGGGGCTATAGTTTATGTGCAGGAATGGACACTTGCTCTTTCGCATACATGGAAAGATCAAAAAACAAGGAGGAATTAATTATTTCTCCTTGTATCACCATTCTAATGCCTGGTATTCCATGGCATTAGTTTTTTGTGCTGCCTCAGCCTTATAAATCTGGGGAAGTGTCACAAAGCAATAGGTTTTTCGGTGAAACGCCCACACCAACACTCATTGCACACCCCTTTGCCACAGAGGACTGCGGCGGAAAGGGGCATATTTATAAGGTAGAGTTAAGCCACGCTAAGTGGCTTAGAACCACCTTGTAAATATTGAAAATGGTGCTAAGCCACCATAGTGTCAAAAAAAGTGAAGCTCCGGTGGCGATAGGGGCTTGTAAATATGCTCCTTGTGCGGTTTAGTAAATACAAACTATGGTGCAAAGGTGCCTGCGTTGGCTCTAGCAAAAAGAAATAGCAGAAATGTGCCATATTTTTCTAAATAAGGAGCATTTTTCGATCTCTCCCTTTCCCTCAACGCAGCACAGCAAGTTCCCAGTTGACCCCGTTGCGAATACTTTTTAATAATAATTAGACATTATTAAAGATGCTATGGAAAACACACCTTGGCGGGACCCTGACACTTCATTGAAGCTCAAGTAATTGTGTAGCACTGGATCTATAATCACCCCACAAACCTCCCCTCATTTAAGCCTGGGAGACTCACCTATGTCTTCCAGGAGAGTCAAAGAAGCCTAGGTGAAACTCACAGTCCTATAGACCTGTTATCTTGAATGTGGGTTACCAGACACCCTCCGGTTTCTTCCTTTAAGAGATTTTAGGATGCTTTGATTTCAAGCTCCTAAGAGTCTGGCCATTCAGATGGCAAAAAACAAGGCATGGTGAGAGACTGTAATTGAAGCATTAGCATTCAGGCACTATACATGAGATGAGCTTGCTGCATATTTGAGAGTTATTCAAGCAATAAAAACACTACGAAGTTTGAACTATGATGCAACATGGATTAGACAATGTGTGGGTTATGGTGGAGACTCAGCAGGAGGCACTGGTGCTTGGCTTCAGTTGAGGACCTTTCAGCCCTTGACCTTGAGCAATTTGCCTGACCTGCATTATATTTAGTTAGACACATAACTTAGGGGTTGTTTAAAGCTTCAGATTATCAGATTTATGCGACCTGGGAGATAGCCCCACTGTTTCAGGTTTAGTCTTGTGAAATAGCTCTACAATCTGATGCCTGAGCACTTACGTTCCATATCACAAGTGGGATAGCTTTGCAATCTGCGGCTGCCACATGTAGGCTTTCTTTACAGGCTGAGAGTGAGTGAGCACCACTGTGTGAAGCACCCTGGCTGTGAATTATGGTTACCTGAGGGCTGCCTCTGCTGTTTAAAATGCATTACAACTCTCCCCTCTGGGCATAGACTCCACAGAGTAGGCCATTGGCAGCCATCATGGTGAAGCCTTATTTCCACGCAATGAGACTGCTGTAAAATAACAAGCATTGGAAAATTCACTTGGACTCTGCAATGGCCTTGTCAAGGTGAGTGTCTTTCAGCCATGTTGTCTAGCAGCACATCTGCTGTTCAGCATGGCTGAAAGTTACTGAAAGCCCAGAATCACAGGATGTTGAGTCAACACCGAGTCTCATCGCCCCCCATTATGAGTTTATCGTCCTGCCCCGCCAAACACAAAAAAGCTCTATGTGTGGCCTGAGCTGGCCGCATCATAGCGCTTTTTTCAGTGACTTTCAGCCATGCACAGTCTTCTCATCGGGGATGCAATTTCAAATGTTGCAGCAATGTTATCAGCAATGTTATGCAGCCTGTCATGAGTGAGGTAACATGTGGGGTAATTAGGTGTGAACGATGACAGCATGAGTCATAGTTACAAGAGATAACTATACCTGGTGAATTTCAGTGGTTTTCTGAGTTTAGAATGATACGTTGTCACTGAAATTTTCCCCTAAATATAATGTCACTTTAAAATTTGTTTTTTTTAGTGAATTTGTAGCATTTTTATTTTACTATAAAGTAATATTTTATTATCATACGAAAATCCAAACCCTGCAAGCATAGCCAAAGGCTTTGTGCCATGGGGTGTTGGCCACAGGGCCAGGCACTGCTCCCAACTCCCCCCCCTCATGGGCAGCCAAACCCCACCAGCCATGCCCTTCAGTGCAGCGGCAGGTGCTGGCTAAAGGGCCTGGTCAACCACCCACAGGCAGCTAATCCCCTGCTTGCAGCTTAAATTCGGCTACAGGGCCTAGCATTTCAGCAGCTAACCCTACGTCACACAACACATTCACAGAACCCCTTTCCCGAGCCACAAGTGGCTCTGGGGACCCCATCCCCCAGGGTCTTCTTTTAAAAATAAGGGTTGGTGGTGCGCAGCCCCCATCCCTGAGACTTAAGGACCCCGGAGCTACCATCCCAGTGAGCATTTATTTTTAAAATTAAGGGGAGAGAGCGAGTGGCCCTCCTCTCCGAGCCATAAGGGCCACAAGTTCTCCACAAGGCTAATTGTGCCAATGAGGGATTTCCCAGTGCCCACCATCGGCACCCACAAAACATTACTTTGGGGCTGCATGGGGAGCCCCAGGGTTCCTGCAGCATACCAAGTGCTGGCAGGAGACAGTACTTTGTCCTTGCTCCCGTCCAGTGGGAGGAGCTGTTTTCAACTGTTCCAGCTAAGCGGGAGCAAAGTGGAGTTCCGTGCCCGAGAGAGTGCAGGCAGAGAGTGCGGGTAGAGCATGCTCACACTCTCCTGGGCATAGAACTAGTGTTGAGGGAGTGGGCTCCCTGGGACACTGTATGGTATTGTATTGTCGCTCAGGGGTTAGGGTCCTGGGGCAGATGCAAGCATGGGAAAGGGGTACATGGACCCCTTTGCTGTTTACAATTATTTGGCCCCAGGGTATGGGGTTCCCAGGGCCCAAAAAAGGACCAAGGTGGAGAGCTGCATACCTCACTCTCTTTATATAATTAGATTTGGCCCTGGGGATGGAGATCACGGGGCCCATAAGTGGCTAGGGGAGTGGGGCCGCATGGCCTCCTCCCTTTATATTTATATTTGGCCCCAGGGATGGGGTCTGAGGGACCCTGCCTGAACCATAATGGGGGGGCCCACTCACGCACCCAGCTATACTTAAGAAACTATTTTAAAGAAATCGTGGGTGTGTTCTTTTTTTGTTTTAAAAAGTCATGATCCCACAAGAGTGCCATGGCATCGATCACAACGTTTTTTTAAAACATTACTTTGAACCCGGACAATGGGTGTGGGGGTTATTTTGGGACACCACCACAAGGGCTAGAGGGGCAGGGTATCCCTAATCTCCCTCTTTACATTATGTTTTTTTGAAACTATGTCCAGGACCAGGTACTAAGTCCCTGGAATCCTGTAATGGCTACTGCAACATTGGCTAAGATGTAGCGGCCAGCCAATCAAAGCACTGGAGCATGATGGCCCAAGAGTAAAAAAGGCACTGCGCAAATCAGAAGGCTCTAATTTATTAATTAGTTTTGAGGGACTCTTGAGAGTGTCCCTTAAACCCAACTGTTCAGATATAAAAAATGTTTGTAGCTTAATATTTTAAAAGCTAACTACTAAATGGAGGTACACCAAATAACAAAAGCAGTCTTTCTGGACCAAGATCTAGCTTCCTGACAAATTTTGTCTTATTCCATTCAGCAGCCTTTTTGCGGTAGTGCGTCTTTAAAAAGTTTAGGTAAAATGCATGGGGATTTTGTGTTTTGGGACTCCCTCTTTTTCTTGCTCCCTGCTTGACTAATCACCCAAAACATTCCATGCTCAAACTAGGAAATAAAGAGAAAGGTTTTACAAATTTCCTATATAGAGTCAAGATACAAAGCTGAAGAGTTTCACATTATTGTGGTAGTGAGTATTCTGGATACAATACTATTACAGGATGGTACTTCGTCACTTGATATCGGGACATGCCTCGCTTGGATCACAGTGGAATCATTACATGAGAGATATTAATCAATAAATAAGCCAGTAGCCTTGCGGGATCTGTAAGGAGATACATAACAGACTGAATTCTTTGATGTTTGTCTCAGATGAAATTGTACGTCTAAATTTAGAACCCTGATGTGGGACAGGATATTGAGAGAAAAGGATATTCCCCTTTGTTCCCTTTATTTCTCCTACAGGCACATAAGAATAAGTTATTGATGCTCAGCAGAGCCATTCTGTGGAGAAATCACGGCTGTTATTGCACTGCGCCTTGATGTTCATTTTTTAAAGGCGAAAAATGTATCTGAGCACAGGGTTGAATATCCAGGATTTTCATGAGTCATTTAATGTTGGTGACATTGACTGAACAGAATGACGGTAAGCCAGTATATGAAACTCAGGAATAGCAACTCACTCCCGGTGTAATAAACATCAATGTATAACTATGCCCGGGGTCTCCAACCTTTTGTGTAATAAGAGCTACTTATGTTCAATTAAAATCATTGTGAGCTACTAATATTATTATAAAAGTGACCACCTCAGAGAGGTTTACAGAATCGGTCACTATATGCAAGATTACTAGCAGCGATCACCTCAGTGCATCAGACTGGGTCGCCAGCAGTAATGTAAAAAAGGCTTTGTCAATTGGGAATGTCTCTATATGGGTTATATGTACCATCCACAGCTGCAATGCCCCTGGTGTGAAAGTATTATTAAACTAAGTCTCCTCACATGATTTAGCACTCAAAAATCAGTTTTAAATACTTTTTAGAAATGCAGCCATTTTTTTCCAAACATCAACTTATGAGATCTGAAAATACACTCATTTTTGTCTTGAATACACAATTTTGGCATACATACATTAATTCGACCTGGTATAAGTAGGCTGTGATGTCCACAAGAGAGCTACTTACAGGTACCTGGAGAGCTACCAGTAGCTCACCAGCTACTCGTTGGAGAACCTTGATCTACGCCTTCTTTGTAGGTACGTGTCCACTGAAGCACACACCATGGCACTGGCCACATGCAGGGATGGGCGTCCTTTATCAAGAGGTCAGTGGATTCAGGGACGAGGGTCAGTACATGTTGACTCAGTATTGTTATACATGTATGTCATACATATGTACTCAGGAATAATGACTGCTGGCATGTATCGCTTACATGATATTGCTGTCAACTGATTCCACCACTTCGTGGGAGGCTAGTCGATTTGTTAGGTTAGTCTGTCATTTTATGCTGCTTCATGGGAGCTCCTAATTTAACACCTGTAGTTTTTTCACAAGCTGTCTCCTATTAGGTGTTAAACTGAGGTTTGAGGTTTAATATTCTTATTCAGAACACTTCTATGTCTATCTATTTGTTGTGCAGTGACAGACATTTAAAGTAAAGGTCCACTCTGGGCGTCATCTTTATGTGTTGTTGCATAATTGTTTTGGTTAATCTGATGACATCATGGACAGTGACAAGTTAAGTGATTCTTATTGGACGAGAGACGGTGCTTAATTTGTAAATCAAGTGCCAGGGGATTGGCTGAGGAGGTCGCCGCCAGCGCTACCTACAGGTGGTGCTTCTCAGTGTGGTCCATGGTGCTGACCACATGAGTTTGTCTCTTTCTCTCAGTTGGTTCTTACATCAACCTTATTACTAGGCCCACCTCCAGTTGTGCAGCACTATGGAAATACCAATGCATGCATTGCATTTTGACTTTTTTTTTCAAATCGTCAGTGAGCAACATTGATGCAGAAATACATTGGCCTCGATTTGCATGATGCTTAGGGTGGCTACTATGTCCAGTGCCTTTCTTTTAACTTTGCATTCTGGTATTTGAACTCCAGCCTCTGTGATGGAAAACAAACCACAGGTTCCAGAAAGTCTGTGGAAAGGCATGCCCTAATATGTTCAATGACGTAACTTAAAATTATGCCCCCCTGCAGAATGTGAAGAGGGCCCTTGAATCTCCCTTATCTCACATATATTGATTGGTCCAGCGCAGATTGGGGTCCCTGGAAGGCTTTGGGGGCCCCTGAAGGTTTGGGCACCTTGCACCTTAGGGGCTGCAGGAGCCTGCGTTACACCCGTGGATATGCTACTTGCCTGTCAAGGGTTAACTTTGGAGCTCCTAATAGTTTTGACCAGGACTATAAATGTAAATCTCAGTCTGGCCACGCCAGTGTTGAAACCAGTCAACTGTTCCCACAGCGATGAATGGTCCTGCGGGAGGCGCTATGGAAGAATAGCGCTAGCCTGATCCACTCAGGCTCAAATCAGCCAATGGTAGGTCAAGCACTGGCTCTCCCTTCTTGGAGATGTGGTAGGACTGAAGCGAGGCCTTATGTGTCTCTTGTTCCCTTTGCCGAGGTAGCAGTACCACTCCTGAAAAAGAAATGTGTGTGTGTGTGTGTCTCACAATTAGAAATTAGAAATTCTGCCCAGGAGCAGCACTCTCAAACAAAATGTGCATGTGTTGGCTACTACAGCTGCTAGACAATGGAGAAACCGCGGCCCTCATCCTCCTGGACCTGTCAGCCGCCTTCAACATCGGTCTGCCACGCACACTGCGAACACGCCTCTACGACGCCGGAATCCAAGAGAAGGCCCTGGACTGGACCTCCTCCTTCCTCTACGGCAAAACACAGAGCATCCAACTCCCCCCCTTCCGCTCCGAAGCCACCAAGATCATCTGCGGCGTACCCCAAGGCTCATCCCTCAGCCCAACGTAGTTCAACGTCTTCATGGCACCACTCGCCCACATCACACGAAGGCATGACCTCAACATCATCTCCTACGCCGATGACACCCAGCTCTCCCTCACCAAGGACCCCCACACCGCCAAAACCAACCTCCACGAAGGAATGAAGGCCGTCGCCGACTGGATGAGGAGCAGCCGACTGAAGGTGATCTCGGACAAGACGGAGGTCCTCATCATCGGATCCACCCCCTCGGCCTGGGACGACTCCTGGTGGCCGACTGCACTAGGGACACCCCCAACACCCACCAACCACGTTCGCAACCTAGGGGTCATCCTCGACTCTACACTCTCCATGATGAAGCAGGTCAATGCCATCTCCTCCTCCTGCTTCAACACCCTCCGCATGCTTCACAGGATCTTCAAGTGGATCCCCACCTAAACAAGAAGGACGGTCACCCAGGCCCTCGTCAGCAGTACACTGGACTACGGAAACGCACTCTACGCAGGAGCCCTGGCCAAACTCCTGAAACGGCTTCAACGCATTCAGAACTCCTCCGCACGCATGATCCTCACCATCCCTCGCCGCAGCCACATCACACCCCACCTGAGAGACCTACACTGGCTCCCTGTCAACAAAAGGATAACCTTCAAACTCCTCACCCATGCACACAAGGCACTCCACAACATCGGACCAACGTACCTCAACAGCCGACTCAGCCTCTACACCCCCACCCGCCAGCTCCGCTCCGCAGACCGCGCCCTCGCCACCGTCCCCCGCATCTGAAGAGTGAGCACCGGCGGCAGATCATTCTCCCACCTCGCCCCCAAGACATAGAACACCCTTCCCATCCACCTGCGGCAGACCAAAGACCTTCTGACCTTCAGAAGACTTCTCAAGACCTGGCTCTTCGAACAGTAGCAGCCTCCCACCCCCTAGCGCCTTGAGACCCTCGCAGGTATGTAGTGCGCTTTACAAATGCCATGATTGATTGATTGATCGATGGATGGATGCATGAAAGAGAATCTGATTCTCTGGCCTGTATAGCATACCAGAGGCACAATCCGGATATGTGCTGCAATGCACCATTCATTTTATTAGGGTCAGGCTCCCCTACGAGTAATGGAACACTTGGAAAAATGCTTATTGCACCCCTGGGGCACTATGTATAGCCCTGGCACTCTTAAACGAGTTCTTGGCTAAGCCTCGATGAACACCTGCTAAAAAAAACACTGATGGAAGAAGCTGTAAATTTGGAATGCATGAGCAATATGCGTGGCAAGAATATTCTAAATAGCCAAAATGTCTGGCTAGAAGGTAAAAGATTAAGCAGCGAATGTTGAAGAGGCGTTTGTGAGCTGAGACAGATGGGGTATGAGAGCTGTTTCCAAGCCTTGGAGATCCCTCACTTTTAACTCTAACCTGATCCGCTTTGCTGCTCTCGGTGGGGGTCTCCCCCCTTTGCCATCTTTCTCCAGAAGTGACCATATGGCACTTAGCACACTATAAAGTCCCCAATATTGCTGCAAAGTTGGCGGGTGATATCCTGACATGGCAGGAGCAGCAGGATAACGTTAATTCCAAGCTTAAGATATAGAAAACGGCTAAAATCCATAAAAGATTAAAGGAGTGACCGCAAGGAGAGGGATTGAAAAACTTTAGGTTGACAAGGTCTCATTCTGTGGAGCTCGAGATTGGGATGGGGTGTTTGCTCTGCTTTGAGCACTTCACTCAGAGGTAACCAAATTAAAATTATTCCATCATGAGGCCTACATATATTTGGTTATGCAGTACATCATATTAAATTGTGTTCCAAGAGCACTCCTGCTTCAAGAAGGATGCACTATCCCTCTCAAGATATCAGAAGCCCAAAAAGATCAGCTGTATGTTGATGTGATTTCTAATTCCATCGTGGTGTGCTGATAAATTCTTAGTAGGCATTTTTTTGAGGGCTGCACGTAGTGTGTTTTGTATATATTATCGTAAATAGGGCTGAAAAACTCAAATCAAATATATCATTTACCCCAGCTTAATATACATCCTAATCAAAATATGTTTTCAGCCAAGTGAAGACTTTTGTAGCAGTATAATGTATATCATTAATAAACACTATGGTAACCAGGACACAGAAGACAACGAAGAGGCGCTCTACAGGCAGTGTATATGGGGAATTATAAATGACAACTGTCTATGGGGCATATCAGCAAGGAGAGGCGATAGAGGGGGCGTGGCTTGGCGCCCGCGAGTGATGGCGGCGCTCATGTGAGGCTCCGGAGCGTTGCCGAGGGATAAGGCGGTTCCTGTCTCCTAATCCTGAAGACGGTCGGTTAGAGGAGCATCGAAACATGCCGTGACCTCACCTGACGCCGATGGAAGTTTTCTCCTGCCTCTCTAGTACTCCAACTGGCACCTGTAAGTTCTGACAGGCTCTCCTCGGCGGCAGCCGCCATCTTGGGCTTGCCGAGTGACGCGCGTTATGAGGCGGTTCCTGCATCGTTGGTTCAGCGCTGTGAGGGCATATACCGTGTGCTCATAATGGATTCCTGGTTTTTCCTATTGACTGCCTCTTCGTCTATGCACTGAATTTTCACACGGTTTGCCTTATATTTGAAGCATTGTCGTTATATACCGTTACAACAGTCTCCCTTAATGAAGCGCCCTCGTTCCTATGACTGCTTCTGTGCTATTCGTCGAGTCATGACTCTGTCAGCACCCTGAGTGGACTGCTCTCGGACTTCCCTGCAGGTGATAAGTTCTTTCAATGCAGCATACCTGGTTGTTTCTCTGATGTCAATTATACTGTTTGTTGCGAACTCCTGAAAGATGCGTGAGGAGACATTACACTTTATATCTGTTAGCTTGCTGGAAACCATTTTGCATCATGCGTTGCTCTAGCACCTACTCTCTACAGTGAAGCGCCATATAGTAATGTTCCTGCCCGATCATAACGGCTTCTTTTGTCTCTCCATAAGCGCCTTGACGACGTTTCATACTCAAGTACACTGGAGCAGGCTGCATTCTTCTCATGACGTATTCCAATACCCTTGTACTCCTGCTGTGCTTTAACCTGTGTTGCCATCGTCTTAACTTCCTGTGGCATCTATTGTGACAACCATTCCACGGCTTTACTACATGGGTAGACTCAAGTCTTTGTCGCATTTGCCTCGTTCGACCTCTTCTCAGATTGTGAAGAACTCTAAGGTTTTTTCTGCTTTTTCACAATTAGAAGACTCTCTTAACTCGTCTGGCTCAGACACAACGATGCATCCTACCAGGCACTCGCAGGATAATTCTAACTCTAATTCTAAATCTAACACGGAGAGGCTCAAGTCGGACTCCCTCTCACCACCAAAGCATTCGGAACCGGTATCCATGGAATTATTGTTGGAAGAAATAAGATCCTTGCGCCCTTTCATGGAAGAGACTAATATTAAGCTCCAGGTCCTTACGGATAATTGGTCACAAATGGAAACGAGGATGTCATCGATTGAAAAATCTGTCCTGTCGTTCCAAGAGACATCCTCCGTGGTCTCAAACCTAAAGTCTCAAGTTTCGGATCTTCAACAACAAGTGGAGCAGTTGGAAAATAGAAATAGACGCAACAATCTTCGTGTTTATGGCCTAGTGGAAGGAATCGAGGGGTCTGACCCAATCACTTTCTTCAAGTCGTTCCTCCCCAAGCTCCTGCATCTGCCTCAGGACAAGGTACTCAACATTCAACGCGCTCATAGATTGGGTCGGCCACCTTCTTCTGCTTCTTCTTCACAGAGACCAAGAGGGGTCATCATCTACTTTTTGGAATATACAGATCTCTTGCTGGTATTGACGGCGGCCAAATCCTCTTCGAATCTGACCTGGTCCGGTTCGTCCCTGTTCTTCGCACAAGATTATGCGAAGGCCACTGCCAATCGTCGTAAGGTTTTTCTGAGCCTGAGAGAAGATCTACGTGCGATGGGAGCACGATACGGCCTATATCACCCGTGTTTATTCAAAGTTACTTATAATAACAAGACCACAACCTATGAAGATCCAGTGCGCCTACAAAGCTTCATCAATGCGCACAAATCATCTAACATGGATGTCTCTCGACCATCATCCTCTGCCCCTGGTTGACTATTGCCCTTATGACTCACTTATGGCTGTTGTTTCGTTTATTTTTCTTCCACTCTGTTCTTTTTCAGAGACCTTTTCTTGGTTGCAGTTAACCTGAGTTCTTCTGAGTCTTCGGCTATCCAATCTGCCGATTCTTTACTGTTTATGCATGATGGTTGTCCCTTGTTCTATGTTCCATTTATTGGTCATGGTGTCAATTAAGCTCCTGGTCTGTCTTAATCCTCAGTTTTCCTTTTTGTCTTACAGGAATATTTTCGTGTTCATTGCTGTCTCTCGGTCCTTGCTTTGTTGCTCCTGGATGTGCTGCCTCACCCATGTGGTTCCTCCCCTCCTCCACCCTCTCTTGCACCCTTCCTTTGTAGGTATGTTCTTTCTTTATTCCCTCATATGTTTTCCCTCTATACCTGATGGTTTTTCCTTCTACTCCTCCCTTTTTCTTTTTCCCGTGTTCCTATCGTTGCTCACATGTTTTTATCTTATCTTCCTCCTTCTGATTCGAACCTTTTGCTTATGTAAGAGTTGCATTTCTTGTTCCTTTAGGCACATTTATTTCTTAACTTCTTCCTTATTTCTGGCTTCCTGTTTAACTCTTTATATTGTTTCCTTACATTTTTCTTTTTTTGACAATACTCCTGCTCTCGTTTACCCTCTTTTATCTCAGCACATTTACACTGGCTTTTCTCCTTCCTCTATGCCTTCTCTTCTTCTCATGGGTTTTTTATCCATTAGTCATGTTTTCCACTTTCTCTCAATACATTTGTCTTTCAATTTCTTCCTTCTTTCTGGTTTTCTGTTTCAATTTTGACACTGTCGCCTTTTATTCTTCCTTTCTTGCCAGTGCTCACGTTTTTGTTTACCTGCTTCCTTTCTTTTATTTCAGCGTGTCTCCACTGATCTTTCTCCTTTCCTTCTGTCTTCTCTTCTTTTCATGGGTTTTTCTTTCATTCGTCATGTTTTCCACATTTTTTGTGGATAAGTTACAGTTATGTCTTTGAATTTATTGTCATGGAATGTGAAGGGTATTAACTCTCCGATTAAGCGGCAACGGATATTATCACACCTCGCCAAATTGAACGTTGATATTGCATTCCTTCAAGAAACGCATTTAACCGATGTAGAATCTGTTAAGCTTAAACGTGGATGGGTGGGTGAACTGTTTTACTCACAGGGTGATGGTAAACGTAATGGTGTGGCAATCTTGTGTCGCAAGTCTTTCCCCCTTCAGGTTCTTGCTCACGAGTCGGATGCTTCTGGTCGATGGGTTTATGCCAAGCTATCACTCAGAGGTGTTCCAATCTCTTTCCTCAATGTCTATGGCCCAACCACAGGTGAACCTTCTTTCTGGGCTGATTTCTCTCCACTTTTGACTAAATTTTTGGATCACAATTTTATTCTGGCTGGGGATTGTAATCAACCTCTTGATCCTTTTATTGATAGGATATCTTTGGCCCCCTATATTCCCAATAAACCTCATAAGCTGTTTACCCATGCTATTTCACAACATAAGCTAGGCGTCTTTGTAATCCAAAATTACGGGAGTACACTTTTTATTCTCCCTGTCACCATTCCCAGCCACGACTTGACTATATCTTTATCTCCCACAACCTCGCTCAATCACTTTTACACTCCGAGATAGGCCCAATACTGCTTTCTGATCATGCTCCTGTTCTTACAAGCGTTGATGTACTTCCTAATATTACTGGCCCTAGAAGATGGAGATTTAACAACTCCCTCCTCGCCGATCCCAAGTTTACAGCCACCTTCACTTCCTTTTTTGATGAATTTTTTCTGATTAATGATGATGCCACTCTCCCTGACCATACTATCTGGGATGCTTTTAAAGCAGCAGCACGTGACTTTATTATTAGTTACGTTGCGGATAAACGCAAGACTGCACGAAGGTTCACCAAAAATCTCCTTTCTGACATTAAGAAATTGGAGCATGTGTATTTCACCTCTCACTCTGCTGATAGCTTGGCAGCCCTTGTTGCTGCAAAAATGAAATTTAATGAGAAGTCTACGGAGGATGCCTCCTTGTACCTGTTGAAGTCTACTGCTAAATTTTATGGGGGTAGGAACAAAGCAGGTAAGCTCTTAGCTAATTATTTGAAGATTAAGCATAATAAGTTAAATATTGAATCTGTATATGACTCTGATGATATCTTGAAACACACAGATGTTGATATTCTTGCTGAATTTTCACGTTTTTATGAGACTTTGTATACATCTGAATCTCAACCCTCTCCCAACTCCCTTGCTCGTTTTTTCTCCACCATTCACACACCACCCAACTTCCCCCTTGGCCTTTCCTCTTTAGAATCTGACGTCACACAAAAGGAATTACTCATTGCATTACAACATCTCAAACCCAATAAGGCTCCTGGTCCTGACGGTTTTACCGTCAAATTTTACCTTCACTTTTCTAAGTTATTGATTCTACGACTACACTCCCTTCTTTATACTTTTATTGCCCACGGTGCCTCTTCAGGGACGTTTTCGGATGCCCATATTTGCCTGATACCTAAACCTGGGAAAGACGTTAAATATTGCAAAAATTATAGGCCCATATCCTTAGTCAATATTGATTACAAACTCTTCGCCAAAGCATTAGCGATTCGACTGGACCACCTTCTCCCCGATCTTTTGGGTCACGAGCAATCTGGGTTTGTCAAGGGTCGACATATTACAGATAATACCAGACTTTTATTCAACATCCTGTCAAAATCCTCCCGTTGCCAGCACTCGCTTGCAGCGATTGCCCTTGATGCCCAAAAGGCGTTTGATCGGGTTGAGTGGCGCTATCTCTTTCATACCCTTACTTGGTTTGGTTTTGGCCCTAGGTTTATTTTTTTAGTTTCCCTGTTATACTCACATCCCAGAGCTGCAGTATTTGCGAATGGTCAAATTTCCTCTTATTTTGATTTAGGTAGAGGTGTCCGCCAGGGTTGCCCTTTGTCCCCCTTTCTTTTTAATCTTGCTTTACAGCCTTTTCTGTCCAGATTGCGTCAGAATCCTGCCATCCATGGTTTCCAGATTGCAGACTTTCATATTAAACTTGCTGCTTATGCAGATGATATTTTACTTTTTCTTTCCAACCCTGCTGAGTCTATCCCTGCTTTTTTAGATGAAGTCCAAAATTATTCCTCTATCTCTGGATATAAGCTTAATCATGACAAATGTGATATTCTTCCCCTGACTAACTTTACTTTTAAACAAGAATTTAGTGACTCTCAGTTTACCTGGTGTCCTTCCCATATCAAATATTTGGGTTTATATATCACCCCCTCCATTCCAGACACTGTTTCTTTATGTATGTCCAAGTGCGCACAAAAGATTGCAGATCTCACTGCAAGGTGGCATCCTTTATACTTATCCTGGTGGGGTCGTCTCGACACTATTAAAATGATGATCTCTCCTATCATTCTCTATACGCTTACCAATATTCCAGTGTCCATCCCAACAAAATTCTTTACAAAGATCAATTCAACATTATCCTCATTTTTATGGAATTCCAAAAAATCCAGAATGTCTCTTGCCAGACTTATCCGTCCTGCCTCCGAGGGTGGTGTCAACTTTCCTGACTTCCCGGCATATCAAAAGGCCTTTTTACTACGTCTAGCTTCCCTCTGGCTCCAAGATCCCGACTCCCCTTGCCCTCTGTGGATTAAGGTTGAACGTACTCTCCTTTCTCCGTTTTCTTTTGCGGAATATCTTGCTTTTTCCCGCAAATCCTCTTTGATTCCTACTTCTATTCACAAGTATACCCTTAAGCTTTTATTGTCTGCCGCCCCAGATCCCCCTACGTCAGTCACTGATTTCCTATCCTCCACCATTTGGCACAATAAATATCTCTTGATTGATCGCAAGCCCTTTTATTGGAGATCTTGGAGACTCCGAGGTTTAATTTGGATCTCGCAGCTCTTCTCTGGCTCCACTTTTCTCTCTTTTCCTACTCTCTGCTCTTCCTTTGGCTTACCCCTATCCTTTTTCTCCAAATATCTTCTTCTTAAAGCTGCTGTCCTGGAGGTTCATGAGCGGATCTTGACGTCTCCTCCTTCCCCTATTTTGCATACCCCTACTCTTCAACTTCATTCTCTCCTACATAATGCCCCCAAAGCATCTCTCATCTATAAATACCTTCACTCACATGAGTCACTTAGACCTAAATCCAAGGTTGAGCTTCAGTGGGAAATTGATCTCGGCACAGATTGGCCGATATCTTTATGGGACAAAATCTGGGCAAAGCTACGTAAAACTTCCAGAGCGGCTTCCTTGACACAATCCTTATTTTTTATTTACAACAGACTACTACACACTCCTTCTACGTTAAACAAGCGTTTTCCTAATACCCCAGACAAATGCTGGTCGTGTGGCTCTCCCAATGCTACCTTATTCCACCTGATATTTCTTTGTAAGCATGTGCATGATTTTTGGTTACAGGTGTGGGCTCAAGTCAATGTTATTTTTCATTCCTGTATCCCCTTTTCTCTCACTCACCTTTTCTTGGGTAGTCTCTCCCCTAGCTGGGATAATGTAGATATGTATGTTCGCATTGATGATTTGTTATTGGCTGTTGCCTTTCAGCAGATTACTGCTAATTGGAAAAATACATCTAATATTTCTTTCAAAGCGTGGTGGTACAATGTATGCCACAATCATAGACTTGATAATGCCTTTGTTTTTCCTGTTCAATTAGCAACAAGACGTGCGGACCTATGGCTCCCCATTACACTATATTTAGATAATTGTGTTGCCCACTCTTCTCATCCAACACCTGCTCAACAAGAAGTTCCCAAACCCCCATGATACCCTTTTCACATCCAAGATTTTCTAACATACTGTTTTGTTTTTATTCTTCTTGCGGTTAGCTGTTTAGCTTATGATTGATGTACCCTTTATTTTTTTCTTTTTTGTGTCTTTTCAAATGCCTATGATCATTGTTTTGATGTATATTTTCTCTTACTTATTGTATTTTGCAACCCCCTCCCTCCCTCTTTCCACCCTTCTTCCCTCTCCCCTCCCCTTCCTAGCTGATATTATGTACTGAATTACCTTTTTATTGCCTAATAAAATTCTTTTAAACTGAAAAAGGAGAGGCGATAGAATTATTGCCGCTTTTGCGGCCGTTTTCGGACAAAAAGCGGCGATACTTTTATCGCCTAATTAGCAAGCTCACGCTAACGCGTGAAAACTTGCGTTAGCGTAGGAATTCCTAACGCCCAGCTTTGCATCTCTAATGAGATGCAAAGTGAGCATTCCTGACCTGACATGACAGGAGAAATGTCGCAAAGCGACATTTCTCCTATCATCAAGCCCCACGCTATGAAGCATAGCGGCAAGAAAAGTAGCGATAACCCCCGTTATCGCTACTTTCCTTACGCCTGCTTCAGGACTGACTTAGCCATGATATCCTATGGAAGGTGGATATCATGGCTAAGTTTGTGAGTCCCTATCATCAAGCTAACGCCACATTGCGTGAGATTATCGCTGGGTTTCCAGCGATAATCTCACGTTAGGCAGTTAGCGTGAGGATTTTTATCGCTTTTGAGATAAGCGTTGCTAATAGCATGCTATCTCAGCGATAAAAATCTGCGCTAGCCGGCGATAATTATCCTAGCGCTAAGTGCGCTTAGCGATAATTATCGCCGGTTGTTGCTGATATGCCCCTATGAGTGGTGCTCCAAGAAATAGAGGGGTGGTTACCATACAACCCTAATAGGTCCACAAAAAGAGGAGCACATGTATGAAAGCAATAACATCCGAGCACTCAACAGGTTTAGAAAGTCAGTCTCAAATTCAGAAATGATAAATCACAGTCCACTTTAATCCAATTCCTCTGTTCAGGCCCAAAAGGTGTCATCCAAAATCTTCATATTGGTCTAGTAGAAACTGTTAGAGCCATTATACATTCCAAACAGATAAGGGTAGTGAAGCCAAAATAACTCTACATCCACACAGAGCTTTACAGCCAACACGTGTTTCGCCGATAGGTAGGTGTTAGACCTGACATCCTTGGCGTGGGTTTTTCCCCTATCTTTTTGCCTCTGCTACCTGGATTTTGATACTATGCTGGATTTCGTTTTTGCTGGTTTAGATGCTTTGGACACTCTGCCACTGCTAATCAGTGCCAGAGTGTAAGTGCTCCCTGTGTAAAATATCATATTGATTGGATATACCTGATTGGCATATCTGTATCACCATGAAGTCCCTAGTAAAGTGCACTGTGTGTGCCAGGGCTGGTGATGACAAATGCTACTAGTGGGTCTGCAGCGCTGATTGTGCCACCCACCTGTGTAGCCCTAAAATGGTGTCTCAGGCCTGCCCCCGCAGGCCTGCCTGCAGTCCTCGGACTGCCATGTCCTCCTGGCCAGTGTCCACACTGACCGGGCCTAACCCTTCCCTTTTTATACACGTCAGTCATCCCTATGGAAGGCCCAAGATAGCCCCCTGGGCAGGGTGCAGTGTATGTAAAAGGTAGAGCATGTACTAGTGCAGGTAACATGTTCTGGTAGTGAACAACGGCCATTTTGTGTGTTCACTGCTGCAAGGTTATCTTGCTCCATAGGCTAACATGGGGATGGCCGGTACCAATGGCTATCGGCCTATCTTCCCGTAGGAACAAGATAAGACATGAGTATTTGATATCCCTGAGCTCAGCATTTAATAACACATCTTGTAGGAGAGGGTGTTTCTAAATCCTGAGTTGGAGGACAGTACTTTTTAGAGAGTGGCTGTTCTCTTGTCTGACCCTTCTGTGTGCATGGGCGCGCTTGTGGATTGACTGTCTGGCTTGCGAGTGACAGGGGCTGGGGATTCCCCGGGAGGTTGGCTGAGTCAGCCCTCTGCTGAATGGCGACATTTGCAAGGAGAGCGGAGGGAGGAGATAGCACCTGGGAGTGAATAGGGCTGTGCCTGCCTGCCACACTGCTGGCTCCACCTCCTGCTGGGCGGCTGACGACTCTGCCCCTCACTCTGAAAAGAAAGCAGAAGCCAGGAAAACAAAGTGCTCCAGCAACACCCAGAACTGGATCAGACCGGGCTCAGGACCCACTTGCACAAAGACTTCAAAGACTTTTAGGGGTATAAGTACAAGACCCCTGACAACAGATTATTAGATTCTACCATCAAGAGGAACCTCTGCTGAAAGACGGACCACTGAAGAACTAAAGGAAAATTGCCGTGCTGTGTGCTCTAAGGGCTGACCTGTTCTGCTGGACAACTGAAGCTGAGGAGGAGAAGGGGTCTTGCTGTGTGCTGACCCTACCCACTTGACTAGACAAGACTTTGCTGTGTGCTGTGTCTTAAACCGAATCTCCAAGGGCCTGAGAAGAGCTGGCCTCCTGTTTCGCAACCCAGGGATAGAAAGGTTGCCAAAAACTCAAGACTCTGCTGTGTCCCCCCTGCGCTGCTGTGTGCCGCAGGGACCGTGGACTGTTCTACCAAGCTTCTCAACATCTGCCTGTGAAGTGGGCTGGCTGCTCTCTGTCTTGCCGGAGAGTGCCGCGCTGATCCAGGCCTGACACCGGTTGCCGCATCAAGAAGACCGACGTGCTCATCGGCACGTGCCTTGCCGCGACCCGGAGGCCTGAAGCACATCAAGAGTCGTACTTCCCTGCTCTACGAAGCCGCGCTGTGAGTGGCTGACTCCGGTGACGTCGACATCGTCACTGGGGGCTCGTCGAGGGAGTTGTGGAAACCTTGCACCGAACAGCCCGAGGAGCGCTTTTACAACGAGTGCAGCGACACCGCCGGAGCAACGTAGCTGCCTAAACATCAAGAGCCTACAAACTGATTCATTCTCAGTGAGTATCGAATCACACAAGAGACTAGAGACTATCGTCTTACGATCCCGACCAACCAAGAAAGCAAATATTGTGTAAACCTGTGATTCTTGATTTCAACTGTGGAAACTAGATAAAGATATATTAATTTTGATATAACTCACCTGTGTGGTCTAAGTTTGTGGTGTACGGAAGGGGGACCATTGTGCTGTCTCCGTGCAAATACCTTACACATTGCCTTGGGGATAAGCCTGTCTGCTCGAGCCAAGCTACCTAGAGGGTGAGCAGGGGTTATCTACCGTGTGTGTCCCTGTACCCTGACTAGAAGCAAGGGTCCCTATTTGGTCTAAGGTGTATACCTCTGCCAACTAGAGACCCCCAGATCTAACATTGGTGGTCAGCGGTGCGGATTAGAACCAGTATTTGCACTTGACCTGCAGTGATTCTTCGTACATCACTAATCTAGTAAGCAGTTGCATTGCACGAAGTTTTTGCGAAGACTATTCTTGGAGGATCGACGAAGCATCATGTCTCTGAATGGAGTAGGTGAGGAGTCGGAATTGCAATTCGAAGTGAAAAAGTTGCTCGAATATAAGAAGGAGCAACTAAAGCAATTCTGCAAGCAGCTTGGATGCCCAGTGAAGGGCGGCGCCAACAAGACGGAGCTACAGAAAGCTCTAAGGGCCTGGTGGGAGGCCAAGAATGGCGCAACAGAGGAAGCTACTGGAGGGGATGGCACACCGGAGCACGGATTCGGATCCGATGATCTGCCAGTGAAAAGGCCAGCGTCGAGGGCTGGTAGCACCCATTCCAGTAGGAGCCTTTCTCCAGAGGAGCTGGAGGAAAATCAGAGGATTAGGGCCCATGAGATTGAACTTTTTAAGCTCAAAGCTCAAGCGGAAGAAAGGAAACTGCGCCTTGACAGTGAGAAAGAGGCGGAGGAGAGGAGGAATGCTCTCGCTTTGGAAGAGAGAAAACTCCAGTTGGCTCATGAGTTGAGCATGAGGGAGCTGGACATTAAAGCCAAACAGGTGGAGTCCAGTCCGAATGGTGGCAGCGCACAACCAGTACAGGCGGGTAAAGTATACATACCGAAAGATTTGGTGCAGAATTATCAGAGGGGTGAGGATATCAATGCATGGTTTAGATCCTATGAGCTTGCCTTGAAGATGAATGAAGTGCCTGAAAAGAGTTGGGGAGCGGGTTTGTGGAAGCATTTTGAGGCCTCTGGGAGGGATGTCTTAGCACCCTTAGAAGCAGCAGGGACCTTAACCTACCCCACTATGAAGGAGGCCTTATGCCTCAGGTATGGGCTTACACCAGAACAGTACCGCCAGAAGTTTAGGAACTTCAAGAAGCTTGATTCAAGTACTTTGGTGGAGTGTGTGAGTATGTACACGCGTGCACTGGAAGGTTGGATAAAGGGCAGCAAAGTTACTGATTATGTGGGGTTGTGTCACTTGATTAGTTGGGAGCACTTGAGTAGTCTATGTGTTCCAGAGCTGCGCCAGCATCTTTTAGACAGCAAGTTAACTGATCCCAGTGAGCTTGCTAAGGAGGCAGACCGCTGGACTAGCACCAGGGTCAACAAAGGGGTGGTAAGTATGGCAGCCAAGGGTGGACAGGGTCCCCAGCAGAAAGGTGGGGAGGACAAGGGTAACAGTAAGGAGTTCTCTAAAGGGCCCCAAAACAGTTCCCAGGAGAAGGAGTCCCAAGCCCCCAAGCCTAAGAGGTCTTGGCCCCCTAAGGGCAACAGACCACCGCCTACTTGCTATGCTTGTAGGGAAGTGGGGCACATCGCCCCTAAATGTCCCAAGAAACCCCCAGCACCAGCTGCTGCTCCAGCCCCAGGGTTAACTAGTGTAGCTTTGGGAGGGGATTTGATTTCCAGTGGGGAAGAGGGATTAGCTATGATGACCCTTGTCTCTTTAGGAGACCAAGAGATGGTCCAGGATACCTTGATACCCGCTAACACTAAGAAATACGGGCAAAAGGTGACCATCAATGGGAGGGAGATAGAGGCTCTGAGAGACACCGGGGCGAGTGTGACATCTGTCAGGTGTCAGTGGGTGTCTGAAGAGCAAGTCATTCCCAATGTGCTCCGCCCAGTAGTGGCCGCTGACACTTCAGTGCGCCTCTGCAAGATGGCGCGTGTTCCCTTTACATGGGGGGGAGTCTCTGGTACCTTGGAAGTCTGTGTCAGTGATGCCTTGCCGGTAGATTGTCTGTTGGGTAACGACCTGGAGAGTTCTCCATGGAAGGACGTAGAGCATCGAACTCACTTGGAAATGTTAGGACTGCCAGCGTGGATCTGTGTATCCACACGTGCCATGACAGCCAGTAAGGGTGGATTAGTAGAACTGGAGCCTGGAACAAGGGCCCAGGAACCTGCCAGGAGAGGAAGGGGCAGAGGGCGCGGGAAACCGGCCCCCACTGTTCCCACGGTCCAGGAGGAAGCAGAACCTGAGGGGGATGCCCTGGAACCTACAGGGGAGCAGGTGGCCGAACTGGGGGAATTGCCTGAGCTCACCCATTGGCAGCAAGAGGGTGGTCCCTCCAGGGAGGAATTCTGCCAGGCTCAGAAGGAGTGCCCTTCTCTCGTCGGTGTGCGGCAGCAGGCTGCAGACCAGGCAGCAGGCCTAGGGTCCAAGGAACATTTGATTTACTGGGAGGATGACTTACTTTATAGTGAGCCTAAGTTCGCTGAGCCCGGTGCAGCCCGTGTGCTGGTGGTACCCGAGCGCTTCAGGAACTTCTTACTGGGTCTGGCTCACGACGTGCCTCTCGCAGGACATCTGGGGCAAGACAAGACCTATCACCGGCTCGTCACCCACTTCTACTGGCCCCAGATGAAGAAGCACGTCGGTACCTTTTGTAAGTCTTGCCAAACATGTCAAGCCAGTGGTAAGAGCGGAGGGAAGTGCGTGGCGCCCCTCCAGCCGTTTCCTGTAGTGAGCACCCCTTTCGAGCGGCTGGGCATTGATATCGTAGGGCCCCTGGATCCCAAGACCGCCTTAGGCAACAGGTTTATCCTGGTCTTGGTGGATCACGCCACTCGGTACCCGGAAGCCGTCCCTCTCAGGACAATCACAGCCCTCGTGGTGGGCCGTGCATTGATGGGGATCTTTTCCCGTGTGGGGTTCCCCAGAGAGGTGGTCTCCGACCGGGGTACCAACTTCATCTCTAGGTACATGAAGTCACTGTGGGAGGAGTGTGGGGTAACGTATAAGTTCACCACTCCTTACCACCCTCAAGGAAACGGGTTGGTTGAAAGTTTCAACCGCACCCTGAAAGGTATGATTATGGGCCTAGCGGTGCTCATGAGACGGAAGTGGGACGTCTTGTTACCATGCCTGTTGTTTGCCTACAGGGAGGTGCCTCAGAAGTCCTTAGGGTTCAGCCCCTTTGAGCTGCTGTATGGCCACCCTGTTAGAGGACCTCTCACACTGGTGAAGGAGGGGTGGGAAAAGTCCCGTGGGAAAACCCCCCAGGATGTGTTCAGCTATGTGCTGGCCATCCGCAACCAAACGCAGCGCTTCAGGAAGCTCGCTCAGGAGAACCTAGAAGCCAGCCAGGAGGAGATGAAAAAATGGTATGACCAGAATACCACTCTGGTTGAATTTCATCCTGGGCAGAAAGTGTGGGTAATGGCGCCGGTGGAGCCTTGTGCGCTCCGTGACAAGTGGACCGGGCCATATGAGGTGGTAGAGCGCAAGAGTGAGGTGACCTACCTGATCAACATGAAGACTCCTAGGCAGCCCCTTAGAGTCTTGCATGTGAACCGCCTTAAACCCCACTTCGAGAGGTCTGAAGTGACGATGCTCATGGCTACAGATGACGGTGGGGAGGAGGATAGTGATCCTCTCCCTGACCTCCTGGCAACCAAGGAGCAAGACGGGTCAGTGGATGGTGTGGTCCTCTCGCCCACCCTGACCCCAGAACAGCAGAGAGACTGTCGCCAGGTGTTGGGTCAGTTTGCCTCCCTGTTCTCCCTGACCCCAGGTGTCACCAATTGGTGCGTCCATGATGTGGACACTGGAGATAGTCTACCTGTGAAATAGAAGTTTTACAGAGTAGCTGACAAGGTCAGGGCCAGCATCAAGGAAGAAGTTTCCAAGATGTTGGCGTTAGGGGTAATTGAGCCCTCTAGCAGTCCCTGGGCTAGCCCAGTGGTCCTCGTTCCCAAGAAATATGCTACACCCGGTGGCCCGCCAGAACTTCGGTTTTGCGTGGACTACCATGGGCTCAATGTGGTCACCAAGACTGACGCGCACCCCATCCCCAGAGCTGATGAGCTCGTGGATCGGTTGGGAGCTGCCAGGTATCTCAGCACCTTTGATTTGACTTCGGGGTACTGGCACTTCCAGTTTCGCTTCATGCCCTTTGGATTGAAAAATGCCCCTGCCACCTTCCAGAGACTGGTCAACCGGGTACTGACCGGGCTGGAGCAATTCAGCGCCGCGTACTTGGATGACATTGCTGTGTTCAGCTCCACTTGGGAGGAACACTTGCAACACCTCTGTGAAGTGTTGAGGGCACTGCAGAAGGCAGGCCTCACTATCAAGGCCAGTAAGTGCCAGATAGGGCAGGGATCAGTGGTGTATTTGGGACACCAGGTGGGGAGCGGCCAGGTGGTGCCCTACAGGCTAAGATTGATACCATTCTGGCTTGGGAACCCCCCAAGACGCAGACAGAGGTGAGAGCCTTTCTAGGACTCACCGGGTATTACAGACGGTTCATCAAGGGATACGGCACCATTGTTGCCCCCTTGACAGAACTAACCTCTAGAAATCAGCCCAGGAAAGTGAATTGGACCGAGGCCTGTCAAACTGCTTTCGATGCCCTGAAAACTGCAATGTGCACAGCACCGGTGCTTAAGGTGCCTGACTTTTCGAGTGAGTTCGTAGTGCAGACAGACGCTTCAGAGCAAGGCGTGGGAGCAGTACTCTCACAGATGGACGACGAGGGCGGGGACCAACCCGTAGCTTTCATTAGTAGAAGGCTACTTCCCAGGGAACAGAGGTGGAGCGCTATTGAAAGGGAAGCATTTGCTGTGGTCTGGGCCCTGAAGAAGCTGAGGCCCTACCTGTTTGGGACTCACTTCCGTGTTCAGACCGACCACAGGCCCCTCAGATGGTTAATGCAGATGAGGGGTGAGAATCCAAAACTGTTGAGGTGGTCTATCTCCCTACAGGGAATGGACTTTACGGTGGAACACCGTCCCGGTACAGAACACGCCAATGCTGATGGTCTGTCCAGGTTTTTCCGCCTTAGTGATGAGAACTCCCAAGAGGGTGGGTAGTTATCCCCACTTTCAGCTGGAGGGGACACGTGTTAGACCTGACATCCTTGGCGTGGGTTTTTCCCCTATCTTTTTGCCTCTGCTACCTGGATTTTGATGCTATGCTGGATTTCGTTTTTGCTGGTTTAGATACTTTGGACACTCTGCCACTGCTAATCAGTGCCAGAGTGTAAGTGCTCCCTGTATAAAATATCATATTGATTGGATATACCTGATTGGCATATCTGTATCACCATGAAGTCCCTAGTAAAGTGCACTGTGTGTGCCAGGGCTGGTGATGACAGATGCTACTAGTGGGTCTGCAGCGCTGATTGCGCCACCCACCTGTGTAGCCCTAAAATGGTGTCTCAGGCCTGCCCCCGCAGGCCTGCCTGCAGTCCTCGGACTGCCATGTCCTCCTGGCCAGTGTCCACACTGACCGGGCCTAACCCTTCCCTTTTTATACACGTCAGTCATCCCTATGGAAGGCCCAAGGTACCCCCCTGGGCAGGGTGCAGTGTATGTAAAAGGTATGTAAAGTGTATGTAAAAGGTAGAGCATGTACTAGTGCAGGTAACATGTTCTGGTAGTGAACAACGGCCATTTTGTGTGTTCACTGCTGCAAGGTTATCTTGCTCCATAGGCTAACATGGGGATGGCCGGTGCCAATGGCTATCGGCCTATCTTCCCATAGGAACAAGATAAGACATGAGTATTTGATATCCCTGAGCTCAGCATTTAATAACACATCTTGTAGGAGAGGTTGTTTCTAAATCCTGAGTTGGAGGACAGTACTTTTTAGAGAGTGGCTGTTCTCTTGTCTGACCCTTCTGTGTGCATGGGCGCGCTTGTGGATTGACTGTCTGGCTTGCGAGTGACAGGGGCTGGGGATTCCCCGGGAGGTTGGCTGAGTCAGCCCTCTGCTGAATGGCGACATTTGCAAGGAGAGCGGAGGGAGGAGATAGCACCTGGGAGTGAATAGGGCTGTGCCTGCCTGCCACACTGCTGGCTCCACCTCCTGCTGGGCGGCTGACGACTCTGCCCCTCACTCTGAAAAGAAAGCAGAAGCCAGGAAAACAAAGTGCTCCAGCAACATCTAGAACTGGATCAGACCGGGCTCAGGACCCACTTGCACAAAGACTTCAAAGACTTTTAGGGGTATAAGTACAAGACCCCTGACAACAGATTATTAGATTCTACCATCAAGAGGAACCTCTGCTGAAAGACGGACCGCTGAAGAACTAAAGGAAAATTGCCGTGCTGTGTGCTCTAAGGGCTGACCTGTTCTGCTGGACAACTGAAGCTGAGGAGGAGAAGGGGTCTTGCTGTGTGCTGACCCTACCCACTTGACTAGACAAGACTTTGCTGTGTGCTGTGTCTTAAACCGAATCTCCAAGGGCCTGAGAAGAGCTGGCCTCCTGTTTCGCAACCCAGGGATAGAAAGGTTGCCAAAAACTCAAGACTCTGCTGTGTCCCCCCTGCGCTGCTGTGTGCCGCAGGGACCGTGGACTGTTCTACCAAGCTTCTCAACATCTGCCTGTGAAGTGGGCTGGCTGCTCTCTGTCTTGCCGGAGAGTGCCGCGCTGATCCAGGCCTGACACCGGTTGCCGCATCAAGAAGACCGACGTGCTCATCGGCACCTGCCTTGCCGCGACCCGGAGGCCTGAAGCAGATCAAGAGTCGTACTTCCCTGCTCTACGAAGCCGCGCTGTGAGTGGCTGACTCAGGTGACGTCGACATCGTCACTGGGGGCTCGTCGAGGGAGTTGTGGAAACCTTGCACCGAACAGCCCGAGGAGCGCTTTTACAACGAGTGCAGCGACACCGCCGGAGCAACGTAGCTGCCTAAACATCAAGAGCCTACAAACTGATTCATTCTCAGTGAGTATCGAATCACACAAGAGACTAGAGACTATCGTCTTACGATCCCGACCAACCAAGAAAGCGAATATTGTGTAAACCTGTGATTCTTGATTTCAACTGTGGAAACTAGATAAAGATATATTAATTTTGATATAACTCACCTGTGTGGTCTAAGTTTGTGGTGTACGGAAGGGGGACCATTGTGCTGTCTACGTGCAAATACCTTACACATTGCCTTGGGGATAAGCCTGTCTGCTCGAGCCAAGCTACCTAGAGGGTGAGCAGGGGTTATCAACCGTGTGTGTCCCTGTACCCTGACTAGAAGCAAGGGTCCCTATTTGGTCTAAGGTGTATACCTCTGCCAACTAGAGACCCCCAGATCTAACAGTAGGTAACCCCTTGACTTCTTCAGGGCTGATACGCAGGTAGATTCCTATTCCTCCAAATGTCAAGGATCCTAAAAAATGGCACGTAAGTGCCAGAAACAAAGCAATAGTACAATGTAACTTTATACAAACAAAGTATCCGTTCGAAATAAGGTGTCACTGCAAGGAGAGTACTCCGCGTGTGTGTGGTGAATTTGAGACTGACTTTCTAAACCTGTTGAGTTCTCAGATTTGCTTGCTTACATATCATTTATATCATACTCATATATGTGCAATGTGTGTTAGTTATGACGGGTATGAGTTATTTATTACTGTTTTGATAGCCACGTTCTTTAAAGACAGGGCTATGAAATACATTTGCTATGACTAGGCAACTCTACCACCTCTCAAATATAAGGAAGTCTGAATAGGAAAGTTATACTATTTATACCTCAAATGTGTAAATTTCGAGAACACTACTCCGTGGCACTTGTGGCCTGATTAAAGGTGGCCCTTTAAATTAAAATCCCTGTGCAAAAACATGTTTGCTCAGGAATCACTGTTATAAGTTGTGTGATGTTTATTGTACCTGCTAATTACCAAGTGTGATAAAGTGTTCCCCCAAAAAGTTTGAATTGGCAATAATAATTGTTGCATCTGATAAATCCCGAATACCACGGTGTTGGATTTTACTTGGTGCAATAAATATTAAATTGTACAGGATTCACACATATCAGGCCCAGATTGTCTACTGAGTGACCTGCAGACACTGCGATCTAAGCGTGAAGGGTGAGTGTGAAGATGGGGGAAAGGGGAGACACAAGAAAAAGAAGGATAGGCTGACACCTACAGAAACCCAATTGTCTTGTGTACAATAGAGACAACTTCAACTTGGTCCAGAGAGATGCATTTGATTTGCCCTGACCATACCATTTTGGTTCTTAAATATGCGACATATTGAGCATGCTGGATTTATAATAATGTACTAACCAAAAAACATGCAAACTTCACCTATATATAGTAGGAGCCTATTATCTCTAGTGCTAAATTGCATGGTAGATGCCTGCTTGTTGGTCAGCCCATATATGGTGTATGTAGTTCCTCTGTCTCTGTTTCACCCTATATATGGTGTGTGTAGTTCCTCTGGCTCGGTTCCTCTGGCTCGGTTTCATCCCATATATGGTGTGTGTAGTTCCTCTGTCTCGGTTTCACCCCATATGCGGGGTGTGTACTTCCTATGGCTTGGTTTCACCCCATATATGGCGTGTGTAGTTCCTCTGGCTCGGTTTCACCCCATATATGGTGTGTGTTGTTCCTCTGGCTCGGTTTCACCCCAAATATGGTGTGTGTAGTTCCTCTGGCTCGGTTTCACCCCATATATGGCGGGTGAGTTCCTCTGGCTCGGTTTCACCCCATTGCTACTTGGAGTCAACCAGGCTGAGGCTACTAGGCTTCAGAGGGTGCAGAACGCTGCTGCACGGGCCATTGTTGGCCTTCCGAGACGATGTTCTGTCTCTGCTGTTCTGACCTCCCTTCACTGGCTTCCGGTCAGACAGAGAATCTCTGTCTGACATTTAAGATTCTGAAGCTTTCCTCTCCCCCTGCTTTGGCGGGCCTTATTTCTTCATACGTCCCCACGCGGTCCCTCAGGTCTGAATCTTACCATCTGGCGATTAAGCCTAGGTTCAGGCTGAGTAGGATGGGAGGACGCTCCTTCCGTGTTCTGGCGGCTGATCTATGGAATTCCCTTCCTTTACATATTCGCGCCCTAAATAGTCTGACTCTTTTTAGACGCGCCATTAAAACCCACCTGTTTGCCACTGCTAATTGACTTCTCTTCTCCTCAGCTTTGACCTGTTGTGTTGTGTACTTGATCAGGCGCCAGGACGCCCCTTCGCTGGGGCAGCTGTGCGCCTAATAAAAGTTATTAACATAACAGTTATTAACACATATATGGCGTGTGTAGTTCCTCTGGCTCGGTTTCACCCTATATATGGTGTGTGTTGTTCCTCTGGCTCGGTTTCACCCCATATATGGTGTGTGTTGTTCCTCTGGCTCGGTTTCACCCCATATATGGCGGGTGAGTTCCTCTGGCTCGGTTTCACCCCATATATGGCGTGTGTAGTTCCTCTGGCTCGGTTTCACCCCATATATGGTGTGTGTTGTTCCTCTGGCTCGGTTTCACCCCATATATGGTGTGTGTAGTTCCTCTGGCTCGGTTTCACCCCATATATGGCGGGTGAGTTCCTCTGGCTTGGTTTCACCCCATATATGGTGTGTGTAGTTCCTCTGGCTCGGTTTCAGCCCATATATGGTGTGTAGTTCCTCTGGCTCTGTTACATTTTTTGATTTGATCACCCAATGGTCCTGATCTACCATCAGTGCTTTAATATTCAGACCACATATTATTTATTGCAATATATTACTCAATTGTTTTCTTTGATGTGGTGTCCAGCAGGTACTAGCAGACTCCTGCATATATCTAGTTTCCTTCTTGCATCCATTTTCCAAGACAGGCCCTTTACACATGGCCTCTCATGATCAAGATTCCCCTCTCACGTATTTAGATGGCAAAGGACACAAATTACAAATTAGGCCTGATTGTGCCAGTGTTTTTCTGTCCAAGGGTCTGATTCACACATCAACATCAGCAGACAAACTGCTCAGATGGTGCCCACAGGGTACCACCACATGCTCTGTTGATGTCTTTACTTGGGAACTTGAAACAGCCCAACACAGAGAAGAGGCCTGAGTGTTGCTGAGGGTTGAACACTTAGGCCCTTGCTATGGGTTGGTCACTATTGTATGCGATAATTATTGGACCCAGTAAGAACCAGCCCCAATGTTATTGTCATTACTGGTGGAGGAATTATTTCCTTTTGTGCGTTTATGAAGAATAACATGAGTATATGCTTACTGCACCAAAGTCCACTTAATACATATTTACAGGGCATTTTCCCTCAGATAAATATTGATAGGTTTTTGACCTACTGATATTTATCACAAAACTCCTAATTCCGATATGTGTGGCAACAGGAGTTATGGCACATATTGTGATCTATTAGCCTACTTGGGGAACTCCCTGTTGAATTGAATACCTCACCCTTCATTACAATTCTTCAGGTCAACCCTGCTGGAATGCAATGGAAAACAGTACGGTATTTACCATAACATGTGGATTTTCAGTGCGGTAATCAAAAGAATCCCTTTGTTGTACCTCAAAACCCCCAAATATGTGCTACGTCCCCAAGTGATAAATTTCGAACTCGGGAGAGTTGGATATTAACAGAGGTAATAAATAGCAGCTAATCCAATAATCCTTTAGTTGATGTTGTCTAGGCAACTTCTTTTTTGGAATATAGGATATAGCATGGCCCTTCATGTTTTTTGGGGCCAACAGACAAAGTGTACCAATGCTTCCAATATAAGGTGTCAGTGGTGTTGCAATGGTGATTATAACATGTTTCTGCTTTAACAAATGTCGTGGCAGCCTGATAAAGCCAGTGGGCCTGTCTCTTGATAAGCCCACCTCCTTGTACAGGTGGAGAGGGACTTGTGGTTGTGGGTTTAGGGCTTGCTCGGGGTGTAAGCTGTCCTGAGGGTGTCACCAAAGCTATTTCCATGCACCTGATTGGATATGTGTGTAATTAACGCATATTAATTAGTATTTTTATAAGAAAAAGCACTGACTGGACAATGATCTATTGAGTGTGGTTTGTTGAGTAGCAGTGAGTTGGGGTACTAGGCCACACCACCTCCCAAGTATGCCTTATGTAATTACAATATATAGTTTATAGTATTTTCATATGATGTGATAATAACTTAGAATATGACAGTAAGTAAGGCTGTCAGAAGCCCAGTCAGACTGCTCTCTCCCGTATTTGTCTGTCCCCATGCCTGCCCCACGCCTCTTGAGTAAAGCTATGTTTTACTGCACCAGCTATGCTTGGAAGTGACTTACATGCCAATTATCAATACCTTGCAATCAATAGTAATCTTAAAATGCCTCTCATATATGTCGAAAAAACTCTGATTTTATCTTTAAGCATTTTCCTCTTTAAAGATTACCCTTCATTCAAAATGCGTAGGCTTCACCCCCTCCCCTGCACTCGAGAACCGATGACAATGGTTCTAGATTTGCGGTGTTTACGTACGTCCATGAGTCCCTGATCCATGCTACATTTTTAAGGTAACCAATGATAATAGAAAGGTTTTTCATTTAGATTCATTATCTGGCAATATATTGTATGTGGCTATCCTGTAAATCGGCTTGATTCACCGCTTAAGTTGGACACTACTGTTTCTAGAGAAGGGCAGTGCTAGGAGTCCAGAGTGCCTCTAAAAGGAGCATTTATGAAACCACTGCCAGGGATGGCCGTACAATGGTGTTAAAACACATTGTTTACACCTTCTACTATGGCTTTGCCCTGAGGAAGACCCCTTTGGATGGTTCCAGTAACACATCAATAAAGGGATCGAAACATCAATGCTTTAAAGAATACAGCTTGTGCTGCCTGCATCTAATTGGAAAGTGAATTCAAGTGCCCCCACTCTTATTGGATGTCCTCAAGTGGAATGTAGTCAAGCGTTTGTGAAGCTTAGTAAACGTTTGACGAAAGGACTCTTCAGCATTGTTTTGAACTGCACGAGCACTTGGTTTATCCCTTTTGTACTAATACATCCTGTTTCAAAAGTGTTACATTATTTACTTTTGAATTAATTGGACAATGCACATTGCAGATATATTTGAAAGAAATTCTGGGACCGATGTGGTTATTAATCAGAAGCAGAATGTGCGAATGAGGACCATTATGTGATCTCTGTAAAATTGTTTAGAAATTAAATGAATTCTAATACATATACTGATTATCTACCCAGGTTCTGAGGAACACAAGCTTCCCCCATCCGATATTACACATTGTCTATACCTCTGTCAGGGATCATATGAGCTTGTTCCATTCCTGAAAAAACATTTCACCCTTGAAATTAATCTGCCGCTCTGCCTCTTCCTTGATGGGAACAACAACTGAAAAGGTAGCAATGGAGAGATAGGGATGGTCTGTTCACATGCATTACCAACGTCTTCCGAACCCATGCCATCTTCAATCAAGAAGCAGCCCTGCCTCTGACTGAACCTCTAGTCTAAAGCAGTGCGTAATTTGAGCCAGTGGTTACCGGTGCTCGGCACCAGCACTTCAATGTGAACATTGGCGCATATGACAGTCTGCCACAAGGTGGCACTGTCTCGCTAATTTAGGTATGACCACAACAACAGTTTTTTATTGTCTTGCTTTGTCATAACGTGGTGGAATAGCCAAGGAAGTAATCAATTATTGCAAGGAATTTTGGATGTCACATCACCACATTGGGAAGTTTATTCTTCTCTGACAATGTCATCAATTTGTCTTTCTTCCACGGCAGCTGACCATGGCCAGTCAGATATTTCTAATTAACTTCCTAAATTATTCTTTTATTTGTATCTTTTTGGTTATTGGTTATTGAAAATGCCCCAAATGGATTTCCTTTTTGTGCTAAACTTAGCAAAATAAATAGCACATAATCAAAGTACGGGCATACATATGTCATTTGCAGGGTCATGGAATTACCAGAAGGTAAACCCACCCAAGGAAATACCCAGTGGCGGCTTGCCGAGGGAGTGCTGCAGTGCGGCAGGGCAGGGTGGGGGGGTAGTGGACTCGAACATACAACAGACAGGAGTAAGTTAAGTAATTAAATTAATAAAACAATGTACCTTGAGCGCGCTGCATCACCAACTCGGCACTGCAGCGAGCGCAAGGTAAATTGTTTTATTTATTTATTTACTTACCTTAATCCTGTCCGTCGTATGTCCGAGTCCACTACCCCCCACCCTGCCCCTCCCCCGCCCCACGCAGTGGCGTAACGAAAGTTCAAGGTGCCCCCCTGCAATATACACAGAGGACCCCCACTCCGGATTTATTCCAGAGCGCTCAGGCATAAGTACTGTGCTGAGGGGGCCCCCTGCAGCTCGGGGGCCCCCGCACCGTGGGGGATGCGGGGGCCTATGTTACGCCCCTGGCCCCACGCACTCCCTCGGCGAGCCACCACTGGAAATACCTCAACTACCAGCTGCTATTTCTGAAACGGGGAATAACCCTACCTATCCATAGCTGTCTTGGTCAAAGTAGAGGTGAACACAAGGAACTGGTTTTATAGGAATGAAAAATCACATGGTTCTTCTAGCTTTGTCCCGGTTTCGTTTTCTTGAGGTAACACCTGCATTAATTTTCACACAGAGAAGTTATCTCCAAATCTTGTGCAACTCTGAATGGAATTCCGGTGCATGCACCTGTTTGGGTCGTGCTGGAGTCGGCTGGAATACAGAACTTTAGGTAGGTTACAATGATCAGGTCAGTCCCTACTCGAATTGAGTTTTGATGTTCAATGTTGTACTCTTCAGATGAAATAAGCCATCGTGTGAGAAGGCAGCAGTGATGCCCAAAGTTTTATTTTTCTACTGAATTGCATTTTGCAAAGTAGAACTATTGAGTGCATTTTACATCTAAATTCTGTAACCAGTAGAACTATTGTATGCTGTTTTTTGTCCAAGTACTCATAGGAGGGTGGTGCGTGTGAGTGCCTGCGTGCGTGCGTGCATGCATGCGTGAGTGCATACATGAGTGTTCGCGTGTGTGTTTTGAGCATGGGTTTTACTGCAACCTTGATATTCCACAGTACCAAAACATGATAATTTGTCTGCGAATATTTAATGCTCATAAGAAAGATTATTAATTCAATATACATTAAAAATTACTGTTACCTGCCGCCCAGGCCATTCTTATAGATTTGGTGGCCTAGAGTAGTCTGAATTATCACACTTGTGGAGTGTGATGGTTAGTAGTTGTGTTGTTTCTATCATAGGCAACATGGCAGGAACAATGTGTGTACAGTGGCCTCCTGACGAGCCCCAGCAGAGTTGTCACATCAGGGCCGGACTGGGAACCAAAACCGGCCCTGACAAAGTGCTCGGCTCCCCACCCCCCATGCTGCAAAAACGGTCCTGTAACAAAAACAGCCCCCAGGGGCCCAAAACCAGCCCCCACCCGTGCGGCGCTCCGGGGGATTGCCGGGTTCCCGCTACGGCCAGTCTGGCCCTGCGTCACATAATAATTATACATGAGGGCAGTTCATCCATTTTGAGGCTTCTCTTCTTTGCATCTGATTTGAAAAGTGACCCTCAAATATGGACATTATTATGCGCTGTCACAGGAACCAGCTACCCCCTCCTTCCCCACACACCCATACAAAACCTAAGAGCTAATGAGTCCTGGGACGACAGGCCTTGACATCTCTCCCCAGCCTCCGCCGGCTCCGGCTTTGCCGAGGCGGAGCGCAGTTATACATTAGGCATGTTTGGGGCCAGCTGGGCATGTGTTCATGTTTTACATAAGTACATGGTTTTAATATTGATCACAGCTCCTGAGATGGGTTTCCAGCGGTCCCTCCATTAGCCGCTGCTGCTGGCTTTTTAATGGGGCTGTACATTCATTAGCTGCCTGGGCTGCGCTCGGATGATTCTCTGCCAAAAACATGTTTTTATGCGGCTGACATTAAACACACCGAATGGGGCGCTGGTGTTTTTTCATGAAATGTTTCTATTACGTTTCTGTTATTCATTTTCATTTGGTTTCCACCAGTGGCGGCTGGTATTTAACGGCAGGGGAGGCAGGTCACTGGGGGAGGGAATGAAAAACAAATTCAAACACTTACCTGTTGCCGCTGCCTCTCTTTCCACTTCGCCCATTTCCAGGGCAGGAAGCAAGAAGCAGCCGGCTCCCAGGCTCCCCAAAGCCAATCACAATGCTGCAATGCTCGACGCTCAGCCAGTATAATGGGAGACTGGGCATGTTCTGCAGCCAGGCTGTAATGGAGCCTGGTGCAAAACATGCAAAGTGCGCATGATGGTTTTGCCGGCCCGAGACGGCTGGCCAAAGTGTCTTGAGCACTTGGAGTGGGCAAAAACCACTCCTGCCCTGCTCTGTGAGCAGAGCAGTGCCACTCCGCCCCTACCCAGCTGGGCAAGGACGGAAAATAAAACGATAATAACAATGAGCTGTTATCATTTTATTTTTTCATTGCGGGCCAGCTCAGTGGGCCAACGCTCATCCGCCTTAGCTGAGGAGCCGCCACTGGTTCTCACCCAAGAGAAGCTAGGACAAGGTGTACAGTTGCATGCACAGTTTAACCTTTTTCTGTCTCTTTTCTTTTACTCTCACATGAAGGCCTGTCAATCAAATAAAGACTACCGTCAATGCGCCCTCCCGGGAGAGGTGTGAGGGCCGCCATGTTGAAGACAAAGGGAGTTAGAACTGTCCAGGGCTTTAAGTAGGAGGAAAAAACTGGGGGGGGGGGCTCTCAAAGGGGCATGCCCGATGTAATTAGGAGCATGGCTTAAAAAAAAAGTTACAAATCTGTGCTTAGCAAGTGTGCCGTCCAACTGGTATTATGGTATTATGCTTCTTCTGTCATTGCATCCAGATATATAAGACAACAAGTACCATTACACCTACAAAAAGTCAGGACTGTTGGCTTTGTCAATGGTTGTTAGTTGCATAAGATAAATAAGCGACAACTACGGCTTCATTGTATATAAAATTGAAAATGCTTCAGTTCTGACATGATGACACTGTGAAAGAACTATTACGAGTCTCTTTGAAGTTACATCATAGGCAGAGAAGGGTGGTACTGCTGCAGAGTTAAGATTTTTGTCAACCTGAGGTTGAGGGCTAAAATGGAGAGCCCAATAGGGATCCATCTCATCCCCTGCTTTATAGAACTGCCGGTACTGAGCACAGGCAGAATCCGGCTGACTTAAAGCCCTGCAGGTGTCACCTCACTGACATCACATACACACCAAACCCTGAGACTTGTCCGCAGTAGCAATGCAGAACTATCCTTTCTGGAGTTATTTCAAAGTGTAAACTTCACTACACTCACTGCAGTGAAAAGAACAAGCATTTACAATGCAATAGGTCTTGCATTACTGAAAGCTTGAGCTCTTGGCATTGCATTATAATGTGCAATGCCAGTAGCTAAAACTTTTATTAATGTGAGACCTATTGCATTGCAAATGCTTGTCTTAAACAGCTAATAACCAAAGGCACAGCCAATAGTCCTGGTGTGTTTTAGGTGTAGGTCAGGTGTTGTGGATGCAATAACAAAGCTCAGAGAGACACAAAAATACAGACTGGTGACAATGTGTAAATCATAATCATTTATTTTACATGTTTAAGCCCCCCCCCCTTCATCCCATCCCGCTTAAAACCCTGCCGCTCCTTTGAAGGTGCAGTTCTGTTGCCTTAAATGGCCACGCCCTACACATGCTACCTGTGCCACGCCAACCTTCCATCTGTCCTGAATCAAAGATCTGCCTGAAGTTTTCAAGGGCACTAAAAGCCCTACAAAAAGAAGCAGTAGTACAGGCAGCCCACTCCCGTTTAAAAATGACGACTCCATATTCGAGTGTCCTGGTGCATGGTGGGCTGTGCACCAGTGCTGGGCGTCTGCGCACGGGTGGGCGAGTGTGAAATGTTGGCATGCAGTTCTGCCCGGGGGAGGCATTGGCTCACCTGGCAGCGTGCAGACAGTCCTTTTGCATGTTGAACACTGGGTGCAGACCCCGTTCACGGTCACGAGCTTCGGGTCTTCAGTGAGCGTGCGCTCTTCGGGGGGCCCCCATTGCTGAGCTGTGAGAGGGAATCACTATTCACAAGTGCACTCGAGGCGGCGGTGGCCGATGTGAGATGATGGACTTGTTAAAGCACTGCTTCCAGTTTTAAAGAGCTATGGCAGCAGTAACATTGTCAAATAAAACAGCTTCGCCCATACAGCTGCGGAAGAACGTTGACTGTATTAAAGGGAGGTTGAAGTTTTGAAAGTAAATGATTTCTGCAGACGTAAAAATAAAACACCAACATCTGTATGCGCGTTTCGGAGACGGGATTTTCTTTTCTTAGAATGTGGTCATTTTACTCGACTTGCACCTTCCCCAAAGTATGGAATTTCCTCTCACTCGAAGTAAAAAGAAAACGCCTGTTCTTCCGTCCAATGTCACGAACGAATGAAAAACACTCACTAAACATACACAAGGTATGAAAACAAAGGCGTGCAACTCGTGTAGGGCTAGCACACATACCTGCACAATACCTTTGGAAAGCTACCTGGCAATCAAGACCCCCCCACCCCCCGAACTCACCAAACAACACCAGAAACAGTGTTGCGTCCTTTCCACGGAGGACTTTTGGTAAGCATTCATTCTAAGATGTGAGCACAGTCATCAACAACAAGTAGGACAAGCCCGGCGGAGCGTGGCGTGCGCGCTTGGCGGGGGCGGGTGAGCGCATTCCAGGCGGGGGAGTGGACCCTTTGAAGTGCGATGCCAAACGGATTGCATGGCGGCACGATGCGCGTGATTGTGCGTGTGCTCGCCATGCAATCCGCTTTTCGGAGCACTTTTGGGAGCCCTTACAATAGTCTCGCTTTGCGATCGCTTACACGATAGCAAGGCGAGACCTAAAAAAGGGTGCTGCCAGCATTGCAGACCTCCCCGTAAGCAGAGTCGGGCTGACCTATCAGGTAATCAGTCAGTGCCCGATGCACTAGTCTAACAGATCAGTGAGTGGGCTGTTTTTTAAGCAGTTTGTCAGCCTCCATAGCCTGCACCAAACACAAAACCATGCAGCCTTCCATTCCTTGCAAAACAGCTATTGAGCATGTCTTGACAAGTTCAAAACAGCCCTGTTTTGCAAACCCGAGACACTTTTTTAGCTCTCTGGTTCGCTAATGGGAGCCACTTTTTTTTGGTGCACAAGACTTTTTTTTGCCATCCATCCCCCCGACACGTGTTATATACCCGCCTTATTCCGACAAACGCGTAAAATGTGAAATGCCGTCTCTACAGTTATATCAATACGCCATACACCCTCCATCAATGCAGTAATGGTACACTTAAAGTGATACTCACTCAGGTGACGGCACACTGGAAGCTGCAGTGATACAATGCAAACACTGTTGTAACAGAACTATGATAAATGCCATCAGTGCATTGATGTCAAGCTGTGATGTAGCCTCCCTCACTGCAGTGACGCTAGACTTGTAACTACCTTCACTGCAACAACAGCACAGTGGGAGCTGAAGTCGCTGCAGTGAGAACATATCAACACCATTGTATCAGCACTATGTGCATGATATCGCTGCAGTGATATCAAACTGCTATATGACCTCCCTCACTGTAGTGATGTTACAGTTGTAGCTATCCCCATTGCAGTAACAGCACACTGGGCTCTGCGATTGATAACACACAATTAATGTCGTTACAGCATTAACCAGATATTGACAGGATGAGAGCCTGTGTATAACTGTGCACTGTTCACAAAGTGTCTAATCTGCACTTTGTGTCTCTGGTTGTAAGGCTGGTGGTATTCCTTGGTCCGGGGCCTGGGACAAAAAAGACACCGAGCTCGTTTTATCGGCTTGTTCAGTAGCATCCTTGGTTGGAGTTTGTAAGTTAGAGGACGAGGTTCCCGGCTGCACTGGTATTCTAGATGTAGAAATGTCCTTATCTGAGACCAAACTTTCCTCTGATGAATGCGTGTTTGGTTTACGAGGTTCAAATCTTTTGCGTGCATATATTTCGGCCCAGGTGTAAACCTTGTTTAACTTGTAGTCGATAGTGTCTCTTTTGTACTTCCTTAGTTTCCCCTCTTGTAATTCTCTACTGTACTTGTCTAGTTTTATGTTCAAGCCCTCTAGATTAATTCTCCAAGTGTCATGTTCTAACCTAGTCTGAAGTTCCTCTTTCGGTGTGTTAATTTCTTGTTCGAGATCCTTGATGGTTTTGGAGAGCTCCTCGATGATAAGAAGAATCAGGTCAAGGGAGCATTTGTTGAGGATTGAGAACCATTTGTTCATGAAGGTGGGGTTCAGGTGGAAACGGAATAGCATGGGTCTTATTGAAAGTCGTAGTCCTCTGGGGATCCGTTTGGCTTTGTGATACTGTACTAGTGTGGAAGCATGAAGTTGTTGGTTGAGTTGACGTCTGGTTAGATATTCAAGTTGCTTGAGTTGTTGCGAGATCGAGCCACTGTGTGTGTCCATGTTTTTTAGAGCACATTTAATAGCACACACGAACAGGTAACTCTTTTTGAGACACGCTTGTTCATCATTAGAGTTCTAGAGATTGAGCCCTAAGCAAATTGCACTCACCAGTAAAATGGTTTACTCTTTATTTTTCAGATTGGCCCCTGACGAAGGAACCGGCTGGTTCCGAAATGCATTGGGCATTTACATTTCTGTTGTGTTGTAATTTTGTTGCATTATCAAATGTTCATTACATGTAAATTGAAGTAATGTTACACATGATTCCTGTATGTAACCGAGTTCTTTATGCATACATGACATGAATTTGTTTTGGTACAAACCGCAATATCTTTACTCGCTGTTTTACATCCAAATATTGTGAAAAGTTCTAGAGAATGTCTTGTTTCTGTGTTGAAAATTAAACACATTATGCTTTCAAAAATTGTATAGTGTCAGATTAGACACTTTGTGAACAGTGCACAGTTATACACAGGCTCTCATCCTGTCAATATCTGGTCTCTATCACAGTAGGAGAGGACAAACTCCTACATAACTGTAGCACCGCTGTTTTTACTAACGGAGAACTATTGATAAAATTGGTTCAATACCGGAGTGCTCTCCCCACATAACCGCTGTTACAGCATTAACAACATTAATTGTAATTAATTTGAGAGGATGTAGCCTTATGGCAAGAGCTGCCGACTTGGGAGCTAGGGAACCGGGTTCGAGCCTTGGCGTCGGCTCAGCATCCTGTGATTCTGGGCAAATCACTTAATCTCACAGTGCCTACCAGAAATCTGAATGTGCCCTCGTGTAACGCAAGTGGTGCTCATGTAAAGCGCTCCAATACCTTCGGGTCAAGTTCGCGCTATATAGATCTGCAAAACAAAAATACATTATGTGAAATGATATCCTTGCATTGTGTCCAAGCTGTGATATGCCCTCTCTCACTGCAGTGCAGTGACACTTGTAGCTGTCCTGCCTGCAGTGACAGCACACTGGGAGCTGCCCTAGCTGCAAGGATAAGATATGTATTAATATTATTGAAGTTCTTATATAGCATAGCTACCTATAAGGTATCCCAGCCCTTGAGGACCGGTAACAATAGCCTAAGAACAAGACCTAAAATAATCAAGTTTTGAGCTTCTTAAGGAAGGAGGTTAGAGAAGTGCAGCTTCTAATAGGCTCAGGGAGGGTGCTCCACATCCTGGGACCCAGGAAGGAAAAGGAAGGAAAAACTGCAGGGACGTTACAATTAGCGACCCATAACTGCAGTGATATCAAACTGCGAGTCGCCCTCCCTAGAGGATCTTCTCACTTGGACCTGCTTCGACACGCAATAACATCACAGAGGGATCAGCAATGGATGGAAATGCCAAATGCTGATCCGCGTGAACATCTGACATAGACCCATAACTGGGAGGCAGGTAACTAACAGCCACTAACACCCTCAAAGTTTGTCAGTACATGTTAGACCTGGCATCATTGGCATGAGTCTCTCCTCCATTTTTTTCTGTTGGCCTCCTCTGTTTACGATGTTTTTGCTGGAATATTGCTTTGGGCACTGTGCCACTGCTGATCAGTGCAAGTGCTCCCTATGTTAAATTGTTACATTGATTGGTGTTACCATGATTGGCTTGGTTGACTTACTGTTCAGACCCTAGTCTAGTGCACTGCGTGTGCCAACGGCATGTAAGTTAACTGCTGCTGGTGGGCTTGCAGCACTGGTTGTGCCACCCACAGAAGCCGCGCGTAAAATGTGTCTCAGGCCTGCCATCGCAGAACCTGTGTGCAGTCCCTGACTGCCATGTCGACTTGGCAAGGAAACCTACTTGCCAGTCTCTAAAACCTTCACTTTGCCACATTTCAGACACCTCTATGGTAGGCCCTAGGGCTGGGTGCAGTGTGGGTAAACGGTAGGTCATGCCCTGATGTGTGTGGCATGACCTAAGAGTGAATTACAGCCATTTTCGTTTTTCACTATTGAAGGGCTACCTGCCTCCAATAGGCCAGAATGGGCAGACTGATTATTAACTCCATTATAATCTATCTGACTCAGGGAGCATGGTAGCAGGTCGAGTTTAGTATCCCTGAACTCAGAATTTGATAACACACCCTTTAGGATGGATGGTTTTTAAATTCTGTGTTTGAAAATAGCCCTTTTAGAAAGTGGCTATTTTCTTGTCCGTGTGTGTGTCAGGGGCTGGGTGGCTCCAGAGTCTGAATCAGTCAGTGTGGGGTGAATGAGACATCTACACTTAGAGTGGGGAAAGAGTAGTCCCTGATAGCCTGCCCTGCCTGACACAATGCTGGCTCCACCTCCTGCCGGGCGACTGATAGCCCTGCTCCTGCCAGTGACGATACTGGCTCCGCCTCCTGCTGGGCGGCTGAGGACCCTTCCCTGCTCAGTGAATAGGCTAGGTGCCTCTGCCTGGCAACACCCACAACAAACCCAGGATGGGGGGAATTTCCCTGCTTGGACAAAGGGAACAAAGCAGAAAAGGGGTGTAAGAGAAGGACCCCTGAACCAAGAACTGAGATCACTTCTGACAAGGAAACCTCTACCAAGGACAAGAAGTCTGCTGATCTAAGGACTTGCCTCCCCCTTCTGCCAGTGTGCTGTTTGTTGGGGGGAACCTGAAGCTGCTTCTTTATTTTTGCCAAGGAACAAGGAGAGAGGAACTTGGTGTGTACTCTCAAAAGCTTGCTAGAAAATCTCCAAGGGCTGGAAGAGTGCCAGCCTCCTGTTGAAGTCACAGGGCCAAAGGACTTCACCCTCTACTGAATTGCTGGTTGCTGGAAAGTGTTATTTCCAGTGCACAGGGGAAATCTGCAGTCTCGACGTCGCCGACGCCGCCGAATCCAGCTCGACATCGTGAGTAACGGCTCCAGTGTTCCGAGCCTTCGACGCCGGACGCCGGGCCCGATCGACGCCAGTAGCGACGCCAGGAGTAGTGAGTATCAGCTCCAGCTCCAAGTGACCCCGTCTTGACGCCGGTATCGACGCCGCTGAGTAGTGAGTATCGGCTCCAGCTCTAAGCGACCCCGTCTCGACGCCGCTGCTGATCGCATCGACTCGACGCCCTTCTCGACGCCGTGAGCGCTGCTCCGGCCCGACACCTCTCGACGCCGCTGCGGATCGACCCGAATCCGAGGCACGATCGACGCCGACCTCGACGCCGACATCTCGACGCCGCGGATCATCGTTTTCTTCATTTCCAAAGGTACTGTGTTTGTGGGTTCTGTTGCAACTCCAGGCTCAACGTAGCGCTCCTCGCGGTCGATGCCGAACCTTGGGAATATCGTAAACTCGACGTCGTGTGACTCCTGTGGGGGTCACATTGTTGCCAAGAACTGTGTTTCAGAAGAATACTTATTTCCTAAGGAGAAACTTTACCTGAACTATTATTTTTCCTTCCAAAGAGTATTTATTAAGATTGTGGTATATTTTTGTCGTTATTTGGTCTTGTGCTAAGCCTTATATAAAAATACTATTTTTATAATAACTCCTGTGTTGTGTCCATTTGTAGTGTATTCACTTTATTACTGTATGTGGTCAAAAATGCTTAACACACTGCCTCTGAGATAAGCCTGTCTGCTCTGCCAAGCTACCAAGGGGGTAGCAGGGTTATCTGAGTGTGTAGTCCCCTTGCCCTGACTAGAGTTAGTGTGTCCCTATTTGTCAGAAGTGTATACTTCTGCCAACTAGAGACCGCCGGTTCTAACAGTACAGTACAACTTAATTCAATCCATTGGGTGCCCATGCCACTGACGTAAGTAACATTGCTAGAATTGTCTCATTTTACCCCATTACAATGGTAAATCCCTCACTGGACCATGGCTTTAGTGAATCTATATTCCTACTTCCAAAGCCTATTTATTTTAACATGCCTATAATGAAGTTTAGTCAGGGAATATTTATTTAATTGCAAGGAATTATCCTATTCTGCTTAAATCCTATCACTAAGCGATCATTCAGTAACATAATTTGCACTGAGAAGGAGAGACTCTCCTTCAGGTTTCTTGTGTACTATCTTTGGGATGGTCCCTCCTTAGGCCCTGTGTAGAATTCCTTGCTGGCAGCAGCTGATTTATTTCTGGGATGCTTACATGCACCCAGTGGAGAAGCTTCTTGGCCTCCTCTTGGTAAATCAAGGCCAGAATCTTGAGGCAGATAAGGTCGCTTTGTGCATTTATTTTTTAAAGATAATTTTTTTTAATGAAAATAAATGTTTGTGAATGTTGAGGGGCAGCTTTTGCTGGTGTGACACTTAACAAACTTTATGTCAAGGGATTAAAAAAACCTGTGTCCCAGAAGGGTACCTGTGTTTTTAATAAAGTGTAAACAATTCTGAATGGATTTTACAAGATGTAATATGATTGCTGCCCACAGAGGCCAACACCATCATTCATCACTAATTCAGACTCGTTTCTGTTTTTCCAGGTAGTCTGAATGGAACCCACACAGTTCCCCACCAGAGGTGTCCCTGTAGGGTACAACCACAGCCTGACCCAGAGGCCGAGATTCCTGTGCATGCAATACCAAGAGAGCCCCGAGGGAACAACAGGTGTGCAAGACCATATGTGCGAGGATGTGGCTTAATGGCTACAGCGACTGACTTTGAAGCTGGGGAACCAGGTTCAAGTTTGGCAGGAGGATCAAACATCCTGTGATTCTGGGCAAATCACTCAATTTCCATGTGCCTAAAAATAAATGTGTCCATATGCTACGCAAACGGTACTCATGTAAAGCGCTCTGACACTTTTGGGTCGTGTTTGCGCTATGTAAAACTGCAACAAAAAAAGATCACTTTTTGCACCACAATCGAACATACGTTTTACAGAAGATGCTGCAGATGCTTGCAATGCCTCTCTGTAATAGCACAATCTCAGGGTGGTGTTCTTTCATGTCCATGGGGCGTGGACCTATGAAAATGAGGGAAAACATTGCCTTTACACCTGTGCTGTATAATGGATGTAGGTGCAGAAAGAAAGAGACCATCAGGAGGCACACTGTTTGTGTGCCGCATAGAGGCGGAGGACAGTCAGTGGACCCCCTAAGGCAGTCCCTCTGAAGGGAGGACAACGGGTCATATGCAACCAGGGCCTGACTGGGAACCAAAACCGGCTCTGGCAAAGTGCTCTGCCTGCCGCCCCCCGCCCCCGGGGGTTGGGGGTGCCACCGAGCTCTTTGCCAGGGCCGGTTTTCGGCCGATTTTGTTACAGGGCCGAACGGCCCTGTAACAAAATCGGCCCCAGGGGCCCAAAACCGGCCCCCACCCGTGCGGCCCACCGGGGGATTGCCCGGTGCCAGCTATGGCCAGTCCGGCCCTGTATGCAACCCCCATGACATCACCCTGCTGGTGATTGCAGTCACTTACTGCACCTGCCTAGAGAATCCTAGCCCCACCCCTCCCCCATTTTACATGCAGGACCAGTTGCCAACTGCACACCAATAGGCACATTGGCTCTTTAAAAAGTGCTGTCCTAAGTGCAGACACAAGTTTGTGCTTGCACTGGGAAAAGCACATTTATTGTGATAGGGTACAATGAGTAGAGCAGATCTACAGGTTAAAGCCATATTATGGTGCAAACCAGGGCAGTTAGCCCTATCCATAGTACAAGCCCTGGTATCCCAAACACCTCCCTGTGGAGGGTAAAATGACCCCGGTTGATATGCCTGAGCTTTGAAACCGTGAAAATGAAATTGCTTTTAATAGGTACCCGTCAACTGCTCATTTTTTTAATAATATATATTGGAGCGTACTGAACAATTCTGTACTTGGACCTGCATGAAGCCTATCTTTTTGACAAGCTCGCCATCTCCAGTGGTTCTTGGTACACCCGCAGCAAGGACTCCATCACAGTCGAAATGAATTAGGGTAAAAGGTATAAATAAGGCAAAATTGGCTCTTCATCTACACACTCAGGGTCATATTATCAAGAATGGCGCGAACATTATCGCTGCTTTAGCGGTAGGAAACTGCTGCTAATGCAGCGCTAAGGGGCTTGATAATATGCCCTAGAGAATTCCAATAGAAGCCCAGGTTCTGGTGTCAAGGACATCAAACCTGGGCTTCTATTGGAATTCTCTAGGGCATATTATCAAGCCCCTTATTGCCGCTTTAGTGGCAGTTTCCTGCCGCTAAAGCGGAGATAATGTTTGTGCCTTTCTTGATAATATGGCCCTCAGTCTCTGGAACGGCATTGCTATATCAACCAGGAGTGCCTCAACCTTGCTCCAACTTAGGAAAGAGCTGAAGACACATCTCTTTAAAGAACACTCTGTCATGATGCAGCAACAGTCTACTTACACTTCTAGGACCCAGGGGCCCCTCGGATAACACATTGACAGGTTCTTTGCCTTGGACCCCGTACACTGCTCCTCGGCCTTTGCTCGACATAAATACCGCAAACAACATACATGTTGCATCTGCTGGTTCTTGCTATAGTCCATGTTTGCAAATGTTTGTTTTTGAAAGTAGCGTTGGCTATACAAAGTCCTCCACCATAATTAAGCGCCCATATCCGCCCATAACCGTACAGCTTTCAGAGCAATAGAAGGCAGCAAGCTCTATATACCATACCCGAACTGCACCGCACTGCTGCTTTCTATTTTCTGCCTGTGGATCTGTCCATCTATATGTTCTGAGGCTCCCAGCCACAAGGGCTTCATGAAAAGTGAATGCTAGAAATTCATGAATATTGGAGTTTCAGTTCTGTTGGCCAGGAGCCCTGGTTCTATAACTGTATTATGTTTCGCAAATGTTTTGTTAATGTTGAGTGCTTCCCCTTGAGATTGCCCGTCTTGTGGTAAGTGTATTGACTTGTTGTATCATTACTGTATTTTGAGTACTGTGTTTGGCCTTTTGTTTTGCCCACCTACCATGTGGTCTGAACTGTTTATACTGTGAATACATGTTATAATACTATCTTTAGCTGAACCTTGAACTACTCAACCACATCTATCCAGAGAGTCATGGAGGCTTAGGAGTACTAGGCGTTCTGTTGAGAACTGAGTAACTTGAGGCTGAATGCGAGTAATCCTGACCTTCTCGCATTTAGAGTGCTCAGTTCTCAGGTACTCACCCACTATGGGGAATATGTCCTGATAAACACTGTCTTTAGCACCAATTTGCAGTGAACATTTATTTTCGACTTATACCATCTACTGCCAAATCAAAACAGGTCATACATACTCTCAAATCATGACCATTACAGCTTTCTACTGGCCCCATGTTATGGGAGTGATTGTCTTTCAATGCAGATTTTTCATCCAACAGTATCACACATACTGGGACTAGTATGGGCAATATTTCTGGCATGCACAGTAATATTTGAGTAGAAGCCAAACACAGTTCAAAGTCATTCTCACTGCCCTGATGCCACTTGACAGTTACATAATTATCATAGGGGTATTCAGCCTCCTCTGTTGTAAAACTACTTCTACTCTAATCACTAAAATGTACATATGTACCATACATGATTTATATCCACTTATCACTTAAATCTCTTTTTAAAGGTTTCCACTCACCACATCATTTAATCCTTTATTAAGATAGTGCTGTATGAGTCAACCACATCACGCAAGAGATCTTATTTACAAGCCCCTTGCGCCGCTGGTGAGCCCCTTCTAATATGGAGAAAAAGTGACGTACCGGTGGTGCAAGGGGCTTGTAAATAAGCTCCAAGATATTTCACTTCATGAACTTATGTTACATGACTGATCACCAAAAATAACAGAGAAAGCAACAATTATTGTACCTTGAAGATACATTTATAGATATATTCCCAAGTACAAGAGACACCATGTTAACATATTCCAATGCACTAGCATTATTACATTTTAGCCTTCCAGTAAAAAATTGTATTAAATAATTACAACTTATTGATAACCACCTGTAAATCTTTCATTAGATGCTTGTAATACCATATTAATATGACAGTTCTCTGCAGAAGCTTCACAAACATGGAATCTACACTGCTAACTGAACCACATACTACACTTACATTGACATTACAGTCAAGTATTGTACCAAATGTCATCAGCACATCTTCCTTTTCATATACCTCAAACTTGATTCCCTTTACACGATCTTTAAAAACAAGCAGCAATGCTTATTCTCTCCAAGGTGGAACTGAAAAACCAAAACTTGAAGCCCTTGATCCACCTGTTACAAGAAACTCCTATACTCTCCACTATTTCAATTCAACAAACACTGAACAAGACCACCACGCTATCACAAAGCGGTATCTAAGAACATAACAACTGACCAAAAATGGTAACATGGTTAGTCGTATGAGAAGAGTAACTCCGCTTCACCTAGTTTCTGGCTACTATTGTGTAGTATCTTGGTCATTATGTTTACATGTCATCCACTGCTCCACCAGTGGAACACTCTTGAGATGTTGTAACATAGAATGTTTGGGTATGAAGTACACAGTTGGAGAAGGGCTGAGCGCCTTGCTGGCGGCTCCTGGTGGGGCTGAATACTACTGAACCTACATATTGTAACCAACCTGAATAAATCCTCCTGAAACATCACAATCAGCCTGGACTTGATTACTACATATTGTCACATAGCTCTGGAACAATCTAGAACCATATTGTTACAGTCTCACTATACCTATTGCCCTCTATGTTCCCAGCCTTTATTCAGAATAACTAACAGCAAATTAATGCAGCAATCACGTCTGGTACACAAGTCCATGCAATTAAAGGGCTTTCCCCCCAAATTCTTACACATCTGGGACTAATATTTATTTGGTGGGTAAAAACATGGGTCTGCATAAATGCAAATGCAAAATGCCAGAATGGGGGGGGGGGGAACGGGCATGGACCAATGCTTCATTTGAGCCAGTGGTTTCCAGTGGGGTCCGCGCTAGAACTTAATTATCAGCATCGGTACCTATGGCAGTGTGCCACATGGTGGCGCTGTTTTTTTAAATTCAGAGATGATCAGAAAAAAAAGTGCTGTTTATTAATTCAATATACATTAAGAATGAGGAATACCTGCTGCCAAAGCCATTCTATTATCTTTGAGGTCCTGAAATTGTCAGAATTGTCACACAAGTTAGTTATGCTGTTACTGTAATTGACAGGCAATGGACAGTGCAGGCGGAAGTGGGCTGCTGCCTAGAGCCGTGGCACTTATGTTTTTTTTATAAATTAAGCACTGGGCAGAAGCAAGAAGAAGCAGAGCACCCTCTGTTGAGTTACGCAGAGGTTGTGTTACAACCGATTGATGTGTTATCAGGGGTCGGCCAGTGCTTTCAGTGAGGGAATGAAGATGTCTCCTATGAGCGTGATTGCAGTTCCTAACTCCACCCACTCTTGTGGGGGCGTTGGGGCCACCTTCTCTTAGTGGTGAACCATTTAGAATATTTTGGCCCTGGAATCGCATGCACACATTGTTATTACAATAAGGCGTGCAGCACGTTTCTGTAAAACCAGACAGATAGCCCTGCTTCACTGTTCAGAAGTTTGAGTTTTAGGCCATTTTTCCGTAGATTGGACCAGGATCTCAACATCCTGAAAGCAAGCACCAGAACAAGAGAAAGCGCACATCTAAAAGTAAACAATCCTGGTCGACTCCTTAAAATAGCAAATCACTAGACAATGAATATTATTCATGCAAATAGAACGAGCAGAAAACAAAAAAAAACTGTAGTTCTAAATCACCCAACAGCTTGAAGTTTCAGCATTAGCACCAATTAACCTCCCACCATAATGCCCTTGTACAATGACCTTGAGTCTCCTCTATGGATAGTGAATGTGAGATAACCTCATCTCACCTGTCCCAATCCCTCAACAACCTGCACAAATTGCACAAACACTCTCTGTCTGCCGACTCAACTCCACAGAGCAACCCGGTGGCACCTCAGACAACAACACACACCCAGTCAAGAAACTTGTATTCACCCAACTAACGTCAGCAGACAGCGCAAACCTTGTCTCAAAGGTTACGTTGCCTTTTTCTGAGTATATCCATTTACCCTGCTCCTGGTGATGTGTAAACTACTTGAAACCATAAAATGCAGAACTCATAATGTATTCATTTCTCTTGAGGACAATCGTCAGTCAGCAGAAAAGGTAACAGTTTGCTATTCTATTGAAAAAGCAATAAACTAACATTCAGTCATTGCAAGTACAGGGCCACCTCTAACTTTTGATGTCACCTCAAAGTACCGACAAAGCCCAGCACAACATTATGACAAGATACTGTGTGACTGTGATCGAATACTGCCAGTGACTGGAGTAAGTCCTAATGGATATTTGCTAAGGAATGGACTAAACTCTAATGGATATTTACGTATGAATGAAATAAGTCCTAATGAATATCTTAGACTACTTGCTCTGCCTCTCATGTTGTACTCTCTTAACATGATTGGCCAAAGAACCAAAATAAAGATATTGTGAATTAAAGCAACTTTCTTCAACTGCATGGCAATGGTCTATTCTATTCTTGAGAACCTCTCCTCAGATGTCTAAAAAAAAGCCAACATCAGCACCAGCGGAGATAGCTGGATACCTGGAGCATCACACTGGCATCCACAGCTGCTTTAAACTATACACCATCTCTAAAAGGAAAGCCTTTCACAGTTATGCTGATGATGTACTTTTTATTGTGTAACTCACTAGACCATCTATCACAAGTGTTGTACTGCTGCACACCCTCAGGGCTGCAATCAATTGATGAGTTACTTTCATCTCTGGGAGCTTTAAAATAAATCTGAATCGAAAATCACACTTTTTGTTACCCCCAAAACCCTGCTATCTCACCATTCTCATGTCACCTGTCACGGGAGTTGTAGTAAAGTAGTTATTATCCCGATAAAGCAATATGGGTCTGGTGTATAAATATTTTGAATAACATTTCCAAATAGTGTTTATTTCCAAATTGCTATTTGGTATTCACTATTCTTAATGTATGGAAGTTTTATATTTAAATTAGAGATTCTTTGTTGGTCGCAAATTGAACTACCTCATGAATATTAATCAGTAATTTGCCACCCATTAGGACTGACAGCCACCACAGGGATTGTGGCTTGCTGGGGTCAGCAGAGCACTATGTATATGATTGCTTTTAAATTAAGTGATTTTTTTTTCTAACACAAAAAAGCAAAAAAAACAATGAACCCTTTAACTTCATTTTTTAAGAGTAAGCAAATGGCTTACCACCTCCTTTGAGGAGGTGATAAAGTATTACAGGTTTGCGACAGGAATACGGTAGCAAAACATTAATACATACCATAGGGAACATTTTTTGGCTCAGCACCCACGCAATAATTAACATGCCTAATAATATGCAAGGCAATGAATAATTCAACGTCAAAACATGTTACGTAATGCACAGACTCTACATTTTTTTGTTAAAATGTAGATTTCTTTATTCATCAATTTTCATTGTAAAATTCTTCTTTTTCGTTTCCGATCTAGCCTGTAGCCAAAGGGGCAGATTTATGTTTGACTTGCACCTCATTTACGCCGCCGTTGCGTCTCTTTTGTGACGCAGCAGCGGCGCAAATACTGCGCCATGGTGCGGGGTATTTACAACGTGACGCATCTGGGAGATGCGTCACGTTGTAAAGCCCTGCGCCACATGTAGGCGTTCCATGGCAGGTGGGGGCGTTCCGGCGCAGGAACGCCTCCTAAAAGTGGCTGAGTGAAATCTACAAGATTTCACTCAGTCACTTTTAAGGCCATGCTGCGTCAAAACCCTGCGCCTGCTTGAAGCAGGCGTAAGGATTGACGCAGCATTGTGAAGATAGGGCCCCCAGAGCCTTGCTGGAGCTGCGTCGCACTTGCGACGCAACTCCAGCAATGCGCCACTTTTACGGCACAGATGCGTGACGCATCTGTGCCGTTTTTGCCCCATGGTGCGCCGCATTATAAATGCGGAGCATCCATGGTGGCGAAGCTGGGGCGCACAATAACTGGCGCATCCCTGCTGATATGCAGGGATGCGTCAGTTATTATAAATATGCCCCAAAGTGTTTTGTCCAAATGGACTTCTTCTGGGCTACAAAACACACAATATTTACAAGTTTAAAATCCAGACATAAACAAATAACACTAATATAACTGCACACCATACTAAAACTACAAGACATCACACATGTGTTAGAGTATATACTACATAACAAAAAACAATAAAAAACACATCATGTTTCAGTCTTTAAACAACATTTCACTGTGCATTACATTGTGACTATTACTTTGTGTGACATGATTTATAAACAAGAAGGCCTATAGTCATGAAAATGTACTCCATTAGTTACACAATAGACCCAGTCCAAATTCTAGAGTACAATTTATCGCCAGTTTCCAGCTAAAGCCTCGGGGGACAGTATTACTTCCTAAATAAACTTAAGGCCTACGGTCATGAAAAAGGTTCTCTATTAGTTACAAGCTAGAACCAGTCCCGATTCTAAAGCACAATTTTTCGCCAGCTACTGGCCGAAGCCTAGGGGGACAGGGGACATTAACCTAGATGTGGGTATGTTTCATCAACTGGAGAAGTTGATCTATATTCTATTCTTATCCTGATCATGTTAAGTCATTAAGTTTGTCAATTAGAAATTTCAGAATGTACTTGTTTCCATGTTTCTTTTATACATGATCGAATTATGATCTCGCTCAAAGAAGATTATACGTGATCGAATTATGATCCCGCTCAAAGAAGAGTTCAAAGTTCAAAATGTAATGCGTACTTACTACCCATGTTGCAGTGTGTAAGGCTATATTTTCGATGTTTTATGTATCCTACTGACGTCCCACAACATATGAAAGAAACCAAATTAAAAATTTTATATTAAATATAATGGAAATTGCTAAGCGGACTAATCTGTTAAAATAGTCAAAGAAGTGATACCTTCAATACGATTTTCTTCAATGGCAAAAATCTCACTGCAGAAACCATCCACGTCATTGGAATCGCTAGATGGAAGGGATACCCTAAACACACCCCTTCCAAAAATTGATTCCTTATGATTTACTAAACCCATTTAGCAGCTCAGTTCAATGTTCCTGAATCGCTAAATGGTTTAGTATATTTGTAGAAGCAATTTAGCAGTCTCAAATCCTCTGATTTACCGAATTGCAGGTTTTTCGACTGCTAAATAGCTTCGTAGATCTAGTCTTCTGAGTTTCCCTTCACCACATTCACCATTGTGCACTAGCACTAGTCCCCCCTCGGTTTAAACTCACCTCCAAGGGGGCAGGGCTTGTTCGACTCTTCTTCCACATCTCTGGAATAACCTGCCGGAACACCTGCGCAAGGAGTCCGTTCTTTTGAAATTCAGGAAACTTCTTAAAACTACCCTGTTTAGAGAGTCATTAGAATAACACCTCACTTTATCTTATGTTATTGCACGGTACTAGGATGCTATCTTCCTCTCCAAAGCGCGAAGCGACCAGTTGGTGAATCTGCGCTATATAAAAGTCCTTTAACATAACATAACATAACATAACACTAACACTATGTTGCCCCTCTAGGCACTCTACCGCCATTCCCATATCGATATATTCCACGTTCCCCATCCTGCATTCACCGCTATCCAGTGGCGTAACAAAACTTGAGGGGGGCTCTCCTTCCTGGCCCACCACCTAACACTTTTGCCAAGGAAAATCCCTGAAGCTCGGACCCCCACCATCTGCACCACGAGGGCTGATTGCTACACTTTCATGACACGTGATGGCACATGTTTTTGTGTTGCTGCTGGTCTGTGTTGCCACCTGCAGAGCCAATCACACACTCACTGCTTAGCTGTCAAAGCCACTCACACGAGACTTTGTCACACAGCAAAGCCAGGGTCACGTGCTAATTGTTTACCTTTAGAAGCCCATAACATCTGAGGCCTTGGGCGCAGAGCTGAGCATTATACCTGCCAGCGTGTGTGCTCCGGCGGCCATGTCTGAGCGGCTGAGGTCACATAGTCGCAAAAAGTCACCCTTCCATTAAATTGTCGGACTGATGAAGGCATTACACAGCTCCTGCGTTCGAGGAAAGAAGGGGCTGCTGACAATGGCAGCAGCAGTAAAAGGCGTGTTTAACAGAAGGCAAAAGATGTAATTAATGTCGTCATGCTTTAACCATATGCAGCATTTAAGTCACCGTCGCTGCCTCTGCGTTTTATGTGTTTCGTTGCATTCGGTAAACGAATGCAGTTTTCTCATTTCAGGCCAGATGCTCCCTTTAAATCTGTCGAATTAGCGGAAGGGCTGTGTTTTTTCATGAAAACAAATACAACATTTACAACTTACTTACTGCTGGTGTATTGGCAGGCCTGTAAATTAAAGTCCGGCACTGACGAGTAACCAGCACTGATGAGCAATGATACGATGCTTGTTTACTTGAGGAAACTCTCTGATGAACCAGAGTATTTGACAGATATATGTGTGTTAAAGAATGAGTAACTGCAATATGCAGTAGCGGCTGGTGTAAGGGAAATGTGGTGGGCAACGCGGGGCGGCCAGCATGGGGGGCAGCACGGGAGAGCAGCGCGAGGGGGCCTTAACAGTAAAAACAAAAAAACGTACCTGCTGGTCTTCTGCTCGCTGGTCCTCTTCTCTGGGCACAGGCTGAGGCAACCAGCTTCCCCTGCAGCCAATCCCAAAGCTGCTCTCACCATGACAGCAGTGTAGGGATTGGGTGGAGCGGGCTTGTTTTGCTCTTCATCGTGAGCTGGGAGTCTGTGCCCACTGATCTCTCCACTCAACAACACAGCTAGGTTGGAGAGACCACAGTGCACATGACGGTTTGGCCATATGCATTAAGATACATTTATTTTTCATTTGTCTCTGCAGGCAGTGGGGTAACCCTCTTCCGCCATAGCAGAGGAGCCACCCCTGATAATATGCTTCCATATTGCCATCCAGGCGGTCTGGTGATGTCTTAAACCACGAGACCAAAGGCCGAGGCATTTGTAAATATTAGCAAAACAACAAGATGGCAATATCCACTATGCATTTTTAACCCCTTCGGTGCCACGCCCTTTCCCCCTCCTGTGCCGGGCGTTTCCCACGCGGGTGAGTTTCATGACGAGATAGTCTCGTCATGGGCACAGCGCGACCGTGCTCCATGACGAGACTATCTCGTCATGGGCACAGAAGAGGTTAAACAACATGTTTATTTTGGCGCAGTTAGGTGGACAAGTTGTTTTGCTCAAAGTGCAATAAAAAAATGAACCCTGAATGGAATTAAAATCCTTATAATTGTTTTTTACCTTTCTTGACAATGTTGTTAATAAAACAATGAGCAGTGCTGAGGTCAGTGGATTCAAATAATTCTGTGGCTGCAGCATTCGCTGCATAATTATGGATTTGCAGAACATAATTTGTAAAAAGTTGCAGATTTTCACAAAAATGTTGTTAGAATTGCAAATGGATATCAATAAAACTGTCAGAGGATGTGCACATAATTTCCTTTGTTGCTGCATAATTTCGATAACCTTTCAGCATATTTTTGTCCTACCTTGTTGCATAATACTAGTTACCCTGACATTGTTAAAGCATATGTGTGAACTGAGTAACTGAGTGCTGGCATGTGAGGCAGTGTGCTCCCTTCCCCTTTTGTTTGATAAGGCTGCCTTGAGCTGATGAGTTGAAACGCTCTGGTTAATGCACCTGCACTCAGTGAGTGATAAAGAGACCTGAGACGACTGTGAGCGGCATTTCCAGCAGCTGTAAAGCAACTTGTTACTCTCTACTGATAAAGGACAACTATACTGAAACAGGTGTCTAGAGATACACTGGACTGGCTGCACCAACAGTGGTGAAAACTAAATACTTTTGCTGAAGTAAGTGTTACCATGCACTGCATTTACCATAATGCATCTGAGCGAACTGAGTGCTCGGTTGAAACTGTGTTGTTATAGTTAGGACCCCGTTTCCATTTTTTGGTTTGCTTATAACTTTGACACAGCTTGACGAATCTTAACGAAACTTTCCAAAAAAAGTCTCTTGTTCCTCAGCCTCTTCCTGAAAGTTTCGAGGCAGGGCCGGACTGGGAACCAAACTCGGCCCTGGCAAAGTGCTCGGCCGGCCCCCGGGATTGGGGGTGCTGCCAAGCTCGTTGCCAGGGCCGGTTGTCAGCCAATTTTGTTACAGGGCCGATTTGGCAGCTATGCCCTGTAGGATTGCCCGGTGCTCACTACGGCCAGTCCGGCCCAGTTTCAAGGTGATCGACCAAGCTGGGGCTGAGAAAAAGGGAGAGAAGGTGGGTCACAAAACAAGAAAACCCCATGCAATTTTCCATAGGGAAATTAAACAGCGATATCCCAGAAACGATCGAATGGAAGGACACCACATTTGGCAAAAAGCTAGATCTTGGTCCAGAAAGCATGCTTTTTGTGATTTGGTGAAAATCCATATTTAAGACGAAGTCTGAGACTTCAGATTTCTGTAGATTCCATAGACATGTCAAGGTTTTATATGAATGCTGAATTAGTGGCACATATACAGAGGATGTATAACAGAAAAGGCCAAAAGAGATAGTATTTTAAATAATTCCTTTTACTCTAGATGTTCCCTATTGCACTTGGCTCGATTTCTAATAGCTTGTTTTGATACAGTGCTAACACCCATCCGGGTATCAAAACACTATATATAACAGCTAATAATGTTGCCAAACTATGATCTAATTAGTTATGGACATCATTTATGGGTCACCTCAGAGGTGGCAAAATCAGTACCAACAAAACAGGCACAGCTCAGCATTCCTTATTCTATGCCTGTTTTTATCATACTAATAGTGAATAGTATTATATTATTCACTATTATTGTGAATAAAAAAATGGAGAACACTCAGCTGGAACAAGACCTATGGCAGCAGCTGTAGTAAGAAAACATTGTTTTTAAATGTATGCTGTGTGTGTGCTTGCAGGTGACAGTGTGTTTAAGTGATAGAGAGTGTGTGTATGTGTGAGCAAGTGCAACTGCATGTGTAAGCATGTGTGTCAGTAAAAGTGAGTGTCAGTGACAGGTAGTATGTGAGATTGTGTGTGAATGAGGCACAGAATTACTATTCTTTGATGGTAATCAATGCTTCACCAATGTTGCACTGCCTCGCATCTAAGGGAGACAGAAAGTTTGCGCCACATCTAAGATATTGTGCATTTTTTCTCTCCCTGTGCACTGGTGCACTTTTAGCAGCTGTGCAGCAATGCACGTCCTCTTCAATGGGAAGTAAGGAAACCCCAGAAAAGGAAAGGGCTGTTTATACCTCCAGATATCATCCTTGTCCACCAGCACAAGCATCATAACATCAGCTTAAGAGTAACCCTGGGCGTAGTTCGTGAATTAGCACTTCACGAAGCTACGCAAAGTGCACTTCGCACTACGCGAGCTACGCGTAGCACTTCGCGAACTGCGTAGTACCTTGTTCGCACTGTGCCAGATGTCGTTTTCAATGATTGCACAGTGCGGACAAGCAACCGACACTGTGCAATCATTGAAAATGGCATCTTGCACAGTGCGAGCTGTAGTTTTCTGTTGCTCGAGTAGATTTTTACTCGAGCGGCAGCTTTCTCAACGCGAGCGGTCGCGAGTATATGCGACCACTTGCAATGAGAAACCTGACCTCCTCACGTTGGGAATCTCGCCGGGAGGTTTATTTTCCATGCTCGAGATCGCCAACTTGATGTTGCTGATCGCGAACAAGGAAAAAGTCTCGCCGGGATGTCATTTTGCTTGCTCGCAGTCGCCAACTTGACGTTGAGGACCGCGAGCAAGCAAAAAATGACCGCAGCACTTCGCAACACTACGCTACGCGTGTTCGCACTGTGCTACGTGCAATTCGTGTAGTGCGAAGTAGCGCAAACTTCGCAAACTACGCGAGCGTAGCGTAGTGCTTTGCCCAGGCTTACTTAAGAGGACCATTTAGACATTGGTCTTTTGGGAAATACTACTAATCGGGATTCTGGCTTTCTAAGAGAGTAAAGGTGTAAAAATGTAGAAGTTCATATCTCACCGGCGAACTAAGGGCCTGATTTTGATATCAGGGGATTGGTTACCGCGTCACAATGGTGATGGATATCCCATCCACCGAAAAATATATTCAAAGGGTTCTAATGGGATTTATATTTTAGTGGACAGGATTTCCGTCACCGTTGTGATTGAGTAACCCGCCTGCCAAGATATAAATCAGGACCTAAGTACCCCACCATTTGCAAAACTTCAATAACCCCGTGTACAACTGGGAAGACACTGAATACCAGCAAGTGTTGTGAAAGGAATTCCAAAAGATGACTGAGACTGACTGGGGCCAGTTCTGGCGATACTAATATTAAAATCTAATTAGAAGCAACATTTTTCCTAAAAATCAACTTCCTTTGCAGGTTTTTTGGCTTTTCCTTTGAAAAGAAATCCTGCACCTCTATGTGCCTAAGGACACAGGAGCATTCAGTGGATTGAGATGTAGCTTTGTTGGTTAGCTGCACCACCTCGTACCGCTCGGAGCTTTACAGTTCCCACAAACGATGTACACTGAGGTCCCCTGCAAAGCAAATCCAACCTTCTGGATCCCTTATCATATGCAGTCTTAGCCATTATATGCTGTACTCATTGGAGCTCCAAAAATGATTGCGTCTGAATTTATGTATCGTCATTAGGACTAATTGCACCGTGGCAAACTGTTGCAAGTAATCACCCACTAGCATCATTTTGTCCCCTTGCCCTACTTGTAGCTTTTGCCACAAGTTGTCTAGCTTTCAAGGAGGATTTGTTGACCATGTATCCAGAAGCACAGCCTTGCGCCTACTTGAATACAGCACTCGGGTTGATCTTGCTTAAGATTTAAATACTCCAACAAATTTTATTAGTGCTAAGGTATACATTTTGACCAGGCCTAACCAATATTTGTTTGCACTACATGCACTTTCATGTGGGTAGGAAGAGGCTTCCAGGTCCTGGTCTGACCTCCAGAGGGGACAGACGTTCTTTGATTGTTTTTCTTTTTTCATAGTTTTTTCGTTGAAAATTGATATTTTTTCTTTTTGTTTATCTGTTAAACCTCTTGTACAACTGTGTGTGTTTTCAATTACATTTTCTCATTTTATTTAACTTAATTTTGACCATTATTGTTCAGATTGCTTTAACTGTATTTTTTAATAAAACCCCTTAGGCAATTGTACCTGATATTTGCCTTGGTGCAGAGACGAAGCTACCCTCATTGAAACCTGTTAGTGTCTGTACCCTCTTGTTGAAGAAATTATATATGACTCTAATGGAGATATTTACACCAAAATGTTGGAGCGTATTGTTACGCCAAAACAGGTAACGCAGCGCTCCAACATTTTTAAAACGCAGGGATGTGCCGTGTTTATAGAAATACGGCACACCCCTGTGTTTCCCCTAGCGCTGGCACTAACAAAAGCTGCCTAGTGCCAGTGTAGGCTCCATTGCGCCATCTTGCAAGGGTGCTTGCGCTGCAGGGGCAATTGTTTATGTGCAGGAAGGGACACCTTCCTGCACATAAACAATCTTGAAAGGCAGAATGCAGCACACATAGAAACAGCAAAAAACGAGGAGAAATTAATAATTTCTACTCGTATTGCCAGTCAAAGACCAGGTATGCGCTGCCTCAGCCTTCTAAATATGGGGCAGCATCAAAAAGCAAAGGGTGTTGCGGCGGAATGCCCATTGCACGCCCCTTTCATGCTATGTGAAGCGTAAAAAGGAGCCTTATTTACAAGTGGATGTTAAGCCACTTTAGGTGGCTTAACGCCGCATTGTTAATGAGACAGGGATATCGCCACCAGAAAGTCGCTAAAAGTGACATTCTGGTGGCGATGTTCCCTTGAAGCTTTCTTATTTCAGTCTAGCTGAGACATCACTACTCTTCTATAAAGAAACTACATCACTACTCTACTGTGTCATTTATTTTACCTGTGTTGTGCCACAACAGCTCAATTTGCCAGCAGACCGCTGGGAAATCACATCTGTGAGCAGCACATAAACAGTTGCTGGAATAATTTACAGGTAGACTACCTTTTCTTTATTGGCCGCTTGAAAATACAGCCACTGTTTGGTAAATTGACATTTACATTGGTTTAGTTATTAAATTGTTGAAGTTCACCGTAGGAGAACAGGAATTTCGCTATATATTACAATCTAGTCTAAACCTACAGGCTTAAATCAAAATGCCCAAACAAAGGGGCAGATTTACAACAAACTAACGCAACACGGTGCAGCAAGTCATTTTGCTGCGCCGTGCTGCACTAGTTTGGAAAGCACAGAGATGTGATATATTTACAACAATATGTCGCATCTCTGTGCTTCCCCCTACGCTGACGCACAAACTGCTGCCATGCGCCGACGTAGGCAACCTTGCTCCATGGTGCATGGATGCCTGCGTCGTGGGGAGATTGTTTTTGTGCAGGAAGGGGCACCTTCCTGCACAAAAACAATCACTACAGGCATTTTCCTCTTTCAATGCGTGCTGTAGAATGCAGCATGCTGTGCAAGAGAAAAAAGCAAGGAGAAATGGAGACATTTCTCCTCGTTGCGCCTCGCTACGCCTCCCCTGGGGAGGCGTAGCATTGACACGCATTTCCAGATTTATGATTCCTCGTAAGTCTGGAAATGTGTCAGTTCAATGGTTGTTGCATGGCAACACCCACAGCAACACCCATTGAACGCCCCTTCCACGCAAAGTGCTGCGTGTGAAGGGGCCATATTTACAAGGAGAGGAAAAGCCAGGCATGGTGGCTTTTCCTCTCCTTGTAAATATGGAGAAGTGAAATGCGCCTCCAGTACGTCACAAAAAGTGACGTACTGGTGGCGCAGGGGGGTTGTAAATCTGCCCAAATGTACACAATTTTCAAGTTGTATTTTGGGATGCTACTTTTTATAGTTCAGATCTCGCATATGCACTAAATATCCATAACTAGAAGCTCTCTTCCTTCTGAAGGAGAAAGAGCACAAGGATTTAGTGGAAATGTTGGTACTACCTTAAAATACCATCTGTTATATGCTAAAAGGATATTGCATTTCACTTATTGACTTTATGAAGAAATTTATTTTCTGCCTGCTTCTTTCAGGTCAAAAAACTCTTTGGCAACTTGCAATATCCTTTAATGATTGCCAGTAATGTATTCCATAAATAAATAGTGGGCTAAAATATTTCAAGCGATGCTACAGAAGAGTTCTAACATCTGTGGAATCGTCTTAACATGTTTTTATTTTCTCTAAGAAAATACTCATGGGTTGGCAAACCGGCCCTCTGGATACAAAAATTTGTTTTCTACAACAGAAAAGAGGGCTCTTTTGCATGAATGACGGCATGCAGATGTGAACACAGCACAATGAGAAAGATGAATGCGCAGCAATAGTCAACTGAAGGCGTAATGTATACAGATTTTGAGTTAGTGGCCCTCATGTTTTATTGATCCATGATCCTGGGTATGGCTTCGCGCGTCTCAACAACCAGTAAATAATACGAGACCGCGCGCATCAAGTACATGAGGGATAAAAGCGTCAGGAGCTAAAAATAATGGGTTCCCGGAGGAGTTCAGGTTAGTTTATTTTCCCTCTGACAGATACATCTCTCTACACGCATGTATTATTAATTTGGTTATTAATTTAGCATTTTGTATGTATGAATATTGTGTTCGTGAAATATGCAAGCTTGACAGTGAAGGAGCCCGCGTTTCTACTGCCGCTGGTAGAGCTGAAGTGCGCATGCGCTAAAGTGCTTAAACTGCTCTGACCCTGGGTAGATGCAGGTCCTATGGGCTATTGCATGACATTTGCATCCTTTACTGTAAACCTTGCATGGTTCGCACTGGAAGTGTCCATGAAGACTGGAGATTTTGAAACTGAATATTATTGTAGTGCGTCTACCGCTATTGTAGAGCATTTGTTACATTTTTGTACTAAAGTCTAATGAAACAATTGCTGTAAAGGACGCTATTTAGATTTAGACTTTTCTATTGTTGATTTGGTGTGACTATGGCCGGTGAAGTTAAGAACACGAATTCACAAAGAGAGAAATTATTATTTTTTGAAAGGGGCTGGCTTGTACTAAGAGCGGTGGGCACAAAAAACAAAATAAATAAATAACGACTAACCGTTCTAACATGCCACACATTACCGTCCTCCCTCGGGTGTCTTCTCTTCTCCTGGAAGCTCCAGACCAGGAAACTGTACTACCCAATCCTGGTGCTGCTCTCACAGTATGAGAGCAGCACCAGGTTTTGATAGAGCAGATTCTCTCAGCGCTCCTAAGAGCACTAGAGGCCTGCGCTTTCTCTAACCTAGATGTCCAAGACTGCTAGATTAGAGAACTTTAAAAATGTGTATGTCTGGCTGGCCATCCTAAGACGGCGGCCTAAAGAGACATGCACTTTTTAAAAAGCAAAGCTCCCTGCTGCTGCCACTCTGTAGCATTGGCTCCGCCCGTCTTGACACTTAGGAGCCGATTAGGATGCGGTCGGAAAAGGCTCGACCATCAGACAGAACTTTTTCCGACTGCATCCATCGTAATGAGGCGTTCGGAAATGAATCCGACCACCATATTACGATGCAGTCAGAAAAGGCTCCAACTGATGGTCGGAGCCTTTTCCGACCGCATCGTAATATGCTGGTCGGATTCCTTTCTGAATCGCTCATTACGATGGAGGCGGTCAAAACGCACTTTGAACTGTCACTACGACTGGCTTCCGACGGGCTAGGAGAGAACGTCTGCCAGTCGGAATGCGGCCAGTAATCTCAAGGGTGTCTCTTCCCGTCCTTGGGATTATGATGTCGGGTTTCGGCAGGCTTTCCGTGCCGGCCTTTCCGATGCAGAAAGGCTATCGGAACTCGACGTTGGGGACCCCCATCAGGGCCCCCTTCAGTGCACTGGCTCCGGTTGGATACTGAGGGGGTACCTATGGTGCTCCGCTGTTGATCCTGGGCGGGAATCTATGTTGTCATCCCGCCGTATTTTCCCCGCAGGGAATCACAATGCGGTCGTTACAACAGCCGCGTTGTGATTCCGCATACCATTACTCCGCAAGTCGGAACAACGACTTGCGGAGGGGGGCGCTGGATGTCGGAATAGTATAATTTACTATCCCAACTCCAGTCAGTGCGGACACTAGGGAAGGTGTTGGATTTTAAATCCAACACCTCCCCCCCCCCCCCCTCCGCAAGTCGTTGTTCCGACTTGCGGAGTAATGGTATGCGGAATCACAACGCGGTCCTTGTAACAACCGCGTTGTGATTCCCTGCGGGGAAAAAGTTTTGTGGTAAACGTTGTTTACCCCTGGGCGGACATTGTAATGAGGGCCTTAGTTCTGGACAGATTGCTGAAAAATAAAATGGAACTAAATAAACTTTATTACCATTATATTTTTCAGCTCTGAGGCTTGTGGGCTATGCTCCACCACTCAAATGGAGGAGCCACCCCTGATATTTTGGAAGAGTTCATAAGGGGAGGTAATATGACCACCCAGGGAAACACTATCATTGTAGTACGGGACAGTAACCATGTGGCAATCACTAGATGATCTGACCTTTAACATCTCTTACAGGGAATTTGCAAAAAATCTCCTGTAATATATTTCTTTCCCATTTGACACCCATAGCAAGATTTTGTATGGGCATGTGTGGTTAGCGCCCTTGCTCAGACATTTGACCTCTGCTTTAGGAGCAAGGACCCCAGCTCTGCAGCTTCATCAATTCACACTAATGTTTAGGACTCATTCAGAATTTCCTGTTGTGCCAAGAAAATCTACTTCTCATGTACAGCACCTCCTCCTTGTGCACAACTGGGTATACAAGGGACGCATTAGCACCTCTATAAGGATAAGCATGAGGGACAGGTCTCCCAGCCAATCATTTACCGCTATTTCAAACTGGTGCTTTTTCTCTCTTCAGATTTCTATAAATTTTGCACAGAAACAAAAAGCAAAAGCCTATTTGTAATGACAACATTATAAAGCAGTTTCCTATAAATAGGTCAGTTTTACACATACAGCCAGTGAACACACCGGCGTTGTGACCATTGAAATATGGTTTCTAACCGTATAAAATGGCTTTGTGACCAATGAAATATTTCTAACCTTATAAAGGTGGCCCTGTGAGCAACAAATGGCCTTTTTATGACACATAAAGTAAAGCAGTAACCAGATGCCATGGAAATCACAAGAACCACATGGGAGTCAACCTGGTGTCGTTTTTTATGGGGGTGCAATGAAGGAGAGGGAAGGAGGGTCCTGATGAGGCAGATAATCGAAAATAATCTCAACTATTGGAAAATGTAATACTCTTTTAAGAGAAGGAAAGTAAACATAAAGAGGAGGGAATCCATTATAGTAGAAGCAAATAAAACCTAGTATTTTGTGGGAAAACAACTTTGCAGCAGCATGCTCAACAAACTTGCTTCAGTGACAAAACATACAGCAACCTACCTACTTCTTTCAGGAAACGGCCACTACAACACGGCTGTTTCCACGCAAACCTTAAACACGCATGCATTACAACGCATGAGTGGTTACCACGAAAGCCTTTACCATGCATACCTTTACTACGAGATACGTAGTAAAGGCATGTGTGGTAAAGGCTAAAATTAGAAAAAGGTGGCTTGGGGGGGGGTCTCCCCCAAAAAATAAAATAAAAAGAGTGGGAAAAAAAGGGGGCTTGGGGGGATTTCCCTCCCCCCAAAAAAACCTCACCTGATATCACGTCGAGAAGTGCAGGCAATCGGCGTCATTTGAGAGGAAACGGAAAGAAACTTCCGCTTCCTCTTTACGACGTCACCACGGAAGATGGAGAGGAGACGACGTGAAGAGGTAAGTGGGAATTTTAGTTTAAAAAAAAAAAAAGGATTGAGGGTTAAGGGCAGAGGTAAATATAAGAAGGATTGGGGACTGGGGTGTCACGTAAGGGTACAGGAGAGGGGTATAACCTTTACCAAGAGTATGCCCTTACCATGTATAAATTTACAACGAAAATTGTTGTAAAGGTATGCGTGGTAAAAGAATATTCGTGGTAATGGTTATGCGTTGAAAAAGCATTCCGTTGTAACGCATGCACAGTAAAGGCATGCGTTGCAACGGAATGCGTTGTAACGACATACAACCACTTCTCTCGGCATGCAAAGCATCTATGCGACAAATAATTTAATGTGTGATGATGCAGAGTACGTCTGCAATGTAACATAGTTCCTCATGCATGAAGATGCAAGGTGTTCACTAGAAGGCTGAATGATACACCAAACAACCAATAGTAGGAGGAGAAATAGAACTCTTCAGGTTGCAGCAAAAGCGTTCTCCATGTATTCGAAAGAGTTGGTAAGAGTAAGTCTTGGAGACAGCTGTGGTTTCTGGACCAAAAGCCCACCACATCATTAACCTTTTCTGACATCTTTCTGCAGTTCAGTGGTGGCTTACCCCTCACAGCCATGGCATCTAGGACAGGCAAAGATCATCCAGCAAGAGTACCACAGGATGAGGTTAGCCGATCTCTAAACACAAATAAAAACACAGTATGTATCATCAATTAATAGGTTATCCATAACTAGGAGCGCTGCCACTGAAATGTATTCTTCTCACATTTCTCAGAGATATTTTGAAGACATTTTTGATGGAGACTGTGTAGGGCTATGAACTCCATTTATCAACAATAGACAATGCATAGAACAAGGATGCTTAGGGATTCGTATTTTAGGAAGTGGATGCATTAGTACATTAGCATCAACTCTCTAATAATGATACTTGCTCTCGCCAAGTATGTTCACACTGATTATTAAGATCTATGTGGACTTACTAATGGCTAAGTGACGAAGAGTAATATACGGAAAAAGTCATGTATAAGGATTGGGCATTTGGAAATGTTCAAGCCAGCGAATAAAAACATAATCTAATAAACATGTTGTCGTCTACACATTTCTTAAGCCTCTCCTGCCGTGATCATGTAGACAACTCTCACCTCAGCCACTCTTTCGCTTCCTTTGGTTTTCCTCTTCATAAGACCTATTTACAAATCATCACTCATGTCCTCCCAATCTCTAGACCTTAATCCCTCCGATACTGAAATTCTGTCTTTCTCTTAGGGTCGTCTTCTCCTGCTGGCATTCTCTATTCTGTTTCCTTTCCACATTGCTTCAGTTCTTCTCTTCTGCTTGCAGTCTCTGTGTCATCTTTGATCAATCTCTGTTTTTTTAACTACATTTCTTCTACAGTAGACTCTGGACGATCAACCTTCTTATCATCTTTACTGCTCCTAAACTCTTTATCTTTACTGCTGTTTTTCCCTTGTTTTGAGTTTGATATTCAATAGAATTTCAGGGTCTACCAGATTATGCAGTTGACCTGCTCCAACTAATATCCAATTGGAGCCGGTCAAACTGCTCGTCACTTCTTCACTGGATATAAATTTGTTCTCTTCTCATGTATCAATCTCTAATGTGTTCAAGTGAATTTGCGGTCTTATCTATCCTGTCCCGACACTATTTACCCTACACTGCATAACCTTCGCTCTGCTTGCTATCTCTCATCTTCCTTGTCAACAACCCCAATATTGTTACTTTTTCACTAGTCCCAAAATATTGTAATGAATGCCTATTTCTAACTGTTCAAACCTTATTCTGCGTCTCTTATGGGTTTTTTTTCTGAAGGGCCAGCTTTCAACTTTCATGTCATTTGCCATTCTTGAGTTTGTGTGAAGTTGCCTTATTCAATGTTATATTGAATTTTAGAATGTATGAATTCATTTTGTACATCACTTTGGTATGATAACTGTATACATTCAATGAAAGGAAGTGATGGGCAAGATTCCTACTTATATTGGGAAATAATCAGCCAAGTCAGAGAATTGAATAGAGAAAGGGACATAGAGATATTTGGAGACTTCAGCCAGGAAAGAGCTGGCAAAAACCAACATGAAAATGGGCACCTACATTGAATATAGAGAAAAAAACATAGTGGATATAGCAATTGAAGAAGAAGATGTTCGGGTGTGCTAGACTGCGGTGTTGAAGGAAATCGACAGGCAAACATCAGGCAAAGGAAAGAATTACTGAAACAGTACTTGCTTAAAGTATACACAATACAGTGTGATGATGAGGGGGTCACATGTTAATGACACAAAAGTACATCAAGGAAACGCAGTTCTTAGCACAGTTACTAATAAATGGTGCTGCTTTAAGTGAAAAACCTTAATCAGTACACCGAGACCGGGGAAAAGCAAAGAATGAGGGCCGAGGGAGGCTGTGGCAGATCAAATGACAAACCTGTTCAATAACTTGCTGGAGGCCAGGGTCGGATTGGCCATTAGCAGCGATGGCCGACACAATGAAGAAGTGGTGGGGCGGGTGGAGGGATTTTGGGGGAGCATGGGAGGGGGAGCGCAGGGTAATAAAAAAAAAATGTAACTCCTGAAGCTGCTGGCCGCATCGCTCCTCACGACTCGGTGTTCTGCTGTTTCATGGTCCCAGCAGACACTGGACAACACCAGCAACTCCCTGTGCCAATCCTCGTGCTGCTCCCATTCTTTGAGAGCAGTGCAGGGATTGGCCTGAGCAGGCTGGTTTGACGCTCCACTCAGGACAGGGAGTCTGTGCTGTTTCTCCAACCCAGCTATTCAATCCAGCCTGGTTGGAGAAACCTAAGTGCCCATGTGTGTTTGGACAGCCTGAGATGGCCGGCCAAACACACATGCCCACTTATAAGTGCACAAACTAGTCCTCTTACCCCTCTCATGGCCCCGGCCTGCCCCTCCCTGCACACCTGTCTCAAAGCCGGCAAATGAAATATAAAATGATTATAGTATATTGTTTTATTTTTCACCTGCAGACTCCGAGCTATTGGGGCGACGCTCCTCCACCATTGCAAAGAAGCCGCCCCTGGCCATTAGGGCAATCAGGCAGTGCTCGATAGGCCGGTCTGTAAGGCCAGTGTGTGGGCTAGTCGTAATACTTTTTGGACCTGTTTTATGGCCTGGCGGGCCGTTTTTTTATGTTAATTTTGCTGATATTTCCACAAACTTACCTGTAGCAAACAAATCCATGCAGTTTTCCATACCTTCCAAAACACCTATTCAGCGTGACTTTACATGTTAAAAACTGGCCTGATTTGCAAATGTGAGCCACATTTTTAGATATCTGCTTCGCTAATGCGGGCTAGTTTTATTTTAGTCCTGGGTCTATTTTTCGTCACAGCCTGACACTGCTACAGACGGACAGGTGTCTGCAACACTGAGGTAGTCTGATCTGTTCCCACCATGTACACTAGTAAGCAGAATAGTGACTGGCGAAAATACCCAGTAGGCTGACAGATTAGATATAGCGACTTTTTATGGAATCAATTTGAAGTAAAAAATGAGAGAGACTAACTAAAATGAAGACAGTATCAATAGTTTTATACATGGAGGTTGATGTGAGTCATACCTTATAGATTTGTTAAAATGGTCATACAAAGTAACAGATCAAGCCAGAGTAAAGCACCTGGCCCAGTTAGAGTGCAAAAAAAGCTCCATACAGTGCCACAAAGAAAACCTGTTAATGAATTGAGCAGTACTGAAATCGAGCCAGGAGTCTGAATTGGCTTAGGGAATGCAGCAATGATAGAAAGAGGAAGTAACGAGGAGAAATAAAGATATTACTCCTCGTTGCGCCTCTCCTGGAAAGGTGTATCTTTTTGGTGCATTGCAAGGTTTCCCAGTTCTGGTAAATCTGGGAATGGGTCAAAAACTATGGGAGTTGCATTGGAACACCCACGCAACGCTGGTGGAATGCCTTCCAATGGCAGAGTATGGTAACGCAGCGATTTGCACTGCGTTGCCTTGCTGCAGATTTATGGAGGCACTCAGGCCCACACAAAGCTTGGTGCAAGAGCGACGCAAACCAGCTTGTATACAGGCGTCTGAGTATTCTGGGGCACTTGTAACCCTGGCTTAAGTCCACTATTTCTCTTTTCCTCTTTCACTTCCTCTCTCTCTGCTCTTTTTACCTGCTGTCTCTTTATAACCTAACTCTCTCTCTTTCTCCCATCTCTGTCTCTCTTTTTTAGATGTCAGTAATTCAGCTCTGTTTTTGATAGCCAACATGTCTCTCCATGTGGCTCTCTCCTCTCTCTCTCCCTATTATCAATCCTGTGCTCACATTTAGATACTTTCCTAATCTATCTCTTAATAACTTTGCACTCACACTTTCTCTCTCAGCCATCGCTTGCTCACCTAAATCTTTATAGTTTGTGACTGGTTTCAGGTGCTCTGCACCGGCACTTAATCATAAGCACCAGCACTTTTCATGAGCACCAATTAAGCACACATTCATTTACGGTGAGATTATGTGATTTGCCCTAGAATCACAGGATGTTGTGCCGACGCCAAGACTCGATCCAGATACCCCAGCTCTGAAGTCAGTAGCTCTGGCCATCACGCCACATCCTGTCTCCACTTTCATGGTTAGTAATTGGTTATTTTTTGGACAGCGCTAACAGGAGAAATGGGCTGGTGCAAGCTGCCTCCTGACGAGAGCCCCGGCACTTATTTTTTTACAAATGAACTACTGGTTTCTCTCTGGGCACTTCATAGTATCCTCTCTTTTTCTCTGGTGATTCATGCCATCTGTTTTACTCTTTTCTCAATCTCCCTCGTGTGAAGTGACACACCGTCACGTGGGCTCATTTTCCTTGGGATCTTCCATATTGCAACAGTAACTCATTAAATGTTGGAGCTGTGTGTTTTTTTCAGCAAATGCTCAGCACTTCACCAGGAGAAAGCTTTTGACTGGCAGCAGTTGCTGTTCTTATTTTCCTAAATCGTGCTGGCACTGCATGGGTGCTTGAGTGGCCCCCCTCTAGTGTAGGGCCCCTCCCCATACCGCAGAGCCCTGGGGGCCCTGACTTGTTGTTTCCCCTCTGCCACGTTAAATTTGGGATCTATGCAAATGCTTCAAAGTAAGAACACAAGTGAGAATTACAGTGTCAAATAGAAAATCCTTTGTTGCAAATAAAAAATAAAAAAATGTCTAGTCAGTCATAGAACTGGCGGTCTGACACCACATTCAGCAACTTGCAGTGAGATGACAGGACTTCAGCTTTGAGCAAACTAGGTGATAGTCACAGCCAAAAACCCTGCACACTAGCACTATATGTTAATTCTTGTACACTTATACGCTCCAAGTTGGTCTTGTTATGAGGTCACTTCATTTTATTAACTGTGACATGAAACAAATAGCTCCCTAGTGGATAAAGGAAGTGTGTTTACACAAAACACACACAAATAACCAATAAATAAAATGAAAGTCATGCTCAAGGTGGACTGGGGTGAGGGAGTAGGTATTTTGAGTTTCTGTTTAGACAATAAATTCTCTAGAGAGACAGCTCTCTGCCACACATTTCTGAGGCTGTGACCTGTCCCAGGCCAGCACTGATGATGTCTGACCTTGTTACACAACCCAAGGTGGTTGCTCATCATGGCACACTTCGATATCACCCAATCTGCTGTTGTTGACTTACTCTTGGTCTGTGACAAAAAGGGTAAAATGAAAATGATCTTCAAATAGAAAGAGAGAAAAAATAATAAGAGGCAGAGGACACATTTGGAAGTGAGTGAAGAAAAAAGTAATAAATTACAGTGCACTCTCGTTCATCCTACACCCAAAACACAATATTAAGAGATTCTTCCCATCACGTGAAATGAATTAAAAGACTTAGATGCTTTCAGAAATGAAGAAACAGCTAGAGAAAAACACACATTGCCAAGAAAAGGGAAAATGGTAATTATATATCACCTCTCATTGCAGATATTGCTTCATGCAGTAATTCAAAATAAATTGAAAAATTCTGGTTTTTCCATAACAAGAGATCTGCAATAATGAAATCACTGCCACCAGGAGAAAAGGAGAAAGTGAACAAGAGGATGAAAGATGACGTAGGTTATTTAAAGGCGAATCCATCCACCATTCTAGAGAAAACCACAACGCGTTCTTGCAAAGCAATAAATAAGCAAAGAGGGAAATCAAATAGGCCATGCACAAGACACAAAAAAGTGTGGGCAAATTGTGGTAATGTCTAATTCTCAGTTCCAATGCTATGAATATTATAGTCAAAATATTGACTACAAATCAGAAGTGGCCCGTCCATTATAGTGGGGGGGGGGGGGCATGCCTCACACCTTTTGAACATAAGGAGTGTCTGACAGGCTGGGCAACGTTCCCCTGACAGGCAGTCTTTATTTTCAGATCAGACAGCCAAGAGCTAGACATGCACTAAATGCACAAGCTCCTGGCTGCCTGAGCTGAACTTTGCTAAGCAGAGGATGTCACAGCTCCTGTGGGCGGGGTCTATTCAGTTCACCAAAGGTCATCAGGGTCCTCCCCCTTGTGAGGAGGGGTAGCATCAGTGGTAGTCTCTTACCCGGGTGCTTCAGTTGTAAGCCCTGAAGGGTCCAGGGCTGAGTGTCTATCATTGACACATCATCACAGAATGGGTGGGGTAAGCAGTCTCTCTCACCCCATCCTGCTTGGTGATGAGGTAGGGACTGCTACCTCCCCACATTGACTGACCTTGGGTCAGCCAATGAAGGAAGGCAGCAGTCCCAACCCTTCTGGCACCTCCGAGGCCTCTCTACCGAGAGCAGCAGTGGGTAAGTCTTCTGTTTTAATTGACTGTATGTATGAATGTATGGGTGTTTGTGAGTGAATGTTGTGAATGGGTGCGTGTGTATGCATGAGTGTGTGTGTGGGCCCTCTGCCCCCTCTAAGCTGTACATCTATGTATCCTGAAGTTATATATATATATATATATATATATATATATATATATATATATATATATATATATATATATATATATATATTGTACAGTGGTAGTTGCCACTGTGTTGTTATACTTAGGTCAGACTTTCCATTGGAAAACCATTTTTGTTCCTGTAATAACCTGCGTGCTATTTAACTAATATGAACAATACTTTTCAAAATAAAAGTTCTTCCAGCTTTTCCTTCGTGGAAATTTTTCTGCTGATCCGTTAACTAGGCATATGAAAAAAACTTTTCTCTCTAATAGAGAAAACACAGCTGACCGTAATTACACTAAAGTTTGTTAAAAGTTACCACTTTTATTCAAAAAGCTTGGTTTTTATGATTTAGTGTAAAGTTGCTCACATGATTTAGAGAAAATGGGGCTCAGGTTGGACAAGAAGGGGTTAACAAGTTAGGTACACCTGGACAGCTGGTGTCCACATATGCTCTGATTGGCCAGTTTAAATGGTACTGCTCAATTCTAAGTGGCTGGCCACAACATGAACAATACTTTTTGGTAGCCATTACAGTACTTAGGGACATGGTTAGTGCACTCTGAAAATAAATTAAAGCAAAGTAAAATAAGGCAATGTGAGCACACTCTAACTCCCAGGGGCATGGGAGGTACCTGGACCTCCCACTTGATTGGGTGGCCACAACATGGAAAGACTTGAGGACATGGCTTTGAAGCGAATGCCAGGTTTTGAGGGTTGCAAAAAGGATCACATTTTATGAATCATAGTAGATTTTGGTCACAATATAAATCACTTGTTGGATGTGTTATACTCAATGTAGGAATTAGGGTGAGTTTTCAGAAGATTTCACCCTCTAAAACTTAAAGCATTTCCATTTGAAATGAACAACATGAGTGGTTTTGTTTTATCATAGAAATTTTGGTTAGTGCTCAAGAAAGCTAAAATGAGGACACATTTTCTATGAGTTCCTTAAATATCGTCCTCAACCATATCAGTAAAACATTCTGTTATGCAGATTAAAACATGTAATTGCAACACCAGCAATATTCATTCAGTTAAATTCTTAGTGATTAACTGCAGCATCACCACAGAGTTCTAATGAACAACAAGAACGCCGACATTTTGAATTTATTTCAAAAGTGTGACACTCCTGAATGCCATCTTGAAGGAATCAAAGCTGTACAACGGAAAGGAATTTCGTACACAAGATATATAGGGAAAGAAGACATAAGGGATACTTTTTTAAAATCTTAGAATTGATGTTTAGAGTTCTAGAAAGCTAAAAAGAACGCTAAAAGGAGAACACAATTTCTATGAGTTCTCAAACATCTTCATTATCACCATCACTAAAACATTCTGCTCTGCGGATTGAAACTTGTGCTTTGAACACCAGAAGTCGCCTGTTAGTTAACTCCCAAGCAATCAACTGCATTGTTACCATATAGTTCAAAAGAACAACTAGAGTGCTAACATTTTGTATTCAAGGCAAACGTGAGGCACTCCTGAATGCCATATTGGAATAAGAGTTTTGGGATTTAAAGCCTTTCCTGGGGAGTAGGCTGAAATAAATGAACCAAAAAAGTAAAACATGTGAGGGGAGGTATGGGTTCAAAGTACAAGAGCATTGTGATGTTAAAGCAGGCATGAAATCAGCAGGTTAAGCATGTGAGGGAAGGTATTGTTTTTTTAGTAATTTGAGGAATATTGTATTTTAAAGGGGATAAAATCAGTTTAAGAGAAAGCCATATGCATAAGTACAGCATAACCTTTCCACTTTCTAATTACAAAATAGTAACATTTTGTTAGACAAATATATATATATAGACAGAAGTGACATTAAAGTTAGATCATGTGCTAAGACCTTAACACATGTAAAAAAATAAAAGTTATCAAAAACTCCTAATAAAACACAGGTTTTGTGTAATGCCATTCCTCCCACTCAGGATAAGCAATGGGTACAGTCGGCTACCTATCCAGGGGTAGAATTGTCAGTCGGAATGGAGGAGATGATCGAATATAACTATAGGAAACCATAACAGCATACAGTTAATGTCTTCAAAAAGTAGAATTACTTGCATCTGGGCCTAACCCGCAGGTGTTATCATATTAAAATGTTTATTCTCCCTAGGTTCTTGTATTTCTTCCATTGTATCCCTCTTTTTCTTTCAATGGCCTTTTTTAATAAGATTGAGCCTTGTTGGAGGAAGTTTATATGGAGTAATAGGAAGCCTCGCTGCAAAGTACATCTCCTACAGCTGCCTAAGGAGAAAGGCGGCGTCTCTCTACCTGTCCTGCAGCTTTATTATCTTGCTTCGTTCTTTTCTCGACTCAGTCTGGTTCTGGACTGGGGAATGCGGGAGCAGGGTTGAATGTTTGGCGACTACCTGCCATCAGGGGAATCAATTGTTCCAGGTGTTGGCTGAATTGATACCGTTTATTTTAAAAAAACATTCAAATTGGAATGTCATATAAAGCAGCAGGTTCCAAACAGCATCCCTCTGTCAGACAGGGCATGAAACATATTCCTACCCTAGATTGTATCTAAGCGAGCGCTCTTCTAATCTCCGCTCTAGTCAAAACTAAGGTAGACAGAGCATCCAATGGACCCACTTGGTCAACAGACTACATGGTCAACAAAAGTCAACAAGATAAACATGATATAAGCACAATAAAGCAACCTTCTATATATGAAACAATAAGTTTATTGTGCATATAGTCAAATGACTCAGAGAAAGTTTTGTTGATGAGGACAGTATTGCCACTCCTCCTGTCCTTCCTCAACCCCACCCATGAGAAAAAGTGAACCCACCTGTATTCATTTTAAAATCCCATCAATTTAATGGGAAATGAACCCCCCAATGCAGCGACCTCATGCCGGCCTTTGCGAATGTATTCACAATCTCTATCCCCAGAAGCGAGACTGCGCACAACTCTATCATAAGGACTTTATCATCCATGGCTACTATCTTCCCCCTCACTTCTTTTTACTCTACACTAATTTTTGGAGAATTTTCCTGGAAAAAATGTTTTTGTTGGAGAACATTACTGTGGGTGTAATTGGTATAAGGCTGAATAACTTCATGAAGAGCAAACATGAAATGGACCTCGTTCACCAAAGAACATTTTACACATCCTTTGACAGCATCACAAAAATATTGATGAGGAAAATGTAAAACTCACTTTACATTTACTACTGCGAGAGGTAACAGTGGACTCCTAAAACATTTACTGTAGCATACTAGCAGAATCAGTATAACTCTGAAGCAGTTAACAAATGGGATAACCTCATCTGCGGTGGTTAAATTCTCATCACTAGAGGGCTTGATACGCAAGCTCGAACTAGCAATGAGTCTAGAAGCAGAGGGACCTATGGATCACCTATGGCACTACTCCTACTGTACAGGTCTGCAGTTCTGTGTGGGCATGACACTGATTAACCATTGAGGCTAACAGTGTGTCATGGGGAGAGAGACACATGTGGCATTAGAAAATCGGGGTTGTAGGGAGACAACCTCATCCCTCATATAACCAGCGGCGGCTCCTTCGCATTGGCGGAGGAGCATCGCCCCACTGGCTCAGAGCCAGCAGCAAATAAATAAGTTGATATTTTATTTTCGTTTTATTTTGCAGCTGCTGGCTGAGTCAGGGTGTAGTGAGGGGCGAGGCTGAGCCATGGCAGATGGGGTGGAGTGATGTGCACTGCTAAGTGTGCATGTCAGTTTTGCGTCAGTCTTAGGCTGGCCAAACTGACATGCGCAGTTAGGTTTCACCAACCTAGCTATATTGCACACCGGGATGGAGAAACAGCAGAGACTCCCTGTATCTGAGCTAGTGTTAAACCAGCCCACTCAGGCCAATCCCTGTGCTGTTCTCATGCTTGGTAATTTGCATGAGTGCAGGATGGGGATTCGATGGGGAGTCTCTGATGCTGTCCCATGGACTACTGGGAGCAGGAAGCTGTGGAGCACTGAGATGCGAGGCAGTCGACAACATCAAGTACATTTTATTTATTATTAACGCCCCGTGCTCCCCCCATTTTCCCCCAGACCCCTCCACCCGCCTCACCACTCGCCTCACCTGTCGGCCGCCACTGCACATAACACTCATTAATTTTGTAATAATGGGGTTCTCTTGCCTGCTTTGAACCTCCCTGGTGTGATGAAGAGGATGGGAGATCTGCAGCACTGGGAACAATGGAGATATCCTAATGACATTTCTATCATACATCATGCGAACAAAACACTTGTTTGTGCAGTTTGTCCAAAGGAAGTTGTTCTTACGTATTTTCGGCAAATTACATCTGTGTGAAAACAGGTTGCCTCCTATCTGGATGATTTTTTGTTTGGTTCTACTAGCATTGCCAGTCCTACAGGATACCCCCATTCTCTTGACAACTACATCTAATTCCACTGTTATGCTACTAATAGTAATGGAACTCTGGGAAATGTTTCAAAGGCAAAGTAAATAAATAAAATTGGTGTGGGCATGCTTGTAAGAGTCTTTTCGAGTAAACGTCCAGCTGTTTCGGGGTACTAAATATCATGTTCCATTTCTGTATTGTGCTTCTGCGGAATAGTGACAGCTAAGTCAGCAAACTGAAGTCTGCTCTACACACATCCCTAAAGGAGTGGTACAGAGATCTGCTGTTGAAATGCTCCTGGTCCAAGTTTTATCTTTTCTCACAATTGGAAAAGAAGGATTTGATGTCTGCTAATCCTAACCTTTAATGTAATGGTTGTTCAGGTCACTCGTATCTGCCAAGGTTAACTCGTACTTTTAACTAACAATGTGATGCTGAGAGGTAAAATAAGGCACTCGCTGCCCCTCCCCCCTCCCCAAAAAACATCATAGGATTGAACCCCCTAAGAAGCCTCCTATTTGCTTCTGAATGGCAGGAAGAAGTAAACGAAGTTGCAAATACAGAAAGCAAACAACACTCCACAAACTCTTTAGATTCTTTTCCTGACCCAGAATCCATGACAAGAGTAGGCAGGGCAGTGCTATGCTTTTCAAAGGGTAAGCCAGGGCTAGCAGATGCTATCCCTAGCAACTCCTATTGACATCCATACCCACCTTTGCCTAACACCCTGTCTGGAGTAATAAGTACACACCCAAAAAACGTAGCGTTGTATAGAAAGAAAATTTGGCCTCCTGAACTGGAAAATGATGCTTCATCTGTAGCAAGCTTTTATTTTTCTGTACTAATGACACCATGGCACCAAAATCTGAACCACAGGGATTGACCTCTCTTCCCACTAGCCCCTAACACACTGCTATGGCTACCCTTCATTGCATCAAGTCATACAGTACACAAACCAGCCACTGAGCCCATTACCCTGTTCAGATACACATCTGATGGTCAAAGAGTGTGAAAGGAAAAGAAGATGACCAGTAGGCCACATTCAGCAGCAAGAAGCAAGCAAATGAAGTCACAATAATTAAGTGCTAATAAGCAAATTTAGAACATTGGAATGTTGAGGGCTCCATTGAAGACAACGGAGTGTTCCAGGCTTCTAATGGCTGGTAGAAGCATGGAGCGCCAACATTCCAATGTTTGTTTATAACTCTTGCTGTGAACGGAGCCCAAGGGGATTTCAACCGCCTCGGGCTCCGTGAGGCATTTGTTTTACAAATTAGAACATTCTTCCCTCTAGGGGCAGAATTTTCTAATATCCTTAGAGCCCTCCATAGGGGGCTCTACCGGCTATTAAAGGCCCGCTCCCTTGTTAAAGGCCCTTGCCTTCGGCCTTTAAAGCTGGAGCAGGCCTTTAATAGCTGATAGAACCCACTATGTCTGGCTCTAAGGCTATAGAAGAGATGGCTATCTCATCAAGCCACTTCCTTCTCTCTATGCATTACCACAGGCATGATCACTTTATAAATACACACTGGAGAAAGCGTACTGCTAGAGGAGAAGTATAATACTGCATATAATTTACACTAGCAAATGGAAGAAGAGAGGATGTTGTAAGCCTTCTAGTTATCAATAACACATCCTGCAGGGAATCTATATTTTCTCTTAGACTGGATGGCACTAGACATCCCAGGGCAATAGCCCTATGTTCTTAGTCAACCGGCGCAGCATCCTAAGGCTTCTCATCTAATGATTGGAGCACATGGCATTTCAAGCGAGGTCCAAGCTCTCTGAAGTCTCTGGCATTGCTGCAATGGGCGAGCATTTGTCTTTTTTCACAGGTTAAGTTACATTTATTTTACGGGAATACTGATCCTTAGTTTGCCTAGCTTTTTTTTCCTAATCAATGACTGTTTTTCCTTTTTTTACCTCACCTTTCACTAAATCTCCATTAAATGTTCACAAGAATTAATATAAATATGAAAAGAATTATTGCAAAGTTATGTAGCATAAAAGTTTATTTCCCTAGTAGATTCTTTTCCAAAATATGTGTTTGTAAGGATGAAAGTCCCCAACCACGTATGCAGCCATTCCATTCATGAAATATTTCCCCCGTCTTGGAGATTCCCTGCATTTGTCAAAGTTCTGTCTTTATTTGAAAGGTCCCTAATAATAAGGCACACCAAAAGAGAGATTTAGTGCTCCTTAGAAAACCACTTTGGGTTTATTACTATGTCGGTCGGAGTTGCTTCTGACCTACACCGTCTCGATCTTGGGACCAACCGACCACCGGTCGGCTGTTCCGACCGCCATATTACGATGCGCCCCAACACTGTTCAGTCACATTCATCCTTTTCTCTATGGGAGTTTGTGTTAAGGCAGTAAACAGGCCGTAACACAGGCTCCCATAGAGGAATGGGTGTGTGTGTAAAACCCTGCACCCTGCCTGCCACACAGTGCAGTGATTTACAGGGGGTACCATAGGTACCTCCTCAACCACCAACCATAGGCCGCGGAGGCAAAGGGGCCCTGCTATGGGCCCCCAAAGTCGCTTTCCGACACTGTTTCTGTGTCGGAAAGGCCAGCACGGAAAGGCTGTCTGAAACCGACATCGTAATCCTGATGGTGGAAACGCCGTCCATAGGGGATTACGGTGCTGTTCCGACCCGCCAGAAGACTCCAAGAGTCGGTCGGAACCGCCTCAGAATGACTAGCAGTCGCAGGCTTTTCGACCGTCATCGTAATCGGCCTCTTGGTGTGCCATAAGGTAGAGGAGACCCTAAATCGGTCTCCCACCCTATATCCTTAAGCCCACAGTCCATCTTGAGGACTTTACCAAGGTCCTGTGTAAGGCATAATTATAAAGGTTGTGGGGTGCAGTTTCTGCACTCAGGGATAATACCTTCTGTTGTTCTCATGCAATTTATATGCTGTAACTGTGCTAAACAGAGACAAATTGTGTGAATTTTAATTCATTGAATGCGGATGATTGTATGCATAAACAGAACTGGTTTGCTATTAGGATTATGAACACTAGAATGATTGCAGCTGAAAGACTGATCACAATTAATGTCGGTGCACCTGTAATTAGGGATACGCCAAGACGATTGTGCACATCTTTTTAGTATAAAACTGTGATTTTAAAATCCAAGAGGATCGCTGCTGTCACAAAAAACTAGCAGAGTACATCTCTCTCTTCTTCTTGTCTCCAGGTCCAGTCTGAGGAGCAAACGCAAGGCTTCCCTCAAACATAGACCACTGGAGATTTCATCTGGCTTGTATCCCATAGGCATCAGCCTTTAAAGTGCAGTACTTAGGCCAAAAATCCTGAAGAAGTAAATACAAGGCACCAGCCTTCAAATTGAACTCCTGAGGCCAACACCCCTGAAGAAGTAAATACAGGGCACCAGCCTACAAATTGATCTCCTGAGGCCAAAAACCCTGAAGAATTAAATACAGGGCACCAGCCTTCAAAGTGAACTCATGAGCCAGAAACCGTTGAAGAAGGTAACTACAAACTCAACCTTGCTCAGAACATCTAACTTCTTTTCTAAAAGCACAAGCACTGATTGGCAGGTTTTATGAAAAACAAGGTATTTTGAAATTATACAAAATTTTGGAGGAAGTTAATTACAGTAGGTAATGGTCAACAAAGAGAAGGTAGCGCCTACAGTCCTTGAGAGTCTTAATTTTGGGACCCGAAGCAGATTGAGAGCTGCCGGTCATAAGGCGCATGAGGACATGTAAGGGTAAAGCGACATTGAAGTTACTGAGGATAGGACAGGAGGATCTCTCTGTGCACTAGACATGGTGGTTTTAAGACTGTGATCTCACAGGCCACCATGCTTAAAGATCTCCGCCTGCCTGATGGGGATCTCTGTGACAAAAGTGCATCCATTCCATTGACAGATGCACTTTTGTCACCACTAAGTGCTGAGTGGGTGGACATGTGTTTTTGGCCTGTTCAGTATTTCATTTTGCCTTTCAGAAACAAACCTACAAAGAAACAAAGAAGAAGTTGTTTCCAAAAGGCAAAAAAATAATGGTCCTGGTATGCAGAGACTTTTGCCCCTGTGCATCAGAAGGATAGGGCCTCATTTACTACAAAAATATTAAGCAGGGCGCCGCAAGCCATTTTGCTGCACTGAGCTGTGTCTTTTTAAAAGCACAGAGATGCATTGTATTAACAATAATACGACACATCTGTGTGCTTTCCCCTGTGCTTGCACAGAACTGGCTGCCATGCGCCAGCGCAGGCACGCTTGCGTCATGCTGCAAGGGTGCCTGCATTGCAGGGATGATTGTATTTGTGCAGGAAGGAAGGTATTCTCATATGGGTGCTGCAGAGAGCAGAAATAAAAGTATTTCTTCTCGTTGCGCCACTCCTACGACTCCCTAATCCCCTAAGATTCTGAAGCATTCCCAGCTTTACAAAACATTGTAAATCTGGGAATGTGTCTAGTTCCATGGATGTTGTCAGCAACACCCGTGGAATGCCCCTTTCACGCACAGTAATGCGTGAAAGGGGCCCATATTTACAAGGCCATTAAAAGTCACGCAGGGCGACTTTATGTGGTCTTGGAAATATGGGTAGGCACACTGCGCCGCCGGTGCCTCAAAAAAAGTGACGCACCGTCAGCGCAATGGGTTTGTAAATGAGGCCCATTACTTTTTCCCTCTGCCTGAGTCCACCATGCCTCATATGGCACAACAGAGCATGGACAACAAATGGTAGTGGCCCCGTGAGCAGTTACTACGAAGATAAGTAGCTCTGCTCTACATGGAGAGCCCCCATTTTAGCACTCACAAAAAAAACCTGCTGAAAACCTGTGTTGAATGTTGATATGTCATCAACAACATACTGGTAGAGTGCATTATTGTTCTCAGTCTCTGCCACCTTGTCTTCACTCAGAACAAGCATTGTTTTCATCTGCAGCTGGCTCAGATCCCCTCCTTCCCACTGTCTGACTCTAATTTGCCCATACCACCAGGAGGTGATCTGCAGGTTAATAACTTGTGTTTCTGAAGCATTGCTATCCTTTTCAGTTTGGCAGATATTAATTAGTTGGTGATCAGCACACCACGTCTTATAATGATCTCTTTGTCTTCCATTTGCTGCCACAGCATCATACCAACCCTCCCCGTCCTCTTCTTGATTGGATTAGATCAGGGCCACATTCAGAAGCAGAGGAGGTGGCTGCAGCCTTCACAGTCTGCACTGGATGCTGAGGGAAAACTTGCAAGTAATGCCAGAGCTCACATTGTACCTCCTGCCAGGTTCAGAGGTGCATTGATTCTTCCAGACTTACATTCTAAAATGGCAGCTCATAAGAGTGACACGTTAAGAGAGAAATCAAGGGTGGAGCCTAGCCATGCCCAATAGGGCTACTCACTTAAGGGGCTGTCATGAAGCACCCATTATCAGCCCTCTGTGCTGCACTGGGAACGTGGCCTTAAGCGTCCGGGATAACATGAGGGTTCTGAGTTGATTGAACCTGTGGGATCTTATATCTGCTTTGAGACCCCAGTCGTCCACTGAACTCGTCTGAACCACCAGTGATGTAGCGGTTCCTTTATGTGCAGCACCAGATTGATGGAGAGACTGTGCCAGTTTCCTTCTTTATCAGAACCTGGTGCCAGTCAGGGCCATTTCCCTTGGAAACAGTGCTTATTATGTAAAAGAAAAAAAGTGTCATGTCCCCTGTCGGACAACTGCAGCTTGCACCACCCAATGCCCCTGCCTGAGCTGCCAATGACAGTACCAATTCAACTACCAAGTATCATATTCCTTTAAGTGTGACAGTTCAGACTATTCCAGGTCCCCAAAGCTATAATAATGGTTTGGGTGGCAGGTAATAGTAAGTTTTAATGTACATTGATTTAATAAAGAACTGTTGTTGTGCACTTCAAATAGTGCCACCATGTGGCTGGCTGTCATAAGTGCTGCTGTTGAAAATTAATTGCCAGTGCTGAGCACCGGAAACCACTGGCTCAAATTAAGTCCTGCGTGCAACCATGGTGTTTCTGTCAATCCACATCAACACCCAGATTGTGAATAGCATTCCAGAGCATTGATAGACAGCATCACAGGCCATAGCTTGTCAAAACAGCTACTATGATGATGCACAGGGATATCTTTGAAACACAACTCTTTCTGCGTCCTCTGCCAGGCATCTGCTTTTACCAGGAGACCAACTCATCATCAGGGTATTGGATATTTGCCACCTCCCCGCAAAAGAATAATGTTCAGGGATTTCCCCTTATTTAACAGAAGTACGTCCCTACGATAAAAAGTAGGTATTCATAATTGAATGTTCTCTGAGAGATGACTGGGAAAACTTAAATCAAACTCTTTGCCACATTTCATCTGTTGCCTGAATTAGATGCAATTTTGAAATGCCATCTATACAATAAAAATCCGTCTATTCTGGGGTAAGGAGAAACCCTTAGGTGCTAACTATGGTGACGATTTCCTGGACCTCACATTACTTTAGAGAGATATGTCAGTCACTGACAGTGAGACCGCCACGTTTATGTACACCTATCCCACTCAGATTTGATGTCAGTAAGATTCTGCTGAACCCCCATAAGAGATCCTCCCTTTTTTTTTGCAATAATATATGTCACTTTGGGATCTTACTAGAGTGTAAGGCCTGATGTTGCATTGAAATAAGTCACAACCATGAGGCTGGCCCTTATGTATCGCACCACAGACCTATAACAGTTTGTGTCTTCCACAATTCAGGGGTGTCAAATCCATTTTTAAGTGGCCATAGTAGGACTACCCTACAAAGAACTGAAAATTGCTGAAACATCACTAGACACTATTCTGAAGGAAATGATGGCCATTGGCTCTAAAATTTGTATAATAAAAATGGAAGTGTCACAAAATAGTATTGCAAGTATTCAACAATTCCCCATACAGATAGGAGAGGTTTGACTTCTGGGGAACCTGGGAGCAGGCGAAACGTCTTGCCAAGAGCTCTAATCCTCCTTATCTCTTTGTGGTAAAGTTTGTCTTCAAATGCTTCCCAAGTCATTGATCCTGGCAAACTTAATGTATGAGGGTGTTTAGCATGTTCTAAATGTTTACTATTGTATCTGAATTGGCCCATTTCTCCCGCATTCTCAATGGTTAGCGCAAAGCTGTCGGCTGCACAGTTATGCTGACCCGGGGCAGTTGCATCGTTCCAGAGAGATGGGGAAGCGGTCCTGAGCATTGCGCTTTGGGGCAATGCGGGCAGACACAGCACAGTAGGGCGTGTAGGACTTGCATAGATGCAAGCTTGTCAGTGAAAAGAACCTGAAGATGTGAAGATGAGGTAATCCCAACTCTCATAATGTTTACTATAGGTACAAGCCAGGGTGGAAATGTTTTTTGTGATATTGGGAAGCAAAACAAATATTCTCTCTAAGTTGATTGCAGCATGTGAGGTATTGATAGCTATACATCCTCCTGAATGATTGGAATGGTTAAGGAAGGTGGTAAAATGTTGTAGTTGGGACATGCAATGCACAACACAGAAAAAGCATATTTCTGGATAACTATACTTCCATGGTTAAATAATAAGAAAGACTGAAAAGACTTCAGAAAAGTCCAATTGTTACACCAAACATACGTGGGATGTATACGTTGCCCAACATCATACCCTTTCCACCCGATGATTAATTTCCCAAAAGGACTTCTCGATGTATATAATTGACTTGGCTTGACATAGTAGGACAAAAAAAAAATTACAAAATCTAAAGGTGATGAGAACTTTATGAAAATGGCAGAGGTATCCTTTAAGGTCAAATCAATACGACAGAGCCTGACTTTTCATCGCCTTCTATTCTAGCTTCTGCAGAGATACAACTGGCTGGGGTTGACGACGAACTCTCCAAAGCACCTGAATGGGGTCTGGCAATTTAGTCCCTAAAACGGAAGTTAACAGATTTGGAAGACTGCTCACATTGGAACAATATAAGGCTATATGGAGAGCAGAGATTATGATATGAAATAATGAAAACATTTCCATGTATTCATATCTGCTATCTTTCTCTACCAGTGTTCACTGCGAGTGAAGCTGCAGAAATGCAGCAATGTCATGCACTGTACTAAAGAACAACTACCATGTGTGCATCCTTTTGCATGCAGGAACTCCGAGCAAAGCACAACCATCTGGAACATCCTTTTACTACAGTAGCTTAACCTGTCTTGTCCTCGGGTACCCCAGACGCTATTCTTGCCACCCCTGATCTCAGAACTCATGAAGGCATCGGAAGGAACCACAAGTAAACAGGGATCCAAGAGCCCCTTTACCTTCTTTAGTTTCCACAAGTCCCCACCCCCTCTTCGAGCCACCCAATAGGAACTATGATGGTGGTGAGGGCTTGCAAGGTTGGGGCATTGGAGAAACCTTTTGATTTTATAGGGGATTAAGGGGTTCATGTCCTCACTTCTGCTACCCTGGAATTGTGATGAAATGACAACCAGACTGACTTGATGTGGCACATCGAAAGATCTACACAATTCACAGAGTAAAAAGACTAATGGGTATCTCTGAACCTCTGGGTTGCACCAAACCACTGGACTACACGAGGTTGGGCAAGGGTTTGTAAACCAGAAGAGAAGATCCCAGCAATGGACATGAGGAGAATCCAACAGGGAAATTAAAAAACTAGACTTGAGGCAGGTGTGAAAGAAGTAAACCAATCTGAGCCTCAGGGCGTAAGGTTGTAGCCCACAAGCCAGCCAATACTAAGTTACAATAGCCCCAAGACCAAGACTGACCACAAGTTAAGTCTGAAAGAAATGCACAGAGTATGAAATGTATACACCAGGCCATATTACTGTCTTTCATGATCATTGTTCAAAATGCCTCCACCACTAATGAAACATATCTCAAACTTGCTGAAATGGGAGCAATGCACTAGTTATGGTTTGGTGTACACTTCTACACATCCATGGTGTAATGATACAGTTGTGATATTACACCATGCGTTAATGGAGTGTATGCAGAGGGGTTTTATGAAAGGCTCAAATAAGGATCACCCCATCACTTCCTGCAGTTCTAAAAGATGATGAACGTCAGTGTTCATCTTAATTGTTCTGGCCTCTTACAAATTAGGCAAACTCTTCCCTGCTTGTGGTCTATGCTGAAGGTCTCACTCCAAATGTGTTCTACTATATTGCTAGGAGCTGTTCCTGTGCACAAGGGCCAATCTCTCTTTGCACAAGTGCCTGTGGGCATACCAAAGCATGCTACATCCTTGGGATGAGTGACCATGGGAGCTGCAAAAAACCAGCACTAGGAAACAATTTCTAATCACATGTAAACTGATAGTAAAAATTGAGTAAAGGCCAGGCTGCATGACCCACATCTCAAGCAGAGCACTAGCAATCATCAAGCAGCCCACTGGCATTTAAGCATTCGCATAGTCTTAAAAAGTGGGCAATAAACGTAATTCGTTAGTCATAAGAGTGTGTTTACGTTTTTATCTGCCCCACTTACACAGAGTCAGATTTATGAATGTTGTTATGATCTTTCAATGACTAGTCATTCAACCAATGGGGAGATGAAGGTCCAGAAGATGAAAATGGGAATACATCAAATAAGGTTTTCCTTACACCCACATAAAATAGGGGAACAAGATGGGGTCATAATGGCCAGAGCTGTCACAGTTCCAAATCAGACCTCGTCTGCACTAATAAAGGGAACATAAGAAGCCAGGAAATACTGCAATATCGGTGGATATGAATTAACAGAAAACCTACATTTCTTCAACATTACAGAAAATCTGTAGTGGCTTCCTGAGGAGCCAGGGCCAAACTCAAAACACTGGGTCTGACCCTTAAATCTATTTTCGGTACTGCAATAGACTACTTAAGACCTGATTCGGAGCTTGTTGGAATCCAGATGTTTTTTTTATCCTACCAGATAAATATTGATACCTCGGGTGCATTATTTAGTGACATGAAACTGAATTGACCAAAATGCCTGGGGTAGCAGAAGTAACATCATATGCCCTTTGACCTTCAATTTCACTCACAAACACATGGCTAAACATGCACACACATTCATACTTACACACACCTTCTCTCTCGTGTAAACACACACTCGCACGCAAGCATGCACACAGCATACTTAAATGTATGTAAAGGCATTTGTTTTCACTTACCTCAGCTGCCAAGGAAGGTAATTCCAGCTGATAGTGCTCCATTTTTCTATTACACTAATAGTGAATAATGAAACATTATTCACTATTAGTGTAATAAACAAATTAAGAGGAAACAAAGAGTGAATACCCAAATGGCTTCCACAAGGAAGAGCCGCTCCTGTGTTCCTGGCACTGATTTTTCCACCTCTGAGGCTAGGCGTCGCAAGACAGTGCCAGGGGTCGCAAAGGCAAGCCATGGGTTACAGCTGTGTCCCCTGGCAACCCCTAAATGACATCCATGTTTATCAGGATTGATAATTTGAATCTATTATGAGTTTCTTGAGAATAACATGCATATTTTACTGCTTAGAACACCACAATCCACACAGTATGGTAAATGGCATACACTTTACTGTGAGCAATAGGTGGTATGCTTGACAAAGGGTGACAGATACAAGGGCATAATTTAAAATAAAATGTTCTGTCCATCTTCAGTTGATGCAGAAAAATGGGAGAGCATTAATCTGGGTGCACATTGCCTCTTCTTCAGTAAAACGAATGATATCAAGCAACAGTACATACTCAACACTTTCTAGAGCCAGCATGCTGGAAACAGCTTTCAATACCAGAAAGCAAAGCACACAGGGAGCAAACAGCACAGGGGCTGCTAAATACCAAAACTCCAGTTCAGCTAAGGTCTATTATCACCAACACATTTGCAGCTGAAAGCACGCCCACAAAAGTGAACACTGCAATCATGTCATTCAAAAGCATTCACACTAGAAACACGTAATCACGTACAAACAACAACACGTTGGAAACAAGAAGCACGCATCAAAAAACCTAAAACGTGATTTACAACGAAACAGTCAAAACACGCGAAGGAACAAAAGGTACAGGAAGTTGCTCTATTCTGAAACAAGTAAGACAGAAGACAAAGATAAGTTACAAATAGACCTTGAAAACACGGTATAAAACAAAAGGTGTCAAGACATACACTTTACACACCTCCCACACGGCCATCAAAAGTGCAGCATTTTATAAATGCAGAGATCAAGCAATTATGCACATTTTGCTACTGTGAGCCCGGAGGCACAGATATTGTTTCACGACCATCTTCCATCAGGCAGTGTGGTACCTTACGGAAGACCTTCCCCAAGACATGACAGTAACACAACATTCAGGGAGGGGTTTCTGCAGCATCAGTGGCCCGTCAATAGCACACAGTCATTGAAAATCCGCATAGGCGTGCCTTATTATACTTCTAATAATCATAATATATTTTCAAGTAAGCATAACTTGCCCTACAATTTTACACAATCAAAATTGCTTCTGGGTTCATGGTATGGCACTGCCATCTTGGATGTCAGTAAAGTCACTAGAATAATGCCTAGACAAATACCCCATAACAGTGTTCTGCTAGGTGAGTGGACCACACACACACTACTAGTCGCCTTTCCAGGTCCAAATTAGTGTAATAATCCACTGACGATATAGCTGAGGATATAGTACCATAATAACTCTTCATTTAGGGAACAGGGGAAGAACTAGGCATACATGCATGTATGATACCCGCTTTAGCTGCCTATCAAAATACTCAAAGTCTAATGTGACTGTGTCAGGGCGTATCAAGAACCAAGTTGAGGCGCGGAGGCACTGAAGGCAGGCGACCAGTGTCATCGTGCATATTATAGCCATCAATAGATGATTCCTAATAACGGGCGGTCTTCCAAGGCCACCACCACAACTACTGAAACATGCAGCAGATGGACAACTGCTAGCAAGGCAGTGTCTTGACACACCTGCAAAGCACACAGGTTACCGGAAGTCCATAGGTCTGAATCAGGGACAAAGACTCTATTAATACTGACACACACACACCCACACACACCAACACACATACACCTCCAAGGTCTTAAGGGAGTAAGGAGAGGATAAATAATACCCTGGGGTTTCTTGACGAGTGCCAACAGTTGTCTCTCCACCATCATGATGTTTCTCATTGGCCATAAGAATAGTTACTTTACTTTCTTCACTAACTGCACCAACTGAGCATTGGGCGTAGTTAAAGCAGCAGATGCATCGGTAAAGTGTGTGTTGACGTACATATACCTTATGTTATAACACATTTCAACCAACCTTGTCATGCATGTGTGAACCACCAGGATTTGGTCCATGATCCGTGTTTCATGTCACTGTCTGGAGTGTCTCGCAGATCTTTCTTTCCATTGGGCACAGTGGCTCATGCAATGCCCCTACTGTGCCCTTTCATCTGCCATATACTGTTAGTCACATAAGTCACTTTTCAGGTCGCAACTGCGTTCATCGCTCTGCCAATCATCAGCCATGTACTTTATTGCACTAAGACTGCTATTGGCATCTCAGAAGCCTCACTACTCACTAAGTCATCTATCATTGCCTCTGCTGCCCACCATTGACTACCCCACCTCATCTGGGCAGTGCCTGTAATGTTACAGACTTCAAAGGCCACCTAGCACTACTCCATCAGGCACTTGTAATGGGGTTAGTAAACATGGCATAGTCAGTACTCTTTGTGTGTTACAGCATTCTCTCACCCTGTTCCACCCCACCATTATTGGCATGTGCACATATCTTGTTTCTCAAGCCAATGAAATAATTTCTGGCCTCTTGAACCCTTTCATTTGTTGCTTAGTGAGTCCTGGTGCCATCATGTCATATGAGTGGAGCTCCGCAGGTCTTTAACTTTGGGAATCTTAGCAGACGGCACTCAACCTTCTGTCATAAAGTGCGTCATGATTTGCAGCAGTGGTGACTTCTGGTTGTCACCCTATGGGTGGGTTGGTTGGAGGATTGTGGTACTCCTGTGTGTCTATGACCTTAAGGCTTCTCTTTGAATGTTTGATTCGAAGGTTTCCTGGGCAGATGGGTGAGGGTGCAGATGGTCTGCCTGAGTTGACAGTGTGTTGTTTTGTGTCTACAATTGTCTAGTGTATGGAAGAGCCAGTGGTGCTTTTTGGCAGGTAGCTGCTACCTGGGCAGTTGGCAGGTGCCTTTCTTTCCTGTCAATCTTTCTTTCCAATGTGATTAATTTAAAATTGGCTGTGAAGTTGCTGACATTAAACACAATGAAAGTGAGTGGGAATTCATGTTAGCATTTTATATTAAGATGTGGCTTCCACTATGCTTGATGACCCCTGGTCCTGCTTTCCATCTGATTATTGTATGCACTTCTGCATAGGAGCCGGAGGTTTTCATATTGGTGATTAAATTGTCACAAGCGCAACTGCCAAACAGTTTACATGCTTTTTTTTTTTTACACATAATCCATGGTGCCCTGTTTCTCACATGCAGCTGTATGGAAATTGATTTCAGGGTTGTCACCCATCAGATGTGGTGTCATTGTGAAGGGAGATAGGCAGTGGCCATCTTCTTTTGCCATGTAGATTAGTGTTTACAGAAACATTTAAATAATAAACATCTTGAAGTAGGCATCATGTTGCATAATGAAAGATCTTTTCTGGAATCCTTAGGCTCCATAATGCCATCCTGCTCTCTGGCATTCTGTGTATGTGCATATGCGAGAGTGTGTGTATGTCACATAGTGGAAATCCTGCATGGTAAGCAACCTCTGTGTCCACATGACAACTCATTGTTCAGTGGGAGGATCATACTTTCTTGTGGAAGAAACTAGATATACTGGTTACTTGTACTTGTTTTATATCTGCATTTTTGTTTGTACCACAATTAATGTGTTGTATTGGATAGTGATGTCTCCTGTGCATGCATCTGTCCTATGCAGAAGGTGCATGGGCCGACATGTTCCTTCATTCGCATCGGGCCACTCTATTCTGCATTCCTTCATTTGCAATCTAACTTTTTGAAGTTGCTGACACAGCCTCTACTTCTAAGTACCGCATACTTAATACCGTTGAACATAGTCAGCAAGGCGCGTTCATGGAAACACTTACTTTGAAGGCTAGGACTAGACACAGCTGATCTCTGCAGCCCCCGTGCTCTGAATACAGTATGCCTTGGCTGCAGCATGTCCCTTGACTACTGACATTTCCAATAAGAGTTGAACCTGTGTTGAATTTTTCCTGACCATGCTAAACGTGCCTTCCCAGCAAATCTTACCACCTGGGAGTCTGAGGGCTCCTGGAGCTGAGAAACAAATCGAAAGCACTGTTGCCAAGTGGCTGCCGCTGTCAGCGGTGACATCTGGTGCCAACATGCATCAATCTTGCGCCTCTGACGGAGGAGGTAGGTCTATCAATAGAGCCTCTCCACAGCATAACCTTCATGAGCAGTTCATTAGCACTCTTCCAAGAAATGACAACATGAAATGGCTCCGCCAAAGTTCCTGGAGAAGTTGGATTTCTTTCTTCTGGGTCAAACGTGACAGATCTTTGGCGACAGAGTCCGTTCGCGAATTCCGTTTCTCATTAAGTAGATGACTCTGAGTAAGCATGAACGGAGCGTTCACCCTTAACTTCGCAGATCTCCCAGGGTTCCTGATTAACATCAATTCGATGGAGACACTCTGGAGACTTCTTATGTTCGTAGATCTACACTGGTTTTAGAGTGGCAGAATTGATCGCAGTCATCAGTTTCCATACAGATTTTCAATAATGGCCCCACGAACCCCTAAACCTCAAAATATTTTATCCTGTTTAAGTTGTCATTTATGTAGCAATAAAGGACGGAAAGAGAAAGAGGTTACATAGACCTCAGCTGCAGATCTCATCAGGGGCAGCCGCCACCATTCTAAAGTGGAGGGGCAGCCGGGGGGCGGAGGGGGGAGGGTTAGGGGAATACAAATAAATAAATAAAAAAAGACTTACGTACGCTAACGCTGCCTTGCCGCTACTCTCCAGCTCTCCTCCGACTTCCTGGCAGTCCATGGACCTCAGCACAGGCTCCCCACCCAATCCAGACGCTGCTCTCATGATAGCATGAAAGAAGGGCCTGGATTGGACTGAGAGGGGTTAGCCTGACTTTCTCTCAGGCAGAGGTAGCCTGTGGCTTTTCTCCAACCTGACTGTGCAACACAGCTGGGTTGGAGAAATAAAAGTGCACATGTCTGTCTGGCTGGCCTAAGACTGGCAACCAATTTGACATGTGCTCTGTGAAGCGCACTGTCAGTCACTGCCTTAGTCCTCTGCTGCCAATCCCCTTTTTTCCTGGCTCGGGCAGGGTGGCGACTGCAGCCCTCCATCGAGAAAAATAAAATGGCAATGAAATAATTCCATTGCCCTTTTATTTTTCACGTTTAGCGCGGTACAGTGGATGGGTGGCAATGCCACCCAGTCCTAATGAAGAAACTGCCGCTGGATCTCATTAAATAAATGTTAAGCGCCAGGCTATGAAAAGCACAGACTCAGTTATTAGTCAAAGTGTGGGCATTTAAAGTAACCCAGACTCAAAATGTTAAGACCTCATTATGGGTCAAAATGTTCAGGATGGCTCTTGGTTTGCGGTCAACATAAACAATAAGTTTTGACAGTCAGCCATCATGCATGCACTGGAATAATTCATTCATTCAACTGTGTCAGCTCATAGATATTTGCATTAGGCCAGTGTTTTTACGGTCTAGCTTTACAGCCCAGCTGTCGCAAGACAATTATGTGACCATCACTAGGGAGAGTTGTGGCTCTGCCCACATGTTGGGAGCCAGGAGTACATACTTTGATTGGGCAGAAGTTGTGTGCTTCCACAAAAAAGTGCATGCCCTCCATGCAGCTGTGTTCATTTTGTTTATTTATCCAGCTGCCTTAACTTGAACTTTCAGGGTCACACATATGACACTGGAATGCTATTAAAGTGTCTTAGATAATTAGATAAGTTATGTTATTTTTCTCTGGCAGTAGCATAGATGGAAAGAGGGCAGTCAGTTACTTACATACAATTTTAGGTCTGTCTTGACAGTGAAAATGTCACCTGACCTTTAAGCCTTGCAGATATTATTCTACAGTTCTTTGCTTCAACACAAATACAAATCTACTCCTGCACAATGTACCTTACCATACAACATTCCTTTAAAGTTAGACCTATTGGCTTTGCCAATGCTTGTTTAGCAAAAGGAGGTGTTAGAATTGCAAAGTAGAAAGCTTTTGATTTAAAAGGGAAAAGACACAGTCTGGTGGCTAAGAAGCTACCTTTGGAAACTGACAACATGGGTTCTAAGCACAGCTTCAACACTAACTAAAAATTGGTTGATTCCGTATAACTAGCTTAACTTCTTTGCCTGAAATTGTTAGTATCTTAAATGTAATGCATTGTAAGAATGATAAATACAATATAAATCATGACTATATGTGCATCATGGTTTACCACTTCTTAATGCACTCATAACCGTGCACCTCATAACAGTGCAGTGCTTTTTGAGTCAACAGGTAGGTTCCAGCTATATAACCCCCAATGCATACATTATAATTGGCACTATATCAAGGTGCTTGAAAGGGTGATGGGAGCCCATGTGTGTGCCCAATAACAATTGTATGGAGCACTGTGATACCACACAGTATCAAATCATGGTTCTACAGATTATATCAACATTCATGCTACAGAACATTGATCGCTGTGCCAAAGGTTATCCTAATTGTGTCAAAGAGCTGTATGAAAATGCCTAAGTAGTCCAGAATATATTTAATTTATGATAGCAGTGTATTGATATTACACAATAGAATGTGTCAATCATTGTGAAACATACTATGCCAGCATCTGCATAACTGATTGCGGTGCGTCTGAGAGTTTGTAGTGGGCAGGGTAGTTAGACATGTGGAATTGGTTATATAGATGTGGCCTGCGTGTAGCAGTGAGTGGCAAAGGGTGGGATGACTGTGGAGCAAACTTCACTGATAAGTGAGATTGTTCAAGTAAACAGCAGAGAGTTTTTGGGTGGACAATCAAATCACTATTTTTGTGAGGTTTTTTGCTAAAGGTTCTTGGATATGGCAGGTTGTGTTTGGTTGTGGTCCAGTAGTAAGATGATTGTGTTGGAAGATAGGCCCAACATCTCAGGACTTTTGTTGTATGGCACATTTTCATTTCCATGTGGTGTTGATTGGATGCTTGATGTGAGCAGGCTGGAGAGGTGCTTGGGTGCTGTAGTGATCCTCTGACCCGCTATGTCCAATGTCTAGTTGATGGCACAGAAGCTAGTTTTGTTTGGACGTGGAGGTAAGAATGAAGTACAAACGTTTACCTATTCTGGGGCACGAGTGAGAAAGGACAGGATGATGGTCAAACAAGCTCTCGATACTCAGTTAGGGTCTGCGGTCATCGAATGGTAGCATCGATCGATTCTTCTTGTTCTCTGAGATTCTGTTGTTCTGGGTTAGAACCAATACATAGAAAAACATTACAAAACATTATTCAAAACATGCAAGGGCAGAGGGTTGTCAACCCATCTCTCCATACTCTTTTAGGGCATGTGTGTGCTGCATTGTAGCATGCATCAGTTCTTGCTCTCTGTGATGTTATAAAGTGTTGACGCCTTTGTTTGTGAGCAAGAGCCTCTCAATGAATTAAGGAAAGTATGGAAAGAGAAGGAGAGAGAAAAAGAACTAAGTAGGGCGTAAAGCTATAATGACCAACCTATAACTAGAAAAGACTCATTAGAAAGTAAACACTGATTGGAAGAAGGCCAGCGTCCCGAGCCTTCATGTGGGGGGGGGGGGTTGATTACAATATATAATTGCTCCAATGGTAGTGGGAATAAACAAAAGAACCTATGGTTCTTACTATCCATAAAACAGCGAGTGTTGCATTGTTTCTTAGAGAAGTCACCAGTTCTTCGACTGAACCACAAAACCACCCCCACTCAGCACCTTGAGACCCTCACGGGTGTGTAGTCACGCTTTATAAGAAACCTGATTGATTGACTGATTCAAGGGGTCAGTCATATACTTTCACAAATGCAGACTCGGAACTGGCTCATCTTGGTCATGAACCAGGGTCTTTAAATTGATCCCACAATCATTTACGCTTCCATATCCCAGTTCAGTCAAATGCCAAGGGCCCTTCTGCAGAGAAGTGATCACAGTTGTTTCTCAAATGGCACCATTCATTACTCCGCAGGCATTTGCCCTGAGGTCGGCCCCTACAGAGGCTACCAGAAGGGTTTGTGCATGAGAGTCTGTTTGCTCTCATTGCCCCAGATGGCATTCACTAGTGTGTGAAAACTCTGCATATTCACATCTCACACAGCCTATTGCACATCCTAGAGCCACTGCAGTGGGTTCACCATTCATCAACTAAACTTGATAGAAGCGATTCCTTGCTAAGATGTTAGAAAACCAACAAGGAACCGCCCAGTTTACTGCATCAATAGGACAAAGTGGTATTTTAAAACAGATGTACTACACAGATACATCACTGGTTTAGAGGAAGTGTCAAACAGTAGGAAACACACTGTCTTTTGGAATTAACAGTCCGCTTAGAAAGGAATGGTTGGGGAGGGCACCACTCCGCGTCCCAATTCCAACATGGCCTGAGAAGGGCTCAGTAACTAACTTATCAGAAGTGGAGCTTGATATCTCTAAATATGTGATAGGCCTATAAAGGGTGTCTGTCCTCAGGGCCCATGCTGGCTTTGAACACCACACCAAAGACCACCACTAAAGGCTCAATTAGGAATGGCCAATGCATTTCAATGGCATGATAAAAGGAATTACTGGGCCCATCAGAATGATAAGTTTTGGGTTTTCACATGGAGATTGCTGCTGCTGAGTACTGCTGCAGTTCTGTATGAAACTCCGGTGGCACAGAAACAACAATTCCCACATGTTATTCAGCAAAAAAAAAAAACATTTATAGACTGTTATTTCACCACCACTGGCAATGCTGGCCACCCGTTGACAATAAACTCCATTGTGGAAAAATAATAGTTATTTTAACATGCCACTCATATTGATGGCCTAAGTCTCAAATGTGTACTTCATACAGCCAATATTTAATTTAGACGTTCTCAGTAATCAATAAATGTACACATGATATTATCATACGCAAGATATGAGTACCATGTTATTCATTTTGATTTCTCATCTTAAGCCCTCCTCAGTTGTATCATCATTCTTGGCATCATATTTTAAACAGGTGGCCAATTTTCCTGCAGAATGCTCATTTATTTCTCTCTAGTGCCTTATTATCCGTTGAACCTGAGTCTTGCTAAATAAAAAATAATGAATATTCTGGTCTTTAGGACTCCTCTCTAGGATTCGCTCTAGGGGTTTCACATTTGTACTGGCATAGCATGGTCATAACTGGGGTGGCAAAGTTTCAAACTTCGCCGAGGACTGGGCAAATGTTTGAATTGTATACTTTACAGACAGGTGGCTCGTCCTCTGAGTTCACCCAGTGCCTGCCGCTGAATGCCCTGCCCAGCAGAGATGAGCCACCAGGCTGCAGGGAGCCACCGGGCTGCAGGGGCTTGTGGTGGTCCTGCCACTCTCCGTCGCTGTTCCGTGGTTCCGAGAGTCTCAGAGTGGGATTTCCAGGGCCTGGATGAGGAGAATCTGAGGCATAGTGATAGAGAAGAGACACAATGCCAGCCACCCGGCCACGTCATCACATCTGCTTCGGCCGGTGCTTGATAGCTGGCCTTAGGACTTCTGTGATCAGGGGATGGAGGGGAAGCGTGGCACTACTACAGGAATTATAGGAGGCTGCTGCAGCTCCTGGCCTCTGGTCCCGAAAAACTTCACAGGAAAGTTCACACTTTTGTTAGTTTTGCTGTTAGAGAATCAATCAAACTTTTTTTCTTTTTTAAAATAACGGTGCAGGGTCGTGAGGATTCAGGCTTCACAATTTTGTTTAGCTCTAACTTGGCGCTTTACATTGGGTGAAGCTTGCAAACTTTGCTTAACCTTTCTACTAGGAGTAGTAATCTCCACAAAAACTTTTTAGGGAAACAAATTAATCTGATAATTTTGTTTTGCTTCAGGCAGAAGCTTTCGCCTCCAAAGCTCACCTGTGTTGCTATACATTTCAATAAGCTATGGCGATCCCAGAGCTGCAACAGCATCACCAAATATCCAACTATCTCTGTGAGCTGTAAGCACTTTCTACATGTCAAATATTTTTGCATTCTGGAACAATGCATGCAAATGATTTCCTTCCATCATTTGCATGCATTATTCCAGAATGCAAAAATATTTGACATGTAGAAAGTGCTTACAGCTCATATAGATAGTTGGATATTTGGTGATGCTGTTGCAGCTCTGGGGTTGCAAAAATAAAAAAATTAAAATTAAAAAAAGAAAATTACTTTTTTACTGCTTGTATGAGCTAAATCTGAAAGAAGAATAAAAATTGTCTTTAATAAAAAAACAAAAAAAGCAAATGATTTCCTTCCAAGCCCATGGACTTCCATTTGAAAATCTTGTTCTCAATGCGCTGGTAGCCCATACAGTTGTGCGAGCAGTCTTCAAAAGCACTTGCGGTCAACAGGCATCAAGAGCAGCTAAAGATAAAGGGCCACATTGTCTTTCCTGTACATGGACGTCACCTGTTGAGAGTTGCATCCCCTGGGCAGGCAGCCATTTTCATACAGTCCACGCGGATGGACCACTGTGCTTGACTCTGAGGGATCCAGACAATTGTTATGCAAGCGTTCAAATCCAAACCAGCCTTGATTTCAAAAGACTTCCAGGGATGGTAATGTGATGTGAATGCAGGACGCCTCTGTTTGTGGTGGAGTGTAATCACTTGTGAATGCCTTGATGTCTTCCAGTGCATGTCGGTGAAATGCTGTCCGACAGCCACAGCCTCCTTGCCTATGCGCTAAACTCCACTCGGGGCACCTTTCCTCCAACGGTGACACGCAGACAGACAGGGAGGGCCAGTTTACAAAGGGATGCCCAGTTTGTTTCTCTAGTTAGCATCAAGAAAAATATTACAGACAAGAGGATAAACTAGAGCAGCTACCCATCCAAAATAAGTTCCCTTATAACAAAGTACAACTAAATGAAGACCCCCTCCACCAAGTGGCTTTGCAACTGATATAATTACATGTTGTCTTTGCTTCTTTGTATCCCATTAACTTTTTGTGATATCATAAATTTATGATACAGCCTTTTAATAGTTGGCTGTGATACTTGTTTTGGAAAAGAAGAAAATCTTACAGTTCCTTAAAAAGGAATAATCAAAAATTGAACATATGCCCTATTTTTGGGTGCTGTATCTGTTTTTAATGTTCCAGTGTGAGAGCAAGGTCTCAATTCCCAATATAAGTATGTACCTAAGTAGGATTCAATTTACAAACAGGTGAATTGCATTCGAACATGGCCCAGTAGACCCTTACATGAACACTAGAGCACAGGGATTCTGGAAGCATGTTTACGGGACAGCAAAAAGCATTGACTAATTTGCAATGCATGACTCAGCAATGGCAGCCGCGAACTTCCAAGAGCTAAGGAGACAAGAAACAGCCCCAGAAGCTCTACATACAGCTCCTATGAATGCCTGGACTATGCTTGGCTGAAAAAGAAAAGGCTTGATTCATCCTCTCACTCTGCCTACTGACAAATGGCACCCATCCACCATTAATGTGGAAACTTTGAGCTGAGCAAAGAGCAGTCTTCTCTCCAATGAGAGCAACATAAGATAACATGTGTACTTGCAAAGCGCATGTTCACGCAGAACGGTATCTTGGCACTGAATAACGGATGTTTATTGTCACCCAACACAATGGTACTCATTTGATCGACCTCAGAAAGATGAAAAGCTGAGTGGACCCACTAGAATTTGAACCTGTGACTATGAGGTCAAACATTGGCCCCTACGGGGGACGCATTAGCCCACTAAGTCACCACACCCAGCAAGTTGGATACACTACTCATAAGCATTGATTCAGGATAACTGTATTAAGCATTGATAAGGGGTAACTGTATTTCCTATTGATGTATGTAAGTTTATTGAAACCATTAAGGGAATAAACCAATCCATTGAATAAACAAGAATAAGGATTCCCCGATGTCTCTTTGCTTGACGTTTGGATGGAGAGAGCCATTGGTACAGCAGGTATTTTTGTTATCTCTGCTGTATGCTTTCAGGTGATGCCCCTTTGGAGCAAGCAGTGCAAAAGACTAGTTACATTTCACAAGACTGTAAGTGTCTGCAATGCTGTCGTGATATGATACCAAAACTGACATCTGGGGTTGATGAAGATAGTTTTCTAGTTAGGGAGGAGATGGTACCCTAGCCTGTTCCAACTGAGAGTAAATAGATTAACAGACAATAGATCTGTCTGCAGAAAATTCTTGCGTCGGCACGTATTTTAAGCCAAAAAACGTAGCCACCAATCACAGTACCATAAATGCACTTCCACAGCTTTCATTGTTTTCTAAATTAATGTATTCACTGTCACGTCTTTTGCCACCTGTCAGTTGATGTCTCAACATTTCAATCCTTGCAAGAACTCTTAACAATTATAAAAAAATGTTCTTAATTTTGAAATAAAACAAGCATTGGCAATGACAGTGGGTCTGGTTTATGAATGAAAGTACCTTTTGTGTCTATGATGGGTTTAAGTCATCATGCATGCTCTGGGTCACTCATCTTTGCACTCATGTATCCATTCATCCATCCACCGACTCATTCTTGCAATTACCCTCTAACACAACTGCAATTAAAAAACACACAAACTTTCAACAGCATATGGAAGATGAGTTAAAAGAATACATGTAGAAAATGAAAACATGCTGCTGTCTAATAATGACAGGCATATGCTTGCAACAATGAAACTAAACATAGCAAGGTATCTACAAAGCCAACTTGGTGTTTTAAAGGTCCAGTTTGGCTGCCATGTTTAGAACCAAATTGTTGGTCATCTTGGAATAAAAAACTATTATACACTATGGAACACATTGTCCATCATGGTTGCCTGGTTTAGAGGAAGGGGCCGCAGAGGATGTGGCGAACTGTAGATGAAATGAACGGAAAAGCAAGCAATGTGTTAAAATAAAATATAAAAGTGGAGAAGCAAAGAAAAAAATTGAAACCTAAAGGACTGTTCTACTACCTGTCACTCTGAAACACACTCATTTTCAGGTGGATGTGGACGTGTGATCAAACACTGCCATCATTCACAGGGTTGACGGCCAATGACTGATGTGGACTGAACCACTTACCCATTCAGTACATTGCCATAGGTGAAAGCAAAACGAAAATGACCCTTAGACCAATGGCAAAAGAGAAAAAGTCCTTTATGTACCTATATCAATGTACAGTTACATCTATAGATAGATGTAATATTTAATATCTTTAGTGCATTATTATGGCAGGCAACTAAGGAGGTCAGGCCTTCACAAGAAAATCTAGTAATAATTATTACAGTGGAAATCTTTGTCCCCTGGGATTTGTCAGAGGGAGTAACAAACACCAAAGTTCTTGCCTAAAAATGAAAATTGTTTGATGTCTTGTAACAATATACCTATCAGCAATCTTTAATACTGAGTAATAACGCTCCACCCTTGAATGCGTATTAGCTTCATCTTATACTTTTTACAATCAATTTATCAGATCTACTTAATTTATCATAATTTTGCATTATAAACAATCAGGCCTATAACCTTTATCATTGGCTTAATACTATAACCCACACCGACCAACTGTGTAGGTCTTAGGATTTCTCACAAGGTATTCATCAGTTATACTGTAATACAATCACCAATATGTAGAAAATTACAGTTGTCTAACAATATGAAATCCCTACTAACAGGTACTAATAATGATTACCAAAATACAAATCTTGTATCCACGTGGTTTGTTCGGGTGGGTCTCCAAAACCCTTGCCTACTGTGGAATCTGCAATATTTCATTTAACAAAACACTGGGCCTAGGCAAGACTGGACAACAAAAATTTTCCAGGGCACAAATAAGGCCTTTAGCTTGTCACCATAACCAATACTGGCCTACTGTTTTAAGCATAAACTTTTCCCCAAAGTACCCATCAAGCAAACAGTAACAAAATTATAATGGCACATAAAATTACAGTAGGCTAAGCAAAATACTAAATCTCCTACGTGGGCTTTAACAAAGATTCTCACAGAGCAAATCTTCTATATCCACAATTTGTCAGAGAAGGTTATCAACTCCAAAACCCTTGACAGCCACAGTAATCAATGAAATTCCACGTAACAAAATACCAGCCGCGGCTGGTGCAGGTAAGAGAGGTGGGGCCCAGTGGGGACGATGACGAGGGAAAATTACATAAATAATCAATTTTGCGTCATCGTTATCTGTCGAACCCCCCCCACCCCCCCAATGGGCCCCACCAGTCTTACCTGCGTGGGCCGCTGCTGCAAAATACCTATCTGTAGGTTTTAACATAGAGTAATAATAATCCACGCTTAAATACATATTGACTTTAAAAATGCATTTCAAAATAAATATATCAGTCCTACTACCTTTTTTGTAACATTTCATATTAAATAGATCAAGCCCATAGCAATGACAATTGGGTTGCAACCATAACCAATTCAGTCCTTCTGAGTATAGCGTTTGCCGCAAGCCAAAACATGCAATACAAACCCTCCTTTTAGTGGAAGCACACAACCAAATCCTCTACTTAGGGATACCAAGATGTGGGTAGGAACTAAATGCCTCTCTCAATATTATTCTTATAGCACTTTTTAGGTCTCGCCTACGTGGGCTGCGCACATGCGCAGTCTCGCTGGCGAGATTTAACGTTTTGAGGTATTTTGTGCAAAGGGTATTAAGCCCCGCCCCTCTTTTCCATTGGCGGGCGTCACCGTTTATGCTAAACGGTGGCCAGCCATTGGAAAAGAGGTGTTTGTGTTGTTTTCGTCCAGCTTTCTGAGCCGTCCCATTTGGACGGGCTCGTCTGCCTTCCTTCTGCCGTGAAAGCTTCCTTATCTTTATGGGGCCATGTGTTTCAAACACATGGCCCCATAAAGACAAGAAAGCTTTCGCGAGGAATGAAAGTGAAAGCGGACCGTGCTTGTCTGAAGGGTATCCGGTGTTGGGTTTCGCATTGTACTTTCGCTGATTAATCCCAGTCGAACAGGAAGAACGCGCACTGGACAGAAAGCGTTGCAGTGCAGAAATCTGCTGTAGCTGCAGATTAACACTGACCCTTCTTGTCACAACAAGCTGACTTTTACAGCCAGTGATGCTTCAGTGAAGCATAGGTCTGGACATTTCCGGCTAAGTCAGAAGCCACAGTGGCTATCCGCGCAGACTGTGTGCCAAGATGTCCAGCTGATTTTGCCTATTCTTCCATTAATGAAGGTGAGGACAATTGAGGAAAGGAAAATGAGAAACTTGTTTTGTGTAGACTGTCGCTTCACGCTTCAGTTTCGAGGCACTCTAGATCTGAGATTACTGCTACCCAAATTAATGGTACAATGTTTACAGACTTTCAAATCACTGCAGATGTCTGCAGTGAGCGATTTTGCTAGAACATGTGAGCAGCTTTATTAGGGTGTGAATTTGAAGAGGAAATGTGGCTTTATTGCCAATACCTATTGATGCTAGACCTATATGTTAGATATGATAGCGACCTCTCACTCCTATCTGACTGATCACCAAAGAATTCTCTTTCGAAAAACACATTACATTTTGTTTTCTCAGTGAAAAGAACAACGTTCTGATATTGTATACCCAGGGCTTTCAGTGGGCCGGGTCTCGCCAGTGCTGAGCACGGGCAGTTTTTTTTTTAAAGGGGTCCTCAATATGAGCTCTGTTTTGTGCCCTGGCACAGGCGGTCCTGTACAGCGGTATGAACACACGCACATTTTCTTTCTGGATTTCCCTTCTTTTTATGAAAAACTGGAGCAGCAACATTGTCGTGGTGTCACTAGGGCTTTAGGTGGAAGCTGTTTAATATTATATACAAGCCATTGTTGCTGCTTATTTATCATATGCTGTTACTTGTTGTATCGTATATCTGGATGCAATGACAAGCACTAAAATACAAGTTGGGCGGCACACTATGCTAAGCACAGACTTTAGCTTACGCGTTTTAAGCTGCGCCCCTTTGAGAGACATCACTCCCCCCATCCCCTCCCCAGTTTTTCCATCCCACTTGAAGCCCAGAGTAAACCATCTAAACATCAGTCTCGTTTATAATGGCCAATGATAGTAAATCACAGTGCAGTTAATATAGTGAGAAGTTAAAACTGCAATTAACTGGTCTTGAAGTGTTAGCTCGTAGCATACATGGATCGTACATCAGTCTACAGTACTATTTTCTGGGACACAGCTGTAATGTTAGAAGATGATGCGTGAGTGCAGTGCATGAAGGATTAAGCAGACGCCCACCATCCTCGCGCATGAAAAGAAGCCCCTCTTGTAACTAGACCCGAGGCATGGCTCATCGCACTGATGACGGACAGGAACGCAGTGCCACTCCGGAATCAGCAGGCAGGCAGGCGGGCAGGCGGCGGAAGGATACTGGAAGAGGGTGCCAGACCCTGAGCTCGAGCGGGAAACGTCACAGAACGTGAATACGTATCCGCTGTGTGCAGCATTTGGTTTGATGCCTCCCGGCAGCAGTCATGTGTATACATCATCGGCGTCTTTTCATGTGGGTGTAGCGGATGAGAACACCAGATCCCGCGCCAGGAAGTCATTTGGGATTGCTTTCTTTTGCAGTGCTTGTGAGGGATTCCTCCTGTGAAACTGTTTAAACTGACGGCTCTGTTTGCTTTTCAGAAGCCCTTATTTTGAATATACGAGTGCCACAGCCCCACCCATTCTGAGGATTCTCTTCCTGTTTGGCACACGAATGTGTGGTCTCCAACTTTACACTGAGTACTGATGATTTTCTGTTTGTCCAAGGCACTTCTTCCCTTTTGGGAGTCGTTTTATTAAGGCTGAACTTGGCAATGGTCAACAACTTAATTCAAGGCCAAGATGAAGAAGCGCTACACTGGGCATCCCACTGTTTCACTTCAGGAGGCTTCCAATCTTTAGATGCTCCGTTCAGCTCTCTTCTTAGTCCTCATCCTCCATCCCTTGTAGACCAGAACTGTCAGCAGTGCTACTGCTGTAATGATGATGCACACAGTTTATTGAAAGAGCCCATACTTGAGTCAAGGACACCACAAAGCTGCCGGCAGGCTCTACATACGTTGCCCTAGATTGATCCAAAATAAATTATCCCAGCGAGAAAGACCTAGGCTTTTCAGCAGCAAGATTCAGCGGGCCCCCCGCACTGTGATACGCCCCTGCAGCAACAGTCTGAACTAAGAAAGCCCCCTCCCCGCCGGCACGTTGTTGCGATGGAAAGCAGACAGCGTGAAGGCGCTGCTGAAAGTGTGCCATTGTCTGGAAATTACACCGGGATGAATTCAGCATATTTTTCAGTGAGGCCCAACTTCTTGGCAGGGTGGACGGCGTCCCGCCTGTGAAAAAAGTGGGTGGAAACCGTCCACACGCGTGTACCCCGGCTCGTGCCCTGAAAGCATCTGATAGATAATACGTGCCCAGGTATTTTATAAATGACAAAGCTTATTGAACAAATAAAAAATACTATTGGCATAGTACTAATGCACCGTACATTTTTCGTCTTTGCATCCTATTATGTGTGCCTGATATCGGATCGGAAGGTTGCAAAATACAGACATGTTTCCCTAGGTTTCATCACACCTGGCGGGTGCAGTGATTCTGCAGTTGAATGCGATCTAATTTTAACGGGGCATAGTTCGCACCCCCTCACCAATATTTGGCCCACCACGCTCTGTTCCCTCAACTCACCCTAGGTCACCAATAATTGGGCCACCACATGCCGTACCCACTCCCCTTCCCCCCAGGCCACCAATATTTGGGCCACAACGTGCCGTACCCACTCCCCTTTCCCCCAGGCCACCAATATTTGGGCCACACCGTGCCATGCCCACTCCCTTTCCCCCCGGGCCACCAATATTTGGGCCACAACGTGGTGTACCCACCCCACTCCCCCCAGGCCACCAATATTTGTACCACCAAACCCCGGCAACAGAGTCATCAAGCGGCAAGAGGCAAATGCAGATTCAAATACCTATACTTTCTTTAAATCATCTGTGTAACTTGTATACGTGTGGACATTGTAACTTGTGTGCTATATTCGTCATGTGTAAAATGTGGTTAAATTCTGTTGTCTGAGAGACTGCTGTTTCATTCTTTGCCTTGCGAGTCAGTGGTTCTATTGTTTTCGGTGGCTGCTCTGTGAAGGCAGAAGTAGGAATCGATCAAGGTAGCTTTAGGTCGACTGTCCCAAGGTTTTTCCAACCGAGGTACTTTTGTGCTTTTCTTTTGTTGTGCTTTGAAGCATATGTATGCATTAAGTGCCGGAATGTTTCATTCTGCGGGTGAATAATTGTCAGCTACCTGCCAAGGACAGCTACAGGATGTTTTCTAATTTCTATAAAAACACAAAAACCTCCTGTTTGGATTGACTTATGTTTGACTCTGTTCAGGTTCTCTGGAGAATAATTTGACTCTATTACACATGCCACACGTTTGTTTGTCATTGTCTTCGGTTTCAAATTCTAAGCCAGTTTCACCAAGGTCGTTTTATTCGTACTGAAGTAGTCTTTGTTTAAGTCTTCATCAAGTTTTTGAAAATATGTATTTACTGTTCTTTTATTTGTTTTGCTTCGGAAAAAGAGCACAGGTACATACAGCCAATTTCATACAACCGGCATTTCTTCTGTCGCAGAAGGTTTTTGTCTGTCTGTTCTCTTTCTGTTTCAACTTAGACATAAATGCTGGCGGCGGTATGTTAGTGTAGCTCCTCTGTTTGTGCGTGTTTGCTGCACGTGTCAAGGCGCTGTGCTGTGTCTGTGGGTCTTCCTGCTCAAGTGAAGAGAGGATAAGGAACGAATTGCTCCAACGGGTGTATGTTCTAATCTGCACATTACAGGGCCTGAGCAAAGCAGGTATCACTGCTCACTGCCCTCCTGAGAGGTCACATGGCAGGGCTGGACTGGGAACAGAAACCGGCCCTGGAAAACTGTTCAGCTGGCCCCCCCTGGGGTGAGGGGAAGTGCAGCCGAGTAGTTTGGGAGGGCCGGTTTCAGCCGATTTTGTTACAGTGGGCCGATATTGCCAACCCCCGGTAACAAAAACGCTCCCCCAGGGACCCAAAACCAGCCCCCACCCTAGCAGCCTACCGGGGAAACGCCCGGTGCCCGCTATGGCCAGTCCGGCCCTGTCACATGGACATCCCTAATAAAATAGGAGTATGGGGCAAGGGAAGTTTTCTCAAGTTCATTCATCCTTTCATTTTGAAGGAATCTTTTAAAGCAGCGTGTATAATTTACAAAGCTGGCTTTTGCTACCTTCTTTAATTTATTTAAGCTTTGCTAACTCAACAGATTTTATGAATCTGTCAATGCATAAAACGATAGGGCAGAGGAGCGTCGCCTCCCAGCTGAAAGCCGGCAAAGGACAAAAATAAAATGATTGTAAAATATTTGTATTATCATTTTTATTTTAGCACTGCCGGCTGCGAGGGAGAGGCGTGGCCTCCCACCCTGATGGTGCAGCTGCAGCACCAGGGAGGAGAGGGGAGTGGTGGGCAATGCAAAGTGCTCACAACGGTTTTACTGGCCCTCTGGGACCGGCCAAACTGTCATGCGCACTTATACTTTCTCCATCGAGCTGTGTTGTACAGCTGGGTGGAGAAACCAACACAGGCTCTCAGTCTATGTCTGAGTGCTGAACAGGGGCACTCAGATCAATAGCATTCCCAGCATGAGAGCAGCTCCGTGATTGGGAGCCGGGAGTGCAGTGTCAGGGACTCGAAGATCAGGAACAAGGCGGTGGCCGTCGGAGCAGGTAAGATTTATTTTCTTTATTTATACTTGGGTTTTTTATTCTGTTCCCCCTCCCCCGTCCACCACTTCGCAGTATGAGTGGCCGCTACTGAAAGCACTGAAGTGTGTAAAATGTTATACAAGAGTACATTTTTGCATGAAAAAAGCACTAAGACATACTTTTGTTGTATATGTTCAACAAAAGTCAAGTGAGTCGATCCTGCAGGTAGAAGCAAAGAATTTAGATCAAATGTCAATTAAGAGTAACTTGAGAAAAGGATTTTATGATATCTGACGCTGCCTGATCACCTGAATGGCGCTCTCTATTACATAATATAATCGATTTATTACTAAATAGTATGTCTTCTGTTATGTTCTTTCATTCAGTTGAAAACAATTGCTGAGTCTGTCACTAATGGTTAAGAAGTATTTTTTTTTTGCTTAATTGCTTAGGGTCAACTGTTTACTGCATCTAATTTAAGACATATATTACTTAAATATATTTACCTCGGCTTTGATTAATACATTTTTTTCCCTCTTCAGGGACATTTTCATTAATATCATTTCACGTTCTGTTCAATGATTAAATCTGAAGCGTTGGTAGCTGGCTGAGAGGAACCAGGTCCTTGTTCACCAAGTAATAATCTTTCTTAGTTGGTGGGTACATGGAAAGAAGGAGCTGTTATTGGGAGGTCCTGTCTCGTCTGTAGAGTCAACTGACCTGCTTGGCCAGAAGTTTCCTCTCTGATAGCCAGGCTTTGTTGTGGTTCTTCCACCCACTGTGATAGCAGGGAGCTCAGTAGCTGAGAAATCTATCTTATACCCAACCCCAAAAACTGCAGTAGTAATGATGGGTGGTCCAGCTAAAGCACATAAGACATCGGAGCAGAAAAGATGAAGGTGTATCCTGCTATGGTAATAACTGATTGAAGTGTGATGCAGATATAAAGAGCAAACACTGCATAGTAAATTAATTTTGGAAACTGTCATGTCAAGTTGTGCTTCTTGAAGCTCTAGTGTGTGAACATGTGAAGTGGTGAGCTTCTAGGGTTTTTCTTTTGTGCAGTAATCCAGGAGGACTTTCCAGTGTTGACCCAGTATGAAGGAATATCTCCTGAGGCATTTGTATAAAAAGATTACAACTGTTAAAGTCAAAACATGTGAGTAGTTGGATATCAAGCAGGACATATGGGTGTATCTTGTTGCCTTGGTAAAATGAACCAGTTTTAATTGAGACTTTGTGAACAAAGGGGAATGTTTTGGCCATCAAACATTCCAGGGTCCGCTGCAGGCAAGAAGGGGACGTTGTGTGTCTTCTGCCTTCCCCTGTTACCCTATGGTGGTTACTTGCAAATACAGCACAGCTATGACGCTTTGTTTGTATCACCTAGGGGCAGGAAGAGCTAATTTAGTGCAGTGCAAAGGCCAGAGGTCTAAGGTTTAAGAGGTTCAGATGGACCACCTTGATGCATAAACTTCTCTGGACGTGGTGTTGAACCTGGACGAGTTCTGTCCAAAGCCTCAGATAAGAACAAGTCAGGATAGGATTAAGGTACTTATTGGGGCACAGAGCTCCTGTCAGCCCTATACTTTTTAGGTTAGGGAAGTGTTGAAGGGTTACTTTGAAGGAGTAGGGTTGATGAGGTGTGATCTTTCTGACACACTGTCTCTGCTTGATAATTGCTGTGGTCACCTGTACATAATACAGTAAAGTTGTCTACATTAGACATGTGACCATGTTCATGTGGCTTGCATCACCAAGAAATTAGATCACAGCTTTATTTCAGCAGCATAAGGTCTAGAGTTAGCAACTCCATTTTCAAAGTTTAGTTGTCTCTCTAGTGATTGTGTCAGCTTTATTTTAACTGTCATTTGAATTAATGTCTTCTTACCATGATTTATTCTTTCAACTTTATTTTCTTCATTAGGCGTTAGAGCTGTCAGGGTGGTGTTCCCCCAAATATTTTCCCCAACTCCCCTCCGGTTTGCTGAATTTTGTTTTCGTTTGCCTTAGGACACTGTGCACTTTATCACTGCTAACCTGTGCTAAAGTGCTAAATGGCCTACACCTGGTTGGCACATTTAAGGTAGAACATGTAACCGGGGCCTGTAAATTAAATGCCACTAGTGGGCCAGCAGCACATATTGTGCCACCCACTTAGGTAGCCTTTTAAAACGTGTCTCAGGACTGCCATTACAATCTGTGTTTAGCTTTAAAATGCCAGTTTGACGTGGTAAAATAACCCATTTGCCAGGCATAACCCTCAATTTTTATACATATTGGCAACACTTAAGTTAGGCCACAAACAGCCTACAGGGCAGGGTGTATTGTATTCTAGAATTTGGACATGTACTTTTAAGTTTTACATGTCCTGGTAGAGAAAAACTGTAAAATTCGTTTTTCACTATTGTGAGGCCTATGTCTCCCATAGGATAACATTGGATTATCTTATTACATTTAATAAGTGATAACATGTGTTTGGCAACAGGTAGAAATGTAATGTTTGGTGTCTAAAGAATTGTAATTTAAAATCCTCTTTAATGGTAAATTGGATTTTAAGTCACGGTTCTGAAATTGCTACTTTTAGAAAGTTAGCATTTTCTTGTTCTATTTGGTGCCTGCAGTCTGTATTTTGGATTACTTGACTGGGTGTAGCTGGCAGCTGGACTTTACTTATCCCTCCCGACAGTTACACAAGGTAGGAATTAGGTGTGCTTGGATAGGTCATCAACTGGAAGGAGGGGGGTGGTAGAGCTGGGCACAGACCCACTTGCAACTGAATAGGCTGTGCAATGCCTTTACACAAAGGACTTGTCAGCACTACATTGGTCGTACAGCCAGCTTGGAGTTACAGCAGGGAACTTCAAGAACCTCAAAGGGACTTCTCCTACTTCAAAGTGGGTACCAGATATACATATTTTACACTCAGACCCAGCTCATCAGTACACTCCTGGACCTGTGGATGCTACTGAATGACTACTGTGCTGGTTTTGCTGCCAGAACCGTCACTCTGCTGCCCTTCTACTCTGCTGCTCTGTGGCCTGCCATCCTGCTTGCTAAGAATGAAGACAGGATCTGACTAGAAATGACTCCAAGGGTCAGTAGACTGACCTACTTTTTTGTGCTACAGAAACATAACAAGCTCCAAAGGCTCCCTGCAACTGCCGAGCTGACCTGCTGCCTGGACCTGCAACTGAACCTGCCTGAGACCTGCTGGCCTCTGCAGGAGTAAAATAATCTGAATTCAGATTAAGGACATGGCCTTCCTGATATCCAGAAGCCGTGTAAACTATGATAACTTATGAGACACGAAGGGGCTGTGGAGGATACAAATATATATTTTCGAAATTCAGTGCAAGGACAGTTGAATGTAACCTGCTGAGCGTTTGCCCTTATCCATAATGACATGTATATGAAGGAGGTCACACTGCACAGCTCATAGGTGACACATATATGCCTTCAAAGCAAAACTGCAGGACGTGCAAGGTCCTGTGTTACAGTTTCACAGCTGCTGTAGCCGACTTACACTATCTGGCATCTATGAATGTTGCTTCTTGGGTGATCCAGGGAAGGAGCTGGATCATGGCTGCATGTCGCAGTCTGTTTTACCTAAACACAGGCTATAGGGAACAATCCAGCCTCTGCTGACAGAGGAACTAGTAGCCAATGGACAACATATTTCACATATATTGAGAATGACAGGACACTTTAATGCTGTGTAAAAACAGTATGGTCTATTTTTCACACTAAAGCGTACAAACTAGACTTGGGTGCAAGGCTGCATGTGTTTTCAAGGAGTCTCATGCACCTGGGCTTGTACGATTCACCCTTCTCCCAAGCTGCAAGTTCATTGAACAATTGTGGACTATATCAGATAAGGTACATGTGCTCTGTATTAACTAAAGGATCATGCCCCACTACATGCCAGATATTGCGAGTTACAAGGATTAATTATTGTATTGAGTATTACAGCTTCCCTGTGACATCAGCAGCACATTAGGGATGCTGGTATAACTCATGGATGTTTTTGCCCAAGGCTTTATGCTGTAATATGCATTGGTTTCTTCTTCACATCCTTGTGATCGTTCTAGTTGGTGTCATGCAAGCGACATATGTCAATATGTCATGTGCACTGAAGGAGGTTCCCTTACCTATGGTGGTGGTGATTACCTCTTTTGGGCGCGTGGAGTCTCCTTTAGTCGATGGACACCATCTTTAATGCAGATTTCTTTCCAACCAGTTCCACGTTTTCTGTTCATTGTGCTGCAATGTGTTCAAAAGCTAGTAATTCTAATTTACTGTTTTAGCGACAACCTATTTTTGGATACAGAGATTGTTGGTTTAGTGTTAGTTCAGCTCTCCCTGGTGGCGAATTAAGAGGTAGTTTATGGTTTAGGCAGTGGCATCTAATGATAAAAGGGCCGTACACCAGTGCCACTGCACGGCAATGCAGGCAGGGGGCAGTCCTCTCCTAGGCGCGCGGAACACCTGCTCCACAGCAGCCCTGCACAATGTCAGGACTGCATGTGAATGGGAGGTGAGCCAGCTACACATTTAAGTGCATTCATCTGTGGACAAGGGACGTGCTGACCTATGCACCTTGCGTTCCCTGTGCCACGAGACTTTCATCTTGTCCTCTTTGATTAAATTTCTAGGGACTTACATGGCCTGGTATATCAGTATCTTCAAAACATGGCTGATGTTTCCTTCTACTTGGCAATCCCTTTAGTGATCTTTGTCTCCTGCATCAGCAGATTTTGTGATTAAATAATGTTATCCTCATTTGAAACTCAAGCAGAGCTCTTTTATGCTGCCTGGAGTCCTTCTCTTGACTCATCTTCTGGTTCACTGAGAAACAACGGAGACTTGTAAAAGCACTCCCACAAAGCAAGTAACAGTTATTAATAAAAGCAAGAAGTTAACATCTGAAGTCTCTTAACTCTCCATACTTGAAGGTTCATCAGGAGATCCAGCGGAACAGTGCCCATCAAACCCTGATGGAAATTGCTCCTGAAGTCCAAACATCCCCTGGGAAACCTGCAATGCTCACAGTGAAAGATAAGAGGATGAGAGCTCAAACAATAGACAAACTGCGTACCATCACTTCCAGCGGCGGCTCCTCTGCTATGGCGGAGGAGCGTAGCCCCACTGCCAGCAGCCCAATAAATGAAAAATAAAATGATAATAAACTCTTGTTTATTGTTGTTTAATTTTTGCTCTCAGAGCCAAGGCTTGGGGGCGAGGCCAATGGAATGACAGGCACACGGGGGACGGTTTTGCACTGTTATCAGTGCACATGACGGTTTGGCTGGCCGACTCAGGCTGGCCACACCATCATGCACAAAACTGTCATGCGCACTGAAGCTCTCTCCAACCTGAGCTGAGCTGGCAGGGTGGGAGAGAGCAGGCACAGGCTTCCAGTCTCACCGGTGTCGCAAACCCAGGCCGCTCAGGCAAATCCTGGCGCTGCTTTCAAGCCTGTGCCTGCAGTGGAGAGGAGCATGATGGGGCGATGCAGCAGGTAAGTCATCATTGGTTCTCCTCACTGCCACTCTATCAAGACCCCCACCGCTACTGGTCACAAGCAACGCTTCCAGAAGAGCAAAGTGCATAACAAGGCTGGATAAACGTTTGCCATTGCTCAGAGAGAAAGTCAAATCAGGACTCTTTTCACAAGAAAAGAGCCAATAATCCCTGCTGTAACAAAGTAAACATCTGCATAATCATTGGCTGTTGAAGTGCGACTGACAAGAAGCCCTTTGACCCCATTGAACAAGGATTCCAATAGAAACAATGGCACAGAGAATGTATCGATTTAGGCTGCTATTGTCTCTTTCTTTCTTCCCTGACCTGCTAAACCCAGCCATGAACTGGTCTGGCATATTTAGTTTCATTTGACACACAAGAGAAAAGAGGGCTGTGCAAAATCCTGAATATAAACACGTGCTTGGTTTTCTGTAATCAACATTTTTCAGATTCCTTGTACTGTGAAAGAAAACTGGGCGCAACTCCCTGCACGTACTGCCTGGAACTATAAATATTCGCGCTCAGGTGTCAGGGTTAATTAAGAACATTACCCCACACCTTCTAGAGGAGTGAAAATCGTGGCAATTTGAAAAGAATCTTCATGCCTCAGCTGTTCCGTCGCTCCTGACGTCTCCGAGTGGAGGGAATGCTGCACACGCAGCAAAAGTAGTTCGGAAAGCACAAAGCCGCCTCTTCAGAACAAAGTGCATCCTGACTTCCAGGCTTTAAATGAAGCTTAGCTTCTGCTCAGAAAGGAGTACAGGATACTGCACATATAATTAAAACTTTCCTCAAAGTTCTGTCTGCTCAGAAGAAGTCAATAAAAGTTAATGCATAATGCTAGCCTCCTGTCTTGACATAAAATTAAAACTTTCCTCAAAGTGCATGTGGAACCTTGTGGGCTCTAATGTATGTTGGCGGGGGAGGTTCTGGAAATGGCATCTGAAGCCAGTCTAGGGATGCGTGTACGCCTGTGTGTAAGACCTGTGGTATGGGCAGCAACCAAACACAGATCGTGGTTGATCGTGGAAAGTGCCACACCACTTCTGCACTTTAGCCTGTTCCTGGTACCAAACCTTAGCCGTGGACTAGTAGAAGGAGGGATTTGAAGCATACTTATATGTTATTGTTGGGGATGTATGTCATGGTGAAAGAGTGTTTGCTCTTCTAGGACAAAAGTCCAGGCCTGGAAAGAAGAAACATTCTCAATGGTCTATTATTAGAGATGCAGCTGTGAGAGTGGGGGTCGTGATAGAAGAATATGCATTTATGATGAAGTTGTTGGACACATAATTTAATCCGAGAGAAATACATTTTTAAAGAGTACCAGTGCATGGATCATCAGTCAACACTCATGAAGTGATATTGAGAGCACTGACTGCTACTTGTAGTTATCAAGACTTTAAAGTTAAAATGATTAAAGATATATTAATTGAGTAAAATGAACAACAAAGCACAAGAAACCATCCCAGTCTGAAATATGCTGTGGATATAACCTGTGATATAGAGCATGCATCTTAATATATGAGGGAAATGGCAGGGCTGAACAAGTGGAACGGTCAAAGGCACTGAGTAGAGACGTTCCAATGGGCAAATTGAAGCCCAAGAGTAAATCAAAAAGAAAAAACATCCAGAACGAACGTGCATCAAAAAATGGAGGTTGTTTAGTGCGTTTGGGGAAGGAAAAATTCAGCACAGGGTGCATCAAAATGTACCTGGCATATTACAAGTGTTTTACGAATGTAAAACAAAGGGACATATCATGCATGTCTGCAAAAGCTGGATTTAGGAGATGAACGACTACCCGGTGAAGCATGATGGAGAGGGAAAGAGCAGGAAAAGAATGATGAAGAGGAGTGGTATGTGTCACTAGTTGAAGGAAGGGGCGTTAATTCAACCTATTGTAATTTGATGGCAATTTATAATGAACTGCCTGAAAACTGAGTGGGGGGAGGAAGAGTTTAAGAAGTTTCCCAGTTTGGATCTTAGAAAGTTAAAGGTCAAAAGCTTTGCTTATTATAGGAAGTCTATCGAGGTGGTAATAGAGTACAATGCCATGATAAGATAAAGAAATATGAGTTGGTGTGTATTTTATATACAGCAAAAGATAAATCTTACCTGTTTCTATTAGGAGAGCAGAAGAAATTGAACCTCCTATTGGACTCTAAACATCTACACCTAGGGACTGTCTTAGGGATTGGTGGACAGAATAAAGGAAGGAAGGGTATCAGAGGACTTTATGTCTACTTCACTGTCTTTACTCCGCCTGGCAAATTGAGAGAGGTCAACTGGCCTCGCTATACATTAGCGGGAACCAGCATCAAAGAGGTTAGTGTTCCCCACACCATTGAAGCTTTCTGCAAGGAGCGGGGTCATCATTTTTTTTCCTATATCTCACTGTCAGGTTTTACCTGGTGGTGAGGGACAGAAAATAAACAACACACACAAAGCCATCCACACAGATTAGGGCAGACGTTTTATGTGCTCCCACTAAATGCCCCCACTCTATCGAGCCATCAGAGGAAGGTGTACGTTGACAGAGTACATTTTTTCTCTGTTCGCAGAAACTTGGTGGTCCGGTTGAGTGAAAATTGACCTAGGGTTTGTAAGAGAATGTATTCTGTGGCTGTCGCTCTACTGTTGTGCACATGTCCAGCATCACAGTCCTCAGAGTTAGAAGAACAATTTCATCAAGCAGAAAGTCACTTGAGGCGTTTGTACATGTGTAAAACATATATTTTTCCAACTAGTTGAATGTTTTACATGGGCAATCTGGAAATACATTTTGTAAATCCGCCCTATGTTACAATTCAGCTTTTATGCTAGTATGACAGTTAATATCGGGTCCATTTTAGCTACTTGGGTGTCACTGACCTAAAGAGGTACTCCAGAAACAGCTTCCTTTGCTTTAGCCAAGCTACAAAAATAGCCAATAAGTCACAGAAATGTGGCTGTACTTTACAATCCCAGGAAATGGCATGATTATTGCTTCAACTCTCCCAGCCACCTTTATCACTATTCTTGTCCTGGAAGGCCTTTCATCAGCAAGTCGTTTTTTTATGTAATACAAGGCAGTCTCTTCACTTCAGGGTCTAAATCTCATCTAAAGCTAACTTCCACCTGCCTCCTTTATGGGATGGCAAGTACTCATACCTGAATTCATGCCCATATGCTTCCAGTGCAGCAAGACCAGTCTTTTTTGAAGAACATAAGCTCCTGCTTCAACGTAATCAATTGATAGTAAGATTATAACATGTTTGATGACATAATCACTTATATGTGGGCCTTTAAGTTGCATGCTTCACTCCAGCTTAAGGTAGCACACAATGAGGTGGTACAGCTGGTGGTAAGCACCAGATCATGGTACCACTTACATTGAATTTAGCAACGTTTCAATGGCTGTCAGTAGAACAGAATCTCCATTCTAAGGGCCGCACCCTCATTCTTGGAGCTGTTTACTGTTTACACCACATCAACGAAGCTGCAAAGGATTAGTCCACTATCCTAGAAATAAGTTTAAAAAGACATATAAGGGGGTAGAGTATGAATACCCTGCTCTCCTTTGGTCTGGAGGGGAGGATTCTCTCCCCCCCCCACATCCCTCCGAAGACAAAAATAACTTTTTAGAAACAAAATTACAGAGGTCCATGGATCAGTGTAAAATAAAATAAACACAAGGGTGGGCTAGGGGTGGGAGGCAAAATGTATTTGATAGGATACCACTCCCTGGGTCTCCTTGCGGCCCTAAGGTCGGCATACTCAAGGCTCATTTTTTTAATTATGGGCTAAGGCATGGGAGCCCTCCCCCCCCCCCCCCCCCCGAAACGCTACAAGGTCCACAGACCCCATCCCTGGGCTGTTTTACAATTAAGAGGGGGGTTACGTTCAGCCACCCTCCTTATGCATTATTGAGGTCTGGGGACCCCATTCCATGGCACTCTTTTATTATTAGGGGAGGAAGCATTCAGCCCCTCCTTCCCAAAACTTTATGAGGCCCCCGGCACCCCATAAACTCTCAGGCTATTTTGAAGTTGAGAGGAGGGGGGGATGCATCCTCCCTCCTGAAGCATAGTAAGGCTCCGGGGACCCCATCCCTCAGGGCCAATGTTTTTACAGAGTAGGGGGTACTGGGCACCCCCCCCCACCCCCCAGTCTAGATCGTCTCATCGACTGGGCCCTATTCAAATAGTGTCCCGATGACCCCATTACCAGGACACTGTTTTGGCATGACAGGGGAATTTAAAAAGTCATGGCGCCAAAGCACCTTTCTAGGGCACCACCAGTAACCAAAAACAAACTAAGTAAAGCCCTCACAGGGCCTATGGGGTGCTCCCCTGGCAGCAGCAGTTAATGTGAAATGAGCGTCTACTCTGCTCATTTCATATTCAGCACTATCACTCTTGTGCTGCCCAACCTCTGCAGCTTGAGGAGCCCGCTCCAGCGAGGATCAGGTAGCCCAACAAAGGGCCTCTTCTATAGCTCTTTGTTAGACCTAAAAATGCCAAATGAAGCTGTCAAAAAATGCAAACATTGATTTACTTCGCCACCCACAAGTTTCAGGTTCCATCCGCAGCAGATTAGAGCTCACCTAATCTCCATAGAGGAGTGGCTAGAGGGAGGGCAATAGCTCTTGCAGGTCGAAGATGGCTCAGGTCACCTTGGTTGAGGGACTCTGGAAAGATTTTCAGAAAACCCAGAGTGAAAGTGTTGATATATTATGTGGGGTAAGTGAGTAAGTTGTCAGGAATGGATGTAGGGAATTCATCAATCACCGGCCAGTGCATGGGTAACAGTGGAGAAGGACTCCTGACCCAAAGAAGGCCCAGCTGACCACTGAGGACTGGACCCTACAGGGGCCCTGGCTGGAGAGAGAACTGGTGCCTAAAAGACTGCCCTGAGGAACTCACAGCTGTAGGAGTGTCCGGGCTGAACTTTTCCAGCAGTAATTATTTTCATCTCTTGAAGACCAAAATAAGATGTTGAGGCGTTCTCAGGGAAGGTGTACCCTCAACAGACAAAAGAATTAGGTGTGTCCCACTCACAGCTTTTTACCATGCTTAAATTTGGTTCAATGTGACTTGTGATACAGTTAGCCGGCGCATGGGATCTCCGCCTGCTACAGCATTAGGCCTTGCTACGTTGGTGGATTGTGAGAAGCATAAAAGTGATCAAGCTGGAGGTAAAACCTTGCACCAGGGTGACACATCACATCTACTTCAGCAGCAAAATGTCCTTGGTTGCTACAGGATCCATCTTTGTACTCCTCAGAGCTTTTGGCACATAAACCAATGGCATCAGCATGATCTTATCGGCAGCATATTTGACTTCAAGGGACCCTTGCTGGATTCACCTTCTTGCCTTGTCCCACTGGAGGACTTAGAGCTCTGGAAAAAAGAGTGTCACGAGGTATAAGCTTTGACAATGTGACACACTTAGCTTACCTGACACTTGTACCTTGTAGTGGTACTGAAACCACACCTAGGTCATGGTCAACCAAGAACGTAACTATTACATTGGTACATAGGGTTTTTGGGGTAGTATGTTTCACCTCAAAGTTTTTTTTTTAATTAATTTGTCAGATGTTGGTGTATCTTTGCTCATTAAATGTGGGATGTATGACGTTGCAACGCATGCTGTTACAACGCATGCTGTTACAACGAAAGTTTTACAACGCGAGTGCATTGACAATGCAGGACATTACAACGCAAGTCTTTACATCGACTTGCACTAGATGGCGTGCTAACATTAAAAAAGTGTAATTTACTATTCCAACTCCAGTCCACGTAACAGTAGGGAAGGTGTTGGGATAGTAAACCACACTATTTTTAATGTTAGCACGCCATCTAGTGCAAGTCGATGTAAAGACTTGCGTTGTAATGTCCTGCGTTGTCAATGCACTCGCGTTGTAACAGTTTCGTTGTAATGGTAGTGCGTTGTAAAAGTTGCGTTGTAAAGGTTGTTCCCCTTAAATGTGTCTCTATTTTCTTAATTGGATTGATAATTTTGTGTTGTTTTCTTGGCTTTAAAATTGTTGGGACATCTGGAGCCTACCACACATTTTTCTGGTGAATTTCTTTCTGCTTGTGACACAGCCAAAAGCAGTTCAGCATAGTTTATACTAGAATTGTGTTGTCACCTAACCAGGCCACATTTTTTAAGCTTCTAAGTGCACTCCCTGCCCAAATTAATAAATAATGTTTTGGGAGGCCTTTTTCAGTACACCACCTATGGAGTGGGTGGAACTCCCTTCGGCCAAATGTCATGCCAATGTGAAATCTACAGGGCTGCTGGAAGGTTTGTAAGACTTATCTTTTTGTCTTGGTCTTTGACCAATAGCCATCATGGATGAAATGCTGTAAAGATGAAATACTGCAGTCACATTGACAATGTATTATTTTGTTGCAAGGTTTTCAGTGGTAGGAGATAGTTATACTAAATCACAATGATGCAGACCACAACACAGAATGGTTTGATAGGCTGAAGAATTAGGGTTTACAAATCAATGAGCAGCTTTGCAATTCTTTCAGTCGCAGAATCTTAATCTTAAAACCTCAGCAGTGTCTTCATACAAATACACTGACCTATTTTTTTCTGCAATGCTTATCGTTTGGATAAATGATGCACTGGTATGGAGACCTTGTCCGATTTGAAAATGACCATTGTAAGATTTATAGTCACATTAAAGAATTTTGCCGCACATCCTTCAATGTTTCGTTCTGTTGGTCTGCCTACTTATATGTCTGATAAGCTAACTCTCTCGTGTTGACCCACAGAAACTAAGGCCCTTATTCCAACTAATGGTCTAATCCCATTTTGGGTGCAAAATCCATTCTGTGCTTGAAACTGGATTCCAAGTCTGGGACAAATTGCATCTGACACAAGTGTTTGATCCTGCATAGAGCCCTCTGCAAACCACAGTTAAAAATATATAAACGTTTGGTTAGCAAACCTGATAATAAGTAACTTTTTGCATAATTTGTGTATAATTGTCGAGGTTGAGGTGTTCATCGAGATATGTGGGAAATATGCTCACCTCCTAATTAGCACACCACATTCTACCGCTAATTAGCGGGTGCATAAGTTGCACCTGCAATTTGTCCATAAATTGTAACAAGGCCCTAGGAATAACGTATGGAATCTATAAATATCACTGTTTCAGTAGAGTCTTCTTCATACAAAGCTACAGTAGCTGTGGAAGACAATTGCTGCAGATCCCACAATAGCAGTCAGGGTATACTCTAATTTCATAAGAGTGTTAAGATGTGAAGTGGTTGTACCACGATGCAAAAACACCCCACAAAATATGGGTATCACCCACGCTGATGGCCGAAAGACTCGAGCTAGCATAAGAATAAAGAATGACAGCATCTGAGCACTCTAACATGTTAGACATTAATAAAGCACAAGTATCTCAAAGTCTTCTAGTTTAAACCGTGATTGTATTTGTTCAGAAAGCAATAAAGAGAACAAGTTATCCACACAGCCAACACGTGTTTCGTCCCAGCAACTTCCTCAAGGCTAGCACCGAGGGAATCAAATATAAGGTGAAAGAAAGAGTAGAAGGCGAGATCAGCTGGGGTTTCAGTTAAAAAGCATTCTAGAAAATTGTGAAGTCTGCATAAAGAATAGAATATTGTTGATAAGTGTGGCACCTGAATAGTGGAGTAGAGGCTTGTAACTCGTGGCCCAACCAGTACTTGATTTGATTTGATTTGATTTGTGGTTTCTATAGCGCCCGAATCACCCCCTTCGGGGTATCTCAGCGCTGTGACTGCTAATGGTCAGCCAGAGGAGAGTTAGAACAAAGTCGTTTTCAGCAGTTTTCTAAATGTCAGGAAGTTGGGGTATTGATGCAGCTGGGCCGGAAGCTGATTCCAGTAGCGTGGGGCGAGGTGAGAGAATGCTTTACTGCCCATGCGGGCTAGTTTAAAGTGTGGGACCTGGAGGAGTCCTTGGTTACTTGATCGCAAAGTTCTCGGTGGCGTATATCTGACCAGTTTTTTGGTGAGGTAGCTGGATCCCATGTTGTTCAAGCTTTTGTGTACCATGCAGCATATTTTGAATTTTACTCTTTGTTTCACTGGAAGCCAGTGAAGTTCTCGAAGCAATGGGGCAGCTGAAGTTCTGGGAGGGGTGTTGTTTATCAGACGGGCCATGGTATTTTGGACTACCTGCAGTTTGCTAAGTGAGGATTCCTTGGCAGAGATAAGTAAAGCGTTGCAGTAGTCTAGGCGGCTGAGAATCAAGGCCTGGACCAGTGTTTTGCGAATGGATGTCGGTAGAAGGGGGAAGACCCTTCGGAGGAGGCCCAGTGTGCGATAGCATGTCCCTGCGGTATGGTTGACGTGTTCTTCCAATGTGAGTTTCTGGTCAAGTTTCACCCCTAGGTTTTTCACTATTTGTTTGGGGGATGGGGCTGTCCCTAGTTCCTCAGGCCACTAATTGGGGGACCATGCCATCATTGCTTCTCCAAACAGCATGATTTCAGATTTTTCAGTATTTGGCTGGAGGAGGTTGTCTCTCATCCAGTGCGCAATGCCTTTCATACCCTCCGAGAAAGTGGACTTGAATAAAGCTAGTCCAGAACTGATGGTGTTCGCCTCTCTGGGAAGCATGTATAGGAAGGCAGGATGAGGGCTGTGATATGCCCATTATGCCTGTGTCCCTTCGGAGTTCTGGGTGTAGTTCTTTCTGGACAAATCATGGTTTAAACAAGAAGATTTTGCGAACTTTGGACTTTATTAATGTCTAACATAGTGTTCTGATGCTGTCATTCTTTTTTCTTCTGAGCACTCTTTTTAGTAGCTGCATGACAAATGGAGATATTTAACATTTCGTTAAGCATTAAAAGCATATCTTTAAGAACTTACGTTCCCTTAAGATTTTGGGCCTGATTGCGATCTAGGCGGATGGGATACTCCGTCACAAACGTGATGGATATCCCATTGGCTTTATTAAAAGTTCCATAAGCTATAATGGAATTGTAATACGGCAAATGGGATATCCGTCAAGTTTGTGATGGAGTAGCCCTGTCCGCCAAACTCGTAATAAGATCCTTTGTCTTTCCTTGCAGTTAAGAGCTGCGTTCCCTCCATCGTTTCCTTCATTTATTGTACTGTAATTTACCCTCAAATTCACTTTTGATCATCACCTGCTCAGCTATTGGTACATAGCAGAGCTTAATATTTTAAGAAAATGAAAACCTATAGAAAATGGTTATTTAAATAAGACTTTTAGATATGCACGGCCTGGGTCAAATTTACATTTAACATGAAGACTACAGATGGAATAATCAATAAAGAAATATGTATTTACTTAACCCTGTATGCTTTAAAAGAGGGGTGTATGTTCAGAATGTCGCCTTACATTAGACATGCCCACTTTAATATGGTACTGCCAGTGGTTAATTTGTAAAAAAATAAGTGCTGGGACTCTCTTAGGGGGCAGCTTGCCCCAGCCCATTTCTCCTGTTAGTGCCGCCTAAAATAGAACCACTGTCCTTGAAACTTGGGAGAGGGTGTGGTGTAATGGTCAGAGCTGCCGACTTTGGAGCTGGGAAACCCAATTAGAGTCTCTGCTAAACTCAACATCCTGTGATTCTGGGCAAATTACTTAATCTCCCCTTAACCCCTTCCCTGCTCATGACGGAACCGTTCCGTCATGAGCCACGGTTGCCGTGTGCTCATGACGGAACGGTTCCGTCATGGCAATCCTGTCGGCGGCCGCTCCGCCTGCGCGGCGCTGTTTCCCCGCCTGTGCGGGGCGACAACGCAAATGGGCGGAGTCATGACGGAACCGTTCCGTCATGAGCACAGCTCAACTGTGGCTCATGACGGAGCGGCTCCGTCATGAGCACAGGCCCGCCGCGCTGCCCCCCCGCACCCCCCCGCGCCGCGGCGGAATTCCCGCCGCGGCGAAGGGGTTAAATTAATGTGTCCTTAACTGGTGCTCATAAAAAGTGCCGGTGTTGATGATTAATTGCCGGTGCTGAGCACTGGAAACAACCGGCTCAAATTAAGCACTGGGTACAGCATGTCTAAGTCAGTATTTTCAGGGCACTGCTGTATAAAAAGCCAATTTGCTGCTTATGCCCTTAAAAGTAAAAAAATTAGTGTAATTAATGTAGCTTTCCTTAAAAGAAGGGAAGAACCCTGTTCAGCTGAGAGCGCACAGAGAAAAGACCTTCACAAAATACATTTTGAAAACGTCAAACGGAGAGACGAAGACGAGTCCCATTGGAACGAGGCTTAAGGAAATGTCTGATTTATTTCCCACCACTGTGAATCTTGCATTTTTTCGACCTCAAATACTGTGTTAATATGCAACCGCCTCAAAATCCAGCCTCCCCAGAGTTTAGAGGGAAAAAAAGACAATTCACCTTGTGAACAATTCTCACACTTGAAAACTGCAAGTCAGGCGCAGAGCTGCTGGCTTCCCGCCGTCCACAATTCCACTCAGCAATTATCCTTATAGGATTTATGCCATAGGCTCCAATTTTAAAAGAAAATGATTCTAATTTGGAAATGCGCACTACATGCAAGGCTGGGCTCCGGCGCATGGCAATCAGCGCCGGCTATGACATTAAACCTCAATGTGTTATTTACAAGCAATTTACAATTGGCCTTCAACAGATATGAATTAAATAGAGCAGTGGCGTCGAGGCCGAGCGACAAGGCTAGCTTTGGTCGCCTGGGCTTCGGGTTAGTACTGGAATATTAATCACTTCATGGATTGGAAAGGCAGCCAGGAGCAATAGCAGTGTGCAGCAATGATGCAAACCTTCTGGAGTGTAACATGCCAGAGAGAATAACACATTGAAGTGAAGTAAACATCAAGGGGACATAATTACAGACTGAGGCGAGGTCAGCGGTGCAACCAGGCGGTGAGGCGAGGGCAGCGGTGAAACCGCACTCTCAGGCGAGGGCAAGCGGTGCAGCCACACGCTGAGGAGAGGTCACACGTAGGAGCACACATTAAACCTTAGAGGCACATTCACCTACTGACTAGAGAACAAAGCTACATTTGCACACTATGGAAGGTTATGCTTTTCAGCCAATTACCCATGATGGAGAAAGGAGTGGAGCATTCACACACTCAGGGACAGGCACTTGAACTAATATGCAAACATTGCCGATTGTGGCACAGGGGTTAGTGGTACAGTTACACACTAAGGACAGGCTACTGCTGCAATCACACATGCACAGTGGCGGCAGACACAGATAAATATTGGTGAGGCGGGTGGAAGGGTAAAGGGGGGAAAGGAGGCGGGCGGAAAGAACGTGGGGGTGCACACAGTGTGGGGATTGAGGGAAACATCGGAGTCAGTACACCGCGATGCTGTTACATCGCGGTCGTTACAACGAGCGCGATGTAACCACGTGATGCCATTACAACGCAAGTCTTTACATCGACTTGCGCTTGATGGTGTGCTAACATTACAAATAGTGTAGTTTACTATCCCAACACCTTCCCTACTGTTAAGTGGACTGGAGTTGGAATAGTAAATTACGCTTTTCTAATGTTAGCACGCCATCTAGCGCAAGTCGATGTAAAGACTTGCGTTGTAATGGCATAGCGTAGTAACATCGCAGTCGTTGTAATGACCGCGATGTAACTGCACGCGTTGTAATGACTCGTGTTGTTACGTCATACATCCGGGGATAGATAATAAACATTTTTGAAAACACTTACCTGGTGCGCCGGCCATCTTGCACTCCTCTGCTTCCAGTTCCTGGCATCACGGACTCCCCATCCAATCCATGCGCTGCTCTCAAGCATGAGAGCAGAGTGGGGATTGGCCTGAGCCGGCTGGATTAACGTTTACTCAGGCACAGGGAGTCTGTGCTGTTTCTCCAACCCAACTCTGCAAAACAGCTGGGTTAGAGAAACCTAAGTGCGCATGTCAGTTTGGCCGGCCTAGGACGGGCGGCCATACTGAGATGGTAATTAAAAGTGCATATCTACCACTTTTCCTCCACCCTCCCATGGCCCGGCCCCACCCCTCTCTGCACACACGGGCTTAGAGCCAGTAGCTGAAAAATAAAACAATAGTAAAATATTGTTTTATTTTTCAGCCGCTGGCTCTGAGCCCGTGGGGCGACGCTCCTCTGCCATTGCGGAGGAGCAGTTGCTGCACATGCAGGAGACGTCAGCACACTGACATATGTGATAGCACACTAAGGAGGGGTAAGCAGTGTTAACAATCGTGCAAAACAGATCGTGGTGCAAACACATATTGAGTTTAGGGCACTGCCTCAATTACACACTGTGGGCCCTTCACTGGCGCCCGGTGGTAATTCTGCATGCCCAAAGTTATTGACATCTGGGTGCTAGTAACTATGAATTATGCAGGTTACAAATCAAATTCCGAGGTTCTGCTAAAAAACAAGGAATTTTGAATTCTGGGTGTGATTCCCTGGGCAATTCCCCTTTCTCCCCCTGTGTTTTACCCAGAGATTTTACCTACTTTCAGCAGCCGCAGTAGGCGGGGGAAACTCACTGGCCAGCAGCAAAATCACAGATTGTGTAATTCTGATAGAACCAGTAATAGGAGTTATCTGCCCTATTGGAAGTACCTCAGTACTCATAATGGTCACCGTGAGCTCAACAGTAGAGTGGAGACGAAGAACACAATCAATCAAAAGAAAGAGGCCACTGGTAAAATCATCCAATAAGGATTGTCCAACGCTACTATCACATATTGAGGAGAAGTCAATGGTAAAATGATATTTGCAGGGGAGGTCAGTTTCAAATCGGTATTTAGGTGTGAATTTTGCAAGAATCATAAACTAAGCCTAGTTCAACAGTACCAACAAGCACTGCAGACACCAACTGCAGCAAAAACACCACAGTGAAGAATGGCCACATGCCTAGGCAAGATGAAGACAATAAAAGTTAATTTTCACCTTTTGTGCCCAATGTAAAACAACAGAAGGATTTTAAAAAGTGATACAACTCATGAACGTGCTGGGAGTCAGAAGAGCAGAAGAAATAGTGATCAATTGAACGGCCAATAACAATACGCCGCAATGTGGGTTGCTCCCTTTCCGCATGGATTAGCGATGGAGAGCACTCACAGTCGTGCAAAGATAACCTGCTAAGGACTCCTCCTGGAATCAGAGACAGGATGAATGAGAAGAGGTTGTCAAACATATGTCTAGGCACAAAGACTTCTTCCCTTGCATTGATGCTGTGGGTAAATCACATACATAGGGGAGATAGTCAGTGCATGTGCACAATGAGATGCCAGTGGCAACAACACAGGAAAACCTGGCCTGTGATGTGAACCCAGGCAAAGGAGGGACAGTGGTAGAAACTACAAATTCATAAGGGAGGGTGTGGTGCCATGCATTGAGAAGGTCAGTGAGGTCTACTGAGGAGAGATTAGTGTTACAATCAGGACAGATCAGTCGAAAATCACATGCATGCAGGCCAATATATCAGTGGTATCAGCACAGATAAAATAAATACTCATCAGACAACAGAGCAACTAAAGCACATTATGGAAAGTTTGATGCTTTAAACACACACTGAAATAGCTGTATGAAGGCGCATTAAAGAATGATAATTGGCATAAAACATGCAGGAAGGATCTGAAATACAACTACACCCCAGGGGTAGCCGGCATGGCTCGCAGGTGCGGGGCCGCAGGCGTTGCGGTGGCTGTCGCAGGGGTGTCACGCAGGGGGGGGTGGGGTCGCAGGGTTTAAAAATTAAAAATAAATAAAAAACGTACCTCAAGGCCGGATCACGCATCTTCTGTGCTCCTGCTCTCCTGAGTCCGCTTCCAGGAACAGGAAGCAGGCAGACAGGGTCCCTCCCCTATGCCAATCACAATGCTGCAGTGCAGCGTTGTGATTGGTCTGAGCGCTGGGACACGGTGCTCAGCCAGGGGCTGTAGGGGTGGGCATGTTCTCCATGCAAGCTGTAATGCGGCCTGCACGGAGAACAGGGAAGTGCGCTTGACGGTTTTGGGCGGCCCGAGAGTGCCAACCAAACAGTCATTGCGCACTTAATTGGGCAAACCACTCTGCCACTGCCCTGCTCTGTGAGAAGAGCAGTCCCGCCCACCCGCCCACCAGCAAAAAAAACATAACAGGATAATACCTGAAAGTTTTTATCCTGTTATGTTTCCTCTTCTTGCACTGCTTGAAAGCAGTGGGGCAAAGTTCCTCCGCCATAGCGGAGGAGACGCCACTGCTACGCCCATCATAGATATCAGTGGCCAAACTGCACAATGAAGATATATCTGTTTGCAATCACAAAAATGAATATCCCTTCTCAAACAAATCCAATATAAAAAATTGACAAATGGCAGAAGTACAAAGCTCAAGAAGAGGCGTATCCATTCTTTAATCAACTCTGCATGGAGATTAGCAGTAAACTAGCTCCTTTAGGGCCTGTCAAAGGTGCAATCACACATTAAAGAAAAGTCGGCGGCAAATGTCAACATGGGAGACATCAGCGTTTCAGTAAGGAAATGGTATCTTTAAAAATGCCATATTGGACCAGAACACGTGCACACATCAGTTAACCCTGACCCTATAACCAAAAACAACTAATATATGGGGAAATGGTCAGAAGAGGTGGTACATTTCAATGAAAGTCGAGATCCACCAGTAACACCAAACTATGAGGATTCATTATTTGCAGGAATGGTGACAGCAAGAAGGTAAGACACTTTGGGGCTTATTTACAAGCCACTTGCGCCGCTGGTGCATCACTTTTATCATGGGAAAAAGTGATGTAGTGGTGGTGCAAGTGGCTGGTAAATAAGCCCCTTTCTATTAGGATTTAGTTACACAGAGGTAAGCCCCCTACAACTGCCATAATAGCCTTAGGAAAATGATCTGTTATCTACTCAATTCAACACAAAAGTCGATTAAGGAGAAGGAAAGCCTATTGGCTTATGTGAAAAGATCACCTTTCCTTCACATACAGACATATACACACACAAACAAGCCCTGCATTCTGTACAAATCTGGTATGCTGGTCGTAGGCAATCGTTTCTAAGTGTTATTTTTATTCAGACAGGAAAAATGAAGTTATACATCCCTGGATCATTTCTTACTCTCAGAGTCTATTTACAAGCAAGCCTTTGTTCAGATAAACCACAGGGATTGGTTGCAGGCATCATTTGAAATTTGTGGCAATTGTACGATCACAACATAGGTTACTTATTTTAAAGATTTCAATCTCACTTGTATTTTCTTTCTGTCCTGCTCTTTTACTGAACTGAGTGTTAGATTTATTATAAGCCTCGTTAATTGAAATATTCCTATTGCATTTTAGATTGACTAATTATTGATTTAGAAAGTTGTGCCTCCACCTTGATTCATTTACTTCTTAAGTTTTGATTTATATTGATTTTAAGTATCTGAACTTTTGCATAGGTGACATTTCAACGATTTGCACAACAGTGCAGTAAGCACATTGCAATAAACAACAAGCATTGGCATAGCCAATAGGTCTCGCCTTTGGGACCTTATAAGTGTTTAGCCATGCAACAGTTGATGTTGTTGCACCAAGGATATTGTGCTGTATAACTAAATACTTATAAGGTCCCAAAAGTGAGACCTATTGGCTATGCCGCGAAGGCATGGCGAAGGCGGAGTTAGGCGCCATCCGTGTTGCTGTGATATAGTAACTGTATCTGTATGCTATCATGCCACAGATTGCTTTGTACATAAATGACGCAAAACTCGTGCGGAGCTTGGACGGGTGAGTATGTTTCCACGTACAGCATGTGATTGGCGCACTATATTCCAACTTAGTGCAAATCTGGATTCTGCTGCTGTAAAAGGTGCCGGGTTTGTAGAACAAGAGCCCGAAGGACCTGCAGGATTCTGATGGATGGACTACCGAGCTACCCAGCCTGGGAGCTCAGAGGCCATGCATGAGCATCCATTGCTTGGCCTCCCTGCTGAAGTGCAGAGCTTGTTGTGATGGTGGTTTGGGGGATAGAATGAGAGGCAGATGATGCTCCTGGTTCTGTAATGAATCTGATAACATTTACAGTCACACCCTAAAGGGAAAGGGGGATTAAAAAAGTGTCCTGTTCACGCCAGTGAGTGAAAGACTGATAGAGCTGGACAAGAGGTAGTCAGTCAGATGTCAGGCAGGAGTTAGTCTGACTAGCAGGACTCTAGAGTGATAGTCGTAGTTTAGTCAGTTTGGTGAATTCAGATCTAAGTAAGGTCTCTGAAAGGCCTCTGAAGTGAGTTATCTATCCGACATGTGACTTCGAAAGATGGGCAGCGCAGGTATCACATTGACCCTTGACCCTTGCAGGCTCTCTTAATTTGCTTGCTCCAACCAAACTTAGGGCAGTATCTATGCCATGAGTGATATAGCGCCAGTGCTGAAGTGGGTGGTGGCCTCCTAAAAAACGTTTGGGTACCTGCACTTATTTATATTTTATTATTACGCACTGAGGTCCATGAATTTCATGGGGAATGTAAAAGAGGACGAGGCGAGTGGTCCGGTGGAGTGGGCAGGAGAAGGTCAGGTGGAATGGGCAGGAGAGGGTCAGGTGGAATGGGCAGGAGAGGGTCAGGTGGAGTGGGCAGGACAGGGTCAGGTGGAGTGGGCAGGAGAGGGCCAGGTGGAGTGGGCAGGAGATTGTGAGGTAGAGTGGGGAGGAGAGGGTCAGGTGGAGTGGGCAGGAGAGTGTGAGGTAGAGTGACCAGGAGAGGGTCAGGTGGAATGGGCAGGAGAGGGTCAGGTGGAATGGGCAGGAGAGGGTCAGGTGAAGTGGGCAGGAGAGGGTCAGGTGAAGTGGGCAGGAGAGGGTCAGGTGGAATGGGCAAGAGAGGGTCAGCTGGAGTGGGCAGGAGAGGGTCAGGGGGAGTGGGCAGGAGAGGGCCAGGTGGAGTGGGCAGGAGATTGTGAGGTAGAGTGGCCAGGAGAGGGTCAGGTGGAGTGGCCAGGAGAGAGCCAGGTGGAGTGGGCAGGAGAGGGCCAGGTGGAGTGGGCCAGGTGCAGTGGGCAGGAGAGGGTCAGGTAGAGTGGGCAGGAGAGGGAGAGGTAGAATGGGCAGGAGAGGGTGAGGTAGCATGCGTAGGAGAGGGTCAGGGGGAGTGGGCAGGAGAGGGTCAGGTGGAGTGGGCAGAAGAGGGCCAGGTGGAGTGTCAAGAGAGTGTGAGGTAGAGTGGACAGGAGAGGGTCAGGTGGAGTGGGCAGGAGAGGGTGCGGTAGAGTGGACAGGAGAGGGCCAGGTTGAGTGGGCAGGAGAGGGTGAGGTAGAGTGGGCAGGAGAGGGTGAGGTAGAGTGGGCAGGAGAGGGTGAGGTTGAGTGGGCGGGAGAGGGTGAGGGGGAGTGAGCAGGAGAGGGTCGGGGGAGTGGGCGGGAGAGAGTCAGGGGGAGTGGGCGGGAGAGGGTCAGGGGGAGTGGGCGGGAGAGTGTGAGGTAGAATGGGCAGGAGAGGGTGAGGTAGCGTGGGCAGGAGAGCGCCAGGGGGAGTGGGCAGGAGAGTGTGAGGTAGAATGGGCAGGAGAGGGTGAGGTAGAGTGGGCAGGAGAGGGTGAGGTAGAGTGGGCAGGAGAGGGTCAGGTGGAGTGGGCAGGAGAGGATCAGGTAGAGTGGGCAGGAGAGGGTGAGGTAGAGTGGACAGGAGAGGGTGAGGTGGAGTGGAGTGGACAGGAGAGGGTCAGCTGCAGTGGGCAGAAGAGGGTCAGGTGGAGTGCGCAGAAGAGGGTCAGGTGGAGTGGGCAGGAGAGGGCAAGGTGGAGTGGGCAGAAGAGGGTGAGGTAGAGTGGGCAGGAGAGGGAAAGGTGGAGTGGGCAGGAGAGAGCCAGGTAGAGTGGGCAGGAGAGGGCCAGGTGTAGTGGGCAGGATAGGGCCAGGTCGAGTGGGCAGGAGAGGGCCAGGTGGAGTGGGCAGGAGAGAGCCAGTTGGCGTGGGCTCTTCCATACTGCCTACACGTAGAAACCACTCACAGTTTCCCGCCACGAGAAATACCCGCTTAAACCGAAGCTTTTTAGGTTAAAAAAAAGTTCCCCAAGTTGCAATTTTATGCACTTGTCAATTTCACACTATCCCAGCAGTGGTCTGTCTTCTAATGGACTTATTCCCGTGGTGTATAAAACGCACACTGTCCATGCAGTTTATGCAATAGCCGTGAAGCCACATCTTTACGTTAGGCTAGATGTGGGAATCACACAGAGGGTTGCTAATGAAGTCGGTTCCAGCGGGCTCCACAGTTGGCATGCACTTAGTTGAAAGTACGGTGCTTATTTCTGTATTAACACCCACGTATTCTTGGGCCACCTTTCCAAACTGAGCACAGAACTTTCAAGAAAAGCATCTTTAACGTCTGGTGAGATCATTTCAGAAGGAGTTTGAGGCCATCTCGAAAGTTTTACATGTATTGTAAGAGAGATTCGAAGGAGAAAATATATGTGCCTTTTGTACAAAAACATTACCTTGCATGTAGGGCTCCCAATATTTGATGTATTTGCTGCAGTACACTCCGTCATTGCTTGGAATTTGTGTTTTTGGTAGCTAGAACTCAGAATATTCTCACGAATATTCTTGGAGTAGAGCCATTGCCGCGAAAGTGAAAGTAATGGCCAGCGAGGAGGAAGAGATAAGAAAGGCAGATAGCGGCTGCGCAGGAATGCCCTTAGTTAAAGTAGGGTGCTTATTTCTGTATTAAAAATGAGTTAACACCCGCGGATTCTTGGGCCACCTTTCCAAACTGAGCACAGAACTTTCAAGAAAAGCATCTTTAACCTCTGGTGAAGTCATTTCAGAAGGAGTTTGAGGCCATCTCGAAAGTTTTACATGTATTGTAAGAGAGTTTCGAAGGACAAAATATATGTGCCTTTTGTACAAACACATTACCTTACATGTAGGGCTCCCAATATATGATCTATTTGCTGCAGTACACTCCGTCATTGCTTGGAATTTAAGGTTTTGGTAGCTAGAACTCAGAATATTCTCCAGAATATTCTTGGAGGAGAGCCATTGCCGTGAAAGTGAAAGTAATGGCCAGCGAGGAGGAAGAGATAAGAAAGGCAGATGGTGGCTGCGCCCGTGCACGCGCACATGCACGCAAGCTTCAGGCCAAGAAAAGCTTGTGGGTAGCACTTTGAAAAACCCCTTAGTAAAAGTCGAGCAACAGCGCATGCGCTGCTGTAGGCTCGACCTAAAAATGAGACCTTCCCATCAATTCTGTATGGAAAACACAGTCTCAGGCCTGTTGATGAAAAGCAAGAGAATTACTTCAATAAGTCATTGTTGTTTCTTTGTTCACAGTAATAATCAGTGCTTGATTTTGGCAAGAGTTGTGTCTTCGTGCTCATCTCCTCCCTGACTGTTGGTCGGAATCAATGATCATGCCCAGCAGCCATAACCCTTGCGGACTTTGCAATTCAACACAATGTCACTGGTTGAATACTTCCTTAGAAGGTCTTTAAGAGCCTAGAAATCGAACATACGGCTGGTAGCCTTGTTCTATGCACTAACTTCAATAACTCTAAAAGCAAGAGGCTTATTAAACCAGTGTACCGAGGAGGAATCAAATGACTGTGCCTGTGTCATAATAAACTGATGATGCATATGCGTGGTAAGGAGTTCTAAAGGAGTAATATAAACTATGTGAAAGTTTACAATGGATGCACCCTGTGCGAGGAAACTCTTTCTTCTTGGATCAGAAACAGTGACTATTATTCTAACATACTACTATAGGATGTGAATGAGGAGGATGGACTTTCTTCATTCTAATCGTACACAGACATTGAGCACTCATTTCCCATCAGACTCTTTTCTTGCAGCTGTTTTCATATTGGCCTGTATTGCGTTGGACTATAGAGCTATACTCACCTTTTCTAAGTGTAACCATGCCAGCTGTTAATATGGATATCAAAGTGTTTATCGAACTTTCATCCCTATTAATAAAATCTCCTATCCCGAACTCCACATCTACCTCGACACGCAAGTAATTAGTCAGGCAGACCCTGTGACCTAGACCCAAGATTCCTGATTGATGGGTCACAGGCATGGGTTGTAGGCAAACACACGGGCAGGAAATTCTTGATCGATCCCAAAGATAGGCGCATGGACATCACAATGGTAAGGGGAGATTTCCCCAATAAAGCACACATGGCCCAAGGGAGAATGCGCACTTTGGAAAACACCATAAAGTCAGATGCCACAAGAGTTAGGAATGCATATCCAATCAGGGTCTAGCACACATAGCTTTCACCTGCTCCCCTCGCAGAATGTCTAGACACATTCACTACAGGGCACACTGTGTCCACGCAAGGTCAAGATCCACCTGTAGTAACCATTTGACTATTAATTTATGACTAAGGCAGCAACCAACATTACTCACCCAACGCTGGATACGTTTTTGGCTCGATGTAAAAATATATAAAAAACAAACACAAACCCAATGTAAATTGAGACAGTCCTCAGACCGTGTGCCTATAACTGTTCTCCTGGCTGCATTATTTAATTAAACAAAACTGTTCCTGTTTTGCCAAATGCCTCTTATCTTCTGTTTTTAAAGGAATTTGAACCCAAGCAATACAGCTCCCCTGTATTGCTTGGGTATTGCCTGTATTCCTCTACTGTTTGAACATTTTATGGAGCAAACGTTATATACATAGCATGGCACTAAGGGTCATTGCTATGTATTTATGGTGTTTGGACAAAATATCAAGTTCAAAATATCGTGCGGACAAAATATTGTGTTCAGTATATCGAGGACAAGAATATCATGGCGGTATTTGTGCCTTGACGATATATATCTTTAAGGTACTTAGATGTGGGGTTAGGAATAGTAAATCTATACTTACCTATTTGCACTTCCCTTCTCGATTTTTGATCCTCGATATTTTATCCTGGATATTCTATCAGTGATCTGTATTTATAGGTATACAAAGTTCCAGAATCTTTTGAGCCCCTGTCATGGTCACAGGCAATAGCAATAGTGAATTCATTTCACAACTTTTCCTAGATATAGTAATAGTATGTGCAGAAAAAGAAAAAAAATATGCACCAGAAAAACAAGCTGCCCAAGACCTTGTATCTATGTATTGTGACTGACACCACAAAATGCCTTGCCTCTGTGTGTCTAAACGCTTCGTCCTGGCATCTCTCTAGTGCACGGGCATCATATGCCACATAGTCATTTATGATCATTCTCATTTTACTGTAGTAGCTCTCGTGTGATTTCATTGTTCTCTGGTCTCATTAGCTTTGTGCATTTTTCAGAATCCCTCCATGACATCCATTCTAAGAGTTTCTCGAATTGGGATGTTTCAGCTCTAACTCAAAGTTCTATTTAATGTGATCTAAAAGGATCCCTGAAATTGGACTAATGGATATATGTATATGCAATGAATCCATATAGGAATCACTGACGTACCCAATGTTTAGCCCTAAAATCTGCCATAGATCCGGCCTTAATGGGCCATCATTGACAACCCTAACTTTTATAAGATTGGCCATACATTATTTAAAAAATGTCTATGTTAACGTGTCCTTTCAGTAACATCAACACTGCCAAAAGTACTAGGTCACATTTGTGTGTTATTTCACTCTACCTTTCTACATCGATGCACATTCATAACTGTGAATATTTCACACCACATTTTCATCTTTGTACTTTTTCATCCAAGTGTTGGTTGGAAGACATTGTACAAATATCCTATGTCAGTAGAGGTGACAGCACTGTGCCACTATTCATTTAGACAAACACATTTTCAACTTTCAAATTTATCAGGACTCAATAAACCATGACTGCTGTTCCATGTTGGCCATAACGGTCCCTATTTGGAGCAAATATCAGGTAATGAATCCACTATAAGCAAACTATTTCCCAACTCAACACTGCTGACAGTGTCTGTCTGTGCACAGCAGGGAGCAGATCCACGGAAGTGTGAGTTCTAATCTGTGCCGCGCCAGTTACATTCGCATCATATATCATTTTGTGTTTCAGAAGGTCTGTTCTTTTTAATTAATAGATGTGAGTGACCCTCCTACATAATGTACATGCCCCTTGTGACCCCTGGCACTGCCTGTGCGACCCCTAGAGTCAGCAGTGGCAACATCAGTTGCAGGAACAAGAGCAGCTCGTCCTTATGGACATCAGTGGGGGCTTCACTCACCTCGTTTTTTGTCATTTTTTTAAATTATACTAATAGTGAATAATATTACGTTATTCGCTATTAGTTTAATAAAAATGGAGTACAAATAGCTGGAATATGACTTTCCCTGGCAGCTGAGGTAACTGAAAGAACATTCTTTAAAATGTATGTATGTTGTGTGTGTGCTTGCAGTTTTGAGGGTGTTTAGGTTAGAGAGTGTGTGTGTATGTGTGAGTGTGTGTGCATGTGTGGGCAGAGTGTATGCGCATGTGTGAATGCGTGTGTATGTATAAGCATATGTATGAGTGAGTGAAAGAGAAAGTGAAGGTCAAGGGGCAAGTGAAGTCACTTCCGCTCCCTCTGGCATTTTGTTTAATTGACGTCTCTAGAGGGGGTTACTATGCATACATTTTTCTTTATTATTATGTGGCAATAGATAATGAAGTTGCTTACTGTAGACCTTTGTGAGAAATCCAGCTCAGCTTTGGCTCGACATACTCTGACAGTATAATTATTTGCAAGCAACACTGCACAACTGTTTATTGGTGCACTAGTAGGAGAACATCAATACATTCAGCTAATTTTGCTTTGAAATATGGCAATAAAATATCTTTCCAGCAACAATACTATGCTATATTTGCCTTATCAAAAACGTTTTAAACTTGGCAAGTTCGTGTTTTTTTTATTTAACCTGGTGACATTACTCTAATAATGTTTTAAGCATTTGTATAAATGGTTATTGATCTCCACCCAGAAAGAGGCAAGCATTATTTTATGGTCAATGTCATTGTTATTGCTCAATGTTCCCTGTCTTTTGGATAGACCTTTCCTAATTTATATGCAGCACTGTGCTGAATGTACACTTGGGGACGTCAGTCATTGACCAGTCATGTCTAATAAATGATGCTCTCTATACACCAAACAAATGTGTAAATACCAGTCTCTATAGAGTGGTGCATTTACTGGAAGACATATGAATAGCCCCACAGAGCTCATCAGGGCAATTGTGTCGTCCATTGTAGCTTATACCAGATTTAAGTTATGTATTTATTGATTTTTTGGGGGGGATTGTAATAAGGAAAATGTGTCCTAGGCTATACATGTGGGCCAGGATGAACAGGAGCTGTGGGCAATGCACAATAGGAGTATCGCTGTTTGGTGTACGTGAAGACGGTGACAGCTCAGTGCCTTGGTATTGGAAGGACGGGTGTGGAGGGACAGACTGTATGCAGTACTTCAACAAAATTAACCATCCCGCCAAAATCTGTCTGTCTCTGATCCTTCTGATCTATCGCATTCATACTCCCCCAAAGTTGGGAAACAGCCTATCCCTTGGCTACTATTTGCTCCTGCTGGACTACACCCCCTCCCCCATTGGTCTGCAAAGAAAATCAGACTCCCTTGCAGCATATCGCATGCAGAATTTGCTCAAAATTAATTTGGAGACGAGCAAGGTGTTGTTTTTTGGAAAAAAGTGAATAATCTAAATGGTACTTGAACGCTCAGGAGGTGGAAGTTGTGGATTTTTATAAATATCAGGGCTGTCCATTAATAGGAATCTAAAATGGCATACTCATATGGGCTGTGTCAAGCAGAGGTCCATGCTGCAAGCTGGGTGTTTAGTCAAATTGAATTGGAAATATGGTTGCTTGGCCCTCACGCCTGTAATGAAGGCTTATAAAGGGAAAATACCCCCTCTGGGGTTGTATGGGGCAGACACACTTGCCCTTGACCCGTCTTGTGATTGGGATCTGATGGAGGGACAGTCCTTCGGAGACTCCTGTCACTGCCACCAGGAACCATAGTTCAGGGTCTAAGGAGAGCATTGAATCTGGTCTCCTGGAACTCGTTCGCGAACTCACATATTTTGAGATTATTCAATAAGCTAACCGTGGATAGTAAAGTCCGAAGGGGGTCTAAATTGTGCTAGGAACAAATTTGTTGCAGCGAAAGAAGGTGGACAAGGGAATCAATAAATAGAATAAAGGATCTCAAAACAATGCATCCCCTTTGGGGTACAATCGGAATCTGGTCTCCCTTTCCCAGTAAACTTGCTTTGAAAGATTCTGTGAGAAAGGTTGATGGTTCTCTGGACCTGGCCTATCTGAGGAAGATGCCTTCCATCAACTTCCCATTTAATACTCTTGGCCAGGGCGTGGTTTTACCCTACTGGGCCATGATACCTGAACCTAGACTACGGAACGAAAGTTTACAGGTGGGAGTAGGGTGTAGTCCAAATTTTTCATCCTGGAAATGGTGCAGTGTGGCTCGGGATGGTATTGGATTCTGCCCTTGCTCACTGAATGGAAAATGCTCCTTGTCTCATGTAATTATGGATTGTGTCTTTCATATTTCTGCTTGTATTAAGATTTAAAGGCCCCTGTTTTTAAAATATCAAACATTTCTGAGGTTGGGGGTTAATGTGCGCCTGTCTGAGAAGCACTATTCTGATGCGGCAGTAGGAATTGCACGTTTTATCCACACACTGTCAAACAAGATTTTAAGGATAGGTTTGAATAGAGTGTGCGGCTTTTGGGGGGGAGGAGGTCAGTGATTTTAGTTGACATTAAAATGTTCCGCTATTTTATTGTTTTAGAATTTTTTATGGACGATTTCCCTAACAAACTTTGTTTTACTGCTACTACTGACCCTTCCAGTGCTAATAGCTTTTTTCTTTCTATGATACATGTCAAAAAGTGGTGTTTGGATATAATGAGAATTTTATATATGTCTGTTTTGCCATAAACATATGTAGTATCACATATTTCAGTATTTTCATGCTTTGGATTTTCATTGACATCATCAAACACAGTTGCGCCTTAAACATTCCCTCAATTCTGCCATCGCAACTTTCTGTAGAGGCTAACTCATTCCTGCTTCACTAGCCCGCTACAAAACAGTAGAATTTTAAAGCCTGCTATTGAGAATCCAGACGTGGCGCCATCTCCCACCTGGATTCACAGTAAATATAATGGTTCTCTGAGTCTGGTGATAGACTCATACCAGGGCTGGAAGGTCCTTAACAACCTCCCAAGTGGGCCTGGTGACTTTGTAGACACTGCCCCCTTGTGGGCCAGTCACACATTGGGCAGTTGCAGCCTGACACAGACTGAGTACATCTCCAAAGTTGCAGCCCACATGGAGTGATCACAAATTTGACAGGTGAAGACCCGCACGAGCTGATCACAATATGCAGTTATGTCCCCAACTAAGCCTCAGCAATCATATCAAGCCTGGGGTGGCCTTGTGATGCTTGAATCCACTCTCTATTTTTATAAAGGAACAGTGGTCCCATTCAATTAGAGTAAATTAAGGTGCCACAATTAGTACAATGAAAAATTGGGTTTTATGTTTGAAGACAATGCAGAGATAACTAGTAAATTACAGTAAATAGTGAGAAAGAAGTAAAACAGTGAGTGAGTTGGTGGCAGGGTAATAGGAAATCAGCCGATTTCCGGTACCCAGGCAAGTGATTTAAAAGGTGACTTTTTGGTGCTCGAAGGTAGTTGTTAACAAAAAGTCAGTAAGACATTTCATACTCCGACATTTCAATTTGCAATACAATGGAGTTTAGAAATGGTTGTCGACGACGTTTCGATCCCTTAGCGAGTGGTGCGATCTCTTCAGGACAGGAGAATGACAATTATTTGCCTGGGAGGTAGCCTAGTGGGGAGGGGGAGAAGAATAACAATATGCAAAGTTAGGAAGTGAGGTTAGAAAGAATAAAAGAAGGCGAAGGGAGAGTGGATTAAAATTGGAGCAAATAGTAATATACGAGGAGAGAGGAGTGCCACAAGGGTGGTGCAGAGAATTAATTTATCAAGGTGGAAGAAACTTACAGTGCCCGGAGCGGGAAGAGGATGATCCACAATGGGTGGTGTGTGATGCGCAAAAGCGTCTCATACAACAATTACGAATGTTAGTGTTGAAGTCCGGGACTCGTAGAATGTTCAGAATTATGTGGAGGCGGGAAAATTGAGCCTGCAGGAGAGCCAGAGAATAAAAAGGAGGTAGGGGAGTGCGTGAGCGCAAGTTGCAAGTAGTAGTGAGTCGGGCTGAGGCTTACCAGAATTGCGGTGAGACACTATGAGGAGAAAAAATACACGGATTCTCAACATCCTACGAGTCCCGACCTGAGACGGTATCTGACGGGCCATTTTTCTAAGGGATCGAAACGTCGTCGACAACCATTTCTAAACTCCATTGTATTGCAAATTGAAATGTCGGAGTATGAAATGTCTTACTGACTTTTTGTTAACAACTACCTTCGAGCACCAAAAAGTCACCTTTTAAATCACTTGCCTGGGTACCGGAAATCGGCTGATTTCCTATTACCCTGCCACCAACTCACTCACTGTTTTACTTTTTTCTCACTATTTACTGTAATTTACTAGTTATCTCTGCATTGTCTTCAAACATAAAACCCAATTTTTCATTGTACTAATTGTGGCACCTTAATTTACTCTAATTGAATGGGACCACTGTTCCTTTATAAAAATGTTTACACCCTTGGTCCCTTCTGACTCCTAGGGTCCCCTTGTTCCTTATAATTGAATCCACTCTCTAGCCATCTGCTTCTCTGGCTGCACCACAGCCACCGGGCATGCACTGCACATTGAAACTTCCAGTATACCTCTTGCCGGGTAGGCAGGCTCTGTCCCTTTGTCAGCATGCAGGGTTGCTGGTGATTCAGGGAAAGGTTTAAGCTCTTCCATCAAGAAATCCAGATTCAGGTGATGTTCCTTCACGTAGACTGGCTATCAGGCAAAAATCAGAACTGGTTGCCCAGCAGCCCTCTGAGTGCTCTGCTTTTTTGACCATAGAGGACTTGAAATTGGAACAAGTGGGCTTCCACAATTATACTCAACAGGCAGACAGGAGATGTGGATCTACTGTCTGAAACAGTAGAATCAGTTCAGAGTGGTTCATCTTTCAAGTGTCTATTCCAAGCTGTTCTCCAGACACAGCCTCTGTTCAAAGTGATGGTCCCCACAGCAGGGTCATGTCCATTCTGGATCATCTAGAACTCCCCAAGAAAGGGACTAAAAGTTGCTACCATCAGCGCAACTGAAGAAGTAACCAGGGAACGACACAAGGGCAGGCCTCACCTAAAGGTTTCCTCACCTTTCACCAAATAGTGTGCAATACCACCGTACACCCCTACCATCCAGTAAACGGCAGTGTTCTGTAAGATTTATCATCTCCTCCTTGCTAACAAAAGGCCTCACAGAAAATCTTAAGGAGCTCGGTCGCTTCTCTCCTCATTTCGCTGTCTAGGTCTCCTCCCTCCTGATATAGTAATGTGTGTAATAAGCTTCCACGGAATGGGAGCAGAGTCCTCACCTACTCACCAGGGGTCTTCCAAATGGATCCCTCTGGCCAACATTACTTTAGCATTCTCACCCTCAGCACAAATGTAATATGTGGGGTACATACATGGCCATGCTTAAAATGAAGGCAGGATGTTGGAAGCTACTGATGAGTTCAAAGACAAACTAAAGGAACCAGGCTTAAAGGCAAGTTCCTTTGTAAGGTCACAAAACTAGCAGGTGGCTTACATGAATCCCTTTTTATGCCGTAGGCGTATCCTACTAAATACACAGACACACCTTCGACGTTCCTCCCACCACATCCACAAAGCAAATCCTTTGTATCTCCTCCAAATCAAAGAGGTCTTCTGATTGCAAGAATGAAAATCGAGTCTGTAGTGTGAAAATAAATGAATCAATTTGCAGTTGTAATTTCTAGCACACACATATCCTCAAACATCTTAAAGTAAACCAGCTTCAAAAAATGCTTTTGAATATGTGAGTAGCATGTTGACAGATTCCTTGTATTGTATCACAGAAGTGCCACGTGTAAAAATAACGTCAGGGACTTTTGAGAAAAGGTCTGTTGAACAAAGGTTCCTGAAAATGCAGTATTCCCTTTAAATGATTAAGTGGCAGCGATGTGTTCAGCTCAGTGACCAGCAGTAACCAGCATATTGCAGTATTTTGTAGCTCTGAGACCGACAACAAATATTGTGATGTCACAATTGAACTCTTGTACTTTTCTTATTACAGGTGACTACCCACACAACAACTGCAACTGTGTTTTGGTTATTGGGCAACTACCGAGATTGCAGGTTTATATTTACTTTCCGAGATTTATAGTTGGAATCAAATACTTTTTAGCCTGTCTGTGTGTATATGTGCATTAGCCTGTTACTGTTTTTTGTGCTTTTGCACTCTAGCAAACACAATACTTTTTTGTATACCATTCTGCTGGGCCAACCTCCCTTCAAAATGCATTACAATGTTCATGAGTCAGAGCCCCTGCAAACTTTGGGGATGCGAATATTTCATACATAGGGACATAGATGCTAGCACAGAGGCAGAGGGCCTGCAGATATCTTCAACCAGAGACGTGCACACATTTATATACATTCATTTTTCAGAATGAAAGAGTCCTTTCTCATCTGCTAATATTCTCTGCAGCCTTTGAGAAACGGGGATCATCTTCCCAAAGCAGATCCCTTGCAGGGTTTCCTTTGCCCCTCCCAGACCGGCTGGCAGCGCGGTCATTGATTCTAATGGCAGGATCCAAGCAGGCAGGCATCAGCTTACACCCCCTCTCCCTCCCAAATGCAGCGCGGATTTATCACAAGACACGCACTATTTATTTTATGAGACTCAATCAGAAGGAGTTTTAATGTGAATTATGGCATCAGTGACTGGTCGCTCAGAGAATCGAGCCGCGCCTTGGATAGGAGGACCTATTTTTTCAATTTTTGGTGGAGACTTAAAATGCACCATAAACCACTCCGCTCGGGTGGACAGTTCAGATTAAATGACCTGCAGGACATGCATGGGAATATCAGGCATTTGTGTACCAGTGGGTGAGTCTCCCCATTCCGCTCCAGGAAACACCCTCAGGCCTGAAAGGAGTCACACCATGGTCATTTTAATTAATCGCAGGGGGTGGCATTTGCCAAAAACAGACTAGATGGAGTCGGCCTGGGCACAGAAGCGGAAAACAGCCTCCTTTTTGTCAGAGCAAACATCAGAACATGAGCCAGGGCAGAAAATAGTCACTACCTGGCAAGATGAATGCTGGAGAGTCATGGTGTGATCACAAGATACATTAATCCTGCGCACCGTGGTGCCTGGTCTGTGGGCCCGGAACTCTTCAGGGTGCCGGGAAGGGGGCAGCAGTTTGCCACACCCTTACGAACTAGATAATGAATATAGCCTTAAAACCTGCGGTAGTAAGCTCTACCGACCGTTAAAGGCCAGCTCCAGCATTAAAGGCCCGAACCGAAGGCCTTTAACAAGGGAGCGGGCCTTTAATGGCCAGTAGAGCCTGCTACATAGGGCTCTAAGGCTATTAGAACATTCCATCCCTAGAGGGCAGAATGTTCTATTTTGTAAAGCAAAGGCCTCAAGGAGCCCAAGAGTGAAATGCCCTCAGGCTCCGTGAGGCCTTTTGTTCACAGTAGCAGCTGTGAACAAACATTGGAATGTTGATGCTCTGGGCTTCTACCAGCCATTTCAACCCCGGAGCACTCCACTGTCTTCAATGGAGCCCCCAACATTCCAATGTTCTAATGGGTCATATAAACTAAGCACTGCATTTACTAATAATGACGGCTGCAACATGTTTATCAATGCACTATCATATATTACGTTAGTGAGCAGTTACATTACATGTTTATATGTGTAGATTGCATGATATAAAATGTTTTGCATCCATAAACTATGACAATAGTTCACAGTATTTAATTTACTGCTGTAGTAGGTACACAAGTATGGTGTCTTTTCTGGGTTTACAAGTATTTATAGAACACCTACAGTGGGATAACATGCACAAGAGCTTACTCAATGGTGTTGTCAAAGTCAAATGTTAATTAAGAATACTGGGATGTATGTGAAAATGTCACTGCTTAACAGTTGCTATTAAATGGGTCTCAACATCAATGGCGTTGCTTGTTGTGATGAGGACAGTACCTGCCACCTCTAAAAGCATCTTTAGAAAGCATCTCAACATCCACATTCAAGTTTGCATCCACTGGTTGCATGCTTTCACAAAAACATCTCCCTGCTGTATTCTAAATCCCTACATGAAAAATGGATCTTGCCTTAAACTTTACTTTTTTTTCCTCCCATGTTTATTTCGAATGCCCCTTGTTAGACCTGGCATCATTGGCATGAGTCTCTCCTCCATTTTTTTCTGGTTGCCTCCTCTGTTTACGATGTTTTTGCTGGATTATTGCTTTGGGCACTGTGCCACTGCTGATCAGTGCCACAGTGCAAGTGCTCCCTATGTTAAATTGTTACATTGATTGGTGTTACCATGATTGGCTTGGTTGACTTACTGTTCAGACCCTAGTCTAGTGCACTGCGTGTGCCAAGGGCGTGTAAGTTAATTGCTGCTGGTGGGCTTGCAGCACTGGTTGTGCCACCCACAGAAGCAGCGTGTAAAATGTGTCTCAGGCCTGCCACCGCAGCGCCTGCGTGCAGTCCCTGACTGCCATGTCGACTTGGTAAGGAAACCTACTTACCAGTCTCTAAACCTTCACTTTGCCACATTTCAGACACCTCTATGGTAGGCCATAGGGCAGGGTGCATTGTTGGTAAAAGGTAGGTCATGCCCTGATGTGTGTGGCATGACCTAATAGTGAATTACAGCCATTTTCGTTTTTCACTATTGAAGGGCTACCTGCCTCCAATAGGCCAGACTGGGCAGACTGATTATTAACTCCATTATAATCTATCTGACTCAGGGAGCATGGTAGCAAGTCGAGTTTAGTATCCCTGAACTCAGAATTTAATAACACACCCTTTAGGATGGATGGTTTTTAAATTCTATGTTTGAAAATAGCACTTTTAGAAAGTGGCTATTTTCTTGTCCAACTATCTACCGGTCTCTGCTGGTTTGGTGTGTGTGTCAGGGGCTGGGTGGCTCTAGAGGTCTGAATGAGTCAGTGTGGGGTGAATGGGGCGTTTACACATAGAGTGAGGGAAGAGTAGCCTGCCCTGCCTGACACAATACTGGCTCCGCCTCCTGCTGGGCGACTGATAGCCCTGCTCCTGCCAGTGACAATACTGGCTCCGCCTCCTGCTGGGCGGCTGAGGACTCTGCCCTGCTCAGTGAATAGGCCAGGTGCCTCTGCCTGGCAACACCCACAACAAACCTGAGATGGTGGGAATCTCCCTGCTTGGACAAAGGGAACAAAGGGAAAAAGGGGTATAAGAGAAGGACCCCTGAACCAAGAACTCAGATCACTTCTGACAAGGAAACCTGTACCAAGGACAAGAAGCCTGCTGATCTAAGGACTTGCCTCCCCTTTCTGCCAGAGTGCTGTTTTGCTGTGGAGGAACCTGAAAGCTGCTTCTTTATTTTTGCCAAGGAACAAGGAGAGAGGAACTTGGTGTGTACTCTCTGAACACTTGCTAGGAAATCTCCAAGGACTGGAAGAGTGCCAGTCTCCTGCTGAAGTCACAGGGCCAAAGGACTTCACCATTTGCTGAATTGCTGGAAAGTGTTGTTTCCAGTACACAAGGGAAAATCTGCAGTCTCGACGCCAGCAGCAACGCCAGTGAGCAGTGGGTATCGGCCCCGGCTCCAAGTGACCCCGTCCCGACGCCGGTATCAACGCCAGTGAGGAGTGAGTATCGGCTCTACCTCCAAGCGACCCCGTCCCGACGCCGCTGCTGATCGCATCGACTCGACGCCCTTCTCGACGCCGTGAGCGCTGCTCCGGCCCGACATCCCTCGACGCCGCTGCGGATTGACCCGACTCCGAGGCACGATTGACGCCGACCTCGACGCCGACATCTCGACGCCGTGGATCATCATTTTCTTCGTTTCTCAAGGTACTGTACTTGTGGGGTCTGTTGCAACTCCAGGCTCGACGTAGATCTCCTCGCGGTCGACGCCAAACCTTGGGAATCTTGTAGACTCGACGTCGTGTGACTCCTGTGGGGGTTACATTGTTGCCAAAGAACTGTGCTCAGAAGAATACTTTGCTAAAGAACTATTTGCCAAGAAGAAACCTTACTTGAACTATTATTTTTCCTTCCAAAGAGTATTTATTGAGACTGTGGTATATTTTTGTCGTTATTTGGTCTTGTGCTAAGCCTTATATAAAAATACTATTTTTATAATAACTTCTGTGTCGTGTCCATCTGTAGTGTATTCACTTTATTACTGTATGTGTTCATAAATGCTTAACACACTGCCTCTGAGATAAGCCTGTCTGCTCTGCCAAGCTACCAAGGGGGTAGCAGGGGTTATCTGAGTGTGTAATCCCCTTTCCCTGACTAGAGTTGGTTGGTCCCTATTTGTCAGAAGTGTATACCTCTGCCAACTAGAGACCGCCGGTTCTAACATTGGTGGTCAGCGGTGAGGATTTGAACTTTGCATTTATGACTCATGTGCAGTGATTAGTGTACGCTACATAGTGAAAGCAGACCATAACGCAGCCACAATCTGTTTTGGTAGGATATCCTATTTTTGTTCTCCGCTTTCCTGGATCTGATTTTTCTAAACACTGCCAGTTTTGACCATGGAGAATGCCGGAGCTGCTACACCTGTGGAGAATGTTGTGGGGGAATTTGATAAGGAGAAGATAGATTCCTACACGCTAAAAGATCTAAAAGGATTTTGCAAGCAGTTTAAAGTTCCTACCACAGGCGTCTCAAAGAAAGAGGGCTTCCTCAAAGCGCTGAAGGCCTGGTTAGAGGCCAGAAATCCCTCTGATCTGGTGGTGGTACCGGAAGAGGAAGAAGAAGAGGAAGAGGAAGAGCCCACAGGTGGGCCAGTGTCATCTCCAGGCAGTAGTGCGTCCTCTAGGAGCCTTTCCCCCGAAGAATTAGAAGACAGGGAGAAGGAGAGGGGGTACAAGTTAGAAATGGCAAAACTTAAATTAGGAGGGCAGTTGGAATTAGAGAATGCGAGAAGCAAGAGAGAAGCTGAAATGGAGAGCAAAAGATTAGATTTTGAGAGAGAAAAATTAGCGTTTGAACGTGAGAAGATGGTGAGGGAGATGGAGCTTAAAACTAAGAGTTTAGAGTTGAATCCCTCTGGTGGCAGCACTCCATCTGTGCCTGCAGAAAGTAGGTTTTATTTTCCTAAAGATGTGATCAAAGATTACAGTAAGAATGAAGATATTAGCCAATGGTTTAAAGCGCATGAGTTAGCATTGTTGGCCCACCGGGTCCCTGAGAAGGATTGGGGAACGGGGTTGTGGAGCCGCTTTACAAACGAGGGGAGAGATACCTTGTTGAGCCTTCCTGCTGAGGATAGGATGTCTTATACTCATATGAAAGATGCTTTAATGCTGAGATATGGCTTAACCCCAGAAAAGTACAGACAAACCTTTAGAGAATGTAAGAAGTTGCCTGGTACTACGTGGGTTGAATATGTGTCTTTTTTCTGCAGAACCATGGATGGTTGGATAAAGGGTAGCAAGGTTGATAGTTATGATGCTCTTTATGATTTGTTTGCTTGGGAGCACTTGTCTAATAACTGTTTTCCAGAGCTACGCCAGCACCTTGTTGATAGCAAGCTATCTAACCCTAGAAAACTTGCTGAGGAGGCAGGCCGCTGGGTCAGTACCAGGGTCCACAAGGGTCCAGTGGGAGACTCAGCCAAAGGTGGGCAGGGTCCCCAGCAGAAGAGTGGGGGGGACAGGGGTAAACAGAGGGAGTTTCAGAAAGGGCCCCAAAGTAGTCCCCAAGGGAACCAAGGGAAGGGTTCCCAGCCTCCCCCTGTAAAGAAGCCAGAGGCCCCGACAGGTAAACCTGTTCACAGGGGCCCCATGACCTGCTATGCCTGTAAGCAGGTGGGACACCGTTATTATGATCCCCAGTGTCCCATGAAGGATTCGAATGCACCGCCGCGTGCACCCCCTCGTCAGGTAGCGAGTGTAGCCCTGGGAGGGGAGGAGATGGGTGCCCCCGGTGGGTGGGGTCCCGCAGAAATGTCCCTGGTCTCTTTAGGAGACGTGGAAATGGTCCCTCCAACCCCTCTGCCTAGTAACACTAAGAAATATAGGCAGTGGGTGACCATTAATGGCCATAGGGTGGAAGCTCTCAGAGACACCGGAGCGAGTGTGACAGCTGTCAAGTGTCACTTGGTGTCCAGAGAGCAGGTGGTCCCTCATGCCTTCTACCCCGTTGTAGCTGCTGACAACTCACAGAGTCAGTGTGAGGTAGCTCAAGTTCCCTTTGAGTGGGGGGGGGTCTCAGGTACTCTTCAGGTTGCTGTGAGGCCCGCCATGCCTGTTGATTGTCTCTTGGGCAATGATTTGGAGGACTCCCCTTGGGCTAAGGTGGAGAGGAAAGCGCATCTGGAAATGTTGGGTCTGCCTGAGTGGGTGTGTGCGACCACCCGGTCCATGTCAGTTAGTAAGGGTGTTGATGGGGGCCCGGAGCCTGAAAGTATGGCCCAGGTCCCAACCGTGAAGAGAAGAGGCAGGGGGCGCGGGAAACCGTCCCCCATCGTTCCCGCGGTCCAGGAGGGAGCAGACCCTGAGGGGGATGCCCTGGAACCGACAGGAGAACAAGTGGCCGAACTGGGAGACCTGCCCGAGCTGACCCATTGGCAGCAGGATGGTGGTCCCTCCAGGGAGGAATTTTGTGCTGAACAGAAAGTGTGCCCTTCTCTTGTGGGTATGAGGCAGCAGGCCTCAGCCCAAACGACAGGTGATCAGTCAGGATCACATTGGGTCTACTGGGAGAACGACCTCCTGTATAGCGAGCCTAAGGCTGCTGAGCCTGGGTCAGCCCGTGTGCTGGTGGTACCCCAGCGCTTCAGAGCCTTCCTACTGGGGTTGGCTCATGACGTTCCGTTAGCTGGACATCTGGGGCAGGACAAGACCTATGACAGGCTTGTCACCCATTTTTATTGGCCTCAGATGAGAAGGGATTCAGATATCCATTGTAGGACCTGTCAAACTTGCCAGGCAAGTGGGAAAAGTGGGCGGAAGCAGAAGGCTCCCCTCCAACCTTTTCCCGTCGTCAGTACCCCCTTTGAGCGAGTGGGAATTGACATTGTGGGGCCACTGGACCCCAAGACAGCCATGGGCAACAGGTTTATCCTGGTCTTGGTGGACCATGCCACCCGGTACCCGGAAGCCATCCCTCTCCGAACAGTGACGGCCCCCGTGGTGGGACGGGCACTGATGGGTGTTTTCTCCCGCATGGGGTTCCCCAGAGAGGTGGTGTCAGACCGGGGCACCAACTTCATTTCGAATTATATGAAGTCTCTGTGGAAGGAGTGTGGGGTAACCTACAAGTTTACCACTCCTTACCACCCTCAAGGTAATGGGCTGGTTGAGCGATTCAACCGGACCCTAAAAGGCATGATCATGGGTCTTGAAGAACCAATGAGGCGTAAATGGGACGTCCTCTTGCCATGCCTGCTGTTTGCTTACCGTGAGGTGCCACAGAAGTCTCTAGGGTTCAGCCCCTTTGAGCTTTTGTATGGTCACCCGGTAAGAGGACCTTTGAGTCTGGTCAAAGAAGGCTGGGAGCAATCTCCCAGGAAACCCCCCCAGGATGTATATAGTTACATGCTGGCCTTTAGGAACCAGACTCGGCGCTTCAGAGATCTTGCTCAGGCAAATCTGGAGGCCAGCCAGGAAGAGATGAAGCGGTGGTACGATCAGAATGCCACTCTGGTTGAGCTTCAACCTGGTCAGAAAGATTGGGTCATGGCCCCTGTGGAACCTTGTGCGCTCAAGGACAGGTGGACTGGACCATTTGAGGTTGTGGAGAAAAAGAGCGATGTCACCTACTTGGTGGACTTGAAGTCTCCCAGGAACCCCTTAAGGGTCCTGCATGTCAACCGGTTAAAGCCCCACTTAGAAAGGTCCGAAGTGGGCATGCTCCTTGCCACAGATGCTGGGATGGAGGAGGAGAGTGAGCCTCTTCCTGACCTCCTGTGTGCAAAAGAAAAAGATGGGTCAGTGGATGGTGTTGTCCTCTCTGACACACTGACCCCTGAGCAGCAGCAAGATTGTCGCCATCTGTTGGTACAATTCCCTGATCTGTTCTCCTTAATCCCTGGTGTCACTCAGTGGTGTGTCCATGATGTGGACACTGGGGACAGCACTCCTGTGAGGCACAAGGCCTACAGGGTGACTGACAAGGTCAGAGCATACATCAAGGAGGAGGTCTCCAAGATGTTTGCCTTAGGGGTGGTTGAGTCCTCTAGCAGTCCTTGGGCCAGCCCAGTGGTCTTGGTCCCAAAGGCTGCAGCGCCTGGTGCTTCACCAGAACTTCGGTTCTGTGTGGATTACCGAGGACTCAATTCGGTCACCAAGACTGACGCGCACCCCATCCCCAGAGCTGATGAGCTCATCGATCGGTTGGGGGCTGCCCGGTACCTTAGTACGTTTGATCTAACGTCTGGGTACTGGCGGATCGCCTTGACTGATGGGGCAAAAGAGAGGTCTGCATTCTCCACACCAGATGGGCACTACCAGTTCCGTGTGATGCCCTTTGGGATGAAGAATGCCCCTGCCACATTCCAGAGGTTGGTTAACCAGGTATTGGCCGGGCTGGAAGATTTCAGCGCCGCCTACCTGGACGATATAGCAGTGTTCAGCGCCAGCTGGGAGGAACACTTGCGCCACCTCCAGGAAGTGTTGTTGGCCCTGCGCAGAGCAGGCCTCACAATCAAGGCTAGTAAGTGCCAGATTGGGCAGGGTTCAGTGGTGTACTTGGGGCACCAAGTAGGGAGTGGCAAGGTGGCCCCCCTGCAACCCAAGATAGATACCATCCTGGCTTGGGAACCGCCCAAAACCCAGACTCAGGTGAGAGCCTTCTTGGGTCTCACAGGTTACTACAGGAGGTTTGTCAAGGGGTATGGCAACATTGTGCACCCCTTGACCTCGCTGACTTCCAGGAAGCAGCCGAGACTTGTGATCTGGACTGACGCCTGTCAGAACGCCTTTGACACCCTGAAAACTGCAATGTGTACCGCACCGGTCCTCCAGGCACCCGACTTTTCAAAAGAATTCATTGTCCAGACAGACGCTTCAGAGCATGGTGTGGGGGCTGTTCTAGCACAGATGAATGAGGAGGGCCGAGACTTACCTGTAGCCTTCATCAGCCGGAGGTTACTTCCCAGGGAACAAAGGTGGAGTGCGATAGAGTGTGAGGCATTTGCTGTGGTCTGGGCGCTGAAGAAGCTAAGACCCTACCTGTTTGGGACTCACTTCCGGGTTCAGACAGACCACAGGCCCCTCAGATGGTTAATGCAGATGAGGGGTGAGAACCCAAAGCTGTTGAGGTGGTCCATTTCCCTACAGGGGATGGACTTTACGGTGGAACACCGCCCTGGTACAGATCACGCCAATGCTGATGGTCTGTCCAGATTTTTCCGCCTTAGTGATGAGGACTCCCTGGGTGAAGGGTAGTTCTCCCCACATTTCAGCTGGAGGGGACACGTGTTAGACCTGGCATCATTGGCATGAGTCTCTCCTCCATTTTTTTCTGGTTGCCTCCTCTGTTTACGATGTTTTTGCTGGATTATTGCTTTGGGCACTGTGCCACTGCTGATCAGTGCCACAGTGCAAGTGCTCCCTATGTTAAATTGTTACATTGATTGGTGTTACCATGATTGGCTTGGTTGACTTACTGTTCAGACCCTAGTCTAGTGCACTGCGTGTGCCAAGGGCGTGTAAGTTAATTGCTGCTGGTGGGCTTGCAGCACTGGTTGTGCCACCCACAGAAGCAGCGTGTAAAATGTGTCTCAGGCCTGCCACCGCAGCGCCTGCGTGCAGTCCCTGACTGCCATGTCGACTTGGTAAGGAAACCTACTTACCAGTCTCTAAACCTTCACTTTGCCACATTTCAGACACCTCTATGGTAGGCCCTAGGGCAGGGTGCATTGTTGGTAAAAGGTAGGTCATGCCCTGATGTGTGTGGCATGACCTAATAGTGAATTACAGCCATTTTCGTTTTTCACTATTGAAGGGCTACCTGCCTCCAATAGGCCAGACTGGGCAGACTGATTATTAACTCCATTATAATCTATATGACTCAGGGAGCATGGTAGCAAGTCGAGTTTAGTATCCCTGAACTCAGAATTTAATAACACACCCTTTAGGATGGATGGTTTTTAAATTCTATGTTTGAAAATAGCACTTTTAGAAAGTGGCTATTTTCTTGTCCAACTATCTACCGGTCTCTGCTGGTTTGGTGTGTGTGTCAGGGGCTGGGTGGCTCTAGAGGTCTGAATGAGTCAGTGTGGGGTGAATGGGGCGTTTACACATAGAGTGAGGGAAGAGTAACCTGCCCTGCCTGACACAATACTGGCTCCGCCTCCTGCTGGGCGACTGATAGCCCTGCTCCTGCCAGTGACAATACTGGCTCCGCCTCCTGCTGGGCGGCTGAGGACTCTGCCCTGCTCAGTGAATAGGCCAGGTGCCTCTGCCTGGCAACACCCACAACAAACCTGAGATGGTGGGAATCTCCCTGCTTGGACAAAGGGAACAAAGGGAAAAAGGGGTATAAGAGAAGGACCCCTGAACCAAGAACTCAGATCACTTCTGACAAGGAAACCTGTACCAAGGACAAGAAGCCTGCTGATCTAAGGACTTGCCTCCCCTTTCTGCCAGAGTGCTGTTTTGCTGTGGAGGAACCTGAAAGCTGCTTCTTTATTTTTGCCAAGGAACAAGGAGAGAGGAACTTGGTGTGTACTCTCTGAACACTTGCTAGGAAATCTCCAAGGACTGGAAGAGTGCCAGTCTCCTGCTGAAGTCACAGGGCCAAAGGACTTCACCATTTGCTGAATTGCTGGAAAGTGTTGTTTCCAGTACACAAGGGAAAATCTGCAGTCTCGACGCCAGCAGCAACGCCAGTGAGCAGTGGGTATCGGCCCCGGCTCCAAGTGACCCCGTCCCGACGCCGGTATCAACGCCAGTGAGGAGTGAGTATCGGCTCTACCTCCAAGCGACCCCGTCCCGACGCCGCTGCTGATCGCATCGACTCGACGCCCTTCTCGACGCCGTGAGCGCTGCTCCGGCCCGACATCCCTCGACGCCGCTGCGGATTGACCCGACTCCGAGACACGATCGACGCCGACCTCGACGCCGACATCTCGACGCCGTGGATCATCATTTTCTTCGTTTCTCAAGGTACTGTACTTGTGGGGTCTGTTGCAACTCCAGGCTCGACGTAGCTCTCCTCGCGGTCGACGCCGAACCTTGGGAATCTTGTAGACTCGACGTCGTGTGACTCCTGTGGGGGTTACATTGTTGCCAAAGAACTGTGCTCCGAAGAATACTTTGCTAAAGAACTATTTGCCAAGAAGAAACCTTACTTGAACTATTATTTTTCCTTCCAAGGAGTATTTATTGAGACTGTGGTATATTTTTGTCGTTATTTGGTCTTGTGCTAAGCCTTATATAAAAATACTATTTTTATAATAACTTCTGTGTCGTGTCCATCTGTAGTGTATTCACTTTATTACTGTATGTGTTCATAAATGCTTAACACACTGCCTCTGAGATAAGCCTGTCTGCTCTGCCAAGCTACCAAGGGGGTAGCAGGGGTTATCTGAGTGTGTAATCCCCTTTCCCTGACTAGAGTTGGTTGGTCCCTATTTGTCAGAAGTGTATACCTCTGCCAACTAGAGACCGCCGGTTCTAACACCCCTCTACTGCCCTTGTACCTTCTTCTTGCCTCTTGTATATATAGACTCCTCTAAATCACATGCCTAACTTAATCTCTCTTTCTTTGACACAATAACCTTGCAACCTAACAATATCTGTTCATTCCATCAACCATTGCTTCTCACACAACCCGCTCTAATGATCACACTGAAGTCAGTAATGTATCAGAAGAAAACTGACGTAAATGCAAGGCATATTTTGGGGGCAGAAGACTAATCCCAATAGCCAATGGACTGACCACTAACTTTAGGCTCCTGGGTAGCATGCTACATGCCATAAAGAGCATCAACGCCTTGTCAGGGCTAGTAAGTGTGACATAAATGCAATTTCAATACAGTTCAATACTCAGGAATGGTCCGATCCGTTTAGCTCTATGTCGCTTCTTTGTGTCCTGCTGCTGCTGGGTGACCTACAGGGCATATCAGATTTTTTTCCAGTCCACCTACCACTAACAACATCAATTGTCAGATGCTGTACTGATCTGATGTTGTTAATGTTACAAAAAAAAATCCTTCAATCAAATTAACAAGCCCACATATATCTGACGGGGCTTTTCAGCGTATGGTCTTTCTCAGTATCCTTCTATTTCATCCTTTCATTTTTTCACGTATCCTTACACATCTCCTCTTGCCTCCGGTGACCAAAAAGAGGCAGCAGAGAACAAATTATTAATGGACCTATTAATACCAACACTGCCCAAAAAGTAGCAAACAATGTTCTGTTTTTAATACCAATAATAAATATGCAAAATCACAAAAATACATTCAAAGATCAATTATGATGAAATGAATAAACAATGATTACTATGCCTAAAGCCTAGTTCTGCGGAATGTGCACATGGAGTTACAAGAACACACAATCATACAAACCAATGAGAAAGCTTGATAACTTTTCTACCACTAAAACCCATTCAATATGATCAATATAAAATTGCCATCATTTTGAGGTTGTGTTTGCTGCAGGAATCTGGCTTGCTCTAAGTGAGCATAATCCATAGTGAAATGTGTGTGACTATGCCCTAAGAGGTTTACAAGTGGCCGGAAGTGTGTGACAGTGCTCATGCTGAAGAGACAGCTGCAAGCAAAATGCATCTTAATTGAAGATGGCCATCTTAAGATCATTGCTATAAATGTGAAACAATGCGCTCAGATTATCACGGATTCCACTCTTTTCATATATTTAATGTAGTGCTGCCCATCACGTTCTTGTCTCTTTGTTACTTTGTATATGGCGGGTGTTTTCATTGCACAACTCAATAGCTCCCGATGTGTTGACCTCAGAATCAGGAAAAGATGGAGTCTTCCCTGGGGCCATTGAAATCTCAGACCAGAATGAGTTGGGTTACATGCAATACTCTGATGTAATTCTATACCACATCAGAAGTGACCACCTGAAGGCCAGATCTTGATTTTTAACAGGTCCACCAGGAACTTGGGGAGGTGCTATAAATTGTGGTGGTACGTTTCACAGCTGCATTGCAATCCGTAAATGATAATGTAAAACTAAAGCAGAACCGTTACAATACAGGTAATACGGTTTCAGGTTGCATGCAGACTTCTTCAGTCCATGCACGAACCCCATGAGATATACTAGGCGTAAAAGTTACCGTTTGGTTTTATTTTGAAATCATATAACTGAGGAAAAATAAGATACTTCCTGCAAATAATTGTTATTCATTGGGCCCATCCCTGTAAATTGTGACCATATGCATGGGGGAAGCCTCCTCAAGAAAGCATTGAGTCGCTGCTGGCCTGCTCTTAGTGACTTATCCTAGACATTCTAACAGGCTTAATTTTGAATCCGCTCAGATTGGTTTGTGCACCTTTGGACCAGGATCGCTGAAGCATTTCTAGCACCTTTAATGACTTGTAAAATGGCTGTACGTACAGACGCGCAGCTGCCGCTCGATGGCATACATTAGCGGCTTTGCTTCGCCGGCCGAGTTCATTGGTATGCAGCGAGATGAGGGAGCCTTTGTGATAAACTGCACATTCTGATAAAGACCAGGCAAGAACATGCACGCCCAATGCACATCGCCTCCTCTCTGGCAAAACACACCACTATAGGAATCCTTTAGAAAGGATACCAACTGCGTACCGCGAGCCGTTGAGGAAGGGTTCAGGCGGCCATTACTTCATGCAATATTAGGGAATAATGGAATTCTTCTTCCCATCTGGATGTACAATCCTCCAACTTGTGAAAAGTAAAGATTGAAGGATTGTTAGGAAACTCTTCTGGTCTACTGATATGTCTTCACAGAGGCGGCCATTTTATATTTTCGACTTTTATTGAAGGGGGTGAATTCAGTGTAATCTTTATTTGCCTCTCCTTGTGGACTGCTCTCTTTAAAATTTCAGATGTACTCTGAAAGCCCTGCAAATCTGGATGGTAATGACTGATTCAGTGCTTGTTCTTTGTGGTACAGATGTTTTGCCAGTGTGAACATTAAAAACTCCTGGGATGTTGTGCAGAGTTGTGACATAGCCGATATGTAGAACGGAGGAAGATGATTGAGGGACAGATGAGGCAGTAAGTGTTGAGTCAGCTTGAGGTATGAAGAGGCATGATGCTCAATCAGGAATGGTGGAGGCAGTGAGTATGGGAAGGGACACATTGTGGTGGTTGTGTGAGTTATTTCCATGGTGAGTAAGTGACGTGGAAGACAGTCTAAGAGAAAGATGAAGTAGTGGCAAAAGTAACCTTCAGGTAAAAAGGCTACAAGGGAAATGACATAGGGAAGGGTGCAGCTGACAAAAAGTAGAGGAGGGCTAACTGTCAGAATCAGCAATTGATAGAGTAACGCGGGAGCGGGGATAAGAACGAGACTAGGAGGCAACAATTGGGGAGGGGGCAGGATAACATGCAATGGGCAATTATTGCTGCTGACACTAGTGCTACTGACACATTTGCATCTGCTGCTGCTACTACTGTTTCTATTCTTGCTAATACTGTCAACGCGAAGCAACGACTATGACTGCGACTATTCCAATTACTGATATACCTACTGCTACAGATCCTACCCGTCCTTCTGCTACTACAACTACTACTAATTAATGTATTGCCGCTAGTACTGCTATTGTTGTTACAACATTACTACAGCTACAGTCACAGCTCCGTCTCTCACTGGCATTACCCATACCTGCTACTATGATTCTCTCTGCTGTGACTACTGCTGCTGCTACAACTTCTACTGCTGCAACCCCTACCTCTTGTTGTACTCCTACCTTTTCTGCAGTTGCCACTACTACAAGTACTGCTACTATTCTTACTGCTACGTTTGACATTCAATGAGTCTACTAACGGTGGTCTCCAGGGGTCTCCCCCACGTTAGTAAGCAGTGTGTGATTCCACCAATAAAAAGCCTACATTATGTAACTTCTCAGTCCAGTAGGAAACAAACATTGGCAAAAGGAAAGTAAAAATGGAACAGGGACGTTCACGTAGACAGGCCTCTTTGCATCTGTCTATGCGCCTTATTGCATTCCATAGTCAGTGCATAAACACTGCCCCTCTGAACGGTGCCCACATCACAGCATTTAACACCGAGGCCTGCTTCGTGCAGAACCCCGTCAGTACACGCCTCTCGGTGCTGCTGCCCTAACAATGCTTGTCAGCACTTGACTAGAAAGTGCCCTCCTGGGGAAGGTGTGGGCCGAGCCCACTCCACCACTGACCCCAGTGCTGAGGCTGCAGGCGTGGGCCTCCATTAATGCCACCCCCGGTGGCGCCTTTTAGTGAAGCTGACGCGCTCCTGCGCCGCCCACTCGTTCTCACGGGGTCTCCTGGCAGCTGCCAGAGGGGATGATTTATGGTCACGCGCACACTTGGCTGGGATTGGAAGTGTAACCGAGAGCGGACGGGGTCGCCCACCGGTGACAAGCCGTTCAGGCGTGCGGAAAATCTGAATTATAATCATAGCTGAGAGGTACCTGAGGCCCGGATCAAATCAGAACTGCAACGCATCGTAATGGAAATAGTGGAAATAAACCCTCACAGGCGCCTACTGAGAGGTAAACATGGTGTATTGTTTTATCGGTAACAGCAGAAGCAACACTCACACTGCCCCTCGCAGAAAAACAAAACAAATAGATAGCTTTCTTTCACTTATTAACAAAACAACAGAAAGACCCAAACTGCTGCATGCATTACAATTTACGTGTGTGCGCGCACGCGTGCGTGTGTGTGTGCGTGTTACTTCTGCCTACCATGACTGCCAACTAGCATCGTATCAAAACAGCGACCGGCAGACAGTACAGGTTTTCAGTCCAAAGCATGATGGGACTTGTAGTTTCACCTCCTCAATTGCTCGCATAGACATACAAGTACCACCGAGATTTATGCAAACGGCTGAAAAAATCAGGACGGGCTAATGGTGTCTCTCATGACTTGGAGCCTGTTTACAGTTTCCTGCTACTGTGCTGTAAATATCTTCATGCAGCTGCCTGATATGTATATTCTGTTCACCCTTTCAACATTTGTGAGATCGGTTTAAACCTTGGGACTCATCCGCTGGTCAGTCTTTTGCTCAAGAATAGTGATGAGGGATCCGTTATGGGAACCTGAACTAATATTACATCAGTGGTTTATGTCACCTGAAATAAATCCACTCTAGCTTGCAAAGTTACCGCAGATGGTCTTACCGCTGCCCTACTGCAGGATGGCAGTAGCCATCCCATTGATGGAAATTGCACCAGCAGTCTTCCAGAAGTTGCAGAATGTACAACATCTGCCGAGCATCAGTGGACATCCCATTACTACACACCTCTAAAATAAACCTTATTTCTGAAGGAAACTCTTGTCACCTGCCAAACCCACCATCTCTATCAGCGAATCACGCTCACAACCCCGATCATTTTGTCGTAGGTCCTGCTAAAACCTCAGCTATAGGAAGTTAGGGCCTGGTTTAGGGTGTGGGGAAATGGAAAGGCTCCGATTTATGAAATATCTGCCAAAGTAGGAGCAGAATCCACCAGTGGAATTCCCTCAACTACAGGCACACGTAAGTGGAAGAAATCCCATTGGTGATCTCGCCTCTGGTTTTAACATTTTCTCCAGAAATTGGAGGGTTTTCCATAACCACCAGTGTCTCTATCAGGCCTGAGTAGGTTTTTCACCATTTTAATTTTCCCCCAAAGCTCGCACTTTTTACCATAGAATCACATGTTAAAAGCTGCAGTCATCGACTTTTACTAGGATGGTTTAACTCGTTTGTATCTGTGTTCCTCTTCTTGTCTTCCACAGATGTTTGAGTCTTATAGGTCATATATTTTTTTCTACTACTGATAAGCTTTACTTGCTCTTCCATTATTTTTTTTAACTCTAGTGCTTTTTGAGGTTTTATATCAGTTTACATTTGTCACTTTTCCATATTAAGTCTGTTTTATTACCTTATAGAACTAAAGGGTGAAACAAGGATCATTTTAGAGTCTTTCATTTGCCACTGGAAGGGCCCTAAGATCAGCTTGCTGAGGAAATGTTGCCATAGAACATGTGGATGTCTATAACCACTTCATCAGGCTGCCCTTTAATGTGGCTGTTGTAAAAACATGGCCATATCATATGTGAAAAACGTTTAACGCCTCCCCCACACCTCTGGCCAGGAAAATTATTTGCACTAAAAGATGAACCATAGTTTGGTCTTTCTTCAGATTGAACTATATTTATCTGGGTCACAATTAACCCCCTCCACGTGCGGCAAATTCCGCCGTGAGGGGGGGCGGGGCTGGGCGTGGCTCTCAGGTACCCAGGACGGCTCCCGGCCGTCATAAATCACGGTGGGCGTGTGCTCATGACGGCCGGGAGCCGTCCGAACTCCGCCCAATAATTAATTCGCCAGCACAGGCGGGGAATTTGCCACACGTGGGCGGAGCGGCAATGGTCGGACGGCTCCCGGCCGCCATGAGCACACGACTACCGTGACTCATGACGGCCGGGAGCCGTCCTGAGCATGGATGTGGTTAAGTAGATGCCAATTCTTGAAGTAATTACTGGTTGATCCCAGGTCTGTGAAAAACATTCTCAAAATCTTTTACCTTTGGGAATTATGACGGCACAGCTGAATCTTGTCTCTCAACTCGTAAATTGGTGGTGTGCTTCAACCAATCATTAGAAGAAGCATCAAATCTCGGGTTAAAGTTATACATGGACGTGTCTGAATTCAAAGTGTAACGTTGTGGAAGCACTTTGCATGCTGTAGCAGCTTGCAATCAACCACAAGGAGAAGAACATTAAAATGAGGTATCTAGCTATGGATTTAAATGAAGGACATTAGGAGATCAATTACAAAGAGATATTTGGTCAATTTTTGTTTAATTCAAAATCATTCAGGTGAGTGCATTGTCTTGCGTTGTTTCTTGCCATTTCTCCACAGCAGGTAATTCAGCGCAACGTTTGCTGGTTAACCTGTCATGTTCTAAAAGATTTAGGGAGGTCAAGAAGAAACAATGTTTGCAGAACATTAGAAATGGAGAGGCAAGGTGTAGAAAAGCATTGATGAAGGATGAGAAGATTGTGTTTAAGCCGAATGAGAATGTTGACAGTGTACCTCGGATGGGACATCACATCTTAATGTGGTTTATTGGCGAGTAATGTCTATAAGAGTAGGGGGGGGGCCTCCAATATTTTTCTTTGTAACCTGGAGAGGAGATATTTCTTATTGTAGGAGGATCCAAAAAAGCCAGAGGTGTCCAAAAAAGCCAGATCAATGGCAGATGTTTAAGATAACCACTCGCCATGTAACGGAGTTCAATTTACATCAATTGAATGTAAACTGCTCCTAAGTTGGGGAATCCCATAAAGCCTAGTAGGGTTCAGGGTATCGTGGCCCTACTTTGGAAACTACTTCTTTACACCTGGAGAAAGACATCAGAGGATCCCATGAACATCTAAAAAAACCCAACTCTTCCACAAGCTTTTGGAGGTAAATTGTTTCCCGAATGTCTATTGCCTGCTCATTCTCAACCAGCACTTTTAAGCATCTATTGATTTCACAAACACTTTACAAATGAAATTCAGTTTTAAAATAATTTAGTGAATTAAAAGATAACAAAAGGAAGAAATGTTTCTTCTGATGCAAACTTTGGCACACAATACATTTGGATTGAATAATTCACCCTGTCTACAGAGCAGCAGTATGACAACAAACTTCTTTTACTACACATTTATCAAAATTCAACAACTTGCTTGCAAAAGGTGAGGGTGTTTAATATTCAATTGTTTAACTTGTGTTAAACAAACTGCTGGGAGCAAAACAATGAGGAGTCCACAATAATGTATAACAAAGTGGACAATAATAAATAAAGAGTAATATTCATTATTGTTTCATGGGACAATTAAAAGGCAATCAAACCTCACATTCCTATAAGTGTAGACAGGAGGGCTTGGATTTTATCGTGAAGGCTTTGGGTTGCTGTCCCTTCTGCCTCTCATGGTCCATATAGAACACCTGATGCACCACCACTGAAGCAGTACAATGGACAAGGAAGACGACTGTGAAAGAAAGAGAAGCAATAGGGACATAGTATTGTTTTTTGGAGTTTTATATAGCGCAAACTCGACCCAAAGATATCAGTGCACTTTACATGAGCACCAGTTGCGTTACACTATGCGACAAAGGGATAGGAACAACAGGATCCTACCAAGTAAGCACAATGAGGACAATTGAAAATGATTTTACACCAGACTAGAGGCGATAATGGAAAAGTGGTAGTTTTTGCAAGTGATGCGCCTGCACGAACCTCATGTGAATATGTGGAGAGCAGCGGGGAATTAGCCAGGGTGATCATCAAGCCTACCATGAGGGTAGGGAAGTGCCAAGCATGGGACAGATATCCTGTTTCAAGTTCCACATTTTAGGAATACACAATCTGTATATGTGCACCCACTGTGAAGGAGTGGTAGAAGAAGTGTGTGTTTCCACGTCTTATTTTGAACTCTTGCTTGTGGGGACACTGTGAAATGGTCAATGGACCAACAAGGTGGACATATTAAGAATATATTATCCAAAACATACAAACAGGATATGAATCCTTGTTGGTTAAGGTTGTAGTAAATATTTTGTATTTATCAAACCCTGCAGAATACAAATCATTGTCTGACTTCCAATCATATTATTATGTTATGTTGTTATGCATTAGGATTTCTATTGAATTTAATGTGTACATACATACATATAGTTTAGCTGTAGGAGTATGAATGGAGTGGATGTGTGCAATGTGATGGATGGAGTCTGGAGAAGTATCACACCTCACCCTATGGCACAGTTAATAAAGTTGTAAATCTGACTTGATTTATATGTCAAATCCGATGACTCCTATTCTGCTCATTTTTTGGCCATCATTGGTAAAACATATGATAAAATATATGGCAAAGAGTGGCATTGTTCTATGTGCAAGTCAATTGTTTGTAATAAGGTAATGTCTCTTTGTAGAGTCCTCACAAACCTTTTTCAATCCCACACACTAGAAGTAACTCTCTATAGGATCACTGCATAGTGTGTAAAGCAGCATGTGGTAGCTGTCGATGTCCAAGGCTAAAAGGTTATCATAAGTCTGATTCCTTGGAGAGTACAGAAGTGAAAGCTCTCATGAATGCTGATCATCCTCTTAAAGCCCCCTCATGGCTGTCTGCAGGGTGTCTACACCAACAATTGAATCCAAAGGCTCCGATCACTTCAACAGACACACACTAACGCACACACACACACACACATGCACGTGTATATATACATATCTTTTTTAATTGTATTTCAAATGCATTTATGGTGGGTCTCCCTGCCGAATAAAGATGCATCTGATATAGATAGATAGATAGATAGATAGATAGATAGATAGATAGATAGATAGATAGATCGATCTAGCTCCACATGATTGGAGCCCCCGGCCGGCCCTGCAGGGCGGCTGCGGCTGAAACGGGAATGGAGCAACCCATTGAGAATCAATGAAACCACAGAAGAGCCGAGCTCAGTTTCAGGAAAATCAAGCATTTATTGTGCTTGTGGATAACAGCATGCTCTCTTTCGTATACTCCTTACGCGCTTCGGCCTCACAAGCCTTGTTCACAGGTGAAAGAGGTTTTCACATAGAGTAACTACGTGTTCTTTTATACGTCATGCCATCACGTGAATCAAAGAGACAGCATTATCCTTCTGATACCACAATGCACAGTTGATGTATTCAAACTCCACGCAAACCAATAAGAGCACAGTGACACCTTGTCTTCCTAATGCCTGTAGTCCAAAGAGGGATACTGAATAAACAAGTTGAAACTATATAAAAATTGTAGACATATGTACATATGAGTGAAAGCTGGAGTGCTAATCAATATGTCATCAGATATTTTCTTTTTTTTTGTAACAAATTGATTTTGTTTCCTCTGGTTTTGATCCATGCAGCGAAGGCCTTTTAAACTAATACTCTGGGGTTTTAAGCTCGTCTTGAAGTAAACCTTTCAGGAGGAGACACAACTATATTTAAAGACAGTGATTGACACGAGTAAAGTCTGAAGTCACAAACATATGCACACACGGCATTGCAGATCAAAAACCCGTTCACCTTGCTGCATCAGAAAGAAGTTTGAGATGAAAAATTTCGCATTCACATGGCGACGAGGTTAAGAGAAGCAAGAGAGGTAAATCGATGCGAAAGAGGCTACGTGACAAGAATGGGGTATGTTCTATTGTTTTTCCATTTCCTTCTGCTTCGGGGGTCAAAGTTCTCTGTTCATCGGAGGTGCGAAATTATAACCATTTTCTCCTTTGGTTTTTCACGCTTTTAAAAAAAACAGGGAGAGCCTTTCTAATCAGAAACATCCCCTCAAGGTTTAGATCTATGGTCAGATCAATTTTCAGAAGTGCTGAGCGAAGGGGTGGTTTAAGTAGTAGGAAAGTGACTTGGGCAACACACAATTGAATCAGGAAATAGCAGGTGTAGTGAAGCTTTTTCTCCCTGTAACTTCTTTTCTATAAAGGCAGCAGAAGTGTGAAACCGTTCACTAGAGTAATGGGTGTGGAATTGGAGTTGGAATTGGAATTGTAAAGCATCCAGTACAGATGTTTCACGCGCTTTGTTATCTTGCAGACTCTTATGCCTTGCTGGGGATGGAAGGGAATCAATAATTCTAAAACCTTCAGGGTTTAAGCAGCAGTAGGCCTTCATGGCCTTTGGGGATGCACAGTGCCAGCTGATCACACTTAACATTCAGGCAGGGAGCGGGGGATTCGGTTTAGACCCCTCTCATGGACACCAGCGCTCTTGTTTTGAGTGACAGGGCTGGTGAAGGTTTACAGAGGCTCTGCAAAGGCTGATCTGATCCCAGAGAACGCCCTCTTCAATACTGTATAATGTTGTACTTTTATTACATTTCTGTAGTGCTTACTACTTCTGACGAGGCGTCTAAGCACTTTAAGCCAAAGAGTATGGACATGTGGCTTTTAATTCAATTTAAGTGTGCATGAATCTTTTCCCGATTGCTATCCAAGTGATGGGCGGGGAGTAAAATGCATAACAAAATTAAAGACAGTGTTGGGGGGAGGGGCAGGGAAAGGGGGGGGGGGGTGGGTAACCAGGAGTTCAGTTGCTTACAAAAAGATGGAATATTGTCTGGCTCCCTGCGAGTGCCAGGTAACAAGTACTGTATCTTTACTATGCCGCGCATGAGGACTGGAAAACAGGGTGAAAGTAAGATAATAAAGCGTGGAGATGACCCTTCGGGGGCAATTCCGGCGCTTTATAAATTCCATCATTCATTCATTCATTCATTAATTCATTCATTCATGATTTGCCAAAGAGGAAGGGAGAACTTGTGTGGGCATATTTCTGGTAAAGTAAGACTGGAGAAAAAGTGAACCACGCTCATGAATGGCATTTCCGCCAATGTAAAGGACCTTAAAATTATATGGGTATGTGCATCTGTGCAAGTTAAAAAATGTTGTACTTTAAAAACCTAGATTAACATTGCTAAAATATACTTTGACATTTGAAAATGTGTTTTAACCTTACCGCAGAAAGATTGCATAGTAACATTAAACATAGGAAATGTGCTTCTTTGAGTGTGCAAAGCAAAACACGTGGCATTAAAGGTAGGAAGAGGGGCTTCTTTAAAATTAAAAAAAGGGGGGAGTTATTAAATACACTAAGTTCCCATTCGTAACGTGCTTTCACTACTAGGCCATACATTTTCTATTCTACCTTTGTTTGCCTCCAACTAAAATGCCTTTTAGAAAATGGTGACCCAATGCTAACATCTGACTGCAAAATCGTACTTCATTTAAAACTGTGCTTATCTAAAAGAAATGTATTTCTTTACTTCTCCACCCCATATGCTGTTATACGTTAAACAATGCGTTTTACTGTATTTTTCCATAATGAATAAAGTATTAGTGATCTTTAGTTTACTGCAGGACTTTATCGATAGAAATGCTTCTTTGCTTTAGACTAGCCCTTTGTCCACACAGTGGGACACTGACTGCAGTTAACAGAGTAGACCTGCGAGGGTTCTCATGGGAACCTTCCCTCAAGTATCTAGTGTACAACATTTAGAAACTTTTCGGTAACTGCACACCGACATGAATGTTTACTGTGGAAATCAGGAGAGACTACAGAGTATCAGAAGAGCTTTTCCCATTGGACTAGGATGACCTAACTTGCTGGATTATTGCAACATGATTTATGTTTTCATATATACGTGTTGCTAGTTAGAGAGAAGGATTATTATGCCCTTATGCCTTTTGATGCTTTTATGATTTCCTATCCCTGATGTTTCGTGCATTGCTTTCTTTTGCCTGAATTGCTGTGAGCTACTGCAAATGGCGATTTGCCTTGCCCTGACCCTTTTTAAAGGGGAGATTTATGCTTTCTTTTGATGCTTTTCACGGGTGTTACTGCAACTGTTGGGGAACTCAGCTGAGTTTCCAGGACTGCTCTTTATGGGGAGATTGTTTCTTTTGATTTATTAGATGCTCCAACAGATCTTTCTCCATTCTTAAGAGACTCTTTATGGGTTCTCTTTAGGTTAGGTTCTTTCAGATTAAGACAGCGATTATACCCCTAATGAACACGCTGTCTATTTTCATGCTGTCTCTAATCATATTTTCTTGATAGTTCTGTAATGTGACTAATCTGGATAAAAACAATAACTAATCTCTTAAAGAGAATAAAGCTTTTCTAAAACATCTCATCATTGACCAAACATTAAAGTACTGAAAGTCGATTATTATATTTGAAATGCATTTGATAGCAGCTCCATTCTAAATCGACAGCAAAGATTCATTGGGCTGAGACGGAGAGTCACAGAAATTTGAGGTCTCTACTGTAAGTGGTTTGAGTTGAATGAATTGCCCATTGGCCCCAAATTTTAATCTCGAACACATCTAATATAGGTAAATTGTAATAATTAAATATGTGAGTTCAGTGATACGAAGCCAAAACAATTGGAGGTTTAAATAATGAGAATTTTGGCAAGCTAATATTTATTTAGAGAAATAGCTTCTGTAAATTCCCCAGTTGCTATTCCGATAAAGAGGGGAGTACGCCAGGGGTGCGTACTGCCCCGACTTTATTCTCCCTGTTTGTTAATGACATTCCGTCTTATATGGAGAGCAGTGATAATGATTCACCAAGACTGGGGGGCGAACGGGTCTCGTCCCTTTTGTTTGCAGACGATACCATTCTTATTTCCCAAACACCACGGGGCCTTCAAAATCTACTAGAGAGGTTTCAGTCATATTGTTTTTCGAAAGGCTTAGAAATTAATACTAAAAAAACGAAATACATGGCACTGAGCCTGCATAAAAATTTTAAGAAAAATCTAATGTTAAATGGACAAAAGCTTGATTATGTGCAGAATTTTATCTATTTAGGTGTCTCTATAGACTCATCCTTAGCATGGAGATCACAGCTAGAAAGGACTTAGATAGTCTTTAAACAAAACTGTCTCCCAATCCTTAAGAGACATAAAAAATGCTTGAACAAGGCAGTAACTCCTGCCCTAGAGATCTTCAAGTACAAAGTTCAACTAGCGGTATTATATGGGGCAGAACTATGGGGACCCACATGTAGAAGTACATTTGAAAGCCATGAGAACAAGTTCTTTAGGGGGTTGTTAAAACTATCTACCAATACCCCATTGACACCCCTCCTTCTGGATCTAAACATGAAACGAACAGATCAACATGCAATTTTAAGACCATTATTGCTGTGGGTCAGACTGTGGACAACTCCAGAATTACTTGACTACAAGAAAGGCCTAAAAGAAGTTATGGATCTCGATAGTTGCAATAAAGTTTATTGGTTCAAGCATGTTAGAACTTGGCTGGGCATGATTGGATTAGCCCATTTTTGGAATGATCCTGAGGCTATGAACTCGTGCTCTAGGAAAATTGTTAAATTATCATTTTGGTCACACGTGAGCTACGAGTCACTGTACATAAAAATCCATGGACCACTAACTGAATTTTTTTTATTGTTTAAAGACGTAGCATCTTTTGAACCATTTTTAGATGAGATTCATCCGCCGTTATCAAAAACTCTATAGCTAAAATTTAGATATGGTACACTTAGAACGAAGGCGCTTGAAAAAAGCTGGGCAAAATCAAGTAGTGACCTTTGTATTTCATGTACTCATGATACAAAGGAAGATGATCTACATAAACTTCTATTTTGCTCCTGCTACGCAAGTGGATAGTGCCGCTTTGTCGTAAAATTGGTTCGAGATCCTATAAGGAGGCTGGCAGAATTTTAAAAACTGACACTAGCCAGGTGATAGTTTTTGGAGTCAGTAGATTTCTTCTTGCTGTTAATTTTATTAGAATAAAGTTGGGCCTACATTTCTAAAAAAAATAAAATAAATAAATAAATAAACGCACAACTATTGTCATTAAATATCTCAAAATGACTAGGACGATCATGTACTTAAATCGCATGTCTAATTACCCAACCTGGAGGATTATTATTTGTTTTTGATAACTTTTAAAAAAAACTATGTCCTAGCGGTTAGTGATTTAATACTATTTTTAATAGCTCTTAAATTGTATTTATTATTAATTGTATCATTAATTGTTGTATAATTTTCGCCCAGGTAAATTGTGTTTGTTAAAGAATTTTGTAACTAGATATCGCGTACTCGGACGCAATGGATATATATAAATAGGTTAGCTTAATTGATCTTGTTACTTTTTTTCGTGTTAGGAAATGTTAAATTGTAAGAGAAATGAATGTTTTTTATTGTATCTTTTATGATGCTAATGCGTCGAAATAAAGATTTAAATGAATGAATGAATGAATGTATTTAGAGGATTTCCAGAGGCCAGTCTGCAATACATGGTGGCCAACGTTGCGAGCATGTAATTGGACGCAGAGTTATGGCCTCATTTATCACTTGGCTGGTTGGACAGCCACTTCAGCAGATGCTCTGGCCTTTGGGCCCCTGGTTGAGGACCCCTTGCCCTTTTGAAAGCCCCCCTCCTCCCTGCCAGGGTTTGTTTTCAAAGTCTTCAGAGGACCCACCATACTTCAATGTAGGCTTGAGGAAATGGCAAGCAAATACCATGGTGTTTTGGCCCCACTCAACATTTTGTTTTTTTACGTGATACACAAAGGATTAATGTCCCTGACAGGCAGGGAGATCTAGCCTTCATGTTAAGGCCCATCGTTAATTTTTGTCGTTTCACATCAGTGCAATGTTTGCTCAGTGGCCACCAGGGCAAGAGTTGGAACCAGTGCAGCGAGCTGAGACTCCCCCGGCACAAACCTTGCAGCCTCCCACCTCTAGGCAGACGAGCAGCAGAATTTGGCGCGGTGGATGAACTGCCAAGATATGGTGGTTCACCTTCCCACCAAACTCTAAATATCCCTTAAGTATTTTAATACGAATCTTTATAGAACATTAAAGAGAGCTTGTAAATAAAGTTTTAGTGAAACAGCATAATAGGTCCCCTATTACCCCGATCCCCTATGAGCTACAGCACAGGGATGTGATCTCGCCGTCCCTAGGTTCATAGACAAGCACATGCGCCATGTGTTAGCCGCTCTCTAACAGTTGTCGTTCAACCAATATCCCCCTGGAAAGAAACCTCCAAAATGCGCGCTGTACCCTGAATGTGCACAGAGACATCAGAACTTGTTTTCATCCGAGTTTTGCCACTTCCTGTTCATCTAAGCATTAACACTGCCCCACATTTTACTACTTCAAACCCCCCTTTGAAATATGATACTCTCTGCCCTGTGATCTTGAAGTGTGCCTGCTTCAGCTCTGGTAATTCCCTTGTGGCTTCTCTGCCACGACATCATGTTTTTAAACTTGTTAAAATTAAATTATCAATGTTGAACTGCGCATGCGTCAGTCTTATTTGTAATTTTGTTTCGAACTGCAGATAAGCACATTTCCCCTTCGGTGCCTTCTGCAAGGTTACTTATGATATGTTATTGAATGAAGTCAGTCACAAATCGGATCATGTGGATGCAATTCTGGCCACAGTTTGTCCAGTAAGTGAACTCTGACATCATCGACCTCTTACCTAGCAGAATAGTTAAGTAAGTCTAGAGTTTGTGTATGGATGAGTGTTAAACATTCTGTTCTGACGTCTAAACAGAATTCATTCATCATTGTCTGCTTGTTAATGTTGCTAAATTTGGAGGTCAGAACTCGTTCCCTAAAATAAAAGGACATGAAATGTATGTGCCTGCAGAATACATTCCCAGAGACCCTTCACGGCCTGCCGCTACGACCCACTCTAGGGTGGGCCTGTCACCAGGTAACACAGCTAGTGGAACCTGAAGGCAGTTCAGTAGCCTTTTGTGCACGAAAAATCAAGCAGAGAAAGTCGGAAAGAAATAAATAAAAATAAAGTTCATTGTGGGTATATCATGTTTACTCTGCAGCATGGGGTGATAAGAGACATTACATAAAAAGCTGCGAAGGATTAAGGAAGGGGCAAATGGCTGGGGAGCAGAATAAGAAATGGATTTTCGAGCACAACAAGTTCAAAGAGAGACAATCAAAAAGAAATGAAGAAACGGAATACAGATAAACGTCAGTGCAGACACATCCAAGTTTGCTATGGAGCACAGACTGCGCAAATCAATCTAAAATCATAAAGTGACTGATGAAGGGGATTACTCCAAAGTGTGCTTTGCAGCACACTATGCGATGCTCAGATGAGATATATTGATTTTGATGTGAGATAAAATAATATCTCTGAAGATTTTGTGGCTGACCACGTGCGTTTGACTCATTCAGAAGCACTAGTAAATATTCTAGGCTAGTAAATATTCTAGGCTCATTCCATTCCATTGTTTTTAACTTTCCTGTCCCTTTACAGACATAGACAAGCCACTTGCAAAGCATCCTTATTTCCATTCCACAAGGGATAGTTCAACCTGAAAACCTAGCATACAGCCCCAAACATGCTTTACTCTTTGACACAGACGTCAATTGAATAAAGCATCGTTATCGTTGAAGGTAAAAGGCACTGAGTTATTAAATTTACACTTACATAAAAAAAGACAAAAGTACTGTGCTCTTTGTACTGCACACAGCATAAAGTACTGACTGCCCCTTGAGTAAGGAGTCCCAGCCTCTTTCACGACAGTGGTAACAGAGAAGCAGTATGTCACCGTTCAAAATGGGCCTACCAGTTACATTTACGCCTGGGTGCAAATTATGCACGCAGTAAATACTGACTGAGTGTTGTTCGGTATCCGTATGGGTGCCATTTTTTGATGGACTCCTCTTTGCACACTTTGGAGTGAGCGACAATAGCACAAACGTATGTTATCCTCCATTCTGCTATTTGCCTGGCTAATTTGTGCTCGATTTGACCTCGCAAATTTCTCTGGGATGCGCAGTTTGCGCCAGAGTCTTAATACTGACTAAGCAGAAATGGCGATTGCTCTGCAGTCAGGATCCAGCTGTAGGAAGGAGCGATATATCAGTAAGGATCTAGCATTGGCAAAGCTAATAGGTTTCGCCTATGCGAAATTGGCTTTGTCAATGTTTTTTTACATGTTGCACAGCAGTTGAGCTGCTGCGCAACATGGCTGATAGTAGATAGATAATGACTTTATTTCGGATATTTTTCAATCCATAAAAGTACACATGAATAAACAGTTCATATTAAAAAAACATCACAATAATGACAAAATCGATCACACAGACATACAATACATAAATTCCATAAAAGAGTGCAAAGGCAAAACAGTACAGGAAAAAAAGTGCATAAGTGCAATGGGCGACTAATAGTTCAGAGGAAGTTACATTTACTCATCTAAACATTTTCTAAATCTTAGTGTCAATTTTAAAAATTCTAACACCTGGAGGACACTATCCGGGTGCAGCAGCTGTAAGTACATAAAGGCAGGTCTAATTTGTTTAAAATTAAATTTCTTTAAAAGGGTAACAAGGTATCTCCTACGGGGATATTCATAAAATGTACATAAAAACATAAAATGTAGCATATCCTGTGGAGACTTCCCGTCGCAGCCACAGGGAGCTACAGGTTTCTTAAAAATATCTGCCGTGGGTCTAAATAAGAGAAGATGGAAAATATTAAACCTGAATCGGGTCAGCAAAAATTTCTCATGTGAGGTGAAGGGGCATGTTAGATACTTTTCCATAGAATTGCAAGTACTCAGCATAATATACTTTCTAACATTAGGTTTTAAGAGCTCAACTTCATCTCTTAGGGCAATACATTTCATAGAGAAAACATTTTTAATTGCTGCTACATCACCCTTGACTATATCCCTCGGTTTATCAAACAAGTTCAGGCAACCAAGTTTCAAAAATTGGGACTTCAGGTATTTAAGCCAAGGTACACACATGGCATGATCAAGTGATATAAGGTCTTCCACTATGAAATGTGTTAAAGGGATTTCATCACTTAACCATAGTTTTACCCAACATAACAGAGGTTTTAAACTGACAATGTCGGATAAATACTGGCAGCCAAGTTCTTCATGTGCAATTAAGTTCGAGGTACTACATGGGACACATAACAGGCGTTTTAGAAATTTATTTTCAACTATTTGTAATTGTTCGCCATTTATGTAGCCCCATATCTCACTATCGTATACAGCAGTGGCTATGGATTTAGAGTTGTATAATTTCATCATAGCCACATTTGGTTTATTCCCCAGTTTAGACGCAGTATTGAAGATGGAGGCATTGACTCTAGTCATTTCCCCCTTTTTCTTGGCCAAGTGAGGAGCCCAATTAAGTTTGGTATCAAATAAGATACCTAAATAGGTGAATGTTTGAGTGGTAGGGATCGAGACATCATTCAATTTAAAATTGAACTTCTTCTTCGGTTGTCGGCCAACATGCATAATATAGGATTTTGAGTTGTTGACCTTAAGGTCCCTATCACACATGAAATTATTAAAAACATTCAATAGTTCCTGGAGACCAACTTCTGTTCTGGAAATTAAGACCGCATCGTCAGCATATAAAAGTAGAGGGATACCCCTCAGACCAACTCTAGGGCAGTCTGATTTTACCTCTTGTAAGACAGCCTCAAGGTCATTTATATAAAAGTTAAAAAGAAAAGGGGCCAAAATACACCCCTGACGTACTCCTTTATTGATACTAAAACTTCCTGTAGTTTCCCCGGTCGATGAAAACCTCACGTTAGCTCTTGTGTCGTTGTGCAGGTCCGCAAGGAACTCCACAATCCCCTTATCAATACCCTTATCCTTCATGGCTGATAGTAAAAAAAAACTCCGTGATGTGGCCAGCATTGACTGCATCATAGCGCTTTTTTTTAACTTAAAGCCAAGTTGCACTGCAGCTGAACTGCTGTGTAACATGAAAAAAAACATTAACAAATGCAATACATTCCACATAGAAAAAACCTCTTCACTTTGCCATGCTTGTTCTAGAGCTCGAAGACCCTGTGCGTATTTTTTTCTAGGTTTGAATCCCCCGATTCCACATGCATTCTTTTCTCAGTGCTTAGAGACCCTTATATTTTCATTAAAAGCACTGCTAACCTCTCCATTAAGCACCCATTGCTCATGAGGCACACCCACAAATTGCAATCCCATTTTGATGACCATCTGCAACCCCTGGTTTTATCTCTGCGTGTGCTCACTGGGTACAGCCAAGCTCAACTGTTCCCTGTTGCAGTTACAGACCCGTCGTGCCCATGTTTACATCTGACATGGCTTATATAATCATACATGCCATCCAGTGCATAACATGTGCCTCCATCTTACCATGGTTTATATTATGGAAGTGCACAGATTTCTAATTAATCAATTGCTATTGCTTTATTAATGATGAATCTGAGCTACGAAGTATAATTGTTTTATATCAATAAAATCCTGTTTCTTATGAAGTTTCTTCTTTTATTAAACCCTTTATTTCAAAACAATTGTGTTGCACAGATTATGTTGCTAGTGCAACATAATTCTGCAAACACTCTCTGGCTGAGCTGGAAGGACACTAGCCACAGGAAGCAGTTCTTGGTCAATGCACTATGGCCAGATGAAGGCTCGAAGACCAGAGGGAAGATGGAGGCAAAGAGGAGACACTGACCAATAGGAAGCAGGGAAAGGAGAGTGACGTGGGAGTGAGTCAATGGCAGTGGTGTAATACAACTCGAGAGGGTTCCCCTGCAAAGTTCATGGAGAGGGCCGCCCACACTTCGAACCCACTCAGGAGCTCTCAGGCCCGCCTGTGCACAGTGCCAGATGGGGCCCCCTGCAGCTCGGGCCCCCCACTACACGGGGCTGTGGGAGCTATTATGCCACTGGTCAAAGTGACGTGGGAGCCTGGCAAAGTTAAGTAAGGGTAAGTTAATGGGTAGGCTCTAAGCCCCTTTAAAATACTTAGTTTTTAAAATACAAGAGATTTCGGAAGCAGAGCGCACGCGCTGTGCAGGCGGAGCCTAAAAAAAAGTGCCTGGTACAGTGACATCTGCAATGCCATTTTACAAAATAATCCAATTGTGGGTTGGAATTTTAAATGTTTGTAATCCAAGTGATAAAATGTATGTCCTGGGTGCACACTGCGCTCATCACAGCAGCCCCAATAGCAAAAACTAATTGCTGAGTGGCATTCCAAAGAAGAAGACAGGAGGGTGAGTCCGCGTGCCGCTCTCATCACTCCAGTTCTGACTCGCCCTGTTGTGCCAGAATGCATAAACAGTAATATCCTATTAGCAGACCACAGGCCCCCGACGAGAAACAGCCCGGGGGGACACATTAGGAAAAGATGTCACTTCCATCATCCCACGGTCACATCTACAGTGGGGGCAGGAGGGAGATTTAAGGACTTGTTTAACATTCCGAGCACAGACTGGCATGATTGTGAAATGGCACCGAACCAGGCTTGCGGTAGGTAGTGTGGATACAAATCCCTGTCCATAATAACTCAAGAAATCAGAAAAGAAGTGACATCTTGAAGGGCAGCGCTGTTAATCAGGAGCTTGCGTGCCTGGCTGAAATGTCCACAGGCATGAATTAGATAACACTCCTAACAGAGACACCAAGAGAGGACTGCAGACTCCAGTCTAATGTTTTTCGATGGACGAGCACAGAGCCGGACTGGCTGTCGCGGGCATCGGGTGTTTCCCTGGGAGACTGGAAGGGTGGGGGCTGGTTTTGCAGTGGAGGGGACCTCTTTTGTTACTGGGGGATGATTTTGCAGCAGTGCTGCAATTTTGGCCCCCAGTAACAAAAGCAGCAGTGCTGGGGGTCGTTTTAGTTAAGCAGCAGTGCTGGGGGTCGTTTTAGTTAAGCAGCAGTGCTTCACACTTGCACAGCCGCGGTCGGTAGTAGGAGTTCCTGCAGGGCGGTGACGTCGGGAGGGGGAGGGGCAGGGTGGGGGGTAGTAAACTATTGATTACGGAGGTTTACAGGTAAGTAAACATATAAATGAATAAAACGAATTTCGTTGCGTGTACTGCATCGCATTTGGGGATGCAGTGCACGCAACGAAATTCGTTTTATTAATTTATATGTTTACTTACCTGTAAACCTCCGTAATCCATAGTTTACTACCCCCCACCCTGCTCCTCCCCCTCCCAACGTCACCGCCCTGCAGGAACTCCTACCACCGACCGCGGCTGCACTTGCAACCCTGGGGTGCCGGCCTGACAACATTGCCAGGGCTGCTTGTGGTTCCCAGTCCAGCCCCGGGCAAGCCGCTGCAGTGTTGCCTTGTGTCAGGGATTTTGGAGCCAGGACGTTTCAGGCTTTTCTTGTGAATGTGCCAAGACATGGCCATTTGAGCTGTCACCGGTCAGTCACTTTCATAACGAGACCCTACACAGCTCTGTAATGCCAAGTGGCCTCAGTCCATGCCCTTTGTGGGTGTCAGCTGATGCAGTCACAGCTCTGGCATGACCCTCCACCCTGACTGTTACTACTCAATGGTAGATAAGTACTGAGAAGCAACAAATCCTTGAGAATGCACGACAATGGACTGACTGACAGACAAAACACAGAGGGGCACATTTACAAGCCCCTACTGCCACCGGAGCATTACATTTTTTGACGCTCCAGTGGCGCAGCACCATTTTGAATATTTACAAGGTGGTGCTAAGCCACTTAGCATGGCTTAATGCCACCTTGTAAAGATGCCCCTTTCCGCCGCAGTCCTCTACGGCAAAGGGGAGTGCCACGGGTCTTGGCATGAGCGTTCCGCCGCAACACATATTGCTTTTTTACAGTGCCCCAGATTTACAAGGAGGTGTAAATCTGTGGCAACGCCAAAGTCTAATGCCATGCAAGAGCAGGCGTTAGAATGGTGCACGAGGAGAAATGTTTTTATTTCTCCTCGTTTTTGCTTTTTCTCTGTGTGCTTCATTCTGCAGCACACATGGAAAGGGCAAAATGCCATTAATTACTGTTTTTGTGCATGAAGGTTTTCCTTCATGCACATACACAATCATTAAATAATAGCGATTTTTTACTTCTATGTGTACTGCAGAATGCAGCACACATAAAAGTAACAAATAGCCATTATGGATTGATTATGTGTAGGAAGGGACACCTTCCTGCACATAAACACGCATTCCCTGCAATGCAGAATCCCTTGCACTATTCTGTAAGGGTGCTTGTATTGGCGCTAGGCAGCTAAATTTAGTGCAAGCGCTAGGGATAACACAGCGGTGCATGAGATGTAGTAAATATGGCACATCCCTCCATTTTGAAAAGTTCAGAGCGCAGTGCTACCAAATTTGGCGCAGCACCGCGCTCCCACATTTTCTTGTAAATATGCCCCTCTTAGTGCTAAGTAATGCCTGTGGCCTTCAAGGTGCAAAAGCAGATGAAGTTCACAAGACAAAACACATCCACAATTAAAGAATGAATGTGGCTTGAGTGTTCACACCGCTTTTAGTCTTTTATGGTGGTTGGTTTTATTTCTTGGGAACTGCAAACCCACATGATCCTACCGTTCTGAATATCCAGAGGTGGAGAGAATGACAGGGTGGGTCCCAGAACTCTTAGAGATGGACCACCACCGGATGATTCTTTCTTGGATCGAGGCACAGCAAATAACAGTAGAAATACTGACTAAAGCAATGCTTTGGATGTGCCAGCCAAGATACTCTAGGTGTATAGGTACTGTCGCCTCTGCACTCACCAGCCTATAGGACACGCCACCTCCAATGAGTCTTTGGATAGTTCCCTAAACAACATCCCTGGAAACTCCTAGAACCTGGCAGAGAAACATGTGCTCTAGAACCCTGTCAATACAAGCATCTGTGTGTAGGATCAAGCTGATTCTAATTACACCCTGAAATCAAAGCAGAGGGTGTAATGTTTATTATTTACTGCATTTCAGACAGAACCTATTAGGGTGCCCTGCTGCTGTCATGAGGGGTGCAACAGTGTTGCCAAAATTGGTGAAAGGGTTACTCACCAGGCTTGATTCACAAACTGCACTTTGTACTACAAGACATACTACAAAAGGGTGTTTACAAACTACGTGCAGAGTTTTACAGGCTGCACTTTCTATGCTTAGGTGTGCTGAGTTCTATGGCCTGATTGCAGAGTCTCTTATAAGAATGGAGAGTGCAGAGTAGTAAAACTTTGCACGTAGTTTGTGAACACTGAAAGTATACACCTCCACAAAAGTGTAAGTTTACCTTTGTGAATCAGGCCCACAGTGGTCATGCTCAGCTGCAATATAGCCAGTTATGACAAGTTCAGAAAGAGGAAATGACGTCAGCACTGCAAAGTTAAAGTTTGATTACCTGGATCATTATCCATCCGTAAGACTGACCTCCAACAGTAAAACCCGCCTCAGGGTCGATAATCCATCCATTCTTTTCGTGCATCGTACAGAAGTGCTGTTCACAATTCATTACAGAGAATGTTGCCATCATGTTGTCATGTAAACCTTTTTAGGTGACAAGTTTATTTTACTTTATAGAACCCTCTCCCTTTGCCAGTGACTATGTTCCTACCTCACTCACAAACCTCACCATTACTGAATACCCCCCTCCCTCAAGCCATCATTTTCACTCACTCCTCTCAAACATTTGTCTGAAGGGCAGGCAGGCAGTGATCAGCAGAACCATACAATTATGTTTACATTACGTATATTCTCTATTCCCGTGGCAGCAAGATTACAGAGACATCCACTGCAGTGTATATCTCTCATGGTGTGGAATTCCAGAGGCTGACTGTAAATAGCTGTCCAGATGCCAAGGCCCTGCACATCAATACCAAATCACTATGTAATTACTAAAAATAGTTGAGTAGTTGGATCAATCGCCATGTCAATAACTGAATCCTACATTCAGTTTATTAAAATATGTTACATACACTTAAAGAGTAAAATGTAGGAATACCCATTCACAAACCAGAATATGCAATTGGCACACCAACTAGTTTGCAAACAGGTATGATATTTGCAAGGTGACCTATGTTCTAAAGGGTCAGATCACAAATTGCCCATTTGCAAGCGGCAGCAAAATGACTCATCTAATGAATATTAATTAGGAAGGTCATGATTTGCAACCTTCTGTGATTGACTGTGAAACCAGGAATGGATGTCCACGAGGGACAGCAGACCTACATCCCTGCATCTGGGAAACAATTATTATATATATTAAAGGAACAAGTTCTGCTTTAATAAAATGCCTGCCATTTGTGAAGACATGAGGGAGAGTTCCCCTCTCCCGCACCCCCCAAAAAGCCAACAATGAAGTTGATGATGTCCAAGATGGACAGCTTCCCCTTTGTCAATCAGTTGTACTCCCAACTTGGGGTAGGTAACTGATCAATAGTTTGCGACCCCAAATACAGATATTTTCATGTGGTACACTATTTTGCAATAGATAAATAGAAAGGGAATGCTGTCCCCTGCCCCTAACTAGTTGCCATTAAGAAAGGGTCGCCAAAGCCCATTTAAGAGCCAGAAAGACCTTGAAACTCGCCAAAGGGCATGTATTCATTGTAACAAGTCATTTGTATTCACAAACCCTATGATTTTGTGAATAACAAGGTTTGGGACCTCAAAAGGGCATCATACATCTCATCCTTGATACTCAAGAGGAAAAATGTGTTGATTTATATATTTAGGTGCCATAGTCGTGGAATGAGGTTTAGTACGTTATTCAAGGACAGGCCAAAAATCTAATGGAAAAGAACAAATAACGTTATCTTTCTTGGTGATCTAAAGTAGTACTGGCAAGAAGGTGTATACCTGCTACGGAACTGAGAATGCAAGATATATCAGAATGAGCATTCATTCAATGAACATTCACACCCATCCAACCACTCATTGCTATGTTACGTCACCCACACACTCATAACCAGCAGACAGGACTAAGGAAATGCCCTCTACGCTGGGATCAACAAGTCTCTGCTCCACAAACACCCGACCATCCAGAACACCGCAGCCAGACTTGTAATCGACATCCCTCGACACGAACACATCACCCAACACCTGCGCAACCTCCACTGGCTCCCCGTTGAGAAGAGAGTAACTTTCAAGATACTCACCCATGCCTTCAAATGCCTCCACAACACAGGACCCCAATATTTCAACGACAGAATCTCCTTCCACGTACCCAAGAAGAACCTCCGATCGGCCGACCTCGCCCTCGCCAAACTCCTGCGCATTCCAGAGCAAGAACGGGTGGCAGAACCTTCTCCTACATCGCAGCCAAGACCTTGAACGAACTCCCGATCGACATCAGATGCGCCACCACCCTGCACATCTTCAAGACGACCCTCAAGACCTGGCTCTTCAATTGACCGGAGCTGCCCCCCCCCCCCCCCCCCCCCCCCACCTAGCCCCTCGAGACCCTGACGGGTGAGTAGTGTGCTTAAAAGAATCCTTCATTGATTGATTGATTGATTGACCTTTCCCAACAAGTAAAAAAAACACTGCATGTTCCAGTTCAAGGCTAACTCAAACAATATGTAAATGTTTATATTTTATATATATATTCTCTATTGCTTTTCCCAACAGCATCCTGCTTCTATCCCTATTCTCCTGCCAACATGCCCCCGCTCTCAACTGTGGTACTCTTATCTTCCAATATGAGTTGGCAGCAAAGCAGAAACACATATTCTTAAATGGGAAAGCCTAATCACACCCACATTTTAAACCTACAGTATATAAAAAGACTGCCTCGGTACTCAATTAGTTCCACTCTCTCCAGAAGGTAAAAATCAACCATGACAAATAGACAACCTGACAGTGAAATGAGCATGGCTTTTAGGCTTGCTGCCAATATCTATGACATCAGGCTAGAGCGGGAGACAGCGTTTACAACGCTGGTAATACCACGTGGGTTGATAACAACACAGACGTTACATCAGTCGCATTGTTACCACGCATGGCATTACATTGCAAGTCGTTTCAACGACTTGCACTAGGTGGCGTGCAACACCAGGGAAAGTGATAGATTTTAAATCTAACACCTTCCCAGCTGTGGCGCTAACTGGAGTAGGAACAGTAATTTATACTATTCCTAAATCCAGCGCGCCATCCAGCGCAAGTCGTTGAAATGACTTGCAAAGTAATGCCATGTGTGGTAACAACACGGACGATGTAACGACCGCATTGTTACCTACCGCGTGGTAACATCACATATTCGGCTACAGCGTATGCTTATTTATTAATTTGAAGTTTCTCTCTTGCGTTGCTGCACCTTGTGGTCTTGGAGCGCTTTACACAGGATCAATAATACATTTTCTACAGAAAAAAGTAGCAACCATGAAAGAGCAGGAAGCGAGGGCAGAGGAGAAGGGAAAGAGGAGTGTGATGTAGAAGAAGGAGACACATGAGGGAAATGGAGAATACGAATTAAAGCCAATGGCGAGTGTTTGCAAACCTTATGTGAGGAGCACCGGAATCTCCATAAACAGAAGCCCGAGACAGCATGCATATTAAACAACAAAACCTAGTTAATGGATCCTACTTCAGAACCCAAATTCCCTTGAAGAAGTAAGCTTTCAGGGCTTTCCTAAAAAAGCTACATTTGCAGCAAGTGCTGTCTAAAGAGGAAGATAGTTCCATGAAGCCACGGTAGATCCAGAAAAGGACAATTTTAGAGCTTGGGTGGTGTCAAATTTAGGTATTTCCAACACAAGAGAGAGCTTGCTCCAGGAACTTCTTGTGCCACCTGAATTGTTTAAGAAGTCGGCTAGGTAACTCGTTTTTCAGGAATGGAGACCCTTCAATGAGAAAATGTAGATTTTAACTCGTAGGTGCTCATTACATTGTCGGGTGGAATGCCTCCGCCCAATGGAGCCTGCCACACAGTGCAGGGTTTTACAGGGGGATTCCTTAGATACCCCCTCGGCCTTGAATCATTGGCTGTGGGGCCAAGGGGGCCCTGCCAGGGGCCCCCAAAGTCTCTTTCCGATAGCATTTCCGTGTTTGACAGGCCGAGTCGGAAAGGCTGTTGGAAATCAACATCATAATCCCTTGGGCGGAAACACTGTCCATAGGAGTGTACGATGCAGTTCCGACCGACACGTATACTCCACGAGTCACTCGGAACCGATTCGGAATGACCTATCTGTTTACGTTCTGACCGTGAACATTGTAATCAGGGGGTTGGAATGTAAACTGACCGAGTTGGTTAGAAGGGCTCCGACACGGTCGAGGAGATTCTGACTGTCGGGAGGAGGCTTTCTGCCTGACATCATAATCGGCCCCTTAGTGGCGCTTCTAAAGTTGGCAAATGAAAGTTCTTCAGAACGTGGGTAAAGTGATCAAATTTGATCTTTTCAGTAACTAGGCGAGCTGTTGAGCTGAGGATGGTTGTGAGTGGCAGTTAAGTGTTTGCTGGGAGGCCTAGGATACTGCCTATGTCTACAGGGCAGAGGAGTTCATAGAGCGTTTTGTTTAACTAGCTGGAAGAAGTGCAGCTTCAGAAGTCAATACCCTAGAGCTGGAATAAAGGAGGAATGGTTGGGCTGTTAGGGAGTAGTAGCAACCGCATCCTTGATCGGGATAGAGGGCAGAGGACAGAGGGACCAGGAACAGCTAGGATGGGCAAGATGGGACAAAGAGAATGTGGGAGACCGTAGGGGTAACGTAATTAGATTAAATGGGGGATGGGAGGGACGTTTCTTGTGAAAGGTTTCAAAACCATGCTTTGTATAATTCTGAATTATATATAAACTAAATTGCAGGGATAAACAAAGATTAGTCATTTATCATAGAAATAAAGTGCATTAAAACAACATCTAAATATCTGGGTACTGTAATCCAGATGTTGTTATTGCAGAGATAACTGAATACATTGTATTTACTCACTGGGAGCCAGGCTGGTTTTTCATCACATTAGGATGACCCATGTGTGCTAGGTTGACAGAAGCATGGAAGGGGCTTTGGACTTCTTATAAACCCCACATTGGCCATCAAAAATGTGGTTGCTTGTGAAATAACTCTCAAAACTATACATTAAGCACCTGGCTTTAGAGTGGATGCCTTGACTTCTCCCCTCCAACTCTTCAAGTATTAGATGGCTTTATTATCAATCCTCCTTTTGCCAAAACACCCTAGTCTCCCCGAGAGTTCCACTTCCACGTATCCTGTTTTCATTGTGTTCCTTCCCCACGTGGTATCACCTATGAAATCAAAGAGCTATGCTTTTCGCATTTTCTTTGCACAATACAGAATATACCAATACCTACCTCTAATTTCCAGACTTGAATCGAACAGATACATTCCCAGATGTCTGTCAACATGCTTAAATTAAATGCCTCAAAAAAAGAGGATCTGATGACTAGCCATAGCCCGAAAACCAGGATCCAGATTAGTTGACAAACAGTTCTGGCATTCGTCTCTTCGCCTCAATCTACAGTAAAAAAATAACCATTTTTTATAGAGCTCCACTGGTCCAGCAAAGCATGGAGGTAGTCATGGCTGCATTAATGCACCTCACAAACTTATCTGGAAGTAAATGTTATATACTTGTAATCCTAGTTCTCTGTCATGGAGAGCTGCACTGATGTTATAAACAATTAATAGTCTAGCCCTCTTTGAGTGATCCCATATGCATCTGTATTATTTGGTAATAAGGCAATTTAAATATATATTTACAGCTTATATACAGGCTACATTGGTCAAACTTAATTTATTTTTACATTGTAAAGGAGCGAGTTAAACTTGAAAATGAAACCAATGAAAAGTTAGTGACAGCCATAGGCTTCAGTACCTCGTTAGGGGCAGTGCTACATTAATGCTTCATTAATCCAATACCAAAACAATTACAATACAATAATTTTTGTACAAATCATTTAGAAGAAAAAATTAAAGATAACGAGGCTAATGTAAACAGAAAGCCATCATCAAAATGATATTAGTCTTTTTGGAAAGTTAGCAACACCTGTATCCGATCATGCTTGGCAGTAGCAGTCACATCAGTTCACTTTTACTGGACCTCAGGACGGTAATTACAAAACCATCCAGATGATTCTGAAACGGCGGAGGACATGTTGTTTACGAATTCTATGACTATTTCCATGCTGGAGAACTAGGATTACTAGTAAGTACCTTTTCCTTATCCATCATAGCATCTTCATTGATAGTAAGAAATGCTAGAAGTATCAGCAATGCCATTCATTTAATCTAGTGGCATTAAACCATTAGAATGGAGAGTTCACAGAGTTTTCCCACTCCGAGTTCCGCTTCCAGTGCTAATTTGTGTAAAAACTCTGCCAACTGCTGCATGGGGTCCCTTTTTTCTCGTGCGTGAGCAAGAAAATCGAGCTCTAGTACGCCTCCCAGTGAGATATCTCAACGTGGGCAGTAGCGGCTGGCCGTTACCGTCTGCGTTGAGAAAGCTGCCGCTACAGTAGAAAATGTACTCTAGTGGGAGAAAGAAGTAGTGCCGTCTGACGCTCTGTCTGGTTCCATTTGCACTGATTTTCCAGCATGGAACAAGCTCCCTGGTGCTGAAAACAAGAGCGAGCAGCACAACATGACGAATTCTGCTGCTTGCGGAACTCTGCAGAATCTTGCTGGGTTTTTATGTAACTCCGCGGAATTCTATGGAGTTAAACCCCACTAGTTCTGACCACCCCTACTAACAATAAGGGACTTGTTAGCTTTATGATTGCAGAATAATGTAATAAATTGAAAGGTCGTGTGTGACTAACACTTTGTTAAGGGGCCAATACTTTACAACTATTGTGGATGACACATTATTCATCATGTCCCTGAAGCAGTAGGAAGAGGTACATTTTTAAGAAACAGATATTAATATAGAGTAGGAGATTGTTTTAAGTTGGGTGTTAAAACACAGAATTTAATATTTAAACATATTTAACAGCATATTGTTTTTTAAGGAAACATGTGTGCATGTGCCCTTTAGAGAACAACTATCAAAGGTAACTCGACAAGGCATAATTAAAAAAAAATATATGGACCAAAAGTGTACTTTGTTATGTAGAAAATAAATTTCATGTAGCTTGGGGTATTCAACATTGTGCACTTTATGCAACACTGTCAACACTGCTCGCATAGACATGAACAATGACAAATCCAGCATCTTCTTGCATTTCAGTGCTCAGGGGCTTTATTGCCAACTTCAAAATGTGTAAAGGAAATCATGTTTCATAAAATGCATAAATAATAATCGTCTTAAATCCACAACCTGGTCCAGTTCCTTTCTGTGGGTTGTTATGAAAAATATGGCATTGAAATGAAAATATAATCCCAACCTTGAATGAATTAAAGAGATCCAGCTACTATAGAGACTCAGGTGACTTTCTTTAAGTGTTTAAGACGAATCTACAGCAGGATGTAGAATGTTTTTGAGGTCTGCCTATTAGTACATTTGGTAGCAGACCAAACAATATTTTCAGCTATAAGTGCAGCCTACCTTCTTGCGGTGAATTATTGAACTGACTTGTCCATCAGGAAGCAACCCAGTGATACCGGGTACGATAGAATTCTACATCTTTATTAAAATGCTATGATTAAAGCCTATATTTTAGCAAGTTCAACACAACAAGTGTTCCTTTTTCACCTGGCTGCTCACTTATTCTATCGAGCTGCTCGCATTAGTGTTCAAACCATCTGAATCATTTATGGTTGCTGCATAAAATAGTTTCTAGGTTATTTGGACTGGTTCCTAAAAGCTTTATTTTAGCAATATGTGCAGCCCATTTAGTGGTATAAATAGGGTAAAAACATATATTTGAAGTAAATTGAAAGCAAACTTAGACAATGTTTTAATACCTAACATATTAAAGTGCATGGAAAATTGAACATTGCTGACACAGATATTTATTAGTTAAAGAACCCTCCTACCTTGCCATTATATTTCAGAATCAGTTACATTTTGTGCAACATGTAATACAATCAGATAACCAATCACATTCTGTAGGATTGGTCTTATTACACTTTTATAAAGTATGGGTGGGCAGAATGTGCCTGATTTGACTAACGGATACATTGCTACAATTCCAGCTATTACATTATTCAGAATTGAATACTCTACCTTAAAACACTTTGAAAACTCTGAGACAATTGAAGGTCGATTGCAGACCTTTCTGTTGGTGATTGTGCTCAAATTCTGCTTCTTATGCTCTCCAACATGCCTAACCTAACACTATACCTAGACGAATTGCAAGAGAACTGGCTTCTGATTTCATGAAATTACTATTTTTTGCACCTTGAAAACACTTTCTGCATGCAAAGTAGGTGTGGCTCTAACTGAAAATATATTGACGGGGTCTTGCCTCAGTCTAAGAGCACAGTTAAAGATAACAGCTGTCACAATCATGATTACAACTATTGTCATAATATTAGGTGTTTAACTCCTCTTTGTCTCACAGCTACCCCCAGTACCCTGCAATTTTATTCAGCAGCAAGCCTATAGAGTAATATGAGAAGGTTTTATACTAACCTGAGGTGGAAGAGAGGTTTCTTGATAGGAGAAATTGTCAAGCTCAAAGTCATGACAAAGTATGCACAATATATGGCAGATCGCTACAATATATGGTGCACAAATTACTTAAATCACCGGGGTTGGTCATTCCTAGAGAATGTTGTTTGGTCCAGTTAACACATTAACTGCTTCACTTAACCCGTTGTATAAAGCATTTACTGTAAAATTACAGATAATATACACACCCCTGCCAAGTACCATGCATCAGGCGTTAGACTAACGCATTTCAGTATGGTGGTCCGCATCACCGCACTGAAATGTAAAGTCACGCATTATAGCGCCTCTCACAGCTGTTAAGCGAGCACCTATAATGTAAGCACTATGCTGAAAGATGAGAGAGCGTGTGCAATGCTACTGGTATGCCTTGCGGCTGGCTGGGCTCATCTGCGCTCGTGTTGGTAACTGTGCTACAATGTAACACAATCCGCCACTACTGAGATCCACGATAACTGTGACGTCAGGAGTCACTGCGCCCAACGGCTACTGTGGAGACAGCGTAGGAGTCTCTTACAGTTGTTAGACTCGTTTTAATAACTGCGTTGTCCTGCTGACACCGCACGAACAGAGCGGGCGGCATTTACAGATTATTCAGCCTGCTGCAGCACTTTGCGATAGCTGCTGCTTGGCCGGAACATTTATCATTAGCCTTGCCTATGAAATAGCCTTTAAAAACCCATTTTCTGCCGCAAATTCCTCAGTTGCCCTCAGCGATAACCCTTTACACCCATGGGTCACTCTCCTCGGTGTCATGAGGCCTGAAAGGAAGCTAGAGGTAAGAGAATCCACGCAGGCAGTGGCCTTGATACGCCTTGTCTGGTGAGTGTGCCGGGCGGAGTAAGGTAGACATGCTAAGGCCAGGACTGCCAGCCCTTGCGGGTTCCCTCGAGACACTCTATAGCCCGCAACTCGAAAAGAGAGGCGGGGGACCAGTTATCAGCTCCCGTCCTGAAGTAAGTAGGACATGTGCAGACAGGAGCTGACACCACACTGCGACATATCCTCTGCGTAATGGCAGCGCATCTCAGCGGGTCACACTCAACAGCACAGCGGTGCCGGAATTTTACTGAGCTGAACTTGACCCCAGCACCATCGCCAGCAGCAACTGACTCGCAGTCGTAAGCCAGAGCCACCCGGGTAAGGCAGATGGGTTTGGTCCGCTGGATTCCAAGTCGTTGCAGCCTGGCCTGGCAGGGGGCCCGCCTGTGACCACGACGTCCCTTGCCTGAGAGCTTCAACCAAAGAAGTAAGTGCCTGAAAGAAAGCATCATTAGTGAGCCCGTACATTAATCTTAAGCAAACACTTGTGCTGTCACCCAGCAAATATAATAAAGAAGAAAAGTAGCAGTTTGCATTTGAATTTCAAAAAATGCTTCTTTCGTGGCTCCATATTTTTCTGGTGCTTTGCAGCAGTTACATTTATAGAGTTTCTCGTTGCTTAAAAAAGGGCTGTAGTTTCTGATATCTGTTTCCCTCGTCTTCATTGCTTGATTTAGCTCGCGAGAAAGTGTCACTCATTGTCATGAAAATGTCACTCATTATTACTCTAAAATTATGAAAATGTCACACATAGCAATCTAAAACCTTGGCAGCTATGTATACATTGCTTGAGAAGTTTCTTTGCTTTTAAAATAATTTCTTAATCATATGTTGTGTAATGAGATGTAACACTATGGCTATTCTGAGATGTTATTACATTTGATTGTATTTCCATTTCTGTGGAATTTAGTGTGGGATGTAAATAAATAAATGATGGTATGGTTTATTAAGTTTATTATGGACATCCAGAGTGCACTAGACCATTAATAAGTCTTCGGGTGCACGACAAGAGTTTTTAAATATCTCGAATCAGGTTTGATTAAAACATACGAATCTGGCTGTACGAGTTTATAATACCACTTCTATTCACCTCACTTAACACCATCACCCTTCTCTGATCACTACTGCAATAACCAGTGGTTCAACCTCCGGGTGGAGGAAGCACAAAAACTAACCCTATGACGATGCTGTCACGTTCTTAATAGCAGGGCGGTGAATCAAGATATACCGCCTCTCCGACTTGCGTACGTGAATGAGGGTTTTTTTATCGGTATACCACACGAACATTGAAAAACCCTGGTTACTCAGGTCAAGTGATCCATTCCCCACTCTTGATATTTTTATTAAGTAAAACGCCAATGTTTAGTGTGAATTCTGATGAAGCTACCCCGTGTTCTAAATGAGGATCTCCATACAGGCCACCTTAATCCTGATGAGATTGTTCTATTGATTAGTGCATAGTCCTCACAGCTTAATATCTATTTACACAGATGTTTGTGCACATCGGTACTACCCTGTTTTTTGCTTTCTCTGTTTTGCAATATATGACCTTATCTGAGGCCCCTAGTGTAATTCCCATTCAGATTCTTCTGTTGCTTGCTCTTTGCCAGAGACTACCAAGCACTTTTCTCTCCTGGGCTTTTATCCTGAATACATGGATTTACCTTCTTTCCCTGTTGCTTCAAAAGCAAATATTGGAAGGATAACAAGCTTACGTGTGTTCTTTTTTCCAGCATTGCAAAGCTTTCCCATGCAACGAGGATCCTCTTAGCTGATTCTGATTAAACAGTAACTTACAGATGTAAACAAATATATGATGTTACAACGCAAACAATTACAACGCATGTTTTTAAAACGCGTTTTTATATCGCAACTACCATTACATCGCATGATTTTACAACGCATGGCATTACAACGCATTTTTTAAAACTACCATAACAACGCATTTCATTACAACGCATAATACTTTTAGGGCAATAGTAGGGTAAGCATTGGATAGTGTAGGGGTAAATATTACTATTCCCACTCCAGTGAGTGCAACAGTAGGCAAAGTGTTGGATAGTGTAGGGGTAAAAATTACTAGTCCTACCTACCCCAAAACCCATACGCACCCTAAAACTAAAAACATCTGTATTACTTACCTTATAATGTGTTGTAATGGCATGCGTTGTAATGGTATGCGTTGTAATGGCATGCGTTGTAGGGACATGGGTTGTAATGGCATGCGTTGTAATGGCATGTGATGTAAAGGCGGTTGCGTTGTAACAGCTGCATTGTAAAAGCAGTGTGATGGAATGCCTGTGTTGTAATGGATGTTTCCCATGTAAACACACCCCAAACACATAAGGGATATCTGTCTTTCTACGTAGTCTTTGGTAGGAAGGTGTTTGATCGGGATAATCAGGGAAAATAAAGGAACACAGAGATAGACATGTATAGTTGAATTTACAACTAATTCCTTAACATGAAATCTATGACTCTCTAAAGTAGTCTTATGAATGAGGAGAACAATTCGAAATCAAAATATCCCTCAGTAAATTGATCTGATAATTTCAAATAGAGATAGAATAAACTCAACGGGTTGGTACATCACCACTTTTGCCTTGTAAACCTGGCTAAGAAAATAATGACTTCTGGAGGCCTGTGGAAGACAATGATACAAGTCGTGCCGGGGTCAAAATCAAGTCTACAAAAAACTTGAACCAACCGTTACACTATCTCTCTCTCTCTCTCTCTCTCGCTTTCTCGCTCTCTCTGAACTGATAATCAGAAAGAACGTTTAGCTACACAGCTGGGTCTCACTTTCATTCCTGGAAATCAGAAAGGAGCTAAAGACCCACTTCACCTACCAATGTAAAGAACTCATAAAGCACTCCAGATCCACGTTTGCCCATCAAAATGAAACCCAAATCCTACCACCTATTTCCAACATGATCTTGAGTTAATCACACCTTTTTTCCCTCACAGCAGTACCGAGGTCCTTCTTACTGCTATATAAAGTGCTCCATTACTAACCAGATAGGTGTGATGTTGAATAAAGATCTCTACAGCTTTTATTCAGTCGTAAATCATTTTTTGAAACTTAATCTACCTTGGTCTCCCACAGAAAAGCATCCATAAGATACAAGCTGCCCAAAATGTGCCTGGAAGGCTCATACATAATCTACGGAAGCTTGATAGCTTTGCCACTTTCTGAATCAACATCACTGGTTACCAGTCCATAACCTAACTATGTTCAGGTCAGTCTGTATGTAGTACAGAATTTACTGTAACACATGCACTTCTTATGTTGGTTAAAAAAAAAATCACTTACTGCACAGCAAAACGCTCTCTTAGATCACACACTGCTGCCCTGTTCGTCATCCGAAATCTAACTTCAAAATACTTGGAGGTAGAACTTTTAGGGTACGTAAAACATCTTTCAGTGAGAAGATAAAATGAATTCCATTTATTTCAATATCATCTGGATAACAATGCCCGAATTTGCATTTATAATATTTCTAAAGAATATTATTGATTTGATACTGTTTATATGTTGTACAGAAGCAATTATACAAAGTATGGTTTTGCAGCACTTCAAAGAAAACTTCCCTCCCACCCATTTCCTTTCATTTCCTAAAGAAAGTACATTTGACAACCACATCCATTCACACATTTAGGCTACAAAGACCCTTCTCCCTTCCTACTTTCCAACTTCTCTTTGTACCATCTTCCATGTCTTGGCTGCTCTGTCCCATCCTTAGTACCATCTACCTAGTACCCTGTACAAGCATATTGTTGCTCTTACTCCCTTTCCTTTACTCCTATATCCTCTATTGGGATTATGACTTCTGAAGCTGTGCTTCTTCAACCTGCCTAATGAAGACCCCCTATGAACACCTACCCACTGGAGACACAGTATCCTGGTCTTTACTGTCTTACTATCTACTATAGAATGAAGCCCCATGACAAATATTTCTTCTAAAGCAATCCCCTTTAGGTGATCTTCAGATTTCACTGAAATCTACCTTTCTCTCCTACATCTTCATACTTTTCAACCCACCTTTTTAATCAACATTCACTGACTTCAGAGGCCCTGGGTTAAGGTAGTTAATAATTTCTTCAAGACTCCTGGAGCGCCTGGTTTTACATTTTTGAGTGGTGGCTCCCTCCACCTTTTGATGGTCCTTCATAGCAAACCCAAGGAATCTTCCATTCTCAGTTTCAGAAAACAACAGAAAATAGTTTTTTTTTTTTATTGAACCGTAACTGTTCTCACTCGCAGCATTGTCCTAACCCCTTCGACGCTGCGCGAATGTGCGGGAGAATTAATAAGTGGGCGTGTTTCAGATGACCCCCGGCCATCCTCCGCACACGCCCACCGTGATGTCGGACGGTTGGGGGCCGTCCTGAGCACCGAAGAGGTTAAATTTAGTAGGTGCCAATAAGGTTAGCACCAAGCGGATCCTTAAGAGTGTGTGCCAAGTGTTATTGAATCAAATTAACATAACAATTTCACCCAATACTATGTCATCATTTATAATGTTACTTACACATCATAATACCATTAAACAGTCACTACAAATGTGTCTTACCACAGCCTTGATTCAATTATATTGTCAATTGATTTACATTAACTCTCTTAATTAAACAATAATTCTAAACCTAACCTTAACACTAACCCTAATTGTAATTTTAATCCAAACCCTACCTCCAACCTCTCATTCTAACTATAACATCTAACCCTAAATCAATTTCTTTAACCATGATTCCAAATCCTGTTCATAATTAGTAAACTCAACCCAAAATCTAACCCAGCCTACACTCAACCCTCACCTTTAGCCTAACATCTAACTTTTTCTCCAAACCTATTGTCATCCCTATTCCTACCGCCTCCCACAACCATAACCCCAATTCCCAACCACAACTCATAAACAATAATCTGGTTGGTAAATGGCAATGTAGCTATTGGCAGTATAAACGTATTCTAGTATAAAGAAATATAAACGCAGGTGTCAATGTAAATGTGACCCTGTAGAACGCAAATGTTTTAGTGTTGTTGTATATAGGAGGAACCCATTTTATCAGTACATGCATACATGTATTTATGATGAAAGCATCCACAGTCCACATTCCACACAATTTCTCCATGATTATTAATTTTGAAAAAAAATATATCTGCTAGGTCAGAGGGGCTGCATTATTCATCACTGACATGCCTTGTGGTATACATTCGTCATTACACTGCATGACATATAAATAACACACCATCTTCACCAAAAGATTCAGAGTAACCTAAAATTATGGGAACGCGTCCACATAAAAAGGCCACATGCAAATGATTACTGGCCAAAGAAAACGTAAATAAAAATTGCTTAGGTCAGCTTGGGAGACATACGCACTCATGACCACGCGTGGCTTTGTGCCCATCTGCGCATCGCAAGGAGTGCTGTTTATACATCAGTCCGTCTGTTCGCCAGTGTCCTAAGTAATTGTTCCTGGTTTCTCATATATGAATCATCGCTGCTTCTCTTTTGTTTTGCACTTTAAAATTGATTATGCGCCATTTTGATGTCTAATAAATAAAGGAACACGAAAATAGATTTTTATCAAGAAGTTTCACTCCTCATTAAGGAAGCAACAAGCAAGGAGGGTAAAGTATATTGATCCTTTCTGCCCAGTCCAACATTGTAATCTGATCTCTCTAGAAAATTAATTGCAATAACATCAAAGTGGTATATAGACAATATAACAATCAATTATTTAGAGGGCAGAATTGATGATAATTACAGTCTCATTATAAGATCAAAGAGACCTTTCATGGGAAATGTAACTCAACTAACTGTAATGCTAAAAGGAATTTCCAAAGCTAGAATTGATTTGGCCTTTCTGCAAAAAAAATAAAACAAAATGACAGGTCCCTTGTGTTCAGAGCATGTATTATTAATGACCTCCCACCCCAACTTGAAGTTCTTGCAATAAATGCTGCCTTACTAAAAGCATGGCAAGTGATCCCTTCACTCCTAAACATCACCAGTGGTATTCATTTTGTCCAGGTGCACTTTTGTATGTCAGTCTGTCCCACCCAATGGATCATGATGTGGGGCTCTAACTGCATGAAGCAAATCAGATCCCTCCACAGTGCCATACCCGTCTCAGCTTTAGGGTCTGTTCCTACGTTTGCCAGGTTTAGTTCTCTGTCACCGGTCATTCGAGGACATCTTTACTCCATCTATCTAAAAGCGATCCCCCAGGCTGCTGCCATTGAATGGCGATTTTGTGTCAGACTAGCAGCACGAATAAGAACAGAAATTTACATTTCATTTTCTGTCTCTCTGGCTTCTTAGCCCCAGTCAACAATGACCAATTTGTGGCTCAACCAGCCTGCTAATTATTCCCTGCATCACTTTTACAACTTTCTTCCAATAGTTTTTGCTTATCACGCATGACTATAGGGTGAAGCTAGCATCTTCCCCTTGACACCTCTACAACGTACAATCTCTACAGAGCAGGGTTGGATTAGAATCAGAAATCGGCCCGGGCACACCAAAAAAAAGTGCCCTACATTTGCGAATTGCCTTTCCGCAAAACACTGTTTCAGCAAAGTTTTATGAAAAGAAAGGGGTGGGGGCATATTTTATTAACTTCACTTAGAAAAAAAAATGCACAGATTAATTCACACTTCTGAGCCACACATGAATGCAAGTGAGAACACTTCTGCTCAGGCCCCCTGCCCCTAATCAGTATAGATTAATGGGCCGGCCCAAGGAGAGAAAGGGAGTGACACCTCCCCCCATCTGCCTTTAGAAAGGCCACTCAGGCACCCATTGGGCAGCTGGCGGCATACTAACAGCACAGACAGCCCCCATGCTGCCCAACAAAAGCAGGCCACAGCTAGAACTCGGCTACCGGCCCTTCGGCCATTTCCCGAGTGCCCGCATTACCAATCCAACCCTGCTACAGAGATATATCTAATATATCCTTCTTGCGTCCTTGTACACCCTATGCAGTATCTTAAGCTGTAACCAATTCAAACCTCACATTACTTGAAGGTTTTTAGCATGTTGGCACTCAATTCTAGACAGAATCAGACAAGGTCTCTCACATTCTTAAACCTACATGGGGCCATATCAGTAACACCCGGCGATAATTATCGCTCAGCGCTCTGAGCGTGAGGATAATTATCGCTGGGTAACGTGGATTTTTATCGCTGAAATAGCGTGCTATTAGCAACACTTATCTCCTCAGCGATAAAAATCCTCACGCTAACTGCCTAACGTGAGATTATCACCGGAAACCCAGCGATAATCAGCGTTAGCTTGCTGATAGGGACTCACAAACTTAGCCATGATATCCACCTTCCATAGGATATCATGGCTAAGTCAGTCCTGAAGCAGGTGTAAGCAAAGTAGCGATAACAGGGGTTATCGCTACTTTTCCTGCCGCTATGCTTCATAGCGTGGGGCTTGATGATAGGAGAAATGTCGCTTAGCGACATTTCTCCTGTCATGTTAGGTCAGGAACGCCCACTTTGCATCTCATTAGAGATGCAAAGTTGGGCATTAGGAATCCCCACACTAAAGCAAGGTTTCACGCATTAGCGTGGCCTTGCTAATTCGGCGATAAAATTATCGCCACTTTTCGGCCGAAAATGGCCGCAAAAGCGGCGATAATTTTTTATCGCCAGCTTGTAAATATGCCCCTTAGTTCTTTATTTCCACAGGGAGTAGTGTCGCCAGTTAACATCTGCAAACAGCAAATATATTGCATGATTGCGGTTTGTCAAATTGAACACTTCCTTCAAATTTCAATACTGGGTGTACAGACCCAGTAGTGACCTGTTTTCTTTGACTGTCAGAAACTGATCCGCCTAAAACAGGTGCCTAAAACCATGTTTCACTTATCTTAGAAATAATGCAACTCAACAGGTGCCTAAAAGCACGTTTCACTTATCTTAGAAATAATGCAACTCGCGTTTCTCAATTCCTTAATTGATGAATGACAGGGAAACAGACACAGAACATTGTAATTTATTTTCTTAAAGACGTTCAAAGTGATGATCTGTTTTACACTGTGACTGCAATAACAATAATTCTGCATACTATAGATGTCAACTGGGCATTTATGAGCAGTGATGTAAATATAATCTTGACTCGGTTTGTGATGTTTAAATCTATTTTTAACCATTTTTTACAAAAACACAAACACTTTCAATGCAAATTACACTTTCAAATTCAATATAAATCACTCTTCGTTCAATTCGTCTTGAAAAAATTGGAAGTAAAACTGCAACTTGTTATTAGAATTTCAATACAGTATATGAAACAGTTGCAGCTGAGTCAGCCAGTGTTTTAATTATTTTGTGTACAAAATATCTATTTAAAACTGAGCTGAAGTTATAGAATGGTGTATAACAAAATGCCTAAATAAATATTTAGTATTCGCATATTTCTCAAGGTTGCTTAAACTTTTATTGTATTCTCTTTAAAGGCGAGAAGCACATTTTCAAAATGTGTAGTGTATGGGACATCGATGGATGTTTGGACTGATTAAAAAAAAAAAAAAACATGAATTTATAAATAAATAGAGAAAAATTACCTGAAGCAAGTCATCGTATTTTATGAAAATATCATTCGACAAAAAAACACTTCAGCATGTGGTTGTTCTTAAATATTAATATTTGACCGCTTTGGGGAATATTGGGCCTGATTAAGCTGGTTCAGGAAAACAAATCATGCAGAGAATAATATTAAGCAGTGAATACTTGTGAACGTGGTCCCCTTGCCACTTCAAAGCAAGCTCTGCTCAATGAGGGCTCAACAAATGCCCTCATGTTCACCCCCTCTTGATGAAAACTTAGGAACCCAGATAGCAGCCGTGGCCCGGGCAGGTAAGAGTGGTGGGGCCGGGGGAGGAGCCTAGCGCGCAACCAAGATGGCCGCGTAGGTGCGAGGCTCCCGAGGACCTCCGCGACCTCCTGAATTAATCCTGGCGATATCCTGTCCTTGTTGAGGGGACTGTGTTGGGGAACCGGAGCTGAGGCGCCACCCGTTTTTTGGGCTCGAATCGGACCCCGAACGCCGGTGGGAGCATCGATCGAAGGTTGCGGCCTTCTCCTCGCCGGCCCCCCGGATTGGAGTAGTGGGGCGATCCGGGGACAAAGTGAATAACAGCAGCGAGCGGGGCTGGGCGACTGGCGTACCCCGCACTTTCACTTTCGCTTTTGCGCCCTCCTAGCTCTCAAGCCGGGTCGGGCTGCGGAGCGGGGTGCGGTGGTGTGGCCTTGTCCAGGAGCCCGGCTGACCCGCCGGCGGTGGGTTGACCCGCGGTTCGGTGGTCACCCCTGCCCCCCCCCTGGCACCCGTGACTTGGTATAGCGGCCCGTTTGGGGAGCTTGGCACGACGGTGGAAGAGCCAGCATGTCCACCAAACAAGATGGCGACCGGGCGAAGGTGAAGACGACCCGCCGTGGCACGGCGCACCAGGCCAACAGTATGGACCGCTACACGCTTCAGAAGGGTTCTCCGGAGACATCGCGTGCATCCCCGGTGGGCCCGACGGAGGCATCTGCTCATCCGGTGGATCTGACCCTCCGGGACGTCATGGGCGCCATCGCAGAGATGAAGGCCTCGGTGGACCAGCGTTTCGACACCTTAGCGCAAAAAATAGACTCGGTCCTTGTGGATGTGAGCCTTGTGAGGGCAGACTTGTCCAAAACAAACGACCGAGTCGACTCCCTGGCCCACACCACAACGAGCCTCACGACAGACGTGGTGGCCCTCCAGAAGGAGGTGCGCCGGCTTGGCCAGGCGAGCGCCCTGATGGACCGGCGATTGGAGGACTCCGAGGGTCGGGCCCGGAGGAATAATGTCCGTATTGTGGGGGTGCCGGAGGGACGAGAGGCGGAGGCGGCGGATCTTTTCGTGGAAGATTTGATCCTGACCCATCTCCAGCCCCGGGGGCTGAGTAAGCTTTTTGCGGTGGAGCGTGCTCACCGGGTCCCCGGGGGCAGACCTAAGACTGGTGCCCCGCCGCGGCCGCTCATTGCCCGGATTTTTAATTTTCGGGACAGAGATGCTATCCTCCAGACCTCCAGGCAACAGGGACCGGTCAAGCTTGACAACATGGAGGTACATTTCTACCCAGACTTTACTCCGGCGGTCCAGAAGCAGCGACAGAGCTTTCTTGGTGTTAAACGTCGCCTAAGGGACCTGAACCTCAAGTACTCAATGCTCTTTCCAGCCAAGCTGAGGGTAGAGGTGGATGGTCGCACGCACTTCTTCGACCGGCCCGAGGCGGCTGGGGACTGGCTGGACACTCTGCCTGGAGATCGGGGCCGGGGGGGCGGGGGGGGCGCGGCTGGCGAGGAGGGCCCGCCGGATCAGAATTGAGGGGCGACTGAATAGGCCTTGCTCTGGACGTTGTTCCTTCACCATTTATTGATTGCGTATGTTCCCCTCCTATGGAGGTCGCGCGGGGTCTGTTGGGGGCTTCCCTCCTCCTCTGGGGGACTAGTTAGTATTTTAGCTATGGGGCGACAGGCACACTGCACTTTGGGGGGGCTGTCTGGGCTCATGCAGGGGTGCAGGGAGGGGGGAGTTCTGTTGGGACCGGGGGGTGGGGGGGGTGTGTTGTTTGTTAGCACCGCAGGGCAAACCCGCTACTATGTTGTTGTTTTTAGGATGCTCGATGGGGGACGACCGATTGATTCGACGTATGATGGGGGGTAGGGATTTGACTGTGTTGTCATGGAATGTTAACGGCCTGGGGGATAGGATTAAGCGTGGTGTGGTCCTGCAGTACTTAAAACGTATCTCACCAGATGTTGTCTTCCTGCAGGAGACGCACCTTATAGGTAACTCCTTTCATGCAATGAATCGGCGGGGATATCGTTTGGTGGCCCATTCCGGCTTCACCTCGGGCTCGCGGGGGGTGGGTATTATGATCAAGAACTCGCTCCCGTTGGAGATTGATGAGGTGCGCCATGATGAGAGGGGACGCTACACGGTTCTGGTGGGAAGAATGGAGGGTAGAGTGTTTATCTTTATATCAGTGTACGTCCCGCCTGGGTTACAAGCCACCACATTCGCGGACCTGGGGCGCCTCCTTCTGGACCTTCCGAGTGGCCTGCTGGTGGTTGGAGGGGACTTTAATGCGGTAGCCTCTGGGTCTATGGATCGCCATCCCCCTAGGGACCTCCCCCGGGCACAGGCGTGGCTGCCCGGCCTTCTGGACACGCTGGGCCTGGTGGATTGCTGGCGATTAAAGCATCCCGCATTGCGACAGTACACCTTCCACTCGGGTGCCCATGGTAGCCTCTCGCGGCTTGATTACATCCTTGTCCCGGCGGCCCATGCAGGGAGGGTGGGGGAGGTGCGCCATCTAGCGCGGGGTATCTCAGACCACTCCCCATTGTTGTTGCATTTCGATGTCTTCCCGAGGGGGGATGGCAGGGTGGCCCCAATCAATGCATGGTATTTGCGCGACCCCACCATTCGTGCCGATTTTATCAAATCCTTACAGCGATATTTCGACGAGAATGTGGGGTCGGTCTCTTCGGCCATCTCCCTGTGGGAGGCTTTCAAGGTAGTCCTTAGAGGGGAGGCCCTCTCCTTTATCTCCCATGCCCGGCGGCTCGAGCGGGAGGAGGTGACCCGGGTAGAGGTCGAGATTGCAGAACTGGAGGGTGACCTGGGGAGCGGGGTAACAGACGCCAAGTTGCATGTTCTACACCTAAAGCAGGCGGCCTATCCGGCCCTCGTCACGGAGGCGGCCAGGGGCCTCAGTAGAGAGCAGCAGGGGCGATTGTATGATGTGGGTGATAAGGCTGGCAAATTGATTGCGTGGTTGGATAAGAGGGAGAGAGCGAGCCGCGTGGTGCCTTTGATTGAGAGTGTTGATGGTGCGTGTGTCACCGAGCCGGAAGCCATTGTCTCCTGCTTCGCGGATTATTTCCGCGAAGTCTACTCCCCGGTTTCCCCCTGCTCGGAGGAAGATTCCCATGCCCTGCTTCGGGACATCGCACTGCCCTCCCTAACGGTGGAGGACAGGGATTCGCTGGACGCCCCTCCCACCTCGGACGAAATTGCTTTGGCTATTCGCTCGGTTGCATCCGGCAAGGCCATGGGCCCCAATGGTATTCCCATCGAGCTCTACAAGCTACGCCCGGATGTGTTGGCGCCCCACCTGCGCGCGATGTTCCTGGCGGCCCACTCGCAGGGTTCCCTCCCGCCGGACCAGCGTTTGGCCACAATTGTGGTGATCCACAAGGAGGGGAAGCCCCGTGAACGGGTCACATCCTATAGGCCGATTTCGCTTTTGAACGCGGAGCCCAAAATCCTTGCCAAGGTGTTGGCCAACCGGTTGGTTGGCGTGGTGGGCGACTTGGTCCACCAAGACCAATCTGGCTTTATACCGCACCGCAACACGGCGCTCAATCTGCGGCGCTTGCACGGGGTGCTCGCGCGTGTCCCATTTGTGCGGGAGCCGGCCATCTTGGCGTCCTTGGACGCCACCATGGCGTTTGATACGCTTGAATGGCCATACATCTGGGCGATGCTGGCGAAATTCGGGTTCGGCCCGGGTTTCATTAGCTGGGTCAAATTGCTATATTCGGGCCCATTGGCGCAGGTGGTAGTGAATGGGCGAGTCTCGGCCCCATTCGCGCTGGGGAGGGGTACGCGACAGGGTTGCCCCCTGTCGCCTCTCCTGTTTGCCCTGGCCCTGGAGCCCCTGGCGGAGTGGCTGCGGTGGCACCCTTCTATCCGTGGTCTCCGCTGGACCCCCGAGCATGAGGACCGTGTGTCCCTCTATGCTGACGACATCCTTCTGTATCTCGCCTCCCCGCGTAAATCACTGATCGTCCTGGTTGATGTTTTGCGCTCATTCGGTCGCAACTCAGGCCTGGTCATCAACTGGGCGAAATCCTGTGTCTATGTGCTTTCCGGGGAGGCTCCGGCCCTACCACGGGACTGTCCGATCCAGATTGCCTCCCAAGGTTTTCGGTACCTGGGTATCTATATCACACTTGACCCGGAGGCCCGCTATGAGCGGAATTTGCTACCCCCCCTCCAGCGCTTGAAGGAGGACGTGGTGCGCTGGCGGCGTCTGCCGCTCTCGCCGCTCGGCCGAGCGGCTTTGTTCAAAATGATGTCCCTGCCGCGATTCCTCTACGCCCTCCAGAATACTATGGACTTGGTCCCGGCACGCTATTTCCGTGAGGTGGAGGGCCTCCAGCGGCGCCTGTTCTGGGACGGGAGGCCGCGCATTACTCTGGCTAAATTGACGCTCCCATGGTACGATGGGGGGGTCGCCCTCCCGGACATTAAACGGTATTACTGGGCCTCCCAACTAGCTGCAATTAATCATGGCCTTTATGGGCCCGCCTTGAACCCGGCATTTGAGATGGATAAGATGCTCCTACCCGGTGGCGATTACAATCGCGCGCTCTACTCTGGCGCGCCCGACTCCCGTTTGACGGGACCGACGCGTGTCATGGTGCGTGTCTGGCACGCGGCTAATGCAGCTATGGGGTGGAAGGACCGTTTGACCCGGGCGTCACCGCTGTATGCGTCTGAGAGGTTGGGCTCCCTGTGGACGTCGAAGGGCTTCGAGAAGTGGGACACGATCGGAATCAGCACGGTGGGAGATCTCTGGACGAGGGGGGGATTCAAAACTTTTGAGACGCTGCAGGCGGAGTTTCAGCTGCAGGGCAGTGAGTACTTTCGGTACCTACAAGTCCGCCATGCGCTGGGCTCCGTCTTCCCGGACGTCGCATCCATTCCGGAGTCTTCCCCCCTGGAGGACAGAGTGCTGGACGGCCATGTACCGGACAGCACGATCTCCCTCATATACAAAAAACTGATCAACGATAGATCGTGCCTGCTGACTAGTCTCCGCGAGGCCTGGGTTGCCGACGGGCTGGAGCTGGACGACGAGGATTGGATTTCCGCGGTGGCCTCTCCGAAAGAGGTGGCCATCCCGGCTCGCCTTCGTTTCGTCCAGCTCAAGATCCTTCACCGGGTTTACGTGACGGGGCCAAGGCTTCTGCGTATGGGTTTTGCTGGTGACGGAATGTGTAAGCGTGGCTGTGGTGCGTTGGCGACTTTCATGCATATACTGTGGGAGTGCCCGAAGGTGGAGCGATTCTGGCGTGGTGTGCATGAGGTCCTGCGTGTGGTTACGCGTGTCGCGCTGCTGCCTGAAGCGAGGAGATGCTTGCTGAATGTATGGGAACCGAATGACTATTCGGTCCCGCAGACGCGGTGGGTGACTCTGGGATACATGATAGCTAAGCGTGACATTGCTCAATTGTGGGGATCCCAGAGGCCCCCTGCGGTGTCGGCCTGGAAAGAGCATATGGATTGGTGTATGTTTCGTGAAAAGGTGGTGTATGTGGCGAGGTGTAAGCCTGGGGCGTGGGTGAAACTCTGGGGCCCCTGGAACGCCTACCGCGGGGGTATTTGTGAGCCACCACTGCTACCGGCTGCCTCGCCTGCTCCGTCTCCCTAGACGGCCCCCCTCCCTCGGCCGCGGGCGCGCGGTCCCCCAGTCCCTGATCTACTCCGATTCCCCTCCTCAGAGTTCTGCTGCTGGTTTGGATCCCCCACTTATGGAGCACGTGCTGTCACTTTGGATCGCGGGTTGCCTTGCGGGTGTGGTTTTTTGGTGTTGTTTTGTTTCAAGAAAAGGGAACCGTACTGTGGGCTTGGAGCTGTGTGGCCTGCACCATTGATTACTCCTGTTTCACTGCTCTGCACTGCCGAGAGACTTTTACTGTATGTATGCAATATGCTTTTGTCATTCTAGCGGCCGGCCGGGTGGTTGTAGGCCCATACCTGTAACTTTTACAACCTGCAATAAACGGTTTAAAAAAAAAAAAAAAAAAAGAGTGGTGGGGCCCGGTGTGGGGGGGGGGAGGGTTACTTCGACGGAAGATGACGAGGGCAAATTAAATCATTAATTTTCCCTCATCATCGTCCGTCGAACCCCCCCCCCCCTCCCCACCCCCCCAATGGGCCCCTCCGCCCAGCACTCTTACCTGCACGGGCTGCTGCCGCCAGATAGTACCACCTTCAAAGTCTGTGCAACTTTCCAGGGAGGCCAATAAGAGCTGATAATCAACTGTGTCAGAAGGCCCTTAGAGAAACAGAAGGATTTAAAGTACAGTGCATTTCCAGTCTGACTTTACAGACAAGTAAGTTGGAATGAGAACAATGGACGTTCTGGACTACATCTAGCTCTAAATAAAAAAGAACTGCTCTTGAATATGGAGAAGCGCCTACAGTTATCGAGAAATATTGTTAGATATTGCGAGAGAGCGCAGCCCTCCCTCTCAAATACCAATGGGCTCTGCCAGTGTAATAAGTAATGCGCTGCAACCTAGTCATACTTTCAAAGTGGAGGGTGCACAACAAAACCATTGAACAGAAATAGGATGCAAATGTTTACTAGAATTTTTACAAGAGCATGTCACATCATGGTTAGCCTTGCAAGAGCAAATTATCAGGATGGGGATCCAAGTTTGGGAATCTCAATCCTCCAATAAACACAACTTAAATATCCACAGCTCTTTGGTATTTTCGTAACAAACTGTGGTGCCAGATAAATGCTGGGTGGCTCTTTCATGTTCCACTTCAAAATTCCTGAGACAATTTTACTCAGAAGATCAAAACACTTTCCAATTATATTTAAGATTTTTACTTGTTTGATCCGGTGTTGTTATCTTTCCTTTATGCTTCGTCCTTCATAATTTCTTTTGGAAAAGGTCAGGCAAAATTTCTAATAGATCCACTGAATTCCCAATTTTAACCTACTTACACTTTAATGGTGCATCGAGAGCAACATTTCTGACTAGACCTTTAACATACTAATCAGGGGTGCAAACATCTCATTGCCCTACAGATCAAAATAGTGGACTGAAAGGAGGATTTACGTTCTACATATTTGAAAAAAGAGAGCAAATTATATTTTAGGAGTCCAAGGGAAGCACATCTGGTAAGGAGCTTTATAGGGACAGAACTGATTCTGATGGAACATCCAGGAACAAAGGATGGCTCACAGTTGAGGACTGGATTAAAACATTTAAAATGTAGCCATGATAGAGAATATCACATTTAGGGGGAGAAACAGACAGACGTCTTCAAAGATATTGGGTTAAAATTTCATTGATATGTTTTACTTTTCATGTTAAATAGACCAGTACCTGCATTTTAGATATGCTGCAGAATTGCACAGATTAATCTGTTTGTCTGAAGATTTCTGGCTCTATTTAGTATTGAATCTTCAAGAGTAGAATACATACAGTAGATAAACATTGTTCCTAAAGTGTTACAAAAGATTAGACCTGGGCGAAATTTAAACTTTGCCGTTGTGATTTGCATAATTTTGAGAATTTCAAATTACGCATTTTATGAGAAATTCTTGAAATATCACCATTACAACACTTTGTGTAATTACATGCCATTCACAGTAAAAGATTTACCACAAACTGCAACATTTGCGGCAAACATTTACTGCAAAGCATTGGAACAAGACAACGCCAACGACTGTAGTTTGTTGTGCTTTGTGTAAATGTGTCTATATGCCAAAAAATTATGTTGGGATGCATTTCCTGAGATCATATAGCATAAATTGATGTATTTGCTTTTCAAGTAAATACGTATCATTTTGTGTAATTTTGATGAAATGTTGTGTCTTTAATGAGATTCTGTGCTCAGTGGCGGTTCCTCCGCTAAGGCGAAAGAGCATCGCCCCACTGCTTAACAGCAGTGAAAGAAAGGAAAAATACAATGAAAATAACTTGATGTTATTATCATTTTATTTGTTCTTGCTGCAGCTTCTTAGCGGGCGGGGCAGGTTTGTTCGGCTTACAGAGTAGGGCAGGGGAGGAGTGGTGGGCACACTAAGTGCATATGATGCTTTAGCCAGCCTTATTGTCTGGCTACGTCAAGGCACTGGGCAAACTGCAAAATACATGCACAGAAGTGCCAGAGGAATCCCAGGTACTGACCAAGGCCTTGAGGTCACAGAGCTTCTTCTTAAATCTTGGCAGCGATGACTCTTCTGCTATGGCGGAGGAGCGTCGCCCCCCTGACCGCAGAGGCAAATGAAAAATAAAATTAATATTTTAGTTTTTCGACTGTCGGAGTCTTGTGGGCAGGGCCACTGCACTGCAGCAGGGGGAGTGTTAGGCACTGCTGTCAGTGCGCATGATGGTTTGGCCGGCCGTCTTAGGACAGTCAAACCGGCATGCGCATTGACTTCTCTCCAACCCAACTGCCTTGCTGGGTGAAGAGACCTGCAGGCACACGCTCCCAACTCGCAAAACCAGTGCACTCCGCACAACCCTGACACTGCTTTCATGGTGAGAGCAGGGGCAGGATTGACCGCAGGGGAGTCTGGGAGCCTGTGCCCAGAGGAGCAGAAGAGTGGCTAGGAGAAGAGTGCTTAGCATTTGGTAAGTGGTTTTTTTCCCCTTTGTTTGTAACTGCTGCGCCCGTGCTACCCCACCATTTTTATTGGACAACAACTGCGACTGAACCTAGGGACTGCCATCCGTGGAGTGCACAGTGACTTACTGCCCAACAATCTCTCAGTATACCCCTGTGAACCATTCCGCTTCACATGGGATTTGGAACAATATCACAGATGGATTCGGTACCACGGGACCACATGGAACAACTATCTCATTGAAATTCCAATTCTGTCAGGGTTCTCTCGCACACTTCTGAGGATAATTGGACTGCTGGAGTGTAGGATGACATGAGCGGTCTCCCTCGTCCTCTTGTTTAGAAAATTGGAAGGCTACCACCTAGTCAGATTTGGCAGGCCAGAGTGCCCCCTTCATGATATCCTTACTCCACACCAAGGCAAGTGAAAATTGGCTATTGAAAACTGACACCCTATATTTGCATGGTGGGATTCTGTTGTGGCATTGGCACGCGCAGAGATAGGGACACCTTGTAATTGACAAAAGGGAGGTGGGGTTAATAAATTCCTCTGCCACAATTTAAATAGAGGCCGATGTCCCGCTTTGGCCTTTTTGTTGGGGTGAATTTACCAGTACAAGACAACAGGGTATTTGTTGGTTGGTGGTTATTCATTGGGTTGTGACAGCCAGGTGTGTGGATGCGTTCAGTGAGGTTCACAATGAGCACCATGACCAACTATCAGGGTCCTGTACAAAATGTGGCCATCCTTACAGCTCCCCCCACCAATGAACATTGCTTGCTCTGCAGGCTACAACCATTATTGAAAGCCAGGCATAGCTGCAGTCTTTCTGCATAATCCCTTCCATGATCTGCCAAATTATTAGGATTCTGTGAGGATCCTGTTTTATCTGAAAATGCGACTGCTAATGTAATGTTCTCATTGCGACCTTCTGCCAAATAGTTTTTAAATTGGATTTAGATTTTTGGTCATTTGTGAAGAAAAATACCACGCTCTGCGCACAGTTTCAACCTTGACATCAGGCGTTAGCTCGGCATCAGCTGTGCAGGCAGCGCACACTCCGCGGATGTGTGTATTTCTGGGAGATCTTGTTGGCAGTGGAAGGGAGGGAGGACAGCCATTTTGTGAGAAGTAGATTCCGTTCATTGAATGAGAACGGACTTTCCTTCCCCGTGCCTGCAAAATGCTATTTGATCTTGAACACCGCATTAGAATTGCACCTCAAATCCTTAGAGAGTTTCGTGCTCAATAACAAACCATTTCCAGAACCACTAGCAGAGCATAATGCAGTTCATCAGCATAAAAAAGGCTGCAAACTTCCCTTCCAAGAAACCAGTTCCCCTGTACAGCATCTGCCACAGAGTATCTGAAAACGTTAGGGTGAGAAATGCCATGCACAGATAACCCACTCCAACACAAGTATACAAGTATCGCGCCAGCTCAGATAAAGTCAGCTTCACCATCAACTATGCTCAACTTACCACCAGAGCACAAATGTATCATCACAATGCAGAGACAGAAAACTTCATTAACCAACCCCCCCCACATGCATCATACATAGCCCAGAGGCAAGTAGCTTCTCCAGCAACCTTTTTTAGGTCTCGCCCTCCGACAGCAAACGCGATGTCTCTTGAGGGGTATTGTTTACTTTAGGGGGCCTGAGGCCCGCACATTCCTAACTATTTTTGGCTTTGTTGCCATTCTTATTTGCTGCCTCCTAATTGGCAAGCGCTTGACGATGTCACTTCCTGTTTAATTTATTTTTATTAGTGTTCTTCTGCTGTCCATCCATTACTCGCTGTGTTTCAGGTACTATTTTTTTCACTCCCATTACTTCTTCAGCTCCCAGCCGCTACCCGTTCTGTTGTTTCTTCCCCTCCCACCACCCACTCCTGGCCGTTTTGCTTCACCTCTTGCTTCCCAACCATCCTGTTGTCTGTGCTGCATTCACCCATGTTGGACTCGATCCCTTCACACACAAAGGTAATCCAGTAATTGGGTTCTGTTTGAGTAGAACTGCAAGATGTAGTGGTGTGACTTATACTCTTCTTTCTGTTCTCCCTCTTTTCCCTTGCTGTTCAGCCTGAGTATGTGTGGAATGTTGATGAGGTCATGGAATATTGGGTGCCAGATGTGAGTCAGTTGGTGTCAGCAGGCTGAGCAGCTAGGAGGCTGCTCCTGGTGGGGTGTACATATTTACCTACTTACCATCTTGGCTATCAACCTAAAGCCTCTGTAACTTGAACTTGAATAAAGTTACTTCTTGGAACTTCAACCTGGTCTCCAGTGGACTTTCCACCTTCAACACAAGTCAACAGAACAGACGAGCCTAAATGTTACAAGCCTGCAATAATGAGCAAGGGGCCTGAAGATGAATGCACTGCATCTACGAAATGGGGGAAAAAATGGCACACACAAGCGAGCGTTTATTAATACAGTCAACGTCTATGTTTAAATTATGTACGAGAGTACCACAAGAAAGGCGGTAGCCTTTAAATGCATAAAGAAACTGAAAAGTCAGGTACTATATTCTAACCCCTCAGAATACTAAGCACTGTAGGTACCGCAACAAGGCCAAGCAGATGCGCTACTACATTTATCACATTTCAGAAACACAAAAACAGCTTTGACTTTCATCCCTTTCAGAAGAAAAGTTTAAGAACTGATTGGAGCAACATAACCACTTCCTAACAGAAAAGAAAAAAACCTACTATATGTAAGTGAAGATGTTTCATTAATGTCAACAAACAAGTTGAACCTAAAAAAATAGATTTAAAACTCACAGACAAAAGTAAAAACTACAAGAATATGCTTACTAAATGTGAATGCATTCATTGTTTCACAGAACCAACCAGCCATGCTCCTGAGGAGAACCCAAAAGCAATGAGAGGTTCGAAACACGTCGACGGATGCACTTGGCGAGCTTCACATTTTACTTAATTCTCTATAGTAGGCAATTGTATAAAAACTTTGAAGGCCTTCTCAAACAGAGTTCTCTATAACCCCCCAAGGAACAATATAAACAAGAGGTTAATTTGTCAAACAACATTAATAATTGTAACCTCTCTACAATGTTTAATTTCAGACTGGCTTTCAAGGGAGATCACTTTTAAGTTATGCACTTAATGTTTTTTGTATATGATGTGTTTAATTAGGTTTGTATGATGTAATAATGTGCCTGACATCTGAGTGTAGTCTGCAAGATATGTTAAAGTGCACATAGTAACCAAAACATATTTGAGAATAAAAAACACGGACTAATGCAATTCAATTACTTGACCCTTAACAAAAAATACAAAAAAGGGCTTGTGACTAGTTTATCGTAGCACCAGACAAGCATGGAGGAAGGAGATTCCTGATACCTTAGGGAAGGAGTGGAGATCTCTAGAAGTTTCTTCCACTTCAAAGTGGGCACCAGGTATAAATACTTGAGCTCAGACCCTAACTCTTCAGTACATTGCTGGACATGTGGAGATTCTACCAGCAAGATGGACGGCTGTGCTTCTGAAAGGACTGCAGCTACTGCCTAGCTACACTGCTGCCTTGCTGGAGTGCTGCCCTGCTGCCCTCCTGTCTGAGTCAAAGGGATTTGGACCTAAACCCAGGACTCCCAGTCTGCTAGCCACCTGTTCAGAGAAACATGGATATGACAGGCTCCCATCCAACTGAATCAGCACTAAGATCCAGCTGGAGCCAGACCCTGATCCCCAGGTGGTGCCCCCAGGTCTTGGACACTTGGTGTAGCCTCAGAGGAGCTGAATTGAAGTTTTGGGACTCTTAACGACTGAGAATGGGCATGTTGGTGCCAAAACCTTGTCGCTCACACTACACACCATCGCAAAGTTCCATCAACTTGAACCTTCTCTGACAGCTCGCAGGGAACGCTACTGCGAAGCTCCAGCCTGGTCTTTCGTGACCACGAATGGATCTTCTCGCTACAGAGACGACAGTTCATGACGTCCAGCCTTCTCTTCGTGCTACAATAACAACTGTCCGTGACGCTTCCCTGCTCCTCGTGGTCCCCTCCACCGTGAACGCTACTCCTTGCGCTGGACTGAGAACGTAACTTTTCAGCAGGACTAACCTGGTCCCTGTGTCTGACCCGTGCTTGATTGTGGTTGGCCTGAACTTGTGACTTTTTCCCAGTCTCACACGACCAGATAGCTGCACGTGGCGCTTTGAACTTTTTGCTGCTTTTTTCACTTAAATCTTTAAAATTGCATATCTCCAGTTCTACTAATTGGATTTATGTTGTTTTGGTCCTGATTTATTTAATACATCTTGTTTTATGTTTCTAAATGGATGTAGAATTTTTCTTGCATTTTGTTTTCTCTTTAATACTGTTTGAAGTTCTGCCTAAATACTTTACACACTGCTTCTCTGTTTAGACTGACTGCTCTATGCTACGTTACCAGAGGGGTGAGCACAGGTTAATTTGGGGTTTGCTTGTGCGTCACCCTGACAAGGATTATGGATGCTGCTTGAGTAGGGTTTCACCCAGTAACCCAATTATTCATTCCCCACCCCAAAAAAACAACAGCAGAAAAAAATGCGATATGACGTGGCCAGCGCTGGCTGCATCATTGCATTTTTTTACCAACCCGTCCCCATCCCATGTTATACATCTTGCGCAAAACCAAAGCAACCAGCTCATAGTAGCTTCTATGATGGACAATTCCTTGCGCGCATCTGTCCTAGTAACCCCATCTGAGTACAAAAGCATGTGTGTGTGGCCTTTTGGCTTAGTGAAATAATACATCCGCTGAAGGAATCTGATTTTGATACCGTGGTCACAGGTTCGAATGCCCGTGGTCCATTCAGCCTTTATCCTTTTGAGGTCAATAAAATAAGTACCATTCAGCATCTTATGTCTATCCAGCTCAGCACCAGACAGTGTCTAACAATCAAAGTCTACTACCAAAACACATGTCTAGATTGTTTAGAAATAGGCTGTCCAACAACCTGTATTGTCAAATGCATCAAAAAAGACGCTGGTAGCTGGTACAAACCTTTTTTCTCTGGAAACTGTGATAAAGGATTACAGCTTTAGACTACAATATAACTAGGGCTCCCGGTTTTATGGTATTTATTTTTTTCCATTTCCGTCTGTATTTATCCATATTTATTTTTTGCTAATTTTAGCTGTATTTTTCCATATTTATTTTGGCGTTTGTGGAAAAATTATTCTGAAATTAAGAGTATTTCCACATTTATTTAACCGATAAATATGTACTCGTACTTGAATGTCTGCCAAGTTTCAGTGCTGTGAACAACTGCAGAAGATAAATCAGTGCACTTATAATGAAAATATGCAAGTTTTAGTATCAACCTTGGGCATATCTACTGCTGTTAAAGACTCTTTACTAAAATTCCTTTCTTTTTTAACCCCTTATCAATCAATCCACACATCTATTGGCCTGGCAGTCATGGCAGACAGGTTTTAGAATTACTCAAAAAGCAACCCAATTTCCATTTTTGTCCACATTTAAAAATAAATACAGACAGGAAAATTAATGTTTTCTGTCTGTATTTATCTGCAAAAATCAGTAAAAATAGAAAACAGGGAGCCTTAAATATAACCCATACTATATGCAGCATGCAGCTGTACATTCAGAAACAAACTGCAGTCTGCTGGGAGACTGCAGAACCCTTTTCATGCCTCTTACCTCCTCCACTTCCTGGCTTGATCTGCCCAACCCTACAATTCAACTTTCTGTTTGCATGTCCCGATGACACTCTTACCAGAAGTGAGACGGCCAGAGCACGTCCGAAGGCATGGACTGTGGGAGACAAGTCAAACTGGCATCCAAATGTATGGGAAACGGTCTGTGTATTTACTTCTTGAATTTGGAGTCTAAGGCAGTGTGAGCTCAAAGTGTGTGGTCTTACTACTTGTATGTAGAGTCTAGAGCAGTGGCAGTCACCCATAAAATGCACTGTCAACTCACTTCTTTTTTTGTAGGACTGCACCCTTAGGGGACAATAGGTAGAAACTGTGACGTGTCCTTCTTACTCCGGTACCCAAGCAAAAACAAATCCTGATGGAGCGGAAGAATGCCAAGGGTTTTAGGTACTTAGCTTGCTCCTCCTCTGCCATGGTGAAACCCGTGATTCCCAACACTAAGACAAAATATACTTTGTCTACACACAGTGGCTGCAACTGTATGGATTGTGGTCTGTCACCTATTGATCCTGAGATCCTAACCCCCTGCTGTTCTCAGGCTTCATTCAAAGTTATATGCTTTTTTTTTCATTACAACCACATGAAAGTTTTCAATGGGTAAATACAGCACCCCGCTGCTTCTGAAGCTAGGGCTATACAAATAACTAAAACACATAAAAAATAAAATGGAGGTCTCTGTACAACCGAATGGCACGGCTTTTCTCTACCTAATAATCCCCTTTGATCAACAGCAGCTTGTCCTTATTGCCTCAGCAGTAGGGAGAACGCCCCACTGATACATAGGTCCCATGGCCTGGCAATAAGGAAGCCTAGCTGCACACTTGGGGCAGTGCGTTCTCAAAAATAAAGACTTCCATCACCAAGGCTTACGGAAGTGCAAATAGAAGCATGGGCGCCTCCTCCGGGTCCTGAGAGTGCTGAGTGAGGCCGCTCCCTCCAATCCTGGCGCTGCTCTCATGCTGGAGAGAGCAGCACCAGGATTGGTTAGGGGAGATGTCTCGGTCCTGAGTTGGTACCTGGCTGGAAGATAGAGGACCAGTGGAGGAGGATGATGCATCGCGTAACAAGTTAAGTGTGTTTTATTTTTTTTATTTTCTTGCCACCCGCCCACCATCCTCGTGCATGCCAGCCGCCACTGAATAAAAGCCTTAGCAGCCTTGCGTGCCTCTCGATATGAGAGATTCTCACAACTGAAGAATGCAGCACTCAGAAAGGCTCAGGGGTGGTCTCCTCACGTCCACTCTAATTAGCGTCTACTGAAGTGTGGCTGATTCTGCCCTCCTCAGAGGCAGGGGACTCCCGGTAATAGATTCACGAGTTAATTTACTAATTAACTAATGAATTAATTAATTACTGCAGTTGGTATTAACACTTTTGCACATCTAAGCAGTACTCAAACTCAGAGGTAACCAAGCGCGTAGCTAGACATGGAGGGGGAATTGTGGCCAGTCTGTGTGTCTATGGGCTGCAAATTTGGGTTTTTGTAAACGGTGCGTTGTATGTATTTGAATATATTAAGCAGAAGTAGGATGGGACATGCTCTGAATTATATAATATTGTAATTACGTAATAAAAAAACGGATTCTGAGTGCTAATGGGAACCAGAGCAAAGTAAGGGGCACCGGACAAAGGTGTGCTCACTTTAAAATTACAATAGGTTGATAAGATGTATTTGGGCTACCGTGTAAAGGGATTACAACAATATAACGTGGCTCCCACAACTGACTGAGCAATCATTGGGGCCAGGTGCATTAGGCATTGGTCAAACGAGCACAGAGAGTTTCCCTGGAAGGGGACCCCCAAACCCAAGTGAATTGGGCACAAACTCATGTCCACTCTCGCTGAGTATCATAATCTCCCCATAAATACTGCATTCCGAGGGAGCATGACTGGCCTTTATTTGCCAGGTCGAAGCTGGTGCAGATGGGCTGATCAGCAATGCTGGCTCTAGGAATGAGGAATAACGTGACAATAACATGTTACTCCCCATTTTGATACAAATAAAGAAGGTTAGTTTACTAGTTATTTGCAGTTGGGATTTATTGAGCATGCAGTTTAGAGTCCTCTTTGAATCTGAGCCGCACTCATTTTTTGAGGTCTCTCAGAAGTCCTTGGTGAATCTATTTGCTGATAAAGTGAAGTGCTGTCATAGTCAGGGAGACTGACTGTCTCTACTGGACTGTCTCCTGTGATGTGGAATTCTTGAAAGCAGGAGATGTGACGTTCAGCCAACCGCATTCAAATGTTGAATCTCAGCACGTGCAGTGATGTCAGGATACAGTACAGTGGAGAAGTGTGGCTCAGTGGTTAGAGCGGCAGACCCTGATGCAGAGGTCTGGCCCGGACCAGGGTTCAATTCCCGCCTCGGTGGGTCTTGGGCTCAATTTCCCCGGACCCGATAATTCTCGCCTCGGTGCCTATTCTAATCATGGGTCCCACTCTGGAACTCAGGGCAATAGCTTGCTTAATCTCCACAACGGCCCCAAAAGCGCTAGGATGCCTGGCTTCACCTTGGGGGTGCCCAGGAGTGGGCACTTCACAGGGAAAGGCCTGGAAGGGTTCCACAGCAGTATGTGCACAGCGCCTTAGAGACCCTTTCGGGGGTGTGCGGAGCGCTATATAAATGCACTACATTTACATTTACACAGTCTGAGCTACTTTATTAGTGACTGAGTTGCTGGTTAGCCTCCCTTCATCTGCTCCCTCCCTTGATGTCACCTCGTTCTACATCACAACTCTCATATGCAGAGAACGTTTACATGTTAACAGCAGCTCACATCTTCTGCCTTATACATCAACACCATCTCCCCAGATGACAAAACTGATAAAAGAGGTATATAACTTTCACAATAATTAAAGCAATATAGAAGTTGAGAAACAAATCTGTCACAACCACCCTTTTGCATCCCCTTAACTCCCGACTGTGTACGCGAACAACCCAGAGGTAGGGAGGGTCCAGCGTCAAGAAAGAATTAAAAGCGCCAATCTTTTTTTCACTCCTCAGATTGAGGGAGTTTTTACACTATACACTTTTCACACATGGAAGTGAGTGTCAACGAGAAACCAGCAACACCTAATTCAGTGTGGCTACACTCCTCAGAGGGCTTCATTCACCCATAATCACCCACTGCACCAACAATTACTGTTATTCTGCTTAATTATTATGAAGACACAGGCGCTTTGTTCACTGAAAAGGTCCCTACACCACAGTACTATGGCACCCAAGACATAAACACCATTGGTAAAGGCAGCAACTATTTTTAATACACACAAAATGCCTCAAAAGAGTCAGGACCATCATTACCAACTTATAAAATATTGTAAAAATCAGTGGAGGTCCTTTATGCATCATCATATCATGCAATTTTTATTTGCATTTGTGCCAAATATCATTGAAAGCTACGTGTGATTGAATCTGATCCTAGGCACAAAGGGAAGCAACACAATGTGAGCAACTCTAGGTTGAAGTTGAAGTTAATGCCCGCAGACCAACCTTCAACGCCAATGAGGTCCAACCCCCACCACCAGGATCAGACCTCTGAAGGTGCCATTTCTACATCCAGGACCCCTGCTTTCAGTCTTCCTTGCACTTTACCTCCTAGTCTATACCAAATTAAGGTGCAGTGGTTAGTGGTATATTTTAAATTTGTGAGGGGCAAAAGATGGTCCGGTGTCAATTGAGTTGAGATCCAACTTCATGTGGATTACATTCCCCAGAGGTGCTGTCCATGCCCCACCACCCTTGTAGTGTTCTACTGCGAAGTCCCACCATGAGGGTGAATGAAAGGCTCCATTTTCAGTGAGGAAAGCTAACAAAGGCAATGGGCAGAAGAATTGGGGGTTGAGGGGGGGTTCCTCTCTCTCACTGAAAATAACATGATACCATCTTGCTACAGACTAATGGCTGGACCCACACTATTGTTACAGTAAGCAAAGAGGGCGTAATGCAGTGACTTTGCACAACCTCAGCAGTATGTGCAAGTGGCATTTGGCAAGAATCTCTGCCTTTAACAATGTTCCTTAGTATCTGGACATACTTGTGTTTTCCCATACCCACCAACTTGTGCTGATCAAAGGAACTTTTTTCTTTTTCCTTTTGCTGTAGTGTGTGTGTGTGTGTGTGTGTGTGTGTGTGTGTGCGCGCGCGTGCATGTGTGTGTGTGTGTGTGTGTTGGGTGTGTGTGCACATGTGTGCGTGTGTGTGTGTGCATGTGTGTGTGTGTGCATGTGTGTGTGTGCATGTGTGTGTGTGTGTTGGGTGTGTGTGTGTGTGTTGGGTGTGTGTGTGTGTGCGTGTGTTGTGTGGGTGTGTGCTTGCGTGCATGTGTGTGTGTGTTGGGTGTGTGTGTGTGTGCATGTGAGTGTGTGTGTGGGTTGGGTGCATGTGTGTGCATGTGTGTGTGTGTGTTGGGAGTGTGCGTGTGCGTGTGTGTGCGTGCATGTGTGTGTGTGTGTGTGTGTGTGTGTTGGGTGTGTGTGTGTGGGTGTGGCCCTTCTGAAATGAAGTATCCATTTCTTTCCCATCACAAGTATTCTGACATCATCTTTCTTACCACTAATCTATTGGAAGACGCCGGAACACCCATAGTTCATAATAATCATAATAATACGTATCACAATATTCGTCAGTTGTATTATCTCGTATCATCACTCTTATTTCATAATAATAATGGTTATAAAAATAAAAATATGTATTGTTATCATTATTATATTCTTCTGATAACTTTTAATGTCGTTGTTGTCTGTAGTAGCAATATCTCATTCTCTCATAATTCATCGGTTTTGTTTTTATTGCTTTTGGTGCTTTCTTGTTCTTCTTCTTGTTATTAATATAATTATTAGTATTATTAACAGTAGTATTGCTACTAATTATAATAATTAGTATTGCTAATTACTAATTAGATCATCATTATAATAATAATTATTATTACTAATTTCATTATCATTAGTGGTAGTAGTATTATTACCACACAGGGCTGTATCTATATCATGCTTGACTCCAGCTCACCCCAATCCCTCAGCTTGACTTCACACCCCTCCACCTTGAGACACCAAACCCATCAGTAGAGGATGAAAGAACCGCAGGAGCTCTGACATCCACCGCTGCTGCTTCTGCCTGAGATGGAGTGCCCCATTCCAGCCTCTTGCTAAGTTTTATTTCAATAAGCAGACCCATTTTATGCATTGGTGTTTCTTCAATAAAACAGATTTTCCCTCTAACAGCAAGATTTGTCATTCGCCGACGACTGTCAGAAAGTGGTCCGACTGCATGAAGGTGATTATATTTTAAAGCCGGAATCATATCCCTAAAGTATATCAGGCGCGAGGCAAACACTAAACATCCCCTGTGAATCCAATTTAATAGTCTGGGCAGCCCTGACTTTATTTCTCAAACCTCGGAGCTCTTGCAAATGGTATAATACATTTCTATTTCGAAAAGGCTAAACTTCGAATACATCTGTAATGGAAGGCAGCAGGTAGATTAACACCTGGCCTGCGAGGCCCAGGGGTACTCGGGTATGGAAGGGGTGAGTGAGCCTTGGTGCAGATGAAGCTGAGTACAAGACATTTGCATGCTTGTGACTTTGTGAATCTACAGCTTGAGAATTAACGATAAATTGTAATTCACTCTACAAAACGACCAACACTATGGGCCCGATTCACAGAACTAACTTAAGACAAAATCATAAACTTACTACCATTTTGGTATTCACAGAAGGCACTTACTCATTTTGGTATTCACAGAAGGCACTTACTCATTTTGGTATTCACAGAAGTTAGGAGTCCTAACTTTAGGACTCCTAAATGCCTTCTGTGAATACCGAAAGTCTTAAAGTTAGGATTTTTCTCAGTTTAGGAGTCCTAAAGTTAGGAGTCCTAACTTTACTACTCCTAAAATGAGAAAAATCCTAACTTTAAGACTTTCGGTATTCACAGAAGGCATTTAGGAGTCCTAAAGTTAGGAGTCCTCACTTTACTACTCCTAAACTGAGAAAAATCCTAACTTTAAGACTTTCTGTATTCACAGAAGGCATTTAGGAGTCCTAAAGTTAGGAGTCTGTTGATGCTTACAGTGAAACACTGCCTGGTGGTGGTTCCTGAAAAGTCACTTATTTGTAGATAATGTCAATCTCTACAGTGCTTGAGCTCCAGCCACAGATGTACAGACCGACACCCCCTCTGCGATGCAGTTCTATTCTATGCCATTTCCTTGATTTTGCAGACGCTAATCAGCATCCTCATTTGTTTGGTTTTAATAGTCCACCCTCATATCTGAAGTATCTATGCAAATTTGCAAAGATTAGCAAAACATGTATTTACAGAACGATGGTTGTTGTAACAGATATAGGGAAGCTGCATTGGAGAATGTGTCGAAAACTGTTCCAGAAAGTTATACAAAACAATGCTTTCACTGGAGAAAAATATTGAAGGTAATGAGTTCAGAAAAGGTGTTTCAGCAGCTTTGGGGAACTGAGCTACAGCAAGGTCTTTTATGTGAGTGATGAAGGTGATTTCATATATTGGAGGTCAATGCTTGAGAATGCCAGTTTCCTTTTTGTGTAAATTTGCAACATAGGACGTTGAGCATGTCCATGCTCTGGGGTCACGTGGTAAAAAATTGAGTGAGAGAAAGAAAGAGAAGAAAATTGACTCCTAAACAGACAACATACATGGAATGCAGTTGGCCAATCTGAGCTTGACAAACGATTCCAGATGGATCAAATGTTCTTTACAAAGGTTGCAGTGTTATCTGTTCAAACCAGCTAGTAACACCTACGTAATCCCACATTACGGATACTGCCGGGTAGTACTACTGCTTGGTTTTCAGTGGTAATACTAACCCTCGTGATTATCAGTGTTGCTGGGTATGGTTTTGCCAGGTGGTATCACGGCAGCAGGTTAATTCTGGACCCAGGATAACCACTTGCATTTCCAGTCCCAACTAGAAAAGGGCGTAGAATTCGGGTCTCATAGATTTAATGGCAAGTAAGTAGGGTAGTAATACCAACTAGTATTGGTAATATGTTGCAGTATCACCATCACATTTTACCAGCCAGCTCTTGGTGGACCCTTAATTGGCTGACTGGGAGAATAAAGTTGAGTCAAGTGGGTTTTGCAAATCCTATCAGGGTCTAATTCATGTGTGACACTGAAATGGCTGCATGGAAAATCTGTCATTTCACTGTAAACTATTTAAGTATACTATCTTCTAAGACATGGGTGGGCACACACCATTTTCTGACAGTTTAGTGCCAGTGCTACGATTATTCTGGTCGCAAAAAGCAGTCACAATTTTTATTTTTAATTAGTTAGGTTTAATATCAATTACGTTGTTTGCAAATTACTCCGATTGAACAACAACAAAGGGATGGTGGTCTGCAGAACATTTAAAACTTTTTTGTCAGCATATTGTTGTTAAAGAGATGCCCGGTCTGCAGGTGCGGCCCGTGCAGGTAAAAGCGATGGGGCGGGGTTGGGGGGATTCGTCAGACAAACATGAGGGAAAATTGAATAAATAATGAATTTTCTCTCATCGTCGTATGTCGAAATCCCCTACCACCGCCCCCCCCCCCCCCTTCCCCACTGCTCTTACCTGCACGGGCCGCTGCTGCCGGTCTGTAAGATTATGTGGTTGGGTTTTGGGTGCCAGTTATAAAAGAGAATATGAAGAAATATTTTCCTGTGTAACCTGACTGAGATGTGACAGAGGATTTGGCACACTCTAGTAATCACCATGTCTGTAGTGTATAAGGTATAATTGAAAGGAAGGGGAGTGTGTCTGTCATCAAATAAGGTAGCCAATAGGGATGCAGGATTTTCCCATTCTCCACGGACGAGAAAGGCTCCTAGGAAGTTTAGCCAGGTAGCCGAGAAATTTAAAGAAAGATCAGTGGTTTGAAATGCAAGAGGAAATGATTGAGTGCTAGCGATGACGGTGCCCTATTTGTATACACAATATAATATGCATTGACAACACCAGGAGAAAAGGCCTTGGAAGTCCTGCATTAGTTTTTATGCAATGGAAATGAAAATATAGTTTAATCGTATACCTGAAAAATAGTTAATAAAAAACTGGAATGAGATCTGACCAGAAGCCATGGTATTAAGTGCACTAGTTTGAAGGCGGATGTGCACAAGTGACCACAAAAAGCCATCGCTTACAGTGCCATAGGGATAATGTCTGAAGTGGGCTGACCCACTGCCTATTTTGCAGGCTGCAGAAAGTGAAAGTAAAATGAGGACAATTTAAAAGATTAATGGCAAATGTGGGCTGATCTAAATCTCCTCAATGCAGGTATATATGTTACCATTTTTATTTATGATTGTTTTGTATGCATAGATCTGAAAGAGGTTCTTATAACTAATGAGGTTGTGCTGAAGTTCGTCGCCATTGATACTTTCGTGGTGGCTTCTTGCTCTTTTGCCCACTGCTTTTCTTGCACATATCCTGCAGCATATATCTTATAATTAGCTCCATCTATTCATTCTACTCCTTCCTTGCATTTTATGTTTATACGACCAAAATGCTGGTCTAAACAAATTGTGGTAAATCACTGTATGTTTTTTAAAAACCGGTAGAACAACGCTCTCCCTTTTGGGTTTACCTCTTTCCGCTCGAAATGAGCATTATTTAGGGGTTGCCATGGTAGCAGCTGTGACCCCCTGGCTTGCCCCTTGTAACCCCTGGACTTCTTTTGCTAACCCTGGGAATAGAAGTGGCAAAATCAGTGCCTAGAACACAGGGAGAGCTCGTCCTAAAGATGTCGGTTGTGGCTCCACTTTCCTATGTGAGTCAAAGTGAAGGTCAAATGGTGTGTGATGTCACTTCCACTTCCCCTGGCATTTTGGTGGATTGACACCCAGCCCATGCCCCTCTCATTTATCACAACTGCATTTTTTAAGCCGTATGAGTGTAAGAAACAGGGTCACTGAATATGTCAGACAGACTCTATTGGTCATCACTGTCCTATTTTCAGCCACCTAACCACATTTTTTTAATATCCTCCCCTTCTTTGTCTGCTGCAACATAAAGCACGGTTTTCTCGCCCTTTCTGTTCGCGCAAAGCACTTGTGCCAGAAGCAATAAACATGACATTTGTTTGAAGTGCAGAGGTCAGCCATGTTTCGGTTGAATTAGGGAGCTGGCTGCCTGTTTCATGATTCTGTACAGGGTGTAGAGATGTTTAGAGCACGTGCTAGAGTCTTGTATCTGAAGGGAAGCAGCATGAATGTCAATTCACCAAAATGCGAGGAGTAGCAGAATTGACATCATACGCCCTTTTGAGCTTCAATTTCACTCACACACACATGCTTACACATGCACACACATTTACACTTAGATACTCTCTCACATACACACACACTCACCCACCATCATGCGTACACCATACATTCCAAAACATTTTCTTTTACTTACTTCAGCTGCCAGGGACCATCATAGTCCAGCTAATTGCACTCCATATTTTTATTACAATAATAATGAATAACAAAACCTTATTCACAGAAAAGAAGAGAGTGGAGCCCCAACCGACATTCATAAGGGAGAGCTGCCACTCTGTTCCTGGCACTGCTTTTGCCACCTCTGAGGCCCGGGGTTGCAAAGGCGCTGGGGTCACAAGGTGGCAAGCCAAGGGTCGCAGCTCCGACCCCTAAATGATGTCCATGGTAAGCAGATTTGAGCAATTGACAGCACTGCTACCACCTGCCATTACTTGCCCTTTGCAGATTTAGTGTTGGAGGGTCCATGAGTACCACAGGTCAGGCTGAGAATGTAGTAGAATGCAAGGCTATACAGTATTGCGTCCCATCTATCATAGGGACCACATGGTACTATAAAATCTAATAAATAGGTAAAGAGAGTGATGGTCTTAACCGTATGTCTAAAGTTCAAGGGGCATATGTATCAAATACCGTTATTTTGATTCTCAAATAGCGATTTTTAGGGACTCGCTATTTGAGAATCGCAAAACGGGATGTAATAAAAAATGCGCAAATGTTTTGTGATTCCTTGGCATTCCTTAATTGCGATTATCAAATTGCGAATTGCAATTAAGGAATACCTTCCCATTCATTGCTATGGGCTAGGAGGCCCATAGGAATGAATGGGAAGACATTCTCAATTTGTGATTCGCAATTTGAGAATCCCAAAATGAGAATGCAATTTCAAGGGTGCCAGGGTGTCAAAAGGCCACCCTGTTGCACCCCTGAAACATGTATGAGTGCACATGTGGCGCACATACATGCCCTAAGGGCATGTATGTGCGCCACATGGCACTTTGAAAAATGCAAAAAAGTGCATTTTTCAAAGAAATCGCAAATTACCACCAACTTGAGGTTGGTGGTAATTTGCGATTCCTTACGGCCAAATCGCACTTTTCTGTGCTTCATACATTGCATTTAAGGAATCGCAATTTGCGATTTCTTAAATGCAATCGCAAAATAGAGAATCGCTAATTTGCAATTCTCTAATTTGCGATGCCCTTTTGGGATGATACATCCTAAAAGGCCTTTTTCCGTTCGCAGACGGGCCGATTGTGAGAATCGGCCCATTTGCGAATGGGAAAAGGGCTTGATACATATGCCCCCAAATCTTTTGCTAATAATAATGTAAGTAAATGCGTGTTGTCCAAAGGTGACATCTTTAGTAGATACACCTTCCAGTCGCACATTTGTAATCACTAGTAAATACTGTAAGCAAGCAGATACTGTACCTCCCAGAGAAATGCCATGCTTATCAAAGATGCCAAGCAGTCTGACAACTTTCTATGTATTAACTAATTGTACATGTGAGACTGAGCAGTAAAACCTTACCAGGCCTACACAGTGGTTACTGCGGGAGCACATACCTCACCACCAAAGATCCCACATGCCTCTTTGATGAGCCTCCAGGGAGGCTTGACATGGGGAATCCTCAGGTGAGTCTTGACATTGAGAGAGCAAGCGTCAGAATCTGGGAGTAGAGGTCAGCATTGCTTACATGGGCGCCCACACATGTACGTACCCTAAGCATAATGAAGAAGGATGAAGTTGGCCGGCCCCGAGAAGATCCGGTCTGTCTTGTGTCTTCCTTAGATACCTTTTCTTGGTCCTCTTGCTCACTATACTCATTGTTGTGCAACTAAAGTGAACGACGATGGACTGCAGGTTTATTAATATCATACTTCAGACAAATGTATCATGCATTTCTACTGTCCATTTGGCTACAGGTAAAATTGGCGTGACCAAAGGCCATTAACGGCAGGTGAAGGTTTTATCTTCACGGGAAAATTCTGGAAAATGTAAAAACTGCATCACAAAGACTGCAATGCTTTCAAATAGTCCCCAGCCCCTCCAATGCAATGATTGTCCCAACAAATGGGCTGTTTTCAAGCTACGGGATGTCCCGCTTGTGAAGAGCCCAGTGCCAAGGACATTGGACTTGAGTTCAGGAGGAAGAGGTGAGAACATTTTACAAATTGTTGTAAGCAGTACATTTCTCGAGCGTACTCTAGTTGCACCCGCTATGTTGCAGTGATCCAGCTTGGTGCATGTAATTATAATGGCTATTACAGCAAATTGTGAGTGTTAATATTGTAGACTTGATTAGGGTGTAAAGTGTCAAGGAACCAAAAATAGAGAAAGCAAGCCAGAATGCAAGAATGTAGCTCCAGCCACAGCAAAGAATCTATGCCTCCTCAGTGGTATTAGGCACTATATAAATACGCTTTCAATTCAATTAAATTTAGTACAAAGCCACTACCAAGGAAGCAGTTCATCCAACGTAAGAGCAGTTTAAAATCATCTCTGAATTTTGGGACCGAGACTGTACCTCTGACTGTTCCAAAAAATCTCATAAACTGTGCAACTCACTTGGAAATTACTTAATTTATAAAGATCTTGAGACAGACTGTCATTTAAAAGCAAACAGTAACCACATCCCTTCCTAAGCACGCTGAGTCCTACCTCCACTGCTATGCAACCAAAACTGTGCTTGTTCAACTTTCCTTGAAATAAACCTTTGAACTTATCAAGACTATCTGAATTAGTGGATCACAAGCTGGTCCCTGGCCCTCAAATACAATGAAAAAGATTATTTTAAGATCTTCAGCTATTAAAGAGACAAGAGCAATAATTAGTTCATCTCTTTCAACTAGAAAGTATCCAGTAACTAAAGAAACCCTACATCAAGCAAATATGAAAGAAGCAAAGACTTGGTCAATAGGTCCTGGCAAACTACAGACCTACATCAAGTGGAAAGTTTCTGTGGAAGCTCATAGAAGAAGCATTTTTTGACTCATATCTCCAACTTCCTCAACAACAACAACCTCTTGGCACAGAAGATCATCGACTACTACTCCAAAAGACCAAGTGGCACGGGTATACATGGCTCCACCCTTAATTCAATTAAGATATTCCTTAAAGACAGAACACAAAACATCATACTTCCTCGTTTCCACTTGCCACATTCACCCACTGGGTAGGCGCTCAACTATCACCCTCTTCTCTTCAATGTACCTTCCTTATTCCCTGCACTGGTCAATTCATTCAGCCTCTACTACTACAACTATTACCATGATACTCATATACTCAGAATAGGACATGCCAAATATCAGCTAATGTCTACAGGTAGTAGACAACTGTGTGCTTTGTTCCTCAAAAATGGTGATCCTCACCTGTTGAGGATGGCAAAAGTTTGATTCCACCACTGTTTGGGCCAAGAATATTGGACCACCCTCAAACATCTCAATAGAAGTAAAGCATCTGGATATGATCATGGACTTTGACCTCTCACTCCGACTTCCTGTAATGCACTGACCACCCATCGCAGGAATTAAGGCATCCAACGCATTTTACGTCACTGACTAGGTGATCCATGGAATGGCACGCGTTTTCCTACTGTCTAAACTCAGGCTTTTTCGTCAATGCAGGAACCACAAATTAAAAGTGATTCTGCTCTTAAAGATCTCTGCTTTAAAAGCGAAAGCACTTTCTCTGTACAGACTACAAACTCAGGAACACCCCCACCAACTCTAAAATAAATAAGCATAATTGCTAATCAACTAAATTACATCATATTCCTAACATGAAAAATGGGCTACCTTTTGCCTTCTAGGACACTACTGAAGCACACCCTTGAACTTCAAGCAAAGAATCAATGCATATCACTTAAAGAAAACACTCTTCCAGAGGGACATCTTAAGGATTTGGGGGGGCCGGGCCAAATATATTTAGGGGGCCCCTGTTTGGTACAGCTTTAAATTTATGATCCAATTTTAGCTCTTTCGAGAACTCTTGGCTAGGTCCCTGACTGTGCACCAGGAACACTCTTCCGAATTCTAAATGTGTTTACATCTAATAATCAGGGATAGTTATGTGTATTTTCAATATTGTAACACAGCAGCAGCTCACCAATATAATTGCAAACAATCTCTGTGACACCGTACCATTTCTCATATGTGAGGCCCTGTTCTGATCTAAAAGAACTTTTTTTATGGATGTTGCATGAAACATAATCACAACATTTCTCTGCACCATGTCTGTACCGGACTCACACTCATCACCTACACAAAAAAAAAAAAAAAGGAAAACAGTATTTAAAACAATCTGTTTAAGAAACATTCAAAGTCATTAGGGCAAGACTCTGCAGAACAAAGCTGGTTCTGTCAGGGGGTCCCCTGCAAGTCTGGGGCCCTGGGCCACAGCGCACTTTGCCCATGCATTAAAACGTCTCTGCTCTTCCGTCCAAGTGCACCGAACTGGGTGGATTCTTGCACTTCCAAGTCAAGGGCATTTTAAGACTTAGAAGGGGGCAATAAAGTGCTATATAAATGCCACTGCAGTACAACATAAAGTCAAACCAAAGATGCTGTTCATTGGCTAACTCAAGTAGAGTTGAAATGTACACGCAAAGTTTTAGCTCTGATTTGAAATTGTGGGTAAAGAGGCCCTTTATAGTGCTTTATACTTCAAAGTTTAGTACTGAGTTACTACAGATCCCATAGTTTCAATGGGGCCAGCAGCTCCTGTAGGGATCCACGCAGAATTATTGAGGCCCTCCGAATTTAGAGATCATCATAATATTGTAATAAATAGTACACATTTGTAATAATGTAATCACCACCAATAATTATAAATGTACCGAAATGTAGAGATAAATGGGGAATAAACAGAAACAGTTTTTCAGTCTCCCCTTTCATATGTATTGGTGCACAATCAGCCCCAGATATGACTCTTGCTGATGGGCATGGATTTCCTTAGCATAAAAGTGGTATTACTCGCTGGAGCAGCATTCTACTAGCTGGTGAATATGGAAGATAACGTTTTAGTAACTAACATGATTTCCTATTTTATTTAGAAAAGTTTTACTGCTAGAAATAATTGAAATCAATTGTCAACCATGAATAATATTTAATGTAAATTACATGACAGAATTCTTATAATTGATTCATGTTTACTCTGACTGTTGATATTTTTTGCATATCTGTTGTACAGATGTATGTTTGCGGTACTATCATAGTGTGAACCGAGCCAAACTAAACTGGAGTGCAGGACAGGGTCAAAGAAAAAGATGCCGTCAATTCATGATTGGATGGGTGGCTGGGTTGTGAGAACATGAGTGGACTGTTACTGCGCTAGGGTGTGGTGTTATTTAAAGAGGAGTGTGTCTTCAGTATAGAGTTGGAGTGTTCCTGGTCGATATAGAGATGTTGTTCCATATCACAGATGCAAAGAAGGAGAAGGCATGTTGTCTTGTTGACTCTTCCTTTTTGCCACTTCTTCATTTTCAGTGTGATTCTATCCTGGCTGCGGTTAGGCCAAAAGCCTCCAGAGGTGATAGAATGCCATCCAGATATGGTGGAGGTAATTGTAATTGTAAAAATCACTTGTATAGCGCATGGCTACCCGTAGGCATCCCAGCGCTTTTGGCAAAAAGTGAGCCCAGGGCTAGTTCGCATTACATTATTTTAACACACTAAATTCTGGGGAATAAAAAGGTTTTAAGTTTCTTCCTAAACTGAAGGAAGGTATGTTCCTGCCTCAAATAACCCGGGAGGGTATTCCATTCTCTTGCTGCTTGCAAAGAGAAGAGGTACCAGTTGAGGTGACGTCCCAGATGAGTCAGCTGTTTTAGAAGATGATGTAGGCCAGCAGAGGGTGGCCAGAGGAGCACCATCTCGCTTGGGGTAACGAGGTCATACGTCTTCAGTTCCTGGATGACCCATGTTGAAGAAAATGTAAAGCAATTGAGTAACTTAGATATGAGATTCAAAAAGATCTTTAAACGCTAAGGGAGTAATCGGCTTGCAGCCGTGAAAGACGTATTCCAGCTGTTTTGCAAAAAGGTGGTCTATGCTGAGTCTGGGAAGATGTTGAATAGATCTTTGCCAATATCCAATGAAAGAGTGTGAGGGCTTGAGCTGCTGGTCTGTAGCCATTTCTTGGAATAGTTTCACATTCTTTAGTTCAGAGAACCGGGAATAAGGCATTCTTGGTTTTCCGGGTGATCTGTTCCCTATGGCTGGTGTTGGTGTCCAGGATGGATCAGAGTGACTCGGTGTGGGTGAAAGTTGGGGTTTGGTTCTGCCAAAGTTCATCCATTAAGAATTATGTTTATGGCGTGGATTTTTAAACTGAATAAACGTTAAACATTAAAAACAAAGATTTTGTGTATCCTGATGATGACCCATAGGTTTCTTGCCTGCTAATGGTCGAAACATGGATTTTATGAATGGATAAATTACTATTTGAACTATAGACAGGCTCCAACTGATGAAAAACAACAACTGCATTTTATTTTGTTTGTAGAGATATGGTCACCTCACCACTTATGACTGTGCAATCATATCAGCATCCTTTAAAAATTACATTTTTGCACAGCAGGAGTTGTACTGCATTGCCAACATTGTGTCCTGTATGAAAACACATTCCCTTTTGTCACGATATAGTGTGTCTGAGAATGACTTGGTTTGACTAAATTTACTGTTCGAGTTTTACTGTAATCGAAAATTGTTCATATCTTTTTGGTTGATTCTATCGTTTTGAGAAACTCGCATGCCCTGGTTGACCTTTTGTTCACAAGATAGTCCTGTTATTGATCATTTTTTATCAATGTGCCAGAGCTGTCCTATCTGCAGGAGTCTATCGGCAATGCAGTGCAATGGAGAATATGCTCATCGCAGAAACAGGGTGATTCTTCAATTTTTCATCTTTTATCCTTTTCAGCAAGTCCTCCAACCCACTAATAACAAGCTTTGGCAAAGCAAATAGGTTTAGCATTAATCTGCTAAGGCATGCTAAAGACTGAAATCAGACCCACTGGCTTTGCCAATGCTAGTTTTATATGAATGTCTTGTCTTGCGACAACTCAATTCGCTGGAAATGCTCAAATGTCTAACACTTCTGACCAGTATGACACATGCAGAGATCCTTTAAAGATTCCCGCTTAGTTTTGCAGTAACGTGAAGTATCTAAAATCGATGGTTTTGGTCTTTGCTTGGGAGGGAAGAATTGAAATGACCACTTGTAATGTATTTATGGGCTTGTTCCCTGAAGTGGGTGAACACTGTTGTCTGAAAAGTCAGCCTTTTAATTTCTTGCATGAGATTGCATGAACAGAGTCATGAAGTAGGTCCATTAGTACTGTGGCAATGTTGTGCATCAGTCTATCAGTGACGTGACAATGAGGAGGTGAGGTGGGGTTGATAGGGAGAGCAGGGCTGCGGCTATGTTCCTAGGAGAAATTAGTGAATATGGATTTGTTGAATTAAGGGGTTAGCAGAGGTGCAATGTGGTTGACAAAAGAGGGTGATACTGAAAGCCAGAGTGCTGCCAGGTTAGGGTGTGGTGTGGTGTAGTAAAGTGTTGTGTGGTGTTCATTGTTCTCTGATAGTAAACCAGCTATCTGAAAGAGTTGTCTGGCACAACCATCTTTACATTTTTGCTACCTATTTAAGGCACCCAGCATGAGTATAAAACCTGGGATTTAGCTTATGTAGGAGATGCAGGGATCTCGAAGTAGATGTTTTTGTCCAAAGAGATACTACTTACTATTAGCAGTGGCGCTGGAGGAGTGTCGCCCCACTGCTCTGCAGCAGTGAAATGAAGGAAAAACAAAAAGGATAACTTGAGGTTATTATAAAAAAAAATTGTCCTGCTGTGGCAGCTTTGCAGGGCGGGCGGGCTGCACTGAAGACAGGAGCAAGGGGAGGAGTGGTGAGCACATTTTGAAAGTGTGCATGACTGTTTGGCCGGCCCGCACAGGCCAGCCAAACATTCATGCGCACTTTGCATGGTCTCCACCCAGTGAACCAGGGTGCTCAGACCAATCAAAACGCTGCATTGTAGCATTATGATTGGCTTAGGGGAGTCTGGAGGTGCTTCCTGTTCCGACTGTCCAGCGGGACGAGGAAGAGAGATGGATGTGAGATGCGGCAGTAAGGTCAGTTTACTTTCTTATCATTTTCAATCCCCTTACACCTCCGTCCCCACCCCGCCACACCCGATCTGTGCCTGCCACTACTGCCTATTAGTCACACAATGTTTTTGGTCTGTGGTGGCTTTTCTGACAGCTGGAGTGTTCATTTACTAGACCACTAGAACATGGACGGAGTAGGACACAGCTGCCTCTTGGATGTATGTCACGTTGGGTGATATTCCAGGGGATCAACTTTACCATAATAATAATAGTAATAATATTAATTATTATTATTATTATTTTATGAAGGGAAAAAACGTAAAAAATCAAAATACAATATATAAGATAGAGGAAAACTTTATACTATTTTGATATTTGTGAAGTGCATGGGCACTGGCTATGGTTTCATTTTACTAGGATGACAGATCAGCAAGAAGAAAACCCAGTTCTCATTTTAGTTTTTTTAAGCCACATTTGTAATTGTGCTCGGTGACCTCCCTAAGCAGGCCTTAGAATGGCACAACTCAACTGTAATAAACTATTACAGTTTAGCTACTCCCATTTGTTATCACAGGCAACCAGAGACGTCACAACTCGACTACATTAATGAAATTAGAGATGGGCTTTTATACTGGGATTGCAGACTCAGCCGCAACGTAATATAATTCTGCCACTTACATCAAACACATTTCAAACAGCAGTTCCTACCTCATTTAGGAGCTGAATAGTAGCATGTCTTATGCCTCAAAGTCCCACTGCAGTCTCAGGAAGAAACCCAGCCTTGGCTAATATTGCATATGCATCTCTGCACGCGCCCTTGTGGACGCTTGCACGTGGCTCGCTTTCGCTGCCTTATAATTCCCCATTGCCAGCCGTGCTTCATGATCACGCATGCATTACCATGTAATTATTGCTCTGTTTAAAAGTGTTTTCATTGCAAGTCTCCCTTCCCCTCAAAACAAGTGTGGCTGGATTTATTACCCATGGATCCCTGGGGTGCAGGGCCAACACCACCAACGGAACTTAATTTGCATTTGATTAAAAATAGAATAGCAGCCTCTGACGTACACTGCGAATGCTGTCCTTAGCAATGTAAGTAAATTTAAGAGGGATGGTGGTGCTTACTAATGTAAACATAATGACAAATCTGATTAGGCAAGGATACAGAAGAGGCAATCAGGGCCGGACTGGGAACTCAAACCAGCCCTGACAATTTTGTCGGACCAGTCCCCCGAGGTGGGGCAGTTGGGGGGGGTGTAAGTGTGAAGCACTGCTGCTTTTGTTACTGGGGGGGGGGGGGCGATATTGCATCACCTCTGCAAACCCGGCCCCCAGTATCAAAACTAATCCCACCACTGCAAAACCAGCCCTCACCCTTCCAGCCTCCCGGGGAAATGCCCGATGACTGGTACGGCCAGTCCTGCCCTGCAGGCAGTGTATCAATGCGGCGTATCAGAACAGTTTGAGAATGAACAAGAAGTGTATTTGATGCTAAGTTCTGGAATATCTGTCCCTTTAAGGGCATTCAATTAGTATCATGTGAAAATAGAGACTAGAAAGACCTCTTTTATGAAAAAAAACTTGGCCAATCTTTCTGGATCCAAATGATCAGGAGATAAAACCTTCCCCGGGAAATACTGTACCAACTCTGTATTTGTTTCCCGGTAGTTATAACTGTCAGGTCAGAGTAAAGTTTGCACCAGACTCAGAAACTGAAAACAGACACAAACACCGTGAGTGCCAGAACCCAGATTTAAAGGGACACCCTGAGTGAGGAACATAGACACAAAAACATGGACTGACAAAATCTTACCCATACATAGGTATCTTCTAATTAGACATAGAGAATAATAGTTAATTAACAAAGTCCTCAAAATTGTGGGGCTGAGTTTGACTGGACTCAAGTGCAAAAGATTTGAAGATAGATTTATCTTTTTAGAAAATATTATCTTTTTTTTAGTTCATGCCCGTATTTAGAATGCTGCAAGTAAACAGACATGTGAAAAGTTAGTTTAGTAATCAGATTGCTAGACATTTTTTCCACGCCCGTGCAATTACAATAACATGCATTTCCGGTCATTCCCAGGAGATGAAGCAGCAACATTGACAGAAGACCTGGCAAAACCATGCATCTTCCTGAGACTAAGACAAATGATTCCGGCAGATTTTTGCAGAGACAGCTACTGAGACGTAAGCAGCATTTTAACTGATTTCACATTTTTAGATTTCGGCTGCACAGCACTTGCGCTGTGTTTGCAAAATCTCTTGTAAATAAAAAGAAATCTTAAACGGGACTTACTTACCTTTACTTACCATTGGTTGGCTCCCATGTCACTCTCCATTCCAGTCTTCCTATTGGTCTGCATCTCCTCCAGGGCTCCTGCCTCCTCTGTGCTTCAAGTCAAATCTTCGTACGTGGAGCGTGGAGCAAGTACTCCTTCCTTTGCCCAGTGTCCTTACAGTTGCCACAGGCTCCTGCAGGTACTCTCTTGTACTTACTTTTTGGCACAACGCCCCGCTTCTTCTCTTTAAAAAAAAATGTTCGTGCTGGCTTATATTTTACTTTTCCCTCCCCGTTTTCTTTAACCTACTCAACTTTTCAGCGCGAGCCTCGGCCCGCCTCCCCTCTCTAACCTTTTTTTCAACCAGGCCTATATTTTACTTTTTGCTGCTCCCCCTCCCCCCTTCTCTTCACCCCACTCATTTTTGTTTTGCAGATTATATGGAGTAAACTCGTCCTTAAGGTATTTGAGCACTTTACTTGAGCACCAGTTACATAATGCAAGGTCATACTCATTCGGTTTCTTAGGCACATGGAGATTTAGTGATTTGCCTAGAAACTCAGGATGTTGAGCCGACATCAGCTCTCGAACCTGGTTCGCAGTCAGCAGCTCTGCGCCTTATACCACATCCTCTTCCCAGAGGAGAGGGCTGTTTTACTTTTCCACGAGCACTCCTCTCTCTTTCTCTTTCTGCAGTTCTATATTTTACTTTTATTTCTGCCGGGGAGAAAACGTGTGCCAGTCGGTGTGCAGGGGGTCACCGCTGGTGTGCTCTGCAGACTGTGGGAAGGGATGTGCAATGACTCGACCACCACTGACTGCGACATATCGCTTTTTTTTTCAATTGAAGCCATGTTGCACAAAAACTCAACTGCTGTGCAACAGTTAAAAAAAATGACAAAAGCCAATCGATTTTTCATAGGCAAAACCTACTGGCTTTGCCAATGCTTGTTCTGTAAACAGGCCCTGCAATGGTATCACCTGCTCAGCCTTTTTCACAGTAATTGATGGCTCAAATGATATGCAGAGATTGTGGGCCTTATCTTAAATTGAACATGTGTATTAAGAGTGCATCGATGTCAAAGGCACTCTAAATGTGGTGGAAAGGAAATCCATCACCATTTGGTGGATGTCCGGCAGTGCCAGACTGTAAACAAGGCCCAGGCTGTGCTTAATTTGAAACGGGGGTTGCCGGTGGTGCCCACTGGCACTCATTTTTAGGGACCGACACTTATTTTTAAGACATTTTCTCGAAAGCAAGAGATGAAAAACACACAAAAGGAAAGAAGGAGGAAGAGAAAGAGGAAAGATTGTGGCGAAGGGAGAAAGCAGGGACTAGCAAGAGTGAGATAAAGGGGTAGGTCCTGATATTCCACACACTGACATTTAAAAGCACTAGCGGACCACTTCTGAGCAGCACTTTGGGCACCAGCACTCATGTTGTGTCATGCACTCATTGAAACCAATTCTAAAGTCGCTTATTTTGCTCTATTCAATCCGGTGCACCGTGTTCAGAGACCTCCTCGGTGATTTTTTCTTTCTATTACACTTATTAGTAACAACTAGCTTACTTCCTAACAGTTCCAATTTTAGTAGTTATCTGCACACAAAAAATAAATAATTTCCCAGAACAGAAATAGCCGACAACCCATCCACAAAAAAGACCTGGCTTCTCTGGATCTCAGAATCCACATTTGTGAGTGGTTTTCAATGTTTACTTTTTCCTCACCAGAGACTCTTGAACTCTTTGAAAATTCTTGCTGTCTGGTTGAAAGTGGAACCACACAAACACTTTCACTGAATGATAGTACACCGCACAGTCACCACTATATATTACTCTCCCTGAATTGAGTGGTGTAACACAAAATGATGGCACCTCCCTGCAGAATGTGATGAGGGGCCGATGAGCCTCCCATATCTCACAGATATTCATTGGTCTTGAGCTCATGGGGGCCCTCTGTAGGGTAGGGGTCTACCGGAAGGGTTGCCCGCCACCCCCCTAACACCACAGGGGCAGCATGAGCCCGCGTTACTCCCCTCTCTGAATATGCAAGAAGATCCTGTAGCTGATTTCCAGGTTTTCAGGGGGCAGACAACCTGCCACCCCACCAGGATGAGTGAAGCCTTCAATCCCCTGCAGGATCCCCTGCCAGATTTGGAGATTCCTGCTTCCCTAAGGGGGATCTCTGTACCTACAATTCATGTCCATTTCAGCAGATTCTGTGTGGGCACAGATGAACGCTCAATGGGCACCATGTGTTTTACCCACTCAGCATTTTTTTTTTTTTTTTTTGCGCAAACCAGGAATTAGTTTGAGAAAAACACAAAGCAATCTCCTTGATGCACAGGAAATTTTTCTGTGCACATCAGGCCATTGTTTGTTTTCTCTGCCAGATCACCCAAGCCTCTAATGGTGGACCTGGGAAGGGAGAATATGTGGCGGTGACTCCTTATATTAGGGGTGGTTCTACCAATGCTATCCTCCAGTTACTTGACAGATGGGATGCCATGTGGATTTCTGTTGGCAACTGGCAGTGAAGGGCAGTGAAAACTAACCTCTAATTCCGACCATCTAAATTAGGTGGGTGGGATTACAAGTCTGCCTCCGACGGCCCTTACTCTACAGGGCCGTCAGGGGGTTTAATCTTGGAAAAGATGAAGAAGTCTGCTATTATTAAACCGAAGATCCACAGGTGGATGATTATGTTGGTGGTAAGCATCCTCCATCACCATTGCGATGGTGTATGCTTACCACCAACATATAAATCGGGGGCTTAATCCCCTCTAGATGTTTGCAGGCTTGATATAGAGCACCTGACTCATTTTTCTTTGATATAAGGTGGCAGCATGCCGGGAGCCTAATTCTTAAGGCAGGGCAGGCCTCTTTAAAAAGTGCAGAAATGTAGGCGTGCCCCAACAACCTGGATGTATTTCTGCATTTTCACCTTTTTCACAGTCCCCAAGTGCTGCGAAGGAACAACTGTGATTTTCATTTTTTTTTTCCATTTGGCTTTCAGCCCTAAGTACACGCCTGTCGACTATTTATATGGTTAGTCGAAATGTGCATTTGCATTCTCATTTCACTTTTTTTGCACCACCCTAGCTTCGCTACTTCCTACCTTTTTCAGATTAAAATTTACAAGTGCACTTATTGTCGAAAATGCATTGCAAATGTAGATTGACTGTCTATCCATTCACCATATTTGCAATTGGCACTCAAAATGCACTCCTTAAGGGGCACATGTTTCTCCCTCCTATCCGTACTCACAAATTTAGAAGATCTGGGCATCTGGCGGAGTTTCCAAACTTGTCACAGCAATTTGTGTCCACAAATCTCCCCACACCTTTATTCTGCGTTACAAAATTAGTTGCTCATTGGAGCAGATTATGCTTTGTGCATCAGTCGCTTGCGTGCACAAAATCTTTGGATAATTGACCATTCAGAGAATTTCAGCAAGTCCTGGATTCTGAACCACAGGTTTGATCATGTAGTTCCCATTACATTTGCAAAGCGGAGAGTTGTGCATGGCACTGAATGATACACATGTAAAAATAAGGGTACAGGCAAAGCTCTACACCCTTACAGGATATCAGGAGGGGTCAGAACAGCATTGAAATACAAGTGTCCCATGAAACGCAGCTCAGTGACCTGTTCAAAGGGGCCTTTTGACAGCCTGCACAGGGCAGCACAGGCTTAGCATTTAAATATATGCCTGGAGCAAAAACATTGGGCCCGATTTACAAAGGTAAACTGAGACGAAAGTCTAACTTTACGACTTTCGGTTCACACAAAGGGCATTTACGAGTAGTAAAGTTAGACTTTTGTCTTAGTTAAACTTAAGTTTTGGTCTTAAGTTTAACTGAGACCAAAGGTCCTGGTCTCTGTTAAACTTAAGACCAAAACTTTGTGAATACTCAAAGTCGTAAAGTTAGACTTTCATCTCGGTTTAACTTTGTGAATCGGGCCAAGAGTATTTAGAGCGCTCGATCACTCAAACAAGAGCATCCAGGCGCTAGCCCAATCATCAAACCTCAGACAGAAAGTGCGAATGCAGAACAAAGAAATAAGCAGAAGAAAGAAATAATTGTATGAAAGATATAAATCCTTCTCCCCACCACATTAAGGAGTGGTACAAAGTGTCTGCATCTGGAAGAACCAGGTCCTCAAAGTCTACTTGAAACTAACTTCATTCTTAAGTAAAGATACAAGAAAGACAGTCACCCAGGCCCTCGTCAGCAGCAGACTCGACTACGGAAACGCCCTCTACGCGGGAGCCCCGACCAAGCTCACAAATCGACTGCAACGCATCAAAAACGCCTCGGCACGACTGATCCTCGACGTACCACGCCACAGCCACATCACCCCCCACCTGAGAAACCTGCACTGGCTCCCCATTAACAAGAGGATATCCTTCAAGCTCCTCATCCACGCACACAAGGCACTCCACAAGACCGGCCCTGCCTACCTCAACAGTTGTCTCTCCTTCTACATTCCCAACCGCCAGCTACGCTCCGCCGACCTCTCACTAGCCACCGTTCCGTGCATCCGATGAACTTCCACCGGCGGGAGATCCTTCTCCCACCTTGCCGCCAAAATATGGAACACCCTCCCACTGAGCCTACGACAGACCCAAGACCTGCTGACCTTCAGGAGGCTACTCAAGAACTGGCTGTTCGATCAGTAGCGCCCCCACCCCGCGCCTTGAGACCCTCGCGGGTATGTAGTGCGCTTTACAAATGTATTGATTGATTGATTGATTGATTGATTGATTGATTGAAGTATAGGAAGAGGACCTGGGAGTTGGTTCCAAGCTTTCATTCCTAAAACCATGATAGATTTGTCTCCTCGAGACTTAAGCTTAAATGAGGGAGGTTTTAACAAATTAGCGTTGGACGATCTGAGGCCCTCTGAGTCCTATAATGGCAAAACCTGTCAGTTAGATATTTATAATGTAAAGAGAAGGGCACTTGCGCAGTATCAGTTTTTCGGTAACAAAAGGGGCATGCTTTCTACTATGAATTCATATTCTCTTACTCTATTCAATCTATTCTTAAATATCTAGCATTTTTTAATGTTCTCAGATAAGTAAACATGAATCCCAAAGGAATTATTTTAGCTGTATTTTGAGTTTTTTGTCGCCCTTAAGGTGCAAATACCCCATTTGGAAGCAGTCATACCTTTCTTTCGCCCGAATAGATGAGTTCAAATATAGTATGGTGCCATTATTTTCGAGACCACACAGATTCCTCCTTAGCATTAGAAAAGTTGAAGAAGGAACTTAAATGGTAGAAATTTTGAATGTTCTATATCATGTTCAGCATCAATGCATTTAGCGTGCAGGACTATCACATTAAAAATTGCAGATGCACTAATCACTGGTTAGAGTACAGTACAACGTGATCCGATAATTCTTCTTAATGAGCACTTGCGTAGCTTTGGTGATCTAATGTAGAAAAAATATATCACAGCCAACAACTTCACTTAGGACAGAGCACAGCCACATAAGGCTGCAATTAATGACATTTTCCCATCTTTCATCTGCACAGGAAGTGACATTGTTGCATTTCCCATCATTCATCTGGACAGCAAATAACATCACATGTTTTTCCATGATTCGTTTGCACAGGAAGTCTCATCTCGCTATTTCAATCCAATCTTCACAGCTGTCCATCACCGACGCATCCCCATCATAGGGTGGGCACAGCCTTTTTTGGTTTTCTCAGCACCTCTTTGCTGTGCACGGATTGCATATTTTCTCTGATATTACTGTCCAACATGGCACTGCCAGGAAAATGATGTAAGCCATTGGGGGTGTGCGCCCTAATCAGCATGCGCTTGTATTGCGTACCCTGACAACAGGCTGCACTTCTGGTGGTCCCAGGAAGGGAAGACCATAATCTGCAACTGAAAGCCATCACCTAAATATCCTTTCAAGTGATTTATTTCATTCTACCAATAGATTAGCATCCTATCAAAGAATACAAAAATCGAGCTTTTGTGAACATGCGCACCTGAGTAAGATTGCTTATAAACTTTCTCGGTGCTGGTAGCTAAGGGAACTGAGTTTCAGATCGGTACAAGCACTGGCAAAGCCAATACGTTTCTCCTTTGAGCGTCTTAGCTACTGGCAGTGCCAATTCTAGCTTGCATTGGGATAGGGTTCAAAATGGCTATCAGTCAAGAAGATGCATGCACACACACATGACCACATTGGCGGCCATCTTAGGATGGGCTTTCTAATTAAGAAAACTCATTCCTAGGTGCTCATGCACCATGATGCACCGGTGGCTATTTTGGCTTTTTGCATTTATGGTGCCAACATAGCTGATGTCAATTTCAGAATGGAAAATGAACAAATAAAATAAAGTACATAGGAATATATAAATTAGGAGGTGATAGGCCCATAAGCACTTTTCAGCTGCTTGTCCATCAGAACAAAAACAAGAAAATGCAATCAATTTGGAGCAGGGCTTGTAGAAGGACAGGGGAGAGGGCTGCGGATCACTGGAGAGTTATAGATGGGGCAGCTGATGGCATGGCAGCAATCTGTAGCTGTCAGATCTTGTACTAGCAATATGTGGGTGAAATATATTTAAAAAATAATGAAGCAGAGGGTGAGGTGAAGTAGGTAAGTAAAGAAAGGGCTGCGGAGGGGATGGTGTTGGTAAAGGAAACAGGTGCTATGAAAATTATAATGGTTTAAAGTAACTATATAACTGCAGTTTTATTAAACCAAGGGGGAGAATATTAAACTAAACAAGCAGACAAGTAAGAGAGGGGAAAACATAGGGAATTGAACGTTTTAAAAAAAAAAAAGTAGCTCTCTGATTGTAAGCGGTGGGTGGAAGAATGCGATGAACATGGTACAACAGCTATGCTCCAGGGGAGGGACAAACACAAGGAGAGGAAAGAAAGCTATCAACCAACATGTAAGCGAGATTGACAACAAATCCAACTAGCGATAAGCAATGAACAGACCCAAAGTCCACTCGAAGTATTGGTGCTGTACGCAATGAGTCTTCAATGAAAAACAGATATAGGAGGCTATCCGTAGGGGAGACCAAATAAAGTGCGTTGCTCTAGATCATGCCAGACCTGCCACCTCACATGGTACCACCGTGAGACACACAACATCAGCTCCCTTCACATAATCACCTGGTGAGGAGCCTATATCTCATATCGTACGGAAAATGAGCTGAAAACCAAGGTAAACAGTGAATTTCCAAACCTTTCAGGAGGGTTTGAACTGCTGACGTCCATTAAGGGGTGTGGAAATAGCACAGGACATTGACACCAGCCTCAGCAAAGCTCAGCAATTTTCTTTTTTTGTAAACAGGCGGAGGGAGTTTGGTGGCGGAGCGCGATCAAAAGTATCTCTTAAGTACATCTGGGCACAGGGTCCCATCCCCTCCAAGGCTTCACCACCTCCTCACACTGGGAAATGCCTGTTTTAGTTGGCAGGTCTGATTTTGTGATGTGATCCATCGGAACGTCTGGTTTTTGACGCGCGATCAGTTAGCGCCACAGCTGAGATAAACAGCTAGCACACCACGAGGCGCTTCCATGTGCCCTCCTTATCACTCACCCACGTCCAGAAATGCTCCTCCCTCACCCTGGTGAAGATGACATTTTTGCATTGCGCCCTCCTACATAAAACGCCTCTAGGTGCTGGGGACCAAGGTGCCTGTATCTAACCAGGAAGGACAGATCAGTGCCACCAGTAGCGCCGGGGCTGGCCCAGCATGTCTGAACTCCGCGAATCCTTATCAGGCAGTTATTAATTCGGTTCCCTCTGCGCTGTAATTAGAAGGCGGAGCAGACAGAGACAGCGCGTTTGAAGTGACATTTCCATTAAAGCGCCAAGCTCTGCTCCCCAGCCGCGCCCCTCTCGCTGCATTCAGAGGGGGCCCGGGGCTGGTCGCTTTCACCGAGCGCCAAGTCCTTGCAGGGCTCCGAGCTATCATGGCGGACGTATAAAAACACAGACAAAATGTCAAGCGTGACTCAAATGGCAGCGCGGATCCCCGGGGACGGCTTATCCAACTCCCGGGGGCCGCCTCAGCACTGCTTCCTGCCTTCACTGGGGCCTCTTGGGGAAGAATTATCAGACTGCATCCAGCTCTGGGAGAACGTAATTAATCCTATTACTGCGTCTCTGACATTCGCACTGTTCCTGTGGATGGGTTTGAGGCCGCGCGGGCTGGGGTAGAGTCAGTCATCGGATAAACGGTCTCCCCAGGGGTTCAGAAGCATCGGCCTGTAAGGGAGACCCCAGGTTTCCCAGGTTCACATCTATTTTTATCAGCGGAGTCTTACCGCACACTGCAAACCACCAATTATTATAAGCGAGGAGTGAATATTTGATACTCAGTGCGCTGAGCTCTTCCGTCACTGAGACACTAAAAGGCTGTGGTATGTGACTTCTTTGTCGGTGGGACGCTAGAAGGGTCTGGGGTCTGGATATTGCATTACATTGTGATGAACGCTGAGCTATTAGATCACTGAAACACTGCAAAGCTTTGGCTATGACATGACATCATTAGCGGCGCCGAGTGCTTAAGTCACAGAGACAATTCAAGGCTTAGACTGAGGCAATATTTCGTATGGGGCACTGAGTGATTAGGTCACTGAGACATTGCAAGGGTTTGGCTACGGCCTTAGACCATTTGTGTCACTGAGTCCTTTTGGTCACTGAGACATTTCATGGCTTTGGCTACAGCATTACATCATTAGAGGCAGAGTCCTTGGGTCACTGAGACATTTCATGGCTTTGGCTACAGCATTACATCATTAGAGGCAGAGTCCTTGGGTCACTGAGACATTTCATGGCTTTGACTACAGCATTACATCATTAGAGGCAGAGTTCTTGTGTCACTGAGACATTTCATCGCTTTGGCTACGGCATTACATCATTTGAGACACCAAGTGCTTAGGTTATTGAGACATTTCATGGCTTTGACTACAGCATTACATCATTAGAGGCAGAGTCCTTGGGCCACTGAGACATGTCATGGCTTTGGCTACAGCATTACATCATTAGAGGCAGAGTCCTTGCGTAACTGAGACATTTCATGGTTTTGGCTATAGCATTACATCATTTGAGATACCGAGTGCTTAGGTCGCTGAGACATTTCATGGCTTTGGCTACACCATTACATCATTAGAGGCAGAGTCCTTGGGTCACTGAGATATTTCATGGCTTTGGCTACAGCATTACATCATTAGAGGCAGAGTCCTTGGGTCACTGAGACATTTCATGGCTTTGGCTACAACATTACATCATTGGAGACACCGAGTGCTTAGGTCACTGAGACATTTCATGGCTTTGGCAACAGCATTACATCATTAGAGGCAGAGTCCTTGGGCCACTGAGACATTTCATGGCTTTGACTACGGCATTAGATCATTAGAGGCACAGAGTGCTTATGTCCATGAGACATTTCATGGCTTTGACTACGGCATTATATCCAGGGCCGGCTCTAGGGCAGTGCGACTGGTGCGGCTGCACTGGGTGCTGACCTGTGGAGGGGGTGCTGACTCAGGTGGGAGTGCTGTGTTTAGCAATAACTTATGATTAGAAAGATGAGGGGCACTTTTGCCCGGTGGTAGTGAGAGAATCAGAGGAGGCGGTCATGGGGCGTGGGGGTACCAAAAATGATTATTGCACCGAGCACCACCAGTGCTAAAGCCGGTCCTGATTACATCATTAGAGACTGGATGTGAAGAGAGGGGTGGGTGGAACAAGGGGTCTATGGTGCAAAGAGAGATTGGATGTGACAAAAGAAGGAGCATTCACTAGAAGTCTATGGTGCACAGAGAGTGTGATTGTGCAAAGAGGAAGGATGCAACCAAGGCACTATGGTGCAAAGAGAGATTGGATTTTCAAAGGGGAATTGGATAAAACGAGAGGTTTTATGGCACAAAGAGAGCTTGAATGTGCAAAGACTAGTGGGTGTAGCAAGATGTCTTTGATGCAAAGAGTGCTTAAATGTGCAAACAGGAAGGATGCAACCAGAGGTCCATGGGGCAAAGAGAGCTTGAATGTGCAAACAGGAGGGGCTCAACATGAGGTCTTTGGTGCACAGATAGCTTGACTGTGCAAACAGGAGGGACTCAACAAGAGGTTGATGGTGCAAAGAGATCTTGAATGTGCAAACGGGAGGGATGCAATGAGAGGTCCATGGGGTAAAGTGAGCTTGAATGTGCAAACAGGAGGGGCTCAACAAGAGGTCCATGGTGCAAAGAGAGCTTGAATGTGCAAACAGGAGGGGCTCAACACGAGGCCTTTGGTGCACAGAGAGCTTGACTGTGCAAACAGGAGGGACTCAACAAGAGGTCCATGGTGCAAAGAGATCTTGAATGTGCAAACGGGAGGGATGCAATGAGAGGTCCATGGGGTAAAGAGAGCTTGACTGTGCAAACAGGAGGAGCTCAACAAGAGGTCCATGGTGCAAAGAGAGCTTGACTGTGAAAACAGGAGGGGCTCAACACGAGGTCTTTGGTGCACAGAGAGCTTGACTGTGCAAACAGGAGGGACTCAACAAGAGGTCCATGGTGCAAAGAGATTTTTTTTTAAATTTATTTTTATTTTACGTGATTTGTATAGCGCGCGATTACCAGAAGAGGTGTCCTGGCGCTGTCCACTACTCCAATTAGGCTTACTCCAGAATTATTTGACAAATAGCCAGGTCTTCAATGCTTCCAGAATTGAAATAGATTTTCCATGGCGCGCATATGAGGAGGCAGACCGTTCCACAGCCTTGCCGCACCATATGAAAAACTGCGGCCACCCCATTTAACTTTCTTTGTTGGGGGGACCTTGATCAGATTTGCATCGGATGATCGAAGATGTCGGGCAGGTATATACCTCCTGAACCTATTGATCATGAAGTCTGAGCCTACTCCGTGTAAAGCCTTAAAAACCAGACATAATGACTTAAACTGGACCCTGCTCTTAATAGGGAGCCAGTGTAGGTCCTGAATGGCCTTAGAGATGTGGGCAGATTTAGGGAGGCCTGTTAGAGATCTTGAACGTGCAAACAGGAGGGATGCAATGAGAGGTCCATGGGGTAAAGAGAGCTTGAATGTGCAAACAGGAGGGGCTCAACAAGAGGTCCATGGTGCAAAGAGAGCTTGACTGTGCAAACAGGAGGGACTCAACAAGAGGTCCATGGTGCAAAGAGAGTTTGAATGTGCAAACAGGTGGGACTCAACAAGAGGTCCATGGTGCAAAGAAAGCTTGAATGTGCAAACGGGAGGGATGCAATGAGAGGTCCATGGTGCAAAGAGAGTTTGAATGTGCAAACAGGTGGGACTCAACGAGAGGTCGATGGTGCAAAGAAAGCTTGAATGTGCAAACAGGAGGGACTCAACGAGAGGTGTATGGTGCAAAGAGAGCTTGAATGTGCAAACAGGAGAGACGCAACGAGAGGTCTATGGTGCAAGGAGAGCTTGAATGTGCAAACAGGAGGGATGCAACAAAGGGTCTATAGTGCAAAGAGATCTTGAATGTGCAAACAGGAGACGCAACAAGAGGTCTATGGTGCAGAGAGAGATTGAATTTGCAAACATGAGAGACGCAACAAGAGGTCTATGGTGCAATGAGAGCTTGAATGTGCAAACTGGAGGGTTGAAATGAGAGGTCCATGGGGCAAAGAGAGTTTCAATGTGCAAGCAGGAAGGACGCAATGAGAGGTCTATGAGGCAAAGAGAGCTTGAATGTGCAAATAGGAGAGACGCAACAAGAGGTCTATGTTGCAAAGAGAGCTTGAATGTGCAAATAGGAGAGACGCAACGAGAGGTCTATGGTGCAATGAGAGCTTGAATGTGCAAACAGGAGGGATGCAATGAGAGGTCCATGGTGCAAAGAGAGCTTGAATGTGCAACCACGAGGGATGCAACGAGAAGTCTATGGTGCAATAAGAGCTTGAATGTGCAAATAGGAGAGGCGCAACAAGAGGTCTATGGTGCAATGAGAGCTTGAATGTGCAAACAGGAAGGATGCAACAAGAGGTCTATGGTGCAAGGAGAGCTTGAATGTGCAAACAGAAGAGACGCAACAAGGGGTCTATGGTGCAAGGAGAGCTTGAATGTGCAAATAGGAGAGACGCAACAAGAGGTCTATGGTGCAATGAGAGCTTGAATGTGCAAACAGGAGGGATGCAATGAGAGGTCCATGGTGCAAAGAGAGCTTGAATGTGCAACCACGAGGGATGCAACGAGAAGTCTATGGTGCAATAAGAGCTTGAATGTGCAAATAGGAGAGGCGCAACAAGAGGTCTATGGTGCAATGAGAGCTTGAATGTGCAAACAGGAAAGATGCAACAAGAGGTCTATGGTGCAAGGAGAGCTTGAATGTGCAAACAGAAGAGACGCAACAAGAGGTCTATGGTGCAAGGAGAGCTTGAATGTGCAAACAGAAGAGACGCAACAAGAGGTCCATGGTGCAAAGAGAGTTTGAATGTGCAAACAGGTGGGACTCAACGAGAGGTCGATGGTGCAAAGAAAGCTTGAATGTGCAAACAGGAGGGACTCAACGAGAGGTGTATGGTGCAAAGAGAGCTTGAATGTGCAAACTGGAGAGACGCAATGAGAGGTCTATGGTGCAAGGAGAGCTTGAATGTGCAAACAGGAGGGATGCAACAAAGGGTCTATAGTGCAAAGAGATCTTGAATGTGCAAACAGGAGAGACGCAACAAGAGGTCTATGGTGCAGAGAGAGATTGAATTTGCAAACATGAGAGACGCAACAAGAGGTCTATGGTGCAATGAGAGCTTGAATGTGCAAACTGGAGGGTTGAAATGAGAGGTCCATGGGGCAAAGAGAGTTTGAATGTGCAAGCAGGAAGGACGCAATGAGAGGTCTATGAGGCAAAGAGAGCCTAAAGGTGCGAACAGGAGGGACTCAACGAGAGGTCTATGGTGCAAAGAGAGCTTGAATGTGCAAATAGGAGAGACGCAACGAGAGGTCTATGGTGCAATGAGAGCTTGAATGTGCAAACAGGAGGGATGCAATGAGAGGTCCATGGTGCAAAGAGAGCTTGAATGTGCAACCACGAGGGATGCAACAAGAGGTCTGTGGTGCAGAGAGAGATTGAATGTGCACACAGGAGGGTTGCAACAAAGGGTCTATGGTGCAAAGAGATCTTGAATGTGTAGACTGGAGGGATGCAACGAGAGGTCTATCATGCAATGAGAGCTTGAATGTGAAAATGGGAGGGATGCAATGAGAGGTCTACGGGGCAAAGAGAGCCTAAAGGTGTGACCAGGAGGGAGTCAAAGAGAGGTCTGTTGTGCAAAGAGTGCTTGAATGTTTGAACAGGAGGTATGCAATGAGAGGTCTATGGTGCAAGGAGAGCTTGAATGTGCAAATAGGAGGTATGGAACGAGAGGTCTATGGTGCAAGGAGAGCTTGAATGTGCAAACAGGAGAGATGCAACGAGAGGTCTATGGTGCAAAGAGAGCTTGAATGTGCAAACAGGAGAGATGCAACGAGAGGTCTATGGTGCAAATAGAGCTTGAATGTGCAAACAGGAGGGATGCAACAAAGGGTCTATGGTGCAAGGAGAGCTTGAATGTGCAAACAGGAGGTATGCATCGAGAGGTCTATGGTGCAAGGAGAACTTGAATGTGCAAATAGGAGGTATGGAACGAGAGGTCTATGGTGCAAGGAGAGCTTGAATGTGCAAACAGGAGAGATGCAACGAGAGGTCTATGGTGCAATGAGAGCTTGAATGTGCAGACAGAAGAGATACAACGAGAGGTCTATGGTGCAGAGAGAGATTGAATGTGCAAACATGAGAGATGCAACAAGAGGTCTATGGTGCAATGAGAGCTTGAATGTGCAAACGGGAGGGATGCAACGAGAGGTCCATGGGGCAAAGAGAGCTTGAATGTGCAAGCAGGAAGGACGCAACAAGAGGTCTATGGGGCAAAGAGAGCCTAAAGGTGCGAAAAGGAGGTATGCAACGAGAGGTCTATGGTGCAAGGAGAGCTTGAATGTGAAAATAGGAGATATGCAACGAGAGGTCAATGGTTCAAGGAGAGCTTGAATGTGCAAACAGGAGAGACGCAACGAGAGGTCTATGGTGCAAGGAGAGCTTGAATGTGCAAACAGGAGGTATGCAAAGAGAGGTCTATGGTGCAAGGAGAGGTTGAATGTGCAAACAGGAGAGATGGAACGAGAGGTCTATGGTGCAAGGAGAGCTTGAATGTGCAAACAGGAGGGATGCAATGAGAGGTCTATGGTGCAATGAGAGCTTGAATGTGCAAATAGGAGAGATGTAACAAGAGATCTATGGTGCAATGAGAGCTTGAATGTGCAAACAGGAGAGACGCAACGAGAGGTCTATGGTGCAAGGAGAGCTTGAATGTGCAAACAGGAGAGACGCAACAAGAGGTCTATGGTGCAGAGAGATAATGAATGTGCAAACAGGAGAGACGCAACGAGAGGTCTATGGTGCAAGGAGAACTTGAATGTGCAAATAGGAGGTATGGAACGAGAGGTCTATGGTGCAAGGAGAGCTTGAATGTGCAAACAGGAGAGATGCAACGAGAGGTCTATGGTGCAAGGAGAACTTGAATGTGCAAATAGGAGGTATGGAACGAGAGGTCTATGGTGCAAGGAGAGCTTGAATGTGCAAACAGGAGAGATGCAACGAGAGGTCTATGGTACAATGAGAGCTTGAATGTGCAGACAGAAGAGATACAACGAGAGGTCTATGGTGCAGAGAGAGATTGAATATGCAAACATGAGAGATGCAACAAGAGGTCTATGGTGCAATGAGAGCTTGAATGTGCAAACGGGAGGGATGCAACGAGAGGTCCATGGGGCAAAGAGAGCTTGAATGTGCAAGCAGGAAGGACGCAACAAGAGGTCTATGGGGCAAAGAGAGCCTAAAGGTGCGAAAAGGAGGTATGCAACGAGAGGTCTATGGTGCAAGGAGAGCTTGAATGTGAAAATAGGAGATATGCAACGAGAGGTCAATGGTGCAAGGAGAGCTTGAATGTGCAAACAGGAGAGACGCAACGAGAGGTCTATGGTGCAAGGAGAGCTTGAATGTGCAAACAGGAGGTATGCAAAGAGAGGTCTATGGTGCAAGGAGAGGTTGAATGTGCAAACAGGAGAGATGGAACGAGAGGTCTATGGTGCAAGGAGAGCTTGAATGTGCAAACAGGAGGGATGCAATGAGAGGTCTATGGTGCAATGAGAGCTTGAATGTGCAAATAGGAGAGATGTAACAAGAGATCTATGGTGCAATGAGAGCTTGAATGTGCAAACAGGAGAGACGCAACGAGAGGTCTATGGTGCAAGGAGAGCTTGAATGTGCAAACAGGAGAGACGCAACAAGAGGTCTATGGTGCAGAGAGATAATGAATGTGCAAACAGGAGAGACGCAACGAGAGGTCTATGGTGCAGAGAGAGACTGAATGTGCAAAGAGGAGGGATGCAACAAAGGGTCTATGGTGCAATGAGAGCTTGAATGTGCAGACAGAAGAGATACGAGAGGTCTATGGTGCAGAGAGAGAATGAATGTGCAAACGGGAAGGATGCAAGGAGAGGTCTATGGTGCAAAGAGAGCTTGAATGTGCAACCAGGAGGTATGCAACGAGAGGTCTATGGTGCAAAGTGGGCTTGAATGTGCAAACGGGAGGGATGCACCGAGGTGTATTTGGTGCAAAGAAGGCTTCAATGTGCAAACAGGAGGGATGCACCGAGGTGTCTTTTGTGAAAAGAAAGCTTCAATGTGCAAACAGAAGGGATGCACCGAGGTGTCTATGGTGCAAAGAAAGCTTCAATGTGCAAACAGGAGGGATGCACCGAGGTGTCTATGGTGCAAAGAAGCTTCAATGTGCAAACAGGAAAGATACACCGAGGTGTCTATGGTGCAAAGAAAGCTTCAATGTGCAAACAGGAGGGATGCACCGAGGTGTCTTTTGTGAAAAGAAAGCTTCAATGTGCAAACAGAAGGGATGCACCGAGGTGTCTATGGTGCAAAGAAAGCTTCAATGTGCAAACAGGAGGGATGCACCGAGGTGTCTATGGTGCAAAGAAGCTTCAATGTGAAAACAGGAGGGATGCACCGAGGTGTCTATGGTGCAAAGAAGCTTCAATGTGCAAACAGGAAAGATGCACCGAGGTGTCTATGGTGCAAAGAAGCTTCAATGTGCAAACAGGAAAGATGCACCGAGGTGTCTATGGTGCAAAGAAAGCTTCAATGTGCAAACAGGAGGAATGCACCGAGGTGTCTATTGTGCAAAGAGAGCTTGAATGTGCAATTCGTATGTGCATTAAGGTCCTCATTACCAGGTGTTGTATTTTCCTGGGAGAGATACACATGGTGAAGTTCCTCAACGAGCAGTTCCGAGTGTCTGAAGGCAGGACATGTCTGTCTTCTGCAGTGTCTGAGGGTGGTATCATAGTGTAGCTTGCAGCATTATGGGGTGTGGGAGCAGTTAATGCTCCCCTCCTAGGACAGGCACAGCCCGTGCTGCATCCCCGCCCCCACCAGTCCAACATCTGCACTTCCAGGGTTTTAAGTGGGGTGTTTCCTGCCCACTCTCAGTCCAGTATTTGAAAGTGGACTGTGTAACGAGTCCCCACCGGGCCCTATATTCATATCCTTAACTTTCCAGGCAAAAACTCCGATCGGTTTCTCATCAATGACTGTAAATAGTCTTATAGCAATCCATGTCAGCAGTGCAACCCCCTTTTACATTTCATCTGTCTTACTTCATCTTCTATTGCCTAAGAGAATTTGCTTTTTGCAAATTTGAATTTGTGATTTGTTTTACGCAACATCGGACTCTTGTATTAAGCATTCTGTAAAATGAGTCACCTCTTGGTGTCTGAGTGAGTTCAGGTTGTGGGAGGGTGTGTATGACAGAGGAGGCATGGCAAGCTCTGGGGGTGAGTCTGAAGCTGGGGCACGTTTCTCATGATGCCTGGCATAAAGGGCTGTGTGCTGATCCAAACCCTGGCTCCTATGCAGAGCGCATAGAGGGACAGTCAGAAATGCGCTGATTGCAATTCCCTTTCCATGTGATAGAGTGTGCAGGAGGGATCCCCAGCTTTTGAAAAACTGATAGTGGCAAGGGAAAAGAAAACGCTGCATTTACAGAGGAGAAGAGAGAGCGAGAGCAAGACAGAGTGAAAAGACAACAATGAAGAGAAAGGAAGATGAAATGTTGGTTATGCAGATGGTAGATTTCAGAAAAATGTGAAGAGAGAAAGGGCATAAGTGGGTAGCAGTGGGAAGTGAAGGGTGAACAGGCGTGGCTCAGACACTTTAACGACCACTGCCCCCTTCCAAAGAGTCATGTTAAATTCACAGTCTCGTATTTTCAGAAATGAAACATTTTTAATTCTAATTATTCACCATAAAATTATTGTTCTTACTCATATGTCTTATACTGCTAACAAGCATTTGCAAAACCAATAGGGCTTGCTGGTTTAAGGCGTATATTCATTGTGTGATATGTCTGGCTGTAATCACAAAACTCACAGACAGGAACCCAAATACTAACCAGAACACACGCTCTATGTAGCACAGGATTTTAGTTCATATGTTTTAAGTAAAACCTTAATGATATAAGCTTGCTAAAGACCCCTTACATTTTAATCCCACTTAAAATGGGTCCCCTATTTGCAACCCCTGACATTGTAATCCACTTAAAGCACTGCCTCCCACTGACACTGTCTATCTGCAATCAGGGAACACTGCCTAGAAAAGTACACATCCCCTTAATCACTAGAATGTAGTGGAAGGATACCAGCTAGAATGATAGTAACTGGACCCCCATCATTCCTGCACCAGGCTCTGCAAAAGTAACAATTGTGATGGGCCTTAATTCTGATGGGGCCAATAACAACAGTTTCTGGCCTCACTGAAACTATACGTTTTTATTTCCCAGCAGAAATTTCAGCTGCTAAAGCAGCTGAAATCTCAGTGTGACAGTCTGGGGCAAATGAAGAATTACCAAGGGAATCACAACCACAACTACATGTTCCCCAGCATCAGCTGGAATCTGAGGGTCCACTGAGATATGAGGAATGGATTTTCGACGTCCCTCGAGGTACCCATACACCTGATATTATACACCTGCCTGGAGCAGCGCATGCGCAGAATGATTTTGAAATTATCAGAATTTATAATCAATGATTGTATTATAAACCGTTTTTATTCATGCATAAATTTGCTCAGCTCATACTATACATATTACAAATATGTCCACAATTGAAGAAAACACAAAATATTAAATATTTTCATGGTGTACACAATACACACAAATATGGTAGATATCACAGTATACCAGACAGTCCAAACACAGCCAACACGTGTTTCATCTTGAATAAGACTTCATCAGGGCTTTTACTATATCAAAAAACTATATCATTTAGTATGTCCCAAATGACATGATCACACAACAAAGCGGGTATTCTAACAAATGGAAAAACAGAAGGCTTAAAACAGGCCGAGTCAATGAGATGTGAATTGGCAATTTTCTGATAGGTGCAGGGCAAATCAAACTGTTAGGTACAATATTATCAAGAAACCCCCTGATAAGGGATAGATGTCTCCGTTGTCACAGTCCACACCCCGGAATGATTCGAACCGGATCCAAAACACTATTATTATTTTGGATCCGGCTCAAAGGCTAATTTTAAGCCTTCTAATTTTCATTTGTTTTTCAAGGAGCTCATATCAGCCTCCAGTGTTATGACACCCCCTCTACGACATCTGTTATAGGGGCCAGTCTGCATCTTCATCATTTTGTCAGGAGGACATTAAGTCTCTGCACAGTGGAATCCTCCCAGGGCGACAGACAAGACACTGGACGCCATTTTGAATATCAGCGACAGAAAGTGTAAGAAGGAGGAGACCAGTCCAAGGTAGAGCAGAGAAGACACTGCATGGGTGGAGATAGACTCCCAGAAGTAGAGGCACAATGTACAAAACAGAGAACCTATATTAAAGAACAGTACTGCATGTATACCTGCCTCTATTATTATGTGTTCAGTCTACGCCTACAGTACAATAACCAGTGAGGAAGGAGGGAAGGGCAGTATGCACGGATGCCAACACAAGCCGCGAGCACTGGACCATGATGTCGAAGGCAGGAAACTCTGGCAAACATTTCCAAATGTGATCTTGTTAGGAGGTGGACCATGGTTTCCGATGGGCAGTGCACGTCACTAGACCATAAAAAGGACTCACCTGAGGTGCTCACGTAGCGGCAGGCAGTGTGCTGGACAGAAAAGAAAAAGTTGTGTCATATTTGTAACACCCATCTGTCCACCTCAGGAGAGCTCCAAAATGCTTCTTCTGGGAACAGAACATGTGGGTCACCCAATCATGATTACTTTGGGATGGGGCTAGAAACATGTGTCGGTTCAGCAGGATGGAGTCTGCAGGTCCACTCAGCAGTCTATCTGTGCTTCTCAGAGGTGCTGAATGTGGAAAGTGCAGCAGGCCAAGCCAGGCAGCACTTCCCTCTACTGGTTTTGGCAGTGTGGCTGTCAGGAGGTTTAGAAGCAGCATAACTGAGGAGACAGCATGTTTAAATCAAGTGACTTCCCACAATAAGTGGCAGTGCTACCCGAAATGCCAAGCCAGGTTACGCCTAAACTGGTCCCAGGATGTTTGTTTATGTTCCAGGGATGACCTGGCTTGGCAGTTGGGGATGGCCTGTTCCCATGAGGCACAGGGTCAGACTGATTTGCATATGGCTGGGTCTGAACTGGGGTTGCAGAGTGAGCTAAAGAATGATGATGGATTCAACCCAGATCTGTGACTAGGGGTGAGAGTCTGAAAGGTTTCAGCACTCAGTCCATCACCTCCTTGTGTTTGCTTTGGTCTTTTGTGTCCCCAGAGAAGCTGGGGCCAGGGCATGGAAGATAAAAATCCCAAACACCACTTAGGGTGGAACCCTCTAGAACCTTTTCCTGCTTCAAAGCTGGCACCAAGGATAAATAGAGGACCCTCAGACCCAACTCTTCAGTACACATCTAAACCTATGGAAGACTCAGAAGAAGGACTGCTGTGCTGCTTCACTGCAAGAAGGACTCCTACTCTGCTACTCTGCTACTTTGCTGCCCTTCTCCTTGAGTAAGGACTAGACCTGCATCTTGAACCCAAGGCCACCAAAGTGACTCCAAAGGCTTGTCGGCTGGCCTCCTGATCAGTGCCTCATGGACAGAAAAAAGCTCCAGCCACCACAAACCCTGCACCTTGGCTCTGCATGCTGTAAGTCCCATCCCCCTAATGGTGCCATTCCAGTCCTGGACCCTTGGAAGTTTTCCTGAAGGTGCTCTGCCAGCCCAACTTTCGGCCTAGCAGAACCAACAAAGCCTAATACATCACCTTGCAGCATCGGAACTGCACTACATGACACTGAAGCTCCTCGGGACCGCTGCTGCAGGATGGCTCCTCTATGCTGCACCTCTTAATACAGCCCCTCAGCTCCTCGCAGGACCTCACATCGCAGCGCCGCAGCTCCTCAGAACTGCCACTGCATGATTCACCCTTACGAGAGACCTCGCATTGCAGCCCAACAGCTCAATGGAATCACTGCTGTATGACAGATCCTCGACCCAGGATACTTTGTTCATTGGGCTAAACTTGACCCCTGTTTATGGCCTGTGCTCCATTTTACTTGTCCTGAATTTGTGACTTTTGACGTGGTCCCAGTCCGGTGCGAACAGATAACAACAGTTGGCGCTTTGTGCTTCTCAGTATTATTTTTACCTAAATCTTTAAAATTACATATCTTCAGATCTACTCCTTCGATTTTTGTCGTTTTAGTGTCAAATTATGTATTAAGTTTTACTATATTGTTGCAAGTTGGTGTGGGATTTTTTTTGTGTTGTGTTTTCACTTTACAAGGTGGTGTGCATCATAAATACTTTACACATTGCCTCCAAGTTGAGTCTGACTGCTTTTGTGCCAAGCTACCTGTGTGTAAAGCACAGGTTAATTTCAGGCTTGGTTGTGTTTCACCCGACCAGAATTGAGGTTGCTGCTTGAGTAGGGTCTAAACCCCCCGCCCCACCCCCCCAACCAGTAACCCAGTTTCCTACTGCCTCTAAGAATAGTTCGGTGCTTGTATTGGTGCTAGATAGCTGCAAGTGTGCTAGCACGAAAGAACAGAAGTGTGCCATATCTTTGTTAATATGGCAAATTTCTGCTCTCTCCCTTTCATGCAACACAGCTTACATGTTCCTTTGCTGAGTTTTGTGAAAGTTAAGTAAATCCGGGCCTCAGTATATGCAAGCTATAGCATGTCTCTTTAAGGAACACAAACAATTCAGTAACCTGTTAAAACAGTATGGTTGTTACCTCGCCCCGAAACATCTTCAGTTCTGATAGTTAAATTCTGCGGCATAGAAAAAGAAGACATCTGTGTGTTGCTCTTACACAGGGACCGGGACGGGCAGATATCACACAAAGGAGCTTTATATTCACAGATCACCCTCGCTGTGAAATCCCCACGACTAATATTTATCTATGAAGCAGCTTATGGGCCCTGTGGAATTCATACTGAGATAAGCTTTCAGTGTGTAATGCTGAGGGATGGAAGAAAGGGAGGTTTGTGTGTCTGGGAGGGGGGAGGGTAGGGGGGAATGTCGTATTTATTTACCAGCCAGATGTTATGGAGAATCAATCAGTGCTGGTGTGCATGAGATGGGCCTCCTTATCAGCACAGCAGAACTCGGCCCTCTGTGACAGAAGCTACACCCAAGCACTCTTTTTTTGTGACTCTGGGGCCTTCAAAATTAATTTATGAGAGAATGTCTACCCTACCACCGACCTGCTAACATACACAAATTGCTCCAGCCCCACCAGGTGTTAGTAAAAGGTAAGGTTACAAGGTGACTCAAACTCAACCGAGAAGAGCTCTACCAGTCCTGTGTTTTCGTGTAAGACCATAGTGTATTCTGGGAGTTGTAGTCCCGCTTCACTTCAGTTGCTCCAATGGACCTAACTGAAAACAATGCTTTGTAAAAGGAAAGTCTAAGACTGCATCATTATGTCCTTGGTGAGATGAAGTCATCAGGTACCTCTACTCAAACGGGTACCTAGAGCTGTGGGCGTGACAGTGATGCCTAAGGTCCTTACAACGGCAAACATAATAGAACCAGTGCCCCACTTCCTGACCATTTACCATTTCATAGTAAAACAAAGTCATTGTTATAATGCAGTGGGCCACTAAAACCACTGTGCTTTGGTGCCACTGCACCTGCTGCACCCTCTCACTTTGAATCAGTAAACACTACTCTACTGAAAGGGGAGCCCAACCATCCATGAATCTTTCTTCCTATTTGCTATGGTGGATTTCAGCCACACCCAGGGTCGGACTGGCTCATAGGGCAATCAATCATGCTGGTTTCTTGTAATATGCTACTACTCACTTGTTAGAGTCTCACAGACCTGGGGAGGTGGGGGAGATCTGCTGTTCAGTCGAAGAGCCAGGTCTTGAGGCAGCAACGGTGATTGCCTGAGATGTAGGGGCAGGGAGTTCCAGGTCCTAGCAGCGAGGTAGGAGAAGGATCTTCCTTCACAAAGTGCCTGATGGGCTGGTCTGACAGGTGGTATGCGCACTTTTTTCAGCTATTTGTGGCCCTATTTTATCGTCTGATGGGTATGTTTTTACTATTCTTTTCCCTGATATTACAACAAACATTGTCTGTAGCAAGTACAAATGTACGCAGTACCCCATACCTTGTAAAAAAACGGTTAGACCCTCCTAGCATATTATCACAAACGAAAAGAGTGGGGTGGAGGTAACGTGACTAAACTTAGGTGACCACAAGCAGAGAGGTGTGTGGTGCACATGCCAGAGCTAACACAACCATCATCGCCATGGCTAGAGCAGGGTGTCCAATGTAGCCAAGATTACAGGGTTATCACTATAAGGAGAGTCATTTACACCCACTGCATGTAAATATATCTTGTATGGATATTCTCAAAATGTCTCATCAATCTATCTCTTTTGGGCCTGCACAGGGCACCCTATGAACTGATCGGCATATTTAGGAAGGTTTTGTGTCGCCCTTGCGACACGAAAGGGTGCGCAAGGGCAATGCAAAACCTACGTCAGATTCATCAAGCCACACAAGGCCACCTTGAGTGGCCCTGAATGGCTTGATAAATCTGGAGTAGCACAAAGCAGCGCAAATCATTGCACAACTCTACCCCAGGGAGGCGTTCCATGGGTGGAACGAGGATGTTGCTACACAACTCCCACCAATGTTGGTGCATTTCCAGATTTACCAACATTATTAACCCTAGGAATGCATCAAGATGCTGCCCCTCCACTGGGGAGGAATAATGAGCAGAAATATGATTATTTCTCCTTTTTTCCTCCATATAGAAAGAGGAACATGCCTAGGGGATTGGTTTTGTGAAGGAAGGTCAATCCTGCTTACAACGCAGGGACTAGTGCTGGCATTGGCGCTAGGCAGCATATTGTGCGGTAGTGCTGAGACATGACAGGAATGTGTTGTATATCGTTAGATACGTCGCATTCCTGCCCTTTCCCCATCACGCAGCGCAACAAGGTGACTTGTTTCGCTGCCCTGCATGATTTCTTAATAAATATGCCCCAGTGTATTTATATAGCGCATACTGCCCCTGACGAGGCGCGCTTTCGCTACTCATCCTTTAAGGTTTTCTCAATCGCTGCAAGCCGCCGCTGCACATGCAAATAAACTGATGTACATGTACACACACTGGGTCAATACATGCTAGCCTAGGACCTGTAATCGGATCACAAATATCGTGGCTTATTCAAAAACTTGATTTAAAATGTGGATAAAGTATGCACATTCCCAGGAAAAGGTATCCTGGCGCTAAGAGGAAGGTAGCATCAGCAACAGTGCGGTGTCCAGAGGTTTCTCCCCTCCCCCATCGTGTCTTCCAGGATGATGCCTTGTGCACAGATCCAAAGGATCCTGCAGCTGTGATTACTTTCCATCCCTGCCGGGCAGTAAACAAGCCTCAGGGCCTGGGAGCGCTCGCGCTGACGAGCACTGCTCTCTCATCACGGAGCACAGGCCTGCTGTATGGGGCGGGTTTCACGCACTGGCGTAACGAAAATTGAGGGGGGGCCTGCCTGCAAGGAACGTGAAGGGGCCTCCTCAGAGCTCAATCAAGTACTCTCCTGCAAGAGTGCTGTGCTGAGGGGGCCCCCTGGAGCTCGGGCCCCCCGCACCGCGGAGGCTGCGGGGGGCCTGTGTTACGCCCCTGGTTTCAAGTGGGGCAGGTCCTGACCGGTCTCAAGACCGACATTCATTACAAACTGGCATTAAAGCAGCTCTCTACAGACCCTATTTTCATATCCTAAAAACTCAGGGCAAAATAATGATCCATTTCTCAATAATTACTGTGAATACCGTGAAGCAGCAGCATGCTAGTAAGAGCGGTGGGGTCGGGTGTGTTGGGGGGGGGGGGGGGGGGGATTTTGACAGACGACGAAGAGGGAAATGTAATTATTTATTTAATGTTCGTGGTCGTCTGTCGAATCCCGCCCAACCTGGCCCCACCGCTCCTACCAGGGCGGGACGCTGCTGCCGCGAAGGTAAACTATTTCAGCGATGCAGTTCCTGTTTACATTTCACATTTTACTTCAACCCGTGCTCACGTGGAGTACTTCCTGTCTCCAGGTGCTGTGTTTAGTTTTTCATGCAACATACGAGTCTTGCTTAGTGCATGCAGTGAGCTGTTTCTCCATAGGTGGCTGGCTGTGCTGAGCAACACTGAGAGCTCTGGTGGTGAGTCTGAAGGTAGGTAGAGTTTCTCACTTTGTCAGTGGCTCTTAAAAGTGTTCAGACTGCAGGCTCATCCAGTCATTGGCCTCTCTGCAGAGAGCACAGAACAATGGTTACGTATTTGCCAGTACCAGTTTATGTGAAAGAGCTCAAAATGAACACAAAACTGTTGGAAAGATAGAAAATGCGTATGGGGGGGGGGGGGGGGTGAGGTCCCAAGGAAGATCGTCTGCAGAGAGACCGAATAAAAAACAGTATAAGAGGAAAGAGATAATGTTAGCTATCAGAAAGATGTGGGCAGTAGAATTACACAAAGGTCTAACATAGTGACGACTGAAGAGGAAAGGGCGTAGGCCTGGGAGAAAAGGAGTGACCACGTTACTCCAAAGACCATTCCCTCTGTCTCTAATCTTCATAACATTTAATTTCCAGCCTCATATTTTCAGAATCAATGCGGTTTCAATTTTATCCAAAACAATTTCTGTTGTGCTACTCGTTTGTCGGCTTCTGCTAACAAGCACTGGCAAAGCCAATGGGCCTGGCTTGTTTTAGGTAAACTGTGGGATATGGATGCACTAACAGATAACTTACTGAGAAGCGTCAAAATACTGGTCAGGTGACATGCAGCAGAAAGCACAGGATTCTGGCTTACACTTAATAGACCCCGCCCTTATAACTTAAGCCACGCCTCTCATACAGTATCCTTATTTAGACTTCCTTGATGATGCCGCCCGTTTAAGAGACCACATGCCACACTATAGTGCTTAATTGAGCCGGTGGTTTGCGGTGCTCACCACCGGCACTTATGACAGCTGCCGCTTGGTGGCGCTGTTCGTATAATTTAGAGATGAGCAGAACAATACTTGTTTGTTAATTTAATATACGTGAAAAACAACAAATACCTGCCTCCCAACCCATTAATATTACTTTGTGGGCCTCGAACACTCTGAATTGTCACACATGTCGCATTGTGATGCTTAGTAGTTGTTTTGGAATTGTTATTGGCAGCGTTGGCGGGGCAATGGGTGGTGCAAGTTGTGGAGACCTCCTGACGAGGTCCCTGGCACTTATTTTTGTTTTACAAATGAAGCACTGTCTAAAGGGCTCGCTGCCAGCTGCTTACAGCGAGGGCGTCCTGGTGATGACGAGAGACGGCGCAGGCTGGTGAAGGAACGGTGCAATGACCCCGCTCTTTAGTGTAGCTCTGCCGGCCCCCCCCCCCCCCCCAGTTCTGGTGTGCATGCATGAAGGAAGACGCGGATGACGGCCGGGGGTAGCTGCACAACATATCCGTGGAACAGAACTCAGGCAGGTTTCTACCCTCGGAATAAGGCACAGACTGCTCCAGGATCGCACAACGCACAGAGGCACACCGTGTGTGACTGTGCTGCCCTGCGAGTGTGCCAAGCACCGAAAGCTATCAGTGCTGTGCCCTCGGCAGTAACAGCTGTGGGATGTGTGTCTTCGCATGCATGGGTTGGCAGTACCAACTGGCCAGAAGGTGTAGGTGGCAGTGAAATACAGCCAGCAGGCATGCTGTCACACCTAACAGCAAAACCAGCACAGGGATGCCAGCTATTCCCGCGAGCTCCCCGTCAAACTCTCCTGTTTGGAAAACGGATCCAACATGGATGCGGCCTCGAGCAGTGAAAGCGGCATAACGTGCATGCTATCTGCAAGAGCTGCACACATAAATGCTATCTGCAAGAGCTGCACACGTGCGTGCTATCTGCAAGAGCTGCACATGTGCGTGCTATCTGCAAGAGTTGCACACGTGCGTGCTATCTGCAAGAGCTGCACACATGCATGCTCTCTGTACACGTGCATGCTATCAGCAAGAGCTGCACACGCAATGCTATCTGCAAGAGCTGCACACGTGCATGCTATCTGCAAGATCTGCACACGTGCATGCTATCTGCATGCTATCTGCAAAAGCTGCACAGGTGCATGCTATCTGCAAGAGCTGCACACCAAACACCAGCAGTAAAACTACTCTGAGCATGTATGATGTCACTGAGGACTGTCCATCCAAAACCCACAGCAGGATAACTACTCTAAGCATGCATGCTGTCACTGAGGACTTTCTATTGAACCTGACAGCAGGAAATCTACTCTGAGCATGTATGCTGTCACTAAGGACTGTCTATTAAACCCCACCACAGGAAAACTACTCTGAGCATGCATGCTGTCACTGAGGACTGTCCATCCAAAACCCACAGCAGGATAACTACTCTAAGCATGCATGCTGTCACTGAGGACTTTCTATTGAACCTGACAGCAGGAAATCTACTCTGAGCATGTATGCTGTCACTAAGGACTGTCTATTAAACCCCACCACAGGAAAACTACTCTGAGCATGCATGCTGTCACTGAGGACTGTCCATTCAAAACCCACAGCAGGAAAAGTACTCTGAGTATGCATGCTGTCACTGAGGACTGTCCATTCAAAATCCACAGCAGGAAAAGTACTCTGAGCATGTATGCTGTCACTGAGGACTGTCTACTAAACCCCACAGCAGGAAAACTACGCTGAGCATGTATGCTATCACTGAGGACTGTCTATTATACCCCACAGCATTAGAACCAGCCCGAGCATGCATGCTGTCTCTGAGGACTGTCCATTAAACCCCACAGCAGGAAAACTACTCTGAGCATGTATTCTGTCACTGAGGACTGTCCATCTAAAACCCACAGCATTAAAACCAGCCGAGCATGTATGCTGTCACTGAGGACTGTCCATCCAAAACCCACAGCATTAAAACCAGCCCAAGCATGCATGCTGTCTCTGAGAACTGTCTATTAAACCCCACAACAGGAAAACTACTCTGAGCACGTATGCTGTCACTGCAAACTGTCTTTTAAACCCACCAGCAGGAAAAAGACTCTGAGCATGTATGCTGTCACTGAGAACTGTCTTTTAAACCCGACAGCAGGAAAACTACTCTAAGCAAGCATGCTGTCACTGAGGACTGTCCATCCAAACCCCACCGCAGGAAAAGTACTATGAGCATGCATGCTGTCACTAAGGACTGTCTATTAAACCCCACAGCAAGAAAACTACTCTGAGCATGTATGTTGTCACTGAAACGGTCTATTAAACCCCACAGCAGGAAAACTACTCTGAGCATGCATGCTGTCACTGATAGCTGTCTATTAAACCCCACAGCAGGAAAACTACTCTGAGAATGCATGCTGTTTCTGAGAACTGTCTAATAAATCCCACAGCAGGAAAACTACTCTGAGCATGTATGCTGTCACTGAGGACTGTTTATTGAACCCTACAGCAGGAAAACTACTCTGAGCATGTATGCTGTCACTGAGGACCGTCCATCCACAGCTAACAGCAGGAAAACTACTCTGAGCATGTATGCTGTCACTGAGGACTGTCCATCCAAAACCCACAGCATTAAAACCAGCCCAAGCATGCATGCTGTCTCTGAGAACTGTCTATTAAACCCCACAACAGGAAAACTACTCTGAGCACGTATGCTGTCACTGCAAACTGTCTTTTAAACCCACCAGCAGGAAAAAGACTCTGAGCATGTATGCTGTCACTGAGAACTGTCTTTTAAACCCGACAGCAGGAAAACTACTCTAAGCAAGCATGCTGTCACTGAGGACTGTCCATCCAAACCCCACCGCAGGAAAAGTACTATGAGCATGCATGCTGTCACTAAGGACTGTCTATTAAACCCCACAGCAAGAAAACTACTCTGAGCATGTATGTTGTCACTGAAACGGTCTATTAAACCCCACAGCAGGAAAACTACTCTGAGAATGCATGCTGTTTCTGAGAACTGTCTAATAAATCCCACAGCAGGAAAACTACTCTGAGCATGTATGCTGTCACTGAGGACTGTTTATTGAACCCTACAGCAGGAAAACTACTCTGAGCATGTATGCTGTCACTGAGGACCGTCCATCCACAGCTAACAGCAGGAAAACTACTCTGAGCATGTATGCTGTCACTGAGGACTGTCTATTATACCCGACAGCAGTAAAATTAGCCCTAGCATATAGGCTGTCACTGAAAACTGACTATTAAACCGCACCTCAGGAAAACTACTCTGAGCATGTACAATGTCACTGAGGGCTGTCTATTCAACCCCATAGCAGGAAAACTAGCCGGAGCACTTATGCTGTCACTGAGGACAGTCCATACAAAACCCACAGCCGGAGCACTTATGCTGTCACTGAGGTCTGTCCATCCACAGCTAAAAGCAGGAAGACTACTCTGAGCATGTATGCTGTCACCAAAGATTGCCTATTAAACCCAACAGCAGTAAAACTAGCCCTAGCATGTATGCTGTCACTGAGAACTGTCTATTAAACCCCACAGCAGGAAAACTAGCCGGAACACTTATGCTGTCACTGAGGTCTGTCCATCCAAAACCCACAGCAGAAAGATTAACCCGGGCACGTATGCTGTCACTGAGGTCTGTCCATCCAAAACCCACAGCAGGAAAAGTAGCCCAAGCATGTATGATGTCACTGAGGGCTGTTTATGAAACCACACAGCAATAAAACTAGCCCGAGCATGTATGCTGTCACTGAGGTCTGTCCATCTAAAACCCACAGCAGGAAAACTAACCCAAGCATGTATGATGTCACTGAGGTCTGTCTATTAACCTCCACAGCAGGAAAACTAGCCCGCATGTGTATGCCATCAGTGAGGACTGTACATCCACAGCTAACCACAGGAAAACTACTCTGAGCATGTATATTGTCATTGAGGACTGTCCATCCAACACCCACAGCAGGGAAAACTGTTCAGCATGTTTGTCAATGACAGTTAACAGCTCATTGTAATTAAAACAGCACAAGGCACAGAGAGCTCCCCAAACCGGTCCTAGGATGCTTGTTTCCGGGCCAGGGAAGACCTGGCTTGGCATTTCCGGCTGGATTGTTCCCATAAGGCACAGGGTCAAGACTGATTTGCATATGGCCAGGTCTAAACTGGGGTGGTATGTTGAGCAAAAGAATGATGGATTTAACCCAGATCCCTTGACTAGGGGTGAATGTTTTGATTTATTCTGCATTCCGTCCATCAATTGTGTGTCTTTTTACAGTAAAAACAGCAGCAACATGAATGTAATTAAAATGACTACAACCTGTGTAGTGCCACAAACAGCTACCCATTAAATATTCACGTAGTAAAAAAGGATCAACATGTGTGCTGTCACCGAGAGCTGTCCATCATGCACCCTAGCAGTAAAAGCAGCTGCAAACGGTGTGTTTTTCTGTGAGCTATCGATCAAACACAGCAGCAGAAATATCTGCACACTCTGCATGTTATTATCATCAGCTGCCCGCCTAATAATAATACCGAACAGTAAAAATAGCCCGCTCATTTGTGCTGTCACTGAGAACTATCCATCAAAAACCACAGTACTAAAACTATCCAGCACTTATGCCATCACATGGATCTGCATGTCAAACACCCCAGTATAAAAGAAATGTTCAGTCTATCACATAGAGCTTTCCGTCAAATATTCCACTACTAAAATAATGCACAGTCAAACATTCATGCTACCCCCATGAGCTGTTCATTGGCCACCTCAGCAGTTAAAAAACATTACCCCGTGTGTGTGGCATAAAAAAGACCCCAGCAGTCAAAACCACCTAGTAGCCATGCTATGATTAACAGCAGTCTGGCTAACACTAGAAGCAGTAACCATAAAAAAACAAGCATTTGCAATGCAATCAGTCTCGCATTTGTGAAAGTTAGAGCTATCGGCATTGTAAATGACTGCTGAGCATATTACAAGTTTCCTCACTGCCCTCCTTTTCATGGTGGTGAACCCACCATGAAAATGCTGGTAATGAGGAAACTAAGGGGGCCCTAACATGGCCTTCTGCTGCTCCTTGTCCAGGGAGTGCATGCAAGGCTTCACAACATACATTTGCACCCTCAGTTCCCGCACGCTATGGAATGCACAACATTGTGCATTCTATATCGTGCAGGAATGGGCTGTGGCAGTCTCATGGCGGTGTATGTCAAAAGTACACTTATGTGCCTTAGATACGCACCGCCATAACACTGCCACAGCACCAACTGCCCAGGATTAAACGCATAATCTGGCGGGCAGTCTGACTACGGGTTTAGTAGTGTTCTGCCAGGGTGCTGGAGTGGTGGCACGCAGGAAGACTGCCAAACTCATAATCAGGCCCAATGTCCTTTACCCATGTGTATGAGTGGTGTGGATGTATGTGGTATGGACAGAAATTATGTGGGTTGGATTGGAATTGTTAGTTGTGGAATTCTTTGGTGTGGAGATGATGTGTGTAGTGGAATTATGTGTCATGGTGTGCAGTGGAATCGTGTGGATAGTAATTATGTGACTTTTAATGTACTGGAATTATGTGGAGTGGGATTGTGTGTCATGGAGTGTAATTATGTGGAATTGTATTTTGTGTTGCATAGTGGTATGTTATGGAGTTTAATTATGTGCTGTGCTGTTCAATTTTGTGGCATGATGTGGACTTTTATGGTGTGGATTGGGTGTATGTGGTGTGTTGTGTGTATGTGGTGTGTTGTATGACTGTGTTTTTGAGTTGCATTATGTGGTTTAGTGCTGAGTTATGTGGTATGGATAAGAAATATGTGGAGTTGAATTGTGGGGCATGGAGCTGTGTGGATAGCTTCGATTTTATGGTGTCAAAAAAAACGAATAGGTAGGAGCTAAGCTCCAGATCTGTGTCTTTTGGTGTTTAAGAAAAAGACAAGGATATATGAGTTCTTTAACTGTGCTAACCTTAACTTTGATGAAGTTTTCATTTCATGTTCCTGCTTTCATCTGAAGTAGTTTTGATATGTGGCAGTAAAAAATAGAAAACACAAGGAGATGATGGACGGAGTGCTGAAACATTTCGAACACTCACCCCCCAGTCATAGACCTGGGTTGAATCCATCATTGTTCTTTAGCTCACTTCACCCCCCACCGGTTCAGACACAGCGATATGCAAATCAGTCTTGACCCTGTGCCTTATAGGAACAGTCCAGCCCGAACTGCCAAACCATGTCTTCCCTGGACCGGAAACAAGTATCCTGTGACCGGTCTCGGGCTAACAGCCCTCATCAGCAAGGCTAGCTTGACTCCAGTGGCAAAGTGAGCAAGGGACGCCCGTCTGGGCATACCCTGCCAACTTAGGGCAAACAAAGCAAACACAAGGAGATGATGGACGCAGCGCTGAAACTCTTCAGACACTCAGTCCCAGTCACAGATCTGGGATGAATCCATAATAAAAAATAGCAACGATCACAAAAGGTAGCTCATTCTTTTATCCTGTTTACCTGCATTGGTATTTCTACTTGCCAACCACTAGATCTATACAAATAATCACTATTACACCTGTGAACCACCTCTGCGTTACCACAAACCTACCCAGTGTACACCAATATATGTGCCTGCTACTTTGAGTTGCTTTTATCGGAGTGCACCGTGATCAAAGCTCATCTCTGAAATTAAGCATAGTGCTTACAAATGCGCCAAGATCCAAGGATCGCGTGCCTGTGCTACTTGACCACTCGTTTATTTTCATATTCGATGGGCACAGCTGAGGCAGGCTGGGAAATCAGGAAATTGGGCGACCAGCTCCAGGCCTCTGAAGGGTTCCCCTAACTGCAGTTAATGGGGAAATTAAATTACCTCTGTTATGCGCAAATCTTAATTTTAGGTATTCCCAAATGTGGAGTGCATGCTTCATTCCGAAGAAACGTTCGTTTTGTGTAAGTTGTAAAACAAGGCCAAATGGGAAATAAGGGAGTGTGTGTGAGGCAACCGTGTGAGACTTGTAGCGTAGATAAATATGTTAGTCAATAAAGCGCGGTGTAGTGAGGTTTCTAGTAACTATGTACCGGATCGCCGGGAACTGTTGCAAAGCTTGAAGCCAAAGGCACAGCATGACCTGAGAGCAACTCCACCTCCTGCAATACTCATTCCCAGGACAACTTCGAGACCAACTTGATGGACAAACCTGAAATAAACATACGTACACGGTACCCAGTACAGTGCAGGAACAATGACCACAAAGTGCTCTGTTAGCCCCCAACACTCCAGCACCGCGACGCACGCTTGACCAAGCCAGAACCAACGTGATTGGCTCTGTCACACAGCCATTTTGTAAAGGGCGAACAGCCAAACAACCTCATATGTAAAACGTCACATAATCTGCTAGGGTTTGGTACGTGTGGCAAAGTTACATCGTGGTGGCCATCTTTTAATAGAGCATTTAAGTATTATTTCGAAGGAAGCTTCAAGAAAGGAAGTGAATGGTGCAATTTTGTTCCTGAAAACTCTACAGTAATCACAGCCTTTTCAAGTGACTGAAATGTACCTTTTCCTAACAGGATTCAATTTAAGCTTTTGTTGCTTAACATTACAGTGTGTTCATTGGTGTTTTTCTATAGGTGAAACTCAAGGAGCACACCTCTGTTGGTCGGTTTGAAAATGCTATGGTGGAGTTGTAGATGGCGTTTGCGCTGATCTTAGTGGGGCTTACACGACGAGAGGCCCACACATCCTTCTTTTTTTTGTCTCTGGGAAGTGCCAGGAAACAAAACATGCATGCGTGTAAGGACTGCCTGTCAGATCCATGCATAATATCAGCGTCCATCTAAATGGGATCGCCCTTCTACCAATAGAAAAGGAGCAGGTGCCAAATACTTTTCATTATCAGCTGTATGATAAAAAATGGCTGTTTATTATTTAAAAAAAATAATATTTAACACCATTATGAGCCAGGTGCATTCATTCTACAGTGCACGGCGGCTGCTGTACCTGCTCTGGAGGAAGGAGGATGGCTCGGCAGGAAGCGCAGGAAGGAGGTGGTGCCTGCGTTGCCGCTGCAGCACTTCTGGAGCCGCCGGGCAGAGTATCCAGTGCTACCCACTCAGAGGTGTCCTGCCTACCACCGGGGCAGTGGGACCCTCCGTATGGATGGTGTTGGGGTCTGTCCACCCTGCACTAAAACTCACTTTTGTAAAAGAAGACTGCGACTGCACATGCTGGGCTGAGCAAGGTGGGGGGGGGGGGGGGCTGACTGATTACACACCATCCGATGGCTGGTGTAGGTGCGCACCTGCTGCTGAGTAGAAGGCAGCCTTGCTACAGAAGTGCTCGTTCTAAATAGAAAAAAATGCCCCAGACATGAACTTCAATGACAAAAGTGAAAGCAGACAAGTCCTATGGCGATACTCCATGGGAGTTAACAATTGAGAAGTGGTGGGACAAGCAGAATCTTTAATCCAATTAGAAGCAAAGCTTTTTGAAGGAAACTGACAAAAGCCAATCAAAAGTTGGAGGTGGGGTCTAAAAGTTGGAGGCAGGGTCTAAGCCCATAGACTGAAGACAGCATGTCTCGAAGAGAGAGCTCATGTGTTGCCTAGACGGGACCTAAAAACGAAACAACTCTTCACCGGGCATGCTCTCACAAACAACCGTCCATCATACACACCCAACAATGAACACCCACCGGCATGTATGTTATCAGTCTGAGATGTCCATCGAATGTTGCTGCAGCAGAACAACTCCAGTATGTATGCTGTCAACGAGAGCTGCTCATCAAAAATGCTTAGCAGTAAAAACTACAAACATCTATGCTATTGCCCATCAAACACCCCTAGCAGTGTAAACTGTCCAGCGTGAATGCTATTATTGAAATCTACACATTAAAATATGAGTAAAATTAAAATCTTTCACCGCTAAGAGTGTTGGATGGACAAGTGTCACCACTGAGAGCTGTCCATCAAACACCCCTAACCGAAAAAGCTAACCAGCATACCTGCAATTGCTGACAGCTGTCCATAAAAAAGCATAGAAATCTGACACAACTATAGTCTGCGATCTGTCAATCTTGTGCTCCCAACATGAAAGCTGATGAGCATATATTCTATCACTTTAGAGCTGTCCATCAAACACCCCCTGCAGTGAAAACTGAACTGCATGTCTTCTATCCCTGAGCTGTCAATCAAACAGTCTTGCACTGAAATCTGATCAGAATGTATTCCACCACTGCCAATGGACTGTCCATTTTATAATCCCTTTATGGATATGCTGATTGTGTCAGAAGCATTTATTGAACAATTCATGACATCATCAAAGACTAATCATAGTCCTTTGTGTATCTAATCAGTGGGAAGGAAGGGGGATTGAAAAATTGCATACATCAAAATTGCAAGAAAAAACAAGTACACACCAACATCATGAGTAGCAAAGTCTATTTGCTTATACAAGACATCGTATATAACAAAAGGGTATTCCCTCAATGTGTTTGTTCATCCGTCATTGGATGTCTTTCAGTTCAGTCAGGCGCAAGAGTATCTTGGAGGTCAACGACGCAGATAAGTACCCAGGGGTTGAGCTACACTCCTCGGTCCATTAACATAGAGGATATGTTTACGTCCAAATTTAATAAGCCAATTAGGATGTACTCCTTCCACAGGTCCTGATGAAGACACAATCCTAATACATCTTCAAACAGGTTGAAACGTCAACACCTACACAGTTTAATGCTTGATTAAATGCAATGTTGAAAGGGCATAAATATCGAGTAGACTGTTTGCCATTGCACATTTAGTTTGCATCGTTGTACAGAAAGTATGTGTTTGTTTTTCATGATTCTTTTTGTGTACTTCCAGTTCACAAGCGCCTTACGGGTATAGCTTGCCATTAAGAACAGCCTTTTGCAGCATACTATGTCTTGTATAAAAATAGACTTTGCCTTCTCATAATGTTGGTGTGTACTTGTTTTCTCTTGAAATTTTGATATATATAACAATTTTCAATCCTCCCTTTCTTTCTATTGATTGGGTACATAAATGGCTAATTTTAGGCAGTGATGCAACATACCTTAATGTTACACGAGCCCAGATTCTGAGTATTGCCGGGTGTACCCCACATATTTATAAGTCTTTGTATATCCGAACAGTGAAACCTAACCAGCATATATTGTACAACTGAAAGCTGCCATCAAATAACCCCAGCAGTGAAAACTGTCCAGCACCAATCCCACCATTGAGAGCTGCCCGTCTAGTATGTCTAATTGTAAAAGCTGCCCATTGAGTGCGCTCTCACTGAGGGCTGTCCGTCACCCCCTGTAGTGAAAGCTGCCTACATGTCTTTCATCAATGAGAGCTGTCAATCAAACACCTCCAATAGTGAAACATCACCTGAATGTCTTCCATCACTTGGAGCTGTCAATCAAACACCTGCCATAGTGAAAGATCACCTCAATGTCTTCTATCAGTTGGAGATGTCAATCAAACATCTCCCATAGTGAAAGGGAACCTGAATGTCTTCTATCAATTGGAGCTGTCAATGAAACACCTCCAGTGGTGAAAGATCACTTGAATGTCTTCTATCAATCAAAGCTGTCAATCAAACACCTCCTATGGTGAAAGGTCACCTGAATGTCTTCTATCACTTGGAGCTGTCAATCACACACCTCCCATAGTGAAAGATCACCTGAATGTCTTCTATCACTTGGAGCTGTCAATCAACCTCCTCCAATGGTGAAAGATCACCTGAATGTCTTCTATCAATTAAAGCTGTCAATGAAACTCCTCCAATGGTGAAAGATCACCTGAATCCCATTGGGGGATGATTCCCTGTGCTATACAAATGAGTCTAAAGTAAAGTAAATTGAATGTCTTTTATCAATTGGCGCTTTCAATCAAACACCTCCAATAGTGAAAGATCACCTGAATGTCTTTAGTCACTTGGAGCTGTCAATCAAACACCTCCCATAGTGAAAGATCACCTGAATGTCTTCTGTCGCTTGTAGCTGTCAATCAACCACCTCCCATAGTGAAAGAAGCCCTGGATGTCTTCTATGACTAATAGTAGAAGCTATCCATCGTATGCACTCTCACTGAGACCATTCCATGAATTACTCTCAGCAGATAAAGCATCTTTGCTATCACTAAGAGATGCACATAAAACTCCCCAGCACAGAAATCTGAACAGAATGTGTTCTACCACTTGATCTATCCATACACCGTGTGCTCCCGGCAGTGAAAGCTGACCAGCATGTATGCTATCAGGGAGATCTATCCACTAAACACCTGAAGCAGTGAAAGGTACCCAACACCTATGCTCCCTGAGGCATGACACTTTAACACCTCTGAAGGCTAAAAGCCCCCTCACTGAGGCTCTCACCGGGAGCTGTTCATGAAATACCCGCAGCAGTAAAGCATTTCCTGAATGTGTGGTATCACAAGACGGCTGTCCGCCGAACACACCCAGAGTGCAACAAACGAGGCATTGCGTACACTCTCACTGAAAGTTGGCCATCAAAGACACCTAGAGTGCAACAAACGATGCAGCATGTATACTCTCACTGAAAGCTGTCCATTAAACCCACCCAAAGTGCAACAAACGATGCAGCACTATACTCTCACTGAAAACTGTCCATCAAAGCCACCCAGAGTGCAACAAACGATGCAGCGCGCATACTTTGACTGATAGCTGTCCATTAAATACACCCAGAGTGCAACAAACGATGCAGCGTGCATACTCTCACTGAGAGCTGTCCATCAAACACACCAAGAGTGCAACAAATGATACAACGTGCATACACTCACTGAGAGCTGTCATTCAAACACACCCAGAGTGCAACAAACGATGCAGCATGTATACTCTCACTGAGAGCTGTCCATCAAACGCACCCAGAGTGCAACAAACGATGCAGCACGTATACTCTCACTGAAAGCTGTCCATCAAGGTCACCCAGAGTGCAACAAACGAGATAGCAGGTAAACTCTCACTGAGAGCTGTCCATCAAAGTCACAGAGAGTGAAACAAACGATGCAGTACGTATATTCTCACTGAGAGCTGTCCATCAAAAACCCTGAGATTGCAACAACAGATGCAACACTATACTCTCACCGAGAGCTGTCCATCAAAGACACCAAGAGAGCAACAAACGATGCAGCACGCTACTCTCACTGAGAGCTGTCCATCAAAGTCACCGTGAGTGCAACAAACGATGCAGCACGCTACTCTCACTAAGAGCTGTCCATCAAAGTCACCGCGAGTGCAAACGATGCAGCACATATACTCTCCCTGATAGCTGTCCATCAAAGTCACCGAGTGCAGCAAACGATGCAGCAAGTAAACTCTCACTGAGAGCTGTCCATCTAAGATACCATTAGTGCAACAAATGATGCAGCACGTATACTCTCACTGAGAGCTGTCCATCAAAGTCACCGCGAGTGCAAACGATGCAGCACATATACTCTCCCTGAGAGCTGTCCATCAAAGTCACCGAGAGTGCAGCAAACGATGCAGCACGTATACTCTCACTGAGAGCTGTCCATCAAAGTCACCGCGAGTGCAAACGATGTAGCACATATACTCTCCCTGAGAGCTGTCCATCAAAGTCACCGAGAGTGCAGCAAACGATGCAGCACGTATACTCTCACTGAGAGCTGTCCATCAAAGTCACCGAGAGGGCAACAAAAGATGCAGCACAGATATTCTCACTGAGAGATGTCCATCAAAGTCACCGAGAGGGCAACATACGATGCAGCACGTAACTCTCACTGAGAACTGTCCCTCAAGCATGCCTAAGAGTAAAGCACCTATCCTCTGGCTGCAGCACTGAAGGATGCCCGGCTTCTTCCATGGTCACAGGGGGGTCGAGCCGAGTAAAGGGGCACACACTTAGGCAGTATAGCACTTGTAAATAAGGGTTTTATGTTAGAAAATGGGAAGGCCCATTTTACTCACCGGACTATGGGGCATATCAACAAGGGCTTTATCTCTGCTTTTTTGGCTTTAAAAGCCAAAAAAGCAGAGATAAAACTAGCGCCCTATCAACAACAGGGTGCTAACACGCAAATTTGCATGTTAGCACCCTTTTACTCTACGCTTCCCCTTGCATCTCTAATGAGATGCAAAGGGGGCGTTCCAGAGTAAAATAATAGGAGAAATGTCGCTAAGAGACATTTCTCCTATTATCAAGAATGTCGCTAACCCTGTTAGAGACAAAAAAAGCAGCGCTAACCGCGGTTAACGCTGCTTTTTTACGTCTGCTAATTTTCAGACTTAGCCATGATATCCTATGGAGGGAGGATATCATGGCTAAGTTTGCCTGTCCCTATCAACAAGGTAACGTGTGATTATCGCTGGGTTTCCAGCGATAATCTCACGTTAGCCTGTTAGCGTGTAGATTTTTATCGCTATTGAGATAAGCGTTGCTAATAGCACGCTATCTCAGCGATAAAAATTCACGCTAGCCGGCGATAATTATCCTCACGCTAAGAGCGCTGAGCGAAAATTATCGCCGGTTGTTGTTGATATGCCCCATAATCACTCACAGGAACGTGCGTGCACGCCGACGCCCGCTAGCACGCAACGGCACACTACACACAACACCCTCCCTGTCTCTGACTCTCAGTGTCTCTCTCTGTCTTTTGTTTATTGTATTTTAAACAAGGAACCCCTCCCCCGGTCAGTCAGTTTACTCCAATCTGCAAGCCCGGCGTGGCGAGTGTAAGGACTGATTACGCATGAAACAACGGTCCTGTGGATAGCTGCTCCTTATGCGACGCCAGCAAGGGAAACTGACAGCATGTATGCCCATTAGACCCTGCTCAGCTGTCAGGATCTCCGGCATTGAAAACAGCAATGTAGACGGCACCCTGGCCGCAGCTCAGCTCATAATGGGGGTGCAGGGGGTCATATCTATGGCAGATTTCCAGGGAAACCACTTGGACCTGCGTTGAACCCCCTGGGTTTAGCAGGTATTCAGATCAGTGTGATGTGTTTGTATACACGCGCACCGCGTGTACATGCACACGCTCGGAGCCTGGAGCGTGCAACGGTTAGTGGCGAGAATAACCGTTCAGCACAGCACGCAGGACTGCAGCCCATGCTAATGCACGACTGGGGCAGAGGTGGGCGCCGAGAACATATCTGCCTTGGCGCTCAGCTCTGGGCGTGCCGCACGCTTCTCGGAGTCCATATTAAAACAAATGCCCGTAACATGACACATGACGGTCAGGAAAACTGCAGCCGATTTCTGCCACAGCTTGTCCGCGTGTGCAATTAGCAGTGAGCTGCAGACACCCTTAGCGCCCGCCGCTGTGGACGCTGTATTGTGAGGTCTTGGCGCTCTACGGAGCGTTGTACTAGAAGAGATGGGAGCGGAGCCGTCAGACAGACATCTTCAACGCCGGCCGCTGTCTGGCGCGAATCCGCTGCACGGACCTGCAGAGCCCCTCCCTTCGGCTCTGGCTGCTCTCCAGCTCCGACTGTTTTCGAAGCTGGGCGCTGTCCAGCGCCGGAGCTGGTCTGTCTGGATTAACAGAAAAGGAAGCTGTTACGAATGCGGAGCACATAGAAGATAAATATTCAGCACTAGGCGCTATCTGAGTACTGTAATCTAAGGCCTGACCAGTGTACATGTTTGGGAGTGTACAGCACTAGCAGCGGCGCAATGTGCAGCCCAAGAAGCACGTATTGTGCAGCACCAGGGGTTGTCTAGTGAACAGCACTGACCCCTCTCAAGATTGCTGCACATCGTGTCTTCAGTTTAGCGCCACGAGACGAGCAGAGTCTGGGACCTGTGCAGCGTTCAGCGGGATTTGTCCAGCGTGAGACGTCTATGCGCTATCCAATGTGCTGTAGGAGGAGCTGTGCACTGTCTCCCACGGGGTGCCCCGTATTCAACAGTAGGAACTATGGAGTGGCCAGTACTTTGCAGTACTGAAAGGTGTGCTGTGTGCAGTGTGTTAGGGGGTGGCCGTCAGCGCCCAGCACTACGACCTGTGCAGTGTGCACCCGTATGAACCGATCAGCGTGTAAAACTAGGAGTTGTGAAGCGTGAACAACCAACAACGGACGAGCAGTACACTGCAGCATTGTAAACTGCGCTCTGTACAGCTCTTGGAGGTGTCCCGACCCGTGATCCAAGCAATGCACAAGGTCAGGAGCTTGCGGCATGCAGGGGCAATAGCCAGTTCACACTCGTTGCTGACCAAGTGCTGAAGATCTGTTACAAATACCGCCAGAGGCCGGTGTAACACATCAGCGCCGGGGAATGCCTCGTGCCCAGCACCGGCGCGGTCCAGTGGGACAGCGGAACAGTGTACGTAGTCAGTGAGAGGAGCTGTGTAGAGCCATCGGGAGCTGTGCAGAGTTCAAAAACATGGACATATGTGCAACGGCCCCGGGCGGGTCCGTGTAAGCGTCCAATACTAGGAGCTGTGCAGGGTACGGAGACATTGAGACCTGATCAACGTTCAGCAACATCGGAGCATGCACAGCGCCTAGTGTCCAATGTACAGCCTCTGCGCTGACAGGCGCCTAGTGCAATAAAGGCGCTGGCTGCGGACCAGCGAAAGGGTCAGTACTGGGTGTTGTTTAGTGCACAGAGGTATGGGGCTGGTGTTGTGTTCAGCAACATCGGGGCATGCAAGCGCCTAGTGTCCAATGTACAGCCTCAGCGCTGACAGGCGCCTAGTGTGATAAAGGCGCTGGCTGCGGACTAGTGTAAGGGGGTGTACTAGGAGTTGTTTAGTGCACAGCGGTATGGGGCTTGTGCAGTGTTCAGCAACATGGGGCAGTCTCGGCTCTCAGTACCAGCCGCTGGCCAGTGACCTGCTTTAGCGCTGAAAGGTGCCTAGTGTAATAGAGGCGCTGGATGCGGACCAGTGTAAATGGCCAGTACACGGGTTACAAAGGCCCGTGCAGTGTTCAGCTGCATCGCTGTATGTATAGTGCTCCGTACTTAGCAGGGTTCAGTGTCCAGCTTCAGCACGGGCGAGTCTCTGGTGCATTACCAGCACTGGGTGCGGATCAGTGCACATAGTCAGTACTTGGAGCTCTGCTGTGTTCAGAGGCCTCGGGAGCAGTGCAGTGTTCTGGAGCTCCGCGGTATGTACATGAGCTCAGCACTAGGCGCTGCTCACTGTTCAGCGCTGGAAGGTGGCTAATGCACTCAAGGCGCTGGCTGCGGACCAGTGTGAATGGTCAGTACACACAGCTGTAGACTGTACAGAGGCATCGGGCTGTGGGGTGTTGTGCAGCATAGACGATGGACACTGTTCAGCACTATCTGATGACCAGTGGTGAGTTTCAGCGCTGGAAGGTGTCTGCTATATTCCAGGCGCTAGCCGAGGACCAGTGTAAAGGGTCAGTACTAGAACTGTGCAGAGGCATCGGACGCGGTGCACTGCTCAAGAGCACCGGCCTATGTAAGTCGTTCAGCAGCACTCGCTGCTCAGTGTCGTGCTTTTGCACTCCCAGTCTATAGTAAATGACAAACACTGGCAGCGGGCTAGTGTAAAATGTCACTACTAGGAGCTGTGCGGTGTGAAGCGGCAGCGGTGCTGTGTTCTGCAGCTTGGGACATGTGTAGTTTTCAACACGAAGCCCTCTCCAGTGTCGAGTTATTAAAAGCGCTGGCCGAGGACCAATGTAAAGAGTCCGTTCTAGGCGCTGTGAAGAGGCGTCGGAATCTGAGCAGTGTCCGGCAGCATCAGCCACAGGCTACAGTGCTCACCACAAGGCGCTGTCCAGTGTGGAGCTTCAACGCTGGAAAGCGCCTGGTGTATTAAAAGCGCTGGGTTCGGGACAGTGTTAAGGGTCAGTTCTAGGCGCTGTGAAGAGGCACCGAAAGCTGTGCAGTGCACAGCAGCATCGGCCTACGTGCAGTGCTCACCACAAGTCGCTGTCCAGTGTGGAGCGTCAACGCTAGGTGTTAGCAAAGGCCCCAGCAGCAGACCAGTGTAAGGGGTCTTTACTCGGCTCTCTTTACCTCTCTTTACCTCCCAGGGCTGCCTTGACCGCACAGCAGCGAGGTGTGAGCAGCCAGCAGTATCAGCAGACAGCATGGAGGAGTCATTCATCCCTTCTACTGTACTGACGCCCAGGCCCGGTCTGCACTATCAGTGCCCATCTGTACTGTCGCTTGCCAGCACAGCACTATTTGTGCCCAGTGAGCAGGACGCCGTCAGTGTTACCACCAGGGCTCCGGCCTGCGCCTTAGGCAGGGGAGCTGCTTCGCTCTTGCCATCGGTCCCGGCAGAGGCCCGCTGTGCGGCCATGCTAAGAGCTGTCCAGATAGAGTACAGCTCTGTGAGCTGTTCAGTCTAAACCACCAGACATTAGAGCTGTCCAGGCTTCCTCGTATTGCGATCTGTTCTGCCGGATCGCTAGGTCTGGGAGCTGTCCAAACTGAATCCTATTTCGGTGCAGCCTGGATCCAAGCGTTAGGAGCTGTCCACCTGAATCCTAGCTCTGGGAGCTGTCCACCTGAATCCTAGCTCTGGGAGCTGTCCACCTGAATCCTAGCTCTGGGAGCTGTCCACCTGAATCCTAGCTCTGGGAGCTGTCCACCTGAATCCTAGCTCTGGGAGCTGTCCACCTGAATCCTAGCTCTGAAAGCTGTCCATACTGAATCCTATCTCGGTGAGCTGTGCAGACTGTAAGCTAGCTCTGGGAGCTGTCCATCTGAATCCTAGGTTTGGGAACTGTCCAATCTAATCGAAACCACCAGATATTAGAGCTCCGCAGGCTTCATTGACCTGAGAGCTGTCCAGCCGGATCCCTAGATGTGGGAGCTGTCAAAACCGATTCCTAGCTCTGTGCATCCTTAAATCCTGGCTCTGGGAGCTGTCCAGCCTGGATCCTAGCTCTGGGAGCTGTGCATCCATGAACCCTACCCCTGGGAGCTTCCAGACTGAATCATAGTCCAGGGAGTTGTCCAGCCTGAACCCTACCCCTGGGAGCTGTCCACTCTGAATCCTAGCCCTGGGAGCTGTCCAGCCTGGATCCTAGCTCTGGGAGCTGTCCAGCTGGAACCCTACCCCTGGGAGCTGTCCAGACTGAATCATAGTTCAGGGAGTTGTCCAGCCTGAATCCTAGCTGTGGGAGCTGTCCACTCTGAATCCTAGCTCTGGGATATCCAGCCTGGTTCCTACCTCTGAGAGCTCCCCATTCTGAATCGTAGCTCTGAGAGCACTCCAGTCTGAATCCTAGTTCTAGAGCTGTCCTGCATGATTCCCAGATCTGAGAGCTCCCCATTCTGAATAGTAGCTCTGGAAGCTGTCCAGTCTGCACCCTGACTCTGGGAGCTGACCAGCTGAAATCCTAGCTCTGGGAGCTGTCCATCGTGAATCCTGGCTCTGGTAGCTATCTAGTCGGCATTCTAGCTATGGGAGCTGTCCAGCCTGATTCCTAGCCTTGAGAGATTTCCAGTCTGAATCCTAGCTCCGAGAGCTGTCTAGTCTGATTCCAGGTTTAGAGACCTCCCCAGTCTGAATCTTGCTCTGGGAGGTGTCCAGCCTGAGCCCTAGCTCTGGGAGCTGTCCAGCCTGAATCATAGCTCTGGAGCTGTCCAGCCTGACTCATAGCTCTAGGAGCTGTCCAGCCTGGACCCTCGCTCTGGGAGCTGCCCAGCCTGGATACTAGCTCTCGGAGCAGAACAGCCTGAATAATAGCCATGGGAGCTGTCCAGCCTGACTCCTAGTTTTGGGAGCTGTCTAGTCTGCATCAGCTGCGGCAGCTCTCCAGTCTGTACTAGTATTCTGAGCTGTCCCGTCTGCTCCAGGCTCAGGAGCTGTCCAGAGCTGAATATCTGCAGCCACTGTCTGCATCGTGTAGGTTTGACGTGAGACGGTTTCGCATCCGCCCTCCTTTCACTCTCATTCAGGCCCAACGAGACGCTGTCTTCAAAAACACACCAATCCGAGCCCCTGGAAGAGCCAAGCTCCTAATACCCGGGTCCAGACCCCCGGACACCACCCCCTCCTCGACTACGGCTCTCCCCCATCCTCCAGCAAGTTGCATAACTCGGCGCCCATGACACACACAAGAGTAGCGCCGTGAAGTGCCCTCAATAGCACTTCCGACTGGAGAACGACGGATATTGACTTCGAAGGTAAATTTTCTAACACACACACTGGGTGACAGCTCCTTTTATCATGGAAATCAGACTGCAGTCGGTTTAAAGTAGACCGATCTCGGCAAAGGCCCCGCCAGATTGTTTTTGAAAATAAAAAAAGCTGCAGAGAAAGAACAGGGAAATATGCTCCCATCAAGGCTTTAATATTTCATGTGGGAAACGCATTCCTGCCCCGGCCCGTCCCCGCACAGGCACGCCGGCCGCCCATATTTCACTCTAATGCAAACCCATTTAAATCATTGCCTTGTTTTTCACAGATTGCTTCTTGTAAATGGGGCAATAAATCGCTAAAGTGTCACGGATGGAGAGGACGCCGGAGGAGTGGAGCGGGAAGCCGACAAGATGTGGACCGGATGGGAGGGGCGAGAGTGAGTGATGGTATGGGGCGGAGCCAACACGATGGGGTAGGTGCAACAAGCTAGTGCATTGGGGGGGAGGGAGGGTGAAACGGCGGGTAATACTATGGCTTCTAGGCACTCCTAGGCTGCAGAAAGCCAGGAAACAAAGTAACAAGTTTGTTTATAACCCGTACATTCACAAGGCTTCTTGGCGCTATAAAAATATGTTTATTGGCATGCAGACTCAATGTTACTCGTTTTTTCGGCCTAGCTAGGATGAAAGGCTGAGGGTCCCACTGGGATGGAAATCTGTGACCATTGGGCCATGCACAGATCTCGCAGCACGCGTGCACAGAGCCACCGGACCATAAAATGAACTAGAGCTAAGGCGGGTGCTTGCAAGAGATGAATTGGGCGCGCGGGGGCCGGGGGAGGTATGGGAAAGAGGTCAGAGCCCGGTGGCACATCAGCCCTCTACTTCATATATCTGATATCAGCTACCGTTCCCTTGGGAGGAGGTTACCGAAAGGAGGGGCAGACCTGGCACCCCTGTTTGTTCTGTAGGCAGGAGGGTAGAAAATGGCATGCACTCGGGAACCAGCACAGGGCTGTGTTTACCCTCGGAACAAGAAGTGTTGGCGGTGGGGCAGGAGAGAGCACCCTAGGCGAAGACGAGATGGGAAGGCGGCGAGTCACCGCCGAGGGTTTGCCTGGTGAGAGAGACCGCGTCTCTGCCCCGATCAGAATCTATCGCGCTGGAAGAGGCAGAGCCTCGCGGAGGCAGCTTTCTAGCCCGCGGAAAGACATTTCTTGGTGGGGGAGGGGGTGGTAAGGGAAAGGCAAGAGCAAAACTGAGAACAGATCTGGAAGCAGGTGGCATGTTTTGTAAGGGAAACCGTAGACTCACTGGCACACTCTGCCATGATGCCAAGTGCTTCTGGAAGTGAAGGAAAGGGACTTTAGAAGGCTACTCTGGGGGCACTGTCACAGCGGGCAGCAGTCCTTCTGAAAAGGACGGTGCCTGCCAGCCCCTACGCTGGTAGAGACCTGGAAGAGGCATGGGTGGTCACGGGGTGGCGGGTATCAAATAATTTGTAGGAGGGATATACTGTGCTTGGGCAGTTTACTTGTGAAAGGGGCGCACAGCTCACACAACTCGTTTCTAAAGACATCAGACTCGCCACATGGTGCCCATTTATTTCTGCTTCATTTATTAAGTGCTCGGTAACGGCAAGGCTTCGTGGCGCTGAGACAGAGACACGAACTGCACGCAAGACTCAGGCATTACTAGATGAAGGTAGGATTCACGTGGTGCACCAGGGCAAGGCGCGCGCTGTGCATTGCTTCATGGCTGGGCTTGCGCTGTGAAAGTCCCCGCACATGAGAGGCGCGCGGCACATGGATTGGGGTAAGAGTTCCGGTCCACGCTCCTTTTAATCATGAAGACGCAGAGATGGGGAGGGGGCAGGCCGTAGATAGTGGAGTGATAATGCAGCAGCGCTGTGTGAGGTGCGAGGGGATTAATGACACATTGGGTGGTCGCTAGGCATTCATGGCTGTGGTCAGTAACTTCCCTTCATGGCCATGACTCCTGCTCTCACCTTGGGATATGGAGACAAACTGCGATCAACAGGAAGGGCTGGTGTAGTGAAAATGCAGCGTGCCTACCAACCCATCACCTTTGTGGAGATGACAGAACTCCCAGGAAGACCCTACCTGAAAAAGTCTGAGGATGTTGGCCACCATGATGGAAACGGAGCTCCCTGAGGCACCGATGACCCCCAGAACCCTCTCTGGACGCACAAAGACAGGGGGTTCTCCACTGGTGCAGCGCACATCCGAGGTGTCCTTCTGTATTAGCGCCTGTACAAAGGTGAGCGACTGCTCCAAGGCATGGGTGTCCCGCGAGCACGTGTCCAGCACGCGTGCCCCCAGGGTCACGTTGGGGAGCAGGTCCGGGTCGGCGTTGATTTGGTCCAGTGCATAGAGCATGGCCTCCAGGCGCTGCACGCCGGCCTCTCGTTTGATGTCCCCGCATGGCAAGCCCAGTGTCCCACGCCCATGGACAGGGAAAAGCCCACCCAGAGTGATGTCACCCTCCAGGCGAATGGAGTGCGGTGCATACAGCTCCTGGGATCTCGCACTTGCCAGCAGGGGGAGCAGGACCAGCAGGGGGACCATGGCCAGGCCCCTGCACAGGCTCGGACTCCCACCCCAGGCACAGCAGGGCGCTGGCAGAACACCTCCCCAAATCCGTCCTGAAGGATCCAAAAAGGTTTATCCCAAAGTCCAATCTCCAACAACAACCTTTGCACGGTTCCCAACTCCAGGAAGGGGTTTCAGGGTGCAAGATTCCACTGGTTACTTTTCAGAGTTATGATTCAAGCACTGGCATGGCAGAGGTCAAACTACCACCAAAATAATTCCACCAGACGACCACCAATTAAAAAATGCAGGTTGAATGGTTCTATCAATACATTTTTGTGTAGGGGTTCCTAGAAGCGTGCACGATTTTGGGTTTTATCAATGGTTTCCAAGGATCTAGGGCTCCACAGTTGGTATCTAGGTGTCAAGGTTCCACCAATAGTTGGTCAGGCATCAAAAGGCCCATCACAAGGTATCAAGAAATCAAGGTCAAAAACATGGCTCTCCGAGGTTAAAGGTTCCACTGATGGTCATTCGTAGTTCAAGATTCCACTTATGTATGCCGATGCCCCACCTATAACTTTCTAAGTTAAAAGTTTCACTTATAATCACTAAGGCCTACACTTTTTTCACTATCATATATTTCGTCAATGGGATTTCAAAGTACAGGTTTTCAAAAATAATTGACCAGGGTTCACAGTTCCACCAATTGATTCCCAGGATCTGAGGCTTCAATTTTGTATTCGTAGTGTCCAATGGTTTGCTAAATGCTATTGAGGTTTCAGACATAGACCAACAGCGTTGTAGTGTTCAGAGGTACAATAAGGGATTTGGGGATTAAAATTCACTGCTACGATGAACAGATTTCAGCGTTCCAGAAAGTTCTCAAAACATCCATGGTTCATCTTCAAAAAGAGCGACATTGCATGAAAACTCCTCCCGTGTTCCAGATGTCCCAACCGTATTGATAAACTCCTCCCCTTTCTGTGAACTCCTTGCACAGGCTCCTCCCTCGAGCACTTCACCAGCTCCCCGGGCTCGTCCTTCCGTCTTCCTACGAGTCTCCAACCCTTCCACGGAGCGGCCGCGCCAGCTCCTCTCCCTCCTCTACCACCAGCCTTCCTTCCCCTCCTTCGGAGACTCGGCGCAGACTAAACGCAAGCCGCGCATCCCTTCAGTCTTTATATAGGCACGCCCCCTCGGAGGCCGCGCCTTCCGCTCCTGACGTGCGCGCGAGGCTGCCTGCGCGGTGAGGTCACGGCGGGGGAGAAGGGGAGCGCGTGGCTAGATAGTGTTAAGATAAGGTGTGCGGGTTAATGTATGGATTTTGGAAAAGGCAGCGTGGATTTGAAGGGGAGCGGCTGTGATAAGGGAGGGAATGGTGAGAGAAGGGGAGGAGTAATAGAAGGAGGGGTAGTGAAGGAGGATGAGAAAGGAGGGGATATGAGTAATAGTGTGGGGAGAGAGAAAAAGAGGCGATTTATCAGACATGGTGGGGGATGAAACTCTAGGAAGGAAGAGATGAGGATGAGGGGTACAGTTATGAAGGTAAGACCGAGGGGCACGATGAATACAGGAGGCAGTAAGAGAATGGTCACGAGGATGAGTAATGGAGTGATAAAGGTGTCACATTTGGGGGGTGGGGCAGAGGAGGAGGAGGGGATGATTAAGAAAACCTGGAGAGTAAGAATAATCAGAGGAGCGGTGGGGGAGAAAGAGGAAGAGTAGAGGTCAGGTAAGTGGAGAGGAGTTGATTAGAGGCGAGGTCAAGAATAAAAGAGGACCGAGTCGTTCCTGAGGAAGTGATATTTTGAAGCGGAAAAAGAAGGGAAACGATAGGAATGAACAGAATGTACAGCAGGCAACTCTAAAAGGGTAAACATTGGAGAGGGGAGAGATTGTTGGAGCGTTAATAACAGGTGTACCATTCATTCATTCATGAATTCGTACATTCATTCATTCATTCATTCATTCATTCAAGGAAGTGAGTGGAAAGTGAATAAAAAGGAAAGACAATGAAGAAAAAATTAAAGAGTCCACGCTGGAGGCGAGCCAACTGATTAGGGTGAGTGAGGAAAAGAGGGCTTTGAGGCAAAACCGTGGGAAGTGAGCGAAGGAGAGGACAGGGCACAACATGGCAATGAGAGAAGACGAAAGTTTGCGGAGGCTATGGGCGAGGGGGTGCAGAGCGCAACCAGTGGATTCAGGAGAGAGGAGGGGGCCCGAGCAGTAAGATGAGACGAGAGGGCATGGGCGTGTAAGTGGGTATTTGGAGGGAATCATAGAGAGAAAGAGGCTCGGGGTGAGAGATAGGGGGTGGGGATCTGTACGAGGAGGCGGGCAGAGAGCGCGAAGTGGCGAGAATGCGAGGATGGGAAACTGAGCGAATAGCTCGCGGGGAGGCGCAAGAGTCAAGAGAGGGAGCGCCTCGGACGTGGAAACTGTTACACGATGTTGACGTGTTGAAGAGCGTGGGAGACTCTACAGGAGCTGGAGGGGCGGGGGGTGCAGAGGGCGACGAGGGTAGGAAGCAACGTTGACAGACTGGCTCGTTGCCAGTGTAGGGTGGGAGAAAGAGAGAAGGGTGAAGGATGAAGGAGAACAGGAGGGTAGAGGCTCGTTATGCACAGGATTAAGGATAGAGATAACGTGTGCGAGTGGGGAGAAAGACAGATAGAGAGATTGAGACACAGAGGAAAGTGAGCAAGAGGGATTAGAGACAGAGAGCCGAGAGACAGGGGATTGAACAGGGAGAAGCAACAGAGAGCTAAAGAAAGAGCCAGAGGTGAGTCTGGGAAAAGGAAAGAAAAAAGGAGAATGGGGTCGTATGAGAAAAAAAATAGAGATAGAAGGAGAAAGTAAGAGAGGAAGAGAAGCAGCTGGACTAAGGAAGAGAGAAGTCGAGAAAATCTCAAACTCTCAGAATCTGTGAGCCTAAGTGCATATCTCATTCTCAACACTTTCAGAGGCCACCTTAACATGGATGGACACAAAGTCATTTTCAAAGGCGCAAGCCACGGGGGATGTGTTAATGGATAGGGAAGTGTTCACTTTTATCTTTACAGGCAAGAGCGCGCCCCATGGGAGGTCACAGCTCACTGAGCCCACTGGAGAGTTGTTAGTATTGATTTATAAAAACAATAATTGCAAACAGAGTAAAATTAAACAGCAGTGACATGCACCTCTGGATCACCGGTGAAACTTCCTCAGTAGGAAAGAAGGCAGCAGAGAGACCACCAGGCCGGCCATCATCCCAGAGGGACCCTCGGTGGGAAGGAAGGTGCCACACAGTATCTGGTCCCAAGGGCATTGGTGCACAAGTCTTCCAAGGAAACAAAAGCTGGGAAGTGGCCTAAAGTGTCCAGTATATTTCTGGCTTCTGAAAACTACACAAATGATCAACGTCCAATCGGTGGATGGGCTTCCTATGACAACTGTGGAAGGTGCCTCTCTACGGCAACATTTCCCCAGAGTCTGGTACATAGTAACATATCACAGTGAAACTACCTTGATGGGGTATGCTGCGGATTCATTTTCCAAAGCAGACGCTTGCACAACTGCTTTGAGCAGGATGCATGTCCCAGCTACATCTGTTCGATCTACTCCGTGATGCCATTAGATAGGGTGTCAACCATAATGCCATTAGATAGAAGGTCATCCATGATGCCATTAGATAGAAGGTCATCCATGATGCCATTAGATAGAAGGTCATCCATGATGCCATTAGATAGGGTGTCAACCATGATGCCATTAGATAGGGTGTCAACCATGATGCCATTAGATAGAAGGTCATCCATGATGCCATTGGATAGGGTGTCAACCATGATGCCATTAGATATAAGGTCATCCATGATGCCATTAGATAGAAGGTCATCCATGATGCCATTAGATAGGGTGTCAACCATGATGCCATTAGATAGGGTGTCAACCATGATGCCATTAGATAGAAGGTCATCCATGATGCCATTGGATAGGGTGTCAACCATGATGCCATTAGATAGGGTGTCAACCATGATGCCATTAGATAGGGTGTCAACCATGATGCCATTAGATAGAAGGTCATCCACGATGCCATTAGATAGGGTGTCATCCATGATCATCTTGAATTTTTGCCACTGGCATGACTTATAGTGCTCTTCGATAAGTCAATCTCGGCTTCGCAGTATCTCATATTTGACAAAAGGTAAACTTGTCAGAAACATGTTCTCAAGACGCGCACAAGACAAATAGTTGCAAAGTCAGCTCCAGGATATCCTCCAGGTGAGAATGCGCTCTACAGTTCTGCATAACAAAGTGGCACTGTAACTTGAGCACTGGCATTTCATCTTCACAACTCACCCTCACCAGACACAACTCTTACAGGGAGTGGATCTTCAGCAGGTTCTCTTTCATTTGAGTGAATCTAGGTCTTCAAATTTCCATCAGCATTCTCCTTTGAAGTGAAGCTGGAAGATCCGCTGGGCCCTGGGTGATAGTTTGGACTCTCTGTAGACAGGTCCACTGTTCCGGTTGGGGCCCTATTCAACATCTCAGCCTCCGGAAGCAAGAATCTGTGTTTGTAAATGTGAATGAGAACCCTGTGACAGAAAAGCACCAATTTCTCAAATGGCACGCATCTTGACTTTCTGGCCTCTTGAACCCACTATCAGGTTTACATGAATGAATGGAGTTTATGACCAGATTACATTTAACTCGGGAATCCATCCTGCAGAACAGAGTTGTATCGTTTTTGTGTTAATGCAAAAGATCCAGAAAGATCACTGCTCACTCAGTTGGGGGTGAACATTCAACACTACTTCCCTCAGCAGGTCATTTCAACTTGCATGAGGGAGAGTACCATGGGCCCCCCAAGAATTCAAAGAACATGTCCCGGACTGGAAATTCCTTTCTGTAGTTCCTTAGACCACGCCAAGCTCTGGAGTGATGCTTTAGTTTCACTTACAGTTGGGGGAATCACTCTTCCAGCTCTAAGTTCTTTCAGCCACTATAACTAGCCAGAAGTGGCAAACCAGCTACTAGACTGCAGGAAAGAAAACAGAACATCTCCCTTCCTTCCACATGATGTCCTAGAATGAGGACAGGCTCAGAACATGACTGTCTTCAGGTCTCAGCTAAGGATGTGCCATTTGGCAGCAGCGGCCTGTGCAGGTAAGTGTGGTGGAGCGGCGGGGCCGGGTCCCTTCCCTTCACTTTCCTTCTCTTTTCCTCACCCTTCTGGTGAGGTGTCAATAATCTTAGGACCACTGTTTCCACTCCTACCAATCCTTGCTTTTGTTCTGCCTTACCCAAACACCCAGTGGCCAACCATTCTTGTGGCACTACTGTTCCCTAATGACAGAAAAACCATCTTCTGAGCCAACACAGATACCTACCTTTCAAGGACAGGCAGTTGTGTAGGAGCTGTCTGCTATGGCTGCTCCACAGTGAACCACTACCAGGTGTTCAGATTGAGCCTCTGCATCACGCGTTTCCCATCTGTAATTCTCCAAGTAGGCCACCTGAGAAGCAATTAGTACGACACTCACCACGCCCCACTCACTAAAGCCATTGCCAAGCATGCAGTGTACTGGGAGGCCAGACACAGTGGGATATCCATCATCACCTGCTGATTTTGTCTGCTAACTAGCCCCCTCCAGTGTGACCGGGGATTGTTCCTCACCTATGTCCATGTCAAGGTATTTGCTCAAAGCAATTACGTTGTTGGCACAAGTGACTGCTGGTTGTTTCTACTAAATAGAGCCTTAGACTTTATTGGGGTAGGTTAGTTGAGCAATCATTCTTGGTTTATGGGAAGTGGTGTGAGGGTTGAGTTACATATACTGTAACACAATTATTACAGTTACTAAAGGCACAATAACTCTGAATATCCACCCAGGGTTACTACTGGAAATGAAAAGGAAATCAGACTTTAACAACTATCTTACATTTATACTTCTGGTTCAATTAAGAAGAACGGAGGTATTCTCAAGCCTAGCCCTACCCATTCAGAAGTGATGAGGTAAATTGTGCTTGGGGCTTGGGCCATTTGCCACGGCTTGCTGGTTATGTCCGGCTCTACACAAGCTATGTCCTTGCTCGAGGCTGTATTAAAATAGGGATGGCTGTGGTGCTACTGCCAATAGTTGCCGGTCGCGGGTGTCTCCCTCCCAGCCATGCTGCCAGACTGCAACATGGCTAGGGCAGGAATTCATGCTTGGTGCTACCATAGGGAACGCGCACAGTAAGCCGTTTATCCTCAGTCTAGTGCTACAAGTCTAGCCAGGACTTGTTAGAAGTCTTCAAAGTGCTTGATTGAAACTCCAGCTAATTGATATCCTGAGGTTGGGGCAGTTGGCCACACACTTCACTGCAAATTCGAGTGAATTGAAAGTTTTTTCGGAGTTTTTGTAATACCCGTTGAAACTGGCTATAACAATCTAGGCTTTGCATGCCTTATTGGGTAACACATGTGGATGTAACTACGGCCTCCTCTGTGTATTCCAGAGCTCTTGAGAAGAATGGCTCCCTCTCAGGACTTTCCATCTGCCCCTTCTCAATACAATTCATGAGTTCTTTCCTCACTTTATTTGGAGCAGCTAATTAAGCTGAACATATCATGGATTTTTCACAGACACTGAAGCAAGAAGAAGCAGTTGGAGAGAGGCATATGGTGGAGTTGTACAAAAAACTTCACTCTGAAGGCTGAATCTTTTTCATCACTTAGGGCACACTAGAAACCCAGGGGCAGATTTACAAGCCCCTTGCGCCTCTTTTACGCCGCCGTTGCGTCACTTTTGTGACGCAGCGGCGGCGCAAAACCAGCGCCATGCTGCGGGGTATTTACAACGTGACGCATCTGGAAGCCCTGCGCCAGAAGTAGGCGTTCCTGTGCAGGGGGGGGGGCGTTCTGTCGCAGGAACGCCTCCTAAAAGTGGCTGAGTGAAATCTACAAGATTTCACTCAGTCACTTTTGAGCCCATGCTGCGTCAAAACCCTGCGCCTGCTTGAAGCAGACGTAAGGATTGACGCAGCATTGTGAAGATAGAGCACCCCAGAGCCTTGCTGGAGCTGCGTCGCGCTTGCGACGCAAGTCCAGCAATACGCTGCCTTTTCGGCACAGATGCGTCACGCATCTGTCCGTTTTTTGCCCCATGGTGCGCCGCATTGTAAATGAGGCGCATCCATGGTGGCGGAGCTGTGACGCACAATAACTGGCGCATCCCTGCTGATATGCAGGGATGCGCCAGTCATTGTAAATCTGCCCCCAGAGTGGGGGTTTCCCCCACCAGTGTGGGAGGCTGCCTCCTTTCATGACACATCCATCATCTTTAGACACAGACCTCTTCATCACAACACGTCAACATTCTCCAATGCTCTGGATGAAGCGAAAAGGAAGCCTTATTACAAGGAGTGCTGGCATTTTACACAGTGCTGTGGGGATAACTTACTCCTATGCTACAACCGTGTTCTAACACCCACAATAAGAAACGCTGCTACCAACCAGCAACCTTCAACCAGTGACTCAATGGTGCATACTCCCCAGAGATTAATAGCTTAACCCATGACCACTTCAGAATATTAGTGATTGATGTCTAGAAATATTTAGAATGAGACCTGGGTACACTGAAACTAAAAATATCAAGGAACATTTGGGAGACGTATAGAAAAGAACTAGAAGGTTTATGCGGCACAAAATGCTGCAGACGTTTCTTTCTATAGTGCCCCTCCAGATACCTTCCTTGCACAACATTGTAATGATTTGTTTTTCTTTTTTTCTTTACATTTTTATTGAAAAGATACAACCTCTTACAATTTTAATTACAATAACACTATATTATCTCTAATTATCGTTAATTATTACATATTTTAAATAAAGTCTCGATGGATAGTGCAAATTTCGCATGAGTGAAAAATGTATAAAGCGTTTCACTTGCATTTAAATCCGTCTTGAAATTAGTAGTGCTCTTACTCCCTGTCCTTTGGTGTAAAATAGCGAATTAAAAACATGTTTTTGAGAACCATTATTGGTGCTCTCCATTAGGAACATATGCAAAACAATACCAGAGGAATAAACTGCATAATCTGTCTCAGTGTGGCCTACTCGGCCCATTCTGCCCAGTACCCACCTTCAATTAAATATCAATGCCCAATCCAAATGGAATCCTGAAGAGATGGACGGTCTCACACACAATAAGACCTTTAGGTATGGCATCTAATGTTCTTATACTCAGCCCTTGTTATTTAGCCTCTTCCAAACTGAATATGAACTTCTTTAAAAAACTCATCTAAAGGGACTGCATTAAAAAAGCTTCAAAAAATGTCACCAAATGTTCAGTATTTCTGTAGTTTTCCAGTTTTTCAATAATCACACTCATTCTAAACTTAAAAAAATAATGATAATACAAACAGGTTAGCATTCTAATGTTCGATCAAAAGACACCCCATGTAGATCTGGCACCTGCTCGACTCCACCTCCCCGGATGTCGCCTTCTTCACGGAAACAAGGATGAGCCCCACCTCAGCCCAGACAATGCAACCACCATCTCGACGGCTACATAATCATCGACAAGTACAGTGCCAACCGGCCAGTCGGAGGCATCGCCATCATACACAAATACACCCTCCGCCTCACAAAAGGCTCAGATGACCACTCACCCGACATGGAACACCTCCACTTCCAGATCCAGACCAACCTGAACACCACCCTTCGTGGCACACTCATCTAAGGACCACACCAGACCCCGCCCCCTCCTTCAGAGAAGCCCCAGTTGACTTCATCGCTCACCGCGCTCTCGTTCCAACGGACTACATCCTCCTCGGTGACCTTAATTTTCACCTGCACAACCTTGATCACCACAAGACAACATCCCTACTGCAGAATCTCACCACCAACAGACTCAAACAACTGGTCACCTTTCCAACCCACTCAGCAGGACACACGCATGACCCCATCTTTTACACAAGCAACAACTTCTCTGTCAGCAACATCTCCGAGCTACATTGGAACGTCCACTACTGTATTTGCTTCTCCTTCCCCAGACCTTCGCAACCCAAGACACACCCACCCCACCCACCACACCCCAGCAGACCCTGCCCAATGGGACCACCCCCACCACTGACGACACCATCAGGATCATGAATAGCATCCACTCCGGACCCCTCTCCGATCCCTGGCCTCACCACATCTTCAATGGAGCCAGCACCTCCATCGCCCCCGAACACTACTGCACCGTCAGAGGCTCCATCAAGTCTGCCACCTTCCCTCAAGACTGTAAACACACAAAGATCATCCCCCTGTGAAGAAACCATCTGCCGACGACAGACCTCAATAACTACTGACCCATCTCTCTGCTTCCTTTCCCAGCCAAAGTCATTGAGAAGGCCATCGGCACCCAACTCTCTAAGTTCATCGAAATAAAACACATCCTGGACCCCTTTCAATCGGGCTTCAGAAACAACCACATCATCGTAACCGCTCTCCTCGCCACAAAAGACAACATCGGCACCCTCCTCAATCAAGGTGAAACTGCAGCCTTCACCCTTTTCGACCTCTAGGCTGTGTTCAACACCATTTCCCACCACACCCTCTGCACAAGACTCCGCGACACCAGCATCTTCAACAAAGCCCTAGAATGGAATTGCTCTGTCTTCACCTGCTGAACACAGAGAGTCAGACATCCACCGTTCATCTCAAGACCCACAGATATCAGCTCCTGAGTGCCTCAGGGATCCTCTCTGAGCCCCACCCTCTTCAGCATCTACATGGCCCCGCTTGCAGACATCATCAAAAGCCACAGACTCAACATTGTCTCCTACAATAACAACACCCAGCTGATTCACTCCTTCACAGACAGACCCACAGCCTCCAAGAGCAACTTCCACAACAGGGTAAAGGCAGTCGCCATCTGGATGAAAGACAGCTGCCTCAAGCTCAACTCAGACAATTCTGAAGTCCTCATCCGGGGCTCCACCTCCTCAGCCTGGGACGACTCCTGGTAGCCCGCAGCTCTCGGAACCTCCCCCATGCCCACGGAGCATGCACAAAACCTCGGCATAATCCTGGACTCCTCGCTCACAATTAACTGCCAAATTAATGCCAGTTCGCCCTCCTGCTTCCACATGCTCCACCTGCTTCAGGCGATTTTCAAGTGGATCCCCACTGAGTCGAGGAAAACGGTCACTCATGCGCGTGTCAGCAGCAGACTCAACTATGGTAATGCACTTTCATAGGCACCACTCAAAAACACCTAAGGAAACTACTGAATATCCCGAACACCTCTGCCAGACTCATCCTGCCCATCCTTCACCGCAGCCACATCACAGGTCACCTGAAAGACCTCCACTGGCTCCCGATCAACAAAAGAATTACCTTCAAGGTCCTCACACATGCCTACAAAGCCCTCCGCAACCCCGGACCTGCATATCTCAACCACGTCCTCTCCTTCTACACAACCACCAGACATCTCCGTTCCACCCAACTGGCCCTGGCCACCATCCCATGAATACGCAGGACCACAGCTGTAGGAAGATCTTTCTACTATCTCGCTGCGAAGACCTGAAACTCCCTGCCTCTGCATCTCAGGCAATCACCGTCACTGCCTTAATTCAGGACGGACCTCAAGACCTGGCTCTTCAACTGAACCAAAGATTCCCCCCCCCCCCCCAGCGCCTTGAGACTGTACTGGGTGAGCTGTACCGGGTCTACAAGAAACCTGATTGACTGATCAACAAAAGCCCACCTGCCCTAAATCTGAAAGTAAATGTATTTTATCGGGTGTTATACCAGAATTAAAGCTTGCTAATCTTCTCCATTTTGTTCCTCCATGCTGTATAAGAAGGGTTTATAGACGATTTCCTCAACTGGGTAATTAATAAGCATGCTATAATCATGTATGTATGCGAAAAAACAGAATCATGGTCTAGCAAAACCAGAGATAGGAAACCAGAAAAAAACTGTCAAAGGTGTGCTTCTAATAACTTGCAGAACTCTGGGCCCAATTACGATGTCTGGCGGAAAGCCATCCGACAGCTAGTAAGAGGCTTTCCGCTCAACATCTTTAGTTTCACTCAGACTGCAGTATTATAATACTGGCGGCATAGGAAAACGCTTGTGGGGATTCTGCTCCACTTCTGACGGGCCTTCAGAGCCCGTAGGGGTTGCAGGCGGAATGATAATCCCATAATGATGGCAGAGCCCGCCTTGGCTCTGCCGTCAGGATTATGATGTCGCTTTCAGCCTGCCATTCCATGAGAAGGCAGGCACAAAGTAACTTTGGGGACCCCTATCAGGACCCCTTCCCCCTGGCCCTCTGCTATGGGGCCTAGGGGCACCTATGGTGCCCCCTTAACACCCCTGCACATGTGTGACAGGCACCGAATGGTGCCTGCCACAAGGTGCAGAGATGTTTGTAAACATCCATTTTTCAGTTGTAGCTTGTGCTGTGGCCCTTTCCCACCCTCGGCACAATCTGTCATTGAAAAAGGGATGTTTCCGACCACCCATAGGGCGATCGCATCCAAATACAGCGGGTGGAACCAGCGACCTATGATAGGGTGGTTCCATTCCGCAACGGTGTCAATTGCACCCTCGTTCGACCGACATCGTAATCAGGCCCTCTGATACTAATGCATAGAACATTTCATCCCAGAAGCTGGACAGCACTTCACACGACTAAAACAAATGAGACCAATCACCATCTTGGCAGAATCTTTGGTATTTATTGCTGATTGTTTGAAACATCTTATTTTATCTATCAGGAGTATGATGCAGCAATCAGCCACTAAATAATAATCCTATGAAAGTTGGCTCGTATGAGTTGGAGAGTCCTATATCTTACCATTTTTGGGTAGTTTAGGTTCTTGTACAGCCCATGGCAGTTTTTCTATACCGTATTTTTTTTTAACATAAATATATTTTGGAAATCTTCAAATTTGGACCAGGACTTTACAAAAAGTCACAGCCTCATTTTCATTTGCTATTGCTCTACTGGCTGTTCAATCCAAGTCATCAGTAAGATGTTGTCCATTCATTTAGATAATCTACATAGCTACAACTATATATGGCTATTGCTACATTGTTACAGACACTGATACGTCACACTGTGCACCCATGTCTCTCTTTTAATCTTTCATTTCTTAGGGGTTTCATTAAAAGGTGTGTGTTACTGAGCAGGTTTAAGCCAGTACCTTTCCACAAGTATCTCCTTGAAGCTCTAATACACTGAGGGCTAGATATATAATACTTTCAAGCAATGCAGCAAGACACTTTGCTAAGCTGTGTGAAAGGGAGAAGGCAGGAATTCACCCTATTTAACCTTATATGGTGCGATCCTGTCTTCTCAGTGCCCTGGCACACAATATGGTGCCTTGTTCCAACACATTCACCCTTGCGTCATGGTACAAGGATGCCCACATTGTAGGCAGGCTTGTTTTTGTGCATGAAGGGGCACCTTCCTGCCGAAAAACAATCCTCAGAGGCATTTTCCTTGTTTTACATGTGCTGCACAATGCAGCACACGTACAAAATGGAAATAAAGAGGAGACATATAGATATTTGCCTTATTACCTCTTCCTTGGACACACATAACATTTTGATGCATTCCCTGGTTTTCCTGTCTTCTTAAATTTGGGAATGTGCCAAAATCCATGGGTGGCTGCATGGGAACAACTACGCTCCACCCATGGAACGCCTTCCCCATGCAGAATAGAACAAAGCAGCAACTTTGAACTGCCTTGAGTTACTCTAGATTTACCAAGCCACACAGGGCCCCGCAGTGTGGCCTGGCATGGCTTGCTAAATCACATTCTAGGATTTGAATCACCCTGCATCGCCTTGCATGGTGCAAAAATGATGCAAAACCTTGATAAATCTGGTCCTCAATCCTCTCATCTTGAGCTCAAGATCTGCTTAATCTCTACAACATACACACACCTCAGTAAAGCTGCAACTTAATAGATATCTGTCACATTACACCAAGTGCAAGATAACCCAAAACAAGGCAGTCAGTCTAACCCAAGCATCTTACATGTGTGATTCCAGATTAACATCTTCTGCAATTTGGGACTGGGAAGAAGAACACCAAAGGTGAATGCAACTGTGAAGAATTTGATCTAAATTGAAATATTGAGTTTTTGATATCCAGCTCCTGGTTCCTTTTTGCTTTTTCATCACTTGTTTTGTCTTCTGAAGTACAAGATGATTTTTTCCTAGTTGACAAATATCTGGGCATCATCAAGATGGCCTACAGGCTGGCTTGACTTGTCTCGCTCAAATCTCGAAAGCACGTGGTACATGGTACACTGCTGCATTTCTTTCAATGAGAGGGGTAAATGTACGAAAAAGCAAATGGTGGCATTTTTAAATTCCACCTTTAGTCACTCTGTTTGATGTGGAAGGTATCAAACAATTTGCTACCTACCTTCACAGTAGTCTAAAACTCGTGTGCTAAAGTAACTATAACTCAGACATTCGCTGTGCAGTGCTAATTACAGCACATATTACATCACTCATGACATGTGCTATGACATCATTGATAAAAATCACTAGAAAATCTGAAATTACCTCATTTATGACAACACTGTGCATGGCGGGTGCACGAGTTATAGTTACTTTAAAGCACAAGTTATAGTTACTTGAGAGAGATAACTATAACTGGTGACTTTCAGTGTTTTTTTAGTTAAAAATGAAACATTAAAACTGACATTTGCACCGACATCTAATGTCACTTTAACTATTGTTTTTTTCAGTGAATTTCAAAGTTTTTTTTCAATGTAGAGCAAGATATTATTACCCTACATAACCATATTAGCAATGTAACCTTTGTTTTAGTCAGTGAATTTCTGGGGTTTCTTTAAAGTAAAGTAATATTTTATTACCATATGTAATTATACCTACCCTCACCTCACATGGCCTTCAGCCAGGCCCTGCACCCAAACTCCTGTGGACAACCAACCCCTGTTGTCCGCAAACCCCTGGCTACAGCCATGTGAAGCCCGGCCCAATGGCTAACCCCCCATGAGTGGCCATCCCCCGCTGCATAACGCAGAGCTGATTAGTCGCAGAGCCAACTGCCCGTGCGTAGCCAATCCACTTCAGACACTCCCGCCTCTCCTTGTTATTTGAAATGTTTTTCTGATCCTGCAGGACTTTTGCAGGAGCCAGCGCAGGCCAGGGGGCTCTAACAAGTGGGAGGGGTTGTGCTGACAATCATAAGAGTCCTGCGGAATTGTGGTCTAGCCATCTTGTTTTTCAATTTTACTCCCTGTGGCACCCCTCCTCACAAGTTCCCTACCCTGCACACCTAATTCTTGATTTCTTTTTCATTTTAAGACACTGGGAATGAGTCCCTGTGTTCTGCAATGGCAACCCCAACATTTCTCTTCATGTTGCATCCAGCCGGTCAGAGCACGAGCTCCTGTGGGACTCGCAGGAGCCTCTTGCACGATTACTGATGTGGAAAAAGACCCTCGGGATGAATAATATCGCTCCATTGTTTGAAGTGGCATGCCCAAGGGACACACAAGGGAGTCCCATGTACCCAACCGTCCAACGGCCTATCAATTGTGAACCTTAATTTCTCAAAAACTGCTGAACGGATTCACACCAAATCACATAAAGTACACATTCTGGGTAAAGATATTGCCTGCTGCCAAATTAGGTGAAATTCTGTTTGGCGGATTGGGCTGTAGTGGTGTTTAAAGACCCTATTGGAAATTGAATGTGGAAATTATACTTCTGTGAAGTATTTGTACTATTATTGATTGGTATAGCAACCCTGCTGATCAATTGTCATCCTTTTCTACTAACAATATGGCAGCCTTGCTGAGAAGTGTTGATACAGTCCACAAAAAGTAAAGCAGCCTAGATGGAAATGGTGTTATATTCCATGCCAAGTCTAGAAATCTTGCTGAGAGATTACGGCCATGTTAGTTTAAAGTTAAGGCAACACTGGTGCAAATTGTTGGCATGGCTTCTTGGCGAGTATATCATACTTTCTAAGAACTGTTGCTCATGTTTCATTGAAAGTATGACAGTATGGCTGAGGTGAATTGGTACTATCCACGACAAATACTGCAGCCCAACTGAGCAGCACTACTATTGGTGTGCTGTTGAGAATGTGTTAGTGGCACAATAAGCTCCTGAAGTAAATTTCAGCCACCCAGCTTATCAGCCTTTGAATGTAAATTTAGGATAGCAGCACCTCAATTAGGCAAGCAATGATAGTCCACCCTATGATGTTGCAAACACCAGGTGAACCGCAGATCTTCTCTGAGCCCAAGGCTGCCTATGCCCAACCAGTCTCATGTTCTGTGGTTAGAAACACACTATCAGTCACACAGTTTCACGAAACATCATCAGTGAACCCCAAAACCCATGTACTGTTTGCTTTTCGTTTTTCAAAAGATCTTTTAGTGTACTGTTCACAAATCCCTCACAGATTTGTCTTAGAAACAAACGAATGAAGTGTTACCTAAGTTTTGCACTTAAGAATGTATTGGTGAGATATTCTTGCCCTGATTTGTTTTAAAATGCACAGTTTCCTACTACTCTTCTAACTATTCCTTGGGGGTAGAAAAATACCAATTGAAACATTGCAAGGTACGCAGTATTTTTTACCATATCACTACAATTAATATAATTCTGGGCTTGTTTTGTAAATCAATCAGCAGGTACATTATATGATGCATGCTATCCACCTTAAACTCTTCCACATTTTATGTGCATAAATGTCAGATTTTTTTCTCTCCTACGAATAGACTACTCTTTCATATGGATTCTGGAGGATTCAGCCTACCAAATGGGAAATTTTATAATAGAGTAATATACCATTAAATGAGGCTAAACGTATATAACTGACACCCCATTAGGAGTTAAGTTTGAATAACATTTATTGTGTGTCCCATGTCATATTCTGATGTCATATTCCAAGTCTCTCAGGGAAAGAGGGCAATTTTGACATCTTTCCTATGTGACAGACATGCCCCACAGAGACTATTTCAAGTTCTTGAGGTATTTCTCTCACTTGTGCTAAGATGCACCAATATATGGCAGTCCTCATATAAGCATTTCACGCAACATCTTCACATGAAGCACACACATCCACATTTCACCATATATTGACATAGATGACATGTAAAATATCGAAAAGAGTAAGGATCCAACTATTGTTATATTGCCAAGCATTGTTTACTTATCTGGGAAATATAAATATGAATAGGATAAGAACTAAGAACAAAAAATTGGATTCAATAAACCTTTCAGATTGTCCTGGTATTAAAAGAGAATATTATGCATACTAGCATGTTATGATCCACACTGACCTACATGTCCGAAGACCTACATTAAAGTGGGAGAAATAATTGATGATATGCTTAATCTAGTGTGGTGTGGTATCTGTAAGAATATTAAGAGGTGTTCTGATAACTTAATGATCACTTGAATAACGCAAAGATGATTGTTCACATTATTTTGGAGCACATGTATAAACCTGAATTAATTGAATCAAATCTGTTTTGCAATAATATGGAAAATAATTTGACACTGGCCAATGAGTTTTACTATCCAAAATATTAGTTTTAGGAATGAGGTTCAACAAAGCTCTGAGCTTGTACTAAGGCAAGAGGTGAGAATTATAACATGTGCAGCTGTACTGGGTTGCAATAGTTATCTTACTGGAATCAGTAAAAAACAGTATTTTTATTTAAAAAAATTAATTAGGATCCAAATATTGCATTAACAGAAATATAAATTCCAGGTAATATTCATTGTGAACTCAGCATACAAGTAATACATATAGATACAAATACATATTTCATTTTATATAACTTAATAAATACATGGGAAATAAGAGATTACAATGAACAGTTATCAACAGAGCACATCGGCGATAAATTCTATAAATGCTGTCGATTTAAAAGCAGATTAATAAAAAAGCTCATAAAGTGCTTAACAACGAGGTGAGGGAGAAGAGCTCAGATAATTTAATCCAACACTTTGAAACTAATCCTGCTTCTTCAGATAGGAAATATTGCCCCCAGAGTTTTTCAAATGTCTTCACTCCCCAGTTCGTACTGCATATAGCTGTTCTCTGGTTCTAACTCACCTCATTTTCCGTAGCCAGTCCTACATTGTGGGGATCACCTGTATTTGCTAATTTTGAAGTGAAATGGACCGAGCTACAGCTGTTGCTATATATACTAATTTTACGCATTTGTTGGACAGGATCAATGCCAGATCATACCCCAGGACTCTCAGCCAGGTGGTTGGTGCCACATTAACCCCCCATTCACTTACAAGATACTGAAATATTTCAGCCCAGAATCCCTGAATGGATGAGCAATGACTAATTACATGCATCCAATTGGCTGGAGTTTGGCCTATACATCGAAAACAGTTGCCTGGAAGATTGGGATTAATGTGTGTTAAAAAAACTGGAGTTCTGTAGAGAAGCCATTTAGAAAAAAAAACATTCAATGCCAATTAGCCCCCTCAACACACTAAAGTTCGGTATATTCACTTCCTTCCACATCTTATTTGTTATTTCCAGTCTTTTATATCTGTCCCATTTATTTATCGTTTTTTGCGCGAGGTAGGGCCTTTGATAGTGGAGAGCATTCTTTTCCATTCCCCTGGCTTCACCAGTACCCCATCATCAATTAGAGCAAAACCCGCCTCTCTACTGCTGAGGATCTGGCCAAGATCTAGATCAGACAATATTTTTATTGAGTATTCTAAATGAGCGCAAAAGGAGAAAGTCATCCTGTATACACTGTAGGACTTCCGCTAGAATTTGCCATCCATCCCCCAACAGGAAAATTTCCAATATCCCACTTTTCCACCACTTTTGAACAACTTTGGATGCAAGATCCACCTCCGTTTCAATATCTAAGACAGCCAAGGGTGTCGCCGCATTGATATGGAGAATGGAATATCTCCTATAGAGATCCCCATGCTTCTGAAAGAACCACTTCAAGCTCTTATAGCAAACACGTTTGGGTAGCTTAACCAACTTTAGCACATCCAGAATATGAAACTCTTTCAAAATCAACTGCATAATATTATTCATAAAGAAACCCCTGTGCAACTTTGAATTAAACCTAGACATATATTGTGCAAAGTAGGCAAAGTAGTAGTCTTTAAGATTAGGGAGCGCCATCCCTCCATCCTCCTTCAGTTCGTATAAAGTGCTTAGTGCAATTCTGGCTGATTTTTTTCCAGATAAATGATGAGAACATGAAGTCGACAGATTTAAAAAAAAGAGGTAGATAAAACACACGGAATAGCCGAGAACAGCAAATTGAATAATGGAAGGACCGACATTTTAATCAGGGAGAATCTCCCTAAAATAATCAACGGGAGAGAATTCCACTGAGATAATAGATTTTGAACTTTTAAAAGGAGGGGAGCGAAGTTAAGGTCATACAAATCCTCAGTCTTAGATGAGAACCGTATGCCCAGATATCGCTTTGGTTGGGAGTTGACACATGCGACCATGTCCGCGTATAAAACATTGGGATTACAACCACAGTATTATTTCTGTCTTCTTCTTGTTCGTTTTATACCCTCCCAGCTCCTCGCATTGAGCAAAAATCTTGAGAATCTTTTCTTGGGTCTCCTTCCTACTATTCAAGTTTAGCATGATATCATCGGCATATAGTTTTTTCGTATCCATCTTTGGAAGAGGAGACTGGATGCTGTTATTTCCTCGGATCGCTCTATCTAAAGGCTCAATGAAGAAGGCAAATAAAATTGGGGCTAGTGGGCACCCCTGCCTTGTGCCACGCAACACCTTTATTTGCCCCACTTCTACTGAGTTGATAATGATAGCAGCTTTGATTTCACAGTACATATTATATATAAGCTCCGTGATCCGGGATGGGATACCGAATCTGGTCAAGATATTAAAAAAAGTTTCCCAGACTACGAGGTCGAAAGCTTTTTCCGCATCTAGCAGAAACACAACAACTTGTATGTCATTCACTGCAAAATAATCCAGAGCTTCCGCCAAAGAGTGGGTATTAGTCCATAACTGCTGGCATACTATGAAACCGTTCTGATCTGTATGGATCAATCCAGCTGCTATTTTAATTAAATCTCTTGGCGAGCAAGTTTGTGATAATTTTATAATCTGTAATTAGTAATGTGATAAGGCAGTATGAGTTTGGATCCTCAGCATCCTTACCTTTCTTCAAGAAACTTACAACATTCTCTTTAAAGAAAGACGGTGGTATATTGCCCCCTTTGTAGTATTGTATTAGCGAGCAATAAAAGATAATCAGCTAAAATATCTGAAAAAGTTCCCCTGGAAATCCATCTGGGCCACAAGCTTTGCCATCCAGAGAATTCTTAATAACCTCTATCAATTCCTCTTTAGAGAAGGGTCAACATGTTGGTCCCCTCTTCTCTAGTTAAAGTTGGAATGTTGCAGTCTGCTAAAAATCTGCCGAGGGAAAGTATGTCACTCATCTGGGTTTGTGTATATATCTGTCTATAATGATCTAGCATGATTTCTCCCACCTTCTCTGATTCCCTACTCGTAATTCCAGAGGTTGGGCATTTCAAAGCATTTATCTTGTCCTTGGCTGCTTGTTCATGTGCCTGCCAGGCTAAGAACTTTCCAGTGAAGTTGCTTTCCTCATACATTTTTTGAGAATGGGCCTGACTCAGCACGGCACATTTTGCGTAATATGCTTCGCTAATTGCATGTCTAGCGATGACGAATGCTTTCTTATTAGCCCTAGATGAATTCTTCAAAAACTCGTCATAGCTCTGCTGTACCTTCTGTTCTAAAATTTGTTTTTGTTTTTTAGCTTTTAGACTATTTTCTGCATCCTTGCTTATTACTCTCCCTCTAATAAATGCCTTCATGGCATCCCATACAATGCCCGATGGTGCGGTCTTATCATTAATCATCAAAAATTCCCTGATCTCCTCTTTGAAAATTTGCACCCATTCTTCCTCCTGTAGGTATTGTTTATTGAGCACCCAGCATCTGAGGCATTCAGGGGGCTTACCCACTCCAAACTCGAGAATAATCATTGCGGGCTCTGAGAACCCATTAGGTAAAGTGATTTGAGTTTTTTAATTGAAGGTTCAGGAGATAGAAAAAAAGTCTATATGCGAAGAAATGCAAAATCTGCCTGAAAAGCAGGTGGATGTAATTTTAGCAGGGCAAGCTGCCCTTCAGGGGAGACTAAAGTAAGTGTTTCCTGGAAGTTCCTAATGACTTTTAAGGATTTTGGTTTTGTCAGTTTTTTTGCCTTAACCAAGGAGGCCACTTTTGGATCCTGTAGCAGATTAAAATCCCCCCGATTATCAATTCACCAGGATTTTGTAATAGGAAATGGAACAGGTCCTAGTATGGAGTAATATTATCTTCAACTGGGGCATAAAAATGAGCAGATGTTATAAGCTTTGACCATACCGAGCAGCTCACACAGCACCAGTGACCCTCTTTATCTCTGGCACTGTTGACCACTTCAGCGCTCAACCCTTTTGATAAAAAGATAGATGTGCCATGGCGGGTGGCTTGGGAAGACGAAAACTCTCTACATGCTGCCCAGTTTTTAACCATCGAAAACCCTGACAGCTTTCCAAATGGGATATGAGTCTCTTGACCCAAAATCTCTGCTGGGTTAACGGCTAGAATCCAGCTTTCTATTGCCCACAGTCTCTTAGCATTATTAAGGCTATATGCATTAAAGGAGACTACCTTCAGGGAGTTACTCAAACTGATAGTCTATTCTAAAATAGGCTTTGAGAAAAAATATAATTTTACTAATCGCCCTCCCACACCTGCGGACCAAAGTTACTCCACCCAAATAGCAGCCTTTCACACAAGTAAAGACTTGTTCCAACCCTTTAGCCCCATCTTTATCTTACAGTGAGCTAATGAGGAGGAGCATTCGGTGATTGGTCCTCCCTTCAAACAAGGTTAACATTCTACTCTCCCTCCCTTACTACTTAAACTAAACAACTGCCTACTTGATAAATCTTTATCAGGCTTTACACCCCAACCCTCCACCTAGCTTGTGCCCCCTGATTCTAGCTCCCTCACCCACCTCCCCTAAGCTGTGGTGAGCGGTGCACCATCTCACTCACACCTGACATGCTTCCCCAGCCCCAAGAGTCTGGCACCCTGAACCTGTGCCAAAATCAAACAGCCTACCACTGCCCCCTCCCACCCCAGTGCACCAATGCCAGGATAAGCAAAGACTCAGACCAACAAAAAAAAGGAAGAAAAGAAAAACAGTGAATGCATAAAAGAAACTAAAAAACATCTAAAGTGCAGTAGCGCTCGCATCAAAAGCCACTGGACTTCTCAACTCTGGTCAACAACTGATTAGCTAAGGCTCATTTAACAGTGAAATAGTGGCTTGTATATTCAGAGACATAATAAAGAAGACCCCAGTCCTGACAGCCAGCGTTCGATGCCAAGGGAAGAACAGAACAACATGTAGTGATCGCCATCCCTAGTCCTGGATAGATAGAAGTCCGGTTTCTAATCACGCGATATCAAGTCATGACGTATTCGATATTTGTTCTATTAGTTCCTGAGCCTCAGAGACATTGCAGGATCCATGGAACCACCCTTTTACTAACACCTTCAGTTTTGACTGCTGCATGATTAGTACCTAGGTCCCCTGTGCTTTGAAAAGATGAACCATCTTTACAAATTCTTTTCTCTGCTTAGCTGCTGAGGCAGAGATGTCAGAGAATATGCGACAGAGAGGAATTTCAGATGTACTGAACTGTCTCTGCTTAATAGCATTGGATAGTACTTGCTCCTTCGACCAATAGTCCCCAAAATTCACAAGAATTGTGCAAGGATACTTTGAATTCAGGAGCTGATTTGCTGGGACTCGGTGGGCTCTTGTGAGTGTGAGATCTCCCACATATTCAGAGAGAACACATGTTTTGATAAAGGTTTTTGCCCAGTGCGGCATTTGCTGTCCCTTGAGTCCTTCCGGGATCCCAACAATGTGCAGAGTTGTGTGTCCCAAATGATTTTCCAGTTCCTCCAATTTATACTCAGTTGAGGATTTCTGTTTCTGGAAGGTAGCCGCCTTCTCCGGCAGACTGTATACCTGATCCTCTAGCTGAGAGATCCTTACTTCTGCTTCTTTTAACCTCTGCCGGATCTGGGCAACTGTTTCCTCGATCTTAGAGAGTTGTACATGTAAATCTGCAATTTCAGTGGTTTGTGAAACTTTCAGGTCCCTTATTTCCTCCAAGATGAGATTTAACATAGTCTGGGCATCCCATTGCATTGTGGGTGGGAAATTCCCCTGCAGTGTCTCATTTCTTGGAAAAACTAGGTCCTGTTGCATCTTTCCACATCCTAGGTCCCCCTGCTCGATGTCTAATAAACACAGGGCCATTGGTGATGTAGTAGGGGACGCCAAAGGTTGAAAAAGCACCAAATTGCCCCCTGGAGAGAGATCAGGGGACGGTTGCTGGGGCCATGGAGGTTGCATTGGTTGTGGCATCTCAGGCAAATTAGCCCAGGAGCATGTGCATATCTCCAGGCCCAGTTTAGCCTTCATAAAAAGAGGATATTCCATGACTTCTTTAGCTTTTAGAACAGTAACCTCTGGTTCCGGGTTAACCTCCACTTAATTTTTTGCGTTGAGGTCTGGGTGGGGGAATCTGACACAATTTCCAGACTACTGACGCTCTGATTGGAGCCCATAGAAATTGCCTCCGAAGCCCCCTTCTGATAATGCTGGTCCTCACTAATGCTTGCGCCTTCTTTGTGGTCTTCACTATTACTTGGGAGGGTGTAGTTTTTATGGGCCGAGGCAATACGGTTTGCTTGTGCTGTAGCTTGCCTCACTCGTTTTTTAACCCGTTGGGTCAGGGAGGAGGCATCAAAGTGGGTTGAAGTTGTAGAGCCGGAGACCTTAGAATGACTTCACATTTTTTCCACCCGCAGCCCCCGTCAAGGATCTTATTAACCTCCACAATATTGCAGCGCGCTGGCGACCCCTAAAACAGGAGACGGTACTATTGTGGCCCTGCCCAGCGACCCTCAACCAGTTAGCACCACCAGCCCCTGCAGACAGACTTGCAGAGCGTGTGTACTTACCCCCTGGTGAGAAACCTGGAGGCCATAGCAAAAACGAAGTTGGTCTTCTCAGCAGCCTGGGCACCACTGATCTTCAAGAGAGCAGAAGGGGAGTACAGGTTATGCCCATCCATGCAGCCTGACCCACAGGAGTGTCATTTCAGGGGGGAGGAACATCCACTAGCCCGCCTATGTCTCCAAAGAGCAGTAAATTGCCTCAGGTCAAGGTCCAAGGGAGCTCCTTTTGGTTTTGTGTATCTGCCTGCTGACCGCCGCCTGCTGTAACCCTGCTCGTTTCTGACTTTATGTCCATCTACTTGTGGCTGAAAACCAGCAGCCAGGAACAAACAGCCGCCATTGAGCGCTGAATCGGGCACGTCGCGTCCTGGCATCCTGACGTGGCTAGAGAGAGTAAAAACAGTCTTGAGGATTTGGAAAGCAAATAGTTGTTGTTGGACCTGGCCCTTTTTGGAAGGTCTCCCACAGAATATTTTCCTTGTGATGATGAAACGGTTTGTTTGGCACTAGGACTCTGTGCACTTTTTCCTGTGGTAAAGTGCTTTCTCCCTAAAACATGGTACCGTTGGCATATACCTGATTGATATATTTAGTTTACTTTTAAGTCCCTAGTAAATGGTATTACCAGTGCCCAGGTCCTGTAAATTAAATGCTACTAGTGGGCCTGCACACTCATTGCGCAAGAATAGTGAACATTGATATGTTAAAACATTAATAAACTAATGTAGCACAACATAAAATGACATTATGCAATGCACAAATCCAAGTAGAGGGATTTAATGAAAGAAAAGTAAAAATGAAAATTTCAAAACATTGAGAAGCACTTATGAGAAAAAAACGATACTTTCGATAACATGAATAAAATGAGGAGCAGATTAAAAGAGCTCACCATCGACAAGGAAGTTGCCAGTACTCAAGTAGAGGCTTTTTAAAAGAATGCATTTTCAGTTAAATGTGGAAAGCTTCTCTAGATGAAGAAAGTCTGATGTCAAGGTGAACCTTTTTCGAGGCAGAACTGCCTCTGGAGGAAAGGCTTTGAATAAATGGCTGCATAATTCTAAATGGGAAGCCTATAAATTGACTTATCACTACACAGAAGAACATTAAATCGTCCAGGAATATTTTTTATGTTTTTAATCAAACCATGGCTCCATTACCTAGAACCTCTAACTGCCTTTAAATGTCTACGATTCACACATTAATACTTAATTGAGTTTAATTACTGTAAATGTAACCCTTTTACAGGAATTATGTATTTTTTAAAATGTAAATATTATCCTTCACTCAACCGTACACCTTCCACTTACTATAATTTTAATAATGTCATTTTGAAATATTATTTTTCCCTACCTAGATATCACTAGCTCTCACCATTTAACTATCCTTTTAATTTTATTATTTTATTTTTGATTCTAACATTTCCCTAACACTAGGCCTAGTACTCTCCCATAAATATTTAATTTAAAACTAATTCAAATTTTAATTAATGTATTTTTTGTAAGCCTAAACATTATGCTATCATAAACCTTAATATATTTTAATATTATGTAATAATGTAAACAGATATATTTACATTTTTAACATGAGTATTTTGTTGAAAATCTGTTTTATTAGTCGTTCATGGTAAAACATAGGCACAGTTCACCGTGCAAAACATACAGCAAGTTTACGCAGCCTTAAAGAACGAGGGCTGCGGTATAAAGACAGGGAGACACTGTACTATAACAAAACTAGGAAACTGAGGATAATGGGGAAGAATGGGGGGTGGGAGTCCTGGGGTACTGTATCCTGTGGCCTGGTGAGCTACTGTGGGGGGTATTAAGAGAGGCCTAGGAGGTGGGACGGTAGGGCAAGGGGGGAGGAGAGTGGATAAGGGTTCTCTCGCCTGCTATGGAATAGGCTACTTCACGGTGGGAGTTCAGCTCCGCGAGGTAGTAAAGCATCCTCAAAAAGCTGAACGGCACAGAGTCGGGGGGACGGGGTAAAGCAGGAGTATTCTAGTTTGGAAAGATTTTCTAGCAGTGGTTGCCAAATATACATGAATTTGGGTTCAGAGTGTGAGATACAGCTGGTTAACAGCTTCTTCGCCATAGTGTGCCGGGGCGGAGTGGGTAGGATCAAAGGTTTTTTCCATGTGCATGATTAGGCGCCAGTCGGAGTGTGTCATGGCTTTAAGATGTTGCGGTCGAATACCCAGGAGGTCTACCATAGGTTTGTTTGGTATGGGAAACCCCACGGTGTCTTTAATGTGGCTCTGGACCTCCTTCCAGAAGAGCTTTAGGAGTGGGCAACACAACCAGATATGGATGAAAGTTCCTGTTGCGGTGTTGCAACGCCAGCACAGGGGTGAGGAGGTAGGGAACATTTTCAGTAGGCGTGCCAGCATGAAATACCAGCGGGTCATGACTTTACAGGCCGTTTCACATTGAGGGATACATCTATAGATCCTAGGGATGTTGCGACATAGTTGTTCCCATGGTTCTGGGGAGATGGTCTCTGAGAAGTCTGCATGCCATTGAGTTTGATAGGAATGTGCAGGTGTGGGAGTGGAGTGTTGTAGAACCTGATATGTGCGGGAGATCAGGCCCTGTGTGCCATCAAAGGAATGCACCAGCGTCTCAAAGGGGGTGAGCGGTCACGTTGCCCCTTGCATGTTAACTGGCATAAGTAGCCAATGTCCGAGCTGGTAGTATTGCAGTCTTGTCGTGTCAGGGATGTTGAAGTCCTTTTTGCATTGGTCAAGGGTCTTGAATGCCTCCCCCTTGAAAAGGTCCCAGATCGTACGACACTTCCCCTCTCCCCAGGCTAGGAAGGAATAGGGTTGTTAGGTCGGGGGAAGTTAGGGTTTTGGGCCAGCGGGGTATTGGGCGAAGGGAAGGATGTGAGGCCATTGATCGCAATTAGGTCCCAGATGTCTAGAACTGTTTTTGTGGGGGGGGCTATGTAGGCACTGCATGGTCGAGTTTGTTTCGGTAGCCAAGCCAAGTCCCAGGGAGGTCTGCACGCCTACGCCTGGCCCATATGAAACCAATGTTTTTCACTTTTGCGAACCACCCACTCAGAAATATAGTGGAGGTGTGATGCCTAATAATAGATGAGCAGGTTAGGGAAGGTGAGTCCCTGGTCCCAGCACAGCTTGAGTAGCTTATTCGAGAACCTCGGACAGCCCTTTCCCCAAATGAAGGTGTTCACTTCCCTCTGGAGGCATGTAATGGCTGTTTGGAGATTAGATGTGGGGAGAGTTTAGAGTAGATTCAGGATTTTCGTCAATATGGACATTTTAACTGCATTAAGACGACCAAGACACAACATGGGAAGCGGTTTCTAGCGTCTCAGGTCTTCAAGAACAGAGCTACGACACTCCGGCCAATTGGCTTGGGACCATGAGGCCAATGTTGAGGTCATGTTTATGCCCAGGTACTGGATTGAGTGGGTCTCCCATTGGAACGGGGTGTGTAATTGCAATTCAAGGACTTTCCGTGGTGAGAGTGATAGGTTTAGTTCCTGTGACTTGCCATGTTAATCTTGAGGCCTCTGATCTGTTCGAAGATGTGGAGGAGCGAGACCAGTGCGGGTAGAGATTCCCTAGGGTCGGTCAGGGTAAGTAGAAGGTCAACTTCAAAGAGTGCAACCTTATGTTCATCACCGCCAAAAGGGATGCCCTTGATAGTGGTTGTCTGGCGTATAGCTATCTCCAATAGTTACACGGCTAGGGCGAAGAGTAGGGGGAAAGCGGGCAGCCTTGTTGGGATCCTCTGCGAATGTGTATGGAGGGGTAAAGAAGCCAATTAACATGGATCTGCGCCGTGGGAGCAATGTGAGGTGCCATTACCTAAGAGACCATAATTGGGCCCAGCCTGATCTTCTGCAAGACGGCTCGGAAGAAAGCCCAGTCCACCCTATCGAAGGCTTTCTCAGCGTCAAGGGAGAGGAGACATGCTGGGATATGCTGCCGCTGGACTTTCTCTACCAAGTGTGCTATTCAGCAAATATTATACGCCCCTTGTGGCTGGCATATAAATCCAACCTGGTCTGGATCTATCAAGCCAGGTAGGTTGGCTCCAGGTGGTTGGCCAGGATCTTGGTGTAGATCTTGGCATCTGTGTTGAGTAGGGCGATGGGGCGGTAAGACATGCAGAGGGAGAGGTCCATCCCTGGCTTCAGTATAAGAGCTATCTCGGCCTTGGACATCATGGGTGTAAGGCCTGTGTCGTCAAAGAGGGAAATGAAAAGATTAAGGAGGTGGGCCTGTATTTGAGGTAGGAACATAAGATAGAAGGAGACCGTGAGTCCATCTGGGCCCTAGGATTTGCCCACTAGTAGGTCTTTTAATGCCCGGCGGACTTCGGCTGGCGTGATCGGGGCCTCCAGACTTTGCATCTGGGTAGGGCCAAGAGGTGCTCACGAGCAGGATGTGAGGAAGGGGCCAACTTTTCCATGGGTAATATGGCCGTATAAGGTAGAGTAGAATGATTGGAATGCCTGTTGTGTGTTGTTTTCGGAGGTGGCCCATGTGCCATGTTCGTTTTTGATCTTAGAGATGTGGGTATGAGTGATTCAAGTGTGGAGCCGGTGGACCAAGAGTGAGGCCACCTTATCCCCCCCTTCAAAATATTTATGTTTCAGCATAAGGAGTGAGCGATCTGCCTTTTCACCCGGAGGACCCTCAGCTGGCCCCGGAGTAGGGCTAGCTGCTTCTTATACCATTGTGAAGGTGCAGTGTGATCCAGTCATTCCAAGGCCTTAATGTCCTTGGTCAGACCGGCTTCAACTAGCCGGGCCTCCCGGATGCGAGCGATTACGTTTGAGGTGATGGTGCCACGGATGGTCACCTTAAAGGCATCCCACAGAGTATGACCCAGAGTGTCGGGTAAAGCATTCGCCTCGAAGTATGCTAGGATCTCTTGCAGGATCTCTTCGACATTGACCGGGTATAGGATATAGAGAGGGAGCTTCCAGCGGGGCGGGGAATGGGTCAGAGCATTGGTACTTCTCAGGGTCATCTTGAGGTGGGCATGGTCTGAGATAGAGATGTCTGAGATACACACAGATTCGAGGGACCAAATTAGCGAATGTGAGAGAAAGAAGTAGTTAATGTGTGAGTACGAGCGGTGGACATAGGACGAAAAGGTCTTGTGTGTCCGGCGATTTATATTGCCAAGCATCCACCAAGCCCAAGGTAGTGATATCTCTTTTCAGTGCTACGGACATCAACCCCGCACCCTGGAAGGAGGCCGCACTGCGATCTAGCTCAGAATCCCAGATCAAGTTGGAGTCCCCGCCCAATGAGTAGATGCCCATCTTCCGGTGTAACTAGCTCCTTGAGGAGGTTCCTGAGATATGTATCCTGCGGCTGGTTGTGGCGTAGACATCAATCAAGGTAGAGGGTTGTGTGTCCAGTTGGGATTCAATTCTAAGGTGGAGTCCCTCCCGGTCTCGTACCACCTGATCCCCTTGTAGGCATAAACCTGCTTTGTAAAGTATGGCAACACCAGCTGTCTTAGACAAAGAAGACACCCAGTCCTGGGTCGGGTACTTGGGGTGGTCCATGAGATGTGTATCTGAGCGTAAGAGGTGTATTTCTTGTAAAAAAATGACATGTGAATCTTGTAATAGAAGGTATATCCAAATCTGGTGTTGCTTATTGGGGGCATTAAGGCCCTTCACACTGAGTGAGAGGAATCTAATGTGTGTTATGTCTGTTTTCGTAGAGAGCAATCAATGTAAGCAAGCGTGCCAACCCCTTTCGACCAGCCAGTTGCGAGGTACGTGTCCCGTGAAAAGCACCACTACACGGGGGTGCGGGGTGTGACGGTGGGTAACGAAAAGGTCAGAACGGTGCGTCCAGCTGTGTGCAGGATGGCATGTCCCCTTTGGAAATACAGAATGGTAAGAGGGAATCTCAGTGACCACCAGTCCCAGGGTCCCTAGGGAAGAGAAGGGAGGATAAGGAAACAAACAACCAAGAAAAAGAATACAGTAAGGAGAACAGGGCCACAGAGCTCCATTGAAGTCCTGTAACGACCCATTAGTCAGGACCAGGGCCATTCTGAGGAAGTCACTCCCCTTTGGGACAGGTTGAATGGAGGGGACAGGAGGAGGCCTCGTGTATGTTATGGCCTCCTGTTCCGGCAGCCAGCGTACAGGGTAGTGGGAGGGACTCCCTTCCAGGGATCCAGTTAAGCATCGAGGTAGTACCACAGGTGAGCCGCCCTGTGGTTGGAGAGTGAGGACCACAGAGGAGGCCCAGAGATGCACATGTTTTATCTTAAGTACTACAATGTCCGTGCAGAGGCTTCTTTCGTTCATCTCTGGTCTGTGCGTTATCAGAATGGAGAGTTCGCTATGCCAATAGCCCGGGGTGAGTTAGATCATTGTGACAAGTGACTGCTAGTTACTATGTGTGCGTGTTAGTGATCACTCAGAGGCCGGAGGGGATTGGGCTGGTGATTGAGCTTTGTCCATGGAGCAACAGTGTTGAATAATGTCTTGCTTGGTTTGGAGGGATGACTTTCCCTTGTCATGGAGCCTGTGCTTGGGGACAGCACAGTAGAACACTCCAGGTATATAGAGTCCCTAAGCGGGGTATGTGGCATGGTCGGACTGGCCTCCCAACAGGTTGCCGTGACATGGAGGAGCTGTTGAGTGTCTCTTGTAATAACAATAATAATAATAATAATAATAGGGAGCAGAGTACTCTGCGCTTGCCCTCCCAAATGAATATCAGAGCAAAGGGGTGGCCCCATTGATATTTGATGTTGAGGTCGAGCAATTTATCAGTAACAGGTTTGAAGTCTCTTTTTTGACTGTGGATGACTGTGGATGCAGCTTATTCTGCGGATGTGATGTCCGTTGTAGATTAGCTCCATCTTGCCCCTGGCAGCCCGCAAGATAGCCTCCTTTTGAGTCCGGGTTGAGGATGTCAAGTCCAAAGTCCTGGTGGCCCTGAGAGGTTGTGACTCGGTGGGCTCATTCCAAGGCCAGCGGAGAGGCATCATCATCACCTCTGATTGTTTGGAAAAGGTCCGCTGGGAATGCCATGATGTCTGGTCCCTCTGCGACCCTAGGGATCTCCCTGATGCTGAGGTTGTTCCTCCTTCTCCTGTTTTCCAGGTCTTCTTGCTTTAGTTGGAGGTCAATATGTTGCTCCTCTAGGGCAGTCATCCTGCGCCATAGGTTCTCCTGCGGAGGATCAAAAGGGACCAAGGTTGAGGAGCTTGATTGCAGCCAAAGGGAAGGGATTGTAGTGTCTCCTGAGGTAGTAGCCAATGCCTCTTTGCAAGCTTTGGTGCGGGGCATGGTCTGCAGGGGACTGCGCCGAGTGTAGTCCTTTTGTGAAGGCCATGTAGCTGAGGGCATGTGTCGGGCAGTTATTACTGTTTCACTTGTGGTCAGACCCCAGGGGCCAAAGGACACAGACAAGGTGAAGGCTCAGGACTGAGGAGCCCCCGCCTTCTCGTCAAGAACACAGGACCCGGGTTCACAGAGTAGCGAATGGTAGGGGATCCCCAACACCGACCAGAGAGCCAAGATGGAGGTGAGGCAGGTGAGGTACCCCATAGAAAGATCCAGGCCGGGGCAGTGCACTGGGTCGGTATACTGCAGGGTGACTCTCGGGTGTAGTCAAGTGGGGAGCCCAGGGCCATGCAGGAGGAAGCAGGAAGATGGGGATCCCGGAGCCGCCCACTGGTAGGTAGGAGATAGGCCCAAGAGGACTGAGGCTACTTTGGGGGTGCAAGGTCCAGGCAATGATCTGCCTCAGGTACAGGGGCAAGGGTAGGATACCCGCCACTCGACTACGCAGCCAATCTCCCCTACCTTATCTGTGAGGCAGGTCTGGCATGGATTGGTGCGTAGGTCCAGCCTCTCATCTCTGTTTCAGCAGGCCCCAGGAGTGATGGAAGCGTGTGGTTGCAAAAGACTCTTAGGCGGCAGGGTCAGGCCTCCGGGCAGCCCCACACAGGTCGCACTGAGTTTCGATGCGGCCAGCCTGTCCTCGCCTCCATAGGGTCAGGGGGGCTGTGCTCTGGCTGACCCCGTGCGAGGCTCAAAGAGGGAGGGGGGCCTAGGAGCTCGAGCTCACCACCGGTGGGGCCTGCCGATAGGCTCAAGCACAGCAAGATGGAAGGTGGCGACGAGGGGCTCAACACTCACTCCTTTGGCTGCGGCCGGGCACCGGGCACCCTGCAGGATTCATAAAGCAGGTGCATATCAGCTACGGGCCCCCGCAGGCAGAAGGCCATGCCCCGTCATACCTCCAGCAGGGCCCGAGCAGCAAGATTGCGGCATAGAATCTGGCCAGATGGTCCACCTCCCAAGTTCGGGGGAGTCGGCAATGGGGAGCACAGCACTCACCCATCCGTATGAGTCAGTTCTGGGCTACCAGGAGGTGGAAGGCCACACAGTCCTCAAGATGGTGGTCCGGACCATATTTAAACATCGGGCGGCGGTCATCCGGTCCGTTTTTCTGCTTCAATAGCCACCCGGCACCGTTGGATTGCATCAGGTGGCGGTAGTGGGGCTAGGGTGGTCTCGATGTGCCCCTCCAAGGTCCCGATGCCATAGGATTGGTATTAGCTGGCTGCGAGGGAGCAGAGACATGGCAAGGCACTTTCTACTCCAATGGCAGCCAGGCCACGCCCCCTTCAGCCCGGCCGCGCTCCCCAACATGGATATTTTTTATTGTTGCAAATAAATTATAATCAGAAATTGAAAGAAACAAGTGAATATTATTATTTGCTATCAAGTCAAGTCAAGGAAAGCTTTATTCGATTGCCATGTGAAACAATCATAAAAGGACATTAAAAAAAATCCCAACTAAGTTCATAAGATACATGTAATATAACAGATTTAAGAATCTCAACCATAGAACATAGCAAATATTGTACAAAGCGAGCTAAGTCATGTTTCAAATTTACAGATAAAAAGAGATTAAATTAAGATACATTTCCTTTGTCTCAAGACTTGTTCAAAAAAAGTTAAAATCTTAAAAACATTGTGAACGTTGTCCAGGTGTTGTAATGCAAGGTAAGCCGTTCGGCATTGCCAGAGCCCCACTGATTTCAAAATTGGTAATACATAGACTTTCCGGGCATCTTGATAAAATTTACAAAAAAAGAACAACATGTAACGTGGATTGTGCTAAGTGACTGTCACACGTACACAGATTAAGATCTTCTGCCCAATCGTTCATTTTGGGGATCATCACGAGTCTGTGAAAAACCCCCAGCCGGAATCTAGTCAATAGAAATCTATCATAAACGCCTGGTACAACAGTTAAATAAGGTTGAATATAAAAGGTAGTTAAAATCAACTGATTATACATAATGGTCAGTTTAATAATCTCAATGGATATTCTGATGGTATCCAAGTGCCTAAGGGCCTCCTTTCTTGTTGTGTCAACAGATTTTGGATTATTAAAATATTCTGGGTGACCTAAATCTTGTAGGAAACTCCTGACATATCTCAGCCATGGTATCTTCAGGACCCCTTCTAATTTTAGAGTATCTATCGGATATCTTGATTTAACTTTGTTTCATCCTTGGTCCAGAGCCTGTGCCATAGGAGAACTGGCTAGAGTTTTATTAGATCAGAGATAAAGGGAAGACCCAGCTCTGCGTGACAGATAGTTGATAAAGTACTATTCGGAACAGACAAAATATATCTTAAAAAATAATTTTGAGCCCTTTGAATAGGAAGCAGGTCAGCAAATCCCCAGACCCCTTCCCCATAAACCACAGAGGAGACACACTTTGCTTTATAGATCTTAATCAATTCAACTGGTGGTCTTCTACCTAGTTTTTTAACAAAGTTAGTCAGGGCGTTTATAGATCTTAATAACACCAATTTTTTGGCTGAGACTGTTTGTGCCCAGGTATCATTTTGGTCGAAGAGAATTCCGAGATACGAAAATCACTTAGTGACCCCAATCTTCTGTCCTGCCACGAACATATCCTTGCACTTCTTGCTACCGTGGCCGCACAGCATAATAGAGGTCTTTGAGGTGTTCAATCTTAATCCTAGATCTCCCATAAAACTGGAAAAGGTATCTAAAATCCTCTGGAGACCTACTTGAGTGCGGGACATCAATACAGCGTCATCTGCATATAAAAGTGCTGGTATTGGGTGACCAGCTACTTGGAGGAAGTCTTGATTTCCTTGCAGGAGTGCATCAACCAATCCATTTATATAGAGGTTAAAAAGAAAAGGAGCCAGAACACACCCTTGCCTGACTCCTCTTCTTATTGAAAACCAGCCCGAACACTCGCCTTGTAGACCACAGCGTACACAAGCCTTTGCAATAATGTAAAAACACTTCAGAGAATAAATAATCTGGGCATCAACCCCCATATCTTCTAATATTGACCAGAGTTTACTATGGATCATGCAGTCAAAGGCTGCTGTGAGGTGCACCAACGCTAAAAACAGCTTACCTTTCTTCGCCCTGGTGTATTTCCCCACCAGAATTGAAAGATTTAAACTCTGCTCTACCGTCCCTATACCTGGGCGGAAACCATATTGTATATCGGACAAGACTGAGTGTTCCTCAGCCCAGTCTTGTAGACGTTCTAGTAATATACGTTCTACTATTTTTGTCATGGCATCCAACAAAGATATGGGTCTTTTCCCACCCTATATCCTGCCGGTCCCTTTTTAAAGATAGGGACTATAGTGGATTCCACCCAGGTAGGTAACAACGGGGTACAACAGCTAGCAGCAATTACCGGGACGATTATTGGGCCCCAGAGGGAGATGTTTGACTAATATAAGTCAACCGGTACCCCGTCTGGGCCGGGAGCCTTGCCACCCTGGCTAGCGGAAAGTGCCCGGTTCACCTCGTCCGAGGTAATCTGCAAGTCTAAGTGGGGGAATGCTGTCACCAGAGTGTGGTCCTCTCCACTGCAACTACTTGTAGCATCGAGATTGACCTCGCCAATATACAGTTTGGTAAAATGTTTAATCCATTGATTTTCAGTTATGGCGATTTCAATGGACGGTCCTCCTTCTTTAATCAGGTACGGCACTTTGACCGCCTTCCAGAATGCTGTACCATTTTTCCGTAGAGATGCTTTATGTAGGTCCTCCCAGGCCTTGTTCTTCAAGATAGCTTTTCTATTTCTAATAGCTTGCTTATAATCTGTGCGAGCCTGTCTTACTCTGTCCACATTTCTTGGGGTCTAATGTAGAGCATCTTTTAATCCAGAATGTGCTGCGGTGCAGCCTGAGTAAAAGCAGCTCCGTTGTTGGCCCGTACTACGTTTCCCCCTTACCAGGGACTCTCGTACTGCATCAATAATCATTTTAAAAGAGGATAAGATAGTGTCTTGAGCGGCTGATTCACTCAGACATGTTTCAAAGGCGGAATTACATTTAGTGACCACGACCTTAGTAATTGCGTCTTGGTCTACCTTTGACCAGCGCAAAGAGTATCCATTTGTTTTCCCAATAGCTATGTTATCTAGCAACTGGTCGTCTTTATTATGGCTGGTGTGTTCACTTGGAGGTAACAGAGCGGAAAGACAGAGGGGGAAATGATCACTCAAAGAAATATCATTAACAGCAAATGAATGAACAGTATGCGCATAACTATTTGATATTAAAATAAAATCTATTGTGGAGTATAAACCTCTACCAATAAAGGTCCATGGCATGGGGGCAGAGAGTGGGCAAAGATCATTCACAAAACCCAAATCAAGGCTACAAGTTAGTTTGTTAAACATCTCACCCAGTATAGAGTGCCGGAATTGGGTATTACTTGTCCCTTCATCATTTGAGAGACCACATAAGTTGTCACCTGCATTGGGGCACAATGCACAATTAAAGTCCCCTACCAACAATAACACAGTATCTTTTGACTTATTATTGCTAATACATTTTAAATCACTGATTAGTTTTTTTCTGTGGATGCAGCTTTTTCCGGAGGAATATAATTATAAAAGTTAGCTAATGCTATACAGTGTTTCCTGCCAACATGGATAACAATCATTTGATAGTACACTTCACTTATAGGCATTGTTATCTGTTTAACATTGAGACGACTAGATACTTACGTACAGAACCGACCTTTGGCCCTTCCCCTCACCCCATCTACAGCAGACGTATGAAAAGTCCTAAACCCATTCAGGTGGTGCACTTCCTTAGACCATGTTTCTTGGAAACAGATTATCTTAAATTTTGTAATGAAGTCCTACCACATAGGGTCATTCAACTTGGAGTGTATACCAGACATATTCCATGACACAATGTTACAATATACTTGACAGCTAATAATAGGTACAGCATTAACTGTGGCTATTTTCTGCCTGGTGTCCCTGCTATAGTATTGCTAACATGTTTTGTGTCTAATTGTACCAGGTGTTCGTTTGGGGCGTCCAGGTTCAAGTTAATGCTGCTTAAATCTCTATCCTTCAGGTTCCTTAAGACAGGAAAGGGCAGGCTTTTATCTCTCTCTATATGGGCCGAGGCGGGATTACTGTTCTGTGGACTGACATAGCTGCTCCTTTCATCATAAAGGTCAACATTAAGAGAGGTATGGGCAAGGAATCCCGTGGGCAGTCAGTCTATCACTTTGAGTGGATTCAGAATGTCAAAACGATTACTCACGGGGAGCCTATTTCCTAAGTGATTCACCTCCACAGGTCTAGGGGGTTGGTAAAAAAAAGCCCAGTGGTAGTATGTTTATATCCTGCGCGTTAACGAACCGATTGCCACCCTTATCGAGGATTTTCTGGACTAAAAACGGTGAGCTAAAGGTTAACACTACACAGTCCCCCCTAGGGTTTTATCTGAGTTGCCCAGCCACCCTATTCTCCTGGCCATTTCAAATTCAGAGACTAGAATATCATTAATCCCAGTCCTAGAGCTTAAGAAATGCAATGACTCGTTCCTTAAGGTGGATCAATGCTCATAGGCATTGTGTGAAAGCGATGGAATATTTGCCAGGACAACCATTTAAGGGGTTGCCTCTGGCGGCAAATGTAGATTTTGTGTTGGGTTGATAAAGTTACCACTATCGCAATTCTGATGCTCTAAAGAATTTGAACCAATCCCTCCAACCCCTGTGGAAGCTGTGGAAGCTGGCACCTCTGGCGCATTAGGGTCAGCTCTGCTTTGCGAATGGCCATGGGGGTTTGCTGGATCTGATGCAGGGGGCCCAGACCGAGTAGGGGGTTTAGCTGAACTGGGGGTGGATTCAGTGTTAGACAAAGTAGTTGAATCGGTGGTTAGGTTATGGGTCTGCCCATTGGTAGAGCTAGTTCCAGCTTGATCCACCCTCTTGTCCGTCTCCCTATTACAGATACTGTCCACTCCTCTGTTTTGACAAGGGGCCGTATGCACTGTCATTCTGTTAGTGACAAGTTGCTCCAGTTTTGCAAGTCTAGATTCCACAAGAGTGATTTTTTGCAGTAATGGATCTAATAATACTGACACCAGAGTCTCTAATCTTCTCCAGTAGTCCTCCTTGTTTCTGCATTCAGGTATCCTCTCCATTGCAGTATGTACAGCAGATGCGGAGGGCCCTTTATCCTGAGCCCTGTCTTTAGTAGTGGATCTGAGCTTCCTCCCAGCTGATTTCGAGTTGGGTTTAGGGTATTTCTGAGGCCCTCGCCCTTTCCTTTTTTTCGATTGGGGTTCATTGACGGTTTCAGGGCTTAAAATAGTTTTCCATCCTCTAGTAATATCAATGAGCCTATCAGGTCCGTTTTCCAAATCTGCAGGATATGGGGAGACTTTTTCTATTTCTGACTCTGAGTGTTGTGTCAGGCTAATTCAGGGGGGAGGGCGATTCATGACTATTTGGGGCAGACAACTCTGCGGGGACAGGTCTTGACTGTGAGGGCAGGGGCTCCAAGGATAGTCTGCGTTCGGTCAGTTGTATGTCGTGGATAAGTGCAGATTCAGCCCTCAATAAAAAGGTGTCAAGTGTCCCAGCGACGCCCTGTCCTGCACCCAATTTGTGTTTATTCATGATGACGACACCAGTACAATAATGTGTGGGAGGCAAATAGAAAGTGATAGCTCACCACAGTATTGTTGACAGTCCTGGAAACAAAGAATTTATGGGGTTGGCCCAGCACGGTCTCATTCGGTCTAAGACGGGCGCAGATGGGCCCACCCTGGCCCCCTCTTAAGTGCCTCCTGGCACGTGTGAAGCGGTACACGGCGTGCGCGCCGCTAGCGCTGCTGGGGGGTGTAGTTCCAGGTTCGCAGGCTCGTGGATGCGGCAACGGTGGTGGAGACAGCAAGCCACCCGCGTGCTGAGACAAAGTGGCAGGTAAGTATCAGGCAATCAGCAGTCAGCAAACTATCGGGCTATTATTTGCTGTCAATGATAATAAAAGTGCTAATGGCACCTGCAACATATCTACATGTAATTTATTTGGGGAAACTTATCATACCCTCCTATTTATGTTTTTTTTTAATGAATAACTTTTGGTAGTATTTATAATAGATATAATTTGTTAGAAGCTGTTATTAATTAAATGAAATATGTAAGCTTATTATTTATATTTCTACATCATTTTCATTAAAAAAAAAATCACTTATAACCTTTTTCCTGTCATATCTACATTTGGAAATGCAGTGACAGGTGATGTTGTGGTTACTATGATGAACTGACCCCGATGTAGGGACCTGAAAATGTAGTGATGGCAATGTAGCAAGGAGCACTTAGTAAACTGTCATGTGTTGTTGCATTTGAAGAAGCAAATTGAACCCTGTTCTTTGAAATCCTGGAACCACTTGTGATCTATAATTTGACTGCCAAGAAGGTAGGCTGATTCCCAGCCTCGCCCCTTGGATCCACAGATCACAGAGATTTCAGTGCAAACACGTTGAAAAATGCAAACTGAAGCCATTTCACAGATATGTGTTCACTCCAGACATACAGCATAACCACATGGTCAACTATGCCAAAGGTACTGAGAGCTCCAAACATTAGTCAACAGGTACCTCTTTCATCTAGTATGTGCATTGCATTATCCACTTCCTGAGGACTACCCCGAACGAGGGATGTGCCAAATTTGTATGCACATAAATAGTGCTGCAACGCAAGTGACTGCTGTAGTTAAATTACTACATATTGCAGCAAAGAGCAGGCCTTTAGTTTTAGGACCTTTATTGAAATAAGTTTTAAAAGATCAATAATGATTTAGCATTGAGTGTGTTTTAAATTATAACTTGATCCGAAAAAGCAGGATTTCACTAAAGGCTAACTAATGGAGCAATTGTCAGGAAGGCATTTTCCCATCCCCTATGTTGGCAAATTACCATAGGCAAAGATATTGGTTTTCGCAGGTGGAAACAAGTCAATAACTGTGAGTTGTGAAGCAGCAAGTCCTGAACAGAGGGAGCAGACTGGTGTTGCAGAAGAGTCACAACGTATTTAGACTCGTTTCTGAATATTAATGTCGGGAGACTGATTAGATTTGTATATGATGTGATGTTAGTGGCACATGAATCACAATTACAATGGATTGCTTCTGAACCTGGTAGGTCAATACATACAACCAGTGCCCAGTGCATGGGGGGTGTTGTTTGATTTCATGACAGACAACTATATGGTTTATTCAAGCTGCTTTGGTTGAATGTTTAAAGGTCACACTTTTGTCTTCTCTTGGATATGTGTTTGTTGTGTTACAGTGAGAAGTGCTATTGTGAGCGGGGTTGGGCAAACAATTTATTCAAAAATCAAAATTTGCTCTTTTTTTGTTCTGCATAAAGAGCAGAATTAAATTCCCAAATCTACCAAATACACCCAGCTGCAGACAGGCGAAAACGCTGAATTTTAAAAGTTTGTATTAAGGCTGCTATCGCCTCCTTGAACTGTAAAACAGATTCCAGTAAATTGCTGCTAAATGCTAAATTCTACTTGGCTAATAATAGCCAATCAGACGGTTCTAACGCAGGGACTGATTGTTATTGGTTGCAGGGCTGGCAAATCAGATTGCTCTGCTTGTCAGAAAACTTATTTTTTAAAGAGCATCTCATAAGAAGGATGGACCTACAACTATGTAAGAAAAAAGTAGCAAGAATTTATGTACTCCTACAGTTGAAGTGCTGCACACTGCTCCAAAGTGTGTGACTGGAATTTTAAAACCAGTAATAGACTAAAGGAATTGGAAGAACCCAAATAAATCCTATTAGTGGTAGACCATGAGCAGTTAAATGCCTTTTAGAAGGAGGCTCTCCCTAAATGTTACAAGAACTGAGCGAATGCCAAGTGTCTATTTCTTGGAATTCTTAGAATTCTTAGTATTGCTGGAAAGGAGAAATGTTCCCCGTCCAATTATATTTCTCCCTATTGGATCCCTCCTTGGGAATTGTTACAAAAGGGTGATCCCATAGAAGGGAAACAAGCCCTACATACCAGGAATTTCTTTTGAGGGGGGAGTGACCACCCTGGCAATGAACTAGTGCTCCACCCTCCACTAGGCAAAACAGAAGAAGAAAGGAGTGGATGCGGCCTACCCTGACATAGGCTTCCACACAAATGGGGCAATACAATTGGTGTGCCCTCTGGGAGGCAGATTCTGAGGTTTGCGCTGACTGACCACCAGAGAATTTAAAATAAGCAAAAAAGAGGTGAGGGTGGCCCACACTGGCATTGGGTGCGCCTCCACTCTGGACAGTGAACATACAGTCTTTATGTCTAGATTTACCTGGGTGGGGGAAAAGCCCAGGCCCCAAATCCAATGGTGAAAAACAGCTGGCTTTGATGGGAATAATTGGATTTGTCCATTTTGGGATGTTTCCTGTCATATAAGTGGGGTACAATGTTCATCAGGACAAGTGTGGAATTACTGTGTGGTAGAAAATTTGTGGTTCCCTGCAGATTCCAAAACTTTCCCTCCCAGAAATGTGAGGGAAATATGTGTTTTTAGCCAAAGTTTGAGGTTTGCAAGTGCTTCTGGGTGAAAAAAAGCATGCAAGTAACAAAACACTCGGTTCCATTGGGTGTTTCATTTTCAGAAATATCTGAGTTTAGTAGGTTTCCCTGGGTGGCAGCTGAGCCCAGGCACAAAAATACCACAGCTGCAACCACTGCAAACAATGGTCGATTTTCAGTGGAAAAATTGATCTGTCTATGTTGTGGTTTGGGGGCTTTCCTCTTGTAGGAGCTGAACCCACCCACACAAAAGGGGAACTGTTTGTATCAAAACAAGTGTGGGAACGCTGGGTGGTAGAAAATGTCTGAATACCCACAGGTTTCTGAAACTTTCCCGGAAAGGAATGTGAGGAAACTATGTGTTTTTAGCCAAAGTATGAGGTTTGCAAGGACTTTTGGGTAAAACAAACGTCATGAGATCCATGTAAGTCCCACCACCCTAGACTCCCCTGGGTATCTAGTTTTCAGAATGTCTGTGCTTGTTAGGTTTCCATGGGTGTTGGAGGAACAAGCACCCAAATTCATTTGCTACCCACATTGAAATAGCGTTAATATGACTGGGTAAAATATGAAGTCTCGAGGAACTGTTTTGTATTGCGGTCACTAAGCCCACCCACACAAGTGGGGCATTGTCTTTTTTTGGGAGACGTGTGGGAATATAGAATTGTAGAACATTTGACATTACCTAATGGATTTCTTTGGATTTTTGGCTTCCAAATGTTGAGCATTAGGGGTATGAAAAAGTAGAGGGATCCATGCACAGCACACGACCCTGGACTCCTTCAGGTGTCTAGTCTACAGAAATGTCTTGGTTTGTTAGTTTTACTGGCATATCTACTGAGCTATGGCGCCAATTTCTTAACTGTCCACATTATACAAAATTGTTGATTTGGGTGTGTAAAATCTGATGGCTCCAGATTCTGTTATGAGGTGGTTTGAGTGCTAAGCCCAATCACATAAGTGGGTACAGCTTTTATCAGGAGACATGTGGGAACACAGAATAATGGTACATTTGTTATTACAATTTCGATTGCTCTGCATTTTTGTCTTCCAAATGTACGTCAATGTGCATGAAAGAAGACTTTTTTTCAAAATGCCCTCTAAATCATATGACAGTATGGGTATCCCCAAACTCAGAGGTATACGAACAACCACTGTTCTTAAATGCAGTATCTTGTGCACATTTCAGAAATACATAAATTTCGTTCATACTCATTTTTCTTTCATTATAATTTATCATTGGAATTTCTGTATGGTAGGTGCACAATGAAAAAAATCATTATCAATTGCAGCTCACTTGTTTGCTCTGGGTATCTCATTTTTTGTGGTGAACCTACACTCCATATATATTCTCGTAACCAGAAGGGTCTGTCAGACATAATGGTATGATGCGTTTGTAAATCTACCATAATAACAAAACAAATTACAGATGAATATGTTATTTTATTTATTTCAACGATTAGTTTCTTTGTGAAAACCATGATGGCTTCCACACACATGAGCCCCTGATGAATACAGAACATTGTCTACTTTTCAGAAATGTATAGCTTTTACCCATGTGTTTTACAACTATTTCCACAACAAAATGCAAGTAGGTTGAAGCCACAAACATTAGGAAAAATTAAGTATTTCTTAGAAAAATGCCAAAACTATAGTAAAAAGTGTTTTGTTAATGCAGCTGTCAATGAAAATCTGGGAAGATGGTGATCTTAGCACAGCAAAACCTTTATTGATGCCGTTTATATCAAATAAATTACACTTTCTTGCACAACACTTTTTCCCCATTTTTCTAAAAAAGCAAAATGGAGACATACGTTGGCTATTTTCTTGATTCCCTCTCAGGGAATCTGCAAATCTTGGTACCTTTAGAATCCTCAGCATGTTGGAAAATGAGGACACAGATTTGGTGGTGATACCTTGCTTGAAAAATAGTTATGAAGGCATATGCGCAAATAAACTCAAATAACAAAATAATATCTCAACACTGGGATTGGACAAGCCTCAGCAGGTAAGGGGTTAAAGTTAAAAATGATAATATACTTCAAAATTAATAGTTTTACTTATTAATGTAAATAATCTATCTATCTATCTATCTATCTATCTATCTATCTATCTATCTATCTATCTATCTATCTATCTATCTATCTATCTATCTATCTATCTATCTGTCTGTCTGTCTGTCTGTCTATCTATCTATCTATCTATCTATCTATCTATCTATCTATCTATCTATCTATCTATCTATCTATCTATCTATCTATCTATCTATCTATCTATCTATCTATCTATCTATTTAAACAATAATTGAAATATTAAAATTAACAAACATACTTAACACAAACATATATCAAAAGTATTTAAAAAATCTAATTAATACACAACCTATAAAAATAAAGATTAAATAACAAAAATAAAATACAATTTAAAAAATAACAATCGAAATAAACAATAGTAGAGAAAGTATGCTTTGAAGGAATCACATTTACAATTCTAACTCCAATGAAAGTAAAATCAGGGAAAGTAGTGGACTTTGGATGAGTTAGATTTACTATTCCTACTCCAACCTAAGCGACAATAGGGAAAGTGTTTGACTGGTAGGAGTAACATTTACTATTCCCACTGCAATCTAACTAATAGGAGGGAAAGTGTTCGACTTTAGAGGGGTTAGATTTACTATTATCACTCCAATGTAAGCAACAGTTGTGAAAGTGTTGGAGTTTGGGTGGGTTCGATGTACAATTCCTATTCCAATCTTAGCAATAGTAGGGAAAGTGCTGAACTTTGAAGGGGCTGCATTTACTATCCCCACTCCAAATGTAAGCGAAAGCAAGTAAAATGTTGGACTTTGGAGGGGTTAGATGTACCATTCCAATTCCTAATCTTATTTTTTAATATAACTTATTTTATTGGCTTTTCAGAAAGAAAAAACAAAAACATACACATACAGTAATACAGTGGTCAAATAAATGAATGTACAGGCGGAGCATTACCGTGTCCTGGAAAGTTGGGATACAGAAAAGAGGGGTGGGAAAGACTGTGCAGGTCATACATCCTTGGTTTTGGAATCCCCTTTTGTTCCATTATTGATCATATGCATATATAACATAATGAAGATTATAAGTGTCAGAACCACCATGCACTTTTACCTGTAGAAGCGTGCCGGTTTGTTTTGCAGAGACGCTATGGACCAAACTTCCTGCACCCTACCTGAATAACCTGATTTTTCAGACAAAACTTAAGGCTACACGATAGGGTTCAGGGAAGAGGGCCGGAATCTTGGACGCTTGAGGATGAATCTGTTGTTGAACTGCAAAGCAACAAGACTTATTACCTCCTTAATACTTGACTGACTTCTACTCACTTTCTAATGTACCACATTACGTAATTTAGTAGGAAGACTTTTACTCAACTCCCTACCTGTGACTTTTCATTTGGGGATTCAGCGTCCGGCTTTTGAGGTGATGATGGGAATTCAGGTGCACAGGAATGCAGAAGAGAAGATTTTCTTATCCTCTCTTTGCTAGAATGGAAAATAACGTTTTTTATTAAAACCTTTACTAATTTGTTTATTCTAGACTGTATATGCAATTACTAGCCTTTGATTTGTACACTCACTTGGAACTGAAATCCTGGAATAGATCACCACTAAAAGAGAAATCACACAAAAAAGAAAACAACAACATTCTACATCATTATATGCCGTGATGCAAGTAGTCTGTTTACATCTATTAACACCAATTGTTTGTATTGCTTAATAATGTTCTCCAAAGTTCCTTCAGCCTTTAACTAAAGTCCAAAAGTTCCAAAAATTGTTTGTTCTCGAGTATTCTCGTGTTAGAAGATACTCTTTCTTGCGATGGATGCCTGAATAAACAAATGAGTACTTAGCTTTCTTTTTTCTGTCTTTCCTTTGCAGGTTCAACTGGAAACCTCTGTGTTGCTGAATACGTCGGAAGAAGAAATGAAGCCGGGGCCGAGTCGAGATACCATCAGGAAGAGCGTCCCTGGAAACAGGTAAGTGCCGCGACTTCACGGAAGGCTAAGCACCTTCCAGAAGTCAGGTGTGGCATTAAATAGTAAAGCCACACCCAGGATGGCCACCACGCTGCTGTACGTCTAATGTAACACGGCGTGCTGCGAGTTTTCAGAGTATTTGTTGTACCTGGAAACCAGCCACGGCACAATCCTGGAGAGCTCTGATTTCCCAATTTCCCTTCTTTCTGCTTTGCCACTTGTTTCTTGACCAGAGCACTAAATCTGATTATGAAATAAAAACAATGCCAAATTAAACGTGCCAAAATAAACGTTCCTAAAAAGTTAACAGTTGCATAGCATAGGATCACAGTTTAGGATACAATAAGGTCCTATTTTCATAATAAGTACAGAAGCACAGGTATACATTGCACTCTCACACTCACAAGGTCGTGCTGGGTGCACGGGACGGGGTGGGTTTTAATGTCTTAAATACCCTGCACTTTTGCAGTGGATTCCCTGTACATCAGGGATTCATGACAGTACTATCCTCTCAAAATCCCCCCATAACACCTCAGGAATGGGTTTGGGTTTGTTTGGATATCATGTATGAAATGCTTTTACTAAACGTGGGGCATTTGTTAGATTTGCAAGTGGTTCCCATGACCTTTCTTCTGGCCCGTAACCCTTCCAGTCTACCAAATAAAATAATTTTCCATGAACTCTTTTGGAATCCAGTACAGCCTTAACTTCAAACTCAGGTACCCCTTCTACATTGACAGAAGGGGTGGTGTTTTCAGTCGAGTTTTCTGATTGTATGGTTTAAGTAGAGATACATGGAACACTGGATGGAATCGATAGATTGAAGGAAGCTTTAATCTAACATTCACAGGATTGATGATCTTGTTAATGAAAAAAGGTCCTATGAATCGGGGGCAAAACTTTCTGGCAGATTTTATTCGTAAATTGTGTTTGGATAACCAAACTTTGTCGCCAATCGCATAAAGTACCTGAGAGATCTGCTGTTTCTTTTTGACTTTCCTTGGCTTTAGCTAGATGAAACTGTGCTAATTGTTGAATTGACATTCACTTAGTAACTTAGTCAGTTATTGTTAGAACTATTAGAGAGGAGGGTAACTCACTGGGGATGGCCCTGGGGTGGAATTCATATGAACAGAAGAACGGTGACATATCAATAGAAGTATGATCTACATTATTGTAAGCAAATTCCAAAGCCCATAAAATGTCAGACCATTCTTAATCACAGGTTGCTAATGTACATCATAAAAATTGTTCAATGGTTTGCTTTGTACGTTCTGTTAAGCCATCTGTCTGATGGTGATAACTAGAGGAGGTGAGCACTTCCATGTTCAAAGATTTACTCCAATTTTGCCAGAAATGGGAAATAAATTGAGGACCTCTGTGTGAAATAATACCGGATGGAATTCCATGTAAACGAATAATGTCTTGAAGGAACACATTGGCTGTTTCCATAGCAGACGGGACTTTCTTTAAAGGAATTAAATGAGCCATTCGTGTGAAATGATCTACCACAGTTAGAATGGTAGTGAAACCAGTTTTGGTTCGTGGGAGTTCGAATATAAAATATAAAGATACAGTGAGCCAGGGCTGAGGAGGAATAGGTAGGGGATTTAATAATCTGCTAGGAGCCTTATGCGAGGTTTTGTTTTGAATAAAAATGGCAGAAGTATCGATAAAATGTTGGACATCCTGAAACATGCAAGGCCACCAGAAATGTCTTTTCATCAACTGATAAGTTTTAGTTACACCAGGATGCGCATATATAGTAATATCATGATGAAAGTGTAATGCCTACTCTTGTAAAGCTTTAATTGGTACAAAAACCTGGTCATTCATCATCAATAAGTTGTTTTTCATTTTAAGTAATGAATACATACTTTGCCATATGGGTAACGGTTTTGTAGACATTTCTTGTTGTATTTTTTCCAATAAATCATCACTGATAAGACTAGCCTGAAAACAGTGTGTAGGTAAAATCTCCTCACTTTCTTGCCCTTGTGAACACAAATCTTCTTGGGTGCCAATGCGTGATAAAGCATCTGCTTTATTGTTTTCTTTTCCTGGGCGATAGGTAATCACAAAGTTATAATCGGTAAAAAACATAGTCGACTGGACGGAGGCCCTGGCCTCCCCACGCGGGGCGGCTATTGCTATGAGCCTTCGACTCATCCAGTTTAAATACCTCCATATGGTATATTTTACTAGAGTCAGACTGTACAGGGCTGGTCTGGTGGCATCCCCGAAATGCCTCCGCTGCTTGCATGAAGAGGGTACTCTGCTGCATACTATATGGGATTGCTCTGCGCTAACTAGGTTTTGGCGGGGTGTACTGGCATGCCTCTCAGAGGTTCTGGGTTGGGATCTCCCTCGGTCTCCTAAATTAGTGCTCCTGCATGTTATGGATGATATAGGGGGCAACGTCTACAAGCGCCACCTGATGCTCCTGGGCTTTACCCTTGCCAAGCACGACATTGCAAGGGCTTGGAAGGCGACGGCCGCACCCTCCGTCTCAGTGTGGAAGGCAGGACTGGATTTCTGTATGGGCCTTGAGGCCCCCATTTTTATAGCACGGGGCTGCCCGCGTAAACATGATAAAATCTGGAAGCGCTGGGCGAGTTACAGGGGATTGGAATTGGAGCCCATTCCAGCGCAGGGATTGTGTGGGTTGTAGTCTTCTCCTCCCTTGTCTTGGGGGGACCTGTATCATATGTGTACCGGGCGGCATGGTGTCTCTTGGACATTTTTCATAGCGAGGGTAGAACTGTAGCTCCGATCATACTTGCTGATATTGCTGGGTTGACTGTGCGATGGGGTGTGGGGTGGGGGGTGTTATCTGTTTTTTTGTTTAATTTTGTTGTATTTTATATGCATGTCACTTCATTATTCCTTTTTTGTTATTACATGAGAAAACTGTCAAAGTCAGGATATTGTTCATTGATGCTACGGAAGCCTCTGGGTTACAGAGCTCTGCTGTATGTGCATTTGACAAACAAAGTTTGTTTAAAAAAAAAAACACATAGTCCATCTAAGCTGGCGAGCAGAAAGAGCTTTTACGGATCGCAAAGTTTGAAGATTACGATGATCCGTGTAAATGGTGATAGGATGCCTAGCCCCTAGCAGGTAATGGCGCCATTCTTCAAATACAGCTTTTCTAGCTAATAATTCTCTGACCGCTATTGCGTAGTTCTGTTCTGTGGGAGATAGTTTCCTTGAATAATAGGATATAGGGTGCATTTGTCCAGTATATTTGTGTCTTTGGGATAAAATGCCACCCAGAGCGAATTGGGAAGTGTCTGCCTCAATAATGGCTAGGCGGGCTGGATCGGGATGCATTAAAATGGAGGCTGAAGTGAACTGGTTCTTAATTTCTTGGAAGGCCTCTTCGGCAGCTTCATTCCATTCAAATTTCACACCTTTTCGTAATAGCTTAGTAATAGGTGTTATATTCTGGGAAAAGTTACGTATGAAACGTCGGTAAAAATTAGCAAACCCAAGAAAACTTTGAATTTGCTTTACAGAAGAAGGGCTTGGCCAGTTGAGTACAGCTTAAGTTTTCTTGGGATCCATTTCAATGCCAGTGGGACTAATAACATAGCCAAGAAAATCAACTTTAGAAGTATGGAGCATACTTTTCTCCAATTTAACACACAAAGAATTTTGCAGTAGCTGCTGAAGAATGGCGCGCACCTGCTGTACATGTTCAGTTTTATTTTTTTAATAATAAGGATGTCGTCAATATAAACCACACAACAAATGTCTAAAAAAAATCTCTCAAGACTTCATTTCTAAAAAACTGAAATGCTGCTGGAGCATTGCAGAGTCCGAAAGGAATGACTTGATATTAGTATAATCCAAATTTCGTGTGGAAAGCTGTTTTCCATTCATCACCCTCACAGACTCATACAAGATGGTAAGCTCCACGCAGGTCGAGTTTGGTATAAATGCTGGTATCCCTAATTTGGTCTAATAATGTCGGAATCAATGGAAGTGGTTAATGATTTTTTACGGTGACATTATAAAGTGCGTGGTAGTCAATACCCGTGCGCAACTCCCCCCCCCTTTCTTCAGTATGAAAAATGAAGGGGAGGAGACAGGGGACTTGGAATGTCTAATGAACCCATTAGCAAGGTACTCAGATCAAGGTAATTTCGTAGATGTTCATTTTCTCCCTCAGTTAGAGCGTATATGCGACTGCATTGTAAAGTTGCTCCAGGCACAAGAACTATTCGGCAGTTGTAATCCCTGTGGGGAGGTAAGGTGTTTACCTTCTTTTTATCAAATACGTCTAAAGGATCAGAATATTCTTGTGAAACACCTTCAAGTAGTAATACTGTCTTGGATTTTTGGGGAAAATCATATCCCTGTACTAATAACTCCTGGACTTTCTGTTGAAAACATTTGTTGTGACAATGAGAAGAGTTGAACAATATAATTTTCTTTAACCAATCAATCTTGGGGTTATGTGAAACCAACCATGGAATTCCTAGAATAAGGCAAAATTGAGGGGCGTCGATAACATCAAATTGGTTTTTTTCCTGATGGTCGGTGGAACAAGTCATGATTAATTGCTTTGAGTGGTGTTGAATTAACCCTGATGTAAGTTATTTTCCATCCACTGCTCTGACTATCTCTGGTCTGATCTTAGGAAGAATCTTTACACCCAACTCTTGTACTAACTGTGTGTCGATAAAATTACCCGTGGCCCCTGAGTCAATTAACGCATCTAAGGACCACAACTGTGCTCTTTCCACTAAGGAAGTTAGAGTAATTTGGAGACTAAGGTGACAAAAAGGATCTTTGGGAGCTGCTGAGGACAAACTAGAAGGAGTACTCGACAAATCAACCTCTTCTTTTATCGAGTTTATCAGTTTTCCGACTGTTGAACTAAGACTACTTCGGTTGTTTTTGGTTTTGCTTTATTGGGACAAGTAGGACATTCTTTAACGAAGTGTCCGGTCTTACCACAATAAAGACACTGGTTCATTTTTCTCCGCTTCTCTTTCTCTTCTTTAGAAAGAGGACCTCCTAGAGTTCCTATTTGCATAGGTTCTCCCATATCGACTTTAGGAGCTGATTCACTCTTGATATTTGTTTTGTCGTTAAATAATAACATTTTATGATCCAACTTATTGCGTTCCCCTTTTCTTTCTGTTAAGCGATGATTTAATTTTACAACTAGATCAATAAATTTGCTATAATCTTTTAGTGGGTCTAGAATTTCAGTTATCATATATTTTAGCTCGTCCCGTACCCCTCTGTAAAACACACATTTCTCTTCAGGCCATTCAGCCTCAAATGACTAATCTATTGAACGTTGAAATGTAATGGAGTAGATCAGAAGACCCTTGTCTTAAATTCATTAACTCATTGTCTGCTGACTGTACAAAGACATGATTGGCGAATAATTTTTTCATGGTTTCTTTAAACCTCCTAAAGTCATATAATAAAGGGTCATCGTGTTCCACTAAAGGAACTGACCACGAGGCGGCGTCCCTTCCGAATAGGATAAAATAAAAGCTATTTTAGATGAGTCGTCTGGGAAGGTGGTAGGTTTAGCTATAAAATATAAATGACATTGGTTTAAGAAAATAGTAAATTTGTTACTATCGCCATGGAATTGTTCAAGGGGGTGCTAGAGGAACAGATAGTGGGGTTACAACCTGAATTTGCGCAGGGGCTGAGGCACCATGAACAGTTTGTGACATGGGTTGAAAAGTGGGCGGTTTAAGAAGGGGTTTTTATGGTGAGGGAAAATTCCAAGATGTTCTGTCCTGCATATTACTGTCCCGCATATTTTGCTGCAAAGCAGACAGATCCCTTCGCAATGCCGCATTTTCAGACTTAATGTCTGCTAAAATTGCGGCAATATCCTACAACGAAATTTGCTGAGTTGGATCCATAACGCCTGGCCAAAACCTATCCTTGTGGGCTTAGACTTCTGTCAGAACCACCATGCACTCTTACCTGTAGAAGAGTGTCGGTTTGTTTTGCAGAGACGTTATGGACCAATCTTCCAGCACCCTACCTGAATAACCTGAATTTTCAGACAAAAAGTAAGGCTACACAATAGGGTTCTGGGAGGAGGGCCGGAATCCTGGACGCTTGAGGATGAATCTGTTGTCAACCTGCGAAGCAACAAGACTTATTACCTTCGTAATATTTGACTGACTTCTACTCACTTTCTAATGTATTACATTACGTAATTTAGTTGGAATACTTTTACTCAAGTCCCTACCTGCAACTTTTCATTTGGGGATTCAGCGTCTTGATTTTGAGGTGATGATGGGATTTCAGGTGCCCAGGAATGCAGAAAAGAAGATTTTCTTTTAATCTTTTTGCTAAAATGGAAAATAAAGTTTTTATTAAAACCTATCCTAATTTGTGTATTCTAGACACTATGCACAATTACTAGCCTTTGATTTGTACACTCACTTGCAACTGAAATCCTGGAATAGATCACCACTAAAAGAGAAATCACAAAAAAGAAAACAACAATATCAGCCGCGGTCAGTAGTAGGAGTAACTGCAGGGCGGTGACGTGGGGAGGAGGAGGGGCAGGGTGGGGGGTAGTAAACTATGGATTACGGAGGTTTACAGGTAAGTTAACATATAAATTAATAAACAAATTTCGTTGCGCGCACTGCATCGCATTTGGGGATGCAGTGCACTCAACGTAATTCGTTTTATTAATTTATATGTTAATTTACCTGTAAACCTCCGTAATCCATAGTTTACTACCCCCCACCCTGCCCCTCTTCCTCCCCACGTCACCGCCCTGCAGTTACTCCTACTACCGACCGCGGCTGAACAATATTCTACATAATTATATGCCGTGAGGCAATTAGTCTGTTTACATCTATTAACACCAATTGTTTGTATTGCTTTATAATATTCTCCAAAGTTCCTTCAGCCTTTAACTAAAGTCCAAAACTTCCAAAAATTGTTTGTTTTAGAGCCTTCCCGCATTAGAAGATACTCTTTCTTGCGATAGGCGCCAGAATAACAAATGAGTACTTTGCTTTCTTTTTTCTGTCTTTCCTTTGCAGGTTCAACTGGAAACCTCCGTGTTGCTGAATGCGTCGGAAGAAGAAACGAAGCCGGGGCCGAGTCGAGATAACATCAGGAAAAGAGTCCATGGAAACGGGTAAGTGCCGCGACTTCACGGAAGGCTAAGCACCTTCCAGAAGTCGGGTGTGACATTAAATAGTAATGCCACACCCAAGATGGCCGCCACGCTGCTGTACGTCTAACGTAACGCGGCATGCGGCGAGTTTTCAGAGTATTTGTTGTACCGGGAAACCAGCCACGGCACAGTCCTGGAGAGCTCTGATTTCCTGATTTCCCTTCATTCTGCTTTGCCACTTGTTTCTTGACCAGAGCACCAAATCCGATTATGAAATAAAAACAATGGCAAAATAAACATGCCAAAATAAACGTTCCTAAAAAGTTAACAGTTGCATAGCATACAATCACAGTTTAGGATACAATAAGGTCCTATTTACATAATAAGTACGTAAGCACAGATACACATTGCACTCTCACACTCTAAAGGTCGTGCTGGGTGCACGGGACAGGGGTGGGTTTTAATGTCTTAAATATCCTGAGCTTTGCAGTGGATTCCCTGTACATCAGGGATTCATGACAATAAGTTGAATAAACACCATTATACATTTTATGTATAGATTCAGAACAGTAAGCGTATAGAACTGAGTTTTCTGAACAGATGCTGTTAGCATTATGAGGATTGATTATGCAGTGGAACATTCAGATATACCATGGTATTAACGTGGAAGGGATCCAGAGAATTTGATTAGCTTGCACTGGGGAGAATAAAACTTCAGCAATCGGTTAGAAATGATGAATAGGTGAAATCCAGGGGTGTGTGTCAGATTTGAGTAAATGAATGATTAAGTTCCCAAGTGTGAGAGGAAATCTTTTAGAGACGAGTTAGAACTCACCCCCTGCTTCTGATTTCACGGAGGTTCGTAGATGAAGTAGTTGACATCCAGTGACATCCAAATCGGTCTACGAGAGGGGCGCCATGGGGAGAGCTGTAGTGCGACAATGTCAGCTCCTCTCAGGAAGGTGATCCATTCTTGCCACATTCGGAATGATATTGTCTTGTGGGCCTAGAAGTATGGATGAGAATTCTTTGGTAGGGACAATGTTGAAGGTGCATTTAATGCAGTCAAAATGTTTGTTCCAGTAAGTTTGGAGGATAGGACAATCGACTAGCATGTGAGATAGGTTGCCTTTGTGCTGTTCCCAATTCCAGCAGTTGAATTTTGGGTAAGACTGACTTTGAACAGCCTATAAGGTGTCCAGTACTTTCTATTAATAATCATATTTTTTGTCTGGGAGAGGACTGGTGATATTTTATTTAAGAAAGGGTTTTTTTAATGTTTCCCCAGTCGAAAGAAGTGTTACTTGTGTTTTGATTCTGATTCTGATTTTAGTTGTTTTTGGGAGAGATTCTTACTTTGATTAGGCAGGAAGAGCTTGTATATGCTTGAGACCATTTGTCCTGCTTCAGATAGGCGTCCTAGTAAGGTAAGTCAAAGAACTGGTGCAACAAATGATTTTCTCGTAATCTGCACTTTTAATTGTAAGAACTTATAAAAGTATAGATTGTTTAGATTGAATCGAGTCTGTAATGAAGAGAACAGTAGTGGGGAGTCCCTTCATAAATGTCTTTAATTAGGTTGATGCCATTATTAGCCCAGTCAGGCCAAAAGATTGGAAGACCATCGATTTTTGACTTTAGGGTTATTCCATATGGAGGCTAGGTTTGAGTTCTGTAGTTTCACCTGTGACTGGGTGTCTAGGCAAAGAAGGGCGTTCTTTGTGTTTTGTATTATATTCCCGGAAGGCAGGAGATGGGATGAGTGCATAGGTGAGAGAGCTGCAAGAGTAATATCCTTAATGAGAGATTTTTCGATTGCCACCCATGGAGATTCATATGTGGGATTATTAATAAACCAACTAGCACCTTGATTACATAGGTAAACTGTTTGGTAGGTCTGGAAGATAGGTAGGCCAAGGCCTCCTTTGTCTTTGGGTAGTTTGAGTTTTTTTCAGTGATATCCTAGGTTCCATCCCTTGCCATAGGAAGTTACTAAAAGACTTAACTATCTTATTTAAGAAATCTTCCGAAAGTGTCACAGGAAGCATGATAATGAGATAGTTAACTAGCGGTGTGATCATAATTTTCAAGGTTTCTGCTCTGCCCCACCATGAGAGAAATGTGGGGGACCACCCTTCGAGTAGAGAACTAATTTTGCTAAGAAGTATTTTTTCATTAATATGAAGGGTAGTAATTAGTTTGTTAATACATTCTAGACCTAAGTACTTGAAATAGCCCTGTTGCCAAGCTAATCCTGATGTGTCTAGTATATCTTTGTTACCTTGTTGAGTGAGAAGTTCAACTTTAGATTTATCTTTATTGAGGGAATACCCTGAAACCTCGGAGAATTGTTGGATTGATGACATTAGAGATGGAATGGTCGAAGGGGCATTTTAGGTAATGAGAAGGTCATCATCAGCGTAAGCTGCTAATTTGATTGTGGTGTGGCCAAATGTGACACCTGTGATGTCTTGGTTCTCTCTTATATACTGGAGGAAGGGTTCCAATGCCAAGAGAAATAGCGGTGGTGAAAGAGTGCAGCTTTGCCTGGTGGCATGTTTTAGGTTGAACAAGGAGGAAACAATGCCTCCAGCTCTGACCTTGGTGCATGGTTTGTGGTATAGGGCCATAATCATCCGAATAAGGTTATCACCTAAATTGAATCTCCAATCGACTTAATCAAATGCTTTTCCAGCGTGTAATGAGATCGCTACTGTGGGGGAATGAACTAATTTTGCTTTTTCTATAGCGTGACGTAGTCTTGTATTGTCACTAGACAATCTGGGGTCGATTCCGATCCTGGAGAAATATTCCCCGTACGAATCGTATCCGGATTTTTTTACATACGAATCGTACAAGTCCCGTACAAACTGGCAAGTACGATTTGTATGTAAAAAACACCATACGAATCGCATTGGGAATATACCCCGACACTTCCTCAGGTCGGAAAACGTGTCCGACACATCCCCGGAAGTTTTTACGTACGACTCGTTAAACCGACGTCCGAACGCGCGAGTACGATCCGTCCCGTCCGTCCGAATCCACAACCGTATGGTAAAAACACCGTACGGAGCGGACCTCCACCATGGAGACGTCCAAACATGTGCCCGCATACGCGCCGAACACCCCCCCATGTCCGCGCCGTACCCCCCATCCCCCCGGCATGTCTGCGACGTCCCCCCAGCCCCCCGTATGTCCGCGATGTCCCCCCAGCCCCCCGTATGTCCACGACGTCCCCCCAGCCCCCGTATGTCCGCGATGTCCCCCCAGCCCCTCGTATGTCCGCGACGTCCCCCCAGCCCCCCTGTATGTCCGCGACGTCCCACAGCCCCCCGTATGTCCGCGACGTCCCCCCAGCCCCCCGTATGTCTGCGCCGTACCCCCACCCCCCGTATGTGCGGTGCGGACCCCCACCCCACCCCCTGTATGTACGGTGCGGACCCCCAGCGCTATGCGCTGGGGTACGCACCATACATACGGGGGGTGGGGGTCCGCACCGTACATACGGGGGGGCTGGGGGTACGGCGCGGACATACGGGAGGGCTGGGGGGACGGCGCGGACATACGGGGGGCTGGGGATACGGCGCGGACATACGGGGGGGCTGGGGGGATGGCGCGGATATACGGGGGGCTGGGGGTACGGTGCAGACATACGGGGGGGCTGGGGGTACGGCGCGGACATATGGGGGGTTGGGGGGGTGTCCGGCACGTACCGGGCCCCCTTTTCCTCACGCTTCGCGGCGTACTTAGCTTTACCAGCACTTTTCGTGTGCTGTAAAAATATAGCCGTCCGGAGTGCTGTCGGAACGAATCGTACTTGCTGGTACGTAAAAAGCTGCCTAGCTCCGTCCGCATGTCGCGTACGTGCCGTCCCGGATCACATTTGTATGTGTTTTTGTGTCGGTCGGTGTTTTGTACGAATCGTATGGAAATGGTGTTTCCGTACGAATCATACTTGCATGTTTGTATGGTGTTTTTACCGGGTACGAGTCGGATGGAGAAAACGCTCCGACCGACGGTTCGTACCCGGTTTTTCCAGGATCGGAATCGACCCCTCTGTGTTTTAGGAAGCCTACCTGTGAGGGATGTATGAGTTTGGATATGTGTTGTTGTATGCATTTAGAAAGAATTGATGCATAGATCTTACAGTAAAGGTTTATCAATGATGTTGGTCTGTAGTTCTTCGCTAGCAGAGGGTCTTTCCTTTCTTTAGGTAACACCGTTATGACGGCTTCAGATGGGGTACCTGTTATCCGTCCAGTTTTTGTAAAGTGAGTGTATAATCTCAAGAGTGGATCTATTAAGGATGAAGAGAGCATCTTGAAGAATTTGGCATTGTAACCGTCAGGGCCTGGTGCCTTATCGATTTTAAGATTTTTGATTGGGTCTATGATTTCATCTTCGGTAATCGGTCCATTGATGGAAAGTTTTTCCTCCTCTGTAGGTGAGGGAAGACTAACACCATTTAGGTCCTTTTTATAGTTTGAATGGTTAACTTCAGTATTCTCTTCGTATATGTTTTGGTAAAAGTCTTTGAAAATGTCAGCTATTTTATCGGGGTTTGTGGTAATCTTCCCTTCCTTGTCCTTCATAGCATTAATGGCATATTTTTGAAGTTCGAATTTAAGGTATGAAGCTGGGGCTTTACCTGCTTTGTTTGACTCACATAGATTAATGGTCTTCTGTTTGTTCACCCAGATTCCCACATGATTACTAATAATTTTGTTATACTCGTATTTCCTATTTCAAATTTTGTTAAGTATATTATTGTCTTTGCTAGTGGTATGAATTTTTTCCAAGACCAAGATTTCTTTTTCTAACTCTGAGAGTTTTGAATTGACTTCCTTTTTCATTTTTTACCTTATTTTGAGAAACTCCCCCCTTAATGTTGCTTTTAAGGCTTCCCACCTTTTAAGGGCCAAAGACTAATTTTCTTTATTTTCATTGAGGCAGTTTTGGATACATTCTTTATTGGCCTGTATGTTGCTTTGTGCAGATAAGATCTCATCATTAAATCGCTAGAGTGGTTGTTCTTTATTTGGTGTGGGGTCAGTAATGGCTAGGGTGATACAGGAGTGATCCAATATCTCTCTTGGTTCTATTGTGGTTTGGTCGATATTACACAAGGCGTTACCTGATATCAGACTGTAGTCTATACGAGAGCAAGATTTATTTGGGAAAGAGTAGAAGATGTTGTCCCTTTCTGAGGGTTTCTGGATCCTCCAAGCATCAACCAGGTTAAATTTTGAGCATAGTTTCTTGAGTGCCTTGTGGGATTTGTTTGGGTGGGACGGGAACTGAGAGTTTTTGTCTAATTGGGGATCTAGAGGTAGGTTGAAGTCACCTGCTAGTATCATCTTGGCAGTGTTTGGTATTTTTTCTAGTTGTGTGTAAAGATCATCCCAGAATGGTGGGTCATCTTTAGTGGGTGCATATATGTTAACCACAAAGAATTCAGTGTTATCCTTTGATAGCTTTGTGATGATCCACCTCCCTTGTGTATCAGAAAGACTTGATACTAAGTTGATTCTGGATTTTTTGGATTAATGTAAGAACTTCATTTTTCCTACCCAAAGCTGCTGAGCAGGCTGAGGCCGAGATCTGATGGTTCCTAATATTTAGGGCTTGTGTAGCATCAAGTTTGGTCTCCTGTAGAAGATTCACATTTCCTTTTTGTTTGTTTAAGTAGTCAAATATCTGTATTTTCTTAATGGGATGGTTGATCCCTTTCACATGTATGGACACTATTTTAATGGTTTGGTTTATACCATCGCTTTATTCCTGACTTCACCTGTTTGGGGAATATCACTTGTCTATGGCTAAGAGGGCTCAGTGAGATAACAGCTGTAATAGGAGCTATAATGTGTTTCTTTCCTCAGGGTGGATCACCGAGAAATAAAATATAAGGTGCATAAATCAAAAGGTAAGTAAGCCAAAAAACAGTACAGTGAGAGCAGTAAAAACTCGAAACCCTGTAGACCCCCCGCCACCCTCCACCCCCCAACATAGCTAATGGGCATGGTGATAGGAGGAAGAACTGCTCCTCCAGAGATACAAACTATGAAACTTTGAATGCAATAGAGTACAACATATGGACGTTTATAGGCGTTCACCTGAGAGCTTACTTGCTGCCTTGTAAAAGCAGTAACATGTAAAGCATGTAAAATTAAGATGTGAGCATCAAGATTACTCCTGAATGTAGGTAATTTGAAGGTGGATATGGCAGGAGAGCTGCGATATATGAGTGTCACTTTGTTGATGGAGGGTAAATAAAGGGTGAGTGTTTGATGTAAGCATATGGTAACTATGGAATGTACTAGTATTTGACTATGTTTAATTAGATGTTTGAGCATTCTCGTGTGTACAGGATAGCATCGTATGTCGCCTGACCCTTTAGAGGGTTCTTACCGTGTCTGACTGATCTTTCTCAAGTACAACATTACACTTACACATCCCTGAAACACATTTTTGAAACAGAGTCTAGGAGTGAGTATTTGTGCAGTAGATCTCTGTTATTTGGAATGTCCTCGTGATTTAACAACTGTTTGTCAGGGGGTTAGTCTTGTATTAGGATTGTTGACTGGATCCAGCACCTTGGTGTCTGAAGTTTGAGGTGTCCATCATAGCTTCTTCTTTGTCTTCAAGACATTTCTTAAGGGTCATTTGGTTGCTGAATACGTGTGAGTTACCTTGTGCTGTAATTTGATATTTGACAGGACCTATGAATGAACCATTGATGTTTAAGGCTTTCATCTTTGTTCGGAGAGGTACTAAGCCCTTGCGAGTTTCCACTGTAGTTTTCGAGTAATCTTGCGACATAAAGATTTTATTGTTCTTCCAAAGGATATGGTTGTGTTTTCACATGTAGGACAAAATGAGTTTGACGTGTTGATATCTTAAGAGCTTGCAAACAATGGGCCGAAGTGACTTTTGATGTTGAAGTATCCTCGCTGGGACTCTGTGTGGCCTGTCAAATTCAAGGCTTTTGTCGAATTTTATGTTAGTTGTTTGGTTGAACCACTTTTCTAGGAAGAGAATGTAGGAATCTGCTGAGTCCTCTTTTCCTTCAGGCATCCTGAGGATGTGTAGATTGCCACGTCTATTTCTGTCCTACAACTCTGCGAGTTCTCTAGAGATCGAGCGGGATGCGGCGTTGAGTGCTTGAATAGATTTCTTTGTTGTGGTGTCACTAGAGTGCTAATCCTACTCTCTGCTTCCACGATTCTGTTGTTGGTTTCCCTGATGTCTTGACATATTACAGAGATTTTGTTTTGCATGATATTTGTGTTTGTTTTGGTGGAATTGGCCAAGTCGTGGACATCTGAAAGTTTTTTGAGAATCATATCCATTGTCGCATTGATGTTTTGTTGGTCTTCACTGGGGATTCCAGGTTGGGAGGGTCTGCTTTCACCCTCTTCAGAGATTGTTTGGACTCCTTTTCTGCCATTTTCACACGTAAGGTGGATCATGTAGAAAATTTGCGATGAGGAACCACTGTTACGATGAAGTATTAGTTCTATGTTGTCAGATAAGAGACGTTTGCACAGAACGAAGATTAAGTAGTCCCAGCCTGTGGAGGTTGATGAGGTGGTGATAGTAGGCTGCGTGTCCTATTTGATTAGTTAGTTCTCACTGATTTTTGTCTGTCCAGGCGTAAATCTTTGGATTGATCAGCGCTGGCCAACACTGAGCTGTACTTTATTATGGCCAGAAAGGGTTGCTACAACGTAGTTCACCGTGTTATCCATGCTTCCCAAAACATTTTATACCTTGTTGGGTGCCATTTTGGTGATGTCTGGGGCAAAATCAGCTTCTCATGCATGCAGCCTTCATGCATGTAGCCCTGAGCATAAGTGCAGTGCGATCCTTCTTATACAATGTGAGGGAAGCAGTTTCTCCAACAGATCAGCAGATTTTCCAACCGTGAGTTGAAAATGGAATGATAGGCTGGTAATATGCTATATTCGGTCTCTGTTCAGATGGAAGTGACTCACCATTTTAGGATCAGGCATGCACGGTCAGGCATGCAGTCAGGACATGCTGATTGATAGTTCTAACTTGTTCTTTTTTTGTGTACTCAAGGAGAAGCTTGTAGTCTGTGTTTGTGGACGCCTAATTGCCAATAAAAGATTCTGCTGCCATCATCAGTGGAAGGAATGTGTCCTTGATCCGTTGCGTACTACTGAGCCATTTGCCATCTTAAGGTCAGGCTTGCAGGGGAAGGTAGGCAGGCAGGCAGGCAGGCAGACTTTGCTGGTTTGAACAGGCCCTGAATCATTAATAAGTTGGTAAGTGCTTACTTTCTCTTTGCATGGGAGAGCCTGGAATCGTGGATGCCCGATCGCTGAGCCAGTAACAAACGTTGGTGTGCCTTGATATCCCACTCAAATATCCCACAAGGCACTTCATTACCTTGCAGGGATGATCCCAACAATGATCGGAGTGCTCCGTTTTGAAGTGAGTTAATCCGGGGTAATTATTTCTTTGACTGGTTTGGCTTATGATCGCGGTCATTATTACAAGGAGTGTAACACAGATAGGGCGCGTATTACCGGGCCGTTCGCCATCTTAAGGTCAGGCAAACTCGCTCCGGCAAGCGGACAGACATTGTTGGATAAACAGGCCCAAGAGCATAAAATTACTGGTAAGTGCTTACTTGTTCTTTGAAGGTGGATAGCCTGGATCTGTGGAAGCCTTACCACTAAATCAACAATGATCGTTGGTGTGTATTAATGTCCTGCATGTAAATCAAGTATCTCACATAGCCCCCTTGCATCGCTGATTGTACCAATGACCGGAGTACTCCATTTTGAGGTGAGTTTGGGCATATCTATTTCTTGACATTGATCCGCAGTCTTAATCAGCCCGCATTGGAGTCAGGGTCGCTTTAACAGGTCACAGAATAAATCTTGGGTAATTAGCCGGTATGATGTGTGGACGCCATTTTCTGGTCAGACTTTGCATGTGGTCGTTGGGTCAGATCGCGCTATAGTTCGCTGCTGCTTTTTCAAGAAATGTAAATTCGGTAGCGGACCATTTGAGACCATTAGAAACTGCTGCTCAGGTCTCCCTTCTTGCATGATACCCGTAAGCCCCGTCATTTTCTCTGCCACGTGAGTCAGTGGAGGTCTGGGCTCGTTCCTTCCACGTACCGACTGTAAAATCCAGGCAGTAGAGGATTTTTCTTGGTGTCCCCTGAGTCTCGAAACGATCACAATTCAAAGGCCACTTTTCTTTGTCCTGATACTCTATTTTATCCTTCGATAATCGGATGTGTTTGTCTCTCCGAAGCGGAGCTGTGGGCTCACACCGCCTTCTTCCTCGCGCCTCAAACCACGCCCCCCCTAATCTTATTTTTAAAAACATAAGAAAATAAAGGTATTTACAATAAAAATATATTAATTACCAATAAATTAAATTAAATTGAAAAAAACTAAAAATGTCCTCCAAAAACAAATAAAACATCATTTAAAATATAATAATAGATATTGTAACAATGAAATTAAATTAATGATGAAATAAAATATTAAACATTAAAACAAATAATAAATATAAAACTCTTTCAAAATTATATAATTAAATAAACTGATCAAGTAGTTATATTTAATTTAAAACCAACAAATAATGAAAATAATAAATGTATAATTAATTAAATAAATTACATAACTTCCAATTAATAAATTAAGTAACAAACAACATTCATTAGAATATATATATTATTGCATTTGAAGTAAAATCCCATCTTAATACCCTGCATATTCAACAATCCGCTACTAAATTAAAATTGACTTAATTACCAATTAACATTTACTTAAATACCAAATTTAAAATGCACAGTAAAAAAATCTTAAAATACTTCACAACTAATCAGTAAATTTATTTATATAATTAATTATCAACTAAATATTTAATTACCATAACAATTAATTACAAATACAAAAACAGTCATTTATCTTTTAAGTAACCTCCAACCCAAACTCCTACTAAACCAGCAACATGATTTTTGTAAAATTACTAATTAAATAAAAAGAAAATACATGTCACATTTAATATTACCACGTATACCGAAAAATCTTAAAATTTTTTCATTGATCTTTTGGCAGAATACGCCAGCCTGAAGTGACAATACAGGGGTGAGTAGGAAAGCAGCATACTGACTCACCAGCAGGAGAACATGCAGCCCTGTTGGAAATGGGAGGCTTTGCCTAGGAAAAAGTAACACATTGTAAGGAGTGGGAATTACAAAAGTGAGCAGCAGTGCCAGGAAGCAAGGCTGTCATGGGTCAGGAACACCATTGACCCTGGGCTGTGAACCCCGCTCCGCTCACGGAGTTTGCGGATTTTCCCGCACTCCGCGTAACCCGGAGCTCGAAGAGTTCAGAAAAATATCCGCTTCGCGGAGCGGAGTTTTTTTCCTTGCTTGCATTCACCAACGTCAAGTTGGCGAGCGCATGTGATGAAAATCCACCTCCCGGCGAGATTTTTCCTCGTTCCCGATCACCAACATCAAGTTGGTGAGCACGAGCGTGGAATATAAACCTCCTGGCGAGATTTCTCAAAGCGGGGGGGGTGGGGTCAGGTTTCTCATCGCATTGAGAAACTGCCCGTTCGCATTGAGAAAGCTGCAGCTCGAGTAGAAATCTACTCAGAAAAGGTAAGCTTGCGCATGGTACTGTTTGCAACAATTGCACAGTGCGTACAAGCATCAGGCACTATGCAGTCACTGCGAACGGCATTTTTCTACCGTACTCCGCCGCTCACGGAGCTCCGCGTAGTGCAGCGGAGGTTTTTTGCACTTCGCGTAGATTTGCGTAGTGCAACTCCGCATACTCCGCCCAGGGTTAAACACCATGCATCCGACAGGAGAAAACTGGGGGGAAAGACAACTTTCACTCAACTAGAAGTAAGTAGCTTGCAGATGGCAGTGGTCTTTGCCCATAGCAATCCACCTAGGGTTTGCCACAGGACACAAAAACAGGCCAAGGACAGAGAAGAAGGCACCAGAAGGGAGAACACTCACCAGGCCACAGCACTAATGGCATGGTTTTCAGAGAGCTCAAAGCAATCAAAATATATCACCTTCCCGTCCCTTCCTTTCCCTTTCCTTCTCTTTCCTTCCCTCTCCCCTTTCCTTCCCTTGCTATCCCATTCCATCCCACCCCGTCCATTCCCTTCCGTTACAGTCCGTTACCTTCTGCTCATTGCTGTAGGAGTTCTGATTCTCCCCCAGAGAAGTCCTGACAATCAGTAATGGGGGGAGGGGAAGTCCTCTACTACCTTGTGTGTTTTGCAACTATTGTAACACATGGACACAATTAACAGAGCAGAGTGTATAACCGCCACCTAGCTTTCGTACTACAACCTCTGCGTTAGAGGTTATTTCACTGCTAAAGACACAGAGGCATATTTAACATACTTTCATGCAGCCCAACCCAGAAAGCCACCTTGCTGGCCTGTGGGAAAGGGCACAAATGCACCATATTTAACATTGTATGACGCATTCCTGTCCTTTCCTTGCACTGACTCACTTCAAACAGCCTAGCGACAATGCAGGCACCCTTGCACCACAGTGTGAGGGTGCCTGGCTTGCAAGGAGAATTGTTTTTGTGCAGGAAGGGATGCAGATAAAGAGTAAATAACACAGAGAAAAAAAGATTTTTGTCCTTGTTACGCCATCGTCTGGCAGGTGTAGTGATTTCACCAATCCCAGGTTTACAAACCTTTGTAAATCTAGAATTGCATAAAATCCATAGTTGGATGCATGGGAATGCCCATGTTCTACCCATGGAACGCCTCAAAGAATGAAATGTAATGCAATGTAGCGCAAGCCACTGCATTGAGTTCCATATTTTTTTACAAAGCCACACAAGGCGATGCAAACTGTTCCTTGCGTGGCTTTGCACATTTCTACAAGCATTTTGCACCATGGATGCGCCACAAAAGTGGTGCAACCATGGCACAAAATGTTAGTAAATCTGGCCCATGGCTCTTGGATGCCAGAGAGCAGAAGTCTTTTTTTGCTCGAAGGGGAGGTGAGGAACTGCTTCAAATTTCCCCGTAGAGGACTCTTTCTTGGTAACTTTGTGATGCTTACGCGTTGGTTTGATCACATGCAGCAGGTTTTTGGTGGGTGTTGTTTGGATGTGATTTTTTTGATTGCGGACTATTTTGTCCCCATGCCAGTCGGGGGAGCGGATCTGCCAATTGAAGTCTTGCGCTGGGAATCATAACAGATGGACGTCATCCAAAGGAACTGGCACGAAGAAGAGAACTGTTTGTGATGCGAGGCATGGAGGACTTGTCCTTGCTGAGAAAAAGGCATCCTATGTCGGAAACTTGGGCGTCCTGGAATTTATTTGGCTGTGTTGTCACAGAGCACCTACAGAGAGGGCATTTTCACTGATAAATGATAGAGCAGTGACTTACAACGAAAATTAAATACGGAGTTTTGCAGACAATATGTGCAATCTATCAATAAACAATTTAAGATACTCAGCATTTGAATTGCTGTAATAATATAGACTTTAGAATTACACATACATCTAGCAAAATAGATTTGTTTCTCCTTTTTGTCTGTGCCTCACTACCCTTTGCCTACCTCTCTGTCTGTCTGCCTCTCTATCTGCCTATCTCCCTGTCTGACTGCCTGCTTTTCTGCCTGTCTCACCGCCGGTCTGGATTTCTACCAGTCTGGCTGCGTCACTGTTTGTCGGCATGCCTGTTTGTTTGCCTGTCTGTCTCCATTCCTGTCAGTTTTGTTCATCTAGTTCTCCATCTATTGCTTCCCCGCTCTTTCTCTCAGATACAAATTCATTAACATTTCATTAGCCTGAGTTACACGTTTTAATTCAGGCATTTTCTTGTTCTCGATTTTCTTGCATTTTATACTAGTATGCTCAACACAAGTTTGCATTAACTAGAGGCAGACCACTTTCTACCACATACACGGTCTCTGCCTGTCACTCAACAGCAGCCTAAGGAAGAGATGTTTGTTGTGCAGAATAAATATAGATTCATGGCACAACATTTTTGGCACGTTCTCTCATGCAGAGACTAAGACAAATATTTCAATACACACAGATCAATTTATTTCAAGAAAGCAGATCATCGAGCAGGGTGGTGCCATGCTGCACCGCGCTCTTCTAAATTACTTAGAGTAATTCTCATTACGTTGAGTCGTCTTTCGCTCCTTTCCTTCTTTACAAAATGAGGCATGGTACATCACAGAAAGAACCCTCTAGCCGCTTGTGTCTAGACTCCCTCTGTCATGTCTCCGCCCCTACCACCTTCCACCACATCCGTGGAGCAGGGGACACTTCCTGCTACATCACCAACACACTTGCCACAACTGCTCCTTAGAAATGAAGGAAATGTGGAAGAGAATGCTAGTTGCAATGAGGATTACTCTGAGTGAAGTAAAAGTGGATGTTGTATCACTCCCAACCTCCTTCCCTTCTTTACTCAATGAAGAAAACCTGGATAAGGCATTAGGCCTGGGTGGGAAATTCCACTCTGTTCGCAGAGTTTGCAGAGTTTTTCTACTCCTTGCAGCGTGCAGTTTTTTCCTCGCTCATACGTGCCAATGTTCAGTTGACGAGAGCGAGCAAGGAAAATTTCACTCCAGACCACCTCCCAGCAAGATTTCTCAACTTCAGCGGTCACGGATTGTTGCTACCGCTCTTATTAAGAAACCTTCCGTTCACGTTGAGGAAGCTGCCGCTCAAGTAGAACATCTACTTGAGTAGCAGAGAGAAGCAGCGCCCTCTTGGGATGGGCATGGTGCCGCTCGTGCTGATTTTACAGCACGGTACAAAGAATCCGGTGCTAAAAATCAGCACAAACAGCAGGACGTAACTCATGCTACCGCTTGCCTAACTCTGTGTAGTGCGACATAGCGGAACTCCGCGAACTCCTCCCAGGCCTATAAGGCATGTCAATTCAAAACAAGACAGAAAATTACAAAACATAAGCAGACACAATGAAAAGTGTCCTGGAGCAAAATGAAGTTTCAAAAAGCAGAGGGAGACAACCCCACCATGACCACACTACAGCAGCATCACAGTCACACACAGATGATAATGGTCAACCAAAATGAAGAGGAGGCCCAAGTGGCAACTTAATAGACAATCAGCAAGAGTGCTTTTTCAGAGACCGAAGGTCACACATTGGCTACCACCCCTCGTGCACATCCCCACCGGAGGAAGAGAGCACCCCTCACACCATAAGCTTGCAAAATCAGATACCAAATTCATCAGCTTATCACGGTGCAGTTTGTGTCACCTCAAAGTTGAAAGGGCCAAATGTAACAAAAAGATTAGATTAATCGTGGAATTTGCGCCCATGCAGAGGCTGGCAATGAGCCTATGTTTTTCATTACTACAACCATCATCAGAACACCACTGTATCTGAAGAAGCTACAACTGATAGATTTGCCCGATGTCAGAAGTTATGAAGAATACTGGCTTTCTCCCCTTATACTCAGGACGACTGGAGAAAATGCAAGGTTCAACAGGATGATCTTCTGGTTGACCTACAGGGCTTCATCCACCCTCAATAGTAAATATGGAGGCTTTCATGCTAACCCGTGGAAATGGGACCTGTCCTTGCCATTTCGTTTGGTTGTGCAATTATTGCTGAAAATATGTACAAATAATACAAATACATTATATTGAGATAACATAAATTATGATTATAAAATACAGCATCTGGAAGATTGTTGGAAATCATTGCTTCATGAAAGTAGATAATGTTGCTGTGACTAACAGAGGGTAAGAATATAAAGTAGTGCGAAAAGCCATAGCATTGGATACAACAATCATTGATTGAACATCAACGCACCATAGTTATACGCACTATGCTGACAGCTGCCAATCATACATGCATTACAAAAAATAAAATGTTTAATAGGTATCTATTATTAGATATGTGACAAGTATTTACATGAAAGGCAAGACAAGGAAAATTGAACTTGTAAAAAAGCAATTGTGCCTCAATCAATAACTAAGCAGACTACATCAACTGAGAAAAAGTAAAGGGAATGATTACTATCTCAAACATAAAATATCAGTTATTTTTAATGTAATTGTGCTAATCACAATACTTATCTGCCTGTCTAAGATCTCCGCCCCGGCCCTCCCAGCCGAAAACCCCATCGATAGATGCAATGAGTTAGCTGATTTTTTTTACCAAAAAATAAATAAAATCTATTCTTCATTCTCAACTCCTGCATCTGAACCCACAGCCACTGAACCTTGCTCCTCTACGCAGAATGAATCCCCCGTGCAAGCAACGCTAAACAAATTCCCACTAATGGACTCAGACTCACTCCAATCCCTGGCCTCACAAATAAAGTCTGGCTCCCCCCGCGACCCTGCACCCCCCCTTACAATGAACATGGTTAGCCAAGTCATCCTCCCCACTATTTTGGAACTCCTCAACAGCTCAATACTTAAGGGCGTGGTGCCCCCAACCTGGAAACAGGCGATGGTGAGAGCATTACTCAAGAAACCGACCCTCAACCCGAAGGACCCAAATAACTATCGTCCCATCTCCCTGCTACCTTGGATAGCCAAAATTTTGGAGAAACATATCAAGATTCACCTCACTAAATTCCTGGAAGAGAACCGGTTACTGGATTCTACCCAGAACGGATTCCGTCCCAAACACAGTACAGAAACTGCTCTCTTAGCCGTGACGGAGGAATCCAGAAGCATTCTGGACCAAGGGGGATCAGTGGCAGTGGTCCTCCTCGACCTAAGCGCGGCGTTCGACACTGTCTGCCACAAAACCCTGCTCGGCCGGCTATCTCATCTGGAACTAGCCGGGGCCGCCCTTGACTGGTTAAGTTCCTTTTTGAGCGGAAGGACTTTCCAGGTCTTTGACGGCGACTCCTGCTCTACTAGTAAATCCCTGGATTGTGGGGTACCCCAGGGCTCTTCCCTAAGCCCCACGCTGTTCAATGTATATATGAGACCGCTGGCTGGGGTTGTCCGCCAACATGGTATTACAATCATTTCATATGCGGACGACACCCAGCTGGTGGTCTCCCTCGCACAGAAGAACAGCGGGTCCCCCCGAGATAACCTAGCGGCCTGCATGGAAGAGGTTAGGAAATGGATGACAGCATCCTCACTAAAATTAAATGGGGATAAAACCGAGGTCATGCTCCTTGGCCCCCCTACCCTCACTGCCTTTGACCGGCTATGGCCTCCTAGTTTAGGCCCACCACCTACCCCGAAGGAGTACATCAAAAGCGTGGCTTGACAAATCACTCACTCTGAATACCCAGGCTACCAAAACTTCAGCAACATGTTTTGGTATCATTCGTATGCTGAGAAAAATTCTGCCCCTCCTACCCTTTGATGCTAAACAGGTGGTCATTCAGGGCCTTATCCAGTCCTGGATAGACTTCAATAATGCTCTCTATTTGGGAGCCCCTGAGTACGTGCTGCTAAAACTACAGCGAATTCAGAACTGTGCGGCACGTACTCTACTTAAGATACCGAGAAAAGAATCTGCCAAAATGGGAATTCGATCACTACATTGGCCCCCGGTGAGGGAAAGAATAAAATACAAAACCCTATGCATATCCCATCAAGCATTTCACAGAGCAAACCCGGAGATCAATCACTCTCTTCTCACTCCCTACCTCCCCGGGAAACTGCTGCGCTCAACTTATGCCTTTCTAGCCACAGTACCCAGAATTAAGAGGTCTAGAGCAGGAGGCAGAACCTTCACCTTCAATGCCACCAAACTATGGAACTCTCTTCCCCTATCCCTCAGATCCAATCCCAGCCTCCCTCCTTCCGCAAGGAATTAAAAACTTTCCTGTTCAGAAACTAATTCCACTCCTTTCTCCCTCAGCTACTCCCTCAGTGAATCAGTTTTTTTACTCAGCGCTTGGACGCCTTGGGGCAGCAGCCGCGCTCTATAAATCCCCTTTCATTTCATTTCATTTATGAAATAAGGACTCTTGAAGAAATGTAATTAGCCAATGTGAGTATTTAGACCCTCACATGGTGGCAAAAAGGAACACTGCCCTGAATGGCCAACTTTCTGGGATATGTGTTTCAAAGTATGTTAACAAATTTCATAAATAGGTGTGAGAACAATCACCTAGAGTTGTAACACAGACTGTGTTCTGGTTACAGTGTGTTCATCCTACCCTCAATGTTGTGCAGAACTACCGCCCTGGTGAGGTCGAAGTACTACAAGTGTGCTGGTGTCAGCAGAATGGTTTCTTAAATAGTTATCAATGAATATGTCCAGGCCTGCTTGAATGTGTCATGTGAATGTTGTCTACTGGAACACTCATAGAAATTCAAAGTAGGGTCTGCTCAGCTCAACCTTTGTCTACGTATGGGCAAATTTGGTGGGGAAACAAACATGCATTTTTTAGTGCATTGTACACAAATATACATGCGCTCAGGAGTTGTAAAGTACATGAAGGCATACTTGCATGTTTGTTTCAGCACGAAAGACATGAGTGACTATGATTGTAACAGTATGTGAGGCACAATGAGTTTCATAATGGGATCCCCAGGACTTGCTGAAGAAACATCTTGAGGTGGAAAAGCACACCAAAACAAATAGTCTATAAAGGAAGAGACAGGATTTCATTAGACATAAAAAAAAGCTTCTTTCAATTGTAAAAAAGATCACTTGTCGAAGAGACATAGATACGTCTCAGGAAGGAGATGTGGCAGTTAAGAGATTAGTGAATGATGTTGAAGGACAGCTGCCACAAGATCAACTCAGACAAGACCAAAGTCTTTATCCGGGTTACACCCCGTTCTCTTGCTGGGATGACTCTTAGTGGTCCGCAGTGCTCGGAACCCCTCCCCACCAAGCACACGCACAAAACCTCAGCTTCACCCTGGACTCCTCGCTGTCAGTAAACCACCAAATCAACGCACTCTTGTCCTGCTTCCACACATTCTGCCTGCTTCTGGAGATTTTCAAGTGGATCCCCACAGAGTCCAGGAAAACAGTCACCCATGCGCTAGTCAGCATCAGACTCGCCTACGGCAACACACTCTACGCCAGCAGCACCCAAAAACTCCTAAAGAAACTGCAGAATATTCAGAACAGCTCCCCCAGACTCATCCTGAACATCCCCCAACACAGCCACATCATTGGTTACCTGAAAGACCTCCACTGGTCCCAATCAACAAAAGAATCACCCTCAAGCTCCTCACACATGGCTACAAAGCCCTCCACAATGCCAAACCTGCATACCTCAACCACTGCCTCCCCTTCTACACACCCATACGACATCTCCAACTGGCCCTGGACACATCCCGTTGATCCTCGAGACCTCAGCCAGAGGCATATCCTTCTCCTACCTCACTGCGAAGACCTGCGAAGATGTCTCTACATCTCAGGCAATCACCATCACTGCCTCAATTCAGGAAGAACCTCAAGACCTGGCTCTTTGACTGAACCGCAGATCTCCTACCCCCCCACCCCCCACAGCACCTTGAGACCCTAACAGGTTAGTAGTCATTCTTTAGAAGAACCTGATTGATTGAGTGAAGAGTGAGGTTGTAGGAGTTTGCAATATGTTGAGACACATATCACTGAGCCTGACATCCATGTGTGAGACTCTAGTCACTCAGTTTACAGAAGAAGTAACATATTTCACAAAACAAAATGTAAACAATAGCAACACAAATGTATGGAAAAATCAACTTAAAGATAATATTTTAAATTACCATTATCGAAAAATTATATTTATTGCATCAATATATGGACCAAAGGAACGTCATAGCACCAACAGTGAACTGTAATTGAAATGCAAATTGAAGGCATGATGAGAAACACAGGCTCAAGGAAATCATTAGTCAAGAGCACTCACTAATGTTCACATCCCAGATTTGCACTGCCATGTTTGGATCTCCATCTTGGTTTGATGCTGATCGCGCATGTTCCTCATTTTGGGGTGGTGCTGGCAGGTGTGAAGCTGGCGTATTTGGAATTGGGACCAATACAGAATCAACAGAGGTAGAAGATGTAGAATACAAGGTGGATAGAACATTATTGAGTGCAAAGAAAGCTGCTTTTAATGAAACTCATACTGGAAAGGAAGGAGTTCATCCTGGACTCCATTTCCTGATGGAAATCCTGGATGGAGGAACTGATATTCCATAGCTGACTGACAACATATGTAGTGTGTGAGGGATCACAGAAATGGTAAACACTCTTCTCCCTCATTACGTCTGCAATATCAGCTTGGAAAACATCTATTCCAAGGATACTAGAATGAGTGTCTCTAATTGCCACCTCTGTCATGCCCTTGTTGGTGCTGAAACACTTCTGGACTCCTTCAAGAGTGCCTGCCAATGTTACCATCCCTGAAATGAATTTCTCCAACACCCACTGCTGAACCCCTTTTCTCTCAAATCAACTTCGGGAGCAGCCTATTGTTCTCGATTACGCTGAACAGTTGCAGGATGTGAAGAAGTCTGGGTCAGATCATCTGGAAACACAACAATGTCTTCATCCCTTACCCAGTCTGGAGGCGAATCATTGAGACAGCCCAGGATTTGATTGAAGGTATCATCATCCAAGAATGCGAAGTAGGAGTTGAGATCTGGTGACACTTCAGTGGCCAGCTCCAGATCAGGAGACATTTGTTCTTCCTGTGAAACACAATGAGATAAAAACAATTACCACAATTTCAAAAACATTTCATTAATACAAAATTTCTATCACTATGAACAAATTAGTATGATATTGTGATTTAAATAAATATTTATACTATAAAGAACATAGTACCAGTATACAAGTATATTCAAATTTCATTCTTTTTTAGGAAAGAATAAGAAAGCACATTGTAGTATTGCTAATTATTATACAACAATATTAAAAGTTAGCACATTTTTCTATATAAAAATTATGCAAAAGCTGCACAAAACACATCCTTGCTTAATTCTGTTTTAATGTTATATTCCATATGAAACAAACACCTGAGTCTAAATACGTAGCAACAGAGTTTATTAAGAATAAATAACTCCTCAAGTCAGATTTGATATAGAGAATGTTTTACATTCATGCTAATTTTAATACATTGGCATGTATGTTGCATTTGTAAGCACACATAACAAGAGAAGGTTTTTATAACTGACATGTCTAAAACAGAAAGGTACACCATTAAGAATAACAAATATGCTTCCACAAGGCAGACACAATTACGCTATGATGATAAGGTGTCTGCATTGGCACATGGCAACATGACGCGACCCAACACAAAAGCACAACACTATAACAGCACTGATCAGATCACACTCAGTTCAGTTCTAACATGGTAAGAGAAAACCGCAAGTTGCCATGTAGTACTGTGTCAACTACTTGCATTTTACATAAGTTGCATATAATAATACATATAAAAATATTGACATTTATTATTAGTATTTAAAAAAGAAAACCACAATGACATTCCCTAACTACAATTAAAAATGTAATAAGAACAAACAGAAATTGAGGAACGTATTAGTGTTAAATATGCCATGATTGAAGACAAATACATACAAATGCTGCTACATAGGCTTACCTGGTGACTGTGATACCCAGTCATGTAGCTACACATCCAAATCAGCAAATACAAAAACAGGAATCAGTTGTAAAACAACCCAGCACAAGTAGGCAGGTGAAAGTACAAAACTTAGGGGCATATTAACAAGGCGGCGCTATAAAATTATCGCCGCTTTTGCGGCCGTTTTCGGACGAAAAGCGGCGATAATTTTATCGCCTTATCAGCAAAGACACGCTATCGCGTGTTTTGCTGACTTAGCGCCCGTTTCCAGCACGCCTAACTTTGCATCGCTAATGAGATGCAAAGTAGGCGTGGCTGTGAAACTAACCAGGGAAAATATCCCGAAGGCAGCTTCGCGATATTAACATGAAGGGTAGCGATTATTTAAATCGCGTTAAGTATGCCTTAATGCAGGAATTTAACGTCTGTTAAATTCCTGACTAAGGCTTACTTAACATGGGGGGTGGATTCTGTGGCTAAAACCACAGGCCCTATCATCTTGGATATCGCCGTTTTCCACCATGGAAAACGGAGATATCCACACTATCTCTAGAATTTGTATCGCCTCGACGATGCGCGTTGTTGATAACACGCTAACCGGGCGATCAAATTCCAGAGATAGCCGGCGATAAATATACAAGCGCTAAGCGCGCTTTGCGATATTTATCGCCAGCCCTTGTTAATATGCCCCTTAGTCCCCTATTTAGATTTCGGCAGACGGGTTACTATGTCACAAGAGTGACGGATATCCCGTTTGCCGAAATATAAATCCCAAAATATCTTATGGTGGATGGGATATCCGTCAATGTTGTGACGGAGTAACCCATCCACCGAAATCTAAATCAGGCCCTTAATTTAATTGAGAAAACATATTTTAAAAATAACAATTGTGCTCTATTCTTGATAAAGCATTCTAAGAAGAAATGATCACAAAGGGAATTATATGTGGACAAAGCACAATCTTCAAACACACACAAAAATCAAAACCCAAAACAGGGAGGTGGGGCTAGGCGTTGATGAGCGTGGCGGCAGCTGAATGAAGCTCCCATGGTGAGAACTGATTCCACACATTTTAGACACCATTAAAGGGGGTTCAAAATCAACATTTCATTCAGCAGCATTCCCCCCTGATGTGCAAAGATGACACCTGCCTGACCTGGTGTCCTCGGGGACACAGACCCTTTGGCATCACCCACATCCTGGTCCCCTACAGCAACAGCGTCTGCAGCAATTTGGACAATGCCATGGGCAACTGAGACGCTTGTGCCTGACTGTACAAACTGAGTGGGATCCAGGGGATCCAGGCATGCACTGGCCCTGACAGTCATCATCCCCTAGTCACTGATGTTCTGATCAGCAGGTAGTGCTGGAGGAGCGCTGCAGATTGTATCCTCCGGGGACCCTGAGAGATCCAGCTACATCCTTTCCCCCTATACCGAGACCAGAGAACCAGTAAACATTGAGGACCATAACTTCAGCTGGACAAAGCTTGGATGAATCATTTTGCATATAATGTCAGGGAGGGTAACTGATATTCATAGTGGCTGCTGCCATTGAGATGTGCTTTATTTTAGACAGAGGATCCTAAGTACTGTGGACAAATCACAAATCCTGCTACTCACATCCTTCTAGCGTAGTCTTACATAAAGGGGAAAGGACATGCATTTGACAGCTTATTGAATGTCCTTCCTTAGGGTACTTTTCTCACTGCTCTTTGCTTTTATTAGAAGGTGGACTGCACCTCCCTGTAGAGATCGATGGTAAAGGTCCAGGAAACCTTTGTCAGATACCTCTCAATACCTCACATGTGTTGAAGCCTAAACCTGATGCAACAATGCCGGCCTCCACAGTGTCAGGTGTCTCTGCCTTCACCACATAACTTAAAGAGTTAACAGACATTAAGGTAGCTATCATCTCCATAAACTTGACCATCATCTCTACAGCAGCAGATGTGCAATCACTTAGAAGGGAGGAGGTCACCTCATTTTCTTAACAACTGACAACAGTGGCGTTCAGAGTTGGTGAATTGAAACATTGCCTGTGCGGGCTACTGGAATGAGGACCCGACCAGTAGAGATGATATCAGAAAACGGTGGACCACAACAAGCAAAGAAAGATAGCATGCACCAATTTCTGAATAATGTCCTTCTAAACCTCCTGAAACTAACTTTTGAATAACCTCTGAAATTCCAATGTGACGATTGGGTGAAAGCGGGACACAGCTCTGATACAAATAGACAGCACCATATTCTGGCGTGCTGCTTGACACATCACCAGGCACAGCAAATAAATAATGCGGCCAACAAACATGGGACATCTCAGTGTGGTAATAGCACGATCTACATTTCTGCAGACTTTTATTTTTAAACAAACTCTAACAGAAAACCCATTTCACTACTGAGGCCCTGGCTACGCAAAAAAATTATCAAATATGGGCCGTATTATACAAAGTGCCCCGGGGGCACAACAGGCATTTGTGCCCATTTTGTGTGCCCCCTTTGGGCACTTAGGTACTGCAGAAGGGACTGCAGACACTTGTGCGACCCCCTCTGTGATACAGATAGCTCTGGCACACATATAGCGCCAGTGCTTTCTTCAAACGGTGTTTCCTCATTTCCATGGGGGCATGGCCCCATCCAAATGAGGGTATCTCTTTGCCTATGCGCCCACGCCACATTTTAGTTGCGGGCGCAAAGGTAAATAAGCCATCAGGAGGCGCACTGACGGTGAGTCACAAAAAGGTGCCGCACTATCAGTGCTCTCTCCTAAATGGCAGTTCTCTGGAGAGGGTGAATGGAGACTCTAGTCATCCCCTTGTAGGGGAGTGCAGTCACTAACTACATCCGCCTGCAAGGGAATCTCTCACCCCTCTTAAAAGTGCAGATGGGTTGCCGCCTTCACAGTGAAACATAGAGCGGCTACTTCAAGGCCGCTCCGTATTTCACTTGAATGCACTGTCCCCAGGGTAGAACTAGTTGGCAGCTGCCATGGGGGCAGTGCATTCTATCTAATACAGCAATTTTTTTTATTGTGCAGGGCGCACCCTTTGTAAGGTGTGCCCGGTGCAAACATGGAAAATGAGCCGCATTGTGTAACATGGCCCTTGTTTGGCTGGACACAGCCTTGATGATTGTAACAGTGGAAGGAAGAAAGAAAAAATATCATGAACTGGAGGACCTGTAAAACTTGTGGAATGCCCTACACAGATTCTAAATGGACACAACATTGCAGTGTGCACACAGATTCCTGAACAAGAGGGATTAAGACCCTTGCAGGATGACAACCCTAACGTGAGAACCTGATTGGGCAAAGTCCCTCTAATGTGGTGTCAAGGATACAAACTAGTCAATGGAAACCTAAAAAACCCAGGGACATACTTAGATCTCTGTTGAAAGTATGAGTAACATAGCTGTCTGGGTCTGGGCACTTCCTGAGGGCCACTTCACCCAATAGACTGGGACAAACGCTTTGATAATCATCATGTATTGGGCAATTCCCGGATATTTGACTCACACAAGGGTACACTCTTGACTGTAAGTAATGGTGGGGTTCTGTCTGAGACTGACCTCCATGTGGTGTGTATTCATATTGCTGCATGGCTGTCAGCATGCTGCTATCAGATTGTATATTTGGTTGCGTAAATGTATCAGTTCACTGTGGCCCTCATTTCTTGGAACTTAATGACACGGGGCACATGTTGCCATTGGTCAGGATGCCACCTGAGACCTCAGAGGTATAGTTTTAATTTCTCTCAAATTGAAGATTTTATATAATAAGATACTGATATAGCATAGCAGATGTATTCACCCTGAAGGGTATTTTGGGAAGGAAGAGGGAAACAGTACGGTTGGAGGTGTGTATTGACAGCAACATATACGCATCACATACATATCTATCTCTACAATGACTTTGCACACTCTAGGTAAACATCTTCACTGAATTAGGCCACAATCCTTTCACTTACTTTCAACTACTCTCCTCTGGATTTGGTCACTTATCACATTCTGCCGGTTGAGGCTGCCATCTTGTTGTCACCACGCTTGGCCTCCATCTAGAGGAGGATATACATTCTTCTTGAGGGAACGCATTGCAGTGCTGCAGCAAAACCTTATTGTGAGAGTCATCCTTTTTGCCCTGATCACCCCCATTTTTGACTGATACTTGTGGTAAATGGCCCTGACTGCACCCTGGACTCTGCTAACCAGGCTGAGAGCCAGTTCTCTGATTAAAAAAGATATATGGTAATAAGGTGTAATTATAATTGGCAGTGACAACCTAACTGTAGGTCGCTAGTATATGGTAAGGCATTTAGGTGTAGAGGCCCAGCAGCTTTGAGACACTCAAGTGAGCACTGCTGTGTTGCCTGCAGTTATTGTAAAAATCAGCCCTGCTTTGCAAGCTGCTTTTAAATTGAAAGTACATGCACATTCGATTTTGGAGTTAAAGGTGCTTCCAAAATATTAAACTACCTTACTTTTACATATACGTCACCTCTACAGTCTACCCTAGGTGCTCCCAGGGTAGAATATCATGTACACATAAGCAGGGACATTTTAAAAGCTTTTTTATATGCCCTGGTGAGGGACAAACTACCAATTTAGTTTATTTCCACTGTAGCACTTAGCTACATAGACTAACATGTTAATACTGTAATACAGTGCAACTATTGACTGGAGTGAGCTAAAATAATATTTCAAGAACTTGAAAGATTGGTAATGATAAATCCAACAACTTGCCACTGTTGAATTTGTCATAACTAATACAGAAAATAAGCTATTTAACTTTCTTTTCGGTGAGCTAAAATCCAGCCTTCTAGCAGCCTCTCCTGATTTGCAAGCCCTTAACAGGCTTAGCTAACTGCTTTGATGAGGTGATAAGTAGCCACAGACAGAGGTTTCTGATGGTGGGAGGTTTGCAGAGAACAGACCTGGAAGGGGGCTTTGTAAATAAAAGTGGGCCTCAAATAGAGCAGGACAGTAAGGAATGCCAGCCAGGCCTACCCTCTCTTCCTGAACCCACCCAGCCAGATGTCAGCCCTGGCTCATCCCACTCAAAGCTCTGGAGCTCAAGACTTCCAGGAGCTGAATGGGGTCTCACGCTGAACCAAGCTGATAAAGTCGCTGTGAATCTGGCCTGCTGGAGAGGCCCACTTGACATCTAGAGAAAATGCTCCAGAAAAGTTTCTAAGTGCGAAGGTAACATTTTAACCAAGGCCTCCTACTTTGTGTAATCGACCAGGGCTCCATTGCGATCAGCCTCAAACTTTTGACTTTGTCCCGGTCAAGCGTGACCAGATATGCCAAATTTGCACCATATGTTTTTAAGTACTAGAAAGTATGCATTCTTAAAAACATCATATCTCCGGTTCCCTATATTGGATCTTTGTCCACTTGGTGTCATTTTAATCATAAAGGTCTTTCCTCTTGTTATAAATTGACTGTGGGTTTTTATTGTGTTTTGTGTCTTAATTATTTAATTTATTTGTGTTTTTAAATGCTTCACAAACCTGTCTCTGAATCTAAGCCTACCTGCTCATTACCAGCTACCAAGGGTTGAGCAACGGAATGATTTATTCAGACCATGTCTGAACATTCTATGGCATTGGTGGCCTTATTGATAGTGGTAGGTGCATACTTAACCCTACTAATAATCCACCTGCCAACACTTATTAGTTAGGACATACTTTCCAATCCTCCATTTTGTCCCTTGCCAGCATGAAACAACTCTCTATTTTTAGTCTCCATGTCAATGGCCTGACACATTATATATAACATAAATACATCCTTCTGGTCCTGAAAACTAGGCACCCAGGCATAGCCCTCCTGCAAGGGACTCACTTAACTGCAGAGAGAAGAGAAACAAAGCAGAGACGGTTTCCCAGATTTACTAACATTTGGTGTAATGCCACGCAGCAGAACAAATGGGGAGAGTTGGAATACACCCTATATTACTACTTTATGGCGCATAAGCTCTCTCTCTGCACTGGCCAACTGAGTGCTGTCTAGCCCCAATGCTGGCACCCTTGCGCCATGGTGCAAGGTTGCCTGTGTTACAGGGAGGATTGTTTTTGTGCAGGAAGGCATACCTTCCTGCACCCAAACAAGTTCAAGAGGTGTTTTCCTCTTTCCATGTGTGCAGCACACATGGAAAGTGGAAATAATGAGAAGATATACAAATATTTCTCCTGGTTACGCCTCTGTTGGTATAGTATAGCATTTTGATGCATTCCCAGGTTTACTATTCATAGTAAATCAGGGAATTCAGAAAAACCTACAGGTGGAGTGTTGGCATTCCCATACTCTCAATTCAGCGTAATGCAAAGAAGAGACTTGCGCTGCCTTGCGTTAGTCTAGATTTATTAAGTGCACGCAAGGTGCTTTTGCATGGCTTAGTGAATCTGACAATTTCTATAGGTGCTCCAAAAAGTTACTTAGGTGCCTACATGTAAATGAAATATGCACAATGTCTGCGTCCTCAGTGCCACATCGAAAACACCTTCCATCGTTAACCCCTCCCCATTATAACATCCTAGCTGGAGTGTAGTAAAGGTTGAACACATTCTTATAATGTTGGGAGCGAAGATTAGCAGACATCAATAACCTCCCAGCCAAATCAATGGAGTGTTCCACCCTAGTACCTTGGCACCCTAACCTATTGTCCCACTTAATATTGTGCATATCCAAGTCACCGCCCTGATTGTCTAACAGTAAGTTATATAAGATGCTGATGCGTGCACTCTTCCGCACCGCCTCAACTAAAGGACTCAACTCAATCCTCTATCGGCTTTTGCATAAATAATTGCGAATTTATAGGTATTTAAAAAATTCAGATCTTCGGAGGCAGTATTTCTCAGCTAGCACCTCAAACGACATCAAGGTCCCAGTAGCATAGATATCTCCAATATATTGAATATCCCAAAATATAGGTGTGTAATAGCCCTGTTGCTGCGAACGGAGTATAATGGGAAACCCTTTCAAATTGATAGCATTTTCGTACAGCTTTCCACACCTTATAGGCGGTGTTTAAAACCTTAATCCTGTTTTTTATAACAACTTGGCTCCAGCCTCACAAACAAACGATTTTTGGCATCGCTGCCCAATAACATCTTATATATAGAAGGAGATTCAGCTGTATTAAGAAGCTCTTCCCCAGTTAATAATATGTTCATATTTTGCAGTATACACACTTAATAATATAAGGTAAAATCCGGTACTTCCCAACCACCTTTCTCGCGAGGGAGAACCATAAAACGCATAGCTCTGCGAGGCTTCCCCTGAGCCTATAAAAACCTAGAACAGATTGATTGGAGTGTTGACAGTTGGACACAGGAATTTTCAAACGGGACGGATCTAAAGTAATATAAAACCTTGGGTAATATTAACATTTTAAGAATGTTACAGCACCCTACCAATGAGAGATGCAGACATTCACAGTGATCTAATTGTTTCCGTACGGAGTTTAAAATATTGCGCCAGTTGATATCCACAAGTGTCTTTAAACAAGTCCTTAATTTAACACCCATGTATGATACCTCACTCAAAATCCGATGGTTATTATAGCCTACTTGATTTAAACACATCATTTGTGAATTAGAGACATTAAGTTTGTATCCTGAGACTGCTCCAAACTCAAGAGCGAGCTGTTCTATTTTAGGCATAGCCATTACAGGATTTGGAGTAACGACCGCCACACCATCCGCATAAACGAATACCCGATAAAGCTCTTGCCTCCAAATTACTGATTCTATCCCTGTGTTTTGCTCTAACATCATTAAAAGGGGTTGATATATAGCGAAAACAGCAAAGGGGAGCACGGGCATCCCTGCCTTGTGCCCCTTGCAATATATACCAAATCAAATTCAATGCCCATTATGCAAATGTTGGCTGTCGGGCATCGATATAAAACTTGGATAGCTGTAATAAAACCTTGTCTAAAACCTGATCGTCGCAGAACTGCCCATAAATATTCCCATGGAACCCGATCGAACGCTTTTTCAGCGTCTAATAAAATCAAGCTGAATTTACTCCCCGTGGTCTTGGCTATATCTAGTAGGGTTACCACCCTATTAATATGATTAACTGTACTCCTCTTGGGTATAAACCTATGCTGTCGACTCAACACCAACGGGGTTAGAGCTTCCGCCAATCGGATCGCTAAAACTTTGGCATAGATTTTGCCATCAGTATTTAATAACAATATAGGGCGATAGGAGCCCGGCTGTTCAGATGGCTTGTCTTTCTTTTTAAAAACAATTATAATTTGTAATTGAATACATTTTCCTCACCCTCAAGAGATTTCCTTACACACTGATTCCTTATAAGCAACCCTGATTCTTCTGACTGTAAGCTTAGCAGCTATCCATCTTGCTTTCATTTATGATAATATGATTATTACTCTTGAGATGTCATTTATAATGACACACATAGGTCATTAGCAATAACATTTTGGAATGCAATCAGTTTTATAATGTAATTACTTTATTATATCTATACAGAGAATATGGTCAGCTATACAGCGTTTGTGACCACATCCCTGACTATTGGACTGACAAGCTCACCACGTCCTGTGAATCTCAATCCACCTGCGGTGAGGACACCATGAGACTAGAGACGGAGAAGTGCAAATAAGAAAACAAAACTACAGGCTTGTTGCATCTGTGCACCCAGGTTATCAAACAACATTCCCATACCCAGCCAATAACTGTCTTATCCCTGCTTCAATTTAGGGAAGAGTTGAAGACACACCTCTTTAAAGAACACTACACCACTATGGAGTAACTATCCACTTCAATTCATTCTTAGAACACAGCTAACAATCCAGTCATTTGTTGGCTGTATCTTTTTACTTTGACCATGTGCAACACAGTACTTACTTTTAGCCCGATTTGCACTATGCAGTGTGACAGGCGTACATATACATGCATAAATAAATACATACACACATGAATGTATACAGTCATGCATACATACATACAAACATCAAAGTAAGGGCTGGTTGACCTAACTCACATATTGCATTGAGATCCCTTTCTATAGTGTAAGAATGTTCCGTAGAATAAAATGCATAAAAGTGTGCTATCAGAGTCAGCAATATTGATGGAATTCTGCTATGCTCTCTCAGGACCTTTACATAATAAGCTAAAAAGTTTTTTCAATAATTTATACTTATTCATTTATATACTAAACTTAAAGGTATCCTCCATGGAAGATTTTATCTGTCTCAAATATATGATAGTGAAAAGTCAAACCTGGTTATCACTAAACCACCTTAAATTGAACTCCCTGAAAACTAAAATGAATTCCTACTCAAATCTACCCAAAGCCCTACATCTAGATGAATGGCTCACCTACTGGAAGCACTCGGATGCAAACCCATCATCATCAAATCTACAAAATCCCTGAGGATAACACTTGACAAAAACGTCAGCATGCAAGCACCTAAAGAAGGTAAAACCATTCATCCTAACAACAGACTTCAAGATAGCAGTGCAATCCATAGTCGGAGCCAGAGTAGACTATGGAAGTGTGCCCTAAATGGGACTTCCACAATTACGACTGACTCCACTAAAGACAACCCTCAATTCCATAGCAAGACTTACACTGAAAAGGAGGAGCTTCAACCACAGCTCACCCTCTCTCAAGTCTTTCCAATGGCTCTTTTTGAAGGAAGAATTCTCCTTAAGATAGCAAACCTGACTCAAAGATCCCTGCACTATAACACACCTGAGTACCTAGCCCATGATCTCACTATCACATGTGGCAATAGTTCACTAAGGACCAAGGGTTCCCTTCTGCTGGAACCATCGTGATTCAGTAAAACAAGGACCTAGGCCTGTTCTTTATCTTTTTCTGCACCCAGAATGTGAAACTCTCTCCTACTAGAGATTCTGCTGAACCCATCGACCATTGCTTTAAAAAATGAGTTCAAGGTGGCGGATGGATAGGATGTGTCTTCTCGTCCCTCTATCCCCGCTGCAATCTAGAGCCTGCAGCCCACCCTCCTCACTGCACAGCAGGGGCCCCACAGTGCCTCCTCACATTATGGAGACAGCCTAGCCCTGGGGGGATCCAGCCGGGGTGATGGACCAATTTCTCTTCAATGACATCAGCATACCCATGGCCACCCAAAACAGCTCAAAATAGTGGTGGCTGTGGCAAGGTGAGACACACGCTCACTGTGGCTTGCTTACACCAGCCCCGGCTTCCCTATCCTAGGCACCAGAGTGAAAATATGTGGAGCCGGGGTCTGCCTCCTGCTAGTGGGCCCCAAGGAATATCTCCTTCCAGTAGTGGCCTGCCGCACACTAACGGGCTGTAACTGTTACAGGGCACGGTGCACAAGATGATGGGGCAGTGGTGCTGTAGGCGCCGAGCAGACCGCAGCCTTGCTAAGACTCACTTGCACCAGCTTTGGCACCCCTGCCTTAGGTGCTGGTATGAATATCAAAGGAGGCAGGGGCTTCACTACCATTCGTGGCCCTGGAGAGCCCCCATGCTACAGAGGCTCATCAAATAACTGACAATGCCTGTTTGGCAGACCCAGGCCGCTCTGCGCGTTAGAGAAGATGGCGGCGGCAGCAATAGGTGAGACACAGACCGTTGCCTGGCTGGCGCTTGTCCAGATGCCCCCCAAACCAACAGGCGACCCCCACGAAGAAGCAGTAAGGTTGTTGCCCAAAGCAGGATTCGCCTCGGGCTGCGGTGCAATGCCCCAGACCAGGGCCTGCATAGGCCCAACAAAGAACACTTGTTGCCTCCCTTGCTGGGAATTTATCTAAACAGGCAGGAGCTGGCTGGAGTCCGCAGAGGTGAGAGAGCAGTGAAGGGGGCATGCAGTGAGCTCTGAGACTCCCAGGGAGGCCGCGAGGTATGACACGATCACTCAAGATGAGGCCCGCTGTAGGCCCAACAAAGTAAGCCTGCTACCCCTCTCCTGCTGGGACTTTACTTAAGTATCAAAGTGAGAGATGGTGAGAGATTGACAGGGGGCATGCAGTGAACCCTGGAAGTGTCCCCCTGATTGCGGAGAGTCTGCCTGATGATGCCCCCAGCATCTTCAATAGACTTGTGCCTTGTGGCACTGGACTGTGGCTTTCCCCCCTCCTCAATGCCCACCATTCCTGGTGAATCCGAGCTGGTGTCTCCCCCTGAAGACGGAGAAACCCTAACCTGAAATGCTGGATTAGAGGTGCAGCTTGTGTGCACCCCGACAGTGGTATTCAGCCTTCCCCAGTACGCTGAGCCAGCTGGGAGAAGGGACCGCGACGGTAGATGGCGAGAGGCGCTCCCGCCAAGACAGCATGAGCTACACAGGAAGGAGGCCTCAACTGGGCCAAAGATGGAAATCTGCACAGTCCTGGCAACACTGACTGCTAAGAGGGAGGCCCTGGTTGCTGCACAGCATCATCTGGGCCTTTCAACTGTGACACAAGCTCACTGTCTCCTTTTTGGACCTAGGTGCGAGGGGCATCTCCTTTGCATGTGGCAACACAAAACCCCTGGATCTCTCTTTCTGGAGGGGAACTAGCACCTGCCTGATGCTCCTAAAGCTGTGGAAGTCAAGAAAGCCTATGTTTTGGTGACCATGGCTGCGGTCTGAGGAAAAAAGGAGACATCCCTCAAGGAGATGCTAGCCAAACCAACCGGGGGCCTGCCCGGGGAGCGGCTTCACCCTCGCAGCTAGAGGCGATGGCAGACAGAGATAACCACGAGAGACTGGTTTCCAGATCATTCCTGAAGGCCCTCCCTTGGCTTCCTATGAGAAGATCTCCAGACAGTTAAAAGAGACCTCTCCCAGGACTTAAATGAGGTCCGTAGTGATCTAACAGATGTGAAGGACAGAGTCTCCGCACTTGAGGTCCATAAGTCTAGTCACGACAGCACATCGATTTGCAGGCCCATACAAAAGATCTAGAGAACAGGACAAGAAAGAATAACATCCACATCAGGGTGGCACAAACCAAAGCAGAGGGTGCAGACATTGGGGAGTATCTGAAGGCCTTTTGCTCCAGATCCTGGACCCACCCCAGAAAGCGAGCAACAGCTCAACAGAGTCCAAGGGCGGCTCCCCCAAGACCAGAGAACGCTCGTGCGCCTGACATCTTGGCATTTGTTAAAAATTTCCAACTCAAAGAAACCATACTCCACAAAGCCAGAGACATTCATCCTTTGCAATGCCGGGGGCATAAGTTGCAACTCTATCACGTTGCATCAGTCCTCACCCTGCATAAACGAAGAGACGTCCGGCATGTGACCACCTTTCTCCGGGACAAAGGCATCGGCTACTTATGGGACTGCCCGTCCCACTTAGTTTTTCACTGAGAGGGAAAACTACATCAACTTCGAATCTTGTTTGAGGCCTGTCAGGTGCTGAACATTAAGGAGCCTACAGAGGAGATACTGCAGGCCAGATCCTGGGTCCGGGAAGCCGTTAGTGTCTCCAATGGCACTGGGGCTTGGCTTCCCCTAAGGTACTAAGTCTGGATCCAGCAAACACCAGCCATGGAGAAGTAAGCAGTTTTGGACACTCTAACTGGTGAACCTGGCCGGCTGGAAACAACCTGAGCACCACAAGTCCTCCAGATCTCATTCCTTAGTAATAGGATCTTGTAGGGGCTACTGGAGTGCGGGGGTGCAGAGGAGCGATACCTCACGAGAAGTGTTCGAGATACTCTAATGGGGTCTTACACCCAGGATCCTTACTGGGCCTTCCTGATCTAAGCCAGTGACTTAACTTCTAATGGGACTAAGTTTCTAATTAAGTTACAGTTTGCATTTTATGTTGGGGAAGTACTCACATTCCACATGAGAACACTACACTCTAGATGTTCTCATAGCCAGTTCCTGTCTGGACGCACACCAGCTCTACCGAGGCGAAGGTCAGTTACATTCCTGGATGGCTGCTACTGTGCCTTCTTCCCTTCCTCTCCACACACGATAAGCTGAAGCTTATCACCCTCAATATGAAGGGGCTCAACAACCCGTCCAAGTGTAAAGTGATTCTATCTTATCTTAAACAGACTGGTGCTGACTTATGTCTCCTACAGGAGACTCATTTGATCTCCAGAGACTGGCATAGACTTAGGTCTTGCATGTTCCTGCAAAAGTTCTTCTCCTCCGCCACCTCCAAAACATTTGGGGTAGCCATTTTGGTATCCCATTCTTTTTGAGGCCACGTAGGCTCTAAATTAGCTGACATCAAATGATAGCTTCTGGCATGTAAGGTGAGCGTGGGGGAAAGTCTTTACATTGGCTTCCCTGTACGCTCCTAATGATGGTGAGGAATGATTCATCAGACGAGTTGTGGCGGAGGTGATAACCTCCCAAGATTGATTGCTGTTGGGTGGAGACCTTAATCTAGTCTTCAATAACAACTTGGACCAATCTGCTCAGTGCTATGGTCACACTGAGGGCACACACTGGCCACGGACGATGGGCTTATGGGACATTTGGCAGGACAGGCATACCCTAGCACAGAACTACACATTTTACTCACACATCCCCATAAGACGTATTCTCGACTTGACTACTTCCTGGGGAGGAGGGAGGTCTATGCCTTGGTTACGGCAATAGACATAGAGCCGGAGCAGGGCCCAGCCCTGGATGGTCCTGGTACCTACCTCAAAGAAGTGCGTACTCCTTGCCTGACGTCAGACCAGGCGGGCATCTTAGATTGCCCGATCTGTAAAGAGGACATTATCTCTGCCATTGCTAAACAAAAACACTCTTTAACTCCATAGCTGGCATGGGGACTGTGCCGCTCTTGATGCTGGATGTGATGGAGTGTAAATTTTAAATCACCATTGCCTCTATCAATTATCCCTATTAAAGGAGATGCTTGTTTCAGGTCCAGGGAAGACATGGCTTGGCAGTTCGGGCTGGACTGTTCCCATGAGGCACAGGGTCAGACTGATTTGCATATGGCCATGTCAGAACTGGGGTGGTGGAGTGAGCTGAAGAATGATGATTGATTAAACCCAGATCAGTTGACTGTGGGTGAGTGCTTGCAATGTTCAACACTCCGTCCATCATCCCCTTTGGTTTTGCTTTGTTCGCCCTGAGTTGGCAGGGTATGCCCAGACGTGGGTCCCTTGCTCACTTTGCCACTGGATTCAAGATAGCCTGGCTGATGAGGGTTATGAACCCGAAACCGGTCCCAGGATGCTTGTTTCCGGTCCAGGGAAGACATGGCTTGGCAGTTCGGGCTGGACTGTTCCCAAGAGGCACAGGGTCAGACTGATTTGCATATGGCCATGTCTGAACTGGGGTGGAGGAGTGAGCTAAAGAATAATGATGGATTAACCCCAGATCAGTCGACACAGGGTGAGGGCTTGCAATGTTCAACACTCCGTCCATCATCCCCTTTGGTTTTGCTTTGTTTGCCCTAAGTTGGCAGGGTATGTGCAGATGTGGGTCCCTTGATCACTTTGCCACTGGATTCAAGATAGCCTGGCTGATGAGGGTTTTGAACCCGAAACAGGTCCCAGGATGCTGGTTTCCGGTCCAGGGAGACATGGCTTGGCAGTTCAGGCTGGATTGTTCCCATTAAGCACAGGGTCAGACTGATTTGCATATGGCCATGTCAGAACTGGGGTGGCAGAGTGAGCTGAAGAATGATGACGGATTAAACCCAGATCAGTTGACTGCGGGTGAGTGCTTGCAATGTTCAACACTCCATCCATCATCCCCTTTGGTTTTGCTTTGTTCGCCCTGAGTTGGCAGGGTATGCCCGGACGTGGGTCCCTTGCTCAGTTTGCCACTGGATTTAAGATAGCCTGGCTGGTGTGGGTTTTGAACCCAAAACAGGTCCCAGGATGGTTGTTTCCGGTCCAGGGAAGACATGGCTTGGCAGTTCGGGCTGGACTGTTCCCATGAGGCACAGGGTCAGACTGATTTGCATATGGCCATGTCTGAACTGGGGTGGCGGAGTGAGCTAAAGAATGATGATGGATTAAACCCAGATAATTTGACTGGGGGGGGTGCTTGCAATGTTCAACACTCCGTCCATCATCCCCTTTGGTTTTGCTTTGTTCGCCCTAAGTTGGAAGGGTATGCCCAGACGTAGGTCGATTGCTCACTTTGCCACTGGATTCAAGATAGCCTTGCTGATGAGGGTTATGAACCCTAAACCGGTCCCAGGATGATTGTTTTCAGTCCAGGGAAGACATGGCTTGGCAGTTCGAGCAGGACTGTTCCCATGAGGCACAGGGTCAGACTGATTTGCATATGGACATGTCTGAACTGGGGTGGTGGAGTGAGCTAAAGAATGATGATTGATTAAACCCAGATCAGTTGACTGGGGGTGAGTGCTTGCAATGTTCAACACTCCGTCCATCATCCCCTTTGGTTTTGCCTAATATTCACATATAACCATTAAAGAAGAAGAATTATTAAATTAATTAAGAAAGTCAAAATATAATCATTAATGTGTGTTTTATATTAATCATTACGTGGTAATGATTCAGCTAAATGTTCATGTGTGCCTCAGATGCTTTTCTTTTCCGTGCTCAAATGGCAGAATCTAGCTGAAGTAGTCACTTTAGACTCTGTGAGAAATTTTCGTAAAGTTCTTTTTTCTGTATTCTACAACACTGAACTCACTTTTTTGTTTAGCAACACATTTGACAAAAATGTATCAATTCTATTGCAAACCCACAGAGAGTGCCTGGGAAGGGACAGACAGCGAGCGAAGTGAAGTTTTCTTACTTCTGAGGAAAGGATAGAATTCTAATATAATTGGAACTTGATGAAGTTGCATAGGGATGACTTAATGCTTCCGGATTTTTTAGTGCGGTATTAATCACACCAACAGCATTCCACTGTGAACAACCAATGCAAAGCATATTGTCCGACAGTAAAGATACTTTGTGGGTGTAAACCGTGAACATTTAGTAGTATAATTGCCCCTTGGAGGAGGAGTCAGGGCTGGCTGTCATTTTTCCAGTTTCCCTGCCTGGTATGCTGTCGGACTGACTTCTGATTTTCCCTTGAAAATGCCAAAACCTGTGAACTGAACTTTCCTGAATGATCTGGAACCTGCACTTTGTCAGCTGGTAAAGTTGAGCAGGAAATAACCTTATGGCTGAAGGGTTAACTGACTCCTTTCTGTGACACGCTGTGCTTCAGTTCTGACTAATCAGAAGGCGGATAAAACGTTAATTATATTTGGTTTGTATGATCTAAATACTGAGTCTCGCTTTTTATCATGTTTTTGTCTCTACTCTAGGCAACCAGCAAATGTTCTTATAGAACCTGTGTTATATTGTGTGGATATTTGTACTAATTAATTGCTATTTAATCTGATTATGAAATGCAATTTCATGTTCTGACCATTCAAATTGAGGCTTTAGATAAACTTTTTCCATGAGCAATCATTATTGTATGGGTGTCATTTTTTGAAGTTAAAACTTTCTTGTCTTAAGGTATTGTGCATTGATGCAACTGTGTGATGAAATCGGCATGTATTTGGCATTTCTCTATTCCAGGTCCTCATAAGGAAATTGCTTCATGTTCTCTAAATATCCAAGTCCCTGTTAGCTCAACAAAAAGATCCATTGAAGGACCAAAGTTGAGTAACTGGGATGGTGAATATTTTGCAACGTCAGAAAGGTGACATGTTTATGGGCCCGTTGGTGTATATGATTTGTAGTGTTATAATAAGAGGAAAATTTGCTAAGCTTTCCGCTTCATCAGATGTTTCCATCATTGTTATTCCTAAGCTTTGGAAAAACAAAAAGCAATGTGGCTCATAACACCTGATATCCCTCCTAGACATGCATAATAAATTATTCACAATGATCCTAGCGGCGGGGTTAGGTCCATTTATACCAGGTCTGATTGACCCTGATCATTCTGGATTTGTCCCTCACCATCAGTGTAGTGATAATACCAAGTGGATCATTCACCTGATAGATAAGGCCAAACGTTGCCAGAGGGAACTAATGCTCCTGGCCAAAGATGCTTAGAAGGCATTTGACTGGGTTCATTGGCCCTATTTAGAGGCAACGCTCAACCATTTAGACTTTGGGGTGAGATTTTGCAACAGAATCCTCAGTAACTATGGAACACCACAAGTCACGGTCTGAGTTAATGGCAGACCTCGGCTCCTTCTCCTATCTGTAGGAGAAACAGGCAGGGGTGCCCACTGTCACCCCGGCTGTGCCTGCTGTCACCCCTGTCGTGGCATGCTTCGGCGGGTGGCAAAACACATTTAGCCTCTATGTCAATTAAGTGATAGTGGCCCTGAATCAGGGCCCTCCCGGCCTTTCCGACAGAGACCGAAGACAATAGAAAGGCCGCTGGATTCCATATTAGCATCCAGAAATCGCCGGCCCACAATCTCTCTGTCCCTCCAGCGATTGAGACATTGCTGGCTTTCCAATATCAGATAAAATAGTCCACTACCTCCATCCCCTATCTGGGGGCCCAATTATCCCCAACAGTGAAGCCTACAGCAGCTTTCAACTATCAAACCCTACTCCGGCAGACATAGAGGGATTTGGCCCAATGGAAACACTATTGTCTGTCCTGGCTAAGCCGCGTGGTGCAATTGAACATTACAGCCCTCCCGAAGATCCTGTTCTTATTCCAGGCCCTCCCGATCCAGCCTCCCCTAGGCATGCTTCAGTCCTCGCACGGAGAGATGTGTCACTTCATTTGGGCAGAGAGGAGGCCTCGCATGAGACCTGGGACAGAAAGGGGATCTGTGGATTCCCAACCTCCTACATTACTACCAGGTGACACAGCTCCACTATATGGTGGAATGAACAAGGGTGGAGTCCAAGAACACTGGCTGTTTATAGACAGGGTAGTAGCTGGGTCACATTTGTGGAAAGGGCCATTTCTGCGGCATGCAAAGAGAGCATGAGGCCTTTTCTCCTCTGCGGTCTGGTCTCTAATGCCACTTGAGGTGTGGGAACAGGTGGCTACACATAAATCTCTGTCATCCATTCCTCTTCACTCACCCCAATTGTGGGTAATGCGGACTTTACACCGAGGCTTGATCATGCTGTGTTTCGGCCATGGCAAAAAGCGGGGTGCCAATCTATTGCCCACTTTTATGATGAGGAGGGTCCTATCTCCTTTGAGCAGCTTCCTAAAGATTATGCGCTGCTAGAATTGAAGAGAATGCATTACCTTCAAGTCCGCCACTGACTCACTCACCCGACATTTTGAGCTGGGGCACAGTGCCTTTGAGAAGTGGCTTGTAACTAAGACCTCTTACAGCCGCCTTATCATAGAACTATATGCTATTCTCCAATAGGCAACTCTGGCGACCAAGAATTCAGGCAGAAGAAATGGGAGCTTGTATTATTGTCGCATAAAGAATGGGATGAGGTTTACTATAGGGCGTGACACACCACACATAATAATGCCAGCATTGAGAACGCTACTAACATAGTTATATACTGGTATCTCACCCCAGTGTGCCTACATAGGGGCAACCCTGTGCATAGTGTGGATTGCCGGAGGGGTTATGGGACTCCCGGGACACTGCTTCACTTGCTGTGGGACTGCCCTAAGCTTACACAGTATTGGGACACAATATTGACTGAAATAGACACCTACTTCGACACATAGTTGCCTTGTTTCCCTGTGTACACCATCCTGGGGCTCCTAAACGCTCATTGGTCTCACCTTAGGGGCACCCTTACAAAACATCCTCTCACATTGGGGCACCAAAAAGCTTCCAACACATCCTGGATGGCTGCATTGATTATGGCACATATTAGGGATGCAGAAACTAACCCTCACACTAACCAATCATACAGAGAGCTTTAGCGTCCTTACATTGCTCTCCTATTCACGGAGTTTCTGGAGCTGACCTGCTCTAGATACCTGTGCTTTCTGCGTCTAGCAGATACTGATACCTTGGTAAAGACTGCAGAGGAAGCCCAGGGAGGATCCACAGATTACGAATAGTGCGTTACTAACATGATGTAGTGGATGTGATTGGTAGAGGTGGGGGGGTGCAAGTTTTTTTAAAATTTCGATTAGTCTTTGTTTTGAAGCAATCTCTCACTTACTGTTTGGGGGCTTGTGTTTTGTGAAATGCAATAAAGATATTTGAACCATAAAGGGGAGGTCAAAAGGATTTTATTCAGCAGATTCCTCTTGTGATGAGCAAACCAAGGGTTGACATCTAGATCTCCCAATCTCACCTGGTACCCTCTCCGCACACTGTAGCTAGCATCGGCTTTGCTGACAATTTGCCAGTAAAGCTCATGGGGAAATACCTTTAGCTGATACATCTTGTGTCCTAAAGGTGTCTATGTTGGACATTTATGTATATACTTTATTAGTTACGAGTAACAGCATTTTATCTGTACAGCACTGATGATGTTTTGATTTCCATTTTGCATATGTTTCAACACCCTTTCCTCTCTACAGTGCTCTGATATATTTGGGTCATGTTTTTGCCCTATAAAATCTTCAAAAAAATTATTTGTGAGATTGTGGGGTGACTGTTCCTGGGTTGATCCTCTGTGCTGACAACTTTTAATGGGAGCCCTGCACCAAGAAACAAGTAAGTCAGAGAAAATAAGTTGCGGATTTTGTATTCTGTGCCATGTCCCTTCATAAAACATTTATTGAAAGACAAGCAAATGTTCCTATTGGAAGGAACAGGCTGTAAAGCTGGCACTGATTCCAGTGATAAATAGCAGGAGTATGAAGAAGCTCCTGGGGCAGACACCTGGCAGGAGTAGTAAGAAACAATCCGACAGATGCTGAGTCCAGGGCCTCCAATTGTGCTTCATGTCATTTGCATAAACATGCACAGTTGCACCCTTTAAAGCATGCACATATGCAATAACAGCAGACATAAAATAAATATATTAAAACACTTTTTTGAGGATCATGTTTCCAGCTGAAATAATGCATATGGAACTCTGATGAGAGCATGGAGGGAGTTGTACACGTTAGTAGGGTTGAGTTATCAACAATCCTTAGTATGGAATTAGCATGCACAATCCTTTTGAACAGTTATGAATCCTTCTGATTCATTCTTGTCAGAACAGGGAAAACCATTTAACATTTTTGCATTAGATAATGTGCCTAAAGTGAAATTTTCTTTGTCAAGTCTATCTGTAGTGTGCAGGAACAAAGCAATCAATGTTTGCAGGCACTCTGCTATTAAGACAACCGTCTAGTATGCAACTTCATTAGGAAGAATAAGTTATGTACTGTCCTTTCCTTATATTCACATGCATCTTTAGTGAGAGTTGCAGAGGGGTTAAAACTTATTTTAGAGTTTCTGAATATACCTAGATCCAAAATTAATAAACAAAAAAATGCATAATAGTTACATTTGGAGCCGATTTAGAGCTGTTTTTCTTTACAAAAATCATACTGATAGTAACAGCTGCAAGGAGCATGTGGAGCAGAAATGTGAACCTTGAACATGAAATGACAACTCATTGTAAATAATTTAAAGCAAAACCTATGATAAGAACCATGACCGCACGAAGGTTTCCATTACACCAGCAAATTATGTGTTTAACAGTTTTATGTCATGTGAAATTTCTTGAAATTTTGAATTTTACATACCTTTTTGCATACGGAATCCTAGCTTGCACAGACAAAGTCTCACCAAGAGGCATGTTTTTGCTCAGAGTAGTCCTCTTCTGTTATCCTGTGAGAGATAGTCATGTGAAGATCATGATCATGTGAAAAAAGTCAAGTTGAAAACTCACAAAACACGTATCTCTTAAAGAGTAATTTTGCTATTTTTTTGGGGCATTTTGTGCAACATATTAATAAATGTTTTCACACTCAAAAAAGTGCCAATATTTTTTCTGACTGTCATTTGGCTCATAAGCAAGATGCAACCTGGTATGGAAAAATAATACATATATATATATATATATATATATATCCAAACGAAGTTGACGTTGAGAAGGACGCCCTTCCTGGCGGACCGGGGCTTGTTAGTGGAGCGTCACCACCATTATATTCCAAACGAAAAAATCCCCACGTCCGAGGATAAGCAAGCCCACCAGCCGGTAGATTTAAAACAACTTCTCTTTAATTCGCAGAGGGTTTTTGCATTACGCGTTTCGACCGCACTCGGTCTTAATCATATGCATCATGTGATTAGGCCAGTTGTTCACCTTTTAAATCCATAGTTGTAAACAGTGAAGATGGACTGTAAAAAGCGACTCAGCACATATATATTAATTTAGACTATAGTAGTCCTTAATTGGGCAAACTGCAGTCTAGTAGCATTGTTTTACTTGTATATATGCACAATATTTCCCATTAGTTGGCATCACAAAGGATATTTTCACATTCATTTTGATGGCTTAGACTGCAATACCCATAATGCATCATTTGCGCTTCAACATGTCCATCATGGATTCTTGTCACAGATTTTCACCTTTTGCAATTTCATGGTACCTCCAGCCACTTTAAAAATATAACATGTTGCCTCAAAACGAACCAATTCCATGTAGGGCAATACTGCGATGTTTTCATAGCTTTTTACAGTCCATCTTCACTGTTTACAACTATGGATTTAAAAGGTGAACAACTGGCCTAATCACATGATGCATATGATTAAGACCTAGTGCGGTCGAAACGCGTAATGCAAAAACCCTCTGCGAATTAAAGAGAAGTTGTTTTAAATCTACCGGCTGGTGGGCTTGCTTATCCTCGGACGTGGGGATTTTTTCGTTTGGAACATTAACATATATATATATGAAAATCCAAACTTTTCTCTTCCAAAAGTATACATGGACACCAGGGAGATTTGCAGTTATAAAGCTAGTTTAATGGACTGCACACACAACGCGTTTCAGCTTTCGCCTTGTTCACGCTAAAGAAAGTTTTTTTTCATTAAAGTTAAATACAATTCGTAATGCGTAAAATAAACAACAGACTCATCTCGACCACATAATGCAGTACAGGAAAATGGTAACGTGGCGGCCATCTTAGCCTAGTACAAAATTCATTGTAAAAGCTTCTAATACCAAGCAGTATGACATGAAGCCTGAAAAAATAAAGGCATAATAACAAATATTGAACTTGATTATCACACAAAATTAATTATAGAGTGATGACTGATTGTGCAAACTGAATCACTCTGCACATGCTAATTTATAATAAAATTATTAAGGCATGAGCATAAATTATACAAAACATATAGCCCGAGTGGGCCGGTATGCAACTAAATCACGTTGGACGTACTTCCACGATAATGTAAAAGCTTTATACATTATACAGAGATTCAGCCCTGATGGACAGATCTCTCTTGCTATTAAGGCTAGGGTAATCAATGTACACCCCACCAAATTGGTAATGATGTCAAGACCCATGCACAACATGAAGCCCCAGTGGGCATAATGGAAGAAGTACAGTACTTTAAACAGTTCAATTAAGTGTAATCCGAAGTTCAAGTTCATCACAAGGCCCCAACATGATTATGATACCAATCCCTGAAAAATATAAAATAGATTTTAGTATAACAAGATTACAGCCACAGTAAATACAGTTTCAATCAAACAACTTAATTGTGCAAATGTACAGATAATTCTTCACTAGAATTCAACCCTTTAGGGAACATTGTATCGAAGTCCACAATGTATCTGGACTCCAATTGTCGGAGATGGAGCAATTTGTTCCCTCCACGTACAGTGTCAATAACAGCATCTATTACCACCATTTTCAACAATCTTTCATTCTGAGCATGCAGCTCGAAAAAGTGCCGTGCCACAGGATACTGTTTGTTATTATGGCGCAGCGCCCTTACATGTTCTAACACTCTTTTTTTCGCACGATGAATGGTGCTGCCAATATATGCCTTATTACAAGGACATGTTAATGCATAAACACAGTACATGGTATTACAAGTAAGAGCTTTTTTGATGGTAAACTTTTTGCTCATACTTGAAAACTGTACCTCCGTACAATCTACACTGTTTCTGCAAGCCTTGCAATTTTTGCAGCAGCGAAATCCTGGCCTGCCAGTACTCTTTGGAGTAATTTCGCTGGTTATTACATTGGGACTTAACTCATCTCTCAGGGAATTGCTTCTCTTAAAAGTGACTTGCGGATGGTTAGTCAGATATTTTTTAAGGTTGTTGTCAGTCAACAGAACATGCCAATGTTTGTCCAGAACACGGCGTAAGTCATGCGCGTGTCCTGAGTACGTAGTAATAAAACAGAGACTTTCCGTTTCTGCTATTTGTTGCACCGGATGCAGTAACTCATTACGTGCAACAGCATCTACTTTCTTGCATGGCTCTTTGATGGTATGTGAGTGGTAGCCCCTATCTTTGAAGCGCTGCACCATATTAGCTTTTTCAATTATATAGCTGCTCTCTGTACTGCCATTGTGCTTAGCGCGTAATAATTCCCCATATGGGATGCTGTACACTAATTTACGGGGATGAGAACTAGACGCACTCAGAATGCTGTTGCCAGCTGTCTTTTTCCGGTAAAGATGTGTATGTATGGTTTGTTCATTGATCTCCACCGTAATGTCGAGGAACTCAACGGAGGTCCTACTAACATGTTCAGTGAAGACCAAATTATATGGGTTGTCATTCAGTTTGTTAACAAATGCACTGGCAGAGTCCAGGTCACCCTTCCAAATTAAAAAGATGTTGTCAATATATCGGAGCCACAAGACACAGTTAGAGAATTCTTCCAGCTGTGAGGCCACCCGCTCCTCCCACCAGCCCATGACAAGATTGGCATAGCTGGGGGCGAAGCAGGTGCCCATCGCTGTGCCTTGTGACTGCCTATAGACGACATCATCAAACAGAAAAAAATTATTGGTCAAACAATATTCGATCATAGCCATGATCATTTCTGAGTGATGTAGGAGAGAAATAGAACGAGCTTTAAGGAAGTGTTGCACAGCCCTCAGACCCAACTGGTGTTGTATGCTTGTATACAAGCTACCAACATCCAGGGTAGCCAAAATATAATCTGGTTCCCAGTGTATCCCAGCAGATAACTGGTCAATCTCTGCCAATAATTTGCTCCGGTCTTTTAATGCAAATTTAACTAAAATACGCATCATCGTTATTGAGCAGGCAGCAGATGGTCCAATAACTCTGCTGCCTGCTCAATAACGATGATGCGTATTTTAGTTAAATTTGCATTAAAAGACCGGAGCAAATTATTGGCAGAGATTGACCAGTTATCTGCCCAACTTGAAAAATTGGTGGCTAAAGAAATATTAGAGACCTTTATGAAAGCTCTACTACAACGCATGGACAAGTTAGCATTTTTTTCTGTTTGATGATGTCGTCTATCGGCAGTCACAAGGCACAGCGATGGGCACCTGCTTCGCCCCCAGCTATGCCAACCTTCTCATGGGCTGGTGGGAGGAGCGGGTGGCCTCAAAGCTGCAAGAATTCTCTAACTGTGTCTTGTGGCTCCGATATATTGACGACATCTGACCTGGACTCTGCCAGTGCATTTGTTAACAAACTGAATGACAACCCATATAATTTGGTCTTCACTGAACATGTTAGTAGGACCTCCGTTGAGTTCCTCGACGTTACGGTGGAGATCAATGAACAAACCATACATACACATCTTTACCGGAAAAAGACAGCTGGCAACAGCATTCTGAGTGCGTCTAGTTCTCATCCCCGTAAATTGGTGTACAGCATCCCATATGGGGAATTATTACGCGCTAAGCGCAATTGCAGTACAGAGAGCAGCTATATAATTGAAAAAGCTAATATGGTGCAGCGCTTCAAAGATAGGGGCTACCACTCACATACCATCAAAGAGCCATGCAAGAAAGTAGATGCTGTTGCACGTAATGAGTTACTGCATCCGGTGCAACACATAGCAGAAACGGAAAGTCTCCGTTTTATTACTGCGTACTCAGGACAGGCGCATGACTTACGCCGTGTTCTGGACAAACATTGGCATGTTCTGTTGACTGACAACAACCTTAAAAAATATCTGACTAACCATCCGCAAGTCACTTTTAAGAGAAGCAATTCCCTGAGAGATGAGTTAAGTCCCAATGTAATAACCAGCGAAATTACTCCAAAGAGTACTGGCAGGCCAGGATTTCGCTGCTGCAAAAATTGCAAGGCTTGCAGAAACAGTGTAGATTGTACGGAGGTACAGTTTTCAAGTATGAGCAAAAAGTTTACCATCAAAAAAGCTCTTACTTGTAATACCATGTACTGTGTTTATGCATTAACATGTCCTTGTAATAAGGCATATATTGGCAGCACCATTCATCGTGCGAAAAAAAGAGTGTTAGAACATGTAAGGGCTCTGCGCCATAATAACAAACAGTATCCTGTGGCACGGCACTTTTTCGAGCTGCATGCTCAGAATCAAAGATTGTTGAAAATGGTGGTAATAGATGCTGTTATTGACACTGTACGTGGAGGGAACAAATTGCTCCATCTCAGACAATTGGAGTCCAGATACATTGTGGACTTCGATACAATGTTCCCTAAAGGGTTGAATTCTAGTGAAGAATTATCTGTACATTTGCACAATTAAGTTGTTTGGTTGAAACTGTATTTACTGTGGCTGTAATCTTGGTATACTAAAATCTATTTTATATTTTTCAGGGATTGGTATCATAATCATGTTGGGGCCTTGTGATGAACTTGAACTTCGGATTACACTTAATTGAACTGTTTAAAGTACTGTACTTCTTCCATTATGCCCACTGGGGCTTCATGTTGTGCATGGGTCTTGACATCATTACCAATTTGGTGGGGTGTACATTGATTACCCTAGCCTTAATAGCAAGAGAGATCTGTCCATCAGGGCTGAATCTCTGTATAATGTATAAAGCTTTTACATTATCGTGGAAGTACGTCCAACGTGATTTAGTTGCATACCGGCCCACTCGGGCTATATGTTTTGTATAATTTATGCTCATGCCTTAATAATTTTATTATAAATTAGCATGTGCAGAGTGATTCAGTTTGCACTCTATAATTAATTTTGTGTGATAATCAAGTTCAATATTTGTTATTATGCCTTTATTTTTTCAGGCTTCATGTCATACTGCTTGGTATTAGAAGCTTTTACAATTAATTTTGTACTAGGCTAGGATGGCCGCCACATTACCATTTTCCTGTACTGCATTATGTGGTCGAGATGAGTCTGTTGTTTATTTTGCGCAATACGAATTGTATTTAACTTTAATGAAAAAAAACTTTCTTTAGCGTGAACAAGGCGAAAGCTGAAACGCGTTGTGTGTGCAGTCCATTAAACTAGCTTTATAACTGCAAATCTCCCTGGTGTCCGTGTATACTTTTGGAAGAGAAAAGTTTGGATTTTCATAATTGGGGCTGCCGATTACCCCAACACAGACCGTCCTACTTTACAGCCTTCACCATTATCGGGATTGTTGGTGATATATATATATATATATATATATATATATATTCACTGAAAAATCCATGGGTTTCACACACGTTATAGTTAGGAATTAGCATTTAAAAAACCTTGCAAATTTAGTGAAAAAACCATAGGTTTCACAGACGTTATAGTTAGGTGGACATTTCACTCGTAAAAAACCATTGAAATTCCCCCGTTATAGTTAGTTCAGCTAACTATAACTCGCGCGCCCGCAATCCACTGCTGATGACGTCACATATAACATCACTCATGACATGGTCACTGACATCACTCATGACATCACTCATGACATCACAAATGACATCACTGATGATCATTGATTTGTACAGATGTTGCCAATTGTCTCTAAAATTTTGGTTTCAGGAAGATTAGATAGGAATTTGCTAAATCAAAAGGCAAACGTTGCTTAAAAACCAATTGACAATCATTACACATTGTCCAGCCTTTTTTACATTTTAGATAAACTGTGTAATGACCAGAAGTTACAGTAGGTCCATCATGGAAAATTATTGCAACTGTTACAAAAGTTTTTCCTGAAATTGATAATTGCTGTCCTGTAAACTTCTTTATTAAAGTATCCAATTTTGAACCATCAGCTCTACATCGTTGCATCATTAAAATTACATACTGTCCGTATTCCTTTAAAATTAACGTTGAAAACATGTCAGATTTACACTCACCGCATTCCATGCTATGATTAGCATCTTTAACTAATTTAGCAAAAGTGACTGATTTACTCTCTGGCAATGTTAAATAAATAAACCTTTCAGAATCAACATTAGAGCCACATGTATTGAAACAGTTTTCACAACTATGTTCCCATTTATAAGAGAGACCAAACATATTTTCTATTTGTACCCCTTCTTCTTCCAGTACCTGAAGAAAATACATCAAGAATTCCTGTGCATCTTGCTGTACATTTTGAGAAAACTGTGTACATCCTGAACATACATGTAAAAGTTTTCTAATTTCAGTAGCACTTTCTATTTTAGTGTTATCAATACTCAGCTTTTCAAAAAGGAGACTCAGCACAGAACAGAATCTTTTTCCCTGATTTACTATTATCTGCTCTTGCAAACTTTCAAGATAAAATACAACATTCAGCACTACATTAGCGTAGCAGTTGACACCAGAGCTATTTTCAAAATGACAACCAACAACCTCTTCAACATTGTCCTTTTTCTTTTTGCTTGCAATTACATCACTCTTCTTTTGTTTTCTCTTCTCTACATCCTCATTACAGATATTCTCAATTCTCCTTTTCCGAGAACCAACACGTTTTTCCAACACAGGATACTGACCTAAATGAGGAGCATAGGTTCTTCTTAATCTATTATACTCCTTTACACAATTTGCATCAGCACTAACTTTTGAGTCATCAAAGTCTATCATGAATAAACCAGATAATGTTTTCATACGTGACAAAGCAACATAAGCCATACCTTCTTTGAACACAGTTGAACCAATGTTCACAAAAGCGCAATCTACAGTTAATCCTTGAGACTTGTGAATAGTTACAGCATATGCTAGAGAAAACGGAAACTGCTTCCTACGTACATATAAGTCTTTCACAAGCAAAAAACGGACTGAACAACGACAAATGTCTTTAACTTCTTCAATCTGATCAAACTTTATTTTTAAAAATTCAATCCCATCTTTTTTCTGGTAGTTCACAAAACCCACAACTTTACCCATAGCTCCATTCACTAATCCTTTTTCAACATCCAAATTTCTCCTTAAAAATACTCTACAGTTCATGCAAACATATAGATTTTTTTCTAATCCAGCTGTTTTCGAAATTTTCTTCTCTAGAGAATCCAATTTTTTTTTCAGTTCGCCTGTTAATGTAATTGTAATACTTTCATGCTGAATTTTGTCCACTGCTTCCAATTTCTTAATCTCTTCCTTTTCCAATTTCAAAAGTTCCTCATTGAATATTGAGCACTCACGTAGTGTTGGCATTAAGCAGATTACAGTATTTTTTTCTGCAATGTTCTGGTATATTTTCTCTGCAACTATTTCTTCACTTGGGAATAAATTATGTAGCAACCGACTCTCTAATGCTTTCCTGCCAACTTCAGTGAGTAGTCCAATTCTGATATCTTTCAGAATACTTGCATAATCTTCATCGTTTGCTTGCCTCATATTAGTAGTAAGTTCATTGTACTCAAAGAAGGACCAAATATTTGCATTACCAATGCTTCCCAATGACTTCTTTGTGTCTTCATGTGTCACAGTATTAAACACTGGTTGTCCTTTAACTGGAGTAAGCTGTAGAAGATCCCCAAAAACTATGACATGTTTTCCACCAAATAACACGTCATAGTCTCTCCTTAGAATTTGCTGCATTCTTAAATGCACAAAGGCAAGCATTAAGTTTGATACCATGCTCACCTCATCAATAATGAGAACTTGCATCTTCTTCAACACTCTTGACACTTCAAAGCATGCTTCTCCTGTTAGCTTGTTGTATTCTATTTTGTTCTCATGCTCCACTGGTAACATTAGCAAACAATGTAAGGTAATTCCTTTTATGTTATATGCTGCTAACCCAGTTGGAGCAGTAACAACACAAGACAAAGTTGAATCCGTTTTTTGCTGTAGGTAGCTTCTGATGACTTTTATTAAGAAACTTTTTCCAGTTCCAGCTTGTCCGCTCACATACATCCTGATTGGTTCAAATGATGTGCATGAGCACTCTTTTTTTTCATGTAGTAATCCGGGATCAATTTTGTTTCTGATCTCTTCATAAATTTGTTGCTGTTCTTTATTCAGTTGTTCTTCCAAATTTGGTAAGTCTATTAATTCTTCTTGAGCTTGATTCATAGCCGTTTCCACTTCAGTCATGGCTATTGCAGCTTCATTTTCTATGATTGGTTGTCCAAGGGGATCTTGACTGAGCGTTCCTGAACTTTGGCTGTCTTGAGAACTGTCTCTAGCTACTTCAGCTGCAATTGTAGCTTCCTGTTCAATTTCTTCATTTAACATTTGGACATAATTTGTGAAAGTACTGCATTCAATCGTATCTTTACATGCATTAAATGAGTCCTCATAGCTCTGGAATTCTCCAAGTAGTTCATCCTCTGAACGCCATGGTTTGAACAGCTGTAAAAGTGCCAAGTAGTAAAATTCCTTTTTGTCAGTAGTGTCGCAACTCAGCTTCCGGTGATTTATCAAACTTCCTTTTGTTTGCTTCATCAAACATCCTTCCTCACCACTGACTTTATATTTTCCATTGTTGATGTCTTCTGTGGCATTCCGTTTAAAAATGTAGTTCTGCAGCACTTCATAGAGACACATGTTTTCAAGGTGATGACTTCTTTTTGGGTAATATGTGTCCAACATGTTTGTTTTTAAAATGTCTGTACTTTCAGGTTCAAACTGTGCTAAATATTCAATTTCTCCAACAGATTTCAGTACCCGATTTCTCATTGCTGCAAGGCCTAAACTTGCCCAAATTATTCTTCTTGATTTCGAGTAGAGACTTGCAGAAGATAACCTATCTGAACATTCGTAGGATCCAATTTCTCGATGCGATAACATCTTTAAACTGAAACTGTATAGCTTCTTACTGACAGTCTTCTCGTGAGAAATCTCTTCCCACATTTCTTTCAATTCAGTCTTTTCTGATTTAGTAATGTAAGACGTTACATATAGAGCAACAGCAATGGAATTGTCAGCTACATACTGTATATCCATGTTAGCTTTCCACATGGATAAAATGACTGGGTTGTAGTCATTTATATATTTTGATTCTTCTTTTCTTTTTAGGTTGTAGGTATTCTTAGGTGATTTTCTTGTAATAGTATGTCTCACAACTGACATAAAACTGTTTACTCTTCCTTTTGAAAGAACAGGTCTAGGAAATCCAAATCGACATTTAGTGTAGAATTTATCTTTGCTCTTGTATTTCCGTCGACAGTATTTTCCACACCGATGACTTTGGAAACGTAAAACTTGCTCCTTTAACTTTTTCTCTTCTGTGCTTTTTGGTATAGCACATGTTGCATATTCTTCAATGAAAGATAAAACTGCTTCATCAGCATCTGTTCCAAATTTTGGGGCATCCTTGATCCACAACAGCATATGAATATGAGGAGCACCTCTTGCCTGGTACTCTTTTCTCCAAAAGAAATCCACTACTTCTCCAAGAGGTGGATTTTTTTTATTGCAGATAAAGGACATCATAGCCTCAAATCTATGATTGAAATATCTGCAGACATTAACCGGATCCAATGAGCACAGTTCTCCAGCTGTCTTGTATTCAATGTTTTTAATGTTTGAATTTGCCTCTCGTAGAAAATCCAGTAAATCATCCCAAGCGTACTCAGCACAGCTTAGGGTAAGGAACCATGTTGGAGTTCCTAAATTCCGTAACATGCATTTTAATTCACCATGGCGTCGGTACCAATATTCATTTGTCCCACGCTGACAAGCCATCAGATTGATCAGTTGTGTTTCCAAATGATCATCTCGGTGCTGCACTTTCTCCATAAAATCCTTAGCAGACACATTTTGTAAATGTACTCCACTTTTTAAAATGTGATTTACTGCATAAGATAATGCAGACAAGTCGCTTTCAAATAAAAGATGGAACTAATAAGGAATACTTTGACGAAATCTTGGATCTTCTGCATATAGTCTTGTAGTCCGATACTCAGAAGCTGGAATCTGTTCTGGACGTTCATCGTATCGTCCTCCTATTCCTGTAGGAAACAGCTGGGGAAAACATCGAGCTTCCAAGCTCTCCTCCCATACACTCACGGGAGTTCCTTTTGCTTTCTTCATCTGAAACAGATCAATAGTGTCTCCCATAACTTCTTTTGAATGAAGAGGATGTAGGCTAAAATGTTCATAAATTTCTTCTTCCTTTGACTTGTCCACTTTTTCAATTTGACTAGTTGGTGTTTCTGTGTCTTTTTGTAAATCTTCTTCTTCTTCTTCTTCTATATAAATTGATTCATACCATTTATTATTTTTTTTCAAATACAAATTTGCTCTTTGTACTTTCCGTACATCTACCAGCTCCTGCCAAATCTTCTTATTCTTTGTAGGTACACCATTAACCAGAATTACTAATGGTTCACTTTCCAAAGTATCTGCATCAATAGTTTCCATATTTTCTTTCAAATCCAAGGGCAAATACACCACTCTTCCTTTTAAACCTCTCAGTAAATCAGAAGGAGGTAATGTACCAGTTTTTGGCTCCATACGTACTATGGTCTGGAACGGATGAACACATTGAATGAGTATAGACTCATATGTATTTAATTCAGAAAGTTCGGCAGGAATAGCATCCAATTCTAAATTATTATGTACAGCTCTGGTCGGCATTTTATTTTCTTCTAACTTGTTATAACAGTATTTACAAATACGTTGATCTTCACCCAAATCAAAACAATTTTCCAGAAATATATATGTTGCAAAATCCTTCCACTTATAATTATCTTCTTCTTCACTTTTTCTGTAGAGATCAACATTCCTGGTTTGATTTTTATAATGAGTTCTGCGGCAACAAATACAAGTAATATTTGGTCTTTCATTAGAGATTATTGCAAATTTTGTGACTTGATCATCAAATTTCTTACTTACAGAGGGCTCTACATTCTCTTCCACATCTTCCTCGATAACTGTGTCATTACCTGCACTCTCTTGTTCTGGACCAAAGTAACTAAACTGAATTTCATCAGTAACCTTCTCTACATCTGATACCGATCCACGGAACAGAGCCCTATTCAATTCATCTAACTTTATTGCTGGACTTTTAGCAAAATACAATCGTCTCACAAACTTTCTCATTTCAGTATGATGAACTGCCAGCATCCTAAAATGGTGAAAAATACTTTGACACACTTTCCTAGATAGACAAGCCAGAGAGTGTCCTTGCAAACCAGTATTCTCTCTCACTCTGCATGGATCTAGACTTTGAAGCACCTTAATCTTCTGTTTAACACTTTTTTTTACTATATTCTCTTAGAAACTCACGAAATTTATCAATAGATTCCTGACGCACAGTGCAAATACTACTACAATTCCAAGTATGCACTGGGGCTTTAGGACGTCTCCCCATAACCTCATCCGCCATCACTTGTTCCTCATCTCTTGGAACCATTTTCTCCTTCTCCATTATACAACCATTTTTCACTTCATAAGCACGACCTCTGGTGTCAACTGCATGCAGCAAACTATTACTTTGAAGATAACTCTCTTCATTAAAAAAAGGTTCACTACTTGAACTATGCATCCATTCTCCTAAAAACACTTTACAAAAGTTTGTTCTTTTCACTAGTCTTTTCCTTTTGCTTTGTGATTTCAGTACATTGACCATTTTATCTAATGCACGCATCCTGTTCAAAATTAAAATGAATAGTTTCCTTTTTAATTCTAAAGCCTTTGCTACAATGGCTTCAATTTCTTTTTTTCTCTTATAAAATTTTGCTTTTTTCTTATATTTCTTCACATCCTTTATCAAATTGGACATAACTCTTCTCTGAAACATTTTTCTACGAATCTCTTTAAACGCTGTTTTTCTTTTTAAGTTAATCTTTATTGTTTCTGAAGGTATATTTGCATTAACTAAATGCTCAATTTTTTCCTGTTGTTTTCTATTTAAAACATTATTTCCCGTACAGACATTTTGTACATTTTTCCTTTTTTTGAAGATATTTTTTAAAAATTCTTTTGTCTGCTTACCAGAAGACTTTCTCTTTTTCCCAACATGAGCATCTCCAACTAACTTAGGTCCTCCAGTTGTCTTCAAATATAGATTTTTTTTTCTGGTTTTTCCTTAGTCTGGATTTTGTAGGCATCTTACATTTTGTTCACTGCTCTTCAGCAATACCTGAAAGAAACTAAAAAACAATTCCTTTATTTTATTTAAATATATTACTATATTTTTTATGATCTTTTCAAATCTTAAAATACTATGTACCCCTTTCCTACAAGTGAAAATCACAATAAAACCATCACAAATTAAATATCTAAAAACAATTCCTGTGTGCACAGAGGCTCATGGTTTGATATTAGGCACAAAACGAAATTTCTTTGCCAATTTGAAAGCAGACTTACTACTCTTTTTTTGGCAAGTGATAAGTACTTTTACTGTCTGACACATTTTCAATCCACTTTTCAGAATCTGAAAACAGCACATGTCCAAACAGCTTTTTGAGACCAGGAACATGTGTAACCTGGGTGAATGACTACACTCCAGCAAAGGCAACCAGCCTTAGTGTTGTTGAATGTTTTTGCATTACTCACTGCAACCTCAAACACCACTCGGTTGTGAATACTATGCACGATTCTACAGGATAAGCAGCTGGGTGTGTGCTAAGAGTGTGCTTCTGCAGTAAAATAGCTGCCCCTTTCCTACTAATGCCAATCTAAAATTACCAGAGTAGTACGCAATAAATCTCTGTCAACAATTCCTCTTGGCACACAGAGTCATGGTTTGATATTAGGCAGAAAACGAAATTTCTTTGCCAATTTGAAAGCACACTTACTACTCTTTTTTTGGCAAGTGATAAGTACTTTTACTGTCTGACACATTTTCAATCCACTTTTCAGAATCTGAAAACAGCACATGTCCAAACAGCTTTTTGAGACCAGGAACATGTGTAACCTGGGTGAATGACTACACTCCAGCAAAGGCAACCAGCCTTAGTGTTGTTGAATGTATTTGCATTACTCACTGCAATCTCAAACACCACTCGGTTGTGAATACTATGCATGATTCTACAGGATAAGCAGCTGGGTGTGTGCTAAGAGTCTGCTTCTGCAGAAAAATAGCTGCCCCTTTCCTACTAATGGCAATCTAAAATTTCCAGAGTAGTACGCAATAAATCTCTGTCATCAATTCCTCTTTGCACACAGAGTCATGGTTTGATATTAGGCAGAAAACGAAATTTCTTTGCCAATTTGAAAGCACACTTACTACTCTTTTTTTGGCAAGTGATAAGTACTTTTACAGTCTGACACATTTTCAATCCACTTTTCAGAATCTGAAAACAGCACATGTCCAAACAGCTTTTTGAGACCAGGAACATGTGTAACCTGGGTGAATGACTACACTCCAGCAAAGGCAACCAGCCTTAGTGTTGTTGAATGTTTTTGCATTACTCACTGCAACCTCAAACACCACTCGGTTGTGAATACTATGCATGATTCTACAGGATAAGCAGCTGGGTGTGTGCTAAGAGTCTGCTTCTGCAGAAAAATAGCTGCCCCTTTCCTACTAATGGCAATCTAAAATTACCAGAGTAATACGCAATAAATCTCTGTCAACAATTCCTCTTTGCACACAGAGTCATGGTTTAATATTAGGCAGAAAACAAAATTTCTTTGCCATTTTGAAAGCACACTTACTACTCTTTTTTTGGCAAGTGATAAGTACTTTTACTGTCTGACACATTTTCAATCCACTTTTCAGAATCTGAAAAAAGCACATGTCCAAACAGCTTTTTGAGACCAGGAACATGTGTAACCTGGGTGAATGACTACACTCCAGCAAAGGCAACCAGCCTTAGTGTTGATGAATGTTTTTGCATTACTCACTGCAACCTCAAACACCACTCGGTTGTGAATACTATGCATGATTCTACAGGATAAGCAGCTGGGTGTGTGCTAAGAGTCTTCTTCTGCAGAAAAATAGCTGCACCTTTCCTACTAATGCCAATCTAAAATTACCAGAGTAATACGCAATAAATCCCTGTCAACAATTCCTCTTTGCACACAGAGTCATGGTTTGATATTAGGCAGAAAACGAAATTTCTTTGCCAATTTGAAAGCACACTTACTAATCTTTTTTTGGCAAGTGATAAGTACTTTTATAGTCTGTCACATTTTCAATCCACTTTTCAGAATCTGAAAACAGCACATGTCCAAACAGCTTTTTGAGACCAGGAACATGTGTAACCTGGGTGAATGACTACACTCCAGCAAAGGCAACCAGCCTTAGTGTTGTTGAATGTATTTGCATTACTCACTGCAACCTCAAACACCACTCGGTTGTGAATACTATGCATGATTCTACAGGATAAGCAGCTGGGTGTGTGCTAAGAGTCTGCTTCTGCCGAAAAATAGCTGCCCCTTTCCTACTAATGCCAATCTAAAATTACCAGAGTAATACGCAATAAATCTCTTTCAACAATTCCTCTTTGCACACAGAGTCATGGTTTGATATTAGGCAGAAAACAAATTTTCTTTGCCAATTTGAAAGCACACTTACTACTCTTTTTTTGGCAAGTGATAAGTACTTTTAGAGTCTGTCACATTTTCAATCCACTTTTCAGAATCTGAAAACAGCACATGTCCAAACAGCTTTTTGAGACCAGGAACATGTGTAACCTGGGTGAATGACTACACTCCAGCAAAGGCAACCAACCTTAGTGTTGTTGAATGTATTTGCATTACTCACTGCAACCTCAAACACCACTCGGTTGTGAATACTATGCATGATTCTACAGGATAAGCAGCTGGGTGTGTGCTAAGAGTCTACTTCTGCCAAAAAATAGCTGCCCCTTTCCTACTAATGCCAATCTAAAATTACCAGAGTAATACGCAATAAATCTCTGTCAACAATTCCTCTTTGCACACAGAGTCATGGTTTAATATTAGGCAGAAAACGAAATTTCTTTGCCAATTTGAAAGCACACTTACTACTCTTTTTTTGGCAAGTGATAAGTACTTTTACTGTCTGACACATTTTCAATCCACTTTTCAGAATCTGAAAACAGCACATGTCCAAACAGCTTTTTGAGACCAGGAACATGTGTAACCTGGGTGAATGACTATACTCCAGCAAAGGCAACCAGCCTTAGTGTTGTTGAATGTTTTTGCATTACTCACTGCAACCTCAAACACCACTCAGTTGTGAATACTATGCATGATTCTACAGGATAAGCAGCTGGGTGTGTGCTAAGAGTCTGCTTCTGCAGAAAAATAGCTGCCCCTTTCCTACTAATGCCAATCTAAAATTACCAGACTAATACGCAATAAATCTCTGTCAACAATTCCTCTTTGCACACAGAGTCATCTTCTGATTCTATGCAGAAAACAGTATTCCTCATTCATACCAGTACACCTTAATTTATGGTGAAAACATAGTCCATAATATTTTACATGTTCCTTACATTTAAATTTCTCCCAAAACACAAATTGAAAAACACAACTTCAACAAAAGGAATTCCAATTCTATTATTCATTTCTAAATTTACCACATACATCCCCTCTCAAACTCTTAACTCACCTTTAAAATTAGTTAGTTGTGAAAGAAATGTGGCACTCAAACAGCAGATTATCAGAGCCAGGATCTCTGTTCTGTACACCTCTCTCCTCTCAGCAGAACCAGATAATGGCAATGTTTCCCTCTCTTTTTCCACACATATACATGTTAATTACAAATCTCATTGCTTCCCCCTTTTTTTCAAATGAAATCACACATTTCTATTGGTTGAAAACCAACCCTTTTCCAAAAGTACCCTTCCCCCAACTTGACTTCTGCCTGCTACCATAGCAACAGCTCATGGAACACTGCTGTGTGGAGTCAGGTCAGAAGTTCACCACACAATGTTTCATTTCCAAAGAGCAAGAGTGCTTGACTTTTCAAACCTAACAGCAAATCCATAGTAATGTTCTTTGGTAACACATTTTTCTGTACCAATACAAAAGATGCTTCTATAAATTTACACATACAGCCTAGTTTTTAGTGTAGAATGGTGTGAAACAGCCAATGAGTTCTTTTTATTTTAAAAAAATATGTATGCCTACATTTCCAAACTGTCTTTCATTTTTTTTCCCATTCTACTGAAATACACCTCCTGAGTGCATCCAGATCTCCTTGGAAGATGTTCACAGTGTGAATTGTAGGGCACAGCTATGTCTTCTGGAGTGAAAAGTATGCAGAGAAAACAGGTATGGTGAGAGACCTTGCTTTGCCAAATGTAGACATTAAATGGATTGGTCAGAGAGGGTTAAAGTGGTACCAATTGATGCCATTAGTGAAATCCTTCATGCAAATCCAACACCCTGACCTCATAATAGTGCACTGTGGTGGCAATGACCTAGGCACTTTGACTGGGGTAGGTCTGGAAATGCTTATGAAGGAGACCTTTGCACAACTGTTTTCACTTTTTCCTAAAACTGCCTTTGCATATTCTAACATATGCCAAAGGCAAAAATGGAACTGGTCCAATCAATTTTGTCCACAGATTGACAAAGCAAGAAAGCACGTCAACAAATCTGTTTCTGCTTTCCTCCGAGACTATGGTATGGGTTCCATTTACCACAACAACTTGCGTTACAACATGCAAGACATTTATAGAGGAGATGGTGTACACTTCACTGATGAAGGGAACAGAGTCTTCCTCTTGAACCTTAGACTCTGCATCGGTACTTACTTGTAGGTACCACTAAAAAATCACTTCATAAACACAACGGCTCTTTTTAGAGCCCCCTAATATCTAAACACTTAAATCTGAATTTTATTTCTTTTTTTTTGTTTTTTTTTTCTGCCGTACGCGTACGGTAAGCTTACCGTACGCGCACTCCGCGATTTTTTTTTTAAATTAATAAATGTATTTTTCGTACTTTTGTGTCCTTCTTTGACCCCCTTTCAAATGTTAGGGGGTCTGTAACTCTCTTCCTTGCCCCCTTTTCATGTTATCCACCTTTTTTTTCTGTGTGAAACACACGAAATGGCGGCCGACACTTCCTGATTTCGTCCGATTCGAATGTTTACAGTCATGTGACAACCAATCAGATTTGAGCTCGTGCACGGCACCGTACGCGTACGGTAAGCTTACCGTAAGCGCACGGAGCGCGCTTACAGATATATATATTGCTTTAAATGCCATTTTCTCAGGAACTACTGAACAGATTTACACCAGACCTACAAAAGGCACATCCTTGACCTACGGACTACCTCTCTGCCAAATTACAAGTAATTCTGTTCAGCCGTTCGGGCTGTAGCTCGGACTAAAGGTCCTATGGAAAAATGCATGGGGAAAACGCGTTTTGGGACCCCCTTTTTTTCTCGGCCCCCGCTTGACGAATCACCCCAAAACTTTCAGGGTAGGAGCGGAGTGGAGCACCCCATTAGTTTTGAAAATTTCGCGAGGATTCGTCAACCGGCGACCGCCAGTAGGTAATATATATATATATATATATTATCTACTGGCGGTCGCCAGTAGATAGTTATAGTTTCAACCTAGTTTCCATAGGAAATCTCAAAATTCTATTTTGAATAACTTTGGCGCCGGTTGAGGAATCCTTGCGAAATTTATAAAAACTAATGGGGCGCTCCGTTCAGCTCCTACCCTGAAAGTCTCGGGGTGATTCGTCAAGCGGGGGCCGAGAAAAAGGGGGGGTCCCAAAACGCGTTTTCCCCATGCATTTTTCCATAGGACCTTTAGTCGCAGCTACAGCCCGAACGGCTGAACAGAATTATGTGAAATTTGGCAGAGAGGTAGCCATAAGGTCAAGGAAGTGTAAATCTGTTCAGTATTTCCTGAGAAAATAGCATTTAAAAGCATATATATATGTGGGCGGAGCCTAACCACACATCTCATCTTGAGATCTGATTGGCTGTCAGCACTTCATCCAAGAAGTGTTGGCAGCCATCTTGGGATCAATATACATGATAGCACCTCATTAAAAAGCATTGCAGTTAATAGAAGGTTTTAAGACTTTAGTTACATTATAAATCATTTGTTGATGGTACCATACTCATTTTAGGAATTGTGGTATGTTCTTAGGTGATTTCACCATGTGAAAAAGCCTTCTGCTGGGATATCATGATTGAGAGAAAAATATTTTCTCATGCTTTTACCACAGAGGTTGGAAGGTGGTCTATAAGCTAAATTGAGAGCTTATTTTCTGTAAATTCACATTATCTTTCTCAGTCATGTGAGAATGAAGTCTGACATTCTCAGTAAAACATGTACATCCAACAAGGGCAGAGACTGTCAGTTGATTCCTTTGTGTTCTACTGCAGCTTCCCAGAGTGTTCCAAAGAACTACTAGAGCGCTAACAGTCCTACTTATGATAAACGTATGGCACACCTGAAGCCATCTTGCTTGGATTAAAGTGGTAACTCTTAAAACATTTAATTTTAAAAGGAACAACATGAGGGGGTTCATTTTTCCATAAAATGTATGATTAGTGCTGCAGAAAGAAAAATTAGGGCACATTTTGAGTGACTTCTCAAATCCTCTTCTACTTCATTAAAAAATTCTGACATGCAGACTGAAACATGCACTTTCAATACCAGCAGCAGTTTTCCCTGGTGAGCAGTAGCTTTACTACAGTGATCTAATGAGCAAAAAGAGTGCTAACATTCTGAATTTATGGCAAATGTGTGAAACATCTGAATGCCTTCTTGATGGAATCAAAGTAAAACACTGAAAGTATTTCCTACTGAGGAGACTGCAGTAAATGAGGAAATTAGGAAACTTCATAACAAATAAGCCTCCCAAGATGGCCACCAGAGACAAAAGAGCCCAAATGTAGCCCAAATATCACCCAGATGTAGCCCAAGTATAGCCCAATGACAGAATGTGCCAGAATGTTCTTAAAAACAACTAGAGCGCTTACTGTCTTCATTATGACAAAAGTATGGCACACCTGAAGCCATCTTGATTGGAATAAACTGGTAACACTTAAAACATTTAATTTAAAAAGGAACACAATGAGGGGATTCATTTTGCCATAGAAATTATGATTAATGCTGAAGAAAGAAAATGAGGGCACATTTTGAGTGACTTCTCAAATCCTCTTCTATTTCATTAAAAAATTCTGACATGCAGACTGAAACATGCACTTTTAATACCAGGAGCAGACTTCCATGGTGAACAGTAGTTTTACTACAGTGATCTAATGAGCAACTAGAGTGCTAACATTCAGAATTTATGGCAAATGTGTGACATATCTGAATACCTTCATGATGGAATCAAAGTAAAAAACTGAAAGCATTTCCTACTGAGGAGACTGCAGTACATGAGGAAATTAGGAAACTTCATAACAAATAAATTTCCCAAGATGGCCACCGGAGACAAAAGAGCCAAAATGTAGCCCAAAATCACCCATATGTAGCCCAAATATAGCCCAATGACAGAAGTGTTCAAAACACTTATTATTTTGTGTTTTTGCAGTGTTATATAGTGCAGACTTGCCAGGTATTGGAGTGCTTTACATGAGCATTGGTTACATCATACAAGAACAAATTCATTTTGGTTGTAGACATGGGGAGACTAAGTGATTTGACCAGAATCACAGAATGTCGAGCTGAAGCAGAAACTTCAACCTGGTTCCCCAGTTGCAAAGTCTGCAGTTCTGGAAGTAACACCACATCCTCTCCCCTAAGTGCAACATTTAATCAAGTGGTCAACTGGATAAAAAAACATAAAGATAACAAATAATTTAAAAGTGCTTTGTCGCTATTTGAAAACTCAGAAAATATGTCCTTATTTTAGTCTTTTAGAGCACTAACCATAATTTTGATGCCAATAAGACCCTCTCATATATGTAATTTCTAAAGGAAATGCTCTAGGTATTACAGTTTTGATTACATCAAGATGATGTCAGGCGTTCCACACTTTTGTAATAAATATAGAATGTTAGCAATCTAGTTGTTCATTAGGACACTGTTGAGAGGCAGAGGCCAGGGGCACGGACTCTGAAAATTGAAGGCAGGTAGGAGGGTGCAAAGGCAACAATTTAACCACACTGAGCAGGCAGGAAGGGCCGTGGAAGCACAACAGACTATGGAGGGCAGTGGAAAGGGGGGCAGGGGCAACAAACCAACAATACAGGACTTGCAAGAGAGGCTGTGGCAATGTAATAGACCATTGTGGGCAGAAGGAAGAGGCAATGGTAGTACAACCATACATGCCAACAGACCCGATTCAGCCAGGAAACGTCCAATGTTTTTAAGCTCAAATGGGCTTTATTTGATCTGTCCCCTGTCTACAATCTCCTCTTTTTCAATGTAACTCAAAGGGGAAAATCAATACCCCAGTTTTTTTTCAAAATCTCCCTCTTACCAAGTTCAAAATGTTCGCAAGTATGGTACATTGGATCATGGAAGGAAATGGGGTAGGGACATGGACTTGGATAACAGAGGACAGGAGGGACATGGAGAGGTGCACCAAACTGACCCTGCGGGCAGGCATCAGGGTTTGCAGCAGCACAATACACCACACAGGGCATGCAGGATGGGAGTGCAGCACAACAATCCATAGAAAGCAAGAGGGAGGGGACAGGACCATGCACATGGACAACAGAGAACAGAGGGGCAAGAGGCAATGGTAGCTAGCTGACCATACTGGACAGACAGGAGAGAAAGCTGCAGCATAACAGACCATAAAGGGCAGGAGGGACGGATCAGGGGCATTACAATGGAACAGACAAGCCAGGAGGGAGGGAGTAGGGGTCTGCACATGTAAACAGAGGGCTGGGGGCAAGGGGGCAGGGCAGGAGCAGCAAGATAGCCATGGAGGTCAGGCAGGATGGGCACTAGAAGCAAGACACACCATGAAGAGCAACAGTGAGACTGTGATGGCATACACACAGACCATGGAGGGAAGGTGGGAGGGGGTCAGGGGCAGCTAACTGACGACACAGGGAAGGTGGGAGGGGCCATGGCAGCACAGAAGACCATGCATGGCAAGTGGGAGGGTTAGTGGCAGCACAATGGCTATGATGGGCAAGAAGGAGGGTGCAGGGGCATGCACAACGGACGATGGAGGATAGAAGGGAGGGTCAGGACCTGTGCACAGACAAGAAAGTTCAGGGGAAGGGGCCTCACAACAGACCACACGGGGCAGGCAGGAGGAGCAGTTGCAGCACAACAGACCAGGGAGGTTAGAAGGGTGTGGCAGTACAATGGACCATGTAGGACAGGAGGAAGAGGATAGGGGCATGGCATGTGGACAGGCAGGGTGGAGGTGGCAGGGACAGGTTACAGTCATCTGACAATGCTAGGCAGGTGGGAGGGGAGTGGCAGCTCAACAGAACACTCAGAGTAGATAGGAGTGGCAGGTCCATGGAACATGGTGGGCAAAAAGGATGGAGCAGGGGCATGCACAAAGACATCGGACGGCAGGGGGAAGGAGAATAGGGGCAGCAAGCTAAGCACAGAGTTTAAGCAGGAGGTCAATGATGGGGCATAGAATTGGGCAATGGAGGGCAGGAGGAGTGGACTGGTACATCATACTAAATTGAGGGCAGTGGCAGCACATCAGACCATGCATGGCAGGAGGGAGGAGGCTAGTCCATGGATTCACACAACAGAGGATAGGGAGGAGGGGGATGGGGCAGCAAGCTAACTGTTCAGAGAAGGCGGGTATTAGGAACTTTATTGTTTTTAAAACATTGTGTCTGTGCGAACTACTTAAAATATGAACAAGTATGCAGCATAATCTCACTTTTATTTAAGAAGAGGACGTTTGTGACTGTGACTCCGGGCTCACTTGGCAGAAACACCCCCTGACCCTCCACCCCCTATCGCAAAATGTAATGCCCGTGAAAAGGGTAGGTGAACACAGTGTTATATAGAACATAGTCCTGAGAGCACGATTGAAAATGAAAACTAGATATAGTGTATGGTATAAACAATGCACCAAAAAGTGTGATATAAGATGAACCGGGCGTGAAATATAATATGCAATACATTGTGCGCAATGACAGATTCATTGGAGAGCACGAGATAGCACAGGCACTAGCGCGTGCTATGCGATATGCGCCTTGGAGTGTAATATGCACAGGGCAGTGTAGTGTAACCTAACTAGTCTCTAAAGTTGTAATATAAAATATGTGCTGGGGAGTGTAACGTTGCATATGCACTGTGACAAAGATATGGATCCCAGATTGTAATATGTATGGCATAGCACTGTGCGTTATAACATAGGCATCGAGGAAGGCACGTTAGATGGGGCAATATAACCCGTGCGAAGACAAGTGTGGCATGACATATTCACGGGGTGGTGTTACAGTGCACATGGGCTAGAGAGTGTCATAGCATATGCACTAGCTAGTGGAATACAACACAGAGGTGTGTGGCACTCGGCAGGCAATGGTGGGTGTAACACAGCATTGGGCTCTGTCAGGAGCGCGCTGTGACTCTCAAGTGATGTTCGTCCCCTTTCCAGAGAGTAAAATAAAAAGTATTAACCGTGAGGGGGGTTTCTTGCATAGTTTTGGTTGAATTTTTGTCGAATCCCCTTTGAATGGCTTGGTGTGCATGTGTATTAAATGTGCCCGTCAATAGCTACCCATGTTTGTATAAATAAACGACAAGGGTGTCTACCGGGATTAGGCACGGTAGGGCATCAGACATGTCAGAGCTTCACTAGTGGTGTAAATACATTCCACGTGGATTCATTGTATGCATAGTCGCCTTTTAATGAATATCACGCAAATCGTCATGGTGATAGGTACGTACGGTTTGTCCAGCATGTCCTAGGTGTGTCTATAAATATATATTTTTTAAAAAAAATAAAAAACAGTGGCCGGCCCTGGGGATTGGGGTCAAAACAATATAATTAGGAGACAGGCCCTGGGGGATGGGGTCATCAGGGCCAATAAATTAGAATAAGAAGGGGAACCACACAGCCCCCCTTCTTAAAAAATTAAAATAAATAAAAGACTGGCATCGTGCCGGAGGCCATGCCCCCTCTGTGCAGCACTCTGCAAACGCGCCCCCAACAGGCATCTCCAGTATGCGCCAGGGAGCTGCGCTGCAGACAGGTTTTCTGAGGCCAAGCCCCTTTTTACACCTCTCTGCAACGCAGCTCTGTGGCGCTTACTGGAGGTACCTAGTGGTCTAGTTTGACCCTAGGGACCCTTAGGATTCAAGGGGACTTAATCTCTCAACTTAGAACAGCCACAGGGCGCGTTTACACAGTGGTGAAGGGAGGGGACGGGGCCTGAGGTGACGTGTGCAAACACGCACTGTGGCACATTTTAAATTGGGGATATAATTTCTCTTCAATACTGAGGGCCCCTGGGGGCTAACTAGCCCACCAAGTGCTTCCAGTAAGCGCCACTGAGCTGCATTGCAGAGAGGTGGTCCAGGCCCTGCCACTTTTTACACCTCTCTGCAACGCAGCTCTGTGGCACTTACTGGAGGTACCTAGTGGGCTAGTTGGACCCTAGGGACCCTCAGGATTCAAATGAACTTAATCTCCCAACTAAAAACGGACACAGGGCGTGTTTACACAGTGGTGAAGGGAGGGGACGGGGCCTGAGTTAACGTGTGCAAAAACGCCCTGTGGCCTGTTTTAAGATGTAGTTTTAATCCCCATGCCCTATTATATACTAGGGGCTTACAGAGGAGGTCATGCTAATCACAGGGGGACCCCAACGCATAATGTTCCCTAGTGTATGTAGGTGTTTTCACTGTATTCTAAGTGTCTTTTAACATAGCACTGGCTCTAGGACTGGTTAGTCAGACTCAGTTACCACCAGTATCCGTCTGAAAAAGTTGAGGGTACCGGATGATTTTGCAACAAGGCTTCTTTCTGCTCTTCTTTTTGTTCTTTCTGCACGTTATCCTTCTTCCTGCACTTTTCTTCGTCTTTGAGGACTTCTGTTGCTTCTTTCTGCACTTCTTTTGTTTCTTTCTGTGCATTTTTTCTTCTTTCTTCACATTTCCTATCTCTGTAGGCATAGTTAGAAATTAGCATTTAAAAAACCTTTGAAATTCACTGAAAAAACCATAGGTTTCAGGCACGTTATAGTTAGGAATTAGCATTTAAAAAACCTCAGAAATTCACTGAAAAAACCATAGGTTTCAGGGGTGTTATAGTTAGCTGGACTTTTCACTTGTACAAAACCATTGAAATTCCCCCGTTATAGTTAGTTCAGCTAACTATAACTCGCGCGCCCGCAATGCACTGCTGATGACGTCACACATTACATCACTCATGACATGGTCAGTGACATCACTCATGACATCACAGATGACATCTCAAATGACATCACTGATGACATCACTGATGACATCATTCTTGTGATAGAGTGGCAGACCTCCTCTCACCCTAATATAACCTTTGATACACACATTCAAAAATAGAGACTAAAATGTTCAAAACAATGGACATACCAATACCAGTTACAACAACCCTTTTCAGTAATTCTAAGATCCACATACACATCCACTCATTCACCAACAGTCCTATACAGTCACTCATACATGTACTCACTCATCATATGTACTCATACACCTATACATCCTGTTACACAATGCCACTCATCCATAGAGTTACTCACACACATAGTCACTCATGCTAATAAAGAATCAAACATACATTTACTTGCATATACAGTTATACACACACCACCACACTTACTTCTACGGAAACTTACACATACTTAGTCTTTTAAACAATCACTTATAGAAACACATACTTATTCATACAGGAACTCTTTCAATCTCTCACTCTCACATATACTCACATATATACACCAATAGTCACATATACTAGTTTAAAACATATGTAGTTACTCATAAAGACACTATTGAGACAGTCATTCACTCACTAACACACCCATACACACACTCATCCACCCATACAGTCCTGCACACATGCTGTGTTCAACACATACAAACAGTGAGTCACTCATTCATGCACCTATGCACTACATAATACCCCCACCGAACCATGCAGACACTCAGACTGATACTCAAAAAACCAACTAATAAACTATATAGACACCCATGTAGCTACTCACCAACCCATGCAGCCACTTATACACAAAGTGAGAGACTGATACAGATATTTACATGTTTAAACATTACTCACTAAGCCATGTATTCACTATGATACACTTATTCAGTCAGTTACACAATCAATTTTTCAAAAACAAATCATCCATTTAGACACTTATATACCCATTTATTCTTCCATCGACCTTGAGATATACATATATAAAACATATTTAATTTTCAGAAAAACACACATTCACTGGATGATGTCATCAGTGATGTCATCTGTGATGTCATTTGAGATGTCATCAGTGATGTCATGAGTGATGTCACTGACCATGTCATGAGTGATGTAATATGTGACATCATCAGCAGTGCATTGCGGGCACGCGAGTTATAGTTAGATGAACTAACTATAACGGGGGAATTTCAATGGTTTTGTACAAGTGAAAAGTCCAGCTAACTATAACACCCCTGAAACCTATGGTTTTTTCAGTGATATATATATATATATATATATTATATATATATATATATATATATATATATATATATATATAACAGCTCCAAAAAGCAGGGTAAAATCTCATGTGAAATTATTTCACTACTCAAACCTAGGCTAACATCTGGAATGGAGCATACTCCATTTGTGCTTGCCTTCTGATTCCTGCACGTCAATCTAAAATGAAGCCTTGAGGCTTAATTCCTGCATTTCACAAGTACTAGGGAGGATATCTTCCAAGACTTCGAACAAGTAAGCCTGCCATTTATGAATAATAAAAACAGTAAACAAGTGAGGTTCACATGGAATGTGTTTCACCGGAACTGTTCTTCAGAAAGACAAAACTAAACAGATTCATAGGTCAGAAATATGTTTGGTGCACGTGCATAGAGTTCTGATAATGTTTGCACTACTGCTGCAGACATAATTGCATTTTCATATTTAATCAGGTAATGTTGAATGTTTTACAGTAACAAAACAAACAGTAATAAAGTTAGAATGCTGTTTAAAAAGCAATTAAAAGTAATGTAAATATTTTAATAATGTAATGTGTTCAAAATAGGAGTGGTACACTGATTCCTGCAGGAAGAGGTTTAACGATACTACTTTCATAGAAACTCGAAAAATGCGTGTTGGCAGCAAAGCAGACATGACCGTAGCTAGGCAGTAAGCAGACTCTCGCACTCATTATTGTCACATTTTGTAGTGTTTTGTAAAAATTTAAAATGGGTGGAACATTTATCAGAGGTTATAAAACAAGACTACTGTTGCATCTCTTCACATAACTTTAAGGCAGATTTTTAGATATATTTGCCTCATTGCTTTGAGCTGCTCTCCGTCATGGTTCTAGACTGTGTTTTTTTTTCTGTAAATATTTTCCACAGTATTGTACTCTACTACATATGAGCTTACAGTTACTGTTCCTGGAAGTAAACACTGGCTCCCTGTTCAGCAGAGAATCGAGATTAAGGCGCTCTGCTTGGTGCACAAGGCACAATATGGTGGTGGCTCTGTGGACTGTCAGGATAGGTTCAGGCTCTATATCCCACCGCAATATCTACGATCGGCCAATCTTGGCCTGATCTGCACCCCTAGATCTAGACGGGCCAGATGGAGCGGCTGCTCAGAGTTCAACAAGTGCCTCCAATGCTCAAAAAGTTCTGGAAGGATGTTCCCTAAGAAAATAAAAAATAATTGGAGCAAGTTCTCTTACAGTCCAAGTTGAAGTTCTGGACCAGGTGTCTCGGTTCTGGTTCTTTTTCTTGGGTTATGGGACTCTAGATGTGGTTCGGGCCTCTAAGTTGCATTTAAATTTAATTTCTTTGTGGACAAACTGTCTCAGTACTGTGGGCTATAAGGCCTGGTTCTAGTCAGAGAACCCCCTTGTCAAGATTTTCTGTTGTGGTACTGGAACTCTCGTCATATCCTGTCCCTTTGCCTTTGTGATCTGGAAGTCCAAGAGGTCGGTGACCTTCTACGTGTTTTATGTTTCCTTTCTGTTGTTTTCCATGCTTTAAGCTCTTATTATGTGTTTGAGTCTTTTATTTTGTTTTCTCTGTAAAGGAAGAATATATGTTGTATATTTGTGCTTACTTCATTGTGGCTACTTGGTGTCAGTAGTCCCTCCTTTGTGTTTCTACCTTCTCAACCTCCCATAGTACCTATGAGGGTTCTAACTGGTATGTGAAAGTTCCAGTCTTGGCAGTTGATGGTCTGGTCAGCTGGCGAGGTGTAACGCTCTGCTGTGCTATCTTAATAAATCTATCTTGTAACTTGAAGACGTGTCCTGCTGCCTACCTAACTTACTTACAACAACTACCTAGAACAACATGCAACCGTCTCTTAATGGTACACTTGTGGCATAATAATAAGCATTGGCAAATCCAATAGACATTTGGATAATGCATTCACATAGACACACACTACTCATTGGCACACAGTCAAACATAGATCATGCACACATTCACACAGACCAAGACATCTGAAGGCTCTCATTTTCACTAGGTACAACAGACATATGTGAGTGTGGGGAACCCCAAAACTTTGACACCCCAAAACTTGACCTCAACAGAGCGCCTACAGGTTGGCGAATAGGAGGTGGTGTTAAACCTCCATTTCGTGAGGCAAGGTATCCCCGAGGTAAGGCATCTCTCAACACATCAGAAATACAGTTAATTAAGTTACGTTATGTTATATTGTTTTGTATCATAAAGTAATCATCCAAAAGGGTATCCAGGTATTACAAAAATTCCAAAGATGCAGTACAGAATTATTGCAATGAATGCTCTCAGAAAATGGAACATTACAAGAGCACTGCAAAATACAAAATATTTAAAGTCCTAAGTAGGCAGCAGAATCAATAGAGAAACGGGCAGCATCTCTTGTGGCATCAAAAGGTTCAGGAAGTCTTCTCTTGCTTATTGCCAAAATCAGGGGTAAATCATAGTGGAATGATCAAAAATGTTACATCCTCAGCAAATCAGAACAGTTTTTTTTTAAACGTAATATTGTCTTAGCACCTAAACACAATCCCACAGCATGAATATTGATTCTCTCCACTCTATGCTTATGTCATCCGGAGATGGTTGGACAAACTAGATACATGCATACCATTATTATGAATGAATAGGGTACAGTGAGCTAGTGGAACATCCGTGAAACAAGATGAAGATTGCGACAATGAAGGAAGATTTCACGGAGAAATGCAAGAAAAACGTCAATGGATGTAAAGAATCATGGCAACTGTAAAATATGCAGGGGAATACATCCATTTTGAAAAACATGGCTACCAGGCCCAAACTGAGGCCCGGTTAACAATAGTCAAAGGCAGCAACACAGTAACAGTGTATATACATTTGCACCCATGTCCAGAAACCAACCAACTTCCAAACAACAATGCACATACAACAGTGATGTGTTATGCGAGCAGTGTGCCGCCTTTCATGGGAGCAGGCATGCTAGATGATGTACATCAGCGAGCGCTGGGTATTTACTATATATAGGTGATGTGCCTCATGAGAGCACTGAGTGCTGTGCATATCGGGAGAGAGGAGTGATGTCGTTTTCATGGGTCCTGGTCATTTGCACACTACTACTTTATGTACTCAAAAATGCTATTCTCTAATCTCTGGCTGGATAACCACCTTAGCCGCCAACACTGCGGAAAACTCAGCACACAGACATTTACGGTTTTGTTGTAAATATGGGGCAAATTGGAGTAGTAAAGAATGAGGATTATTAACTCTTAAATTGGTGGAGGTAATGTGAAATTGTAGAGGGCCGAAGGAAGAGGCAAGCAACTACCAAAACACATCAACAATAGAGTAAGTCACTTACTCATCATCAAAGTTACACCCACATTAACTCCCATAGATCTGCCGTGTAAAAAAAGGCTCAATCAGTCTCCAGAATGTCTAGGAATAAGTCACACATCACACATGGCCATTAATGGGTACTGCTTGAAAAGCTCTTAAAAATAAATGGGGGCATGAAATAACACTACCAACCACATTGGACAAAATAGAAAAATAAAGAAAAAACGTGTGACAAAAAATTATCTCATATTTAAAAAATGAAAAACATTTTCTTGAAAAACTAAAACACAGGCTACAGTAATTATAGTTATAATTAGGAGGGGACACATATTGTAATAGGCCTTCCTTAATATTTAATACACCTGCTACAGTAAGAGGGAGAGTGAACACTTGGGACTCCACCACTCCAGTCAATAGGGGAAACGCACAATCACACAAAGACAACCATGTAAGAAAACAAGCCACATGTCAGTGAGTACTTCTGTTGCGTTACCTTTCATTTTGAAGAAACAAATACTTGAGGAGAAGACAGGATACACAGGCAGAGGATAAACATTTTTGGCATGTACAGGGAAGAAGTCCTTGGTAGATATTGCTTCTCTGCTTCAGATGCGACCCACGTCACAATATTGGCATCAATCCTGTCATATTTATAAAGAACAGGACTCCTTAAGGTCATGTAGATTCAGAAAAGTAGAACATCTATTACTCCCTTCATATTAATGTGTTGCTGAGTGCCAAGTCCAGCCAGACACAGCTCTCTTGCTGTTGGAGCCACTCCACCACTTCCACACTCCTAGTGACATGGGGGGCTCTAAGTGTTGCAGGCAGCACGGTGCATGGATGTCAGGAGCAGGGTTTCAAAATAATGCATGGTCCACTGGATGACAATTTGGCTTTTTCTTTGAGGTCTTCCGTATGCCGTGTATTTTCAAGGGTGGAAATAAGCCTTAAACGTCCCTGTCCAAAAAGGTGATTAGGCTATTGGACATTATTGGTCCAAGATGAAGACAACTTTCTTCCTGTGATCTCAGTTCATGCTAGGGATGGGCAGAATTCATGTTGATTTCATGGAGTTCCACCAACGGGTAGAAAATATGCATGTTGCGCTACTCACACTGCAATTTAGCATCAGTAGTGAGCAGCACTGAAAAATCAGCTCGAACAGCACCATGCGGTGCACAAGTTGATTTTTGCTGCCGCTGGATTGGGAACTGTACTCGGGCATCAGCAAATCACCTTGAGAAGTAGCCCCCTGACCGTGACCGCTCACAACTGCCCGCATTAAAAAATGATACTGGGGGACACCAAATCTCTGCAGTCTCCTGGGGAAAAAAATCCACCACTCTGTGTTTGGTGGAATTTTGCCAGAACTCCATGTTACAATAGTAATACAGAGTCAGCAAATTCCACCAATTTTGCACATGGAAAGAAACATTCTACCCTCCCCTAGTTCAAGCTTATATAGGATGGTACAATTTCAAAACAATGGCAGTAGTGATCTTTAAGACTGCACCGGTCAATATCCCAAAATTCTTATGTAGATTGTGCCTACTTCTAGAGTTGCGACTGCCCACAAAACTAAATATTTATCAACAATAATTTTTAGGAGGAGGGCAACAGCAACAATTTATCAGTTTGTTTTATTTATATGTCCATGATTCTGTTGTATATACCTGTAATTACTTTAGATTCAAATATTCATATGTAAAGTCTTTCTTTTTATTGTAAATTATTCTCCAGGAGTTTGTGTTTTTTTCAAAATGTTCTTTATTGCAAATCAGTTCTGAATCATTTTTTGGCAGACATAGACAACACATTTAATCCCTTATAGGGACTTCATAAGGGCCTAAAGCAATTACATATACACATAATCAGTGCTTTAAATATATTAAAAACATCATCACATTTTTCATTTATTTCCCTTTTTTTTCCTAAAAATTCTTACATAAAAAATATAGACCCCAGGCCTGTGTCAAATTCGTGTACCTGAAAACTCAAGCCCAGTTTTACCCGTTTAACCATACGCTTTTACTTTTTTTGTGAGTCAATTAATTTTAGGTGCATCCTAACCCAAATTATCCCCTGTAATCTCAGTGATTCCATCTACACAGAGCATGTTTTATTTCATTTCTTACACTCCTTTCCAACTAATTGTGCATGCTGGTAAATATGGTAGATAGAGGAGGACCAATCCATTACTAATAGAAAATATATTTCATTTCCATGATGTCACTGATTTAGATTTCATGATTTTCAGTCCATTAAAACCCTTGTTAATCAAAAATAAATATCCAAAACGTGTTCTTAAGCATTTTCATGCAAACAAGTCAAGCTAAATCACAAAAGTTTGTTCAAAGCTGTGAGACTTTGGTGGCACTCACATAAATAAATGTACTTTGTGCACCAGAGTGCATATGTCGACCATCTTTGTGTCAAAGTGATGGGTATGTAATATGTTAGAGTTAGTTTATACACTTTGAGGAAGGCTGTTTGTTTTGAGAGTGGCAGGGCATGATAGCCTGATAGGGAGAGCATTGGACTAGAGGATTGAAAGAGGAGAGGAGTGGACGTCAAGTGAATCATAGTGCCTGGATTCTGCTCCATGATAAGCTAGGTATCATTAGGCTGTATGGGATGTCAGGAGCACATTCTAATATCAAGGGTGTTGGCTTTCTTCCATACTTCTTTGACTCTGTTGCTAGCTACAGTCTCCATCCGAGGCCAAGAGCCTCATTTACGAGTTTTTGATGTGGTGCAGAGCAGCAAGCCACTTTGCTATGCTGCCCTGTGTCAAAAGAAAAGGACAGGAATGCACCATATTTATGCTACACGGCGCATTCCTGTTCTGTGCCGGAAAGGACCTTTCATGCACAGAAACAATCCATGGCGGCGTTTTCCTAGTTCTATTCGTGCTGCAGAATGCAGCACACATGGAAAGAGGAAAAAATGAAGGGAAATGAAAACATGTCTCCTTGTTACGCCTGCTCTAGGGAAGCATACGTTTTTGGCACTGCCCCAGGTTTTACATGATTTTGTAAATCTGGGGCCGTGTCAGAATCTATGGGTGTTGCATGGGAACACCCACCACAATGCCTATGGAACACCTCCTTGATGCAGAGTAAGGCAACACAGAGCTTTGCGCTGCCTTGTCTTTCTCCATATCTATGAGGCCATGCAAAGCCATGCAGGGTGGCTGTGCGTCACCTCATAGATAGGATTGAGAGGCCTGCGCCACCCGAGTGTCAAAAAAGTGATGCTGCGGCACGCAGGCCTCTTGTAAATACGCCCCTAGGTTTGTACATAGCTTCCAGAGTGACCAAGTAGAAAACATGGATGTAGCGAGTGGAGGAGTTATATTATTTGTAGGAACTGTGAATGACAGTGAACCTTTTTATTTTTAGGGTGGAAGTGAAGGAGGCAGCAGTAGATTTGTTTGCCTGTAAAATGCCCTTTTGTAGAGAGTACATTAATCAGTATTCTCTTTCTCTTTCCTCCTTTCAAGAGAAACCACAGGGAACCAAAGGGAATTAAAAACACAACCTCCATGGCTCAGGTCGATGATAAAATTTCCTTTATTATTCCTTAAACCTTTCAAAGTGATACTTTGGATAGCTACAAATTCACATTAGTTTAGTTAGGTATTGTGTGTGTATTTTTTTACTTATGCAAAATACTGTGGTGTTCTCAACACGTGCGTTATGTTTTTAACTAGGTCCAGAAATACCTCAGGCCAATGCTGCTGAAAGGGATGGCATAGAGCATCTAGCCGAGGGAGGGCCTTTCAGCATCTCCAATCATTGGGATCAGTGCTGTGATCAAATGGTCCACCTTCCAGCAGCACCAGTTTCGCTTTATTTTTATTGACACAAAAGTTTGATGTGACCAGGTAAGGGAAGAAGTTTTAGAGTAAGAAACAGCAGGGAGTGAGATCTGCAAAAATGAGGAGAGATGGATCAGAACTAAAAAATAATGAGAACCTTGCTTGTAACTTTTTATTCCACATCAACACCTGAAAGAAAAAGACGTTTTCTCTTTTTTCACATCTAGGACTTCTCTGCCTTAGATGATAAAGATATGGGGGTTGTTCCTAATCGAGAATATTTTGAGCCACGAGGGTCTGTTTCCATAGAAATCATGCACACACAGTATTTAACATAAATTCAATTAAAGCTGAACATACTGGAACGCAAAACAGTTTTTTTTCTCTTTCCAGAGTGACTTTGATTAACTTATTTGAATCCTTTCTTCCGTTTCTTTGTTCAGAACAGAACAGTTTCAAGGTTCCAACATTACTTATTTCAAGAAATTGTTTTTTCTTTAATACAATTTAGCTGCCTTTAATTTCATAATCAATGTTCTTTTCCCAATTTGCGAAAATTAACTCCCACTCTGTGTAAACCAGAGAGTGCCCATGATAAAGCTTCAAAAGTCTCATTAACTCTATTAAGTTTGACGAAAAACAAACAAGATTGAAAATGTTCCTTTGTTCTGAATTCAAACCTCTATCAACAAATTACACAGCTTTCTCTTTAGAAGAACAGAGAAGAGCCCAGCAGTGCTCTTCAGCTCTCTCTCTCTCACTCTCCCTCTCTCCCCCCCACCTCTACCCCCAGAGCATGATGTAAGAGCTGCCCCTGGATACCACTGCTCCTCAAGAAATCCACCATATAATGCATGTCTCAAGTCCAGTCCCCGTTTAGACTCGACCACCGCCCCAGATGGTAGTTGCACTTCAGATTCTGGGACGGGCAGGCCCTTCAGTCCAAAGTTTAAAGTGTGGGTGATAGCAAGACACGTTGCGCAGTTTTTTGTTGGTTGTGGACAGCACAGTTGGAAAGTAGAGGTGGGTGGAACATGCAGAGTTTTACAAACTCAGCGAGATTCCTCGGAGTTCCACAAGTGGCAGAATTCCAGCCCTTCATGCTGCTCGTGCTGATTTTTAGCACCTGGGAGCTTCTCCCTGGCTGTAAAATCAGCACAAACGGCAACACACGGTGCGCCATAAGTGGCTATTTATTTCTGCTGCTCAAGCTTCAGCTTTTGCGGCACAAGTGGCGAGTGGTACGGCCTTCCGCGAACTGCGGCGACTGCCTGCATTGAGAAATCTTGCCAGGAGGCGGTCTAGCACTATTTTGTTTTTGTTCACGCTCGGCAAATTCATGTTGGAAAGCCGTGTGCTGGAAAAAGTCATGCCACGCAGGGGTTGGAGGAGTTTTTGCCAAACCCCGTGCGCCAAGTGGAGCATGGAGTGGGCAAAACTCCGCAGACTGCCATGGCAGAGTTGAGTTTAACGCCCACCCTTATTCGAAAGCTAGACTTAAAATAAAGGTATGCCTGCTTTTTATCTTGTCTTTCCAATTGCCGCTGTTTGAGCTTTAGGTTTTGATAGCTGTTACCAAGGACTCCTTTGATTTCATAGCCAATCAGATGCAATCTCATAAGAACCAAAGCCAGGACTGTAGATCCCATTTGGGTTCATAAACAACATGATTTAGATTTTACTTTTTACTTGCTGCAGGAATGAATTAACTTTCTGGCTACCTGACTATACGGGACTTCCTAGAATTGGGGAACCCTTCTAATTCTGCTCGTATTATGGAGCGTAAAAACGAATTGTACTAAGCAGACAAACTCGTCCTCTCTGATATTTTGTGCCATATTTCTAACCGTCCTAGTCTAATACTCCTACAATGGATTTATGATTTCGGGAACCTCCCATGAATACGCGATGATACCAAAGTGTTTTTTGCTTTTGAACTAAACAAAATACGCCTTTTTGTGCCTTGAAGAAGTTCCAGTGTGGAACGAAACGCGTTGGCTGGTCTTTTATCTCTTAACATTAGAAGAAAATAAAAAGGAAACATTAAGGACTTCTGTTTGACTTGGACTATCTATATCTAGTGCACCTTCCTCTTTGTTCTGTGCATCTTCAACTGAATCACAGTGGAGTGGTTCTGCGACACACTCCGGAAGATTTGTGCACAGGAATCTAATAACATTGTGTAGACCAAGGGATTTGAAGTGCTAAACCGGTAGTCAGTCGTAGTTGTTTGTGATAACAACATGATTTAGATTTTAGTTAAACCAGAATGCCCTTGCATTTAGTGAGGCCTGAAAGGGGTGGATGCTGCTACTGGGATGAATTTGAAGTCCTTTTCCTTCCTCGTTGATATCTGCCACCTTTGTTAAGGGATTTCTTTCTTGCTTCCAAGCACAGATACCAATCCTTTATAAATTATAGAGGCTCCTTTATTTATGTCTCAGCCTCCCCACCATTGAAAGTAATAAGTAGAATAAAAGTTGTGTTGCCCAGTGCCCACTCAAATCTACTACCTCCTCCATTCCATTCCAGCTAGCTCACAAATTACTAATTGGATCGCTGTACAGGCCACATTTCTCCTGCGATTTCTGCCTAACTGTCTATTTTTCGTGGTTTCCATTACTGGTCTTTCCTCTTCCTTCCCTTAGCCATGTGACTAGGCCTACTACAACCTGTCCACAGCCAAACCTAAACCAGGCCTAAGACCTGATTTTCTATTTAGAACTCATTTTATGTAACACTTAATTACTCCCTAGCCCAGGAATAAAATGTCTGTTGTACATTTCAGGAATTTGGGTTGCTGGATGTAGTGTGGGACTTAGTCTAGACTCTGGTGAAACTCGGAAGGGAGTAGCACAAGAGCATGGCCACTGGAATTTATGACATGCAATTAGTTGTCCCAAAAATCACATACTATCCTGCCAGGTTGGCTCCAAAAATGTTGCATGATATTTATAACAATAGTCAAATACATTGGTCAGCATAAATTTAATGTGCAATATTTTTCAGTGTCAATGTATATATATTTTTGCAACTGATTAATTAATTTTAATAAAACATAAAGAGAGTGGAGAAAGTGACTGTCACCCCATGAATAGCTCTCAACTTTTCATCCTTTGTAGAAAATAATCTACTTTTGATTATGGTGTGGGTCATGGAATAATTCATACCACAGTCCGCATTATGTGAATTATGTATGGGAAAATCACCCTCTGACAAAGAATCACAAAAAAGTCTATTGGCCCTAGGGGACCAGAGATGTTACTGTCTTCCTGCATAAACAAGTGTTTGCATCTAAGTGCTGCAATTCATGTTTTCCTTTTCCTTTTTTCTTTCCTTGAATCCTCCTGTTGCTCCTGCCAGAGACTGTACCCTGAATTTCCAGTGGGAGATTGCCTCTCAATTGCTACTCCAAACCATGGAATCTACTGTGATGGAGTACTGTCAGCTGTTGCTCCTTAGGAAGAAGAAGAGGAGGCTGCATCTGCTGCCTCTAGGCCCCAGCCAAAGGGAAGCCGGCAACCCCACAGCAGGCAGTCAAGGTCTCACGTTGTCACTCTCTGGCCGCAGATGCCATCCATCAAAGCAAAAAGAACAAATAATGGATGGAATGCTGAACAACGCAAACATTCCCACCAATCACAAAGATCTGGGTTCAATCCATTGTTTTTTTGCTCACTACGCTACCCCAGTTTGGACCCATCCATATGCAAATCAGTCTGGAGGCTGCTCCTCGTGCAACAGTCCATCGCGAAGTGCCAAGCCAGGTCCTCCCTGGACCAGAACAAGCATCCTAGGACCGGTTTTGGGATATCACCACTCATCAGCCAGGCTAGCTTGAATCCAGTAGCACAGTGAATACAGAATCCAAGTCTTGGTATTCCCTTCCCACTTAGGGCGACAAAAGCAAAAAGAACAAATGATGGATGGATTACCGAACAATGCAAACATTCACTCCCAGTCACAAAGATCTGGGATTAATCCATCGTTCTCCATTAAATGCCCGCAGAATAGGGATAGAAGGTGAACGCTAACTTTAAGAAAATCAGTGTAATATGTTAGGGAGGCAGTAAGCCACAGAGGCACATTTTTTTAAAGAAGGTTTTGGTCCTGTTGTGGGAGTAAAGGGTGGGAAGGACAGTTGGAGGTGGGGCTTTAGAGTTTACATAGATGAGTGACATGAGGTGAGGGTGTAACTTTCCTTTTTTTTAGTAAATGCATGTGTTTTTCTAATTCAGTGTGTCTTTTATTTTTTTAATTTAGTACTAGAGATTACTAGTTAGTGTAGTATCACTGTTAATTAATCAGGGAGGGGGTCCGCACGCCCTCTCCCCTTTAAGTTGGGGTTCCCAGGGCCAATTAAGGCCTGAGGTGGTGGTCTGCGGAGCCTCCCTCCCCTTTTCAGAGGAATTCAGCCACAGGGCAGGAGCCGCCCAACCCTTCCCGTTAACATATAGGGTTTGGCCCCAGGGGTGGGGGTCCTCTGAACCACTATTGGTTTGGGTAGCGGGGGCTGTGCGTCCCCTTCCCCTTAATTAAACAAAGGCTCAGGATGGAGTCCCCGGGGCCACGAACGACTTGAGGAGGCACCCCTGTATAATTAGACTTTGGCCCCGGGGATGGAGTCCAGAGGGCCGTTTTAGGCTCAGGGAGGGGAACTACACACCCCTCCCCTAATTTAAATCCTTCAGGCCACATCTATAATTTATAGATTATAGATGTGTCCCTGGGTCCTTTTCAATATGTGTAACAATGCTGTTTAGGCATTTGACACAGTTTTCCCGTATGACTATCAATATTCTAGTAGTATGGTAACTCCTGATGTTGATCCTGTGTTTCCTGCTACTGTATTGGATGGTCCGGATGGGGGTTATAGTGATTCTAGTGAGCAGTGGCATTATCTATTTTGACCAAGTAATAGTTAGGCCTGACCATTTGTCAAATCCAAAGACATCCCTGACGTTGGGATTTCAATTGCTATTTGGATCTTTGACTAAAAGGAAATAGTCATCTGTGTGAAATGACACCACTATTCTTCAAGACCCACATTTTGTGCCACAGTTATGGTGAAATTCTCTCAACAGACTAGTGAGGGGTTCTTTGGTAAGGGCAAGCAAAATTGATGACAAAGAGCAGCCATGCCTTGTTCTCCTTGACAGGTGCATTGGTTCAGAGAGATAGGTATTTACTTTGAATCAAGATCCCCAAGATGTGCTCAGTGGTTCAATCCAATTCACCACAGCCATACACAGACCCATCCTTTACAGCACCATCCTTAGAATATGCTACTCAATAGAGGTCTTTGTTGTGTCTAAAAAAGTAGCTGCTGTCTGGACGTTTGAGTCTGTGTGTTGTGTGATAGCAAATAGTGTCCACAGATTATCTGCCGTAGAGCTACCTGGAACAAAACCGAAGTTGGTCTCGCTCAACCAGTCCCTGCATCAGGGGGAGAATCTTATTACTAATATTTTTGCAAACTTTTTATTGTCTACAGTGATTAATAACAGAGTCCTGTAAGAATCACATTGTTAGGTCTTTTGCCAAATTTCAGCAAAGTTATCATGGTTATTTCCAGAAGCGAGGGCAGCAAAATCCAACTTACTCTTGCCTCTTCATGTACCAGCAGCAAGTGTGATACCAATTCCATAACGTATTGCTTATACAATTTTTCTGATAGTCCCTCACTGTCCAGCACCTTTCCATTACACATCTCTCTAGTTACATTTATAATTTCCTCCGGCATTAAGGGCGAGCATAGAACTTCCTGTTCCTCCACCTCTAGACATAATTTAAATATTTCTGTGTTTCAGTGCTGGTGTTATTGTTCTGCAAATAATAAAACTTTGCCTAAAATTTAGAAAGTTACTGTAAGATATTGTTGTAGATTCCTCATGCTTGATATCAAGCTCACAAAGGAATGTCTTCATTTCCCTAGATGAGAATTTGATATCATTGTTGGTGACTATGCAAGCTGGCACACCTTCGCAAGCGAATGAGTCTCTTAAGAAGTCGATAAGGACTTTTGTCGATACCCGTGAGACACACTTGTATTTGATCCAGTGAGATGTGAAATCCATGAGAACAATCAAAAATCTCTTTAGGACTCCTGATTGTCCCATGGGACAGATTATCTCCAATGCCAACTTAGTCCATGGAGTTTTTGGAACTGCTGTGGGATTGTCAGACAGATTACAAATATTCTCTGCAGGCAAACTTTTAACAACATCCGTTCCTGATACAGCATGAACCAACTCTGGCACCCCTCTTCTACAGGGGTTTTGGCACTATGTTTAGAAATGATATACACTCCTGTGGGAGGTACGTCGCAGGCAATGCTATTTACTCTTTGGCCTATTCTAGTGAATAACTCAGAACACTTGTATACATCCCTGCTGGTTTCATTCACCTCCTCAGCTATGAGAACTTGATCTTTACTGTTCGGATCAAGTACAATCCCCAGCTCTCTTTGATGATGCCAACCCAACAGATTTGACCCCTTGCTTACCATGTATACTTTGCCCCATGTGGATCTTCCTTTGAATTTAATACACACACTCATCATCCCTACTAAAGGAATGTTCTCATTGGCATACCCTACTGCTGATATGTCAGGTTCCAGCATTTTGAGACTAGATGTATCAAAAATGTCATTTATGAGATCAATATTAAATAAGGTAACCGGGGCACACGAATCGGCCAACACATCTATGGGCTTATTATTCACAAAGATGGTACATTTAGGATGTTCAATAGGCCTGTGGTCACTGAATTGCTCTTGAGAACTTGGGGAAGCTTGACAGTCCCTAGCTTTTACTTGGAAAACATACTTGGGGGCCAAGTCCCCTTCACTGTGTACTAATTTCACTCGATAGTTTTCACTGTTGTTGCACACTCTACCCAGGTGCCCTTTCTTGTTACATTTTACACACGTGACATTTCGGGCAGTACAACGTACATCATTAGCAAGGTGATTGCTGCTGCCACATCTATAGTATTTCAACCTTCCCTTTTCACTGACAGAATGGTTATCTTTGACATCTCCGGGTCTAATCTTGAATACCTCATTATCAAAGGAATTGGCCTGAGCATCACTGCTATTGCGAACATTGGCAACAAGCTCATTGGGAGTCTTCATCTCTTTGATACCCTTAGCAGTGTGTTCCACCGAGACTGCTATACTAACCGCTTCTTTTAAGGTGGGGTTTTTTGCCAGGAGTTTTTCTTGACTACGACTATTGTTTGTGCACCTGACAAGTTAGTCCCTGATGAGTGAATCGGTGAGTTCACCAAAGTCACATAGTTGTGTCAGGCCTCTAAGTGCTGCTATATAATTGATGACTGATTCCTGTTTACCTTGGATGCGGGTAAAGAACTTATGTCGCTCCAAAACTATGTTTACTCTGTCACCAAAATGTGTCTCTAACTTTAACAGTGTGACTTTAAACTCATCCGTATCATCCTCATCCTCTTCTAGTTCAGGTAAAGTGTCATAAATCTTCCTACCTTGTACGCCTAGGTTATGCAACAATATGTGTTGTTTGCGAACTGGTGAATACCTTTCGCCGCCTATGGCAATGAGGTATGAGGCGAATACATTTATCCATTCCTTCCAGTGAATTTCCGGCTCCCCGATTTCATTGAGGAACGGAGGAGGTTGGCTCATAGCTTGTCCAGCCATAGTGGGAGGAATGAGCTATCAGGCAAGCTGAACCGGAATATCCACTAGGCGGAAGGAGCTACCAATATTTAGTTATATCACAGCGGAGTGTATATCAGGGGTCTTAATATGTATCCGGGGTGTTTTTCTCCTTCCTTTTACTGCTGGGCGCTCCCAGCTTTCCAGGCCTAGGGGTTTCCATGTTACTGATACGTTTAATATTTGTTACTTCACTGGTTCCTTGTACCCCTCACCTTTTCCTCTCCCTCTCAGCCTTTTCCCTTGTTTTCCCTTTCCCTCCGTAGGGAGATGTGTTGTAATCTCTCTCTTTTTCCCCTGGTACTTTCCTCTGTGGTGTTCTTCACTTTTTTTCCCTAGTGGTAGCTTCCTCTCTCTCCCCCGCCCCCTCCTCCCTCTTGGAACGTTCCTCCAGAGTTCACCATGGAATGTTCGACAGGCTGTCAGTTGCGGAGAGTGGATGACAGAATAAAGACGCTTGAACTCACCTGCCTCAGATTTGGTCTTTATTATAACAGATATCTTTTGGGCTGTAAAGTCTTATATCCTTCTCTGACTTCATCTGAATTATATCTGATGCCGATCCTTGTGGGGGGATGTGGGAGGCCAGAGTGTGACCTGGCCATTCTCCCTCTCCATATATTCTTGCTAGTGGATATTTCCCTAAGATGTTTAATTCCTTGTATGCCCTCTTTGATGGAATGTATGTCTGAAAGTGTTTAGGAATCTTTTGAAGGAGGTGTATGCCTTCTCTAATGCTTTGATTTCAGACTCTAATGGTTTTATCATACAGCAGAATTATTTAAGTGTACCATGTCCTTTGGTTATGCACTCATCCCAAATCACTGAAAATGCTTCCCAAAGTACAGGATATGTGTCCATCTAACTTTTTTTGCTGTCCGAGTAAGACGTGATGGCTTGTCCTGTATCATCCCTAAATGCACTGCCAATCATATGGTAGACAGAAGCCTCCACATTCGGTGTGTAGAAACTTCAAATTTTAGTATCACTGAGGAGTGATCTGAGTATATTCTTAGATTCATGATGGTGGTCGTTCAACCCACAACATCCCTCGTGTCCAGCCAGATGTCAATTCTCGATGGTGAGTTTCGAACTATAGAGTAGTATGTAAATTCTCTTGCCAAAGAATTTCTGGGGCATCAGATATCTAATGATTCATATTTATCTAGAATATGTAGTAGTCTTTCTCTGAACTTTCTGTTCAGTGTGAACCAAGTGTTTGTGCTGTCCAGCTCCGTATGCAGCGTGAGGTTCTAATCCCCTCCCCAATTTAAAGTTTGCGGCTCGAGTTCAGCACAGCAGGCAATAATTGTGGATAAGAATTGCGATTAATCAAGGGTTAGCCGTATGCATTTATAAATGTGTAAGAAAATACCTATTTTTCCATGCTCACCCTCAATTATTTTTTGGACTAATGATGATGGCTTATTTGGCTCTGTGCACTAAGACTCTGCTAAACAGACAAAACATAATCTTCCTAACATCCTGTGAAACCTCCGACTTAGAAACCTTTTGGAAACCAAAGCCTCTGGAGGAACACAACAAACCTGACATTCATTCCAACAAAGGTGTATTGCTGATGTGCAAAAGATTGTTAGCTGCCACTATGAGCTTCTCTGCCGCAGCAAATCCCTTTTAGAGTGACACTGAGGAAAGGCTAGCTGGCCTTGTTGAGCATGGTTTAGATAAACCTTTCAACCTTGCCCTGCTTGAAAAACTTGAGCTCCAAAAAATTGACTAAGTCCAAAGATACACATCTTTACTAAAACTATCTGTCTGGGGAGGGACCTTCTCCCTCTTGGAGCTTTAATGTGACCTCCGACGGCTGTGTAGCCTCATGGAGTCCTTCCGGGTCACATCCTTCTGCCATGCCCACTGATGATTCTCAATTTCAGAGAGTGAGTCAGAAGGTAAAACTTCCGATCAGGATGAGCCTGGTTTCTGTATCCAACCCTTCTTACACAAAACCAATCCTGCCTGTAGCATAGACCCCTATGCACTAAGGTGTAAGGGTGCCTGTGTTGGCGCTAGGTAGCACACTGTGCATCAATGCAAGGAAGCAGTAGAAAGGTGCCAAATCTTTGTAAATATGGTCCATTCCTGAAGTCTCCCTTTCAAGCAACCTCACACAGCAAGTTGCCTTGCTTCACTGTGCTGCATGAAATTTTATTAAAACTGGCCATGTGTTCCACCCTCTCACTCCTGTATCCTGCTTACAAGCATTGTACTTTGATTTTCAGATTGGAACCCATCATCGAACTCTACGTGGACAGCAATAAAAGTGAGGAAAGGGGGCAAGACAAGTTGCTAAAAGGCAGAAATGGCCACTGGGTATGTTGATAGGCGTTAAATCAACATCTAATCATCAATCCTTCTCATCTTTCAAACTCAAAGCAGATTGTATCTCTCATGAGCCACTGCTGGGAAAACTCAAAGACATCAGCAGTGAAATAAAACCAGTGTTGGTGGCTGGAGTACCAAATCCCTGAGCGAGGAAAAGATCAGCCCCTTTGTCCATGATTAAGACTGACAATATTTTGGTAATACCATCTGACTCATGCGAGTGCCTACAACAAATGGATTCTTTGAACAAAAACTTTTCATTTTCCCAAAAAATACTTCATGAAAGATTTGACCCTGTGGATGGAGGATAGTGAGTGTAAGTACTATTTTCTATTATCTGGCCCAGTAGTTAACTTTGAAAGATTACAAGGTGATAGTTGGTTTAGAATGGCAGGTGTACAGTGTGTATACTGTTTCTTATACACTTTAAGTGTGAACACAAATCTCACACTGGATAACAAATCCCACATAAAAATAATTTGCATAAACTGTAACACAGTTTTCCTGGTAGACACAAGGGGAATGATTATGGGATATCTTGAAAGCGGGGGATATGGTGTGCCAAGAACTAGAAAGAATACTATGCTGTGTTAGAGTTATCAGTTATTGACGGTCACTCATTTGAGTACACCTACTATCTCTGAATGTAGTAACCATATAAGGATGATTTTGATTCAGCATCTCTAGGCAGATGACCAGACAACTGGGTTGATAGATATTAAAATGATGCCTGTTGACCCATATATTCTATGCTTAAAATAGTAACGATTATAGTCCGTAGTATAAAGGAGGTGGGGTCATGATACTTATATGAATAAACCTCCTAGGTATGAAGTGCATACATTAATATTTTTCAGGAAATAAGCAGTTCTAAAGCAATAAGATGTAATATGAAAGAGCAGGCATAGGAGAGAGAGTACAAGTGTGCTTACTAACTGATGGTGGAAAAGGGTGCTTGCTACATCCTCATAAATGACTTTGAATTAATTATTACTCCAGATCTTCACTTCCCAATGTACCTGAAGCACAGCCAGCATTTTATGAGAAGCAAGATCTGTGAAAAATATCGTAATAACTATATATGAAATCATAGCACGGACACAGTCCAGTCTACTCAGTAAGATTCAGAACATAGTAACAGCACACCAGGTGCCAATCAATGGCCCACAGGTCTGACTCACACAGTTTCCCTTGTAGACTTGCTTGAAACTCATGTCCCTGCAAGTTAATCAGGGACTTCTATCATTCTAAATGTCACTGGACACCAGGAGAACAGGTGATTTCCATACATATTGAAAATGATTGCACCTAGAGATTAAAACAAGGACGTAAATATGTGTTTGAGGACTCTGCATTTGCATTTAAGCATTTGATGCATCTGTGGTGCCTGAAAAAAGGTAGAAATTCCTTACAACATGATGACACACACCCTCCCCTAAATGCATTTCTACACTGCATATGTGAGTGTATATTTATTCGCATATAAATGGTATGCTAATATGACTGCGTGCCTGTTGAAGGTCTCTGCCAGTGACGTGACTAATTAATTCAGTGCGTTTATGATTTATACTTAAGAGTACAGGTGCTTTTTCTGCAAGTGTATATATGCAAACACACCCTTGTAGTTCTATGGATGGGATAGGTGTGTGTTTTCTCTTTGTTTAGCTGGGTCTGATGACTTAGTGGACTAATTGCGCCCACTATAGGGGAGTGTGTTTGACCTCACGATCATAGGTTGAAATCTTGGTGAGTTCACCCAGCCTTTCATTCTTTTGAGGTTGATAAAATTAGTACCATTGATTTGGGTAACAATAAACAGCTGTTTTTCAGCACCAAGATGCCTGCGGGTGAACGCGCGCTTTACACATACACATGTTTTGTTTGTGCATGCATTCTCATATAGACATACATGACTAACAAGGAGAAAAAGTGGATTGTAAGTTTAAAAGACAATGGTGTACTTATGAGATGTCTGCCCTAAATGATCTGTGTTTGAAACAGTTTGTCTTTTATGTATATGACATCCCCGCAAAGGAGATCCTCCACAGAGTCCTCTGGGTAGCAGACCCTCAACATGCAGCGCTGTGGTCATGAACACGAAGGATTGGACGGAGGACATAGTTTGTGGCCAGACCCTGCCATCAAATTCCCACATGGCCAACAGTCATGCAAAGTTGATATTGACTACAGTGCCTGTCTTACAGCCAGGCCCTGTACTCAACTTTCTGCATGGCCAATGAGTGGGGCACACAGCCTGTTATCAAGGGAAAAGGGCATTGGCACAGGGCCTTCCACCCAAATTTAAATTTAAATTGTGGTCAGGTTTACAGACACTTCAGGTGACTTCCATATTGAGTCTGCGAACCTGTAACTGAGGTCTGCCAATTTGAAGTCATCACAAAATGTTGTGGCTCCCTTCATATTGCTAATGCATGGCCACAGTTTAGTAAAATATTCCTTACAGTATTTTTATTAATCACTCAAGGGTATCTTTTTAGATCCACAAATCACAAATGACAGGTTTACAAACCCAGCAGGGTGACTGGTAGTGCTGTCCACAAATAATGACATAGGGCCCAGTGACACTGCCAGTAAATTGTTATTTAGAAAACAAGGAATTGAAGGCACAGAGGGGACTCTCTGTGGCCCACCCAAATCACTTCCGTATTAGAGAATGCTATCACAGCCTCATTATATGTGTTGTACATGTGTTTTAATTTTTTTTCATGACCAGGGCTTGCCAATCCATAGCATCTAATAGCAGTCACATCAAAAGTTTTCAACATGGCAACCCATTCAGACCATGGAGATAAAATTGGTTCCAACCCAATGCCTCTCAACAATCTACCCTCGCTCTTTGGCTGTGCACTCCATACTCTGAACACAGGATCTGGCTGCGAATCCCTATGCCATACACCTACTATACCAGTAAAACCACCTGTGAAAGGCATTTAACTTTACCCAGCTGGGTCTTAGCACAGTGCGGGTCCTGTAGCCAGACCCTGCCCCAGGCCACCTGACCAGACCTGCAAGGCCTTTTGTTACAGCAGATCTATTTACCTACATTTGATTTGAGATGTTGCAACTATGTTAGAAATAATGCCATAGAACATGTCATGAGTGATGGCATATGTGAGGTAATTAACAATGCATGGCAAGGGATTGAAGGGTAACTACTTTAGGGCACAAGTTATAGTTGCATAAGATAACTGTAACTGATGAGTTTCAGTGGTTTTGTTCATTTAAAATTGTAAATTTAAATGACATTTTCTAAGGTTTAGTCAATGTAAAGGAAGATATTTTTACTATTCCTAGCTATAAAATCTCTTTAACCTTTGTTTTTTTAGTGAATTTCTATTTTTTTTAACCTAAAGTAACATGTCCAATGTTGTGTGTGGCATTGAGTTGGGTGCCAACTCCTCCGGTGCAACTTCACCGCTACCCATGGCTCACTATGTCAAGTAACAGAAAGTCACACCTAATAACCCATACTGAGGCCAATACAAAGGCAAAACTGAAAATGATTTCATAAACACATTTTATTAGATCACAAGAGAAAAAAATATACCAAGATTATTTTCACGCACGTTATCAATTCTTCTTCTTATGTAAACATTAAACTAATTCATCAATATTCAATGCTACAACTAAGACACATACACCCATCATTTCACAAAAATCAACCGGCAACCCCCACCCTCCATTCTGGCACCAGAACAGGATCTGACAAATGGGAAAAACTAAACGGGAGGCACAAAAAAAGTGCAAATTGGAGTTATAATCCTGAAACAATGTTTAGTAAATAATGTGTATTGATGAAAAGACTAATAAAATATATATTAAGGAATTGGAAAACTGTGGGGAGTAGAAAAATATTGTTTGTGTCTACTTTATTGTTTAGACCCTGAAAATATTATGTTGATTTTTATTGGAATGAATTTGAGTGGCTGAGGATGTTTACGGCTGAATGATTGTGTTTTTTAACCCCTTGAGTGCCCGCCCCTTTCACCCGCCCTGTGCCGGCCGTTGCATTAGCGGGCGGGGTTTATGACGAGCTGGTCTCGTCATGGGCACAGCGCAACCGCGGCCCATGACGAGACCAGCTCGTCATGGGCACTCAAGAGGTTAAGGTTATATATTAAGGGAAGGAAGGTTTTGGCAGGTGATCGTTATGAAATGATGGGGAGGATACATGGTGCTGTAAAGAAATACAGTTTTTGGCTCAGGGGGAGGGAGGAGTCTAGAAGGGCAGGGTATCCCTACACCTGCCCCCTATATTTTTTTCTCTCCTTTTTGCAGGGCAGATGACTGAGTCCTACATTTTCTGTCTTCATATCTTTGTTCACATGGTGACAGCCAATTAGATCTTATCTTTTGATCTGTCTGTATCATCTGCGGTGTGAAATATACATAAATGCTTATATATGTATAAATATACCCTCATTTCTAAAAAACTACTGATTGCATTAACACCAAATCACCAAGTCTCTGAAACATTTACAAAACACTTTTACTCACTGGATGATGTAATCATTGGTGTCATCAATAATGTCATTTGAGATGTCATCAGTGATGTCTTTAGTGATGTCACTGACCATATCATGAGTGATGTAAAATGTGAGGTCATAAGCAGTGCATTGCGGGGGCATAACATATAGTTAGCTCAGGTAACTATAACTGCTGAATTTCACTGGCCTTGTACAAGTTAAATCTAAGCCCAACTATAATGTTCCTGTAAGGTTTTTTTTAGTTCTATTTCCTAAGCATAATGCCCCTATGACCTTTGTTTTCTTCAGTGAATGGGTACTTTAAAAAAACTCTATTTCCTAACTATAACATCCCTGTAATCTTTGTTTTTATATTTTATTTCCTAACTGTAAATTTTGAGAGTGAGTGTGTGAGTGAGTGCATGAGTGTCTCAGTGGATGTGTGAGTGACTGTATGAGTGTCTCAATAGGTGTGTGAGTGGAACTGGGAGTGGCTGCATTCTCACTGGATGTGTGAGTGTGTGCATGAGTGTCTGAGTGGGTGTCTGAGTGGGTGCATGAGTGTCTGAGTGAATGTCTGAGTGGGTATGTGAGTGGGTGTGAGTGTCTGAGTGGGTTCGCGACTGCCTTCAGAAGTGTGTGAGCCAGTCTATGAGTGAGTGCATGAGTGTCTGAGTGGGTTTGTAAGTGGGTGCATGAGTCTCTAAGTGAGTATATGAGTGGGTGTGTAAATCTGTTAGTGAGTACATGAGTGGGTGTGTAAGACTATGAGTGGGTCTGTGAGAGAGTACATGAGTCTCTGAGTAGGTCTATGAGTGAGTGAATGAGTGTCTGAGTGAGTCTGTGAGTGAGTGAATGAGTCACTGAGTGGCTGCATGAGTCTCTAAGTGGGTATGTGAGTGGGTGCATGAGTCTCTGAGTGAGTCTGTGAGTGGGTGCCTGGGTGCTAAGTTGGTCTGTGAGTGGGTGCATGAGTGTATGAGTGGGTCTGTGATTGGGTGCAAGAGCCTCTGAGTGGGTTACAGAATTATTCTGCCCTGGGGAAGTGGTGGTCCCCGGGGCTTGTAATACGGGGTCCACATGTCCCCTCTCCATGATTAAAATAACACCCTGGAGAGGTTGTTGTCCTCACGGCTTCGTGCAAGCCCATGAAAATAATGCCTCAAGGAGGTGGTGGTCCCCAGGGCTCCTCAAGGAGGTGGTGGTCCCCAGGGCTCCAAGATCCTTAGGTAAATGATGTGTGATGAGGTGATGTCATGAGTGATGTCATTTGAGATTTCATCAGTGATGTCATGAGTGATGTCACTGACCATGTCATGAGTGATGTAATATGTGACGTCATCAGCAGTGCATTGCAGGCACGTGAGTTATAGTTAGCTCAACTAACTATAACAGGCAAATTTCTCTGGTTTTATATGAGTCAAATGTCCAACTAACTATAACGTCCCTGAAACCTATGTTTTTTTCAGTGAATTTCTAAGGTTTTTTAAATGCTTATTCCTAACTATAACATCTGTAAAACCTATAGTTTTTTCAGTGAATTTCGAAGGTTTTTTAAATGTTAATTTTATATTTTAATATTTATAAAACCTATATTTTTTCAAATTGTTTTTTAATATTTTGCAACTCTATCATCCTTTTTTTTAACTTTACAAATTATGTAATCTTTTATATCTCCCCCACAAAATATGTATATTTTTTTTTTTGGGAGAAAACTACAGTCCCGTCCCGGTAGTCTACCAAGCTTGATCAACACGCGAATCCTATCCACCACATTTAAATGATGTGCATTTCGTATCCGACGGGTTTGTGGCACCACGTCCTGCGTAACAACATGTACATATGAGGTCGCGCCAGCTGCTACTTTGGTATGCGACAGGTATGCACTACCAAGCCGCATGTTACGTCATGTACGTATAGAGTTGCGCCCGCTGCGTGTTGCGTATGCGACGAGTGCACGCTGCCACGCCCTGTGCTACGTCATAGACGTACGATGTCGCGCCGCATACGCCAATCCCTCATTTTGTTTTGTCTCAAAACTATATCTAAAAACTTTAAAGTGTATATGAGAGCAAGCGATAATTAAAAATATTTTAAACAGTTATATATTTCTAACTCTAATAAACATATTATAATAAATATATTTTCTCAAAATCATATCGGGTGCGGTCTCATTGCGCACTGGCTGCACAATTGCCATGTAACCATAAAAAAAAGCATTTAATTAGTTCATAACATTTCCCATTGTAACAGTTTGAAAACGCCACCCATTTTAGTCAATAAATGTACTGCATTTCATGAGACACACCTCTTCTGCTTAGAGAGCTTTGTTCAAAACATTTTGCAATATACACATATCTTACATTACACACAACATGCAAACATCATTTTCATCAATATTCATGCTCTGTAAAGTAGCCTTCCACCTATGATACCCATACACCTACAAGTTACATTACCGAAATGTACTCCAATACCACAGGTAACATGGTTCTATACGCTGTCCACATCACAACGTAATATAGTACGGCCCACAGACAGTATCATGCATAGATAATGAACATACGGACACAGATAGATAGTGGAAGTGGATACGGGCACGTACGCTCGACTCCTTTTTATTACCATGGTGACATATCCAGTGACGTCTGTGCTGGATGTGTGTGCAGTAAGTCTAAACCAGCCTTCAGACAATGGTTGCTGCTAGCATCAACTACAACAGTAATAATTGGATCACACACAGGGATTCAATATTAAAAGAATCAATAATTTATGCTGCAGTAAGGTAGGGACAGTAGATGTGAAATAATACAGAAATAATTCCATTGTAAAAGGACAACAACTTGTGGTATACTGACACACAATCAATAGATCTGAAATAATACACAAAAAGATTATATAATCAACGCTCCATCAGTTCTAGTGCACTCACATAACCACAACAAAAGCATTCAGCATGTGCACAGCCACCGATTATGCGTGCTGTAGACAGCCCGTACTAGGAGCAATATCTGTTGCCATCAACACTGCATCATCTGCAATACTGACTCAATCTGAATTATGAACACTGCTGTCTGCAGTGTAGGCCATAGAGAGCAGTCACAAAGGACCCACAGATACGTAAAGTGACTTCACCTACCCCGTTTGTCGTCATCGAAGCAACAAAAAAGAGTGTGCAAAGCCTGCAATGATGCATATGCATGGTGCAGATAGTACACACTGGAGCAATGTCTTTTCCTACAGGACTACCTCATCTACAATAGTGACTCAATCTCGATTGTGAACACTGCTGTCTGCAGTGTAGGCCAGAGTGAGCGGTCAGCAAGGGCCCACAGACACGTGGCATTGACTTGGGCTCTACGGTTTGCAATACATGAAGCAAAAAAAACATGTGCAGAGCCCGCAATGATCTGCATGAGTACTGCAGACAGAGCACACTGGAGCAATGTCTTTTCCTACAGGACTGCATCATCTACAATACCAACTCAATGTCAAATGTGAACACTGAAGTCTGCAGTATAGGCCAGAGAGAGCATTCAGCAAGGACCCACAGTCACGTAGCATTGACTTGAGCTCTACAGTTTGCAATACACGAAGCAAAGAAAACGTGTGCGGAGCCTGCAATGATGCATATGAATGGTGCAGACAGAGCACACTATAGCAATCTCTTCTCTTACAGGACTGCATCATGTACAATAGCAACTCGATCTGAATTGTGAACACTACTGTCTGCATTGTTAATTAAAAGCAGTACTCACACACACAACCATCAATACTTGTTCTCACTCCTTCTTTACAAAATAAAACAACATAAATTACAGAGAACTCTACAATGAATAAATCAAAACAATTCGAATTGGGATTTCATCTCTCCACAGTCTACACTATTCACTGTTCCTTTGGACTTCCAAGATAAATTTGGTCATTTCACTAAACCTATAACTGATATAAAAAAACTTCTTGAAGCAAGTATGCTAAAACATTATTGTGTATGTTTCAATAGACGTTCTAATTACTTAACTACTGGATTCTGTAATTAAACAATCACCACGCAATCTAAATTGTGAACCCTGCGAACTGCAGTCCACACCAAATCCAGTGGTCATTCACAACTCACAGCCACATACCGTTGGATTCGGAAGCACGGAGTTGGTTGCAGCTGATTAGAGGGGGTACACAAAAATCATCACAGACTTTAACTTATGACATCCTCAATCATAGAATCAAGACCCAATTTCACTGTTTGGACCTGCTCTACCATGGTGTATTCCAGCAATACCAGTCAACTAAGCCCAATAACCATGTGCAGCACTTAACTACAGAAGCACAGAATCTGATGCACCTCAACAGACGGAGTTGTGTGAAAAACCAGCAACAGGTAATATCAGACATCATCCATTGTGTGATCAAGACACCATTCCACTGTTGGTACCTAGAGTTGACTGCGCCTCATCAGAAGTTATACACAAAAATCATCACACACTTTAACTTCTGACATCCTCAATCATAGAATTAAGACCTCGTTTCACTGTTCGAACATGCTGTACCGCTGTGTATTTCAGCAACTGCAATAAACCATGCCTAATAATCATGTGCAGCAGTTAACTACAGAAGCACAGAGTCTAATCCACCTCAACGGAAGGAGTTCTGTAAAAATTAAGCAGAATGTAATATCGGACATCTTCCATTGTGGAATCAAGACAACATTCTACTGTTGCAACCTAGAGTTGGTTCCACCAGGTCAAAGGGAGTACCTTCATCTCCACTCTCATCTGCAGTTCTAACATAATCCATTATGGCATCAAGACACCGTTCCACTGTTGGGACCCAGAGTTGGTTGCAGCTGGTCAAAGGGAGTACCTCCATCTCCACTCGCAGATGCAGTTCTAACATCGCCCATTGGGGGATCAAGACACCATTCCACTGTTCGGACCTAGAATTGGTTGCACCAGATCGGAGGGGGTATCTTCATCTCCACTCTCAGATGCAGTTCTAACATTGTCCATTGTGATATCAAGACACCGTTCCACTGTTCGGACCTGCTGTATGGAAGCACAGAGTCTGATGCACCTCAACGGAGGGAGTTCCCTGAAAACTCAGTAGCAAGTAATATCGGACATCGTCCATTCTGGGATCAAGAAACCGTTCCATTTTTCGGACCCAGAGTTGATTGCACCTGATCAGAGGGGGTACACCGAAATCTTCACAGACTTTAACTTCTGACATCCTCAATCATAGAATCAAGACCCCATTTCATTGTTCGGACCTGCTGAACCGCGGTGTACTCCACCGACTGCAGTCAACAAAGCCCAATAATCCTGTACAGCAGTTAGCTACGGAAGCACAGAGTGTGATGCACCTCAACGGAGGGAGTTCTCTGAAAACTCAGCAGCAGGTAATATCGGACATCATCCATTATGGGATCAAGACACCGTTCCACTGTTGGGACCTACAGTTGCTTGCAGCTGGTCGAAGGGAGTACATTCATCTCCACTCTCAGATACAGTTCTAACATCGTCCACTACGGTATCAAAACACCATTCCACTGTCGGTACCTGTCGGACTACTGTGTTACTATTATACAGAGCACTCCACGCTCCTGGGCCTCAGGCTGGGCTCTGTGTGCCTGTGTCGTGGTAGCCAGCGTTAATCTCAGGAGCCTTCCGAGCTCGCAGACCTTGGCCCAGGACCTTCCGCCAGCACGTGGTCGGCCCTCTTTCACATACAGCGGTGTCGAAAGGGGAACTGTGGGGCATATATGCGTCACAGCGGCCATGACGGTTTCTGAGTACCAGCAGGCTGACAGCAACATTCATGCACCCACCTTCACTCACAGCATCAGCCTCATGGCGGTGTAAGCTGCGCAGACCTGGCAGACGCGTTCGCCAATCCGGAAGAGAACCACACCCAAAGAAACGTGCCTTTAATTCATACCCCAATGCTAGCCTTGCGTACGGCGAGCCAGCCCACTTTCCTAAACATTTGGGGGGGGGAGGAGGCACGTACACGCTACCATTCTGTAATCTTCCCTACTGACTGTACTATCATGGTTGAGTCCACTGTCCACTTCACTCAATAGACCATCAGTGTATGTTGACATGTACATGTCTGTGCTCTGCATACTCAAGTCTGTCCGGCACATCCCCTCAAGAGTTTGCATTGTATACTTTTATAATCGAGAATTACTTTCCAACTTCGCACATACTTTGCTCCCATCTCTCCCCGCATTCTGCATTGTGTGGCAGAGGTGCAATGCCATGTTTTCTTTGTGTACATGGCTAGCCATGGTTCCCACAGTACGTAGTGTTGTTGTGTCTGCTAGGTGTACATGTTGTTTGTCATGTTGTATGTGATTATATGAAGTAGCGCGTTTATTCACGAGCAGTGGTTTCTCCCATTTACATATCGCTGTTTTAAAGAGCATACAGAAGTTTTTCTCACAGGTGAAAAGTGCGACCACAATAGCAGTCATTCATTACTATCCAAGAATTTCCAACTACACAACGCTTCTAAGCTTACAGCCCCCAATCTTGCGTCCTTTCTTAAAAGAATGCCAACTCCCACAATCAGACCAACATTCACACAGCTTTCTAACGGCAGTTATCTGCTTCTCCATAACATGCACTCCTACAGAATGTGAGCTGGCATACCGAATGTCCTTACTGTTTCAAACCGAGTAACTTCCTGTGGCAATGTCTATTCCCACCCACACAAACTAACTCCCAAACTTCAACTTGGCCTTCAATCCCTACTTTGAAAATAGATTTCATTAAACAAACCAAACTGAAAGCGCTTTTGTTCACAACAGAACTGTCCCTCACTTCTGCAAAAGAAATGTATCGACTGCAGATACCATGAACTTCAAGTAAAATACACTCCCTATTAAATACGAACCTCCCATTACACTTTGTGACTTGTTACACAAATTTCAACACATGTCACACTCAAGGTCTGGCACACTTTTTTAACACGGTCTCCTACAGCCTTCTAACACTCTTTCAAACTGCTCTTCTTTTAATACCAGACTACATTCAGACATTCTTTCGATCATCTCTGGAATAACAGGAACAGTGCCCATAATTCTCATCCTCTTTGCGGCCATCCTACTACTAACTCTACTTCTAGAAATGGCTACGCTCTCTATAGTAACAACTATGTCCAACAGAATACGCCTCTACGCCAAGCTACATCAATACTGTAAAAAAACGGAAAAACTTTTCGGCTGCCTGCCTCTATCTATTATCGGAGCTAGCTACAACATAACATTTATCTACACTTATGCAATATGCGTACAACCATCGTTTGATTGCAAAACTTACCCATTCGACTGGCGAATGGATGTATGCCTTGCCAACATCTCAACAATCGCTCCAGATATCCAGCAGGTAATGGAGAATCTTGAAAACCATGAACGTGATTGTTCTGGCAGCGGAGCAATGGCGAAAGCAATGCAAAAAGGAATCGCAGCGCAATGGGATTTCTGCGCAGCCGCGAAAGATCTACTGCAACGTGCGACCTTTCACAACATCGCAGATTGTCTGCTCATTCAAATTACCGCTCCAACATTCGAGGAACATTACTGTCCCTTCGAGGATATGAATTGGATGGCTTCGCTTTTCTCACACGATAGCAACAATAGCCTCTTGAAACTTCTGGACTGGAATCTCCAAGACTTGTAAGAAACTCACATTATTCTTGAATGGATTTTTTTCCCATCTTTTTTTACTTTTTCCTTTACATTTTTTATAATACATTTCAATCCTACTACTTTGATATAATAACTTTCTAAGTATACTCAGACATTTGAACTCTATCCTCATTATTCCCCCTTACGTCTCCAGTCTAACCAGGAATCGGTAATGTATGACCTATGCAAATACGCTATTTACTTCCAAAATTAACCTAAACCCGACACCCATTTAGAAACCACGTATATTCTTTGTGCACACACCTCTCTGCCTGCCTGTTATTCACAAAGCCCTTTCACACAATTTTACTCAAAGTCAGCCTCTGCTAAGAACCACACGACAAAAATGTAAAAAGACAACTTTGTTTAGGAACTGGTTGGCACAGTGTGGTAATCGTAAACTACCTTTATTTTCATTATACAATGTATTTATTCATGTCTAATAGCTATTCTGTAGGTCACATAGACCTGTAACATATAATGTGCAATTCACTGATGCAGGAGCTTCGATTTGACTACAGCAGAAGCAATTGGAGTGTGTCTAAGCTCGATGCCTTAGATCTCTACATAAGAATGTTTTTTTGAAACAGCTGAAGACAATAATGTACGGTTTGACTACAAAGGTACCGAAAGTGCTTCTCAGAAGAAAAATGTTTGTATTCATCCTCAAAGTTCCAATGTGGGTAGAACTAGTACCAATTCTGACACGCACCACATTGAATCTACTGTACAACAGATTGCTAACTATTCTACTGTTGTTAATTTTCGGTTACAAAAAAGCACTGCCAAGGTACATAAAAAAATTGATGACTACATTTTGCAATTTCTTTTTTATTTATTTCTTTTCTTAAACGATACATGTACTAATCGTATCCTACCTTTATTTTCTTTATAGAATGTAGAGTCATTCAAGTGTAATAGCTATTGTTTATTTCACATGCAACTGTAACATGAAATATACAATTCACCGATACCGGAGCTTACGTTTGAATACAGCAGAAGTGGTTCAACTTTGCATCAGCTGGATACCCTAGCTCTTGCACCAGTGGGTCCAATTATGGCACTGAAATAAAGACACTTTCTATATAATTTTTAAACTCCATCCCTTTATTACACACAAACACTTTCTTAGACACAACTCATTTTACCATTTTCCTTCTCTGGCATTGCAACATTCTGCATTATATTCTTCACGATCATTCCTTTATTCCTGCTTCCTAAAACACTATATTCCACACTTCAGACCAATAGGGATGAGCAGTTCGTTTCACACTCCCTGCATAGAATAAACGCACACTAACACTACTTACATAGGTATGCTACAGCGGTCAGTATCCTACAGCGCCCACAGCACATCACTTCACAGCAATAAACTCACAACTTACACTCACAGTTTCATTCCCGAGTCTTCATACCAATACCACTAAGTACTTTGCTTCCCACTCCCGCTATACTCTAAACGCATACTAACACCACCTGCACAAATATGCTACAGCGCCCACTATGCTACAGCGCCCAGAGCACATCACTTTACAGCATTCAGCTCACAGTTTAGATGCACGGTTTCATCCCAGACTGTACCGGCACCTCACCTCAGCACCATCTCACAGTGGGCAAAACAGCACTTTCACACCAGTAGGGATAAATAATTCGCTTCACACTCCCTCTATAGCACACCCTACCCACCCTACAAACCTCGCAAAGCTCCTACCCTCCTCTTTCCCACTTTTTTCTCCCTTTTTTCCCCTTACTCACTTCAACGTAATCACAAAATGGCGGCCAACACTTCCTAGTTGCTACCGCTCGCACCGCTCGCAGCCAATCACCAGCAAGCTTGTGCTCGTAACGCCTCAGCCAATCAGGTGGCAGAATTCCCAAATATCGATATCTGTAAATTTTGCTATTTCTCAAAAGCTACTGAACGGATTTACACCAAATAAACAAAAGCGTGCTTTCTAGACCAAGACCCTTCTCCCTTCCAAATTTGGGGTAATTCCGTTAACCCGTTCGACCTGTAGCCTTGTCTAAAGTTTCCTATGGAAATTAACATTGAAAAAACACGTTTTGGGACCCCCCCTTTTTTCTCGGTCCCCCCTTCACGAATCACCTCCAATCGTTCAACATAGGAGCTGATCTCAGCAAAGAATTAGTTTTGAAAATTTCGCGAAGATTCGTCAATCGGCGCCAAAGTTATTGGGAATAAAATGTTGCCATTTTCCTACAGTAATAGGTCCTAATTACAACTACCTACTGGCGACTGGCAGTAGGTAATATATATATATATATATATATATATATTCCCAAAAGATGCCCTGCAACAGAGACGCACTCCTCCAGCCGATGAGTTTCACAACTATTTATTTGCATGGAACAGATTAGCATCTCTGCCTTGGTCCAAGAAATAAACTTTAAACACGCACCACCACTGGAGGTGAAAAATCATTGGAACATTAACTACAAGTTCCGTCATGCACTGCAATTAAGTCTATTAAGAGGGGCACACCGGAAGCCTCAATTAAGACATGAAGGGAACTGTGGGCAATCTAAGAACTGCTGTGTGTTTGAATCTTGCCTCTGAAGAAAGAGCGTGAACGCTCTGAAACGCGTAAGGTAAAATGGATTTTAAACAAGGCAGAGATGCTAATCTGTTCCATGCAAATAAATAGTTGTGAAACTCATCGGCTGGAGGAGTGCGTCTCTGTTGCAGGACATCTTTTGGGAAGATTTTACACGGCAGGTCCAGCCGTGAGAGGTCGCACCACCCATCAATGTTAAGGGATCGTCAGCCATGAATCATTCGTGGTGGAAAAGACGGCGCAGCTGATTTAAAGATTACGGAACAGGCTCCCATCTCTGTGACCCACTGGAGGGTAAGAATTGGTCCAAGAAATAAACTTTAAACACGCACCACCACTGGAGGTGAAAAATCATTGGAACATTAACTACAAGTTCCGTCATGCACTGCAATTAAGTCTATTAAGAGGGGCACACCGGAAGCCTCAATTAAGACATGAAGGGAACTGTGGGCAATCTAAGAACTGCTGTGTGTTTGAATCTTGCCTCTGAAGAAAGAGCGTGAACGCTCTGAAACGCGTAAGGTAAAATGGATTTTAAACAAGGCAGAGATGCTAATCTGTTCCATGCAAATAAATAGTTGTGAAACTCATCGGCTGGAGGAGTGCGTCTCTGTTGCAGGGCATCTTTTGGGAATATATATATATATATATATATATATATATATATATATATTTACCTACTGGCGGTCGCCAGTAGGTAGTTATAGTTAGGACCACGTTTCCATAGGAAATCCTCAACATTCTATTTTGAATAACTTTGGCGCCGGTCGACGAATCCTCGCAAATTTTTCAAAATAGGTGGGGCGCTACGCTCCGCTCCTACCCTGAAAGTCTCGGGGGGATTCGTCAAGCGGGGGCTGAGATAAAAGGGGGGTCCCAAAACGCGTTTTTCCCATGCATTTTTCCATAGGACCTTTAGACAGGGCAACAGCCCGAACGGCTGAACAGAATTACTAGAAATTTGGCAGAGAGGTAGTCCTCAGGTCAAGGAAGTGCCTTTTGTAGGTTTGGTGTAAATCTGTTCAGTAGATTCTGAGAAAATAGCCTTTAAATCAATATATATATCTGAGCCAGCTTACGGTGCGCTTACGGTACGCTTACCGTACGCGTACGGTGGCGTGCGCGAGCGCGATTCTGATTGGCTCTTAGATCTTAGTAAACGTTCGAATCGGCCGAAACCAGGAAGCGGCGGCCGCCATTTTCTCTCTCGCACTGAGAGTTAGGTTTTAAAATAAAGGCAAAAAACATGTAAAGGGGCTGTTTAGACAGCTCCCACACACATAGCCATGTTGAGGGAGTCCCCAAAGATCCCCCAAGGCCAAAAATGCAATTTTTATTTTTTCTCTAATTTCGCCGATTACGCTTACCGTACGCGTACGGTAAAAAATTATAAAAAAAAAAAACTATCCACACTCTCCCCACCCCGTGTGCAATTGGTGGCCGCAGGCCACCAATTCTGCATGGCTTATAACATGTGTGATAAACTATAATATTTTAAACAAAAATAATAAAAGAAAAAATTATCCACACTCTCTCCACCCCGTGTGCAAATGGTGCCCGAAGGGCACCATTTGTGCATGGCTTATAAAAATTACGAAAAATTAAAATATTACCTTTCAAAACGAAGTGCATCATATGTCCTCCATGTGTGCACGGTGCGCGAAGCGCATCGTGCGTACATGGCCCATCTAGCGTAACGTGGGCACGCGGTGCGCGTAGCGCACCGCGTGCCCACCGTGCGTGCACGGCACTAACTGCGTAAAGTGGGCGCGCGGTGCGCGAAGCGCACCGCGTGCTTACTGTGCGCGCACGGTGCGCGAAGCGCACCGTGCGCGCACGGAACAAACTGCGTTAAGTGGGCGCGCACGCCACGAATGGCGTAAAGTAACTTAGCATTTAAAAAACCGTACAAATTCACTGAAAAAACCATAGGTTTCACACACGTTATAGTTAGGAATTAGCATTTAAAAAACCTTGCAAATTCACTGAAAAAACCATAGGTTTCACACGTTATAGTTAGCGGAAATTTTACTGATAAAAAACCAGTGAAATTCCCCCGTTATAGTTAGTGCAGGCAACTATAACTCACGCGACCGCAATCTTCTGCTGATGACATATGTGTCTTTATGAAAAAAAAATATTTGTAATATATGTATAGCTAATAATGTATGGAAGAAGACATGGGCAAATAAGTGTCTAAATACAGTATTAGCATCAGCAGAGGATTGCGGTCGCGTGAGTTATAGTTGCCTGCACTAACTATAACGGGGGAATTTCACTGGTTTTTTATCAGTAAAATTTCCGCTAACTATAACGTGTGAAACCTATGGTTTTTTCAGTGAATTTGCAAGGTTTTTTAAATGCTAATTCCTAACTATAACGTGTGTGAAACCTATGGTTTTTTCAGTGAATATATATATATATATATATATATATATATATATATATATATATATATATATATATATATATATATATATATGCTTGAAAAAAGAGTTTCCCCTTGGGTGGAGGCACATATCAATAGTTGCTGGAATCCCACACTCGCGATCACATTCCAAATTCGCCGCCGACGCGTTTCGGGCTGTTCACCTTCTTCATGGGCGGTCTTAGACAAATGGACGGCACACAAGGACCACCAGCGTTTTCCCTCATCGCTTTTTATTCATCCTGAAATAGGTCATCACTGGAATTATGGGACTGGTAGTTCCTCCATACAATTGAGCCTCACATGAGGTGCTGCCAAAAATGTCCATCTGTGAAAAATAATAAAAAACAATCACTGGGGTGCTCACAAGGTGCAGGAAAAGCAATGACAGCAACAGTCGTTCCGCTGCCGCTCTTGATCTATGGCGACAGTGGACCCACAAGTTCGGTGAGGGTGCCATCCGTGACCGGGGCAGTCACTAGGATGCTTGAAAAAAGAGTTTCCCCTTGGGTGGAGGCACACATCAATAGTTGCTGGAATCCCACACTCGCGATCACATTCCAAATTCGCCGCCGACGCGTTTCGGGCTGTTCACCTTCTTCATGGGCGGTCTTAGACAAATGGACGGCACGCAAGGACCACCAGCGTTTTCCCTCATCGCTTTTTATTCATCCTGAAATAGGTCATCACTGGAATTATGGGACTGGTAGTTCCTCCATACAATTGAGCCTCACATGAGGTGCTGCCAAAAATGTCCATCTGTGAAAAATAATAAAAAACAATCACTGGGGTGCTCACAAGGTGCAGGAAAAGCAATGACAGCAACAGTCGTTCCGCTGCCGCTCTTGATCTATGGCGACAGTGGACCCACAAGTTCGGTGAGGGTGCCATCCGTGACCGGGGCAGTCACTAGGATGCTTGAAAAAAGAGTTTCCCCTTGGGTGGAGGCACACATCAATAGTTGCTGGAATCCCACACTCGTGATCACATTCCAAATTCGCCGCGGACGCGTTTCGGGCTGTTCACCTTCTTCATGGGCGGTCTTAGACAAATGGACGGCACGCAAGGACCACCAGCGTTTTCCCTCATCGCTTTTTATTCATCCTGAAATAGGTCATCACTGGAATTATGGGACTGATAGTTCCTCCATACAATTGAGCCTCACATGAGGTGCTGCCAAAAATGTCCATCTGTGAAAAATAATAAAAAACAATCACTGGGGTGCTCACAAGGTGCAGGAAAAGCAATGACAGCAACAGTCGTTCCGCTGCCGCTCTTGATCTATGGCTGCCAGAATATCGCCAATCAAATCGTTGTAACAACCGCGTTGTGATTCCCTGCGGGCATAAAGTTTTGCGGTAAACGTTGTTTACCAGTAATGTACATTCTGTCTCCACAGGCGAGGCAGCACGCAAGTCTGCTGAAGGGGACACAGGAAAGGCACCCAGGTGAGCCAACACACAGGATGAGGAGGTCTTGTCGCATTCTGAGCACACACCACCACCACCATCAGCACCACTGAGAGCCAGGAGGCATACAGTGGCTAGCCTCCAGGAGATGGAGGGGTCAGAGGAGGATAGCATGGGAGGCCAACATTCCATGCTGGTAGAGGATGAGAACAGTGCAGGGACACAGTACCCCAACGAGCACGTACACACATGTGTCAGACGCCGCAGATCAAGGGTAGCCAGTCCTGTTGCACAGGGCGATGAGTCCAGCGTATTCGAGGGCCTGGAGGTGAATATGCTGAAGGTACAGCGCCTGCAAGGCAAAGCCATCAAATCAGTTCAACGCCAGATGGTGTACATGAACAGACACATGCTTGATATCAAGGAGGGCATGAACAGCATGAACAACACTGTGGCAGAGGGAATGCGGGGCATATCAGAGGCTGTGAGGCTGCTGTGCAGGAAACTGGATGAAGATCGTGTGGTGAGGCACAGGGACTGACAGAAATCGGACCGCTACACCAAGATGGTGAACCGCCTCTCCACTGCCACCTCTGTTCTCAGCAGACGCTCAGTGGCCATGCAGGAAGAGATCGCCCACTGTAGCCGTGACGTTGCAAGGGGGCTGGTGACAGTTACGAGTGTCCTGGGAGTGCTCCAGACCACCCAAATAGCCGCAACAGGTGCAGGGGATGGGGGGACAGTGAGGAGGCCAATAGCCGCAGCAGCATCACACCCCCGATAACTTAGTCCAGGAGGCACAGTGAGAGGCATGGAGCTGCCACAGGACAGACCGCCAGGGAGGACAGTGTTCCCAGGGAGCACGGCAGTGCTGCGCGTGGGCGCCAGAAATAATAACAGCCATCACCGGACATTGTGAGATGGGTGATGTAACCCATTTCACCTTTAAAATGTTTAGTGAATATTGGCATGGCATGTGGAGGCATGCATGCTGTGGCAGTGTGCTGTGCTATTGCCTGAGTTAAGGTTAATAAAACATCATCACGCAATTACAGTTCCTGGCTTTGTCTCATTACTTACTCAGAAATAGTTGCGTGTGATCTCATCCCGTCTGTGTCTCCCATCTGCTGCTAATGCCACACCTGCTGCGCTGTGCTCTGGCTGTGGACAATCCTCACCCTCATCCTCTGAGTCGGTTAGTTCCACTGCTATTCCTTTCTTTGTGGCAAGGTTATGCAGCATGGCACATGTTGCTAATATTTTACAGCAGATGATAGGGCGGTACTGCCATGCACCTCCACTTTTGTGGATGCAATGGAACCTGCTTTTTAGGAGACCAAAAGTGCGCTCAACAACATTGCGCATAGATCTATGTGCCACATTGAATCTCCTCTCACTTGGGGTAGATGGGTTGAGATGAGGTGTCAGGATAAATGCCCGCACGGTATATGCGCTATCACCTGAGTGAGGAAGAAAGAGTCATTAATAACAGTCACCAAAACATTCATACATCATACATACATATACATACATACATCAGGGTGTGTCACATAGATTTACCTAGCAGGTATCCTTCCCCAAATTCGCTACCAGCCAGACGTGTGTAGATCCCACTGTTCCTGAATTTGTAGGAGTCATGGGTGCTCCCTGGAAATTTGGCTACGATGTCGGTGATGATGTTGTTCGCATCACAAATTACCTGCACGTTGATGGAATGTGTAGATTTGCGATTCTGATAAATGTACTCTGTAGCTGCAGGTGGGCAGATTGGTATGTGTGTCCCATCAATGCACCCTATTACATGTGGGAACTGTGCCTTTTGATAAAAATCTATCTTGGTTTTATGCAGTTCCGCCTGTGTGCTGGGGAACCAAATGTAGTGGTGCATTCTTTGAATTATGGCTTCCAGGAAAGTGTTGAAAAAACGGGACAGGCAACTCTGTGACACACCACCTGCCAAAGCTATCACCCCCTGGTAACTACCTGATGCAAGTAGGTGCAGGCTACAAAGCACCTGGACATGTGGTGGTATAGCGTGCGCCCTTGGTGTCTGATGCTCCAGGAGTGGGTGCAGGTCCCGTATCAGGCCTAGGATGGTTTGGGGATGAAGCCTGTACCTCTCATGGATTTCAGCCTCAATCAGTTCAAATAAGGTAATGCGCAGTCTGTACACGCGTTGCTCCTGTCTCCAGATCCTCAACCCTGCTGCTTGCATCCGAAGCCACCTTGCAATCACATAGAGGGCCGCCGTTGTGTTCACAATGTTGCATTTTGGGGCTGTTTAAATGCAGTGCACCTGATTACCACCTTCTTTGAGTCAGTGGTAATTTGCAACTCCTAAATAACGAATATTTGAAAAATAGGTAATAGCGATTTTTGGTACATCGATTTGCGATTTATTTTAAGGATTTCTTATTTAGCGATTCACTATTTAGGGATACGGTGGGTGCTAATCGCAAATTAAGGAATCGCTAACTGGTTTCCCTTATTTTTAGCGATTCCTTATTTTGCGATAGCGTTTGGCATTACCTACATTGTACATGGCTATTTACCGGTTGGAAACGCTGAAATTCTGCGAATTTCAGCGTTAGCGCTCGGTATTTGGCCACCTACATCAGGCCCCATGTCGCATTTAGTCTTCTTAAATGCATAGATGGATGCATGCCTATTGCATACACCAAATTGGTTGGTTGCTATTCACTCACTGTACAAACTACACAAAAGGTTCTACTAAGGACTAAGGAGTCAAGGACTGATGTCACGTGAGAGGACGCGTCACGCGGGCCGCTAAATTACTAACTAATACTAAGTACCTAACTAACTACCACTATATTAGTGACAGGATAAAGGAAAGAAGTCTCTCTCGTCTGCATTATCTAACTTAAGTTCTCTAACTTCTCTTACATAATCAGTCCAAGTGAGCGCAAAGTAGCAAACAACTTCAAGTACCATTTGTATCGCTGAGGACCTGTCTAGAAGAATAACGATCACACAATATAAGATTTTTTAACGTACCTTACCTGCATGTAAGCAGCAGCATTCTTGCTGTTTAGGAAACAAACATAGAACACACAATAATAATAATTACCTACTCATCGAGCCCCACAACCTCAATGCTTAGCAGGTCCAGCAGGTCCTGCTCTTGGTCCAGGATATCGGACCACTGGTGAGTCACTAGGTTATGGGACTCCAGACCCCAGAGCAGCGATACATTGCCCAGCCCCCCCTCGCCCATCGCTGATGACGCTCTTGGAGCCCGTGCCCGGACCCAGGCCTGTCGCTTGCTGCCAGGGTTGAGGGGAGGTGGTGCTGCACGAAAAAAACAAGGGCTGCCACCTCCACTGTTGAAAATAAGGCACAGGGCTGCACCCCTTCCGGGTGCGGCCTTCCGCAAGGAAGGCGGCTCCTCTTTCCCCAGGTCGCACTCTGCCATGATGCTTGGGCGTTGGAGGCGGAAGAGAAAATATAGATAGTAAAAAAGTAAGGGAAGGGAAGAAGAAAGGAATTAAATAAAATGAGAAAGCAGTGATATAGAAAAACTGTAGAAAATGCAGTAAAAACACAAAAAGTTGAAAACAACACAAAATATACACTTAACAAGATACAGGGATAGATAATAAAAAAAAAAAGATCAGAAAAAAAGTTTTTAGAAAGAAAGATTGAAAAGATTAAGGCAGGATTGAGAAGTAGGCCCCAGCACCATAACAGGGAGAAGAAAACAAGATGGCCGCACCAAGGCATGACCGCGTGGTGCTGTTTGAGCAATATTTTCCCCCGAACACATAATCCCCATTGCCATACAGCAGAAACGTCACGCGAACGGGTGGAACAATCAACTCCATCTGCTTGCGGAACTCCACTTAGCGTGGCGGATTTTATTTGCTGCTTCGCGGAGTTCTCCGTACCACGGCTAAGCGAATTCCGCCCACACTTATTCAGCACACTTCTCAACCAGCAAGATGGACTGCAGTGCTGTTTCAAGGACTGCCACTCTGCTGGACTTCTGCTCTTAAGGAACTACTGCCCTACTGTGCTGACTTGCTGCCCTATTGACTAGGGCAGAAGAACTGGACCTGCAGATTCATCTTGAACTCAGGACCCCAGAGTGACTCAAAGGGCTCGTATGCTGGTCTCCTAATCTGAGCTGTAGGAACATAAAAGGCTCCCCAACAGCTCCCGGACTCTGCTGTAGCGAGTTCCTGACACCAAAACAGAGCCTCTAATTGTCCTGGACCCTTGGTGTGGCTTAAAGGTTCTTTAAATCAAGATTTTGAGCTCCCCATGACCGTGAATGGAACAGTTCACATTGGGACTGCGCTGCTCACACCAAAATGCAGCAGGAGCCACCTTCAGCCCATCTGATCATGCAGCAAGCATCGATTGCCTGCAGAGGACCCCCAACACAAAGCACAAGCCCACCTCTCCTCAACACCTGGTCTGCTGCTCCTGCCAAGCCACCACGCTTCTCCTTGCTCCCTGCGACCCTCTCCAATGTGAAAAGGACTCTTGGCACAAAAAGCTTGAGAAGTTAAACCTTCAGCTGGACTAATCTGGGATTGTATTCACCCGTGCTCCATCGCGGTTGGCCTGAACCTTTGAATTGGACCCGGTCCAGCGTGACCAGTTAGCCGCGGTTGGCACTTTTTGCGTTTAGGCTCTATATTGCAGTTTATTTTTTAAAAAATTCATAACTTCGGTTCTACTGATTGGATTTTTGCTGTTTTGGTCTTTATTTATTTATTAAATTAAACTCTATCTTCCAAACATGCTGTGAGATTCTTTTTGAGTGGTGGTTTCACTGTTTTACTGTTTGACGTGTTGCACATATACTTTACACATTGCCTCTAAATTAAACCTGACTGCTCTGTGCCAATTTACCAGGGAGTTGAGCACAGGTTAATATGAGCTTTGCTTGTGCCTTACCCTGACAGGATTGTGGTTGCTGCTTGACCAGGGCTCACACCCCAGTCAACCCGTAACCCAATGTCTCACAGATATGTAGAAACAGTTGTCAAAGTAAACAACAGAACATAGCACAGTGACATACACAATGCAACAAAACAACATTTGAAACAACAGGGCATATCACAAAAAAACTGTGAAAACAGAACGCAACACACAGATCTACATGACAAGACAACAAAATCACATTGCAATAATGCAGCCCAAAAACACAGCAACACAATAAAAACACAGAACACATCACCTTTACAACAAAGTGGGACACAAAAAATATGCAGATATATTCTTTCCAAACTTTCCCATGTCCGAAGTCCTGTTTTCATAGTATGGATGTGAAAGGTGTTTGAAGCAAGCACTGCACTGCTTCACTTACAACCAAATACATGATATATCACATGTAAAATTGTTTTCTTGGGATCTAGCCACTTAAATTGCACAATGCACCAATTTGTAAAATTAGATCCCCAGACTAGAGAAGTGTTTCAGTGACATAGAGTCATCTGTTCCACATACATTTGAGTACTTTGCAGGGTTAGTAGGGAGGATATTAAATAACAGTGTTGGTGTTGAGTGGCCTGCACTGCAAAATTAGCTTGGTAAAATATTAAGAAGACTAGGGCTGGACATAACTCACTTACATCTGTGTATATAATCACATGGAATTACCTACAAATTCCACGAGATGATTCACAATTACGTATGAAGATAAATTCTGCATTTAATACTATGTTCCTAGCACAAAAATGACCCCTTTAATCCAAAATAGACTTGAGGATGCATTTTGGGTAAGAAATAGTACTGAATGCAACAGAACACTTTTTTCCCAGCATGTAGCACTGGTTTCCATTTTGGATGCAAGGATGTATTTTGCCCTAATAAAATTATTTTAAGTGCAAATTTGTGCTAAATCCCCCCAAAAAAATGTAGAGAAGCACGAGCAGCCACTTGTGCTAGCTATATGTGTGCTCGTAATAGGATGTCTTCCTCTACATTACTCTTAATTGCACTAGCGGGTGTAATTGGGTTACCTGCAATTCCGCATCAAAGAGTAATAAAGGCTTCTTTCTCTTATTGGGATGATGGCTGTGAAAAGTCAGGTAAGTTATATTATTTATGACTCTGGAAGTTCTGTAATTGCCACATTGTTTCATTTGATGGTCACTGCAGTACACTCTGACACATTGTTTGCACATTGTTTACTGCAACAGTGGTCTTGGGAAACATCCTTCACACATATTTCATAGAAACCGCGTCAAACTTGAGGAAACTTGTAGCTGCTTAAGATGGTTACCAGTGAACCTCCATCCAATAATGTCACCTCTGTCGGTGCCAGTGGATGCGGACATGCGGTGTTTCAAGTCAACAATCTTTGGGTCAAGACAGAGGCAAGCAGTTTATTGGAAGGAGCTTGCAGTAGTGTTGAATGGCCTTCTTTTCTACCTTTAAGGCAACTTAATAACCTATTAGTCTTGATCAAGACTGGCAGATTGGCAACCATATTATATGTGAATATCCTTGGTGGAACCATGTCACACAATATAGCAACCCTGGTGCCAGCGCAACTGAATGTCCCTGTTTTCTCTGTATTTTCTGAGGATTAGAATCAGGCACTTGATCACATTAGCCCATCAACTGGGTTTTCTCTTTTCTCAGAGAGTCTCCCTGAACCCAAAATATACTGCAGTTCTTGGAGGAGATTGGTGGTTTATGGAGATACCGCTTTTGAAAATGGCTTTCTTTTCACGTTTTATTCCCTGGCTTCAAGCCCATGGACATTAGCAGTGGATGCCTTTGCAATTTCACAGTCCATAGCTTTTTAAAAGCATCCCAGGAGGAAAGGACTACCAGTTAAAAAAGTGTTGCTGTTCTTGGGCGGGATACAGATGTTATTCACAAGTTAAAGGTAGATCAAGCAGTGTCCTTTCTATTTGTCCATGAACACTAAGGTCATGGGCGAAGAGGAGAACAATTTTAATGGTGCTTGCAAAAGTTTAAAAGGATTGCACTATAGAAGTGTTTGTAATGGCAGCTTACTTTAGTAATGCAGCAGTCTTGTGGGCTGACCACCATTCAACCTTACTTGAGGCATTGATTATCCATTCCACAGACATGAAATGAAATGAAATGAAATAGATTTATAACGCGCAAACTTGGCCCGAGGGGCATCAAGGCGCCTAACATAATAAATTGAATCACCATGCGCAGTTCAGTAGTATGCTTTCCCGAAGAGCCAAGTCTTAAGGGCTTTCTTAAACGAGGGCAGAGATGCTATAGTTTTAAGCTCAGAGGGAAGAGCATTCCATAATCTAGGAGCCACCGATGCGAAAGCTCTACCTCCCCATCTTGTCTTCTTAATGCGGGGGATAACCAGGAGGTTTTGTTGCGAGGATCTAAGGCATCTGCTGGGTACATAATTAAGCAGCAAAGATCCCAGTCCATCGGCCAAGTCTGCTGTCAGAGCCTTATGAATTAAACAGATAACTTTGAAGGAGATGCGTTGTTCGATGGGCAACCAATGAAGAGTCTTCCTGGCTAATGTGGCAGAGGCAGAGAGAGGCAGATCCAAGACAAATCTTGCTGCTGCATTCTGGGTTACCTGCAGACGGAGTAACAGTCCCTTGTTAATCTCCGTATACAGCGCATTGCAGTAATCAAGGCGAGATCCAACCAGTGCTACGACTGTTTGCTTTCTCGCCTGTGGTGATAAGTAATGAGCTATTCTACGAAGGATTTTTAGAACTCCCCAGCAGGTGGCCACAGTTCTATTAATCTGTAGGTTCATAGCTAGCTCAGCGTCAAAGATGACACCCAAGTTTCTTGCCGATTGTGACGGGGTCGGACAGGTTCCTAGGGATGCCGGCCACCATTCACTGGACCAGGCGTCCCTGTCCTTTCCAAAGATCAGCACCTCGGTCTTATCGCCGTTCAGCTTCAAGGAATTGAGAGTCATCCAGTCGGCAACCGACTGCATGCAATTCCTGAAGCCGAGCGCTGTGGTGCTGACAGACTGTGACAGGGACACCATGATCTGAGTGTCATCTGCGTACGACACTACTTCCATCCCCTGAGATCTTACTAGTCTAGCCAGAGGTGCCACGTAAATGTTGAATAGGGTCGGGCTGAGGGCCGACCCTTGTGGCACCCCACATTGCAAAGACTTTGCAGAGGAGAGATATTTGCCCATTTTGACCCTTTGATCCCTAGCCTCAAGAAAGGAAGATAGAAGATCGAGGGCGGCCCCCTCCACCCCCAACTCCCTCAGTCGCGATGTTAAGACTGAGGGAGAAAGGGTGTCAAACGCAGCTGTCAGATCCAGTAATACTAGCATCATGGTATGGCCTTTATCTACATTCATTCTGATGTTGTTAGTCACAACAGTGAGTGCAGACTCCGTGCTGTGGAGTTTTCTAAAACCATGTTGAGTCTGATCAAGGAATCCCGAATCGTCCAAAAATGCCGACAAGTGATGGTTCAAGTGCATCTCAAGCATTTTGGCTGGGGCAGGAAGAAGGGAAATAGGTCTAAAATTTTTTAACACTTCAGGATCTAAAGAAGGTTTCTTCAAAAGAGGCCTGACAATGGCCCTCTTCCAAGCCGAGGGAAAAACACCGTGCTGAAGAGCGCGGTTCATAACCTCCAAGATGTAGGGAAGAAGGGTTTCACTACATTCCTTCAAAGTTTTAAGCGGACACGGGTCTAAAGGAGACGAGGACTTCGTCCTATTCAGAAGGAGGTTAAGATTTTCTAGAGTGACAGGAGGGAAATTAGTCAAGGTTTTAGCCGGATCCTTTGACCATGTTTCAAAAATTGACAGTTCAGTGGTTATTTGAGGTCCCAGTCGTTTCATCTGTGAATCCAGTTGCATGGAAATATCTACAATTTTCGTATGGAAGAAGCTGGAGATATTGTCACAAAGTTCCTGAGAGCCTGTTATGGGATCAGGTGACTGTAATGAGCAGAGGGAATCTACAATTTTAAAAAGTTCCCTCGATGAAGTCAAGGACGTAGTAATGTTGGAGAAGTGGTCTTGTTTGGCTTTGACAACTGCGGTTTTATAGATTTTTAGGGAGCTTTTATACAACTTTCTATCCTTAGTGTCCCATGTCCTCCTCCACTGTCTTTCTTGTCTTCTACATCCTTGTCTCATAAGCCTAAGTTGTTCCCCAAACCACGGGGCAGAGGGTTTTCGCCTCGCGACATATCTAGGGGTGGCTGGCGCTAAGACCTCCACGGCCCTCTGTATGTGGTTAGTAAGTTCTGTGGCAGCCTTTTCTGGGTCCAGAGACAGGGCAAGGATTCCAAAAAATGGGGCCAGGGACTCATTTGAGATATTTTTATAGTTCCGTTTACATTCTCTTGAGGAGTCCATCCTCCTAAAGAACTGTTTACTAGGGATGGTAAGTACAATCGGTACTGCTAGATGATCCGTCCAAGCTAGTTGCTCCGGAGGGCCAGTCATGACCCGAGAATCATTAGTGAAAATTGCATCAAGTATATGACCTGCTTTATGTGTTGGTTCCATGACCAACTGTATGAAGCCACAGACCTTTAGAGGGTCTATGAGAGATATAGTATCTTTACATCTAGTATCGTCTAGATGAAAATTGAAGTCCCCTAAGATGGTAAAATGGGGTTTACCAGCATAAGGTTCTAATAATCTAAACAGGTCGTTGCTGAACTGTGATCTCTGTCCGGGGGGCCTATACAACAAAATCCCTGAGAACGATGAGGATGGTGATGATGAAATACAAAAGTAGAGAGCCTCAAAAGGATCTGAGGATTTTGACAGAGCATTGATTCTACACGTGAGATGCGACCGATATAGAATAGCTAGGCCACCACCTCTACGTGTACCTCTGTCTAGTCTCTGTAAGGCATAATTTTCTGGAATAGCCAGAAGGAGATCGTGTCCTGATGTATCTGTAGCCCAAGTCTCCGTAATGAACACCCATGCTGGATTCCTAACAGTCACGAAATCGTGAAAGTAGATGTTGTTTTTAATTATAGAGCGGGCATTGATCAAAAAGCCCTTCTCAGCAGAGTCCCCATTAGGCAAATGGCTAGGGATCTGGACCTTACGATTAGAATCGGGGATGATAGGTAAATTAGGCCTACATACATCACAGAGATACCCTTCCCGGAAATTTTCTGGGGTAAACCTATGATGACAGGAAAGCGGGATAGGTTTCATAGCTCTCAAGTCCTTCATAGCATATGAGTAGATTACCTTAGTATAGGGCACTGGTTTCACCTGGCTCAGCCCGACCTGCAGCCCGTCCTCAGCGCGGACGGGCGCAGACGGGCTTTCCTCTGGCGCTCCTCCGGCGCGACGCTGCGCGCGTGCGCTGCGCGCTCGCATACTAGCCCCTTAAATAACGTGTGGCAGGAACTCTGTGTAACCGCTAGAGCGCTGCCCCCAATGTCGTCCTAGAAGCGAGTACACACCCAAGATGGCGGTCGGGGCAAAGAGCAGCGAGAAATCACCCAAACGGTGAGTTTTGTCAAACTTAATTTTAAGGTGCAGGCAATGCGAACAAAAAGATGGAAGGGGGAAGAGTGCAAACAGCAATGCGACAGTGCAATAAAATATATACCTGACATGCTCAGGTGAGAGTATTCTGCTCTTTGAGTGCAAAGCCCACCAGATTTTCTCATCACTGACAGGTAGCTACCACATAGACAAACTTGTTAACAAGTTGCAAGTAATGACAATGACATTTAGGATGTCTCCAAGATGAAAGATTGTGTTGTCTCGCTCATAGGTGAGTGTATTGATCCCTGCTTGAGGTTTACTAGTGGCATTAAAGTATTTACAGTTTTCGCTTTTCTTCCTTTTGATGTGGTTCCTTTGAAGACGTTTTTCCCCATGGTGTGTCCCTAGTATGCGCTCTCTCAGACAGATGCTGTGCAGCCCTGCTTAGCTCTCAGTCTTGCTGCTGTGGGGTGACCACATCTCTCCTGATATATTACCCATGTTACATTCTACAAAGAAAATAGTCCTGAGTTCTTTCCAGATGTCTTCTTCTCATAAAGAGAAGGTTATTCACACCCTACATATTTAGGTTTAATTTCTACAACTGACACTCATTGCAAGTCTGATTGTCTGTTATAACATTTTGAACAGTGAAGTAGGACTCTCCACCATCTTCACCTAACCTGAATAGTTATATTCATGCTTGTATTTTTTTTATTTATGTACTTCTTTTCCTTGCTCAGTTAGATCTTGCCTGCAAGGTGCATGAAAGGTCTAAAACTGCAGAAGGGCCTTCAAGGACTGATGCCTAGGGCCCCCTGTCACAGATGGCAGCGGAACAACAAGTTTGTCGTTCTAGAACACCTTTGACCTAACTACAGGTTGCATATGGTGGGGGATGTTCCAGGTATACTGTGTACTGTGTTGAACCAATGTGCTTTAAATTCTTTATGAAACCAATTGAACAGTTGTTTGTCCTTTGACTATTCATTGTGTTCAATTCAGCAGGTCAGTATCATTCCCCTGCTTTAGTATTCAACCAGCGTTGTTAGAAATGGGAGGAGGAACGGCGATAAAGTGGTAATGTCTCTATTACTTTCCACTAATCTTCATCGCTCCTGGTCTTAGTATCAAACAATAACTTGTTCATCTCATCCTATGTGGTTGTCCTCAGTTTTTGGTTCAGGTACTGCCTAGTACTTGACACAGGAGATATCAGGCTCTCTCACCTTTCATTCTGTTCTTTTTAGGAGTGTCTAGTATAACACGATACTAGGATGCCTTTTGGCATAAGAAGACAGTGGATGCCTTTTTGAGGATGGAGGTACACTTCCTCATTGTAAGACTCTGACAGGTAAGTAGACAACCCATTATTTCAGTACAACCCTAGGCCAGTGGAATTGGAGTGAATTTTGACACACTGCTGAAGGAGCAGTACAAGGAAGCAGTTTTCGTTGTTGAACTATTCATGTCCCAAAATGTTCAACATGTTCAGCGTTTGACCAAGTGGATTAGTCTGGGTATAATTGCATGCCGTACTGAGAGAATTCTTTTCCTTAGATAAATAATGGGTGCTATCTCTTTCTCATGGCCTGATTAAGAAATCGCGGGATGGGTTACTCCATCACAACGGTGAAGGATAGTCCATTCAATGAAATATGAATTTCATTGCAACCTATGGGATTTATATTTTGGCTGGACGGGATATCCGTCATTGCTGTGATGGAGTAACCCATATGCCGAAATCTAAATCAGGCCCTTAGGCTGGATCTACATTTATCTCAAAACGAAATAGTCACCTTGTTTCCCACAGTAGGTCTCTTTACAGGTTGGGTGAAGTGGTATTATTGTGGGGATCGCAGCACATATGGTAAAACCAAATGTGTTTCTGTGCACATTTCACACTTACTCACAGCAGGCAGAAAACGTTGGTGGAAACGGATCCGGGCTCATGTAAATAATGCAGAATTGGACACAGCAGTAATTTAGTGTCCCACACGTTTTAATCGATTCTGGGTTCATTAAGTCTGGTATTATGATAGCTGCCAGAATCTTAAACTCATGCCCTAGTATCTCTCTCTCTCTCTCTCTCTCTCTCTAATTACAAGGCATCTCTTAATGAGTCATAGTTGAACAGATCAGCTGGGACTTTGATTTAGAACCTTCATGCCCTAAACTCAATCCACTACACTCCAAATTTCCTACAACTTCTATAGAGACCACCAAGCCCCACTTAGGTCATATGTGCTCCTGCCTTGAGCAAACTATCAGATTCGGCTGAAATTGTAAAAGAGATGCATGCAGGTGGCCAAGGATTTATCTAAATACCAAGGCTGCCTAGTTTTGATTCCACCTCATGCCTCAATCTTCCACCACCGTACATTTTCCTGTCTCTTTACCTCCCGCATATCTTCTTCTCTACTTCCACCCTTTTTTATGTTTTCCTATAATGTCTATGCTTTTCCTGTCTCCCTGTTCTGCTTTTCTCTGTCTTGGTCAAAGTCTGATCATAAAAAATACATCTGTTTCCCAAAAATAAGTGCTGGTGTCCACCACCCGCAACTACAGACATAAATTAAAGCCCACTTTCCACCTACTGTACATCTCCGTTCTTTAGCCGTAAAGTGTGATAATATAGTCACTTCTTTTTAAATAGGCGTTTTAACCAAGTCCTTTCTAAAGCTGTTTCACTTAGTTGACATTAAAATAAATTGTTCAGAAATTATACATCATAATGCCCCTGACAATGATTATGGCTCCTTTTATGTCCCATTCTTGCCTTTGATATATATCTATACATTTTATAGAGATACATCTAGTCTCTAATAAAACATTTAACTTCCCATAAATCATTCATCTCAAGGAAGCCATGTCTTCTGCTTTATCAGACAGCAGATAACCCTTAGTTTTACCTTTGCCATGATACAAGATTATGTATTCAGATTGCACATTTATTGTCCCTCGTGCTGCTAAATAATAGAGGACTTTTGCATCTTTCCAAGGAATATAAAAATCCAGAGGCTCTTCTGAGGATAAAAGGTCCATGAATTCTTTATCACGCAGCCTGACTCATTCAGCAGGGCAGATTCTAGGGTGTGCACGTGACATCCCTTTGCCCTTATCTGCCTCCAGGATCATGGAGGTTGAGACCCAGATATTTGAAATAAGGCAAAGCTGAACTTGGCAAGATGTGCCCTTGTGTAATGCAACTGGTGCTCACGTTAAATGCTCCAATTCCTTTGGGTTGAACTCCCGCTATATAAAACTGCCCAAAAAAATACATGAATATATAACAAATTAAAACTGGCACAGACAGGGAAAGGGTGTTTCTTCCTGTGAGGCCAGACTGTTACCACACACACAAAGGAAAGGGATACGTACCTGCACAAAAACAATCACGAGAGGTGTTTTCCTCTTTCTATGTGTGCTGCAGAATGCAACGCACATGGAAAGAGGATAAAAGGAGTAGAAATAAAAACATTTCTCCTGGTTGCACCTCCCTACGTCTCTGCTGGGAAAGCGTAGCATTCTGATGCATTCCCAGGTTTTTGAAAGGTTGTAAATCTGGGAATGCGGCAGAAGCCATGGGTGCTGGGTGGGAACACCCACAGCAACACCCATGGCATGCCCCTTTCACGTAAAGTGCTGCGTGAAAAGACGCCGTATTTACAAGGACACGAAAAACCACAAAGTGTGGCTTTATGTGTCCTTGTAAATATGGGACAGCTAAATGCGCCGCCAGCACGTCACAAAAAGTGACACACCGGCGGCACACGGAGCTTGTAAATATGCCTCTGGGTCTCTAGTTGCGAGAGGTTTGCACCCTGTCCCAGTAGAGCCCACAATCCTAATCAGGGTAAGCTAGGTACAAACTTTAAATTAACCTGTGCTCACCCTCTGGTAGCTTGGCACAGAGCAGTTAGGCTTACCTTAAGATGCACTGTGTAAAGTATTAGTGCAACACACTCACAAGGTAACACAATGACAACACCACAAAAAGACTCCACACCAGTTTAGTCAAATACGGAATATTTATCTGAGTAAAACAAGATCAAAACAAAAAAAATCAAATCAGTAGAAATGGAGTAAGTATCCAAATCTGTCTTTTCACATTGTGTAGATGCGGCTTCTCTCAGCGGTCTCATACGGCATTCCACTGCAGTTAGAGACCTGCATAGATCTGAATATCTACTCCGTTTTTGAAGGGAGAATAAATAGATTATAATCCTAATCACATTCTTTAAAGTTAGAAGACAATCATTACCTCAAGTCATTCATTGATTTATTGACTGGGGGTCTTGATTATACACACAAATTTTCAGTACTAAAGATGGTCTCACAAATATATCACAACAGAGACTTAAACATTAATGCTTAACCCAACTTCCCTTTATGTTATTGTTAAATGTATTTATAGGGGTCTGGTTCCTACTTGTAGGAAAGACTATATATGACATTGTAGGAAGATGGTATTCATGCATTGATGATTTGTAAACCTTCATGGAGAATAATCAAAATATCTGTTATTAATATATGGAGATTTTATTGCGATCCCCTAATTTTATGCATTTGATATGCATTCACATAAACTCAATAAGAAGATATACTCCCAACTGATGGAATTTATTTCTTCAGATAAATCTATATATACACTGTGTTAATTGATTTGTGATGTCATGGTTGGATACCTTGAATTAGCGATAGCTTGGTAAAAATATTTGTAAAAAAAACAAAATCCCTTGTCTGCACCATTATCTATTTAACTTTAAATACTCAAGCCCAGAAAGTTATATTGGGTTGCCATTATATGTGTAAAACTTTCTAAAAGTGGCATTTCTAAACTCAAACATTACCACTAAACAGGATTTGTCATTACCATTCCAAAGATATGAAACATGACTTAGCTACTCCTGTCTAATCATAAATTGCAGCTTAAAAGTGTTTTAAGGTATTCTTAATGCTAGCTATGGAAGGGGTAGGCCTCACAATAGTTAAAAACATATTTTGCAGTTTCTCACTACCAGTACATGGAAAAAATTGAAATCACATGTGCTTCCTTTTACTTATACAGCACCCTGCCCTAAGGGATACCTAGTGCCTACCTTAAGGGTGACCAATGCATAATAAAAGGGGAGTTTAAGGCTCAGCAAGGCATTTTAAATGCAAAGTCAAAAGTGGCAGTAAAACTGTACACACAGGCCTTGCAATGACAGGCCTGAGACTGGTTTGAAAGGCTACTTGTGTGTCTGGCCCAAACAGTGCTGCAGGCCCACTAGTAGCATTTAGATTTCAGGCCTTGGGTATATCGTATACCACTTTACAAGGGCCTTGTAAGTAAATTAAATATGCCAATCAGGTATATGTCACTTTCACCATGTTTAATGAAGAAACAAGTGTACTTTAGCACTTTTTAGCAGAGGTAAAGTGCTCGGAGTCATAAGGCCAACAAACAGATACAGCAAAAAGTAGAGGTAAGCAGGCAAAACGTTGGGGAAGACTACCCTAATGTAGACAGGTCTAACAAGAACTGTCAACAACATACAGCCAAAAGCGAACTAAAGGTGAAACCCAAAAATGCATCCTGCCCTATTGCACCTAATTGTCATGTGTATATATACTGTCAAGGGCCATTAATGTGTGAGAGTAGGACAGTCAAGGAGTATTGCTGAGGGTCTTTCAGAAACTGCATGTTTTTAATGCACTTGGGGGTATATTATCGCCGGTTTAGCATAAATGTTCTGGTGTGAACATGGGCTTCTATTGGAATTCTCCAGGGCATATTATCAAGCCCATTATCGCTGCTTTACTGCCGCTAAACCGGCGATAATTTCAACGCCGCCCTTGATAATATGCCCCTTGGAGTTTCAACATTCATAGTACGTAGCTTGTGCATGTGTGTGCCTTGAATATCTGAAAGCTCGTTCTACTTCTTACAAAGATGTGCCTGTTTCCTGCGCTTCCAGGAACTGACTCTAAAAAAAGCACGCTTATATTGAGAAGCATATTGTACAGACCTTTATCAGCAGCCTTTCATCCATCCCCAGGATATCATATATCATTTTATATACTGTTATGTGACTTGTATTCCATTCTGGGATAAGTCAAAACCTAATATGAGATAAAATCCCATTTCTGAAGGGTAGTTTACTGGTGTAGAGCAGCAAGTCTGAAATCACCTCTGGTTCTTCGCTGGGCCATGGGACTGAGAACTTGACCTTGTCGTGGGAAGGGGAAGATGAGAAATGAATGGGCATGTGCGTGGGCGGACCTCAGAACACAGGACAGTCTCATACAAATACAGCAGGAGTACCAGCACTTTCCAAGCTTAAGTTAAATGCGATACTTGTTTTGATAAAAGTATCTCCTGTGTTAATTAAAAAATAAGCTTCTTCCATTGGGAATCCTAAAGTTTCACACTGTCCTCCAGTCCAATTGAGTAAAGTGATTCAATATTGAATGTCGTTTCCCTTATTTGTACCCTTGTGTTTGCTCGTGTAAAAGACTTTATTGTTTTATAAACACCTTGATCAACAAAAATGGTCCATTATATTCATTGTGTCTCTTATCTCCTTCTGGAATACAGTGATCAGTGATGAAGGAAATGCAGTGTGGTCTCTGAAGTTTTGTTTTGCTTTTTTGACAGGACTGGATTTACTGTCATATTTTGACTCTGAGCAGCTGCTAAAAATGCCCAACCGGACGTCCATGGCATCAATGATCAATTCCCACTGGATACCTGACTCTTTAGTAAAGTCAAAGCAGTATGGAGCAGAAAGTGCAGTGGCATCTGAACTGCATGTCACATGTGGACCTCACACCAGTCACACGTGTGACTGTAAAAGCAGGTCTGCTCTTGCAAGCCTGAAGTGCTGTAGGTAAAAACTCCAACTATCAAATACCAAATACAAGGTAACATTAGCTAAGATAGCCATAATTAGCTCCATGGAGACAAGGCCTGTTCAAAAGGGAGCCTTATAATCACTCAAAAGGGGAGAGAAGACAAAAAGGCCTACCCTTCCGTCCTCCCAATGAAACTGCACATGCAATGAACAGAGAGATAGAACTATACACATCAGGGGCCACCAACGTGGAACATATGTGGCACTGGGAACTGCAAGGCTCTCACCCACTTAAATGTGGCATGCTTTATCAGTGGGCATTCCCACACTTAAATTAATATGAGTTTAACTGCCCACTGCCACCAATAGCAAGGGGGTTTCTTTGCAAAAAAAGGAGGCAGCTGTCTACCAAATGCAAGAGATATTGAGTGAAGTTAAAACAGTCTTCAGTAATGCAACTGACTAACATATTATCTGGTTACCTTGACTGGGTTAAAAACAAAAAATAATACCAAAGGTTATCATCAGTGATGGAGGGGGTTTATTAGTACTCTTCCATCCGGATTGGTCCATGTTACGGCCAATGGGTCTCTGGCTTTCCTCGTACTAAAGGAATGTCTTCATTGGTTACTCTCACAAGGTTATGCGATTTGCTGTTAACCCTGGGTAGAGAAGAGGGTGCTGCCTGCCGATGACAAATGTGTGAGTACAGCATGCCACCCACTTCTGAGGAATTGAATGAAGGCAAGAATATAAAAAAAATACACCTGCAAGTTTGCAAAGGAAATACTGCTCATTAATAAACATGCAGAGGAACTCACATGTATCTCGCCCACTGTGCAAGTGCTGAGCTTTGGGGGCCATTGCATTTATTGTGTCCAAATTGTAATAAATCAGGTGAATTTGAAATCGGAATCTGCTTTGAAATGAAATGTGAATCAATTTATTGTTTACTCGTTATTTGCTGAGAACACCATGTTGTACAGTGGCGAAACCGCCCAATGTCATGCAGAACATGTTTAGCCAGTTGGAGACTATTTGCCAGCATAGCAACGCTTCACAGGGGGCATTAACAAGCCCATACATGCTGAAATAAAACTGCAAATCCCCTAATGTATGTGCTACAGATATCAGGTATAAATAAAATATAGAACTGGAAAATACATTTTATAATAATGTTTTTAATTGTTTAGATGAACTTGTGGGCATATCAACAACAACCGGCGATAATTATCGCTAAGCGCACTTAGCGCTAGGATAATTATCCCCGGCTAGCGTGGATTTTTATCGCTGAGATAGCGTGCTATTAGCAACGCTTATCTCAAAAGCGATAAAAATCCTAGCGCTAACTGCCTAACGTGAGATTATCGCTGGAAACCCAGCGATAATCTCACGTAGTGTGGCGTTAGCTTGTTGATAGGGCCCCACAAACTTAGCCATGATATCCACCTTCCAGAGGATATCATGGCTAAATCAGTCCTGAAACAGGCGTAAGGAAAGTAGCGATAACAGGGGTTATCGCTACTTTTCTTGCCGCTATGCTTCATAGCGAGGGGCTTGATGATAGGAGAAATGTCGCTTAGCGACATTTCTCCTGTAATGTTAGGTCAGGAACGCCCACTTTGCATCTCATTAGAGATGCAAAGCTGGGCGTTAAGATTTCGTGCGCTAAAGCAAGGTTTCACGCGTTAGCGTGACCTTGCTAATTAGGCGATAAAATTATCGCCGCTTTTCAGCCGAAACCGGCCACAAAAGCGGCGATAATTTTCTATCGCCTCGTTGCTGATATGCCCCTTGGATTGTAATTGTATTTTGTGTTGGGGGCGGTTATCTTTTACCAAAGTTCTTATCTAAATTATGTACTGCATACATTCACGTCGCCATGTCACTACCACTTTAATTGAAGTCCTCTATTCTTTATGTATTTTGCTTCTACAAATTGTGACTCTTGATTACTCTCATACTTTTTGACTTTCTGAATGCTGCTATGCATGTGTATTTTTTTTAATTTTACTTACTTTCATGGCCTCTTCGGCCGAAATAAAGTTTTCTACTACTACTAATAGAACTGGTGGAGGACATCACGTGGGACATGGGGGTTACTTGGCCAAAACGGACATGCTTATTTAAGGTTGGAATCCGCACACAAACTGTTTGTCTCTTTCTTCTTAAGCTTGGAGCTGAGGTGTAGGTAGCATTGAATGTGCTCTGACTATTTGAGATGACCTGGTGTTTTTCGCGGTAGGGTGGGCAGGCGCCCCACCACGCTTAGTATGTATATACATACATATTTGTATTTGTTTTCTATAGCTAAGAGGCAGCAGAGGGCTTTACAGGGGCAGAGGCAAAGATACAGTCATTGGTGATTGGAGGGTTTGTTGGGTTCTTCCAAGGGAAGGGAACTGTTACTGCCTTGTGATATAATATTCTTCAAAGAGGTGTGTCTTCAGCTCTTTTCTAAATTAGATAACAGGGGCGGCTGCTCCTGGTTGATAGGTGAATGCTGTTCCAGAATTTGGTTGCATTTACGGAGAAGGTCTGTTACCTTGGGCCGTATGTATGAAAATACATTATTGCGATTCTCAAATAGCGATTTTTTGCGAATCGTTATTTGAGAATCGCAAAACGCTATGTATGCAGGATTTGCAAATAATTTTGCGAATCCTACTTATTCTTTAATTGCGAATTGCAAATTGCGATTCACAATTAAGGAATACCTCTCCATTCATTCCTATGGGAAGAGATTCTCAATTTGCAATTCTCAATTAGAGAATCGCAAATTGAAAATGCAATTTCAAGGGTGCCAGGATGTCAAAATGACACCCTGTTGCACCCCTGAAATGTGCATTTGTGCACATGTGGCACACATACATGCCCTAAGGGCATGTATGTGCGCATCATGGCACTTTGAAAAATGCAAAAAATTTAATTTTTCAGAGAAATCGCAAATTACCACCAACTTGAAGTTGGTGGTAATTTGCAATTCCTTAAGGGCAAATTGCACTTTTTTGTGCTTCTTACATTGCATTTAAGGAATATCAATTTGCGATTCCATAAATGCAATCGCAGAATAAGGAATCGCAAATTTTGCGATTCCTTATTTTGCAAGGCAGTTTTTCTTTAATACATACCAAAGAGCAAATTGCGGATCGCAAACGCCGAACTTCTGTGAATTTCGGCGTTTACAATCACAATTTGGAATGATACATATGGCCCCTTGCCTTTAATTCTTTGCACTCCTTTGTCTCTTGTTCGGTGGTGTCCGGGCTGTGTGTGTGAAAGCCTCTGAGGATGGTGAGTTTTTCAATTGTATATGTGGGAGTGCCAGTCATGATGACTTTCGAGATGATGCACCTGCGTCTGAAGATGGTGCTTATTTACAAGTTCCATCAGGGTTCAAGGGATGTTGTTTTATTTCTCCAGAACCTTGATGGCTGGGGGCACCTCGATGTGTAGGATGTTCTCAAGGGGGGGCCACTGTAAATTTGAAGAGGCCCTGAAACAGGTCTTTGCTACTATTCATATGCAAGAATGCAAGGGCTTGAACAGCAATTCTGAAAGCACTTTCAGCCCCTTGGCTTTCTTAATAATGTGTTTTTCCAGAGTGAGATGGGTGTCAAGGTGCATACAAGTGATTTGTAGTTAGTTGAAAGTTGTGGTGCCAATCCATTCAGGTTCATGTCATTGTTTAGATTTGTACTGGTTGTAGAAGATGTCAGCAACAGGATTTAGGGTAAATGTAGTGGCAACTAGTGCACTAGATAGATAGTTAGACCCATAACACTGATCACAACATTTTATAATTTAAAGAGGCTCATATAGATGTTTTAAGGATTATTCTCCAAAGAATATCAGACAAATGAATGGTGGAAAAAAAAAATTCTTTGCACATTTATCAAACATAGTAAGAAAGAGTGAATGTGGCTGTCCTTGTATTCGAGGAGAAATATATTACCAAATGGTACTTTTGTTAACACATTGGGTCACTAAGGTTTGTCAGAATCTGTACCACAGTCCACTCCACATCAGAGGTTAAAAGTTGGCACATAAAATGAAAAACATTTGTTGTAATTTTTGATTTTCAACCTCTTCTGAATGGCAGTTTTTAAACACTTGAACAGAATAATTAAACAAAGAGTGTCAAGATCAATACAGCCAAAAGATAAGCATTCAATCCTAACTTCCGATCTAACTTGTGACACCATTCAAATTAGGAGTCAGATGAAGTAGCCTGACAAAATCCTTCAACTATCCGCCCTTCCATGATAGGACATTGAAATAGCTCTAACATCAGTCAGCGTTAAGAGGCGACTGACTCTACTCCATGCTAATCAGTTGTTAATAGTCATTTAATCAACAGATAACTGTCTGTACCGCTGCCTTATCAGGACATACTTGGATGTGACTGCTTTCGTCCCGCCTTCCTGCCATTTTCGGAGACACCATCCTATTCTGAAATTCTCCCAATTTCCAAACATTCACCTCTGGCCACTGATGATTTCTTTTACCCCTTATTGATAAGTATGTGTTCTAATATTCCAAATATTCTGAGCAGAGCCTGACAGCTTGAAATCCTGGTACAAATTCCTATTGATGAGTTACAAATTGCTTCTACTTCTTGTATTTGCTGACAAATCAGTTTTACACGTGCCATGATTTTTGGAGAAGCCACATGAATAAGGTTTTATGTTGGAGATGGATACTGATGTCTGATGGTAGATGTAATCTTTGTCGAGGTCTGGTAGTGCAAGGCTGTTACTGGTTAGGAAGGAGAATCACTGCCACATTGGCAACTATACGCCAGTGGGGCAGACAACAGTCGTTGCTGCATTAAGGCAATTCTAAGAAGCTTTTTAAGGTGCGACCATAAATAGCGACAAGAAGGGAAAACATTGCACGAAATTGCCTTTTTTCTTGGAGGACAGGAAGTGCCCTAAACCAAAGCAAACAGATCTTGCACTGTGGAGCCCACTACAGTCTATAACTAGTTTTATATTGTTTATTCGAAGATGGATAGGGGAGAGTTGTTCAAGTTCAAGTGCCACAGCAGAGATCGAAGAGATAAGGGTCTGAAGGGAAAAATGCAGCAATGAAAAGAGAGAAAGAAATAGAGAGAAAAAGAGAAGAGCGGGGAAGAGAAGAGGAGAGGAGAGAAGAGAAGGGAAGAGAAGAGAAGAGAAAGAAGAGAAGAGAAGAGAAGAGAAGAGAAGAGAAGAGAAGAGAAGAGAAGAGAAGAGAAGAGAAGAGAAGAGAAGAGAAGAGAAGAGAAGAGAAGAGAAGAGAAGAGAAGAGAAGAGAAGAGAAGAGAAGAGAGATGTGTGGAAAAGAGACAGTGATGCTCAAGAGAGATGGAGATGCAGTGAAGAAGAATAAAGGATATTGGAAAGATAATTTGCATGGTGAGCATGAGTGGAAAAGTAAAAGTTGAATTCTCGAACGTTGAGTTAAAGAAAGGAAACCTCCATACATTCTTAGTAAAACTGGTGTGGGACACACCCAAATATTCTTATCTGGGCCCCACAAAACTCTATGACACCCATGGCGTATTATAGGCGTTGCATCATCATTTGACATACAAGACAGTGTCCACTGCACAGCTGATCTAACATCCTTACAAACCAGAGTTACAAATGGATTCACACCATGTAACATGTCAGAGCCACAACTGGCATCTGCAGCATAATTTAATGTACATCCACATGTGCGAGATTCTTCAAATCTATCAGTATCCTTTACAAAGCCATCACAACCTGCACCCCTGTCTATCTGGTTGATAAGCTCACCATCTCTAGTGCCTCTCAGCACACCTTCAGCCCAGCTAACATCAGACCGGAGACAAAGAAATGCAAACAATTCAATATTCCACAAACCAGCTACATCTTATATCACTTGTTGACTGCCTCCTTGCCTTTGGTCGTGCACAGCAGTGTTGCCTTTGTAAATGCTTACACTATACAAATACATACCACATACATTCATGCTTACCTACTCTGATTAGTGCATTTTTAAACCCTCTCTTAAGAACAAAATAAGTATTTTCCTAATTTGATCTACAGTTCGGTATTCACATTTTTAATGGCCACAAGAAATTAGCATTTTGTTTTGAGGCATCCCTTGGTCTGATGTCACAGCTCCTTAGATTCTAAGATGGTATTAAACGCATGTCCACTAAATGAGCTCTGTCATTTGGTTGAACTGTATTAATGCCCAGGTTCATCTGGGTGTAGGGAGAAGGATGCCGTACTCCACCATGACTCTGGGCATTCTCAATTCTCTGATGCCAACTCAGGAAAACCTGGTCCAGAGATAGTCCATCCTCCTTTTTAATGAACATTCCCTCTGCATCACAAAGTTAACGTTAGAAACAGAAAGACCAAAAATGGAAGAGGAAGTTTTAGCCTCTAAAACTGCATTAACCTACACCAAGTTTAACCTTCGGTCGAATTTGGAGTCATTTCGGGCAAAATCGGTCCTCATAACTCATTCATAATTGCATTGGTCTACCAGCATCCTGGATACATCTCAGCATTCCAGGATGTTGCCCTGTAAATGACCACCCATCTTTAAATTTCAACAAGAAGATTCTGATAACTGTTCATATGAATATTTGGGTCAAAGACCAGATTCCAAACCTGTGACAGAGCAGATTCCAAACCTGTGACAGACCTCTATGAAAAGATACCCGTCATCGACTTCCATCAGATAATGAGTGGTTAAACACACATAACTGGATCACATACCCACTGCACATCAAGCATCTCTGGATTTACTATAGAATTGTTCTAAATAAAACTAAACCATAAATAAATGTTCTGTTCCATTGTTAATACTCTCCCATCCATATTGAGTATTACATGATCATAAATAAGTAATAATGTAAAAGCAATACTACAGTGAAGATGATATACTCACTTATGTGAGACAGTGGATTATTAGGTGGGATGGATGATAGTCCACCACAATGTAATATTGTCACTATTCTTGTTAGGTCCAGTAAAGGGTTTGGCGATTTAAAGCAGACAGGCTTAACTTAAGAAAATGTGTAAAGCATTTAGAAGCACTAAAACTGTTAAAAAGTCAAAAAACAACACCATAAAAATTCAATCCAATTTACAAACATAGAGAAGATTTGAATGACTAAAATGGCACTAAAACAACAAAAATCCAATATGGGGGACCAGGAAATGATTTTTTAAATTCAAAATAGAAATAACATCAAAAAGCACGAAGGGAAAACCACAGGTAAATGGTTGCACTAGAAGGGTAATGCTGAGGCAAACCGCGATGAAGCGCAGTTCTGATATGAGGACCAGGTTAGTCACGGTCGGAAAGTTTCCTTTAACTTTCATTTTTTAAGAAGGTAGAGTCCTCAGCAGGACAAGGCTGAAGGTTGGATCCAAAGATGGTCTTGCCAACTATAGATGGAGGAAGAACAAAGGCTTAGTGAAGCTGTTGACAAAGGCGGGAAAAGTTTGAAGCTGGGAAAGTCTAGATTCACGCACAAACATTTTGAGGTCTATAGGATGCTGCTCGGCATCGGGCATGCTGTAGGGATCTACCTTCAGACTTAGAATCTGGAAAATCTGATTCCTACAGTGGACAAGGCTTAAGCCAAATAGCATTCCATGTCATCTGATGCCAGATAGCATTTGGACTTCTGAATCAGATTTGTGGCTACAGAGAGGAACTTAGCGGGAGCTACAGTGAAGTAAGGCCCAGCGTCTGTGCCCCATTGGCAGATCGGCTTGGTGGGTGGGTCCCAATCTTCTGCTAGTTCTCTAGGCAAAAGGTTTTGAACAATATTCTAAGTCCCAGGTTTTAGGGTTAACCAGCAAAAATACAGTTAGACACCAGCGAAGGGTTTCAGGACTCACTCTAAAAGCCACCAGAAGCATTGCAGGGCAGGGACAGTGCAAACAGAGCAGCTGGGTTTCCAGGAAAGTAGACTTCCTGCATCTTTTGTATCCCTGTAGTTTAACAAGAGGTCAACCAACTGACCTTTGGAGTCTATTCCTTAGTACTAGCTATAAGGGGAGTAGGCCCAGAATTTAGGGATCTCCTTACAGGTCCCAACTGGAGATGCAGTCTTTCTTCTGTCTTCCACACATCCAGTAGTGATCTAAAGAGGGTACCCAGAGGTGCCTCATTTTTGCCTGCACTAGCCTGTGGATGGGGTGACTCCTAGCCACTCCCTAACCAATAGAGGAAATGTTACCGGGGTAAACCCTATACACTTTTGCAGCAGTTCCTGTGTACCCTACTGCAAACAATCCCACAGTGCCCTTCTCTATGGTAATCCAACATGGCAGACCTCTCTTCTCCTGTGCAGTGCTCCTGTGCCCACCCTGGATCTGTGGCCAGGGAAATGAGCAACCCCACTTCTGCGATCAATCAAAACCAGTTCTGAGGGTATCTCCTCATCCACTGTGTTTGGTGTCTGGCTGGCTAGACGGACAAAATAGGGGTCAGCCCAGGGGTTAGCTATATCTGCCTGTGACAGGGGAAGCCTCTTTGAAGATAATTAAGCTCTTGTTCACTACCCAAATGGTCATTTTGTCAGAGGAACAGAACTCTTCCAGACACCTACAGGCATTTGTTTTGGCCTTGGGAGCAAGTTCACACTTCATCAAGGATCTCCTCATTTATTGTATAACAGTTGGAAGCTCATTCACATTGACTTCTAGAGGCTTTAGGCAGGCAAAGTGTAACTTTTTAACCCCTTCGCCACGGCGTGAATACCGCCGCGGCTTGGGGGGGTTGGGGGTGGGTGCAGCGCTTCGGTGCTCATGATGGCACCACGCCGTCATGAGTCAGGGTGGCGTGTACTTATGACGGCGTGGTGCCATCATGACTACGCCCACTCATTAATTCGCCCGCACAGGCGGGGAATTAGTGCCGCGTGGGCGGAGCAGCAGAGGCATGACGGCTCCACGCCGTCATGAGTATACGGCTACCGTGACTCATGACGGCGTGGAGTCGTCATGAGCACGCAAGGGGTTAAAACTACCTGTTATAAAATCTTTGGTACAAATCCAACTTTACCAATTAATTACATTTGTAATACATTACTTAAAAAGTCTAAGAATTAACTGTTTAGGTGGGTCCTAGATAGAGATAACCTAGTTTACTTTTAATATTTACTCCCAATATTTTCCCATGGAACAGCTAACATTGCTACAGTGGACATAGCTTTTAGGGCCTTGTCGCTGTAAGGACATGTTTTTATCAAACGTTTACATGTCCTGCTTTTAAATATCATTCAACCTGCCTTATTGGACATTAAGACCTACTTAGGAGTAACGTATTACTATTTTTTTTTAAAAAGGGTGTTAGGCCTGTCAAAATGGACTTTTTGACGGGTTTTAAAACTACACAGACAGACTACTGAGATAGGCCTGCAGATATATTTTGTGATATTATACTAGTGGTGGCACAATGTGTGCTGCATTCTATTAGTGACATTTAAATTGAAGTTTAATATGGCAATTAGGAGCATAGCTAATTTAATTTGCTTTCAGGGGTCAAAGCACATACACTGGGCACTGGACAGCAGTGTCACAGTGTGCAGAGTAAAAAGAAAACAGCAATAAAATCTAGCAGAAAATGGGGTGATCTCACAAAAAGTGTCATTTTCCTGCAACTTAGGTAAACCATAGCAAGATAATCTTTACATTGTAACCACATCTCAGGATGCATGTAGGATTTTGAATAATAAATATTGATATTTATAATAAAACAAAACAAAACAAGAAATGACCATGTAGCTACAGACAAGTGTGCATGTTCTGTGCTGAACTTCATTATGCAGACAAATTTAGAGCTAGGTGGGTTAATGTTTTTGCTCCTAATATATGAGTGTGCTTCTTTCAGCGAGATACAGGTTTGAATACCGGTATGTCTACTCATGTATTTATTTCTATGGTAGAACAGAGAGTGCCATTGTTGTGAGGATGAATCTCCTAGATTTTTAGTGCTGTTATCAACTCATTATATGTTTCCTTTGTTCTTCCTGTGATTTTTGCATTTTGGTAAAGGTTTGACGGTCTGCTAATTACTAGGGACCTCCCAAAATTCAGATATGTGCTCCTTAGGGTCATGTTAGGTGAAGCTTCGAAGGGGAGACCTCCTACTTATTCTTTCCATTCTTATCCCTAAGCAAGAGCATCCCTTAGCTGCCCCAGACCAAGTCCTGACTCATAGCAACAGTTTTTACAGATTTTAATGTAAAAGAGTCCACCAATGGAAGTTGCCTATCACCATCCCCGTGTAATTTGATGTCCAGACACACAGGGCCTACTAAGGCCCCTTTATGTTTATGTTTTTTCAACTAATGTAAGTGTTTGTCAATATTATGCACAAGCATCACTTGAGTATCCCCTCCCATAATGGGACAAGTGAAGCAAAATAGAGGAATCCAGGAACATTACTGGTGAACCTACCTTTCGGGTTGCTTGTAGCTGATCAGAAACAGTTTAATTACAGGAAGAATTGCATTTCAAAATGCAGGACAATGTCTGCTCTCAGTAGACTCATACCTCTGTTCTTTTCTCTGCTGCCCATTTGTTTTAGCTGCCTAAAGGGGATACACCAGATTTTCCACTAGTGGAGTCCATAGAGGGTTCACTTGAGCCCACATTTAATGTAGGGGATCCTGCTTCTTAGGCTCCTCTGTTGGAAGAGAAAATATGACCTCATGACCGCAGTTTTATGAGTCCAGTCTTATAAACTGGATTATAAACTGGTGCAGATCCTCATGTCGGTAAGCAAGTGAACATAGTTTGAACTGAAGACGTGTATAGACCTCTTTCCTACAAGTGTGATCCAAAATGTGGGGACATAATACTGCCTGCTTCCTTCTTGATAGGACTAAAGCTACATCCCTGCCGAAGCACTGTTTGCCTACCTTGATCTAGCCCCTTTTATGTCTGTCAAACAGCATATTACTGTTGATATTCGGTGCCTGCTGTACCGTTCACCAGATAGAAATGGGCTGAGGAAGAATAAACCTCAGCAATAACAGATATGCATGAACATTAGCTGAGCCCCTCCCAACCCTACCAACACAATACGATGATGGACGGAGCACTGAAACTTTTCAGACACTCACCCCCAGTCATAAATCTGGGTTGAATCCATCACTGTTCTTTAGATCACTTTGCCACCACAGTTCAGACCCAGTCATATGCAAATCAGTCTTGACCCTGTGACTCATGGGAACAGTCCAGCCCGGACTGCCAAGCCAGGCCTTCCCTAGATCGGAAACAAGCATCCTGGGGCCGGATTTTGGGGTGACATCATTCATCAGCCAGGCTAGCTTGAATTCAGTGGCAAAGTGGACAAAGGACCCACGTCTGTGCATACCCTACCATATTAGGGGGAACAAAGCATTGAAAGTAAACAGTTATGGCCAGCTCCACAATACAACTGCCATTAAAACCATAATTTGCACACCAATTTTGCCACCACTACCCAACATACACACAAGACACACACAATGCATCCCTTGAGGTTGGCTTTGGTGAAGACCAAAACTTGGGGGACCATAATGACAAATCCTCTCAGAGACACCATCACACTCAGACATATGGAGTCTCATTTTTCATCAAGTAAATTTTCACCATTTTTGGTGTTACAAAACAACAGACAAAGACACACAAAGGGTGCCCAACACACACAACACATGCCACAAGATTGGTGTGGGTCAAGACCATGCCTTTACCAGATCATAATTAAAAATCCCCTGCCATATAGCAGACTAGGACACATGGAATACATTATATTTATGTTATAAAAAAACACTTTGCACAATTTTTGTTGTTTGCAAACAATGGATACATAATATAAGGAATACACAAGGGACACGGAACACACACCCCGAGGTTGATGTGGATGAAACGCACGCCTTTTCAAACCATAAAAATAAGTCCCCTGAATCAAAAAACACATTATGAGGGACGCACAAAAGGCACACAAAAGACACACCAGCGTTATTTCACTTCACGATTGAGAATAGATTTTAAAAGACCTACAAAACATTAAACAAAAAAATACTAAAGCTTTGTCCACATTTTATCAACGTTGGTGGTACTGAAGGAGGCAGGGACGATAGTGGGCCAAGGAACAGCTTTACCAGGAAGAGAGGGTTTGAAATTGTCTCCTTCTCTCACTGCCACTAATTGTGGCATATAAGAGACAATGGTTGAAGAAAACTTTTCCCTGCTGACTGTTATCTGTAGCACCAGAACAGTGTTGCTTGGCAGGTACTGCCGACAGCAGATGCGGTTACATTAAAGTTATCTGCATAGTGCATAGTGTTGGTTAGCACAGAAGAAGCCTCTCCCCTCAGACCCATCAAGTCTACAGTGACTTCTAAAAGCACCTTGCACACTGCCCATGAGATGCTCTTGCTGTGGTTGCGTGATTTTACAACAAAGTTGTTGTGCCTAAATGTCATTTCGAAATGTTACCAGGCAATCACATCCCCACGTAAATTGCAAGCATGCATTCCATACGTTGACGTTCTGCATTTGCGCATGGCATGAAAGTGTTTGGACTATCTCCGTCGCCACTCTTGTTTCCAGCAGCTAATTATACCGTGGGTTCATCATTGTGCAAGGCACGCAGAATCCAATATGTTGCACCGCATTGTAATTGCTCAGTGCTATGACAGCCAGCATTGGTTTCTGAAAATAAAGATCTGAATTTCCATTTTTGTTAGCAACATGCTGCTAAAGTGACAATACATTTAACTGTGCACATATGTAGATTTTAAGCAAGGAACACATAGTGGCAGACCATGAACAATACACATTAAAACGTTCAGTAATTACAGAGTTGACAACAGGTTTCTGAAGTTTGAGTCGAAATTGAACATTCAAGCAAACAATGTTTCATTTTCAGAGGCAGCAAACCATAACAACAGTAGTTTCAAGCTTACATTTACTTTATACCAGCCTATTTTGATAATGAATATATATGCAACGTACTAAAAAATACACGGTTCTAAATAAACATAGAAGAGAACATGAAATCATATGCTAAAGTATATTGAACGTAACCAATATTTTCTGTCTTACTTAGTAAAATAAGAGTTTGCCTATACATGTTTTCCAACCTGCAGTATTACATAACACTCTCCACTTTGCTTCTGAACAATGTAACTGTTCCCGAGACACTGAGCACCATGGCAACAGCAAATAAGTCCTGTCAGCCCCCTTTTATCTTCACATTGTATGGCAAATCAATCATATTTTAAAATATGTTAGGCACTCCTCTCATAGATGTGCACCGAGGCATCAGTTCCAGCATCTTCTGACAGCTGGGAAGGTATCACTTAGATTTGAGTCTGACATTGCATCATGGCTAATGCTTGGGAAGGGGCACAGGACAGACAATCAGAAGAGGATGCTGGTGGAGAATGAGACCTTTGAATGTACCTCATCCACAGAACAATGAACAACAGATGGTGGTTGATCCTTGGTATGATAACACTTTGAACCTTTGCAAGATTGCAAGCATGCAGAAGGAGTGAAGTCAACAATGTGGTGTTAACTTTTTCGCCAGTACAACTAGTGAGAACCTTTAAGACAAAGGTGAAACTACCGCACAAACTGCAAGAGGTACAACCTTCAGAGGGAAGTGATATTACTACAATGCTGCAGAAAATAGCCACAAGAGTTATCATCACTCTTGTCTTCTTTGTTGTGATTCCTATGCCAAGTACACATACTGAGGGGGGCATAGCAGTGATAAATGGTGAACCAGGTTCGAGTGTCGGCAAGGACACGCAACTTCCTGTGATTCTGGGCAAATCACTTAATCTCCCCGTGTCAAACAAAAATAAATGTGTCCTCGTGTAACGCAACTGGTGCTCGTGTAACGCGCTCTGATACCTCATACCTTCAGGTCAAGTTTGTGCTATATAAAACTCCATAAAACAAAAAAATTAAAATAAATATTATGGCATCTTACAAAAGCTTTACTTCAATTGCATAATAAAGATGTAAAGAAAAGGGTAGGTCTTAGAAGGCCCTTAGGATTAGGTGGACAGACATACGTGTATGTGAATAAATAGCTTGCTTAACAGCCCTTTGCGTTCAAATAGGCAGCATTGACAATGTTAGTGAGATGGACATCCTCTCCGTGAAACTGATCCGGGTTGTTTTTACGCTGTCAGGGTAAATACTAGCAAACTGGTAATGTCCAAAACGTTCAGCCATGGCACAATTCATGTTGCATTGGGCACACTCCTTCTTTGGGCCCGATTCTGATGCAGTTAAGAGTGACTCCGACCCTCGGTTGGAGCCATCCTAACCACATCGGACTTCCCCATTCGGATTCCTTTCTGACTGAGCCATTCTGCTGGTTTCAGTTGGAAAGTAATTTGACTCGGTTTTCCGGATCACTTCCAACGGGCTCGTAGAGCCCTTCTGCCATCCGGAAACCCTTCAGTACTCCCCCGGCCGGCTCTTTCCGGCCGAGGAAGTACGATGGCAGTTTCCCGCTGCCTTTCTGTGCCGGCATTTCCAACACAGAGAGGCATTGGGAAACTGTCTTTGGGGACCCCAGAAGCGCCCTGTTAGACCCGGAATCCCTGGTTGGCTTATGTAGGTACCTTAGGCCTAGCATGGACCTGAGTTCCAAAGTCAGGGAAAGGAAGGTTACCTTCTTAGATAGCCCCGATCACCCCCTTGGTAGCTTGGCACGAGCAGCCATGCTTATCTTCAAGGCAAATGTGTAAAGTATTTGCAACCACGCTCACAATAATCCAATGATGACACCACAAACAGACTTCACACAAGTTTTATAAAAATGAGTATAAACTGTATGTAAAATGATATACGATAAGACCACATGATATATATCCAACATATGAGGTTGTGTAATATTTCTCCTGGCCGGTTGTTAGGCCAGCCAGCCCTAATAAGTTCTGGAGATATTAGTGAACACTTCTAAACATTCTCCTGTTTTTCTAATATCATGTCATACAGTTCGTAATTCTAGAATCAGGCACTTTTTCAATGTAAAAATAATGTAATGCATAACGTAGCAATCAGACGCAATGAAAAGAATGCAATGCGTAACGCAACAATCAGGCACTTTGCAAGATAAAATAATGCAATGCATAATACAACCACCAGATATGTCGTTATGCAAAAATAAGGCAATGCATAATACACTACTCAGGTAATTCTTTATGCAGGAATACTGCAATGCGCAATACTCTAATCAGGTAGTTCGTTATGCAGAAACAAGGCAATGCGTCATACGACAATCAGGTAATTTGTTATGCAGATAAAATGCCATGCGTCATACACTAATCAGGTAGTTCGGTATGCAGGAATAATTCAATGCGTACTACTCTAATCAGGTACTCCGTTATGCAGAAATGATGCAGTGTGTAATACGACAGTCAGGTACTCCGTTCTGAAGAAATGGAATAATGCATAATACACTCAGGCCCCGATCACCGGGCCTTAGGCGGTCTCTGCGCCTCTCCTTCTGACTTGCAGTCAGCCTTTCACAGTTGCCCCAACACAGTACGATGTAATCAAAAAGTGCAGCTTTGCACTCCGGCCCCTGTTCCCCCACTCCCTTGGCAATACGATACGAGCCAAAGCAGAGGCTTGCGCTGCCAACACGAGAGAGGGAGGCAGAGAGCGTCTCCTTACGAGCCTGCGCCCCACCCCAGGAGTCGTCAAACATTACCGGGGGGGCGCAAACTCACTCTCCTCTCCTTGCCCAGTGGCTGGGCCTCCAATGCAGCTTTGTGAATTGGCAACGGCGGCTCGGGTTGGCAACTCAGCTCCTCCGGGACTGCTGGTCCGGGCCGCTTCAGTTACAAAGATCTCAGGCTGACACAAAGCACACGTACACAGCTTTGCTGAGTCTTCCTTACGCTTCGGGTGCACGATCACTGGGCACTCCACACACGGGTTTCAGGCTGCACGAAGATCATGCACACAGCGTTGCTGAGACTCACTTTACTCCGGTGCACACGATAATAAGGCAAATCCTCACAAAGGTCTCACGGTGCACAACGCACATGCACACAGCGTCGATGAGACTCACTTGGATTCCGGTGCACACGATAACAAGGCAAATCCTCACGAAGGTCTCACGGTGCACAACGCACATGCACACTGCGTCGCCGTCGACGAGATTCACTTGGATTCCAGTGCACACGATAACAAGGCAAATCCTCACGAAGGTCTCACAGTGCACAACTCACACAAACACAGCGTTGATGAGACTCACTCCGATTCCGGTGCACACGATCACTGGACAATCCTCACAAAGGGGTTCAGGCTGCACGAAGCACACGCACACCGCGTCGCTGATCCTTGCTTGGACTCCAGGTGCCCACGATCACAGGCCGATCCGCCTGAACGTCTCAGGCTGCACAAAGCACACGCACACAGCGTCACTGAGAGTCACTTGGACTCCAGCCGCCTACGATCACAGGGCAGTTCTTACGAGGGTCTCAGGCTGCAACAAGCTCACACACACAGTGCTGCTGAGACTCTCCTGGAACCTCTGTGTTCCTGTGTTTCCGAACAGGGAGCCAGCTCACCTCATGCCCTTGGGGATAAGTTACTTCAGGACACAGCACACAGCAAAGTCCCTTTAGCCTTCCCTTGGTTGAAACATCAAACTTCAGGCCAGCCCCAGATCACACAGCACTCCAGATGCAGGTCAGCCTGTTGCTGTCTCACCTCCTTCCCTGGGTCAAGACATTCCCCAGATCCTATCGCTTTCAAATCCAGACAGTTAATCCACATCCAGGCAGAGACACACAGAAATGTCAGAGCACAAAAACTCTAAAAGAGTGGCTTCTGAACACAGAATGCAAAAACCACCTTCATAAAAAGATGTGTTATTACATTGTGAGTTCAGGCATACTAAACTTCACCTTTCCATCTTAAGCCTTTGGGTAGATATGCTGGAAAACATATTACACAGCCTTCCCATTCTGTCCTATGGGCAAGAGGACTTTCAGCAGTGAAAAACGAAATGAAGATTATTTCACTGTCAGGACATGACACACACCTTAGTACATGTCCTACCATTCACATGCACTACACCATGTCCGGTGGGAACCCTAGACCTACCATAGGGGTGTCTGATGTGCCTAGAAAGGGAAGGGTAAGGTCTGGCAAGTGAGTGCACTTAACAGAACAACTTGGCAGTTTAACAAACTGCGCACATGCCCTGCAATGGCAGGCCTGTGTTACCTTTTTAAGGCTACTTGTGTGGGTGGTACAAATAGTGCTGCAGGCCCACTAGCAGCATTTGCATTACCAGCCCTGGCACACATAGTGCACTTTACCCGGGACTTTACTAGTAAGGCAAACATACTAATCATGGACAACCAATTACCATTACACTTTATACAGGGAGCACTTGCACTTTGACACTGATCAGCAGTGGCAAAGTGTCCAAAGCATCTAAGTTGGCAACACCACATCAGAAAAAAGGTCTAGGGGGAAATCAAAAAGTTTAGGGACTTTCGCCAATAAGGGCCAAGTCCTACAGGCCCCCATGGGTGCGAGGCCGCCGAATGGCAGCCTAGGGCTCACCGATGGTGCCCTCCCGTTGATCCCTGCACCCGGTGGCAGGCACCTTGGGGTGCCTGCCATGGATGCAGGGATGAACTGCACCTCTGCACTTAACGATGCAAGCATGCACTTCATTCGGCATGCATGCTCCCATTGTTAAGTATAGGATTGCGTCCCAACAGAGGTCATTCGGTTCCAGTTACTGACCAATATCGGACGGACTTAGGTTATCCGACATCGGAATTTGCCCCTTTTTTGTTGAAGTCAGTAGGGAAGAGTCACTTTTGACGCTGTCCAATGCATAAAAAATGAAGTATGTAAGGCATGTAGGGGGTAATATCTTTCTTCATTACTAACAAAGGGCTGAGCCAGATAAATGTCCAAGCTCATGAACTTGGTGTATATTTTCCGTTTTTTGGAACCATTGATCGACATCTCATACCATTACATCCAAACCACTTTACCTTAACTCCTTCACAACCGAAGTCAGTCACTTGTGATGTTTACCTTCCTTTCCATCACATGCCTTCACTCGTGTCAGCACCTTAATCAATGGCTTGTGATCTGTACGCAAGGTAAGTTGGTATGCCATCTAATCAGGTGATTCCGGTGAAGAACCACGATGTTAACAAGTCTAAAAAGGAATCCCTAAAAGAGAACTGGTCACAAATGTTAAATGTTTCCACATATGGAAGATCATTAACTCTTCCTGGCAACTTAAGACTATGTGATAGGTTAGTTCCTGGCACATAGGCATCCTAAGTATTTATTCCACTATGAATAAACCTTGAGAGTGAATTGCTTTTGGTGCATTGTAGGGAAGAGGTGTAGGTCCAGATATGCAAATTTCTCATGCAATGCAACACATCAACAAAAAATGCTGTATTTCGCTGCTTTGCGTGAGAAGAGGGTAGGTGAGCATCATATCTACCGAGATATGTCTCTCTCCTCTCCCCTCCCTATCTCCAGCCCAGAATTTTGCGGAGGAGCGCCACACATACGTCTTTGCTCCATAGTGCAAGGGTGTATGCGTGAATCTGGCATAAGCTTTGTACTGGAAGGATTGCCTTCCAGTACATAATACTATGCCCAGACAACTTTTGAAACTTGTCCTACTTTGTATGTGTGCTGTACAGTGCAGCATGTATGAAAAGTTGTAAAATAATGGAGCAATGAAAACATTTCTCCTTTTAACACCTGCTTTCAAGTGGCATTAATTTTTGGCGCAAAATACTTTCTCAAATTTTGGGTAGATAGGATTTTACATTTAAAAGTATGGGTGGTTGCATGGGGACGTCCTTGTGCCACCCATGTAACGCCCCCTTGATGCTAAGTAATGCAAAGCAGCACTTCATTACAAGGTGGATCTAGAACACACAGAAGACTAGATGTGGATTCCCTGCTGAAGCTATTCTCATCAGGACCACTTTAGATCTCTAGATGCAGCAGCAGGAGCGACAGTAAAATTAGCATAACAAAAAAATCTATGCAAATCCCTAACTACAGGGATTTGCATAGACATATCCTCCTATGTCCAGAATGACTATCACAAGCAGCATTCACCTCTCTGGAGGATTAGTTTCTCAGAGCAGTGTGCTGAGGTACCCTCAGGGAGCATGACTGTCTGGAGAGAAGGCCCTAAGGACTCCCTTATGAAGGACACCATTAATTTTTTTTTTTACATCTATCTAAATGTTATTACTAAACTTAATTCAGGCCTCGTGCCAAATGCCTTAGTGTTTTCGGTACTCGTGTAACAAGTAATTGTAATGCCTCTGGAAAATTGTAGCGCACGGCAAACGTATGCTAATTAGACCGTATTTTGAAAGATTTCAATCCATCTGTATTTATAACTGGTAATTACTGTTTTATTAAATGTTATTCAAATAATTGCTTTATTCTGCTTTTTCCAATAGTTTTAGGAATATTGGTTATTTTTTATGGTTAACTTGTTTTTCTTAAATACATACAAGACAACTCATTTACACAGAAAGATTTAAATGAAATACCAGTCCATTTCCAGTTTCTTTAGCTCTTCCTCATGGGACCTAGATTATTTCCCAGAGTTACCATTGTGTTTTTGGCATGAAGGCATAAATGTTGGTCATTTTTTACCAGAAGCACGAACACAACATTGAACCTGAGTTCATTCCAGTAACACATAGGCAAGTCTGTAGGTTAAAAGCTCAGACTGGACTGGTGTTGGAATTTAGCATACCCTGACTGGTTTAGGGAGGACCCAAGTGTGACTCAATGACATTTTTCTAATACCAAAGACAAGGATGATGGAGGCCTGTTCTCACACCACATTTGTCAATACCAGGGATGGTTACTATAGGCCCGATTAACAGAACTAACTTAAGACAAAATCCTAAACTTACTACCATTTTGGTATTCACAGAATGCACTTACAAATTCTGGTATTCACAGAATGCACTTACTACTTTTGGCATTCACAGAATGAACTTACTACTTTTGGTATTCACAGAATGGACTTATGACTACTAACTTTACGTCCGCACTCGGGCTGGAATTTCCGCTCCCGGAGCGGGAATTCCGTACCTAGAGCGGGATTTCCACTCCCGGGCCGGAATACATGAACTGTTGCCGTTGATCATTTTAGCCAAGGGTAAACACCTGTCCAAGGGCCTACCATCCCCCACCATGCATCAGCTGACACACTGCAGCCAATCCCAGCCCTGCAGCATGTATAAATGCAGAGCAGACACACACAAACCCTTTCAACATGTCACTGAATGTGTTTGTTGCACTGCCCCTTGCCATGCGGCAAAACTACTTGAGGAGGAGGACAGCAGAGAGGATATTATGAGGGTTATGAAGAGAAAGCACCGCCTTTCACTGAAAGGGAATTAGACATCTTAGGGGGTGCTGTCCAAATAACCTCAGCTATATGGGGACCCAGAGCACCAGCTGAGCAATGCAGCCCGGGCCAGGCTATGGGCCAACATCGGGGAGCGGAGTGGATGGACATGTAGTCATCATCATCCACCAAGCCCACATCCTCAGGAACTTCCTCCTCCTCTTGAGCAGTACTTGCTGCCGACATAACTGCCTGGAGGATCAGTGGATTCTCCCCTCTGATTCCCCATTGGCCCGCACTGGTTGCAGGTCCGTCATCCTCAGCCTCATCATCCCCTGGAACACAGAGGTTGCAACCGTATTAGTGATTGACCTGGTATTACATGTGGTGCAACACAAGGGTTGTATTAACTGTACTTTGCATCAACAGGTGAGGATCATGTGACCTGGTTAGGGTACCACCACAAATGACAGCTCACACCATGGCACTGAGGTGTTACACGGAGATGTACATAATACAAACAAACTCACCAGCTCCAGCCACAACTTTCTGTCCCTTCGTGTTCCCCCTGGTGTCTACTGCTGAACCTGTCTCCTCATAGATGTTGTAGACATAGCTGTCCCCGATCCAGTAGCTGTAGAGGGAAGTGACAACATTCTCAATGATCTGCATCACTAATTGACAGACAGGCACATGCGACACTCCTGATTTGTATTCACTTTGTAAACAACAACTGCTGAATCCATGCAGAAGGGGATCTTGATCTCTGTCATGGCTTAGTAATCTAAGCTAGTGACACACCTCATGCCAGAATTACCTGAAGGACAGGTGCGCAAGGGTTTCACTGCTGCAGCCAGGATGTCATGCATTCCCCGGGATGGTGTCCGCTGCAGTGGTGTCATCCTGTCAGCAGCTGTGATGAGACATACATGTCCATATTTTAGTACAACAGATGGTAGCTATGAGCGAACATTCTCAATAACCATTTGCGGATAATCCAGGACAATGTGCAGCATGTTTACCTCATGGACTTTACATGTGGGCACCTGCTCACATGCAGCATTTGCCAGCTGTTACCTCCACGCAGCATTGACATCAATAAGATGACACATCAACAGACAAACTTGTATGAGAAGGTTTCTGATATTTCAAGGAAGGGGATAAATGAACCGGACTCCTCCGCATTACACTGATTTCACCTTGACCATTAAGACTAACATTTTTCATGAGTGTAATGTTGTCTGTTGACAAGTCAGAAAGGAGTTCATGTGTGAGATGTGCAGTAGTCAGGGACATGATGTTGCTCATTTGCTTCCCTACCCATGAAGTCACAAAGCTCATTTTTAAATGAGAGAACACAGATTTCTTATGTACATCCTTTGAGTGTCCTCTCTTTGCATACTCTATTTCCAACATCATGGTACTACTTAGCTGACAACGATTGGTGTCTTGTACAGCAGACATCCAAACCTCATATGTCAAACACTCACCTATACATGTGAATACGGTAGGAGAGGAGGTAAGCAGAATGTAACATTTGGTTATGCTCACACATTGCGGATAGGCTGAGAAGCTTTGATGCCTTCCGCCTGCACTGGATTAGCGTGTTGCTCTTCAGCCAAGTTATTTTGCAGGTGTAACTGCATGAAGATTCCCCTTAGCAGCCCCTACACCCATCTCAAAGGTACACAACTGGCATCAGTGTGGGCCTCAGCCATACCAATTTTATTATGATTTAACCATATATATTTTGCTAGGGATTTGTCCTATCATTGAATTGCAAGCCTGTTGTGTTTTGGTCACTTCATATGACACATTGTACTATTGTATGTCTATTCTGCACTCACTTGGCATACATTTTGTGTCATCCTTTCATTAGCCACCAGGGTCTGATCTGGTATGTGTTCAAATGCCATATGTGAGCATATTGTGATGCAGGACAACAGTGTTGTACAACACATACAACATACGGTGGAGGTGAAAGGCACATATAATGAGCATTCAGCCTGATTTATTCTTGGGTTTACTTCCCTTGGCCCAGCACCGGAACAGTGTGTGGTCCCTGAACAGATGTCACAGCCAGCCTTGTAGCAGAAGTCAGTGTGCGTCTTTGATTTTGGGCGGATCTCATTGTACTTACAATGATAAGTGTGTTTTGCAACTTTACATTTCTGCTGCCACATATGATGCACTCAATTTCTGGCACCAAGGATGAGCACAAGCAGTTGTGGGCACCACCGTTGCAGAAGTGTGTTATACTTAATATCATGATTGATCCCACATATAACTTAGAATGGGCCCACTACCTAGATGCAATCTATATCACAATGACATGACTACGAATCCTGAGGTAAGGTCCACTATCTTGTTTTGTTGATGGCCAACAAAAAAGCCAGCCAATGTAAGAAGTAAATGACCAGCTGTGTGGACTGGGCAATTTAATGTATATTGGAAACATTCGAAGTTGGACAGTGGATGCATTGTCAATACTACTGACACTGGTATCTCACTTCTTGTTCATCATTATCATATTTGTGCAAATTGTATTCCTTGATTAGGTCTACAGACACTATTACAATATAGTGGGGACACCCTTTTGACTAGTTGTGGCACTCGATTACAGGATTGGATTCCCAGGTCTGGGACTGTTGGTGAAATACATGTTATGTTCCACAATTACAAAGGTATGATGAGCCAAGACATGTTATATTTTGTCTTTCGCTGTTCACAAATGTCATTTGCTAAAGGTGAATGTCCATTGACAACTCCAATAGTAATGAAGCTAGTTTTTCATCTCTGATTGACTTTCATATGTGGGCACTATATGTCCCTCTGTTGTCTCCTGACAATGTACACATTTTGACCATCTCCTGGCCAGTTTGACTTACCAGTTAGCGAGGGTGGTATGCCTTTCTCTGTACGATGTCGATTCCTCCCAGTAGATGCAGGGACCTCTGCTACTGCAGTTGTCTGTGCTCTGGCGGAATGTGTCAATGGGTGAGCAGAGAGAAAAGTAACCAAATGGGAAAAGTGCATGTGGAACTTTTCAGGGATTTCCCCATATCTTCTGCATGCTAACAGTGTTGTGAAGTACTGCCGCAGACGGGGCAGGTAGGAGCAGTGGTGCGTTGGGGATATAATGGCGTGGCAGGGTGGGAAATGAACAACAGAATATGGGTATGACATATTTTGATCTGATGATTCTCTCACCTTCTGCTTTGTGATTTAGGCTGGCACAGGGTGATTTACTTCTTGGATAATTTGTGGCAGGTTTACAAACTCCTTGAAAAACATTTACACTGCTGTTGCGTCACTTCTGTGACACAGCGGTGGAGTAAAATAGGCAACACATTTCGACTTATTCACAACGTGACGCATCTATGGGGATGCGTCATGTTGTGAAGCCCTGCGCAACATTAAACCTGCGTCAGCTTTGATGTAGGCAGGGTGGGAGTTCCTTTGGGATATGCTTCCTAAAAGTGATCCAGTGAAGTCTACAAGATTTCACGGAGTCACTTTTCAAAGGCCGCTGCGACGCAACCTTATGCCTGCTTGAAGCAGACGTAAGGAGTTACGTAGCATGTTAGATATGGGTGGTCCATGGACGTTATTGGAGTTGCGTCGCACTTGCGACACGACTTCAGCAAAGCACCCCCTAATGCCATCAGTTGCAACACACATCTGTCTATCCCTGTGCCACAGTTCACCGCATTGTAAATGCGACGCATCTGTGGCGGCGCAAGGGTTGAATTGCGTGTCGCATTGGTACTGGTGCATCCCTGCTAATATTTATCAATTGCTACTTAGCAGGGTTGTGTATATACGGCAGCAGTACTGTGCCCATGTTTTCAAAAGTAGGGAAGGGATTTGCCATTTCTAATGCAAAGGATTCTGGGACTTGTGGTGCTACATACAGAGGGTAACACATGAGTCTCTGACTGACTATATTTTTATATACACTTTGGACAACTTCCTTACTCACAATGACAGTGCAACACAGACAATCTTTTCATGCACCTTTTCTTGTCATCCCATTTACCTGGTACTACATAGCAGACGTCACTAACAGGCAGCCCATGGACCAAGTGGGGGTGTATTGTGGTAAGGATATCCTCCTCCAGTGGGGTGAGACAGATACGGGGTCCAAAGTGTGCAGCAGGCAGGATCCTGTTTAATTCGATCCTGGAGTACTTCTCCTATACCCTCTGCCTTTCATCCTGCCACTTCTTCTTGATGTCCTGGACTGTGTGCCTCTCCTCTCCCAATGCTGTGACAGCAGTGGCTGATTGCTGCCATAGGGCTGCCTTCTGTGTGCCACTGGTGCAGTAGGTTGGGAGTCCATATAGGCATTTGTGGTGCCTCACTATATACTCCACAAGCATGGTAGTCTCCTCTGCAGAGAAGTTCTTCTTCCTCTTTATTAGTTCCATTTTTCTCTGGCGATGTACAGCGTTGTGAACACGAACTCTCTGTGGCCAAACCTGTTCCTTCAATGTGTGCTGCTTTTATATGTTTTGTGGTGCTGGTCAATTAGTGTTAATTGGCTTCAGCTGGAGCGTGGTGGGGGATGGTAGGCACTTGCAACGTTCATCATGGCAAAATGGAACTATTGGCTGGGATTGGCTGCAGTGTATCAGTTGATGCATGGTGGGGGATGGTAGGCACTTGGACAAGTGTTTACCCTTGGCTAAAATGATCAACGGCCACAGTTAGTGTATTCCGGCCCGGAATCTCCGATTCCGGGCCGTAGGCGGATAATCTGGCCCGGGAGCCGAATTTCCGTTCCGGGTGCAAAAATTCCCGCTCCGGGAGCGGAAATTCCGGCCCGAGTGATGACGTAAAGTTAGTAGTCGTAAGTCCATTCTGTGAATACCAGAAGTAGTAAGTGCATTCTGTGAATACCAAAATGGCAGTAAGTTTAGGATTTTGTCTTAAGTTAGTTCTGTAAATCGGGGCCTATAGTGTCTCCACTATAAAAAAACAAATGGTGACTCAATGGTGCAGAGGAGCATGTTTAACAGACAGAATCACTGCAGCTGAGGAGAGCTGGTTGAACTTCGCTTTAGTTCTCCACGATCTCTTGTGAGGGGCATCTGGACGGCTCTGTGACACTTGGGGTGACTCCTCCCATTTTGTTATGCTTGGTTGGAGTCTCCTCTTGGGAAGCTCTTCCAGGTAGCAGGTGGTCAGACAACACATAGGGTCCCTGTAGACCTTCAAGAATGATTATTATACTGAAAAAACAGGTACCATGCTGCGTCAGTCCAGAAAACAGCAACAGTCCAATGAGATAAAGTCCGGCATAGTTCTGTAAAGTGCTAGAGTGGAGCGCCCGCTTGTATTTGCCATTTTTCAACCTTGGGCTAAAATTCCACTGCCAATATGGTGGCTGCCAGGTTTGAAGTTTTTTTGGAAACTGCCCCTTAGGACACCAAGCATCTTTTTGGTTTTCTTCTTTAAGACAGGAACTGGTTTAGGTTTAAGTGTGCAGGCATCAACTCCTACATACATACCTTTGAGATTGACAACACTAGATTGAACCCAAAGTCTCACAGTACTCACTTATTTAGCATAGGGCAGTGGAGCCCACAACACTGGGGTTGCTGTACGTTGAAAAAGGAAATTGGTAGATCACCCTACTGAGGCATAGCCACACTACACTCTCAAAGTGAAAATCACTTCCACCAAACAGAGACTGTAGAATCAAAAGGAAGATTCCCCATTGAAAACAATGGCATTGGGTGGCATATTTACAAGGGCTTTATCTCTGCTTTTTTGGCTTATAAAGCCAAAAAAGTGGAGATAAAACCAGCGCCCTATTTACAAGAGGGTGCTAACATGCATAATCGCATGTTAGCACCCTTTTTCCCAACGCCTCACTTTGCATCTCCAATGAGATGCAAAGTGGGCGTTACTGGGCGTACCCCGGATGGACTACCTTGCAAATATCGCTGATGTTTACATTGCGATATTTACAAGGTAGCCCACATGAGTTTTGCAGACGTTAGATTTTGGCGAAAACTGCCATTTTCGCCAAAATCTAACGTCTGCTAAAATCCTGACTTAGCCATCCCTAACATAGGGGGGTGGATTATGCTGATACGACCCTGTGGGTCGCATCAGCAAGGTTATCGCCGTTTTGTAGGGAACATCACTTGAAAACCAGCGATGTTCCCTGCAAAAAGGCGATAACCTCGCTATCTCTGGAATTTTTATTGCCCTGCAGAAACGCGTTGTTAATAACGTGCTACCAGGGCGATGAATTCCAGAGATTGCCTGCGATAATACTATTATCGCTAAGCACGACCAGCGATAATTATCGCTGGCTGTTGATAATATGCCCCTGGGACTTTTTGAAGGCCCTCCTTTCCCCATGAGATCTTTTGGTCTCCGTAGAGGGTTGCAGCACATTGTAGGGAACATCGCTGGAAAACCAGCGATGTTCCCTGCAAAAAGGCGATAACCTCGCTATCTCTGGAATTTTTATTGCCCTGGAGAAATGCGTTGTTAATAACGCGCTACCAGGGCGATGAATTCCAGAGATAGCCTGCGATAACACTATTATCGGTAAGCACGGCCAGCGATAATTATCGCTGGCCCTTGATAATATGCCCCTGGGACTTTTTGAAGGCCCTCCTTTCCCCATGAGATCTTTTGGTCTCCGTAGAGGGTTGCAGCACATTTGTGGATGGATGCCTCCCTTTTGATTTTGGGACACCCAGACACGCCATAAACATATAGAAGAATAGATCAAGTAGGGCCGTCCTCCATCAGAGTTGAACCTACATGCATATGTATCTCAAAAACAGTAGTTTATCCCAAATGCTATGAGAATAAACAATGAAATCAGCATAATTCCAAAATAATTAATTGAAGAAAAAATATATCATGGGGGGCGTGGTCTCGCCAGGAATGGAGTGAGACGTGTGCCGCTTCTGCTCCGGGCCGCCGCTGTGACCATTTGCCATCTTTAAGCGGTGTTGTGGCGGAGCCCGGGCCTGGATCGATACCTGTGTGGGGCTGACTGCGAGGGGCACCCGGTGCGGGGCTCGGAGGCGATCCGGGACAGCGGAGAACGCCGGATTCTGAGGTGGTGAGGGCTCGTAGATCGCTGCACTGCCCGCCATTTTGCCCGCCACCCGTCCGAAGCTCCTGGCGCCCAGCAGCTGCAGCGGGGGAGAGATCGGAGGCCCGGAGGGCTGGGACGACTCCATCGGAGCTGCCCTGTGGTGCCGCGGACACCGGACCGGACCGCCTGGGATACCGATCTCAGGGACCCCCGTTGGCGGAGTAGCAGCCGCCATTTTCCCCCGAGCTGGCCTTCCTCCCGGGCGGGCAGACGGAGGCGCAGGTCACCTGAGCCGACAGGCAGCGGTGCAGCGGCCGGGCCCGCAGCATTAGCGGTGACAACAGTGTTGGAGCGGGGTACGCTACCCGAGAGGTGATCTGGGCTGTAAACCCCGGACGGCGCTGCTCAGCCGGAGCGGTGGAAAGTCGCGGAGGAGGACCTGGCCGCCATTTCCTGAGGCGGGAGCGGACGTGGTCGGCCCACGAAGAGACTCCGGTGAGGTGGCGGGCTGAGGCGCGCCGGTGGCTGTGGGAGCCCCCTGGCAGTCCGATGGTGTCCCTTGGGGCCTCTGGGGCCGGGAGGACTGATCGGAGGTCTCGCCTGCATCATCCCTGGAGGCCGGTGGATCGGGGCAAGACGCTGTGGAGAGCCGGGAGCAGAGCAGCGGGGAGCACTGTGCCAGCCGATCCAGCCTTTTGACTCGGCCTTTCGAAGCGGTTAGGGCCTGGTGGTGTGGCGGCCCCTGGAGCGGCTGGAGCCTGGGGACCTTCGGGGCTGCTGCCTTGGACCGTGGGCCGGTGGGGAGCCTTGTCCTGGAGCTCCGGCCTGGGTCTCCTGCGGCGGGGCACGGGGCTGCCCCTGCGACCACCGGGGGCCTCCTGCCCGCTGGTTGGAGACCTTTGCCAGCTCTGAAGACCCGGGAGGTGACCGGCTGACGCCTTTTTGCCTGCACGGCACCTCACGACTGGCTTGGTCGGGGCGGGAGCCCGTGAAGAACCGGCGATGGAGCTACAAGACGACGCTAGCTTGTGTGCGGTGAGTTGAATCCGGGGGGTCGTCACCGGGCCCCTAGACTGTTGGTCGTCTTGCCCGAGCTGAGGTTTCCCGCACGGGGACTGCAAGCCCAGGAGTGTGAATGCTGGAGGGCACGAGACGCTGTGGGACACTTGGCCGGGAGCGGAGGCACCGGCGCAGACTTTGGGGTCTTGAAGCGGATCCGACCCGACGCATTGCAGAGAACCCGCTTCAGAGGGCGCGTGAAGCGGTGATCCTTGGAGGGGCCCCTGTGGGCGCGCAGCTGCTGAGTTGGAACCTCTGGCCCCCTGCGTGACTCTGCGTCTGCCTGCCGGGGGGGCTTGCAGCATGACTCGCACGAAGCCCGGGAAGGAGCCTCCGGCGACCTCCAAGGACGCTTCTGTCATAGACTTATGGGGAAAGACGAGTGCTGCCTCATCGGGAGGGGGTGCCTCCGCTGAGCCGGTCACTCAGTCCTTCATGGCGCTGTTTATGCAGGAGCTCAAGACGGAAATTGGGTCCCTTCGCACGGAAGTCCAGGCCTGCGTCAAAGACCTTCGGAAAGAGGTGGGTGACCTGGGGGACTGGGTCGACGACATGGAAAAAACCCTGGATGCCCGCACGGAGGATCAGGAACACCTATGGCAGCGGCTGGCGACCCTGGAGGAACAGCATGTCGAGCTCCAGATCAAACAGGAGGATTTGGAAAATAGAGGGCGCCGGAACAATATTCGCATTAGGGGTGTTCCGATTGGGGCCGAAGGGGAGGATATCATGACATTTGTGGCGGACCTGCTCCAGGAGATCTACGGGGACGATGATGCTTCGCCGCCAGCCCTGGATCGAGTGCACAGGGTCTCGGGGCCGCCTGGGAGACCTGGGCTCATCCCTGACATCCTGACGAGGGTCCACTTCTTTGTAGAGAAGGAAGCGATACTCAAAGCAGCCAGGGACAAACCTGAAATCCTCTATAAAGGCACGCCTGTTCAGCTGTTCCAGGACCTGGCATCCACGACTCTTCGTCGCCGCAGGGACTTCAGGCCCGTCACGGACAAGCTGCGAGATCTCAATATCCGCTACCAGTGGGGTCATCCTTTCGCCCTCATATTCCAGTGGGAATCGAAGCGCCGAGTGCTACGCTCCTATCGTGAGGCAGCCCAGTTGCTCCAGATCCCGAACTCCCCGTCGGGCAGTCCGGCACGGCGCCCTGCTGCTCGGAGAGCCCCCCCCGAAGCCGCAATGGTCTACGGTGCGCCGTTCCTGGCACCCTTCCTCCCCGGATGGCAGCAGAACATCACGAGATAAGCAAGACATTATCCAGCACATCAAATCCCTGGAGGGAGGATCGTCGCTAATGGGCTCGCAGGCGTCACCCCACAAATGAGACCCCTTGGGGAGGCCACCTTTCCGTGAAGTCAACACTTACATTGTGTGTGCTCCCGGTCTACTGGGCCGGCGGCCGCTTTGGTGGCTCCATCATTCCTGTATTTGGCGCTCCGCTGTGGTGGTGCGCCTGGGTCTGCTCTTCGACACGACGTATCCACAGGGGAGGCGGTGGCCCGGAGCAGGCTCTTGGTGCTGTGGAATCATGGTCGGGCGATGACGAACCCCCACGCCTATCCATGGGAGAGTGACATCTCTGGGACAGCCTGTGCCGCGAGGCCTGGCTACTCCCTAGACTGGAATAGGTCATGTTGGCCATATTGGCCGGTTAAGAGTATGGGTTGTTTTTTGGGGTTCTTCCCTTCCCCCTATCTTTCCCTATCCTTGGTGCCCTTTTGGCGGGAGGGGCGTGCTGGCGGGTGGAGGTCTGGGGGGGTCATAGCATGCCTGGGGGATATGGAATATGTCTGCTGAGCCGTGCTGGAAGGTCCTTTCCCTTAATGTGTAGGGGCTCAACTCGCCCAATAAGCGTCGCCAAGTGTGGCGGTACCTATTGCTCCAGAAACCTGACATAATTTTCCTACAGGAGACCCACCTCCTTAAGGCTGACGTGCCCCGTATGGCCCACCCTCGCTTTCCCCGACAGTTCTGGGCCTCGGCTACTACCAAGACGGCGGGGTGGCCATTCTCTGCAGGGCGGGAATTAACCCAGGGGGTTCTAAGGTGCTACGAGACAATGAAGGTAGGTTCTTAAAGGTAGAAGTCAAGAGGGGACAACGCACGCTCACCCTATGTAACCTTTATGCTCCCAACCAGGGTCAAGATCCTTTTCTACGCAGGTTGATCAGGGACCATTTAGAGCAGGTTAACACGGATCTCATAGTTGGGGGGGACTTCAACTTGGTGTGGGATGCGGAGCTGGATCGCTGTGGGGGAGCCTTTCATGGGGTGGGGGCCATGTCTGCGGCAGTGAAGAGCTCCCTCGGTGCCCTCAATTTAGTGGATGTTTGGCGCTACCACTCCCCAGGCCTGCGAGATTACACGTACTACTCGCATGCGCATCGCTCTTACTCTCGTATAGACCTGCTGCTGGTCTCGCACTCCCTGCTTAAAGATACCATAACGGCGACGCACTCCAACATCTCTATCTCTGACCACGCCCACGTGGAACAGAGTCTCCACGAGCGCTGCACCGGCCCCCCGCGTTCGAGTCGGTGGAGGTTTCCAGACCAAGTACTCCGGGACCCAGTAGACAAGGAGGAAATTCAGGCAGCTATCCTAGCTTACTTTGCGGATAACGACCTCCCAGGGACTCCCCTTCCCCTCTTGTGGAACGCCTTCAAGGCTACTATACGGGGCACCCTCACCGCTATCGCGGCCGCGAAAGCACGGGAGACTCGACTGTACGAGCATAAGCTCGAGAGGGAGGTCAAAATGCTAGAGAGGATGGACCACGAGCGTCCGTTGATGACACACAAATGCCGCCTGGCTATCCTAAGAGGCCAGCTCCGAGCGCACAGAACGAATAGGGCGGAGCGCGCCTTATTGGCGCTCAAGCAGCGTTATTATGCGGGTGGTGATAAGGTGGGTGCCGTGCTGGCACGACGCCTGCGTACGTGGGCAGCCAAGGCCAACATCGCAAAGTTGCAATGGGTGGACGGATCCTGGGCCACCGCGGAGTCAGCTAAGCTCCAAATGTTCCACGACTTTTACGCGACTCTCTATACCGCTGACACCCCAGCGCCGGATTTGATAGCCTCTACCATGGGGGCCTGTGTCTGGGAATCGTTAGGTGAGCGCCAGTCAGGACTTCTCGAGTGTTCCATTACCTCGGAGGAAATGGCTGGCGCCTTGCGCGATCTTCCGCTGGGTAAAATGCCAGGCCCGGATGGGTTGCCGGTATCCTTCTACCGCACCTTCTGTCCACAACTACAACCGTATCTCCTTCGCCTCTTCAACTCGTTCGATGAGATGACGGGCCCATCGACGGATATGGCAATGGCCGAAATTGCTCTCATCCCGAAACCCGGGAAAGATCATACTCTCTGCTCCTCGTATCGGCCTATTGCATTGTTAAACACAGACCTCAAGTTGTACACTAAACTGTAGGCTAAACGGCTTAGTGTCCACATGCCCAATCTCATCGATCCGGATCAGGTGGGCTTCATCCAACACCGTCAGGGGGCCGACAATGTACGCCGCATAGCGCACATCGTTGGAAAAGCCAAACATTGGGGGATACCGGCATGCTTGCTCTCGCTTGACGCGGAGAAAGCGTTTGACCGGGTGGACTGGCTGTTCCTCCGGGAGGTTCTACGGAGGGTGGGTCTGGGCCCGAAGATGGTGGCGCGCATTATGGCCCCCTATCTCTCGCCGGTGGCTAGGGTACGCGTGAACGGTCAGCTTACACAGGCCTTTCCCATCTGTAGGGGTACTCGGCAGGGCTGCCCCCTGTCCCCCCTACTGTTCGCTCTTGTGGTGGAGCCCCTAGCCATCATGATACGCCGGTCCCGCGATATCCGTGGTATCTCCCTTCGAGGGGTGGAGCAGAAGATCGCCCTCTTCGCGGACGACCTTCTTCTTACCCTATCGGATCCGCTGCATTCTCTGCCGGCGGTCCACTTGCTGCTTCAAGAGTTTGAACGTGCGTCCGGGCTCAAAATCAACCATGCGAAATCTTGGACCCTCAATATCACGATCCCAGATGGGGATCTCTTGGCGCTCCGGACCTGCGTTCCCTACCAATGGGCTCCGGACCTGCGTACGTGGAGAGCCTTGCCGCTATCTTGGCTTGGTAGACTCAACACGGTGAAGATGTCCATCCTTCCAAAGATCTTGTACCTCTTTCAAACGCTGCCGACACTGATCCCAGAACACCAGATCCAGGGGCTCCAACGCGAGCTTGTAGCGTTTATATGGGGTAGGAAGAAACCGCGTTTCTCTAACATGATCTTGATGCTCCCCCGCGACAGGGGTGGCCTCGCGTGCCCGAACCTTCTTGAATACTATTGGGCGTCGCATCTCCGTTATGTCTTGGAATGGGGGGCATGGGAGAGTGAAAAGGTGTGGTTCCACATGGATCGGGCAGTCACCTGCCGCCCTTTGTGGGACCATGCCTGGCTACCTCGAGAGACGCGCCATCGCAGCGCCTATCTGGCTGTCCCCACCAGAACGGTCCTGGAGATCTGGGACAAGGTGGCGGTTCGCAGGGGTCTCACTTCCTTTCCATCCCCTCACACCCCAATTGCACGCAATCCGCAGTTCCCCCCAGCGTGTCGTCCGCCCTTTTTTGCCAATTGGACGGAGACTGGCTGTAGAACGATCGGGAACCTCTTCACGGGGGGTAGTTTTAAGTCTTTTGCGCAATGCAAGCACGAATTTGGGCTCTCGGAGAACGACAAGTTCCAATACATCCAGCTTCGACACTGGATTCAGGGCTCCTCCCTGACGCAGGCGGCCACGCGATCCTACACACCGTTCGAACAGCTAGCACGTACATTCAGCACATATAAGGGGTTGATCTCACGTATCTACCGGGTATTGCAACATGCACAGCGGCCAGCTCCTCATCTATACCAGTTGAAGTGGCAGACTGTCCCTGGCTCAGGTGCCACCCCCTCTCAATGGGCGAGGCTGTGGAGGGACATCCCTAAAATTCTACGCAGTATACCTAAGCAGGAGTCAGCCTATAAGGTGATGACTCAATGGTATTACACCCCGGTTCGACTCCAGCAGATGTTCCCTAAGACGTCTCCTCTCTGCTGGCATTGTACACAGGCGCCGGGAGATTTTCTACACATTTGGTGAACCTGTCCCCTCCTAGCTATCTTTTGGAAAGAGATCCTCAGTCATATCATACGGGTGTTGGGGTACCCCCTACCTGCGGATCCGCTGGTGGTTGTTCTGGGCCTCAGGCCAGTGGCTGCGAGAGCCATGACGGGGCGTGATCGGCATCTTAGCCTCCACATGCTGGGCGCCGCCAAGCAGACGGTGGCACTGTACTGGAAAAAGGCTGAGACGCCCTCCATAAACGTATGGTTTACTCGCTTGTGGCAGGTGGTAGCGATGGAGCTGCTCACGGCCCGTCTTCAATTCCGGGAGACTCAATATAGGAAACTCTGGACGCCCCCGGTGGATCATCTAGGGCGGTTGGAGCATGCTCGAATGCAGCCACCGCGGCTGCGGGCCTTGAGGTTCTTTGAGGATGTTGTATGCCCTGCGGATCCAGGAGGTCTCTGGGGGTTGTCAGACGACGGGCTGGGAGCGCCGGATACCACCCCCCACCCCAATGGAGAGGGGACCCCGAATCTGCAAAGCCGGGATCTTGCGGCCCTCGCCGTTTAGCTTAGTGGTAGTGTAGCTGATTCTCTCGCCTTCCCCCCTTCCCCCCCCCCCCCACCTAGCCAGTGTCCTTCCTATTCTCCCACTGTTGTCTCACTTTCCCCCTCAGTTAGTTGACTGCCTTGTGGACAGATCTAACCATAGTACATAGTGCTGAACCTCCTGTGTATTTATATGCCTTGTGGACACTCTTGGCATCAGGGACTGCCTCCGGGGCCTCATGCACCGCCCTATTACTGTCACATCTGAAATGCCTGGTTGCCGGTTTCATATAGACGCGACTAGCCCAATAGCGGTTAAGCCTCTCCATGCCTTATAGGTCCCTGGTGACTGATGCTGTGCTTTCATGGACCAACGCCCCTGTCATTGCATGCTGGCTGTGTGAGCATGGGCTTCTGGACGTGAGGTGGGAATGGTGGGGCACTCGCCCGGGGTTGGACAGCCTGGGCAAGGCTTTGCTTTAAGAGACAGGGGCTTCGGCGCATTTAACGTAATTATACATGAGGCTTAGAAGCAATGAGGGAGTTCCAGATTTCAGCATTCTACAGGGAACTGCTCCCGCTGTAAGGCGTTGTTACTGCTGCCGGGTTTGGACCTGCGGGAGCGGGGGAGCTTATACATGTTGGAACTGCATCTGTACTTATACCTGGGACATGGCATGTATTCTTGATCTTTTGGGCCTTCGCCCTTGGTTGTTTGAAGGTGGTGGCTGCCGGCCCTTGAGGTTGTAGGCGAATAAGCTGTGTATTGATGCAGGAGTGATCCATTAAACCTAATAAAAAGTTGTTTACAAAAAAAATATATATATATATCATGAGACTGTGGTGTGAGACAAAAACTAATTTAACAAGTTTTCATACCGATAGTTTGTAAGATTATCAAATCTGATGCAGTTCTCAGGTGCTGATGTTTGTTCCATAAACAACACATCGAGAAATGCAATTAGATGTTGTGAGACACTAATTCAGAGGAGGAATAGATTAATTTTAATGCCTTTTAGTTTAAACCTCTTTCAGTGTTCTTGACTGATCATTTGTTACAAGTTGACGTTTCTACCCCTAATTACTAAATAGTCAGTAAGTCATAATCAGCACAAAAACAATAAGCGAACATCCTCGGAAATTTGTCAGCAGGTGCTAACCTCACTTCCCATGCCTATTTAATGGCATTGTGGCGTTTTCACCTGTTCAGGTGTGTGTGATCATATAGGTAGAGCATGGTGTTATTTCTGCCTCCCAAAAAGTGCATCAGGTATTAATGGTAATGTTCTACAACTTGCAACAGGGATACAGAGATCAGAGAGTGAATGTATGGCCTTTATATAAGTCATGTCTATGTCACGTCTGTGGCATGCAACGTTTCACTAATATCCTACACAAATGTAAATGTCCATCAATATAGCTTTGCAACCATAAATACATGTACTAGCTTAACCTCTTCATAAGCAAGACTTGTGTCCCTGTTTTAACTGGTCCCTATGCTGTCTGAGTGGGGTGGGGGAGGCCATTCTAATGCAAACTACATGCTCCTAAGAGGCTAGTGAAAGGCAAGCAAACTGAAATTCATTTTGATCTCTGTTGTTTATTCTTTGTCCCGTGGGATGGAATCTGCTCTGGTGGATGTAATATATTTGTCAGTGTCTGAATGTGGTTATGTACTTTGCTTGATCATTTCTGCTTGTGTATATACATGCTTGTGCATCTGAGCGGGGTGGTGTTTCTGACAGATGTTTTGGGGGTGGTTGAGTGTATGTGCATCTGTTTCTGCCTGAGTGTCTTGTGCATGACTTTGACCTGCACTCTCAGTACACAGTGCTGGTAGCTAGTGATATTAACTCTGAACCCAATCTGAGTGCTGTTGAGATGTTTACACCATGTAGGGATGTAGATGCAGTACTTGGACACATATACCGCTTGCTGCAATGTACACTGAGACAAACTATGGCTCAAGCACACACCATGTCACACACAATACAACACACATATAATGTTTCATGCACACACGCACACACCATTACACTAACACACATTGCCATACATTACCACATAAAACTCATCCATACCATCACTCCGTTACACATTTCACTTGCAGGTCATCATATACACTTCCACACACATGCAACATAAACACTCAGCATCAAGCACACCACATGATCCCTCACACATAATATAGTTCACACCATAAACACACATCGACATATACACACCAACAAACACACACAGAAACACAATATCCACATAAACATTGAGGGGGAAGTTTACACTGTTTCTGCCTGTGGTGAACCAGTTCTGTGAGGGATGGAAAGGCTGCACTGTGAGTGACCATGTGATACCTGTTCTCTGAGTCTTACTGAAACTTGAGATAACCTCAGCAAAAGCCAAAATGACTGGTGTTCCAATGGTTCCTTCTATTATGTATTCGAATGGAGGGCACCACCTTGGAGGAAGTAACCACAGCACCTCCATGTCGAGGATGGTGTATTATCATGCAGCACATAATGTCACAGCCCCTCTACAACCTGCGAGGATCAATTGAAAAGGTTTGTGCATGGGATCATTAATTAGATTGCCTTAAAGGTTTAGAAAAGAATGATAATTCTGGGAAGGAAAATGGGTAAAAATGTAATTTGCAAAATAAATATGTGTTGTATACATACTGTAATGGGGACTGGACTTAAGGGAGGGCGGTGGCAGTGGGGATAGGTCGTTTACTATTGTTATGCCTATCTTATTAAACATGCTAATATAAATGTGTTTAAAAACAACACTTGCCTGATCTGGTGTTTCACTTCTCCAGCTCCTTGAAGCCTGCACCCACTCGCACCTCAACTTTAGGCACTAGTCGTGGTCCTCCCTAAACCCACCCACATCCCCTTCCCTCGTCCTTGTTTGTAAGCCTCCTTTGGAGGCTTGTTTTATATTAGTAAGAAATTGATGTGAGGTCCCTCTGCTCTGCTGGTTAGAGCTACATTCATAATGTAGAATTACAAACGTTCAATTAATTGACTTGGAAATGTAATTAACTCATTCTTACATGTCTCTCTATTGACATGCATTATTTTGGTGACTTGATTAGCTGATTGTTACCACCTTTTGATTTATTTAGGATTAATTGAGAAAACTCTTGCATCCTACCTGCCCACCCCCCACCCCTTCAGATGGCTGCCGTCTGCTCTGGCTCCATCCACCCCCACAAGCTGTTAGCAAAACCTCTCAAGCTTGCCATAGTTATTTTAGCTAATACATTTTAATTCTGAACATGAGCAGTGTTTCTGAACAGGGCTGCCTTTCCCTGTGATCAAAGGCACGTTCTCGAGCAGACAAGATTAAGGGGTGTTAATGCCCAGGCTGCAGCACTGGAAATCACAGCCAATCTTTCCAGACAAAGGCAAAATGATTGCAGCGGCATACTATGGGAAAAGGGATACGACAGCGGCTGAATGAAACCAGTAATATAAAAAGACTGATTGTAACCATAGTGAGTGTTTAGCCACAGCTACAATGGCCCTGGACTTGTACATGTCAGCCAGTCAGTCCCCAGGGAAAACAGCATTTCCCACTTCTACAACAAGGTGGCCAAGGTGGGTTCAAGAGGGCTATATCCAGGTCAGATTTTCAAGAGACTGACATCAAATAAATCTTCATGCAATTAATGTAAATGATTATCATTCACATAATCAGTGGTTCTACTGACTGTCTGCCATGGGCCTATATTAGGCATCCTCATTCTAGATCATTCTCGTGCTGCTTGGTCAAGGCAGTACCCACAAATTTAAAATTGCCCCGCTTGAACCATACCTTTACCCACACTGAGCACATGAGGTAAGAAAACCCTATGCTTCTTACGAGAGCTACCCTCACTCTCTGATCATAAATCCATTTACACATCTATCATTTCATGCATTCACAAGCAATATATCCTCCTGTCCATTTATCCATACTTTCACCCATGCATTCTTTCAGCTTCATCATCTTCTTCATCCTTCGACTAATTCACCCTACAGCCTACTGATACTTCTTTTATCAATCCTCTCAACCAAAACATCCATTCATCTTTTTACCCTTCCATCCTTCATTTCACCTTTTGTTTCTTATTTCCTTTTCCTTTTCCTTCCTTCCTTCCTTTCAACCAATCATTTGTAAAGTTCAGCTAATCACGTGTGAGGGGCTCCAGGTGCTGTGAACCCAGCGGTGGAGGGGGGGGCTTCAGTCGTACTGCCAGCTGTTGAGTCCTTTCCTCGATTCCAGCAGAGAGGATGAGGTACGGAAGTGGCGGTTGTTCCGGGACTTCACAGTGAGGTAGGAGAAGGAGCGACCTTCACTGTTGCTTTGGCGGATGCGGGATGTGAGCAAGGGAGAGTGAGGTGGAGCATAGATTCTTGAAGGGTTGGTGGAAGTTCATCTGGTGGTTGATGTATGCCGGTCCTTGGTTGTGCAGGGCTTTATAGGTGTGGATCAGCATCTTGAATTGGCATCTCTTTGAATGGGAAGCCAGTGTAACTTCCTGTGGTGGGGTGTGATGTGAGTATATATGGGGAGGTTGAGGCTGAGTATGGCCACTGAGTTCTGGATGGTCTGCAGTCTTTTCAGGAGGTGTGGGGTGATTCCTGCCTATAGTGCATTGCCGTAGTAGAGCTGGCTGGTGACTAGGGCTTGGGTGACGGTTTTTCTAGTTTTGACGGGGAGCCATTTGAAGATCTTATGGAGCAAGTGAGGGGTGAGGAAGCAGGCTGAGGAGACTGTGTTGATCTGGTTTTCCATGGAGAGCTTGCTTAAGGGAATGATTCTAAGGATGTGAGTATGGTAAGTTGGAGTTGGCGAGGGCCCGAGTTTGGACGTTCACTGGGAGTCGTTCCAGGCCGAAGCATTGTTCCCGAAGATCAGCACGTCTCTTTTGTCTTTGTTGAGTTTAAGGCAGTTTCGTTCATCCATCGGGCTACGCATGCCATGCAGTTACTGAAGTTGGTCCTGGTGGAGACCTCCTCCTATTCTTTCCTTCCTCCTCCTATTTACCCATCTTTTGTCTCTAACCATTACTTTTCTCTCATGCTCACTTTTCTACGCGTACCTCTGTTTTCCTCTATTTTCATTATTCCGTCATTTTTGTACCTCTCTTTTCTTTACTGTGCTTCTCTGCCCGCCTCCCACTCCCATCTGTCGTTTATTGCCTAACAATATTATTTCACAGCACTTTGTCACCAGATCTGCAGAGAGATGAGACCCGTAAACAAACAAATACATTTTTAGTGGCCCAATTTCAGCAGCCCATGGCACCCAGTGGCAGCCCCCTCATTCGCTGCTTAAGTGGGGGTTCCCTAAGCCTCTGTACTATGCACAATCGTGACCACATTCACAAACATCCACAGCTCTCTTGCAATCTACCCGAAACTGTATCATGCATCATTATCCTAGTCATAAGACGCCCTGAGTGTTCTCACACAGCACCTCTTCTCTGACTTGCAATATTTCCCAGACTCTCAGCACTGTGACACATAGAACATTCTTAATAATTAATTTGGCTCATCCTGCTGCAGCAGAGAGCTGAAACGAGATCCTATTTCTGAAAAGAGAGTTCAGTAGGTTTCCATCACTGCTTAATTTGAGCTGCTGGTTTCCAGTGCTCAGCACTGGCACTTAATTGCCTGAACCTGCACTTATGACAGCTGCCACATGGTGGTGCTATTTGTGTAATTTAAAGATGAGCAGAAAAACAGTTGTTTGTTAATTCGATATACGTTAACAACAACTAATACATGCACCCAAGCCATTCTTAATGCGTTGGCCTCCTCGAACAGTCTGAATTGTCCCAATTCAGTGTGATGCTAGCGGCAAGTACAGTGGCAGTGTGTGGTGCAAACTGCAGTGGCCTCCTGAGGAGGGCCCTGGCACTTATGTTTTTACAAATTAAGTACTAGTTTCCATGTCTGCTGAGGAATCTCCTTAACCTGCAGACTGACAGATTCAAATTAAGGAAGATCCGACTGCAATTTTCATCCTTCTGTGGTTGATAAAATTAGTGCCCTGTGGAAGCTTCATAGAAACCCCTGGATCTCAATTTGCTTACCCCTAGGGTAACAGTTTCAAATTCAGACACATTGTTTAATCCTTCAGTGGTGGATAACATGAGTGTTAGTAAGTGCAGTAATAATACCTGCAACAGTAGCATTAACTGCCTTAAGAAGATTTATTTTAAATGTATTCTACAAAAATTGTCTGTTTCATACTGTATAGAATTTAGTGAGTGAGGAAAAAATCAGTCACATCCAAGCGCTGACGTCTGTGTGTAAATTGCTCACAAGAGCTTGAGATAGACTGGTGTGGATGGGCGAGTTGAGCAAATAAACTGAAGCTGCAGGTGGAAGATTGTAGTCTGTGCTAGAGTTCAGAGGAATGAGCATCTGATGCACTGATCTGTGTTCAGGATCAGGCTTCAATACCAGTAGAATAGCCTGGTTTGTTAATGCACCGGTTGTGAAACAGATGAGAGTACCCTGCAGGTTACAAGATAGCAGGGGGATTCATGCCACAATGCAGAAATCGATGTAAGATGGGTCAGGTTTCATTTGTATGCTGTTGATGTCTATTTAGGGCCAGGTGCACAAACATCTGTTCTCAAAATACTGGTGCAAATTGCGACCAGTATTTTTGCGACCAATAAAGATTTTTAAGAACCGACCTCTGGGCCCCATCGACTAATATTTCAAGTAAGAAATCGAAAATTGCAAAAAAAATATGATTCGTAATATGCAATTTCTTATCCGGATTGTACTAAAACGGATACAATAAAAGTACTCACAGTTTCAGCACCGACTTCTACTGAATGCACTGGTATTTTGAGAACCGAACCATTAATTAATAAATTGGTCCACAAAATACTGAGTTGTAATGGGTCGCAATTCGACCTCCTCATTAATATGCATGAGGTAGGTAGCAAATTGCAACACACAGCAGACCACCATGTCTGTGATTTCTTTTAAATAAATAATTTTTTAATTAAGCCCGTTTTTCTATATAACAACTACTCTATGCATTATAATGCATTTTAATAAAAAAAATTGGGGTGTTGCGGTGTAATATGCAAACTACATTCCCACAAACATAATTTTTTTCTAAATATTTCTTAAATATTAATTTGAAAATTCAGAATGAACATAGATGGACAAAGGATTTTACTATTCAAATTGCTTATGAAATTTCTTTTTTTAACAATAATAGCAACACATTTTAACCTATTTCTTACTATTCTTAAAAGCCAAATGATTATATTAAGCAAGCGGGGGGGGGGTCGACCTCGGGTGGCACGAGTTTTGGGGGCGGCGGTCCTCCACCCACTCTTACCTGTGGCCGTCGTGGGGTGGCAAACACACGGATCACCAGAACCCCCCTGCTCTTACCCTGCTCTTACCTGTGGCCGCCGCAGAACGGCAAACGCAGATACAGCAGATACCACCACAGGCGGGAAAAGGTGTAGCTACGCCTGTCATTGCCGTCAAGACAAATTACATATTAATCAGAAATGAACACACCTATTAAACTAATAAGCTATCAATAGTAATTAACATAATTAATTAAGGAGTGAAATACAAAATAATGTTTTATGAAACATTAGACACGTAATACCCTAGCAAACCCAAAAACCAAATAAAAACCACTTTATAAAATATTTTTGCAAATGATTTATATTATTATTCACAACATAAATTTAACTCTAATCTAATTAAACAGCTAACTAAACACCATACACAAATATATTAACTACTATAGTATTTTATTAGTCAATGTATTACACTTTAATATTATTGTGGAAAAATGGTATACTTATCCTCGATATTCGCTTGCCCAATACAATTTTGACACCTATATCATGGTCATACTATATTCTAGGGGTTGATATTCAGGATTGCCATCCTTTAGGACATTATCATCGATTTCCAGAGTCTGGACTTCGAATTATGGTTTCTGCAATGTTGGCATTAGTTTCCCAATCCCAGAGAGACATGGAGTAGGTAGTTCTTGCTAAGAAATGGGACCCCACCTAGAGGGGTATGCTTAAACCAAAACAATTGAGCGTGCACTCCTAATTGAAAGCCCCAGTTGCAGAGGGAGACTGGGCATATAGAAAACATAGTTTTTGAAACTAAGCTCGCACTTTAGTAAAGTGAACCAGATGAGGAATTAAACTGGTGAACTGCGTGAATCTAGAGCGCCAAAGAAATTAGGGAAGAGATTACGGCTAGATTTAGGACAGATCGAAATCAAATAAGAAGCCAGATGTACTTATGAGAGTTACTAGATTGAGAAGGAGATAAGGGCGGACAAGGAAATGAGTGAAAATTGATGTCTGGTAAAATGCGATTTTTGTCCTTGGATACCTCACACTTGGGCACATTGCAGTGGCTTAATTCACTATTTAGATATGCTACGAGTTGACTGACTCAAACATGGACAAATGGGTGAAATCGGTAAGGGGGCAAGGGAGGCATGTTGACATGGCCAAGTGGGACGTCAAGTCTGCCCTCTGCATCTTCCTGGTTCAACCAGAAGAACATTACCTCTTTGTCATATAGATTAGGGGGCAGGTTTCTGTTGACAAAGGAAAGCCCATGGAGTATTTGGTGATGCTTGAGCTTTCAATGCATTCCCAAAGTAGGTGCTTAATGGGAGATTTGGACCAGGGCATTTAATTAACGCCATCTTCAATATATTGCTTGTTTGCAGCGCTGACAAGGCAGTTGAATGAGACCAGCCGTTATGAGATTGCGAGGGCACATGTGTGCAGAACAAATGGAAAGCCACTACACTGTCATTTGTAGGAGCAAAGCTAGACTCAGTGGCAATAGAATTCAGGTTACTACAGGAGACATGTCTTATTTTTCTATCTTTAAATATGTCTTTTTTGATATTTTCGTTTACACTGTATTATATACATACAAGGACAGTCGACACATCGATATAACAACAGAGTATTGCATATTAGTGACCACTGATTACACGGTCCAAATAATGTTGGTGCAATACATGTCACAATCACCATTTCTCATGTAGTCACTTCTTGTTCTCTACATCTGTGTGATCCACTACTGGAGACATTTAACAACCTAAAAACACTAGGCAGAAGAAAACAATGGGGCAAGAAACTGTTTGAATGTTTCAAGACTGCTTGTAAGGTTGACGAGCATAGTGTGGTGATTTGAAAATGAATGGAATGGCAGTACAATTGGCCTATTTTGTTGAAAATGCAATTGGTGAAATCCATTTTTTATTCAGTTGCATAGCAAAATTGGACTACAAAATGACCTAAACCAGCCCCACAGGTGAACCAGATTTCGAGGTTTGAGCAGTTCTTGTGCTTTTCAATGGCCAAACGAGGTCTAGGGAGAACTGCAAGTAGTGTCTAAACTGTCCACAAATCGGGCAGCTCTCAGGCTTCTGTAGTTCCCACTGGGCAGCATTACATTGATAAGAACCACATAAACACCTTAAAGTTCCTGAAATGATCATTTGCATCTGCACACTGTGGACATTAATTATCTCACCCGATATTAGTCATGAAATTTAAGGGTCACGGGTCTACACCAGAGAAGAAAGCCCTACTGCTCCAAAGACATAACTCTCTTGTGAATAAGTCCAAATTGTTAGGTGGGCGGAGGATTTCTCTGAAGGTGTGAGAAAATGGGTTTTATTTCAGTGATCATGTAAGTGTTGCAGGTGGATGGATATGGAAGTTTTTCCATCCTCAGAGATTGAGAAGCCTTCATATTTTAGAAAGGATTCATGCACACTTGAGAGGGAGTGTAGAGTGCGGAAGAACCTTCATGAGTCGTACAACTACAGATGAGACTGGAATAGTGCAGAGCAGATACAAACGGTTGGAATTTAGGAGTTTGAATTCAGGTGGGTTTATGAGCCATGTACCCCATTACCAAGGTGAGGTGTTGCATGTTCAAATCATGTTTTTGTATCATTCTTTAGTGACGGCATTACAGTCAGAGAAGAAGTTGTAATTATTGATTCACAGCCATTCCAATATGTCCTCAGTCTCAGTGGCTGACTGCAAAGGTGATGTATGTGTTAGAACAAGTGATGTTCATTGGAGGAGGTCTTGGAGGCGTAGTCAAAACATGAGGTGTTGAGAAGGGTCATAGTCCAAATAAAGATCCTGGATTATGTTTGGCCCATTGCATCAACCTGGTGGTGCAAGACTTTCCTCTGAATCTGCACTCATTTCAGCCATTCTTTTAAAGCCCAGAAGCAGCTGCGGATTATTCAGCGTAATAATTTAGTACCAGTCAAAGCCCTGATACAGAAGGTGCCAACACGTTGGAACTCCACCTTTTAAATGTTGCAACGTCTATTTGAGCAGTACAAACAGATCAACCACTATGTCATTGAAAGGAGGGGATGCAGTTGGGAAATCTATGACCATGGATGCTGACAAATGGGGCCTAGTCAAATGCCTGACACAGATGCTACACCTTTTGAGGTTTTCACGCAGGAAGTTAGCAAGGAGGGCAATACGATGGGCCAAGCTATCCCATTGCTCCATCTCCTACAAGACCAGGTAAAGAAAGCATCTGAAAGGTTCGACCCTGCAAGTGTGAATGAAAATATAGAAGCACGTGCCTTGGTTAAGAGCTTAGTCCTGTGCCTGGCTTCTAATATAAGGCTGCAACGTGACATCATCGAGTCCAAAGAGTACATATGTGCCACGGTGCAAAACAATTCTGCTCACTTTCATCCCTTTTTCTGAACGGGATGTTTTAAAATACAAGAGGTAGAATGTAGATCAAGCTGGAGACTTGGAAGAAGAACATCTAGAACTTCGAGTCCCGTCCCACCCCGCAGTCTTGGGGTGCCGCCTTCAACCTCCAGAGAGGGCAGTCTTGTCTCACAGCTGTCAACAACACCATCAACCAGAGCACCAGCAAAAACAGCAAAAGAAGGACCAGACCCAACCTCTGCACTGTATTGGTTTCAATTGGCAGGGCTCAGGTCCAGTGCAGAGGCGATAACAATCAGGTAGAGCAAGTGGCAGCACTAATGACCATCCACAGGATGTTCCAGGAGTATTTGGATGATCCATAAGAGGTCTATGCGGATCAAAATCCATTGATGTATTGGTATGGGAAGATGCACCAATGGCCAGAGCTCAGCAGGCTGGCAATAAAGTATCTGGCTTGTCCTGTTGCCAGTGTGTCTGCTGAATGTGTGTTCAGTGCAGCTGGTGCGGTAGTCACAGTGAGAAGGACCAGTCTCTCACTCAAAATCTGGAAAGATTGACTATGATCAAAATGAACCAACATTTTATATTGCACAATTACACTGTTCCTGAAACAGCAGTACAGGAGGAAGAAGAGGGTGATTGGTCCGTAATTCAATCAAATTGGTTAGCTAAGCAACTTCTGGGTGAACCACCTGAGTTTGAGGATGAACTCTACTTCCCGGACTAAGAATGCCAGTGCCTCATTCAACCTTAAAAAAAAGAATTCTTGAACTAAATTTTTTCTTTGCAAAAAACATTTTAAAGAATTAGCTGGAGGATGATTATTATTTTTGTGTCAGATTTATGCTGCCCCACGTTTTTTTAACAAGTCACATATATATTGCCGGATTGCAGGTGGACCAGTGTGTATTGAAGAAGCATCCAAAATTCCTTCATGACATTGGGCACAATGCCTGCCCCAGTCGCATGCCTCTTGCCTATCCCTTTTTGCATCACTTGGTACGAGAACGGCTGCCCCATAAAATCATTTATTATGTACAGGACTGCCTGCCAGTACCAAGTTCCAATGTGTGCCTGCATCAAAGACCCAATACCTCAACTACCCATGCTTGCCTTAGATTGGATGAGGTAACTTCAACTATTGCAACGGCGAGTGACTGATTGTGTGAGTGATGATTTAAGTTGTTTGATGATTCATGTGGTGGCAGACATTCAGGAAGGATGTGTGATGAACTGTAATATGAGAACTTTCTTAATATGATTATTGATTTGCATTGTTTGGGGCTTGAGTGATGGGCGCCTATTTTATTTTCCCTGTAAGGTGGAGATCAGCACCTTTCACACTTAGCCACATTTAAGTAATTGCAGGCGTGTTCTCCTTTTTTTCTGTTTCTTCAGATGCCAGAACAGTCACTTTAGTTATCAAACAAAAACCCATGCAAAATTTTGCAATTCTGTTTCGTTCTCTACTTGTTCTTCAACAGCAGTGCACTGCATTCCATGTCTATCTTACTCAGATCCTCTCAATTCATGATGATGACGATGACTGGTCTGGTACGGGGTTACTTGAAGTCACTCAGGACTGGAGGAGTATCATGGAAGAACTCAGTGCGGAATGAGGAGCTGCTGGTCTATCTCATCAACAGCAAGAAGTAAGACATCATCGAGTTTTGGCTTCAGTTCAAAGGTAAACCAAGAGTCTGAGGCCTAGTGCTACTCAGCTATTTGGAATAGAGAGAGGTGTGTTTGTGAAATGCTGCTCTATGTGTGTGTGTGTGTGTGGGTGTTGGACTTGTGGCAAAAGTGAAACTCTGAGTACCTCCCTCTTGATTTTGTTGCTCTGCCTCTTAGTCTTCTTATCTTGAAACACTTCACATGAAGCTTACCTTCCTTCTGTCCTTCTCCTCAACTCTAAAATACAGTTTCTCTTCAATCCGCAGGCCTTCTTCTAGTCTCCCTCACGAACGAAAGGCGAAAGCTAGCTGAGCTCAACAACAGTCCTGCTTGCCTACTGACCAGTGCAGAGAGGCCACAAAGAGTGAATATTCCGGAGGTGAATGCATACACTCCACCCAATTTTGCAACACAGTATAATTTTTATTTTAACAATCATATTAACTTAGAGAAGTGGGTGGGGGGGTTCACTCCCTCACCTAGAAAACAGAACATTTGTATGTATGGTAAATTAGGTTTCAGCCCGGGGCAGAAGGACTGTTTGCAATGCATGTATATGTACTCTGTCATACTCATTCCTTTGTTTGCTTCTAACAACAGATTGATGGTGAAAGAGGTGCTGCTGCTTATTGCCCAGATGAATGTTGGCCTTGTGTTGTAGTGTTTGTCTTTGTCTAACCTTTCCCCAAATCCCATTACCCATTCATTCATCAAACCCCTAACCCTCTTCCCCTGAACTGTGTGATTTATCGAGCTGTGGCTTAAATTATACCATCAGCTTGGTGGGGCGGATGGGATGAAAGCATTACCAACATACTGTAGAATCTTCGAAGCAGTAGCCCACACCAGCCCATTACAAACCCGCGCATTAAAAATGATCTATAGATTTTAGATATAGAATCAAGAACATCAGTCCTCAGCATCATCATCATTAAAGCCTCGTGTTGCCTAACCATAAACGCCCAACCTAAGCTTGTCGACTCCAGACTTTGAGTACATTTTTGATAACTTGTGGATTTAGCACAATCAGGCATTCTCATTGTGTGTCATCATCATCACGTACTACTCAGGTGGTGTCAATTGTTTGTAAATCTTTTATAAATATATACCCACTAACTCAGTCTTTCCACTCTCATTTAGTTGCCTACGATAATCATCAATCAATCATTCAGAACAATCCTACAGTTGGATCTCACCTGGGTGGAACTGGAAGTGGGACGTGGCTTGTGCAGTTGTGCAGTTGTGATGTCTCCCCTGTTATTGATGCACGTATATTCAGGTAAGACAACTAGTATGGATGTAATTTAACTTAGTAAGAAATAAATTCACTGCTACTGTTTTTTTTTATCTAGATAGATCAGACCCTTGACACTATATAGCCTAGGTCATCTCATCATGGCAGCATTTACCATAATGGTCAAAATAGTTAAAGAAGAATAAGCGTAGAGTCTATAACTCAGTGCTAAAATATCTCTAGTCTTAAGTTACAAGCACATAAACAAGATTCGTTAAACTACTTGAAAGCAGCAGTGCAAAGTAAAAGAAAAATAAACTACTTCAAGGATAAATGATTCTAAAAAAAAGTCCCCCTTTTATTTATTACCAATGCAATTCACCCTCTCCACCCAAACAACATGCCTCCCTTCCCCAAACAAAACTAACATAAACCCCCAAAACTCAAAATGTTCATCAAAATCTCTAGTGACCCATGCCCCGCTCCCTTCCCACACTCTCTACTCAGTCCCAACAAACAACAAATCCCTCCCACCAAAATAAATAAATATTTTAAAAAGGGTTAGAAGAAGGCACGATGGATGTCGGTCTGGAGCTGGTCCATGCTCTGCTCCATCGAGGTAAGCCAGCCCTCAATAGTGTCCAGCCGCTGCAGGATGAGGCGCAGCAATGGCCTGTCGCCATTGTGGTGGGGGTGGCAGCAGTTGGCTGGCGGCGGACCCGGTAATTGGATGGCTGGAGGCTGGAGGCTGAGGGGGACCGGCGGCACTGGGGCTGGGGAGCTGAGCATTAATCTCTTCCTCCTCCTTTTCCAGGACCGCCAGCTGCCGATATTCAAGCTGGATACACTACAGCCTCTGCCGCCACAAACGGGCCGCTATCTCCTGCCTGGTGGGTAGCCCGGCTGGACTAACAGGAGCAGCTATATTGAGAAAAATAAAAAAGACAAATTGTAAATAAGGATTGGTGCAAACAATTGTTTTCAATTACTGGGTGACACAGTAGCAGTACATGTCTGGTCCGCTAGGGCCATTGGAATTTATTTGATGTGTTTATGATTCATAGAGTCACAAGGCCAAATTTATGTTTAACCCACATATGTTGCCCAAAAAAAAAAAAAGCAGTGACTGCGTGGCAGAAAAGTAACAGGCAGACTGGCAGAGAATAATATCACTGGATTACAGTAATTTATGTTGTATTATTTCTTTCTAAAGACTTTTCAAGTGACTACAATAAACAGAGTCAGACACTTTGAGTTGAAAAATAAATGATTTCTCATTGATAAGTACGGCATTATGCACTATTATGGAGTACAAGTTGTGTGTGGTGCTAAAATTATGAAGCTATGCTCATTTCTAACCAGCACCTCTGCTAGTTTGCTACTGGCTGCAGCTGTAGTTGACATTTATCTAATTCCAATGGCCATGCTCTTCGCCAGATGCATTTCTCTTTCTAACCTGTCTCCAAAGAGGATGATGATGAATAAATAAGATACTATGTCATTCACAGATCTCATGTATGAATGTTGATATTAATATATTATCCTGTCTGCCGTAAGTAGACGTTGAGGAAGATGAATGTAATAGACTGCACTGCAGGTAAAGGAAAGCATTATATAGATTTTATTTGGCACTTCGTCACTGTGTATCCCATGTGCCAAACTTAATTTCAAATCATGCACCTTCTCCCATTTTACTCTGAGGCCTTGCCCGCCACTCCGTTTTCCAACCAATTCATGTACTGAGCAAGAACCAAGGAAAGGAAACTTTATTTTCTCTACTGCAGGGGGTGGGGTAGAGGTATTGGACAGATAGGGTAGAGCTTTTTTTATATATAATTGATGGGACAGTACACAGATCATTGATTCATGATCTTTGGCTTATTCACTCGCGGTTCAATTGACAAGGTAAAAATCTGAACAAGTGTATATTAATCTGTTATGGCAAACCATGATATATGTTCTGGAATCACTTCACATGGGTATCACACGATTAAATGTGGCACATGCCAAGAATGGCCCACCCACCCTTCGACTCAGAGACCACTTCCTTTTTTCTATGTTGCCTTCTGTTCTTTCATGTCACCCTCAAACCATCAAAGTGCATTATGTGAGATTTTGTTGCATTTGCAGATAGAAGAGCCCTTAAGAACTCAACCACATCTGTGGCTGGTAAAGTTTTTTTTTTTTCACCTCACAGCAATTTTTGATGACGACGACACCAGTGCCTGTCCCAGCTGCTGCTTCTCTCCCTCAAAGGACTGACTGAGCCGTCGCCGTCGCCGTCTCCTCCTGAGCTGCACTGGAGCTGGCATCACTGATGTTATGTTTGGCTAAAATATAAAACATTACACATAAATTAGATCCCTGATATGCAACCCCAATTGGACTAGCAATGCAGCACTACAGCTCAATTAGAACATATCTCTCAAATATATCACTCTGGGCATTTGATTGGTTGGTTCACAAAGTTTGACAAACCAGGCATGGTATAACGCCCAATTAAAAACCTATGGGGTAGGGTGGCAAATGCAATGCAAGTGGGACCTCTTACTTTTTTTTAGCCTTGCTACACTGTCATTGGAAACTGGCGGTGTACTATAATAATAAATGAATAAGCCTGCAGAACACCACTGAGGGGGAGGAAGTGGTCCATCATGACGATGGCCACTGTCTTGTAAACTGAACAGTGTTAGAGCTAGGCATAAGCAGGAAAAGGAAAGCTTTCTGAGATTTTTTTAATTTAAAATATTAGCTTACTTGGGCCTGCTATCTCAATCTTCAAGAATCACGATAGGTAGCACCAACATCCCAAAAGACAAAATGTACCCCAAGATTCCACAGTCCGTTCTACCCTAAGGAGTACACAACAATCAATAAAGGACTTACTGGGATCTGCAGAGCCCGTAGCAGCGGCGCTGGTGGTTGGCGCCAGTTGACGAGCTTGCCCCGGAGCCTCCGAATCATCCCCTTGGGTGCCGATAAAAGAAATTAAGAAGATAAATAAAAACAGATTAGTGATTCTGATAAATATCTCAACAAATTGAAAAGCATGTTTGAAAAGCAAACTGCAAAATCTCCTGCACAAAAATTACATTTTGCAGTTAATGATCTTTGATTTTATTCTATTCCAATTTCTCAACACCCTTGATGAGCCAACTCACTCCCCTTTTTTTGCAATACATAGATGCATACCCTCCCTGTTCTACAAGTTATGTTTATTATATCAGTGGAAGACCTCTGGGCTTGGACAGCGGAACCCCCTACCTCAAGTCTTAGATGATAGGATTTACATCTCCGGACAAGCACAGCTCTTCCTCTGGAAAGGTTTTCTCCAAGTGTTGTTTAATTGCATCCCGTGGAATATTAAAAGCACCCGAAAAGTCAGAAGCGCAGCTGTGTTCCATGTTATGTCTATATGTGTGTGGGACGGACCAAAGCCGTTTAACCAGTGGAGTTGTTTTCTGGCCTTGAACACGATGTACAGACGAGAACTCAGAGCACAACAGAAATAGTGAAAAGGCAGACAGTTCCCATGTGAAGCAGTACGAGCAAAAGTATTTACGGGAACCAAGGCATGTAGTGTCGTGTGCATAAGCGCCAAGATGGCGGTGATGCGAAGCACGGACTAATGCTAACATAGCAACATCCACTGGCACCCTTAAACCCTCACGACAATGGTGACTAACTGACTTTTGCATCATGACAGACAGAATGGTGCATCTATTAGGTGTTCCTTCTGGCAACAAAATACATACCCGTAGGTTAACATGGTCCGATGGATAATAGACTATCCAGTGGTAGTGAAAGGTCTCCATTGATGGATGTCCATGTCACATTGACATCTGTGTTTCTGTCATGACTGCTCACTTGCCTCCAAACTTTGATAGTGAACAGACCTCCTCCAATTTTGCTGCTCCACCTGATGCGTGAGCTGCCATAGTGGACAATACTGAAGACAGGACTACTAACATAAAACCTGAGCAGTTGTAAATAGTCATAGATGAGGTCCTGTCCCAGCATAGCCAGCTGTATGAATAGCCACAGCAACGGGCACACAATTTGTATTAAAATTGTGTCAGATTATTAACATAATATTTTGTTCAGGGTTAGACTGAGAATATGTTACTTATACAGTGTGTTGATGTAACAAATGGTAAATCAAAATTACAAGAACATTACAGGGGATGATTTGAAAAACTATAGCTAAGTGCATTTTTATGTTCTGAATACAATGGTACATGATTTCATTATTGTTTACCAGTGGCATTTATATATATATATATGTATATATAGTATTTTCAGCTGCAAAAAAAAACATTAAAGGTTAAACAACAATGTGGTTACAGAGCGGTATATCATGTTCTTCTCATTTATTTTGAGCAAAAAGTGTTTTCTAACATTAAATAACAGATATACCAACAATATATGTTTATATTTGTAAATGTGTTATATACATTGATATATTTCTGTACTTTTTAAGAACTATATAGTTATGTAGTTAGCACCTGTTTCCATATACATACTTATTGGCAGAGAGAAAGGCAGTCTCAACCAAAAGCAAAGATTCAGACAATATTTAATATAAAATAATATAAGGACTTCTTTCTTACATATGAAGGAAAGATGTTCAGAGCATAAGTATATAGTTTTAAGTTGGCAATTCTTTGGTGCAGGCAATATAGTCATGAAATATAATCAGAGTTACAGGTTTAGTAGTCATATCTACCTATGTTATTCTGTTATTGTGGCTCATAGATAAAGTCAGTTTCCTGCCTCCTATGCACATTGCACTCTAGTTGGGTGCTTGACTCATTCGGGTTGTTCCTGTTTCAGCCCTGTTCCATTGCGGCTTGGTGCCAATTTTGTGGAGGTCGTCACAGACTGGATACACCTAATACTCACTTTCGGCTCATCTAGGGGCATCCGGTGGTTGCAGTCAAGTTTCCCGCCGCCTCCACCTACTTTCTCAGGATGCAAGAGCAGACGCACTTAGCGGGAGAGCAGCTGGCATGCCAAAGGTGCACCAAAGGCAAGCCCGTCTGGACCGCGCCCATCGCCATAACCCCTGTCCGTTTCACCCCAGAAGGGGGACCCACTATTAAATAATCTAGGGATAAACTGATGAGCCTAAATAGGACAGCCAAACTCCCTAATTGCCCCTTGCTGGACTTACAAAATGAGCCTTAGCAATACAAACAATGAATGTTAAACCTGCGTTTCACCAAACCTATACATTGCTCCACTGCAAACCAAGAGAGACCTTTACAAACAGGAGCATCCGAGGTCTTCCATGGGATGCTCATCAATGCACGGTCCCTGATAAAACACAAAGTAGAATTTGCAGAAATGGTTGTCACACACAAGATTGATATGGCATATGTTACCGAAACCTGGGCAGACAGAACGTCCGAACCGGATTTGGTTTTAGTCATTCCCGCTGGCTTCACGATTCTCAGAGCGGATCGAGTAGACAAGCAGGGTGGGGGGTTAGCTATTATCTGTAGAGATAGCTTGTCAGTTAAGGGTTCCGCAACTGGAAGCAGTCCAGACTGTGAAGTTCTGTCATTCAGGCTGGCTTTTAGCAAACAATTATACTTTCAAAGGTCCAAAAAACACGTTTATGAATTCTATCAGTCCTTTCATTGAATCCAGCATTGATACAGATGATTTTTCGGTTTTTGGATATTTGAACTATCATTTAGAAAAACTGGAGGAATATGATACAGCCTCTCTAGTCAACAATATGACCAGATAGTTGAGCACACTCTGCATGCAGCAGGACATACCTTAGATGGCATATTCACTTCAAATCCATCCTTGAAGGTCTTAGAGGTTATGCCAATTACATGGTCAGACCATAAAGCCATAATGTTTTTGGTGAGTACTACGCAACACCTTTCACGACCTCACAAGCCCTGTAGAATACTGAAAAGTCGTGACTGGAGGAATATTGACACCTTGGCACTACAAGTATCCCTCACCAACTCAAAACCTGACCTCATTACAGATGCAAACACGGCTGCCCTCAGATTTTCCACCAGGATCAAAGCTGCAGTGGTTCATCTAACCCCATAAAAAACTTTTTCCACTAGGCAGAAAAATCTTCAGAACCCTGGTTCTCCGACAACGCAAGAACCCAGAAGCAAATATGCAGATTGTTGAGATACAGTGGAGAGCAAATTACGACCCATTGAAAAAAACAAAATACGCACAGACACTGTCTGATTACAAGAAACTGATAGTAGAAGAAAAAAGCAAGTACTTCTCATTAAAACTTTTGCAGGCTAAAAACTCCAGTAAAGAACTCTTTGCAACAGTCTAAAGCTTAGCCAAATTACCAGAGTCCCCTAGTATGGACAGCAGTGTCGAATATTGCAAATCATTAGTATGTTTTTTTTAAGCATAAGGTGGAGACTGTGTACAGATCCTTTAGGGATAGAGATGTTGCTTCAAATGGAATCGCTTCAGTAGTCGCATCCCCCTCCCCATCTAACCTGTTTGTTTCCATTTCCTCACCCAATGTGGAACAGATATCTCAGGTGGTTAGGACTTCAAATTCTGGAACTCCATTGGATCAATGCTCCCCAAAAATACTGCATCTTGCTTCTGAACTTATCAATGAACAGCTGGGAACTGTATTCAAAGTGATTACCAGCTCGAGGATTTTTCCAGATGCTTGGAAAATAGCCTCCATCCTTCCAGTAGATCCCTGCAGCTACAGACCAATCTCCAGGCTTACTCTCCCGGCAAAAGTACTGGAAAAGGTGTTGAATTCCCAACTCACAACTTTTTTCTCATCCGCAGACCTTCTAGATCATTTCTCAATATGGCTTCCCATAGCATGGAGACAGCCTTGGTCATGGTGACTGATGAGCTTAGAGCAATCATCGAAGCTAATGGCAAGCCCACTCTGATTTTATTAGATTTATCAGCAGCTTTTGATACAGTGAACTATGATATACTGGCCAAAAGACTGTCAGATGTAGGGAAACAAGAGAAAGCCCTCAAATTGATTCAATCGTAATTAGCCAACAAAGTTCAATTTGTACAGACTGGAGCTTTTTATTAGGATCGATCCACAGGGCTCTTCGCTAAGCCCCACGCTGTTCAACCTTTATGTTACCCCTGGCTAAAATTATCAGAACGCTTGTGTAGGAACCTGGGTTCACCAGGCCCTAAGGGCGGTAACGTGGCGCGAGCCGGTCAGGCAATCAGAGGGCTATGTGTTAAGCAACCATACACCACACGCTTCTCATGGACTAGAGTCACACACAATAAGGGACGCCACACCGTTTAAATTATGCAAATACTTCAAGTTTATCCAAGTATAGCTGGTCAGTTGCAGTTCAGGAAATAACAAGGTAATACATGAATCATAATACCATCGTTCAGTACATGCGACACTCTTGGTGATATCTATGCAGTGCCTAACCTCGTTCATGTACCCACGCCCGCTGGTTAAATGCGGGAGATTCTAGCGCTGTGCGCGCTTAAGTAAAGTCTTTCCCTGAACAGGCCGTCTAACACAGCGTACTACTTGTAAGGGGGAACATTGGGTTCATCAACACGGCGCCTGTCGAACTGAGCGCTCCTCGTGACCACTGGCCCCTAGTACTGTGACGCAAGGCACATAAAACACAGCGCTACGCGCAATCAGTTGCATGTGGAAACGTTTGCGTAGAACAGTTATCACAACGCGTTACTCGTAATCAGTTGCATATCATTACCTTCGAGCAGAGCATATAACACAGTGCGCTACTCGCGTTCCTGGGCAGGCAATTACTTTCGAGCAGGGCATATAACACAGTGCGCTACTCGCGTTCCTGGGCAGGTAATTACTTTCGAGCAGGGCATATAACACAGTGCGCTACTCGCATTCCTTGGCATGTAATTTACTTTCGAGCAGCGCATATAACACAGTGCGCTACTCGCATTCCTTGGCATATAATTTACTTTCGAGCAGAGCATATAACACAGTGCGCTACTCGCATTCCTTGGCATGTAATTTACTTTCGAGCAGAGCAGATAACACAGTGCGCTACTCGCAGTCCCGGTCTCTCCGTCTGGGGAAGCAGGGTCGGTGGTGTGAAGCGCCACACGAGGGTAATGTCAGTCAGTTCTTTGGGCGGCTTCCAGCGGGGAGGGTGACCGGACTTGAGGAGCGGGTCCCTATGCTCCGGTGCAGTTCACAGAGCACCGCGCTCAGTAGTACAAAAGGGGGGACACGGACAGGATCCCTCGGCGGGGTCTCTCCGTCGCGCAGGCAGGGGAGGGGACTCCCACGGAGGGGACAACCCGGGCCAAGTGCGGTGTGGTTTCCAGACCAGCAGGGGGCGCACCAGGGGGGATCTCGGCCTCCGGGCTTACCTCCGTCTCGGCGTCAGCAGGCGTCCGTCTTCACGACGTTGGGGGAACTCGGCCCCGACCTTGTGCACCTCCTCACACGGCTGCGACGGGGCCCCCGGCTTCGCCTGGGCCTCGCGACACAGCAGGGCACTCCTCCAGGCCTCCAGGCCGCGGCGGTGAGCGCGCTGGCTTCGTCGTCGCAGGGGGGGGGGCTCAAATTAAGGATGGGGTAAAGTGCTCAGCGGAGCACGCTGCCGGGGGTCCCAGACCAGGGCAGGGAGCGCGGGGGTCACAGCGCTAGTACCTGGTCGATCCCCGGTGGCTTGGCAATCGGTTTAGCAATTAGTTCAATAGGTTAGCTTGGACACGCAGTCTCAGCTCTGGCATTCAAGGCTTACAGCTCGCTCTTGTCATGCAGTCTCAGTTCTTGAAGTGAGGTTTCAGTTCTCAGTTGACAGATGAAGTCTTTTGGCGCAGATGTATCTGGCGCCCTTAAGGGGTTCTGTTACAGGGGGTAGGAATGGAGAGGGCGACTAGGTCCTTCTTAGTCAGGCTGGCAGAGAGTCTCTGGGTCCTCCTACTACTGGGCAAGATCAGTGGGATTCACAGGGCACCTCACTCACTTAAGAGGCAGTATCTAAATCCTGTCACTCTCAGAGGCATAAGTCCCTGGCTAGGCCCTACCGCCTACACTCCTGGTGGATTCTTCCAGCTCTGCTTCACCCCAATGGCCAACTCACCACAAAAGTTTCCCTCCCACTCTTAAGTAGCCCTAGGTCAGGTGACCTCTAGCCAAGGCGGCAAAAGTAAAACCCCACCTTCCTTCTAGAAGGTTCCAGCATCTTCCAGGAGCTTCCCCACTCTAACTATGGGACAAAAAGGCGGGCTGGTATCGCAACATTGTTGTGGGTCCCAGCCAGCTCCTGGCAGCTAGGGTGCTACTATGAAAAACGACCACCCTGCAGTAGCAGGGGTCTGTGGCAGCCATCTTGGGAGAAGGGAGCACCTGCACCTTAACACTGCCTGGCAATGAAAAGGCGCCCGGAGACCTAGTCCAACATAAAAATGAGGGTGGAAAAAATGAGGCACGATACAAAAATAGAAGGGGAGACCACCCTAGGGCTGACAGGTCCAACAGCTTGGGTTCTCAATTGTCTCTTATGCACATGATACCCAGTTAGTGGTGTCTATCTCAAGCGACGTGGATGAAACAGCAGACCAATTCAACTGCTGTATGACCCAGGTGAATCAGTGGATGAGCTACAACTGCCTAAAGTTGAATTGCAGAAAGACTGAAGTCCTCTTGCTTGGTACAGACACCTCCTTCCTTTCGCCTAGGTGATGGCCAGCTTGTCTGGGAGATCTTCCAGTTCCAGTCAAGAAGGTGAAGAACCTTGGTTTCGTATTTGACTACAATTTGACTTTTAAACACTAGATCGGCAATCTTACCTCTACAATCTTCTTCATCTTAAAGATAATCAAGAAAGTTCATCCTTTTATACCGCCGAACACCTTGAAAACACTTGTGACAACATTATCCCTATCTAGATTAGATTATTGCAATGCCCTTTATGTGAGTATTCAAAAGCAGTACTTACTCAAGCTTCAAAGTCTTCAAAATGCTGCGGCCAGACTGCTGCTGGATATCCCTAAATCCCAACCAATCTCCCATGGACTGGGATTGCTACACTGGCTCCTGGTAAAAAAGGGATTACATTTAATTCTTTATGCCCAGCATTTAAGGCATTGCACGGTACTGGTCCTCAGAACCTGAAGCAACACTTAACCTGGCATGCTCCCTCCAGAAATTTAAGATCATCACAGAGCAAACTCTTATAGATCCCCAGATTTAAGAAGTCCGCTGGGGTGGAAGAAGTTTCATCCTGGGGACAGTCAAAACATGGAATTCATTCCTGGGTGACATAAAGAGCAGCCCAACAATGCTAACTTTTAGAAAATTACTAAAAACATGTAGTCACTCTTTGCCAACTAAAACTATGCTCCTACTCTCTCTTTGGCAACCTTTCGGGCCAATTTGGCTCTAGCGCCGAGACGCCCTTGGGCATTCCTGTACTATCCACATATTCAAATCAATTCAAATCATATATAGATATGTCATAAAGGTTAAATATCCATTTTTCCGTAAAAATATTTTCACAATTCATAGCGATAAAGGTATTGATATAAATGTATAAGCACAAACACACCCATCTATATACATATATATATATATATATATATATATATATATATATATATATATATATATATATATACATATATATATATATAGAGCGAGAGAGAGAACGAGAGAGAGAGAGCATGCATGAAAGAGAGAGGTGGGAGAAATTGCTGTAGAATTACACATTACACAGAATTTGTATAGGAGTACGTGCACATATTTATGTCTTAAAAAACTACAAACACACACACACACAAATTCCGAAATAATGCTCTTGATGTTTGCCTAAGTGAGTCTATTCACATTTTTTTTTTAAAATGCAATGTTTGAAATGTTTAGGAGTAAAAGTTGATCTGTTTATATTTTATACGATTTCCTGCTGAGACATGTAACATATGATTCTTTTCACTGTTTTCAAATATTACAATAACGCCATCTGGAGGTCCATCTTAGGAAAGGTGCGGACCCTATGGGTCCATATGTGCCATAGCCTGCATTGCCACAAGGTTTAACTTAGCAAAGGATTGGTTCTGTTACATAGTGAGTTACAGCCCAATGATGCCTCGTACACAGAAGTGGCTCTTACTGCTCTAGTCTTTCTTCCTAACCCAATCATTGAATACAATCTCATGAGATAGAAGCTCGTGGGATCTAAAATAGTGGAGATGAGAAACAGGAAGATATCCAGCTGGTTAGTGGCATTCTAGAAGAGTTGAGAGATAATACTTATAGAGATAGTGTACTGGAGATGGGTGGTACTTGGGTAGTTGACAAGAAGAGACAATGGTTCAATTTACAGGAAATGCTAAGTAGTGTATCGCTGAAAAACATTCCAGAAAGTTTTGCCTGCTAGTCCGCGTCCATGTTGGATGTTATGCTACTATGCAGAAAACATTGGATGGGATATTAGAATCAATTCTAAATAATGGGGCAATGAAAATTCAACCTATTGTTTTAAAACAATTGCTGAAGAAGTCCAAACTATAAACAAATGTATACCAACCCTGGTAAGGCCTGTTAAGAAACCTGTAGAAATCCAAGATGTTACACAAAGGGAAACAACCTCGGTTTTTGTGTCACACCAACCAATGTTGGTAAAGAAGTCAGGAGATCAACTCTTTTTTAGGAAAAAATGGTCACATAGAAATAAATCGGAAATACAAAAAAGGGGAGGAAAGAAGGACGGGTCTCTATCTAAGAATCAGAGCGAGAAACGCAAAAAGATTAGTAAACAATGGAGTGAGGACAAAGCCCACATTCATGTACTGTGTAGGAGAACTTAAGTATTAAGGTGAGAGTCTAATATAAGCAAGGTCCACAAAAACAGAAGTTAATAGGAAATAACATGCAGATGGTAGTCAAAGGCAGCAAGTGGTAGATATTGCAAAAGGGAGGGGAAATGGAGAAAGTTAAAGGGAATGAAACGGACAAGGCCCAGAAAGTGAGAAAGGAAACCAAAGAGGGCCAGTGGAAGTAGAAGAATCAAAACAAAAAAAAGATGGCTTATTAGGGACATTTAGGAAGTGAGCCTTGAGGCAATTTCATCAGAAGATATAAAAAAGAGTTGGATTTTTTAAAAGGAAAGATGGGAAGGAAATCAACAGTAGGTTTGAATTAAATGAGTGGGGAATCCAAATTATTCCATGAAAAGAAATAACAAAGGACTCAGCAAGGAGCGTTTCTCAAATGTCATGCAGGATAATTTTGCAAACAGAGTAGGGATGTATGAAAGGTGAAACTCTTATGGGTAGAAAAAATATAAGATAAAAACCGATATAATATGATACATAATAATGCAAGAAAGCAATGTACTCAGGTTGGTCAGTCATAATTTTCAAATTATGAATTTATCAAAAGTGGAAGAGACAACTTCAGTGATATAAATTAGGAGGGGGTGTCCTCCCTGCATATCCCAAAAATAGTTAGCTGGAACGTAAATGGATTGAAGTGGCTAAAGAAATTTGGTAACCTACAGAGTGTCCAACCTAGAAGCCAATGGAAATACAGAAGGGCACCCTTCATGTGGCCTATATATTTCAGCATCAACAAAAATATGAAAATATTTGTGATTGCTCTCTGTGTAGTGTGACTGGGTACAAATATGTAAAATTGATCTATACCAAATTTCGCCTGATATAGAATTTTTAATTGTCATTTACGTCTGCACAAAAATCCAATATGAGGCCCGATGATAAACAGCTGATTCATTTTTGAGAAGCCATTGAGGAATGTATGTACTTGCATTCAAATGAATTGCTATTAATCATGGGTGATTTTAATGCAAGAATTAAGCCAAATAGCCCAAATAAAGATGGATATGAGTTGGATATGGTTTAAAATTTACCTGAGGCAATTTTATCTGCTGGGATAAAAAACAATATGGGTAAGAACTGGTCTGTCATGATGTATAATTTATGGTTAACCTGCTTAAATGGGCGATTTGCGAGTGATTTTTCCACTTGTCAAACCTTCAGCTTTGGATTATAGAAATACCCAATTGATTAGGTTTTCTTACCAGTCTGGTATTTTAATCTAATAGCAGATTTCAGGGTGCTTAATGTAAACGGTAGTGATCATTTCCCTTTTAAATTAATTTTAAGATGAAGAGTGTAAGAAAGAAAGAAAGGGTGGCAATCACAGATATGATGTTTCCTAAACGGTTAAAAACTAGGTTGAATGAAAAAGAGTTGGTTACATTAAGGAAGATCCAGTTAGACCCCATAGAAATAGAACCAATGGGAGAACAGTCAGGTGTGTTAAACTGGTTTTCGGGGATTATCAATAAAGTTATCCTCTGTGTATAAGTGGAGCAAGGTATTGATCGAAAGAAGAGAACTAGAGAAGGTAAGCAGATAACAAGTCATATCCGGTGGTATGATGCAGAATGCCATAATTGAAAGTCACGATTAAGGAAGTTACAAATGTTCTTGGGAGGGCAAAAGATGAGGAGATACAAATAATAGTACGTGAGCCCCCTCAAGAATACAAACTAACGATTAGGAAAAAAAATCTTTTTCAAAATATTTGAAAGGAGATGATGGAAGCAATTACCTCCAAAGACATAAAGAAATGTTGGTCGCTAGGAGCATAGGAAATAAACAACTTAGGTCAGAATACATAGTTTCGGAGGATTTAATGCAGAAACATCTGGAGAATATTTATGGAAAGACTCATCAGGAATTAAGAACTGAGGAGCATGTGGTTGCTAATGTAATATTAAATGGCATAGCTGTTAAAAATATTAAGAGAGAGATTAACACATTATCCTTATCTAGGATAGCGGGACTAAATATTCTACCTGCCCTGGTGATAACAAATAATTTTGATTGGTGAAGTGAGATTTTGGTAATCCTGTTTACAGCAATAATAAGTACAGGTGTAACACCTGTAAACTGTAAAGGGGCGGTTATCAAACCGATCCATAAAAAGGGCCCTGTATGTGATTCAAAGAACTACAGATTAATACTAGGTTTAATGAATTTGGGGGGACATTCGTCAGTAAAATCATCTTGGAAAGACTAAAAGATTGGGTTGAGGAAGAAGGACTGATACCCATAGAATAAGGAGGATTTAAAGCTGGACACTCCACTAAAGATCACTGTTTCAGCCTATGGGCCTTAGCAAGAAAGGCAATGGAGTTCAAAGCCCATCCGTTTTGCTGCCTTGTAGATTTTCGGATGTCTTTTGATTGAGTGAATTGCAAAATACTTTGGGGTGACCTGTATAAAATAGGGATGCCCATCGGTTTTCTAAAAGGCTGATTATGAGTTTTGCAGTCCGACTGCCCGATGCCTGCAGCCACAAGAAGACGGCAGCACTGGCAGTCTTCCGACTGTCATATTATGAGTTGATCGCGGGGCCTGCAGTGTGGCTGTGACGGTCTTGAGGAGGTGGGCAATGTATTTACATATATTGCATGTGCATACATTTTCACTGCATATGTGTCGAATGCATACATATGCATGACACACTTGGAAAAATACCACCTACCCATTGCCGGAGTCCGACTTATATGTTGGCAGACCCAGCAATGGGTATATGGTAGAAAGAGCACTTACCTGTGTATCACTGCAGACGAGGTCGTATTCCTCAGAGTGAAGATGCTGCTGTGTAGGTGGGACCTGGAGAAAGAGATCCACGTCAAAATCTCCTGGAAAGAACAGGGAATGGCTGTGGTCAGTTCATGGGAAAGCCACCTCATAATACGGAATGCGGTGTTGCTCATCTGTACTGCCCTATGGAAGATGCCTGCACCGACAGCGAGGCCAGTCGGTTGGCAATGTGTTTGTGATGCCAGTTGTCCAGGCGCGGTCTTTGCAAAGACAATATTCCCAACTCCTAATATGACCATCGACTGCAGAGCTCGCGGCGCTCAGACCACCGGCAGGGCGAACGAACCACCGACCACTAAACTGATAGTAAGCCCCTAAGTGTTCTAAAGGAACTTAATCAGGGGAATTCGGTGCAGGAGGCAAACGATAAGGGTGGTACTCTTTCATATAAGATCAAGATAGGGAATATTCTAAGGCAATGATGTGTTTTGGCCCTGAGCCTCTTTGCATTATATATTTAAAGGACCTCACAAACGTTTTAAAGGGATCTGCCTCGTTTTTCCCCAAGATGGGTTGGCATCCCATTCCATGTTTGCTATATGCAGAATATATTTAGTCATCATGGATATAAATCAGGTTGGGTTACAGCGGAAGTTAAATGTTTTCCATGAATATTGTGAAATGAGGAAATTTGTCATAAACATGGAAAGAACCAAAATGTTAGTATTTCGGCAGTAGAAGACAATGTTTAAATGGTTTTTAGATGGCACCAAGATAGAAGAGGTAGAAACATACAGCTATTTGGGTATGCATGTTTCATCTAACCTAAAATGGAAAACACATTGTGAGGAGGGGAACTCCAATGTTCTGTCCTTAATATATTGGGGATCAATAAATTCAGGGAGGAATACAGCAGACCCACATTGATGCCAGTGGTTACCGCCAGTAAAGCTGTGGTGAAGACAAAATGGTTGCATGACACTGAATTACATTATTTGAGCGGGATGTACAGCTGGGAAGGGAGTTAAGGCCAATGTTTGAAAAGGGTGTTCAACATGCCAAAAATCAGCAATAGTACAACAAGGTTGGAGCTAGGAATTACTTCATGGTCCTACCTTTCGGAGAGGGCTGTTATGATATTTCGGAATACGGTGTTAGAGTCTACAGACAATAAGATAACCCTTCTGTGCAAACATGAAACCTTATTAAGTAAGATAAACTGGTCTGCGAGTCTAAGGAATTTTCTTCTTCATAGAAAAAGAGATACCTGTTGCACAGTCCCAGTTGTGATGTACCATTATATGCTTCTAAAAAAGAGAAGCATGAAAGAATGATAGAATACTCAAGAAAGAGTGATTTTAAATATTTTTTAACAAAGAAATCCTCTGGATTCTGGTGGGTCTCATGGTAAAACAATATGGCATTTCCCTACTTGTCTGATCTGGACAATCCCATTATGAGGGAAGGACTCTTACAGTTTCGAAGTTAGCTAAGAGGTTAAAGACGAATGGTTGTCTATGTGACTGTGGAATATGTATAAATTTGTATGTTTTTTAAATTGGAACGTAGGAATGGGATTTCTAACAGATGGGAAGTCTCACAGTTTCTTGCACATATGAAATTCCTACACATAAATTGTGCAATAGGCGTTTTTATTAGCAAGTAGGGACATATGGAAAACGCATTCATGGGAGGCAATATAGGTGTAGGTATGGGGAATATTTTGCATGAAATATGTGCCTGAATCTCCATGGTGATTAAGAGTTATTGTAATCTATAATCTATTTTAAAAGCTTTTCCTAATGTGTCTATTAGATTGTCTTAATATTTTATGTTTTTGATGATATGTATTTCAAGATGGAGGTAAGGTGTTGTGCATGTCATGTTTTATAGACTAGATTAAAAAATAAACATTTTTATATGAGGATGATTTAAGTGCACATGCCCCCTATTATGGTGGCGATGTGGTGGATTGTCATCCATGACGGGCAGCAGGTAATCCACACCTTGCAACATCAAGATTATCTTCAAAAAGTGAGTTGAAAAGGTTGGTAATGGAACCTTACCTCTTTTCATAGGTTTGAAACCGACAGCTCAGTTGTGGAGGTTTAGCCTGTATGGTCACGCTACTGGTAAGCAACATTGGGCTTGAGCAGGTGGAGTTGTGGCTAAAATACCACCGTCTGTCGCGTTTCAGCTCTTACTCCATTGACGGAGGTGTCTGCATGCGATGGAGACCGGTGGAATTTGACAGTCTTTCGCCCATAAACCAACAACATATGAATCAGGCAGAACAGATGCAATCGCAGATAGATGAAACGTCAATCTTCACTGTTCCGGGCCAAATTAATCAGGGTTCAATAGGACTCTCATGTCTCAAGACCCAGTACAACTGCACCTACTGCACCAAAGGAAGCGACACCCCTGACTTACCTGGGGTGGCCAGTAGACTCCACTTTCAGGCATTCCAAAAACCATGCATTATGCAGCTACCAACCAAAGCTTCATCATGGAGGGATTGCGAGGCCGACCCCTTGAGATGCAGGGTGGAGAGAACAATAATAATAAATAGTAATAATTCCTATTTGTAAAGCGTGAACATATTACCCTTAAGGGTTTGAAGGCACTGGGAGCCGTCGGGGAGATTAAGTGAGCTATTGCCCAGAGTCACATGATGCTGAGCTGCCCAGCCTCCAGCGACCGAACCATGAGCCTCACACTCCATCGTCAGCTGCTCTGGCCGCTGCGCCACATCTCTCCTCTGGGAAAACTAACCTCCCAGGATAGCACCGAAAAGGTCACCCTGAAGAATACCATCCACAGTTCAAATGCAGCTATTCCCTCAGAATACGTCTGTCCTGGTACAGTGTGCAGACCGACAGACCTATCCGACACAACAGCTGTGACTCTTTCCCTGTGACAAGCTGTCAGGTGAAAAGCCAGAAACACAGCGAGGAGGGTCCTCTCATGTCTTCTTGACCCAGGAATGACAGACAACTGCTTAAGGCAATCCCAGGAAACAGTGGGCTGTGAATTCCAATGAGACTAAGGGGTAGATTTACAAACATTTTGTGCTGGGTTAGCGTCACAAACCGGCACAAAATGTTATTTTCCCTAATCTACTTTCCAGCACAAAACTTGTTTTGCACTGGAAAGTGTCCTAAAAGTAACGCAACGCAGCGCAGAACACTGCTTTGCATTACTTAGTGCCAAGGGGGTGTTACAAGAATGGTACATGGACATTCCCATGCAACCACCCATGCCTTTTCATGCAAAACCCTACCTACAAACAAAAGTAGACAGGGTTTAGTTCCTAAGGTTATCGCCAATTCAAAGGAGGTGTAAACGGGAGAAATATTTTCATTGCTCCTTTCTTTTCCGCCTTTGTATGCATGCTGCACTGTGCAGCCCACATACAATGTGGGAAAAGTGTTTAAACTTGTCTATGCATAGTATTTTGTACAGGAGGGGTACTCTTCCTGTAAAAAAACCTATGCTAGACTTAGGCACGCATCCTAGCGCTATGGCGCCAAGGTGTGTGCCTGGCGCAGGGCTTCTGAAATCAGTGCAGGCACTAGAGAGAGGGCAGGAGAGAGCCTTAGCTCTGTAGATATGGTGCCCTCCACTGGCGTAAGGAAACTCGAGGGGGCCTCCCTGCAAGAGACATGGAGGGGCCCCCCCTGGGCTCAGTCAGGAGCTCTGCAGCCCAAGTGCTGTGCTGAGGGGGGGCCCTGGAGCTTGGGGCCCCGCCGCACCGCGGGGTCCTGTCTTACGCCCCTCCTGCTCCCATCCCGTCACACAGCGCAGTGCAGTCTCTATGGGTGCTGCGCTGCATTGTGTGCATTTTTGTTTCCAAAATCTGGCCTTTTGTGTACACCTGGACAAGGTGCATAAACCCTCCCACAATACTGGAAAGCCTGGTTTAACCCACACCTCTGAGCTGGGCTTTGAGCATTAAGGAAGTCCTTGGATCCCTCTCCCATACAGGAAGTGAACTCCCATTATCCTCACATCTCTGACAAGGCTGAAGAAGAGCAATGCACAGGAGTGGGTGGAATACCCTGCACCGCAGCCATAGGGGCCATAGGCAGTCCCTGAATGAGCAATGCAGTTCAGAATCCGCAGTTAAGATTGATTTATGCAGCCCTACCGTGGGCTTCATATGATGAGCATAGGAGCTGGCTTGTTATGCTTAAGTGGGGAGCAGGGCATTGTTTCCATGCCCAAAACAATGAAGCTGTAATGTCTTACTGAAACAGTTTGAGAAGAAATCTATTCATTTAAGGTGAAATGGAACCATTTTATGGAACTTCTCACAAAAGTGCAAGATCAGCAAGGGACAGGACACCACATTTCATTAGTCATTAATGAAGATGGATCTGGGTCACACTCTCTATTTTAGAATCGGATTTAATGCAGAGCGCAGATATTCATATGCAGTTCTCTCTGCTTTTTGTAGGGTAAAGGAAATAGGAGGAGAAAAAAGACTATGGAGCACAAAAAAAAATACTTCTCTGATCTGCTGATTCATTGTGACAACAATTGTAAGACGTTACTAACATCAATACTAGGCTGATAACAAATTAACAAGAATCAAAAATAAAAGGGAAATAAAAACAGAATTAGCAAATGCAGTTGTATTTGCTTAAGTCCTTTCTAGGCAAGAGTATTGTATACCATGCGGGGCTTCATGTACTTAGCAAAATGCGTTTGTCAGAATTGGGGTTATTGGTTGATGTAGGTGAGGACCCTTCTCACACAACAACCACAATCTTTGTCAGGGTGAACCACAAAGATTCACTACATTAACTTGTGCCTAGCCCTCTGACAGCTTGGAACAACGCATTTAAGTAATGTGTAAAGTATTTATGTAGCACTCAATCTGAAATAAAGTGAAAACACAATACAATAAAAATCCTATTCCAATCTAGAAAAATAGAGCAATTTGAAATAAATTAGATGAAATCAGAACGACAAAAATCCCATCAGTAGAACTGGAGACATGCAATTTCAAAGTCTTAAGTAAAAGCGGCTCCTAAAACTGAAAAGCACCAGCTGTATTTACCTGGTCAAGCGCAATAGGGACAATGTCACAAGTTCAGTGTGAGCGTGATGGGGCATTGGTTAGGTACAGGCTGGAGTTCGGTCTGCTGCACAGTGTACCTGGTTGTATTTGGGCTGAGAGGTGAGATCCTGCGTCGCGCTGCCTTAAGATGCATTGGTTTCAAAGAGACCACCGATTAGGAGCTGCAAGGGGCTGCGTTGAGTTGCATTGTGCTGTGTGAGTTCCAATGAGACTGTCGATCAGGAGCTGCGAGGTTCTGCAATGTGAGGTCTTGCATTGAATTGCGTCTCACTGTGTCAGTTCTGATGAGCCTGCCGATCAGGAGCTGCGAGGTGCTGCGATGTAAGGTCGTACATGGAGTTGTGTTGTACTGCGTCGGTTCTGAGGGTACCCACAGCTGGACAAGGAGGAGTACAATCTGATGCAAGCCAAGGGTCTAGGACCTGAAGGACACATCTTGGGGATCAGGAATTATTCCAGTAGAGGCCAGCAGCAGGACACAGGCAAGTTCAGCTGGGTCAGGACAACTGGTCAGATGTAGGGCAAGTCTCTGGAGCTTGTGAAGTCGTTGTAGTCACACAGAAGGCCAGCCAGCTAGCTATTAGAGTTAATCTGGTGGTTCTGGGTTCAAGGAGCAGGTCCAGTCTTGCTTTCTCAGGCAGTAGTGCAGCAGGGCACTCCTTTTAGAACAGGGCAGCAGGGCAGTCCTTCCAGTAGCTGGGCAGCATACCATTCTTTCTTCTGAGCCTTCCAAAAAGCCAGACGTGATCCGATAAGAGTGACTCCGGAGGTCCAATATTTTACCTGGTGCCAGCCTTTGAAGTGGGGGAACTGCCTATACTACCCCCACTTCTAGAAAGTTCTTCCTTTCCCCTGTCAAGGCTCCAAATAACCTCTGGTGACAAAAGACTGGCATCAAGTTCATTTGTGCGTGTGCTGAAAGCGGCCCTCCAGTACAAAAAACTATGCTTAGACAAACTTTTAAACGTTTCCCTCTTTTTATGAGTGCTGTGCAGTGCAGCACACATGCAAAGTCGGAAATGAAATGGGTGCTGTTTTTTGCTCCAAACCCCTGTCTACCTTTTTTAGCAAATATCAAAACCCTTGGGTGGTTGCATGGGAACAACCATGTACCACCCATGGAATGCCACCTTGGCGCTAATGTCTCCCTCAGGGGCTCCCCATGGTAGCTGTAATGTGCGACCTGGCCGTCACATTCACACATACACATCCCTTCTACCTGTACACTAAGCCCAAAAGAGGGTCTAAATAAATGGGAACTTGACTGTCCATGGTCAGTTCTGATGCACTAGAGAACTGTGCATATACTGTGTCCCACTGCCAAGGGGTAGATCAGCAATAGAAACAAGGGCCTACCTGCACCCTTCTACATTGGTGACGAGGCCGGACACACATAATGTCATCCTCCTGGCTTCTTACTACCAGAGTCCACTATCCAGTCCAGTCCAAACTCACAGTTCACTATGACATGGCAGTCCAGTCAACCCTGCCTATCGAATTCCTGTCATTGCTGCTGCTGCTCTCTGGCTCCCCAGCACTGATATATCCTTCTGTGCTGTGCAGTGCGCCTCCTTCAGTATGCAGAGATTTGAAGAGACAAGGAAGACATTCAGTGCTGGAGTGATCTGGCTGCACAGCATTGATTCTGCATACTGGAGCAAGTACAGCTGCACACAAGTGCATACTGTGTGCTTGTCAGGCTTAGTTGACACAAGCTGACACTTTTGCCTATTTTTTCTACGGAAATTGAACTGGGGAAACTCATTCCAGAATGAAAGTTTCAATAGCAATGTACACTGATAGGAAGCAGGACAACAATAAATGAATTTTGACAAAGTTTGCTCGACAGCGACCCTGCGTGATTGGATTATGCTATGTGTTTTCTAGTGAGCCAATTCCCCAAAAATCAATCAATCAATCAAAGACATTTATAAAGCGCACTACTCACCCGGAGGGTCTCAAGACGCTTGGGGGGGGAGGGGGGTGGGGTGCCGCTACTGCTCGAACAGCCAGGTCTTGAGCTTCTTCCTGAAGGAGAGGTGGTCTTGGGTCAGGCGCAGGTCGGTCGGGAGGGAGTTCCAGGTCTTGGCGGCCAGGTAGGAGAAGGACCTTCATCCTGTTGTCGCTCTTCGGATGCGGGGGACGGCGGCGAGGGCGTGGCTGGTTGATCGGAGATGGCGTTTGGGAGCGTAGAAGTTGAGGCGGTTGTTGAGGTAGCTCGGGCCTTGGTCGTGTAGGGCTTTGTGTGCGTGGGTGAGGAGACGGAAGGTGATTCTCTTGTTGACGGGGAGCCAGTGCAGGTCTCTCAGATGTCCGGAGATGTGGCTGCTTCGGGGGATGTCGAGGAAGAGACTGGCTGAGGCGTTCTGTATCCGCTGGAGTCTCTTCTGGAGCTTGGCGGTGGTTCCGGCGTAGAGGGCGTTGCCGTAGTCCAGTCGGCTGGTGACGAGGGCCTGGGTGACCGTCTTCCTGGTCTCGGTGGGGATCCACCGGAAGATCTTCCGTAGCATGCGCAGGATGTTGAAACAGGTGCTCAGTTTGTGGCACTTAATTCACTACAATTAAAAACTAGGAAACTCTGCTGTACATTCCATCCATGCTCACCAAGGGAGATGATGGCCAAGCTGTAGCAGCCGGGCCTGCTGTCGTTCCAGGGTTTGTTGCCCCTCCAGCATGTGGCTTGCTATTACCTGGCACTGTGCCCATTCTTCATGTGTCGTGGCCTACCCCCTACTACTGTTTAGTAAATTGGTAGATGCAACCGCCTCTGTCCCTCCATGGTGTACATAGATGAGCTGTCTGAACAACAGTTTTTGTGCAACTTGGTGGAAGAACCATGCTGTCATGTGTTCCATACTCTCTGCCTCACAAGGGAAGAGATCGTTAAGATGTTTTTAAATCGGCCTAGCAAGGGGAATTATGCTAACTATGAGGGTATTGTGGCAAATTGAACACACATTTCCGCCCATATCTTCACCCTGGCAATGAGTCTCAAGCTGTGCCTAGCCCTTTAAATGGATGGCAAGATAATTGATAACTTCAGTGACTGGCTTTGAGAAATGGCTGTCACCTGCATGGGTGATGACCCGGTGATGGAAGTGAAAGCCCAAATGATCCAGAGATGTTGTTCCTGCATTCTTCTGAGACTGGTTCTCCACACCCCCCAAATGATTTTGGACACCATGCTGGTGCTTAGGTGATCACATGAACTGTTCAACATCCACATGGATCAGAGGGAATCCGATTCGACCATCAAATAAAGTCAGAACATTTTAAGGCCCTCAAATAACATCAACAATTCTGTGCAAGCGGTAGATACAAAGATCGGAATGTACAAGAGAAACCTTTAGTGCAGTAACTGTGACACAGACGCCCATCCTATGTCCATGTGAAAGCACAAGTGAAAACAAGCTCAAGTTGTAGGAAGCCCCACCACTTTGAGTGTGTTTTCAGGTGTGGTCCCAAAAATAAGATTCCAATGAGAAAAATCCCATCTGCCAGTTTCACGTTATGTACCATTTCCTAGAAGTAAAAAATTATCTGGACAAGCATGTCCGCGACATTTACCATGTATGATGACAATACACAGACTACTACTGCTATCCTCAATCTATCCTCCAAAGGTTCACAGATTGTGACCTCACTCTACTCTGGGGCAAGTGGAACTTTCTAAAGTATGAAATCCCTTTATTAGGTTACGTCATTTGGAATGGAGCTGTAAGTGTTGACTCCCAAAAGGCTGAAGATATTCGGAGTGACACAGCACCACATAATGTATCAGAGGTTTGCAACTTTCTAGTCATGACCAGCTACTGAGGGAAAATGATCTCAAATCTAGTTACCCTGATGGAATCTCCGGTCTAACTCACTAAGATTCAATTCAATTTAAAGTTGTCTGATGTACATTAAACTGCATCCCATAGCATAAAAATAAGCTCTTCTGAGGAAGGTACCACAAAAGAAGACCCAACTACTGCTGGATGTTAGCCTGATTGGCTGAGGATTATTTGAGGGGCTGTACTCTTCAAGAACAAAACAACAAAGCAAAGTCCTGTATTTGAAAACTGAGAAATATGCTCTTGCCATTAAATGGGGCTGTGTTTACTTCCATCTGTACCAGTACGGTAAAGTGTTCAAGGTCACCACTGACCACAAGGCCCTGGTACCAGTATTCATGTCGCCACACGCACTGCACTGCAAACGTAGCCATTCTCCAGTACCGCAGACCTGGTGGTGACAACCTGTCCAATTACCACACCACTACTCACATGAGGAGTACGATGATACCCTTTCTTGAATGGATACCTTGCCTGTATATACCCTGAAGAAGTCGAGAAGTTCTTTGTGGATGTAGAATTCTGTATTGGCTATACTACCGTTATATGTTTGGAATGCATACTGGTTGTAAGAATCTCTACTGGACCAATGTGAAGATTTTCGATGACACATTCTTGGCCCGAACAGAGGAATTGGATTAAAGTGGATTGTGATTTATCATTACTGGATTCAGGACTGATTTTCTAAACCTGTTGGGTGCCTAGATTTGCTTGCTTACATACTGTGTCTTTCTCTCTTGGTGGGCTTATTAGGGTTGTATGTTAACCAACCCTCTTTTCCCTGGAGCACCACTTATAGGCAGTTGTGACTTTCATCTTCCCCATATACATTTCTGAGCACCTTTTGTTGTCCTCTGTGTCCATGTTACCATAGTGTTTATTGACTGGCCAATTACCTGGTAAGGGGCCAAATTACCCTAATCAAAAAGGCAATTAAATACTTGAGACACCAAAAACATGTCAACCTCATGGCTTAGTCAGAGCGCCCGTCAGATTGTTCCCTGTGGAGATTATGCAGAACAAAGATGGGAGGAATGCCTTCAGGTAGGAAAAAAAGACTCATGAATACATTTACCTGCAGGATTGAGAGTCAGAAACTCAGTAAAGCAACACACAATGCTTTTGGGATGGGGGAGCTCATTCTTATCTCACAGTGTTGTGGATTTCGCTCATTTCACATCACACAAGCCAAGAAAGAGGTGGAAAGGTACATGAGGATGCTCAATAAGACTCTAAGTATCAATATAGAGCAAAAGGATAACAGTTTGTAGGGGTTTCATACTTTGTGTGTCTACCACAGTATTTCACACGGTAGAGCTATTTCCTTTGGAACCTCAATGTTTGGGTGACCTCTCAAGAAAAGAAAAGACCAACAGAGAAGCTAGCACACTAAAAGAACTCATCCAACAACTATTTGTGTAGGGGTCCAGATATTGGCTAGGGAAAGACATCCTGAAGGAAAATTCAGGACACCTTTTGAGAGTAGCCCTTGCATGGCGACCACCACTAAATGTATCACAATTACAATGATGCAGAGCCAAAGGACAATCATTTCAAATGTATCTGTTCAAAAAACTGCGAGGCCAACAAGCACTAAATGATGTTTGCTAGGGGAACCTGATGCAGCGTAGTTTACCAGCTCTATACATTAATACACACAACTCTCATTTGGGCCCATATACATTCACACACTCAATGAGCTAGTAAATATCCACTGGTCATCAATTTTATTTTACCCTAGGAAACCTTTACACCAGTATTCTTACCACTCCTGTCTCCTGACTAAATGAACAATTCAATAAGATCTAGTAGTAGATTAGAACAGGGAGGAAATATGATAATGCATTTAACTTTTGTTTAATGAACCACAAACTCGGAAGGAGTTTTAAAAGTTTATCTAAATTAATAATTTTCTTAGTCAAATCAAGATACACATGGATATTCCAGAAGTCTCCATCAGGAAAATAGTACAGATAGCTTATGATCAGTTTGCATTAATACATTCTTGCAATGACAGCACCAGAGGAGAGAAAGAACTGAGAGAAAGTACGGAGCATTAACCCTGCAGTTATACTTACCTCGTATGGTATGAGGACCCCGACATCAGAGAGTTAAGGATTCAGGACAGGTTCAGGACAGGGAAAAGGTGACCTCGTCTAGTGTTACGCCAGCGTTACACCCCTCTCTGGTGCTACTCTCTCCGGCTCGGGCTCGTCCGGACCCTTTCCTAGATGTGCCTCCTCGTTGTTCCGCGAATTTCCCTAGTGTTGGATTCTTCAGTCAGATTGCAGCAAAATCGGGCACTATCTCAGCATAGCATCAGCATCTCAGCATCAAGTGTGTCTAACTATCTAGAACTTACCTCTGTTATACCAATTCAAATGTATGATCCACCCCCAAATGTTTCAATTCCAAGTTCACCCGCAATTTGATTGGGCCAAGTAGTGGGGTGAGGACATCACACCATACTAAGTGCGATAATTTTCTTTAGTCTATTGTCTAGTTCCCCCGCCCCTTAATTTTAATACCCACAAGCTTTATTCCCACAAGCATTTCATATGTGGAGCGATAAGTCTCTTTTACAATGTTGCTTCTCTTTACTCTTGTAGGGTCAAAAGTTGGTTTCCCATGTCCTTGCTGGGTTAAGGGTTTGGCAGACAGTCAATTTAGTTCACTTGTTCAGAATAAGCAGATGTTTGAACATGCGTGGAAGCCACTAGGGGTGGGCGGAATTTGCGTAATCGCGTTACGCAAATCTCCGCGAAACGGTAAAAAATCTCCGCGAACACGCAGAAATTCCGCGAACACGCGGAATTACTTGTTCGCGATGCTTTTTTCCTGTTCACAATCGCTGTTTGCGTGCTCGGGGAGAAATATCTCGCGAACACTCATTTTGAGAACGCGAACAAGCAAAAAATTTCACGAAGTTGCGGAAAGCAGAATTCTGGGCAATTTTGCGTTCTCCGCGGAACGCGAAATTACCCAAATTCCGCGAGCGGAACGGAATTTACCGCCCAGGCCTAGAAGCCACAAGGAAACAGAGACGCGGTCCCCCTCCAAGGCCCAAATGTGAACTATTTAATAAAGTCAAAGAAAAAACACGTTAGAATGCAAACTTAAATGAATTCTCTGTAAACCACTTACTTCGACTCTAACCCCATTTACTTAATAAATCTTTTTGCATTAATAGATTAGTAGAGCTTGCATGGGTTAGTTTCAGCTCAGCATGTGCGTTAGTGCATTACTTTTAAGCGGCCATTTTAGAAGCTATTGCACAGCTGCAGAGTTTTCCCCCAAGCGACAGAAAACGTCATACTACGTAGATGTAGTAGATGCATGCGCAGAAAAGTTCCCACATTTTCGGCGACCATTTTAGGACACTCGGGTAATTCATTAGTAAGGCACATAGAAAAGCGTCCCCTAGATACAATATGTTGAATGTGGTGCACTGTTAGTACTGACGGACAGGCTGATTATAGAGTTACAGGTTATTCGAGAGGAATGATTACGAGCAAGTTTCTTTTTATGTGAAACCTTGCTCCATCAATCCCCTCTCTGACGGCATTTTATGCCATCACTAAATTTTTTTAAATCAGATGCCAACTTTAGCATTCTACCATTTCGATGTCTTCAAATCTTCCATTCTTTCCCTTATCTTTCTTAAATTGTGATCCTTTCAGTCTTTTGTACATATTTCCCTTCAATTCTTCAAGTCGTATTTCTTCTAATTTTCTTTTTCTACCTTTCTCATTCACTTCGTACCTTTTTCTTTTCCCACTGCATTTGCGGAAACACATTATCAACCAAACAAGCAAAGTTATGCCCATGATTGGGAATAATATTTGACCTAAGATACCTTTAACTATATTAGAAAACCAACTACTGATAGTAGAAAAACTATTTGTTATTTTCTTCCATACACTGTCAACCTCCAATGGTTCCAGTTCTTCTTCTAAATGTGTAATATGTTTAATATATCTTCCAATCTCTACACTTTTGTCAGGTATATACTTGCAACAATGTTGTGCTTTCAGCATTTTACAGACTCCACCCTCTTTTGCCAATAAGATATCAAGGGCAAGTCGATTTTGCAAAACCATAGATCTGACAGCAACTAATTCTGTATTGATCAGTAGAAACTCCAGCAGTGTCAGTAGATAACCGATCAACTACTGTTGACAATTGACACATTTTTCGAGAATTTAGCAGAACTCCCACTGAAGGTATCAATGCACCAAATATATCACCTTCTATTTCAGAAAAACTAGCTCTTTTATATCTTGTTAGTCCACTACTGTCATTATTGTTTCCAGTGATTTTTTTAACATGATAGACTTTAGGGAATACTATTCCAAAATAGCAACTCCCATACCAGTGATCAGGCAACCTAAAATAGGCTTTGTTTCCACAAATATAATAAATTCCAGGAAATACTGAATCAGTTCCTCCTTTTAGTCCCCAACCCCCAATTACTAAGAAGTTATGTTCATATTCACTGGAACCAATAAATATGTTGTTATTAGGGGTGGGCGGAATTGGCGGAAGGCACTTCCGCCAATTCTCGCGAGAATGCAAGCAATTTCCGCGATCACGCGATATTTCCGTGATCGCGGAAATTGGTGCTTCCGGCCTGCCGCTGCCGCCCGCTACAGGTTGCGGGTCCCTCGAGTCAGCTGTCCATCGTAGTGGGGGAAAGGGCGGAAGATGTTGCCCACCGCTGGTGTGTGGGGCGGGGCTTCCATGCAGTTCACATGCCGCCCGTGGGCCAGAGACGCCGCGGGCCAGAGACCGATCAGAGGAGCAGCTGGTGTCAGGAACTACACGGGGATTGCGCGACAGGTAGGACCACAGCTAGTTTTTGACGGTCGATATGGGGAGAACAGCACACCTGCCCAGCCTCGACCTAGCTCCCGAATGTATTGTTCCGATGAATGCGTTACTGAATTTGAACTTCAACTCGGGCACCTGCTTTATTTATATTGGCCAGGCAACAATTTCCGTTCCCTCCCGGAAATTGCGACAATTCGGCATTTCCGCGTTCCGGTCGGAACGCGGAAATGTCGAATTGTCGCAATTTCCGGGAGCGGAACGGAAATTGTCGCCCACCCCTAGTTGTTATATTCTGTTTTAAGTCTATGGAGGCAGATTTTCCCTTTCTTTTCAAAGTCCAGAAACATAGCAGCATGAGTCTTGCCAGTTACTAAAAGGTCTTCCCTTTCAGCCCATTTAGGTATCTGAGGTTTCGGTTCAGAGGCTCTTCTTTGGAAATCCTGTCTCCTGTTTTCTACTAAATTCAAATATATCTTTTCTTCTTCATGTAATTTACAGGTTATTTTGTGTTTATGTTCATCAGCTATATCTATTGTCTTCATTGTTAGGAAATATTCACCCATGAATTGTGAGTCTCTAGTACTAAGGACAGGGTTCATGCTCTTTCGCATGGGAACTTCTGAACATATTACATCTACACTTAAATAATAATGCTGCAGTTTTCCAGTTCTATAGAATAAACTAGCCAGTACACTACATGAAATTCCATATGTCAAGGGTAAATGATGATACGTTACCCCTTCAGCTATTGAGCTTGGCAATTTCATACAAACGTAACAATCACTAACTTCCATAGTTTCTACATAATGTACTAAGAGATTTGCAAATACATTTAAATCAGTTTCATTCTTATCTACAGTGTGGTGTAAATCTAGCTCATCTGGTGTTTCCAAGTCTACTCTATCTCCTTTAATCACAAGAACAATAGAAAAGACAGTTGACTACAAATTTCTGCACCTCATGCCAGTTCTGATGTATATATAGTTCCGGTGCAGCATGCCCTGGCATCAACCATCTATTGATGCCTCTGTGCTCCAGATCAGCACTCCGAATTACTGGTCATACGAACGGGCACAATACAGCCGTGGGAACTTTTCCCCTCTTAAGACTCCAGAATAATGTCTGGAGACCTAACTACACTCAAAGGCTCTATTCTTTTGATCTCAGATACTTGAAATCTTGCCGAGAAATGTGCAAATTATACAGATTGCCGTAGTCTTTCAAGTGGGGAGCATAACAGTAACTACTGAACCTTTACACAGACTCCGATTTGGTGCAGGGATTTATATATATTCATCTCTGAGCTCTTGGCATTTACTCATGGCATTCTTTATAAATGAGAACTACCAGCCGGAATCTAGGTCGTACTTGTGGTCGGGATTGATCCAGATATTTTTACTGGGACAGATTTTGAGCAGAGCTCAGGAATCCTTATAAGATTTGTGAACCTTATACATTACCAGGCCTTGCACTGGTCGGCGCAATTTCATAGGAGCCCTGATGAAGTTCTCCCACGGAGAACAAAATGCATTGGTTGGAACTTAAAGCTTTTTTGACATTGATTGAAAAATAAACAAACTAAAGTAAAACCTTATCTCTACAATCTGGAATTTCTTATTCCGCGCACGCCCATTAAATTGTAGTCTATCTCCTTTAATGTTTGCAACTTCTGTATGTGTGTTAGTACTAATTTGTTTGTCAGTAACCATCAGATAGGGAATAGCTATTGCTAATATCACCCATATTATGAGGGCTAATATTAAACTACATATGCAGATCCTACAACAATTCTTTATTCAGCTTTATTTTGGTTTTCCAGCAACATTATTATCAGACATCTTGGGCAAGAAAATTATATCTTCTTAACTTCAGAACCGTGTATGAGATAACACCTAAGCCGCCTTTCTCTTTCAGGTCGGTATAACTTCTTCTTTAATTTGTTCAACACTCAGTTCTTCATCACTTTCTTCATTTAAATCAAAATTTTCAAAGTCTTCAAGAATAAGATACGTCCATCCAGGGCCCTTTAACTTGTTATTCAATGTCTTTAATCTTTTACTCCTTTGTTTTGGTATTACCTTGGAAGGTCCAGCTTGACTAGTTACTTCATTTACTTGATCAGGTTCTTCATTGATTGTCTTAAGTCGATATCTCAGTCTCTTGATAATTCTTGGACAATTATCACCTTTTTGACTTTTCTTAAACTTCACTGCACTGCCAGGTTCTTCAAGACTCCTCTTATTTTCTTTAGACTTTGGCACAACTTGATCAGCTTCGTCTTCAGATTTCCTCACTATCTGACCTTGTCCAGGGCTTATTATTTCGGCCTGTTCTGCCTGGATGTGTTCATCTACCTTAATCTGACCCTGATCAGGACTGGTGATGTCTGGTTTTTCTTCTGTATCCTGAACTTGCGTTTCTATGCCTATCTGGTCCTGTTCAGGTATTTTTACCTCTTTACCTTCTTCCGCCTGAACGGTTTCTCTAAATCCTAACTGTCCCTCCTTAGACTCCAGAATGGGACTTTGAGTTTCTTCTGTCTGAGTATATTGTTCTCTCCTTAGCTGTTCCTGCTCAGGCTCCCTAACCTCGTTTCCCTACTTTCCTGAGCTACTTCTTCTATACCTGTCTGGCCCTCACTCTCCTCCTGTCTATCTACCTGTGTTTGACTTCTAGTTCTTATAAGTACTTCGGGTATGTCCACCACTGGGATCCAGTCGTCCTGATAAGTGCTCGGTTGATCTTGGGCAGCTACTTCAGGATCTTCTTTAGGAAGTTCTTCAGCTGCACAACCTTCAGCACCACCGATTTCTGGCTTCAATTGTAACCCTTCTTCTTCAGGAGCTGGTACCCTTTTGGTATGGCTTGCATGAATCCAATTAGGCAATATAACTTGATGCGGTTTATCCCACCTTGGTGCCGGGCACGATTCTCAAGTGTGATTCTTCACAACTACCCAATTACTGGGATTCAGGTCATGCGAGGGGCTCAGCTGTCTGTTGAAAGCGTCTTTCCCAACCTGATGAGAGCTAGAACGCACTCTGTCACCCAACTCTTTGCAATATTTCAAAACCAAGTCATCAGTTATATTCAACAGCTTGTATCCTGGTACACATGCTTGTCTCATTGCTCTTCCCATGAGTATTTCATGGGAACTCAAACCAGTATTTCTGTCTGGAATACTTCTGAGTCCTATCAGAACAAGAGGCAAAGCATCAGGCCATTCCAGTGGGGTGGATGCACACACCTTTCCGAGTCTTGACTTGATTGTGCCATTCAATTGTTCTACCACTCCAGAAGTCTCTGGACGGTAAGCACAGTGTAATTTCTGTTCGACTTTGAACGCTTCACAGATTAGTTGAATTATTTCATTATTAAAATGAGACCCTCTATCTGATTCAATCGTTACTGGAAAACCAAATCTAGGAATGAGTTATCGCAATAAAAGTTTGGCCACTGTCAAGCTGTCATTTCTTCAGGTCGGGTATGCTTCCACCCACTCTGAAAATAAACAAACTATGACAAGTACATATTTCAACCCTCGACAAGCAGGCAGTTGAATGAAATCTAACTGAAGTCTTACAAAAGGTCCTTCTGCCTTTCCAATCTTTCCCATGCAGACCACAGTTTTCCTGCCAGGGTTCATTTGTTGACAAAAATAAACACGTCTGGCAATGGCTCTCTGCTACATTCCTGAACTTTGCGTTAAACCAATCTTGTCTGAAAAGTCGAATCATTGCATACCTGCCCACATGTGTGTCTCCATGGTACATTCGAGCCATTGGCGCAAGCATACTGTCTGGCATGACTGGTCTGCCATCATAACAAACCGACACACCATCTTCTGCCCTTCTTTGACATCCTATTTTCACCCACTCTTCCTTTTCCCTTATGTCTACTACATCCTGCAGATCTTTCACCTCCTCCCAGGTTCCCACTCCTGCAAGCAGCATAAGTTGGCAGCTGATTCCACAAGTTTCGATTTTCTTGTTTAAGGCAATCTTATGCCTTGCACTATGTTGGGCAACCTGGTCCGCATATCAGTTACCTGCTGTCACATAGTCATTTCCTGATTGGTGAGCAGCACACTTAACCACGGCCACCTCTTTTGGTAATTGAATTGCCTCCAGTAATTCTTTCACAAAAATGTCATCTTTAATAGGAGTCCCTGAAGAAGTCAGGAAATCCCTCTGCATCCACAGTAGGCCTGGGCTAAATTTCCGTTCCGCTCGCGGAAATTGCGATAATTTAAAATTTTTGCGTTCCGCGGAGAGCGCGAAAATGTCAAAATTTCCGCATTCCGCAGCTTAGCGATAATTTGGTTCTTGCTCGTGCTGTAAAATAATACATTCTCACACGCGCGCGATCGCCTTACCTGAATCCCCGCGTTCGCCAACAAGTTTTCCCGATCCGGTCGCGTTCTCCACAAGATATTGGATTGTTGGTAGCCATTTGCGCTGTCTCGCGACAGTTCGCGCCCGCAGTAATGTCATTGGTCGCGCGATCACGTCTTTCTTCTTGCGATCATGCACGCGAGAAGAGTGAAAACAAGATGGCCGTGCCAGCAAGCAACCGCATAGGTAAGTTGGTGAGCCGCGACCATGCCGAAAATACCGCGAACGGGCTGAAAAAAAACTTCTGCATCTTCGCGATATTTCCACGTGTTTGTGGAGATTTGTAACATTTTCGCGATTTGCGAAAGTCACTTTCGCAAATTCCGCCCACCCCTAATCCACAGTTGGCCAAATTCATGCACAATCCCATAACCATATTGACTGTCAGTAAATATGGTTACTCTCCAATTTTTCCCAATTTTGCATGCCTTAATTAAGGCAATCAATTCAGCGACTTGTGCAGATTTGACTTCTGGTAAATAGGATGCTTCGACTATTCCAGTTAAGGTAGATACAGCGTAAGCAGCACTCAGTCCTCCCTCCTCATGTCTCATGCATGAGCTGTCTACAAACAGCTCATGTTCTGCATTTTTCAAAGGTTCTTCTTGTATGTCAGGATGTGGTTTGGTGCTAAGTTCAGTCACATTAAGACATTCATGCTCAACCTCATCTCTCACTTCCTCCTCATAGGGATCAGGTAGCAAGGTAGCTGGATTAAGAACGGTACACCTCACTATTGTCACATTTTCAGCTCCCAATATTATTCTCTTATATTTTGTCAGTCTACTGGCAGTAAGGTACTGTGTTCGTGTCCTGGTCAGTAAAATCACCACTGCATGAGGAACATACACCTTGACAGGGTGTCCTATCACATTTGACTCACTCTGTTCTATGCTTACACAAGTTGCAGCCACAGCTTTTAGGCAACCTGGTAATGTGCAGGCCACAGAATCCAAGGTAGCAGAAAAGTATGCCACTGGCCTTCTAATTAATCCGTGTCTCTGTGTCAGAACTGAAAGCGCACAATTACCCCGCTCATAGCAGAATAATGCAAATTCTTTTGACATGACCAAAGCGGGTGCTTCACATAAATACTCCCACAATTTTCTCAAAGATCCTATACTCTCCTCATTCCATTCTACAGGATCTTTCGCTCTTTCTGGTCATTTGTATCAGAGGTTTGGTTAGTAAAGCAAACCCTACAGTCCATCGTCTACAATACCCTACAACTCCAAGAACATTATGATTTCTTTTTGGGTTTGTGGCAACTGCATTTGCCTTATTATTCTGATTCTTTCAGAGGTCACCCTTCTAACACCTCTTTCTATTTGATGTCCCAGATATTTAACTGAATTTTTACAAAACTGACGTTTTTCAGAGGACACTTTATGTCCACCCTTTGCCAAATGATTTAAAAAAGCAATTGAATCAGTAACACAGTCCTCTCGTGTGTTTGACGCCACCAGTAGGTCGTAAATATACTGCACCAGGACTGACTCTCTGAGCAATAGAAGAGATTCAAGGCTTCTTTTGAGAATCTGATTAAAGATTCAAGGACTTTCAGTGTACCCTTGAGGCACACTATTCCAGACATAAACATGCTCTTCAAATTTGAACAAAAATAAAAACTTGCTATCTGGATGCAATGGAATAGAAAAGAATGCATGACATAAATCGATTACTGTGAACCATCCTGCTTTCCATGGTATCTGATAAAGAATCACAGCTGGATTAGGCACTACTGGGCAGCATGCTACAACAATCTTGTTATTTTTCCTGAGGTCTTGAACCACCCTATATTTCCCGTTAGGTTTCTTAATGTCAATTATGGGTGAATTGCAAGGGCTACTCATTATTTCTTTCAGGATACATTGTTCGATCAATCGCTCTATCTCTGCTGCGACACCTGCTTTTACTTCTGGACTCATTTTGTATTGTCGGGTATTGTCGGGTATTCGGGTAACCAGCACCTTCTTTCACAGTCACTTTTACGTGATCTACATTTGCAATTAATCCTATTTCTTTTCCAGTAAATCCCATATTTCTGCATTTACAGTCAATTTGACTTCTGCAGGTAATTCGTTTTGTGTCATCATTGAATATAATTCATTTACTTCTGTTCCCTGTTTAGCTAACATGAACTTGTAAACTCCATCTTCATCTGGGGTTTGTATTGCAACACCATCCGGTGTGTAAAATATAGTGCAATTCATTTTGCACAACAGATCTCTCCCAAGGAAGTTCACAGGGCTTGAGTCACAGACCACAAATGTATGCATTTCTTTAAAATTACCAATTCGCACCTCCATGGGTTCTGTGATTGGAGAGCTAATCTGTTTGTTTGAAACACCTACAACTTGTATATTCTCTCCCCCGAGAGGGGAGGTTAGGAATGTATGCTGTGCTCACAGTAGACCTGGTAGCACCAGTATCCAACAAGAAGGTAATATCATTTCCCTTTACTTTACCCTCTATGTAAGGACCTGACTGATGCATCGGTAGGGATGCGCCAAGCACGCACTGCCCTTCCTCCCCCCTCGGGCACCGTCATTCCTGATCATAACAAATCAGTGGGTCCTGCAAAAGAAACTGTGATGTTACAAACATGTTCTTACCACTTCCTTCTGGAAATCCGGCATCCACACTGTACTTGGCTTGACTCACAAAATTTGATATAGGGGCAGGTAGTAATTGTCTCTGAAGATCTATACCCTGTTGCTGATGACTCATTAACACCTCATTCTGCATCTGTGGATTTAAATTTTGATTTGGGGCATTATTAATTTGTATAGCTTTACACTCGTTCTTCCAATGCCCCAACTTCCCGCACCCATGACAGGGAAAGTTTTTCTTTGCCTCTTCCCGATTTAATCTTCCCCGTGGCTTTCTCCCATTATTGTCACCTTGACTTTGTGCTTTTCCTTGATTGTCTGACTGTTTATTTAGTTGGAGTTCTTGCTGTTCAGCTAATTTTACTTGAGCCCACATAAATTTTTCTTCTGATACCTTTCGCTTGTTATCAATTTTGTCCCCACAATATTTTGCATATTTTAAAATTTCGTCAATGGGCTTTGACTGCCAACACAGCATGTGCTGCTTAATCATTTGAGTTATATCCAATCTCAGCCCAGTCATGAATCGATACACAAAATGAGTCATGTCCTTGTTTTCCAAACTTTTAAACCCACTATACTGTTTCAACACTTGTAAAAGACGCTCGTAGTAGGCATGTACGGACTCCTTTTTCTCTTGGGTTGTCCTGTCTATTTTTACCCAATCAGTTTATTTCGGGGGAATTTTACTCTTCAGAAACGTGATCACCTGGTGATATTTTTTCATTATATCCTCTGATGGGGCTCCTGTTTTTGAGTCTCTTGGATATTCCTCACTAGGCCAATCCAAAGTAATCTTACATTCTGTCCACAAATCTGAGGTACTACTATGTCAAACAGACCATCCAGATCCTTCAATAAACCTTTTGAAACTTTCACAAACCTCTCAACCTGTCTGTACCATTCCACTGGTTTCTCTCTCAATTTTGGGAAATCATTCGTAAAAGACAAAATATCCTGTCTAGTCCATGGCACATGTACGTACCCCCCTCCGGGTACTTCTCTCATCGGATACAACCTTTCAGCTTTTTCTGTTTCCCTTGTTGTAAATTGGCAGCGATTGGGTTAGCATTAGCGGAATCCATCTTGTATTTAGAGGCTATCTTGTCCATTTTGTGGAATCCATTTTGTATTTCTGGCAGCCATTTTGTTTGCCATGTGCTGCCGCGTGCTCACTATGTGCTTTGTCTTCCCTCAGTGTTGACTGCTCTTGTAATCTGCCTAGAAACAAGCTATATTTAGCATCTTCCACCTTTGCACATGCCCAGTGAGTTTTCAGCTGTCCTTGCAGCTGTTAGTAGTATGCAACTGTCAGGATGTGTTTACTAGCATTGGCAAACTGTTAACTCCCCCTACCTGTCGACTGTGCATTTACATATGACCTTATATGTACATAAAACCTTCTTCTGTACTTGTACCGCCTTCTTTTAAGCCCCTGTGTGGGTACAAATTGGCGCCCGACACGGGGCTCATCGGCGACTCGGATGCCCAAAGGATTGGTCGCGATGAAGGATTGGAATCTCGCTCTGGACGCGATCGCTGCCGATGAGATCCGAGTCTTGGCAACCACGGCGTTTTTCCTTTCTTTCAGATCTGACCATCCAGGTGGTGCCGGTCCTCGACTGAGATCTCTTCTGTCGATTTGCCGTGCAGTGACCATTAGGTCGATTTTAGAACTTGGCAGTTGGAACCTGGACACCAAGTGATTGGTAAGAGTCGTTCTGCAGCGCTTGCTGTTGGTTTTTATGCCTGGGATTGGTAAGGTAGTTTAGTAACACTTACTGCGGCTTTTGTATTTTGGAATTTGTGTTGGCCAACTTGGATTTCTATGTGATTCATATATAAATTGCAATTTATATAGGCAGGTAATGAGTAGGGGTGGGTGGAATTTGCGAGATTCACTTTCGCAAATTATCACGAAAATGTTAAAAATGTCCGCAAACACGCGAAAATATCGCGAAGATGCGTAAGTTTTTTGCCCGCCCGTTCGCGGTATGTTCTGCGTGGTCGCGGCTCGCCAACTTACCCATGCGGTTGCTCGCGGGCGCGGACATCTTGTTTTCACTTGTCTCGCGGTGCATGATCGCGAGAAGAAAGACGTGATCACGCGACGAATGATGTTACTGCGGGCGCGAACTGTCGCGAGACAGCCCAAATGGCTACCAACAATCCAACATCTCGTGGAGAACGCGACCGGATCAGGAAAACTTGTTGGCGAACGCGGGGATTCAGGTAAGGCGATCGCGCGCTCGCAAGAATGTATTACTTTACAGCGCGAGCAAGCAAAACATTTCCGGTAAAATGCGGATTGCGGCTATTTTGACATTTTCGCGCGCTCCGCGGAACGCGAAAATGTCAAATTATCGCAATTTCCGCGAGCGGAACGGATTTTTAGCCCAGGCCTAGTAATGAGGAGAATTTTCTCTATCTGAATTGATTTGAACGGAACATCGTACTAAAGGTACCTTAAGTGCTACTTTGATTATAATACTGCATATTCTGCACTATTTTTGGCATGCCTGTTTTTAGCACACTTCGTAGGATGTGTTGCTTTTGTAGTGGTACCAATTTGAGACTCGATGAAGCACAACCGGCCCCCTCGGAGGGGACGCCTTATAGGGATATGTATATTAAGTATGGTCTTTCTTCTATAATGTACAGCACATTATGGAATAAATACACTCGTAAGGATTCTGAGTTGCGTTGGCCTATGCATGGGTCATTTGATTTACGAAAGATTGAGTATGTGGAACAATGTATGTTTAAGCGAAAGACTAGGCAAGATATGTTTGACTGTGTACGAATGTGGGAGAAAGAAGTGCATGAACGAATGAAGCGTGAGCAAGCCTTGATTGAAAAAGAACAACGAAAGAACATTTATGCGAAAGCATTAGAGTTGAAAAACAAATAAATTAAAGAGTTAAAAAAGAGAGAAGATAGGGAGCGCAAATATACAGGTAACTGGCCAATACGCTGTTCGGCGGCCCCTTTATCCTATACTTAATAAACCACAAGATGATTTCTTATTATTAGATCGTCCTCCACCTCCGTATATTGTTCCTTCTGCCCCTCATGAGTCAGATGAGGACTCCGGTTCGGAGAAACACAAGGCACGAGAAACTCGTTCTATGTTGACCGCTGAGCGTGCGTCCCAGCTTAAATCTGCTGCTCGTAAAGCAGCTCGTAGCACTGCCCCGCCTCTGAACTTCTAGATAGTATGAAAGGGTGGCCGGAAAGGGAGCAGCTGTATTTTACTGAGGTGTTTGCCGAAGAGGTCCTTGAGCTGTTTAGGAAATATTCTGAAGAGTTAGAGCCCGAAGATGTAGCAGATAATTGTAAGCAAATGCATGATGGTCTTTTTGTTTTCTCCCAGGTGACTGATTCAATCAGGTGTTTGGTTAAAGTGCATGTTGATGCAGTCCGTTTGCAAGAGGAATTGATGATCGTGCAGCTTTTGGGGCGTTATGGAAAGACTTAGAACAAATGGATGTAGAAAGGGAACCCGCACAGAAGCCATGTCAGTTAATTTTAGATCTTGCCGCAGCTACATTAGTTAAGTTAAAAACGATTATTCCCCCTAAAAAAATAGATTGGACTGTTTTAGTGTCTTGTAAGCAAAAGGCAGATGAATCCGTCTCTGATTTCTTTACACGCTTTGAAGAAGCATTCCACGATTTTAGTGGCCAGTCATTGAAAGATGACACGGGCAGACATCTGTTTGTCGATTAATATGTAGCGAACCTGTTGCCAGGAATAGCTAGTTGCCTAAAAGCCAGTGAGAGTTCATGGACTACCTCTTCTCCGGTTTCTCTCTTGACTATGGCTCAGTATTATGAAAGCCAGGAATTAGAAGCAAAGGGTAATGAGGATAAAAAGACTAAAGAATTAAAAACGAAGGTTATGTTGGCTCAGGCTTATGGTCCGCCTTTTAGAGGTAGTGATAGAGGTGGACATGGATCTTATGGTTCGTCTTTCCCTTCTCATACTCGTTCGAATTTGTCTGTTGACCAGTGCGCATACTGTAAGAAATTTGGGCACTGGGCTTCCGATTGTCCAGCACTGCGTGCTCAGCAGTGTCCACGTGGTCGGGGACAAATGAGACATCGTTCAGGATATTCGGGGCCTAGAGGAAGCACTGGTGAGCGTGCTAGGTTTGATGCTAATATACGTGGGCAGGATGGGTTTAACACTTTTGATAGAAGGAACCAATATCAAATGTCCGACTATGTGCCATCTGATTCTCAAGATTCTGCCTATGCATAGGTTTGCCTAGGATGGGGTAAGGAATTAGTTGAAGTTCCAGTAGATCAGAGGGGTCCCTATGTTACAGCACATGTTTTGGGTTCTACTGATCAGTTTCTGGTTGATACAGGAGCTACTCGTAGCACCTTGTCTAAACAATTGGTTTCAAGGGCTCCCCTGTCTGGCTTAACCATTACATCGATAAGTTTCGATGGAACCCCTTCCCTTAGCCCACTGTCACAACCACTTGCATTCCATGTGGATAAATTTACTGCTCCATGTCCATTTCTGCTTTCCCCGAATACACCAGACAATATTGTGGGTCTTGATATGGTCAAGTATTTCAGGGCTACGATACGATGTTCTTCAGAAGGTATACGTGTTATCTTGAATGACAACCATCCTGTGACAGAGAGAGCTTGTCTTGTTAAAGAGGATATTGCATTAGCTTCACTCCCTGGTACCTTGTGGGCTACTTCAGACACTGATGTAGGGCAAATGGTTATTCCACCAGTACATATTAGTGTCAAGGAGGGCGCTGTGCTGCCACGTTTGCCTCAATACAAAATTTCACAGGAAGGTGAAGAAGCACTCATACGTATTGTCCATGATCTCATTGAAGTCGGGGTTGTTAAGGAAGTTCCTTACAATGTTTGCAACAGTCCGATTCTTCCTATTCTGAAAAAAGATACTGACACTAGGATTTACCCATTCATTATTGATTTGCGAGAAGTTAACAAGATTGTAGTACCACAATACCCCGTGGTTTCTGACATAACGACACTTCTTACTTTGGTTCCTCCAACAGCAACTACATTCTCTGTAATAGACTTGAAGAATGCTTTCTTTTCGATCCCTAGTCATCCTGATAGCCGATATTTGTTCGGTTTCACTTTGAATAATCGATCGTATAGATTTTGTAGAGTTCCTCAAGGCTATACTGAGAGTCCTAGTATTTACAGTCAAGCATTAAAAAGACAACGTGATTATTTCGTTTTGCCTACAGGTGTGGCTCTCATACAATATGTCGATGACATCTTGTTGGCAGCCGATACCCCTGAACAGTGTGAAAAATGTACTTTGTCCTTGCTTTCTTTTCTTGCTTCCCATCATCAGAAAGTGTCACGAAAGAAATTGCAATATTGTAGACCGAAGGTAACCTACTTAGGTCACCTTCTGTCTAAGGAGGGCCGTGCACTCACACCAGATCGCATTCAAGCTATTTTAGACACACCAGTACCCCGTACTCAGAAAGATGTCCGTGCATTCATTGGTCTTACTTCTTTTTGTAGGCAATGGATATTAGGGTTTTCACACATTGTTAAACCCTTGCTAGCACTTTTGACTAAAGATACTCCAATGCCCCTCCCATGGACAGATGAATGTGAGACTGCTTTCCGACAGTTACGACAAGCTCTTTGTTCAGCACCAGTGTTAGGTACTCCAGATTATACGAAGCCTTTTACACTCTATGTACATGAGAAAGATGGATGGGCATTTTCAGTTTTAGTGCAGACACACGGTGACAAACAGCGTCCCTGTGCATATTTTTCAGCAGTACTTGATCCTGTTGCTTGTGCGTTACCTGGGTGCTTCCGTTCAGTTGCAGCAACAGCTGTGTCAATACGTCAGTGTGAAGGGATAGTTTTGTCACATAAGCTGTTGGTGCTAGTACCCCATGCGGTTGATGCCCTTTTAAATCAGACGAAGACGCAGCATTTAACTAGTGCTCGTCTGACAGGATACGAATTGACATTGTTGGCCCCTCACATTACACTAAAGAGATGTGCGACACTAAACCCAGCCACTTTGTTGCCATACCCGGTGACTCAGTCTCAGTCACAGGAGTCTCATGATTGTATATTCCTTACTGAGGAACAGACAAAGGGTTGTGTCGATTTGCAAGACACGCCCCTTTCAAGTGTTGATGGGGAACTATGGGTTGATGGGTCCTGTTTGAAGTTACCAGATGGTACAACGTCAGCTGCATATGCAATTACAACACTTCAGACGGTAGTTGAGACAGCTCGTATTCCACAGAAGTCACCTCAGGCAGCTGAGCTAATAGCTTTAACACGAGCGTGTGAACTTAGTACTGACTTATCTGTGAACATTTATACAGATAGCCGCTATGCTTTCGGAGTGGCTCATGATTTTGGGCTACTCTAGAAGGAGAGGGGCTTTCTTACATCCCACGGGATGCAAATAATGCATGGAGAATTAGTACATAATCTCCTGACTGCTTTAACATACCCGAAGAGAATAGCAATTGTTAAATGTAGCGCACATAAGAAAGTAATTGATAAGATAGGACTAGGCAATGCTTTTGCAGACCAAACAGCCCGTGAAACTGCCATGCAGCGAAGCACCACGTCTATGTACGTAGTGTAGTCACAGGCTGAACGCTGGCATGATACCAGACAGGAAGTGCTAGATATGCAGAGATCTGCTTCTGCAGAAGAAATTGAGCAATGGTCTAAGGAGGGAACATTGGACAATGAAGGCTGTTGGAGGAATAAAGAGATGAGCATGTGGAGATTGCCTACAGCCTATTTACAACCTATGATTCATATGGCACATGGGCCGGCACATGTTGGAGCCTCCTCGATAACGAAATTGCTCACACAAGTTTGGGAGCATCCAGAAATTGCCGGCACAGCTAAAAAGATGGTGCAGTCTTGTCTGATTTGTCTTCAGCATAATCCTGGTAAAGGGACACAAACTCCTACAGGAGGGTTTGCGACGCCAACCGCACCTTTTGAAGTTTTGCAAATGGATTACATCCAGCTTGAGCGCTGTAAATACTTGAAGTATATTTTGGTAGTGGTATGTGCCTTCAGTAAATGGATAGAGGCATACCCTACGAAGGACAATACAGCTCTCACTACAGAAAAGGTACTTTTGAAGGAATTCTTCCATAGATTTGGTGTTTGTAAACTTTTATGGAGTGATAACGGACCCCATTTTATTGGGCAAGTTGTCGAATATGTCCTGAAGGGACTAGGAATTAAGCAAAAATTCCATGCTGCTTTCCATCCACAATCAGCAGGGCTAGTGGAAAGGTATAACACCACACTTAAATTGAAACTAGCAAAAGTACTGGCTTCCACATCCTTGAATTGGCCAGATGCATTACCTTTGGCACTGTTGTCCATTAGATCAGTGCCACATTCGCGATCTGGTCTTACACCATATGAGGTGGTCTTTGGAAGGCCTACGAACATTTGGGGAATTCCTAAACCACGTCCCATACATGATGTACCATGTGTATTGATGAGTGACTACCTATCACAATTGACTGACAGTTTGATTTCTATTCATCAACAGGTTCGAGAAGCCCTTCCTGATAGGTCTGCAGGTGAAGGCCATGGACTTCGACCTGGAGACCAGGTGATGATCCGATCATTCCAGAGGTCGAGCAGCTTGGAGCCGAGATGGCGCGGCCCGGAGCAGGTGCTCCTTTCAACGAGAACTGCGGTCCGAGTGATGAACAGGAGGAACTGGGTGCACTCCACCCACTGCAAGAAAGTGCCGTCTACCTTGGTGGATCCTGCTGCTTTGATCGACCATCGGGACATCCTGGATACAGAGAGAGGCCAAGCCATATCACCTGACGAACCTGAGGAAGTCTTCCCGGACCACACGATTCCTGGAGTATCCCGATACCAACTGAGACCACGGAAAGAGCCTGCATAGTCGAAATAGAGTGGTTGAGCAACCGCCCTGGATTAGTGAAACGGAATGCCGATGTGGCAAGGGGGGTGATCAGTCCTGTATAGTGTAGCGACACCCGTCTTGACCCTCGGTGAAGAAACCAGCGGCTGCCCAGGGATAAGAGCTCCAATGATTGTTTCCAACGACAAGCTGATCATGTCCACAATGAGATCAACTGTTGCTAAGAGAAAGATCATTTGTGCTATAGGGTTTGTTGCTGCTATGGTGGCTGTAGCAGTAGTAACCTGGTTCGTTGAGAAAGTGGCTCCTGCTCGAGAGCTTTTGATCGCCACTACTCCAGTATCAGTTGAACACCACTGCTTTACGCTTCCCTACCATGAGCAGAAGCATCGACAATCCTACTTAAATAATACCTTTATCCAGATGTTGCATCATACTGATACCTGCACATCAAAAGTAAGGAGGAACACCTTTTATTCCTCTTCCCTTTTCTCATAATGGTGCTTGTCAAGCTTGGTATGCGCTTTTGTTTGCATCTGGAAGACGTACAGTAGGCGGGCTTCTTTTTTCACCTTAATAAACTATGCTACCAAGATAAAGATGGTTATCCTCAAACCAAAGGGACCAAATGGGAATGGGAAGAGTATCAACCGGACAATATTTCAACACCATGGGCCTCATGTAGGTAGCCAAATACCGGTCGGTAACGGCCGATTTTCGGTAATTATACCGTTACCGACCGGTATTTTGGCTTTTGAGATGTAGGGGGAGAATTTCTGTATTCGGAATTTACCGAATCGGTAAAATTACCGAATCGGTAAAACTACCGATTCGGTAATTTTACCGATTCGGTAAATTCCGAATACAGAAATGAGATGTAGGGGGACTGTGTGGTGTGTGTGGGGATTCGTTATTTACCACCAACTAATAGTTGGTGGTAAATGACGAATATGTGTGTAAATGCAATATTTTGCCCATAGATGTGTGCAATGTGGCAGACACACATGCCCTCAGGGCATGTATGTGTGCCACATGTGCGCACATGGCCGAATCAGGGGTGCAACAGGGTGTCAATGTGACACCCTGCCACCCTTGCATGTGCTCCCCCATTACCGAATCGGTATTTACCGATTCGGTAATGAGGCATACCTTCCCATCAATGGGAAGGTATGCCTCATTACCGAATCGGTAAATACCGATTCGGTAATTACCGAATTTTTCCGAATCGGTATTATTTACCGACCAATTACCTACATAGCATTTACCACTTCATAAATACTGAATCGGTATGATTCGGTATTTATGAAGTGGTAAATGCCAGCCCACCTACATAAGACCCCATATGTCTTCACAAATTTGAGAACTTTTACCAGTAATGAACAAATTGTGATTTCTGTTACTAGAGCTAAAGCAGATCTATGTGTAAGCAGTATTGGAAGAATTCCAGTGGGGAAAAGCGAATGTACTGTAATTCTGACTATTGAAGGTGTAAATAAAAGTAGTTTTATAGCCTCACATAATACCTACTTTATCTGTGGTAGCCACAAATATTATCAACTACCTGCTGGGTGGTCAGGTGTGTGCTATGTGTCCTTTCTATTGCCCCCTGTGTTTCTGGCACCTGCATCATACCACCGGGACCTTAAATTATTCGACGGTATCTCTAGAAATAGATACAAAAGAACAATAAGTGCTGACGAAGTAGACCAAACTGATACCACTCTGCAACAATATGTTGATTTTAATTTAGGTTTGTTCTTCTTTGTGGGTGCTGGATTAAACAGTAGGAAAATAAGACGATTGAATAGAGTTGTGGAAGCTGTTACCAATCAGACAGCTATGGCACTTGGAAACATTACGGAGGAGCTGCAAATTGCAAGGATTGTAGCTCTCCAGAACCAAATGGTTCTAGATGTGGTTCTGGCTGATCGAGGTGGTGCATGTCTCATCATCGGTAGTAGCAGTTGCGTATTCATACCGGATCACCCACCTTCAGTATATGGCGCAATATCAAAACTGCATAAGATTGCTGCAGAAATCCATCCAGAGACTGGTACTTGGTCTTTTGCTGGATGGTTTTGGACTCTTGTTTCTGCTTGGGGCTGGAAGCTACTGACTATCCTGCGTGTAATGATTACGATACTTTTTAAATGCTGTGTATGTATCCAATGTGGTCCAATGCTTTGCTCCATTTGCATCTCTGCCTGTATACCTGTCAAAAGGAATGTTGCAGAAACAAAGGCCCAACAAATGTTGAATAAAGAGGTGGCCGAAATAATGCTAATAGATGTACGGGATGCATATTTAGATTACCCCAGAGGAACGAATATCTTCAGCTGATGCTAAAAGGGTCGTCTGTTGTAAATTGGCAGCGATTGGGTTAGCATTAGCGGAATCCATCTTGTATTTAGAGGCTATCTTGTCCATTTTGTGGAATCTATTTTGTATTTCTGGCAGCCATTTTGTTTGCCATGTGCTGCCACGTGCTCACCATGTGCTTTGTCCTCCCTCAGTGTTGACTGCTCTTGTAATCTGCCTAGAAACAAGCTATATTTAGCATCTTCCACCTTTGCACATGCCCAGTGAGTTTTCAGCTGTCCTTGCAACTGTTAGTAGTATGTAACTGTCAGGATGTGTTTACTAGCATTGGCAAACTGTTAACTCCTCCTACCTGTTGACTGTGCATTTCTATATGACCGTATATGTACATAAAACCTTCTTCTGTACTTGTACTGCCTTCTTTTAAGCCCCTGTGTGGGTATAAAAGGACCATGCTCCTTCTGTTCGGTGTGCTACTTTCAGGCATTAACGAAGGGTGCTGTGTGAATGTAGTTCCACCTCATGAGGTTTATTAAACTTTGTATTTTCTATTCCAGTTTCTGTGCCAACTTCTTCCTATTGGTCTGAGGACTCTGTGCAGAGAAGGGCGAACCCCTTGCACTGGTAGGCCTAGCTGAGGTCCACTTCTACACCCTCACGACATATTCAGATGTCGTTCGATTTACCTGTGCTTCTTCCTTTTTCTTTGCCCATCTAACTTTCCATCTTTCGAGATCTCCCCACTTTTGCAATAGAAATAACAATTCTCTGATCTGAAACTTTCTTCCAGACACATTCATGTTTTCCAAATCCTTATCAGAGAATTCTGCTCGATAGGGTTTCTGCAACACCTTTGATTTCCCTATGTCAATTCCCATTTCCGATGCCAAATTTGTCAGCTTTTCATGGAATGACTTTGTATTTCATGTAATGCTTCTACAGATAAACAGTAATTCTTCTCCACTGTATGTGTTTAACCTGTCTAGACCCACATTTCCAGCAACCATCTCTTCCAATTCCACTTTCAATCTAAAAATGTCTAATATCTTTGGCTGTGACTTTGGCTTCTCTATTTCTTGAGACCATCTCTCTATATCTTCTGAGGTTACTATTGTGGCACTTCTAGCTCCTGATGATGTTTCTAATCTAACTTCTTTTAAACAACCGGGCAAATTTATTTTCGGGGTTTCCATCATTGGCTTCCGTATGGGCAAATCCATCAATGATATTACTGATTCACATTCACTTGCTTGATCATCTATTACTACCTTTTTTTTTCTAGGTTCTATACTTGGTTTAGGCATTACAGGAACTTAAAGACAATCTGATTTTTCTCCATACAATGGAACTACTGGACCTATTGTCACTGGTATGGTCAATGCTTCAGGATGTGCGTTTATCTGAGCTATTCTCTGAATCAATTAGTCCCTATTTTTATTTATGGCTTCCCTTTCTTTTTCTTGAAGTACTCTATCTGTGGTGTCGTGTACTATCTGGGGAACCAAAGGTGTTCCTATCATTGGGGCACTAGGGGTCATTCTATTGAATCCATCACTATAAGGTGGAGGACTTTTCATCAATACATCCTCCAAATGCCCTTCTTCTGTTTCTCCACTATCTATCATGGTTAAGTGCTTAGTCTTCTCTGTACATTTACCTCCTATCTGCTCTTTTGATGTTAACACAGGATATAAACCTTCCGCCACCATGGCCCGTCTCCATTGCTTCATTTGACTATCTCTAGTCTCTCAGGGAAATTTCAGATAATATTCGCTTAAGGTCCTGTTGCTTCGGGGTCTGTCACGTTCAAAGGCTTCCATTTCCCATTCTTCTAAAGCCTCATATTGAGTCAATCTAGGTCTGGGTTCTAACTCATTCATTCGTGTTCTTAAATTGTACAATATTCTTCCATTAAAACTTCCGTATTCTGGAAAGGCTAATATTCCGTCATCTTTTGTATATTCTACCCAATTTTCTAACCATACACAAGTATAATAACCTCTCTCCACCATCATGTATGATGCAGGCGTATTTGGAGGAGGAATGAGAATCCCCTCTCTACTCTTAATGGGTTCGTCCTTTTTGAAATAATTCTTATCTTTTTGCATAAATGTCATTTTTCTCTTTTCTCCGTACATTGCGTGCTTGTACTTGTTAAGGTATTGCTCGTAAGCAAACCCTATAAATCTTCTATCTGGTCGAGTCCCTATTAAAGTTGGATCGTACATACAAACTCCACTATCTATTATTATTCTTGGGATTTCTATGTGTTACCCAATCAGACGCTTGCTTTAATTTCTAAAAGCTCTCCATTACCAGTGCGTTTTCTATTCTGAGGATCAATCAACTTCTGCTCTGCTCGCTCCGTCGACAAATGCTTGCGCGGCTTTTCTGTGACGTTAGTATCATTCCTTACTACTGACCCCTCCTTTACAATTTTCGCATCAACAAATACACCCACTGTTTCAACCAATCCCAGCGCGGCTCTTAGTGACGTCATTGCAGCACCCGCAACTGACCCCTCCTTCACAAGGTAGTGCGAAAACTTATTTTTCTCACAATTCTTCACACAAATTTCATTAATTAACAATGTTTAAACATTCGCTATTGTGTCTGACCCACTAATTCAAAGAATAGTAAGATTTCTTTCACTGCGAGTAAAACCCTTCCGCTTACTCTTCACACACTACGAGTAAAACCTTTCCGCTTACTCTTCACACAAGCATCAGAGAACCTGCTACTCCTTCAGTATTACCCTTTCTAGGTGATATAATGCCAAAATTTCACCAGTGAACTCCTTGCTACCAATTATTCTCACTAACATACAAGAAATTTTCCCTAATTTAGTGCTTCCAGTCCTGCCTAACTTTCAGCACTTTCTCGATCCAGACCAATAACCTCACTGCAGTGTGGCTTCCACTTGCCACCCGCTATTTAATATTCCCAGGAATTTCCAGACAACGTAAAACAATACATAACGGGTTTTGGTTAAAACATAAATCAATAATTCAAATTTCACAAATACACTCCTCACCTAACTAACTATACTAACCATGCCTCTGCTACCAAGTAAAACTGATGCAACAGAGTTTACCAGCTCTATACATTCATACATACAACACTCATTTGGGCCCATATACATTCACACACTCAATGAGCTAGTAAATATCCACTGGTCATCCATTTTATTTTACCCTAGGAAACCTTTACACCAGTATTCTTACCACTCCTGCCTACTGAGTAAATGAACAATTCGATAAGATCTAGTAGTAGATTAGAATAGGGAGGAAATATGATAATGCATTTAACTTTTGTTTAAAGAACCACAGACTCAGAAGGAGTTTTAAAAGTTTCTCTGAATTAATAATTTTGTGAGTTAGATCAAGATACACATGGATATACCAGAAGTCTCTATCAGGAAAATAGTACAGTTAGCTTATAATCAGTTTGCATTAATAAATTCTAGCAATGACAGCACCCGAGGAGAGAAAGAACAGAGAGCAGGTACGGAGCATTAACCCTACAGTTATATTTACCTAGTATGGTATGAGGACCCCGACATCAGAGAGTTAAGGATTCAGGACAGGTTCAGGACAGGGAAAAAGTGACCTCTTCTAGTGTAACGCCAGCGTTACACCCCTCTCTGGTGCTACTCTCTCCGGCTCGGGCTCGTCCAGGCCCCTTCCTAGATGTGCCTCCTCGGTTGTTCCGCGAGTTTCCCTAGTGTTGGATTCTTCAGTCAGATTGCAGCAAAATCGGGCAGCATCTCAGCATAGCATCAGCATCTCAGCATCAAGTGTGTCTAACTATCTAGAACTTACCTCTCTTATACCAATTCCAATGCATGATCCACCCCTAAATGTTTCAATTCCATGTTCACCCGCAATTTGATTGGGCCAAGCAGTGGGGTGAGGACATCGCACCATACTAAGTGCGATAATTTTCTTTAGTCTATTGTCTAGTTCCCCCTCCCCTTAATTTTAATACCCACAAGCTTTATACCCACAAGCATTTCATATGTGGATCGATAAGTCTCTTTTACAATGTTGTTTCTCTTTCCTCTTGTAGGGTCAAAAGTTAGTTTCCCATGTCCTTGCTGTGCTTAGGGTTTGGCAGCCAGTCAATTTAGTTCACTTGTTCAGAATAAGCAGACGTTTAAGCATGTGTGGAAGGCACAAGGAATCAGAGACGAGGTCCCCCTCCAAGGCCCAAATGTGAACTATTAATAAATCCTGTGAGTGAGAGTGAAGGCTGAGCTCACCCAATACCATAATGCTCCTGCCATTCCCACAAAATGGAGGTACACGGACCACCTTCTGAAGCCAGTCAGATATCAGGAAGTGGGCAGTTGCAATATCCATTCGAAAGGCAGCAATATAACGTTCACCGAAACCTGCAAATGTGCCAGAGACAGAGATACAGATCATGTTCAGAACTTCAACCTAATTAGTTACCTTATTCCTTACCCTGTTTGTCGTAGTTCTGATCTAATTTGGGAAGTGGTGGAATGCATCACCCGGGCCTTAGGTACAGACAGACACAAACACATGCGCACATCTTCACTTGTGGCCAGTTTTTAAATAGCAGATAATTGTGCATGTACTGTGCCTGTCCGCTAACTAGTGGATAAGCAATAGATACAAAGGCCTGTTGAATAATACAAGGTTCTTGTCTGGTTGTGGGGCTAGTACCGTTCTCATGGATCCATTGAAATATGGATGCAAAAGAACCCCACTAAGTAGGACACAGCATTACAACAATGAATTAGAACATCTGGTACCTATGTTACTGTATTTCAGCATATACGTCTATGGGTGCTACATTTGTAATATCCTCTGCTTACATTGAAATCATGTGCACGTATAACATTTTAGGATAATACGAGAAAATTAATTTTGCTGATTGAAGAAATCACACATACGCTTAACATCTTGAGTGTTTCATTAAGTGAGCACCTCCCTCAGATGCAATTTTCTTAATTCACATCTTTTTGTGTGCACATACATATATACGTTATGGTTCATTGTACTGTGTGGATGAATTTCAGCATACAATAAACCACAAATGGCCGTTTTAACTCACTTATTCTTCACGCCTTATTTTGATTGGTATAGAGTCTGTATTTTGCAGGCAGCTTTCACAACATCCACGGACTATCTGAAATGGCTCGTTTTCAGTTTCATTATTTTGCATGGATTGTACTGTTTGCTGATAATTTAAATCTATGGGCCAAATGTATGAAGCTATTTTGTGTTAGTCAAAGGTTCCATTTGCAGAATTGGGCCATTTCCGATAAGAAAAAGGTTTATTGGTATGTAACAAATACAAATTGTGAATTGTTAACATGCTTCTGAAGTGAAAGAGGTGCTCTTGTGGTTTGGCACCCTGTGATGACCTCCAACTACCATCATTTTAACTGACTTTAGTGTGTTACTTTATGCTAGCCTGGATATATAAGACGGTCCTGTATATGCCTGCTTCTCTTCTTTCTTGTAATCTTGCTGTCTTTTAGTACGAGCTGTCACAGAGTAAAATAGTCTTGCCAAGAATAGAAGGTGTGGGATGTGCATTTGAAAGTGTGAGAGGGAGAGAGAGAGGTGTGGATTGTACTCTTTGGTTTCGAAGTGCACTGTTGTGGGCAGTGATGCACACATGTGCATTGTGTTGTACATTGGTGAGAATTATGAGCTCTTACTATTGGCTTTGACATGGCCTCATATTACCTAGTTTTCTGACTTTGACTATTGGCTTTGACGTGGCCTCATGTCATCTGGTTTTCTGACTTTGACTATTGGCTTTGACGTGGCCTCATGTCATCTTGTTTTCTGACTTTGACAATTGGCTTTGACAAGGCCTCATGCCTGGCTTTGCCATGCTGCTCGCACGTAGCTGCAAAGTGGGGAGGGCAGGTTTCTGCTCTTCACTTGTTTTTCGCTCCTCACTGACCAGAGTGAACTGGAATATGTTGTGGGAAATGTCTGTGGAATGTACAACTCTGCCTCGGAGTCAAAATACGGGAGCTTGGCCAGCCTCCGTCTTGGCCTTGACGCAGAAGGGTACAGCCAGCTCGTTTTTATCTAAGGAGACTGGGGCATGGTTTTCTAGAAGCTTCGCCTCATGTTGAGTATTAAAGCTGGGAGCCTTCGGGGGCCAGGTGGAAGCTTGCCACAGAATAGACGTATTGCTGTGGAGGTGACGGAACTTGAGTCCGGACTGAACTCCTTCCTGGGCTGTTGAAGGGCTTTCCCAGCTTGAGTTGGCAAGGATGATGCAAATACAGATGCATTACCTTTGGCACTGTTGTCCATTAGATCAGTGCCACATTTGCGATCTGGTCTTACACCATATGAGGTGGTGTTTGGAAGGCCTCCGAACATTTGGGGAATTCCTAAACCACATCCCATACATGATGTACCATGTGTATTGATGAGTGACTACCTATCACAATTGACTGACAGTTTGATTTCTATTCATCAACAGGTTCGAGAAGCCCTTCCTGATAGGTCTGCAGGTGAAGGCCATGGACTTCGACCTGGAGACCAGGTGATGATCCGATCATTCCAGAGGTCGAGCAGCTTGGAGCCGAGATGGCGCGGCCCGGAGCAGGTGCTCCTTTCAACGAGAACTGCGGTCCGAGTGATGAACAGGAGGAACTGGGTGCACTCCACCCACTGCAAGAAAGTGCCGTCTACCTTGGTGGATCCTGCTGCTTTGATCGACCATCGGGACATCCTGGATACAGAGAGAGGCCAAGCCATATCACCTGACGAACCTGAGGAAGTCTTCCCGGACGACACGATTCCTGGAGTATCCCGATACCAACTGAGACCACGGAAAGAGCCTGCATAGTCGAAATAGAGTGGTTGAGCAACCGCCCTGGGTTAGTGAAACGGAATGCCGATGTGGCAAGGGGGGGGATCAGTCCTGTATAGTGTAGCGACACCCGTCTTGACCCTCGGTGAAGAAACCAGCGGCTGCCCAGGGATAAGAGCTCCAACGATTGTTTCCAACGACAAGCTGATCATGTCCACAATGAGATCAACTGTTGCTAAGAGAAAGATCATTTGTGCTATAGGGTTTGTTGCTGCTATGGTGGCTGTAGCAGTAATAACCTGGTTCGTTGAGAAAGTGGCTCCTGCTCGAGAGCTTTTGATCGCCACTACTCCAGTATCAGTTGAACACCACTGCTTTACGCTTCCCTACCATGAGCAGAAGCATCGACAATCCTACTTAAATAATACCTTTATCCAGATGTTGCATCATACTGATACCTGCACATCAAAAGAAAGGAGGAACACCTTTTATTCCTCTTCCCTTTTCTCATAATGGTGCTTGTCAAGCTTGGTATGCGCTTTTGTTTGCATCTGGAAGACGTACAGTAGGCGGGCTTCTTTTTTCACCTTAATAAACTATGCTACCAAGATAAAGATGGTTATCCTCAAACCAAAGGGACCAAATGGGAATGGGAAGAGTATCAACCGGACAATATTTCAACACCATATGTCTTCACAAATTTGAGAACTTTTACCAGTAATGAAAAAATTGTGATTTCTGTTACTAGAGCTAAAGCAGATCTATGTGTAAGCAGTATTGGAAGAATTCCAGTGGGGAAAAGCGAATGTACTGTAATTCTGACTATTGAAGGTGTAAATAAAAGTAGTTTTATAGCCTCACATAATACCTACTTTATCTGTGGTAGCCACAAATATTATCAACTACCTGCTGGGTGGTCAGGTGTGTGCTATGTGTCCTTTCTATTGCCCCTGTGTTTCTGGCACCTGCATCATACCACCGGGACCTTAAATTATTCGACGATATCTCTCGAAATAGATACAAAAGAACAATAAGTGCTGACGAAGTAGACCAAACTGATACCACTCTGCAACAATATGTTGATTTTAATTTAGGTTTGTTCTTCTTTGTGGGTGCTGCATTAAACAGTAGGAAAATAAGACGATTGAATAGAGTTGTGGAAGCTGTTACCAATCAGTCAGCTATGGCACTTGGAAACATTACGGAGGAGCTGCAAATTGCAAGGATTGCAGCTCTCCAGAACCAAATGGTTCTAGATGTGGTTCTGGCTGATCGAGGTGGTGCATGTCGCATCCTCGGTAGCAGCAGTTGCGTATTCATACCGGATCACTCACCTTCAGCATATGACGCAATATCAAAACTGCATAAGATTGCTGCAGAAATCCATCCAGAGACTGGTACTTGGACTTTTTTCTGGATGGTTTTGGACTCTTGTTTCTGCTTGGGGCTGGAAGCTACTGACTATCCTGCGTGTAATGATTACGATACTTTTTAAATGCTGTGTATGTATCCAATGTGGTCCAATGCTTTGCTCCATTTGCATCTCTGCCTGTATACCTGTCAAAAGGAATGTTGCAGAAACAAAGGCCCAACAAATGTTGAATAAAGAGGTGGCCGAAATAATGCTAATAGATGTACGGGATGCATATTTAGATTACCCCAGAGGAACGAATATCTTCAGCTAATGCTAAAAGGGTCGTCTGTTGTAAATTGGCAGCGATTGGGTTAGCATTAGCGGAATCCATCTTGTATTTAGAGGCTATCTTGTCCATTTTGTGGAATCCATTTTGTATTTCTGGCAGCCATTTTGTTTGCCATGTGCTGCCACGTGCTCACCATGTGCTTTGTCCTCCCTCAGTGTTGACTGCTCTTGTAATCTGCCTAGAAACGAGCTATATTTAGCATCTTCCACCTTTGCACATGCACAGTGAGTTTTCAGCTGTCCTTGCAACTGTTAGTAGTATGTAACTGTCAGGATGTTTTTACTAGCATTGGCAAACTGTTAACTCCTCCTACCTGTCGACTGTGCATTTCTATATGACCGTATATGTACATAAAACCTTCTTCTGTACTTGTACTGCCTTCTTTTAAGCCCCTGTGTGAGTATAAAAGGACCATGCTCCTTCTGTTCGGTGTGCTACTTTCAGGCATTAACGAAGGGTGCTGTGTGAATGTAGTTCCACCTCATGAGGTTTATTAAACTTTGTATTTTCTATTCCAGTTTCTGTGCCAACTTCTTCCTATTGGTCTGAGGACTCTGTGCAGAGAAGGGCGAACCCCTTGCACTGGTAGGCCTAGCTGAGGTCCACTTCTACACCCTCACGACATATTCAGATGTCGTTCGATTTACCTGTGCTTCTTCCTTTTTCTTTGCCCATCTAACTTTCCATCTTTCGAGATCTCCCCACTTTTGCAATAGAAATAACAATTCTCTGATCTGAAACTTTCTTCCAGACACATTCATGTTTTCCAAATCCTTATCAGAGAATTCTGCTCTATAGGGTTTCTGCAACACCTTTGATTTCCCTATGTCAATTCCCATTTCCGATGCCAAATTTGTCAGCTTTTCATGGAATGACTTTGTATTTCATGTAATGCTTCTACAGATAAACAGTAATTCTTCTTCACTGTATGTGTTTAACCTGTCTAGACCCACATTTCCAGCAACCATCTCTTCCAATTCCACTCTCAATCTAAAAATGTCTAATATCTTTGGCTGTGACTTTGGCTTCTCTATTTCTTGAGACCATCTCTCCATATCTTCTGGGGTTACTATTGTGGCACTTCTAGCTCCTGATGATGTTTCTAATCTAACTTCTTTTGAACAACCGGGCAAATTTATTTTCGGGGTTTCCATCATTGGCTTCCGTATGGGCAAATCCATCAATGATATTACTGATTCACATTCACTTGCTTGATCATCTATTACTACCTTTTCTTTTCTAGGTTCTATACTTGGTTTAGGCATTACAGGAACTTTAGGACAATCTGATTTTTCTCCATACAATGGAACTACTGGACCTATTGTCACTGGTATGGTCAATGCTTCAGGATGTGCGTTTATGTGAGCTATTCTCTGAATCAATTAGTCCCTATTTTTATTTATTGCTTCCCTTTCTTTTTCTTGAAGTACTCTATCTGTGGTGTCGTGTACTATCTGGGGAACCAAAGGTGTTCCTATCATTGGGGCACTAGGGGTCATTCTATTGAATCCATCACTATAAGGTGGAGGACTTTTCATCAATACATCCTCCAAATGCCCTTCTTCTGTTTCTCCACTATCTATCATGGTTAAGTGCTTAGTCTTCTCTGTACATTTACCTCCTATCTGCTCTTCTGATGTTAACACAGGATATAAACCTTCCGCCACCATGGCCCGTCTCCATTGCTTCATTTAACTATCTCTAGTCTCTCGGGGAAATTTCAGATAATATTCGCTTAAGGTCCTGTTGCTTCGGGGTCTGTCACGTTCAAAGGCTTCCATTTCCCATTCTTCTAAAGCCTCATATTGAGTCAATCTAGGTCTGGGTTCTAACTCATTCATTCATGTTCTTAAATTGTACAATATTCTTCCATTAAAACTTCCATATTCTGGAAAGGCTAATATTCCATCATCTTTTGTATATTCTACCCAATTTTCTAACCATACACAAGTATAATAACCTCTCTCCACCATCATGTATGATGCAGGCGTATTTGGAGGAGGGATGAGAATCCCCTCTCTACTCTTAATGGGTTCGTCCTTTTTGAAATAATGCTTCAGGATGTGCGTTTATCTGAGCTATTCTCTGAATCAATTAGTCCCTATTTTTATTTATTGCTTCCCTTTCTTTTTCTTGAAGTACTCTATCTGTGGTGTCGTGTACTATCTGGGGAACCAAAGGTGTTCCTATCATTGGGGCACTAGGGGTCATTCTATTGAATCCATCACTATAAGGTGGATGACTTTTCATCAATACATCCTCCAAATGCCCTTCTTCTGTTTCTCCACTATCTATCATGGTTAAGTGCTTAGTCTTCTCTGTACATTTACCTCCTATCTGCTCTTCTGATGTTAACACAGGATATAAACCTTCCGCCACCACGGCCCGTCTCCATTGCTTCATTTAACTATCTCTAGTCTCTCGGGGAAATTTCAGATAATATTTGCTTAAGGTCCTGTTGCTTCGGGGTCTGTCACGTTCAAAGGCTTCCATTTCCCATTCTTCTAAAGCCTCATATTGAGTCAATCTAGGTCTGGGTTCTAACTCATTCATTCGTGTTCTTAAATTGTACAATATTCTTCCATTAAAACTTCCGTATTCTGGAAAGGCTAATATTCCGTCATCTTTTGTATATTCTACCCAATTTTCTAACCATACACAAGTATAATAACCTCTCTCCACCATCATGTATGATGCAGGCGTATTTGGAGGAGGAATGAGAATCCCCTCTCTACTCTTAATGGGTTCGTCCTTTTTGAAATAATTCTTATCTTTTTGCATAAATGTCATTTTTCTCTTTTCTCCGTACATTGCGTGCTTGTACTTGTTAAGGTATTGCTCGGAAGCAAACCCCATAAATCTTCTATCTGGTCGAGTCCCTATTAAAGTTGGATCGTACATACAAACTCCACTATCTATTATTATTCTTGGGATTTCTATGTGTTACCCAATCAGACGCTTGCTTTAATTTCTAAAAATTCTCCAATACCAGTGCGTTTTCTATTCTGAGGATCAATCAACCTCTGCTCTGCTCGCTCGCTCGACAAATGCTTGCGCGGCTTTTCTGTGACGTCAGTATCATTCCTTACTACTGACCCCTCCTTTACAATTTTCGCATCAACAAATACACCCACTGTTTCAACCAATCCCAGCGCGGCTCTTAGTGACGTCATTGCAGCACCCGCAACTGACCCTTCCTTCACAAGGTAGTGCGAAAACTTATTTTTCTCACAATTCTTCACACAAATTTCATTAATTAACAATGTTTAAACATTCGCTATTGTGTCTGACCCACTAATTCAAAGAATAGTAAGATTTCTTTCACTGCGAGTAAAACCCTTCCGCTTACTCTTCACACACTACGAGTAAAACCTTTCCGCTTACTCTTCACACAAGCATCAGAGAACCTGCTACTCCTTCAGTATTACCCTTTCTAGGTGACATAATGCCAAAATTTCACCAGTGAACTCCTTGCTACCAATTATTCTCACTAACATACAAGAAATTTTCCCTAATTTAGTGCTTCCAGTCCTGCCTAACTTTCAGCACTTTCTCGATCCAGACCAATAACCTCACTGCAGTGTGGCTTCCACTTGCCACTTGCTATTTAATATTCCCAGGAATTTCCAGACAACGTAAAACAATACATAACGGGTTTTGGTTAAAACATAAATCAATAATTAAAATTTCACAAATACACTCCTCACCTAACTAACTATACTAACCATGCCTCTGCTACCAAGTAAAACTGATGCAGCAGAGTTTACCAGCTCTATACATTCATACATACAACACTCATTTGGGCCCATATACATTCACACACTCAATGAGCTAGTAAATATCCACTGGTCATCCATTTTATTTTACCCTAGGAAACCTTTACACCAGTATTCTTACCACTCCTGCCTACTGAGTAAATGAACAATTCGATAAGATCTAGTAGTAGATTAGAATAGGGAGGAAATATGATAATGCATTTAACTTTTGTTTAAAGAACCACAGACTCAGAAGGAGTTTTAAAAGTTTCTCTGAATTAATAATTTTGTGAGTTAGATCAAGATACACATGGATATACCAGAAGTCTCTATCAGGAAAATAGTACAGTTAGCTTATAATCAGTTTGCATTAATAAATTTTAGCAATGACAGCACCCGAGGAGAGAAAGAACAGAGAGCAGGTACGGAGCATTAACCCTACAGTTATATTTACCTAGTATGGTATGAGGACCCCGACATCAGAGAGTTAAGGATTCAGGACAGGTTCAGGACAGGGAAAAAGTGACCTCTTCTAGTGTAACGCCAGCGTTACACCCCTCTCTGGTGCTACTCTCTCCGGCTCGGGCTCGTCCAGGCCCCTTCCTAGATGTGCCTCCTCGGTTGTTCCGCGAGTTTCCCTAGTGTTGGATTCTTCAGTCAGATTGCAGCAAAATCGGGCAGCATCTCAGCATAGCATCAGCATCTCAGCATCAAGTGTGTCTAACTAACTAGAACTTACCTCTCTTATACCAATTCCAATGCATGATCCACCCCTAAATGTTTCAATTCCATGTTCACCCGCAATTTGATTGGGCCAAGCAGTGGGGTGAGGACATCGCACCATACTAAGTGCGATAATTTTCTTTAGTCTATTGTCTAGTTCCCCCTCCCCTTAATTTTAATACCCACAAGCTTTATACCCACAAGCATTTCATATGTGGATCGATAAGTCTCTTTTACAATGTTGTTTCTCTTTCCTCTTGTAGGGTCAAAAGTTAGTTTCCCATGTCCTTGCTGGGCTTAGGGTTTGGCAGCCAGTCAATTTAGTTCACTTGTTCAGAATAAGCAGACGTTTAAGCATGTGTGGAAGCCACAAGGAATCAGAGACGAGGTCCCCCTCCAAGGCCCAAATGTGAACTATTAATAAATCCTGTGAGTGAGAGTGAAGGCTGAGCTCACCCAATACCATAATGCTCCTGCCATTCCCACAAAATGGAGGTACACGGACCACCTTCTGAAGCCAGTCAGATATCAGGAAGTGGGCAGTTGCAATATCCATTCGAAAGGCAGCAATATAACGTTCACCGAAACCTGCAAATGTGCCAGAGACAGAGATACAGATCATGTTCAGAACTTCAACCTAATTAGTTACCTTATTCCTGACCCTGTTTGTCGTAGTTCTGATCTAATTTGGGAAGTGGTGGAATGCATCACCCGGGCCTTAGGTACAGACAGACACAAACACATGCGCACATCTTCACTTGTGGCCAGTTTTTAAATAGCAGATAATTGTGCATGTACTGTGCCTGTCCGCTAACTAGTGGATAAGCAATAGATACAAAGGCCTGTTGAATAATACAAGGTTCTTGTCTGGTTGTGGGGCTAGTACCGTTCTCATGGATCCATTGAAATATGGATGCAAAAGAACCCCACTAAGTAGGACACAGCATTACAACAATGAATTAGAACATCTGGTACCTATGCTACTGTATTTCAGCATATACGTCTATGGGTGCTACATTTGTAATATCCTCTGCTTACATTGAAATCATGTGCACGCATAACATTTTAGGATGATACGAGAAAATTAATTTTGCTGATTGAAGAAATCACACATACGCTTAACATCTTGAGTGTTTCATTAAGTGAGCACCTCCCTCAGATGCAATTTTCTTAATTCACATCTTTTTGTGTGCACATACATATATACGTTATGGTTCATTGTACTGTGTGGATGAATTTCAGCATACAATAAACCACAAATGGCCGTTTTAACTCACTTATTCTTCACGCCTTATTTTGATTGGTATAGAGTCTGTATTTTGCAGGCAGCTTTCACAACATCCACGGACTATCTGAAATGGCTCGTTTTCAGTTTCATTATTTTGCATGGATTGTACTGTTTGCTGATAATTTAAATCTATGGGCCAAATGCATGAAGCTATTTTGTGTTAGTCAAAGGTTCCATTTGCAGAATTGGGCCATTTCCGATAAGAAAAGGGTTTATTGGTATGTAACAAATACAAATTGTGAATTGTTAACATGCTTCTGAAGTGAAAGAGGTGCTCTTGTGGTTTGGCCCCCTGTGATGACCTCCAACTACCATCATTTTAACTGACTTTAGTGTGTTACTTTATGCTAGCCTGGATATATGAGACGGTCCTGTATATGCCTGCTTCTCTTCTTTCTTGTAATCTTGCTGTCTTTTAGTACGAGCTGTCACAGAGTAAAATAGTCTTGCCAAGAATAGAAGGTGTGGGATGTGCATTTGAAAGTGTGAGAGGGAGAGAGAGAGAGGTGTGGATTGTACTCTTTGGTTTCGAAGTGCACTGTTGTGGGCAGTGATGCACACATGTGTATTGTGTTGTACATTGGTGAGAATTATGAGCTCTTACTATTGGCTTTGACATGGCCTCATATTACCTAGTTTTCTGACTTTGACTATTGGCTTTGACGTGGCCTCATGTCATCTGGTTTTCTGACTTTGACTATTGGCTTTGACGTGGCCTCATGTCATCTTGTTTTCTGACTTTGACAATTGGCTTTGACAAGGCCTCATGCCTGGCTTTGCCATGCTGCTCGCACGTAGCTGCAAAGTGGGGAGGGCAGGTTTCTGCTCTTCACTTGTTTTTCGCTCCTCACTGACCAGAGTGAACTGGAATATGTTGTGGGAAATGTCTGTGGAATGTACAACTCTGCCTCGGAGTCAAAATACGGGAGCTTGGCCAGCCTCCGTCTTGGCCTTGACGCAGAAGGGTACAGCCAGCTCGTTTTTATCTAACGAGACTGCGGCGAGGTTTTCTAGAAGCTTCGCCTCATGTTGTGTATTAAAGCTGGGAGCCTTCGGGGGCCAGGTGGAAGCTTGCCACAGAATAGACGTATTGCTGTGGAGGTGACGGAACTTGAGTCCGGACTGAACTCCTTCCTGGGCTGTTGAAGGGCTTTCCCAGCTTGAGTTGGCAAGGATGATGCAAATACAGATGCATTACCTTTGGCACTGTTGTCCATTAGATCAGTGCCACATTCGCGATCTGGTCTTACACCATATGAGGTGGTGTTTGGAAGGCCTACGAACATTTGGGGAATTCCTAAACCACGTCCCATACATGATGTACCATGTGTATTGATGAGTGACTACCTATCACAATTGACTGACAGTTTGATTTCTATTCATCAACAGGTTCGAGAAGCCCTTCCTGATAGGTCTGCAGGTGAAGGCCATGGACTTCGACCTGGAGACCAGGTGATGATCCGATCATTCCAGAGGTCGAGCAGCTTGGAGCCGAGATGGCGCGGCCCGGAGCAGGTGCTCCTTTCAACGAGAACTGCGGTCCGAGTGATGAACAGGAGGAACTGGGTGCACTCCACCCACTGCAAGAAAGTGCCGTCTACCTTGGTGGATCCTGCTGCTTTGATCGACCATCGGGACATCCTGGATACAGAGAGAGGCCAAGCCATATCACCTGACGAACCTGAGGAAGTCTTCCCGGACGACACGATTCCTGGAGTATCCCGATACCAACTGAGACCACGGAAAGAGCCTGCATAGTCGATATAGAGTGGTTGAGCAACCGCCCTGGGTTAGTGAAACGGAATGCCGATGTGGCAAGGGGGGGGATCAGTCCTGTATAGTGTAGCGACACCCGTCTTGACCCTCGGTGAAGAAACCAGCGGCTGCCCAGGGATAAGAGCTCCAACGATTGTTTCCAACGACAAGCTGATCATGTCCACAATGAGATCAACTGTTGCTAAGAGAAAGATCATTTGTGCTATAGGGTTTGTTGCTGCTATGGTGGCTGTAGCAGTAATAACCTGGTTCGTTGAGAAAGTGGCTCCTGCTCGAGAGCTTTTGATCGCCACTACTCCAGTATCAGTTGAACACCACTGCTTTACGCTTCCCTACCATGAGCAGAAGCATCGACAATCCTACTTAAATAATACCTTTATCCAGATGTTGCATCATACTGATACCTGCACATCAAAAGAAAGGAGGAACACCTTTTATTCCTCTTCCCTTTTCTCATAATGGTGCTTGTCAAGCTTGGTATGCGCTTTTGTTTGCATCTGGAAGACGTACAGTAGGCGGGCTTCTTTTTTCACCTTAATAAACTATGCTACCAAGATAAAGATGGTTATCCTCAAACCAAAGGGACCAAATGGGAATGGGAAGAGTATCAACCGGACAATATTTCAACACCATATGTCTTCACAAATTTGAGAACTTTTACCAGTAATGAAAAAATTGTGATTTCTGTTACTAGAGCTAAAGCAGATCTATGTGTAAGCAGTATTGGAAGAATTCCAGTGGGGAAAAGCGAATGTACTGTAATTCTGACTATTGAAGGTGTAAATAAAAGTAGTTTTATAGCCTCACATAATACCTACTTTATCTGTGGTAGCCACAAAAATTATCAACTACCTGCTGGGTGGTCAGGTGTGTGCTATGTGTCCTTTCTATTGCCCCTGTGTTTCTGGCACCTGCATCATACCACCGGGACCTTAAATTATTCGACGATATCTCTCGAAATAGATACAAAAGAACAATAAGTGCTGACGAAGTAGACCAAACTGATACCACTCTGCAACAATATGTTGATTTTAATTTAGGTTTGTTCTTCTTTGTGGGTGCTGCATTAAACAGTAGGAAAATAAGACGATTAAATAGAGTTGTGGAAGCAGTTACCAATCAGTCAGCTATGGCACTTGGAAACATTACGGAGGAGCTGCAAATTGCAAGGATTGCAGCTCTCCAGAACCAAATGGTTCTAGATGTGGTTCTGGCTGATCGAGGTGGTGCATGTCGCATCCTCGGTAGCAGCAGTTGCGTATTCATACCGGATCACTCACCTTCAGCATATGACGCAATATCAAAACTGCATAAGATTGCTGCAGAAATCCATCCAGAGACTGGTACTTGGACTTTTGCTGGATGGTTTTGGACTCTTGTTTCTGCTTGGGGCTGGAAGCTACTGACTATCCTGCGTGTAATGATTACGATACTTTTTAAATGCTGTGTATGTATCCAATGTGGTCCAATGCTTTGCTCCATTTGCATCTCTGCCTGTATACCTGTCAAAAGGAATGTTGCAGAAACAAAGGCCCAACAAATGTTGAATAAAGAGGTGGCCGAAATAATGCTAATAGATGTACGGGATGCATATTTAGATTACCCCAGAGGAACGAATATCTTCAGCTAATGCTAAAAGGGTCGTCTGTTGTAAATTGGCAGCGATTGGGTTAGCATTAGCGGAATCCATCTTGTATTTAGAGGCTATCTTGTCCATTTTGTGGAATCCATTTTGTATTTCTGGCAGCCATTTTGTTTGCCATGTGCTGCCACGTGCTCACCATCTGCTTTGTCCTCCCTCAGTGTTGACTGCTCTTGTAATCTGCCTAGAAACGAGCTATATTTAGCATCTTCCACCTTTGCACATGCACAGTGAGTTTTCAGCTGTCCTTGCAACTGTTAGTAGTATGTAACTGTCAGGATGTTTTTACTAGCATTGGCAAACTGTTAACTCCTCCTACCTGTCGACTGTGCATTTCTATATGACCGTATATGTACATAAAACCTTCTTCTGTACTTGTACTGCCTTCTTTTAAGCCCCTGTGTGAGTATAAAAGGACCATGCTCCTTCTGTTCGGTGTGCTACTTTCAGGCATTAACGAAGGGTGCTGTGTGAATGTAGTTCCACCTCATGAGGTTTATTAAACTTTGTATTTTCTATTCCAGTTTCTGTGCCAACTTCTTCCTATTGGTCTGAGGACTCTGTGCAGAGAAGGGCGAACCCCTTGCACTGGTAGGCCTAGCTGAGGTCCACTTCTACACCCTCACGACATATTCAGATGTCGTTCGATTTACCTGTGCTTCTTCCTTTTTCTTTGCCCATCTAACTTTCCATCTTTCGAGATCTCCCCACTTTTGCAATAGAAATAACAATTCTCTGATCTGAAACTTTCTTCCAGACACATTCATGTTTTCCAAATCCTTATCAGAGAATTCTGCTCTATAGGGTTTCTGCAACACCTTTGATTTCCCTATGTCAATTCCCATTTCCGATGCCAAATTTGTCAGCTTTTCATGGAATGACTTTGTATTTCATGTAATGCTTCTACAGATAAACAGTAATTCTTCTTCACTGTATGTGTTTAACCTGTCTAGACCCACATTTCCAGAAACCATCTCTTCCAATTCCACTCTCAATCTAAAAATGTCTAATATCTTTGGCTGTGACTTTGGCTTCTCTATTTCTTGAGACCATCTCTCCATATCTTCTGGGGTTACTATTGTGGCACTTCTAGCTCCTGATGATGTTTCTAATCTAACTTCTTTTGAACAACCGGGCAAATTTATTTTCGGGGTTTCCATCATTGGCTTCCGTATGGGCAAATCCATCAATGATATTACTGATTCACATTCACTTGCTTGATCATCTATTACTACCTTTTCTTTTCTAGGTTCTATACTTGGTTTAGGCATTACAGGAACTTTAGGACAATCTGATTTTTCTCCATACAATGGAACTACTGGACCTATTGTCACTGGTATGGTCAATGCTTCAGGATGTGCGTTTATGTGAGCTATTCTCTGAATCAATTAGTCCCTATTTTTATTTATTGCTTCCCTTTCTTTTTCTTGAAGTACTCTATCTGTGGTGTCGTGTACTATCTGGGGAACCAAAGGTGTTCCTATCATTGGGGCACTAGGGGTCATTCTATTGAATCCATCACTATAAGGTGGAGGACTTTTCATCAATACATCCTCCAAATGCCCTTCTTCTGTTTCTCCACTATCTATCATGGTTAAGTGCTTAGTCTTCTCTGTACATTTACCTCCTATCTGCTCTTCTGATGTTAACACAGGATATAAACCTTCCGCCACCATGGCCCGTCTCCATTGCTTCATTTAACTATCTCTAGTCTCTCGGGGGAAATTTCAGATAATATTCGCTTAAGGTCCTATTGCTTCGGGGTCTGTCACGTTCAAAGGCTTCCATTTCCCATTCTTCTAAAGCCTCATATTGAGTCAATCTAGGTCTGGGTTCTAACTCATTCATTCATGTTCTTAAATTGTACAATATTCTTCCATTAAAACTTCCATATTCTGGAAAGGCTAATATTCCGTCATCTTTTGTATATTCTACCCAATTTTCTAACCATACACAAGTATAATAACCTCTCTCCACCATCATGTATGATGCAGGCGTATTTGGAGGAGGGATGAGAATCCCCTCTCTACTCTTAATGGGTTCGTCCTTTTTGAAATAATGCTTCAGGATGTGCGTTTATCTGAGCTATTCTCTGAATCAATTAGTCCCTATTTTTATTTATTGCTTCCCTTTCTTTTTCTTGAAGTACTCTATCTGTGGTGTCGTGTACTATCTGGGGAACCAAAGGTGTTCCTATCATTGGGGCACTAGGGGTCATTCTATTGAATCCATCACTATAAGGTGGATGACTTTTCATCAATACATCCTCCAAATGCCCTTCTTCTGTTTCTCCACTATCTATCATGGTTAAGTGCTTAGTCTTCTCTGTACATTTACCTCCTATCTGCTCTTCTGATGTTAACACAGGATATAAACCTTCCGCCACCACGGCCCGTCTCCATTGCTTCATTTAACTATCTCTAGTCTCTCGGGGAAATTTCAGATAATATTCGCTTAAGGTCCTGTTGCTTCGGGGTCTGTCACGTTCAAAGGCTTCCATTTCCCATTCTTCTAAAGCCTCATATTGAGTCAATCTAGGTCTGGGTTCTAACTCATTCATTCGTGTTCTTAAATTGTACAATATTCTTCCATTAAAACTTCCGTATTCTGGAAAGGCTAATATTCCGTCATCTTTTGTATATACTACCCAATTTTCTAACCATACACAAGTATAATAACCTCTCTCCACCATCATGTATGATGCAGGCGTATTTGGAGGAGGAATGAGAATCCCCTCTCTACTCTTAATGGGTTCGTCCTTTTTGAAATAATTCTTATCTTTTTGCATAAATGTCATTTTTCTCTTTTCTCCGTACATTGCGTGCTTGTACTTGTTAAGGTATTGCTCGTAAGCAAACCCCATAAATCTTCTATCTGGTCGAGTCCCTATTAAAGTTGGATCGTACATACAAACTCCACTATCTATTATTATTCTTGGGATTTCTATGTGTTACCCAATCAGACGCTTGCTTTAATTTCTAAAAATTCTCCAATACCAGTGCGTTTTCTATTCTGAGGATCAATCAACTTCTGCTCTGCTCGCTCGCTCGACAAATGCTTGCGCGGCTTTTCTGTGACGTCAGTATCATTCCTTACTACTGACCCCTCCTTTACAATTTTCGCATCAACAAATACACCCACTGTTTCAACCAATCCCAGCGCGGCTCTTAGTGACGTCATTGCAGCACCCGCAACTGACCCTTCCTTCACAAGGTAGTGCGAAAACTTATTTTTCTCACAATTCTTCACACAAATTTCATTAATTAACAATGTTTAAACATTCGCTATTGTGTCTGACCCACTAATTCAAAGAATAGTAAGATTTCTTTCACTGCGAGTAAAACCCTTCCGCTTACTCTTCACACACTACGAGTAAAACCTTTCCGCTTACTCTTCACACAAGCATCAGAGAACCTGCTACTCCTTCAGTATTACCCTTTCTAGGTGACATAATGCCAAAATTTCACCAGTGAACTCCTTGCTACCAATTATTCTCACTAACATACAAGAAATTTTCCCTAATTTAGTGCTTCCAGTCCTGCCTAACTTTCAGCACTTTCTCGATCCATACCAATAACCTCACTGCAGTGTGGCTTCCACTTGCCACTTGCTATTTAATATTCCCAGGAATTTCCAGACAACGTAAAACAATACATAACGGGTTTTGGTTAAAACATAAATCAATAATTCAAATTTCACAAATACACTCCTCACCTAACTAACTATACTAACCATGCCTCTGCTACCAAGTAAAACTGATGCAGCAGAGTTTACCAGCTCTATACATTCATACATACAACACTCATTTGGGCCCATATACATTCACACACTCAATGAGCTAGTAAATATCCACTGGTCATCCATTTTATTTTACCCTAGGAAACCTTTACACCAGTATTCTTACCACTCCTGCCTACTGAGTAAATGAACAATTCGATAAGATCTAGTAGTAGATTAGAATAGGGAGGAAATATGATAATGCATTTAACTTTTGTTTAAAGAACCACAGACTCAGAAGGAGTTTTAAAAGTTTCTCTGAATTAATAATTTTGTGAGTTAGATCAAGATACACATGGATATACCAGAAGTCTCTATCAGGAAAATAGTACAGTTAGCTTATAATCAGTTTGCATTAATAAATTCTAGCAATGACAGCACCCGAGGAGAGAAAGAACAGAGAGCAGGTACGGAGCATTAACCCTACAGTTATATTTACCTAGTATGGTATGAGGACCCCGACATCAGAGAGTTAAGGATTCAGGACAGGTTCAGGACAGGGAAAAAGTGACCTCTTCTAGTGTAACGCCAGCGTTACACCCCTCTCTGGTGCTACTCTCTCCGGCTCGGGCTCGTCCAGGCCCCTTCCTAGATGTGCCTCCTCGGTTGTTCCGCGAGTTTCCCTAGTGTTGGATTCTTCAGTCAGATTGCAGCAAAATCGGGCAGCATCTCAGCATAGCATCAGCATCTCAGCATCAAGTGTGTCTAACTATCTAGAACTTACCTCTCTTATACCAATTCCAATGCATGATCCACCCCTAAATGTTTCAATTCCATGTTCACCCGCAATTTGATTGGGCCAAGCAGTGGGGTGAGGACATCGCACCATACTAAGTGCGATAATTTTCTTTAGTCTATTGTCTAGTTCCCCCTCCCCTTAATTTTAATACCCACAAGCTTTATACCCACAAGCATTTCATATGTGGATCGATAAGTCTCTTTTACAATGTTGTTTCTCTTTCCTCTTGTAGGGTCAAAAGTTAGTTTCCCATGTCCTTGCTGGGCTTAGGGTTTGGCAGCCAGTCAGTTTAGTTCACTTGTTCAGAATAAGCAGACGTTTAAGCATGTGTGGAAGCCACAAGGAATCAGAGACGAGGTCCCCCTCCAAGGCCCAAATGTGAACTATTAATAAATCCTGTGAGTGAGAGTGAAGGCTGAGCTCACCCAATACCATAATGCTCCTGCCATTCCCACAAAATGGAGGTACACGGACCACCTTCTGAAGCCAGTCAGATATCAGGAAGTGGGCAGTTGCAATATCCATTCGAAAGGCAGCAATATAACGTTCACCGAAACCTGCAAATGTGCCAGAGACAGAGATACAGATCATGTTCAGAACTTCAACCTAATTAGTTACCTTATTCCTGACCCTGTTTGTCGTAGTTCTGATCTAATTTGGGAAGTGGTGGAATGCATCACCCGGGCCTTAGGTACAGACAGACACAAACACATGCGCACTTCTTCACTTGTGGCCAGTTTTTAAATAGCAGATAATTGTGCATGTACTGTGCCTGTCCGCTAACTAGTGGATAAGCAATAGATACAAAGGCCTGTTGAATAATACAAGGTTCTTGTCTGGTTGTGGGGCTAGTACCGTTCTCATGGATCCATTGACATATGGATGCAAAAGAACCCCACTAAGTAGGACACAGCATTACAACAATGAATTAGAACATCTGGTACCTATGTTACTGTATTTCAGTATATACGTCTATGGGTGCTACATTTGTAATATCCTCTGCTTACATTGAAATCATGTGCACGCATAACATTTTAGGATGATACGAGAAAATTAATTTTGCTGATTGAAGAAATCACACATAAGCTTAACATCTTGAGTGTTTCATTAAGTGAGCACCTCCCTCAGATGCAATTTTCTTAATTCACATCTTTTTGAGTGCACATACATATATACGTTATGGTTCATTGTACTGTGTGGATGAATTTCAGCATACAATAAACCACAAATGGCCGTTTTAACTCACTTATTCTTCACGCCTTATTTTGATTGGTATAGAGTCTGTATTTTGCAGGCAGCTTTCACAACATCCACGGACTATCTAAAATGGCTCGTTTTCAGTTTCATTATTTTGCATGGATTGTACTGTTTGCTGATAATTTAAATCTATGGGCCAAATGCATGAAGCTATTTTGTGTTAGTCAAAGGTTCCATTTGCAGAATTGGGCCATTTCCGATAAGAAAAAGGTTTATTGGTATGTAACAAATACAAATTGTGAATTGTTAACATGCTTCTGAAGTGAAAGAGGTGCTCTTGTGGTTTGGCACCCTGTGATGACCTCCAACTACCATCATTTTAACTGACTTTAGTGTGTTACTTTATGCTAGCCTGGATATATGAGACGGTCCTGTATATGCCTGCTTCTCTTCTTTCTTGTAATCTTGCTGTCTTTTAGTACGAGCTGTCACAGAGTAAAATAGTCTTGCCAAGAATAGAGGGTGTGGGATGTGCATTTGAAAGTGTGAGAGGGAGAGAGAGAGGTGTGGATTGTACTCTTTGGTTTCGAAGTGCACTGTTGTGGGCAGTGATGCACACATGTGCATTGTGTTGTACATTGGTGAGAATTATGAGCTCTTACTATTTGCTTTGACATGGCCTCATATTACCTAGTTTTCTGACTTTGACTATTGGCTTTGACGTGGCCTCATGTCATCTGGTTTTCTGACTTTGACTATTGGCTTTGACGTGGCCTCATGTCATCTTGTTTTCTGACTTTGACAATTGGCTTTGACAAGGCCTCATGCCTGGCTTTGCCATGCTGCTCGCACGTAGCTGCAAAGTGGGGAGGGCAGGTTTCTGCTCTTCACTTGTTTTTCGCTCCTCACTGACCAGAGTGAACTGGAATATGTTGTGGGAAATGTCTGTGGAATGTACAACTCTGCCTCGGAGTCAAAATACGGGAGCTTGGCCAGCCTCCGTCTTGGCCTTGACGCAGAAGGGTACAGCCAGCTCGTTTTTATCTAACGAGACTGGGGCGAGGTTTTCTAGAAGCTTCGCCTCATGTTGAGTATTAAAGCTGGGAGCCTTCGGGGGCCAGGTGGAAGCTTGCCACAGAATAGACGTATTGCTGTGGAGGTGACGGAACTTGAGTCCGGACTGAACTCCTTCCTGGGCTGTTGAAGGGCTTTCCCAGCTTGAGTTGGCAAGGATGATGCAAATACAGTCGGTGAGGTGCTCCTAACCATTTTGTATATATTTTCTACTCTGCTATTTGTATATATACTGCATTCTGTTTCAATTGTTCATTTACTTGATAAATGGGAGTCTGCATTTACTGATATATTTGGCCTACCGTTTTAAACATTGCATTAATAAACTTGTGTTAAATGCACCTGAATTTGTTTTCTTGCCTTACCTAAAGTGAGTGATGTGTCCTTTCCTCCTCTTTAGGAAGTGCTTCTCAAAGTGTATTATTTAAAGGTGCAGTGGTATATTTGCCTCCAAAGTGGGAGTGCAGGGTTTGGATGTGTCCTTTTTGTGAAAAGAACATTCATTACAGCTTCTAAATTGCAATTTGTGTTTGAGAGTACATACTATGGGCCAGAATACAATGTTGTTAGGAAATCTTCCCAATCTAATCGGTTTGGAAATGGTTTCCGACCGACTCGGATTGGGTGAGTCCGACGGACTGAGTATGATGCATCCGGATATGATTCGGTTGGACTCCCATTAACTTCTATTGGAGCCTATGTTCCTAACCACATCGTAATCTGGCCCTCGGTCAGGAAGACACGTTCCCGATAGGATTTGAAAGGAGCAAATGCCGTTAGATGGCCTTCCTAACCATATCGTAATCGGGCCCTTGGTGACAATGCTTTCCTAACCACATCGTAATCGGGCCCTAATTAGTATTTGGAATGGGTGCCGATTAGGAATGGATGTGTTAATGTTTTGCGACAGAAATCCGGTCACAAAACAATAATGCTTTGCAGACTACACAAAGGTAGTGGCAACCAATTTAAAGACTAATGGAATATTTCAAAAAACATTTCTAAGAGTAGGCTGTGGTCTGAAGAACCAGGACCTTTTTGGACCTGGCGGCGCAGGGTACGCCTTAATCTCCTGGGTTCTCCTGCTTCAGCTAACAGAGACACGGGGACACTCTGTTGACGTAAAAGATCAGATTTTATTAGCTGCAGCTAGTACAGTTGTCCTAGAAGTACACACGGTATGTTCTCAGGAGACCGCCACTTCACTCCGTGGCGCACAATCTTTTATAGTACATAGGTAACATATACATTAACAAAGAACACACCTAAAACATACATAGAGGACCAATAAGGTAGGGTTAAGGACAGAACATGTCCAATAGTAAAGGTTGAAAAACAAAGATATCGAGTAACTCGAAGAAGCCTCTTCCCCCAACGGTGTTTGCCATCCCTCCCACAGGTTAAGGTATTAACGTGTCTGTAACTGACTTGCAGGTGGCGAGATACGTTCGTGCGTTTTGGAGGACAGTTGTGAAACAAGAGAATACGAGCGGAGGACAGTGAAGGCCAGAAGATAAGATAAAGTCAGGAGAGAATAGTGTGAACCAACAGATAGTCAAGACAGGGATTAGAGGAACCAGACAGGGATTAGTGTACTCGGCCAGTCTCTAACACCAGCTTCGTAAACAGAGGCACAAGGCTATTTCGACACAATATTGCAGAAAAAGCAGAAAAGACTTCGATCGTCGTGCTGCCTGAGTGAGGGCAACACAAAATGGCGGCAGAGCACAAAATGGTGGCTCAATGCGATCGTGATAGAAAATCGAATTTCCTCAGACCCTCCTTTTGCCAGAACTCAGGCAAGATACATAGGCTCACGTTAATCTGAGTCGCTGTCGATGGCCATGAGGTCATCAAGCTGTTGCTGTAACATCATTCTAATATTCTCTGTTCTTTGTGCCTTGGGTTTTGGGATGCACACAGTAGCACAAATGTCGCAGATGGCGGGACCACAGTGCATACAAAGACAACAAGAGAATACGATGGCTAAAACCATACCAAGGAATGTTAGCACTTTCCAACCCCATTTGGACAGTTGTCCCCAAAACCATCCCAATAACGACCAATCGCCTTCGTCCTGATGAATCGACTCAGAGATTATATGTAATTTAGAGATGGCCTGGTATACTGTTGGAGCGTCATCAGGTATATAAATACAGCAACTCGATTTGATCAATTTGCAGACTCCACCACGATCTGCAAAAATAACATCTAGGGCAACTCGGTTCTATAAAGTCATAAGACGATCCGCCTGTAGTTCCGCTGTAATATTACTTAAGGCTCCTACAGTGATGTCTATGGTAGTCTCTACAACACGAACCAGTTGTCTCATATTCCTGCTGTTTGCCATAGGACCCCAAAAAGGAAGAAATCCCTTTAGGAAGTCTCCTCCCTCTTGACCTGCTGTGTCTTTGGAATCAATAACTCCTCTGCCATATCTGTTTTTATGAAAATTTGAAGTAGCAGTGTATGTAGGGGGAAGAAGAAAAACTATATAGCAAGTTCCAGAAAAACCAGTCGGCAACCACGTATAGGCTCTATCATGACAGATGAAATACGTGCCCTGAGATGGCACTAACGGCGGCGAATTCTGAGAGGAGTGGATGTAAGTACGGGAACAAAAGCTTTTTCTTTGTTCGGGTTCAGTAGTTTGGCCATTGATTTGCAAACAGAAATTGCCTTGATGAGGTACAGTCCAAATTGGTGGAGATTTTCCTTGTTTAACTTTATCACTAAGGCTTGTGATGTAATGAGTGACATTCCAATTAGCGTATGCTTTTCTCTCATCGACATCAATTTTGCTATTTTCCATGATTTTAGCCATAGCTACCATTCCCTTTATCAAAGAACTATGACTGAAATCTGGTCCACCAATATAAGAACTGACAGGTCGTTTGAATCGGCTTTGATAGGCGTTAGAGAAAATTACAAAATAAGCCCAAGCAGAACCTTCATAAGAGAATGGAAGGACTAAATATGGCATCCTTTTTTCTGTGGTGTGAGGCATTAATCCACACACCCAACAATCGGTTGTATTAATTACTAATTGGTGTTGGTGTAATAATTGAATAAACGAATTACTGTAGTATTCGATTCTTCTTACGAGTTCATGTTGAGGAAGTGTAAGAAAGAGATGCGGAGAGATAGTAGAATAAGAAGGGACAGTAACAGAAGAAGGGACAACTTTTCGCTGCATAGCATAAACAATCCAACCTATACACGCCAATAGAATACACAATAATATGAAAACACATAAAGTTATACTACAACGATTGAATATTATTTTACAATGATTATTCTTCATTTTGCTCTTTCTCTCTCTTTCGCCTAATGTAGTTTCCATCTTCTAAATGGATGCTCACGGCAATCTTTTTTAATCACTTGGTCACGATTGTCTGCCGTCCTATGACACTGCAAGTCCTGCAGGCCTATTGCCACTACTCAGGTCACAACCAAGACTCCTACCGTGACCCTGCAACCGGGATAGAAACTACATAGAAGAGAGATTTTCAAATTTTCTTCTTCAGTCTGGGTCACAAATCGTAATGGGTTTTATCAGGTACAGTCTGATCCTGAAACAGTGTTCGTGGATTTGTGGTGTTTAAACGAAAATGTGATGGTACAGCTTCTTGGAGAATGTCGTTGTTTTCTTTTTCCGACAATGTTCCAGTCAAACGTGCATCACTAAAGGGTACAAATCGGGGAACCTTCTCACTCTCAGAGTCACTTATACCCTTACGGACCCACTGATCAAAGGGCAAAGGCAAAGGAACCTTCTTGCAGTGCACGCCGTGAATCCAGTTTTTCTTTCCTTCAACCTTCACTGCTGTACGGGTTGTTAGGAGGACCCGATGGGGCTCCCTCCAGCGAGGCTCCAAATTCTTCGTCCTTTGAAAATTCTTCACACAAACCCAGTCACCTGGTCGAATGGAATGACCTGAGTCTGTGGAAGCCTCTGGCAAAGTGCTCTGAACCTGTTGATGGAGAACACGCAATTTAGTTGTGAGGTCATGCAAGTAATCAATCAACATTGGGTATGGCAAGTCTGAATACTTTTTAGGACGAGGGACTCCCCATATATTAGCTGGGCATCCAAAAACTACTTCATAAGGGCTAAGTCCCAAACAAGAATGCACAGCCGTTCTGGTGGATAGAAGAGCCAAAGGTAGTGCATCGGGCTAACTAAGGCCTGTACTAGCCTGTACTTTAGCAAGCTTGAGTTTGAGGGTGCCATTATAGCACTCCACTAGACCCGTTGATTGTGGATGGTTCGCCGCATGGAACTTTTGTCTTATACCAAGACCTGCACAAACCTTTTGCATGACTTGGCCCACAAATTCGCTCCCATTGTCACTCCAGACAATGCGCGGCAAACCGAATCTAGGGAAAACCTCTTTTAGAAGTACTTTGGCTGTAGATAAAGCAGTATTGTCTTTCAGGGGGTATGCCTCTATCCATCGGGAAAAGGCACATACCACCACTAGAACATATTTGAGATTGTTGCATCGTTCCATGTGAATGTAATCGATTTGCAACACCTCAAATGGATAGGTTGGAGGAGCAAAGTGACCTGCTGGAGTTGGGGTTCCCTTTCCCGGATTGTACATTAAGCAAACAATGCAATGTTTCACTACATTGTCTGCACACTTCGGTATTCCCTCGTTTTGCCATACTGGAGCCAGAAGCTTGCATATTCCTTTCACACTTAGGTGGGCTGGACCATGCGCCATAGTAACTACAGGTAGTACATAGGTATCTGGTAACAGCCAACGTTGGTGCTCGGACAATTCCACCCAACATCCCATCTCATCTAACATTCCTGTACTTTCCTTCCACCTACTCAATTCTTTATCTGTAGCCTCTTCTTGAATTGATTTCACACTTTCTACTGTATCCTCATACATTCCTCTTTCTCTGACCCAATTTGCAGGGCCTGCAACATACATGCGACTTGTAGCATCTCTGGCTGTCTTTTTCGCTACCTCATCTGCAAATGCATTCCCGCGAACAACATCGTCAGTAATCTTTCTGTGCGCACTACACTTCACAATTGCTATTTGGGTAGGCAAAGCAAGTGACTCAAGAAGATCAGTCACCAACAGACCGTGTTGTATCTTAGTCCCGTGGGAAGTAAGGAATCCCCTTTCTTTCCACAAACGTCCAAAATTGAACTCTACACCAAAAGCATACTGACTGTCGGTGTACACGTTCACTCTTTTTCCTTCGGATAACACACACGCTCTGGTTAGGGCTATCAGTTCAGCTGCCTGGGCTGAGTTATGTCGGATGCGTGCTGTTTCCACGACTGTATGCAAGGTAGTAACAGCATAGGCTGAAGTTGCTTCTCCATTAGGAAGCTTAAAACAAGAACCATCTACCCATAGCATTCCATCCGGATTCACTAATGGCGTATCTGTTAAGTAAATTCTACCTTTTGTCTCTTCCTCAGTACGAAAGAAACAATCATGTTGTTCCTGAACACCTTTCTCTGCTGGAAGAGGCAACAAAGTAGCTGGATTTATAGTATTACATCGTTTGATGTGCACGTGACTAGCCAAAAGCGTCAGCTCGTATCCAGTTAAACGAGCACTCGTAAGATGCTGCGTTTTTGTTCTGTTTAACAAAGTATCCACTGCATGTGGCACCATAACAATGAGAGTATTATCTAGCACCACTCCAGCAGACTGTCGAATAGAAATTGCAGCTGCTGCTGTCGCTTTAAGACAACTAGGCAATGCTTTAGCTACTGGATCTAACGTAGCCGAAAAATAGGCACATGGCCGCTGTTTATCTCCAAATCGCTGCGTTAAAACTGACAACGCACAACCTTCTCTTTCATGAACATAGAGCGTAAAAGGCTTACTATAATCAGGAGTACCTAGTACAGGAGCAGAACACAGAGCAGCACGTAAGTCGGTAAAACTCCTCTGACATTCGTCAGTCCATGGAAGGGGCTGAGGCGTATTTTTCAAAGTGAGTGCCAACAAAGGCTTGGCCAACAGAGAGAAGTTAGTGATCCACTGCCTACAATAGGAAGTAATGCCCAGGAAGGCACGTACCTCTCTTTGTGTGGATGACACAGACATTCGCGCAATAGCTTGGATACGTTCTGGGGTTAATCGTCTTCCCTCCTTTGATAAATAAGAGATGACTCAAGTAGGTAACCTCTCGACGAACATATTGTAGCTTCGAAGGTGAAACCTTACGATTAAGATCGGATAAGTGTCACAACAATGCAACCGTCACATTCTTACATATATCCTCTGAATCAGCAGCGATTAGCAAATCGTCCATGTACTGAATAAGAGCAGCACCAGGCGGCAAAGAGAAAGCATCAAGATGACATTTCAAAGCTTGACTGTAAATAGAGGGACTTTCACAATAGCCTTGAGGTGCGCACTTAAACCGGAAGCTTCGGCCTCCAAGAGAGAAGCCAAAAATATCCCTACTTTCTTTGGCAATGTGAATACTAAAGAAAGCATATTTCAGATCGATAACAGAAAACGAAACCGCTGTAGAAGGTATCATCGTCAACAGTGCAGTGATATCTGGGACAACAGGAAACTGTGGTACAACAATTTTGTTTACCTCCCGAAGATCAATTACAAGACGATAAACAGGAGGTTGAGAAGGATCAGTGCGTTTAAGAACAGGAAGAATAGGGCTATTACATATGTTACCTCTCATTTCCTCAACCACATCTTTCTGAATCAAGTCATGAATGATTTCCAAAAGTGCACCTTCAGTGGAAATTCTATATTGAGGAACACGTGGTAATTCAGCATTGGGCTTGAGAGTGACAACATATGGTGGAATTTCAAGACAACCAACATCATTTGGACCCGTAGCCCAAAGCGTTGTAGTAAGAGAGAGCAATTCAGGAGGAAATTGATCTTTAGACAAATACATTGGAGAAGTCAGTTTCTGTCCTAAAGTGAGATAAACACCAGAAGGAGAACAATATATTGTTGCATGCAATCTTTTCAATAGATCCAAGCCCAATAGATTCTCACCGCAACCATTCGTTTAAGAGAAGCGGAACTTCTAAATCATAAGGGCCAATTGAAATAGGCAAAGGGCAAGAAACCGGATTACGAACTGGGGCACCAGAAAAACCTACAGATACATTCGTTAAGCCAGACAAAGGTGCCCCAGGGAGTTTTGAATGAATGATAGAACTTCTCATCGCACCAGTATCTAAAAGAAATGGCTCTGAAACACCCATTGTAGTGACATTAACATAAGGTCCATTCTGATCTACTGGAATCGACACAACTCCCTTACTTTGTCCAAGGCTGTCCTAGTTAGCATGAAGACTTTCATTCCCGTCTTCAACATAATAATCCTCATTGTAATACTGTGTAGACCGAGCGTTTTGCTGATCAGAGTAGTTCACGGAACTAGAGGGAGGAAGGGAACGCTGTTCTTGGGTCAATATACCTCGACCTCTACCCTTGTTTGCTGACTGGAGGCCAGCACGACCTTGTGGAGCAGATAGTGTCCCATTTCGCTGCAATAAAACCGGACAACTATTCTTGAAATGACCTTCCTCTCTACAATAGGCACATTGATTAGGACCTAGCAAAGGTCGCGGAATATGTGGCTCAGGCTTTTGATACACTCTCTGAAACTGCGGAGGCTGTTGAAACTGGGGCTGAGCATAACGAGGTGGATAAGCCTGTTGCAAGAGAACCTTAGTTTTCAATTCTATAGTCTTTTTCTCTTGCTTATCTTTTTCTTCTTTATCTCTATTTTCATAATATTGAGCAGTAGCCAATATCTGGGCTGAAGAAGAAACAGCCCATGAACTTTCGGAGTCTTTTAACTTATGCAACAGCTCGGGAAGCAAATTAAATACGAACTTATCTACAAATAACCGCTGTCCACCCTCCGTAGTCATGTCTTGACCACTGTGATCAATGAATGTCTCCTCAAAACGAGTGAAGAAATCAGAGACACTCTCATCTTTCTTCTGTTTACATACGGCTAGTTTATCCCAGTTAACTCTCAAGGCAGGCATCATCGTTTTCATTAATGTAATAATCCTACCAGGGAGTTCTGAAATCAAAGCCTCAGGTTTCGCACCACCCACTTGGTTTCTATCTGCGGCAATTATAGCATCCCAATCTCCACCTAATTCTTGGGCATGATTCTCTTTACGAATCCTAGCCCATAATGCTTGTGGAACTACATTCCCCATCAACATATCGATATCTGCTAAATTCATGATGCAGGCTTCAATAGTTTGTGACAATTCTTTATAATAACCTGCAGGGTTTTTACGAGGATCCGGTAAAGACTGTTTAAGAGCCAAGACTTCAGATCTTTTCCAGGGGACATGTACCCATATACGCTGGAAATGAGCAGGAATAGGTGGATTACCACCTGCTCCTGGAACCTCTTCTCTCCATACCGGAGGAACATCTGTCATTGGATAATTTGTCAGTGTCAACCTAACTGAAGGATCGGAATCTAGAAAAGTCTGTGAGGTAAATAAGGTTCTAAAGGTAACAAGTGTCTTTACAGCGTCCTCAACCTTAGAACCCACAATGAGTCCCTTATCAAAATCAGCCTGAATGTCTAACAGACCCTGAGGAACCGAACCCAAGTCCATATCCTCCCAACCTTTAATAAGAGTATCACACATAGCATTGAAAACATATCTCTGCGTAGGCGCATTCCACTGTGAGAAGGTAGGCATAATGACAGGTATACTATACCGAGGACCCTTCTCAATCCATTTGCGAGCGAGAGAGTCCAACCTTTCTCGTTCTTCGGAAGCTGGGAACTGACTATGAGACTGTCTTCGAGAAAAAGCCGGAGACACATTTAATGCCTCAAAGAAAGGTGATAAAAGACCAGAGACCGTTTCTGTGAGTCGTTTACGCATAGACGGAGAATTGGACATAAGAATAGGGGACAAGGTATTAGGCGAACTAACGGAAGGGAAATCAGTAATTACCGGAGGAGCGGAAGGCGAAGAAGATGAAGGTAAAGGAGTCGAAGGTAAAGCTGACAAAGGCGGCAATAGTTGAGGGGGCAAATGTGGAAGAGCCGGAGCAGGCGGAGGCGCAACTGGCGGCTGAACAGGCTGTAACAACGGGGGTGCATTAGCACCTTGTACATAGGGCGGAGGCAATCTCAATAGGTGAGACATTAAGGAATCTTCCTCTAAATCTTTTCTTTTATCAGAGGGGGAAGCTGGCAACATCGGATAGCATTTATCTATCGCCATACGATGCTGTCTCTCTGAAATTTCCATCGCATTATCAACTTCATCATCTTTGAATTGCTGAGCAGCTTGTATAATTGTCATACCCTGTGCTTTCTTATCTCGTTTTTCTTGCTTAATTTTTCTCTGTTTGGCTTCCATACGCCAAAGGCGGAAAGAGTCAAACATTGCCGGCCGGGCTTTTCTTTTAAATAAAATAGCTTCCAAATTATCTAGTATGTCAGGCTCAAAGCTACCATTTTCTGGCCATTTTAAAACACCATCATTCTTCGTGTATCGGATCCATGCCTCGTTAAAGGCAATGGGGCCAACATCATGTTTAGAATAGAGCTCATAAGTGGGAGTTCCAACCGAAGGAATCGGACAAGAGTCCTGAAGCCGGGAATCCCTATTACAACCAAAACAACAAAGTTTCTCAAACTTAGTCAGACCAGGCATCTCGTGATTTCACTGGACTGTTCACAAACATCAAGGGGGTTAAATACTTAACACAGCACAAGTGTACTTACCCCTCGGCTTCGGTTATTGCAATACCCGAATCAAAGAACCTAAGAACCAAAGAACCAAAGAACCAAAGAACCTAAGGACCAAAGAACCAAAGAACCAAATGTGGCAGCGACCCACCAATACTTAACTAAGATGTCTTCTTACACCAACAGAGGCCCCGTCTATCGTCTCACTTTACCATACATCATCGAAAGAGGGCCAAGGCAGGGCAGCAGTCAGGGCAGCAGTCGTCAGTAGCCGTCAGGAAGGAGTAACCATGCTGCAAAAGACCTTCGGACCACTTTCGACATACAGGGGTCGCTTGACGTGGCTCGCGATTCCTCCAGAATTTTCTTGCGGGGTTCCTCACGACCTTCAGGCAGAACCACTACCTCTGAAGCCGCCCCATGTTGGGCGCCAGTTGAAGAACCAGAACCTTTTTGGACCTGGCGGCGCAGGGTACGCCTTAATCTCCTGGGTTCTCCTGCTTCAGCTAACAGAGACACGGGGACACTCTGTCGGCATAAAAGATCAGATTTTATTAGCTGCAGCTAGTACAGTTGTCCTAGAAGTACACACGGTATGTTCTCAGGAGACCGCCACTTCACTCCATGGCGCACAATCTTTTATAGTACATAGGTAACATATACATTAACAAAGAACACACCTAAAACATACATAGAGGACCAATAAGGTAGGGTTAAGGACAGAACATGTTCAATAGAAAAGTTTGAAAAACAAAGATATCGAGTAACTCGAAGAAGCCTCTCCCCCCAACGGTGTTTGCCATCCCTCCCACAGGTTAAGGTATTAACATGTCTGTAACTGACTTGCAGGTGGCGAGATACGTTCGTGTGTTTTGGAGGACAGTTGTGAAACAAGAGAATACGAGCGGAGGACAGTGAAGGCCAGAAGATAAGATAAAGTCAGGAGAGAATAGTGTGAGCCAACAAATAGTCAAGACAGGGATTAGAGGAACCAGACAGGGATTAGTGTACTCGGCCAGTCTCTAACACCAGCTTCGTAAACAGAGGCACAAGGCTATTTCGACACAATATTGCAGGAAAAGCAGAAAAGACTTCGATCGTCGTGCTGCCTTAGTGAGGGCAAGACAAAATGGCGGCAGAGCACAAAATGGCGGCTCAATGCGATCGTGATCGAAAATCGAATTTCCTCAGGTCCCACTGCCTACTCTTAAAAAATATTAATTGCAGTTTTCATTTTTTTTTTTACTGTATCCTGTGAGGAAAAATGGCTGCACTAAAAAATTACTGATTTATTTAAAAGCAATAACAGAAATGGGGGTCTTCTGATCTCCACAGGCCCCCAACCCTGTGAGGGTTGCTATTCATAATGGGTCGCAATTTGCGACCTACCTAATGAATATTCATTAGGACTTGAGAAAGCTCATCTGCAAAAGTGCGGAAGCGAAACACGTGTCAGCTGTAGCTATAGACATATATGATTGAATGAAATAAAGAAAGTAAAACTCGCCTATTGAATCTTTGAAGCAATGTTAGTTGAATCATATAAAGTGACATAGTGTCAAAATATATTGTATGCCGTGACTATGAGATAAAAAAGCTTACCGTCGTCCCTCTTAGCATCTTCCCTGGGCACACGGATGGCATGCATAAGTCTTTCTGCATCCCACCAACACTTTTTCAGGCTACTGCTGAGTGAACTCTCCCAGTAGATTATTTATTGCCTACATTATTTATAAACACAAGTGGTTCTCAATGTACCTACCTCTGCTCACTTGTTATTTTTCAGATTTTACTACATGATTAAATAGATTTCCAATCGCCTGCATATTCTTGCTGCTCACTTAAATGTGCCTGACCTGAAACTGTGAATGTTTAAAGCGCATTTTTCCAGCCAGCATGAATCACAATAGGCTGGCTGCCAATTGGCTGGCACATCGTCTTGAACTTTTGAGATGAGAGAGTCCCTGTGATTTATCACAATGCAAACTAAGCCAAGCATGTAAGCATCATAATGACCCCTTGTGTAATTTGCTCTTTTGAATCAAATGTCAAAAACTGAGCTACCAGCTTTTCTCGCAAACATCTCTTTCTCCTAGGAAAAGCATTCTTGGAAGTCCTATTCTTAGCGCACGTCATTTGCTGCGTAATATGGGCAACAGTGCAAATCTCATTCAAAGTTAATTTTCCGTCGGAAACGAATAATTAGTAAAAGATCTGATTAATACAATTTTCAGATGACAGCCTGAGCTATAACGCCCAGTGGGTATCTGCTTTCGAAAACACATGTAGAGGGCAGTCTGCATTACATTTGCCCATTCAGATCCATGCAATCATCTGCTGTGCCCATGCAACCTTGCTAAACGCCTATGGCAGTTGGACAATAAATCAATGACTGTGTGTTTAGTGCCACAGGAAAGGCAGTGCAACAGTCTCAGACCTCTACTGGACCTTCATAGAAATGGAACTTATACTTTAATATCGGGACTGTTGTAATATATTGTGGCTTTCATTAGTTTGGAGCATGCTATTTGCATTTTATATTGTTTTAAATATGTTTATTGATTTTATTCATAACAAAAGCCTGGGTAATTCAGGATACAATTCTGGCAATTAGCAAATAAAGTCAGCTGAAATATATGTCACCACAGTGCCGAGAGACACTATCCAAGATCTGGATATGAGAGAGAAAATAAAAGATTGGTAACATATACAGTAACATATAGGTGAAAAATTTACATATGTCTAAAGGGGTACTGGAAAGCCAATAGAGTCAGGCAATAAATCAATCTATTCCAAAATACAAAGCCCAAAACCTCTTCCTCCTGTGTGTCATCTCATCTCTTCACTTATAACTGGCATACACATGATGTAAAATTTCCTAGGAGGGACAGTCATCTCTGGAGCACTCCCATCCAGACATCTGGGCGTCATTCTGCAGGGGTCAGTAGAGCATTCAGTTTAGTCATATAGTCCTCCCATTGTCCCATGCGGTTACACCTCCCATTCCTGGCCCGTGAGTCAGCTCATATTGAGAGTTCTGCCCCGGCCCAAAGGCCACATCCGTTTGCCATGCTGATATGAAGGGGGCAGTTTTTGCCTTCTAGGATATGGCATTGCACTGTTTTGCTAAGATAAGAGACAGACCCTAAAAGCATACCAGGTGTTTTGTGTTTTTTTTGTTATCAACCCTGCATTAAGGATGCAATGGGTGGGATCACAAGGAAGGATAGAGTCCGTGATAGCGGAAATACAGGAGGTCACGATCGCCAGTAATCTGAGATCTCTGGGCATGCCCACACCATATAAACGAAGTCTGCCCTAACCTGTTGGCCTCTGGGGACAAAGTGTGTTTGTGCCAAGGTACATCTTGTCTATTCTGTCCGGGAAAAGGTAGGTGTGAAGCAGATAATTAAATTGCATCAAGCGGAACTGGGCGTTTCGCGTAATCAATTTGAGGGATCCCAGACATCTCCGCCAGACAGTGTTTGTCACTTCTCTGATCAATTTATCTTCCCACTATTCCTTAAGAGCATGAATGCAGGGATGAAAGGAATCTTGACTCCACATGCTGTACATAATTGATATCACGTGCCTAGAGCTTGTGGTGGTTAGCATCAACTCCAGTCGACCAACCATCTTCGACAAGTCCCTCTCAAAGTCCCACCTTCCACCAGCCATCTTCCGGAGGGACAAATACAACAGAAACTATCCTGGGCCCAGGTCACCACCCTCCATCAGTTCCTCAAATGAGCACATCTCTCCATGTTGTGTATCCCACTGCTGTCCAGGCATCCACTGAATGAAGAGCCTGCACTGACCTACAAAATGGCGGTTCCCATAAGGGTAAGCTGGGTGCAATCGGTACCCCTATACGTCCGTGATGAATATATTTCTTCCAGCACCACACTGCCACCCTTACTAGGACATGTGGCCCCATGCGGTACAAAGGACACATCAGGAACCAACCAAGTACTGAACCACTCCTAAGATCGAGCCCCTGTGTGTTCATTTTGGGACAGGGCTCTATGTGGAACCAATGCAGCGGCCTCTGGAGTTGAGCAGCAGCATAATAAAAGTCATAGTCGGGGGCACTGAGCACCCCCTTCCAATGCTGTGGTCATCAACTCAGTCTTTACCCCATGACTCTTAGTGCTCCAGGTCAGAGAGGCAAGTTGATGTCGCAATTTAAAAAAAAAAGGTTTGTTCAGTATCACCATTAGTGCCACAATAAAATAAAGGAGACTGGGGAGTATTAACACATTCGCTATGGACACTCAACCAATAGGCGACAGTGGCAACTTCTATCAGATCTCATTCTAGCTGCTAAACATGTATGTGTCATAAACCCATGGCAGGGGTGAAAGCACATCTGATTCATACATCTGCACAGGTGCCTGAAATAATAGAAAAAGGCACATATTCCCCCAAATGATCCGGAGTCCAAATACCCGGCGAAGTCGTCCAAAGCCGACATGACCACTGGTAAGAGCAATGGGTCTCTGTCAGATAAATCAGGCAAAATTATCGGCATGTATAGAAACTATTTGGGAGTGATCTGCTGTCGTGGTATCCTCATGCAATCACCTGTTCCCGCCACAGACAGGCTAAAGGTTCTTTGGCCAGGACAAGCAAGGGAGACAGGGGGCAACCCTGTCTAGTTCCGTGTTCAACTCTAAAGCGGTCGAGATAATATCACCTGTATGTACACTGGCCATGTGGGCATTCTAGAGGTCCTGCATCCATGAGTAGAATTCCTGGCGAAATCCTAGCTTCCACAGGACACCCTGTAGATAGGTCCATACCAGGGTGTCAAACGCCTTCTTTATATCTAAGGACGCCACCCAGCACTGAGTGTCTGTCCTATGGGTCCAATCCATCACACTAAACAACTGACAGATATTAAAAAATGTATTTCTCCCAAAAATAAATCCATTCTGATCTGGATGGATCACTGTGTGCACCATTGGAGTCAGCCTGTTTGCCAGTACCTTCCCCAAAATCTTATGCTCAAGATTCAGGAGAGACAGTGGGCGATAGGACACTACACCCAGCGGGTCTCTTCTGGGTTTCAGAATAACTGTGATCAAAACCATCTGCATACTTTCCTACCAGCCACTACACTCTCTGGCTGGCTCCTATAAAGCCATCGACTGTTGCACCAGAGCACAGTAGGAGGCATAAAATTCAATAGGTAGCCCATCGGTACCAGGTGTTCCTTCCCCCTGGCTATGTGGTTGATGGATAAGGAGATCTCTTCAAGGGTCAGCGGTGCATCCAACGCTTGCATTAATAGTAGATTAAGAAGGTGAGTCTTAAGCGGTTGCAAATAAATGAGGATCGCCTCTGGTGTTACATCTACTGGAGGCCGATATAACTGCCTATAATTTTCTAATTCTTCATTGATGTCTATCTGAGTGTTCACTATGGGGCCTGCACAGGAACGAATAGCTCCCCTAGGAGTATATGGGCGTTCTGATTTCAATAGCCATGCCAATAAACCACTAGGACTGTCTCCTAGGTCATGTTGTTGCTTGGTGTATTCTTTGGATTCAAAAGTGGCTAGCCATCCGGACAAATCCCTATAATCTGTCTTAATGCCCACCAATACTGGGTATGTGGTCGGATTGGCTACCCAGTCCATTTCTGCCAATCTCAGCCTACTCTCTAAGACTAGTAGTTCACTCTGTAGGGTACGGTGGATAACATATTGTGTAGTCATGCACTCACCCAGCATCACCACCTTGAATGCATCCCATTCAATCCTCCCATCCAAAGCGGATCTCTCATTCTCCCTAAAGCACCGATCAATGTGTTCCTCTACGCATGTCCGGAATGCCGTGTCTGCTAGTGCCCGGAGCTGCAGGCACTAGGTAGGTATGGCTGATCAAGGTCTCCCCCGATGAAAGGATACTAACAGGGGACAGGGAGCAGACAATGTCCTTCCAAAATATTCTGCATGCCTGCATTTATTAAAAAGTGTCCCGTCACGATAGATCAGATCTATTCTTAGATAGATGGAATGCAATACAAAGTAATGGGGGTATTAACTCTTATGATGGTATAATGTACGCAATACTTCCAATACTTGCCCATTCTGAGTCCACTGTTGCAGGTGGTTGGTAGTGTAGTGGGACTGTGCTCCCGCAACATGAGGGGTGGGTCTATCTAGGTCTGGTACACAGTTAAAATCTGTACCAAAATGTAGGTGTGTGTGCTGAATGAAGTAGAGCTGCTGTTAGTGTGATTAAAAAGAGGAACTTGCCCACATTAGGGGCATAAAGTACTTCCAGGGTGAGAGGTTCCCCATCGAGTGTGTCCTGTGCAATAACATACAGGCCCGCAGGGTCCATCAAGGTATATTCCCAGACAAACTGGACTTCTGGGACAACCCATAATAGAACTCCTCTAGCATAGGCAGAGTAAGTGGTGCCCAGTACAAGGCTTCATCAGCGTTTTGAGCAATTTCTGGAGTTCCCCAGCAGTTACTTGTGTCTATTCTAAGCAGGCGAACTGGATGTGATGTCTTCTTAAATAAAAGTTGATCTTGTACCACTTGTTATAAATGCCCATGCCCCTCACATAATCCATTTGAGTATGTTACATTCACATGTGGTCAAAGAGTATACATGTATTGGAAGATGTTATCTGTACACTGTGTGGAAATCAGAAGACAGGACCGCAAGCAGGCTGGGCAAATAAAAGAAAAAAATAACAATCAATAAAAAAGGAACAAACATTGAGAACAATCCCCAACAGACTTCAAATCCTAGGCCACACCCTCAATCGGTTACGACCAGACATCACCAACAATGATCGGCAACTAGTACAAAGTCTACTCAGTGGTGAGGGGTCCAAGATAGTCAACCTTAAATAATACAACTTGGCTCCACTTTGGAAAAACAGGAGAACAATGGCCTATTCTCCACCTCTGCAATAATAGAACCCCTCTTGGTTCATATCACCTCCTTAACCACACATGGGTCCCCATACACAATAGAGAAATCTCCAGAAGGATATACATTTCGCCTGCAGTTACTCTGCCATAAGTCAACAGTCATTGGGGTGGCCAGAGGGCCACCTTTCAGTTCCTCTGTCAGCTCGATCTCTTGCAAACCATTGTGTAATGCCCTCGCCTCCTCCTTGAATGTTCTGCCTTCCGTGCTGGATAAGGATGCCTGAAATTGCCACCACCAGTGTCTCCGCTCTGTCTAGTGCCGCCCTTACAGTTGATGGTCTGCTACGGGTGTTCTGGACAAAACGCTTCCTGTTCCATCGGGTCATCCAGGTCCCCTCCTGGGTTGTTTGGGAAGAGCGTAGTCACATCGTGTCTCCAGCCAGGCCCACGTCTCCTTGGGTGACTGGAAATTCAGTGTCTCATTTTCTGGTATGATCTCTAGGTTTTGCTGGTAACAACATTACAGCACAGGGAGGTTAAATGTATACTTGCTGCATATGAGGGAATGTAAGAACATAGCAGTGTTCCCGTCGGGGAGCACAGACTCACACTTGAAAGACATTAATCAATATGTCTGGAAAAGAAATGAGGTCAGCGGTAACCTAACACTCTGGGAAGGCCTCCACAAATATCCCAGAGGCCTTTAAGCTCCAAGCCAGAAGACCCTCCCCCCATCACCTGTGCATGAGAAGGGAGGTAGCTGGTGATTCCAGGTAGCGACTTCAGCACAGCGAGAGTGTGGGCTATTGTTGAGCAACTCACCCCGGACAGGCGAGTTCGCAATGTGCATGTGGCACTCGGGCGTGGACTTTCCAGGTTTAAGGATAGGATGGCTGCGCAATTAGATAACAGTGAAGAAGGGGCAATAATGAACAGTGTGGCCACCAGGATCAGGGTAGCCAATGTCTTTGCAACGCAAGTTCCTACATTGTGTAAAACAAACCACTCCACTTCCCGCACACCAGGGTAGAGAACACCGTAGCAAGTCGAAAGGCGGCAGCCACCACGGTGAAGCACAGCGAGCAAGAGCCGGTCCATCACTTTGACCGCAAACGCCGGCTACACTGCAGAGAAGATACTGGTGACAGGAGTTGCTTGCAGGATCATCTGAGGAGGCACCGGTCCGGTGAGTGTTGCGCGAGAGGCACCGGGTACCCCGCATCCTGGAATGGGCTGGGCACCCCCACTGCAAATCGTACGCCTCAGCTGCGCTGTGTCATAGGATGGTCTTGAGGGCGGTGCTGTGCAGCAGGGATCTAGGGGAAACAATTCACCTCCCATGATCCAGAAGTCTCAATTTGGGCTCGAAGCCCCAGCACAGAAGGGGATTTAGGTGGATAAATGTGACGATGGGTCAGATCTCACTCGGGTTCAGGCTACCGTCCCTCCCACCATCTTGGACATGCCCCCAGCATTTTATATTGTTATATAAATAATGAAAGCCTTTATCATACCTTCCCTTTATGTTTCCCTTTTCAGCGCAGTACAAAACAGTTTATGAAAACATATCATGGGCACAGGTACAAACTTGGCATGCCGAGCCCCTAACAAAATTTGACTTATAAATTAGGAATGGTTTCCACTTCTGTATGAATGGAGGTCAAACATCAATTGTTCCAGTGGGAGGACAGACCATCGTATTCTTAATACCATATGTTCTGAAGTAAATTTTTTCTTGCCCCATACACTTTTAATGACTATTCTGATCACAGTGATCAAATGGTGACAAATTGCTAGGGATTCCTTCTTGTTCTCAGGCCACCCTATTAACCACACTTGTGGGAAATGCATTATTTGATACCAGTTTCTTCTCTTACAACTTTCTTCACTTCCCCCAAGAAACCTTAACTTTAGGACATGTCCATCCCAGATGTATGGGGAAACCTTCCCTCCATTCTACCTCCATTGGCTCTACCGCTATATTGGGACGGAGATCTCTCTCATGCATCTTTTCCCATTCTTTTACTGAGATCTTTCTCCCAAGTAATTTCTCCCATGACTTCCTGTAATTTAAAACGGATTCAGGTGAACAACTGTATAACTTTGTGATAGGCCCCTGGACCATGTCAGACCTCTTGTCCCTTTGTTGAATTCCGCTAATGTCCTACTAGAATCCATCGTAATCTGCGGCTGGAGGATTCAGTATCTAATTTGATAGTATTGGAGCATAGCATCTGCTGAAACTTTATATTCCTTATGCACTCCTTAAAACCGATTTTTAAAACATTCAACATTACAGCCCCGTCACATAAAAATTTTCTTTGCACTATGGGTGGTGGACGGCTGAGAGTGACCAATGTGTGGCCTGGGAACCGGTGTAGTATCACATTGTTCCTCATTGACCCTAGAGGTCTGGACTGTACTGCAGGAATGATCACATAAAAATGCATTGTCCATCTTCAGTCCTCCTCCTCATAACACAAGCTATACTTTGAATCCTGGGTCCACGTTTACTATATGTGGTCTTTTGCGCAATGCCAGGTTGCACTTTGTGGGAAAAATGGCATTGCCAATCAACTTTTAGGCACAAAACATATTTTGGCCCAAATGTTGACGTGAGTGCAGTGCCAAAATCGCTTTGCATTATGGAGTGCCATCCTCTTGTGATCTATGCAAAGTGGGCTAAAAATTCAGCTCCACCGGTGGAATTCTCAGAGTTTTGCCCACTCCTCTTTCTGTCTGTGGCAGCACACATAGAAAAAGGAAAAAACGAGGAAAAAAAGTTTTTATCGTTGCTGCACCTTCTGTATCCCTCCTCTATGTCTCCCCTGGGGAATCGTAGGCGTTTGATGCATTCCCAGGTTTACAGAACACTGTAAATCTGGGAATGTGTCAAATGCCATGGGTGTTACGTGGCAACAACCAACGTAAACCCAGGGCACCACTCCGCATCGCATTGTTAGGCAATGCAGCAACCTGCACTGCGCTGCCTCACACCATGGAGCATAGTTACAAGGGCATTGCACCACCAGAGTGTCACTTTTTAGGATGCTCTGGTGGCGCAATGCCCTGCTCCATATCTACAAAGCCGCATTAGGCCACTTTGCGTGCCTTAATGCGCTTTGTAAATAGCATACCCTTTCACACACGTATCCTCTTGAAAGGGGCATGCAATGGGTGCTGCTGTGGGTGTTCTACCGCAACACCCATTGCTTTTTGCCCTGCCCCAAATTTACAAGTATGTGTAAATCTGAGGTAGGGCCAAAAACTATTGCCACTGAATAGCAGACGTTAGATTGGTGCAACAAGTAGACATCCTTTTATTTTTTTTTGTTTTTGCTTTTTCTATGTGTGCTTCAGAATAAAGATTGTTTATGTGTGGAAGGTGTTCCTTCCTGCACATAAACAATCATCACTGCACCATAGCGCAAGGGTGCCTGAGTTGCAGGGAATCATCCCTGCAATGCAGGCACCCTTGCACCATGGCACAAGGGTGTCTGTGTTGGTGCTCAGCAGCATTTTTTAGCACCAGCGCAAGGGAAAACATAGGGGTGCACCGTATTCTTGTAAATATTTTTTAAATGACAAGCGGAGCAGCTAAATTGCTTGCAGCACTGTGCTGCGCCATTTCTTAGTAAATATACCCCATATCTACAAGGCCATGAAAAGCCACGCAGGGTGGCTTTACGTGTCCTTATAGACAATGGCGTACCAAGAGAGGATAGGGGGCGATCGACCTCCACCTGTGTTTTGTGGGCGGCGTCCTCCCCCTCTGTCTTACCTGCGGCCGATGCAGGGCGGCAAACACAGGAATCGCTAGCACCCTCCCCGCTCTTACTAGCGGCCACCGTGGGGTGGTAAATGCACGGATCACCACGGGAGGCCCAAAAGGTCTAGCTACACCTTTGCTTGTAGATATGGCACTGCAATGTCCACCGCAGGAGCATCATTAAAAGTGACATACCAGCAGCATAGGTGCCTTGTAAATGAGGCCCATAGTGTTGTAGACTCCAGTAACCAGAAGGTGTCACTAAGAATAACATAATTTCTAAAAATGTTTGTGAACTCGGCAAACTCCTCCACACACCAAACCCGAATGTAGACCAAGTTTTGCACAGATCAGCATCTAACCTGGTATCCCATGGTGGTTGGTGTAAAAAATGTCAGGAGTTATTGATAGTGTCCATAAAAAACACCAAAATAAACCCTGGCTCAGGTGATAATTATTCGTAGGGCCCATATGTAGGTGATAGTCAAATCTAGTTTCCGGTGGATTAGGTGCTAGTGAATTGTGGAAACATTTCTGAAAGACTAATAATACTGCTACAAGTACAACACCTTTCATTTGATCCCGACAACAAGGAGCAGTTTGATCTGAATCACATACCGTGGGCTATTCCATATAGACTGCTACAAGATCTTACTTATAGGGGCTCCCAAAAAATAAATCTCTCTAAATTGAAGACAATTTGAAACAAGACTCACATATTTTGCCTGAACTTGAATAAATAGGACCACGTTTTCTCCAATTTGAAATCATTGCGCTGGTTCATGGCTGATTTGAGAATCACTTTCAAGTTACCTCTCTTCATGTACACTGCCTATCTGGTCTCAGATCCAGAGGACCATTGGAAGCTGCCTCCATGTGTCATCAGATCTCACAGCTGAGGTCTAGCATCCCCAGATCTGTCCGCTGACTGTAATTCAACCAACAGAAGCATGGATAGGAGGGGTTAAATCTATCCACGTAGAAGGCGCATGTGGTTCTTGACTCTGCCCTCAAATCACTTCTTAGTCAAACACCGGTCAGGAAGACCTACATTAGCCGTGAACCAGGGTACATACCCCTCTGAATCAATCTCTCTTGGATTATGCTCTATTCCTTACCAGGAAGGAGGCCTTTAGACACTCCATCAGGCGCCAGCACCCTATGGGCTCCACCCCCTAAGGGATTCTAGCTTTCCTCAACAAATCCTCCTGCGTCAGTGCAGAAAGCCTGACTATAGCACTGCCAAGCTACCACAACATCGGTTCTACTAATTGTCTAAACTGAGTAAATAAACAAATGAATCAAATATTTCTATGTTGCCATTTTTTTAATATAGGTATAATGAAGTAAGAGGGAATATGGAAACTCAAAGAGGACAGTTATGATCGAAGATGTAGGATTTAGGTGCAGAATCTCTGAAGTTCTGTTGAAGAAGTTATCAAGTATCGGATTCTTTTCTACACCAACTAGACCTTGCCATTACAAAGTCCATCCATTATTTAATGGCTTCTTAATCGCAGTGCGTAGGCCATGCCCATATAGCGGGCTGTAATGTTTTATTCGACTAAAGGCACTGAGGGGCATATTTATATGATAGTCATGCAGTGTAGAGCAGCAAGTCACCTTCCTGCCCCACACTGCATGCCAGGGAAAGCCTTTGTCCCTGTGCTGATCCCATTTTGGATGCCTAGCGCCAACGCAGGCATCCTTACACCATGGTGCAATGGTGCCCGCGTAACATGTGGGATTTGCAGGAAGGGGCACCTTCCTGCACAAAAACAATCCTGAGAGGCATATTCCTCTTTCGATGTGTGCTACAGAATTCAGCATGCATAGAAAGAGGAAGTAACAGGGAGAAATAAAGATATTTCTCCACGTTACGCCTTCCCTAAGAAGACGTATCGTTTTCGTGCATTTCAAGGTCTATCACTTTTGGTAAATCTAGGAATGTGTCATAAACCATGGTAGTTGGGTGTGAACACCAATGCAACACCTAAGTAATGCCTTCCCAGGGCTGAATAATGCAATCCGGCAATTTGCATTGCGTTGTGTTACTCCAGATTTATGAGGCCAGTCAGGGCACCTTGCGTGGCTCCATTAACCACATTTTGGGCTTGCGTGGTGCAAACTCAACTCAACCACTTTCATAAATATGCCCTTGAATACATTGTTAGACAAGCTTTACCTAGCCAGCCAGCCCCAGCCCCAGCCTCAGTCCTGGCCACTGATATTTGGCATGGTTTTGGTTTCAGGAATGTTTTACAGGGTGAGCATCATTTAATCCAAAATTTTCATAACACCCTGCAGCAAAGCAAGCAGAGAGTAACCAAAATATTAAACAAACTAAAACTAATGAACGGTTTATTTTGGGATTTACATTTTTGAGCTCTAAAGATTTCTGCTGCCACATACCCACTGCATGTTATTTAAGATACTTGTTTACAGTTTTAATTGACATCACTGCCCCAAGCCCAGCTGTCTGGTGGCTGCTTAAAGCTGTGGAATAAAACATTACTACAGAACAAGAGAAAACAGATATCCCTTTTATATATTGGCAATCTTGGATTTAGGCAGTCAGCTGGACTTTGGCAAAACTCATCGCTGGCTGGAGGCAGACGGATTTAATAATGCATGCACACTGCCTCGAGAGACAAATGTGACAACATATTGCCAAGGTACTTTACAGAAGTATTTAATTAAGATAAACAATAAATCAAAACGTAAGGCTGTTTACTGAAGTATTGGTTTTCGACAGTAAGTATGAGACCTTTAATAGTTGATAATATAAGGGTCTCACCTAGAAGTTGATGGTAACCAGGCGCGGCCGATAATGGTAAGAGCGGTTGGGGGGGAGGGGGTGAAGGGGGGGGGGTCAAAATGCGACGAGATAGGATAAAATAAATAAATAAATAAATAAAAACACTTATGGTTTTGCAGCGATTTATTAAAAATACCCCTGCTTCAATCCCTGAAGTGGTATCTGCAGGTCAAAATTAGTAGGCAAGCTAATGAAAATTATTTGCACTGACTAATATAGCTATCAATAGTAGCCTACATCACAATATATTTTTATGATATAGAATATCAGTGCAAAGCTTTTCGAATATAAAATCAAGTATCAAAATTATTCAATTATTCAACATTTGCTTAAATCCATTGAAGTATTAAAAACACTAATAATTAATTGCACCATACACTCAGGCATTTTACCCCTGCACATAAAATAGAGACCCAGATAAAAAAAATATAAACAAAAAAAGTCTCCCCTTTTTTTTCAATGTACTTGTAACTAGCTTCTCGAAATCTATGTAGCAACCCAAACTAGAAGATTGTCACAGCTTGGTGGTCACCTTCAACCTCTTCAGACCCACTTTTGACTGTGGATGTGTTGGTACCAGAGTCACGAATAGAATATTTCTACATTTATCAGCTGCATGCACCCTGTCAACTACCTGCTTCGTGTTGGAGGAAGAGGACAGGCCTATGCTAGTTGGAATCCTTTTTCACAGAAGACACCTGAACATCTGACTTTACTGCTTTGTGGAGCTACTGATTCTACCTGGATGTGGTGAATATCAAGACCCCCATCTCTCCCCAGTTCATTGCAACCTCTGCATTCAGTCATGACATTTTTAGTCGCAGCTTGTGGCTTCCCACTGTATGCCTGAGCAGAAACTGCACAGATTTCATGTGCCTTGTTGGGGAACAACTGCTGGCTTCAGTCTTAGGTATCTCCGCTTGAGGGCCATCATTTATTCATTTAATTTGGTCCAACTATTTAATTTACCAAATAATAATGCCAATTTTAAAGGAAGAAGATACATTATTGAATCCAAATTTTAACAGGCTCCAGTATGATTCCGAGTGGATTGTGGGAATTCACTACGTGATGCTTTCCAAAAATCCTAAACTCATTTCTGCTGCCCAGGGCATCAGTGCCAAAAGATACTTTAATTTAATACCACACAAAATTAATCTTCTATATTTGTTCATTATGAAGTACTGGGTTTTTAAATCCCAGCGGTGCAGGGGAACACACCCTAAGACTTCGAGTTCTTCCTGTTTCAGACCCACAGAAACACAGAGTCTTCTAGGTGAAGTCAAAGATCAATTTATTGGCTGCAGACCAATTACAGGTATCCGAGAAGTACAACACAATGTATGTTCTCAGGAGACTGCTTAAACTTACAGAAACGGCCTTCTCCTTATATACAAAATATCATGCTTCAGGCACACATTCCTCGTTTTACGATATGGTCATTCATATGTATTCATTACAAACGAAAAGGCAGAGTCATGATGACCATCCCACATTCCAGTTCAGCCAGCCCACAATTATTTACCCAGCGAGGCTCAGATCCCTCGTCAGATATCAGCAGACCCCAATAAACACGGGCACCTCCTGTTTGTAAAACAAGCCATAAAGTAGGAAGAGTCAGGTGTGAAAGAGATTAGCCGGAGGCTTGTGTGGGATGAAAAGGCTTTATGGTGTGTCAAACCCTGACGCTAATCACAGGTGGCCGTAGGACGGGGAGCTCGTGGGACCGGACTGACCTGGGGCAGCGGAGCCAAGTCGCATAGGTCACAGAGGAGTCAATGGAATGCACACGTGATCTGAAGGCCTGTGTTTGTCCTTGGTGTGTAGCCTATGTGAGGGCAACCATAAGATGGCCACCGCTCCAAGATGGAACCCACGAAGTCAATGTGTAATATCGTATACACAGTGCATTTATCGATAAAACGTTATACAAAGCACTTGTACATACCGCATTGGCCATTCGCGGTTCGCTAATACCGGAATAGGCAGGGTAGGGCCCTGCCTCCTACGCGGTCCCAAATTTTAAAGTACCACAGACCCTCCTTTTGCCATTACATAGGCAATAACTATACTCATTTTAATCCGAGTCCAGGTCTATGTTCATGAAGTCATGGAGATGTTGCTGTAGCATCATCCTATTACTTAGCTCGTCCCTCGATACAGGTTTCCTCACACATAATGTAGCACAGAGGCCACATATCGCGGGAGCACACTGTACACACAGACAGAACAGGAAAAGAATGGCTAAGATCATTCCAATGACCATCAGAATCTCCCAACCCCAGGCAGATATCAGTTCCCAGAACCACCCCATCAGTGACCAATCTCCTTTATCCACGTGAATAGATTCAGATATTTTATGCAGTTTGGAGATGGCTTGGTAAACTGTTGGAGCGTTATCTGGTATGAAAATGCAACAGCTAGATTTGATTACATACCCCACCGCGGTCTGCAAGTATGACGTCTAGAACTATACGGTTCTGCAAAGTCATGAGGCGATCCGCTTGGAGCTCAGCTGTCAAATTACCAAGGGCACCAGCCTTTACATTAACAGTGGATTCAACCACACGAGTCAGTTGTCTCAGGTTCCTACTATTGACCATAGGTCCCCAAAACGGCAGGAAACCCAGAAAGAAGTCTCCCACTTCCTGACCGGCAGTATCCTCCTTACTAACCACGCCTCTCACAACTCTGGTCTTGTGATAATCAGAGGCAGCAGTAAATATTGGCGGTAGCAAATTTGCAATATAACATGTGCTCGAGAAATCAGTGGGCAACCATGTATATGCTCGGTCATTACAGACAAAATATGTACCCTTGGCAGCCAAAAACGCAGGGGAAAACTGTGATGGAAAAGTGTACGTTTCAGTACAGTCACTTTTCCCCAGTTGAGCTCTTGGATTCTGACCATTACCTTGTAAAACAGAACTGACCTATGTGGGGTACGACCCAAATTGGGGATGAGATTTTTCGCTGCCTTTCACCCAGACTAATGCTATACCCCGTCGCGTTCCAACCTACATAGGCTCGCAATTCATCCTTGGGAATAGATGAGTACGCATCGATATCTCTGCTCATATCGGCGACTCCTTTCATTAAGGCCTTATTATTTGTGCTAGGTCTGATGGAACGCGGTTGTCGCGGGGAGTAGGCAACTAATGCAAAAAGAAACATAGTCTGGAATGCCCATGACGATCCATTATAGCTAAATGGCAGCACTAGGTAAGGAATACCCTTGTTAATGGTATGTGGCATTAAACCACACACCCAGCAATTGGTTGTATTCATGACTAGTTGGTGCAGGAGTTGAATGAATGAATTGTTTACAAACTCGGAACGTCTAGCTTGTTCGTGTTCAGGCAGAGGGTGAAAAGAGTGTAAGGAGGCAGTAGGAGGAGGTATAGGCTGTACAGTGGGTGCGAATGGCACTTGAGAGGAGAAGAATACATAACCTACAGTAAACACCATCATACTAAATAATATAAACAGACATAATAATACAAAGCGTTTGCTCTTCATTATTCTACATATTTTCGTTTTAAAGTTCATTTCCTCAGCGGGTCTCTCCATCTTGAAAAACTCCATCCTCTAATCGTGCCGCTCGCGGCGGGTGAGTATCTTCCGCCAAGGAGTACGCCTGTCGGTCCAGGGAATGCCCTAGACCGACCAGAACCGTCTTCGGTCTGTACCCCAAGGTCTTGGCACCGCGACCCTGCGGCTGAACCCAGATGGTGGTTCGAAAAACAAAAAATCAAAAAGTCCTTCAGATGGGAGAGCTATAATATTAAAAAGTAGTAAGGGAAAATAATTTTTATTTGTCCATAGGCCTTTGTCTCGGCCTCAAATTATAGCGGTGTCTTCCAGGTACTGTCTGGTCTTGAAACAAGAGTTCAGGCTCTGTGGTGTCCAATCGAATTGACGGTGGCACAACTTCTTGCAAAATATCATCACTTTCCTGGTCTGAAGTTGTGCCTCTTACGCGTGCATCACTAAATGGTACAAAACGAGGTACAGTGTCAGTTTCAGAGTCAGCGATACCCTCCTGGACCCACCGGTCATATGGTAGGGGCAAAGGGATCCGTTTGCAGTGGGCGCCGTGGATCCAATTCTTCTTCTCTTTCACTCGAACCGCTGATCTTGTTGATAGAAGTACGAGGTGAGGGCCGATCCAACGGGGCTCATTGTTGCTCTTTTGCTGAAAGTTCTTTACAAGCACCCACGAGCCAGGGTCGATAGGGTGTCCTGGAGCTTCAGAGGCCTGGGGCAAAGTATCATGCACCTGTTGGTGTAAAACACGCAATTTAGCCGTCAATTCATACAGATAGTCAAGCAGTACTGGATGTTCGATCTCGCTGAATTTTGTCGGTCTTGGCACACCCCATACATTGGCCGGGCGGCCAAAAACCACTTCATACGGACTAAGTCCCACTCGTGAATGCACAGTCATTCTGGTGGATAGGAGTGCCAAAGGCAGAGCGTCAGGCCATTTAAGACCGGAGCTCGCCTGGATTTTGGCCAGTTTGAGCTTCAGAGTGCCATTGTAGCACTCTACTAATCCAGCTGATTGGGGGTGATTTGCAGCGTGGAATTTCTGCTTTATACCTAACCCCTCGCACACATTCTTCATCACTCGACCCACAAATTCACTCCCATTATCACTGCACACCATTCTTGGCATTCCAAACCTAGGGAAAAATTCTTTCACAAGGGCTTTGGCTGTGGATAGAGCAGTGTTGTCTTTTAGGGGATATGCTTCTATCCATTTTGAAAAAGCGCAAACAACAACCAGTACGTATTTCAAGTTGTTGCACCTTTCCATGTGGATAAAATCTAGCTGCAAAACCTCAAATGGATATGATGGAGGCGCAAAATGACCAGCTGGACTTGGGGTTCCCCTACCAGGGTTGTATTGCAAACATACCATACAATTCTTGACCACATTCTCTGCACACTTGGGAATTCCAGCGTTATGCCATACTGGGGCCAACAACTTACAGATTCCTTTCACACTGATATGTGCCATTCCATGTGCCATAGTAACCACTGGAAGCACATATGCATCAGGTAGCAACCATCGCCGATGTTCTGACAAATCGACCCAACAACCGTTCTCATCCAATTTACCCGTACTTTCTCTCCACTTGCTCAACTCTTTCTCTGTGGCTTCAGCTTGAAGGGACTTCACACTCTCTATCGTGTCTTCACACATCCCAACATCACCAACCCATCGTGCAGGGCCTGCAACATACATTCGAGTCTTCACATCTTTTGCTGTTTCTTTCGCGATTTCGTCAGCAAATGCGTTACCACGACCAACATCATCAGTGACTTTCTTGTGCGCACTGCATTTCATGATCGCCACTTGTAACGGTAGGGTCAGTGACTCAAGGAGATCATTCACCAACTTGCCATTCTGAATTTTAGCTCCATGCGAAGTCAGGAATCCACGTTCTTTCCACAGTCGCCCAAAACTATGAGCCACGCCAAAGGCGTACTGGCTGTCAGTATATATGTTCACTTTCATTCCTTCAGACAACACGCATGCTCTTGTAAGGGCAATTAATTCTGCTGCTTGAGCCGAATTATGTGGTATGCGTGCAGTCTCGACAATCGTATGCAAAGTCGTGATAGCATATGCAGCAGTCGTATCACCATTCGGAAGCTTGAAGCACGAACCATCCACCCATAAGGTACCATCACACTCAGTTAGGGGAGTATCTTTAAGATCCACTCTCCCTTTTGTCTCTTCTTCTGTTCTGAACAGACAATCATGCTGCTCAATCTCATCTATATCTGCTGGAATCGGCAATAATGTAGCTGGATTCAACGTGTTGCATCTCTTTATGTGTATATGGTTTGCCAACAGTGTCAATTCATACCCTGACAATCGAGCACTAGTTAAGTGCTGTGTCTTGGTCCGGTTCAACAATGTGTCCACAGCATGTGGAACCATTACAATCAATGTGTTATCCATCACTAGTCCAGCAGACTGTCGAATAGACACAGCTGCTGCGGCTGTAGCTCTTAAACAACTTGGCAATGCCCTCGCTACCGGGTCCAAGGTTGACGAAAAATATGCGCATGGACGCAGTCTGTCGCCAAAAGGCTGTGTTAACACTGATAATGCGCAACCGTCCTTTTCATAAACATACAATGTAAACGGCTTGCTGTAGTCAGGGGTACCCAACACAGGAGTTGAACATAACGCATTACGCAATTCCAAGAAACTTTTCTGACACTCCTCAGACCATGGGATAGGATTTGGTGTATTTTTACAGGTTAATGCTAACAAAGGTTTTGCCAGCAAAGAAAAATTTGGTATCCAGTGCCTACAGTATGAAGTAATGCCCAAGAAAGCACGCACTTCTCTCTGTGTTCTTGGCACGCTTAATTGTGCAATGGCTTGAATTCTTTCGGGGGTCAGTTTCCTTCCCTCCTTCGATAAGAGATGACCTAAGTAGGTCACTTCTTGTCGACAATATTGCAGTTTTGAGAGAGACACTTTGTGATGGGAGGCAGACAAATGACGCAACAATGACAATGTAGCTTCTCTGCAAATCTTTTCAGTATCCGCGGCGATTAGTAAATCGTCAACATACTGAATGAGGGTAGCACCACTAGGTAGAACAAGTGCATCAAGCTGCGCTTTTAAAGCCTGGCTGTATATTGATGGACTTTCACAGTAGCCCTGTGGAGCGCGTTTAAAGCAGAAGCTTCGACCTCCTAAACTGAAGCCAAAAATGTCCATGCTCTCTTCTGCAATTGGGACGCTAAAGAAGGAATTCTTTAAATCGATCACTGAGAACCATGTAGCGGATGCTGGAATCATAGTTAACAAGGCAGTGATATCAGGGACAACTGGAAACTGTGGCACAACAATCTTATTTACCTCTCTAAGATCAATCACAAATCTGTAAACAGGTGGCTGTGAAGGGTCCGTACGTTTTAAAACAGGTAAAACAGGACTATTGCAAACGTTGCCTCTTGTCTCCTCAATTACACCCTTTTTAATCAAATCAGTGATAATTGCTAACCACGCTTTCTGACCTTCATTGGAGATTTTGTACTGGGGAATGCGTGGCAATCTGACATTGGCCTTTAAAGTGACTACACATGGCGGTATTTCCAAGAGACCCACATCATTGGGACCAGTAGCCCAAAGGACATCCGGAAGGGATGACAATTCAGGTGGCAATGCATTCTTTGACAAGTACATCGGGGAAATCCCTTCCTTACCTAATGTAAGTTGTACTCCTGAGGGAGAACAATATAGCGTCGCATGCAATCTTTTCAACAAATCCAACCCTAACAGATTTTCACCACAACCTGTTGTTAGGATGAGGGGTGCTTTTAGCTCACGAGGTCCAACAGAAAGTGGCAAAGGACTAGAAATCGGGTTCCTAACCGGGGCACCAGAAAAACCTACTGAAACATTCATTTCGCCAGACAAAGGCATGCCAGGGAGTTTTGAATGCATAATTGAACTCTTTGCAGCACCAGTGTCCAGCAGAAAGGGCTCTGTTACACCCGCTGTAGTCACCTTAACATACGGCCCACTCTGATCCACTGGTACTGAAACAACTCCCTCTCTCTGTCTATGGCTGTCCTAGTAATCATTACCTTCCCCATTGTCGTCTTCTGCATAATAATCATTATTATAGTACTGAGCTGTATTACCAGTAGCATTAGCTTGCTGATCAAAGCTATTTATCGTATTTTGAGGCGGAAGAGGACGCACGTTCTGGGGAACATTTCCACGCCCTCTACCTCTAGGAGCTTGCTGGCCACCTCTACCTCTTGCGCCATACGCAGGACTAGTACGCTGCATTAATTTAGGACAACTATACTTAAAATGACCTTCCTCCCTGCAATATGAACATTGATTGGGACCTATAGGGATACGTGGTTGATAATACCCATTCACTTGCTGGTTATTCTGAAACTGTTGGGGTTGCTGATAGATACCTTGGGCTTGCCTATAATTATTCTGACCTCCACGTGGCGGATAAGCCTGCTGTAAAAGAACCTTCATTTTCAAGTCTTTCGTTTTCTTGTCTGTTCTATCCTTCTCGTCTTTATCCCTATTTTCGTAATACTGTGCAGTAGCCAGTATTTGCGCCGAAGAGGAAACAGCCCAAGAACTCTCTGAATCTTTTAACTTCTTACACAACTCGGGAAGTAGATTCTGCACAAATTTATCAACAAATAACCGTTGGCCACCTTCAGTACTCATGTCTTGACCACTGTGGTCGATAAACGTTTCTTCAAACCTTGTAAAGAAATCGGACACTGTTTCATCTTTCTTTTGCTTACATGCGGATAGTTTATCCCAATTCACGCGCATCGAGGGCATTAAAGTCTTCATGTAAGTAATAATTCTACCAGGGAGTTCTGCTACCAAAGGGTCAGGCTTCGCACCACCAACTTGTCTAGTGTCTGCAGCAATGATATTAGCCCATGTGTTACCCAATTCTGCAGCGTGATCTACATTACGAATGGATCCCCATAAAGGCTGTGGAACAACATTCCCGAACAACATATCTATATCAGCCAGATTCATGACACATGAGTCTGCAGTTTGTGATAACTCCTTATAATATCCTGCAGGGTTTTTACGGTTGTCAGGCAATGTCTGCTTAAGTGCTAACACCTCAGAACGCTTCCATGGGACATGTACCCAAACGCGCTGAAAATGTGCTAAGACAGGTGGAACAGCATTTGCATCAGCAGGTCTCCAATCTGGAGGAACCTCACGCATCGGATATTGGCGCGCTTTTACCTTTTTCCCCACAGGGAATTCTTGTTTGAACAATGATTGTTGACAATCATCATTCCTGAAGGACAGTAAAGTCGCAACTGCTTTATCTACATCGGGACCCACAATTGTACCTGTTCCAAAATCAAATCGCACTCGACACAACTCCTGCGGGTTTGAGTTTGAACCATGATCCTCCAATTCCTCACAGAGGAATTCACACATTTTGTCAAACACATACCTCTGTTTCGGGGCATCCCATTGGTGAAAAACGTTAACAACTGATTCCACATCATAGAGTGAAGGGAAAACAATCCACCTACGCGCCATATGATCCAATACCTCTTTCTCTTCAGGATTAGGCAGCTGACTATGCAACTGCTTACGTTGTAAACCAGGGGTCATACTAGATGACCCAAAGAGAGGCGACATTAAACTAGTAACTACATTTGCTAGTCGTTGTCGTGCAGAAGGAGAAGTTGAGGCGAAAACGGGGGGAAAGACAGAGGGAAGAAAAGCGGGTGCAGATACAGGTACCTGGGTAGTGTAAGGAAGAACGCCAGGGGAGGCAGCTGATGTACTAGGCAAGGTCGCAGGAAGCGCAGGGGCAACAGGTAACAAAACTGGCGGCCCTTGAGAGGGCTGCACTGTAGGGGTAGGAGCCAGCTGAGGAGGAGCTGGCGGCTGTGGGAAGGCTTGCGGCACATTAACTGGAGGCTGCACATTTACGAGCTGTGGAGGCGCTGTGGCATTTTGCGCATACGGGGGTGGCGAACTTAGTAGATGGGACATTAGGGAATCCTTTTCTTTCTCTTTTGTCTCATCTTGTACAAGGGGTGACAAAGCTGGGTAACATTTATCAATCCCTAGTTTGCGCTGTCTATGTAACTGCTCATTCATTTGTTCCTCCTCGTTATCTTTAAATTGCACAGCTGCTTGCATCATTGACATACCTTTTTCTCTCTTATTCCTTTTCGCTAGCTTAATTTCCTTCTGTTTGGCTTCCTTTCGCCATAGGCGGAAAGAATCAAACATCGCCGACCGGGCTTTCTTTTTGAATAATTTAACTTCCAAATTATCTAAGATATCTGTATCGAAACTACCATTTTGGGGCCATTTTAAAACACTGTCCTTTCTGGTGTATCGAATCCATACTTCATTATATGCAATGGGGCCCACGCCATGTTTTACATAAAGCTCATAAGTTGGAGTTCCAATTGGAGGAACCGGACACGAATCCTCCAATTGGGAGTCCTTTCTACAACCCAAACAAAACAAACTTCCAAATACACTAGAACCAGGCATCTTCGCTCACTAGTCTAGTTTCAAACTTCAAAGGATTATCGAATACGATAGTCTCGTGAATACACGAGTCCTCTGGCTTTGGCACTTGCAAGTTCCAAATCAAAAGCGATCCCGAAGGATACCAAATTCCCGAAGGATACCAAACAAACTGGGAGACGCTCCACTTATACTTAACTGAATATCGATGATCGATGGCGTCACCAGAAGAATCTCTCAATTGTTTCGCTCTACTAAATCGTGAAGGGTCCAAAACAAGCGATTAATCAGGGCAGCAGTCCTTCGTAGCCGTCGGGACGCGGAGAACCTCGCAGAAAAGACTTTCGGACCACGTCGACATGCAGGGGTCGATGAAGTGGCGGCCTTCCTCCGGAATTTCCACACGAAGCTCCTCACGAACCTCTGGCTTGGACCGGTACCACTGAAATCGCCCCACGTTGGGCGCCAACTGAAGTACTGGGTTTTTAAATCCCAGCGGTGCAGGGGAACACACCCTAAGACTTTGAGTTCTTCCTGTTTCAGACCCACAGAAACACAGAGTCTTCTAGGTGAAGTCAAAGATCAATTTATTGGCTGCAGACCAATTACAGGTATCTGAGAAGTACAACACAATGTATGTTCTCAGGAGACTGCTTAAACTTACAGAAACGTCCTTCTCCTTATATACAAAATATCATGCTTCAGGCACACATTCCTCGTTTTACGATATGGTCATTCATATGTATTCATTACAAACGAAAAGGCAGAGTCATGATGACCATCCCACATTCCAGTTCAGCCAGCCCACAATTATTTACCCAGCGAGGCTCAGATCCCTCGTCAGATATCAGCAGACCCCAATAAACATGGGCACCTCCTGTTTGTAAAACAAGCCATAAAGTAGGAAGAGTCAGGTGTGAAAAAGATTAGCCGGAGGCTTGTGTGGGATGAAAAGGCTTTATGGTGTGTCAAACCCTGATGCTAATCACAGGTGGCCGTAGGACGGGGAGCTCGTGGGACCGGACTGACCTGGGGCAGCGGAGCCAAGTCGCATAGGTCACAGAGGAGTCAATGGAAGGCACACGTAATCTGAAGGCCTGTGTTTGTCCTTGGTGTGTAGCCTATGTGAGGGCAACCATAAGATGGCCACCGCTCCAAGATGGAACCCACGAAGTCAATGTGTAATATCGTATACATAGTGCATTTATCGATAAAACGTAATACAAAGCACTTGTATATACCGCATTGGCCATTCGCGGTTCGCTAATACCGGAATAGGCAGGGTAGGGCCCTGCCTCCTACGGGGTCCCAAATTTTAAAGTACCACAATTATGGCTGGTTGCATTCTTGTCAAAACATCTAAACTAGAATGTGGATTGGAAAATGGTCGTCACTGGCTACACTACACAGTCATGTAGGGTCTTTGGAATTCCCATCAGTAACAAAAGGTCTGTCAATCCACACATCTAAATCAATTTTCTGTCTACTGGTGCAATACTTTGCATATCTGAAACATTGCACATTAGCAATATCACGTGGAATTCACTTGAGCTTCGGTTTGCTCTTTATCCTGTATACATTGGCTGCTGGGGAAGGAGCTCATTCAGAGAGGACCTAGCTTGGGACAAGCTGGACTCTTCCTATTGGAGCAGGACCAAGGATGTTTTGCATATGGCTGGGTCTAACCTGAAGTGGCTTGGTGGGCAAAAAGGATTGGGATGCGGCCTCGAGGAATTACTAGTATCTGAGATTAATTCAAGAATTAGGTACATCACTTTTTGTATTCTTAAATGGCTCTCACCACTTTTTATTACACAGAATGACCTGCAATCATTTACCTTTGACTAAAATAGTATATCTTGCTCACATTTCTGAGTGGGGAATTCACAGAATCTGGGAAATAGACAAAAGTCCTACCACACAGCATTCCCATATTTCTCCCAATAATAATAGAACACCACAGTGGACCTAGTACCAATGTCAGGAAAGGCCTCAAAGGCAAAGTTATACCATCCCTGATGCAGTCTTCTCAGGTGGGCATTCTTCTGGGGCACTCATCTAGGAACCATATGAGGACTCTAACGGAGCTGCTGTGGACATCTAAACATTCGAACCAGGAGACACTGGCCACTATGCTTGATGCAGAAAAGGCCTTTGATCAGGAGGAATGGCCATACCCACTGAAGGTATTGGATAACTTTGGACTGGGAGACACAATTTATTACCAAGGTACAGTGGTTATACCAGTTTCCAGAAGAACAGCTCAACTGTGGAGGATTCAGCTAGGAGGTACGCCAATATCACGGTCAGCCTGGCTGTCCCGTGGTATAATGCGAATTGAGCAACTAAATGGTTTGGACACACTTACGTCCTTTTATTACCTCTAAAATGAATTTGAAATACAATATCCTCAATAATGTACATACACCCAATTAAGACATTGCCTCCCAAGCCTAGACGGTGGCACGACGTATGAAATACCACGCTCGCCGATAAGCCAATTCCTTGGGAAATGGGCGTAAACCAGGGACTAGATTCTGGGATTTCATATGCTCCTTATCGATCACCTATTTTCAACTCTGTGTAAATCACGCATGGAAGTCGACTGGCAAGGTAAATTACAATGCGGGTACATCCATGAAGCTTGTGTAAACCTCCTGGGTACACATGATAATTTTCTTCATAAGGCCAAGTTGAACTTTGTGTCTTTCAAAATTCTTCATAATTGGTACTGAACACCACAAATATTGCACAACACTGGTCTGCTACCTTCCTGGACGAGTGGAAAGAGGAGCTGTGTTCTTTTATATATTCTCTGGCATTGCACAGCACTTACACCTTTCTGGTTGGCAGTAAGGCCAGAACTGGAAAGACTACCTGGGCTGCAAGTCACCCCATAGGGCTATCTCAGATTCTTACATGATGTGGCAGAGGTGGTGGCTCCTAACACACATACATACTGGAGGTTAGTGGCAGCCCTTTCTACTACCAAAATATGTACTTTACGTCACTGGTGGAAGCCTTATGCCCCCACTCATTCTGAATGACTTACAGAGATGGCAAGGGTAGTGGAATATGAGAGCGCCATTTATACGGTTAATGACCAAATTAAGGGAAGACATTTGGCAACCATTTCTTGCACCTGGATAACCCAGATTCCATGGCGTCTAGGAGATAACGGAGCAAAACCAAAGGAAATGATGGACGGAGTGTTGAACATTGCAAGCACTCACCCCCAGTCAACTGATCTGGGTTTAATCCATCACCGTTCTTTAGCCCACTCTGCCACCCCAGTTCAGACATGGCCATATGCAAATCAGTCTGACCCTGTGCCTCATGGGAACAGTCCAACCCGAACTGCCAAGCCATGTCTTCCCTAGACCGGAAACAAGCTTCCTAGGACCGGTTTCTGGCATTTCAGCCGTCTTCAGCCAGGCTTGCTTGAATCGAGTGGCAAAGTGAGCAAGGGACTCACGTCTGAGCATACCCTGCCAACTTATGGCGAACAAAGCAAAACCAAAGGAAATGATGGACGGAGTGTTGAACATTGCAAGCACTCACCCCCAGTCAACTGATCTGGGTTTAATCCATCACCGTTCTTTAGCCCACTCTGCCACCCCAGTTCAGACATGGCCATATGCAAATCAGTCTGACCCTGTGCCTCATGGGAACAGTCCAGCCCGAACTGCCAAGTCATGTCTTCCCAGGACCGGAAACAAGCTTCCTAGGACCGGTTTCTGGCATTTCAGCCGTCTTCAGCCAGGCTTGCTTGAATCCAGTGGCAAAGTGAGCAAGGGACTCACGTCTGAGCATACCCTGCCAACTTATGGCGAACAAAGCAAAACCAAAGGAAATTATGGACGGAATGTTGAACATTGCAAGCAATCACCCCCAGTCAACTGATCTGTGTTTAATCCATCACCGTTCTTTAGCCCACTCTGCCACCCCAGTTCAGACATGGCCATATGCAAATCAGTCTGACCCTGTGCCTCATGGGAACAGTCCAGCCCGAACTGCCATGCCATGTCTTCCCTGGACCGGAAACAAGCTTCCTAGGAGCGGTTTCTGGCATTTCAGCCGTCTTCAGCCAGGATTGCTTGAATCCAGTGGCAAAGTGAGCAAGGGACTCACGTCTGAGCATACCCTGCCAATTTATGGCGAACAAAGCAAAACCAAAGGAATTGATGGACAGAGTGTTGAACATTGCAAGAACTCACCCCCAGTCTACTGATCTGGGTTTAATCCATCACCGTTCTTTAGCCCACTCTGCCACCCTAGTTCAGACATGGCCATATGCAAATCAGTCTGACCCTGTGCCTCATGGGAACAGTCCAGCCCGAACTGCCAAGCCATGTCTTCCCTGGACCGGAAACAAGCTTCCTAGGACCGGTTTCTGGCATTTCAGCCGTCTTCAGCCAGGCTTGTTTGAATCCAGTGGCAAAGTGAGCAAGGGACTCACGTCTGAACATACCCTGCCAACTAATGGTGACCAAAGCAAAAACCAAAGGAAATGATGGACGGAGTGTTGAACATTGCAAGCACTCACCCCCAGTCAACTGATCTGGGTTTAATCCATCACCGTTCTTTAGCCCACTCTGCCACCCTAGTTCAGACATGGCCATATGCAAATCAGTCTGACCCTGTGCCTCATGGGAACAGTCCAGCCCGAACTGCCAAGCCATGTCTTCCCTGGACCGGAAACAAGCTTCCTAGGACCAGCTTCTGGCATTTCAACCGTCTTCAGCCAGGCTTGTTTGAATCCAGTGGCAAAGTGAGCAAGGGACTGAAGAGCGCAGAAAGTGCACTGAACCCCAGAGATACATTTTTCTCATTAAATAAAAATAATGGGGTGGGTGCTGGCTCATCCTAGATCCAGTCTGTGCCCATCCAGGGGCAGATTGTGGAATCATCTCCAATCTGCCCACCTGAGGGGAGGAGCCGGAAAGCCCATTAGATACCATGAACAACTTAAAATAAAATATAAAATCGGTCAGGGCTGCTTGTCCAGGCACTGGAATGCACACCAAACCCCTAGAGCCTGCAATGTTTTTCTGCCTCTCTGGGGCTAAAGCCGTGAATGCTTCAGCCATCTCCATGGCAAGCGAATGGATATGTGGATTTCTTTTAACATTTAGGTGCCCCAATTCTGTGTGCTCTATGTGGCAGAAAGACTTTCTACTGCTACAGGGAGGGCCCAATGTCAAGACAGGCTAATGCCTCACACCAAACGTTTGTTGGGCACCATTCTGTGGTGTCTAGTGGGATAAGAGAGGAAAACAGGAGGCTAACACTTAAATATTCCTCTTAATTGGGCAGATAGACTATCTTGTGTCTGAGGGTTGGGGCTGAAATCTACTCTCAGAAAGGGCAAGCTGAGCACTCCATTTTTCTTTGTAATTGTTTCCCAGGTGGTCATGTAGGCTTCCGAATATCCGCCCCACCACAATAGACAAATAGTAATTAACTCCAATCTGTCCCTACAGGTGGGTTTAATACCCACTAGACTGCAAAAGTAAAAAGTAAGAAAAGGAGATTGTTGGGGTGCAGCTTCTTTCATTGGGCTCCAATCTCAGGCACTAGAAATTATTTTGCTCCAGTAAGTGGCAGAATGGGGAGTTTCGCCCTTTCTGCAAGTCCATATTCCAAAACTATGCACAAAGAAATCCTAATTTCCTTCTACTTGCTTTTGGGAATGGCTGAAGTATTTGGTCTCGAGGCCAGCCAGCACCCAAAGGCATTTCTTAAACATGAAAATCCATGGTAATCCAGGGTTTTGTGGCTTGCCTGTATCCTGGTACATTTCCTCACCGAGAATACTCTGTAAATATCACAAACATGCCTGACAGGCTGAAACATCACTTCCCTATCCCTTTCCTTGGAGCATGGCTCCAACATTTCGGCATGGGGTCGACCGGCAGTGGCACCCAAGGATCCCTACCAACCCTGGGCCATTGCTGAAACCTGCTCATAATGCTCTGCAAATGTTAAAAATAGCCATAAAAAGCACAATTTCCACTCTCTATGGGGGATGACTGTAACATATCAATCAGGATTGGCCAGCACCTAATGAACCCTACCAACTATCCACATTTCTGTAACTTAAAGAACCAGGGATATCCAGGGTGGTTTGAATTGTGAGGATTTCTTAAAGGTTTTCTTCCATAGAGTGCCCTGCATTGTCAAGTAAGGGTTATTAAGCTCTATTTCCCCATATATATGAGGCAGAAATATTAGACACTTCCAGATAGTGGCCAATGTCTAACCTTCCTGTATTTCCATTCTTCTCCCAATACACTACCTCTCCATATGTGTGTGTGAGTCTAACGCACATCCTAGACCAGAACTGTAAACTTGTGAAGACCATATTGACAGTATATTGACGTCATATGCTCCAAAGTTTGACCAGTTACTGTTGCAGGTGATAGGATCACCAACACAAGTACTGTTTTTATCAGATGAAGAGTGGAAACACAGGGTGGTAGAACATTTGTAAATTTTGTAAATTGCAGAACTTTCTATCACAGAAATGTGAGAAAATCTGTGATTTTAGCCAAGGTTTGCCATTTGTAGTATGTTCTGAGTACCAAAACGTAGTGGGATCAACTCAAGCCACACCACTCTAGACTCCACAACTCCCCAGAGTGTCTAGTTTTCAGGCACATCTGGGGCTTGTAAGTTTCTGTTGGTGTAGACCAACCATTGCCGAAATAGAAGAGCTATTCACATCCCCCAAAATATTTAAATGGAAAGGAAAAATCTTGAATTCTCCATGTTCACTTTGGGGCCTTTCCTTTTTATTATTTAAACAGTTTTTTTATTAAACATTCCAATTATACAGAAAATGCACAACAAAAAGAGCTTATGTAATGAACAACAGTATCGAGTGGCACATTTTTAAAGCTCTACTTGAGAGGTAATATAAAACATATCAAACGGGTAATATGCAACAAGCTGTACATCTCTCCAAGCTTATGAATCTTCGCCCGTCTTTCTAACCCATGAGATCGCATTCTTCCAAGCCTGTGAAGGCTCCCCTTCAACCTGGGAGGCCTACGAGGAGGACCTAGAAACTGTTTACCCCTCATGGGTGGGGGTAGCCCAATGCCAGACCATACTCACTTTTTCAAATAACAAAAACAGCCTTGGGCTATTGTGGGATTGGTGTCCCGCTTGTGTGGGTAAACCCCCACAGGGGCAAAAAGACTGTTTGGGACCTTGGTAGGTGGGAGAAACAACTACTCATGCCTAAGGGATGCTTATCCGACCTTAAAAAAACGTTTGGGCCCGATTCACAGAACTAACTTAAGACAAAATCCTAAACTTACTACCATTTTGGTATTCACAGAAGACACTTACTCATTTCGGTATTCACAGAAGTTAGGAGTCCTAACTTTAGGACTCCTAAATGCCTTCTGTAAATACCGAAAGTCTTAAAATTAGGATTTTTCTCAATTTAGTAGTCTATTGAGAAAAATCCTAATTTTAAGACTTTCGGTATTCACAGAAGGCATTTAGGAGTCCTAAAGTTAGGAGTCCTAACTATACTACTACTAAACTGAGAAAAATCCTAATTTTAAGACTTTCGGTATTCACAGAAGGCATTTAGGAGTCCTAAAGTTAGGAGTCCTAAATTTAGGACTACTAAATTGAGAAAAATCCTAATTTTAAGACTTTCGGTATTCACAGAAGGCATTTAGGAGTCCTAAAGTTAGGAGTCCTAACTATACTACTACTAAACTGAGAAAAATCCTAATTTTAAGACTTTCGGTATTCACAGAAGGCATTTAGGAGTCCTAAAGTTAGGACTCCTAACTTCTGTGAATACCGAAATGAGTAAGTGCCTTCTGTGAATACCAAAATGAGTAAGTGCCTTCTGTGAATACCAAAATGGTAGTAAGTTTAGGATTTTGTCTTAAGTTAGTTCTGTGAATCGGGCCCTTAGTGTCTAGTCTGTAGATCCTGCTGGGAACCATCCCGAGGTGATCCCCAAGTAGGGAACCACTAGGCTCTGGCTGCTTTCATTTTCACATATGGCAAGCTCCCCCTGAATGCGTGGATGCAACATTAGCATTCTTCTCACAATGGAGGGAATGCAGAGGATGCAAGTAACACATCCAATACACCAAATGGGTTAAATGTGCAAATGTAAAAAATGAAAGTCATCTTTATTATAAGTTAGAATAAGTTCTCCTTAATGCTCAAGATTTTTTGATAAAACCACTGAAACAGGCTAATACTCACCCTTGTATCTTTAATATAATCAAGATTTTGCATCTTTAAATACAAGCACATGTGCATTTTATGGCAATACTTGAAGGTGCTATTGTGCTGTTCAAAGCATATTGTCTGCAATCCAAGACTCATGCACTATTGGCTGGCAAGAAAAGACAGAAAGATTGTTCTCTAGGCAGGCATCAGTCAAAAAGACTTCAGAAGAAATTGGATGAATGAAATCCAAATGAATTGATAACCGTCCCAGCTTATTAAACCCCTGGCTTACCCATCTGTAGCAGAGAAAACAGGTTGATGGTTTTTCAGCTGGGCAGGACATTCTAATGGAGCCTTTGCGAGTTTTGCATTAATCTCCCTGGAATAATAATATTGCTCTTCTGGATTTTGAGAAAAAAAAAACTGACTGAGTAATGTCTCGAAAATTATGACATCCGAATCTCTTCTGAATGAGACAAGACATAATAATATAGAAAGCTTAGTGGACAATATCTAAGACAGTAAAGAATTATCATTCCATAAATTAACAAGCTGCAACACAAGTTTAACATTGCACAAAATAGTTTATTTGAGGATGGAGACCTTGGTGAGTCTAATCCTTCTCAAAGTTCTTCAAATCAACAGATGTTCACCAACAGGTTTTGCAGATGGACTGGATCAATGTTTGATTCCAAACATCCGCTTCACAAAAAGATAAAGCTGATTTGTATACCCTGGTGGTGCCAGGTGCCTTCAAATTTTGCTGAGTCTGACAGATCTTTACAAAAGGCCTGCAATTGGCCTTTCTGTCTGAAACATTTTTGATATGATGAGGTTGTGAAATTGTCCTTCATAATTGCATAGGATGAGACTGCAATTAGGAAGGTGAATTCCTAGAATATTTACCAAATATATGCATTTGATCATGACGCTATTATTATGGCTTTCTAGCACACTACTGAGAAATATACTGGTTATAGTGGAGATGCCTACTATTATTTGATTTAGAAAAGACAGAGACTTATCATCTTGATAGAGTGAAATAATAATTGTGGTTGTGGATTGGCAGAAAGCATTCATGGCTAATACTTTTGGGTCTGACCCAGCATTGTAAATTTCAGGGGTTGAGCACTGAGGTAAGAAGCAAATAGATCTTCTGAAAACAGACCCCAAAATGTGGAAGTACAATTAGCCCTCTTAGGTAGAATTAACAATGCCTGTACTTTATAAGATGTTCTGAATCACAATACTCTACCAATTTGTGTACAGAGGTGCATACTCTACTCTTGACCCTTTTATAAATTTCACTCAAGCAATTTGAAGGGACATGGAACTGCACATTCTAGGTATCTGCCCAGATCTAAAGGACATACGCAGCAAGTGTCTCACAAGAACCTTCAATCAATCAATCCGTGAATTTGTATAGTGCAACTAATCACTCAGCAGGGTATCCAGTCGCTTGAGGGTTATGAGGGTTCAGGTGACTCAGTTAAACATTCAGAATGTCATACAGTGAGAAAAGCAACCAAGCTCTGCTTTAACTTACAAACGAACAGATGCTTTGGAAATCTGATGAAGTTCCTGGACCTTGCATTTGATAAAGTAAAAGCAGCTGTTCAGACATTGTATATACTGCCAGCTGCTCTACATCTCAGCTGACTCGCACTCCAAAAGGTCAGGCAGCTACATAAGCCTTCTAATCCACTTCAAAACCAGCATACTTCCAAAGCATGGTACTTTGTAAAACTTAACAACCATATGTATTCAAATAAACAATAACTTGATTGTCAAGGTGCACAGGGCACACCTCTGACAAACATTCCTATGGATGACTTTACACTGAGTGCACTTTATGTTAACTCTTTATTAACATCCTAATTGAAAGCGACATCATGTAATGATTCATTTTTTTATTGTTGACGTTCTAAATCGTAATGAATTTCGACAAATATACACAATAAAAGCTTTGGACTGCTCTTAAAAATATTGTACCCCAAATTCCCAGATTTTTAAAGCTAATTCTATGAACATTTTTAACTTTGTTTCTATTCTGTGGTATGTTGTGAAATCCCCTCTTTTTTGGAGGCACACTTGGTTAGATTTCTTTAGCAAACCAAGGTGGCTCTTGCCTCTATGGAGAAAAGGCAGTGGATAGGTATTTCCAGTAAAGGTATTTCTGACCCCCGAGTTTATAAGAGAGTGGGCTCTGACCTATTAACCACTCCCTCCCACCTCAGGCCTCGAAAAATCATAAAAATGTTACTAGACCTGCAGGTCTAGTGACTTATATAATCTACTCAACCTAATTGTAATGCCCTTGAACCATAAAATGGTTTCAAATTATGTAATTATGGGCAAATATTTTACTTTTTTGTGCCGCCATTTTCTTTATTATCAAATGTGATGGCATCTTCAAATATGCCATTCAGCAAGTCTGCTATACGAAAAGCTCTTTGGTTTGATTTATTAGACTAAACGTTTGCTCCATATATAATAAACATCTAGCCACATATAGGATACACATGACCCCTGACCTGCCTCTTAGTTTATTAACATCATTGTCATCAGGGCAGGGGCAGGAATGTTTCTCAAATCATGTTTAAAAACCATCACTTTTAATAAATACATACCTAGAGCATGAAGTGGTAGCACACTTTCATTTACAATCAGCAGACTTTACATTGAAATGGCCACAACATTTCCCACTGATATGGGTTTACTGATAAAACTATTTAGTGTACAAATAATAATGTTTGGAAATCGATTTTCTGCAAATATGTGTCATTTGAACAACAGCAAGTAAGTTGTTTTGCTCCTATTTAAATCTTTGTTGGCATCACACTTCTTCACTACAAAACAAATGTGCTGTCCTAAATCCAGATATATTTTGAAATAGTTGTACTATTCATTTACAGGGTATTTAAAAGTTAAGTTTTAGAAACAAAACTGCATCTTTAGACAGCTCACTTGACAAAATCCTCTAACTGTAGTAAGAGAAAGAAAAAAATAAACTCCTTTTTCAAAGTAGCACTTTGTAAAAAGGCAAACTGACATTTCACCTCTTTCATTGAACAGACAGCAAAGGTGTGAAGCTAAAAACAAGATTTAATTGCATATTTATTGCTTATTCACTTTCTGAATGAGCAGAACACCTATTCCTTTCCAGCTTAAGTTAACTTGCCTGAATGGACAAGTAGCTGCTAAAAATAGGCCGACCTGATAAAATCTGGCAAGCAGTTTTTTTTAGGCCTGCACCTGGTATTTTTTAAAAATAATTTTGCAACTCCTGATGATATGTGCACAACTGCTGTGAGTGAGCTCTAATAAAGCTGTGTAACTCACTGTACGCTTCTGTTAAAAGTATCCTGAGTTGTAACTTCCAGGCCTCTCCTTTTAAAAGAAGGGCCACTGCTGGTCAGAGATGGTAAGAGGCCACGCATTGGTTACAGGTAAGCACATGTCTACGCAAGTTTACAGGTTCAGGAAGGAAGAGCTGTGTCTAACCTGGCCTGGTATATGCGCACAGGTCACTCTTTCACAGATGGGACACTGAATTAGTTGGTTATGGCCTGAGTACGCTTTATAATTGTCCCTTCTCTTTTTGATCACAGTATGGGTCTGTATGATTTTACATTATTCACTGTATGTTTATCTTTTAATCACCTCATCTAAAAACCTACAGGGACTACCAATTAATTGAAGATCTATCCCTTCAAAACAGGCTTCAAACTCATCTCTAGTTGTTCATATGGACAGTTTGTGAAACATATGCCATACCCACCATTTGCAATCCTGAGAGAGACAGACAGAGAGACAGCAGAAAGACAGACAGACAGACAGACAGACAGACAGACGGACGGACGGACGGACGGACGGACGGACGGACGGACGGACGGACGGACGGATGGATGGATGGATGGATGGATAGATAGATAATGTGAAAAAAAATCCCAAGACAGGCTCTTTATTGAAGATTCCTCTCATGGATTGCTAGAATATGTGTTTGACTTTCAGGTTTCAAGCATGTAATAAAAAAGAAAATGTGTAAATGATTTTTTTGTCAATGCGTTTACTGTGACTAACAAACAGAGTCATAGAGACACTGGCCAGCGGCCTGCCCACCTGCTCTGTGGCGGAGGTTGCGGCCTAGCCAACCTGGCGTTTTGAGAGTTCCCCCATCTGGCTGGTTGGGTTTTTTTGTGCTGTGACTCGAGCTGTCCCTGCTCGTTTGACAGCACTGAAGGTTTGTTGCGTGGGCACCATCTGAATTTGGTTTCTCCTTTTGCTTTTGTTGCCCTCAGTGGGAAGGGTATGCCCAGACCTGGGTCCCGTGCTCATTGCGTCACTGGATTTAAGCTACCCTGGCTGATGAGGGATGATGCCCCGAAACCATTCCCAGGATGCTTGTTTCCTGTCGAGGGAGGATCAGGCTAGGCAGTTCTGGCTGGACAGTTACCATGAGGAGCATGGTCAAGACTCATTTGCATATGGCTAGGTCAAAACTGGGGTGGAGTGGTGAGCAAAATAATGATGGATTAAACCCAGAGCTTTGTGACTGGGGGTGAATGTTTGCATTGTTCAGCATTCCATCCATTATTTGTTCCTTTTGTTTTTGTTGCCCTAATTGGGAAGGGTATGCCCAGACATGGGTCCCGTGCTCACTGCACCACTGGATTCAAGCTAGCCTGGCTGATGAGGGCTGATGCCACGAAACCGGTCCCGGGGTGCTTGTTTCTGGTCCAGGGAGGACCTGGCTTGGCAGTTTGGGCTGGACTGGTGTCATGAGGAACAGGATCAACACTGATTTGCATGTGGCTTGGTCCAAACTGGGGTGGCGTGGTGAGCAAGAAATCGATGGATTAAACCCAGATTTTTGTAACTAGAGGTGAATGTTTGCATTGTTCAGTATTCCATCCATCATTTGTTCCTTTTACTTTTAGAAAGTGGACATTTTCTTGTTTAACCATCCCGTGTGCCTCTTCCTGCTTGTGGATTCACCATCTGGTTTTAGACTGACTGGGGCTGAATGTGCATTCACTCCAGACACATACAAAGGGAGCTGAGGTGTGCTGTGCAAATGCAGATGGGCCATCCTGGGTTGGAGTGGTGGGAGGAGTTGTCACTGACACCTGAATAGGCTGTGGCTACTCTGCACAATGCTATCTCCACCTCCTGTAGTGAAACTGGACCAAGGAGGACAGAGCTGGTTTTACTGAACAAGAGAGACTGTCTGAAAAAAGACTTCAAAGGGAAAAAGTGGTATAATTATTAGACCTAAAAACCCAGAACTTCAGATTGCTTCTGGGCTGCTGCGGACGCTGCCAAGAAGAAGAGCTGCCAGGAATTGTGCTGCCCCCTTTGCTGTGTGTTGCTTTGCTGGGTGGACTTGCAGTTGCTGCTTCTGTCTGTGGGCAGTGGAAAGCACTGAACTCTTGCCCTGCTGTTGTACCCTGCTTAAAGAAGATCTCCAAGGGCTTGATGTAGAGCTTGTGCTCCAGCGTAAAGGGCAAATTTACATATTCTCTCGATGTCACAGACTCGTCATTACAACAACTCATCCATACACTCATTCATTGGTGGGGCCCATAACACCTACACGCACGCTTTTCATTCGAATCCTAGACACAGGAGAAAAGTGCTGGACATGTGGGTACCATATTAACTATCAGGATTACATTTCTTTACATTATATACATTATATATATTTGCACCTATAGAATCCTGACCTTAACATCAAGGCACTCCACCACTTGGTCGACGGACCAATTAGTTGGACTGGTTGATGGTGAATTAGGACCAGCTAAAACACAATTAAAGCCTAGAAAACATTTGATTAATTCCTGTACTCAATTAAAGAATCACAAACTCATTTCTTATTAATCCAAATTTGTTTATCTAATATTAATTGGCTCTGCATTAGCATTTAGGCACTACAAACCATAACATAAATTCGGCTTATTTCGAGGAGAAAACGAACCTTTGGTAAATAAGCATAGATTTAGAAAGTACATTTAACAGTTACCAAATATCAAACGTTGGCGACCCTCCGATCACACAGAGAATTACCCAAATTCTCTGCTACAATCTCCGGGATAAACTGTCCGACCCACAGCAATAATCAAACCAACAGATGAAATAAATTCCCGAAAATCAAAGAAACCCAAGGTAAATCATGGAAATCTTCATCAGCTCAATGTAGACCCAACGCCATGAAAGATCAGCCCAATGAACCACCCCCCTTTGGCGGATGAGGGTATTTTATACCCTTTTCCCTCTTACTTCGGCTTAGCATGCAACAATTTGGGGTAGAGAAATGTTCTGATTGGACAGTCCGGGGTCAATTTGTAATTCTTTCAAAAGGTTCTCAGGGTAAACTGGTTCTTCATGAGACTTGGCATAGCAAAGCACAAATTTTATATTATTCCTTTGGTTCACAGGCGAAAGTTCCGAAAGTAACTTTTGAATAACAAACAAGCATCCTTATACAGGTCCTTCATTGTCCCCTTAGTGGTTCACACCGTCCATCATTTGGCAACCCTCCATGCTCATATCCTTGACAAGGAACACGGTGTTGCAGAGCTGAGGTCACCCGGAGATCTCCAGAGCCATCTGATTCTGCACAGAAGTCATCGTGCTCACATGACGGCGGCTTCATAGGACCTCCATTTCAAGTACTGCGGCCTGGCAGGCCCGAATGCCAACTTAAGCAAAAACAGACATAACAGTAATTAAAATATAGAAATGAAGATTCTAATGTTTAATCCCACTCTAATCCCAAGGTATATTAGGATTTTCCTAGCTTGTAGCAACATTTAAAGCAATAATACTCACCATTCTGCAGTATTGAAAGCACAAACCATCACAAAGCAACATAAAATCATACAATTTTCTATTTCATCACAATCTAAAATTAGTTTGTGTACCACAGTTAATTAATTAGTTGCTCTGCCATGCAATTAGCATTTTAGTCCCACGTGTATCTGGTGTTTATCAAGGTGAAAATGTTGGGTAGTACTATTTCACTTCAACCTAATTGGTACGCGTTAATTTTAAATGATTACGTAATTAATTTCATGCCAGATAGAGGAGGTATACAAAATTTTGTTCTACCTGCTCCATCACTTGCCTCCTGTTAAGACGTCTCAGGGACACAAAGACTTCACATGCAGCTTTCTTGAAGTCCACTGCTGGGAGTTCTGACCTACCTTGTGGTGCCAAACCTAGTTCTGGGCCCTAAGAGGTTGTTCCTGCTGCAAAGAACCTGAAAAAACTGCAAAATCGACACTTTGCCCTTCTCGCGGCTGAATTTTCCGATGCTGAACCTCTGTGCAAGAAAATTATAAACATACAGCGCCTTACTGACAAAGAAATCCATGTAGTGCCTGCCAGCAGCCCGAAGAATTGCCACATGGTGAATTCCGCGCACCGGTCTCCGAAGTCTGAGACCACCGCCCACACTCTGACACAGGCCCTGCTGTGCAGCTAAAAGAAACAACGCTTCGTGGGACCGTTGCTGAGGAAATCTATGCATCACCTGTTTGTAGCCACCGCATCGACCTCCAGCACATCCGGATATACATGTATGCACCTGTGCGCCGCACATTTCGGATGCAACACCCGCAGACGAGAACTGTTTTGGAATTAATGCATCACTTCCCCCCTATAGCCCAGATTTGGTTCGTAATTCTCCCCAAGGGCTCAGGAATTCACACATCCATGTGTTTTCCAACTCTTCCCTAATCTGCAGCTGTTTTGCCTTATGGATTTTGGTGCATTTGAGGTACTTTAAAAAGAAATCATGCATTCATAGATTTCTATGGACAAAATTGTTTGAAACCTTTTAAAAGTCTTATTTTGAATTGTGTAGGATGAATTTTTGTTGTTTTGGTCTTGTTTGGTTTAGATAAAAGATATTTTATTTTTCTAAACTGGTGTTGTGTCCATTTGTAGTGTTTTCACTTTGTTACTGTGTGTGTTTGGTACAAATACTTTACACATTGCCTCTGAGATAAGCCTGTCTGCTTGTGTCAAACTACCAAGGGGGTGAACAGCGATTATCTAAGTGTGTAACTCCCTTATCCTGACTAGAAGGAATGGTCCCTACTTAGACAGGGTGCAAACCACTGCCAACTAGAAACCCCCATTTCTAACACCGGTAGAAATTGCAAATTGTGCCAGTGATTTGGGAAACGCAAATAGGGATTACCTTTTTGCGATTCGATAAGCACATGTTCAAAGCATTTTCTAAATGTGAATTGGACATTTAGGAAATGCTAATACTATTGATTCAAAGTCGATGGTAATCATGCTCAAAATTAAAAAATGCATTAAAAAATGCATTTCTTAATGTGACATAAAGCGCACATATGCCTCTAGGGCATATATGCACTTACATGTGTACTTCGAATTTCAGGGTGCCTCCAGGGGAGCCTTAAGCCAAGAGGGAACCTTGAGTTTTGATTTTGTAAATTACGATTTCCTATTATAAAATCACAATTTAGGAAATGCGAACCATTTCCAATTTGGCCCATAGGTTGGAGTGCAAGAGTATTTCCTATTTATGATTTCCTAATAGCGATTCCTACAAGGTAGGACTCACTAGTAGGAAATTGCAAATTTTGTACATACCATTATGCATTTCCTAAATAGCGATTCCTGTAGAATCACTGTTCAGGAAATGCAAAATGAGAATTTCGTACATCTGGTCCTAAATCATTTATTTTTAGACTTAAACATAGAGTTTGTGGTCATAGGGCTGGTGTGCTAATCAAATCTTCAGCTCCACCATCTGTCTATTTACAAGTTTGGCTTCCAAAGGGTCCATTCCTCTTTTTAATCTTACACTTCTCTTGTTAATTGTACTGTGCAAATTCTAATTCTAATTGCTTCAGTTATATTATAATCTTTGACTACTGTTTGAATTGTCTTGCTCTAAATGGGTTTACTCCAATTTGACTGTAATAGCCACTCCCGTTTTATATGTTCTGTTCTTACTTCAATTTTAGTGAAGAAAGTTGTGATATACTGGCTAACTAAGTGACCTTGAAACTTGTAGACGAAGATTACAACTACAGCTTTGACATTTATATGACTTGCACGTAATTCTGGGCATATTGCTTTATCTCACTTTCAATGGGATTTTTAGGTCTGGCGTTTGCCCGGACCACTTGATTTTATTAATATTATATGTAAAATGGCCCAGCTATACTATGATTTTGCATCAGGGCTGTGTCACTTTTGTGGTGCAGCATCAACACAAAATACTTTTTGGCATTTACTAAGCCACACAAAGCCACTTTGCGTGTCTTAGTAGATACACAGTAATGCAATGCAATGCATAACACTTCTTACATTACTTTGATTCTGGCAGACATTACATGAGCATGGGCATTCCCATGTACTTAGACACAAACCCAGAGTTACAAACACTCCAAAATTGTGCACCTACCCAACAGAGGAGTAATGAGGAGAAATATCTTAGTTTTTTCTCATTACTTCCTCTTCTATGTGTGTTGCATTCCACAGCACACAAAGAAAAAGGGAATCGCCTCTAAAGATTGTTTTTGTGCTGAAAAGTATCCCTTCCTGCTCAAAAACAAACCTGCTCATAAATCAGGCACCCTTGCACCATGGTGCGAGGGTGCCTTCATTGGTGCTAGATAGCACACGGTGGTGGGAGAGAGCAGAAATGCAGAAATGTTCCATAGCTTTGTAAATATGGAGCACTTCTGCTCTCTCCATTTTATGCAACACAGTGCAGCAAATCCACTTGCTGTGCTGTGCTGGGTGAAGGAATAGCAAACGTGCTCCAAAATTCTTACTTCAAGTGGTGCTTACAAAACACATTTGCTCTTAATGCATCATTAAAGAGTAACTCTGTGTGCAGTTGATGCTTTATGTCCAGAATGTTCCAAAAAAGTTTTTTCGATCTGTAGAAAAAGTTTCTAATAAGCCAAAGATTCTACGTAGTAATTATTAAGTATAGTAAGCAGCCTTGAGTTATCAGACAGAATTGTCTCAGCATGACAATTTCTACTTAATGTACTAATCTATGTGCATTTGCTTGTTTTGCTTCAGAAGATGGGTTATCTGTAATGTTTTTACCACAGTGAGAAAGCGGCAGGTAGTATGATCTTAAGCACCTTCAGAACTTGGTTGGTGATTGTCAGGAAATATTGTCTTTTTGATAAATATTACTTAGAGTGTACACTGTTCTTAGTAGATACTTATTACTACTCTGTGGTGTATTTCTCATGAGAGTTTCATTCTGTCAACAAACAGTGTGGTAAATAATAAACACTGTTTATGGTATTGACTTTTCTGCTCATATCAACTTCATTTCTCACTGTGAGGGGTTTCTTACGGATAAAAGATATTCATAGTAGGGCATCAATTTTGGGACAGACGAGGAGTATCTTGAGGAACTTGGCTGTCGCTGAACAGTTGTGTACATATTGAACACTGTGTGCAATTAGGGTTTCCCATATATTTGTGGTTGATTGTTAATGTGAACTAGGCTTCCTGTGAAGTGTATGACATAGGGTTCATGTTGCACATAACACGTTTGCTATACCTAAGGGAGATTGCGTTACTGATGCTTGATATTATTCCGAGCCATTTTGTACTAAATTTCAGGTCTCTAATGCCATACTAGTTTTTAGAATAATGTGCACAAAAGAAGCTTGGATACTGTCATCAGTTATGTCATCAATGATGTCATTTGAGATGTCATCAGTGATGTCATAAATGATATCATAGAACATGTTAGGAGTGATATGATATGTGAAGTCATAAGCAATGCATCACTCTGCTAACTATAACTGGTGAAATTCTGTGTTTGTTTTTAGTTCAAAATGATAATGTTGCAACTGACATGTTTACCAAACTGTAACTTTACTTTAACCTTTGTTTTTTTCAGTGAATTTCTACAAAGGTTTTGTTAAACAAAAACAGATATCTTTACAATGCTTAACTTTAACATTATTTTAAACTTTGGTTTTGTCTATTGCATAATCTACACTACAGCTGTGTAAAGGACCATGAGGTGTTGACTTCAGTGAACTTGTGTATGTGGAATTTTGGCAATGTCATTGTTTCTAGAGCGTGTTCATAAAGAAATCAGTGACAAAATGAATCCTTGTATTGAGAAGATGATAAGACTACAGTCATTGGTTACTGGTTAAGGGGGTGACTGTACTAAAGCAGCAACCACAATAACATGTGCTCAACCAGCTGGTAGCTTGGCACAAGGCAGTCGGGCTTAACTTTGAGGCAATGTTAAATTATTTATGTAGCAGTTCAAACAGTATTTAAGTAAAAACACAATACAAGGAACATTCCACACCAATTTAGAAAAACAGAGTACATTTTAATAAATAAATCAACATCTAAACAAAGAAAAGCCTATCAGGAGAACCGGAGATATTCAAGTTAAAAGATTTCAGTAAATATAGTGCCACAAATCAAAAGTGGCAACCGTAGCTATTTGGTCAATTGGACATTAATTCCTGGTTGCAGAGCATTGCGAGGTACCGCGTGGAGGATATGTGACACAGCTGAGGTGATGTCTGCATTTCGAGGAGCTGTGGAGCTGCGATGTGAGGTCCTGCATCTTTGCCGAGGATCCCCTTGACGTGGGCTAGAGATGTGAAGTCCTGCGTGGAGGATGCGTAGCGCCGTTAAGGGGATGCGTTGGGTCCAAAGAGCTGCGAGGCTGCGATAAAAGAACCTGTGTCATCATCGAGGCTGTCGTCGACAAGAGATTCGCAATTCAGGGTCCCAAATCGGGAAAGCTTTGCATAGTAGCGATTCCAAGACATTCTGCGAGGTCAATGCCGAGTCCTTGCACTTAGAAAAACCTCTCAGCAGAGGCAATGCATCGGTTCTTATTTTTCTTTTCTTTTTTAAGGTTTTTATAGAGTGCAGACATTCATCCCCACAGGGATATCATGGCACTTTTAACTACCTTTTAAATTTCAGCAAAGTGAAGGTTGGAGTCAGAGCTACGTTAGTAAAAACCAAAGGAAATTTCCTTTGGTTTTTGCTTTGTTCGCCATAAGTTGGCAGGGTATGCTCAGACGTGAGTCCCTTGCTCATTTTGCCACTGAATTCAAGCAAGCCTGGCTAAATACGGCTGAAATGCCAGAATAGGAAGCTTGTTTCCGGTCCAGGGAAGACATGGCTTGGCAGTTCGGGCTGGACTGTTCCCATGAGGCACAAGGTCAGATTGATTTGCATATGGCCGTGTCTGAACTGGGGTGGCAGAGTGGGCTAAAGAACAGTGATGGATTAAACCCAGATCAGTTGACTGGGGGTGAGTGCTTGCAATGTTCAACACTCCGTCCATCATTTCCTTTGGTTTTTGGTCAGAGCTACGTTAGTCAGGGACGAGGCATGTCTTCAATTCTTTCCTAAATACAAGACAGTCCTCGGTGCATCGAACATCCAAGGGGAGCAAATTGCAGTGGGATGCTGCCAAAAAACGTAAAGGAGGCACCATCCGCTCTGGCCTTCTTTATCTCAATAACTTTAGCTAAGGTCAAGCTAGATGATCTTAGATTTCTTGTAGGTTGATAAAATTCAACCCTATTTCAAAGGAGCAGTAGGCCAGGGTTGTGCAAAACCTATCCATGTGACAGAGTAGCTTGAACTGTGCCCTCTTACGTATTGGCAGCCAATGTAGTGTTTTCAAACAAGAAATTGCGGAGTCGCGTCTGCCTTTATTGCAGATCAGTTTGGTGGCTGGATTGTGGATCGTATGAAGGCGTGTAAGCAAATAGCCTGCCATGCTCATATATAATGCATTTGCGTAGTCCATACGACTGACTATCAGAGCTTGGACAACCATACAGTGCAAATCTATTGGAATCCATCTAAACAGCTTTCTAAGAAGTTTTAACAGTCTGAAACAGCGGCCACAAGTAGCTAACACCTGATCTTTCATGGTGAGGGATTGGTCTATAATGATGCCAAGATTTGTTGCTGATTTTTCATCACTGGAGTAGTGGCAAGCGAAGAGGGCCACCAGGAATCCTCCCATACGTTTTTGGCACCTCAAACAGCAGGATTTCAGATGTTTCTGCATTGATCTTCAAGCAGTGCGCTGACATCCAGCCAGCCACCTCCAAGAGACAGCCTGCAAGACCTTTCTTGGTATCAGACTGACAGCTGCCCAGAAGATGACCAGCTGGGTGTTATCAGCATAAGAGCAAATGTCAAAGCTCCACTTTTTAACCAGAGTGGCAAGAGGTGCGACATACGCATTATATAGTTTAGGTTCAGTGCAAAGCCCTGGGGAACACCATATTCAGAGCCATGAGGATGTGATCTAAATGTGTCCATCTGGATGGACTAGTATCTATTCGAAAGAAATGAGCCACACCATTGGAGGGTGGTGGAGTGGAAACCTAATTCATGCAGCCTCTTCTTCAAAAGTTAGTGTGAGACAGCATCGAATGCTACAGGCAGGGCCAGTAAAATTAGGGCTATAGCTTTTCCCTGATCTACCTTTCGCCTGATATTATTCAAAACTGCAATGAGCGTGCTCTCTGTGTGGTTTTTCACTATAAAGCCTGACTGGGAAGGATCGAGCAAGTTATTATCCTCCGTGAAAGAAGACACCTGACAGTTGACCAAATTTTTCTAATTCTTTAGCCATAAATGGCAGCAAAGAGACGGGATGATAATTCAATAGATTATATGCCTCAAGGCCATCTTTTTTGGCTAATGGGAGAATTAGTGCATATTTTCATATATCTGGGTAAGTTGCTGTTTTTAGTAAAGCATTGAAATCTGAGTCAAGAATGTACTCAAAACTGCTAACCGTGAAAAAACAAAATGCGGACAAGGGTCCAGTCGGGAAGCATATTTTATTCCCATCATGGTTTTCTCCACCTCACTACAGAAACACAGGTGAATTCTCCAAAGGGTGCTAGGGCTTTGGGATGCGGACCCAGCCAGTTGCATGGGACATCCAACCGAAGAGGTTCGGAATCAAAAGAGGAATACATTTTCTCTATCTTATCAATAAAATACACTTCACCCTACCCTCTTGGCTTTCCAGGCCCTACCCAAGTGTGACTTACATTAATTAAAAAGGAAACTTTAGACCTGGTAAAAAAGGCCTATTTTTCCAGGTCAGAATGCCATTTTAAAGCTGCACACACAGACTGCTATGGCAGAGCTGAGCCACATTTAAGCGGGTGGCACAATCAGTGCCACCCGCTTACAGTGCTATCCTCTTTACAGTGTCACTTTACTAGGGAGTTACAAGTAAATTAAATATTCCAATTCAGTATAAGCCAATTCTACCATGTTTTAAGGAGAGAGCAATGCACCTCAGCACTGATCAGCAGTGGTAAGGCAGAATCCTAAAGCCAGCAAAAACAAAGTCAGCAAAACAGGAGGGTTGAGGGCAAAAATGTAGGGGAAAACTATGCCAAGGATGCCAGGTCTAACACAAGGCTGAAAATTACCTAGATGGACTTGCAATGCTGGGAGTCTCACAGGGGCTAAACTGACCAACGTATATGGGGGACATTGAATTTATCACATATTTGCCAAAAATATTATGATAAATAAAACCCACTGAGCTCAACTGATCACTGTCTGATACTTGAAGAACTGGAATTTGAATGTTTAAGCCCTATCAACACTGGAGACAAGCCTGTTAACTATTTAATAATAGTGCCAAAGTAGCACCTGAAAGACTCAAGGCTAAGTTTAATGAGCACAACTCAATAGTTACTACAGATTATATATATAACATAGTTCATAAAAAGAATTGATGGATTGGAAATTAGGGGAATGATGAACATAATTTTAAGGTCGCAATAGTTACATTTGAGCACTTGCAACTGCAAAATGGCTTTTTTAAAAGTAAACATCTGCAAATCACACTTTAGATTTTAGACAAAATACAGAAACAGTGGGGCATATTTACAAGCCCCGTATGCCGCCGGTGATGCACTGGTGTTTTTATTTTTACGCCATATTTACAAAGTGACACATCTAGGGAAATGCGTCACATACCAGAGCCCATCGTCAGAATGGATCTTCATCAGAACCTGCTGCTCCACGTAAGTTTAAATGTATGCAATGTAGGCATTCCTATGTAATATCAACAACAATAATGATGCAGGCATTTTTACAAGTATCCCACGAGTAGATGCACCCTTAGGCTGCGTCACACAGATTGAAAATTGCGTCAGAATTCCTGCGCCTCACAAGCCCACATGTAGGAAATGTCACATATTCTGTAACAATACAAGAGAAGCCTGACAGAACAGTCGGTCATCAAATATGACAAAATGGACCTCCTAATCTTGCAGCTGGGAGTCTAACAGAGAAGACCACAACCACCACCAGCCCAAATACCACAACCGCCCCCACCTCCACCACCGCAAAGGCAGCAAAGGAGAAGGGAGTGCATCTATCGCAGGGAGGAAGAGGTTCTAAGATATTACCACCTTAGGAGGGCGTCCATTGTGCGCTTACTGCATCAGATCTAACCACGGCTACAGCCACAAACTACTGGGGTCTGCAACATCCCACCGCAGTCCAAGCTTCTGGCCATCTTACACATGTTGGCCTCAGGCTGATTCCAGACCACAGCAGCACGACTGGCAGATATCTACCAGGCATAATTTTCATTCTTCCTTCCATCTGTCCTCGATGCCATAATTCACCTCACACCACAGTACCGACAGTCCCCCAACACACAACATCAGCATTTCATGCAGGCTTTGAAGACATTACAGGCTTTACACATGTTTTTGGTGCAATGAACTCCACGCATGTGCAACTAGTCCCTCCTGCTGCAACTGCCCATCTAAACCGTAACAGGAAGCACACTCACTTAATAAATGTCCAGGTCATTGAGGGCAGTCAGGTTCTCTTCACTAATGTACTGGCCTAACTTCTAGGTAGTGTGCATGATGCATATATATCCTGCAACAGCATCATCGATGACGGCTTCCAAAATGGACAACATCGTAATGGTCTACTTGTTGGTAAGCAACATTTAAAAAACCCACATACTAATAATCTGTAACAATTGCTGGACATCTGGCACATCTCAGAGCCTCATCTAATGCTGACCAAAGAGGTTAATGTGCAAAGGATAACACACATATCCACTTAAAGCACACAATATATATTAAAAAGGTGCATACTCCATTGGCAGTAAAATAGAAAGTGTCCTGTGGGTGCTACGGGTCTTTCTTCCCTCTTTGAGCGCCCCCAGAGCTCTTTGTAATTACAGAGGGCCACTGACGCATATACCTCACCTCCTGTAATGCTGATAGCGCTGGTGCCCATAAAGCAACAGTGCCATCTTAATGGTGCATCCCTTCATTTGCAAGGGGGCGTGACCCATGCAAATGAGGAAATACCTGTGCCTCTGTGCATCCACTGTATTACAGGCAGAGGCAGAGAGGTGAAGAAGCTCTCATGATGTGCACTGGCAGTGCATCACTTTGAAGGTGATGTACTGTCAGTGTGCCCCCTAAGAGCTGCCCTCAGGAGGGGGGAAAGGGTGTCCCATGGATCCCGCAGACATCATCTTGCAGGAGGGTGCAGTCACTCACTGCACCCACCGGCAAGGGGATATGAAATCCCCCCCAAAGTGCCTGCGGCTTTCCGTATGCACAGTGAAACACAGAGCAGCTTATTGAAAGCTGATATGCATTTCACTTGAATGTGCTGCCCTCAGGCCATTTTAAGTAAGTGGCAGCCCTGGGGGCTGCACAATCCATGTAATAGTGCCCACTTTCCATTTTTGCTGCCAGTTCACCTTCTTCAAGGTGTGCCAGGCACAAACAGGGAAAGTGTGCACCATACATAATAGGGACCCAGGTATCCATCACAGAATCAGAGCCATAACACATTGCAGTCAATCACTCAAGGCCACCAATGTACCATCCCCTGTCATGCATTTGACATGTCACACAGCAAGGTAAGCAACACTTGTCAAAAACAAAGTGCTACTGTATGGAAAACACTTCATGTAATTAGAACCTCAGTAAGGTTGACGAAAATTGCAGCATACATAACATACACCACATGTCATGTATTGGTAAGCATGGTCAACAGTATAGACAGTTCTCCTACTTCTCATTTACAGCTGATCAAGATATGGCCTACATACCTGGCTGATGACCCCATTAGGACACCCACAGACAGTCCCTTAAAAGGCCTACAACCATGCACATTGCCGATCACGAAACGTGACAGAGAGAAGTTTGGCCTGCTCAAAGGCAGGTTTCTGTGTTTGGCAGGCTGCTTTATTCACTAGAAATGGTATGTAAGATGATCATAGTTTGTGTAAAAGTCCACAACATATATGTGAAAACTAATGTGCCCGGGGATGAAGAACAACAGCCCCTGGAAACAATGGATGATGATTAGGATGAAACTGAAGCAGATGGCAGAAACATCCTCAACACTGCTGCCGGGATAAGGTGACGCGCACACATTGTCATTCAATTTTTCTCATGAAGTTGCTATGATCACAATGTCCAAAATAGCACTAAGGTTCACAATAAAATCACAAGTACTCATAAAAGAGTTGCAGGTGTGTTGTTTTGTACACAGGTCATGAGACATCAACCGTTTTAAATGACAAATGCTCGGAAGTGTACAAAGTCACCAAGGGCCGAATCGCTCAACAGCCCTGGGGGTGCAGCATACATTTCCACCCGCCTTGCATGCCCCCGACACATTTTGGCATAACATAAGGTGCTGAAGACGCTTGTGAGGGCCTTTCTGTTATACCAATAGGCCATGCCCACACACATTACAAGCGCCATCTCCAGATGGCGCAACCACGTTTGCATGGTTGCATGGCCCCACGCAAATGAGTACAACCCCTTGCCTTAGCACCCGTGCCATATAACAGACGTGGATGCAGAGACAAAGAAGCTTTCTGGAAAAACATTGACAGTGCACTGTTAGACCTGGCACCATTGGCGTGGGTCTCCCTTCCATTTTTTCGCTGTTGTCTCCTCTGTTTTTGCTGGTGATAGATGCTCTGGGCGCTGTGCCACTGCCATTCAGTGCCACAGCGCGAATGCTCCCTGTGTAAAGATGACATGTGAATTGGTATATCCATGATTGGCTTATTTGGTTTACCTGTTAGTCCCTAGTAGCGTGGCCGGTGTGTGCCCAGGGCTGGTAAACCAAATGCTGCTGGTGGGCCTGCAGCGCTGGTTTGCGCCACCCACTGAAGCAGCTTGTAATGTGTGTCTCAGACCTGCCACTGCAGTGTCTGTGTGCAGTCTAGAACTGCCATCTTGGCTGTGAAGTGCACCCACTTCCCAGCCCCTGAACCTTCCCTTGGCATCATGTAAGCCACCCCTATGGCAGGGTGCATTGTATGTGTAAGGTAGGGCATGCTCTGATGTATGTAGCATGCCATGGTAGTGAATTACACCCAATTTCGTTTTTCACTACTGTAAGGCTACCTGTTCTCCATAGGCCAGAATGGGAGGTTTGGCTATTACATTCTATAGTCCTAACTGACCCACAGAACATGGTAGAAAAACAAATTTAGTATGCCTGAGCTCAGAATATTAAAATACTTCTTTTAGTGAAGTTTATTTTTATATTCTGTGTTTGAAAATACCACTTTTAGAAAGTAGGTATTTTCTTGCCTAAACCTTCCAGTGTGCTCTGCTGTTATGTGTATTGGCTGTCTGGTTTTGGAGGGACAGCGCAGGCTGAGTCAGACCTGGGTTGAATAGAGAGATCTACATTGGAGTATGGGGAGGGGTAGCTCCTGGATCTGAATAGGGCTGTGCCTGTCAAGGTGAATGCTGGCTCCACCTCCCACTGTGCGTCTGATGGCAGACCCCCTCTTTCTGAAAGGAAGGATGCAGCCTGGTAAACAAAGTGCTCCAGGACTGGGCAGAACTGGTTCTGGCTGGGTTCAGTGACGTGTAGCTTCTGAGAACAAAGACTTTTGGGGTATAAATATCTGTGCTGAAACCCCTACAATTGGTATTGCTCCTGGACAACAAGAAGAACCTCTGTCCGTGTAACTGAAGGAATCTGCAAGAGAAGGACTGTCCTTGTGCTTGTGTGCTGTTTCTTGGACTGGCTTGCAGTGGTTACTACTGGACTTGGAAGAAGAGGAAAAGGACTTTGAAGGAACTTTTATTTTTGCTACAGCAATCACCCAAGGGCTAGAAGAGAGCTAGCCTCCTGCAGGAGTCTCAGGCACATCAGACTCCAACACCAGCCTCCTGCTTCCTCCCAGCGAGGATTTCTATCTGCAGGTGAGGCTCCTGTGAGTTCCAGGGCCTCTAGTTCTACTGTGGAGAAGAGAGTGCTGAAAATCGTCACTAACGCCCATTAGCGAGCCGCTACAGCTGAAGAGCGTAAGGAAAATCATTGCGCTGCTGCCGCCGAGTGCTCGCTACTGGAGATCATTGCATCACCTGTCTGCGGGCTGCCAAACGCTCGCTAACCCGAAGATTATTGCATTGCATGTTTGCGGGCCTCAAAACGCTCGCTAACCAAAGATCATCGCATGGAGTTCATCACTTGACGACATCGCAGCGCGGACACCGAGCGTTCGCCATTTTCATCGCATCGCATCAGGATCGTCGCTCCCTCGCAGTGCGCCATTTCCTTTCATCGCAACAAGATCGCACACGCAACAAGCTCGGCGCATCATCCTCGCTTCGCGGCAAGGATTTTATTGCATCGCCGGCTTAGCGTGCAGAAGTTTGTCGCTTTGACCTGCACACAAATCAGCGCATCATCCTCCCTTGCGGCAAGGATTCAACGCATCGCTGGTAGTGTGAGGAAAATCATTCGTACAACTCCTTAGCGACATTTTTGTTGCTTTGCTACAGAATCCAGGTATCTTGTGAGTAAAAGGGTCACAGAGACCACAGCCTTGAACTGAACTCCTCTTTGCACACCTTGAACTATTTTTGCAGCATTTTTAGAGTAACCCTATTTTCCTAATATTGTGGATTTTTACTGTTATTAGTCTTGTGTTAAGTCTATATATAAATATACTTATTTTTATAACTACTTGAGTGGTGTCCCTTTGTAGTGTTCTTCACTGTGTTACTGTGTATGGTCATAAATGCTTCACACACTGCCTCTGAGATAAGCCTAGCTGCTCGTGCTACGTTACCACAGGGTTGAGCAGGGGTTATCAAAGGGTGTAGTCTGCTTACTCTGACTTAAGAAGAAGGGTCCCTACTTGGACAGTGGCCAGCCATTGCCAACTAGACACCCCCATTTCTAACACTGGTGGTCAGTGGTGAGGATCTGGACTTGCATTTATGATTGCATACAGTAATTATCGTGTACACTACTAGTGAGTGCAGACCATAACACAACCACGTACGTTTTTGAGTTTTTTTTTCTAATTTTGATTGTTATTGACAGTTATTGCTACAATGGGCAAGCCCAGATCCAATGCCTCTGAGGATCTCTCCTAGGAAGAAGAGAAATTAGAAACCTACAATGCCAAGCAGCTCAAATATTTTTTCAAACGCTTCACAGTCCCTATCACAGGTCTCACTAGAAGGGAAGAGTATTACAAGGCGCTGAAGGCCTGGTTAGAAGCCAGGGATGCCCCTAGGAATATGGAAGAGCCTGTGGAGGGAGGAAAGAATGCAGGAGAGCAGCAGGATGAAGTGGTAGATTTGGTAGTGGATAAAGCAGTTTCCAGCCCGGGCACTAGTGTGTCCTCAAGGGGTCTGACTCCAGAAGAGATGGAGGACAGGGAGAGAGATAGGCGGCATAATATGGAGATGGCTAAGCTTAAATTGGATGGTCAGAGAGACCTAGAGAATAAGAAGTTAGAATTTGAAATGATGAAAGTGAAACTTGAGCATGAGAGAATTTTGAGGGAGTTGGAGATTAAAGCAAACAGTATAGAGATCTCCCCCTCTGGTGGCAGCATACCAGTAGTGCATACTGAGAGTAGAGTGTATATACCTAAGGAGGTTATTAAGGATTTCCATTAAAGTGAAGATATTGGGCAATGGTTTGCCGCTTATGAATTAGCTATGGTGTCCCACCGGGTCCCTGAGAAGGATTGGGGAGCGAGGTTGTGGGGTTGTGGGGACGCTTTGTGATTGAGGGGAGGGATACCTTGTTGGACCTACCCCCAGAAAGTAGGATGGTTTATGCCCACATGAAAGAAGCTTTGATTACCCCCTATGGTTTGACCCCTGAAATGTATAGGCAGAGATTTAGAACCTGCAAGAGGCTAGAGGGTACCACGTGGGTTGAATATGTATCTTTTTTTTGCAGAGCAAAGGAGCGCTGGGTAAAAGGTAGCAAAGTAGAAACTTTTGAGCAACTTTATGATTTGATTGCATGGGAGCATTTATCTAGTAACTGTTTTCCTGAGCTACGCCAGCACCTGATAGATTGCAAGCTAACTAACCCCAGGAAGCTTGCTGAGGAGGCGGACCGCTGGGTGAGCACCTGGGTTCGCAAGGGTCCAGTGGGAGACTTCGCCAAAGGTGGGCAGGGTCCCCAGCAGAGAGGTGGGGGGGACACGGGCAAACCAAGGGAGTTCCACAAAGGGCCCCAAAATAATTCCCAAGGGAACCAAGCAGTGGTGTCCCAGCCTCCCCAGGATAAGAAGCCCGTGCCGCCAACAGGTAGGCCTGTTCAGAGGGGGCCCCTTACTTGTTTTAAATGTGGCCAAGTAGGCCACAGGTACTTTGATCCACAGTGTCCCCAAAGGGATGCTCCTGCACCACCCCGTGCACCACCCCACCAGCTTGCTAGTGTAGCCCTGGCAGGGGAGGAAATGGGTGCCCAAGGTGGGTGGGATCCCGTAGAATTGACCCTTGTCTAACTAGGAAACTTTGAGATGGTCCGTAAGCCTGCACTGCCTGATAACACTAAAAGGTGTTGCAGCGCGGAACTTCAAATTTCCCTTCGGCACAGACCAACTACCTCGGCATCCAATTCACTCAAATACATACATTGGTGGGGCCCATAACACCAATATACTTACACTCCGTTGATCTGTTTTTCTGAGGGAAAATACGCTTCCCAACGCTGACATGAGAGGAATACCTTTACCTTACCCTTAAACACATTGCTCTCAGACTCTAAGATATCCCTCTCATAAGGAGATGGATCATTTAGTTGTTATCTATGATTTTAATGAATAAAGCTTGTCTATCTACACATTACTTCTTTACCATTATTCTCTTATTCCAATAATCGACAACACACATTTGTCAATTAATCAAATATTCTTATCTAAAAATATTGCAAGAAAATTTAGAAGTCATCATCAGCATTTCAGAGCATCATATTTACCTATTCTGGCTAAAGTCGTCCTCTAAGTCAATCAGTCAAAGAAGAATTTGTTCAGCAAATTTAGGCCGCAATTCAGTCTCTTAAAGATTCAGGATAACAGCTGTCCAGCAGTGTCACTGTCCTCTCCGTCAGCATAACGTCAGGAAATCGAGTTTGTCAAAAAAAGAGCAAGACCTCAGCATCAGCGTATATAACCCTATCCTAATTTCCTACCTACTTTTATAATGAAAATAATATCAAAAAGTATGAAGATCGGGGTTTGGAGAGTCCGGATTGGTCAACTTGGGGTCGTGAGGTGAAGTTCTCACATAGTCCGCAAAATGAAGTCATCGCACTTGCTGGTTCCGGTTTTTAAATCAAGCATTGTCTTTTGTCTTGGATGGGTTCCCGGAGCGTCCTTGAAGGGTACATGTTCTCCCGGGGTCAGGTCCAGGCCACTGCTGCTGGTGGTGATGCCTGCGCACTTCACCCAGAACCTCGTGTTGTCAGGGCAGTCACGTTTAACGTCTCGTTCAGCCATCTTGTATAGGCCGAAATGGTCAACTTAAGCAAAAGAAACACAAAAACGTAATTAAAACATAGAAATGGCTAATAAAATGTTATTCTCTTGCTAATACCCATATGTGTGTGTATTTATCTAGCAGAAGCAACACTCAGAGCGGTTTATACTCACTGAATAAAGCACAAGTCACAAATACATCACCAAAGCAACATAAAACATGCAATATTCTAGTTTTCTACTATTAATATGCGTACTCAAGTTAGTTTACAATTAATATAGCCATGCAAGATGCCATTCTCACGTGTAATTCTTTTGTTAATATAGTTGGTGAGTTATCACTTCAAACAAATTAATAATATTACAATTAATTGATTATTCTGATTAATATAAACATGCAGAATGGGGGGTATACAAAATGTACTACCCGCTCCAGCAACCCCCCCTTTGGTGATTATATCACCACACTAATTTAAAATTTTGTATCCCTTTTACGGAAATTTTGAATTGATTTCATGTTTCGTTCATATTTCAGTTTCCCCTGTTTCTTCTCTTTTTGCTATCTTATACATACTATCCTTTAACTCTTCTAGTTCTATTTCTTCAAATTCTCTTTCTTGTTTCTTATCCCTTCTCCTTAAGTTTTCTCTTTTTATTCTTTTCTGATTTTTAGTCTTTCTACAACAAATGCAACCTAGTCTAATTATTAATACTAAGGAAATCACACAAGGTAATGGAAATAATATCTTACCTATAAATGTACTACCTAATTTTACTACAAAGTCTTTAATAGCTGATATTTTCTTACCAATCTTCTCCCAAACACCTTCAACCTCCAGTGGTACAATTTCGTCATGCAATTCTGTAATATTCTTAATATACATTTTCAAATCTCTACTTTTGTCAGGAATGTAAGTACAACAATGTTGAACTTTCAGCATTCCACAGACACCACCCTCTTTTGCCAATAAAATAGCATGGGCAAGTCGATTTTGCATTACCATAGCACGCATGGCAACCATTTCAGTATTTACCAATAAGAATCCTCCAGCGGTGCTTGTTGACAAGCGATCCACTACTGTTGAAAGTTTTCTAATTTTGTTCGCATTCAGAGATATTCCCACTGCGGGTATCAGTGCTCCAAGAATGTCACCCACAATTTCAGTCCAAGATTCTCTCTTACTACGTGCTAAATAACTACCTAGACTATGTACACCATCTTCTCCTCTATCCATCTGAAAAATCTTTGGAAAAACCAGGCCAACATAACATGTGCCAAACCAATGGACTGGCAAACGATAATATGCCCTGTTCCCACAAATGAAATACAGTCCTGGAAAGACTGGATCTCTTCCACCTTTAAATCCCCATCCTCCCATGATTCGGTATGTATCATGGCACTCACTATTCCTTAGAAAATAATTGTCATACGCCATCTGATTCCTTCTTATACACAATTTCCCTTTCTGAGGCCAATCTAAAGCCATAGTTGGACTCGTTTCCCCTCTTAAATGTTTCTCCGTTTCTACATCCCAAACCGTTTTCTCCACTTTCCCTTCTGAAACCTTCCTTTGCATTTTCAATCTCCTTTCTTCAACCATATCCAAAAATGTCTTCTCCTCTTTCTTTAAACTGCAAGTCAGGTTATTTCTAAATATATATTCTAAGGTTAGTTCATTTGTCTCTAAGAAAAATTCACCTAATACCTTTGCAGGTTTTACCTTGTTTAGTTTGTTAATTGCTGGTACTTGTGAAAATATAGTATCTACATCTGAAAAATAATATTCTAATTTACCTGTCTGATCAAATAAACTAGCTATTACACTACATGTTATTCCATATGTTACAGGAAGGTGATGATAAGTCACTCCTTCAAATACAGATGCAGGTAATTGCATACATACGTAGCAATCCCTTACGTCCATTGTTTTTACATATTCATACAACAACTTTGAAAACACATTGTTAGAAAAATCTGTTATTGACCTGTCTTTATGTAAATAGTTTTTATCTATTTTAGTTGGAACTACCTTTTGAACATTCCCTATATTAGTTATGTTATCACTATGTCCTTCTAATGTATCAACAGTAACTTTAAATGAAATTAATAGAGCAAGAATACTCCAAAGAAGCATTAATAATCCTGTACAACAACAACACATTTTGCACCATCTTCTAAGAAAGGTACATCCACTTTTGCTACTTTCTATGTTTGCCATCTTTCTAAAATGAGCCGTGTCTTGTGACTTAGCCTCTTCTACTTCACAACTAGTTTCTAACCCAAGGCTTCTAAGCACCTACGTGGTTCTACCAGTTTTTGCCTTTTTCAGAATTTTATTGTTTTTCCCTCAGTAACTTCCTTGTCTCATTCAGTTTGGCAACTCATCATCTTTCACCTTCCCTTCGTTTTCAACATACAGGTTGTCCTGAATATCCGCTTCTTCTCCAATATCGGACAAGATAACTCTCAGGATTTCCGATTCCTCGTCTTCCTCAACCACTTCCAGTACAACCACCTCTGGATTTCCTTGGCTATCTGCCTCTTCCTTTACTTCAGGCAGGGCCACATATGTCCATTCCGGTGATTTATACTTCTGGTTAGGTTTTCTTGTTTGTTTGTTTTCTTTGACTACTGTCTGTTCTTCTTCTTTCGATTTTTCCTGACTCGTTACTTCATTCACCTGTTCAGCTCTTGGCGATTTTACACGGGTCAGTCGATACCTTAGTCTCTTTATTTTGTTTGGCCACACTTCGTCTTTGGCTGCTCTTTTCAATTTACTCCCTTTATCATTCTTTTCAGTTCTCCATGCTCTCTTTCTCAGAACTCGGCCTTCTGGTATTTCATCTTCGCTTTCCTCAGACTCTGTTTCAACTTGCTTTTTACCTTCAATGAGTTCTTTTTCCACCTCTTTTGTTTTCCCTACTTCTGTCTCTCCTCGCAATCTTCCTGCTGACTACTTGTCCCTGCTTCTAACTGGATGTTGGAGTTCCCTACACCTCCTCGGGGGTCTTCCGCAATAATCTTTCCCTCTCTCTCTGTATCTGGCACCTGTCCATCTAAAGGTGTTGTTTCAGGTGGAATTTCTCTCAATCCTTCATCTGGCACTTCCTTCTCACGGATTTCTTTTATTGTCTCTCCACTGTCCTTTTCTTTGTTCTTCCTCTGTTCTTACTTGGATGAATGGGCTCTTGGTTCTGTCTCTGAGTCTGAACTGGATTCAGAAATCTGTAATCCTTTCCTCAGGAAGTTACTTCTGGGGACCAAAGTTAACCTTGGCTCTGTCTCTCCCCTTTTAGGGTTTTCTCTTTCTTTATCTTTTGGCTCTCCATCATCTGACTCAGTACTGGATTCTGATTCATCAAAATACTCCTTTTCTTTACAGTCAACTGGATTTGGAATTCTCAAAGTATGACTTGCATGGATCCAGTTCTTCAATCCAGCACACTTCACAGCTGTTGTTGTAGTCAAGATGACTTGCCTTGGTTTTCCCCACCTGGGAACCAAACAGTTTCTTCTTCTGTGTACTTTTATCCTTACCCAGTCCCCTGGGCTTAGATCATGAGCTGGCTTCTTTTCAAGAGTGGTGGCATCTGCTCCAACCTGAGGAAACACAGAATGAACTGCGTCAGCCAGGCTTTTACAGTATTCCAATAGCATGTCATCAGTTATTGTCATCAGCTTGTTGACTGGTATAAATACATGTCTCATTGCGCGTCCCATGAGGATCTCATGAGGACTCAAACCAGTAGTTCAGTCTGGTATTGATCTAATAGTCATGAGTACCAGAGGCAAGACATCTGGCCATTTCATACCTGTGGCTAAACACATTTTCCCTATCCTGTTTTTGATAGTACCATTCATTTGTTCTACTACACCAGAAGCCTCTGGTCGGTAGGCACAATGCAGTTTTTGTCGCACATTCAATGCTTCACAAATCAGTTTTATGATCTCTTTATGAAAATGTCCTCCTCTGTCTGATTCAATTGTTACTGGGAACCCAAACCTAGGTATAAATTCCCTCAACAATAATTTTGCCACTGTCATTCCATCTTTCCTTCTTGTTGGGAATGCTTCCACCCACCTAGAGAATAGGCATACCATTACCAAAACATACCTCAACCTGTTACAAGGAGGCATCTCAATGAAATCTACATGCATTCTGGTGAAAGGCCCTCCCTCTCAACCTATTGTTCCTAGACTCACCACTGTCTTTCTTCCGGGATTGTACTGCTGACAAATTAGACATCTTTGACAAATACTTTCCGCCACAAGCCTAAACTTGGCATTATACCAAGTTTGTTTAAAAGACCTAATCATGGCGTCTCTCCCTATATGTCCCTGTCCATGATACATCCGTGCCATGGCAGGCATCATGCTATCAGGCATAACTGGTCTTCCATCTCGATAGACCCACACATGATCTTTTTCTCTTGGTGCACATCCTGCCTTTACCCACTGTTTTACTTCTTCCTCTCCTGCTTCTTCCTGCAATTGTCTTACCTCGTCCCAGGTTCCCACAGTGTTAGTAAACATTGGGAAACAAGCAATCGTTTCTTTTTCCTTTGCCCGATTGATTGAATTCTGATATCGTGCACAATACTGTGCCATGTCATTGGCAAATTTATTTCCAGTGGCAATGTAATCACCACTGCGACTATGAGCAGCACATTTTATCACAGCCAATTGCCTAGGCAGCTGTATTGCCTCAAACAACTTTCCAACCACTTCAGCATTCTTAATGGGAGTCCCACTTGAGGTCAGGAAACCTCTTTGCAGCCAAATTTGGCCAAAATCATGGACCACCCCATAGCCATACTGGCTATCAGTTATTACAGTCACTCTCACACTTTTCCCAATATTACAGGCTCTGGTCAGGGCAATAAGCTCAGCTACTTGGGCCGACCTTACTCCTTTCAAATAGGATGCTTCCATCACTGCTGCAACTGTACATACTTCATATGCTGCACTCAGCACTCCATCATCTGTTCTCAAACAAGATCCATCAACAAACATGACATAATCACTTTCTGGTAAAGGGTCATCTTTTATGGCAGGTCTTGGTTTTGTACAGAAATCAAGTACATCCAAACAATCATGATCTGCTTCATCTCTTACCTCCACATGCTCTACATCAGGCAACAATGTTGAAGGATTCACATTCAAGCATCTCACAAGACTCACATTTGTTGCACCCAAAATGACCTTTTCATACTTATTCAGTCGGCTGTGCGTCATATACTGAGTATGACTCCTTGTTAAAAGAATCACCACATCATGAGGCACAAACACTTTCACACGGTATCCCATCACAATTCCTTCACTCTGTTCCAAACTTCGACATGTAGCAGCTACTGCTTTCAGACACCCAGGAAGGGCTACAGCTACTGGGTCCAACATGGATGAATAATATGCAATTGGCTTCCTCAGTTTTCCATGCTTCTGTACTAGAACAGAGAGTGCACATCCATTTCTCTCACTGCAATACAACTTGAACTCCTTATCGTAGTCAAACATACCTAATGCTGGCGCTTCACACAATCCTTCTCTTAACTTCTTGAATGCTGCCAACTCCTCTTTGTTCAAATCAATAGAATCTCTCACATCACTTCTTGTCAGACGTACCAAAGGTTTTGCAATCAATGAAAAATTGCCTATCCACTGACGACAATATCCAACTATTCCCAGAAACATTCTCACTTCTCTTTGGGTCATTGTCGGACTCATTCTTTTTATGATCCTGATTCTGTCTATGGTTATTTTCCTGTGTCCTTTCTCAATGCTATGTCCCAAATATTGGACTTCTTTCTTACAGAATTGTAATTTCGATGGTGACACTTTTAGTCATCCATCTGCCAAATGATTCAGCAAAGCTACCGTGTCTACTTCACAAGCTTTACGAGTTTTCGATGCCACAAGTAGGTCATCGATATACTGGACTCGTACTGAATTTTCAGGCATTTCCAGACTCTCCAAAGACTTTTTCAATAACTGATTAAATATTGAGGGGCTTTCTGTATACCCCTGTGGAATTCGGCACCATGGCAAAATACGCTTGCCGAAACTAAATGCAAAAATTTGCTGACTGTCATGGTGCGATGGGATGGAAAAGAAAGCATGGCACAAATCAATCACTGTGTACCATTCTGCGTCATGAGGGATCTGATATAAAATCACAGATGGATTCGGTACAATGGGACAACATGGTACAACAATTTTGTTTATCTTTCTCAGATCTTGCACTATTCTGAACTTCCCACTAGGCTTTTTCAATCCCATTATTGGTGAATTACATGGGCTACTCATTATTTCTCTCAAAATTCCTTGTTTTATCATTTTCTCAATCACAGGAGTAACTCCTTCGATTATTTCAGGTGTCAACTTATATTGGGGAACATTTGGGTAACATACTCTTTCTTTTACAGTTATCTTTACTGGATCTACATTTCTCATCAATCCTACATCTTCTCCTGTGAAGTCCCAAACTTCTGCTTTTACTGATTGTTTCAATTGTTTTGATAGTTCATCAGGGTTGAATACAGCATAGGTTCCTGTAACCTCTTTCTCTCTATTTGCCAATGTCATTTTATACAACACATCATCATCTGGTGTTTCAAAGGCTATTCCATCCGGAGTACAAAATATAGTGCAATTCATCGTGCACAATAAATCTCTACCTAACAAGTTCACAGGAATAGTGTCTCACACTACAAATCTGTGCATTTCAGAAAATGTCCCTATACTAACTTTCACTGGTTCTGTAAGGCAAGTTTTAATCTGTCTGTTGGAGACCCCAACTACTTGGATCGTTTCATCCGAGAGAGGAAGATTCTTAACATCAGCTGATCTAACAGTTGATAGAGTAGCACCAGTATCAACTAGGAAAGTAATATTTTCATTATTAACTTTTCCATCTACAAATGGGCCTGTCTGGTCTACTTCTAGAGTTGTGCCAAGTACGCACTCTTCTTCCTCCCTTCGGCATCGTCAATAACCTTCTTCTGAATCGCTTTCATCGCGTTGCAGCCAATACTGCGAAGCAGCGCTAGCGCGTTGCGGCTTATTTACCTGTTCTTCGTTGTAGAATCCATTCTCCTTACTATACTTCTGGCAATTTTTGTTCTGTGGAAAAGGTGGTTTTGGCACCTGATTCTGTTGTGTTACACCCTGCTGTTGTCGTTGCTGTTGACCACTCACCTCATTCTGCACCTGTGGATTCAAGGATGAATTTTCATCATTAGTACTTGGTGGATTCTTACACTCGGATTTCCAATGCCCTATGCTACCACAATTATGACACGGAAATTTCTTTTTAGCTTCCTCAATATTACCTTTATTTTTCCCAGGATTAAATCTTTGTTTTGACCATGCTTGTTCCACTAATTGTGCTTCCTGTCTCTCTGCTACTTTTACCTGTGCCCACATTGCCTTCTCTTTTAGTTTTCGCTGTTTTGCTTCAATTTCATCACTGAAATATTTAGCATGTCTCAATACTTCGTCTATTTTCTTGTTTTGCCAATCTACCGTATGTTTTATCATTTCACTAATTTCTGGACGAAGACCATATACAAACCTGTATACGAAATGACTCAAATCCTTGTCACTCAAATTTTCATCTCCACTGAATTGTTTAAAGGCTAAAATTAACCTCTCATAATAGGCATGTACTGATTCTTTGCTTTCTTGATGTGTTCTGTCAATTTTCACCCAATCTGTCTCTTTAGGGGGTAGCTTGTTCTTCAGGAATGCCATAACCTGTTCGTATTTCTTCATTACCTCGGGGTCTGGAGCTCCTGTCTTAGGATCCCTTGGGTATTCCTGTGTCGGCCAATCTATTACTATTTTACATTCTGTCCATAGGTCTGCTGGTACTATTATATCAAACAAGCTATTCAGGTCAAGCAACAACACTTTGGATAGCTTCACAAATCTGTCCACCTGTCTATACCACTCAACGGGTTTTTCACGCAGTCGAGGGAAGTCATTCGTAAATGACAAAATATCCTGTCTAGTCCATGGGACATGCACATATCCTCCTCCCGGAATCTCTCTCATAGGGCATTCTGTCACAACCTTCTCTTTCTCTCTCACAGGATAAGCTGAAAACGTTTTGTCTGAAACTTTGTCTCGCTTACGATACCATCTGCTTTTCCATTTGTCCACATCTCCCCATTTTCTCAACAAAATAATTATATCCTTAATCTAACCTTTTCGTCCTGTGGTATTCATGTTTTCAATGTCTTTTTCGGTGAAATCTACTCGATAGGGTTTCTGTAAGGCTTTTACCTTTTCAATATCAATACCCATCTCATTTGCCACTTCTTCTAATCTTTCATGAAGACTTTTTGCTCTCCATGTTACGCTTTTGCACAGAAATAACAGTTTCTCATCTTGGTACGTCTTTAACTTCTCTGTCGGGATAGTTCCTACTATTAATTCTTCCAGTACCATTCGTAATTTAGCTACATCTATTGACTGGGATTCCTTGTCTTTCTTTTGTAAGCTTCTCAACCATTCACTCAACTACTCTGTAGATGGTCCTACTGGCTTCTCTACATTTCCTTGTCCAAAATCTTTTTGAGTTTCTGACATTGTCTCAATCAATGTCATTCGTTTCTCTGCACAGTTTTGACCTACAAATGGATTATTTGAAAGACTCGGTTCAATCATACTCATAGTCTGTCTCCATGGATTTGCACTCTGACTCATTCTTGGTTGTTCAACCGGTTTATTACTTTTATAAGGGACTGTCAAACAATGTTCGCTGTCTTTCTGCTTGTCAAAAAGAGGCATTACTGGACCTTTCGTTACTAGTACAGTTACCGCTTCCAGATTCTTAGTCAATTCTCTTATTTTCTCCGTTAATTCTAGAGTTGTTTTTGCTAATTCTGCTGAATTTTCTCCATCCAATTTTCCTCCAGACTTATTTTCTACCTCTCTAATTGGATTGTTTCTTCCCAAATCTTGGAACTCTGGTTCCGATTTTATGATTCGTACTGTTTATTTCATTGGGGCACTGGGAGTTAATATTTCTGGTTCTGGTTGGTATGGTGGTGGATTCTTATAGAACATATCATCAAGAACATCATCCTCGGACTCATGCACTCCGTACCCTCTCGACTCCACATTATCCCTCTTTTCTACACACTTTTGTCCTTCATTCTCTCCTGCAGTTCTTACGGGAAACAAACCCTCAGTCATACTCGCATTCCGCCACCTTCTCATTCGATCATCATGCGTCTCATGTCCGTGCGATCTGCCAAACAGGTACCTATATCCTGTACCATTTCTCTGTCTTTCTCGGTCATGCATTTCGTCTTCCCACTCCGTCAAAGCCTCGAAATGAGTCGGTCTAGGTCTCGGTTCTAAATTCTTCATTCTCTCTCTCAAATTTCTCAAAACTGCCAAATTAAATGAACAATGCTCTGGAAAAGCCAACACTCCGTCCTTCTCCGTATACTTAACCCAGTTGTCTAACCAAATACAAGTGTGATATCCATATTTTGCAACCATAAAGGATGCAGGGGTTTTTGGTGGAGGAAGTAACTGTCCTTCCCTAGTTATGATCGGTTTGTCCTTCTTAAACCACTTCTAAATGTTACTAAACTATGACTTTTTCTCTTTTTCTGGTGGATCGTAATACATTTTCCATTATTTCGTGTCTCACTAGTTTCTCCTTACGACTGTACCGCTTACTTTGTCCAATTGCAGCGTGACTCACACTAACGCACCAATCCGGAGCGTCTACGTCACTGACACAATTCTCAAATCCTAGCACGACTCACACTAACGCACCAATAGGGAGCGTTTACGTCACCCTGTATTTCTCCACTCCTAGCGTGGCATACACTAACGCACCAATCCGGAGCGTTTTACGTTTCTGACCGACTGTCCAATCCCAGCGCGGTCGTTCTGACGTCAGCAGCCGCTGCGGCAGCTCCTGCTCCTGTCTACCCCTCCTTTACAAATCTTCTCAGTAAGTTTTTGTTTCAATTTCTACAACTCTGTTAGTAACAACATAAAAACGTCTCCATTTCGTTGACAAAGTAGCACATCCCTCTACTTCACCCTTCCAACAAGCATTAGCTAACCGTTTCTCTAGTATTTAAGACACATAGTTGGAGACCCAATGCTCCTGAGAAATAAACCCAGAGTTTCACAATTAACCTGAATGCTATTTCGTTCTCGCACTTTCACACAAGAAAATGTAGAACATTCACACAGAATCCTGTCTTTCCCGAGAACAGCGAACAGTCTGTCCTACTACAGAATTATTGTGGGAATGGGTGGTGAGCGCACTCGTGTTGAAGTGTAAAACAAAAGTTTTAACGGTATGCGTGCAACATTGCCATATGCTTGCGTGGCACGTGGAGTAACTGGGGAAGTGGCCTAGTGTAAAGATTACTAGGACTGCAATGTGCACTGCTGTAAAGTTATTTCAAACATTTAATTCAGTTTCCATACAATTCACAAAAATCATATACAGTTTTTTCAATGTGCATTTCTATTATTATACAATATACATAATCAGTCAATATGTATATACTTGTACATAAATGTTGAACAAAAGTTGAGAGTAAAATAACATTTTAAAGCACCCAATGCATTTCGGGACATTCATGGTCCCTTCGTCAGGGGTAAGCTGTTGAAAAAAAGGAGAGAATTTCAAAATCTGCATGTCGCGGGATCATTGAGTTATAGTTAAACTTAAGGTGAGGTATACGATACCTTTAGGAATTGATTCAAGATTCGCAAGTTCACGTGTTCATTCTCTAAAGAAACAGTATAAAATAAAGTGAAGAGAACTAATCCCTCATATTATTCGTCAGTTAATTCAAAGAGCATTAGAAACCCAACTACATACCTGGTCTGTGTATGTGGTTCTATATGTTTCGTTTCGTGGTAAAGATGAGGGTCTGTAGAGCAAATGAGAACTGGGTGTTAACTAATCTGTGTAGAAAGTGGCGGTAGTCAACGCTAGACTTAGAACGGGGCTCACCTTGATTAAAGGAGTTCGGATAGAAACGGAGACATATAACATGAAGGGAACTGGGACCAGAGTTGATTGCGACCGGAGACCGTGAGGAGTCTAAAATGAAAGAGTAGAACCTTTTACCTCAGCTGAGGAAAGATGCTAGGGCCGATAATTCCAAAAAATGCGAATGAATAAGTGGAAATGTGCTTACCGAGCCGGAGAATTCGAGTGACGGCGTGTGCATCCACGAACGCTCTCGATCGAAGGTTTTACTTCCTGGTTGGTTTCAATGGAGTTTAAACGTCACGCCGTATTGGGTAAACACTATAAAAGGACTCAGGTGCTGCCGGCTATGAGACAGGACGTGAATAATCCTGATCTATGTTTATGAAAAATAAACACCTTGAATGATTTACGATCACGAACCTGAGTGAAATATTGGGATGTAAAAGTAATTCCCTAAATAATAAAAAATGGAACAGTTAAACTGGCGTTCTAAGAAAATTCTTGTGTCAGTATGTCCCTCCAAATAAAGATTTACGAAAATCGAAAGATAAAAAAATAGTCCTGAAAGTAACGTTACATACTCGCCGAAGGAGAGTAAAGATGTGGTGCCTAGAATTGTTCTAGGCGATTTTGTTTAGTTGGTTGGTTCTAAACATTGATCCTGGAGTTTATACAAATGAATCTGAGATATCTAAATAAAAAACATAATGAATATTCATATGAGCTCATGTATACAAAATATCATTTTACAATACAGATCATATTCTGTGATATACTGTCCTATTGACATTCTATCTAGGGATAAATGTCGTGTGGTCTATTGGTAAGTGTGGAATGTCGGGTTTGAGATAAGTGTGGGTCAAATGCATTTGAATGGTAGTAGTTTCAAATTGAGTTAGGATCCCGTTGCGGAGTACGTGTCTCAAATAATAGTGTTTATTTAAAGAAAGCAAGCCATCTCAAAATTGTCATTCAGTCCGTGAGGAGTAAGAGTTTTGAGTTTTTTGATCCAAAATGCTTCTCTTTGTAATAAGTATTTTGAGTTGTCACGATCTGTGAGCTTTGGTACTTCTTCAATGATTTGGAATTTAAGTTGGGCGATTTGATGTCGTGATTCCTCCCAGTGTGTCGCTATACTTGAAGTCGTGATTTTGGTGCGTATTTTGCTCTTGTGTTCTGTCAGTCGGGTTTTCATTTTTCTCTCGGTTTTAACAACATATAACAATCCGCATGGACATTTAATGGTATAGATTACATTTTCAGAGTTACATGTAGTGCTGCTGTGTATCTTGATTTTTTGACCCGTAGATGGATGCAATAAGATATCTCCTGTAATTGAGTTATTACAATGGGTACAGTTCCAACATTTTTGTGTGCCTTTGCTTAATTCAAGAGTCCTTGGTGGTTTCTTTCTTTTAGATAGCATTTCTTTTAGGTTTTGTGCTCTTGTGTAAGCAAACAGTGGTTTGTCTTTGAATAAGCCTTTGAAGTCGATTTCTAGTTGGAGTAAGTCCCAGTGTTTTTGTATGATCTTTTTGATCCTCCTGGATGCCGTGGAATATTTAGATACGAAAACTGTACGTGTGCTGGTTTGTTTGGGAGACTTCTTAAGTAGCTCATCACGTGATCGGATTTTGACTTTGTTGAGTTGCTCTATAAGTAGATTCTCAGGATACCCTCTGTCTGTGTAATTCTTTATCTGTTGTTGCCATGTAAATTTGCACGCCGTATTGGTTGAGGAAATTCGTTTTGTTCTCAAAAATTGGGAAACTGGTAAGTTTCGAATCAAGGAAGGAGGATGAAAGCTGCTGTAAAGTAGAGCATTATTTTTGTCAGTCGGTTTTTTGTAGACACTGGTGTGTATTTCACCCTGTTCAATGTCTATCCAGACATCTAAAAATGAGATTGACTTGCGACTGGTGGTATGGGTGAATTGTATTCTAGGATCTATCAAGTTGAGCGTCCGTATGTTGTTGATTAGTACTGGTTCTGACTGGTTCCAAATGAGGAAGATGTCATCGATAAAGCGTTTGAAGAATATGAGACCTTCTTTCCATGTGGGGTCCTTGAGGATGTAGTCATTTTCGAACTTTGCCATGTACGTATTAGCGTATACTGGTGCTCCTGGAAAGCCCATGGATGTACCGTTCAGCTGTATGTAAAACTGTTCATCCCAACAGAAATAGCTGTTTTGCAGACAGAACTCTAGTAGTTGTAGGATGAAGTATTTGGGTATTTGTGTATTTTCTTGTTGCAATAAAGCCCATTCGACTGCTTCAATTCCATTCGCATGTGGTATCGACGTGTACAGTGCAACCACGTCTATGGTACATAAGATCCAATTTTCTGTGTTTAGGTTTTTGATCATTTGGATGTTTCTGAGGAAATCCGTGGTATCTTCTATGTAAGTTTCCCAATTTTGAACAAATGACTGCAGAAAAGTGTCAATATACCGTCCAGGTTTTTCAAATATAGAGTCGCAGCCAGAGACGATAGGTCTAAAAGGAGGATCCATTAGATTTTTATGGATCTTCGGTAGTAGGTAAATTTTTGGTCTACGTGGGAAGTCAGTCTTGAGATAATTTTGGGTGGATGAATCAATCCAGTTAAGTTCTTCCGCTTTTTCTAACAAGGAATTAAGATTTTTAGAAATTTCCATTGTGGGATCTTTGTCCAGTTTTCCATAAGTTGCTTCATTCGTGATATGTTCGAGGACTTTCCTTTGGTAGTGTTCCGAGTTCATGATTACTAATCCTCCTTCTTTGTCCGCTTTCGATATCGTGATTGTAGGATTTTTGGCTAGTCTAGCTAAGACGCTTTTTTCAGCCCTGCTCAGGTTTTTTGTTTTGTTTGAATATTGAATTTTCTTCATGTCTTGTTGTACAAGTAATTCAAATGTGTCCAAAGTTTTGTGTGATACTGGAGCAACAAAAGTGCTCTTATGTTTAAAGATTAAAGGTGTTGAATCTGTGGTTGAATCGTCAGTTGAATCTTGGGGACAAATGTTGGTGAAAAAGTTCGTAGTCTTAGTATTCTCATGAATTTATAAAGCGCTACTTCTGTCTCCAGTTCTGTGCTGTTGTAGGTGCTTACAAAAGACATTCCTTTGTTGAGTACATTTTCTTCAAACGTTGTCAATTGGAGGGATGAGATATTTATTATGAGGTTTTCGTTTGACTTCTCAGTCCCTTTTTGCTTTTTTCTTTGTCCTTTTCCTCTCCTTGTTTGTCGGTACCGCTGATTGTTTTGGTTTGGCTCTTGTCTGGTGGTCTCCCAATGTTTAGAACCAACCAACTAAACAAAATCGCCTAGAACAATTCTAGGCACCACATCTTTACTCTCCTTCGGCGAGTATGTAACGTTACTTTCAGGACTATTTTTTTATCTTTCGATTTTCGTAAATCTTTATTCGGAGGGACATACTGACACAAGAATTTTCTTAGAACGCCAGTTTAACTGTTCCATTTTTTATTATTTAGGGAATTACTTTTACATCCCAATATTTCACTCAGGTTCGTGATCGTAAATCATTCAAGGTGTTTATTTTTCATAAACATAGATCAGGATTATTCACGTCCTGTCTCATAGCCGGCAGCACCTGAGTCCTTTTATAGTGTTTACCCAATACGGCGTGACGTTTAAACTCCATTGAAACCAACCAGGAAGTAAAACCTTCGATCGAGAGCGTTCGTGGATGCACATGCCGTCACTCGAATTCTCCGGCTCGGTAAGCACATTTCCACTTATTCATTCGCATTTTTTGGAATTATCGGCCCTAGCATCTTTCCTCAGCTGAGGTAAAAGGTTCTACTCTTTCATTTTAGACTCCTCACGGTCTCCGGTCGCAATCAACTCTGGTCCCAGTTCCCTTCATGTTATATGTCTCCGTTTCTATCCGAACTCCTTTAATCAAGGTGAGCCCCGTTCTAAGTCTAGCGTTGACTACCGCCACTTTCTACACAGATTAGTTAACACCCAGTTCTCATTTGCTCTACAGACCCTCATCTTTACCGCGAAATGAAACATATAGAACCACATACACAGACCAGGTATGTAGTTGGGTTTCTAATGCTCTTTGAATTAACTGACGAATAATATGAGGGATTAGTTCTCTTCACTTTATTTTATACTGTTTCTTTAGAGAATTAACACATGAACTTGCGAATCTTGAATCAATTCCTAAAGGTATCGTATACCTCACCTTAAGTTTAACTATAACTCAATGATCCCGCGACATGCAGATTTTGAAATTCTCTCCTTTTTTTCAACAGCTTACCCCTGACGAAGGGACCATGAATGTCCCGAAATGCATTGGGTGCTTTAAAATGTTATTTTACTCTCAACTTTTGTTCAACATTTATGTTCAAGTATATACATATTGACTGATTATGTATATTGTATAATAATAGAAATGCACATTGAAAAAACTGTATATGATTTTTGTGAATTGTATGGAAACTGAATTAAATGTTTGAAATAACTTTACAGCAGTGCACATTGCAGTCCTAGTAATCTTTACACTAGGCCACTTCCCCAGCTACTACAGAATTATGACATACGTTAACAAAGCAGCGCTTACCTCTCCTTTGTCCTTCTAACAAGCTCAGAGAGTACCTATTACCTTTCCAGTGATAAGTGTTATCGGAAAGCCAGTTGGATCCCTGGTACCTAAGACCAGAATTTCACAGGTAACCTTCGCTATCACACTTCTCTCACACAGAAAATGTCTCTATTGGCAACACACGACGATGTCACCAAATCGAACCCAGACAATGCGTTGTGCAACTTCAATCGTCACACGTTTTCTTCTGTGTACCTACAGGATAACAACAATTCCGTCTTTCCCGAGAACAGCGCTTACCTCTGCTCTACTACGGAACCGTTACAAACTTCCAACTTCCTACATCCCAGAAGCCGTGCAAACAACATAAAACTCGACACGACTCAACATAGAGTGTTAGTACATAAACTAATATCAATAACCAATAATCAATAAGCTATTTACAAGCAATAATCACCAAACCAAAACAATAAAAACCATTGTCTTGCTACCAGAAAAACTGTTGCAGCGCGCAACGTCAAATTCCCCCTTCGGCACAGACCAACTACCTCGGCATCCAATTCACTCAAATACATTCATTGGTGGGGCCCATAACACCAATATACTTAGACTCCGTTGATCTGTTTTTCTGAGGGAAAATACGCTTCCCAACGCTGACATGAGAGGAATACCTTTACCTTACCCTTAAACACATTGCCCTCAGACTCTAAGATATCCCTCTCATAAGGAGATGGATCATTTAGTTGTTATCTATGATTTTAATGAATAAAGCTTGTCTATCTACACATTACTTCTTTACCATTATTCTCTTATTCCAATAATCGACACAACACATTTGTCAATTAATCAAATATTCTTATCTAAAAATATTGCAAGAAAATTTAGAAGTCATCATCAGCATTTCAGATCATCATATTTACCTATTCTGGCTAAAATCGTCCTCTAAGTCAATCAGTCAAAGAAGAATTTGTTCAGCAAAGTTAGGCCGCAATTCAGTCTCTTAAAGATTCAGGATAACAGCTGTCCAGCAGTGTCACCGTCCTCTCCGTCAGCATAATGTCAGGAAATCGAGTTCGTCAAAAAAAAGAGCTAGACCTCAGCATCAGCGTATCTAACCCTAATTTAATTTCCTACTTACTCTAAATTCAAAATAATATCAAAAAGTATCAAGATCGGGGTTTAGAGAGTCCGGATTGGTCAACTTGGGGTCATGAGGTGAAGTTCTCACTTAGTCCGCAAAATGAAGTCATCGCACTTGCTGGTTCCGGTTTTTAAATCAAGTATTGTCTTTTGTCTTGGATGGGTTCCCAGAGCGTCCTTGAAGGGTACATGTTCTCCCGGGGTCAGGTCCAGGCCACTGCTGCTGGCGGTGATGCCTGCGCACTTCACCCAGAACCTCGCGTTGTCAGTGCAGTCACGTTTAATGTCTCGTTCAGCCATCTTGTATAGGCCGAAATGGTCAACTTAAGCAAAAGAAACACAAAAACGTAATTAAAACATAGAAATGGCTAATGAAATGTTATTCCCTTGCTAATACCCATATGTGTGTGTATTTATCTAGCAGAAGCAACACTCAGAGCGGTTTATACTCACTGAATAAAGCACAAATCACAAATACATCACCAAAGCAACATATAACATGCAATATTCTAGATTTCTACTATTAATATGCGTACTCGAGTTAGTTTACAATTAATATAGCCATGCAAGATGCAATTCCCACGTGTAATTCTTTTGTTAATATAGTTGGTGAGTTATCACTTCAAACAAATTAATAATATTACAATTAATTGATTATTCAGATTAATATAAACATGCAGAATGAGGGGGTATACAGCATTTTGTAATACCGGCTCCAGCACAGGCAGTGAGTGACCATCAATGGCCATAGAGTGGAGGCTCTAAGGGACACAGGAGCCAGTGTAACTGCTGTCAGCTCCCGGTTAATGTCCAAAGAGCAGGTTGTTCCCCATGCATTCTACCCAGTAGTGTCCGCAGACAACTCAGAGAGCCAATGTGAGGTGGCTCAGGTTCCCTTTGAGTGGGGGGGGGGGGTGTCTCAGGAACTCTTCAGGTGGCTGTGAGGCCCGCCATGTCTGTTTGGCAATGATTTAGAGAACTCCCCGTGGGCTATGGTGGAGAGGAGATCTCACTTGAAGATGTTGGGTCTGCCTGAGTGGGCGTGTGCTACCACTCGGTCCATGGCAGTCAAGGAGGGTGTTGAGAAAGACCTTGAGCCTGAGAGTATGGCCCAGGTCCCTGCCTTAGAGGGAAGGGGCAGGGGGTGCGGGAAGCCGGCCCCCTTGGTTCCCACGGTCCAGGAGGGAGCAGACCCTGAGGGGGATGCCCTGGAGTCTACCGGGGAGCAGAGTGCCAACCTGGGGGACCTGCCTGATCTGACACATTGGCAGCAGGAAGGAGGGTCCACCAAGGAGGAGTTTTGTGAGCAGCAAAGAGTTTGCCCTTCTCTTGAGGGTATGCGGCGGCAGGCTGCAGCCCAGGCAGCAGGTGACATGTCTGGTTCACATCTGATTTATTGGGAGAACAGTCTCCTTTATAGCAAGCCTAAGGCTGCTGAGCCGGGGTCAGCCCGTGTGCTGGTGGTACCCGAGTGCTTCAGAGCCTTCCTACTGGGGTTGGGTCATGACATTCCATTGGCAAGACATCTGGGGCAGACCAAGACCTTTGAGAGGCTGGTCACCCACTTTTATTGGCCCCAGATGCGCAAGAGCTCAGATACGCATTGTAGAACCTGTGAGACTTGCCCGGCAAGTGGGAAGAGTGGGGGGGAAGATCAAAGCCCCACTCCAGCCCTTTCCAGTTGTGAGTACCCCATTCAAGCGAGTGGGCATTGACATTGTAGGGCCTCTGGACCCCAAGAGAGCCATGGGCAACAGGTACATCCTGGTCTTGGTGGACCATGCCACCCGGTACCCTGAAGCAATCCTGCTCAGGACAGTGATGGCCCCCGGCGTGGGACGTGCACTGATGGGGATCTTCTCCGGTGTGGGGTTCCCCAGAGAGGTGGTGAGTGACAGGGGGACGAACTTCATCTCCCAGTATATGAAGTCTCTGTGGAAGGAGTGTGGGGTAACTTATAAGTTCACCACTCCTTACCACCCCCAAGGTAATGGTCTGGTTGAAAGGTTCAACCGGACCTTGAAGGGCATGATCATGGGCCTAGAAGAGCCCCTGAGGCGTAAGTGGGACATCCTCTTGCCATGCCTGTTGTTTGCATACCATGAGGTGCCACAGAAGTTCTTAGGGTTCAGTCCCTTTGAACTGCTCTAAGGCCATCCGGTAAGAGGGCCTCTGAGTCTGGTCAAGGAAGGCTGGGAGCAATCTCCCAGGAAACCTCCCCAAGATGTATTTAGCTACATATTGGCCTTCAGGAGCCAGACTCGGCATTTCAGAAAAATTGCTGAGGCAACTCTGGAAGCCAGCCAGGAGGAGATGAAACGTTGGCATGACCAGAATGCCACTCTGGTCGAATTTCAACCTGGTCAGAAGGTTTGGGTCCTGGCCCCAGTGGAGCCTTGTGCGCTCCAAGATAAGTGGACTGGTCCATTTGAGGTGGTGGAGCGCAAAAGTCCAGTTACCTACTTGGTGGACTTTAAGTCTCCCAGGAACCCCTTACGGGTCCTGCATGTGAACCGCCTAATGCCCCACTTTGAGAGGTCTGAAGTGGGCATGCTTCTTGCCACAGATGCAGGGATGGAGGAGGAGAGTGAGCCTCTTCCTGACCTCCTGTATGCAGGAGAGAAGGATGGGTCAGTGGAGGGTGTGGTCCTCTCCACCACACTGACCCCTGAGCAGCAGAGAGATTGTCACCAGCTGTTGGGGCAATTTTCTGATTTGTTTTCCCTGGTGCCTGGTGTCACTGATTGGTGCGTCCATGAGGTAGACACCGGGGACAGTCCTCCTGTCAAGCACAAGGCTTACAGAGTGACTGACAGGGTCAGGGCCTACATTAAGGAGGAGGTCTCCAAAATGTTTGCCCTAGGGGTGATTGAGTCCTCTAGCAGCCCTTGGTCCAGCCCCGTGGTCTTGGTAGCAAAAGCTGCAGCGCCTGGTGACACTCCAGAACTTAGGTTCTGTGTGGACTACCGAGGTCTCAATTCGGTCACGAGGACCGACGCGCACCCCATCCCCAGGGCTGATGAGCTCATAGATCGGTTAGGGGCTGCCCGGTACCTCAGCACGTTTGATCTAACGTCTGGGTACTGGCAGATCACCTTAACTGATGGGGCAAAGGAGAGGTCAGCATTCTCCACACCAGATGGGCACTACCAGTTCCGTGTAATGCCCTTTGGGATGACGAATGCCCCTGCCACCTTTCAGAGGTTGGTCAACCAGGTGTTGGCTGGGCTGGAAGATTTCAGTGCCGCCTACCTGGATGACATTGCAGTGTTTAGTTCCTCCTGGGAGGACCACTTGCACCACCTCTGGGAAGTGTTGATGGCGCTGCGCAGAGCAGGCCTCACAATCAAGGCCAGTAAGTGCCAGATTGGGCACGGTTCTGTGGTGTACTTGGGACACCAGGTGGGGAGTGGCCAGGTGGCACCCCTGCAGCCCAAGATTGAAACCATCCTGGCTTGGGAGCTCCCAAGGACCCAGACCCTGGTGAGGGCCTTCTTAGGACTCACGGGTTACTACAGGAGGTTTGTCAAGGGGTATGGCAACATTGTTGCACCCTTGACTTAGCTGACTTCCAAGAAGTGGCCAAAGATTGTGAACTGGACTGACACCTGTCAGAAAGCTTTTGATGCCCTCAAGACTGCCATGTGTACAGCACCCATACTCCAGGCTCCCAATTTTTCTAAGGAATTTATTGTCCAAACAGACACTTCAGAGCATGGGGTGGGGGCTGTTCTGTCACAGATGAATGAGGAGGGATTAGACCAACCTGTAGCCTTCATCAGTAGGAGGTTACTTCCACGAGAACAGAGGTGGAGTGCAATTGAGCGTGAGGCACTTGCTGTGGTCTGGGCACTGAAGAAGCTGAAACCATACCTGTTTGGGACTCACTTCCGGGTTCAGACAGACCACAGGCCCCTTAGATGGTTGATGCAGATGAGGGGTGAGAATCCCAAGTTGTTGAGATGGTCCATTTCCCTACAGGGTATGGACTTCACGCTGGAACATCGCCCTGGTACAGAACACGCCAATGCTGATGGTCTGTCCAGATTTTTCCACCTTAGTGATGAGAACTTCCAAGGGGATGGGTAGTTCTCCCCACATTTCAGCTGGAGGGGACGCGTGTTAGACCTGGCACCATTGGCGTGGGTCTCCCTTCCATTTTTTCGCTGTTGTCTCCTCTGTTTTTGCTGGTGATAGATGCTCTGGGCGCTGTGCCACTGCCATTCAGTGCCACAGCGCGAATGCTCCCAGTGTAAAGATGACATGTGAATTGGTATATCCATGATTGGCTTATTTGGTTTACCTGTTAGTCCCTAGTAGCGTGGCCGGTGTGTGCCCAGGGCTGGTAAACCAAATGCTGCTGGTGGGCCTGCAGCGCTGGTTTGCGCCACCCACAGAAGCAGCTTGTAAAGTGTGTCTCAGACCTGCCACTGCAGTGTCTGTGTGCAGTCTAGAACTGCCATCTTGGCTGTAAAGTGCACCCACTTCCCAGCCCCTGAACCTTCCCTTGGCATCATGTATGCCACCCCTATGGCAGGGTGCATTGTATGTGTAAGGTAGGACATGCTCTGATGTATGTAGCATGCCCTGGTGGTGAATTACACCCAATTTCGTTTTTCACTACTGTAAGGCTACCTGTTCTCCATAGGCCAGAATAGGAGGTTTGGCTATTACATTCTATAGTCCTAACTGACCCACAGAACATGGTAGAAAAACGAATTTAGTATGCCTGAGCTCAGAATATTAAAATACATCTTTTAGTGAAGTTTATTTTTATATTCTGTGTTTGAAAATACCACTTTTAGAAAGTAGGTATTTTCTTGCCTAAGCCTTCCAGTGTGCTCTGCTGTTATGTGTATTGGCTGTCTGGTTTTGGAGGGACAGGGCAGGCTGAGTCAGACCTGGGTTGAATAGAGAGATCTACATTGGAGTATGGGGAGGGGTAGCTCCTGGACCTGAATAGGGCTGTGCCTGGCAAGGTGAATGCTGGCTCCATCTCCCACTGTGCGTCTGATGGCAGACCCCCTCTTTCTGAAAGGAAGGATGCAGCCTGGTAAACAAAGTGCTCCAGGACTGGGCAGAACTGGTTCTGGCTGGGTTCAGTGACTTGTAGCTTCTGAGAACAAAGACTTTTGGGGTATAAATATCTGTGCTGAAACCCCTACAAATGGTATTGTTCCTGGACAACAAGAAGAACCTCTGTCCGTGTAACTGAAGGAATCTGCAGGAGAAGGACTGTCCTTGTGCTTCTGTGCTGTTTCTTGGACTGGCCTGCAGTGGTTACTAATGGACTTGGAAGAAGAGGAAAAGGACTTTGAAGGAACTTTTATTTTTGCTACAGCAATCACCCAAGGGCTAGAAGAGAGCTAGCCTCCTGCAGGAGTCTCAGGCACATCAGACTCCACCACCAGCTTCCTGATTCCTCCCAGCGAGGATTTCTATCTGCAGGTGAGGCTCCTGTGAGTTCCAGGGCCTCTAGTTCTACTGTGGAGAAGAGAGTGCTGAAAATTGTCGCTAACGCCCGTTAGCGAGCCGCTGCAGCTGAAGAGCGTAAGGAAAATCGTCGCGCTACTGCCGCCGAGTGCTCGCTACCGGAGATCATCGCATCCCCTGTCTGCGGGCTGCCAAACGGTCGCTAACCCAAAGATTATCGCATTGCATGTTTGCGGGCCTCAAAACGCTCGCCAACCAAAGATCATCGCATCGAGTTCATCGCTTCACGACATCGCAGCGCGGACACTGAGCGCTTGCCATTTTCATCTCATCGCATCAGGATCGTCGCTCCCTCGCGGAGCGCCATTTTCTTTCATCGCAACAAGATCGCACACGCAACAGGCTCGGCTCATCATCCTCCCTTCGCGTCAAGGATTTTATCGCATCGCCGGCTTAGCGTGCAGAAGTTTGTCGCTTTGACCTGCACACAAATCAGTGCATCATCCTCCCTTGCGGCAAGGATTCAATGCATCGCTGGCTAGCGTGAGGAAAATCATCGCTACAACTCCTTAGCGACATTTTTGTTGCTTTGCTACAGAATCCAGGTATCTTGTGAGTAAAAGGGTCGCAGAGACCACTGCCTTGAACTGAACTCCACTTTGTACACCTTGAACTATTTTTGCAGCATTTTTTAGAGTGACCCTATTTTCCTAGTATTGTGGGTTTTTACTTTTATTGGTCTTGTGTTAAGTCTATATATAAATATACTTATTTTCATAACTACTTGAGTGGTGTCCCTTTCTAGTGTTCTTCACTGTGTTACTGCGTATGGTCATAAATGCTTCACACACTGCCTCTGAGATAAGCCTAGCTGCTCGTGCTACGTTACCACAGGGTTGAGCAGGGGTTATCAAAGGGTGGAGTCTGCTTACTCTGACTTAGGAAGAAGGGTCACTACTTGGACAGTGACCAGCCATTGCCAACTAGAGACCCCCATTTCTAACATGCACCAAATAACATCTGTGGCCCTCTCAGTGCGTCCCCTGATGGCAGCCCTGTGGAGGGGGGAAATGGGCTCCTAAGCACCCCCCGACATTCCCTTTCAGGTGGGTGCAGGTACTCAATGCACCCGCCTGTAAGGGAATTTACATTCCCCCTTCAAAGTGCTGGTGTATTGCTAGCTGCACTGTGAAAAAATGGAGTTACTCCTAAGCGGCCACTGTATCCTTCACAGCAATGCGCTGTTCCCAGGGCTGCATAAGTATGCGCCAGCCCTGGGGTCAGCGAATTTCGTGTATTACTCGACAATCTACCTTTTGTGGCAGGGGGACCTTTCTCAAGATGTTCCTGGTACAAAGAGAGAAATTGCGGCCTTTACATAGTAGTGCTCCAGGTAGTGAAACAGTGCGACAATAGGCAATGTCAAAGTTTAACCAACAGTGCATAGTATTGTAGAATGGGATGTGTCACATTAGTGTATTACATATCTCCCATGCAAAGTGTCATTAGTTAGCACACCAATTTAACAATAGTGAAGCATTAGATCTAATAGTGACACATCCCTAGCCTGTATGTAAATGTCTGTCCTAAAAGTGACTTCTGCATAGTAAATATCATGCATTTTGAGTAAGGTACCATAACCTCAGCATTACGTGATGCATCACTCACAGAAATCCATGCATCACTTCAGATTTCCACGCTATTCTTGGTAGAGGTACTTTGGCATACGAAATGTGTCACATCTGTCAGAAAAATGACGCTTTAAAGATAACACTCACGCAACTCCTGTAAAAATGACTGATTACTCAATAAGCGTAATGCTCCATATTGAAAAACTATGCTTCAACAACAAACGGCATGAATGCAGATATTGTGACATGAACCACCTTGTAATAGACGTTGCGTTAAAAAAAACAACTCGTAGGCAGAAAATATGACACAAACAGTCAAAACGTGTTGCATCCATACAGGAAATAATGCAATGACTCCTGCTGCAAAACAGGAAGTAGGCAGTTATTTTCTCTTTCACTTACTATTCCTAGGAGTGTGCTTGGTGGTGGAGGGAATTGTGTGTAGCCGAGAGTTTGGCAGGCCCCTCCCCCCGAGAACGACGACAAAGGTGGAAAAAGGTCCGGTACCTGATGGCCCGCATATTTGATATTTAGAGGACAGTTCACCAGTTAAAGTGCCGCTGGTAAGACGTCGCCAGTAGGGAGGCTGATCTGCTTGACTATCTCGGACTGGAAGACGGTGGCCCTCTTGGTAAGTCAATACATACCCAAACACCCATAGCTCAACTCACAAATACATATGCATAAAAACAAAGTGTTCCAGTTCACCAGAACGAATACTTTCTCCGCATCGACCATCTTAATACAGGTGGGGAGAGATTTGATGTTACAATAAAATTCCATATTAGCTGCCATGGATCTTCCTGCTATAAAACCTGCCTGGTCTTTATGAATTGTTTCCTGTGCAGCGGATAAAAAATGCTCAGCCCACACCTTCATTAAGATCTTATAGTCTGAATTAAGGAGGCTAATGGGCCTATAAGAATTGACATCTTTTGGGTTCTTATCCTCTTTTACGAAGCAAACAACAATCACCTCCTTAAAAAACAAGGGAACCTGGCCACCGTTTTTGATGTGATTAAATAATTTCGTCATAGGTGGAGTCAATCCTTTTGAAAAGATCTTATAAAATTCTATTGGGAACCCGTCTTCCCCACATGCTTTAGCCCCGACCGTTGATTTGATAGATGCCAAGATCTCAGCAGTTTCTAAATCTGATTTTAACTGATCAATCCTAGAATCAGATGATCTGGGAATATTTATGTTATCAAAGTACTCCTGTATTGTCCCCTCCCCCACCAAGTACTCAGTAGTGTAGAGTTGCTGGAAGTGTTCTAAAAACATCTGTGGAATGTCTTCACTATTAGTTAAATCTTCTCCGGTCTTTGGGTTCGTCACCTTCAAAACTAAAGCTGCTTCTTGTTTGTTTTTTGCAGAGCTGGCCAGCAGTTTGCCGACCATCTGGCTAACCTCATAGACCTTTTGTTGGTAGGATTGGGTACTGCTAATCTCTTCTAAAACAAAAAAGTCTCTCAGGGCCTTTCTAGCCTTATCCAATTGATGTGGGCATGACTGGATCCTCTGGGCATGAGCCCTTTCCACCACCCCCTGCAGGTCAGCTATTTTGAGCCGCCGGGCCCTAGGCTGGGTGGCCCAAAAGGAGATTATTTGTCCACGAGCCGCGACCTTGAAACCCCCCAGAACCGCAAAAAGACCAGCCGTCTCCTAATTAATTCTAAATTATTTGGAGATCCATGCTCTAAAATTCTCCACCCATTCTTGATCTTGGAGAAGGAGGCGATCAATCTGCCACCTGGCTTGCTCCCTTCTCCCTTCACCAAATTCGAGCTCAAGCCCTATATACGCATGATCAGAGAAGGGGGTTGATTCCAATATCTGCCTTTAAGACAGGAAGGGATCTCGATGTTAGGAAGAAATCAATTCTGGAAGCAGTCTGATAGCGGTGCGAATGACAAGTAAAGGTATTTTCATCGGTATTTATATTCCACCAGGGATATATTAATTGGTAATCATGCCTGATAACCTCAAAGATTCTTTTAGTATTTGGTTACAGTTGTTTTTTGTTTTTATTTGAGATTTCCTTCTTTAAGTCCTGTATATAATTAAAATCTCCACCGATAATGATCTGCCCGGGGGCCCCCCTCAGGAGCTCATTGATTTTAACCAGCCCTGAGGCATCATCCGTGACAGGACCATAGTAGTTTAGAAAGTTCAAGATCCTCCACTTCAACTTTGCTACTACCCATAGCCATCTCCCCTGTGAGTCCCTTCGAATTTGTTCAAATTCCCATGGCAAGTTCTTAGAAAAATAAATAGCAACCCCTCTCATAGCTAGGTCTGCTGACACGAAAAAGGCGTCCGAAAGTGTTCTAGGTAAATATAATAATATAATTTTTGCCCTTGGTCAATTTGGTTTCCCCCCTCAGGTTATTTCAATGCTACGAAATATTTATCAGGGGGCACAGGCCCAGGTGGTAATTAATACGAAACGGGCAGGCACTGTAAAAATAAATCGGGGTACAAGACAAGGATGTCCGCTCTCCCCATTGCTTTTTACCTTTTTTATGGAATCTTTAGTTATTAGAAAGCGTTATAATGCTGCAATTAAGGCCCCAATCTCGGGTATAGCCAAATTAAAACTTTTTGCCGATTACATTATTTTATATTTGAAGCTCAACAATTACAATTTGAAAGTGGTGTTGAGGGAATTTAGTAAATTTGAATTAATTGGGGGCTATAAAATAAATTCAAACAAAACTGCATTTCTTGTTTTGAATGCAGATATCAACTTCCTCCCACCCTGTCTCAGGGTGCAAGCCGCTGAGCCAGACCCAATTAGATACTTGGGGATCATTGTGCCCAACCAATATCAACAGCTATATAATCTTTTTTTTTTTTAAGTTTGAGTTTATTAAAGAAAGAAAGAGGGGAAGGGGAAAAGAGGGGGAAAGGAATATAATCATCATGGTAGGCATATACAGAGAATAAGCAATACATATAAGCTCTCAATAAAAATAAATATAACAAGCATGGAGTTTACATGAACATAACCTTCGTACAGAAGCGAAAAATACTGTATAATATCATAAGAACGGGATACCATAACAAAAAGGCATCAAAGAAACAAGAAAATCATGGGGGTTTACGCACCTCAACTGTGTCGGTATTTGGAGAGGCGTGTGTTGGAGCAGAGGAGGAGAGATAGGATACCAGAGGAAGCCAAATCTGATCGCGTTTAACTGCTAGGGAAACGGGAGATACGTAATTAGTATCTAGGCGATGATGGAAGCAAACTGCATTCCACCAAGAAAGGTAGGAGACCTTTGCAGCCTGCTTCCAATTAGAAGTAATGGTATGGAAAGCCACAGCAACCAGAAGGTCAAGTAATAGATAATGAGAAGAAGATTGTGGAAGGTTCGGTGACAGGGAACCTAGAAAAACTTGCAAAGGGGAAAAGGGAATTTGGAGTTGGAATAATTTTTGTATTTGCGTCCAAACTAGGTGCCAGAACTTGGAGATAGGAGGGCATTCAAACAACATATGTTTAAGATCTGCAACGAGACAGGAACAGGACCAACAAATAGGGGGTGTCGCGGGTGAAAAATGGGATAAAGCAAGTGGAGTACATAAAGTTCTGTTATAAATAAAATATAGGGTTTGGGTAGTATTAGCAGCTCTAGAGGTTTTATGAAGTTTAGCCCATATTTTGTCCCAGAAGGGTATTGGCCAATCCTGAGAGAGATCCAATTCCCATGCATTCTCGGTTTTAGATTTTGGTCTATCAGCGGAGTACTGAAAAGAGTTATAAATAGCAGAGGCTGAGGGGGACGTCTCCAATAATAAAGAGGTAGCTTTGCGATCCAAAGGAATATCAGTAGATGAAGCCAAGGAGCGAAGATATAAAATTAGGACTGGGAGAAGAGCATTATATTGCGGTTGGGAAGAAGAGGGCAGTGAAAAAGAGGACTGAAGTTCTTGGAATGAGAGGGGAGTGTCTTGAGAAATTAATTGAGAGATGCAACACAATCCTCTAGAATACCATGTCCTCCAAAATATGGTGCGGCTACGAATTTTGAGAAGAGAATTGTGCCATATCGGTTGTTCTTGAATGGAAAGGAGGGAGGGGTAAGATGATATTATGTAAGGGAGAAGAAGAGTACGGGAATGAGAAATAACAGGCGTACGGAAACGAGCTAAAGGAGACGTGAAGGATAAGAACTCGCGAAAGGTAAAAGGGGACAGAAACGAAGATTCCATATTTAACCAGACGGGCGGATAATGCGGAAGGTCAGAAGAGAACCAATGAGTCGATTGTTTCAAAGAAAAAGCTCGATGGTAATCTTTGAAATCTGGAAAACGCACACCAGACTGGGCCTTATCTTTGCGCAAAGAAGCTAAAGCTATTCGAGAGCGCTTGCCATTCCATAGGAATTTCAGTAATAAGGAGTCGATCCGTCGAAAGAAGGAAACTGGAATATGCACTGGAAGCATGGAAATGGTATAAAGAAGAAGAGGGGATAACATCATTTTTATAGAATTGAGCCGACCCCACCAGGACAGAGAGAGCGGGTTCCAACGTTGAATAGCCGAATCCATTTTCTTGAAGACATAATCAAAGTTAAGTTTAAGCGTATCAGACAAAGAAGGGGCGAACCAGACACCCAGATATTTGATCTTAGATGGTTGCCATGAGAAGCCGTTTTGGGAAAAAAGATGCTTTTGACAAATAGGGTTTAAAGGTAGAATCTCGCACTTATCAGCATTTCATTTAGGCAGAAACCGCAGAGAAGGAAGATACCTGCTGGAGGAAGGAGGGAATAGAGGAAGTAGGATCAGAGCAGTAAAAACGAATATCGTCAGCATAGACCGAGAGTTTAACCTGACGTGTATCAAAATTAAACCCAGAAATAGTGTTGTCCAGGCGAATTTTGGTGAGAAAGGGTTCCAAGGCTAAAACAAAAAGTAGGGGGGAAAGAGGACAGCCCTGACGCACTCCCCTATGTAACGAGAAATAATCCGAGGCCATTCCGTTGACAAAAATGGAGGCCTGAGGATTAGAATAGAGTAAAGAAATAGTAGAGATGAATTTAGAAGAAAAACCGATCCAGTGCAAGGCCTGGAACATAAAGTCCCATGCAATCCTATCGAAAGCTTTTTCCGCGTCTAAAGAAATAGCCGCGAAGGGGAGTGACAGAGAGGAAGCCCTGCTAAGAATATTAAGAAAAACACGGGAGTTGTCGGATGAGAGGCGGCCCTTGACAAAACCTGATTGTTCAGGGCCAATGAGATCAGGTAAAAGGGGGTCGATACGCAATGCCAAAATCTTAGCCAGGATTTTGTAATCCGTATTGACCAAAGAAATTGGTCTGTAATTTTTGCACAATGAGTGATCCTTGTCTTCCTTGGGAATTAAACAAATTAAGGCCTGTTGGAAGGAGCCGCTGGAAGAACCAGTCGTAAGAAAAGATTGGAATAATAGTAACAGTTTAGGGAGAAGTAGAGAGGTGAAATGGTTATAAAATTCAATAGTGAAACCATCAGGGCCTGGAGATTTACCAAGCCGCAACTTTGAGGCAGCATAGGAGATCTTGGAAAGCGAAATGTCCCGTTCTAGAGTGGTGAAATCAACATGGGTGGTCGGGGGGGGGAATTGAATTAAAATATGAAAGAAGATCCGCCGTCTCTGGAATGAGTTCGGGAGAATAAAGATTATCGTAGAATTTAACGAATTCAGAGAGAATATCTGTGTCTTTGAAACAGGAGCTTCCAGTGGAAGTCTTAATGGATTCAATCTTTGTACGCTCCTTCCTTATCTTTAAGTAGTTGGCCAAAAGTTTCCCCATTTTGTTCTTACCCCCATAATACCTGGAATTACATTTTAGCAAAAGATTAGAGGCAGCTTCAGTTGTAAACCTGTTGAAGGAGATTTTTGCATCAATAAGTTTTTTAAGAGAGGACTCAGATTTAGAAACATAATACTCAAGCTCTAAGATCTTAATATTCTCCAAAATACGGTTGGATTTGGTTTCTCGAAGTTTCTTTTGTCGGGCTACAAAATTAATAATAAAACCCCTAGAGGCCGCTTTAAAAGAATCCCAAACAGTAACAAAAGAGGAATCAGGGGTATGATTGAGGAGGAAAAATTCAGTGGCAAAGGCCTTAAATTCGGAACAAAAAGTAGGTTCCAAAAGCAGAGCATTGTTGAAACGCCATCTGCCAGGGTGAGGGGAGAAAGGGAGTAGGTCAAGGTCTACGTGAATTGGAGCATGGTCCGAGATTAAAATGGAACCAATCTCAGAGCGAATAGCGTGTTGGGATAGGGATTTACTAAGGAAGATATGATCAATACGAGATTGTGATTGATGCGGAGGGGAGTAGAAACTGTATTCTTTAAGATCAGGATTACACAATCTCCAAATATCCACCATGGCATTATTTTGGAAGGTGTGAACAAATTGGGAATGCATCCGAGAGGGGATAAATTTAACATTGGAATGGCGGTCAAGGAAGAGATCAACAACTTGGTTACAATCTCCCCCGAGAAGTATGTAGTCACCCGAAAGGGAGGACAGCTTAGTTGAGATAGAGGGCCAAAATAATCTATCAATACCTGTCGGGGCATACACATTGAAAAAAGTGATAGGAATATTATCTATGAGCAGTGTAACAATAACCCATCGACCATCAACATCACATTCATGGGAAGTTAATGAAACATTTAACTTTTTGTGTAATAAAATCACAACACCATTTTTCTTGGAAACTGTGGGGGAGCAGAAAACATGACCCACCCAAGAACGTTTAAGTTTCAGAGCCTCCGCTTCAGAGAGATGGGACTCCTGAAGGAGGGCAACATCAGATTTAAGTCTCGCCAAGTGTGATAAAACCCTTTGCCTTTTAATAGGGTTGTTTAAACCTTTAACGTTCCACGATGTAACACGGAATGGAACAGGCAAGAGAGACAGCTAACAGCAACATGCTTATTATAACAGAAAAATTACTTGAGAAAACTGAGAGAAATGTAACAAATGATGAAGAAGAGAGAACCAAGGGAGAAAAAGCAAGAAGGAAAAAAAGTATAAGGAAAAGAAGGAAAGAACCATTATGAAAAGCAAAAGGTAGGAGATCAAATATAGGAAAAAGGACAGAAATAAAGACCATCAAGAAGACAGTACACGTTCGAAGTGAACGACTGAAAAACATACTTACGGAAAGAAAAACTCAAAAACGAGGATGGGGCGATGGCACCGGGAGACAGCGACGACAACATCCAGAGCAGATAGACAGACTCCAGATACCATGGTTCAGAAAAACGCAGCAAGTAGAGAGTAACATGGCACATCAGGGTAGGAGGGAGGGAGGAAGGAGATGTCTGTAAAAACAAAAGAAATATATGTCTGAAGGGAAGACGTGCCACAGGGAAGCAAGAATAAACAACTACAAGTGAATTACAGAGGGAACACATAAAAGTGAAAACGGCTGTTGGGAGAAGAGACAATAAGGGATTCACAACATCAGCGCTAGTGGAGAGACAACGGAATCATAACACAACGAATTCCAGGAGGGAAGAAGCAGGACCTGTCAACCAGGTCTGGATACATCCATAACATCTGAGCCTTGCCGTTGGAGAAACGCCTGTAGGGCCGCAGGATCTTCATACGTGGTAGTTTTGTCTTTATATGTGACCTTGAAGAGGCAAGGATGTAATAGTCCATATCTAGCATTCAGGGCACGTAGTTGAGGTCGCATGTCCAGAAACTTCTTCCTTCGATCTGCAGTGGCCTTGGAGACATCTTGTGAAAGATAGAGGCGGTGACCTTCCCATACAATTTGCTTCTTGAGCTTGGCAGCTTAAAGGACCTGCAGAAGGTCAGTGTATTGCAGGAATAACATAATGACACCTCTAGGCTTACTGGTAATCTTCGGGCCAAGGCGATGAGCCCTTTGAATATTAACGGAGATTAAAGCCGGGGCGTCTAAGAAGACGGTGGGGTTTGACCCCTCTGTAAGTTCTGGAAGACCATATAGACGTAGGTTGTTCCTACGATTTCTGTTTTCCAAATCCTCCGTCTGACGCTTAAGTAAACGTATCTCCGTCTCCATTGACGAAATATGGGAACAAGAGGATTGCAAAGAGTCTGTGAAGGTTTCTAAGGTTTGAACACGCGACTCCAGAGATGACCATTTTTCCTGCATGGCCTGCATGTTCTTTGTGGTAGCCTCCATAAAGGGTTTGAACGCACAAAGTTCTTCCAAATGAGATCCATGGAAGCGGATGAGGAGTTACTGCCAGGGGATGGTGGATCCTTCTTCAGACATTTAGAGGAAGCTAGAGATGACGTTAGTTTTTCCTTGTTGCGCACTTTTGGAATGGCTCCCCGTTTTGGATCTGCTTTTGGTACTATGACATCCACCATGTCCCGAAGAGAAGAGTCTGAATCCGAGTCCGCAGGGGCTTGAGAAGGAGTAGCCAGTTTCAAATTCCGGAGTTTTCCCATGAGAGTTCTTGTGGAATCAACGTCAACTATCCCGGGGAGCAGCAGACGAAGTTGCTTGAAGATGCACGATAAATCAGCAAGTCATTCCTCTGAATAGTTATAGATCAAGAAGCCTGTAAGCACATATTCATTGAGCTGATTCCGGAAGTGTCACTCCAACGTTGCCCTTCTCATCGAGCGTGAATCACGTCTCCCCAAAATCACAATGATGAAATATCACAAGCCACAAGCATGTATGTCGTCTCCCGCAGGGTTCGGCCGCACACAATAACAGTCCCTCAAATATCTTTGAAAGTCAAGAAGTGCACACCATACGTAAGGAAAAAACCCTTCAGTCTATTCACATCTTCTATTGAAGTTGACAGAAATGTTGTTGTTACCCCTCACTCATTTGTGCAATATTCCATTGAATAAGAATTCAGATCATTTAGGATTGATAAACAGACTGAAGATCGAAATATGTCTGTGAGGGTGAATATTAAAGTATCAGAACTTATTTAGAGGAGTAGATGCAGTTGAGGTTTGTTATATATAGACACAGAATATGAAATAGGAGCAGTCTGTTATAATAACCTCTCACTGGCAATGGAGCACATCCTCCCCGTCAAAAGAATAAAGTGATATGTTCCTCAATGACCATGGCATCCCTCGTGTGTGAAATAATACCATTGCATGCTTGAGGCGGTTGGGCACTACATGGCAGCATTCCCTTATGAACAAGGTTCCTGAAGGCTGTTAAGCTGAAGTAAGGTCCCTGAGAAACGAGCCTCACGAGGAAGTCAGCCTCGGTGTATTAGGCAAAAATTACACTTCTAAAGTGAGCCAGAATCCGAAAAAATAAAGCGTTCCATTGTGGCAGCAGTAAAACCCCTCAATTAGATGAGAAACATGTGTGTGGCAGGCAGAGGGCTTCGCGCGCAAAATTCGCGGTAAAATTTCCTCACAGAGCGCGGTTTGGAATGGCGTCCGCCACTGTGACAGGAGCGCTCAGCACGCGAAACAGAAAAGCGTCTCTTACTAATTGCTGCTGCTGATAACAAACACCATGTCGTGTGAAGCCTCCCTTCCGCCGATTGAAGGACGAATTTGGGTGTCCGTGCAGGCAATTATTGACACGCCAGGTCGGACGTTTTCTCCCGTGAACTGGGAGAGCTAAGGATCGTCCGCCATCTTCTTCGGGCGCTGGCCACGCCCCCAACAGCTATATAATCTAAAGAGATTATTAGAGCAGTGGCTTCACTCCCTTTGACCTTGGTGAGACGGGTATCACTTATTAAGATGTACATACTTCTGTTACTCATTTTTCTATTTATTAATGTACCTATTAAAATAAATATGTTTTAAAGAAATGGAAACCCTGATTAGACAGTTTGTCTGGGGGAAAAAAGTGCCAAGGGTTAAACTTATATCACTACAACTACCGATTGAACAAGGAAGTCTGGCTTTACCCCATTTAAGAACTTATTACGATGCTGCTTTTTTGGATTTACTAGCGGGCTTATTGGGCTCAAATGGCATTAGAGATAACTTCTTTGTGGACAAAATGGTGCAGGAAACCGGCTCTCAGATCTCTATAATCCTAAAAACCTCCAAACGTCCAAAAAAGACAAGATATAAAACACTGAAGGATTATTCTATTATACTTCAGTCCTTTATTATAGTGACGGGTTCCTCTGGGTTACAGTATTTGAAATCAAGGGTACGTAAGAACCACGGCTTCCAAATCCAATTAGGTCACTTGAGAAACTGGGAAGGCTGTAGGCTAGGGGAGCTAAAATATTTTTCAATCCAGAATAGGGTGATCTCCTAGCAGGAGGTGCTGCTGAGGGATGGGAATCAGAGGAACCCTGCCTTTTTGAATATTTACAAATTGTTCATTTCATAAAAAATTGGAATGGTATTTTCCATACACTAAATAAACTTGTGATAGCTCTTTTCGGGGCTAACTTAAGTGGCGTAGGGAACTGGTATCGTTTGCTACAAAATCAGGGCCAACTCCCATTGATAGAGAACCATTTGGAAAGGTTGGCCCGTGAAACACAATGTACTTTTTCCATTAATGAATGGGAAGCTCTATGTCAGCGAGGAAGTAAGCCTCTGAGAGCAGCCAACTTTAAAAGAATGGCCTTACTGTCCCGGTGGCTGGCCTACCTTACGCCGAAAGCACTCAAGACAAGGTAACCGGATGCCGAAAATAGGTGCTTCCGATGCCAGGCGGAAGGAGAAGGGGGCTGGCTCCATATTTCTTTTATATGTCCTAGGTTGGGGTCTGTTTTGGAAGCAATCTTCTCGGCCCTAAACTGGGCATTTGAAAAGAGGGTATTGCCGGAGGTCGAGGTTGCCCTATTTGGAATTTGCAGAGCTAGAACGATTTTAACGGAAGCCGAAGCAACTTTCCTTTCTATTACTTGCTTGGTGGCCCGCTCCTTAATCCTTCAAAATTGGAGGTCTAGGGATGTTCCCACTTACAACAAATGGTTGAACAAAATGAAAAGGACATGGGCTTTCGAGGAAGATCAGGCGAGACGGTGGGAGCTTCCAGGAAGTTCAACAAGAATTTGAAGTTTTTAAGTAATTTGGAAAACCGACAGAGGGATAGTATTACCCGGAATTTAGAATTTAACTGTTGTTCTATCATTCTTATAATGTTTGAAGGAATTAGAAATATGAGCTGTTAAGCACTTTAGCACTTTAATATTGCAATTTAGCATCTTTGCACTAGCACTTGCACTTTTTTGCACTTTTGCATTTTGGTATTATATAACCTTCAATGACTCTGTTTTAGATATTTGTGATAGTCGTGTTTCAAAAAGGATTTCCTTTGCCATTGCTCGTAACTTGGAAAGATGAAGTTCTCATTTTTGTCCCAATTAGTGTTAATGTTTGCTCATATGTTATTTATTGCTCATGTTGCTCTGCTCAATAAAAAAATAAAATACATATGCATTGTGTGGAATAGTGACATTACAGTTAATGAGGCACTATGGGCCTCAAGTGTGAAAAGTGGTTCATTGCTGGGGTAAAACAACAATGCAAAACTTTTCATAGCGCAATTCATGCAACACTTTGGATGCACCATATTCATATTATGGCGCACATTGGCACAGTGAATTAACAGATACGTCATGAATTCTGACTTATCTGTTGGCGCAATGATGAAGTATTGCTGGAGTGTGTGGGTCAACTGATGCCACTCAGGTAATGTATCATTGCACAAGGCTGATTCCCATGTGTAAAGCCCTATGTCATTCCTTACACAGGCTTGAAGCATGCGTAAGGATTGTGACAGAGTGAAGTTGTATGAGTGTTGCAGAGAAAAACTTGTGCAGCGACTTGCTGTATAACTTTCAGAATACAGCACGCATAGAAAGAGGGAAAAACTAAGAAAATTGAATGGATTCCTCCTCGTTACGCCTCCTTACACCACCCCTGGGGAGGCATAGGATTCTGATTCTTTCCCTGATTTACAAAACATTGAAAATCTTAAAATGCAGCTGAATCTATGGGTATTGCGTGGGAACACCTACAAAAACACCCGTGGCACACCCCTTGTAAGCAAAGTGCAGAGTGAAAAGGGGGCTTATTGGACACGAAAAATCACGCAGTGTGACTTTACGTGTCCTTGTAAATATGGACCACCAAATAGCGCCAGCGGTGCGTCCCTAATTAGTGATACACAGGTGGCACAAAGGGCTTGTAAAATGATCCATCTCATTTTTAACTGTGCCAGTCCTAAGAGGCTTTTTCACTGTGTAGCACCCACCCTGGACACATAAGACCTGACACAGGTATATTGTAGCACAGAACTTTGAATATTGACAAATCTGCCTAGATGCATCATGTTATGAACAGGGCGCAGTGTGATTGATCAAGGCACCCCAATGTCACTGAAAAGTGAGGCAAAGTCAGCGCAAGGCCTCCATTGATGAGCACCTATGTGCCTCAAAAACTTTGTGTGTTGTAAAGAGCGCAATATCAGAGAACAATGAACTTGGAAACAGTGTGATGTGTCTCTCACAAGTGATCCCACATAAGTATGTGATCAAACATTGTTGTACGCAACTTCAAAAACAACTCTCCATACAGCCCAGTCATCTGTACAACTGTCACCCATGTTGATAGCTATGCTACCTCTTCTACCTACACTGAACTCAGTGCTACACATGGCTGATATGGTCACTATGTGCTAGCATGACAGCATAGTGACATGCCAATGACCATCACTCTAGTGTTACAACATGGCTTTGAGAACAAAAGCCATAGTATCACAATTTCATGTTTGGGTAATGGCTATGTGGTGTGCTCCATGCATTCACTGAACACATGTCCTGTATTCACAGGTCAATGTACCTCTGTTTATGTCTCATAGGTGTACCCCAGGCATACACACAAGGAGAGGTGGATTCATTCCAGGATCCTCATGCTACCAGTGAGTATCAAGACTTATTTTGTTTGATCCAGTAGGCTACTACTAATATTTTCATTGATAGTAAACAATCACATGTTCCAAAACTGACATCAGCATGTGCATATAAATCGTACCATACATGTGCCTTGGCATGCTATCTTTGTAGGTGTCACATCAAAGTATCCATCTGCGGAAAATGTATCCATTCACAATAAATGCCATCAATCTACACTTACGTGCATGTTCACAATGAGTCAATACCACCATAGCATCACTGTATTAAGCATTGACTCCTTTACATGAATCACAATTTGACGGATAATCCAGCTAATGTGGCTACATGCTACCTTGAAGGTTATGCCGCTATGCACGCACAATTTAGCGTGGAAGGTCTGTGCAATGGTTGGTGCTGTGGAAATTCAAGTTCAACACCCATTGCTGTACTGACACAGCCCCATATTTCCAAGGTGTGGGACAGGGCCCAAAATATACCACGAGTAAACCTGGACTACAACAGGAGGCGATACAAGATGATAACACTCATTTGACATTGAGGTTGCTCTTTGTGCAGCACACATAGCAAGAGGAAAATGCCATCACACAGTGGATATGAACTGGAGGGTGTACCTACCCACACTAACACAAACATGCCTACAATGCAGACACCCTTACACCATTGTGTATGCTTGGCAGCATTATCACATGGCAAATCATTGTGTGCTAGCGCAGAGTCGAAGGAACAAACTTCACCAAAAGTTTGAAAATTGAGCCATTGTTGTAGCCATCTCTTCACTTACTGCAACACAACACCAAGGCAACTAGTGCAGCTGTGCATCTGTAACATTGGATTGTGATGCAACCTATTGTTCCAGGCACCATGGGCCTCAATTCAGATGTTTTGGTGTAGGGCAGTGCCATAAGGAATCTTGCTGCGCTACCCTCAATCAGAACAAGAGGGCAGGAATTAACCTTATCTATGAGATATGGTGCATTCCTGTCCTTTCCCCCTGCACTGGCACACAATGGGCTGTCATGCGCCAACCTAGGCATCTTTGCACCATGGAGCAAGGGTGCCTGTGTTGCAGTGTTGATGGATTTTATACAGGAATGGACACCTTCCTGCACATAATCCAACCATTCTGGCAATATCATCTTTCTATATGTGCTGAAGAATGCAGCACACATACAGAAAGGAGAAAAAGTGGAGGTATGAAAACATTTCTCATCGTTGTGCCTCCCGATTCTGACACATTTCCAGGTTTATGATCTGTTGTAAATCTTGGTATGTGTCAGATTCCATGGGTGTTGCATGGGAGCACCCACAGCAACACCCATGGAATGCCCTTTTAATGCAAAGTGCTGCTTGAAAAGGTCACATATGCTCATTGCCAGGAAAAGCCACAACAAGTGGCTTCACGTGGCCTTGTAAATATGTTTGGCCACATTATGCCACAGTAATGTCATGAAAGTGACAGTACGGAGGCGCAAGTGGCCTCATAAAAGAGGCACCATGTATGAGACCTCATGTCAGAGTAATTTTGTATTACAATGGCTGGGACTTAACAGGATCAGTATTTGATGACAATTCATGTATGGAGCTTTGACCAGGGCTGAAAGCTGTGTGAGTACCTACCCCACACCTAAGTTGCTTTGACAGTGTGCAGAGCAGATTTCCGTGCATCTTCCTGTGTGTGGGGACTGACTATCAAGGCAATGGCTGCTTAGTATGTAGGTCAACCCCAACCATCTAGTTAGATTCTGAGTATTTGCAGTAACAGGATAGTTTACTTTCATTTGTGTGTCCATGTCTTACCATGAGCTGTCATTGCACTGTATGTGAGCATACAGGACAGCTTCAGGAAGAACTGTTATCATCATTACATGTGAGCAAGTTCACATGATCAAAAATATGTTCAGGTACATCCTGGAAATCTCGTATGGTAGGGTGATGTGCCATTGTACCAATTAATCAGTCATGATAGCAAGAAAGACATCTAGTACAACTAGTACCCCACAGATATCTGCAAATGCATGATTTCATTGTGGCTTGTAATCATTTCATTGGTGGGGCTTTGTTGCCCAAATGCAACATGTATATTGCTGATGTCAACCTACATCAGTGTTGCCTGCACATCCTTCTGAGCCCTGCACGTGAGTAACATGTGATTGAGTAGAGCAAGTGAGGTAATGTGGCAGCAGCCTAAGGCCTATTGTGCAGTCCACAAGAATGTGGCAATGAAAACAAGAGGGTATGGATAGGATGATATTGCCCCGACAGGAGAACAAATCATAATTTTTATATGGTGAGGGATCTACACAATGCACAAGGACACTGTGTCCCAGGTCTGGACAGGAGTGACTACACCCTTTACACATAGGTTGGCTCTCCCTCCTGGTACCTTCTGGCATGTTGTGGAGAAGTGTGGCTCACTGGTTAGAGGAGGCATACCCTGAAGCAGAGGTCAGACCCGGGACCAGGGTTCAATTCCCGACGCGGCAGGGTCTGAGCCCAAGTGTCCACGGACTCGATAATTCTCACTTCGGTGCCTACTCGAATCATGGGTTCACACTCTGCAACTCTGGGCAATAGCTTGCTTAATCTCCACTACGGCCCCCCTGCGGCGGGATGCCTGGCTTTCACCTTGGGGATGCCCAGTACGGGTTATCTCACAGGGAAAAGCCAGGACGGGTTCCCAATGCAAGCGCCGAGATGCCCAAGGGTAAGTCGAGCGCTATATAAGAACACACATACATACATACATACATACATGTTGCATATCATTCCCCATGGAGTATGTAGTTGGTACCTAGATGAGCATTGTGTGTTCATGTTTGTGCACATGATTTCACCCACTAAATTTAGGTTTGGAGATTATCATGGCTCAGTGTGACTTTTGACAGTCACAAGGCCAACTCCAGGCTATCCATATGATGACACAGAATGTGATGAAGAAGCTGAATCTGTACATTTGTTGTGTGGTTGTCCCACAGAAATCTAAGTTTTGGCACTAGTTTAGCATTCAGCATCTACAATGCTCCCATCCATTGGACAGCATAGAGTGTAATCTATGACCACAATGTCCAAGACGAGTCCTTCTTCTCCAACAGACAACATGACTGCAGAGGAGGAATGGCTATTCCGAAGTCATAAGAGACGATACCAGCACATTTGCAGTATATCCAAGGGGTTCATGAGGATGGGCCGCAGATAAGAGAAGGAAAAGGCAGCAAAAACCTGGATTTCATCTGCTCCTGGTAAAGTGCCAATGAATCCAAAGGACACCAAGGCCTACAAGGGAATGGGACATCAAGGAGGGCAGGAGCCTCAAGCAGGCCCTTCATCTGCATAAACACCGGTGGCAGGGCAGTCTCAACCACACAGTGCAGGATAATCGGGTGGTCAAGAGGTAACTACTGAAGATGTCCCATTTTTCAAATTGAAATTGGTCGGTCTGGAAATACAGATGGCCAAAATGCTTAAGTAGGTGGACATGTTGCAGTAGTCTGTGGACTGCATCCTGCAGCAGATACAGTTCACAGAATGTTATCACTTATTTTCTTTGTTTGGCTTTATGGTAGTATTAGTGATAGCATAGTTAAGGTTAGATTAGTAAGGTTTAGATTAGTGTAGTTATAATTTTTGCAAATATTTAGGTACTTTTTATTGTAATTGTTCATTGTGATTAGATTTTTAGGTGGGTAGGAGGGTGGGTTCAGTTTTATTGGTTTGTATGAGATATGTCAAAAAAACAAAAACATATATATTTTTGTATAGGCTTCAATGTTTGTTTAGTTCTTGCATAGGTTAAGTATATATAGATGTCCAGTGTACATTGATGTGTTAAGGAAGGGTGGGGGTTAGATGGTTTAGTGGTCTTATGTGAGACTTGTGTAGCTTAGATTTAGTTAAAGTTTGTTAAGGTAGTTTATTGATAAGTTTGAATAGGTTAGTTTTGTAGACATATATTAGGTGTAGGATTAGTAAATTAGGATAAGTAAGTTTTCAACATGCATTTCAAGATCCATTTGTATACTTTTATATTTATTAAAAATAATGTTTTGCAAGATACACTCTTGTTCATTGTTGTACAGCATTGCAGCTGACATGTATGCTTTTGATGGATTTGGTCCATGCGATGTTATTTGGAATGTGTGTGTGTGAGTGGCTAATGCACATTTTTTATGGATCCTCATCACATTTCTGTCAGATTACGTGTGATTTCAATATTTGTGATAGAACACTTTAGCCCATACACTGGTGGAAGATGTGCAACCTGCTCATATCATTGGGCACCTTGCAGTTCTAAGTGTACGTGCATGTTTTGCAAAATGAATTATGAGGATTACTGTTGATGACAGTTGCATTTGTATCAGTAGGTATTGACTCATGCACAGATGGCAACCACATACACACTCCACATTGCCCCATTCTGTGTTGATAACCCTTGGTTTTGCTGCATGATCACCATGATAGTGGCCAACAAATGGTCAATTGATGCTACTGTTCATCACAATATCTGTGAGGAAAACATATTGCACAGCAGGAATGAAAACTGGTGTCAAAAAGAACAACTTAGCATGCATCGTGGGTTCTGATATGACTGCTTACTCTCACTGGGCCCAATTCACAAAAGTAATCTGAGACAGAATCCTAACTTTATGACTTTCGGTATTCACAGAAGACATTTAGGAGTACTAAAGGTAGGATTTTGTCTCAGTCAAACTTAAATTTTGGTCTTAAGTTAAACTTAAGACAAACTTAAATTTAACTGAGACAAAATCCTAGTCGCAAAGTTAGGATTTTGTCTCAGTTAAACTTAAGCTTTGGTGGAGTGTAACATGTGGACAAAGCAAGAGGAGGACAGTATCTATTGTTTTCACACTGGCCCGGTTATGAGCAAAGTTCAAAGTTTTCACAGCACATGTGACACAGAGAAATGTAAGTGGGCAGTCTTACGCTGGAATTGTGTCCCATAAACATCCTCTTCCTCAGCTGTGTCTGTTGGCTGCTCTGTGGGGGTTGTAGTAGGTGACTGAGTTGGATGAGGAATACTGACATCAGGGGCTGAGGATGTGGAAGCCAAGGCTGCAGTAAGATTTTCCAGTGCCTACAGGTAAGGCAGCAGTGCATTCTGGATAGTCTGCTGGTTTTGCAGGACTACTACTACTTCCCAGTGGTAGGCAGCCATTGTTGCACTGTAGGTGTCCTGTTTCTGCTCCTTTGACTTTAGGATGTCACAAATTTCCACCAGCTGCTTCCCCACCTCGCTGGTGCTACTTTGGCAGGGCATTTGTTCATGCCTCTGCCTCATGACACCAGCGATGGTAGTCTGGGATTTAACATGGCCATGACATGGAGTGTAGTTAACTTGTGTATCCTCCAGGTTCTCATCATTGGAATTAAGGCATCTATGGATGGCCTGTAGGCTAACTACCATGTTCTCCATCCCCACATGCACTTCATTCACAAGCTCACGCTGGTGTCCAACAGCACTCTGTTGGAACAAAAGGTGTGTGTCTTCAGAGTCCAGTGGTGGATGTGTGCTGGCAGGTGCGGTGGGTGCACATGCTTCGGAATCATCTTGAGACCCCACTACATTGTGTCCCTCACAGCAACCAGAGTGGGTGCACATGCTTCGGAATCATCTTGAGACCCCACTACATTGTGTCCCTCACAGCAACCAGAGAAGGTGTTTATATGGAGTCAAGGATTTGATGGATGGTATCCTGATCAAGGGTGGACAGGCTCTCATCCATGTCAGGAAATTCCAGTGGATCATTCACCTGGACAGATGGTATAGGTGCATTCTCTGAAAAGAGATAGGGATATGTTACTGCTGTTTGCAGAGTGATTTGTGATAGAGTGGCTCTACTACTTCACAGGGGTATTTTAAAGTTTGAGTGCTGTGGGCCAACACAGCATTCCTTCTTGGGTTGCAAACCTAGGGACACATTTACTAGCCCCTTGCGCCGATGGTGCGTCACTTTTTGTGACGCACCGGTGGTGCAGTGTGCTGCCCCATATTTACAAGGCCACGGAGAGCCACCAGGTGTGACTTTTTGTGTCCTTGTAAATATGGTCCCATTTCACGCAGCACTTTGAATGAAAGTTGCGTTTCATGGGTATTGCTGTGGTTGTTACCACGCAACTCACATGGATTCATCCGCATTCACATATTTACAACATTTCTGGAAGATGGGAATGCATCTGAATCCTACACCTCCCCAAGGGAGGCGTAAGAAGGCGCAAAGAGGAAAGATACTTTTATATTTCCTTGATTTTTCAGGAATCATTTTTGAGATTTTGCCATAGGGCAGCGCCACAGGCTTTCCTGCTGCTGTGCTACAGCTATAGAAAAGGGCAGGAATGCATTGTATCTATGAGATAAGGTACATTTCTGTCCTTTCCCCCTGCGCTGCAGCACAATGGGCTGCCGTGCGCCAACGCAGGCACCTTTGCACCATGGTGCAAGGGTGCCTCCGTTGGCGAATGACATCCAATTGCGCGCCAATGCAGGGGAGAGCTCATGGATACTTCATATTGTGGTGAAGATGACACATCCCTTTGCTTTGGAAGTGACACAGCGTGGCACAGCCAAATGCCTTGTGCTGCTGCGCTGCAGCTCTTTCTTTTAAATTTGGTCCGTTGTATTCAAATAGTTGTAGATCTGGTTAATCGTGTTGTAAATTCAACGACAGGAGGCAGTTGGCCAAGTGGGACATGGACTGGTGTAAAACGTTTGACATGGCAGGTTGCTAAATGACGGAGCTTAATAGGCCTGTGCAATGTGTGATTAGCCTGTGTCATTTACTTTATGTGGGGAGGTATGGAACAAGACCCAGAACCAAAAACATTCAGCTGCACACAGCCTACTGAGGCACAGGTATATAGGTGGCTGAAATCAACATCATGACCTATGACGCACATATTGTCACTTGTTGTGACTTACCCAATGACTCCTGTTGGTTCTCATGTGCTGCACTGTCTTGTCCAAGGATTCCAGTCACCAACTCCTCTGGAATGATAGCTGTCACATGCTCCTACTGGGCATCTAACACCTTCTGGTCAGCTGGGCTTCCTCCTCCAGTCTGCAACGCTGCCTTTGGGTTTGACCCTAATTCGGCCTTTGTTCTGCGCTTATAATTGTGCAGCGCTTCTTGCAGTCGGTAACTGTCCTCTTTGTTTGGCCAACACAGTTTATTTTCTGCACGATGGACTGCTATATCGCCTCTTTTTTCCCTAGTGGCAACTTGGAGCTTAAAAACAGCTGATGTTGATGATTGGTGACCTCAGTGACCAGTATCTGTTTCCTCCTCACTGAAGTTTGACTTCCTCTTCCTTTTTCCCTGGCTGTCTGCGTGTCCATTGGGACAGGTTTTGGGGTTGTTTGGTTGGTTCTGCTGAGTACTGCAGTGTCCTCCCTGATCCATTGCAGACTCCAGTATGGTTCTCCCAAAAGGTTTTTGGGTTTAAATGTGTCCTTTTTTCCAATGTTTCTTCCGCTTGACGCACTTGAGACTGTCGCGGGGTGTTCGTACTTGCATTATGTGACGCAAATGTGCCTTTCGTCACTTTCTGACAGTTGCGTCAGGTTGACTTGCGGGTATTTTGCAGCACCCACATCATTTTTTATAATGCAGGCAACCACCCTATGCCACGGTCCGCCAAATTGTAAATGTGGTGCAACCATAGCGATTTGCATTGTCGCACAATGGCGCATTACATTTTGACGCATCGCTGCGTTGTGGAAGTGATACATCAAAACTTGTAAATAAGACCCAGTATTTGGAAGAGGTGTGAAAAGGGTGTCCCTTCCATATACCGATTTCCTAACTTACGTATTAGTGCTTTGCGAATGAAATGTGGTGGCTAAATATGGATATTTTACACCAAATTCAAACTGGCATTAACCATTCGCAGATATGAAGGGTCCCCAAGTGGTCCATGGGGCAACTGCCTGCTCCTAAAAAATGTTTGTAAAATTATTCATTTTGTTTTTTAAATACAGTTACAGACATGGTGGTCTGGTGACCCCAGCAATCCCCCATGCCTGTGACTCTAACCAATCGTAGTGGGTCTCAATTAGCGACCTGTCTCATCGTATTAATGATGTAGGCTGAACTGCAATTCACTACGAATCAGTATTTTGTGAACCAACCTATTAGCACATAGGTTGGTTCATAAAATAAAAAATGCATTGGTGGAAGGCCATGTCCAAACTGCACCCACTTTTCCTGAATCCATTTTAGTAGATTGCTAATAAGAAATCAAAAATTGCAAATCGCTATTCGATGCAATTTACTATTAGGAATCTATGTACATGAGGCCTGTAAAGTCATTTCAAATGACAATCTCAGCTCCATGGCGCAGTGATAATCTCTGAGAACTTAAACATGAGCAAAGGCATAGCAAGGAAAATGTGAAAGAACTATAAAGCAGAATATAGAGTCAGTTATGGAAAAAACATTTAATAAATGCTCAAGGAAATAAAAACAATATTCTATGCAATAGATTTTCCACAGCAAGTGGCAGAGTTAGGGAGGCTTTTAGCATTGTGAAGGAACTATCTGCTCCTAGCTGCTGTAGACCTCCAATGTCACCAAGTTATGATTTTGTTTTTGTTTCACAATTCTTTATTTGAAGATTAAAACCAAACAGTTTATAGGGGAAGGAGGGAAAGAGAACATAATATATCATATGTGAAACAGTAATACTGTATATGAAATAACACAGTGCAAGATTGAACAGAGCGTCAGGTACATAGCATGTGGTGTTCCCACGAGGCAGGGGCCGAGGAAGAGCAATATCAAGAAGGACATATGGGTCCACATCTGTACGCAGAAAGGCCAGTGGGGTGAGGGGGGCAGAAAAATGTAACATGACAAAAAGAAACAAATAGAGGAAAAGCACACAGGGAATCCATACTCACATCCATGTGCCCGGGGGGTGAGGGGAGAGAGGGGAAAAGGGAGAGAATAGGGAAGGAAGGGGAAAGACAGGAAAAAGATGAGAGCCAAAGAAAAAGAGACATGTGGAAAAGGCAGGAGTGGGAGAGGAAAGTGGGGGAAGTAACCACGCACCCTCAAGGACCATAACCAGATGGGATCTCAAGGGCAGTGTCAGTGTGATGTAATATGTGGTCACCCTGTTGGGGACAGGGGCCCTCTTAATTAGGGGCTAGTGGACTTCATCCCGAAGGAAAGACACCTAGGTGAGGAGGAAGGGCTCTGTCTTATTCTGTCGATTATAGATGACCCGCTCATAGGAGGCTGTCTGGTACATTGTCGAGAGCCATTCATCATGGGGGGCTGGATGCCAGTAGGGAGGAATGTAGATCTTAGCTGTGGTGAGAGCCATATGCAGTAGATGGCCCTGAAGGTGGGAAAGGTCTGAGGAGGCCGCTAGATTATGTAGAAGGATCAGGGGACAAGGCAGGAGCGACGTGGTTGGTAGGGTTTTGCTCAGCATGGTGCTGACTGCCACCCAAAAGGGTTATACCGAGGGGCAATCAGTCGTGGTAGCAGCGCCAGCAATGTGCATGATGTAATAGGCCACTGCTCACAGTTTTGCAGGAGTCCAGTGCCAGTCATGCAGTGACTCAAAGAGGCAGAACTTCAATCGTACCTCCCGGGCCCCATGTTCTAATGCCCCCAGAAGGTCTGCCAAATGCTTCAGTTCATATTCTGAAGTCTGGTTTGCCATGTGATACGGAAGCTATTTAGAAGGGGCAGGGAGAAAAGATGATGGCTCAAGAAGCTATAGAGGTCAGACATCACCCCGTGCAAGCGACCCAGCATTCTAAGGTAATAGACTATAGTAGAGGGCTGGAGGACTCAGGGCCATGAACCCAGGCAACACTTGAGGAAATGTCAGATCTGCAAATATCGCCAGCACTGATGGAATGTGAGACTGAATTTTTCACAGAGCACTATGAAGGATTTAAGGGCTTGATGGAGGCTGTAGATGCCCCCAGAGCACGACGCCTCCCAGTTCAACATCTCACCACCTATATGGATGCCAGAGTTGCCCCACAATGGTGCATGCTGTTCAAGAAGAGGCTCTATACCAAAGAGGTGATGGGCCCAGCACCACAATTTGCCCATGGCTTGCAGCATTGGGTTGGTGGTGCCCGGCATATGTGAACCACTCTTGTACAGTGGGGAGCCCTCCACAAGCACCCACTGCGGCGGATCAGGAGTCCTGGGAAGAATGCAAGAAGCTGTGCCAAGAGCAGGGCCAGGGCGTAGTGCTCAACTGAAGGGAGGCCCAGGCCCCCACAAGTTCGGTTATCTACTTGCTAACTGGGACAGGAGGTCTCCCAGAATAAAGACAGTTTGCTCCAGTTCACGGAATGCAGCAACGAAAGAGGGATCAGTAGGGGCAGCATGCCAAGGACGTAGGTGTATCGTGGCAGTGTCACTATCTGAACTGCAACACTTGGGACAACTTTCTGCCCCTGAACCACTGGCACAGCGAATTGCTCTTGTAGAGCATTTTCTTGTTATCTTCATGGCTAGGTCACTTTGTTTTCCATTGCGTAATCACTCCATTATTTCATCACTCTATTACTCAGAAACTTTCCAGTCCGCATGCAAGGTATTGTGGCACTTTCCCAAATTTCTAATGCTCCTGCTGGGCCATCCGCACCTCTCACCAAGAACACGACATAAGCCAGATTCATCGATAGCGGTTTATTCAAACCCAATGCATTTCGGGCCACAAAGGGGCCCTTCGTCAGGGGAAACTGTAAATGACAATTGATCAAAATTAAAATTCCATACCACCAATGTATATTCAAACATCTAATTTTTGCAAATTATGTTCACAGACTCAACTGTTCATAACTGTTAAATGTATTATTAACATTTCTACAAACACCCCTTCGGCGTCTATAACCAAAACTTGGTCTCATCACTTTATCTTTGGCATTATAAAATTAAAATTTAGCACAGTGAAACAATGCTATGTTCCCCCCCCCCGCTTATGCCTCTAATCTTATTCTTCCCCAACAGTTCTCTCACAGCTAAACCTTCCCTTTACTTCTCCCCATCAAGACCTCCCTCTTCATGCTTTCCTTTGTTCTCTCCACCCCATTTCCTCTCGTATCTACATCACATACCTGCTAACAAACTAACGGCTTCCGTTCACCATCACAAAAAATCTCCTTTCCCTTTGCACCCGCCTGTTTTGAATGCTGTTCACTCCTTCTCCCCCCATCAAAACATCCCTCTTCATGCTTTCCTCTGTTCTCTCCACCCCGTTTTCTCTCGTATCTACTTCACGTACCTGCTAACAAACAGAAAGCCTCCGTTCACCATCACGAAAAAATCTCCTTTCCCTTTGCACCCGCCTATTTTTAAATGCTGTTCGCCCCTCCCATATGGCAACACGCCCCCTAATTTCCACACGATGATCACCTGTGCCGATTTCTAAGCTCCCAAGTCTACTCAAAACTACTACTCCCATGATTCATTGATGTAAAAGAAATGTCGAAAGCTAAATACATGTAACGTTTTTCTGGCATTTCAAAGCAGCTGTAATCATTGTTAAAACCGATGTAAGTTATATACAAAATATATTCTGATCAAAGTTCTTGATTAAACAAGTTAATATGATGATTTCCCATTCTTCTGACTCCAAAAATAAACGTGCTTCGTGAATAGCGATGTGCCGCCTTGCACGAGGATGAAAACATGATTGCCAAACTGTTTCTTTTTGCACAATTTTCTCTGATGGGTGCTAACCCAGTAGGGCATGACTTGTGTAAACATTATATATTTATGCGGGTCGCTACACCTAAAAGGTGTAGCGACCCGCATAAATATATAGTGTCACTATCTGAACCACCTGAACCCTGACCTATAATAAGAGTTTGAGGTGGGCCCACTTCTCGAAGTTCAACTCCATATGAGCCAGCAGGGGATTGAGGTTATCTGCCAACATGTAGTCCAATGCTCGCTTTATGTAAACCCTCCGGTACTTAAGGCGCGAGGACTAAGCCAATACTGCCACATTGGTGGTCACCCGTGACATAGGTAGTGCCTTGCTTTTGTCCCAGCTAACTTCATATCCCAAGAGCATCACAAAGCCAGAGAGGATGTCCAGGAGGGCTGGAAGGGAATGAGGGAGGTCCGAGATAGTAAGCAATATATGATCAGCGTAAAGATAAATGGTGGACGTCCCCCCAGGGATGGTAATACCGGTGAGGTGCAGAAATTGTCAAAGACAGGCCACCAGGGGTTTCAGGGTAAGAAGGAACAGCAAGGGTGATAGCAGATAGCCCTGCCAGGTCCCCAATGGACTGGGAACAGGTCTGAGTGAAAGTCTCCATAGTTAACTTGGGCAGTAGGCCAATTGTAGAGCCATTTAAATTTGACTTTAAAGTCCTCCCCCAAACCAAACTGTCTGACGGCCGCAAAGAGGTATCCCCACTCAACTCTATTGAATACCTTCTCAGCATTCAGTGAGAGGGTATGGGCATCATCCTGTAGGTCCTTGGCCGACCAAGGGCCATGAGCAGGTGTGAAGAGGTGATTTCTGGAGGAGTGGCCTGGGACGAACGCCACCTGTGTATGGCGGATCAAGGACAGGATCACCACTCGCAGGCAAGCTGCCAGCACCCAGCAAGTATCTTGATGTCCCCGTTAAGCAGGGAGATAGGCCTCTAGTTTCATCAGTGGAGAGGATCTTTCCCCAGTTTAGGAAAGACTGCTCTTACCACTCTATTGGAGATACGGCTGAGATAGCCTGTTTGATCGGCCTCATGATAGGCCTCATAGAGGGAGCCCACCATGTCCTCGCCAGTCTACTTATAAAACTCTACAGGAAAGCTGTCTTCCCTAGGGGCCTTGTTATAGGGGAGTCTAGAAATTACCAGTTCAATCTCTGTTTTACTAATTTCCCGCTTTGTGAGTCCCTGACGAACTCATTGAGGCTGGGGAGGTGCACACTATCAAAAAAGGCCTCTAGACAGGCAGGGTCAACCTCCGAGGTGTACAGGGCCAGGTAGAATTTAGCAAACTCATTGGCCATGTCTTGCGGGTGCGTGAGGATAGTTCCAACCGTGAATTTAATGGCCGGGATGGCAAGCACCACTTCCTGTTGGAGGAGCTAAGCTGGAAACAGCCGACTTACCTTCCCGCCTTGCTTATAGTGTTGACCTTTAAGTCACTGAAGCGCATACTCGACTTTAGTGGTGAATAGGGTGTTGAGGTCCATGGGGGCTTTCTCTAATTGGCAGCAAGGAGAGGACAAGAGATTGTCAGTGTAGAGGCGTGAGGCACGGAATCTCATGCTCCATGGCCCTCTGCTGGGTCGCCCTCTTGGCGTTGGGAAGGGCTGCATCTCTCATGAGCTGTGCACGGTTAGTTGCTTTAGCGGCCAGCCATAAGACCCAGTGGGAAATGACAGACCCTCTATTATGTTCTAGATAAGTGGAAACATGGGATCTGAGCTGAGATTTAACCTGGGGAGTGCGGTGGTGTGAGATGTTTTAACACCAGATCTTATGGCCAGGAAAGGAAAGTCCCAGGTCCATGTAGAGCAGAATCAGGAAATGATCGGAAAGTGTACCCTCCAGGATCCGGGAGTCCCGGGAGGGGGCAGCAACTGACTGTGAGACCAAGAAGTAGCCATGGACCGGCGACAAAAAATACTTCCGGTCCTCTGGATGCATGAATCACCAGAAATCCACAAAACCATGGCCAAAAGTAACATCCCCAAGGAGGGCCCAATCCGATTTAATACCTAAATCCAGTGGGCCTGTGCAGTCATGTACCGCATTCAGTGCCAGGTTCCAATCCCCTCCTATGAAATAGTGGGAGGCCCCGATTTCTGTGAGGAGACGGTTGAGTTGGGGAAAAAATTGGCACTTGGATCCCGTAGGCACCTACACTGTGCGTACACAATGTGTCAACCCTCCAAGCCGAAGTTTAGCAAAGGCATAGTGGCCATCTGTATCCATCCATGTCTTAAAGATAGTGAAAGGCAGGAATCTGCATAAAAGAACCGCAAAGCTACACTTCCAAGGTTGCCCAAGGCTGTCTGCCGGCACCTTTGGGCAATTGCTGTGGACTACCTGCCCCACCCAATCATGATGCAACTTTTCAGACTCCGTATGAGAGAGGTGGATTTCCTGGCAGAGAGCCACATCAACTCGTTTAGGCTGCAGATAGGACAACATCTTCTTACGTCCTACCAGCGCAGTGTGCATTCTGAATATTTTCCGCAGCCCGACAGCGTGGTCCAGAGTCTGCTGTCCTTGGCGTTCCCTCCCTCCCGCTGCCGCGCCTCACATCGCGTGGCCGCTGTGTGGAGCAGGAGGGGGATTGAACTACAGCTCCCAGCCTCCCCGGCCCCAACATCCCGGAAGTAGCGTCAGGAGGCGCTTTAAAAACCGAACTCACTCCCCGCGTCGCGGTCTCGCGCGCGGTCTCAGCCGGGCTAAGCCCGGGCAAAGGGCGGGCCCTCTTAGGCCCTCAGAGGCCTGAGGAGACTGGACTGGGCCTGAGACGCTGCCCGTTTCGTTGTGCATGCATCGGACATCGTAAGCACATCAGCGTTACTATTTATTATTACATGGACAGCTATTTTTCAATGTGATGTGTCGATGTGGGCAGGCTTGATAGATATAATAGATATTGGTGTTCCCCATTCATCGATATAAAAGGAACTCTATTGCCTAACATAAGTATTATTATAGCAATTAGTTAGATATACCTAAAAGTCTGTTATTATCCATTCGCGTTTAGTTATCCCGATCATATTGACAAGATGTCACGTGGAAATAGAAGCAGTAAAACTGTGTCAGGTAGTTCCAAACTCACTGGAACTTTAGATGATTTCATAGTTCGCACAAACACATTAATAGATCAGGGCATTGTCCTTATGGAAAGGAGGGTTTCCCAAGATCTTGCCTTAGCTAAAAGGTCCTCCATGGGGCACATTGCCACAGTTCGAACTCCAATACGAACCCCCGAGAACACCCCAACCAATCCTAATATACTACATGTTAATGCAGAAGTTCACGGTACTACCAGTGCAAATTCTGATATTGAAGACTGTAGTATTACTGATTCACAGGGGTTGGCAATCATAGAAAACACCTCGGTAGCTCCCCAGCCAGATGGCCAGATAGCTGACAATAATATCCCAAGAAAAGGGATAAAGGAGGGAGCAATCCCTAAAAAAAGTACAACTAAGCGATCCCACAAAAAATATCCCGCTACTAGAACTACCAAGGTTACAAAGAGCAAAAGAAATAATAGATCCAATGCAAGCGTGACAAGGGAAACACAGGGCCAAGAAACAGGGAAAGGAGGGGTTGTCCTTAAGACACTACCTATGAATATTGTAGACAACAGTTTTTTAGATAAATCCCTAGCTGATATTCTTTCTGTTGAATTATCAGCTGATAGTACAGGCATAAATATAGGGAATGAAGATTCCCTTATATTGACCTTGTCAAAAATATTTAAGGAACTGCTTATTCCTATAGAAGAAAAATTAGATGGGATAGAAAAACAACTCATTGAACTGAGGAAAGAGAAAAAAGATGACCATATCAGTAAGAAAAACAAGATAACTCAGATACCAGCTCCTATTAGCAATGTACAGATATCAAAAAAACTTGTCAATGATGTAGCAAAAGAAAGGAATCCAGTCCCCAAGGGCCCTAATATCAATCCTATTGTTACTGATGTGGGTGGAAAAAATGCAAAGTCCATTATGTCACGTGGAACAACAGTTGGAAAAACGGCTCCTTGCAGCACGCCTAGACACACTGATGACAACACGCATATAGAAAAGCGCAGGAATGTTAATCTACCTCCTGAAGCATGCGATTATGTAGTCATTTTAACTGGGGTTCCGGAACTAGACCCGTTAGTCCTAGAACCATACGAGGCGCTTAAAAACAAAGTCTCACACTGGTTGAATATTAATCATCCATTACCACCAACAGTAAGAAGCAATATCCTAATGGTAGAGAGGGTCCCTTGGGTAGGAAACATTAGGAAAAAAATACAAGGGGACTGTGTGATTGTATCATTTGAAGACCCTCGATCAGTAGGACACATTTGCTTGGGAATCCCAAAGAACAATGGTTCATTGATCGTAGCAAGACCCCTGGCTTATTTTTATCCGCCAATGAAATACGAAGATAACGCATGGAGTTGGTTAAGGGATACAAAACAAAATAGAGGTGGAAATGGGTGTGAGTTATTTGGAAATCTAAATCCCAAGAGGAGAGAAAGGGAGGGGGAGGATGGCTGGACCATAATACAACGTTGGGCCGGGAGGCCCCAACACGTCAATTCGCAGTATCATGGAGAATGGACGGGTCCACAGTTCGCACAACCCTTAATCCCCTGTTTTAACAGGTTTAGCGGATTGGAGACTGTTGATTGACTCCCAGTATATGGGGAAGGATATAAATCTCAACCCTGTCAATTAGTCCCTCCCGCTACATTACCCGCGTCTCCAACAAGCTCCTTTAGGACATCTGATTCCCCAAATCGCTTACCTCAATTATTATCAACTGGTACACAGGGGGGAAATACCACACCCAAAAAAAAACTCATGGTAATTCTAGAACCAACACCCAAAGTGGAACAAATAAAACATCATGAGGCAAATGATTATAATAGTAATAACTCAGGAAAACCGATGATACCAAGTAATTCCTCATCGGTTATTAGCTGTAGCTTAAACCAAGGTCCTTCTATGGCCAAGATTGTGTCATGGAATGTTGCAGGAGTGGGTTCAAAAACAAGTGACCCTGAGTGGAACCTTTATATGAACTCCTTTGAAATTTGTGTCCTACAAGAAACTTGGGCTACGACATCCATGTACAGGGTTGGATATAGAACTTACCAGTTGGAAGCAGTCCCATCAGTAAGAGGCCGTCCATCAGGAGGGCTAATAATATGGGTTAGTGTGTCCATTAATATTGCCATACAGCAATTAAGAATTGATTCTCTAGACATACTTGGTTTGAAAATGGTTACCAATGATAACCGGACGATATATCTCTTTAATGTATATAATAGACCATGTCCATCACACAAGGAGTCACCATGTATCGGCAAATTAGAATCAGTATTGGATACATTGGACACAGAAGCAAGCATGATCATATGCGGGGATATGAACTGTAACTTTGAACCCATTGTTGGAATGAATAATTTATATGAGGATGAAGACAATGCTAATGGTATACCATCCTTAACTAGTAATGGGTCAGTTATAGGAACTACTCTAGCTTTCCAAATTACAAGGGTACTGGTAAGCTATGGACTGAGGGCATGTAATGGGCGTCTCCCCTCTGACAGCCCCAAGGTACCGACTTTTACGAGACGTCATTGCCAAAGTATAATTGATTATGTTATCGTTTCCATGGACTTATGGCCACATATAAAAGACTTGATGGTCAAAGATAGATTTGATAGTGATCATCATTCCTTGGAAGTTAGTTTTATAAAGAGCTTAATAATGAAACCAGAAGCCGAAGAGGTAGGACATCAACCAGTCCCAGATAACGTTATATTAAACAACAATCGTAGGTCCGTTAAATGGGCTTATATCCTGGGACAAGAAGACTTAGTGGCAAACATTTATAACTGTCTCACTAAAGTTTTTGATACCTACAATCCCTCCGATAGTGAATCTGGTCAATTTCTTAAATTACATAAGGAGTTCTTTAAAGAACTATTAGAATTTATGACCAGAAGACCAAAAAAAGGATCGGGTGCTGCGAAATTGCAGCCCTTAGGTAAACCTTGGTTCAACAAGGAATGCCGAACAGCAAAATCAGCCTTGATAGAGTCGGTAAAAACTAAAAATTCCTTGGCAATTAAAGAAAATAGGAAACTATATAATAAGGTGCTGGCCAATGCAAAGTGCACATGGGACGAGGAACTGTGGTCATGTATGCTGATGGCAGCTAAAATGAAGGACCAAAAGCTATTTTGGGAAACAGTGGCTAAGGGTAATCAAAGGGAGAAGGGCTCAAGAGAGGTTTTCCTTGACGAAGCAACCTGGATAGACCACTTTACGAATCTGTACGCCGACCAAGGGGCTGTTAGTGTAGTACAGGAAGATCATCCTCTGTTATTTGCTGAGGCTGAATCGTTACATATAGTTTTTGATCTAGAGGAAACAGAATTAGCTATTAATTCTGTCAAATCTGGGAAAGCCCCAGGGCTGGACAAAGTACCAGGTGACCTGTTCAAGCATGAACTTGACGTCTGGGTTCCTTATCTTAATCATTTGTGCAATACTGTTGCTGCTGGGGAGGCAATTCCGGACACATGGAACGGGGCGGAAATTATTACCATTTTTAAAAAGGGCGATAGAAGCAATCCTGCTAACTATCGCCCCATAAGTCTTTTAGATATTACTCAAAAAATTTATGCTAGGCATATTTTAAACCGTATAAATTCCTGGTTGGAAGAAGAGCAAATTTTAACAAAATATCAAGCAGGTTTCAGAGTAAAAACGGGAACCACTGACCAAGTCCTAAGGCTCTGTTGCTTGTATTGGAAATATGTTACTCTTCGTAAAGGTCATTTATATGTGGCATTCGTAGATTTACGGGCCGCATTTGACCTTATACCGAGAGAACTCTTGTGGGAATCACTGAAATCTCAGGGGCTCCCGCTAGGCCTACTAAAATTGGTTATTGGATTACACAAGGACAATTATGCAAAGGTCAGGTGGGGTCCTACTGGGGAACTTACAAAAGCTATCCCTATAAAAAGAGGAGTACGCCAGGGGTGTGTACTGGCGCCAACCCTATTCTCCCTGTTTGTCAACGATATACCATCATACATGGAGTGTAGTGATAACGACGCACCAAGATTAGGGGGCGAACGGGTCTCTTCACTTTTGTTCGCAGATGACACCATCCTCATTTCCCAAACACCACGGGGCCTTCAAAATTTATTAAATAGATTTCAGTCGTATTGTTCCTTGAAGGGCCTAGAAATCAATACTAAAAAAACGAAATACATGGCACTGAGTCCTCATAGGAATTTTAAGAAAAATCTAATGTTAAATGGACAGAAGCTTGATTATGTGCAGAATTTTATATATTTGGGTGTCTCTATAGACTCGTCTTTAGCATGGAGGCCGCAGTTAGAAAAGAACAAGATTATTTTTAAACAAAACTGTCTACCAATTCTCAAAAGACACAAAGAATGCTCGAATAAGGCTGTGACCCCTGCCCTAGAGATATTTAGGTATAAAGTACAATCAGCGGTACTATATGGGGCGGAATTATGGGGTCCTGCATGTAGAAATACATTTGAATGCCTTGAGAACAAGTTTCTTAGGGGATTGATAAAAATATCTACAAATACCCCACTAACACCACTTTTATTGGATCTAAACCTGAAACGAACAGATCAACATGCAATATTAAGACCATTATTGCTGTGGGTTAGATTGTGGACGACCCCAGAACTAGTAAATTACAAGGAAGGCCTGAAAGAAGTTATGGATCTTGATAGTTGTAATAAAGTTTATTGGTTCAAGCATGTAAAAAAATGGTTAGGCATGATTGGACTAGCCCATTTTTGGAATGACCCTGAGGCTATGAACCCGTGCTCTAAGAAAATTGTCAAACTATCCTATTGGTCACATGTGAGTCATGAGTCAGTATACACAAGAATCCATGGACCGCTAACAGAAAGCTTTCTATTGTTTAAGGATGTAGCATCTTTTGAACCCTTTCTAGACGAGATCCACCCGCCCTTATCAAAAACTCTGTATCTCAAATTTAGATATGGTATTCTTAGAACGAAGGCCCTTGAAAAAAGCTGGGCGAAATCAGGAAGTGATCTTTGTATTTCTTGCACTCATGGCACAAAGGAAGATGATCTTCATATACTTCTATTTTGCTCAAGCTATGTAATTCCAAGGAAAAAGTGGATAGTACCACTCTGCCATAGAATAGGTTCTAGATCCTATAAGGAGGCTGGCAGAATTTTAAAAACCGACACCAGCCAGGTGATAGTTTTTGGAGTTAGTAGATTTCTTCTCGCTGCTAATTTTATCAGAATAAAGTTGGGTCTACATTTTTAAGGAAAAAAAAAAAAAGAAAAAAAGGGAAATAAAAAAGGGCGAGGAAAAATGAGACAACATACCACTAGATAGTTTTAAAATAAGATTATGATATTAGAGCATTTAATTGTTGTTTTATTATCCAACCTGGAGGATGTTGTTGATGCTTCTTTTTATGAATTAAAAAAAAAAATGTACTAGCGGTTAGTGATTTAATACTATTTTAAGAGCTTTTTAAAACTATATTTATTATTAATTGTATTTTTAACTTTTAAAATTTCCACCCAGGCGAAATGTGATTGATAATGAATTATGGAATTATGAAATTGACTCTCGGTAGCAACGGATATTATGAATAGGTTGGTTTACTTGATCTCTTTTCCCCTTTTGTCTTGAGTTGGCAATTGTCAAAATGTAAGAAATGTTTTTTTTTATGTTTGTTCTTTTATGATGCAAATGCGTCGAAATAAAGATTTAAATGAAATGAATGAATGAAATCTTCTTACGTTTTATAAAATGTGGCAGTCCATTAACATTCCAGGAGATGACTTGCAGGAATGAGGTGGACAGTTGAGCAATGTTGGCCATTGTGGAAAAGGGGCATCTGAGTGGGTGTGGAGGGGCACAGAGAAGGGATGGAAGAATGTGGGGTTATAAATAGAAGAGAAAAGAGAAAAGCAAGAAGAAAAGAAACTGAGAAAAAGGGGGAAGAAAAGAGAAAAAGGAAAAGGAGGAACCCCTTGGGCGTGGTAGAGGGGAAGGTAACCCAAAGCAGGGGCAAGTGCTAAACACTAAAATTAGGAGAAGAAGAGGGGAAAACGAAATTAAGACCTGGAGTAAGGGGGAGGACAAGAAAAAGGGGAAAAGAGAAGAAAGTGGAAATAAACCAGCAAGGAAACAAGGACAGAAGCCTCAGGGAAAGCTGGTGACTATGTTACGCGAGTCTAAAAATGAGAGTCCAGGTGCACCGGAGGTTCCATGGAGAGGGACAGATAGAGCAAGTGTTAATGAGTGAGGTTGGTGACAGAGCTGTGGGGCTGGAAAGAGAGAGGGAGAGCGTTGGGCCAGAAATCCCAAAAAAGTGGGTGGGAATAGGAGAGGAAGAGAAAGAGAGCATGAACAACAGCACTTGTGGAGATGAATAGGGGTAAGGAGGTGGGTGAAAGGAAAGAGAATGCTCTGCTATAAGGCTCATGACCCAAGGGGCAACAGCAGGGGCATAACTGAGGTGTGACAGCAGCAATAAGTGAAAAAGCGGTGTTTGAAATGACAACAAGCTGCTCGGTATGGCAATAACCATACCGCATAACATAGAACATAGCAATGAACAGCAAACCACTGCAAAATACAATTGAACATGAATAGGGATATCACAACACAGCATTTATACAGAGCAGGAGAAAGGCATGCAGATAGTAGTATTATACTCAGCCGTATATCCTGAGGGTGCCAGAGGCCTCTTTGTGCAGCAGCTGGGGCAAAAGAACAACAAACATGGCAAGAAAGAGTGAGTCTCAGGCCCCAGGCTGATTGGGTTTCAGCGGAGAACGGGATTTGTCACGGCCCCTGTCCTGAGTAAGAGCAGCCACCGCTTTGAGGGCCATATCCTTTCTTTCCTGGGAGTGGGTCAGGCGGTCCAGCTCCCTGCCCTGGTTGAGGCCCTCACAGGGCATTAAATGACCACCAGATTTGGTGGTGGGGATTTGCCTGAAGGATGGGGTTCATCAGATGAGCCAAAGGTGCGAGGTCCAATTCTTGTCCAGAGAGGCTCTCCAGGAAGGAACACAGTGGCCCCGGGTCGGAAAAGTCCTTGGGCCTGCCATCCTTTGTGATCCAAATGTGGGCAGGTTCAAACAGTCCAAACTTGATGTCCAGTTTCCATAGTTGGGGCCGCAAAGCCAGGAAGGCCTTCTTCTTGTTGCGAGTCCCACAAGAAAAGTTGGCAGCTATGCGAATCTCATGGCCCTCATAGACATGTGGACCATGGGAATGAGTTGCGATCAGGAGTTGTCTCACCTGTCATGACAGAGAAAGCAGGCAATAAGAGGGCACATACTCCCCGATGTGGCCATGTGGGCTGGGCCCATACGGTGATCCTGCTGTATTTCCAGGGGAAGAGAGAAGGTCTGCCCCATGAGATTGGCAAGAAGGTCTCGGAGGAAGTCCCTGAAATCCGAACCCTCTATGCGTTCTGGAAATCCAATCCAAATAAACGGACATTGTCCCGTTGACTTCTACCTTCAGGTCCATGAGCCTGTTCTGCAGGTGCCAGAGTTCCTGGTCTCTATCCGGGATGCAGTTAAGACATTCTTTCACAGTTGAGAGATGAAACATCACCGCCTCCACCCTATTGTGAAAGCCTGTGATGTCAGATTGTATGGATTTAGTTTCAGTAGTGAGGTCAAATATCTTGGAGTCCATACCTTCCAAGCGGCGAATGCCGCAGTGATCTCCTTCAAGATGAGGTCATTTGGAGTATCCGGCTGTGGACAGAGGGTGGCCACAGTAGCCAAGGTGGTAGACATCACTGGGGGAGCGGCCATGGAACGTGGTTGGGAGATCGCATCCGAGATGAGTAGCTGGCGAGAGGATTTGCCAGAAGGCTTACCAGATGGCATCGCCAAGCTGGAGACAGAGATGAGAAAAGTTTGGTCACCCAACGGGATGAAACTGAATGTGGCCAATTGGTGGACAGTCCCCTGTGGTGCAGATCATGATGTATAAGTTGTCTGTGCGACAAACCATGCCCAGGGAGTGATGCATCCAGATGCCTCAAGGTTTGTGGCGTGTCCCAAATCTGTCCAGGTTCATCTCAAGGGAGACAGGTCACCTTTGGTGTCAAGGTCAAAGAGGTGGGGGGAACAGAGCACCAAAGATACAGCGCACGAGAGACTCTGCACAAGGCCCCAAGGGATGATACAGAGGGGGCTGAAGACTTTGCCCCTAACTACACCAGTGTGGTGGCGTGGCTGTAGTAGGCCTGTGGACACAGTCCCAAATTCTCTGTGGGCTCGCAGTCCCTTGGTGCAGGGCTGAGGCTGTCAGTGGAGGGGATCAGCTGTTCCCAATGGGGTTGGAGAGGTCAAAGGAGGTGAAGCGTTCCATTGTGGGGCTCCACAGCCTGAGTAAAAGCAGTGGCACAGGTCTGTGGGTGCTCCGGGGACTGCTTTGCTGCCAAATGTCCTCAGAGTCAGTCCCCTGCGTGTGCTGAGCTCTTGGGCTACTGGAAAAACAGTGAAAGCGCAGCTCAAATTGTAGCGGGAGGGGCCTGCACCGTAATGCTGCCACTGGAGGAAGCAGGCGGTAAGGCGTCGTGGTCTGGCCTGGGCATGGGGTTGTAGGCTACTCACTGGGCCCCAGAGGTTGAAGGATGAAGTGGGCCCTCCTGTACAGTTGAGGGGGACACCAAGGGATGTCAGTTGGGCTGAGTCTGGAGGTACCTGACAGGCCGCGGTGAAGTCAAGCTGGCCACCCAAGGTCAACTGTCCTGTGTGCTGCATCACTTCAGGTCATCCCGCATGCTCATGAAGCGGGCGGCTAGTGAGTGTTGTCATGTGGCGCTGTAAGGTGGCTCAGGCCCCCCACTGGGATCCCGAATGAGGACCTGTGCTGTTCTGTCTGAGGGTGGTCATGCCTGCAGTTTCGGCAGGCATCCAGCGGGCGCTGCTTTCTAAGAGTCTGAAAGGTCCTTCTCTGCAGCTGGCTCTTTGCCGTAGCTAGGCTGGTCACGGGGATAAGACTCCCCAGTGGGATCGCAGGAGTGAGGAAGCAGTTGTAGCCATTACAGATTTGGCACCCACAGCGATTAGGGTCCACACGCCATCTCTGAGAACGCTGTGGTGTGCTGAGCTCTTCTAGTTAGCGGCCATCATCGTCCGTGGCCAGACCAAGATCAACTTATGGTTCAAGTAATTCACTAGCCCCATATTTTTCCATAAAAATAACTTATGGATCTTTCAACAAGTTGTCACTTACTAACTAACCAGCTACCTGACTATAATTTTTGCCCTAAAACCAGCATATATGAATATTATACTGACTGAATTTTCAGTAAAAGAATTAGAAAAGGTAGCCCTAAAGGTAAAGTGCCTTTTATGTCGAAAGTGGCAAAAAAAAACAACTGGTAAACAACCAGCTCACAAAGCTTATGGTGAGAATGTGATCCTGAACGAGTTTCAGTCAGGCTTTCAGGCCCATCACAGAACAAAACTATCTTGATGGGCTGTGAATGATCCATGATAAGGTAGAGTGGCTGCTCTCATCTTGCTGGGTCTTTCCACAGCCTCTGATTCTGTCTTGCACAATGTACTTATTTCCCAGCTTGATGAGATAGGGATAAAAGATGCAGCTTTGGGATGCCTCTCATCCTTCCTGAGGGACAGCCATCAGGCAGTTACATTTCCTCCATACACAACTTCCTGTCACAGAATAGAGTGTGGTGTCCCACAAGGGTTAGCACAAAGTCCAAACCTGTTTGATATCCATTTGGCCCTTCTAACCTGGTTAAGGAATTATTTGGGCTGGATCTTATGACCTACGCTGATGACACAGAAATAATTATGAACATTACTGGTGAATCCACCCTAACACAATATAACTTTATTGACTGTGTGAATGAAGTAGCCTTAAGCATGGAAAATAAATGATTGAAGCTCAACTCAGAAAAAAACAGAGGTTCATATTTTAGGAGGATTCCATAACATCTGGACTCAGATGTGGTGGCCCTCTGGCGACCCTATTCCAATTGACTCAGTTCACAATTTAGAATTCATATTTGTCAGCAAGCTGAACTGTTCTATTCAAGTTGCAAAGCTTGCATCGTGTTGCTTTTTATATTTGCACGTTTTAAGAAATACATTGCCTCTTCTTCCAGAGGAGCACAAATATACAGTAATTTGGGCAATTACAGGAACATGTCTAGATTACTGTAAAATGTTGTCTCGTCTCAGCCTGCCTGGGTCTGGATTCCGCAATGGTTGTGGGAAAGTGGAGTTTTGGACACCTTCCTGCACATAAACAATCATCTCTGCAACGCAGGAATTCTTGCATAATTGCTCAAGGGTGTCTGTATTGGCACTAGGCAGTTTTTTTTTAGCACAAGCGCAAGGGAAAACGCATCCCTGCATTTTTTAAATGCAGCGGCGCTGCAAACTTTGCCGCAGTGCTGAGCCATTTACTTCTATATATGCCCCACTGTTTTACTCGCCCTGCCATTGAGGTTGTTTACGATTAGCAAGCATTTGAGCTTTAGTCCTCTCAAAGCATGTCAACTGCAACATCTTTGTCTCATATTACACAGCTCTGCAAGGGGTGCATTTATCTGACCAGCTGACAAGCCATAAAGCAGAACATGCCCTGTCTGTAAAACAGGAACAATGCGATTCACCCTTTCACACTCCTCTCTGACCTTCTGACCCTAGAAGGGGCTGCTGTGGAATAGAATCCAATGTGCACATGGAATGTGCTAACGCACAAATAGTGATGCTCTTTGTAACTCCCCAACCTTCTCCCAAAGTCAGGCAGAGACTGGACATCCGCTCGGTGGCGTCGTCAGACGTCAGCGTGAAACTACCTTGTTCCTGGAACCCCACCCGCAGGAGCTTGAAAACATCAGGCGCATTTGGACATCCAAGAAAGAGAGAAATAATTAACCCATTCATCAGACTTCAGGAATAACTGATGGACTTTGAGTTTTGTTGCCAAGGAGATGTCCTTTAAGCGTGGCATATTCTGGTAAATAACTCAATTCACTGTGGACATTCAGTATAACGCCTGGAGGTCGAAGATTTGCAAAATGCTGAATGCGGGTCTAGCAGGTACAGTGAGTGCTAATATGTCTGGTGATGCTGTTATGTGGATTTTTCGTCCAGAACAGAGCCTGTAGCTAAAACGCACAAAGATGTGATGTGCTTAGAATTATGATCATAGCAAAAAGAAAGTGGCTTTGCAATTCTTCTACTTCCAGTTATCGCTGGCAACTTTAGCACTATCTGCTGCTTCGTCATGTGTGACTTTGCCATTACAAGCTTCCCTACTCCTCTGGACCTCCCACACCCCAATTCCCTTCTCCCCTTCTTATATTCATCCTCTCGGTGACTCCTTTGTTATAGCCTCTGAACAGACTACTTGCTTCACTTTGTACAACATGGGCGCCATTTTGATCAGTTTTTTTTTTTGCTTTGTGCTTGACAGGTTCAGCAGCATAGAAAGACGGTTTTCACTGGAGCTTTTAAGTGTTTGAGTTGGTTAGTACTGCTCTAAATCCTCTAGCAAGTAGAAGTTAAGCACTCAGGGGTGGAGCTTAGTCAATGACATGCAGGGGGTGTGAATCTAAAATTTCCCAATTAAAAAATGGTGGGCTTCAAGGCGGAAGGGTCAGATGGGCAATGTTCGGGATGGACTGATCCCATGGGGAACATGGTCAGTAGGAGGGCCTCTGTCTAGCGTGGCACAGTGGGCGAAAAACAATGGACTGGTTGGAATGCTACCCCGAGGGATGGCCACTGGTTGGAATATTTGCCAGCACTAATCCCATCAACTTTTGGGTGTTTGCCTGTAGGATGCCTAGAAAGACAAGGTCTGGTGCAGCTTTCCAGGCCTACTATTGCCAATGTTTGTGAAATCTAAAAAGTGGTAAATTTGCATCCATTCAAGGAGCACTTGAATGAGTGCAGATTTACTACTTTTTTGGTAAACAAGTCGCTATAAATATTTTGTTATCCTGATCCAAAAAATCAACAAGTTAAAACCTCCCAGTGAAATTAGAACGATGAGAAAAACCAACACAGACATAGCAAATCTGACTTATGGCCTAACTGCCAATCCAAGAATCCATTTGAGGTGTTTCACGCCCCAAACACCCCTGCTGAAGCTATGCCCATGCCCATCCCATCTGGGCATGGTGGGTCTCTCTGGGAACTCATGATTACGTTGGCATACAACACAATGGCCTGGAGTCCTGTCCCCTCTGATAACTTATTTTAAATGTATTTTCACTGTGCACACGTCTTGGTTTCTGCTACGAGAAGTCTTGATAGTATAGTTGTCAAATCAGTGCATGAGGGTAGGGCTCCATCTTTCCAGTCCATGCCATTTACAAACAATTTTTATCAATCTGGCCGACAGCCCCATTTACTAAGCTCGAGTCGCAACTGGAGGAAGGAGTGCAGGCAAATAAATTGGGTAAGCCAAGCCATGGGTCCGGCTTGGCTCTAAGAGTCTGTGCACAAGCCGAGCCACAAAAACATTCTGCATGTATACTGCACAACAAAGATAATGTAAAAAAGTATGATACAATCTTTTTAGGATTCAAAAATATGTATTTATTTGACATGTGGCAGCATTTCACCTGAGTACATCAAATGATACCATTCCATACACAGAAGTGTATTAGAAAGTGCTAGATTGTAGAAAGATTAACGGCTCACACCCCCCTCTCCCTCAAGGACAGTGCCATTAGTGGACAAAGAGGTAAGTCAGTAGGCATGTAAACCATAACGTGGCCTAGATTCTTTTTTTAGATGGAGCAACATTACAGTCTATTAAATCAAACATAAAAGGTGTTTGTACAGCTCACATCCTGAAAAGGAGGCTTTGTGAAATAAACGCTTTGCCTAAGATCACACAATTTGCATGCATGCAAGCCTGTATTGATTGATTCTCTCTCTCTCTCTCTCTCTCTCTCTCTCTCTCTCTCTCTCTCACTCTCTCTCTCTCACACACTCTCACCCTCTCTCCCTCTCTTCAAATTAGATTCTTTAGCAGTCGCGGCCGGAGCAAGTAAGAGCGGTGGGGAGGGGGGAGGGGTGAACTCGACAGACGTCAACGAGGGAAAATAAAATTTTCAAAAAGAAAACCACCTACCTTGTGCTCGTTGCATCGCCGAGTCGGTGGCTGAGGAAATCCCTCTTTGACGTTTTTCAAGTATCTCTTCCAACTCACTCATGGGTGTTACATACATTTGGGAGTCACCAGCATTCACCTTTAATTTATTGGTATGGGGAATAACTTGGCACATTAGTTAGTAAAACGGACTCTAGAAATTTGGAGACCCTTAGGTAACCTTTTATCTAATTTTGTTCTGTAAGAATGGTCCAAATGCTATCAACGGGTATCAGAGAAGCAGAAAACATCTAAGATATATCAGGGCAGATGAGGCCATCCTCTCCAAAAGAGTCATGTGGTTGACTTGGGAAGAAAAGAAGTGCTGGTGTCATAGTAATTGGGCGTCCTGCAGCTCTGAAACTTAAGATGATTTTCTGTATTGTGTAAAGGAACTAAAACTGATTTCAACAAAAGTGCAAACTAAATTAGAAAAGTTTTACCCCATCAATCTAACTGTTTTCTTGTACTATAAGTGACATAAATTGTGGTCTAGTATATTTTAGGGGATTCATTTTAATTTAGTTGGTCACCAGCACCCAATGGACTCTCTTAAGCAATTAGGTTGTATGTTCTTGACTTGTCACTCCAAAACCAGCCTTGCTGCAGCATTAGACTTCCTGTTGTGTATTACTTTTATTATGTATTCTGTATTCCACATATTGTTTTCTTTGAAACGTATACAGGTGGAGCGAGGCATAGAATCTCTGTGAGTTCTAAACAGATTCCAATCCAGATCGTCAGTTTCCACTGGTGTCCTGGATGGAAAGCTGTGTTGCCTGGCGCTCACCTGTTCTTTGGATTTATGCAATAAATCTTTAATCTACGCCTGTCTCCACTCGTCTTTACACTTCCTTGTCAGTGATTGTACTAGTTAGTTAGGTATGCCAAAGAAAGGCTGCTATTGCATTCTAGCCTGTACTCCCTCAGAGCTATCTTTCATCGTCAAACTTCAAGACCTGAACAATGATACCCATCACCTTCAGATCATTTGCGTCACCAGTGGACGAGTATGACTTAAAAGACAACACAAATTATGAACCAAAGATAGATATGGGCATCCTGTCTAAACGGTCACAGCACATGTCATCCTTCTCCGTAAACGATATCATCTGCCCTACTGGAGTTAAACTTTAACCACTTTCCCTGCCTTTGGTGTTTCACCACTGATGGAAAAGCTATGAGGATGTGACAGCCACTCTCTGATCTCCATTCAAAGTATGATCTGTACACCAAGAGTTCAATTAGAACAGAGGGCAAGCAAAATGACCAGGGAGTGACAAACAGGCTATACAGCAGGGGGATCCAACAGTACTCCAGGAATGCTGGAGCCATGGCCACCTTTCAAGCTACAAGTAGCAACCATCCCCAGTTACATCAATAATATCTCAATGGATCTCATGTGGACATGTTGAAGGACTGTCTTGTCTTGGGCTTTTGTGAAACAATGTTAGACTGCTATCCAAGTGGCACTCCCCCCTAGGGAAGCGGCTCCTAATTGCACTGCTGGATTCCTTTTTTGGGAGAAGTACATCCAACTTTGTAATCTTAATTTGAATGTATTTGATTCAACTTCGTCAGCTTTTTAGTTTATTCCTTTATTGTGTTTTCACTTTCATGAAATTACAGATGGGCATATTCTTTCTAATCTTGACAGCACATTTCTCACTTCATGTCATCATATTATTTTTCAGAAAGACACAACCCCTGAAGAAGGGCTATTCTAGCTCGTAATGCACTTGATTGTTTAACTTGCTGATTTATTATGCGAATTGATCTCTAGATCAAAATAAACATGAAATGCTACATAACATATTGCAACTACTTTGTGAGGAACTACATAACCAAAAACAATGTGTGCTCCCAGATACAACCTGAAGCAGGTGAGCCTGAAAATAGGGAAAAGGTGTCTCTAGGTGATGGAGCAACTCTGAGTGGAATAAGGTGTCTATATCTGTACCTCCTAGAGTATCAAGAGCACTAGGTTCAACCAGGCCTTGTGCCGGTCTGGATGGGTTAGAAATCATTTATCTCATTCCTGGTGAAACAGAAAGGCATTGGATAAAGACCTCATTAAAGAATGTTTGTGGTTGCTGTCAATTGCATCTGGTGACAGTTGCAGATAATGAAGGCCTAAGAGAGGAGCATGGGGGAAGTCATGCCTGAGCCATGGGCAAGAAAGGAAGGTACAGGGATCACTGCTTACTGGTGATCAAGATAGAAAGGGCAGATATTATGATGTGTGAGGTGTTTGGCTTCATGGGTGTGAGCAGACACTTTGAGCCACCGAGAACTCATTGGTGGGAAAAGAAACATTACATTGAACAAGGGCCAAGTATATTACAGTGCTTTGCTTAGCAATCAGTACATGCTGTGCTCCACCAAAGAGCTCTGGAAGAGCGAAACACGTGTCTGGGGCTATGAAAATTAAACACGGTAAGAAAGTGACAGTTATCAAGCTTTACTTCAGCTGGGAGAGCTGCAAGTTTGCAAAGAAGGATCACTGTGACCAGAGTGCACTGGGAGGGGGTACAGACTTTTAACTTGAAACCAATAGCCAGGGCTTTCTGTGAGTGCCAGTCATTTTTTGAGGGAGGCCATATGAGTTTTGTTTTGCATAAAATAGATCCTGGGGCAAGTGGCTACAAACAAGAGGAAGACGACCCTTGCAGTAAAATGCAGTTCAAGGCACAGGTCTTTAAATGGTATGCTCCAAACAAGTTTGGCACTCAGTTCCAGCTAGGCTCCACGAAAGAGCTGATGAAGAGCTAATACTGTCTGGGGCTAATCAAATTAAATACTGGAAGAAAATAATAGTTATCGAACTTTGTGTCACTGGAATAACTACAAGGTTTCAAAGGTGTCCCACGCTGATCTGAATGCACTAGGAGGGCTATTTACTTATGTTTCACTTGAAATGCACAGCCGAAGGTTATTGGTAACCTCAATCTAACTGTTTTCCTGTAATATAAGTGACATAAATTGTGGTCTAGTATATTTTAGGGGATTCATTTTAATTTAGTGGGGCACCAGCACCCAATGGACTCTCTTAAGCAATTAGGTTATATCTTCTTGACTTGTCACTTCAAATCCAGCCTTGTTGCAGCATTAGACTTCCTTGTCAGTGATTGTGCTAGTTACTTAGGTGTGCCAAAGAAAGGCTGCTATTGCATTCTAGCCTGTACTCCCTCAGAGCTATCTTTCATCGTCAAACTTCAAGACCTGAACAATGATACCCATCACCTTCAGATCATTTGTGTCACCAGTGGACGAGTATGACTTAAAAGACAACACAAATTATGAACCGAAGAGAGATGGGCATCCTGTCTAAACGGTCACAGCACAGGTCATCCTTCTCCGTAAACGATATCATCTGCCCTACTGGAGTTAAACTTTAACCACTTTCCCTGCCTTTGGCGTTTCACCACTGATGGAAAAGCTATGAGGATGTGACAACCACTCTCTGCTCTCCATTCAAAGTATGATCTGTACACCAAGAGTTCAATTAGAACAGAGGTCAAGCAAAATGATCAGGGAGTGACAAACAGGCTATACAGCAGGGGGATCCAACAGTACTCCAGGAATGCTGGAGCCATGCCCACCTTTCAAGCTACAAGTAGCAACCATCCCCATTTACATCAATAATATCTCAATGGATCTCATGTGGACATGTTGAAGGACTGTCTTGTCTTGGGCTTTTGTGAAACAATGTTAGACTGCTATCCAAGTGGCACTCCCCCCTAGGGAAGCGGCTCCTAATTGCACTGCTGGATTCCTTTTTTGGGAGAAGTACATCCAACTTTGTAATCTTAATTTAAATTTATTTGATTCAACTTTGTCAGCTTTTCAGTTTATTCCTTTATTGTGTTTTCACTTTCATGAAATTACAGATGGGCATATTCTTTCTAATCTTGACAGCCCATTTCTCACTCCATGTCATCATATATATTATTTTTCAGAAAGAAACAACCCCTGAAGAAGGGCTATTCTAGCCCGTAATGCACTTGATTGTTTAACTTGCTGATTTATTATGCGAATTGATCTCTAGACCAAAATAAACATGAAATGCTACATAACATATTGCAACTACTTTGTGAGGAACTACATAACCAAACACAATGTGTGCTCCCAGATACAACCTGAAGCAGGTGAGCCTGAAAATAGGGAAAAGGTGTCTCTAGGTGAAGGAGCAACTCTGAGTGGAATAAGGTGTCTATATCTGTACCTCCTAGAGTATCAGGAGCACTAGGTTCGACCAGGCCTTGGGCCGGTCTGGATGGGTTAGAGATCATTTATCTAATTCCTGGTGAAACAGAAAGGCATTGGATAAAGACCTCATTAAATAATGCTTGTGGTTGCTGTCAATTGCATCTGGTGACAGTTGCAGATAATAAAGGCCTAAGAGAGGAGCATGGGGGGAGTCATGCCTGAGCCATGGGCAAGAAAGGAAGGTACAGGGATCACTGCTTACTGGTGATCAAGATAGAAAGTGCAGATATTATGATGTGTGAGGTGTGTGGCTTCATGGGTGCGAGCAGACACTTTGAGCCACCGAGGACTCATTGGTCGGAAAAGAAACATTACATTGACAAAGGACCAAGTATATTACAGTGCTTTGCTTAACAATCAGTACATGCTGTGCTCCACCAAAGATCTCTGGAAGAGCGAAACACGTGTCTGGTGCTATGAAAATTAAACACGGTAAGAAAGTGACAGTTATCAAGTTTTACTTCAGCTGGGAGAGCTGCAAGTTTGCAAAGAAGGATCACTGTGACCAGAGTGCACTGGGAAGGGGTACAGACATTTAACTTGAAACCAATAGCCAGGGCTTTCTGTGAGTGCCAGTCATTTTTTGAGGGAGGCCATGTGAGTTTTGTTTTGCATAAAATAGATCCTGGGGCAAGTGGCTACAAACAAGAGGAAGACAGCCCTTGCAGTAAAATGCAGTTCAAGGAACAGTTAAGAAGGCACGGGTCTTTACATGGTATGCTCCAAACAAGTTTGGCACGCAGTTCCAGGTAGGCTCCATGAAAGAGCTGATGAAGAGCGAATACTGTCTGGGGCTAATCAAATTAAATACTGGTAGAAACTAATAGTTATCGAACTTTCTGTCACTGGAATAACTACAAGGTTTCAAAGGTAGCCCACGCTGATCTGAATGCACTAGGAGGGCTATTTACTCATGTTTCACTTGAAATGCACAGCCGAAGGTTATTGGTAACTGCCAACCCTCTTCTAAGGGTGTCCACTTGGAGATTGCTTTATAGAACAGTACGAGATGATTAGCCAGAAGGGCTGGAGACCCTAACGGTGGGAAGAATGATCATGTTAACAGACAGCAGCATCCTGGTAAGCGAGCACCAACTCCCCTCAGTCATCGCAGGTTTGTGGGATGGAAGTGAGCTAGTCATGGATTGTGAGAAGGCTGTTACAGCAGGCAAGATGGCAGTCATAAGGGGCATAAGTTAAAATAAGGGTGGAACTCTGCGGATGCTACTGCCTAATTTTTTCCTAAAGGCGGGAAAGCAGGGAAAGATAAGGTCAAACATGTCTGCCTTGTCATCGACTGTGTTTGTTAATGGATGTTGAGTGGTTTCTCATTACCTGCAACAGGTCGTATCCTCTTTGCGATGTTATTGACCGAACGAAGAAAAAGTATATGAAAATGGGTTGGCATAGAGAAGTAGGGTGAAGCTACGGAAGTGGGGCCATATCTGGCACGGTCTGCAAACAGCATAGACAGTGAAAACTGGTCCATTTCAAGCCTTGCCTGACTTGCCATTGTTAATTTGCAAGCGATGGATGAGGACCACGGTTGGCCATTCAAGCCTTCCCCTCCCGGCAAGCATGGTCCAAAAGCATCCTCCATGGAAGATGCTGCAGCATCACAGAGAACAACCTCAGACCATTCGAAGGTCAGTAACTCTACTAACAACTCTATTTTCTCAATAACTCCATTCTGTTCGCAAAAATACTTGACATGACTACTAAAACATTTCTCAATGCGCCTTGACAACCCATAGTTGAACCCTGGAAGCTAAGTGTATTGAAACAAGCAGTTGCAATTGTAAATGAATGGTTATGTTCCTTTCAACCCCCAAGCGTTGAAACAAATGTCTCTGCACTCAGTAGGTTATATATTAAAAAAAATAAAGGGAATAAATGAAAGAAAAAAATCTCCTGTCATAATGCATAGACTGATGTCACAAAAACAGTGAAACCCAGGCAGACAGAAGTACATTTTTAACACGACTGCGTGTTATCTTTCCGTGCTGCCTGTTCTTGGCGCTGGAGTGGTCCAGGCTAGCCCCACGTTCCTGTCTGATGTCCTTACGCACGCTGTTCATTTTGATTTTAATTACGCCTAACGAGGGGAGGCTGGGAGATGACACTTGGCCAGCTTCAACGAAAGGTTCTAATGCAGTCCAGATACGAAGCAAAGCGTTTTAACAAGAGGATGAATCAGGCGCAGTTTGAGAAGCTTTCCATGAAGACAAGCTGATCAAGAGGTACAAACAAAGGCTCACATTCAAAATGGCGGTCACTGTTCAGCCCTTCTGTAAGAATGGGAAGTGATTTGGGTTTATGGCCCTCGGGCAGATTTTTAGATAAGCTGTGTTACTTTTCAGGTATGGAAGGGAAATTGGCAGTTGCTAAAAATGTTTTGGGACATCCTAGAACAGTGTTCCTTTTAAATATTTATTTTGCATTTTCCAACATTCGTGATGAAAACTCCGATGTAGCGAAGACAAGTGATTTACACTGGAGACATCTGCAACTTATGAGTTTTCGGGCTTTAATCTACTGGTGTCCAGCTGCACAAAAATGAGACAGTCTGCTGACTGAATATAATTACCACTTGAAACTCCGACACGCCTTCTGATGAGACAGGTTGCGTTATTTTGCTGCTGAGGATGAAGGTTACACCTTGACTTTTCCCAGAATCTCAAAGTGATGGACTTTGCCCAGAAGGCAGTCCTTTCTTTAAATAAAATGCAGGTTCATGACTCTTTGAACTGTTCATGTTCAAAGGAATGTATAAGTTTCCTAAAGGCCCTGCCAGTGCACAGTCTAATGGGAAGAACTAAGGGGCATATCAGCAACAACCGGCGATAATTATCGCTCAGCGCTCTTAGCGTGAGGATAATTATCGCTGGGTATCGTGGATTTTTATCGCTGAGATAGCGTGCTATTAGCAACGCGTATCTCCTCAGCGATAAAAATCCTCACGCTAACTGCCTAACGTGAGATTATCGCTGGAAACCCAGCGATAATCTCACGCAATGTGGCGTTAGCTTGTTGATAGGGACTCACAAACTTAGCCATGATATCCACACTCCATAGGATATCATGGCTAAGTCAGTCCTGAAGCAGGCGTAAGGAAAGTAGCGATAACAGGGGTTATCGCTACTTTTCCTGACGCTATGCTTCATAGCGTGGGGCTTGATGATAGGAGAAATGCCGCTTAGCGACATTTCTCCTGTCATGTTAGGTCAGGAACGCCCACTTTGCATCTCATTAGAGATGCAAAGTTGGGCGTTAGGAATCCCCACGCTAAAGCAAGGTTTCACGCGTTAACGTGGCCTTGCTAATTAGGCAATAAAATTATTGCCGCTTTTCGGCCGAAAACGGCCGCAAAAGCGGCGATAATTTTTTATCGCCCGCTTGTAAATATGCCCCTAAAATAGTTGTGCTGGCTCAACAGAATTACATGCCAGTTCCTGGGATGAAACACGGCCTGTGAGTTTATCACGTGGGCAAATCCTGTGTATCATTACAGGTCCCCTAATTTGCGGAAGATGTGAGTAAAACTTTCTAAAATGCATAATTGCTATACATTTAACCATCTTTTCGAAATTTAACTTGATGCGGTTGTACTGAATTTGCATTATGTACATCCCACAACTGGAGCAGCTCCTCCACAAGGGCGGAGGAGCGTCGCCCTACTGCTTTCACTCAGTGCGAGAAGCAGAAACATAAAATGGTAAAACAAGCATTTTAGGTTTCTGCTTCTCGCAGTGCGAGAAAGCAGAACTGTTTGGTTGGGGGCAGGTGGGTGGACGGGTCTGCTCTAGTGTAGGAGATGAGTGGCTTGCCCACTGCTGAGGGCGCTGACTGTTTGGTCAGCCCCAGGGCCGACCAAACCAGTCATTCGCACTCTGCCCTTTCTCCATGTAGGCTGCGCCCCTACCCGCGAGTCATGCTGGTCATCTGTCCGACAATGAAACAATAAAAAACCCATGCCAGTTAACTACTTGCAGAACTAGGTGTCATGCTGCTGAGTCTGGATCAATAAACATGGAAAACATGAAGAAAACTGTCTTGCCAAGTTATTCCCCATTTACGCGTAATACAAACTGGATACACTACTGTGATTACTAATTTGTAATTACTATCAATGATTTTCTGTAAGCATTAAATGAGTGTTCTACAGTCCAAATATATAGTACAGCGGGTTTCTGGGTTACAGAACGGTGTTCAAAGTGTGGTGTGCTACATGATGTGCAGGCCCATTCCTATGATTTTGTTCAGTTTCTGAGTTCAGTGCCTTAGTACCCAATTCTCAAAAAAGTAGTCGGACATTACCTACTTTAGACTTCGCTTACATTTGGAGAATCTTTCCAACTACCATGCAATTTACAAAGGCTGGTGTTCTTGTTCCAAGATAAGATGTGTCTTAGTCATGTTTTCTTGGCGTAAAAAATGCTTACTGAAAGATCCCACTTCAGAGACCACAGCGATGGTGAGTAGCATGAGTTTATTCAAGTGCCAGCAAGGGGCCTGCCAGCCAACTGACAGCTAACAGTCTCCACATGGAAAACAATATTCTGCGGGAATGAGAATGTTGGAACAACATTCTCTAAACAAGCGAGGATGTAACATATCTCCTCTTTTCCTATAACAAAAAACAACAACATTTAACACTAAACATTAAAAAAACACGATTAAGTATGTGTACTACGACAGAGGACTTTGGGATACAACTTCGTGGAAGCTGTACACAGCGTCAAGGCACTACTTGTTGTGGTTACGTATTGCACCTAATCACCCACACTAAAATTCTCCATGTAGGCTCACTGTGACTCTTTAGATACCATCTTACTCAAATTACACCTTTCCACTCCTTTGCATTATATAGTTGCAGGCTTTCTTCCTCTCATAGCCTCAAATTTTAATTTTCCCTTAACACCGTTAGGTCTGGTACGATATGCCCACGCACATCTTCTCATAGTGCTCCTCAACTGACTGCCCTGACACAAGATCAACTACAAACATTTCTTAAGAGTCCTGCTTCACCTTTGTACTAGACCATTGCTTTGAGGGTAGTAAACTGATGATCTAATTTACTCAGCCACATTCATTATCAATTCATCCTTCATGACTTGGTACACACACTGTTCTCCGTTCTCAATCACAGTGGTCTCAGGTGTTCCCTCTCTATTACGCAGCTCTTCTAGTCATTTTTTTTGCCCTGATCCCCTCAATGTGCCCTGAGTAGGTGTGAAGAGGCCTGGGGCTGATACAATAAAAACCCTGGATGGTAGGAGATCTGCTTCCTGGAGAAGCCAGGGACAGGAAGGGGACTGGAGAGATAAGCTGGTCTTCAAAGGTAGGACACCAGATGTCACAGTACCCAGCCCCCCCCCCCCAATAAGATAATGAGTGTAATGAATTGTTATCCACACCTGTGGGTTGGGGTAGCCAGACACACAGTCCAAGAAGAGAATGTCTCCATTTAGATTTTTGGAGAGTAATGCATTCTGGGTCAAAAATATGCCACACTTTGCAGGAAGTTGTCATAGATAAGGGAGGCAACTTTTTCTCTTTTGGTCGGGGTGCCTCCTCTCTAGCCAGCCCGGATTTGAGGATAAATGTGCAAAGCTGCAGGAGCTCCTTGGAACACTGCCTGGAGCATCAAGAGAAGATGGACTGCCCTGCTAGACCCTTGGACTGCACGAGAGAAGGCTTGCACTTAGAAGGACTTCACCTGCTGCACTCTCAAGGTTCCACAAAAGAAAGGATTGTGCCTGGCTTAAAGGAAAAGGAGTGGACTCCCTGAGCAGCATCAAGTAGAAAAGTGCTTGAAGTAGCCACCTGCAACACTGAAAGAGAGGACTTCTGCAGCTGACAATCTACAACGTTTTTTTCCTGGACTGCCCAGGTGTATTGTGGAAGATTCAGTCCTTGCCCCTAAGTGGCAAAACAGAGCTTCTGCCCCCTTGGTCTTTCTTTGCAGCTGCCTGAGCCATTTTCCCATGCTCCAGGCTGTTTTGACTCTCCTTCCGGTCAGCCAAGGACTGAGTGGTCAAACAGACCCACTCAGGCAAACCCAACATTTCAAGGTGAGACTTGAGCTCCACTTCCTTCCAGACAGTGTACTCTAAGTCATTCCCTAGCAAACAATCCACAGGCGTGACAGGGCTCACAGCTACCTTAAGAGAACCCGAGACCCCCCCTACCCAAAGGGAACTAGAGTCACCAGGTAGTGACTTTCACGGTTGTCTGCTGCCACAACCTTGTCAGATGTGTATCACATGCTCTGAGGGCAGCAGATGACACCTTACATTAGTCATACTGGCTCCTGTATCCTCCAGAGCCTACACCCTCTGGCCATTGATGGTGACCACAGCCTATACTTGGGTGTATCATCAGTGATATGGGCCATTTGGTACCATCTCTCCATGACCCAGGGACATTATGGTTACATCGGCTGCCCCCCTTTCAGTGACTGGGATAAAATTCTGAAAAAGTATAGAAGATGCTAGTTGTGCCAGATATATATCCAAGATCTCAACAGTGTCCTATTTGTGTGTCCCTTGTTACAGAATGTTTGTCTCCATTTTTTAAGGCCTTTATTTATTAAATATAAAATAAATTCTGTCTTGGAGGATTGTAAATTTGTATTGCTTCCCATGAATTAAATGATCTGTAATAAGATCTATCAATTTTTTAGATCCTTTCTGAGCATATATAAGGGCCTTGGTGCATTATTGGTGGGTGTCTAAAATAAATGTAATGTTTCCCTGTAGTGCGAGAGGCACTCCCTTGTATTGAGACCACGTGATGACATTTGACTACCATTGTTTTAATTGATTTTGTGTGTTCTATTTCCACTTTGCACTTGCATTTCGTGTCTCCCTAAAACTGCAGTGTGGAAGTATTTTCACAGAGTAGAACAACTTTACCAAAGTCAACAAACTCCAGTTTTATAATCTCAATGCACCAGAAGTTTAGAGAAGTCCCCCTCTGAGTAAAGGAAACTCAGAGGAGCTGGCCAGCCTCCCGCAAGCATTCCAAAGCAAAGGATTGCTCACATATTCTCCTGCGCCTCCCACACTACATGTTTCAGCCCCTTATCTTACACCAGCTCGAGAAAACAATTCAAAAAGTACAAAAACACCCAACGTTTGTGATAATATGACTAATGCTGTCTGATGTTGTGTTAGAGATCAGTAGCACTGCTGTATGAGCTCTCCTGTTTATAGTCCATTCTTTTATATATAGCAAATGGTTTTATACTAAAACTCCATATCTATTGTCATTTGTTGTTAAAGCCAAGTGCCCCAGATATGCTAAACGTCACCCAGTGACCTCGGACAGAGGCGGGAGCGGACATGTTTGTGTACCAGCGCGGTAGCCTTGCAACCTCCAAGATCCTCTTCGCTGGAAAATCTCGGGGCCAAACAGTGTCCTTCCCCATCCTCACCTACGCATCCTGGGTGGCACAGTGGTGGGGAAAATCCCTTCCACATGATGAACATCACTGGTATGTGAAAATTACAAGCTGATCTTTTTTAACCAAACATATATTTATTGCATCAAAAATCTGACATTTCAGACTTGTTTTTTCTTGACCAGCAAGCTTCTTCTCTTAGGAGAACCGTGCTATTTACCCAAAATGAAAAAGTTGGATTTCGTAAAGAAATATTAGAATTTTCAGAAGATGGAAATCGGATGGCTCAAGCAAAATTAATATGTTTCGGAAATCTAGTTAAAGTGGATATTTGAGTCATAATCTGAGCTGAGTTCAGAAGGAATATTGCTCATTTTCGATCGCGTATCAGAGGGCGTTCATTGTTATGGCATTACTTTCATGTTTTATACCACTGCATTTCATCATCCTATCGACAACGTTTTGTGACAATATGACTACTGCTGGCTGATGTTGTGGTGTTAGAGAGCAGGATCACTGCTGTATGACCTCTCCTGTTTACAGTCCATTATTTTATGTTATATTATTTGACTAAAAACTACTTGGGGGCAGGATGGGGAGATTTTTTAAAATATTTCATAGGGAGAGTGAACATTATTAGATTAATTTACTTACTTCAGAAACATGGAATTTTTAGTACATTTATGAGAAAATTATGAGGTAAAAAGTACAAAGCATCTGCCTTTTGAAAAATAATATTCTTTTGGGTAAAATCCAAAAATGCTACTAAAAAAGTCTAGTTCAGCAACTTTGCTCACATGCTCAATCTACTTTAAAGCACAAATTTAGGTCCCACATCTTGAAAAGTTCACCAGCTGCCACTACTCTTGCCCTTGCCAGTATTACATTTAGGTCTGAATAAAGGGGTTGAAAACTGCCTCGAATAAATTGGTAAAATTACCAAAGTTTGTTCTTCAACTTCAGCAAGTGAAGCTTCAATCCTAAATACTGACTGTCAGATTGATCAATATTTGAAGCAGCGCAACGCAGCAAGACAACTTGCCGCACTGAATGACAGGGTGAAGTCAGGAATGTTCAATATCTACTAAAATATGATGCATTCCTGCTCTTTCCCTGCTCTGGTGCAGTGAGTGATGCCTAGCAACAATGCAGGCACCCTTGTGCCATGGTGCAACGGTACCTGCGTTACAGGCAGGATTGCTATTGTGAAGGAAGGGACACCTTCCCACACAAAAAACAATCTTCAAAGGCGTTTCCCTCTTTCTTCATGTGCTGCAGAATACAGCGCACAGAGAAAGAGAAAATAACAAGCTGAAATAAAGATACTTCTCTTTGTTGCTCCTGTGTTAGAAAGGGGTACCATTTTGACGCATTCCCAGGTTAACTAATCTTAGTAAGTCTGGGAATATGTCACAGTTCATGGGTGGATGTTTGGAAAAACCCATGCCCCACCCATGGAACGCCTTCACAACGTAGAGTAACGCAAGGCAGCAAGTTGCGCTGCCTTGCATTACTCCACATTTACTAAGACAATCAGAGCCACGCAAGGTGTCGCTGCATGGCCATTGTGTTACCATGCATCACCTTGCGTAATGGAGGAATAACGTAAGGGCTTCATAAATTAGGTTCCTTTTCCCTGCCCTTGTGAGGACATTTGCTCTCACATAATATTATGCCACACTGATTCGGTATTACTTCTTGTGGATGCAAATCTCAATATACTCTTGTAATCGCAGCTATTGCATTTGCAAATACCTTTGTGGCTTGGGCCTACACTTCGATCACAGAGTGTTATGTTTCTTTGTACAACTTTGTGGAGTTTCTCAGACTGAAGTGTCCATTTACAGACTACTAAATGAAATGCATATACTTAGACTGATCTGTAAGTGCAGGACTGTTTCACAGAATTTTGGAACGAAAAGTGAGGTTTATATTTTTGTATCCCTATTTTACGCAATCGCAAATCGCATATTGTTCTTCCGCATATTTGCATTGTTGTGCATAGATTACAATCTAGATTTCATTAATTTTGTGCGATTATTTTCTACAGTACATTGAAATATAATGAAACATATTTAAATCTGAACTATTGCAATACACACACAAGTGATATTGACAAGAGTGAGTCCACATGTCATTCAGTTTGTGGCGAACACAGTATATACACAAGTGATGCTGCCAAGAGTGAGTCTACATATAATTCAGTTTGTGGTGTACACAACAGATACACAAGTGATGCTGCCAAGTGTGAGTCTACATGTAATTGAGTTTGTGGTGTACATAATATATACACAAGGAATGCTGCCAATAGTGATTCTACATGTCATTCGCTTTGTGGCGTGCACAATATATACACAGGTGATGCTGCCAAGAGTGAGTCCACATGTAATTCACTTTGTGGTGTTCACAATATATGCACAAGTGATGCTGTCGAGAGGGAGTCTACTTGTAATTCAGTTTGTGGTGTACACGATATATGCACAATTGATGCTGCCAAGAGAGAGTCTACATGTAATGTAGTTTGTAGCGTACACAATATATACAGAAGTGATGCTGCCAAGAGTGAGTCTACATGTAATGTAGTTTGTAGCATACACAATATATATACAATTGTTGTTGCCAAGAGTGAGTCTACTTGTAATACAGTTTGCAGCGTATACAATATATACACAAGTGATGCTGCCAAGAGTGAGTAAACATGTAATGTAGTTTGTAGCGTACACAATGCATACACAATTGAAGCTGCCAAGAGTGAGTCTACTTGTAATTCAGTTTGTGAGCTTAGTCAGAATTCAGTTTGCGGCACACTCTATGAAAGTGACTGTGTACGGAATTATTTTAGTACCTCAGTTTGACAATTACTGAAAATGAGACATACAGAGGTAAATAAGTTTACCCTGGCTTGTACTACTTAATCAAGTGGTGACGGCGTTGGTTTACTCCCAAGTCTGCTGTCTCCACAGTGTGCAATTTACACACTAGACCGGATCTATTATATCACAACATTTAGGGGTGTGGGGAATCGTGCAATTTTCTACTCTCGAAAATATTCAAGATGATGGCAAATTATGTACAGTTGTACATTAATTGTGCAAAATGCACCTTAGAGGATGCCCAGTGAAACTTAAACACAAGTGCTCGAACCAGTCTCCTGCAAGAGGTTTTCTGCTCAAAGCAGTGCCCTGCACAAAAATGTGTGTGACATGTCATGCTGGAGTAATTTTTGACATTTTGAGTAATATACATAGGCTGATTATGTAAGCATAACGAAAATGCTTTCAATATGTAATGATTTGGTCAATCTTGCCTTTTAGGAACATAGGCCTGAAGTGTGAATCTCAGGCTGCAAAGTACTTGATCTGCAAAACCAGTGACTGACTTGTGATCTGACAGTATCTTTGCGCTGCAACTGACTCATCCGGAAGGGTTGAAGGACTTCTGCCCAATAAATAACAAGCATTGGCATAGCCAATAGGTCTCGCCTTTGGGGCCTTATAAGTATTTAGTTGTGCAGCACAATATCCTTGGTGCAACAACATCAACTGTTGCATGGCTAAACACTTTTAAGGTCCCAAAGGAGAGACCTATTGGCTATGCCAATGCTTGTTTGCTGACTGCCATTTTTAAGTAGTAAAAACCATAGATAGATAGATAGATAGATAGATGATAGATAGATAGATAGATAGATAGATAGATAGATAGATAGATAGATAGATAGATAGATAGATAGATAGATAGATAGATAGATAGATAGATAGATAGATAGATAGATAGATAGATACTACTAACACAGGCACAAACAGAAATGTGTGCTGAAATAGAGAGGAGTACGGGACAACATTGATATACTGCACACAATTAGCATACACACGCACACACACGCAGCACCTATCTATAGAGATGTAGAGAAGACTGAAATATTCACAGTCCAGCTAGAGGAAAGGAGAAGAAGACTGAGCGAAGCAGGGGGATGAATAGGAAGAGAGGTAGAGGAAGAGAAGACAGAAAAAGAACAGAGTGCAGTAGAGAAAAGGAAAGACAAATAAAGAGGGAGTAGAAAGGAGGAGGAACTAGAGAAAGAAAATGGGAGATAAAAAGAAGAGAAAGAGGAAAAGAACAAGGGGAAATAAAATAGAAGAGTGCAAGGGATAGAAAGATAAAAAAAAAAGGAGAGAGGAGAACAAGGAGAAAAAAGAGGACAGCCAAAGATTAAAGAGGAAGATAAATTGAAAGGATGGAAAAGAAAAACGAGAGAGAGAGCAAGAGAGAATGAAAGAGAAAGAAAAAAGTGAAGTAGTGACAATTATGCAGAGAGGAAGAGAAGGGAAGGGAGAAGAAATAGAGACAATATGAACAGATTGCGGGAGGGAAAATGAGAAGGGGAGGAAAGAGAGGGTAAGAAAGGAAGAATAAATCAGAGAAGGAAACTGAGAGATAAAATGATTGAGAGAAAGACAAAAAGAATGTGGGGAAATACAGAGATGGTTCTGATGGGACCATGGCAGCAGCAGTGACAAAGACCCCAGACCAAGTCTGCATCTTGTCCACATATGTTCTGCAGACATCCAAATTGGACCATCTCCCTTGGACCTGTGATGAATGTGCAGGGTAACTTCGGCAGAAAAGCGCATAGAGTCTGACTCCATTCATTGACCTCAACCTCTGGAGAATTTCCCCGTTTGCCAAAAACAGGATTCGCAGTGCTCCTTTTGGCTAAAGACACTTATTGACGCTGTGCCCCCAGATTTATCAGCACCCTGAACAGCATTTGTGAAAACAATACTTAATACAGCGGTTTCATCGAAAGTATTGGACCTAGAAAATTGGCATATACACTTACGCACAATCATAATTGGCCCGCATTTGATTCAAGTTGGAAAGATGAATAGCTGAGTCGGACGCCTCGAATTCAGACCTGCAAGCTGCAAATGCGCTGTAATCGCTTCATCTAGCCTTCAACCCGCTGTGCTATCCTACTGGCACATGTGCAGCTGTAGGAATGTTCTAAGTTCCCGGCCGCAGAACTTTCGGCGCTCTACCGTACTCGCGCGGAGTGGACCCCTTGGGCAGTGTGAGCATCGTGCTTGTCCCGAAGGAGCTATTTTCTTCCTCTGTCCGCTCTGCTTTGTGACCTCCCATGAGGCGAAGACCATGCTGCGGCTCGAAGGCAGTGGGTGGTCCTCGGGGCGCTGGGCGCTCCTCTGGCTAGCGTCAACCCTGCTGCTGCAGCCTGGGGAGGGCTCGCAGCTGGGCAGCACCAGGTCTAGGGACAATTTCATTAGGTCTATCCTGATGGGGCACCCCCCCACCCCGGCTGTCTCCAACAGACCCACTGGCGTGTTCCATGGAGCCACTCACAAGAAGGGCAAGAACCTAGGCCAGGTAGGTGAACCACTTTAACAGCCCTGCTGTGGAATGTAGGCTACTGCCATAGAAGCAATTCACTGCAGCGCCGTGAAACCTCGAGTGTGATTGCAGGCGCTATTTAGAAAACAAAAGTTGTCATTATTAACAACTTGTGTAATATTAGTTGCGTGGTATTGGTTGTACTATGAAAAGAGCAGCAGAAGTACCAGTAACCGCAGTAATAGTAGTAGTCGTATGTAGTTGTCCTACAGTTAGGAATAGTAATATTAACAGTAGTAATGGTGTCAGCGAAATCGGCGATAGAAAAATAGTAGCACTAATTGTAAAAATAGTAACACTAATGACAGTAGTAGTAAAACAATAGTAGTGGCCCAAGTTCTAATGGTCATATTAACAGTAGTAATGGTGCCAGTTGCAGTAGTGACAGAAGAAATCAAGCGTGCGTGCCTTGCGCTGGCAGCAGGGGGAGGGGAGAGAGGAGGGGGCCTGCGCCTGTTTCCCTTGCGGGAGCGAGCAGGAACCATCTGTTAATTACAAACAGATGGTTTGAAAGCTCGCTCCTGCAAGGGAATCGCCAAACGTGCATGCGCTGCCATTGAAATCAATGCAACGCGTGCACGTTTTTGCCTGCAAAAGTGAATCGATTGCTAAAGGATTTTTCCAAAGCAACGCATGCGCGCTGCGTAGGCAAGACCTAAAAATGAGGCAGGGTCCTGTTAGTGAATCCTAGTCAAGGGCGGCTTTGCAGCGGTGCGACCAGTGCTTTAAGGTGGTGTGACTGGTGCGACTGCACAGGTGCTGACCTGTTTGGGGGCTCTGACCTCAGAGGGGGGGGCTCTGTGTTTAGCAATAATTTACCATTAAAAAGCACCAACTCAGGAGCTCCTTGTATGTCCAGCTTTCAGGCAGCAATAAAAATGTCAAGATAACGCTTGTGATTAATGTTCCTGCTAGGGAGAGAGTTCCGTTTTGTGTAGTGGCAGTTTTGACTACCACCATAAAGTAGCTCAGAGGGTTAATATGCCTGCTGCAAAAAACAGATCTGTATTTTAAGTGGATAGCTGAGTGGAATAGTAAAACCAGCCTTTAGCAGCACTTTAAAACAAATGAAATGTATGTGAGAGAGGGCTATGGAGAGATGGGGGCACTTTTGCAGGGTGGTGGTGAGGGAATCTGAGGAGGAGGTAATAGGAGTTGCACCAAAAAAGATTGTTGCATCGGGTACCACCAGCGCTAAAGCTGGCCTGATCCTAGTATCAGGGTTACGAATGCAGGAATGCATGCCTGCCAGTGGCAGCCTACCTCCATCCCTGTGTTCCACATCACAAAATGTGATGCAATGATTTTTTCATGGTAACCCTTGCAGGGGCTTCAATAAAAAGCCAGATATGGCACAACTGGCATGGGGGGAGCAAGTATTGCATCCCTTGCCCTTTGTATGCTCCCACAAGAATACAATCCCACAATCATAAATTTGACACCATCCCTCGCAGAGAGCATCCACTTTGGAACTCCGTGTCCCCCTCTTTCCGGACCACGTTAGTGTCAATGGTTTGCAACTGTAATTGTATCCACAATGATATGATACAAGTGACTTGTGGGTAGGTGGGCATGCTTTTTCATGTCGCCTTCTTATAGAGATCAATGCATTAGGTATTTGCTTTAGGAATCAATATTAAGATCTGATGTCTATTAAAGCGCAATTTCAGTCAGAATCTGTGGCCAACAAGCAACCCACAGAATATCAGATTTTTTAATCCACTAGCCCGTTTAAATTCCATCATTTTGCCATTCACCCAGGCTGCTGAGCATATTATCAGAAAGGTTAGTAACTCCCTAGAGTGGTGTGGGGTGCTCTGCCTTTACCCACTGTACCAAGATGGTCTCTGCAAAATTCACTTTTGAGATAACAGGAGCCCCATTCCTATCTAAAAGAAAGCTTTGAAGTGAACAAAGCCTCCAACCCACCAACCAGCTGGGCCAGCTGGGAGCAGTGCATGGTTCCCAGTTTCCAAACCCAAGCAAAGAGGATTTGGATAAAAGACTGTGGCTCTCCATCATTTTGTCAAAATATAATAGCAAAATGACAGAAAATAAATTACATTTCATTCACATATCCAATGGAGCTGGCCATGAAGGCGTGAAATGGGTGTGGGCAGAGAGAGATAGTGTTGCTAGGGGGAAGGTAGGTGGGCAGAAGAGGTGAACATGTGGGGTTAGATGCAGTCAGATAACCTGTCTGAAAAAGGGCCAGGCTGCAGGTGGGAGGCGACAGACCTAAAGACGATTCATCACAGCCAGGCTGCTTAATCCTCTATTAAAGAGTCCAGTAGCAAAAAAGCACTGCCTTGAATCTTTGTGGGATGTGTGAGTGAAATGCGGGAAAACCGTGAGCATAATATAGGTCTTTCCTCTACCCAAAAGCCTAGGATGGCATAGGGAAAGAGGCAGGAGTTTACCATTTTAAACTATGGAGAAAAATAATGACCAACCAAAAACAAACATCGCTAAAGCAAGGAAATATTAACTCAGAAATGCAGTGAAACTCGAATTACTTGTCTCCTTTTTATTCATCTCTTCAGGCACAGAAGACCAGGCCCAGCTCCAGAGATCAGAGACGACCACAACTTCTTTGCATAATAATTTTTGACAGGAATTAGGTCAGTTTAATTAGTTTAAATTCAGCTCAACAACAACCTCTCTCCTAATTACTGTTGGGTTAATACATAATTCATCTCCAGAAGCTGAAAAAGAAGCTACTGGAGAGGAAAGATTGCTCACAAAAGAAAGTGAAATATGTTAATATCTACTACCAAATGAAGCAGGACTTTCTCAGATCATTCTTATAAGCTGCCTACAAGTTGGACATATATTTGTACAACCTGACTAGTGAAGCAAGTCCTTGCTGCTTTCCTAAGCTAGGGTCCCCCAAGAAAACAGAGTGGGTCTCTAGACAGGAAGTGATATCACATCTGACAGGAAGTGATGTCATAAAGTAGCCAGTTGATGTTGTGCTGTTTGAATATGGTATGTCTGTCTTTTTATGAAGGTAAGCATTGCATCCTTTTGGTGAGACCACAGGATTTGTGATAAACGCAGAGCACTGATCATTCTGTTCTCTTTGGGGGCTAGTTCTTCTTCTTTACCTGCTAAGATGAGAGCAACCGGATGTGGCTCCTCCCTGGCAAGAAGTTGTGTACTGCAACCAGTGCAATTCTTTTGGCTTCTCTAGAATGCAGCAGTGTGGACACTCTCAGAAGATAAGCCAATAGAGTTTGAGCTGTTTGTTTCCAAGCCTTCTTCCACACCAGGCAAAGTGTTTGCAATTCTTGTCACACACACCAAAGATGGTGGCATGATTCTTCTTTTTCATGAGTAAGATCCAATCCAGTCAGGTGAATGTTCTTCCATTGTCAAGATCTTTTCCTTTCCTGTCCTTTTCCTAATGAAGGCAGCTAGGAAATTCATGCACTGCATAACCACACCGTTGAAGTATATTTTTGACAAGTTCATCACCAATTACATTTTTGCCCCTTTTGTGCTTGGGTTTTTCAGGTAATTGCAGTTCTGTTCTGATCCTACAATTCTGTTCACTTTCTGTTTGTTTTCTTCCAACTTTTTCCTGCTGGGCCTTCTACTCTGCTCGACTTATCCTTGGAATGAAGTCCTAGATTTTATATCTCACCTCTAGTGGTTTTTTATGTCCAGAATATTTTCCTCAAATTTAGAATTCCACCTACAGATACCTAACTCCTGCACATATATTAAAGAGGGAAGCAAACTGGTCATCTGGAGAGCATCGCCCTTACCTCGGTCAAGTCATGATAAAGAAAGAAGGAAGGTTCCTGAGTCCATCCTTCAACATACTCAATTGATCGATAAACCAAGCTACTGGAGAGATCTTTGGTTTTCTTCAGCAACTATGTCTGATTTAAAAGCAATGCAATTGCTTCCTTTATAAGGCTTAATGATAACACGGGATAGGCAACAACACATCCTTGCAAACTGCTGAACAGGGGAAAATCCTTCATTCATATTCATTCTGCTGCCCAGCAAAACTTGGATACATAGAAAAAAGGTTAGACCGTGGGAATTTGATAAAGTTAATGCACTTTGTTTCGTTCTCACTGGCAAACACAGCGCTACGGAAAGACATGCAACCTGCCCGATCTGCCCACCATCTGGGTGGGCAGTTTGAGTGGTTTATTTGATTCTCCCAAACACCGGTTTTGCTAGAGAGAGCTGCATGAATTGCGGATGAGCCAGAGAGTGTGCAGTTCATGGGCAGGGTGACCCGCTCCCGATCACCTATTTTTCTTCTGTGAAGGTGTAAGCGATTTTGTGATAATATGCAGAACTCTGCCTTAAATCACTTCTACATACAGCATAATTAAATTATTTTGCCCGGTCCTACTGAAGATAACGTCAACAGTAAAGGTGAGACCAAATACTACAAAAAGAGGGTCTAATAAAAATCGGAGAATATTGCATCACCGACCGGTAATCACTGTAATGGTTACTTTGTTGTAAATCTCAACTTTGTGAATCATTCTTCAGTCTTCACATTTGCAAGAATGGTCACTTTTTCCACCTCCTATTGCTCAAGAAGCTTAACTTTACTCAGCCATCTTGTTATAGAGGGGTTGTTTTCTGGTTTAGAATTTTAATGCACCAGCCCCATTACGTGGGCATGCTGTGGAGGACAAGGTCTACGTAGAAGTCACAGAAACTGTTTTCTACCTTCATTGTAGGCACACAGAGATGTGTTCTTGCTGACATTGGAAATGATTGCCATTAAATTCACACTATATACGTTCTTGCCATTGTGACATATTTGACATAAATACTTTTATTTTGATTTGTTAAAATCGTAAAAGGGTGGAACTTACCACCATGTTATGTTATGTTATGTTAGCCAGATTTATATAGCGCACAGCTGCCCCAGCAAATTGAATCAGCGTAAAATAGCATAAAACATGCCCCCGTGTCCTGGGCAACTTTGCACAGATAAGACATGATAAGTAAAAACAGGAAGAGCGTATTTAAATGTACAAATATAAAAAGAAACAGAGGTAGCACTTTTCTAAAGCAATGACCCTCTCATTAAAGATTGGGGCCAACAAATGACTGTTCTAACAGGGGGTGCTGCACACGTAAGGGCTTAAATTTGATTAGATGTAACTGTCCCCTCTTGTCTCAAATAAAATGCTTACAGTGTCTTAGAATAAACGAGAAGGGGAGGGGGAGGAGCGTAGCTGTAAAAAGAATGAAAGAGGATCTGGGTCCTGCTGCAAGGTGTCCATATGTCCCAGCTCCTCTTTTGCTGCTACCTTTTTTCCGAGCTCTTGAGCAGCAAATGCCAGGAATTCTGCCATTGGAATATCCTGGTATATTGGTTAAGACCAGTTCTCGCAGACCAATATTGGACAGTCCTTGTCTATGGGCAATGGTGACCAGCTGACAGATGATCTTCAAATCACAGGGAGACTCAGTTGCTGCCCTGAATCAAAGTGCATGCTTCTACCTCAGTGAAAGTGCAGTCGAAGAATGCTATTGCATGATACACTATTAGAGTGGTAAATCACTTCATCTAAGCAATTCATATACACTGAACTGAATAGAAGGCTGTAGACTCAGACAGAAATGTTGATGTGCTACAGAGTCAGTCAGAATTGTAATCCTTTTGGGATCAACTTCCCTCCTTCAGGTCGATAGGCGACAGTTCCTTGCCATCAACTCTCTGGCTGTGATCACACCACACTCATTCCTGAATGAATCTGTCTGTTGCATGTTGAGGATTTCGTTTTTTTTTCTCCCTTTGTGGGTGGTAATCAAATAGCATTTGTTTTCTTAGTTTGTGTGTTTGTGAAGACTGTTGTAAAGCTCAGGGGCCTGCATCTGCTGTGCAAGCCCTTGCGAAGCTGCTGTTCCCAGCTTCATCATTGCCCACGATAGAAGACTGTTCTTTTGGACTACATGTCTGAGGGCAATCCAAGTCTGTCAACAATGTTATGCCCCAGTCTCACCTACTAGCTGTTTAAACCACTTTTGTTTCTCACTGACTCTCATTCTAGTTAGGTGTGGGGGGGGGGGGTTACACTTTAAACAAACATTGGCATAGCCAATAGGTCTCGCCTTTGGGACCTTATAAGTGTTTAGCTATGCAACAGTTGCATAACTAAATACTTATAAGGTTCCAAAAGCAAGACTTATTGGCTATGCAAAGCGGCCGTTCGGCCGCGAAAGTGATCGCGATCATGATCAAACATCAAAGTGAAAGTAATCGCGGTAAAGCGCGGTGCGCGTGCCTGCGTACATGCACTGTAGCTCTAGGCTGGCCTGGTAGCACTTTTTGGAGCCCTCTCAATAAGTCTCGCCAGACCAGCACATGCGCTGGGTCAGGCGAGACCTAAAAAGGTTGCAGATGGGCAGCTCCAGAGAGGTGCACACTGAATGGATTCATACTTTACTTATTGGATGGTGTGCTTTAGGTGAGCAGGAGTTCAGAAATAAGTCTACTAAGGTGGAACTACTGAATTTCGACCCTTAGAATATCGTGGTACAAGAATATCTAGGACAGAATATGGAGGAACAAAATATTGAAAGGCAAGTGCATAGAGGGAAGTATAGATTCACTATGAAGGCAGTGTTTAATCTAGGGGAGATTCCAATTGTGCAGTTTCCTTTGTTATGCTTTACTTATAGCACAGGAAAGTGCAATGAGGTACTCAATTCTGGATGTAACACGCCTGCCATAAATCAGGTGAGTCTCCATTAGTAACCAACTCTAACTCAAACCCTTAAAACTGGCATGAGTCTGGCAAGCTCCCAAGTCCATTTACCAAAATGCCAGGGGATTCAGAAAAGGATCACACCCCTTTTGACCCCTAATGAAAATCTCAATGTTGGCTCCTTGCCCCACACTTTGCTCCTCAACGCCCTCCCATTTGCTTCTGAGGAGCTGGGAGTGCGGCTGTGTAAAACCCATTGAGAGTCATCATTGTTATGTGGCACAGGTGGAGAGGGGATTTATTTTTGGTTTAATAGGTGCACCACTGTGCAATGCTTCTTGTAAGTGATACATACAGAGGCTTATAGGATTCATCTCTATGATGCAACACATATTGCACCTATATTCAATGGGGCTTATTTACAAGCCTCTTGCACCACTTTGCGTCATTTTTAACAAGGGAAAAGTGACGTACGGGTGGCCCAAGGGGCTTGTAAATAAGCCCCAAAGAGTGTGCAAAGCCACTTTGCCCATTGGTGCAAACAGGACACATCGATTGCCATGTAGATGGAATGGTGCTGTCTGTTTGTGATTGTTTATTCTCCTGAATGAAACCGCCATCTTGAAATGTTTGTTTTTCTTAATACCTGCTTTAGCAGACATTAGCTTTCATTGAAAGTGCATCACTTTTGCACCAGTCAGACTATTTAGGCTTTCAGAATTTGCATAAAGACTAGTAATTGTGACAAGGACAACGATATTTCTTGATATTGCAGTTTATTTGATCAGCGTTTTGGCAAATAATTAAATTATAATTAAACACAATGTAAACCACTGAAAGGAGATGTCTCATGCATAATTACAAGAGTAATTCATTTAATGAATGATTTTGTTCCAAGCAAGGCCAGACCTTCAGCATGTGGCTGACCCCTACAGGAAGGCTGGACCTTGGGCAAAGTGCACTCTGGAAGGTGGAATTTGAATGGGAAATGAAAAACACACCACAACAATTCTCAGTATGCAAGCAACCTTGGATAAAACGTCAGGACTCACAGGTTGTTTTACAAATGACATGGATTCCTTTGACAAATCTAGATAGGGTGTAGAGGAGCTTTAGCAGACAGGGAACACACTCTATTTACAATTCTTCAGTTTTATGATCAGGCCTCCTCCACAACACAAAACATGTTCACAAGCTTGCTTTAGTTTACCTGGTCAGTGTTGGGGATCATTTGCTTGTCTTCTTCAGCTTTATGTTTGTTTTCTGGTCAAGTCTATCACAGTGACCTATCCCACTGATCTGTCAGATGTCCTGGCTGGTTCTGGCCCAGGCCCATCCAAAGCCCTGTTTGACAGGTCCACAGCCTGACAGAGAAGCTCATGAGAAGCCACTGTATCAAGCTGAACTAAATATATACTCCACTCAGTACCGGATTAAAGCCTGTGGAGGGCCCTAGGCAGTTTCGTGGAACTCCGCGCAAATTATTTCCTAATACCCAATGCATCGGATTTGTTTTACAAACTGCCAGCTGCCAGAAAATGAGCTTTTAAGAGACAAACTGCTATGTGAATTTGATGTCTCTGGTTCATGTACTTTGAGTTATCAATGGGTACATTACATTCATACAGTATTTTATCTATAGAGTCTTTGATGTAATGTTTTTGTTTCTTTGAGTTGATTCATGTTTTTCTATCTTTTGCAAACAATATTTAAGAAAGCTTGATCATAATTTTCTTTTAAGCTCAGATCAATATCATTTTGATCCTTTGTTGCGGGGCCTCTAAGGAGTGGGGCCCATAGGCCGGTGCCTACTTGCCTATTTGATAATCCGGAATTGAGTCCACTCTAGGCTAGTGGTCTTTGAATCCTTTGACAGCTGCAAGTGCTAATGTACATTCCAAAATCTGACACAAGGCAGGGAAGTCCTGATAGAGCCATACAAACATATGGGTTGTGCACTGGTGAAGATGGTGCACCAGTGGTGACAACAAAAAGACCACAAAGCACCTTTCTGGTCAGCGACATTAGCTTCACCCCACAGCACAATCTGAATTTGTGTAAGAGAGACTGAGTTTGAGATCTTGTCTGTCTGAGACATCAGAAGTAGGGTCACTCTCTAGTGTTTGGGGGCATAACATTAGGCAGCACTGCTAATTGTGTTCCTGCATTTGTGGGCATAATTTATGTATTTTAAATTAGTCACATTGGCATTTTGGCGGCCACCTGTGACATAATACTGGCTCTGTCAAATGTTGGGTATTTTTGCCTGTTGTGACCTTTAAGCGGGTGTACCTGTGACCTAATGCTGGCCCTAGCAATTGTTGATATAATTATCATACTTTGCACCCCACAAAAATGAGTTGTTTTTGGGTGGATGTCTGTGTAGGGGTCAGAGGGGAGAGAGCATGTTCCATCAGCGTGGGGGCACACTGGTGGTCATCTCTTATATATTGGTGGCCCTGGCATATTTTGGCATTTTGTGTATGCTGGAGGTATTATGGTGACCACCTGGGGCATTATAATAAATTGGACAAATTGCAGCATTTATAGCATATTGTGGTTCTTATGATTGCCACCACTATTATAATAATGATCATGGCATATTATTAGCATCCTGGATATGTTCCCTATCTGTAGCATTGTGTGATTAAAGAGGATGATGTATTTTACTTCTACAGTGCGACTTGCATCCCATCTTGACTTTAAGAGACTCTATACATGTCGCACAGCTTAAATGCTACACAATGCTCCAAAATGTTAGGGTTTTGCTCCCTGCTTTGCTGGTTTTATGCACCTGCTTTCAAGTGACCCCTATTTGGTGTTTTTTTTCCATTCGAACTTTATTCCCCATACCCCAACGGTCATATGATTGGTGTAAATCTCCAAACTTTCATCCAATCACTATGCTTTAACTCAAAATTCACATTGAACCAGCATTTCAACATCCAAGGGTGCTCTTTACAGTTTGGCCGGTGCGCGACTATAATGCAGGTTCCATTTTTACATGCATATTGATTGACTGACTAAATACTCTTCTGCTATATGGAACTGAAACCCTGATCATCTTTAGGTTAAATATATATTATACCCTTCATTGTGCTTACCCCTATTCACCAAATGACAAAAATGGGGTACTCTTAAAAAGCTCTCTCCTTCTATTCTTCCACCCTTGACTGGCTTGCTTTTTCATCCTTTGAATCACTGTTTCCATTGTTCATAACAAATAGAATGTTTCTGCCCACCAGTGAATAGTGAATGGCTTCCTGTATGGTGTCACATTTAGGGCATGCATACCCCCAAGAAGGATGAGCAACCAATATAATTTGATTGCAGTATGTACCAGGTTTATAAAGATACTCGCATGGACACGTACAGTGGCGTCACTAGGGGGGTGCGGGGGGTGCGGACCGCACCGGGTGACACCATCACATGGGGTGACACCGAGGTACGGGCAGAGCAATTAAAGCTCAGAGGGTGTCTGACCTGTGTGGTACAGTGTGTGCACAGCCACAATAGAACGAGACAGCAGACCCTCCCAGACATGTAGACGGGGGTGGGGGAGGGTCTACAGGGACATGTGGACGTCTCCGAAGGCCAGTTCGCACCGAAACCGAAAGCCAGTTAGCCACGAGCACTGCCAGGCCCGTATTAGCCCCAGAGAAGGCTGCTTCACTAGCGTTTCACAAGAGTTGGCCTCACGTAAGACTGATTCTCTCCAAGGTATTCCAACCTTTTAGGGGAAATGGCCCGACGTGACGTACGCTGTTATGATGGGAGCCTTTAAGAGACAAGAGTATGACGTGACCGCGTGAGCGAAGGAAAAGAATCAGAAGGTGCCTGGGAGAGACAAGCATCCTTTAAGCCTCTCTGTCCGCTCGTTGTGCAGTGGTGTCACTAGGGGGATGCGGGGGGGGGGTGCGGATCGCACTGGTGACACCATGAGTTACCACATTGGGTGACACCAACCCTAGTGACGCCGCTGGACACGTATACCTATAAATAAATAGTTTGACATTGCAATATGTCAGTAAATGGGGCAATTGAATCCTAGGTCCTGATTTAGACTCTGGTTGGTCCTGCTGTAATCCCTGTCCCTTCATTTAGGCATCTGGATACCAAACTATTGTGTTGTTCAGAAACAGTCCTGAAGTGTGAAGCACTGTGTCTGCCAAACTCTAAATCAGGCCCCTAGTCTGCCATCAAATCACTTGACCATCTCTGCCACACCCCATAAGACACTCATATCACACACTATTAAACCCTAATGCACTTCCTCACACATTCTCACACAGAAACACAGTCACACACATACTCTGAGAAGCTTGTGCCAGTGCAGTACATGCTGCATTTATTCTGCATGCTGCTGAAAGGAAAGGAATGTTGACACTGCCTGTGGGTTACCTGTGCCTTGTCAGTACTGGAACCTTGCACTGCTAGCACCCATGGTGTGTCTGTGATGTGTTGATGAATCTTGCTAAAGTTCTTTTCATTACACAAAAGCCAAAACGATTGTCACTACCAATGTAAATGTTATGAATCAGGTGGAACTGGCCCTTGGTTCAACAGGTATGGAAGTAAACAAAATGGCAGACATGAAGAAGGCAATGAACCTCTAGGTAACTTCAAGGGCAAACTCTTTAGGAAAGGGTGCAGTTCACTCTGAATTATTTTGAGAAATCATTGGCTAGTAGACACTTCTGAAGACATCACAAGAGCCAATAATTGTATCAATAAAATCAATTGATGCAATTGTTCTTACCTGTTTGAGCACTTTTGAGATTTTAGCTAATTTAAACACTAACATGATTGAACTGGAGATCTACATTCGCTTAGAAAAAATGAAATAACTGAAGGAGTGGTGGGGTAGTTATTAGACATCCAAGAGTAATCACTAAAAGTCTCAATTCTTAAAGCCTTTTGGAAAGCTTGAAGGTAAACTAATGTATTTGCAAGGTACATGTGGAAATTACTTCCACTGATCTTCATTAGGCTTTGTCCTAGTCTTATTCATCACTGTCCTTACTAATGAATAAAGAATGGTCTCTTAACTCCATGCAGTTCTTGTACCACCCCCTGAGAATGTGTGCCACAAAATGGTCTGGAATTCCACACTCCTACTGGAATATTCAAGCACAATCTGGCCCCAAGGTGTCAAAATATAAGGGGGGCATGAGATGTAAGGATGAAGACGAGGAGTAGCAGGACATCAAATAATGGCTGTGTTCCAGCCAACACTGATGGCTCTCAGGTGCAGCATCGGGTGCAGGTGCTGCACCTGTGCAAGGAAGGATGCATCCCATGGGGTTACAGACACTCCATCTTAATCAACCTCTAGGCCGACGCTGGGCTCAGGAAGAGGGCTGCCCGCACATTGTGTTAAATCTTTCTGTCTCCTCAGACACATTCAGTTGATGCTTCTCTAACTGTCTGGTAAATAACCTTTTTATGATGCAGTTTGTTTATTCAATGGAGTGTAAACGCTAGCCCATTAGGAAGACAGTCCTAGCCTTTCAAAGGCTAGGACTGTCTTCTCGCCCCTTTGCTATTTAACTCTTGATTGCCTGCAGAAAAATTTGAAAGTCGGGAACTGAATTTTATTGTGTATTTCACACGTCTGCTAAGTGGTACTATTTATTACACATGATATTCAGATACCATTCCTGGTTTCTCAGGCAACAGCATGGTGCACTGTGAGGCTGCAGCTTTGCTTTTAACATAGTGATTATAGACTCAAAGTGCTAGAATGCAATGTTTTGGTGACTAAAGTGCCATAATGGCCGAAGGTATTTTAAATGACATAGAGAAGCTTGTCAGCTATGTTCTACATTTTACAGAGTCATCATTTCAAAAGATGCTTGTTTAATGTGTAAATCCAAAAGTGAATTCTGCTAACATATGTTGTGAGCTTTACTCTTTCATTCATCTCATGCATTAAAATAAGCAATGGTTATGTGAATCATTTTATCTTTCATGTAGTGGAACATTGTGTACCATGCTTCAAAATCAGCAAAGGTTCATCATGGGCAGCAGCAGTGCAGCTGTCCTGAACGCAAAGAATAATGTAAGGACAGGAAGAAGCAGAAAGAACATCATGTGCTTCTCCCACACCTGCAGACCCATTACAGCACAGCTTTCTAGCACATTAAAGCATTAGTGAGAGCAGATAGAGCCTGCTGTGCCCTCTCTGTAGACAGACATAAACATACAAGAAGTACAGCACTCCTGGAAGAAAAGGCCAAACCTCCTATGGAGTTACCATACATTCATGTATGCACATAGGATGATAAACCCTCACCCTCCTAGAGTGGTATGATTCATACTTGTGCCCCATATCTAGCATTTGGAAGCATCCAAGAGCACCACTGTTCACTAGTTGTTCCATCCCTATGGGTTCCCTAGTTTGGGTGATGTTATGTTCTTCCTTTGTTAAACTTTTGGAACTATACTACAATTGTGCATGGGTGGAACTAAAATGTCCTTTTACTGGTGACTCAATACCTCAAGATTAAAAGCAAGAGATTTGACCAGCAAACTATTGTTCTGTTTTCCATCTACATGTTTTGATGCTATAATAGTGGCCTTAACGATAGGTCTGCATCTCACATCATGCATTGTGAAGCAGACCCTGGCTCATAGGGCATGTTACACCTGTGAATTTAATATATATTTTGTTTTTGATAAGATGAGGCAACCAGCAACAGCAGGGGAAGCACTCCTTAATAGAACAGGTACACCTTAGGCAGAAACAGTGCAAACGTTCCTCTTCCAGTGGACAGGTACAGCTAGAGCAGCTCCCAAAGAACACATACAAACCAGGCAGCAGCAGTGCAAGCTCTTTTTCCTCAGATACAGGCACAGCATTGCCAAAGGAAAGCAAGCTTCACATTCTCGAAGAAGGCAGCAAGAGCAGCCTTCCATTCCCCACAGAATAGATTCAGAAGGGCAGACTAGAGCAAGCTGTCATCACTCACAGAACATATATGGTTAAGACATGAGTGAGGTGTGCTTTAAAACAGATCTCTGGAATGGGTGTTCAACTTCCTGAGATGAATGTATAGGTAGATTAGTGAGTGAAGATGTGAATTCTAAAACCATCCAAACTTAGCTGAAATTCCTCGTCATTATCCTGAAAATCCTGCTGCTCTTACTCTGAGACTTAATTCCATTGGTGTCATTCCGTGCGTCATATCCTGCAGTCCTGCTGTCAATTCCAGTAGATCCAAATGCTTCCATTTATATGAATTATTGTTAATGAACTTTAGGTCTCAAAGGCTCGGCCCCTTGCTATCCCAATACAGAGACCTTTCCTACTCATGGTGTGAAAGGGAATAGTGCATGTGCTCTGTGTGGTCATTCAAAGACCAAATGGCAGACATAAACAAAAACACACTACTGTACTGTTCTCTTGCTCTCCCCTCCATTGCTCTTTCTGTCTACATATACCCCCTCTATTTGTTATTTCCTCTTTCTTTTGCTCACCCTCTGGTTATAAAGTCTCTACCAATATCCATTGTCTCTGTTCATCCTTTTCTCATTTCTCTCTTTCCCTCCATCTCTCTCATTTAAACCTTTTCACCTTACATTTGTCTCTCTTCTCTTCTCATTTTCCTCATGTTACGTATTAATTTGTCTCTTCACCCTTCTCTCTTACACTCAACTCTCTCATACTCTTTACTCACATCTGCCTATTTCTTGCCTGCTTCTACCCCATCTTAATCTACTATGTCACTTACTTTTCATTTTTCCACTCTCTCGCCCCCTCTGTCTCTCACCTAGCATCTCTCTGACTTAGTCCTTTCTAATTCTATCTCCCTCTGTATAACTATTAGAAATGGGATTTCTGGTTGGCTAGGGCATGCGCCTCAGCCAGGCAGAAACCACCAGTAGTCAGGGCAAGGGAGTTACATGCTGCAGATAACCCCTGCTCACCCCTTTGGTACCTTGGCACGAGCTCTCAGGCTTATCCCAGAGGCAATGTGTAAAGTGTTTGCGCAACACACACACACACAGCAGCAATACACTAGGCACACTACAAAAGGAACGCCACACAAGTTTGTAAAAAAATAGCCATTGTATTATCCAAAACACATTAGAATCATAAACACACATATTCACTGTGCCAACTGGCACTAGGCATTATTTACTGGGGATTATATACACCTGGCAGGGCCAATCGGGCCACTGTCAGAACCTTTTAGAAAGCGCTAGTAACAAGTAGTAAGTAACACAACCAGTAACTACTGGTATAATAATGACCTCAGCATTATATCATCTTAGGCATAAGACATATCCTGCATAACCATCAGTGGCATAGATATATTATGCATAATTCACATTAGATTAGGCGTTAAAATCATAATCATAATTGTTAGGCATCATATTAGGGCCTGCGCCCTACTAACATAACTGACCCCAGGCCAACTGGCCTTTCCCTGGGGCTCAAAATGCCCTATGTCCAGAGAGTCCGGACGTAGTTGCCAATGCAGCAAAATCAGAGTGCGCAATGCGCTGGGGGCGGGGGAGTGTATCTCACTCCTTTCTCAGGGAAAACAAAATGCCCACAAATGAAATTTGGCACTGGCACTACACGTGCCGTGGAAGCCCCACTATGGGAATCCTAAAATACTTTGCCCAAACGTTGCAGCAGCCAAAATGAGCACTGGCACCGGTGGTGCCTCTGGAGCCCCACTCTGGGACTCCTACAACAATGCCCCTTCGTTGTGGCTGCCCTCACCCTGGAGGAGCGTCTGTGGCAAGGCAACAACTCTGGGAGCACCAACACTGCTCCCCTTAGCCCTCACTCACCAGGACTCAGCTGCGCTCACTGGCGCCATCGGGAAGGCACCGACAATGTGCCTCGGCGGCCCCCGTTACATGGGCTTGCCTCGTGCCATCACTTGGCACCAACGAACTTCGACGCTCCAGCCCCACTCACCGGGTTGTTGTCCTGGACTCCTCCGGCAGGTCTAAGCAGGTCCTCAGGCACAGGCAATATGCCACAGCTGGTCCCACACCCGGATCTTCTTTGCTCACACCGTGGGACTCTCCCCAGCTCACGGGAGCCCCGCTCAGGCATGCACAGGCTTCCGGACTCCTCAGCAGGCCCTGCCCACGGTCAGTCGGCACTTGCCTGACTTCCTGGTCTCGTTGCGGCAGCTCTTCGTTTCGGGTCGGGCCGCAGCGGTGATTTCTGGCAAATGCGGGGTGGGCTCCCACTTAAAAGGTACCACAGTGCGGGGTGGGCTCCCGCCGATACACACAAAATGCGGGGTGGACTCCCGCTGATACACACAAAATGCGGGGTGGGCTCGCGCCGATAAACACCAAATGCGGGGTGGGCTCTGGCTGCTTCTCAGCAACTCGGGGGAATACCTACGCCGGGATTCCCTGCATCATCAAGCAGCACAGTGCTGCAGGCCACTCACGCTCCTCCCGTCTGGGGAGAAGATATAGCGCTCACGAGGTGCTTAAATCCCAGGGGCTCAAGACTGGGCCCAGGCAGACCAGCTTACAGGGCCCTCCAGCAGGGAGGCAGTCCCTTGTGGTGGTCCCTCCTGGGTCCCAGCAGCAGCAAGTCGCCTGGAAGCACAACATTTTCATGGGGTCACAGCCCCAATATTTACACCCTTATTTGCTTTGTCTACCCTGGCACAGGGCTTGGGGGGACCAACCTAAACTGGTTCTTGGGGGTTTTGGACACTTTATTGACAAGTCTCCTCTTCCTCTTTGTCAGGTGGGGGCTTGTCATCAGACACACTACAGGGGGGTGGAGCCAGCATTCACATAGGCAGGCACAGCCCTATTCAGGGTCAGGGGACTACTCCTCCCACTACTCCAAATGCATATGCCCTATTCAGCCTAGCGCTGACTCACCCTGCCATCCCTGGAGCCACACATACCTCACCAGCCCCTGTCACTCCAAAGCCAGACATGCAATCCACATCAGGCAGGTAGACACATATCACAAAGAAATGTCAATTTCAAAAAGTGGCATGTCTAAAAATAGGTATAATAAATCTGCACACACCATTGCATAGCATTTATTATCACTATTCCAAATATACCAAACTTGACCATGCTGCTCCTCTCATATCAGTAATTACCACTGAAACACTTATCAGGGAATCCCCAATGCATTCCTATGGGAGGGCCTCACAGCAGTGAGAAACCAAAATGGCTGTTTGTCACTACCAGGACATGTCACACACTTAAGGTACATGTCCTACCTTTTACCTACAATGCACCCTGCCCGCAGGGCTAGCTAGGGCCTACCTTAGGAGTGACTGACATGCAGTACAAGGGGGGGTCACAGACATGGCACACACTTTAGGTGTCACATCACAGCGGCAGTAACACTGCACGCACCGGCCCTGCAATGGCAGAGGCCTGAGACAAATTTGAAAGGCCACTTTGGTGAGTGGCGCAATCAGTGCTGCAAGCCCACCAGTAGCATTTAATTTAATGGCCCTGGGTATCTCAGATACCACTTTAGAAGGGACTGACAGGTAAATTAAATATGCCAAATAGGTGTAGACTAATCTTACCATATTTATCACAGAGAGCACACACACATTACACTGGACAGCAGTGCTAAAGTGCCCAGAGTCCTAAAACCACAAACACCATGTCAGACAGAAACAAGCATTTGCAATGCAATAGGCCTCGCATTTACGCGAGTTTAAGCTATTGCCATTGTAAATGACAATGTCTTTTATTTATGTTTTAAAAACCAAAACCAAAACCAAAATAAAAGGCATAGCCATTTACAATGCCAATGGCTCAAATTTGCGTAGCTGCGAGACCTATTGCATTGCAAATGCTTGTTTTGGTTGGCACGGGAAGATTACGTGATTTGCCCAGAATCACAGGATGTGGAGTTTCCCCCGAGGCTCAAACTTTGGTTTCCCAGCTCCAAACTCGGCAGTCTATCCATGAGAGCACATTTTTGTTTCTATCTCACATGCAGGAAGAAGTTCATTGAATGCATTAACGTTAGGATACCAGTGCTCTCAGTTATAAAGCTGATGGCCAACGTATTGATGTCTTGAATACACAGTGTAGCTGATCCCCTTGCTAATATGTTGTGTATCAATGTAGGCATAGTTAATGTTAAAAAACAAGTGTTGTGGGCATTGCAGTTTTAAAAATCATGGGAACAACAACCTTTCTCTGCACAATGTATGTAATGGGTGCCCATCAATAACACCTTCCTTGAAAAAAATAAAACTTTTATATATATTTAGAATCTGCTTATCAGATAGGTGTTGCCGGAGAACACACCGCGAGGCATTATTACCCAGTTGCCCTTTTTGTGCAGTTTTATATAGCGCAAACTCAACTCAGTTTCCATTGCTTCCTCATTCGGGCAAGATGATGTTCAAATCAAAACGTGAACAAAGTAGGAGGTCAAGTTACTGTGGCCGTGTCGGCTGGTTGAAATTTCACTCATGTTCTTCTCTCCAAAATACGACCGCCGAGGCTGATAAAAAGCGAAAGCTGATAAGATCAGTGGCGTAACGGATTTCACAGCAAGCAAATGGCATCAACCCCTTCAGCATAGAGGCCGCACGCACGCTGGTTCTTGCTGGGAGAGTTAACACACCAATGCCGCAACTGTGAACCTCCATGAAGCTGAAACTGTGGTCTTCACACTGAAGAAACCGTGAAAAGCAGCGAAAGGAAAATGCAGTGCATGTCGTCTAATTTCGGCATTCGCCTGGCGCAGACAAAAGACCAGGAATCGCGCTGAAACATCAGTATGGCAATATTTAACTCTTTCATTTGTAGAACCTGCCCTAATTAAAATGTCAGATGCTGGACTTTAGAATTACTTTCTGATCAGGATGGCCAGACCCACCTTCAGGATCCTGAGCAGCCGTGAAGAAGCATGGGTGGGTGGGAGGTCAAAGAGGTGCATCGGTGAGAAAATAGGACTGTTAATTAATAGACGAAAGAAACGGACACACGTTCTTTTGATTTGCATTTATTTTCTATCTTATCCAACTATTGTTCATGGGAGTGACCTCTAGATGCCAGTGAGTCAAAGGGAAATCCACCACATTAAAAAACAATCAGTCTTCACTTTTCAAGCACTGCGCTTGTGCTTGTGGTGCACGGCTGCTCGCTCCCGCAAGGTGGATGCCGCCACAAGCACGAGTGCAGTGTTTGAAAAGTGAAGACCGATGGCTAAAGGCCCTCCTAGAGCGGCGCATGCGTGCTGCCTAAGCGAGACCTAAAAAGGCTAGGAGGAAGGAAAAAAGTGCAGGGATGACGCTGCAAAAAAGGCAAAGTCCAACAATCCCCTAGGACAAGCACAGGAAGCCTCCCTATCATATTTCAATGTACATTTTTCTTTACCTCCTACTCTAGCAATGGCGCCACCTTTGCTGCTTTTACTGGTAATATGAAATTCCCTGCTGGTGATATCAAGGACTCTATCCAGTATTCGCTTCCAAAAAATGTCCCTGCTCTCTTGTGTGTCTCAAACCATCCTCTCTTCTCACAGCTATTCTCCTGAACACTCTTTTATCATTCATCATCCTTCCTCTTTTTAATTGCATGATCCTCACACTTTCCTTTCTCACCTCTCCACCTCCCATTCTCTATCTTACAGACCATCCTCTCTCACAATTGTCACACTTTTCATTTGCACACACATTTCTATCCATCCTTTGATAGCCTGCTCTTGCTGCCTTGCTATCCTTCTCACTTACCTCAAACTCACCACACATACACACACTATCTCACACATACAGACAATACTCTTCTTGGCTGCCATCCTACTATCATCCCTCATACATTTGTTTTACATTATCTTCTCGTCTCACCTTCTTCTCACAGTCTTTTCTCCAAGATACTCTTTTCTGTCCCACACACACTTCTTACAATCCCATTCTCCTCTCAGAAACACACATGCACACAATAACCCTTTCCCCTGCAAACCCTACTTACTTGCCCTTCTTACACACTTTCACTCACAGATCATTAGCGCTGGAAGGAGGGGTGCGGGGGAGGGGGGTTGCAGCAAGCCCAAAAATAACCATGCTAGAGTTCAGAGAATGCATGAGCAACAAAGAATCTTTTCAAGTTTGTGTTTAACTTGACACACTTGCTGTGCATTCAAAGACAGAAGTCAAATATCAGGCTCTGTCTTCTGACAAATTCTGACAAATTGCTGCTTATTTGGAAAACATGTTAACTTTTATTTCTCTGACTGCAAGTGAGAGGATTTTCTAAAAGTGACCTAGGTGACAATCTTACTGGGGTACAGGAAGTGAAAGGGAAGGCTAAAGGATGTCAGCTTTTGCCTAACGCACAACAACATTTAAATACCTGTACATTAAATATGCACATTTCTTTTTTTTAATCAGCAATTAGGAAATAACAAATGAAGCACATTTTTTATGTAATGCTAAAATGTGTTGGAAACAGATTTTAATTGTATAAAAAAAGTCAAGACACCTTACTGGGTGATGTGCAAATCATAAATGTAGAGTGAAACCCGATTTCCACAAATTATTGTTTGTGCGCTATACAGTTTTACCAGCAAAAATGCAAGTCTCTGCACATTGAGGGCCTGATTGACAAATGTTAACTTTCACTTTTCTTTAAGTTTACATTTGTTTGCTATTCACAAATATATTTTACTAGTAGTATCTTTGCGACTGCAGAGTCTCCAAATATAAAAATTGGACAGTCCTATCTTTTCATGATGGGAGACTCAGTAGTTGGAAACATACTACTACTAAAATACCTACCTGAATAGTAAACAATTGCAAATGTACCCAAAAGTGTAAGTTTCCCTTTGGGAATCAGTCCCAGGGTGGCCATTTCAATGGAAAATGTGCTGTCCGTAAATGACAGTGCAATACCACACTTGTGCTTCAAAATGCACTAGCTACATACGACACTCTTAACACTCGCCTGCTAAATGGGCATGGCACATTGCTTTGTGGTACACATTTTATCAAATCTTTCTGACTTCGTGATATGCCATTAATGGAAGCACCCCTGTTGTGTGTTCCCTAAGGAGCCCATTGTTGTTTTTTCCTATGTTAGCGTTATGTTATGTGTGTATGTTGTAGGCCGCTTTTGCATTGCACACATTACAAATATCACGCTTGTTTTTGTGCCACATTTTGTTTTTGCAAGTAGGCTGCACATGTTTTAGTATTTTGTTGTTTGTTCTAGTGTATGGTCTTTTAATTATGCAAATCACATTGTTGACCTGCATATGCTTTTTAATTGTAGCGCAGTTATTACATATTAGAGCATGATAGCTTCAATAAATATTCTAAGCTTCCTTTCTGTCTCTTTTTCATTTATTTTGGACATGTACGAGTGAGGGAACGAAAGGCGATGACCTGCTACCCCAATCCCTGAGAGGTTCTAGAGTGTTTTGTTCTGGGGTGCCCAATTACTTGTCTCCCTGGAAAGGTTAGGAGGGCAAGTGAGGCACTATTAGCTTGTCTGATTTGTGCCCATAGTTATTGATGTGGTATAGTGACTCAGCACCTACATACTGATGTTCTGTGGTCCGAGGCATAGTTCTGTTTCTGAGAAGAATCTCTGCTCTGAAAACTGATCCATCACCACTGTTCCATAGTGCCTTTTCTTGCTCATAAGTAACCCTTCTGTTTCTCACAATCACTTTCACTTTTATGATCCCTCACACAGACTAACACGATCAACAATGGCTGTTGGCTGTGTTTTTTGTTCTTCCTATCACCATTGCGAATGTTGAATGATCATTTTTCAGGTCGAGCCTGGGCAGTGCATGTGTTGTTCTGCGAGCAATGCTGTATTAGAGTATGAATTTGGAGCCCTGCCCACTCTTCGCTGATATTTGTCACTGGCTTGTGTTATTGTCCTTCATATATGCTGGCTTCTGGTTCGTTATTAGGCATGTTAGTCCCTCCTTAGTACCGCCTTGTCTTCATTTATAACCTCTCATGAGAACTGGCCCTTTAACTTCGGTTGTTACACAGTAGGTCTTCTTTAGTATGTAAGCACTATTTTCTTTAATGAGTTTCTCTTACTGCAGGAGGGTCTCTCGTGCGCAGTTGTGACCACTGGCTTGTTTATTTTACTCTTAGCAAATGGGGATCTCTTCTGGGGTCATGGGAGACAGAATGGGGCAACTCAGCGATGCCGTCAAGCATTTGGAATGTAATAGGTCTCGCATTTGCAAGAGTTTAAACTATTGGCATTGTAAATGAAAATGCCTATTATTTTTGTTTTGAAAACCAAAACATAAATAAAAGGCATTGTCATTTACAATGCCAATAGCTCAAACTCACGTAAATGTGAGACCTATTGCATTGCAAATGCTTGTTAAATTATGCTGGAGAAAACAAAGCTATGTTCCAGAGTTAGGTATTATGTACTTAAAGGCTGAAATAGAGTTTGGCGGATACGTTACTCCAGCACAAATGCTATGGCTATCCCATCTGCCCTTACTGCCAATGCATTTTATGCTTGTACTGAGGCATACAGAATATCTGTCAGGTTTGTGGTGTTCGTCATATTCTAAATCAGCCCCTAGAGACTTTAGGACAAAAGAGAAAATTCTATGGTGCATTGTAGAAGTAAATCAGTGCAATGATGATTTCACGTCCAAACTTGGATATCTAATTGTGAAAATTGATCAGAATTAAGATGTGACGCCATATATATTTTGAAGTATATCTTTCAATTTACATAAAAAGAAGCAGCTGTATCCTATTAGTAGGTCCTTGTTATTTGGATGGGCACCAGCCTCTTTGAAAAGGTTTTGCATATGCATGTACCAGGCTCTGTGCAATCCAATTGAGTTTGCACCTGTTCAAAATATTGAGTCACCACTGCTTGCCTGTGTCCTATTGCATGCTGGTACTTGTATGCCCATACTACAATGGCTACAAGTTGAACTACGATTGCCTTGATTCTACCTCATCTTAGTGAAAAATCGAGGCCTCATTACATGGGGATGGTTGGCATCTATGAGGCGTGAGTGTGCACCCAGTGACCCAGCATAGTATGCAAGGTCAAGGATGGCTGCTTCCTAGGCTTTAAGTGGGATAAAAAAAAAACTGGTGGGTCTCTCAGAGGGGTGTGGCCGATGTAATTAGGGTGTGGCTTAAAAAGTACACAAAAAATCTGTGCTTAGGATAGCGTGCCTCCCGACTGGTAATTTGCTGCTTCTGTCTTTGCATCCAGATATATAACACAACAAGTATAATTACACCTACAACAAGCCAGGACCATTGGCATTGCCAATGGTTGTTAGTTTCATAAGATAAACAAACAACAACTATGGCTTAATATGCTTCAGTTCTGAAATGTTGAGACTGTGAAAGAACTATAACGAGTCTCTTCAAAAAGTTACTTCAAAGGCAGTGAAGGGTGGTACTGCTGCAGAGTTAAAGATTTTTATTTTTTTGCATCCTGTTGGTGATGGCAAAAATGGGGAGCCCGATTGGGACCCGTCTCAGCACCTGCTTTTTAGAACTGATGTTGCCGAGCACCGGCAGGACCCGGCCCACTTAAAGCCCTGGGCCTACATCCGAGCAGGTGTCTCTGTATCTGCGGCTGGCAGTCAGCACGAGCTCCGTGCCAGGATCTACGCCAGAGAAGGATGCCCGTTTGACTGGTTTCTATGGGAGCCGAGGTTCTGTACAAGCTGCAGGGTACTGTCAGGCGCGCCGTGTTAGATGGTCCTGGTGTTCAAAGGCAGAGCTCCGCATTAGCGGGCAGCGTGTGCAGCCACTCTGTATCTGGGGCTTTGCAGCCGGCTTTTAAGTTAAAAATGGATCGAGAGCGAGCACGAGGAAATTAATGAATGCAGGCAGCCCTGCGGAAGGAGCGCGCGCGGAAGAATCGGGCCGCTGGTACAGCTCGCGCGCCGCGATCTGCATGCGAATTGGACGAGAAAGCGTCTCTTCCCAGGCTTCTCACAAAGGCGCATCACGTCGCTTTTATTTTCAAAATGTAGGCGGAGCACCGAGAGAGGACCCATTCTCAGTAAGGCTGCCTCCCTTCACTCACCACAACAACACACCGAGCACCCCGCCCCTTATTCAATGTTTCTAGGAATTCCTTTGCAACAACCACTTGTCAATCACCTGGCTACAGAAGTGCTTCTATGCCAGGTGACAACGATGCCCAGGGTTCAGACTGGCACTTCACACGTCAAATGAAACGTTCTGCGCAGCTGGGAACACTTACCTTTGTGTTTACTTATGTATCTAGTGTGCAGTGAGACACAAGTGCCTCTTAGTGCTGGAGTGTGAGGTTCCTGGGCAGGGTGAAGTTTTAATTACGCGAATTTCACATATGATTATCCCCCAGCTGGTTAATTTACTTGGTAAGATTTTCAGGCCGCAGAGGCCCGTTTCGAGCAGAAAATGTCTCGTAGAAACTATTTACAGTGGCCTGGAGGCAGCTTCCTACTTTAGTCAGTCTCTGCTGTCGGTATTTCGAGTGACTTTTTGATGCGAGAAATATACTCAAAGACAAAATGTCACGAGGTAGCCGCGATATTTATTTTGCGTGAAAAGTGCAATTTTATAGGAACATTTCTGCATTTTATTATTTTATTTTATTTCGCGGTGCCTTCTTTATCATCACATTTGAGAGCACTGTGAAATGCATCAGGACGTGAGCTGTACAAAAATCTCTTGTATGTCTTTTAATTGACAATAATGTTGCCTCATCTATGATAACTATGGGGCATATTTACAACAACCGGCGATAATTATCGCAAAGCGCACTTAGCGCTATGATAATTAACGCCAGCTAGCGCGGATTTTTATCACTGAGATAGCGTGCTATTAGCAACGCTTATCTCAATAGCGATAAAAATCCTCACGCTAACTGGCTAACGTGAGATTATCGCTGGAAACCCAGCGATAATCTCACGTTACCTTGTTGATATGGACTCTCAAACTTAGCCATGATATCCACCTTCCATAGGATATCATGGCTAAGTCAGCCCTGAAGCAGGCGTAAGGAAAGTAGCAATAACAGGGGTTATCGCTACTTTTCCTGACGCAATGCTTCATAGCGTGGGGCTTGATGATAGGAGAAATGTCGCTTAGCGACATTTCTCCTGTCATGTCAGGTCAGGAACGCCCACTTTGCATCTCATTAGAGATGCAAAGCTGGGCGTTAGAAATCCCCACGTTAAAGCAAGGTTTCACGCGTTAGCGTGGCCTTGCTAATATAGCGATAAAATTATCGCCGCTTTTCGGCCGAAAACGGCCGCTAAAGCGTCGATAATTTATTATCGCCAGCTTGTAAATATGCCCCTAGGTAGGCCTTCTATAGGGTACACATGAGAAATGGCGTGCCCCTTGGTTGACTCATTGCATTATCATCAGGGTGGTGAGTGAGGTCACGCAGGATTGTTTCTAAGTTCAGGTTTAGAAAATGGAACTTCTAATAAATGCCATTCCATGCAATGGTACAATCTAATGCGTTAAAGTATGCCTTTTTTGAACTTCGAAGAGTTTTATCTTATTCCTACATGGCATTTATTGAATGATTTGCATGACAACTAGGTTGTCTGCTCAACTCGATTTAGGAGTCTTTTTGTTTTTTAAGAACCGATTTTATTTGCCAAATAACAAATATAGAGCAGAGCACTGTAACCCAGCAACCTCTGCATAAAATATGTACATTGAATTGACTTTGACAGTTTCAATATTCAAAATAGGACAACTGAAAAGCAATACATATGAAATATTAACAAAAGGAAAAAGAAAACAAAAACCCCCTAAATCCACCCCCATCACACTTATACTTACTCCAGAGCAGCACCACGAGAGAACAGTCTTGTGTACATAAGCATGATCTATCAAAACCCAAGGGGCGATATCAATATCAACTAAGGTGGAAGTACAGCCAGGTCAGGGGACCTGGCTACAGAGACGGGTTCCACCTCTAAGCCACGATACTCCGCCCATCGCTTCCAGATTTTATAATGTTTAAGCAGGCACCCCCTGGCCACAAAGATGGGGCTCTCCAGACCCATACAGAAATCCATGGAATTTTCCCACGCAGACACCGAGGGCGCCCTCGGAGCCTTCCAGGCTCTAGCGAAATCTCTCCTGGCCAAGGTGAACCCTAATAACATGAGATGGCGCATATATATATTTCCTCCTATGTCGTCCATAACATGTAGCAGGACCAGCTTCGGGGAGCTGGGAAGGTCCCAACCCAGCACCTCGGAGAGGCACGTCATAACCCCCCTCCAGAATCGTGCTAACGCAGAGCAGTGCCAAACAGTATGTAGTAGAGAGTACCTTCTTCATGTTCACATCGAAGACACATCGGGGAGGCCACCAATCCCGCCCTCCAGAGTCTGACCCTGATGAAATAGACCCGATGTGGGTACTTGAACTGGTTAAGGCGCAGGCTTACGGCTATGGCTGACCCCCGCGGGGAGGCCAAGGCCTCCGTCCAATTCTCCTCCTTCAGTGAGCCTATGTCTCCCTCCCAGGCCTCCCTGAGGCCCTGCAGTTTGGGGGAGCTATGGGTGACCAGGGACTGATAGATTTTGGAGATCTTGTGATCATAGAGATCCCCCATAAATACCTTTGCCTCTATGGGCCCGATTCACAGAACTAACTTAAGACAAAATCCTAAACTTACTACCATTTTGGTATTCACAGAAGACACTTACTCATTTTGGTATTCACAGAAGTTAGGAGTCCTAACTTTAGGACTCTTAAATGCCTTCTGTGAATACCGAAAGTCTTAAAGTTAGGATTTTTCTCAGTTTAGGAGTCCTAAAGTCAGGAGTCCTAACTTTACTACTCCTAAACTGAGAAAAATCCTAACTTTAAGACTTTCGGTATTCAAAGAAGGTATTTAAGAGTCCTAAAGTTAGGAGTCCTAACTTTACTACTCCTAAACTGAGAAAAATCCTAACTTTAAGACTTTCGGTATTCACAGAAGGCATTTAGGAGTCCTAAAGTTAGGAGTCCTAACTTTACTACTCCTAAACTGAGAAAAATCCTTACTTTAAGACTTTCTGTATTCACAGAAGGCATTTAGGAGTCCTAAAGTTAGGAGTCCTAACTGTACTACTCCCAAACTGAGAAAAATCCTAACTTTAAGACTTTCTGTATTCACAGAAGTCATTTAGGAGTCCTAAAGTTATGAGTCCTAACTTTACTACTCCTAAACTGAAAGTCTTAAAGTTAGGATTTTTCTCAGTTTAGGAGTAGTAAAGTTAGGACTCCTAACTTTAGGACTCCTAAATGCCTTCTGTGAATACCGAAAGTCTTAAAGTTAGGATTTTTCTAAGTTTAGGGGTAGTAAAGTTCTATCTCCATACCACCACTCATTGAGAACCAGCAGATGTGAGGCCATATAGCATGACAGAATATCAGAGGTTGCCAGTCCCCCGCAATATGTGGACTGGAAGTAGGTACGCAGGGCCACCCTCGCCACTAATCCGGCCCAAAGAGACTGTCCCAGGGCCGCGTTGACCGGCCAAAATCATCGGCGAGAAATCGGATAGGGATGGTTTTGTAGCTGATAGAGTAGGCGCGGGAGTGATACCATCTTAAAGATGGCCGATCGGCCATAAATAGACAGGGGCATATGAGACCAGGTTTTAAGATCTGCCCGCACGCGATCCCATACAGGGGCCAGATTCCTTTCCCAAGATGTAACAGGCGAATCCAATAGAAACACTCCCAGATACTTCAACCGCCCAGAGGCCACCTGCACAGAGGAGGCCCAGGAACCGAGACCAGCCTCTCCCCCAAGGACCCAAAGAGCAGATTTGCTAGGGTTCATAAATAGGCCCGAGGTTTCCCCAAAAATCTGCATTATGCACAGCAATCGCGGTCCCATCTTGTCTATATTCGTAAGAAAAAATAGAACATCATCGGCGTAGAGGGCAATGCGATCCAACAGACCAGGTGCCCACTCAAGACCAGTCACCTGGGCGTCCATTCGCACCCAGGACGTTAAGGGTTCCATTGCTAATGAACACAGGTAGGGGGACAGAGGACAACCCTGCCTGGTGCCCCAACCAATAGAGAATGTAGGGGAGATGGAGCCCGCCTCCCGCACGGACGCAGTCAGGTCTGTATAGAGTAGGGTCAGGTATGACAAGAAGCGTGGTCCAAAATTCAATCTGCGGAGGAGTGCGAATAAATATACCCAACTAAGGGAATCAAATGCCCTATCCATATCCGCAAGTAGAGGTGCGGCCCCTTCCCCCCTAACCCCTGGACAGTTGCCACAGCAACATGCGCGTGCCGAATATTGTGGCGGGTCGCCCGTTGGGACATAAACCCGGCCTGATCAGGATGGACCAATGATGTAATGTGGGAATGGAGGCAGTTGGCCAGAGCCTTAGCCAGAACCTTGGTCTCTACATTGAGAAGAGATATAGGGTGGTACGACGCATGCTGATCTGGAGGTCTACCAGGCTTGTTGAACACCACAATCTCCGCATGTCTCCAATCGCGAGGCAAACGACCCTCCTCCCCGGCCTCCTCCACCACTCTGCAAAAGTGGGGCCCCAGCTGTAAAAAATATAGTTAATAAAATTCACATGGAAAGCCATTCGGTCCCGGGGCCTTCCCGGGTTGCATTTCACCCAGTGCAGCACCCAGTTCCTCCTCCGTGAGCAGAAGATCCAGCTCCACACTCACTGTGTCAGAGAGGGCCTTAGGCGGCAGATCATCAAGGAAGCGACCAACCACATCTACATGAAGACATTCTCTGGGGGCATAGAGGTCTACATAATACATGGCAAAACTTTCGGCAATAGCAGAGGGGTCTGTGAGAGAGGATCCATCAGGGTCTGAAATGCCCGGCAGGGCCTGGGAGTATAGCGACCTTTGACACAATCTATGTAACAGCTTGCTGGACTTATCTCCCCACTGGTAGAGCGTACTGCGGGTCGCCAGCCACGATTGCCGGGCTTCATCTAAAAGAAGGTGTGCATATTCTTGCTGTGTTAACAGGCGTTGGCGGCAAGCCTGCCGGTCCCCACCCTCTCTACTATGAGATTCCAATTCAAACAGTTTCACCTCCGCCTGGAGAAGGGACTCCCTATGCAATCTGCGGGCCGCTGCACAAAAGGAAATGTCTACACCACGAAGCGTGGGCTTCATCGCCTACCAAAGGCATTCAGCCGCCTCCACCGACCCCACGTTAGATGTCCGGTATTGATCAATGGCACCTTCCATATGTTCTCTATAATCCTCCCTCTGGAGGCTCCACGCTGAAAGACGCCATCTAAACGGCTGGTGGGCCCGTCCTACTTGTAAGGTGAGGGCTACCGGTGAATGATCTGAGAGTCCACGTGGAAGAATATCAGCCGTAACCACTCTGCTATCCACTGGTCGGGGGACAAATATATAATCAAGGCAAGAGAAGGAGTCATGGACGGCCGACAGGTACGTGTAACCCTGTGTCGTCCCGTGTAGGCAACACCAGGGGTCCACCCAATCCAGGCCCACCACCAGGGAGTGTAGTTTAGTGGATCAACATGTATCCAGCGAGCCTCCAGGTCGCCAGCGATCCCCAGCCAGGTCCAGCACGTCATTTCAATCCCCCCCACAGCAGCCAAACCATCTGCCATATCTGTCCACAGAGTCATGATTTTTTTCTACCATACCCCAGGAGAGGGGCGGCATAAACACATCCAAGAACTATGAATTCAGTCCCGATCGTCCCATGGAGAAACAGACATCTACCCTGTGTGTCCCTCCATGTCTTCAGATGTGCGTAGGGAACCCGCCTATGGATCAGGATCGCAACTCCCCTGGACCCCCTCACAAACCCGGAGTGGAATACATGAGCGCAACCAAAGTGTTGAAAGCATAGCGCCTTAGTCCCCATAAGGTGTGTTTCCTGCAACATGAGAACGTCTGCCTGCACTCGTTATGCCTATTTGAGAATAGCACCTCATTTGATCTTGCCTAGAGCCCCACTGAGATTCCAAATCATTATCCGAAGGGTCCCAAGGGGATCTCGCTGATCACCAGAAAACCCCGCCAGGTGAGGGCTCGGAATACGATAGTGGCATAGACAAGAATATGTGGTCTGGATAAGATGACTCTGAAGCAATGTAAGTCAGTGTGATCAAACAACAACCCCCCCCCAAACAACCCAACAACACTCCCTCCCACCCCATACCTCAAAAATGATGAAGTACCTGTTGCGGCAGGCGTGATCGGCAGACCCCAACAGGAGGTCCCCCCCGTGCCCGCCAATGAATCCCCAACTTACAGCCTATTGTCTACTGGCCCTCTCCCTGTCAGCAGATATTGGCCCTCATTTGTGCTTCCCCAGTCAAGGCAAGCATATCCAAGATCCATATAGCTAAAGAGGCCCCAAAGTTTGTCTAATGATGTAGGCAGTCGCTGGGCCGATGCAGCTCGGGATGAGGTGCCACACGACTGGGACCGGCGTCTGGACCTGGAACATCTGTTCCCCTTACCCTTCTGTGTAGGTTGTTTCGGAACCATCTTGCTCGACGAGGAATCCAAGTCCCTCCGGGGCGGCGTGTGTGGATGAAGACGTACGGTCATCTGTCCATTGGAAGACCTCTTCCGGTGAGTCGAATAAATGGGTGCGGGATCGATAGACCACCCGCAGCCTGGCAGGGTACAGTAGGGCATAAGGAAGCTTAAGGTCACAGAGACGGGCCTTTGCCGCCATGAATCACTGCCTTGTTGCTGGACCTGTTTAGTATAGTCGGAAAATATTAGGATACGGGCATTGTCAAACAGCAGCGGTTCCTTGGCTCTAGCTTGCTTCAGGATAATATCTCAGTCATGGTAATTGAGTAGTTTCACAATAACAGGTCTTGGACGGGCACCAGGCGGGTTTTTTTTAATCAGTGCCCTGTAGGCACGCTCCACCACAAAACATATGGACAGTAACCATGGAGGGATCCAACTCTCAAGCCACTGGGTGTGGAACCGTTCCATGCCACCCTCTTCGCACCCCTTCGGAAATCCAACAAAGCGAAGGGTGTTGTGCTGGGCCCTCCCCTCAGCGTCCTCCACCCAGAATGCCAGCCCACGTTGGATCGTCTCCAGGGAGGTCACTTGCTTCTGCAAGGTGTCGACCACGTCTTCCACCCCAGACACCCTCGTCTCGGTCTCCATAATCTGTGCCACCCTGTTGCGTAGGTCCTGGTGTAGCAGCATAAGGTCGAACCCAACTGCCCCAATCTTGGCGTCCAGGGCATCTCTCGACTGAGTGATGGCGGCCATGAGGGCGACATTATCAGGCACATCACCATGCGTCCCCCCTGACGCCACTGCAGAGGCCCCCGGGCTCGTAAACTTGTCCATTGTACTTTGCCTGGCCGATCCTCCACCCGGCTTGTCTCTCATCATGGCTAGTTCAGGACCCCTCCTCGTTCCAGAGAGTGTGACGTCTGCCCTCTGAGCGGTGCAGTCCGGATTCTGTGGGACCCAAAGCACCGATATGAGATAAAGTACTGCGTATTCCCACTGTGGCGATGATTCACCCTAATGCAAAAGGCTAGTGTCCATCAGAGGGGTTCACCCCAGCCGGCCCGACCTGGCCGCCGATCACGGGGTTGTCAACAGGACAAGGAGGAAGGGGCCCAAGGAGCTCCGCACAGCCGGGGGCCACACACAAGAGGGACACCACTAACCGGGCCCAATCATGGTCCAATATTATCCTGCAACCGCTGCTCCCAGCCGGGAGCGCAAGGGAGCCCCAAACAGTTCCACTTCAGCCCCTCAAAGACCTCCACGCAGTGCGCAGATGGCGTTGCTGCAGCCCCGAGGGGGCAAGCAGAGGCCTCACAACAAGCTTGCGCTGCCCGACTGCCGAAGCGAGCAGGCTGCCCCACAGGAGATGAGGGAGGCAGGGGGCCGCTCAGCCCCTCACCGGGGACCCCGCGATGTCACAAGGGGTTCCTTGGCCACGATCTACAAACAGAGGCCCCGAATGCGGCCCCGGAGTTCAGCAGGCCACCAGCACAGTTCCCTCGTGGAGCGAGAGGGAGAGAGGCCTGAGGAAGGCCCTCCACCAGGCTCCGGGAAGGCCACGATCGTCCACCAACACAATGGCCACCACTTCCACAATCAGATTGCGTCCGCAGCTAACACTCCCCGTGGCTCGATACAGCCGCTGATCACCGATGCGCTGCTCCCAGGGGGTGAGGGAGGCGGCAGGAGGATGCACCCCGGTCACCAAGGAATGTCGCCCAGGGGGGCTATCACCCCCGAGATCTTCTGCCGGGGCTCATGCAGCCCGACAGACCGCTGATATGTGCCCCTCTACCACAGGGGGGAGGAGCGCGCTGCAGGACCCCAGGGGAGCCGCTATCACCGCCACAGTACGGTATTCAGAAGGCAATGCTCAGCCCCCAGCCCAGCCGCGCACACCCCTGGCTCTTCCCCCCCGTGGCCCGACACGGCCACCGACCAGCTGGACTCACCTCACCGCAGCAGGCGTAAGGGGGCCGCAATCCGCCTTCAATGGTCGCAGGTCTGGGAGCTCCCGACGTGTCGGAGACGGCCCCATGGAAGATTTCACCACCGAGGCAGCACACAGGCTCCCCGCCCCAGCAGGGCTCAGCCCAATCTGGCGCTCCGGCCGCCACTCTAGGCCGCCCGGTTCCACTGAATGCAGGCCCGATCCAAGGCCTCCGTCGATTGCGCACCGGTCCGGGCCACTGAGTGATCCGAAACTCAGCAGGTATGTGTAACTCCGAACTGCAACGCCTCTGAAGCACAGGCTGGGCGCAAATTTGGAGCGGAGAAGCAGGATAATTGAGGATGTTAATTCAGGCTGGACGGAGCTCACCTAGCATACGTCTGCCATGATGGCTCGCTAGGCCACGCCCCCGATTTAGGAGTCTTTGAGTCAAGCAAGACCCTTGGCTTGTCTCTTGGTTCTTTCTTCCTATTAATTTGCTGGTTCGCCCATCTCTATTTTAGACCACCTGATTGGATCATGGTTACAGTGATACAGACTGAGAGTACTCATAGATAGGCATGTTTGCATCATCACAGTAGCAAGCTACCAGAATCTTAGGAGAACAGCTGGTGACAGACCTGGTGTCATCTTAATTGTGTGAGACTTGGTCAATTGTGGGTTCTTTGTTTCAAGGAAAAGGCAATTGGTAATGTGAAGGGTATATTGGAACTTCTGGGGCAAGGCTGTGGAGTGATTTGAGATTTTTGGAGTACAAAGCGAATTGTGGGAAGTAAAGAGACTATGTATGCAGTGGTTAGGATTGAGCAGGGTGTGACATGCACACCACTCATAACAACCGAAATAACATATTAGTTAATACATTTCACACACATGCAGCACAATATAGACGTGTCTTTCAGTTGACTATCACAGCACTTTCAAAAGCAGTTGGCAACAAGACCATCTACACATAACACTCAAATACAATATATCAGAGCTAGTACTCTTATCCATCAACACTTGGCAGACATGCTATATAGCTGAATGTCAAATGGCTATCTACAGTGCAAATCAAAACACATCTCACAAAAATTCTTCAAAGTGAACGGCCTAAACACATATTAGCTGAAACTGGCTAAATAGTTAGTCATAATGGGACTTCCAACATTATCACCAGTCAGGACAGTCAAATAAAACCCCAAGGTTGGGCAGAGCTAAATTGTGTTCAAGATGACCGCTCTCTAGAAGGGCTCCACTGTGCAGTGTGACTGAAAAATGGGCTGACTGAAACCCAATGCAAGGACAACGTTTTGAGGTGGAGCAGTGGGAGAGTATACCAGCCCAAGGTCTGACTGATTATCAAGACAAAGACCTCTGAGGACCTCAAAACAGATCCATCTGGTTGAGGGCATGCCACAGATCCCTGTGTGTGCTGAAAACACCAAGTTCATTGAGACGGCCTTCGATCTACCTTCTGGTATGTTGCAGATGCAATATCTACCCTCTGGAGACAGGATACGCTATGACTGTCGGGGATGCTGGTGGTACCAGTCCCCCCAGTAAGCCGTATCCTTAAAGATTATACCTGAAAACTTGGCCCTGGGACACACCTTCCAGTGGGGTCACACATAGGAGGAGAGGTGGAGCATGCCACCATCAGCAGACTGGAGTGCAGAGAACCTGTATGGTGTGATCAGCGCGGCCCGCCATGATTGATTGGGAAGGTCTGCAAATTGCCATCTTTTGTTGTGGACTGGCAGTGATTGTTGGCAATGTGGTGCTACTATCTACTGGAGAAACTTGAATATTGCATACCCCACTTATTACCACAGAAACAGAGCCATTCACCTTGCGTATCACTGAAAACCTTTTACAGTATATCTCTTCAACTACTGGAGAGAAGTCATTACATTTTTGCAGGGCACATGCTCCTTTAACTAAGGGCCTGATTTAGATCTTAGCGGTACTATCATGGGTACTCTGCGGCAGGGGTCCGAAGTACTCCATCGAGCTGACGGTAGTGTGCTTGCCGTATTTAGATGTTGCGGCAATAGACTGTGTCTCGCTGTGGTGGCAGTCTTTTCTGCTGGCTAACAGTACTCCAGTTCCGACAGGCAGGCGGGCTTGAGCCGATTTAGATGTTCCCTTTGTGCTGGCGATGTCCGAGAGGTGGAGTCCTGATGGAGTGAGGCCAAGATGTTATGCAGACAGCTAAGTACTACTCATTATTTTCTTACTTCACATATATGTTGTGAATGTATCAAAATCTATATGTATATTGATAGAAATGGGGTTTCTGGTTGGCAAGGGTAAGCACCTAAGCCAGGCAGAACCCACCACTCTACTCAAGGCAAATTTGTTACACAGGAAAGATAACCTCTGCTCACAATGTGGTAGCTTGGCAAGAGCAGGCAGGCTTATCATCAGAGACAATGTGTAAAGCGTTTGCGTTACACACTCACACCAGTACCACAATAAATACACCACAAATGAAACTCCATACAGGATTATTTAAAAATATATAAATTATGCATAAAGCATCATAAATCAGTGGTTACTTTGCCAACTAGGCAATTGTACAAAAACATCACATTGAGTGCAATAAAAGAATGACTGTAAGGTTGAAATACATCATTAAAAAAAACATTACTGTGCATATAATGCAGCTCCTGAAAGAGTATTTGTTATCTGGTCAGTATAAGGCATAAACACTACATACATCCTCACATCAGGGCCTAAAATGCAGAAGTTGGCTGCAGAACATAAATGAGTCACCAAAACATCACCATATACATATTAATGCCAACAATCTCACCATCAGGCTATAGGACACAGCTCTCTGTGATCCTATTAGAAATGATGTGTTAATCTCAGATTCCCAACGTAGAGTGCAGGAACACCTGCACTCCTACTACACAATATATGGTACTATATGAAACACTTTGCTTGTAACACAGCCCGCGTTGTTCTGGGGTCCTCTCTAGTGGTTTCATCCCAAAATGCAGGGCAGGTGCCCCCAAATTCAGCAAACCAAATGCATAAGGTGGGAGGCCCACATACTGTCTAATTCAGCCGGGCGCTTCTGGGCACCGTTGGAAGTGCCTGTGCGCTTCTCTATGGGACCCTACGGTAATCCTCAACTTTCCAAGGCAACACCTTCTCCATCGTGGTTCGGCCCCGTCGCGGCTAGCTTCTAACAGCAAGATTATGGTGGAGGTATTGGCAGTACAGCCAAGCCATTCCTATTCAGGGTCCTCCATTGAGGATTCACCCCGTTATGCCCCGTGCAGACGAGAAGGGGTCCCCACAGTGCAACTGCCCCAATGCATGTGTAGCAGGTAGACCTCTCCTGGTCCCCATGGCAGAACTGCGAGTGGGTAGCTGTCCGCATACTCACGGTACAGCTACTGCATGCAGCCTGTGTAGGGAGGGGGGCACCAGCAGTGAGCAGTGGGCAGGTGTTCTGCTCCTGGGGCCACAAGTTCACCAGCAGGGCAGCATCTCCTTCCCCTGGTATGAAGCGTCATGCTGCATGATGGCCCCTAATTACAGCACCACACATGCAGTGGCTGCGACAACAGTGCCCCTCTTCGATAATCCCCAGCACACAGGGATTTACTCCTGGGACACTGGTCTGCTCTGTCCTCCAGGGTAGACAGACTCACAGACTCGCTAGGGTGCAAATATAGAAAGGACACTCCGGCCACAACACTTGTACAGCGCTGACCAAGAGGGGCATGCCAGTCTCTGGGGGATTAAAACAGAGTGCTCACCATACGCTAATTGGCAGAAACCAAGTGCACATCACATTGCTAGCACAAGTTATTTAAACCAGGAACAGCGGTCTCCACTCACTGGGTTGTTCACAAAGCCCCATGCTGGACTCCTGAGTCTCACAGCTGGTTTGGGTGGAATGATTTTTGCTCCCTGTGATTTCCAAATAACAGGGAGGGGGCTGCATGCAAACAAGCCCCTTGTGATTACAGAGGGCACTAAAGTAGAAAGCAGGCAGCAGGCCACCACAAAGAAGCAGTTTGCGAAGTGCCAGTCTCTACAGCAGCCTAGCAGACAGATAGGTCAGCACAACAAAGCAAATAGTCTCAATGGCGGTTCCTCCTGGCAGTCCTCTGGCAATGTGCAGCATGTAGAGCCAGCAGCGTCTGGTTACAAGTCCCAATCAGTATCTAAAAACATGGGGTCAAAGCCCCTGTAGTTATACTCAAAATGTCTTTGTTGCGGAGGTAACTTTAAAAGAACCCTAGAAGTGCACAATACCCCCATTCAACCCCAGCCCTGGTTCCAGACATCAGTCGGGGTAAACACGCCTCTGTGTGAGGGTAGGATAAAGCCTATACAAATGTAAGTGCACCTGGCCTCCCTCTCTCCCAGCCCAGGACGACCATCCAGTATGCAGATGTATAACTCTGTTACACCTCAACCCTCCCTGTGTGATGGCTGTCTGGAAAGTATGCACAAAGCGTTGCTGTCACTCTGCCCTAGATGAGGATTGAAGTCAGGCTGCAAAGCTCAAAGAGTCATGAACACATAGAAATGCCTACTTTCTAAACGTGGCATTTCTACAATAGTAATGAAAAATCCACCTACACCAAGGAGCAGGATTTGTTACCACTATTTCAGACATACCAAATATGGCAACGCCACTCCTTCAGATCAAGAAATTACAGCTTAAAGACTTTCAAGGGAATTCCCAATCTTAACCTATGAGAGGAGTAGGTGTCACAGCAGTGAGAAGCCATGTAGGCTGTTTGCCACTACCAGGACTAGTCACACAATAAAGGCACATATCCTACGTTTTACCTACACAGCACACTGCCCATAGGGCTACCAAAGGCCTACCTTAGGGGTGACCTAGATGTAGTCAAACAGGTGTTTCAGGCTTGGTAAGTAACTTTACATTCCAAGTCACTGTGGCAGTAAACTGCTCAAATAGGTCCTGCGGTACCAGGCCCGAGACAGGTTTAAAAGGCTACATTTGTGTGTGGTTCAAGCAGTGCTGCAGTCCCACTAGTAGCATTTAATTTACAGGCCCTGAGTATATGGGATACCACTGTACAAGGGACCTACAGGTAAATTAAATGTGCTAAACATGTTCAAACCAATCATACCATGTGTAAAGACGATAGCACGTGCATTTTAGCATTGAGTAACAGTGGTAAAGTGCCCAGAGTCCTAAAGCCATCAAAAACAGGGCAGAAAAAATACAAGAGGAAGGCAAAAAGTTTGGGGATAACACTGTAAAAAGGGCCAGGTCCAACATAAGTAATGTGTCATGCCCTTTTTTATATTTTTAGGTCTGTGCTGCATAGGAGGGAACCTTTTGGAATTGATCAGCTTTTTGGGCAAAAACATGCACGTTTTGCATTGCTTTGTATTGCAACGCATGCACGTTTGGCGTTTCCCTTGCGGGAGCGAGCAGCGGCGCCATGTGCTAGCAATTATCATGTTCGCTCCCGCAAGGTAAGCGCTGCGTGTCCCTGCACTCGGCCGCACTCCCCCGACCCCTCCCACTTGTTTCAATTAGGAGCGGTGCACAGGGGCCATTTGTTTCGGGTTTGCGCGGTCGCACTTGTTAATTATTTTAATTGCGAGCGCTATGATTCTCCCAATCTGTTAGCAAGGTTCAATTATTTTGTTTAGGTTTCTGTTTCAAGTGTCAACAAATGGAGACATTTCGAGCGCCGCACAGGGGCCATTTGTTTTGGGTTCGCGCGTTTGCGCTTGTTAAATATTTTTATTGCGTGCGCCATGATTCTCCCAAACTGTTAGCAAGGTTCAATTATTTTGTTTAGGTTTCTGTTTCAACTGTCAACAAATGGAGACATTTCTGTTGAAACCAACTCTCCCGTGAGAGAAAGCTATTGTTATTGGCTGAGGTGTAAAGGAAAGACAAACTTACACAAGATAAAAGTAACCCAATAACCTGGCCGTATGTACCTCCTAATGTTTACTCTTTTGTGTTGCGTGTGCTGGCAGAAAGAACTCTGAACCAATGCCCAAAAATAATCATAAGCATTATCGTTTGAGGTGATGAGCTGAACTGCAATTGGGTAACTTAGGATTGTCTTAATGCCTTGGAACCGGTGACCGTGGTATGCAACAGGGTCTCACCTACCCACCGCATTCCATTATACATTTTTGGGAAACTGTTCCCCCGTAGCATGCTGTTGACATCTGATACTGAAATATACTTGAGTGGATTCCGTAAGAGATTTAGTGATCTCTGTTCTACAACGTGAAGTGTGTGCCCTGCCGCCTTCTATCTTCTCACAAGCTGCTCTACATAGCTGCTCTACATCTAAGTACAGAAGGTGTAGCACCCTCTTTGCCCCTTGCCAGGTGTCTGTCATATTCTAAGTGCCCCCCCGAAGCTCCCACCTCCACTCCCCACCCACTTTTGTTAGCACCCAAATAGGCTTTCAAGGTCGGTTGAGCATTGGGGGTTGTACTAGTGGGAGAAAAGCTTGTTTGTTTTTTTGCAGCTCCATATAGTGAGAATTGGACCTGAAGGTATCGGAGCACTAATTACATTACACCAGGTCGCATTCATTTTTTAGGGACGGCGAGATTAAGCGGTTTGCCAGGATGTTGAGCCGACGCCGGGACTGGGCTCTGGCTCTCCAGTTTCATAGTGTCCAATTCTTACCTTAACGTCACATCCTCTCCCGTGCTTCTCCAAATGAACAGCTCTAAACAATCCCCTGGTGTCCTGTATACTTTCTTGATTCCTCTATAAATGCTTTCACACGTCAGTAAAGTGAGGAGGTTTCCAGTCCTATGCTTGTATATTCTACACAGGATTGTAACGTTTTGGAAGCCCAGCATGTCTAAGAACAACAGTGGGCAAAGCTGGGATAAGGGTGTCTTCAATTATGACAAGTTATCTTCAAATGATATGGATAGTGTTGTTTTCAGTCCTGGGCTGCTAAAAAAACTAAAAACTCGGGCGTTCTGAGAGTTGTAGTAGTTTAAGCACTTAATGGGCCAGGCGAGCGATGCATAGAGGGTGCTGCCATTATGGAGGTCTGGCCAGTCCCCGAGAAGGGAGGGGCAGGGGTCGTGGGCCACCTCAGGAACCTATCTGTAAGGGCAATTGGCTGGGGGCGTGAACCGGAACCACTTCAGGTGTTTGCGGTTCTCGCGTTCGGCCAACGTCGGGGGGCAGGCAGGTTTAGACCGGCCTGCCCCCAACAACCTTTAAAAAGGGGCAGCGGGAGCAAGAGCAGTCTCTTGTCTTCTCCCGCTGCACCAAGGTGTATTCGGGCCACCAGCGGCCCCTTAAATTCGTTTTTCTTTTATATTACAGGTTTTACGAGAATCCTGGAGTGAGATCGGGAGTTTGGCTGTCGTGTGGACCGAAGCATCGAGGCAGACTGGAACACCCACGGGGGAGCCTGCTGTGAGGCGGGAGCGTGAGCGCCGACGGGCGGTGCCGCGAGGAGTGTGATCGCAGGGATCAGCTGTTCGGTGGGCGTGGCGAGGAGGTGCGAGCGGCTGTTGTCTGGAGCCCGGTGAGTTCGGTTCTGTGCCACTGAGTGGTGCGGTGTGTGGTGCGAGGTGCATGCTGGCAAACGGGGGCAAGTTGAAGTGAGTGTACGATTGAGTCCGGTTTGAGTCCCTGCCTCAAGAGTTCCAGCTCTCAGGCGCGTGGCACAGTGCACAGAAGCAGCGTGGTTTAGGGTTAAGGTCAGAGGCTTTCACTCTCAAGGTTAAGTGTTCAATTTCTGGTGTTTAAATATAGCTGGAGTACAGCAGTGATTGGGTGTGCGAGGAATCTGTAGCCGTGTAGATACGTATAGTGGCTTGGTTTAGTTGAAGTGAGAATCTCAGCAGTGCCTACTGTTTTGTATTGGGGAATCTGATTGGGTGCGCCTTGTTGTGTCTAAACGGCGATAAAGGGGGGCATCAGCTGTTCCTGATCAGAGTTTTAGGCTGTCAGCATACCGTTTTTTCCCTGATTAGGCAAATCTGTTTTTACCAGCATATCGTTTTTTCCCTGACTAGGTGATCTACCCTGTTACACAAGTTTGCACATTGCATGAATGCTGGAACTGCACTGCATGTAATGTTGGGGGGGTCAATTGTGATGGTCAATAGGGCATCATCTAGTTTTGTGGCTTGGTACTGGTCATTTGTGTCTCTTATGTTTCAGGAATACTCCGGAATATAGCTGGGTCAGAGGTTTTGCGAGGGCTCTAACAACGGCAAACCTGAACTACTAAGCGTAATTGGTGAGAGTATCCTTGGGTGCAGGGGGTGCTGCGCAACTACTGTCAGGTAAGGGTCTGGACAGTGTCCCAGATCAGTGGGCAAGGGGGTTGCGCGTCACCTATTACGCAGTACGCTTAGCAGGGGCACGATGGCTCCTAAAGTGAGACGTATGGTAAAGAGATCCTGCGCGAATGGTATGTTTGAGGCTTTAATGCAACAGGTGCAGGATATGACGCGATTGCAAGACAAAGTGGATGGTCCGGGGGGGGGGGGGGTGGGGGGGGGGGAAGGCCCAGGCAGCCTATTATACCTCCTAGGCCGTATTCTCCACCTGTGGCAAAAAGAAGTAGGCCCAAGTCAGCAGTAAGAGGCCCAGAGGTGGCACAGGGAATGTCCCTAAGAGGGTGTACCCCAACCTGCCGTTCCCACGCCAGACCCGCTAGATAATGGAGAGACTCCCCCTATCCCTGAGGTGCCAGTAGGGACACAGCCGCAGGCCCCAGGGGCCCCTCCTGTAGGGACACAGCCACAGACCCCAGGGGTTCCCCCAGTGCAAGGCACGGGTGGGACTACACCGGTCCAGCCAGATATTCCAGCCAACCTGGCGGTAGTATTGCCATGGCTGGGGACAGTGGGGAACTGGCTGCCAGCAGCGGGGGCATCAGGCAGCGGGGGCTATGCCATTGAGAAGGCAAGAAAAATAATGTCTCAAATGGGAAAGGCAAAACCAAGTGCAGAGCTGGTAGTACCGGCAAGAGGGACAACGCCGGCAGTTCCAACAGGAGCAGAATTGCCGGGGGGCACAAGACCGGTAACTGGTGGTGGAAGCCCAGCAGCGGCGGGCACGCCGCCGGTCCCAGAAACACAGAAGCCGGCTGACTCTGCTGCAGCAGGTATGATAAAAACCCTGCCGCCACTAGGTTTTGGAGAACTGCGTTTGTCTAGGGAACAGTTGGGGCGGCACTTGTCTCAAGAGACAAAGGAAAAAATATGGAAAGGGGTGTATCTTAACATTTTTTCTTTGTTAATAGATGAGGCAGACAGGGAAGAAGAGAGGAAAAGCAAAGAGTGATTGCTCCCCCGGGAATGGGCGAGTGTGGCCATGAAATACAGAGTTGAGGAAAATTTGGCAAACTGGGTGCAGGCATTTACCATTTACACGGCAATTATTCTAGAACGTTTCCCAGGAATGGGGTCAGAAATGGCGTGCTACCAGAACAGAATAACGGTAGCGCAGGCCTCGCAGGTGGGTGATGGGTGGAAGCAATATGATAAAGAATTTAGAAGGGCAAAGGCCCATGACCGAACTCTAAGGTGGAATCAGACAGACATGTTTATCCATTTGAGGCATTTGGTGCAGGGCCAGACAGAGGGCCACCGGGGGCCAGTGCCAGAGAATGGTAGGTTTCAGCCCTTTCGCGCAGGCCCCTCAGGCAATGCGGGGGGCCTGCGCAGGGAGGACAGGAAACACAGGGAAAAAAGGGGGGTGTTTTGATTTCAATAAAAAGACCTGCAACAGGGTTCCCGGCACGTGTCGCTTCAAACATAATTGAGGCTTCTGTGGAAACGCATTCCACCCAGAGTCCTAGTGTCTCAAAAAGTCCAGGGAGAGGGGTGCCAGGAAGCAGGATTGAAGGTATTTCAATAGAATTAGCTAGCTCCCCATAAACATTTCCGCCATGATTCCTTGGTTAAACATTTACAACTATCCAGAAGCCGCACAAATTATCATAGAGGGGTTCCTGACCGGTTTTTGGATACCGGGGCAGGGTTACAAAGGGGTGGCGTACTGCAGAAATCAGATATCAGTTAGGGAAAATGGTAATATTGCAGTGCAAAAAATTGAGAAAGAGATCAGAGTGGCAGGCCCATTTGAAAGCGTCCCAATGACTGATTTTGTATGCTCACCCCTGGGAGTGGTGCCCAAGAAAGTGCAAGGTGAATTCCGCCTAATACACAATTTATCAGCCCCACGTGGGAATTCAGTGAATGAAGCGATTTCTGACGCATTGTGTAGTGTAAAAATTGCATCTTTTGACCAAGCGATGGATATGCTGAGGCATTTAGGGCAGGGGGCATTGCTAGCAAAATGTGACATTGAATCTGCTTTCCGTTTGTTGCCTGTGCACCCGTTAGATTTTCACCTGCTGGGTTTCCAATTTCAAGGACAGTACTATGTGGACAAATGCATGCCAATGGGTTGCTCAGTGTCTTGTGCCTGTTTTGAGCAATATAGCTCATTCTTGGAATGGGCTTTCAGGCAGGGCTCGGGTAACCAACGGGTGTTGCATTATCTTGATGACTTTCTCTTCCTGGGAGCACTGGAATCAGAGGAGTGCGGGAATGCATTGACAGGGTTCTGCGCTCTCATGCAAGAATTCGGGGTGCCATTAGCACCTGGCAAAATGGTGGGCCCTAGCACAAAGATAGAATTCCTGGGAATCGAGTTGGATTCCGTCCAAGGGGTGTCCAGGTTACCTGAGGAGAAGGTGGAAGCTTTCAGGGCAATGCTACAGCAGTGCTTAGCAAGGGAGAAGGTGAATCTGCATCAGCTATAACAAGTAGTGGGTCAACTGAATTTTGCACTTCGCATAATTCCCATGGCACGCCCATTTTCCTGCACCATCACACATGCCATGTCCGGCCTCAGAGAGAAGCACCACCACACTAGGCTATCCAGCGAGGTCAAGCAGGACATACTCATTTGGAAGGCATTTCTGCACGAGTTCAGTGGTAGAGTGGTGTGGCCTAGTCCACCCAGGGCCAGCCCTGAACTGGGTCTGATGACAGACGCGGTGGGTAGTGAGGGTTTCGGTGACATTCTGGGGTCTGCTTGGGTTGCACAGACGTGGCCAGGGTGGTGGAGGGACGCAGGACTCACAAATAACATTAGCTTTCTGGAGCTCTTTCCCATACTGGTGGAGTGGGCGGTGTGGCCTGAGCGATTGAGAGATCAATCTGTGATATTTTGGTCAGACAACATGGCCGTGGTGGAATGCATTAATAACCAAGCAGCCAAGTGCAGCATGATCCTGAGACTTTTAAAAGAAATTGTGTTGCAATGTATGAGGTTGAATTTACTGCTTAGAGCTAAACACGTACCGGGTGTATTAAATCATGCGGCTGATGCATTGTCTCATTTTAAAATGCAGGCTTTCAGGTCCCACCTCCCAGAGGCAGCACTACACCCAACACCTTTCCTCGAACTACTTTGGCAGCTTGGTGCCCCCAGTTATCGGACCTCGTGGCAGCCAGCCTAACACAAACGACCAGGGGCGTATGAAGGGGCGTGTTGGCCTTTTTGTCAGTTTTTGGGGGACAGTTGGGAGCAGAAAGGGCACGACCCGGGTGCGGTAGTCACTTATCTCGGTTTCTTGAGGGAGGAAGGGCGCACAGTAGCGGTGGTTAGACGCCATATCACGGCCATATCCTTTTTTGCAAAGGCAAGAGGAAAGAAGGATCCCACAAAGAATTTTGTGGTGCGCCAGGCTTTGAAGGGGTGGCAACGCCTGCAAGGGGCACAGCCAGATGGGCGGAGGTCAATAGGTCTGAGCACATTAGCTCAGCTGCTGGTTGCTTTGCACCAAGTTTGTATCTCTCCTGGAGAGGGTCAGCTGTTCCAGGTGGCTTTCTGTCTGGCATTTTACGGCGCCTTCCGGGTGGGGGAACTGATACCAAGAAGCAAGACGGACTGGCAAGGGGGCCTACAGGTAGAGCATGTCAAGTTGAGCGGGGATTCCATATGGATCACGTTGCCCAGGTCTAAGATGGATCAGGGAGGAAAGGGGGAAAGCATAGTGCTTCACAAGGCTAATGGTAGCACCTGCTGCCCCGTGGCTAGCCTAGAAGTTTTTCTGGCACAGCGGCCATCGGCCACCTCAGGGCCACTCCTAATACATCAGGACAGGTCACACCTCACTAATTTGTTATTAAATTTGTTTATTTTGTCCAGTCAGCATCACAGTTCGCACAGTTTGTATACATTTTTTTGTTTAGCTTACAAAGTACACATCACATAACATAAAGATATTTTACATTGGTTAAGTCCCATATCTCGTGCCTCCCTGACCACTGTGAAAAACCGCATTAACAGACAGCACTACGACATTTCCTTCCCCCGGCAGGTGTGCGAACCAACTTGTCCTATTTGATTTCACTACTTTGTACATGGAATTTAAGATCTAGTACTCGCACCCTACCCTACAATGATATAAGAAAGAAGCACATCATATTAAGCGTCGTATAATATGCGATCACAGCAGTTTGCATGTATTACACATCTTCTCTCATTATCAAAAGGTATTGTTTCAGTGGTTCCCAGAAGTCTCTTGGCCTCGATGGATGCGGTAGTTCTTCTGCATACGTTTCCATAGTCTCTCTACAATATGACATGTCCATAATCCAGTCCTTGAATCTTGGGGGGCGTTTGCTACCCCATTTAATTGCAACTCGTCTCTTTGCCATTAATAGTGCTACCGCCAGGAACTTTCGTCGTTTGGCCAATTTGAGTTTATACATCCCTAATAAACATACAAGAGGTGTGTTCGGCACCGACTCTCTTAGCATTGTAGTTATTGCCTCTGTAATGTCCTGCCAATATTTATGTACCTGTTGGCATGCCCACGCTAAGTGCAAAAAATCCGCATTCGTTGCATTACATCTTTGACACCTATCATTAAGCCTCAGTCTATATGTTATGAAGTTGTGTCGGGTGTAATAATATTGGTGGAGAAATTTAAAATGAATTATTCGTAGGATACAGTTTGATGTTAGCAATTGTAGTTGTGTGCAACAATATTCCCAATCCTTTTCCTCTATCCTTTCTCCTATCAGTGTTTCCCACCTAGCAAGTGATCTGTTGGCATCCTGACTTTGTTCTGACTGTGATATGTTGTATAGATGAGTGATTAACTTCTGGCGAGTTGGTGCTGTGAGTAGGGCCTGTAACGCGTTCAGCGTTGGTGGCTCCTCCGGGTATGTGATATACAGTTCCCGGATTGCTGCTTGCAACCGCAGGTGGGCAAACACTTTCAATGGGGTATTATGCGTACCTAATGAGGGGTCCTCCCGTCGTATGAATCTGCCGTGGGGAAAAACGTCTTTCATGGTGGAAATGTTCATTTCACCTAGTAATAGCATCATTTCCTTCTCTTGTGTGACTGACAATATGGGATGATTAGCAATGGGGAGCGCTGGGGCGTAGATGGGAAGCTTATTGGCCCTGTGCGCCATTGCGTACCACGCGTGTGTAGTGCAGTATACTGGTTGGATCGTGTTCCTATGCATGTGTGGTCTTGGGTCAGATATAAAAGCTGACAGCGGTACTGACTGTGTGCTGTCCGCCTCTACTGCTACGTGTGGAATGTACGCGTGTGGTTTAGTCCAGTAGTGAGCGTGGTGTGCCTGTGCGCAGTAGAAATAGAGCTGTAGAACTGGAGCCCCAAAACCGGCTAAATGATATGGCCGTGTAAGTACAGTCCAGCTAACTCTAGCCTGTTTGCCTGCCCACGTTAGCTTCTGCATTGCTGATCGTAATCTTGCAAAGAATGCTTGCGTCAACCAGATTGGGATATTAACAAATAGATACAAAAATCGAGGTAGCACGATCATCTTCTGCAGTGCGATCCTGTCAGCCAGCGATAAAGGCATCTTTATCCATCTAGCTATTTGTTCTTCCAGCTTCGTCATTGCTCTACCATAGTTTTCCCTTGTTACTATGTCCGGGTCCCTATGCACCCATACGCCTAAATATTTCACCGGATCAGTTTGCCATTGTAAAGGGTAGTCTAGTGCCGGTTGGGTCGTGGCTGGTGTGAGGGGTATGATCACTGATTTGTCCCAGTTTATCGTAACCCTGCATACTGTTCAAAGCGAATGTATTCCCTAATGAGGCTGTTTAGGTGCATATTAGGGTATCGTGTGAATAGCACCATGTCATCAGCATATAATGATATGCTGAGGGGCCGTAGGCTAAACTGTAACGCTGCCTCTTTGTGGCACTGTCGGATCCTGCACGCCAGAGGCTCCAGAATTAGGGTGAACAAAATCGGTGACAGCGGGCAACCCTGTCTCGTCCCCCTTCTCACCTCCATGAGGTCAGATACTTGCCCATTCAGCCTTATTCTAGCCATTGGGGCATTGTATAAAATCTCTATCCATCTTAGGAATTTCGCAGGAAATCCCATCCTACACAGTACCACGAACATAAACCTCCACTCCACCGAGTCGAAAGCCTTCACAGCGTCTAATAGAGCCGCTGCCGCTGGCATTTCTGGATCCAAAGTATGGTACAGGGCGAAGATGGTGCGTATATTTTGAGTGGTAGATCTAGTGGGTACAAAACCTGCTTGGTCAGGTAACACCAACTTTTCTTGCAGAAGCTGTATCCTAGTGGCAATAACTTTTGCTGTATCCTAGTGTACCTTTTTTATATGCCTCCTCGTACATTTCTGCTAAGTGTGGTATCAACAGGTCCTTATACGTTTTGTAGAACTCCCCAGGTATCCCATCCATCCCTGGGGCCTGTTGTTCGGCAACAAGTTAATGGCGTCTATGAATTCGTCTTTAGTGATGTGGTGGCCCAGGAACTCCCGGTGTTCGTTGGAGAGCCACGCAAGGGCTACATCTTGTAGGTAAACATTGATATCGTCTGCTGTAGTGTTGGTTTGTGTAGCATAAAGCTGTGAGTAATAATTCTTGAAGCAGTTTGATATGGACCGTGTGTCATATAGCATCCTGTCTGTGTCATCCCTTATCTGTGTTATGTACGATGTGGCAAACGAAGGTTTAATCTTGCATGACAAAGCTCGGCCTGGTCTGCCCCCCTCCCCGTATTTTCTCGCTGTATATCGTCTTGATTTGTACTTTATCTCATCTGCTGCATACTTCTGATAATCATCTATCTTTCCCCTGATCTCTGCCAGCACTGTCTGATTGTGTGTCTGTGTGTATTCCCTTTCTAGTGTGGTGATGTCTCTTTCTATTATCTGTAATTGTCGTTGTATATCCTTCAGGATCCCGGCACGTTTGTTTATACAGTGACCCGAATAGTTACCTTGAAGGCCTCCCATAAAGTCCCCGCACTATCCACCGATCCAGAGTGTATCTCGAAATAGTCTATTATTGCCGGTTGGAGGGCGCTTTGAAACACCTGGTCTAATAGGGCTGTTCCCTGTAACCTCCATGTGAAATGGCGGGGTATGTGCATAGGGATCTTCATTGTAAGGCTAACTGGAGAGTGGTCTAACAGTGTCTTAGGTAGGTGTTTGACCATTTGTGTCCCTGTGCATGCTTCTGCTGTAAGCAGCCAGTAATCTATGCGGGACCACGTGTTATGCGTCGTTGATGTGCATGTTCCCTCCCTACAGCCCTCATTTCTCATCCTCCATATGTCGGTCATTCCCCATGTAATCATGCCCTCTTTGAGTGCTTTGGCCGCTCTCTTTCCATATCTCTCGTTACCTGTCGATCTGTCCAGCGCTGTGTCCAGGCATGTGTTAAAGTCGCCTCCCCATAGTATTGGTGCGTTCGGAAAGTCCCTCAGCTTAGCCCATATTTCCGCATAAAACTCCGGATCATCCGTATTTGGACCATATGATGTTATAATCATCAGTACAGTGCCCCAAAAGTTTCCCTGAACCATTATGTAGCGGCCTTGGTCATCAATCAGTGTGCGGATGAGCTCAAATGGGGTATTTTGTCTGATGAGTATCAAGACTCCCCTAGCATACGTTGAGTACGAAGATGCCAAGCGATAGGAAGCCCATCTAAGACCCACACATGGTTTGGTGTTGGTAGTGAGGTGTGTTTCTTGTATACACGCCACCTCAATGGCATGTCTGTCCAAATATGCTAGTACTTTGCGTAATTTCTGTGGGTTTTGTAACCCCGGATATCCCATGTTAGAAACGTTAGTTCTCGAGTATTCTCGTCAGCGTTAGCTTTATTCCCTTGCCCTTACTCGGGGTTGCGTGTTCCTCATATACCATGTGTGTGAAGTTATATGTGTGTGAAAAGCTCCTTCTTGCCAACTGGACATTGTTATCTACCCCTTCCCCCACCCCCACCCACTCCACCCTAGCCCTTGCGGCGGAGACATTCCCAACTCGAACCATCATGTAATCTGAAATGAAAAACCAAAAGAGGAGGAGAGAAAAATAGAAAAAAATAATAATGAAAAAACAACCAAAAAAAACCCTTTTCAACGATCTGATGCGGTGTACACTGAGGGATGCTTGCCGCCCGCCCATCACCTGTGGACTGTTCCACATGGGCGATTGCCCTGCAAACATATATATCAAAACCTGAACTTATCGTTCTGAATTACAAAAGGTGCACTATACAGCTTCTTACTATTAATGCATAGACTCTGGGGTGGATGGAGTTACATGCCTAAGAACATTCAATACTCAATACAACATTACATTGCGACGTCGTAGTGACTGTAGTATTCAACTTATCTGCATCGTGCGCATGTTCCTCTGGTTAACATCACTTGCTCAGCAGCTAGTTCTCTGTTCATATTTCCACCTAGGATATCTTGTTCTGTTGCGACTTATAGTGTATATCTTATAGTCTGTCGTCTTATGAACTTGGGATCAGATCCTCAGACACCCGCTGCCGTGATCTTTGTCAATTGTTCCTTTCCGTTGCAACCTTTATGGATTCTCTAGTTGGCGGAAGTGTTCATCTACCTGCGCTGTCTTCCTCTACTCGACGTCAGACGTGGTAGACCTTTCTTCCTGACCTCCCCGTGGGGATCTCCATTTTGACCTTGCTTGTTCTTTCTGTTGTAGGAGTTTGAGCACGTCCTTTGGTTCATTATATATTTTCACCTTCCCCTCGTCCGTGATTCTGAACCTCGCCGGATACAGCATTGCGTACGGTATGTTGAGCTCTCTCAATTTTTGTTTCGCCTGATTAAACTTCTTTCTTGCTTCCAGCACCGAGGCAGTGAAGTCCGGGTAGATTGAGATATCCATGCCTTCGTGAGTTAGCTTCCCTAACTCCCTGGCTTTTCGCAGTGCCGCATCTCGGTCTCTGTAGTTTAATATCCGCGCAATAATCAGCCTCGGTGATGCGCCTGCGGGCGGTTTTGGCGCCAGGGATCTGTGTGCCCGCTCCACAATGAAGATCTCTGAGAACGTGTCCCTACCTAGCATGGAAATGAGCAATTGTTCCACGAACCGTTCTATAGGACCCGTATTTGTTGTTTCCGATATGCCCGTCTGGCGAATGTTATTTCTGCGGGACCTCGCTTCCAAGTCTTCTGCTTTGGCTATGATGGCGGTCATGTGCTTTTCTATCTTCGCCTGCTTCGTGTCTGTCTGTATCTGGGCGTCTTCGGCGTCCGATATTCTTCGCTCAGCCGTGTCTAATCGTTCCGAATGTTTATCTAGACGCTCTGACATTCTGTCTACTCGGTATGTGAGAGAGTCGATTTTCCCATCTATATTAGATAGAGTAGCTTGTATAGAGGTAAACATGGCTCGTACTTCGATGTTTGTCACACCCCCCGTTGCGTCTGCCTCCACCTGTGGACGTGGCTACTCCTCCGCCCTACGGTCCGCCGGTTTTTTGGGCTGCTCAAATGTTATTTTTGGTTGTGTCTTGTCTGCCTTCCCCATAGTCGTGGCCTCTGACCCATGCCGCTTCCGCGTCTTCCCAAAAGCGTGTATTCCCTGACGCTTATATGTCGCATGCTGCTGGTCAGGGCTCAGATTCCGTCTATCCGTTCTTGCGGGGGGTAGCAGTTCTCACTTCGCATTCGCCAGCTCAGCTCTCACCCTTCTTCGCTTTTCTTGGTTTCAAGCCCTGAACCTGAATAGACTCTTGTCTATCGTGTGCGCTGTCCGGTTCCGCACCTCTTGCGCACTATTCCATCTTTAGGTTCACTGTGCCCTTCAGCCCGGGCCCCTTGGTGCTTCCAGTTGCCCTGTTGTATTATGGTGGGTAATTTGTTCAGAGCCAGTGTAGGACTTGGCCCTTTTTCCCTCAGTTGTTTTCATTTTTCGTGTTGCTACAGATTCAGGGAGCCATGTTATCTACCCCTGAAACTTCTGTCTGAGGGCCTGGAGCACAAAATGGTGGCCACCTGTGACATCACCAGCATCCACTGGAACCTACCAGCACCTTCCAGAACATTCCAGGAGATTCCAGAACTCTGTGACAGTTGGAGGCGGTTTAGAATGTTGGGAGGTTAAGTCAGAGAGTTGGCAGTTGGAGCTGGCAGTTGGCACCTGACTGGTGAAGAGAGAGGAGCACAACAGTGAAGGAGGAAGGAGTGAAGCAGCAGGGGTGGAAACTTGTGCCTGGAGTGGGGTCCATAAACCCACCCTTGATACTTGTCCCTACTGATGGATCCCAGCCTATAGCCCTGTGTGGGAAGAAGACAGAAGAAACTTATCCTAAGGACCTGGACAGCAGGAACAGGCCTTAGAACCAAGAAAACAGCAAGATTCTGACCTGAGAACTGGTTTCCCTGGAGCCCGGCGTCGAGTAGCCTGAAGACCTGGAGCCCGAGGTGGAGAAGCGGCGCTGACTGAAGTAGCAGACGTCGTACCCGGAGCCGCCTGAGGTCGTGAGAGGGCGCCGACAGAGGTCGTGAGGAATACCAGAGGTCGAGGAGGAAGTGAACCGAGGTCGAGCGAGCGGCGTCATCGGAGGAGTGAAGTCCGCCCTCCGGAGTCGTCGGAGACCGAGGTAGAGGAGCACCGGAGGTCGGGAGTGAGGATCGCACTCCGGAGTCGCCCGGAGCCTGTGAGGAGGAGCACCGGAGGTCGGGGGTGAGGATCGCACCCCGGAGTCGCCGGAAGTCGACACCGAGGCCAGGCCGGCCGACGTCATCGGAGCCGAGAGCGCCATCGGACCGGAGCCGCCCGAAGTCGACATCGTGAAGAGACTGCCCGACGCCGTCGAATCGGAGGTCGAGATCGAACCGAGGCCACCGACATCGGACCGGAACCGCCTGCCGGCGTCGTCAAAGAACTGACATTGTGCCGAGGCCGCCGAGACCGAACCGGAACCGCCTCACGGCGTCGACACGACTCCAGCGGCGTCGGAACATCAGAAAAAGGGCAGTAAGTGGAGTAGAGGGCGCCTAAGGCCCTGTGGAGACCTGAGAGACTGCTCTAAGGGGCTAGGGAGGTGCTGAAACCAACCTGACTGTGCCTGGGGTGAACTGGGACTAACCTAGAGAGGTTGTGTGGAGAGAGAAAGCCAGGGCACTGGTATTCCCCCCTTTGATCTACCTCAGTTTAGGCCTCAGCCTTGCCTCAGCCAGGGAGTAGTACCCCTCAAGCCTTCCACAACCCTGCAAGCTGTGCCTGGGTCAAATCAGCCCTTAAGAATTGAAATGTCAACTGATTACATGAGTGGTTCTGTATACTTTTAATTATTTATTGCGGGGCACTGTATTTATTGTGTTTTACATAGTTATTGCTTCACTATATTTGTAGGTCCACAGGACTTGATGGTGCTCAATATTTATTGGTACAGTATTTATTGCCTCAACATATTTAATTATCTGTATTTATTGCACTTGTATTTATGCCCTGTTATTTATGATCACCCCTATTTATTTCATCAAACAGCCAATATTTATTTGACCTGCACTAATTTAAACTTGTATATTGTGATTGACCTATTGATTTTTCCAATCAGCAACTAAGAGAAAAAGATAAAGAAAGAATATTTTCATAATTTTTACGGTGTAGAGTCGTTTTTGGAACGGATGCACGCATGGTTATTGTATGGGTATATTGTATGCTTAGCACGGTGCCTGTGTCCTGACCACTCGAGCCAAGCTACCACAGTGTGTTCGGGGAGTCCACCACCACCCTGCGGAGTGGGAGTGGGCGTTTCCAACATAAATTGGTGTTCAGCGGTGGGATAGAGCTGTGCCTACATATACTCAACAATAACTGTGGGTAGTCCATAGGCCTACACCGGGAGTTTTCTCACAGCGGCCTTCCTAATTGTGGGTTTTTGTTTTTTCCAAATTTACTCTGGTGGTGGGAGGAGGTATTATTAAAGGTACCCCCCTGCATAGTTACTGCACAAAAACCTGTCCTCTAACCTGAGTGGGCAAGATGGAGTTTGTACTAGAAGATTTAAAAACGTACACTGTGGCCCAAGTCAGGAAGTTAACAGACCGGAGGGAGGAAAGACAGCTCACATGGGACTTAGCAAGGCTGGAGAAAGAGATGGAGGAGAAAAGGATGGCGCACGAGCTTTGGATGAAGGAGATGAAGCTGCGTGCCCTCCAGATGAGTGTGTCCAGCGAGGACACTGGTGGCAGCATACCAGAAGCTTCACAGGAGCTAGAAGTATATTTACCCCAGGAAGACATCACCAGGGTGTCTGAGGAGGCATTGGGGTGTGAACCTGAAGGGGGTAGTGCAGGGATCTTCCAACCCAGCGAGGTGAGAGAAGTGGCAGATAGCCCAGCTAGGTCCCAGGGAGAGAGGGTTGTAGGGCCTCACGACCTATCTGTAGGAAGGCGTCCCGAGGTGCCCCAACCGAAGTCTCAGGGCCTGGAGAGTTCCGCAAGGGAGCCCCAGGTTGGGAGCCTAGGCTGTCCCGAAGTGCCATCCAGTGCAGGGGAGCCCCTAGTGTCAGGAGGACCCAGGGCGACTGTAACCAGCGCGCCTGAGGTTCTGGGGTTGGCTCAGTTTCAGGGTTTAGGTCCTGGGCTGGGATGCCAGGCTCAGGGGTTGCCTGACCTGGCGGGTGGGGCCTCGGTTAACCGGGTCCCCCCGAAATTGACTTCCAGGGGTACTTTTCCCGTTAGGAGGGTGCTGAAATCTGGAAGGGGGTGCAGAGGGAGGAAGGTCTCGCCTCGGGCACCGACTCAGCCTAAGGGTTTAGACCCTAGGTTGAAGGATCAGTTGAGGGGTCAAGGCCCTAGACTGAGGAGGAAGTGTTGGTCTGAGGGTGCCTCGCAGGGTAGGATGAGGAACCCCAGAAGGAGAGTTAGGGGGAGGAGAGCCTCGCCCCGGAAGGCTGGTCAGCCTAAGGGTGTGAACCCCAGGAAGAAGGACCAGAGGCAGTTTAGGACTGCAAGGAGGAGGACCGGAGTGGTCAACGGGCACTACAGGCCTGGGGCTACTGCCCCCACTCCGCGAGATCACCCGGGCCAGAGACATCTGGATGGCCCAGGGGCCGGTCCTGGCCACAACTAGCTAGGGAGCCCCCGTGGGGTGGTTTTGTTGGTCCAGGGAGGTTTGTTAGGGAGCCATTGGGTTCCAGAGCGGAGGAGAACTTGCGGGTGCTCCTGCCGTTGCGGGCCTGCGTCCACCTTTTCTCGCCCCAAGCAGGGAAGACCATCAAGGCATTGATCGGTCTACCCTGGCTTTTGGCTGGAAGGGGGTTATGTAGGACTTGGCCCTTTTTCCCTCAGTTGTTTTCATTTTTCGTGTTGCTACAGATTCAGGGAGCCATGTTATCTACCCCTGAAACTTCTGTCTGAGGGCCTGGAGCACAAAATGGTGGCCACCTGTGACATCACCAGCATCCACTGGAACCTACCAGCACCTTCCAGAACATTCCAGGAGATTCCAGAACTCTGTGACAGTTGGAGGCGGTTTAGAATGTTGGGAGGTTAAGTCAGAGAGTTGGCAGTTGGAGCTGGCAGTTGGCACCTGACTGGTGAAGAGAGAGGAGCACAACAGTGAAGGAGGAAGGAGTGAAGCAGCAGGGGTGGAAACTTGTGCCTGGAGTGGGGTCCATAAACCCACCCTTGATACTTGTCCCTACTGATGGATCCCAGCCTATAGCCCTGTGTGGGAAGAAGACAGAAGAAACTTATCCTAAGGACCTGGACAGCAGGAACAGGCCTTAGAACCAAGAAAACAGCAAGATTCTGACCTGAGAACTGGTTTCCCTGGAGCCCGGCGTCGAGTAGCCTGAAGACCTGGAGCCCGAGGTGGAGAAGCGGCGCTGACTGAAGTAGCAGACGTCGTACCCGGAGCCGCCTGAGGTCGTGAGAGGGCGCCGACAGAGGTCGTGAGGAATACCAGAGGTCGAGGAGGAAGTGAACCGAGGTCGAGCGAGCGGCGTCATCGGAGGAGTGAAGTCCGCCCTCCGGAGTCGTCGGAGACCGAGGTAGAGGAGCACCGGAGGTCGGGAGTGAGGATCGCACTCCGGAGTCGCCCGGAGCCTGTGAGGAGGAGCACCGGAGGTCGGGGGTGAGGATCGCACCCCGGAGTCGCCGGAAGTCGACATCGAGGCCAGGCCGGCCGACGTCATCGGAGCCGAGAGCGCCATCGGACCGGAGCCGCCCGAAGTCGACATCGTGAAGAGACTGCCCGACGCCGTCGAATCGGAGGTCGAGATCGAACCGAGGCCACCGACATCGGACCGGAACCGCCTGCCGGCGTCGTCAAAGAACTGACATTGTGCCGAGGCCGCCGAGACCGAACCGGAACCGCCTCACGGCGTCGACACGACTCCAGCGGCGTCGGAACATCAGAAAAAGGGCAGTAAGTGGAGTAGAGGGCGCCTAAGGCCCTGTGGAGACCTGAGAGACTGCTCTAAGGGGCTAGGGAGGTGCTGAAACCAACCTGACTGTGCCTGGGGTGAACTGGGACTAACCTAGAGAGGTTGTGTGGAGAGAGAAAGCCAGGGCACTGGTATTCCCCCCTTTGATCTACCTCAGTTTAGGCCTCAGCCTTGCCTCAGCCAGGGAGTAGTACCCCTCAAGCCTTCCACAACCCTGCAAGCTGTGCCTGGGTCAAATCAGCCCTTAAGAATTGAAATGTCAACTGATTACATGAGTGGTTCTGTATACTTTTAATTATTTATTGCGGGGCACTGTATTTATTGTGTTTTACATAGTTATTGCTTCACTATATTTGTAGGTCCACAGGACTTGATGGTGCTCAATATTTATTGGTACAGTATTTATTGCCTCAACATATTTAATTATCTGTATTTATTGCACTTGTATTTATGCCCTGTTATTTATGATCACCCCTATTTATTTCATCAAACAGCCAATATTTATTTGACCTGCACTAATTTAAACTTGTATATTGTGATTGACCTATTGATTTTTCCAATCAGCAACTAAGAGAAAAAGATAAAGAAAGAATATTTTCATAATTTTTACGGTGTAGAGTCGTTTTTGGAACGGATGCACGCATGGTTATTGTATGGGTATATTGTATGCTTAGCACGGTGCCTGTGTCCTGACCACTCGAGCCAAGCTACCACAGTGTGTTCGGGGAGTCCACCACCACCCTGCGGAGTGGGAGTGGGCGTTTCCAACAGCCAGGGTTTGCAGTTCCTAGTTTCGCTGCTCAGACACGAGTCCCCCAGAGCCTTGGGCCATAGTATCATGCACGGCCGATTATCAGTCCTCAGATCCGGTGCTTCAGCTGTTCCCGGTCTGGTGCCTCGTGTCTTGCGCCCCTACCCTTCAGAGTCTCAGATGTCTAAACTTCAAGCAGGATTAGTACAGGCCTGCACTGTTTTTCCCACCTTAAGCTTTATAGCGACCTCCAAAGGAGTCCCTCACGTTGGTCGAGCTCAGCTCTGGCAGCTCTACAATGTCCCAAATTTCGTTGATGCCCGGTTCCTTTCTTCAGTAGTGGTGCACAACCCAGCTCGCACAGTCCATCAATCTTATACCGCTCTCAGGCATCTACAGCTGATCCTTCCCTTGCAGGCCTCAGTCGACAGCTAGTGCTTGTTTGCACCGCAGGTGTCCCCCTCGTTTTATCCGCGTAGTGCGAGCCTTCATATATTCCCCCCAGCGTCGTGGGATATAAATATAACTCCCGCTCCACAATCCCGGGTCTCACCGTTATTCGGTCGCGGTTGCAGTCCATCAGGGCCCGCAGCTTTCCCGGCACCACCAGAGATGAACCGCCACTAGAGCCGCGTTGCGTACGCTACGTCACGGCAGCGCCTGTCACTCCAGGCCGGCGCTTCAGTGCCAAACTCTCGCGGCCAGGCCCAGGAGTCTCGGGTCACCTCTCCGCTCACGTATGCTCGCGAATCCACCAGGCTCGGCGAAATATTGTATCGGACGGGTCACTGTGCTAGGGCGCACCTTTTTGTAGCAGTCAGGTCTCGATTTTCAGGATTTCGCTGGATTTATACGGGCATCCGCGAGGAGCTCGCTAAAGACGCGGCCATCTCGCTGCGTGGCTAGCTCCGCCCCACCCCTCACTATTTTTCAATTCAAAAGAGTCTTGGCTTTGGCCTTGCAAAGCGCTGGCTTAGATTCAGCTAATTTTGGGACTCACTCCTTTAGGATTGGAGCAGTCACGCAGGCAGTGGCCCTGGTTCTAGGGGGGGAACAAGTAAAAAGGATCGGCAGGTGGTCCTCCAATTGCTATAAACGCTACGTACGGCTGCACATGCTCTAGCATAGCTGCCCCATCGCGTGGGGTTCCCCTTGGGCGTCAGGTTAACTGCCTGTTTTCTTTCTGTGACTCAGGAGGAAACTCGCAAAAAATGATACATGGTTGCGTTAGGCAACACGTTTTGTGGATGTATTAACCAGTAAATGTAGCAGGTGCACTGATTTTTTGTTCAATTTTGTGTTTGCCTACAGTTTTTTCATCCTGTGACTCAGGGGAGAAATCCGCGTCTATCCGCATTTATGATAAGAAGAAGCCACAGGGTTACTCGGACAGACGGCAGTCAACAGCACAGGAACGAACGGCTCAGGTCATGGCCCACATTCACTTTGGGTGCTCGCAACAACGGGAATTGTGGCTCATAGGCCAATCCTATGTGCGTCATTTACAGACTTACTTTTCAAGTGTTCACGAGGCCAGAGCGTGAAAGTTGGGTGCAAAGATAAGCTTTCATGGGCAGGGTGGATTGTGCGTGGGACAATTCAGGGAACCGCTCTTTAAAGCAATGTAATGGAGCACCAGCGATCTGGATCCTGCACCTCGGTGGCAACGACTTAGCACGAATAGGGCGACGACGGTTAGTTGAGAAACTGCTTAGCGAAGTGGGGTGGTTGGCAAGACAGCGCCCCATAGGCAGTCATAGTCTGGTCTCACATGATCCCAAGGTTCCACTGGAGGGGAGGGGAATCAGTCTGGGCGTTGAACCACGCAGTAAAGCAGGTCAACAATAAATTTGATAAACTTTTCAGGAAGGACAAATTAAAATCCATAGGACATGGGTATATTCGAGGTGAGCAGTTTTTTCTACAAGACAGGGTTCATCTATCATCCAGAGGGAATGGGGCATTTATGGAAGACATTTTTTCATGGCTGGAGACCACGGGCCTCAGGGCATGACCTCCTAGCTAGCTCAGGGGGAGGCCAGATAGTCGGGCAACTATGCAAGCCGGTAAGGTCATTATTGGTAAGCCTAGTATTTGTCCCTGAGCAGCCAGCATCATGTAAATCCAGGGGCAGTGACAGCCGGTGTGTAGGTTGTCGGTGTGCGGTGGCCAGGAGAGTTACATTTTCCAGTAGGCCTGTGGCCACCCACACATGCGCATGCGCATCAGGGTGCAAGTATGTAGAACTACCGCCCCTGTTAGGGAGGTTAAGGCGCTGGGCGTAGGGGGGGCCGGGGGAAAGTATCCATCCAATAAGCTGTACCCCCTACACAAGCCTCCTCCGGTGGAATAATACCCTTAGCAAGCTCTAGGGGGGCCCGTCATTGACCTTGCCGTAGGCACTAGAGGGGACACGCAGAAAGTAATGTATATGCATTGTTAGATTACGTTAGGAACTGAGTTTGTATTAGAACTTGTTAAGGTTAGACAAATGATATTATGTATCTATCAATGTATCTGGAGTTTCTGCGTAAAAACGTAACAATGTAAATTAAGAATTGTTTTTGTATGTAATAAATACGGCCACGGGGTCACTCCCCTTAATCCAATAAACTTAGTGTGGTTTGAAATGCTTGCATGTGGGAGGGAGCACTTTCTCAAACAAGGTATATCAAGGATTTATAATACAAGAAGGGACTTAGGCAGTACAAGGCCATATACCGCACTGCCTTGTTTCAGCAGATTCGATTCTTGCTGTAAAGTGTTTTGTTGCCGCTGTCTTTGGTTTGTTCCAAGTGTGTTCTGATAGTGCACCAGTACACTGGGGGTTAAGGAGTTTCCTCGGCTGCCTCCAGGCGGCAGTTCGCTGTCTACTCCGAGCTTTAGGGGCGGGGAAGGTGCTTATTGGGTCTGCCCCGGCTGCAGCAGCGGGGCCTGAGGGAGAGCAGAGTCATGCATAAGTGCGTGCCTTTGCAGGCAGCCGCAGCCTTCTGCATTCACCCCATTGACTTTCCTCTCCCAGGACTCCATGAGCGACTCGTACCTGAACGAGACCAGCAGGAGCTTTGCAGCTGTGATCTAGGCGCTAGACGGCGAGCTGCGGTGAGTACTGTACTACTGCCTACTCTGTCCAAGAGCTTTCAATTAAAAATGCGGGTGTCTGTGCGAGTTTTACGTACTTGTTTGAGTATGTGAGGTGCAACTCTTGTTCAACAGATGCTGCAGTACTTGTTAAGAACGTGGTATTGTTGTGGAACATTGAATCACACTAAGTAGCAAGTTACTCATATCCAGGCATGAATAGAAACAAAATTTTATGTCGGTGTTGAAAAGTACTTTTGTTTTGTTGTAATATTTTTTTATATCTAAAGACATAGATATCTATGTCACTGTTTAGGACTTTGAATGTAAGTTAATTTGTTAATCTTATTTTATTTAGAGTTTTATCAAGCGTGAACATGACCCATGGGTTTCAGAGCACTGTACATAAACATGGACAGACATTAAATATCGGGTATTGCAAGTGAATGCGTTCTAAAATATTGAAAAATTACTCTACATAAGAAATCAGCATCTGGGAGAAGATCTTCGACCCCTGTCATCCCATATGCGGCATGGAGATAGATGTACAAATGTTGGAGTAGCATCGTTTCCTTGGGGGTGGCGGGGGCATCTAAGGGGGATACCTCTACAGTGCAATCTAGCTGACTGACTAACTAAAAAATTATAAGGTCCCAAAGGCGAGACCTATTGGCTATGCCAATGCTGGTTTATATATGGTAAGAACTTGCTTTACTCCTGAGGCGGAAGCCGGGAGATCACCCTTTTAAAAATCTGTATTTCTTGTGTCACTATTTCGCCGAATATTTGATTTTAAAATTGCACTCACCTGCCTGGCTCCACCAGAAACGGGCTACAGAAACGCCTAAAACAGCGATCTTCGCTGCAACAAACAATTGTAAAAGCTAACGATCCTGCCGCCATTGACGGCGAGGAACCGAGGCCACGCCTACCCTAGGCCACGCCCACCCGCCCAAACCAGTATAAAACGCAGCTGTCAGCGCTACGATTTCAGAACTTGCTTTACTCCTGAGGCGGAAGCCGGGAGATCACCCTTTTAAAAATCTGTATTTCTTGTGTCACTATTTCGCCGAATATTTGATTTTAAAATTGCACTCACCTGCCTGGCTCCACCAGAAACGGGCTACAGAAACGCCTAAAACAGCGATCTTCGCTGCAACAAACAATTGTAAAAGCTAACGATCCTGCCGCCATTGACGGCGAGGAACCGAGGCCACGCCTACCCTAGGCCACGCCCACCCGCCCAAACCAGTATAAAACGCAGCTGTCAGCGCTACGATTTCAGAACTTGCTTTACTCCTGAGGCGGAAGCCGTGAGATCACCCTTTTAAAAATCTGTATTTCTTGTGTCACTATTTCGCCGAATATTTGATTTTAAAATTGCACTCACCTGCCTGGCTCCACCAGAAACGGGCTACAGAAACGCCTAAAACAGCGATCTTCGCTGCAACAAACAATTGTAAAAGCTAACGATCCTGCCGCCATTGACGGCGAGGAACCGAGGCCACGCCTACCCTAGGCCACGCCCATCCGCCCCTTTTCGCTCCCTCAAAAGATGTGCAATCACCGGACGCGCAGCGGACGGGCGCAGCGGGCGCGCCGTCAGCGCGCCGAAGGCGCGCCAAAGGCAAGCCTCGCCTGGGCCCGTCCGGGCCCAGACGGCCTTAGGCCTAGCCACTATGCCCAATCTGCAAAAGCGCATCTCATACTCCCGAGGATCACTGCTCGCCTGGAACCCGAAAAAACATCCCCAGTGCAAATACGTCCTCAAGGAAGACACCCCCTATGTAGGATGCATCCGCTGCAATAGACCCGAGGAAACGGAACGCCACCAAGGACTTCGGCTTGGCCTTCTGAATTGCAGATCCTTAGTAAAGCATGCCCACGAAATTAACATCCTCGTTCAGGATGCGATGTTAGATCTCTTGTTTCTGACGGAAACATGGCTGACCCCGCACAATGACTTCGATGTGGCCAATGCAACACCCCCGGGCTACCAAATATGTTGCCTGAATAGACCAATCGGTAGAGGTGGCGGTCTCGCCATACTCTACAAAGACCATCTTAAATGTAGAATTGAATGTGGGACCGTTAAAGACTGCGAGAACTGCCACTTCACAATCCAGATCTCTCCATCTACCTCCCTTTCGGGACTGTTAGTGTACCGGCCACCAGGCTCTCTAGGCGAATTCACCAATACTCTAATGGACCACATCTCACTTAAGACTATTTCAGTCTCTAACTTTCTCCTCCTAGGGGACCTTAACATGCACTTTTTGGACCCCACGGACAATGCCGCAGCAAACTTGCTTGCTGATCTCACTACAGCCGACCTCCATCTGCAAAACCCCAAAGCCACCCATGAGAAAGGTCAACTCCTGGACCCTATCTTCTCCAACATTAAGAACCTATATGCCCAGGACCCTACTCCCCTACCCTGGACAGACCATATGCTGATCCTCATGCACTGGTCACTCGAAACGACACCAGCGCTCAAACAAAAAACAAGGATACTAACCAGACGATGGCACAAGTTAGTACCAGAGGAATGGGAGGCCAAACTACGTGAAACCATCGCCCCCCTATCCACGGATCCAAACACCGCGGACAGAGAATTCACGGATTGGCTAGTCCGACCCTTAGATAGCTTCATCCCACTGACCAACACTCTAAAACATGTAAAAAGAATCAACCCCGCCCCCTGGTACACACCCGCCCTCATTGCCCTTAAAAAAGAATGCAAAAAGTCAGAACGCACTTGGAGGAAAAACAAGTCCATAGAAGAGAAAAGCGCTTATCAATCCTCAATGAAAGCATATAAACGTGCCCTACAAGACGCCAAAAGGGCTTACTATGAGGAAAAAATAAAAGGCTCCTCCTGCTCATCCAAGGAGACTTTCTCCATTCTCAAAGAACTCCTCCATGTCCCTGACCCCCCACAGAAACCCATGGACCCCAAAGCAGCGGAGGAAAAATGCGTCAAGTTGGCCACCTTCTTTGACGAAAAAATAAAAAAAATCCTCACCTCCCTCCCGACCGCCAACTCAGACTCCATAGAGAGAGCCAAGGAGCAGCTGCCCCCTCCCGACAAGCCCTCTTTGGAGTCGCTTGGCCCAGTTACAGAAGAGGAAGTAAGTGTCATACTCACCACAACCAAGAGCGGAGCCCCTAGCGACCCAGTCCCCATACGATTCGCTAAAAACATCCCGCTGACCATAGTTCCCCAATTGACAGCCCTCATTAATACTTTGCTGGAACAGGGAGAGGTCCCTTCAAACTGGAAGGAGGCTGTTGTCAAAGCGCTTCTCAAGAAACCGTCGCTTGACCCAGCAGACCTTTCCAACTACAGACCTATCTCACTCCTCCCTTGGATAGGTAAAGTCGCCGAAAAACTCGCGAATAAAAAACTGTCGCACTACCTAGAGTCAAACCAACTCCTCAACGACTCACAGACAGGCTTTAGACCAGGTCAGGGCACGGACACTGCTCTCCTCGTAGCAGTAGAAAGAACTAGGGAAATCATCGATACAGGAGGATCAGTGGCAGTGGTCCTCCTAGACCTAAGCGCGGCCTTTGACATGGTCAGCCACCAGGTCTTAACCCAACGTCTGGAGAATATTGGGGTCAAAGACAGAGCGCTGAAATGGCTATCGTCCTTTCTCTCCCGACGCTCCTACCAAGTATGGGAAGGCGAAAGCCGCTCCCCCTCCATCCCCCTCCAGTGCGGCGTGCCTCAGGGCTCATCCCTGAGCCCCACGTTGTTTAACGTTTACATGGCCCCACTGGAGGAACTCGTCTCACCCTTCGGAGTCACTATCGTCAGCTATGCTGACGACACACAACTGGTGGTGACACTCTCCCACCCCAAGCTAGAGCCCTCTAATCTCCACGACTGTCTCTCCAACGTACATCAGTGGATGAGTGACTCTGCTTTGAAACTAAACGGCTCCAAAACGGAGATCCTGCTCCTAGGACATAAAACCACGAACCTCCCCTCTAACATCTGGCCTGCCTGCATGGGTGAACCCCCCACTCCCAAGAAGGAGGTCAAGAGTCTCGGAGTGTGGCTGGAGACCGACCTTACCTTCAGGACACAGGCAAGAAAGACGGCCGGCATATGCTACGGCCTACTTAAATCTTGCAGGAAGGTACTCCCGCTACTACCTTTCCAGCCGCGTCTCATGCTGATCCAGGGCCTAATTTTATCCAGGCTGGACTACAGCAATGCCATTTACCTGGGCTCTCCAGAATCCACTCTTCAGACTCTGCAAAAAGCTCAAAACGCCGCAGCCCGACTCCTAACGAACACCCCGGCTAAATCATCTGCCAAACCCGCACTTAGGAAGCTGCACTGGCTCCCTATCAGGGAAAGGGTCACTTTCAAGGCCCTTTGTCTCGCCCACAAGGTACTACACAACATCAGCCCTCCCATACTAAACAACTGGATCACCCCCTATAGACCCACCAGAGCGCTTCGCTCGGAGCACGGAAACCTCATTACGATCCCCAAGGTGAAAAAGGCCCGCATAGGTGGCCGCCGTTTCTCGGTCAACACAGGAAACAAATGGAATGCACTCCCTCTGAGCCTCAGAGTGGAACCCAACCTCCTTCGGTTCAGAAAATCCCTCAAAACCCTACTCTTCCCCTAAGCTGTCACTTCTCCTGACCAAACCCCCTTTGCGAGTAAAAAGGTTCAGCGCTGGGATACCCACCGGGTGACTACGCGCTCTATAAAACCATAAAATAAAATAAATAAATAAATTGCACACCAACAACATATACACAGTATTGAATGTACACCCACAAGCAGAGCTCCCACAACCACCAACACAAAATATTTTTTTAAGTGTCAATACAGGTGTGTCCATTTTACCACAATAAGTTGTGGATGAACACATGTAGGACACATGAAAAAATTGCAAGTGAGAGCAAAGTAAAAATACATGCGGCGATAGCAAATGTAAACACAAAATTCATAGGGAGACAAGTGGCACAGAAGCCTACCTTAAATTCCGGCGACAACGGGGTTGCTAAGCGTCGTAGTGAGGTAACAGCAGCACAGTAAGGACAAGGACAATGGTGTTCAAGACGGAAATGGAAGTAGGAAACCAGAAACATTTATTTTTCACCTCTTTCTCTTCTATTTCCCCGACTCAAGTTTGGAGGTTTCCCCGCCACAGTTGCCTCAACGGAAAGGAACATCATATTCGGGATGGTGGTAATCTTGACAGGACTCCATCTGACACTCGGCGCCTCTTATGACGTTAACACTGAAGTAATATTCAGGCAGAGGCGGCGGGACTCCAAGGGGCTTACCTCTATCGACTCGCCGACAACTAAATACAGCAGGCAAACCGCCAAGGCAGCAGGTGGGGAGACTGCTGGAAAAGGTACTGCTGGACCGCCACGATATAAATCAAGCCATTAGTCTCACAACCTTATAGAGACTAGACTACCCACTAGATAAGCTTGGGCCAAAACATGTTCTCTCGGGCTCATCAAGAAGAGTGTTTGAGGGGAGCAAGCTACTAGAGAACTACTTTTTTCAGATGCCCTTGGTAATATGAAGCACATCTCATGGCCTGATGACTCATACATGACAACCTTAATGTTGGAGTCTATATTGAGTAAACAAAAGAATGTTCAGTCATCCATCTTAGCAGTTGGGCACTCTACTATAATAAGTAGCTTAATTCTCTCTGAGATTAAATCACTGCACCGATGACTCAACAAAAAAACAGTGCAAAGGAGGTTTGCTAGACTGGAAACCAAAGTCATGTACCCCATAGACCCGGGTCACAAAATATGGCATATGTGGGAAAAACTGATGGATGTGGAGAATAGATGTTTGGAAGATAATACATTGATTTATGGGATACCAGAAATAAAGAAGGCAAGGACACGTTTAGTGTTCTCTCAACATTTATACCAAAGGTTCTATAACTACATTGTGAACCTCCCCTGGAATTCCACAGGGCCCAGAGAATAAGAGCAAGGAATCAAACTTCAAAAGACTCATGTGACCTATTATAGCATGCCTGCTGTGGCATCAACACATGACCAGTTGCTACACCTCTCTAAGAACTACAGACACTACTTATACAAAGAATAGAGATTTGTTTTGGGTGGAATTCTCTCAGGAGACCACCGTTTTTCAAATGGAATTTCTGGTGCTACGTCCTTCCAACAAGTGAATTCCACAACCATGTTCTTGAAATCCCTCAGGACTTCTACTATTGGACAGTGTTGGACCTGTCAGACTTAGGGTGGTCTTCCCCCAAATATTTTGCTTTCCTCCCCTTATATTTGCTGATCTTATTGTTGCTGGCCTAAGGACTCTGCACACTCTATCACTGCAACCAGAGCTAAAGTGCATGTGCTCATAATTTAAAACATGGAAATATTGGCTTAGCCCCAATTGGCATTTTTAATTTACTTGTACATCCTCAGTAGAGTGGTACTAAATCTACAGAGGGCCTGCAAATTAAATGCTACTTGTCTCCTGCCTCACTATTGTGTCACCCACTAAAGTAGCCCTTTACACATGTCTCATGTCTGACATAGCAGCCTGTGTGTTCAGTTTTCAAACTGCCAATTCAACCTGGCAAAACAAACATTTTGCCAGGCCCGAACTTTTATTTTTAATACATAAAAGTAGTCCCTGGGATAGGCCCTAGACAGCCCAGAGTGCAAAGTTGGACATGCATGTTTAAGTTTTCCAGGACCTGGTAGTCAAAAACTCTTAAATGAGTTTTTTACCACTGCAAGGCCTGCCTTTCCCCTATTCTAACATTGGAGTTACTTTATTACATTTAACAAGTGTTAATTTCCAAATTGGAGCAGGTACCCAGTTCATGTTCAGCATGACAGGGTGCAGCTGACAGATGTGTTTCGTGCATTCCCCCCAGATAGCCACTCACAATAGAGAGCGTAAGCGTGTCTGGATCGGCCATTACTGGCTGATAGAAGGGGGAGCTGGGCATAGTCCTACTCACACTTGAATAGGCTATGTCCTGCCTCCCCACAAAGGGCTGCATACCCCTGTAGTTAGTCTGGAGTCAGGGTAGGGTAGGCAGGATGCCTGCATGCTTAAAGAGACATTTTCAAAGCTTCTTCCACCTTGCAGAGGAAGGGCACCAGGTACAACTATTCCCCTGAGACACTACCTCTTCAGTATACTTCTGGACCTGTGGCTATTCTGTGAGGAAGAAGGACTACTCTGCTGTAGAAAGGACTGCCACTCTGCTGGAAGACTGCTGCTGTGAAGGAACTGAAGCCCTGCTGTGCTGACCTGCTGCCTGCTGACCTCCTTCTTGGGGAGAAGGACTGGAATTCCATCGGTTAAACCCAAGACCCCAAGGAGACTACAAGGACAAGTTGGTTGGTCTCCTGACTACAACCTCATGGACAGAAGGATCCAACAACATTGAACCCAGCCCCTGGACTCTGCCATCTATGAGTCCTACCCTGTCAAGAGATGCCATCCCAGCCCTGGAAACTTGGAAGTTGGCCTGAAGGTGCTCTGTCAGCCAATCTAGAGGGAGAGAAACCAAGGTTGAGAGAGCCTTGGCAGAAAAGAGAATGCTGCTGGAGCATGCAAGGAGCATGAGAAGAACACTAGTTCTTCTCATGCTCCTCTCATGAGAAGACTCAGAATCCAGAAATGGTGGCAGCTAACCTGCAGTGTCCAAAGGTGACAAAAAGGTCCACATACCCAAAGACCTGGTGCCCAACTATGTGGTGGGGGATGATATTGACAAGTGATGTGCTGTGTATGAGGTAGCCCTGAGGGTACACCACATGCCAGAGCAGTCTTGGAGGGGGTGGGGTGGCTTGTGGAAGCATATGCCTACAGTAGTGAAGGATTCATTACTCACACTAGCAGTAGATGACCAGACCAAGTACACCCCCATGAAGGCCATCCTTGTCGGTAGGTTTGGGCTTACCCCAGAGAAATATCGCCAGAGGATCAGGGACAGCCACAATCTTCCTAACCAGTCTTCAGTAAACGTCTTAGTTTACTCTAGTATGGTACTGAATGGTTGGGTGAAGGGCAGCCAAGTCAATGATTATGATGTGCTGTACAATCTAATTCTGAGGGAGAACATACTCAATATTTATTTTAAAGAGCTGCACCAACACCTGATGGATAGCAAGCTGACTGAGCCCAGGAAGCTTGTTGAGGAGTTTGACATCTGGGCCAGTATCCAAGTATCTAAGAAGGCACCTGGGGGCACTCCCAAAAAAGTGTCCAGGGTTACCATCAGAAGAAGGATGGAAGAAATAAAAACAAAAAGGAGTTCTCACGAGGCCTCTAAATATTTCACTGGGGAAAGAGTCTCAATCCCAATCTGGCCACCAAAAGAAAGGTTTTATGGGCAATGATGTTGATAAGTGTGTCCCTAAGTGCTATGAGCGCTATCAGTATGGGCATGCCAAGGGAGATGGGAAGTACTCCAATAGGGCCCAGACCCCCAGTGGTGGGCAGTCCCAGTGATTGCCTAGTGTAGCGCTTACAGGGGAGATGGTTCCAGTCAGTGAAGGGGGGGCAAGTGAGGTTACCTTAGTGTCCCCAGGTGATGAAGAGATGGTATCCAACGCCCACATGCCTGCCAATACCTCCAAGTATAAGCAGTGGGTTGCCATCAATGGGTAGAATTGACACAAGAGCCAGTATGACTACCTTCAGGTGTCATCTGGTGTACTCAGAGCAGGTGATACCGGATACATTTCACCAGGTTGTTCTAAGCAGACATCTGTGAGACCACTACCCAGTGGCTCTGGTTCCCTTTAAGTGAGCGGAGGGGTCTCAGGTTCTGTTCAGGTAGTTGTGAGGCCTGTGGATTGTTTGTTAGGGAATGACTTGGAGCACACTGCCTGGAAGTAAGTGGAGCTCAAGTCCCACCGGGAACTTTTGGGGTTGCCTAAGAGGGTCTGCACAACCACGCAGTCTATGGCAGCCCAATAGGCGAGTCAAGGGAGCCTGGAAGAATGGCCCAGGCAGCTGCAAAGACAGGGAAGTGCAGGAGATGGAGGACGCCCACCTTTGAAGTTCCTGCAGTACCGGTGGATATGGCACCAAAGGAGGCAGCTCAGAGCCAGCCGGGAAGGACATTGCCACTCTAGTTGACCTGCCTGAGCTTGCTGGGGGGCAAGTTGAGGGTGAACCCACCATAGATATGCAAGGTGCACACAGAGTGACCAACCATGGTGGGTTGAGGTGGCAGGCCAAAACGCAGGCAGCTGGTGACAACTCTGGTGCTAGGAGAACATCCTCCTTTACAGTGAGCCTAAGGCACCTGTGCATGGGGCAGCATGTGTACTGGTGGTCCTCCAATGTTACAGGGTCTTCCTACAGGGTCTGGCTCATGAGATACCTTTGGCAGGACATCTGGGGCAGGAAAAGATCTTTAACAGGCTTGTCACCCATTTTTATTGGCCTTAGATGAGGAGAGCCTCAGATGCTTTCTGTAGGACTTGCCTCACCTAGCAAGCGATTGTGAAGACAGGGAAGAGGCTCAAGTCTTCATGACTCCCATGCCTGTTATTGGCATCCCCTTTGAGAGGGTGAGCATTGACATTGTTGGGCCCTTGGATAGTAAAACTACCCTGGGCAACAGGTTTATCCTGGATTTTGTCGAACATCCCACACAGTACCCAAAGATTTTCCCCCTGAGGATCATCAGAGCACCTGCAGTGATCAGGGTCTTGATTGGGAATTTTACCCGAGTGGTTTTCCTCAAGGAAGTGGTGTCAGACAGAGACACCACCTTGATGTCAGCCTACTTGAAAAGCATGTGGAAGGAATATGGTGTAACTTACAAGTTCTCCACACCTTTCCACACCCACAATACCGGGCTTGTTGAGAGGTTCAACAAGACTCTTATGGGCATGATTAGGGGCCTGCTGGAGCAAATGAGGCAGAAGTGGGAGACCCTCTTGTCCTGTTTGCTGTTTGACTACTGGGAGGTACCTCAGAAAGGAATAGGATTTAGCCCTTTTGAACTCCCAAGAAACCCCTTCATGACGTAGGTAGCTACATGCTAGCACTCCACAATCAAATGCACAAGCTTTGGAAGAAAGCTTCTGAGAACTCAGAAGCTAGCCAGGAGGTGATGGAGAAATGGCATAACCAGAAGGCCCATCTGGTTGAGTTCCAACCTGGCTAGAAGGTGTGGATGATGGAGCCAGTTGAACCTCAGGCACTCCAAGATCATAGGGCCCTACAATTTGGTTGAGAGGAAGGGGGAGGCCACCTTCCTGGTGAACCTCAAGACCCCCAGAAACCGCCTATGGGTCTTCCGCCTCAATTGACTTAAGCCCCACCATGACAGGTCTGAGATCACCATGTTGTTGGTGACTATTGATGGAGCAGAAGATGAGAGTGAGCTTCTCCCTGATCTCCGGTCATCCAAGGAAAATGATGGGTCAGTAGAGGGTGTCAACCTCTCCCTTACTCTGACCCCAGAGCAGCAGATGGACTGTCACCAGCTATTGGGACAGTTTGCCTTTATGCTCTCCCTCACCCCTGGTCTCAAACAAGTGTGTACCCATTACACTGGGGACAGTTATCCTGTTATGAACAAAATCTACAGACTCTCAGACAAGATGGGGGCCAGCATCAAGGCAGAGGTCACAAGATGCTGGAATTGGGGGTGATTGAGCGAGTACTCCAGTAGTCCCTCGCCTGGCTCAATTGTGCTGGTTCCAAAGGGTGCCCCATCGGGCACTACATCAGAACTTTAGTTCTGTGTAGACTACAGGAGGCTCAACTCAGTCACAAAGACTGATGCTCACCCCATCCCCTGAGTTGACAAGGTCATTGATTTGTTGGGGATTCCAAAGTTCCAGAGCATTCTTTACTTGCCTTCAGGGTACTGGGGATTGCCCTAACTGAGCAGGCTAAAGAGGGGTCAGCAGTTTCTACACCAGAGGGCTACTTCCAACTAAAGATAATGCCCTTTGGCCTGTCAGAAAGCCTTCGACTCCCTCAAACAGGTAATGTGTACAGTCCCTGTACTCAAGGTCCCTGACTTTTTCAAGTAATTTATTATGCAAACTGACACCTCGGAGCATGGCATAGGGGCTGTATTATCACTGTTACATGAGGAGGGCCTGGACCAGCCTGTAGCCTTCATCAGTAGGAGGTTACGTCTCCAGGAATAGAGGTGGAGTGCTACTGAGAGAGAAGCTTTTGCTATGCTCTGGGCACTGAAGAAGCCTGAGACCATACCCGTTTGGGACTCACTTCTGGGTTCAGACAGACCACATGCCCCTCAGATGGTTGATGAAGTTGAGGGGTGAGAATCCCAAATTGCCGAAGTGGTCCATCTCCCTACAGGAAATAGAATTTACTGTGAAACACCGTCCTCGGTCAGACCACGCCAATGCTGCTAGTCTCTCCAGGTTTTTCCATCTTAGTGATAAGAACTCCTAGGTGGTTCAATAGTTCTTCCCACTTTCAGCTGCATCTTAGCGATAAGCACTCTTAGGTGGTTCAATAGTTCTCCCTTCTTTCAGCTGGAGGGGACACATGTTAAACCTATCAGCCTTAAGGTGGTCCCCCCAACTCGTTTTGGCTGGCCTTAGGAATCTACACACTCTACTACTGCTAGCCAGTAGTAATATGCACATGCTCACTCTTTAAAACATGGTAATATTGTTTTATTTCCAATTGGCATATTTTATCATAAGTCCCTAGTTAAGTGGTTCTACATGTGTCCAAGGACTGTAAAGTAAATTCTACTAGATGGCCTGCAAATCTGATTGTGCCACCCACTTAAGTAGCCCTTTAAGCATGTCCTAATTCTGCCTTGTAAGACTGTGTGCAGTTTTAAAATGCCATTTTGACCTGGCAAAGCAAATCTTTTGCCAGACCCAAACCTTATTTTTTAATAAACATATGTCATCCATAGAGTAGGCCCTGGACAGCCCAGAGGGTAGGGTGCAGTGTCTTGAAAAAGTTGGACATGCACTTTTGAGTTTTACTTGTCCTGGTTGTGAAAAACTCTTACATTTCTTTTCACTAAGGCAAGGCATGCCTCTCCCATAGGTCAAACATTGAAGTTACTATATTATATTTAATAAGTGATAATTTTGAAAAGAGCACATTAATGAAAAATCCTAACTTATGGATTTTAAATCACAATTTAGAAAATGACACTTTTAGAAAGTTGGCCTTTTCCTGACTTAGCCATTTAGGGTATGTAGCCTGTGACTGGATCACATGACTGGGTGTAGCTGACTGTTGGGCTTTGTGTAAGTCTCCTAGACAGCCACACTCAACAGAGAGCTAGGTGTGCCTCAATGGACCATAAATGGCAAGATCGGAGGGTGGAGCTGGGCACAGCCGTACTTACTCTTGAATAGGCTGTGTCCTGCCTCCACGCAAAGGGCTGCATGCACCCTGTAGTCAGTCTGGTGCCAGGCAGGAAAGGCAGGAAGCTTGCGCACTTTGAAACAACATTCTAGAAGCTTATCCCATCTTCCAGAGGAAGGGCACCAGGTATAAATATTTAACCTCAGACACCACCTCTTCAGTACACTTCTGGACCCATAGATCATCTGCCAGGAAGGACTGATGTGCTGCAGAAACGACGGCCACTCTGCTAAATTGCTGCTAAGAAGGAACTGATGCCCTGCTGTACTGACCTGCTGCCTGCTGCTCTCTTGCCCGGGGAGAGGGACTGGACCTGAGTCTGTTGAACCCAGGACCCCAAAGTGACTCTAAAGGCTAGTTGGCCATCTTCCTGACTAGAGCCTCAGGGATAGAAGGCACCAACAACCTTGAACCCAGCACCTGGACTCTGCCATCTGTGAATCCTACCTTGCCAAGTGGTACCAACCCTGTCCTAGACCCTTGGAAAAGGGTCTGAAGGTGCCCTGCCAGCCTATCTGTGGATCCAGCATAACCAATATATTTCTTCCATGGCACATTGCCAGCAGAACCGATGCATCGCCTTTGCTGTAAGAAGCATTGCCTTCAGAACCAACACATCGCCTCTGCTGGAAGGGTTCTCTTGATGCAAAGGAATCCGCATCGACCTGCAGCCTAAATCGAATCCGCTGCCTGTGCAAAGCTTTCCTGATGCAGGCCCTCCAATCCCAAATCTCTTGTTGATGGCAGCTTGGACGACGATGCAGGTTCTCGCATCGCAGTTCCGCAGCTCCTCACAACCGACGCGTCGCCTCAATTGTGGAACGAATCCTTGGCATGGGGCCTGTCAACAGTGTGCAAACCAGGATTTAAAGTACTTTATTCTACGGGCCTTACTGGATCCCAGTAGCCGGCTCGTAGTCAGCCTGAATTTGTGACTTTTTCCCAGTCCGGCACGACCCGATATCTGAAGTTGGTGCTTTGTGCATTTTGAGGCTATTTTCACTGAAATGTTCAAAATTGAATATCTCCTGTTCTACTGATTGGATGTCATTTTGGTCTTGTTTTATTTATAAAAACAAATTCTCTATTTTTCTAAACTGGTGTGGGATCCTTTTGTGGTGTGTTTTTTAGGTTGGGGGAACTTGCAGACTTTCACTGCACAGAATTCCGCAGAGTTAGATAAAAATTCTGTGAGATTCTGCCAAAACTATGCACATCACGCTGCTCGTGCCTCAGTTTAGGAATGGTAGCACGAGCAGCACTGAAAAATCAATGCAAACTATAACAATCGGCGCGCAAGAACGCACAGCCATTCGAGTTGATTTTGCTGCCGCTCGAGTAGAAAATGTACTGAAGAAGCAGCAAATCTAATCGAGAAGCAGCCCTCTGACCCCAACCGCTCGCGACCGCCCATGTTAGGAAATTGTGCGAGGGGATGCCAAATCTCTCTTTAGCTCACCAGTTCACATTAATCTGGAGCCTCACGGGTAAAAAATCATGCCACGCGGCGATTGGCGAGATTTGGCCTGAAAACTGCTTTACAAGAGTAATGCAGGATTTCCAAATTCCGCCAATTTCACAGGCAGAATGAAACATTCTGTCCACCCCTAGTGTTTTTACTCTTTTACTGATCAAAGTGTTGTGCAAAAACTTTACACTTTGTCTCTCATTTAAGCCTGACTGCTCTGTGCCAAGCTGTAGGAAGCTTGTTATATAGTATACCAAAAAGAGGTATATTGTTCAAAGAGTCCAGATAATCCCTTATGAGAGGACATGGATTTACTCTAGCAATCCCAAGGTGCTCTTCTAAGCGGTAGTGTGGTCGAGCAGGCTTAGGCTTATCGGAGAGGAGTGTTAGACATCTGAAAAACACACACCCAGCCAATAAATGATTCACACTGCTCAATAAAGAGATAAACACCAATTTATAAAAAAAATAACAAGTATCTTTATATATATTTAGGCACCAGAATCAATACAATCAGGTATGAACGTTTAGAGATAGAGATACTTTTAATTTTAAAAAGTTGATAGAGTGCAAGTTTCAGAGGCTGCAATGTTATCATATGAAAGGAAAAAGAAATACGGCATACAAGTTCTTTGCAGCGACTTATGAGACCAGTCCTCAGGACAGAAGGGGAATACAGGGCAAGGTCCAAGGCAACATCAGCAGGTTACCTCCAGCTGCACTAACGCGGCCGGAAGCAGTGGAGCAATACAGCGTCAGGTGCCCAAATTTAGTCTGTGGGGTTAGGTCCAGTCTCAAAGAGGTCTCAACTACACAACACAATTTTCCCACCTCCCAACATATTTCAATGTGAAACTGTTTCCAGCTTGGCAATATTCGAATTATCAGTTCAGGCCATTACTCCAACTAACTCTTGTGTTGACAGGAAAACATAAATAAATAAATGGTCTATGATCTGCATTAGCTTCATTAGAAATTCTACATACAGTAGTTCTAAAGTGATTTGATACTCACAAACACTCCAGTGCCTTGCCCGCAATCATGGCTATGAAGTTTCAAAGACTGGGAAAGACATTATCACTTCCTTGTCTAATTGTACTTGAGAGAGAGCTACCAGTAGCCCTCACCAGCTTCTGTAGATTCTTATTATGGTATTACACTTAGCATGAATCATTTTAACTGTCAGGTATTATTTTTACGAAAGTTTAGTCGCTCAATAGACTCCCGCCATTTGGCATAATATGACTACACTAGAAATCTTTTTAGCAATACTCACATCTAAGATACCTGTTATAAAAATGCATTATGAAATTTCATTATATTCCAATACATTAAATTAAAATTTCAGATGTTCTAAGCCAGGGGTCTCCAACGAGTAGCTCGGGAGCTACTGGTAGCTCACCAGTACCTTCAAAGTAGCTCTCTGAGGTGAAGTCAAGCCCAGTTTCAAATTCAGAGAGTAGGTGCCTATTAAAGAAGGCAGCACTGATCATCTCAAGACCCTTAGAATGACAGCCAGCCAAACCTATGACAGTAACTAATACTAACACTCAAACACACACTATGTTGGCTTATAGGACCTGATACATGATAGTCTGTATCCAATCTCAATATAATTAAGCCACAGGGAGATTGACCACTTTATCAGTCACATGTGTGTGAACAGTGCACCATCAAAAAACTATGGCAGCTTTAGCCTGAGCTGTAATCAGTGCTTACCCACCAAAGTGCGGGACTGCAGGAGTCAGAGTGAAAATGTGTCAGTTAGATGCATGATCAGATCAAGACTAGAGGAGAACAGGGTATGATCAAGACCAGAAAAAAATAATAGATTCATCAACATTTATGTGTGTGTCCATAATAAACACTATTGCTTCCTGAAACTATGCCTGGTGCCAAGAACCGCCAAATATATATATGATAGCCTCCATCATAAGTGTGTTATCTATGGCATAATTGTGTCCATTCCTGGCATAAAAGTGCCAATGGCATAATAATGGTCATCCTTGACTATTTTAGTGTTTTTGGTCTAGTTGTGTTATACTGGCAGCCATCATAGACCTACTAAGAGCATGACTGGTCTTTATGTACCTATTCCTGGCATATTAATGGTCATGACTGATATATGGTCTTATCCCTGATCCGTATGGTTTCCAGCCTTGGCACAACTGTGGCCCTAGTATAGAGGTGGGCTTTACTGGCATAATCCAGGCATCCGTGGTGCTATGGTGAGCATCCATGGCATATGACTGTAATACCTGGGAATTCAAAGTAGTCTGTCCATATGAGGCATTTGTACATGGGAGTACATGATGAACATTACAAGCTAATGTTTTGAGACTGTGCATTTCTCAAAAACTGAAAACTGATATTTTAAAAGCAGTATTAGTTTTCAAAAATGGGTTTTCTTCTGGAAAATTGAGTTTGTTTGCCCACAGTGGAAAGTGGTATTAGATAGAAAAATGTGCATTTTCAGAAACTGGTGAATGATAATTCAAGCTGAGCTGGGGAGAATTACTGCTGTGCTTATGTCCTTTGTGCCACTGGGCATGTCAAGATTTGAATGTTACTTCATAAGTCGAGGGGAGGCATTTAATATTGATGAGCTTTTCCCCAGCATTTCTGCTGGTAACCGTACTTGGTATACGTGGGTGGTAACTACTGAAAATCTTGCATTGAGTGGTCATAGTGTAGTCGCTATTTTACAGTTATAAAATTTGCTAGTAGCTCGGGAAAACTTTCCTTGAGCAGAAGTACCTCTCACTACAGAAAAGGTTGGAGACCCCTGTTCTAAGCATTTTAACGGGTGCTAACACTCCATTTCTGAGTTTGCAGCCATTAAAACCCTTTTTAGGTCTCGCCTATGCAGCGCATGCGCTGTCTCTCCGAGACATGCAGTATACACTTTAGTGTGGAAGCTTCGTTTAAGCTCCGCCCACTCTCCGCCCATCATTTTTATTGGCTTAGGTCAGTAAATACAGCCTTCCAATTGGTTTATGGCATGTTAGTCCCGCCTCATTACGATCATGTCGTCATTGGTATCCTTCCAAGGCTACTGGCCCCTTTACTGGCTCACTTTGTTCTGGCGTGCAGCTTTATCGCAACATCGCGCACGCGATGACGTGCTCTCTATCGCGCACGCGATGACGTGCTCTCTTCCTGGTTTAATTTCGCTTTGCAGGCTGAACTTTGAGCAACAAACCACGGCCCTCTAAGCCACCCCCGCCAACAGCCACGGGCGGGGTGGGGGAGAGGCATTGGGCAGCACTTCTGTGACTTCCAGGGCATTGTAGCATCGTCGGCCGGTGTCAAGGATGAATCGAACGGACAGCTAGAGTTGAGTGCTCTAGACTTGTCTGCAGTGCGTGGAGTTGAGCGCGTGGCTGCTGAGGCGGTTCAACAGCTGAGGCTTGATTGGTGGCGCTCAGAGTCACCCTCTGAGGTACAATGCTGGTCCACGGGCCGCGGGCTGGTCTGACTCGGGCAGTGACCAAGGCAGCAGCGGCAGGGTGAGGAAGTAAACGCCACTCAGACACATCATTGCATTCTGTAGTTGTCACTTCTTGACGCTCACCAGAACATAGGATTCTGACGAGGGACAGTGCTTTAAATGGGCTGATGTCGCCGGTACTGTATGGTACTGAGTACCATTATTTGTTCCGTACAGTGCTTTTCTGCACAACTCAGGGTGTCCCACTACATCGCTATCTGTGTTTTCTGTAATCCCCTGTATTCTTCTCTCCAGAGCGTCCCACTTTCTGCCTTCCTCCATTATAAAACATCCTCTCGCCAAATCTACCAAACCTAATGGTTTCTTGTTTTACCAGCGCGGCGCCTTCTCCTGAGCGCCGCGCTGGTTCTGCTTTCATTCTTGTTTTATTTACCCTGCTCCTCCTCCCCCCTGTTCTCCCTCCCCCCTCCAGTTCAATCAATCACGGGCTCCAGCTTGTACTTGCATTGCAGTGCAGCGGAGCCACATGGAGAGGAATGGAGGGATGTGCAGGTAGTCTCCCATGCCCTCGCCATAACGCTGAAGAGCTGATGGCAGCGCCCGGTGTACCTGCGTCGCCCCTTGCTGAAATTTACAGCTCGCAGCGCTTGTTTAAATGTATCTTTAGCGCTGCACACGGCTCGCGGGACGTCCGGGAATCTGCAAGGCCGATGTTATTTTGGGGACGTGGTGGAGGCCGGGCGATGGGACTGCTTCGGTGCCAAGGCTGCTGCTGTCCCAGTGACCTGGTGTCACGTGACTGCAACATTGTGTCATTAATTACGGCGAGGCAGGAGGACTGAAGTCACTAGCACTAGTGGTCGGGTTCCCACGTCGCGATCTCGAGCGGTAGTTATGCTAATAAGTTTCGTTTGGCACAAGCAGCCTGCCGTTCGTCGCAGCGCTGCCTGTGCCTTTCATCATGCAGATGGTGCCCCGTGAGCGGACGGCTGCTGGAAACTTGTCGTTGCTTAGGTTACAATCACTGACACTCAGGTCTGTACTAACCCACTTTTTTAAGCATAACTAATGTAGAGCGTCTGCCTGAGTTTAGCTCACTGCTCTGAGCAGAGCTGATACAGGATGCGATGGTAACCATTTACTACGGGCTGGCGGTGAGCGTCGACCATGAGCATCAGGCTGAGAATTTAGAGCCTTCATCTGTTTGTTAATCTCACCAAGGGCCACTGAGGCTCGGTGGCATTGGAGTTCTTGAAGTTTTCAGCGGTGGGGGCAGCATTGGGTGCCCATAGCTGAGGGCATTGCTCACGCAGCACAAGATATGAGACTGCAGCCAGTTTACCTGTCAGGAACGTAAGTGACAACAAAAAGATAGTAAAAGTCCGGTTGTAACTCTAACTAAGAAGACTTATCACGGCTGTCCTCTGTGCAGCGCTCCGCTCAGCTGCCACTGAGACCAGCTGCCTGAGACTCGTTGTGGCCGTGGCTCACATTCACTCAGGTCTCATTCTCAATATACTTAATTTAAAGCTAAACATGCGTCATTCTTAGCCTATAGTTCACTGCTTGTCTCCTCCAGCTGCACTGGAATGGTGCCTCGGCAGCGGAGCTCAGCTACAGTGACTCTATATAATTGATTTATTCTATAGCAGCTGAGATCCGCTCTGGCACCTCTACCGCAGCCACCCTTCGACAAGAGCTCTCCGCCCCAGGGAAGGAAGGTATTTGGGTGGGAAGCATGCCTCCCCCAATCCCCTGAACACTCATTAGATGTTGAGATCTCACACACCCGAACGCAGGGGACAATCCACACAGCCCCAGTATTGGCGCTGACAGTAGGGGTGAGGGTAGTACGGCAGTACGCCCATAAATCTTTGTTACAAAATTCTGATAATTCTGTTCACATGAAGTACTATTCCTTTCACTGAGTGCAGGTTAAAAATATATAATTTTAACTCGTGAAGTTTTGGCTCGGGCACATGTCAAAGGAGAAAGCCACACAATCCCAAATGTTTTCTAACACATAAATAAAACCATGCTTTCTTTACTAAGCAAACCCCATATCTCAAAATATGGAATACTGATTACTTTTACCGCATAATATGCTGACTTTTGGGAGCGAAGCTAAAGTCCTGCTTGAAATGGCGGCTACACTAAGTTAACACCCTTTCATTTTTGCTTTTTTGCAGCAGAGTTTTTTTGTTGCTCAAATTGGTGTAATGGCTGAAATGTATGTTTCCCTAGTCTTCATTGGTAGATTTTGCTCACTAGAAAGTGTCACTGCTAGTCATTAAGATATCACTCATAACATGGAAATATGAAAATGTCACATATAGCAATCTGAAACTGCTGAAAGATGGCAACCAGCTGATCTCTGCAACCAAAAGTAAGTTTAAACGGGTTCTGCAGTAGCATTTTACCAGGGAAGCACAACTGAAAGCGCCTGGCTCCAGAATCAGGCGCTTGTTAACTAAGCCATGCAACGGAGCAAGTTAGCTCGATTTATGTCGCCATTAAAATGAGTATGCCAACGCTTTGTTTATGCTTTTTTTTCTATTGCAGATAGCTCAGCTGGGACACTTACACACTGCTTACTATCCTCCGCATATTATACAAGACTACATAGTTACAAGGACTAATGTATCAGTGCCTGTGGGTGTAACATGCTGGTTCAGTTATAGCAAATTATTGTACGGTTGCACATGTCACATTTGGAAAGTTAATGCCAGGTGTACAATGGTAGGAATTTGTTATGGCCTAATTTACATAATGAATCCATATCTTTAGTGCAATTCTGTTAGCTTACTTTTTCCACTCTACACAATTCCAATACACTCAATACCACACAATTACTATCCACATATTTCCACTACACATCCCACCACATAATTCCACTACACAAATCCACACCACCCCACACAATTCCACAACTCACAATTACACAGCTTCCAATTCCAAACCAACCTACATTATTCCACTCCATACACATCCATTCCACTCCAATCCAAAACACATGGATAAAAGACATTATCATTTACAACGCCAATACCTCTAACTCTAAAAAATGCGAGACCAATTTGCATTGCAAATGCTTGTTATATGTATTGATCTCTTTTTAGGAGTCAGACAGGTTTTCCAACTCCTACAATGGGATTGCGAATGGCTACGCATTTGGAGTCTGGAAGGGACGTGTTGTAGGAGAACCTTCCAAATACTGAATCAGTATGTAAGGTATTAATATTTTGCAACTAATATGCAGTCGGAAATCATTGATATTTTACTGACACTTTTTTTTTTTTTACTTGATCATTTTTCCAAAACAAGAAAAAGACATGAACAACAAAACCAAAGGCATGGCCATATATTAATAAATTTTGGTAGCAGTGATCTGGAAGGGTCATAAGCATAGACAACACCAGCAGGTAAACCACCCTCGTGTCACCAATGTTATCCGTATATCACCTATGCTAGTGAGAGCATAATGATCTAACATTTCGGCTGACTTTGAATGTCTGGCATTGGCTCACATCCTCAGTGAATTATTAGGCTCACAAGAGTTTACCAAAAGGTTTCCATTCTGAGGCTTCCATTGGTTCAATAACCAGATTTCTTATCAGCTTTTCCTATTGCTTCTACAACTGTTCTGTTTTCATAAAAAACCTTCCCTTGAAATTACTTTCACTTTGCCTTGAAATTACTTTCATCCTTCCTGTCAAACAGGGAAAACACAACTTTGATGCCTTCTCATCAAGCTATTTCGCTTGCCCTGCGGAGTTCCATAGGGATCCTCGCTTAGCTCGACTCAATATATACATCACAGACCTTGCCCCCCTGGTCGAATCCTTCGGGTTTTCCCTCACCTCTTATGCGAATGACACGAAAATTGTGTTATCAGCCTCCCATAATGCTAACGATACTGGTGCTCGCATACATGACTGCATGAAATGAATCAATGGTTGGATGAACAGACATTATCTTAAGCTTAATGCGGGAAAGACTGAGGTGATCTTATTCGGTAATAATCCCAACTTTTGGTCTGCCCCGTGTTGGCCTGGGGAGATGGGCCACCTTACCGTACCCACCAGGAAAGCCAAGAGTCTTGGCGTCATGATTGATGACCACTTACTCTAGGGAAATCAAATTAACGCAGTGGTTTCCCCCTCATATAACACCTTGAGAATACTTTTAAAAATTCTAATATTTTTGCCCATCTCAGTCAGGAAGTCAACTATTTCCACACTTATATCATCCAAAATTGACTACTGCAATGGCTTTTACATCAGCATGCAAGCTCAATACTTGAATAAGTTGCATATTCTTCAGAATTCGGTGACCAGACTCCTTCTTGACCTGCCTAGGCACCTTTCGGTTTCCGCTGCTCTCAAGGATCTCCATTGGTTGTGAGTCAAAAACATGATCAAATGTAAGGCCCTCTGCCTGACGTACAAGGTCCTCCATGATTCAGGACCCTCTTCTCTCAAGAAAGCCCTGTCATGGTACACTCCCTCAAGAAACGTACGATCAGCAGGCTCTTTCAGAGTAAATACCATTAGATTTAAAAAATCTAATGGTATATACTCTAAATGGGGTGGGAACAGCTTTGTGGTTAGAGCTGCGACAGCCTGGAATCTCCTTCCACTCAATCTCAGATCCCTATCTAAATTCAGGAAGCTTCTAAAAATGTGGCTTTTCAATCTATAGGTCATTCACACCCCTTTCGTTGCTTACTACGTCAGGGCCAAGACACCCTCGGGTATTCGTTGCGCTTTACAAATAATTTAACATAACATAACATAAGGTTAGTAGTTCCGACATAGCATGAATGTGCCCCTCTTCTCAATACTATCTACTGTTTGAAAACCTTAAACTTCTCCATTTGTCAGTGAATACATCCCAAAATATATATGGCACATTCTTTGGGAAACTAATTGCCATTTGCATCACTTAGTGGTTAAGAAAAATATTTAACGAAGCCTGATGCTCATTCAGGGCCGGCTTTAGCGCTGGTGGCGCCCAGTGCAACAATCATTTTTGGCGCCCCACATCTCGTGACCACCTTCTCGGATTCCCTCACTACCACCAGGAAAAGTGCCCCTCATCTCTCCAATCATACGTTATTGCTAAACACCCAGGCCTACCCCACCCCCCCTTTCCCCGAGATCAGCGCCCCCTCCACAGGTCAGCGCCCAGTGCGGCCGCACCGGTCGCACTGCCCTAAAGCCGGCCCTGTGCTCATTCCCCAAACATACCTCCTTCCCTTGCACTTTATGAATGTATCCATACATTCAAAACTAGCAGTCATGTATTCCAATTTTGTTATGAGCTCTGTCCCACACATTCCTGAGAACATATCACATGACTTTAATTCCAACAAGATTCACTTACACAAAATTTAGAAAAACTCCTTGGGCACAAATCTGCCTGAAGGTACCGAATGCCAATGAGCTCAAAGGCAGTTTGTGCACTCTTGTCTCAACTGTCCACCTTTTCTTCATCTTCCCAAGTCCCTTTGTGTCGACCTAATTCCTACCCGAATTTTCACACATTTTTCCAAAGTACCTCGTTGTTCACATGTTCAGGATTTCGCTTTTCATCTCGGACATTCTTTGTGGTTCGCGTATGCTCCAAACTTGCACACAGAAAGCTCAGCAACCACGGAGACAATTGTACTCACTACTCTCACATTTTTGTCACCATTCTCTTAACCCAGGCCAACCTCACCCTTTCTTCTTTCTGTCCCTCAGCGTTGCTGACGTTTCATTTGGCTGGACAGTGGCAATGGCCTTCTTCACCTTTGGACAGAAGCCAGCCATAATTGTTCTTGAATTATTTTTGTTGCCGGTTTGAACATATACTAGACAAGCAAATTCTTACTTGTATGACAAGTAAATGTACAATTTATTTGCAAACAATGTATCATAATAATATACCGATCTATAGTTTCCTGTTCATTTTGAGTTCTCCAATCTCCCCAAAATTGCTTTAACTTTATTTCAAAATGCCATTCAATTTGCCTCGAGGCTTTTCTAAAAAATGATTCTTGATCTCCACTTACTGTGGCCTGATCTTCATCCGTACTTTATACCATGAACAGTCTCCAGCCTTCCTCTGCTAAACGACTTATAAAGCATATTGAACATGTGACCAGTCAAGAATTCTGATGGCACGTGCTTGTATGCTGTGTGTGATAAGGTGCAAATCATTACAGATTCCAGGTTTTTCGTCTCTCTTCGCTGCGTTCTGCGTTTTTCTAAATTTTTCACCAATTCTCATGATGCTTAATTAGTTCAGTTTCCAGCACATTGTGTACCTAACAATTCTTTACTGCAACAAAATGATAATTTATGATTAAAGGATTCCAAAAGCATCATAACTTTGGCAAAAGTAGTTATTCTTCACACCAAGCATTCTAGCAAACTGGCTACTGTAATCCAACATTCTTCAGATCAACACATTTCAACATCACAGCTTTATTTCTACCACTCTGTAAATCAGTCGTTGTATCAAGGTTCCACACCACCACAGCTTCACTTACGTCTGTCCACACTATAACCCACACAGTGTGACATCAGGATGTCACACTGGACGTGCTTCAAATAACAACAGATAGCCAAAGGTTTGCACGTCATTACGTTACATTTCAAGCTAGGAGATGTTCTATGGGTGGAGCATGCGCGTTCCACCCATGGATTTTGGCGCATTCTTAGATTTACTACAGCTAGTAAATCTGAGAATGCACTAAAATGCTACACCTTGCCCACTGTGGTATACCTTGTTTCATCCTCTTGCTATGTGTGTAATGCGGAAAATACCTCCAAGGATTGTTTTTGTGCACTGAAGATGTCCATTCCTGCAAAAAACAATCCTGCCTGTAGCGCAGCCACCCTTGCACAATGGTGTAAGCAGTCTACATAGGTGCTAGGCATCATACAGTGTGCCAGTGCAAGGAGGGATCAGAAATGCTCTCATATACTTGTAAATATGCAGTTTTTCTGCTCTCTACCTTTCACGCAGTGCAGTGCAGTAACTTTGCTTGCTTTCCTGCGTTGCATGAAATAATTCGGCCTGGGCGTAGTGGGGGTACGTGGAGCAGCGTGTAGTGTACCCAAATCTACGCACACTCGCACGATCCGCATAGCCCCCCTACGCGCCGCCCGCCTCCCGCCCGCCCTCCTTTTAAAATTATGTAAACTATGATAAAAACATTAAATATAATGCCTTCCCTGCAGCGCGGCGTCTCCGGGGCTCCCTCTTCCTAGTTGACAACTTCTTTTCACAAATGCGCATGCGCGGACGTCCGCGCATGCGCATTTCTGGCGAGAAATGCGCATGCGTGGGCGTCCGTGCATGCGCATTTGTGAAAAGAAGTTGTCAACTAGGAAGAGGGAGCCCCGGAGACGCCGCGCTGCAGGTAAGGCATTGTTATTTAATGTTTCTATTATAATTTACATAATTTTAAAAGGAGGGCGGGCGGGAGGCGGGTGGCAGGCGGCAGGCAGCTCTGCTTCGCCCTGGCCTATGCGTAGCGCTGCCTGCTACGCCTACTTCGAAAACTGCGAAGCAGGCAGCGCTACGTACACTCCATGGGCGAAGCGGAGAACTACTCCCGGGGTTAGAAATAATAGTAAATGTGCCCGTAGTCTCTCTACGAAGACAAAGGTCCCACTCCTAGTATTCCTGTCTGAAAAAATATCTGATGAACACCGCCTAACAATGGCAATGGGCAATCATTCTGTCAGGAAGGAAATTGGATGTTTACTGCTAAATTAAGCTCTTGGAGGAGTATTGATTAAGGATCTAATGACATCCCTACATCAAATGAAAGATATAGCATTGTATCGAAGGTTTGGGACTAGCTCAGTACGACATCCCTTCTCTTTCATCATTTATATGTAAATATATGCAACAGAAGGAAAGAGGAGAAGTTAGGAGTACATTCACAAGGGCATTGTGCCACCGAAACATCGCGTTTTGCGACGCTCAAGTGGCACTGTGCCCAGCTCCATATTTGCAAGTTGGCGCAAAGCCACTTTCCATGGCTTAATGGCACCTTGTAAATATAAAGTCATATTTACAACTCCGTAGTGCCACCAGAGTGTCCCTTTTTTTGACGCTCCGGTGACGCTGGTTGCTGGCCCATATTTACAAGGCCATGCAAAGCCACTTTGCGTGGCTTTACGTGGCCATATACATATGCCTCTTTCACAGAATATTTTTCATTGAAAGAGTGTTCCCACACAACACACCACTGCTCCAGATTAACAAGGATTGATAAATCTGAGGCAGCGCCAAAAACTAACGCCTTTTTAGAGGAGGCGTTAAAGTGGAACAACGAGGAAATATACTTTTATTTCTCCTTGTTTTTTGCTCTTTCTGTATACTGCATTCGGCTGCACACATAGAAGAAGCAAAACATCATTAATTATTGTTTTTGTGCGGGAAGATGTCTCTTCCCGGACAAACACAATATTTCCTGCAACGCAGGCACCCTTGCACCTTTGTGCATGGGTGCTTGCGTTGGCGCATGGCTACTGTTTTAGCACCGGCATAGGGGAGAGCACAGGGGGCACCGTATTCCTGTAAATACGGCACATACCTGCATTTTTTAAATGACCCAGCTCAGCGCAGCCAAAATACTTTTGGCGCCACGCTGCACCATTTCATTGTAAATGTGCCCCTCGGTCCTCCTCAACGCAGTTTTTTGTGGCAAAGGGGCTTGTAATGAGTGTTGCTGCAGGCGTTCTACGCAGCACCCATTGCTTTTTGACACTGTCCCAGATTTACAAGGATCTGTGAATTTGAGTCATCGCCAAAGATGTAAGCCTCCCAGGGGAGGTGTAAGAGTGGCGCAACAAAGAGAAATTCTTTTATTTCTCCTCAGTTTTTGCTCTTTCTATGTGTGCTGCAGAATGTGTGCTGCATTTTGCAGCACACATAGAAGGAGCAAAATTCAATTGATGATTGTTTTCGAGCAAGAAGGTGTCCCTTCCTGCACAACAACAATCATCCCTGCAAAGTAGGCACCCTTGTACCAAGCTGCTTTTTTTTGCTAGGACGCAGGGGTGAGCACAGGAATGCACCATATTGTTAATACAGCGCATTCCTGCAAATGACACTGCTCGGCGCAATAAAATTACCTGCGGCACTGCACTGCGCCTTTTTGTTATAAAAATGCCCTTTGAATTTTCCTCCCCGAATCATCAAATCTAGGAAAGGCATGCAGCAACACGTATTCTGTCCCGCTTCCTTCTTGTGACGAGTTATGTGTTGACTAGTCTGCTAAGTTCCGCCTGGGAGGTGAACGCGAATAATAGTGGCCAACGTACGTGCTGATGATTGTGCAACAGTTCTCATTGGGAATGGACAAAGCAATGCTAGACAATTTCATCAACCAAATTCATCATCCAATAGGAGGAGGATATAGTTAAACACCTTAGTTTGCAATGGGCCATGTGCAGGAGGGAAGGGTCGTGGAAGGAATAGGATACGTTACAACGCAAACATTTACAACCCATGCCTTTACAATGCGGTTTTTACATTGCAACATCCATTACAACGCCTGATTTTACAACACATGCCATCACAACGCATTTTTAGAAACCACGTTTCCAACCCATTCCATTACAACGCATACATTACAATGCATACCATTATAACGCATAATACATTTAGGGCAACCGTAGGGTAAATGTTGGATAGTGTAGGGGTAAAAAGTAGTATTCCCACTCCGGTGAGTGCAACAGTAGGGTAAGTGTTGGATAGTACAGGGGTAAAAATTACTATTCCCTATTACTTACCTTATAATGCGTTGTAATGGCATGCGTTGTAGTGACATGCATTATAATTGCATGCGTTGTAGGGACATACATTGTAATGGCTGCGTTGTAGTGGCATGCAATGTAAAGGCAGCTGCGTTGTAATGACTATGTTGTAAATGTAGTGCGTTGTAATGACTGTGTTGTAATGGTTGTTTCCCCGTGGAAGGAGCTGGAAGTGTGAGAAGGAAAGAGAACACAACTTTTTATGAGATTTTAAGTAAAAAACATTTCTAAATGTATTCACAATTCAAAGATTTAAGCGAATATTGGATTCACTCACTGACGATTGATAGCACGAGGTGCAGTACAGAAGGGCTTTGTTACTTCCCTTACAAGTATTTGCAGTGGCAGCCTGTACATGATTCACTTGAGAAAGAAGACAGCAAACAAACAGAGTGTAACTCTTAGAAGACACGTTTATTGGAAAAACTGAACAGAGCCTAACCTCATTTTAATTGGTGTATTGATTTATGTAAAATGGCTGAGAAAGTATGGAGGGAGGGTGACAATTTGTTGTAATTAACTCTGTACAGGCAGACAAGCAAAGGAGGGGAGAAGCGGAGTGGTGTCTGTCCCAGATGTTCTTGTTCTTGTACCCAGTGCTTGTCTAAACTTTGTGTGGCAGACAAAAAGCATAGTGTCATGCTGATGTTACATAGTTAGCAGGAACTGCACAACAGACTTGGAGTTAGTAGATGGTGAATCCAGTGAGCACTTTAGTTTCAGAATTCAAATAACTGGTCCCACAAATATTTCCGAAACAGCCTGAAAAGTTCCACGTTAGAAATGTTCACATTTTCAGCGCCCTCCAAACTTCTTTCACTCACTGTGCTACCACCACTCATCTTGGTAGTCTATCCATGGGTCATATTATCAAGGACGGCGTTAAAATTATCGCTGGTTTAGCGGCAGAAAACTGCCGCTAAAGCAGCGATAATGGGCTTGATAATATGCCCTGGAGAATTCCAATAGAAGCCCATGTTCACACCAGAACTATATTGGAATTCTCAAGGGCATGTTATCAAGCCCATTATCGCTGCGATAATTTTTAATGCCATCCTTGATAATATGTCCCCATATTCGTTGGAGGGCCAGAGAACTAATCAGTACCTTGTTGATACCTCTCAACCGCCTATAACTCCCACCATTTGTGTAAATGTAACTTTGCATCAATGCAAATCTGGGCACATTAGCACAGACAGGGTCGAAGGTGGAGTAGCATCATTTTGCTCCACTCTTTTATCTTCATAGGGCCACATATATTTGTGCACTTGTGGCCTGGTGTATTCGCATAATACAATTATAATCAATATATATAGTGCACTAGTATTGAAAGTGCAATAATGGAGTGTTCTAAATGAGTATGTGCATTAACTATTGTCCTTTTCGGAACAGCTGGACAATTGACAAACATTCATCTATAGGCTAAGATAATACTGGTGTTGCCCTAAAATGCATTTGATGCAGTGCATTGTCCATAAGTTACTATAGAATGAATCATGAGAGTGTTGGTGTTGTGCCTATAACGTAGTCAGTTGTTGTTCTAATTAATAAAAGTGTATTTATGAGCGAAAGTGCGATATTGATGAATAACTTTATATGTATTTATGTATTTACAGGATTGTATGTGAGTTGCATAATGATATGCTTTTTTTAACCCGTTCCGTGCTCATGACGGAACCACTCCGTCATGAGCCACAGGTGCGCTGTGCTCATGACGGAGTGGTTCCGTCATACTGCGGCCGTTGGAGGCCGCTCCGCCCACGCGGCTCTAATTCCCCGCCTGTGCGGGCGATGAGCGCAGTGGGCGGAGTCATGACGGAAACACTCCGTCATGAGCACAGCTCAACCGTGACTCATGACGGAGTGGCTCCGTCATGAGCACAGCGCCACCGCACTGCCCCCAAACCCCCCCCAGCGCTGCGGCGGAATTTCTGCCGCAGTCAAGGGGTTAAAGTAACTTGCTAAGTTAGCGTTACTTTGGGTTTTCAGCTTACAGTTGGGACATTTAACTATGAACGTGAAAGTTGTTTGCAATGTATTTTTCCCTTTGGTTGGTACAGACCAAAGCATTGTTAGTTACTGAACGAACATTGTATTTTAAGATAGTGAGGTGAGAAAGAACTGGCAAGGTCAATTAAATGTAATTGGAAGAACAAGGGAGTGCTACCAGTTAGTGTTATCTGTCGAAGGGAGTAATTGAAGGACACCTCAGACGCAAAGACTGTAGAATGGGAGTATTATACCAGGCACTGGAAATCTTCATGGGAAATGGAAATAATGAGGTTTAATAACATGAGTTCATGTGTCTTGAACTTTCTGTGAGTTTCAAATGAGCCAGAGGGATGTCTTCTACACTTCGAGAGGTACAGATCTCTCCTGACTTCTGATTGCATGGCTTTATGCTATTCATGATCTTTTGCTTACAGAACCTCTACAGAAGGTCTGATGTTGCCACCTTTTCTTGCTTCTGGATTTAATAGGGTTTATTAACTCTTAGTTTAGTGCAGAGTTAGCTAGATACTACAATTCTTTCCCAAGTATGGGGAGAAGGATCAAAATCATTCACCCGCTTACCAGACTTTGTGTTTTATCTTTTGCATTTCAATTACGGAAATCTTGATATTTCTTTGCTGTTAAGGACTAATATTGTACATCACTTTGGTCTTCCTTTATTAATTCTGCATATTTAAGGTATGTTTTTGTGTCTGATTTAAAGTACCTTTGCTTTGAGTTTATAATAAATCCTTTTTCAACTTTATGATATGGACTCTGACTTTTAATGTGTGGTCACATTTGCTCACACAGTTTATTGAGCTAAATTTGTCAGTAATCCCTTCTCTTTTCAGGCTGCAACAAAGGTTCATTGACTTAAAGAAAATTAAAAGGTGGGCCCAGAGCTTTATCAAAGGTGTCTGTCAATTTTAAAATATATTTTGAATGTTAATAGGGTGTGTGCATTTTTGTTTACTTTGATTTTTTTATACTGGTGTGGGCAACTTCGAAATGTGAAGCTTGTAAAGTGTAAGAAAACAGTCACTCTAGCTGCCTTTCACAGTAGATTAGAACCATTCCACCCTGGCCGTGTGGCACAGAAGGGCACAGATTTGAAGCCATCACATGTCCCTGCTTTGCACCCTTGCACTTCCGAGGAATGTCCCGAACCCCACTAACTTTCTCAACCAAGAAGAGAAGTGCTGGAGGGACTGCGGGCTTGCCGGCTCTCTGGTACATTTACTTTGGTACTGCCCGATACTAGAGAGATTCTGGGAGGGGGTCCTAAATGATGTTGGCATGTTTGAGACTCAAATCCCCCGCTTTCCCGCCTAAACATTGTTAGGGCTCTCTAACACTTTGACGTTCCCTCTAAGGTGACTAAGGGGCAGGCAAATGGCATTAGTGTTATTAGCCGCACGGCAAGCGATTTTGGCACACTGGGGAACAGCGACTGTACCTGACCACACAGCGTGGCTACATAGACTGTGGCTGACCCTTGCGATGGAGCGCCTGTCGGGTTTAAAAACAGAAATGATAGAAAGAATGCAGAACAATGTCATCCAGTCACCCCAATACAGAGATCTGGGCCTAAATCCATTGTTTTTTTGCTCACACTGCCATTCCAGTTTGAACCCAGCCATTTGCAAATCAGTCTTGACCCTGTGCCTCATGGGAACAGTCCAGCCCGAACTGCCAAGCCAGGTCCTCCCTGGACTGGAAACAAGCATCCTAGGACCGGTTTCAGGGTTTCACCCCTCATCAGCCAAGATAGCTTGACTCCAGTGGCATGGAGAGCACGGGACCCACGTGTGGCCATACCCATCCCCCTCGGGATGACAAATGCAAAAACAGCAATTGATGGAAAGAATGCAGAACAATGTCATACATTCACCCCAGTACAGAGATCTAGGCCTAAATCCATCGTTTTTTCACTCACCATGCCATTCCAGTTTGAACTCAGCCATATACAAATTAGTCTTGACCCTGTGCCCAATGAGAACAGTCCAGCCCGAACTGCCAGATCAGGTCGTCCTTTGACTGCAAACAAGCCTCCTAGGACCATTTTTGGGGTTTCACCCCTCATCAGCCTATAAAACTTGACTCCAGTGGCATGGAGAGCACGGGACCCACGTCTAGGCATACCCGTCCCCCTCGAGGTGACAAATGCAAAAACAGCAATTGATGGAAAGAATGCAGAACAATGTCATACATTCACCCCAGTACAGAGATCTGGGCCTAAATCCATAGTTTTTTTGCTCACTATGCCGTTCTAGTTTGAACCCAGCCATATGCAAATCAGTCTTGACCCTGTGCCCAATGGGAACAGTCCAGCCCGAACTGCTGGAAACAAGCATCCTAGGACCAGTTTCGGGGTTTCACCCCTCCTCAGCCAGGAAACTTGACTCCAATGGCATGGAGAGCACGGGACCCACGTCTGGGCATACTGGTCCTACTCGGGGTGACAAATGCAAGAAGAGCAATTGATGGAAAGAATGTAGAACAATGTCATACATTCACCCCAGTACAGAGAACTGGGCTAAATCCATCGTTTTTCTGCTCACCATGCCATTCCATTTTGAACCCAGCCAAATACAAATCAGTCTTGACCCTGTGTCCAATGGGAACAGTCCAGCTCGAACTGCCAGGCCAGGTCCTCCCTGGACTGGAAACAAGCATCCTAGGTCCCGTTTCGGGGTTTCACCCCTCATCAGCAGGTTAGCTTGACTCCAGTGGCATGGAGAGCACAGGACCCACGTCTGGGCATGCCTGTCCCACTCAGGGTGACAAATATAAAAACAGCAATTGATGGAAAGAATGCTGAACAATGTCATACATTGACCCCAGTACAGTCAGCCTGTCACTTGTGCAAGATCACAAACGCAAAACCTACACAGGCCTATGGGCCCCCTTTATTCAATTGCTATCGAAAGAACTTAGGGAGGCGACATGTCCCAAGTATCTTCAAATATTACATCTGATCCCCTGAGACTGAGAGGAAGAATGCACCCCGTAGATGACGGGGCAGAGTCTAGACGAGGGCTTAGTGAGAGGTGCATACAATAGTACACGGACCATCTTTGCCTTTGGTGCAAGACCCCCCCGTTCTTTTTTCCTTTTCGTTTAGTCATCTGGGGATGGGAGGGGTAGATTCCCTTTTTTATGCTCCCATTACTTGATCCCTCATTTGTAAATAGATTCATTTCTGCAATCCGACAACGCTGTCAGCCTCCGGGTTGTAGGCACTAAAGCTGTGTACCTCAGATTTATATGCAATCTATACGCTGCCGGCCAAGTTGGTTGTAGGCACATAGCTGTGTACTGCCGCAGGATTGCTTTCCTTTCTCTTTTCCAAACTCGAATAAAAAAAGATATGTTCCATAAAATTATTGGAAGTCGGGAAAGTTTTCTCATCTTCACCAAGTTTAAAGTTTCCTGCCATTTTCTCGACTTCACAAGCATCTTATTTTAAATAGTCTATTCCTAATTATTGGTGGTTCATCTTGATGTAACACTACATACAAACCAGAAGTAAATGTGGGCGAGATATGTGGGGCACAGTACACTCATACTTTTTTAATATGTTAATGAAAACAGTTCTACTTTTTAGATCTCGCCTTAGACAGCGCATGTGTTGTAGCTTGTGAGACATTCTGTATACTTACAAAGGACTCTGAGCCCGCATACTGCTTACCATTGGTTGACTTCACTGTCACTCACATTTCCTTGCTTCTCTTCTATATAATATATGTACTTCTACTGCTCATGCACTTTCAGAGGTACTTGCTAAAATAAATTGTTGCAGTACTCCTTAAGAGTGCATGTGTTTGTAGGCCGTCTACTCACCTCCCATCCCAGTCCACACTGTTGTTGCCCCCTTCCACCTTCCTGTCCCCATCCTTGTAGTACAAAAGGGGGTTTACATAAAACAAGCACATCAAGTGAGGCTTGTGGCAACCAAGCTTGCACACTATGTAATTTTGTCATCGTTAGGATCAGACAGCCAATGGACATTTATGGTCACTGAGTGCCCCCAAAACTCCAGTGACAGGCTTAAAGCAGCCCACTGGCTCACCATCTACTAACCAAAAGGTAGGATTTCACAACCCCCAAGACAGTCATGTATGCCTGCCCATAGTTGTCAAGTGGGGACAAAACGTGTGGACCTTTTAAAAAAGCACCTCTTAAAAAAGCACCTTTTAAAAAAGCAGCACGAATGTCTCTGCAAATGTGAAGTTGATCATTAAAAAGTTAAAAACAAAACTACAAGTCTCACAATTCAATGTGTTGCTGATGCTCATTACAATTAGGCTGATGCATGCTGGGGGGTGGGCTGACAAGGCAAATTTGGTATGAGATAAACACTGCCTGGCATCACTGTGGTGGATGAAGAGCAGGACTCTGTTTCTGATGGCATAATGAGTTCCCAGTCCTATTTTAACTTGCATTTATTTTTCATTTCAGGTGTGCGTTATTTTAAATGCGCTAATCTGTAGATGAAAGACCAACACAATAATTAGAGAATATGCTGTTCCTTTTAGCCCCGCTTGTGGCCCACCCCCACGCTGACTGGCTCCGCCCCATTCCAATCAGGATCAAAGTTCCCATACTTTTTTTTATGCACTTCGACTGCAGACAGAGGGGCAGATTTATGTTAGACTTGCGCCACTTTTACGCCGCCGTTGCGTCACTTTTGTGACGCAGCGGCAGCATAAACCCTGCGCCACATTGCGCCCTATTTACATCATGACGCATCTATGGAGATGCAACACGATGTAAAGCCCTGCGCCACATTAAACCTGCGTCAGGTTTAATGTATGCAGGGTGGGAGTTCCAGCGGAAAAAGCCTCGGAAAAGTGATGCAGTGAAATCTACAAGATTTCACTCAGTCACTTTTCCGACGCTGCTGCGTCAAAACCTTGCGCCTGCTTGAAGCAGGCGTAAGGCATGACGCAGCATGTAAGGTGTGGGCAGCCCCTAAACATTGTTGGAGTTGCGTCGTGCTTGCGACACGACTCCAGCAGTGCGCCGCCCTTACGCCATCAGATGCGTCACGCATCTGTTTATCCTTGCGCCACGATGCGATGCATTGTAAATGCGGCGCATCTGTGGTGGCGCAAGGGTAAACTTGCGTGACGCATCTTTCCTGGCGCATCCCTGCTGATTTGCAGGGATGTGTCAGGAAACATAAATCTGCCCCGGAATGTCTGTAAAATCGCAGAAAATAAGATGAAAGCCAAAAGGAACAGGTCGCACGTGGAACGCACCAATGGGAGTCGAACCTCATTCGAGGGCTTTGAAAATTTAAAGGCCTTCTTCCAAATTCAGACATTCTGGTGTTTCCTTGTCTTCACCAGCTGTTAACTCGAAATGAGTGCAACGGAGCAATTTGATAGGGTTGCTCTCTCTACTTTGATTATTAAAGCTAATTAAGTGATTTCAAAAAGATAATCAAAGTTGACAGACCCACAAACAGACCCCAAAGCCGTCACATATATATCCACACGCATTTACCTATAAGAGTGCAGAAAATAACCAGAGCGAAACAAGCAGCACAGAATGTTCCAGCAAGAGCCCATACATGGCTGCAGAGACTGAAAGGCTTAAGTCTCAATGGTTTACAAGCTGCATTGAGTATCTTTCCAGCTTGTAAATTTTCCCAAACTACCCTTGTGCTTGGAGGAAACCAAACAATATTTGTGGAATTACACAGCAGTATGTTCAACCTTCTGTTGAAAATGTATGTTTAACCTTCTGTTGAAAATGGTTCGTCAATTCCATTCTTCCTCAATCCCTAAGGCATTAGCAAGCTTTCATTTAATGTACGTATTTTGTTCACCATTGTATTTCAATCAGTCGGTCCAAAGCATTTTACTTGTCATATAAAAAATAACATAATAAAAAATCGGTAATCATTTATATTACATATCACTCATTAACTGATTCACATCAATGCTCTATGCACATTTTTAATCCGTCTTGATCACTTTATTTTTGTTCAGCTGTTTTACCTACTTATTTTCGTTTATATACACCCAGAGCAAGAATTCTACTAATGAGCAATATTACCTTTGGCTGGTTCTGGTGTTGTTATAGTTACAAAAGACACAATTTTCGACACCATGCATTGATTCCTGCAGTCGGTATTTCCACTATATTGACTAACGTGCATTCTGCAGGACAGACTTTATTATATAGTCCTAGCCAGAACAGAGTGGGCCACATGTATCAAAAATCCATTTTGCATTCCTTACACAGCGAATTTTAGCTATTTGCTATTTAAGGGATGCAAAATGGCATGAGAGAAAATAGCGATTACCTAATAGTAATTCCTAAAAATTTGCAATCACAATTAGGTAATTGCTATTAGGTAATGGTACCCCATTTGTTCCCAAGGGCCTAAGAGCCATATGCATCAAGCTATTTTGCGATCGCAAACAATGTGAATCGCTAATAATGGGCCTTTGCGATCGCAAAATAACAATAAACAATGCATCAAGCAAAATCGCAGATTTTCCCAGGTATTCACAATTTTTTGCAAATACCTCGTTTGGGATTACCAAAACTTTAAATCCTTATTTGAGAATCACAATTGCGGAGTAGCATAGCTATGCATGAATAATCGCATATTGCGAATAAATAAGGAATCGCAATTTAGCATTCGCTAAATACCATCAAATCAAACTAGGTGGTAACCAGGTGAAAATAACAAAATCAGGTGGGAAACGTTTGGGAAAGTATTTATACAGGCCCAGAAGGCCTCAGAATGTTTCACAATGGCAGCGCTCCACGTCATGGCGAGGAGGATGAAACTAAGAGCAGCAGCACAGAGGAGAAGGAGGACACAGGAGCGCATTTTCAGAGTGCGCTTTACTCTGTTGAGGCAGACAGAGGAGGAAATCTATGAGAAGTAAAGATTAAATGCACACATAATCTATGATCTGATTGCAGAATTAGATCCACTACTGCAGCATCAATCTCGCAGCACACATGCCATCGCCACCCATGTGCAGGTTCAGTGTTCCCTGCACCGCCTAGCGTCTGGTAGCTTACAGGGGGTAATAGCTACAGCTGGCGGTGTTTCCCAAAGTTCACTGTCACATTTCTTCAACGCGTTCCTGAACGCTATTTTGCTAAGGTTGCACCAACTCTTCAGATTCCCAACTAGCCCACTGGAATTGCTTGAAACTAAAATTGACTTTTTCCAGATAGCCAACATCCCCCATGTAATTGGTTGCAGAGATGGGACACATGTAGCCATATGTCCACCTTCAGTGAATGAGTATATCTTCAGGAATAGGAAGACATTTCATTCACAGGACATACAAGTGATATGCAATGTGAAGTTCATCATCACAGACATAGTGGCAAGATACCCAGGGAGTATGCATGATACCTATATCTTTAGGCACCGCTGCATACATACACTTCTTTATGGGGGTGAATTTGGCTAAAGGATTCCTACTTGGTAAACACATGCCACTCTCTTAGGCAGATTTTAATTTGCCTGTGAAACATAGCAGTGACTAATATATTGGCTGTTTCTTCATAGGTGACAGCGCATATGTTGTGCGCCCATTCATCTTGACAAGATAAATGAATCCAAGCAAACCAAGTGAACACCGGTTCAATGCAGCACACAGGTCAAAGTGGAATGTGCTTGAGCGGACCTTTGGACTGCTGAAAAGTCGATTTAGCTGCCTACATAACACAGGCGGTGCTTTGCAGTACAGGCCAGACATCTGCTGTAAAATAGTTGCCACATGTGCCATCTTGCATAACATAGCACCTGCCAGAGGCGTACCACTGGAAACATCGGATAGTGACCCCAATGAGGATGAAGACAACCTACACCCACAACAAGCAGGAAGTTCAGCGAGTGCAGCTGAAGGGAGAACAGCGACGAGCAGAAATTACACAGAATTATTTTTGAGGTGGGTAGTTATCAAATAAAACACAACACTGTTACTTTGCCAAATAGATTTATTTTACCCAATATAAACAGTAGTGTTATTGCACACTTGCGAAGCCTGAAAATAATGATGTGTAAACATAATGGTATGTCATGGTACTATACATCAGTCCAGATAAATGTAGTTTCTGGTTGTTTCACCAAAAACAATTCCTGTGGACATGGCCACACTATTTCCAGCGTCCTCCCACTCCCATTGCCCATTCTGGGTGCTCAGACGCATCCCTTTGCAAGCTCTCTAAACCTGGCGTATTAAGTGTGCTGCGCCTCCTGCATTCCGTCACTGGCACCAAGCTGCTACTGTCACTCAAGGCATCCTCACTATCACCCCCCATGACACTACTGGCAGCAACAGCATTGGTCTGCATGTGCTCCACAGCATTTGTGACTTAGATCAATCCCCTGGCAATATCTCTGCAGCAACTGCATGCCTATTGCACATCAGGATAGTTGTGCAGTTGCAGTATTAAGCCAGTTGATGGCCCTAATGCACCCATCCAAGCGTCCAAGAAATTGGTGGTCTTTTGCGATGGGACACCTGATCGTCTTTTAAAACTTTGCATAGTTCTCTCAGTGATACAGTCATCTCACCAAATTGTTAATTGGTTTCCCTGGGACCTTCCTGCACAGCTGTTGTTAGATGTTTGATACTGTCACTCATGTCCCCCATTTTGCATGCAAGTGTGGAAAGGTTTGCCTGCGTTAACTGCATGTTGCAGGCGCAGTACACTTAACATGACACTCTCTAGACCATAGTATGATGTGGAACTCTTGCCTTCGGTAGCTCTCAGCATTGCAGCTGCCCTACTTCTCCTGAATCCCATGTTCCTACATTGCAGCTGTACACGTGGTCTTGATGTGGGTGTATGTTTGGAGCTGGTGTTATGGGTGCTGGTGAGACTGCTATGTCGTCTTCTGTCTGAGACTCACTCTCTGGTGGTGCATGTCCATCACTATCCTCTGACTCTTGTTCACAAGCATCTGTGATGTTGAACAGTGCATGATTAGTTAGCATATTTGGACATGTTTTCACTTTTGTACATTGTTTTGTTCAATAAAGTTATTTTGAAACACACTGTGTGTGGAGACTGACTTGCCTGTCACAATAGAGTCTGACTGATCTGGTTTGCTACCCACCAGACTTCCCTTGTGGTTTTGCTGACTGCAATTCCCATAATGCATGTGTGTCACAAGTAAAACATGGTCTGGAATACTATGGTCTTCACTAAGCCAGATCTGAATTACGCTGTTTGTTTGCTAACACTGAAATGTGGATGTAAATTGGCATGCATCTTACCTTGTGAGGTACTTGGTGGTGCTGAGAAATCTAGTGTAGTTAGTCCAACAAGTGCCTCCAGCTGCAGGGTGGACTCCACAAAGTCCTCCATGGCTGTGGGTGCTGTTTGGGTGGATGGGTCGCCTCCAGTTTTTTTGGCTTAACCAAGCCTTTCTGCAACCCTTTCATTGGAATGACTACGCAGGTCATACCACTTTTTGCGCAAATCTGCTATGCTGCGCTGAGCAACTCACACTGCATTTATTTTTCTTTGCATTCCCAGCCACAATTTTCTTTTTTCAGACTCTGGGACCTGCAGTGACTGTTTTCTAAACAATTTATGATGGCTCCTCACCACTTCTTCTATTAGTATCTCCAACTCCTTTTTACTGAATTTGTTTGCCCTTTTTTGCTCCTTCTGTGGGGTTTCTGAAGCCATGCTGCTGTCTGCCCAAGTTTAAAATTCCCTAACTTTTCAAATTTGCAGCTCTCCTACAGTCGGCTTCCTCCTCCTCACTCTCAGCACACAGGTACCAGCATGGGCGTGGTCACTTCCTCATTCTGGCATCATCATGCAGCATAGTATTATGGGAATAGCAAATTGCGACTCGTTAATCGCGATTTCGCAAAATTTATAAGTCGGTATTTCAGGATTGCAAATAGGGATTGAGAATATTACCGAATCGCAATTAAGATTTTTTTCATGCATTCCATTTTGCGATATGCAAATTGCAATTCGGTAAAATTCGCAGTTTGGTAATCGCAAAATGCAATGTTGATGCATATGCCCCTAAAGGCCCATAGGTCCGAATGGTTTTGCATTACCTAATTTGCGATTACCTATTTGGTAATCGCAAATTCGGTAATGTAACACCAAGGGCACCCGGGGCCTAAGGCCCCCCTGAAGCACCCCAGAAAAAGAATGTGCATATGTAAAACACACACATGCCCCTAAGTATGTGTGCGCTGCATGGCATTTTGAAAAATGTATTTTTCAAAATTTGTACATGGTTACTATCAGCTTGGAATCAATGGTAATAGCATTTCCTAAATGCACAGTTTGCATTTAGAAAATGCTTGCCAAGGGAATTGCAAATTGTGATTTCTTATTTGTGGTCGCGATTTTAGGTAATCACTATTTTTGCAATTTCCTAAAATTGCAACTACAAAGCCTTTCATACATCTTGAAAGGCTCTTTTTCATTCACACACAGCCCAAATTACAGAGTTGCATCATTTGCGAATACATGTGGCCCCAAATCTCGTCTCTAATAGGGATGTGGAGCTTCTACACAAACAATCTGAATGCAGATCAGGCAATTTAGCATTGCCTAGCCATATATATTGCCTGTTTTTTTTACCAACTTTTATAAGTTTCAAAGTTTTTTAATCAAGACTACGAATGAATTATTTATACTAAAATATATTAAATACATCTGGTATCACTTTATCGTTCACAGATAATTACATTCTTTGCGTTCTAAGATTTCAACCAAACCTCAGTCAAATTATGTACTTTGTCAAGGTCTCTCCTTTGCATTTCTTCTTCTAACATTTTAATTTCACGTTACTTCTTTACTGGTAAAAGCGTTTCTATTTATCAAAAAATAGAGCTTTATTTGGCACTATTTCCCTTCTGCACAAAGTTGAAGGTAGAAAAAAGGAAAAAGAACAAAAGAAAAAAAGAGAAATGAAGGAAGGGAAATGCAAGAGGGAAAAGGGAAGGAAATGCAAGAGGGAAAAGATGAGAAACGTTTGGGGGGGGGGGGGGGAATGCCCCACAGAGGACACGGAAAAAAATCCAATTATTTTCGAAATTGTTCCTAAATTAACCATACATTTTGTGTAAGGTCAAGCTTATTTCAATCCTTCAAGTCTACCTTTATTGAAGTCTTTGTAGTCAAATCAAATCCAGGGCTAATTAATCATTTGGAACAATATTCCCTTTGGAATACTGATATTGTGTGAGATGCTCCATGGTTTGATTAATTTAAGAACATTATTTGTTTTAAAATGCATGCGAGCCCATGATGATATTTTATAGGCTTATGCTGCCCATATTTCTTGGAGTCCACTTATACTAAAAACTTCAGCAGAAAGAAAGAGCAGCTGCCCGTCTGCACCCTCTATTCCTGTAAGCAAGTTGGTGAACAGAGACCAAAAGGTAAGGTATACACAGTGCCTCTTATGTATGTGTTCCTCGTGTAATATACAATTGATGCTGGTCTCTTATGTAAATATGCAGACAGCTGCTAATCCTCATAATTCTGGAGTACTCAATTTACACTCTGGAGCATTTGTCCCTCAGAATAAACAAGTCTTACAATAATTCAGCTAAATGAGGGAGTAGTCTTTCGGGCAGGACAATTTACTAAAGTCCTAGAGAAACACAGATTAGCAAAATAGAAAACTGGTCTAAAACCTAAAATCAATACCCTAGAACTAAGACCTTTAAGGGGATATTTACAAGAAATTGTTAGAAGGCAGTGTTTCGCCAAATTTGGAAACCCCGCGCTGCGACATTTTCAAAACCCAGGGATGCACCGTATTTACAAAAATACGGTGCACCCCCTGTGTTTCCCCTTGCGTTGGTGCTAAAAAAACTGGCTAGCACCAGTGCGGGAACTGTTGCACCATGTTGCAGGGGCAATTGTTTATGTTCAGGAAGGGACACCGTTCCTGCACATAAACAATCAACAATGGCTTCCTACGTGTGCTGCAGAATGCACAAAAAACGAGGATAAATTAATAAATAAATTCACTTTCGTATTGCCATTCTAAGACCAGGTAATACCTGGCCTAGGTATTTGGCGCTGGTGCAACCTTGTAAATCTGTGCCAGTGCCTAAAGAGCAATGGGTGGAGTGGCAGAATGGCCACTGCACCCCCCATTGCTTGCCCGTTTGCCGTAGCAGACTGTGGCGGGAATGGGACATATTTACAAGGTGGCATTAAGCCACATTAAGTGGCTTAGTGCCACCTTGAAAATATGGGGATTGGCGCAATGCCACCAGAGCATCAAAAAAGTGATGCTCGGTGGCGTTCGGTGCGTGCAAATATGCCCCCTAGTCTGCTATCATTAGGATCACCATAACCTCTGACAAGACCATTCACTTCTTTGATGCATCTCCAGAACAAACAAGAGAGAATACAAACAATACCCCTTGAACGAGTCAAGCAAAGAGCTTGCCTGGGTATAAAAACATATCGGCTAACACTTCACAATGTGTTTGCATCACAGAAGTGATGAGAAGCTGGTGCAATGTGTTATTTACTTTCCAATGCAAATCATGAAGTGGTACTTTGTGCTACTTTACTTCAAGGGTTCATCCCAAGGGTGGTTCAGGAGAGTTCCCATGCAACCATATATGGGTTATTGATATAAATCACCATCTACTAACATTTGTAAACAGAGATTTGCACAACTTATCACTCCTCCTTGGTGTAGGATTAAGAGTGGAGCAAACTTTAAAAGTGTACACATTTTTCCAACTTTGCTTGTGAGTTGTACAGCACACACACAAAGTGGAAAAAGTATCAAGCATAGATTTTGCACTGGTTGGGTCCCCTTCCAGTACAAAACCAATGCTTCACAGAGTGCACACAACCTTGCACCATGGTGCAAGTGTGTGTGCGTTTGTGGTGTGGCAGCCTGAAGGAAGCCAATGCAGGAAGAGACGAAAAGAGCACAATATCTTAGTTGATATGATGCCGTTTTTTTTTCACTCTTTGATGCAGCGCAGCAAAAAAATAATTGGCTGCTGCACTGTTTTACACCAAAATGTAGTAAATCAGAGACCATAATATGCAGTGAAAGCAGGAGCTAGTCTCACAACTACCATGTCAGTACCAAACCTCTGGTATCATTAGGGCAGAATATTCAAATGCACCATAGCAGAAAATGAGGGTGCAGGCAGTTCGCCCTAAGTTGGCAGGGTATGCCCAGACGTGGGTCCCTTGCTCACTTTGCCACTGGATTCAAGACTGCTTGGCTGATGAGGGTTATGAACCCGAAAACGGTCCCAGGATGCTTGTTTCCGGTCCAGGGAAGAAATGGCTTGGCAGTTTGGTCTGGACTGTTCCCATGAGGCACAGGTTCAGACTGATTTGCATATGGCCATGTCTGAACTGGGGTGGTGGAGTGAGCTAAAGAATGATGATGGATTAAACCCAGATCAGTTGACTGTTTGCAATGTTCAACACTCCGTCCATCATCCCCTTTGGTTTTACTTAGTAAATAATCATGAAACATAGCAGCAGTCTGCAAACCATAAGAGAAAAGTCAGCAAAACCCTGACAAAGCAGCGCACATTTTCATTTCACCTAACTGAACCATGAGATACCCGAGAGGAACCTCTCCTAAGCCCCCAACAGTCGCAGACATAAGCTGGGGAAGGGCCTGGAATGCAAATATATCTACTAAATGAACCAAATACTCACCACATCTTCATAGAAGCTGGAAGTAGGGTCACGGGATGCTGCAGTACCACTAAATAATGGCGATGGAGTTCAGAAAGTGAATGAGAACCAAAGAGGTCTTTAAATTGTGTATTTATCTTATTCCATTTCCTCTTCGTTCAAAGAAAGAGGCCAAATGCCAAGCTATGTCTTCTGTCAAATTGTTGATTATTCTTATAACAGGGACCTCAATATTGACTTTTCTTTCTCTAACTGCAAAGTTAAAGGATTTTGTAAAGTGAACAATATGACAATCTTACTGGTGGGTCAGGGAGTGTGAAAGCAAAGGTTTCAGGATATCAATTTATTCATAACACTCAATAAAATGTAAATAGCTGTGAATAAACTGTACAAATTATTCAAAATATACCATCAGTTAGTAAAGCACAAACGAAGAAAATGTTTTGTAACTTTGAAGTAAGATAGAAACAAAGATTTCAATATGATCAAAAGAAATCAAGGCAGTTCACTTTGTGACGCGCAAATGATAAATATTTGTGAAACCCAATTTCCACACATTACTGTTTGTGTGATATATAGTTTACTCAGTAAAACTGCAAGTCTGTACAAATTTACTGGCAATTTCAATGGAACATATGCTGTCTGTGAATGGCAGTTCACTAACACACCGTGGGCCAGGTTCACAAAGGTAAACTGAGACGAAAGTCTAACCTTACGACTTTTGGTATTCACAAAATGGCATTTGAGAGTAGTAAAGTTAGACGTTTGTCTCAGTTAAACTTAAGTTTTGGTCCTAAGTTTTACTGAGACAAAACATTTGGTCTCAGTTAAACTTAAGACTAAAACAGAAGTTTAACTGAGACAAACGTCTAACTTTACTACTCTCAAATGCTATTTTGTGAATACCAAAAGTCGTAAGGTTAGACTTTCGTCTCAGTTTACCTTTGTGAATCGGGTCCCATGTTTTTCTAATATATGTGTAACAGTGTGCTGTACTATTGGCCCTTAGCACGCTCCCGCTGAATGGGGCGCATTTGTTACACTTGTTACTATTTTAAGACTTCGATTTTTTACAATCCCAAGATTTCAGTGATGTAACATTGATGACAGGACCCCCCACTTTGAAAATGATTCCAGCTCAAGAGAGTAGCCTAATATGCTGGTAAGTTACAAAAGCATGACAAAAAACGCATGAAAGTCCAGAGGCATCTGGCATGACCTCAATGTGTGTCCACTGTGAAGAAAAACTGTGAAGTGTATCTAATAGACCATAGTCTGTTGAGGTTTGCAGTAATGTGCAGAATACAAGATCAGAAGGGTTAGGTTTTTAGGTTTTTTATGACAGCACTAGAAAGAGAAGCCAGACTGTTTTTCTGTGCAATCTGTTTTGTGCTATTCTTTTGTGGGGTGTCTTGAAATTAGAGATTTGCCTGCTAATGATATAGGCACGTCTCATCACACTCCTGACATGGTGCTAGTCGATTACAAGCATTGTTTTTATTCAAGCCTACACTTGCAAAAGAACTGCAAACTCTGCACAAGATGATAGAGATTAAAATAGAACATTATGTTCTTCAGCTTTCAGTGCAGAACATTAAGTCCTTGCCTGCTGAGGCTTTTGTGTCTCAGTACTGAGCCCTCTTTTTGACTTTTGCAGCATTTAGCACATAAGCCTTTAAAAATATTTCCACAAATTTTCCACAAAGCCTAAATTGTGTCCTTTTTCTCCCACAGCTTTTGATTCTAAAGGTACCCATTGTTTGTGGATTGCCCTGGAGAGAACCGAGAAAATATTCAAACTAGGACAACGTTTTTTTGGTTTTTTTTTAGGAAAAAGGGTTGTACAAGACAGGATATGGTATAATCACCAATCAAAGGTTCCCTGTACTAAGAGCACCATCTTCCCAACTTTCAGGAACAAAGAGAATTGCACGAAACCATTTTACTGCAAGTCTTGCATTTGTCTAAGTGGTAGTCCATTTTTCATTTTTTGTGTGGTTTCTACCTACTTGCAGCCTGTGGTGGAAACAAATGCAGAACCCTACATTTCTGAAAAGTAGAAAGAATTCCAAAATCAGTAAGCAGTAATTTGTGTAAACGGTCATGGATTTCATAAAGAAACAAATTTTGGGTTGAAATTAAAAAAATAATGAAAAGAGTAGCAAAAAATAGCAATTGATGACAACATTTTTATCGGTACTTTTTTCCCCGATGGCTGAATTACAAAAGTTATACACAGTTATGACTGCCAGACCCTTTTGGCTGCAGGGATACATATTGTTTGTTAATTGTCTAAAATACACACATCACCAGAGCCAACAGTTGAGCTGCCACCTATTATGATTTTTCATTGCCTACTGACCAGGCAACTATTCATAAGATAAATTCTAATGAATGACAAATGAGTATGAAGGAGACCTATGTGTTTCTGAAATGGGTATAAGATACTAAGTTTAAGAATAGTGGTTATTTATCCAGCTCTGAACGTATGGTTGTCCATACTATCATGTAATTCAGAGAGCATTATCCAAAACGTGTTCTTTCTGGCACACTGGCTGACATTTGGAAGACAAAAACATAGAGAACTCAAACTGATCATGGCAAATGTTCTAATCTATTGTGTTTCCACTGTTTCCCGACTGAGATGATACCCCACCTGAGAGGCCAGGCCTACTGCCTGGAAGATGGAGGCATCGCATTTTTGTCAAGAAAAATGCCCCTTTATTGTGATGTGGATAGCTGTGGAGTTTGGGAACGGTTGAGAGCAAAGTGGAGTTTCCTGCCCAAGAGAGTACCACCCTCCTCAAATATTTTTTAATTAAGACCTTCAGGTCCTGGCCCAGCCCATGGATCAAATTATTAAAATATAAAAAACTGGTTGATGTTTTAGTTTTGATAAAAAAGAAACAAGCCACAGCCCAGTGAGATTCCCATGGGATCATGGCTTTTAAAAAATTCCAGGGAGAGGGGCCAACTTCCCTGCTCCCTTATATTCTTTTATTTATTATACTCAGGGCAAGGGACTAAGTCACCGAGTCCTGTAATGGCTTCTTGCAACATTTTTCCATTCTACACACAGCCAGTCAGAGCACTCACGTCTGCAGGAGCTAAAAGCCCCGTGGGCCAATTAGACCACCCAATTTTTATAATTAGGTTCGAGGAACTCTAGCCAGAGTCCCTCGAACCCAACCGTCCAGATATACAAATATTATTGATCCCTAATTTTTCAAAAACAACTGAATAGATTTACATGAACTCACAAAGAACACGCTTTCTGGACCAAGATTTAACTTCCTGTCAAATTAGGTGTAATTTCGTTTAGGTGGTTTTGAGGTATTGCTTTCTAAAAAAGTCTATAGAAAATTCATGGGGAAATTTGGTTTTGGAATTCCCTTTTTTCTTGGTCCCCGATACTTTGCCGGAAGGAGCCTAGGTGAATGAGCATTTTTTGGGAAAGTTTGGTGAATATTCCTCAAACGATGCCAAAGCAAACAAAAAAAACTATTCCTATCGAAAGAGTGACCTAACTATAAATACCCGGTGGCAACTGTTGATGTGATCAAGGCAGGGGACCTTGCCAAAACGCGTCATAGCCCGGATTGAATTAATAAAAGAATATACTGAAGCCTGTGGCTGAGGTGTCGTTTTCTGGCATAAGCAAGCTGATGTGCCGGAGTTGGTTGTGGATATATATATCTATATATCTATATATATATATATATATATATATATATATACCAATCGAAGGCACTCCCAATTGAAAACACCACTCGCAACGTGATTTTCTCCGTCATTTATTAGCAGACTACAGAGTAACTGACACGGCAGTTTCAGCAGTTCATGCGCCTATCTTTGGCCAAACGCGTTTCAGGTAACTTCTCCCTTGTTCACTGGCTAGGCTTCATGGAGACCAGGTGGGCAACAGTAACACCACATTCGCAGCGTGATTTTCAAGCCTGCCATAGTGGGCGTGTCCTTTCAGGCATTATGGTACTTGTAGTGTTTGTAAAATACCCCACCAACTCGCTCCTGTTAATATCTCTTACCCGGTTGGGTCTGCCTTCTGTGCCGTGTGGCGACTCTATTCTACAAACACTACAAGTACCATAATGCCTGAAAGGACACGCCCACTATGGCAGGCTTGAAAATCACGCTGCGAATGCGGTGTTACTGTTGCCCACTTGGTCTCCATGAAGCCTAGCCAGTGAACAAGGGAGAAGTTACCTGAAATGCGTTTGGCCAAAGATAGGCGCATGAACTGCTGAAACTGCTGTGTCAGTTACTCTGTAGCCTGCTAATAAATGACGGAGAAAATCACGTTGCGAGTGGTGTTTTCAATTGGGAGAGCCTTCGATTGGAATGTATAGCGGCCGACTCCAGGTCGCGAAAACACCCCATCGCCGACAGAGCGAGTCCGCAGCACTGTAAATTAAGGTACCTAGGAGCAACGTGACCTGTTGGTGGACTACGAACAACAGAGTCGCCACACGGCACAGAAGGCAGACCCAACCGGGTAAGAGATATTAACAGGAGCGACCCCTGACAAAAGCTAGGGGGTCAGGAACTCTGTACCCTGCTCCCTTTTCACGTTCTCCACCTTTCTTTTTCACTGTCACACACAAAATGGCGGTTGACACTTCCTGATTTCGACCGATTCGAATGTTGACTGACATGAATCCACCAATCAGAATTACGCTCGCGCACGGCACCGTGCGCGTACCGTGCACGCACGGTGCGCGCACGGAGCGCGGCTATAGATATTTATGCGCTTTTAACTGCAATTTTCTCAGGAACTACTGAACAGATTGACAGTGCACCATAGATGCAAAAGGCACATGCCTGACCTGAGGACTACCTCTTTGCCAAATTTCAAGTAATTCTGTTCAGCCGTTCGGGCTGTACCTTCGACTAAAGGTCCTACGGGAAAATGCATGGGGAAAACGTGTTTTGGGTCCCCCCTTTTTTCTCAGCCCCCGCTTGACAAATCACCCCGAGACTTTCAGGGTAGGAGCTGAGCGGAGCGCCCCATTAGTTTTAAAAATTTCGCGAGGATTCGTCAACCGGCGCCAAAGTTATTCAAAATAGAATTTTCAGATTTCCTATGGAAACACGGTCCTAACTATAACTATCTACTGGCGACCGCCAGTAGATAATATATATATTATATAGGCTTTTTATTGTATGTGTAAAATTATTTTAACAATGGGGGATTTCCTCAACATGATTGAAAATAATTTTTATATAATGTTTTGTGAACAATGATGGCAAAAATTTGCCGTGATTAATAATAATGAGACCATAGTATGTCATCTATGTTTATTGTTGCACTTGCACTTTAAAAATGGGTCACTCAGTGACGTGCGATCAGGTGATCAAGGTCGCTTGGACGGCCGAAACGCGTTCTGACACAGGAGGAGATTGAAAATAAAAAATAATGCTGCAAAAGTTTGTCTGTACTGGTGATTTTCGTGCTTAAACGGATTGCATCACGAGTTGCTGCGAAGTATTACCGGATACGGTAAAGCCCCCCACGTGCCTTTGGGATATTGCCAAAGTTTCAACGGAAGCAGCGCAGAGAAAGCAGGGAGAGCCGAGACGTTTTTGCTTCGGACATCGTTGTCACTTGGCTGAGTACGGAAGTCGGAGGCATCACTTGAAGCTCCCCTGACAAGGTAACAGCGCGCACGCACAATACAGGCTAAGTGGGTCGGGCGGAATAAGCTGATAAAGGAGGCCGGAGGAAAGTGGTTGACTGCATTGCAAGGACCGGCTGGTCATACAGGTGCGGTAACCGACCACAACGTACAGAGGCAACCTTTGTCTTCAGCTAAGCATATTTTCTAATAAAACTCCTCGCACTATGTCTAATGACGCACGAAGAGCCCGTGAGCTTGCCGCGGATGATATCTTTTCGAAAGCCTTAGAGAATGAGGCTGTAACAGAAACTAATGATAATTGCACTAATCTAGGGACAGAAATAACAAGTTTAAAGGAATCCTTCAAGCTTTTGGAGAAATACAAAAAGCAAGAACAGGCCAAATGGTGGGAAGCGCGCTCACTTAAAAGATATCTGGATGTGGGGCGAGTTCCTAGAGGGCTCCGCATCATGCTGGCCCCCAGCTACGAGACGCCAAACCCCTTGATGATGGCGGAATGGGGGCAATGTAATCTCGAGTCATCAAAACGTCTCATTCAGATCTTGGTTAAGTATGCGGAGATAGACGGGGCAGACTTACAAATCAAAATTGATGCCCTGGAAACCAAGATTCAACAACAGAGCGATGAGTCCCACCAGGACCAGATCACTAAATTGAGGAAGGATATGACTGCAAGATTAACAAAAGAAGAGGATAAAATCAAAATACGGAAAACGTATAAATTTAAAAGAGATCGTGATGATTATTTACATGGTCAAATTTTCACTTTTGCGCGCCGATACGATTCACTTAGAGCAGCAACAGCCAAAAAACGTGCTCAAGCTACTAAAGAGGTGCCTAATCGACAACGACAACAACAATCAAATGAGATATCTTCAATTTCCAGTTCAGCACCAGAAAGTGAATCGGATAATGAATGCGCCAACAGATCAACTGGAGTTAAACTGACGTTGGGGGAAGAGTTGGACGTCCTGAAACAAAGCAGGAGGGACACTCTGAGGCCTCGACCGCAAGAAGCACATGCCAAACAAGCAGTCAGAGGAGAAGGGGGAGACGCAAGGCCCGCAAACAATGTAGAGCAAAGGAAGCGGGGCAGAGGCAGAGGTCGGAGATATTAAAGTCCAAAGACAGACAAGCATCAGGCACCGACAGGGCATCTGATGAGGATAAAATCAAATCCATTATCAACCTGAGCACATTGGAACTGTCGGTAGCAGAGAAACAATTGCTATGTCTAGGGCTAAGTTTTTGTCCTGAGTCGAACTTTCAATACACCAAAACAAGAGCTGATGTATATCAATTCATCCGCAAGCTCAAGAAATTTCACCTACAAAGAGCAAATACGGATCAAGTATTGCAAGCAACGAATGGAACAGACCCCCCTGGGTTGAAAATTTCAGATTTAGGTTTGCTACAGGACATGTGTCAATTGGCTTCAGGAGAAGGTAGTAATACACAGGAAGCATCAGCTTTTATTGGCCAGAAAAGAGTGGAAACACATTTCAAACCTAAATCAAAGTTCATCCCTTTATTTTACAGTGATGGTTTAGATGCATTCAACGAACATGTGGTTGGGCAAATTAAAAGATTGACCCTTGCAGTCAATAGACAAAAGAGAAAATATTCCAATACCGAAAGAAAATATCAACAACTGATGGAGAAGCTACAGAAAGGGGACTTGATAATAAGGAACTCAGACAAAGGCGGCAACATTGTTCTTTGGCCAGTAACAAACTATCTAAAGGAAGCACATAGACGGTTGAATGATATCCAGTGCTATAGAAAGAGTAATCTTGTGAAATTCAAAGCAATGCAAGATAAATTATTTCAGAATCTGTTGGCTTGGAAGGGCTTAGGACTGTTAAATTGGGATGAGTACAGGTTTATTAAAAAGGAACACCCACTTGTACCATATATTTATTTCATACCTAAAGTTCACAAAAGTCTAACAGCACCTCCGGGGAGGCCTATTATTTCAGCTTGCAATGGACCTTTGGAAAATCTTTCACAATACATAGATTACTTTCTTCAGACCCACATGAAAAAACTAGATTCTTACGTGCAAGACACTAGTGACTTTTTAAATAAAATTAAGGATCTAGTATGGAATTCTGAATTATTGTTAGTGACACTGGATGTGACTTCCTTATATACATGCATTAAGCACATGGATGGCCTAAGAGCAGTGGAGTACTTTTTAAACAGAAGATCAATGGAACACACTGAACATACACGAATGTTACTTAGTATGTTATCTTTCTGTTTAGAAAACAACTATTTTTTGTTCAATGATCAATTTTATCAGCAAACACAAGGATCTGGCTATGGGGGCCAGCTTTTCCCCCAGCTATGCCTGTTTATTTATGGGCTGGTGGGAGGAGCTGGTCCTCCAACGTGATCATGAACAGGTCTGTAAAAACAACATAGTCGCCTGGTGGCGTTTTATTGATGATTTATTTATTGTCTGGCGAGTTTCTGAGGAGGGTGTTTTACAATTTGTAGAAAATATTAATCACAATGATTTCAACCTAAATTTTACATCCAACATTAGCAACAGCTCGGTGACATTTTTAGATGTTGAAATTTTAGTGTGTAATAATGTTTTAACTACTACCCTTTTTAGAAAACCCACCGCTGGAAATACACTGCTACATGCTACAAGTGCACACCCCAAACATCTTATAAATAGTATTCCATACGGGGAGATGCTTAGAATTAAGCGCATTTGCAGTGATCCAGCTGACATGATGATAAAACAAATGGAAAGTCAGGTTCGGTTTTTAGATCGAGGATACAGTCCCAGAGTGGTAAAAGCAGCCATAACTAAAACACAACTCCAGCACAGGGATACGCTTCTCCAATATAAGAACAAAACGGCCACAGATAAAGTGGAGCCAGTTCGTCTAATTTTCACCTACTCAAAACAGGAGAAACAATTGAGAGATATTGTTAGACGTAACTGGCATTTTGTTAGAGATGACCCTGTGATAGGTGAACTGATGCCATATAATCCAGGTATAGCTTTTAGAAAGTCCACAAGTATGGGGAATGTCCTCTCCAAAAACAGCCAGGAGCTCTGTAAAAAGGAGGGCTGGCTTACAGCAAGGAAAGGATTTTTCAAGTGCACAAACTGTAGAGCTTGCCAATTTGGTATTAACACCAGAAACTACAGGACATTTTTCTCTAATACTGATAGGGCAATAAAACAACATCTAACATGCAAAACTGAATTTTGTGTGTATGTCCTTGAATGTGATTGTCATTTAAAATATATTGGCAGCACAAAATTGGCAGTTCACAAGCGAATCCTCCAACATTTGAGGGCAATAACTAACAAAGACCCAAATTACCCTGTCGCCAGACACTTTGAAGCCATGCATAATAGTGACCCCCGATTTCTCCACTATTTTGCCATTGAGTCCATTCCTACAACAAAGAGAGGAGGGGATAGGGAGGCTACCCTCCGTAGGCTAGAGACCAACTATATATTGGAATTCAATAGTAAATGGCCAGGGGGTTTAAATACAACGGAAGATTTGCATACACTATTATGAAATTTATTGAGAAACAGAGGGTGCCCCATACATAGGATATCTGTACATCATTTGGCTGTTTTTATGGGGACTCGGTGTGTGATTTTTAGCAATCAGTTTTAAAGGAATTTCATGGGTAGTTTTATCTATGGGTTTTTTTATATATTGGTTGTTTTAAAATGTGTCACCGGGCTACCCTCATTGAATTAACAATTTTAATCCTCATGATTGATGGATATATCACAGCTCCTTATAAGATGAAGTATATTTTATATCTGGTAATCCTCAATGTAGTGTTCTTTTCCTATTCAAGTCCCTGATGTTTGGTGCAAACACAGTACATTTAATGGTTTTTATTTGTATTATAATATATCTATTTTTTAAGTATTGTGTATACTTTGAAATGACAATATTATAGCACTTTATTTCGGTGAGCACTTTATATTTCAAGTTTATAATGCAACAAAATCAATTTTTGAGTAATTGACGATACTCTCATTATATATTTCCCCAAACAAGCACATTATTGAGTTATACATATTTATATGTATAAATACAAAAGGCATTTAGGCTTTTTATTGTATGTGTAAAATTATTTTAACAATGGGGGATTTCCTCAACATGATTGAAAATAATTTTTTATATAATGTTTTGTGAACAATGATGGCAAAAATTTGCCGTGATTAATAATAATGAGACCATAGTATGTCATCTATGTTTATTGTTGCACTTGCACTTTAAAAATGGGTCACTCAGTGACGTGCGATCAGGTGATCAAGGCCGCTTGGACGGCCGAAACGCGTTCTGACACAGGAGGAGATTGAAAATAAAAAATAATGCTGCAAAAGTTGGTCTGTACTGGTGATTTTCGTGCTTAAACGGATTGCATCACGAGTTGCTGCGATATATATATATATATATATATATATATATATATATATATATATATATATATATGGATATATCCTCCGTCGTAGTCTCTTGTGACCTGCCGCTACTTCTCCTGACCATAGTTATAGTTAGGACCATGTTTCCATAGGAAGAGCATTTTTTGTTTTGCTTATAACTTTGGCGTTGTTTGATGAATCTTCATGAAAGTTTCCAAACTAATTCTTTGTTCATATCAGCTCCTATGTGGGAAGTTTGGGGGTGATTCGTCAGGGGGGGGCGAGAAAAAAGGGGGTCCCAAAACGTGTTTTCTCCATGTTCATTTTCATAGGAGACTTTAGACAAGGCTACAGGTCGAACGGGTGAACGGAATTGCCCCAAATTTGGCAGGAAGAAGGGTATGGTCTAGAAAGCATGCTTTTGTTTATTTGGTGTAAATCCGTTCAGTAGTTTTGGAGAAATATCGAAATTTACAGATATCGATATTTGGGAATTCTGCCATCTGATTGGCTGAGGCGTTACGAGCACGAGCTTGCTGCTTATTGGTTGTGAGCACTGCGAGCGGATGCAACAAGGAAGTGTTGGCCACCATTTTGTGATTCCATTGAAGCGAGTAAGGGGGAAAAAGGGCGAAAAGAGTAGGGAACAGGAGGATAGGAGAACTGTAACCTCTGTGGGGGAGTGCGAAGCAAAGTAGTCACACCTACCGGTCTGAAAGTGCAGTGTTGCTCAGAGTGACATGGTGGTGAGAAGAGATGGTGCTACAGTCGGGTATGAAACTTAGAGCATAAACCGGGAGGTCTTTGCTGTAAAGTGATGTGCTCTGGTGTTTGTAGCATACCTGTGGAAGTAGTGTTAGTAGGCGTTTATACCATACAGAGAGTGGGAAGCAAACTACTGAGCTCTACAGTGTGTTTATACTATACCGGAAGTTTGGAAGCGAAGTACTACGCCTACCGGTGTGAAGACTCGGGGATCAAGCCAAGTTGATTGTTGTAAAGTGATGGGCTGTGGGCGCTGTAGCATACTGGCCGCTGTAGTATAACTGTAAGTAGTGTTATTATGCGTTTATACTATACAGGGAGTGGGAAGCGATCTACTCACCCCTACTGGTCTGAAGACTCGGGGATTAAACCGTGAGCTCATTGCTGTAAAGTGATGTGCTCTGTGTACTATTTCAATGTAAGTCATAGTACAATGTTAGTATGTAATGATACGATAATGTAAGTATGTAATGTTAGAATGTAGGGCTGTAATGAGGGGAATCTTGGGGAGTTTGTACACAGTGCTGGAGAAGACGGATGCCTTGGTGTCTGGTCCTTTTGGTGGCTGTTTAAGCTGTCTTCTTTTCCTGCAATAAATCTACTTATCGGATCCAGTGCTGTCTTCTTGTTCACTACATAAATTTGACGACGAGCAGGAGAAGGTGAAAAGAAGGCAGCACTCACCAAGATTTTGCGCTTGCTTGCATTGTGCTGTAGACCCGTTTTCTTGGTGAATCTGTTTCTACTCATCCCAGGGTCGTGTGCTGAAGACCAGTTTTCTTGGTGAATCTGTTTCTACTCATCCCAGTGTCGACTGATTGAACTATGTGATCCTACCTCTGGTAGGATTTATATTTTTTGATTTTGGGCTTCCTCTGCCTCTTCACTACACTCTGGTTGCTGTACCACACGTGTGCAAGAAGTGTTAGTATTCGTTTATACTAATTCTGTAGTTATGCATTAAACAAAGCATCATGGTCCCATGGAGCACCACCTCCCAGGCGCAGGTCATACAATGTCCCGGGGTGTGCAAATGCGGGACATTTATGTTTGCTATTACCGGGCGGGAGCATTGCTTGCACCCTGTGATAGTAAATTCTTGTTTGCCTCGTTGAAGCGAGAGGAGAAAAACCTGGTATCGTTTCAATAAAGCAGAACTGGATGGTAAAAATGGTGAAAAAAAAAATGAAGCGGGGTCTCACCCATTCATTTAAATGAGCTCACTGGTGGGTAATGTTCTGGGGCCAATCCTATTATTATATTGCAGGGTGTCTGCAGTACTGGGGATCTCAGACTCACATGTAAATTAGGTGCGGGAGGTCACAGAGACGTTTCGCAGACTAGGGGATCAACACCTCCCCGGTATTGTTTACTAAATGTTCAGGGGGCTTCAAGGCCAACTCAACACCGGGGATCGGCAACCTCCAGGGCTTTATTTAAATATGCAGGGTGGGCCTCGCCAGTCCTTAATGCCTCGGTGGCCCTAGGCTGTGCCTTATTGGGTCTGAAATCACACCAGCAGTACTCATGGTGTTATAAAGTGATACACTCATAGAACTCTTGCCGTTGTAGAATTACCCAGGCTTCATTTATGTACTAGTCTGTTGGTTTATATTTGGTAGGTGCACCGGAAAATTAAACAAAATTTCCCTTATAACCTACTATCAACCACCGAATTTCAGAATAAACTACAGACAAGTGTTGTCAGAAAAAGAAGACCCATACACTCAGTTATTTATTGGTAAAAGAAAATAACTTTTATTAACAGAACACAAATAAATGGAAATGTAAATTTATTCGAACAACAGCAAAACATAAAAGAAGTGGGTGGGACTCCTCCGGAAGGAGAATACAAAACCTGCAAGACAAAAAAGAAACATAAGTATGTGTGCCATGTCTAAGAGAAAAAGAAAGGTAGTTAGAATGAATGGAGGAAAGTGAGAATGGGACAGAGAGTGAGTGGGTGGAAGGGAGAAGGGGAGAGAGAGTGAAAAGAACAGAGGGAGGAGGAGACCGAGCGCCGGCCTACTGCACCCAGCCCTCACTGTTCACCTCCCATCACCCGTGTGTCTGGGATGCTGGGGTCCGCGAGAAAGAGTGCGGTCCAGCAAGTCCTTAAAATTAAACAGAGATATGAATGAGGCCAGAGATTACATTATTATCTATGCCAACATCTCTTGCCTGCACCTGTGCCCCCAGGCTGCTGCGCTCCAGCCCCTTTCTCCACACTGTACTCAATTGCAGCTCCTGCGCGCCGAGGCTTGACTGCTCACCTGCCACAACCAGTGTGTCCAATGACGTGCCGGTGAGAGCTCCAACTCTGGGGTGCCGATATCAGGGTGGCCCAGCAGGTCTCCGGTCGGGGACGGTGTCTTGATACCACGGTGGAAGGCGTCAGAATGCCCAGGGCATCATCACGGGGTGAGCACCCGCTCCGCCCATTTTGGCCCACTAACCCAGTGTCCGAAAAGGGAGAAAAATATAATGTTGGAAACGTCTTGAGGTTAATGAAGGTTTTTTTCAACGTTAATATAGAACACCAGTTGAGTGAATCCTTCCTTCTTGAAGTAAGATCTTTGAACTGTTAGTGGTAATTGTGGTTCAAAGAGGAGTTGGAGTGCACGAGAATACACAAGGTTAAATAATAATGTGTTATGCCAACGTTCACATACAAAGGAACAGAGCGCACTACCGTGCCCCAAAAGGCAACGTCACGTGTCTGTAGGGCATTGCTGCCCGCTGGCTCAGGCCTACAGTACGGTCCAGCAGGTCCTTAAAATGAGACAGAGATGTGACTGAATGAGGTCAGAGATCACATCGGTACGCAGGGTAACATCGGTTGTTCGCACCTTTGCACACAGGCTGATGCACCCCACCCCTCCCGCAGCACTGCGCTCAACACGTGTCTGTAGGGCAGCACTGGCTCAGGCCTACTGTACGGTCCAGCAGGTCCTTAAAATGAGACAGACATGTGACTGAATGAGGTCAGAGAACACATTATTAAGCAGGTCAATAGCACTTGTTTGTACCTGCGCACCCAGGCTGATGCACCCCACACCTCCCGCAGAATCGCGCTCAATTGCAGCCCCTGTGCACCCAGGCCCCACCGCACACCTGCTGTCATTGTTGTGTGTCCAAACACGACGGGCAGCAGGGTTCACAATTCAGGTGCAGTGTTGATTGCGACGATGGTGTATGCCGTATGGATCCCTTTTTTTATTGCGCATTGTGATATGCGAGGTGGATGCGGCCATATCACCTGAGGCAGTGTAGAAGAACTGGGACATGTGGCGTCGTCGTTATCCCATTTATACGTATGCAAAGTGGGCTGGGCTTGCGTACGCCAGGCGAGCATAGGGGTGTGAATAATAGTTCCGGGGACCTGGGCGTTGTTCAGTTCCTGCCTGGCCTTAGCATTTTAAAAAACCTTTAAAATTCACAAAAAAAACCCATAGATTTTACAGACGTTATAGTTAGGAATTAGTATTTAAAAAACCTTTGAAATTCACAAAAAAACCATAGATTTCAGGGACGTTGTAGTTAGTTGGACATTTGACTAATATAACACCAGAGAAATTCGCCTGTTATAGTTAGTTGAGCTAACATTTAACTTGCGCGCCCGCAATGCACTGCTGATGATGTCACATATTACATCACTCATGACATGATCAGTGACATCACTGATGACATCACTGATGACATCTCAAATGACATCACTGATGACATCACTGATGACATCATCCACGTGATAATCTGATGTACATACTGATGCCCTAATATAAACTTTGATACACCCATTCTAAAATGCAGACTACAATTTTTGAAACTATACACACAACAATGCCATATACTACATACCACTTACTGTTTCCTAGGTCTACTCACACATCCAGTCACTTATACATGTAGTTACTCATCAATACAGTAGTATAATATGCACTCATACATCTATACATGCAGTCACACTCCGCCGCTCACCCATAGAGTTACTCACACACCTAGTCAGTAATGCAAAGAATCAATCACATATCCATTTACTCATGTATACAGTTATACACACCAAGTCCATTATTTATAGACACACCATATCACTTATTTATAGAGATACTAACACATATTTACTGTCTTATACAATTACTGATACAAGCAGACACTCATTTATACACAAACTCTTCAAATAACTTACTCTCATGTATAGTCATGTATATACTCCAACACTCACATATAGTGCCTTAAAACATATGTAGTTAGTCACACATATACCACTGAGACATTCATTCACTCACAAACACACCCATACACACAGTAACTCATCCATACAGCCCTTCCCAGATGCGCTTTTGAATCCATACAACCAGTGAATCACCCACTCAGACATCTATGCACAGAGTCATACACCCACCCACACAGACACTCAGGGACGCATACAGATACTCAGACAACAAATCAATAACCCATATAGTGCCGGGACACTCCATGGAGTAGCCGTGCGCTTAAAAAATACCCCTATAACATAACATATAGATACTCATGTAGCTATTCAGCAACCTATGCAGTTGCTTAAACACCAACTGGGAGACTAATACAGACTTTCACACAGTGTGTTCATTCAGTAAGACACATTCAATCACTCACTTATACAGTCAGTCACGCACCTACTAAATAATCCCTTCAGGCAGTTGTAAATGCATTCATTCTTCAATATACCTTGGCATAGATATATATGAAAAATATTTAAACTTTACAGAAACACACATTCACTGGATGATGTCATCAGTGATGTCATCAGTGATGTCATTTGAGATGTCATCAGTGATGTTATCAGTGATGTCACTGATCATGTCATGAGTGATGTAATATGTGAAATCATCAGCAGTGCATTGCGGGCGCGCAAGTTATATTTAGCTCAACTAACTATAACAGGCGAATTTCTCTGGTTTTATATGAGTCAAATGTCCAACTAACTATAACGTCCCTGAAACCTACGTTTTTTTTAGTGAATATATATATTTATATATATATATATATATATATCACCAAGAACTACTCTCATCAAGCAATGGGGTCGCACTCCGTATTCACCAATTCTGTTTTATTTTTCAAATATTCTGCTCATTGTTTACAAGAAAAGCTACAGATCAACGCGTTTCGGTATGATCTCAAGACCTTACTCACGATCTTGCCTCGCACCCCAACAAACACAGTTGGAATACATATATATATACATATACACACACACACACACACAGAAACAGTGGCTTTAAGTGGTGCATTGGTTATCAAAATTAAATATATATATGAGATGTCACATTAACTCAACTATAGATTAAATCAACAATCTTTGCCATCTATTGCTTTCAATACTTTAATGAAGATATGTAAGAAAGATAAACCCTGGGTGCTCAGTGCTCCAGTGAGCAGACAGTGAAATAAAGTGAGGTGAATTTGTTTTTATATACTATGGGGTAGTTGGATAATGCATGCAATGCATATAGTTGCTCTGTCTATTATGCATATAATGCACAGCACAATTTGTAATATATATTCCTAAATCAGAGTGAATGCACCAACACCTTGAAGTACGAATAGTTTGAATACAACCAAGCAGTAGCGGCTGCTACCAAATGGGTGAGGGGGGCAGAGAGGGGGAGCAGAGGGAGGGAAATAAAAATATATTTTTTAAAACCCACTTACCTGGATGCAGACGGCCAGCCAGCCGGACGCTGCCTTTCCTCCATTTTCTCGTCCTCTTCCTGGCTTCTGTGGAAGCAGGAATCACCCAGGCTCCCCTTAGCTAATCACAATGCTGCAATGCAGCGTTGTGATAGGTCTGAGTGCGGTGGTTCGGTGCTCAGACAGGGAATAATACCCTGGTCATGAATGTTTGGCCAGCCTCAGAGGGCCGGCCAAACATTCATGCTCACCTGGGAGGGTGCCAATACTCCTCCCACAGCCTCTAGACAGCCCAGCACCACCACAAACAATGGAGCCAGTACATTTAAATAAACTTACAATAGCGTTAAGATATTATCATTTTATTTTTCCGTTTTTTATTGCTCACTCAGTCAGAAGTGGGGTGACACTCCTCCGCCACTGCAACCAAGGCAGCAGCGAAACTTACTGAAAATAGGAAGAGTGTGCCAGCCTGTCACTGTAAGACCTGAAAAATAGGACAAGAGATGGACTTACCAGTATTGTGAGTAAAAGCACCCTGTCAATGTACACAAAAAAGACAGAATGCTCACAGAAAGATCCAAATAATCTGAAAGTACTTAATAAACAACCAGACTCAATCAAAAACTGAAAAATAGGAGGAGAATTAGATACTCTCTGGAAATAATTCTATCTGTCTGTACCTGAAAAAAACATAGAGCATTAAAAAATGAAGCAGAGGCCAGAAAAACAAAGTATTTTCATTAAACTGCAGTTTCTCAGCATATATATAATTCATGGGATTCTGCAATCCGTGAATATATGCACGTCTCTAGTGGCACACACAGTCGCCGATTATAGAGAAAAGATGTCAGAACTGGGCAGTAGAAGTTTGGGAAGTCGAGTTATGCAGTCACAATGCCTTTTGGCAAAGCCTGCAGCCCAGGTGAAACACAGGTCAGGTCACTGAGCAACTGTTTAAAGCAACCAAAATGAAATGTGGATTTTCTTTCTTCTGCTCTATTTTGTTAAGCCTACAGTCACTAGCAGAAATAATATAATTATTTTTTGCATTCCTTCGATAGTTATAGAAAAGGGTACTTGGGACAATGGTACTTTATCCCTTATATATATCAACAAACCACAAAGGATTGGATGCCTACTTGGAACTACGTTGCTGAAAAAGTGCAGATTATTGTTGGAAGCAATTACCCATCATGATATGTTTCGTTCCAGAACCTGGTCTTGATCACATTACCAGCAGTGTCCTCCCCCGCCCCATAAGTATTGCAAAAACACGAAAGACAGACTAAGTTAATACAGCGCAACTTAGGTGCCATCTTAGGGCCATATGTAGGTAGCATCACATTTACCGACTGATAAATACCGAATTTTACCGATTCGGTATTTATGAATCGGTAAATGTGATGTAGGTAATGATTCGGTAAATTTTACCGAATCGGAAAAATTCGGTAAATATGAATCGGTATTTACCGATTCGGTAATGGGGCATACCTTCCCATTGATTCCTATGGGCCTAGAGGCCCATAGGAATTAATGGGAAGCCAGTCACCATTACCGATTCGGTAAATACCGATTCGGTAATGGGGGGAGCATATACAAGGGTGGCAGGGTGTCACATTGACACCCTGTTGCACCCCTGATTCTTGCATGTGTGCACATGTGGCGCACATACATGCCCTAAGGGCATGTATGTCTGCCACATGGCACTCTTAAATCTTCAAAATATTGAGTTTTGCAAGGTATTCGTTATTTATCACCAACCTGTATTTGGTGGTAAATAACGAATTCTTAATACTAATTTGCACTCTTTAGAGTGCTCCCTACATTCAGGATTCGGTATTTACCGATTCGGTATTTTACCGATTCAGTAATTTACCGAATCCTGAATTATGCCTCCTACATCTCAAGTAGCTAAATACCGGTCGGTAACGGGATATTTACCGATTTTCGGCCGTTACCGACCGGTATTTAGCTACCTACATGAGGCCCTAAGTCTGTAGAGAGAGCTTGTGTTCTAAATCAAAATAAAATGCAAGGAGCATATTGACACATACCTGTACATATATAGATACCACAGAGGCTAATCAGATGAAAATGTAAAAGCAGAACAAAGGTCTTTGGCAGTAAAGGGTAGGGGCTCCTGATCAGCTGGAAAATACCGCATCAAAGTTAGGTTCCCTTTCTTTCCCCCTAAAACAAAAAGTGAAAAAGACAAGAAAATCAAATAAAAAAACACTTAGTATTAGCCAAGTGAGGGAAAGAAAAAACCTAAGGTAGAGGACTCCAGAAAATAACAGGAGATCAGTCCTCCTCCAGATGTCTTCTACGTTCTTGCCCAGTGGTCCACCCGCCAGGGAACCTGGGGCCAGATGTACAATGCTTTTTAGCGTGCACAAACGGGTTTTAGACCCCTTTGCGTGCGCTAAAAAGTATGGGCCCATGTACAAACAGTATTTTGTGAGTTGCAAAAAAATTGCGATTGGCAAAATACATCTTTGCAACTCGCTATTAGGAAGGGGCATTCCCTTGTATGTACCAATGTTTTGCGACCGCAATTGCAGTCGCAAAACACTCGCAAATTACCACCTATTTCAAGTGGTAATGCATTCGCAACTGGGAAAGGGTCCCCAGTGGATCCCTCCCTTTGGAAATGCATGCAATATTTATTTTGAAGAGCAGGAACTGGTCCCAGGGACCACTGCCTGCCCTTAAAAAATGAAACGAAAATGTTTCTTTTTTTTTTTTAATGCATTCCGTTTTCCTTTAAGGAAAACGGGCTGCATTAAAAAAAAAAGCTGCTGTATTTAAAAGCGGTCCCAGACATGGTAGTCTGCTGAGCCCAGCAGGCCACCATCCCTGGGAGGCCCTGTCATTCCCAATGGGCTCGCAAATTGCGAGAGGCTCATTAATATTCATGAGCCTCGCAATTTGCGACCCCATTGGGAATCGCAAACAGTGTTAAACACACTGTTGTACATGCCAAATAGCGCCTCGCAAATTGTGAGTCGCAAAAGCGATGCAATTTGTGAGGCACTATTTGGCAGGTCGTACATCTGGCCCTTGGTATCTAGATATTAATATATTTAATATTGAAACATATATTTCAATTTTTTTCTCCTAACCATATTGGTTCTGTTGCCACCACAAATGTTAAGTGGGACTTGCTCAATGGCAAAGTAGAATAGATTAGATCTGTCACTATGATGCATTTCTTGAGGGGCATTCCATAGGGTAGAGAGATCGGCATTAGCAATTAACCTCACATGCGCCAGTCTTCTTTTTAATTCGATGTATCTTACTACCCTCATACCGTTTGTCACAAGAGCATTCCAATATATTCATACCAAATTGTAAGCTGCATAGAGAATTAGGTAATGTTCCTCATACCCCTGCGATACGGTACAGCAAATTACTTCTTAAATCTACTGTATTCGCAGGCCTTACATTTCCTGCATGGAAAGAAACCTTTGAGGATGTTGAGATTGGTATTCCTCACTGCAATATTAGTGTGGACAACGTGTCCCTCAAAGTTAATTCCTCCTGTGTGATATATTGGGTTTATCCTCAAGAAGGTCACTTAGAATAGGATCACATTTGAGAATCCTCCCATTTTTTTGGAAGCTCCCTAGTACTTCCTTAGCTCTATTGTTGCATGTAGTTCTCCTCCTAGTAGTGGTATTCAGGTTTTCTGGACTATTGGATGTGTTCTGAAAAAGGATACAGCCTCTGTGATACCATTCCTTTTCGCCCTCAGCAGCTACTCAAGCGGAATGTACACATTGAGAATTTCCAGGTGGCTACTAAGCATGAAGAATACTGTTGCCATCTGTAGATGTTTTAAAGAGACTTGTCTATCTTTTGTTCACTTTAACCCCTTCAGTGCCCATGACGAGCTGGACTCGTCATGGGCCGCGGTGGCGCTGTGCCCATGACGAGTCCAGCTCGTCATAGACCCCGCCCGCTAATGCAACGGCCGGCACTGGGCGGGGAAAGGGGCGGGCACTGAAGGGGTTAACCTCAATCACTACCTCAAGAAATTCCAATCATTCTTTACTCACTGTATAGGGGAAGCTCAGGTTAATGGTTTTAACTTTAATCTTGTTAACAAAACCTCTTGCTGAATTTTCTGTACACTTCCATATAATGAACAGGTCATTGATGTAATGGAGCCACACAACGGCCCGTTCCATACTACTGGCAGCCTCTGGTGCAATGGACACCTGTTCCTCACACAAGCCCATGAATAGATTTACAAAGCTGGGTGCGAAACAGGTGCCCATCACAGTTCGTGTCCAGTGTCTGTATTAAGGCCCATTGAACATAAAGATGTTGTTAGTAAGACAGTAGCGTATCATGTCCAACAACTTATTGGTGTGTGCCCAAAGGTGAATAGATCTAGCCCTCTGAACGTGTTGACATGCCTCAATGCTTTATGTAATGCATCTTTTAGAATCAAAGCAATTGTTTTGTTTTTATCAAACATGCTAGTCATTGCTTATCACAGAGTTCACAATTTATGAGCTCTTATTGTGAGAACTGATCTCAAGGAAGCAATAAGAAATAAAGGAATCATTGCTCTGATTCGAAAAGGTGCATTGCATGTGAATACCTTTTACAATCAGTGTCACCACACAGAAAAGGTGGATTTCCTAAAATCAATCTTTAAAGAGTACATTGTGGTGACAATGGGATTATGGGTGTTGAACCCTTGTGTCACTGATACAGGCTACTATATCGTTTGGTTTCCACACTAAGGGGCTGATTACGATGGCGTCGTAAAAGGCTCCGACTGTCTGTCAGAGCCTTTGTCGACCGCATCGTAATATGCTTGTTGGATTCCTTTCTGACCACCTCATTACGATGGAGGCATTTAGAAAGGAAGATGAATGGTCAATCTGACTGGCTTCCGACGGGCAGGCAGTAATCCCAAGGGCATCTCTTCTGCGGGATTATGATGTTGGGTTTCGGCAGCCTTTCCGTGCTGGCCTTTCTGACACAGAAAGGCTGTCGGAACTCGACGTTGAGGGCCCCCCGCAGGGCCCCCTTGGGTGCGCGGCCTCCGGTTGGAGGCCAATCGGTGCCCCCCTGTTGATCCCTGCACCTCCTATTTTACAATGGGAGCATGCATTCCAGCCGGAATACATGCTCCCTTTGTAAAGTATAGGAATGCGACCGAACAGTGTTCGGTCGCATCCTAATTGGTCGGTTGGGACTGCCGACCGGGTGTCAGTCGGTCCCAAGACCGAGACTGTGTCCATCATAATAGGGCCTTGATCACTTTTCAGAGAGCACTTTTTTGCAGTGGGTGCAGAGTTCTCCTAGGCACAAAACGTCAAGTGTGCTGCTTTTTTTATCAAAATCAATCATACATCTCTGCCAAAAGACATACTTGACATGGCTTCAAGGTGACTTTTTTTGATCTCAGGCATTCTTGTCAAGTTCATTTTAAAATGTAAGGAGCATTGTAATGGACGCAAATGAAATGCCTGTGTTTGCAACAGTTGTCAGTAGATTTCCAGAGGTTGATAGATACAAATTCTTATGTTTAAGAAACCTGCTGCAGTTTCTTGGACTCAACGGATAAAGAGAAAAGTGAATATTCAGATTTCATCTATTGGAACCAATAACATTTCACCTCTGAAACTTAAGCACAGTTTTGTATCAAGGGATACTCAGCCTGTTTATACTGACTTCTACCACACACCCTCTTTAAACACACACATTTTGCAATGACTTAATTGGGAAGTGTGTACATTACCACATCTGTTTTGGCATTCACAGCTGATTCCAATGGGACTTGAGATACAAACATGATCTAAAGGACTGCTTCTCCCAGAGTATTATGAATAGGGAGCATTTGAAGGACTGATGCCAGTGACTCCCATGGATAGTCACCTCAGTGCTTGCTATGAAATTATGGAAATTTAAATCTAAAAGTTCTGCTGAAAGTCACACATTACTTAACAGGAGTTGTAGTCTTGTCTATGCAACTGTGTTTGGGAAACTTTTCATGTCCATTTAGAGGTGGAGGAAGAGCCAAGTTTGCCCAACAGAGTGTCAACTGTTTTGACATGGTGATCCGTCCCCCCCATTGACCACCCTGTCACAGTTACAATTAGACTGTGTTATTTAGGGTGGGGTGACTGTCATTGGGTCACCAGATCAATTGGTAGCCCTGAATGGCAGGGAAAACTAATTGCATGCCAGAGCTAATAGTTCTTCTTATGCCAGCAATGCATTACTGCTTTGGGAGCTTGTTCACAGTCCTCGCTGCAATTGCAGCACTGACTGTTGCAAAGAACACTTTAGAGAATCCAGCCAAGCAGGGCCTTTGGTGACCAGGTGGTACAGTAGGACACCCAATGCCCGAACACTGGATCTGGCCCTAAGCTATCACAGTGCCTCTACAATTAGGCTTTGTAAGAATTAGGAGTATTACATGTGGGGGTGAGAAAACACCTCAAAGAAAAATCAAATACCAATATTTAAAGTTGAAATAAAAAATTGTACCGAAAATCACAAAGCACTAACCGCGGTTATCTTGCCATGCTACACCCGTTTAAAGTCCTAAATTAAGGCTGACACCAATCGGTTGCCGGTTGGCTACAGGGACCAGGTTTGTCCCAGTGGAAAGTTTACCTTCTGACTTTATGGCGAATATAGTTTGATGTAGAAAAAGGGGTCATCAACGTGTCAGCGGCAGGGCAAGCTACAAGCTAGATCCAAAGTGGGGCTCAACGATGGAAGGTTTTTAAAGTGAGGGGTCCTGGTATGGTCGGCAATGAACATGGGAAAGCTCCGATCAGGTGACGTCTGAAGTCATTGTCCAGAAAGGCTTTGACATCGACCGGTTGCTGCTTGGCATAGGTCCCAATAAAGCCCTGTACGTTCTGACGTAGAAAGTTTTCTGGTAGTCCACACTCGTAGAGCAGGGTGAACCTGTAAGCTGAGGCTGATTGGCAATTCAACATCAATGGTTTGCAGTCTCAATGTAGGCCCCGGTCTCCGTCAGTTCTCCAGGCAGAAAGTTATAAAAACATTTCTGTCTCAGCTGTTGCAGTGGGGACTGCAGGAATACACTTGAACACCAGCCAAGGGTTCAATACTTTGAGGTCCACTGTATGGAAGCCATCCACATCTCACAACAGGGGAGCCATCAACAGTCAGGTGACAATGGTAACTGGCAGAAAAGCCCTTTTGGGTTAGGCAGAAAAATGACAACTTTCTAAAAGTGTCATTTCTGAGATGGTAATGTATAACCAGAATTGACCATTAGAATGGATTACTACGATTCCTTGAATCATTTTCTAGAAGCTCCCAAACAGGATTCAAGCACTATAAATTGTTATAGTGTTAGCCAGTGTTTTAATATGGGAGAGACAGCCTTACTACAGTGAAAAATTACTTTGAAGATTTTTCACTGCCCCGACATGTAAAACATTAAATATGCATGTCCTTTGTATTAAATACCGTGCAACCTGCCCTAAGGGTACTTAGGGCCTACCTTACCGGTGAGTATTAAAAAGGAAGGACTAGACCTGTCAAAATGTTTTTTTTCCAGGTCCATATCACAGTTAAAGACAACAGGCCTGATTCACAAATGGCCTCCGCACTCGTGGAGGAGGCTCTTAAGTCATGGGGGAGTCTCCGCAAACAGGGCAGAATCTCTGTAATGAGAAGTCTCATTGCAAAGATTCCGCTATGAGTGCGGAGACTCCCCCGCGACTGCCGGGCCTCCGCCTCGAGTGCGGAGGCCCTTCGTGAATCAGTTCCTCCATACCCAGGCTGCAGAGGCAGACCCAGGTGTATGTTTTATAGAGCTACTTTAGTTGGTGGTACTATTAGTGCTGTTGTCCACTAAGGTCATTTAGTTTACAAGCCCATGGAACAAATAGTTCAAGGGACTTATGAGTAATTGAAATGTGGCAATTAAAAAGATGTCAATGTTGCCATGTTTAAAGAGAGAACACAAGCACTTTACCACTCGATACCAGGAGTAAAGAGCGCAAAGCCCTATTTCCAACAAAAATGTATTCAGCTAACAAAGGCAACAATCTGGGCAGATACCATGCAAAAGATGGTCTTTTCTAACAGAATTAAAAACAGAAATAATCTTCTGTGAGAAAGTTGTGGCTTTTCCTTTGGTAGAATTGCTGAAGCAGGCTGGCATATCCTTAAAAGATCCAAGTGTTATAGGTGCAACAACCAGTCAAACAACAATACAGTAAGGAACTTAAAAGGTTCATATTGAAGGCCTTATTAAGAATTTAACTGAAATTGGGATATTGGTTGAGGGGATTTGAAGCCCCTCTCAGGCAACAACCACAATCCTTGTTCAGGTGAAACATAAAAGTCGCTAAATTAACCACTGCTTAACCCTCTTGTAACTTGGCACAAAAGCAGTCAGATTTACTTAGAGGCAATGTGTAACGTATTTATGCAGCCCACGAACAGTCATTAGAAGAAACACACAACACATGAAAGATCCCAAGCCAATTTTGGAAAATAGAGTCAATTCTAATAAATAAAATGATACCAGACAATAAAAATCCAGTCAGTAGAACCGTTGTCAGGTTCCTTTGTGTGTCCAGGAGGCTAAGGGACACATGCATCAACATAAATAAAAGCGAATCTTTATTTGCGATTATTAAGGAATCGCAATTAAAGAATTGCTATTGCCTATGCATGTAGGAATCGCAAAAAAAAATTGCGATTCCTACAAATTAATTCCCAGAGGCCCATAGGAATTAAAGGGAATTGCATGCACAATTTGCGAGTACGTAATAGATACTCGCAAATTACGCATGCAATTTCAAGGGTGTCAAAAGGATACCCTGTTGCACTCCTGACATTGTTAAGTGAACACATGTTGCACACACACATGCCCCAAGGGCAGGTGTGTGTGTGTAACCTGGAACTTTGAAAAATGCACTTTAGTGCATTTTTCAAAGTTTTTGCAAAATACCATCAAGTTTCATTTGACGGTATTTTGCATCCCCTAAGAGCGAAATCGCTATTTTTAATGGCATCATGCATTGCATTTCAGGCATCGCAATTTGCAATTCCTTAAATGCAATCACAATTTAAGTAATCGCAAATTTTGCGATTCCTTAAATTGCGATTTTTTCATTGGGGATGATGCATCCCAAATGCAAAAATACCGGTCGCAAAGGGGCAGATTTTGCGAATCTGCCCGTGTGGGACCGGTTTTTCCTTTAATGCATGTGGCCCTTAGCCCTTTGAAATGTAAGTGGGGCAGGGTACAGCTCCTCCCCCAGCAATCCTGCCCACTCCTAAGCCCCTTTTGGTTTACTGTCTGGAAGCAACACACAAACCCAAACAGCAGAACCATTGATATTCATGTGACCCTGGACACTGGCATCCATTCACAGTTATGTGACCCAGGACAGTTGTAGTGGCTCAAATGGTTGGGACAAGTAAAATTCAAACTTACTAAAAGTGGAATTTTCAGAATTGTGACTTAAATCAATAAAAAGGATTTAATATTACAATGCATTTGAGTGTTAATAGCATATTTCTTTCTGCACAAATCATGTTATCAATTATTAACGATAATAAGGTCATTCAGTGTTGGTAAATAGTAAAGAAAGGCCTTGCAACAGTGAATAATGACTTTAGTAGTTTTTTACTGCCAGGACATGTAAAACCTAAGTATGCATGTCTACTTTTTGAATGCGATGCACCCTGCCCCATGAGACTTTAGGGCCTACCTTAGGCGTGATTTACAATTATGAATAAGGAAGGTTTAGGCCTGGCAAAAGGTTTCTTATGCTAGGCCAAAATGGAAGTTTAAAAACTGCACTCTAGGCTGCGACATGTTTTATAAGGCTACTTCAGTGGGTGGCACAATGAGTGCTGTAGGCCCATTAGTAGCATTTAATTTACAGTCACTAAGTACATGCAGTATACAAGTAAATTAAACATGCCATTAGGTGTATGCCAATTTTACCATGTTTGAAGGGGAGAGCACAAGCTCTTTAGCACTGGCTAGCAATAGTAAAGCGTGCAGAGTCCTGAAGAAAACAAAAAGGAATCAGCAAAACAGGAGTGAAAACATAGGTTTGAGAGAATACCACACCAAGGATGTCAGGTATGTCAATGAAACTCCTTCAAAACCTGGTGGATATCCCATGTAACGAAGTTCAAGGCATATGCTGCAATGCACTTATAATATGGCAGACAGTCTGTCCCATCTGCCATACTCTAAAAAAGTAGGTGAGGAAAACAAAGGGAAGGCATTTTAAATTTTTTGCAGATCCAATGGTAGAGGATAGTTGAAGGAGGGGGAGGTCAACCTTTTCTTATTAACTAATACCTTTGGCACAGTTATAGTGATCTGCACAAAATTCGGCAGATTTAGCATGTTTAGCTTGTTCTTGGTATTCTCAGTTTCATGCCAGCTCCTTTGGTGGGGGCACATTTATGGAGCAAAACAAAGTTAATTTGCTAATAAATTTGGCACTGTTTGAGGACTCCAAACAAACATTGACAGACTTGTAGCTGATTTAGCTTTCTGTTGGTATGTTAAGTAGGGGTGGCGCAGGGCCTAGCCAGAGGCCAGGCAATGCAGCACCAGGGGGTTGTTTGCTGTCTGTCTGTGGGTGATTGACCGCAGGTGAGGTCCTATAGCTATCCCACTGCTGCACAGAGCCAAAGGCTTCCTGTAGGGGAGAGGTGTAGGAGAAGGGTCGGCTGCAAAATATTGGTGTGTTGTTCGGCCTCCTGTGGGGCAAAGGCAGTGCACAGTGGGGGTGGCTGGCCATAGGGCTTGACCTGTGGCCAACCCCCCACAGGCAGGCAACGCCCAGGTGGTAGTGTCGCATGACTGGCCTTGGGTCAGGCCCTACACCCAACCCCCTCCTTGACCTTGGGCGGCCAATCCACCCCTACATGGCATGTCCACAGAAAGCTTAACCTGCTAGTAGTTGGGTGTCCAAGGGTGGTTGGGTGCAGGGCTTGGGCAGAGGCAAGGCCCTGGGACCAACCACCATCCATTGAAATGAGGTGGTTGACAGCCAGCAGGGGTATGGGCACATATATATAAATATAACAAAAACACACACAAACACACATGCGTATATATATATATATATATATATATATATATATATATGTGTGTATATATATATATATTATCTACTGGCGGTCACCAGTAGATAGTTATAGTTAGGACCTATTTTCCATAGGAAATCCGCAACATTCTATTTGGAATAACGTTGGCGCCGGTTAACGAATCCTCGCGAAATTTTCCAAACTTTTGGCCAGCTCCGCTGCGCTCCTACCCTGAAAGTTTTGCGGTGATCCGTCAAGCGGGGGCCGAGAAAAAAGGGGGTCCTAAAACATGTTTTCCCCATGCAATTTCCCATAGGATCTGTTGTCGCAGCTACAGCCCGAACCGCTGAACGGAATGACACCAAATTTGGCAAAGAGGTAGTCCTCAGTTCAGACTCGTGCCTTTTGCATATATGGTGTGAATCTGTTCAGTAGTTCCTGAGAAAATGAGGGTAAAAAAGTTAGTGATATCTATGGCCGCGGAGGATCCGCGGACCGTACCCGCACCGTAAGCGCACCCTCCCCGAACCGAGCGCGCACCCTCACGATCGCGCGCTGAATGCTAATTGGCTGTCGAGTGTCTCTCTACATTCGAAACCAGGAACTGTTGGCGGCCATTTTCTGCCTCAGTAGAAGCGAGGCTGAAGATGCAAGGGGAATAAGTGTGTAAAACATATAAAGGGGGCAGAGTGGAAATACTCTGACCCTCTAGAGGTGCTTAGGGGGTCCCAGAAGAACCCCCTGGGGCCCCCTTTTTTTAAAAAAAAACGGGGAAATGCGCGCACAGTGCGCATATCCTATCGCGTTGTATGCACGGATTCTCTCGCGGTGGGTGCGCGGATCCACGGCAACGTTTTTTGAAAAACGAAAAGAAATCATTGGTTATATGACAACTTTCTATACTGAAAGGTAGGGTGTATATTTCTGTTTTTTAAAGGTATGATTGTTATTGGTTAACAAAAACAGGTTGTAAGGAATATTATATATGATAAGCTGATATGTTGAAAAGTCAAGCACACTTCCTGTCTTGTGTAGGAACATTGTGTGCTGAACTTGTGACCTGTGAGCTCAGTGCAGTGTTCCATGACCTGTTTCTATGGTAACAGGCAGAAGGCAGATTGGGGGAAGGGTTGAAATGTCTTTCAGTTGAAAAGGGTTGAAATGTTTAACAAATAGAAATGTGTGTTTGCTTTTGAGTTTATGTGTGAAGGATTGTGATTTGATGTTAACATGTATATGTGTGGAAAATGAAAGGGAAACTTTTCCATTCTTTGTTTTTGCTGAGAGGTGCACAGTGTAGAGATTCTGTAAAAGAAAATATGGTGAGTGACTGATATACTTCTTAATCTACAAAAGAACTTGAAAGATGAGTTATTTAATTGTGAGGGGATGTATGTAGACTATTTTGATTTTAATCAAACTAATGTATTTCTCCTGCTAAAGTGTAGGGAGTACTTTTTTTCTCTACAATCCTATTGACAGTGTGTGTGCATGTAGAAACCATTCTGTGATAAGCATTTGTGTTTTTCATATGTTTGCAGACAGATAACTGTGCTGTTTTTATATTTTGGTAGAATTAGAAACCAGTCATTGTTTATGAATTTGTGAGATGTTATGTTTCTATACTAAAATGTAGTACTACTTCTAGATGAAGAAATGTGATTTGGTATAGTGCAAGGGATAGTGTTGTTTGTCTAGAATCACACAGTGAGTCTGTGTGCATTTGGGAACCTCTGTGAGAGAAGCATTTGGTAACATTGTGTATTTGCTGACAGATAACTGTTTTAACCTGTCATGTTGTGAAGTTTTAGTAGCATTAGAAGACAGTTATGGCTTATGATTTGATTAAATGAGTCAGGCTTTGACAGAAAAGTGCAGTCCTGAAATATGTAGATTGTGTGCAGTTCCCTTACCACTTGCACTGTAGTGAATGAGTTTTGGTAAACTCCTAGGGATAGTGGTGCTTGTCTAGAATCACAGTGTGAGTTAGTGTGTTTTTGGGATCAGTGTGAGAGAAGCATTTGGTGACATCATATATTTGCTGACAGATAACTTTTTTTAAACCTGTCATGCTGTGAAGTTTTAGTAGCATTAGAATTAAGGGTGGGCGTAGTTCGCGAAGTAGCACTTCGCGAAGCTACGCAAAGTGAAGTTCGCACTACGCGAGCTACGCGTAGCACTTCGCGAACTGCGAAGTAACATGTTCGCACTGTGCAAGATGTTGTTTTCAATGATTGCACAGTGCGGACAAGCAACCGGCACTGTGCAATCATTGAAAATGGCATCTTGCACAGTGCGAGCTGTAGTTTTCTGCTGCTCGAGTAGATTTTTACTCGAGCTGCAGCTTTCTCAACGCGAACTGGTAGTTTCTCATCGCGAGCGGTCGCGAGCATACGCGACCCCTCGCAATGAGAAACCTGACCTTCTCGCGTTGGGAATCTCGCCGGGAGGTTTATTTTCCATGCTCGCGATCGCGAACAAGGAAAAAGTCTCGCCAGGATGTCATTTTGCTTGCTCGCGGTCGCCAACTTGACGTTGAGGACCGCGAGCAAGCAAAAAATGACCGCAGCACTACGCAACACTACGCTACGCGTGTTCGCACTGTGCTACGTGCAGTTCGCGTAGCGCGAAGTAGCGCGAACTTCGCAAACTACGCGAGCGTAGCGTAGTGCTTCACCCAGGCCTAATTAGAATCCAGTCTTTGCTTATGCGTTGATTAAATGAGTCATGCTTTGACACTGATGTGCTGTACTTAATATGTAGATTGTGTTCAGTACCATTAACTCTTCTAGACTAGTGAATGAGTTTTGGTAAACTCCTAGGATAGTGTTGATTGTCTAAAATCACACTGTGAGTCTGTGTGCATTTGGGTAAGGATTGTGAAAGAAGCATTTGGTAACATTGTGTATTTGCTGACAGATAACTGTTTTAAAACCGGTCATGTTGTCAAGTTTTAGTAGCATTAGAAGCCAGTCTTTGCTTATGCTTTGATTAAATGAGTCAGGCTTTGACACAAAAGTGCAGTCCTGAAATATGAAGATTGTGTGCAGTTCCCTTACCTCTTCCACAGTAGTGAATGATTTTTGGTAAACTCCTAGGTATAGTGGTTGTTGTCTAGAATCACACTGTGAGTCTGTGTGCATTTGGGAACCACTGTGAGAGAAGCATTTGGTAACATCGTGTATTTGCTGACAGATAACTATTTTAAAACCTGTCATGTTGTCAAGTTTTAGTAGCATTAGAAGCCAATCATTGCTTATGCGTTGATTAAATGAGTCAGGCATTGACACTAAAGTGCAGTCGTGAAATATGTAGATTGTGTGCAGTTCCCTTACCACTTCCACTGTAGTGAATGAGTTTTGGTAAGCTGCTAGGGATAGAGTTGTTTGTCTAGAATCACACTGTGAGTCTGTGTGCATTTGGGAACCACTGTGAGCGAAGTGTTTGGTAACATCGTGTATTTGCTGACAGATAACTGTTTTAAAACATGTCATGTTGTCAAGTTTTAGTAGCATTAGAGGACAGTTATGGCTTATGCTTTCATTAAATGAGTCAGGCATTGACAGTAAAGGGCAGTCGTGAAATATGTAGATAGTGTGCAGTTCCCTTACCACTTGCACTGTAGTGAATGAGTTTTGGTAAACTCCTAGGGATAGTGGTGCTTGTCTAGAATCACACTGTGAGTTAGTGTGTATTTGGGATCACTGTGAGAGAAGCATTTGGTAACATCATGTATTTGCTGACAGATAACTGTTTTAAAACCTGTCATGTTGTGAAGTTTTAGTAGCATTAGAAGCCAGCCTTTGCTTATGCTTTGATTATATGAGTCAGGCTTTGACATAAAAGTGCAGTCCTGAAATATGAAGATTGTGTGCAGTTTCCTTACCAGTTCCACAGTAGTGAATGATTTTTGGTAAACTCCTAGGATAGTGTTGCTTGTCTAAAATCACACTGTGAGTCTGTGTGCATTTGGGTAAGGATTGAGAGAGAAGCATTTGGTAACATCGTGTATTTGCTGACAGATACCTGTTTTAAAACCGGTCATGTTGTGAAGTTTTAGTCACATTAGAAGCCAGTCTTTGCTTATGCTTTGATTATATGAGTCAGGCTTTGACATAAAAGTGCAGTCCTGAAATATGAAGATTGTGTGCAATTTCCTTACTAGTTCCACAGTAGTGAATGATTTTTGGTAAACTCCTAGGTATAGTGGTTGTTGTCTAGAATCACACTGTGAGTCTGTGTGCATTTGAGAACCACTTGGAGAGAAGCATTTGGTAACATCGTGTAATTGCTGACAGATAACTAATTTAAAACCTCTCATGTTGTTAAGTTTTAGTAGCATTAGAAGCTAGTCTTTGCCTATGCATTGATAACATGAGTCAGAGTTTGACACTAAGGTGCTGTACCATGTACTATTCTGTTCACTGTGGCAGAACTGAAAATTTAAAAGTTTTACCTAAGCACTGTCCTAGAAGTAGTCTGATTATTTAGTCAGTTTCTAAGTACCAAATAGATTGCTTCAAATGTCCATGCAGTATGCATGTAGTGTTCTAACATACTATACACTTGTCTTTTACACCTTCAATTTCCTAGTCAGTATCCATACACTTCCAGGAAACATCCTGTCACTTCCTTTGCAGTTTTCTAGAGACCCATTCAACAGCATGTACTAATTCATTCACTGTGCTAAAAGCCAAACACTTATAAATTCACCAAGACACTCTCTTTCCAGTACTCTAATGATTCAGTCACTTCCTAAGTATTCATGCACTGAGCCAGGTCTTAGCACATGGACTTCTTCAAACCCCTATCCACTATGCATGCAGTCCTCTAACCATCTACACACTTGTCTTTCACACCTTCAATTAACCAGTCAGTATCCGTTCACTTCCAGCAAACACCCTGTCACTTCCCTTGCACTCCTCTAGTGACCCATTCAGCATCATGTACTAATCCATTCACTGCGCCAAACCCTAATAAATTCACCCAGGCACTCTCCTTGCAGTACTCTAATCATACAGTCAGTACCCAAGTACTCATCCAGTGACCCAGGCCTTAGTATATGGACTGCGTCAAACCCTTATCCACTATGCATGCAGTCCTCTAACCACCTACACAATTGTCTTTCTGACCTTCAATTCCCTAGTCGGTATCCATACACTTCCACGAAATACCCTGTCACTCCGTTTGCAGTCCTCTAGTGACCCATTCAGCACCATGTACTAATCCATTCACTGTGCTAAAACCCAAACACTTATAAATTCACCAAGATACTATCTTTGCAGTACTCTAATCATTCAGTCAGTGTCTAAGTATTCATACACTGAACCAGGCCTTAGCACATGGACTGCTTCAAACCCCTATGCACTAAGCATGCAGTCTTCTAACCACCTAGACACTTGTCTTTCACACTTTCAATTTCCTAGTCAGTATCCATACAGTCCAGCACTTGTCACTGCCTTTGCACTCCTCTGGTGACCCATTCAGTACCAAGGACTAATCCATTCCCTGTGCGAAAAGCCTAGCACTTATAAATTCATCTAGGCACTCTCCTTGCTGCACTCTAATCATTCAGTCAGTACTCAAGTAGTCATGCAGTGAGCCTGGCCTTAGCACATGGACTGCTTTAAATACCTATGCAGTATGGATGCAGTCCTCTAATCACCTACGAAGTTGTGTTTCACACCTTAAATTCCCTAGTTAGTATTCATACTCTTCTAGCAAACACCCTGTCACTCACCCAGTGTGTCTCCTTACAGTACTGTAATCATTTAGTCAGTTAGCATGTAGAGTTTTAGTGAGGTAGGCTTTAGGGCATGAACTGCTTCAAAGTAGTATACACTATGCATGTAGTGTTTTAATGATCGTATCACTTGTGGTTCAGGGCTATAGTTTCTTAGTCAGTTTTTATATAAAATGTGTTTGTACTTTTTTAAAGATACAGAACAGGAGTGTTTCTCATCTGTTTGCACTCTTCTCGTGCAAGATTGTTTGGATGAAGGGTCCTTAGGTGTTTCATCATACTTGCTGTGTCACACGAGTATTTTTTGTTAGGATCCCCTCGTAACAGAACTCTTTGGCGAATCTTGCGAATGAAGAAGATGGCATTGGTCTTTGTTTACCCCTTGGAAAAAGTTAAAAATTTCTTCACCACTGAAGAAAAACGTTGTGTGCGTGGTGCCTTCTGCAAAAAAAATTCCTCAGATTCGGTAAATATTTTAAAGCGGCAACATTTACAGTTTTTGTAAGTTAAACTTATAAAATTTTGTTAGCTGTATACATTTTATATATCTGTGATTTGTTTCTTGTGGTATTTTGTTGAGAATACCATGTTGTTTTTTTTTTAACAATCTTTCTGATTTTCCAGGTCTGTCGTCGAGATCCGTGGTTCCCACAGGAGTGTTCCGCCTTGTTGTTTTGTATTATTGTTGTTACATTTTGTTTATTAGTTTATTGTTTATATTTATGTTAATAAAAAAATAAAGATTGAAAATAGTTTATCGTTTATATATTTATTATTATAAAAAAATAAAGATTGAAAATAGTTTATCGTTTATATATTTATTATTATAAAAAATAAAGTTTGAAAAAAAAATTAATAATGTTTTTGGTTGTTCTCTTAACTGCTGTGTGACTCTTTCTTGTTCTTATTACTGTTATTTGATGGAGTCCACCATGGTGTTAAATTTTGGGGCACTTATCGCTGGAATACTGGTGATATCTTCAGTTTGCACCAACTTCTGAATAGTGTGTTAGATTTATCTCAACTTTACTTCTGTTAAAGTGCTGATAATGAAATGGAGACTAGCCGTTCCCGTGCAAAAAGACACGAGGTGCACCTTTCCGATTTATTCTAAATACTAAAATCCTGTATTGAATTGCACTGAGGTATTGGCTGCACTTACAGTGTACACACAAAATCTATTAAGAAATCTCATTGTATTTATATTGATTGGGAATAGTGCGTCAGGTGCTGGATCTTGACGAGATACACTGCTCAGTTCATATATTGTTCTGCACACGAAAAAAATCACATCACAACTTTCACACCAATTGCAATGCGAAAGAAATTCCGGCGATAAGACACGTTATCACCAGGGATTTTACACCTGCTTTCTGCTGGTGTTAAGCAGGACAACTACCTGCACCATGAAAGGGAACACAGCCAAGAGCCACACCAGAACACCCACAGGTGCCATAGAGTCAATGAGCATGATACAGGGATACCCATGAGGGCCAGAAGACTTATCTCAACAACTCCAGGACCGCCAATGTCCCCCAAACCCACATCTTAGTAAGTGTGTCCCTGTGGTCATTGTCTTAGCATGATAGGCACGAGCCCTGCAACATCATAGTGTTCTGTCACCTCAGCGTTGGCAGTGAGCCTGGATGTGTAGCTACGCACGCATCCTCCTGCATGCACAACTGGCGAGTGCTGGTCTGGGGTTCACAGATCAGTGGAGGGGTGTGCCTATCCGGCAAGGGGAACGGGGTGTCTCGGACATGTCCGTGTACAGGGAGTGCGGTAAGTGTGTCTCTGTGTTCTGGTGTGGCCTGTTTCAAGAGCCGCAGCAGTCGATGTTGTAAAGTGGCATGCACCACCTCCAAACGGCACTGTGATGTTGTAGTTGGAATGTAGCAGGACATGCGCAAATAGGCATTACAATGGTGTGCCGTACGAGTGCACGAGATACAACAGCGCACTGCACAAAAGTGTGGGGCCTCGTGGGAGGGAGAAGCAGCCGTTTGGCAGCATAACACACAGTGAACTCGACCATGTGCCACAAGCTGGGCGTCTCATCCATGATGACCACGGTCGCAGACATCCCACAACACCAACGACTGGCCTTTGTACACATCCTGTATGTATGCTCCTTGTTAGTGTGTTTCATTTTGGCCATTGTTTGTCTATACTTGTGCTGTACTTAATTTTGCATGTGTGCCATTTTGCCCATCTCCCCCCCTCCCCCCACTCCCAGCTTCTTCCTCTTCCTAGTGCTGTTGTGTCTATAATTTTGTTGCTGCACACATAAATACATGTAAAGAATAAATTAGAATAGTTCCTTGATTCTTTTAGGTTTCAAAACTTCTCTATTGGTTTCTTTTTAATTTTCCATATGAACCGTTTTTTAAATATTCAACAACACATAGAAGTCAGAAGTGCAACGTATTCTATCAACACACTTTCTAGAACATTCTACAATACGTACAGGTTAAAAGTTCATCAATTTTTTAAAACTTTACGATATTTTTTTGTAACATTTTCTTGAACATTTAACGACACGTGCAGGTTAAAAGTTGACAATTGTTTTAAGTTCGAACAGTGCCTTCCAAATGCAAGTAGCAGGTGTGGTTCAGCTGAGCAAATTTTATCCTATGATATGTACTCCATGTTGAAACTGCTTTTTCTTAACCAATCACAAAGATGCTTTTCCACAAAACTAATGTGCACCCTACTTTTAAAAAAGAATGCTTTTCATGATATCTTTAGAGATAAGTTATAGATAGGAATTAGCATTTAAAAAACCTTTGAAATTCACTGAAAAAAACATAGGTTTCATGCACGTTATAGTTAGGAATTGTCATTTAAAAAACCTTTGAAATTCACTGAAAAAACCAAAGGTTTCAGGGGCGTTATAGTTAGGAATTGGCATTTAAAAAACCTTAGAAATTCACTGAAAAAACCATAGGTTTCAGAGGTGTTGTAGTTAGCTAGACATTTCCCTCGTACAAAACCCTAGAAATTCCCCTGTTATAGTTAGTTCAGCTAACTATAACTCGCGCCCCCGCAATGCACTGCTGATGACGTCACATATTACATCACTCATGACATGGTCAGTGACATCACTGAGGACATCACAGATGACATCTCAAATGACATCACTGATGACATCACTGATGACATCATCCATTGAGTATGTGTTTCTGAACAGTTTTAATATGTTTAATATATATAGGGAAAGGCCTGTTGAAAAATAAGTGGGTGTGCAAGTGTGTGAATGGATGATTTTCTAGGTGCGTAACTGAGTCTATAAGTGAGTCATTAAATGTATCTTATTGCAGACTAGTGACTAAACTGTGTGAATGTCTGTATGTGTCTGTTTGTTGGTGTATAAGTGGCTGCATGGTTTTGTGAATAGCTATATGAGTGTCTATATGGGTTATTGATTGGTTGCCTGAGTGTTTGTGTGGGTAGGGTGTGTGTGACTCTGTGACTATATGTGTGAGTGGGTGATTCAGTGGGTGTATGTTTTTAAGAGTGCATCTGTGATGGATTGTATGGTTGGGTGAGTGTATGTATGGGTGTGTTAGTGATTGAATGTATATCTCAGTTGTACATGTGTCAGTAACTACATATGTGAAACGCAGTGTATATGTGTGTAAGAGCATATAACTATCTATATGTGAGACTGTGTGATTTTGGGAGTGGCTGTATGCGCCATAGTGCAAGGATATCTGTGTCATGTGCTGTTTGTTTTTCTGCAGGAAGACACAGAATGTGTTAGTATTTTTATGAGTAAGTGAACTTGAGTGTTTTTAACTGTATAGGTGAGTAAATTTTACTGTGATTAATTATTTTTAATTATTTGCATGACTGACTAGATGTGTCAGTACCTCAATGGATGATTGGCGGTGTGTGAGTGTCTATATAGGTGTATAAATGCACAGAGTGACTGTAAGTATGAGTAACTGTACAGGTGAGTGAGTGGACATGTATGTAGACCTAAAAGTCAATGAGTGGGTGAGTAGTTATTGGTATTGGAGTATCTATGGTTATCAAAATGGCCGTCTGAAATTTTGAGTCGGTGTATCAAAGGTTATATTAGGGTGTGAGAAGATGCACTCATTTATTACATGGATGACCTCATCAGTGATGTCATTTGAGATGTCATCAGTGATGTCATCAGTGATGTCACTGACCATGTCATGAGTGATGTAATATGTGACGTCATCAGCAGTGCATTGCGGGGGAACGAGTTATAGTTAGCTGAACTAACTATAACAGGGGAATTTCTAGGGTTTTGTACGAGGGAAATGTCCAGCTAACTATAACACCCCTGAAACCTATGGTTTTTTCAGTGAATATATAGATATATATATAACATGTATAACCACTGAAAACAACTATGTTTAAATTAACATTATAGTTAGATGAATATGTCAATGACAACCTTAATATTTTGAACTAAAGCAAAACTGAAATTCACCAGTTAATGTTAGCAGAGCTAACTATATTTTGCACCCCACCATCTTATGACCTCACATACTACATCACTCACGACATGTTCTATGACATCACTGATAACATCCCGCGTGACATCTTGAGACATCATTGATGACATCATCCAAGCTTCCTTTGTGCACATTACTGTATAAACTAGTATTGCATAAAAGGCCTAAAATTAAGTACAAAATAGCTCAAAACAATGTGAAGCAACATTAATGCCATCACAGATACAACTCCCTTAGGAGTAGCAAGCATTTTTTATGAACTGTGGGCTCTGCCCTCAGACCTGGAGACAACACGAAAGAACCCACTCGACTTGGACATTCCCTACAGAAGAGATTGAACTTCAACAAATAAATGATAAATTCACTTCCAACAAGGATTTTTCAGTGCCCAATTGTAGGGAAAACACACTGTCCATCAACCTGGAAAATGTTGGGAATGCCGTTGCATACTTCTAACGAGGAAGTGGTGGGGCCAAACGGGTGGAGCTTGAAGGTGATGTAGTGCCTATCAAGCAGCAATTAATAAAGAGAACCGTAGACTCTGCCCTCAGACCAGGAGACGATGAGAAAGAACACACTTGCCTTGGACAGTCACTACAGAAGAGATTGCACTCTACTACATCAACGATGCATTCACCTCCTTCAGACTGTTTTTCAACCTGCAGTTGTAGAGAAAACACACTGTCCTTCAGCCTGGAAAATGGTGGGATCACCACTGCATACTATTAATGTGGAAGAGGCAGGGCTAAACAAGGGGAGCTTGTCGGTGATTTGGCGCCTTTGGATATTAATCAGCATTTAAAAGGGAGAACTGTGGATTCTGCTATCAGTCCAGGAGACAAAAAGAAAGAGCCTACTTGTCTTGGAAAGACACTACAGAAGAGATGTCACTCCATGAAATCAGCAATGCATTTACCACTTTCAAGGATTTCAGATCGTTTTTCATCATGCAGTTGTAGAGAAAACATCCTGTCCTTCAGCCTGGAAAATGGCGGGAACATAGGTGCATGCTACTAATGTGGAAGGAGCGGGCCAAATGGGCATAGCTTGTAGGTGATTTGCCATGTTTTTTTTAATGGGGGGGCTGCACCTTCCTCCCCGCCCCCAGCCTATTCTTGCTGTGGGGACCCCATCCACTGGGGCCTGCGTTTAATATAGGTGGATGCCCAGTGCCCACCCAGGGCATCCACCATAGTCAACGGGGAAATAGATCAAAATTCTGCTACTAGCTGGCAGTAGCATTTTTAAAGCTCTTCCCCATCTCCAGAGGCTAAAATAAATTAAAGGAAATCCCTGTGCCGAAATCTCCACCCTTACTGCGGAGATTTACGCAGACATAAGTATAAGGTTTAATAGTAAATGTGGGAGGGATGGAGGTAGTTGCTGGAAACTGAGGAGCACTTATGGCTAAAGAGGAGGGTAAGGTAGGAGTATGGAGTAGTTTTGAGAGGCTTGGGCAGGGGTTTGGAGTGAGACATGCACCCACTAACAAAAGGGTAAGCATATTGCAATTTAAAAACTGCCTTTCTAAAGTTAACTCTGCCAAAAAGCATCCCAACACTCTGTAAATGTATAACAGCTAAGAACTGGAGTCCATTGCCCCACAAAGACCAATAACTGGTACTTTAACTCTAATACCCTCCCCACAGAAAACAGAAAGGAGGTTGGAAGTTGAACTAAAACCCCACATGCACTAATGTTAAAATAAATTACATGATTTAATCTTTAAAAAATATATATAAATACATATATTACAAAATAAAAAGTCTCTAAATAAAAAACACTTATTTCATTTTAGAATATCTCATTCATATTTTTCAAATGTAAAAGTAATGTAATATTCATATTTAATACAAGTATTATAATATAAACTTCTGGAAAATAATTGTATTTTAATTTAATATTTTCAAAATAAATACATTTTTATTTTAAAAATAATTTATTAATTCTGTAACATTTTTATATTGTTCTACATTTAGAATAAATATTTAAAATTAGCTACCATTAATATTTCTCTCAAAAATATTTTTGCTAATGTTTTTAAAGCTGTCAAAACCTTGCCACTTTCCCCTACATTTTAACATATGGAAACTCCCCCCCCCCCACCGATTGCAGAGTTCTCTGCCAAGTGTGAGGAACTTGAAACACTGTTGCAAAGTCACTACAAGTAGTAACTTTATTGCTGTTTCTGGCATTTTTACTGATTCCATGTAGGGGACATGTAAATGTTCAGTTTTGAGTAACTTTGCACTTGTAAATGGTGGCTAGCCAAAAGTATCAAAGTTACTTAAAAATGTAAGAGTAGATGTATTTGTATTAAATCCACACACGTAGATTTACCTTTGTGAATAGGCTCCTGAGTCTGGAAACTAAAATCTCAGAGAGCGAGTCCTGTGCCCATGTTCACAGACTGTTGCTATTTCTTATATACAGACACAACATATTCCAATACTGTTTTCATGCAATGGATTAAAGTTGTGTACAACACCTGTAGTAGAAAACCTGAGAATTAACTCAATAGACAGTATGAGATTTTCGTGAAAGTTGTAGATTAAGTGCTTCCAAGTGCAGTAGATTGAAGGAATGTGAAAAGAAAAGTAGAGCAAGGGATCAAGGGATCAAGGTAGGAAATAAGTGAAGGAAAATCGTAAACCAATGAAGAGGCTTGAGTGGAGGATTTCGAAAACAAGTGTGTTCACCATCGAGTATTTATGAATTACAGTAGTGGACAGCGAGAAGCTGAAAACAGAAATGCAGTTAGAAATATTGTAATTAACATTGGTGGTAGATTAGAAGCATAGTGAGATTGTATGATCATCTACTTGAAAGTGGAATGCTAGTCCAAAAGATGAGATATCGGCCCTAATTAGATGTCAGCGGACTTGAGTCCGCCCGACACTGTTTAGGTGTGGAAACCGACTGACCCTAGGTCGGCGGTTCTGAACACCCCATAATGATGCGACTGCATGTGGTGCTGTCGCAAAGTCCCATTTCTCTATGGGAGCTTGTGCAAATCCCTGCAGCGTGTGGCAGGCACCTCACTGTGCCTGCCACACGTTGCAGGGATTTAAAGGGGGGCACTCTCTTGCTATAGAGGATTATTTTCCAACAGGCAGTGGTCAAACATTAGGGGAGCAAGAGCCACAAACAAAATGCTAATAAAATGCTGGTACCTTTGAAACTACTGTATTTTCATGCTATCCATCAATAGATCATGGAACTGGAATTGATAATTATTGTTACAAAACCAGAATGGTAATACAAACCCCATGTTGGAAGTGATAGACTCCAAGTTGTTACTCTGACTGACCATTTAACTCATTTGTTACAAACTGTTCCGGCAAATCTCAAAAGTAGTCTGGGGTGTTTACCACATGCAGATCTGCAGCACTGAGTGGTGTGTAATAGGATGCATCTTAAAAATCAATTAAGGTATACAGTGTTCTGACACAAGAGGTCAGTTTAAAAACAGACTCAGTGGAAAACGAGTCATGTTAATACAGGACAACCAAATATTGTCAAAGCCTTTAGGTCCAACATAGGCCACCAACATTCTGTCATTGTCAATGCTTGTTTTATTTTCTCCTGGTTTTTGCAAACTTTATTGGTGGAGTAGCTGCCAAGCTCTAGTTAATCTTTAAAAAAAATTCCTTAAAACAAAAATATTTGGGGCTTCTCAAAAATCACACACTGATTTAGCAGTCCCTGACACTTAAAGGATATACTTTGTATGTGTGAGCTCTTTGTGACAAGGCAAAATGTTCTCAGGCAAAGTGAAGTTAGCCAATGGCTGAAGTGGGCTGACCAACGATCCCATGCTGTATGCTTTATTGGGTTGAAGTAAAATGCGAATGTCACAATGCAAGGCCAATGGTTGCAGAGGGCTGGCAGACAGCCAATATAAATAAATATATAATACAAATATTTTAGTAAAATCAAAAAATATTGGCTAATGCCAGACCTAACAAATTAGAGTAAATATCACATTGCTAAAGTGAAAAATATCTAAATCATTTAGAACAACTATATTGAAGAGGTTTAGAAAAATACATTATTTTTGGAGTGATGGTATTAATTTGTCATGTGATTTAAAATCAGTAGCCGCTACCTTGAAAGTTCAATTGTCTGAGTGGTATTAGGATGTCATAATTAGTGACCCTTCAGTGTGCCACATCCAAAGTTCACAATATTACCCTAATTGGCTTTATGTTGTTGCCTGCAATGACACAAAATAGAGGTGAGAAACACTTCTGAGTGAAATTTCTATCCACTGGGAGAAGAATGTAAAAAAATAAATCCTACTTTTCCATAACACTGGGGCAAGTGGAATTGAGAGAGCTGTTATTAGAAGTGGACATAACTCCATTCTCTAATCTAAAAATGACCTCATTAGCACACATTATACTACATTCGTAGTGCAGGGAATTGATTGGAAAGTATCACCTGTCCCTTAAGACCATGGGTCACATTGCAGAAGATGTGGTCCATGAGTAAATTGCACATGTTGCTTTATTCCAAGCAAGGATTAAATAATCATACTGCGTAAGAGATCAAAAAGTATCTACAGAAATACAGGGGGGCCTCATTTATGGGGTGTTGGTGTTGGGCAGTGCAGCAAGTCACCTTCCTGCACTGCCCTACATCAAAGTGAAAGGGAAGCAATGCACTGTACTTATCCAATATGGTGCATTCCTGCCGTTTCCCCCTGTGCTGGCACCATTTCGGCAGCCTAGTGCCAATGCAGGCCCCCTTGCACCAACGTGTAAGGGTGCCTGTGTTATCGGCAGGATTCTTTTTGTGCAGGAAGGGGCACCTTCCTGCACACAAACAATCCTGAGAGGCTTTTTCCTCACACACATAGAAAGAGGAAAAAAGCAAGGAGAAATATAAAAACTTTCTCATCCTCGTTGCTCCTTCCCTGGGGAGGTGTAGTGTTTTGGCGCATCCCCATGTTCACATGGTTTTGTAAATCTGGGGAAGCGTCAAAATCCTTGGCGATTTGCGCTGCCTTGCGTTACTCCATATCTATGAGGACATTCAAAGCCATGCACAGTGGCTTTGCATGGGTTCATAAATATTATTTTGTAGTTTGCGCCACTGGTGCATTTACATTTGGGTGGTAGCAACCAAGGTGCCCCTGAATACCTTTCAATAGAAATCCAGGACTGCTATGTGCATTTTAATGCGGGAGAGTCAATCTTGTCAATATGCATGGGCACCCTGCACTCTGACCCCTGGCTCTAGCACAAACATTCGTGGATTCATCACTTTCGCCTTCAGGGTCATGGTTGGAGCCCCCTCCACACAGACACAAAGCTATAGTTTTATCTGCCCCTCCATGCTTGTCTGTTGTACGTGAACCAACTCGGACACTAAGCAGCCTTTTTGTGCGAGTTTTCTGTTTGATCGTTTTGCAACTGGTTCGGATGCACCCAGGTGCACCCACTTTGTTAATATGGCCCTACTACTGCAGTTTTATAACCTATATGGAGTCTGATGCTAGACACGAAAATCAAAAATGAATCTTGCAACCTGCTGGGATATCTGACTATAATTTGAAATTATTGATATCTAGGAACGCAAGACATGTAAATAACTCTCTGGTGACTAAGAGGCAGACCTATCTGTAGCTTGCTTGTAGAGATATTTATGGTTTCATAAGCTGTACATGAATATTAGATACCTGTGTAAATGTTCTACGACTTGCTCGGAGTACTCTTGCGAAAAATGATGTAAAATATATCTGGATGGATTGTAAAACTGATTCATAAAAAGCATGAGTTATTGCAGAAGCATTCCATAAAAATAATTAGATCGAATGAGCCCTCCTCCAAAAGTGAACTATATGTAATATTCTAGGTCATATGACAAAATAAACTCCTCTTGTCTATGCGAAGGTACTGCGCGTGTGTGCAACTGTGCGTGTATATTAGTGTGTGTGTGTAGTTATATATGTCTGTGTGCACACGTGCGTCAGTGAGCATATTGCGCTGATCCTGATCATGCTCCATGTTTATGGTTAGGCTTGACAGCGCAGCTGTTACCAGATGATTATGTGAGTGTCACTGGAGGTGGGCTTCCGCCCAGATGTCAGGGGCCAGGAGTACATGTTTTGATTGGATAGAAGTAGTGGGCATCCACAAAAAAGTGCTTGTCTTTCACACAGCTGTGATCTAGCTGTGTTTATTTATTTATAAACACATTTATTTTATTTATTTATCCAGCTATCTAAGCTTGCACTTTCAGGGGCACGCAAATGGCTTTGAAATGCTATTGAAGTGTCTTAGATAACTAGATATCTGATGTTGTTTTTGTTTGGTAGCAGCACTGACAGGAGGAGGTCAGTCATTAACCTATATGGATTTTTAGTCCACGTTTGACAGTGCAATTGTTACCTGACCATTTAACGTCCACCAATATTATTTTACTGTTCTGTGCTTCCATAGAAATACTCATCTATTCCCATGGTATTTACTTGTAATGCTTCACATTACCAATCATATATTCCTTTAAAGCCAGACCTATTGGCATGGTCAATGCTTGTCTGTCCTCTGTATATGGGTGCTTGAACGACTGCTTTATGTCACTAACATTCTTTGTATAGATGAACTACTCAACTTGGTTGGCTCTTTTCCATGATGCTGTACCTCATCTATGTGTCAGGTATGTGCTGTTATTTGTCATGCTGCCCTTGCTTTGTGTGTGGTGAGTGTGTGCATTGTTATTCTTGATATGTCTTTTACCAGTGCTGTTAGGGTCTGGATATGTGATGATGCTGCACATGCAGGGGTTCTGCATTTGGTTGAAGGTGCAGTTTGGAAAATGCCTCCTAATGACAGAGCCCGCTACCACCTAGGCCTTGCAACTATAATCATATTTACTCAAGTTGAACTAGAGAAAGAAGACACAGTTCTGTGCATTCATCTCAAGGTCACTTGGTTACAGTTGTGATGATTGCTGTACAGGTTGAGAATTGTCCTGTGCTGTTTGATTTGATGAATTCCCTTGTTCTATGAGATTAAAGATACTTTGAGCTGGATAAATAAATGGACTGTCTGTGCTGTGCAGTGAGGGTTGGGAAATACTCACGGATGTGATGTACGGTCCATCTAATCTGACTCCTTTTTAGGTAGGCCCCTTTCACCATTTCAGGCCATGGAGGAAGTCATCTTTCTCAATGTATGCACATTTATTCTCATGTCTGATATTTAATGCAGATGTTGTCTGACCTTATCTTTCTAAGAACTGTGACAGTGTCACATATAACACCTGATGCAATATCAGTCTGAGTCAAGTTTCTATTTGTCACCATCCGATGTTCAAATAGAACACAGTACAGACATTTAGTCAAAACAGTGTAGTCTGAATTGATGTGCTCGTATGTCAGAAATCCCAATTGTTGATAATATTTAGTGTATGAGGACCACCATTTGACCACTTAAGAGGAGAGGTCCTTCACTCAGACTGTCGCCTGAGATTCTGCCAGAAGACGGTCTCACCTGCTGTCAGCACACTTTGAAGATGCTACATCTCTCTCAGTGGTAACAAAGCAGAGTCTCGGAGGAAGGTTGCTACCGCAGTGTGTGTTTGCCCTTCACAGGGAACACTGCCTTTATGCCTCCCTGATGACAACCCTTGCTTCAGCCTGGGCAGAGGCCGCGGAGTTCCGCTATGCCAAACTCTGCCAAGTGACTAAAAAACTCCACCGTGCTACGCGGGGTTTTGCAAGTGGCGGGTGCGTTTGGTCACACCGTTCACATAGATTTTATCCGCCGGGTGTTTGTCCTGCGCTGTAAAATCAGCACAAATGGCACAAGGCACAGCGCAAGAGGGTGCCACTTCTTTTCTGCCACTCGAGTAGATTTTCTACTCAAGCAGCAGCTTTCTCAACATGAACAGACGGTTTCTCAATGCAATCAGTCGCGACTATCCGCGACCACCCGCATTGGGAAAATCGTCCACCCGCGTTGAGAAATCTCACTGAGAGGTGGATTTTCCTTGCTCGCGCTCGTCAACTTGATGTTGGCGAGCGAGGAAAGATCTCAGGGCGGAGTGCGGAAAATTCCGCAAACTCCGCAAACGGAGCGGAGTTCAACACCCAGGCCTACACTTGCTGTGAACAATGTATGCAGTGGGTCTCTTCTCCCTAAGAAACTCTGGACTGTAAGTTGCTCTGCTTTCCATGCTCTCGCGTATAGAAGTCGGTTTTATGATGTTTTGTTTTAGATCACATTTTAAACATGCTTGAAAGTTCACTTTGTTCTTGTTCCTTACAACTTGCTTTCCTGCTGCTTTAAAGATATCCTGTGTAGTTGTTTAGTCCTGAGAAACAGGTAATTCCTGTCAAAATACATGTTTTTATTTGAAAGTGTCTATCCTTCTTAGTACAATGTGTACATGATATAGTGAACAACAAAATAGATTTTTTTCTGTTACCATGGTTTCCCTGATCCCCTCATTGGGACTGTTAGTAAACCAAAAGCAATAATTACTTCAAAAATGTACTGGAAGGCGTTATAGGGCTACAATAACCTGTTGCTCACATTCAGCGCTGGTGCATTGAACTAGGTTCACTGGTGTCACCTGTGGGTGAGAAAGCAAAGTTTGAAGAATTACGCCAATGACACTTAATGGTTTGAAGGCTACTCTGTTCTGTCGAGTAAAGGTTTATATATACCTTGAGCTGCAAATGTTACGAGACAGAAACCTCCTCATGGGTAAGGACTGTTAATGACCCTATGATATTCATGATGTGGAATGTTACGTGCTGCTATTTGAAGATTGGAGAAGATTTATATGTGAATTGAGGAATATTAAGTGGTACTGAATGGTGTTTCAGATGTAGCCTGAATTGTGGGGGGTTTAAAGATACTTGTACTCTGCAGTGAGGGTCAAGCAATTTCCTACGTCATATGGATGAAAGACTCCCCATATAGGAAAGTTCGGTGATACCCTGCACTTAGTAAGTAGAGAGGGAATACCCTGTAGTGTGTGGGATTCGGTGTCCAGTAGTAGGAATGGGAAATGCCCTGTGCCATGTGGATTGCCTCTGCTATGTGGGATACAAGGGACTGGAGTGAGGTTGAAAGGTACTCTGTTGTTGTAGGGTCTTACCCAGGTGCTTTGGTGTTCTACCACAATATTGTGTTTTTTTGTCAAGGTAAATAAATGGGGAGTAAAGAACAACACTCCATTGTCAATTCTTTATAATTGAATTGACAACCTAGGTGCCGATTACGATCTGGCAAAAACCGGGTACGAACCGTCGGACGGAGGCTTTTTTCCATCCGACTCGTACCAGGTCGTAAAACTTTACAAACATGCAAGTACGATTCGCACGGAAACACCATTTCCGTACGAGTCGTACAAAACACCGACCGACGAAAAGATACATACAAATGGGATCCAGGGAATGCGCCGACGTGACGTCGGGACGCTCTCAGGCCGCGTTTCACGACCCAGGAATTACGATTCGAACCGACAGCAGTCCGGACGGCAATATTTTTACGGCACTCAAAAAGTGCCGGAAAAGCGAAGTACGGCGCGAAACGACCAGAGTAGGTGGCCCGGTAAGTGCCGTACCCCCCCCCAGCCCCCGCATGTACGTGCCGTACCCCCCCAGCCCCCGCATGTACGCGCCGTACCCCCCCCATCCCCGCATGTATGCGCCGTACCCCTTCCCAGCCCCCGCATGTACGCGCCATACCCCCCGTGTATGTACACCCGTGTATGTGTCGAACCCCCCCGTGTATGTACACCCGTGTACGTGTCGAACCCCCCGTGTATGTACACCCGTGTATGTGTCGAGCCCCCCGTGTATGTACACCCGTGTACGTTCGAGTCGTACCCCCACCCGCGTATGTACACCCGAGTACGCGCCGTACCCCCCCGTGTATGTACACCCGTGTACGTGTCGAACCCCCCCGTGTATGTACACCTGTGTACGTTCGAGTCGTACCCCCACCCGTGTATGTACACCCGAGTACGCGCCGTACCCCCCGTGTATGTACACCCATGTACGTGTCGAACCCCCCCGTGTATGTACACCCGTGTACGTGTCGAACCCCCCCGTGTATGTACACCCGTGTACGTTCGAGTTGTACCCCCACCCGTGTATGTACACCCGAGTACGTGTCGAACCCCCCCGTGTATGTACACCCGTGTACGTGTCGAACCCCCCGTGTATGTACACCCGTGTACGCGCTGGGGGTACGCACCGTACATACACGGGTGGGGGTACGACTCGAACGTACAAGGGGGGTTCGACACGTACTCGGGTGTACATACACGGGGGGGTTCGACACGTACTCGGGTGTACATACACGGGGGGTTCGACACGTACTCGGGTGTACATACACGGGGGGGGTTCGACACGTACTCGGGTGTACATACACGGGGGGTACGGCGCGTACATGCGGGGGCTGGGGGGGTACGGCGCGTATATGCGGGGGCTGGGGGGGGGTACGGCGCGTACATGCGGGGGCTGGGGGGGTTACGGCGCGTACCGGGCACCTGTTTGGACGTCTCCATGGTTGCTATTGGAGTTCGGTGCGGACGGTCTTTTAACCATACGGTTGTATATTCGGACGCCCGGGACGGATCGTGATTCCCCGGTCGGGCTTCGCTTTTCACGTTTGTACGGTAAATCGTCCGAGGACGTGTCGGACACATTTTCCGACCCGAGGACGTGTGGGGAATAATTCCCAAGGCGGTTCGTATGGACTTTTTACCATGCGAATCGTGATTGCCAGTTTGTACAGCACTTGTACGATTCGTACGGTAAAAAGACCGGATACGAGTCGTACGGGAATTTTTTTTACCGGATCGTAATTGGCACCATAGTGTTGCTTAATATTCTGGAGATGACACTGTTGCAGCTCTATAGTTTGTACCTCAATAACCTGCCAAACAACTTTTGGTTTATTGATATGAAGCGCTATGTGGGTGGAAATGGCCGGAAGGTTGCAATATGTAGTTTGATGTGGTGTGCTCACTGAAGTGATACATGGACTGCACTGTAGAGGCTGAACATTTGGAACTGACACTTATGCTTAGGAGGGAAATCTGTTGACATCAAACAGATATTCTACTCACGGTGCCACATTTACAACATTTTGGCACACGGCAGCGAAACAAGCCTTCCTACTGGGCTACAGTGCGTCAAAAGAAAAGGGCATGAATGAGCCATAACTAAAAGATATTGACTCATTCCTATCCTTTTTCCCTATTCTGGCGCACAATGAGCTGCCATGCGCCAATGCATTCACCCTTGTGCCATAGTGCAAGGGTTTCTGCGCAAGAGTGCCTGCACTGTACTGGTGATTGTTCTTGTGCAGGAAGGGACACCTTCCTGAACAAAAACAATCATGAGAGGTGATTTCCTCTTTCTATGTGTGCTTCAGCAGCACACACAGAAATAGGAAAAACGAGGAGAAATAAAGGTATTTCTCCACGATGCGCCTCCCTTACAGCTCCCCTTGGGAGAGGAGGAATCTGACGCATCCCAGGGTTACAAAACCTTGTAAATCTGGGAATGTGTCAGGTTCCATGGATAGTGTGTGGGAACACCCACAGCAACACCCATGGATTGCCCCTTTCATGAAAAGGGCCAATATTTACAAGGCCATGAAAAGCCACGCAGGGTGACTTTTACATGGCCTTGTAAATATGGGCAGGCACCCAGCACCGCCCGTGCAACAAAAAAAGACACACACCGTCGGCACAATGGGCTAGTAAAGAAGCACCACAATGTTCACAAGAAGGCGCTTTCAAAGTGAATGTGTATACGAGATAGATGTTTTCGCGTTTTGCTGGTGTAGTGTGTGGTTGCTGTATTTTGTGTATTTTGTGTGGGGAGAGATATTTTGTCTTGGGCTGACGCTTTGATTGTGATGATAAAGCAAAGTGATTTATTAATGACATATTTTCTTTGTATTGAGGAGTGTCGATAATAATAGCAGTAAGTATAAACATTAATAACAGAGTGCCACAAATTCTGTATAGAGATATTGATACATTTGTATTAATTATTGCATGGATTATCCTGCGTTTTTCACACTATTTTCTCTACTCAGGATATGTTTTTGTAAATGAGTGCATACGAACAGAATTAAGAAGAAAAGAAGAAATTTGACAGTACATGGAATACTATAAATAAGAGAAACAGCGCAAGGATAGTTGATGGTGTAATTTACATCCAATCAAAATGCTACATCATGATGAGTTACACAACTCTGTACAAATGATTACGACATATTCAAATATTTGGGAGTTATTTTCTATTTTGTAAGAAGCCTTCTTCAATTCAGCTAAACTAATGAAACAGAAATAAAACTGATGCATGAAATGAAAGGCATTAAGTGTATGATTGCTTGATGTGTCCTGCTGAAAGGCTCTTGAAAGGGATTCAAAGAGATGTAGATTTAGGAGAGAAATATGAGCCTTCAGCTGTTTTCTAAAACCGAGAGAGTTGGTGCTAGAGTGTAGACCGAGAGGAAAGAAATTCCACAGAGTAGCAGCTAGGAACAAGAAGGAATTTACAGTTGGTGCATGCCATATGCAAGACTTCTTAAAGATTAGCTGCTATGAGGATTATAGGATGAGAAAAGTCCTGTAAATTACCTCTCGTGTATATGGCATGTTGTGCTTGACCGATTTAAAGGCAATCCGTTTTTTAGGTCTCGCCTGACCCAGCGCATGCGCTGGTCTGGCGAGACTTTTTGAGAGGGCTCCAAAAAGTGCTGTCATGCCAGCCTAGAGCTACAGTGCATGTGCACGGGCGCGCGCGCCGCGCTTGACCGCGATTACTTTCACATTTGCGGCCGCTTTGATGTTTGATCGCGATCACTTTCGCGGCTGCACGGTCGCTTGACATAGCCAATATGTCTCGCTTTTGGGACCTTATAAGTATTTAGTTATGCAACTGTTGCATGGCTAAACACTTATAAGGTCCCAAAGGCGAGACCTATTGGCTATGCCAATGCTTGTTATAGGGAGTCAGTGGGGAGTGGAAAGGTGGTAGAAGAAAGATTCAAACCTACTGAGGCCCAAATAAAGATGAGCAGCCTTGTTTCAGACATTATGCTGATCATCTCTACAGGTGAACCAGAGAAGGTGCGTTACCGAAATGAAAGGAAGAGGTTGTGGTGGCTTGGACTGCCATTTTGCCGCATTCAAAATGTAAAAAGAGAAGGGATTTTATTTGCAGAATATTTAAAAACAGAAAACAGGTTGCAGTGATCCTATTGTCTTGAGCGATGATGTCAGATTGCTAGCGAAATCCACAAACAGATTACGGGATTAAGAGTTAGGGATTGGTTTAGTGACAAAGGTGGAAGACCACAAGTATGTGGTCCAGATGGAAGGAGGGGCTCACAAAATTGTGGCCTCTGTCTTTTCTTTTTTAAGGTTTAGAGAGTCCAGCGAAAAGAGAGCATAAATGCAAACAAACACGAAAATGAAAGTTAATTGGGAGTTTGTGTAAAGGAGGGTAAGGGTATTCATAGTTGGAAATGGCAAGTGAATAGACAAGACTGTCTGGTCGTACAATGAACTCGGAGGAAAGTTTGTAGGTACACTTCTAACAGGACACACAGCTTTTATGGGAAAGCAGGAAGTGATATCCAAAATCCAATAATAGATTCTACAGACTTGGGTGGGGAGGACATGGGAGAAAAGGAATGCAATTTTCATCTGGGAAGATTTGTTGTGTGAACCCAGAGATTGGTTTGTTATCCCCCAAAGCCCTCGCCATGGATAATTCAGTGGTTTGTCAATGCATGTGCTGTGAATTTGTGTTTGGAGGTGTGGGGTGAGGGAGGGGGGGTACTCCGTGCTAATAAAATGGAGGTTATAGTTTAGTTTTTTTCTTTTATTTACAGGAAATAGTTCAAAAGGAAACCGGGCCACAAACAGCCCATACATGTTGTGAAATGTGTGTGCAACTTTTGGTAGAAGTAATGATATGTCCGGTGCATTAACTCCTTCCAATAAGAAGAGCAAGGTTTAAAGGTATTTGGCAGGTGATCAAACTCAGTTACTAGACACCCATTGTCTTAACTGTTGAGACACAAGGGGAAGCATACACACATAATATTATATATGGCCTGAATACTCACCAGGATGAATTCCTCTGAAAGGTAATAGAAGATCATGTGGGCTTTGCAAGTGGCTGTTTAAGTGAGGGCGGGAATGTCAATTTAGTGTGGGACCCGGAACTAGATAGTTCAGTCCAAGCTTCCTCATATATGAAAGCTATGTCCATAAAATTGAAAGAACACATTTTGGATCAATGACTTTCAGATGCATGGAAACATGCACATCCAGGGCAGAGAGATTTCTCTTTCTCTATTCAGCATTACACATAACATATACCCATATATATTACCTTTTTCTAGCTAAGAATCTACTTGACAGGTTGAGTAAAGCACAAATGGTGGGAGGAGCCATTTTGGAACAAAGTGTTAATCCACGTACATGAGCGACAAAATATCAAGTCATAAATATCAACTCACACAAATTTTGAGTTTTTAATATCGCGATGCAGAAAGATTGTGATGCAGTAATATGGCAGACAAAAATGTCGATTTTCAAAAGGTAAGTAATATTGTTTTCAAGACTATCGCTGTTAATATCGTTGTCAAAAATATAGTTGTACAAAATATCGTGTTTTATTATCTTTATGTGTTTTAAATAATATTGTAATTGTATATGTTTTATATTGTTTGTATAATTGTTAATGTTTTTAAATATAGTTTGTCATTTTAAGTAATTTCTATTTTTCATGTAATTGTAAAATAGTAATTGATAGTGTTGTAGCGGGTTGGTAGGTTTGCAAGGGTACAGGGTGGAAAGTTAATTAAGTAGTATAATTAATTAATAGTTTTTTAAATGATTTAATTGGTAATAAATGTTGTACATTTTTTAACTAATATTTGTTTAAGTTATATTTTAGATGCTGGTTGTTGGGTTTGAAGGGGTATTGGGTGGGAGGTTAAATAATAATTGATTAATAATTCATTATTGATTCATTATTAATTAATTAATTGCTAATTAATTATATACATTTTGAAAATATTATATTTTTTATTGTTATATTTTAGGTGTGGGTTGTCAGGTGTGTAGGGGTACAGGTTGGGATGTTAATTAAGCAATAATTGATTTATAATTAATTATTGATTTATAATGGTCCAGGGCCAGAAACTCCGCAATGGTGCGAATGGGCGCAGATGGCCTTGCCTTTGGCGTGCCGGTGGTTCAACCATGCTGCAATATCCATTACGTAGATCCTGGGAGAGGGAGGGGCACTGGGTGGCAAGAGGTGGGAGAAACACAAATGGAGAAAATGACCGGAAAGCAAGTGGCAAGGAGGCCAGCTCGCTGCGGGCAGAAAACAACAAGTGCAACAATTAGAAGGATACTGAACAATTGAAAAGTAAAACAGGTAATTGCGACTAGCGTCTAGCTAAACATGGAAGGAATGGCTAACAGGTGTAATGATCAGTGGAAACAGAGAAAAAAACTGAGCTGGGCACAGAGAACATAACAATGGCACAGACAAAGTGGTAAAATAAACAAATAAGGTGGTAGCAGTGCGCGGTGGTGAGCGGGGAGGCGAACAGCTGGGACAGCAGTACACTGGTGTCCCAACAGCTGCAGCAGGGATACCAGAGAGGCTGTGAGGGTGAGCTGGCACAAGGACATGTTAGCTGTGCAGCAGTGTGGGAAGTTCCATGTGTGTGAAATATGATAGGGCCACCCAAAGAGTGTGGGATTTTCTCAGACACAAGATAAATCTTAGAAGCTTTCCATCTACATTCACTCCACAGGAACTCAGATTTTCAATCAGGGCTGGATAGTGAGGCTTTTCAAAAGTGGAGAGAGGGGTATTGTGCAGAAATATGATAGGATTCTGAATGGTTAAAATAGGCTGTTTGAGCACGTCAATGAAAGGCTTTCTCCTTCTGGTTAAAGGAGTGCTTGGAGCACTGATGACTTTTGAGAAACTGGTGTTTCTGTGGACTAGCCACTGCGCTCTAGCACATAAACAATTTCGCAGCAAAGAAACAAGAGTGGTGCGCCCTGTGTGTGGGGGGGGGGGCGGTGGGAAGAGTTAGGAAAAACATACACTGGCGGTGGTAAGGAAGATTCTTCTGACCACATGTAAGGTGGCTTCATATGCTCAGGGAACAGACTAGTACCTAGATAACCGGCTCAGGTGGTCGCTTATGCTAACGTGCTCTTGTGTGATCGATTAAGAATGCTCCAATTACTTTTGGAAGGACTATGGACAGAGACACCCTATTTCTCACAGTGAAAGGGGGCATGGACTCCTGAGGGGCATCTGTAAAAATGTGTTGTCAAATGTATAGAAGGCCACAGAAATGAGGATTTTGATTTCTCCTACATGTGTTCTTCTGGAATGGATGTTGGAGTTGGGGTAGAAATCTTGGGAAAGGACCTGATCATTAATTTTCCTCAGGTTGTTGGGAATGGGGCAGACACATTAAAGCAAATGGGGGACACAGATCATCCTTCTGTGTTGAATTGGTATGAAATAATCAGAATCAGAATTCTCTTTATACGGCTGTGAACAGCCATATAAGCATGCAAGACGTGAAAAAATTGCAATGGTATACATACAAGTTATTAAAAACATGCAAATAAAATATGGAAAATCATCAGGTTTGGGATATTAATGACTAACAATCTGGGTAAAAACAGGCTGTGATGAATAAAACAGAAATTAAAATAGAGTCAAGTATTGATTTAACAATACACTGAAAATAATCTAAAATGATTGATCTCCTGGAGCAGACAGCGGCTTTAAGAAACAGAGTCGCATGACCACGTTTCATCATCTGATAATCGAATAAAAAATTATATGCTTCCATACAAAGTTGGGATTCCTAAACTTCAAAAATTGTATGAGGAATTCTTTGGTACACATTTTATAATATTCATAAAAGAAGAGGAAATGTACCAAAGTTTGTTTGTGCAAATTAGTACATGGGCATTCTCTGGAATTGAGCTGGGGGTTCGTGTCCAGCCAGAAAACAAAATAAATATTTCACAATACCAGCACCGAAGCTGAAAGATAAAAGCCTTTCCCAGCTCTTATTAATGTTCTGCAGGTAGTTGGTAGAAATAGCCCAGGGATTAAGATATAAATAATGCTTAACACTTGATTTCTGTCTTTCAGCGCTCATCCCCTCTTCTTTGGATTCGTTCTAGAAGCAAGATTTGCACTTGTTTTGTAACAGGGGCTGTCCGCGGCGTTCTAGATAAAAACATATCAGCCAATCCAACAGCTTCCAGGGATTTTTTGATATATGCATCCAGGGGATTGAAAAACCCTTCTCACGGGCCTAACAGTATAAAACTCTCTCTCTAGTTAATGTTGCTTCTTCTGAGCTCTAGCTGGGAAGTCACAAGAGAATTGCCCGACTGCAAATACAATTGCTCAGAAAGTCTAAACCTAGTTCATTGTGGCAAATGAAGCTGGAGATTGAAACGGGGCTGACAATTCTCTCCAACAGAATTGATTTTTCTCCCTTATGAGGGTAGCTGAGTCACCCAGGCCCCATATGCCTGTCCCATAAGTTGCTATATGGACACATTGCGCTGAATATATTTGCAAGAGGGGTGTGAGAACCCTCTCTCCCTAGGGTGACGTGAGACTTAGCAGGGAGCCAATAGCCCTGGAGGACTTTGTCCAACTTTGTGCAATATGCGCAGTCTTTGTCCCAGGAGAGCTGAAAGTGACCCCCAGGTATTAACGCTGCGTCATCCGCATACAATAATGCTTATAGGGGGGCACCATTCACCACGAGCACGTCTGGGGTGCATTTACTAATCTCCCTACTAAGATCGTTTGTATACAAAATAAAGAAATAATGTGGGGCTAAAATGCACCCCTGACAACCCCTGACCGATACTAAATTCATCAGTTACTTCTCCTTTCTTCCCACACCGGACTCGTGGCCTTATGTCCGTATGCAAGGAGACAAAGAAGTGGACAAGGAATGGGTCCATTTGCAGATTAATGAGGGATTGCCACAGTTTAGCCTGATTAGCACAGTCAAAGGCCATTGTCAAATCCATAAAGACTAGACACAGTACAGACTGCTTGGCCACCATGTATTTCCTGATAATCAGGTTTAAGTTGAGGCATTGATCGATTGTTCCTATGCCAATTTGAAATCCAAATTGACCATGATTTAACATGTTATTTTCAGTGACCCAATGTACTATTATGCAGGACTCTGACTAAGAATTTGGCTGGTATATCTAACAGGAGAATCGGGCGGTAACATTAAGGCCCCACATCTCACCCTTTTTAAAGATCGGGACAATGACGGAGGAAGCTCAGGAGCGGTGTATCAATGACCTGTTCAGGCTGTCATAAACATATGTCAACAGTGGGGCCCAAAGGCCCATGTTACACTTAATAATGTCAGTCTGGACACCATCTGGCCCGGGTGCTTTCCCTCCTGCACTCTCCTGGATGGTGGCATTCACTTCCTGTAATGAAATGGATGGTAATGATGGAGCCCCCCCCCTCTCCCAGGCCATACCTACAAACTGACCCAACTGGCGTCAGAAGACATTTTTTCAAAGTGTGCCACCCAGTCCTCCCCTTTATGTGACAACTAACCATTGACCCACCTTGATCTAGGGAGCGCATACAAGAGACAACCTTCCAGAAAGACTTGCTTTCCTTTGTGCGGGCAGCGTCACTTAGAAGACACCACTGCAGGGAGATGACTTCTTTCCTCCTCCTTTTTTTAATTAATTCATAGGTTTTGCGCTGAGTGGCCACTAAGCTGCGATCAAGGGGCCGTGTGTTTAAAGCCCTTCGAAGGAGTCGGTTTGCTAGTAATATAGCTTGTGGTACTTCCTAGAGATAGAAAAAGTAAGACATGATATGGGAGGGCCAGAATTATTAGAATGTGGCTCTTTAAGGGCTTGCATGAGGTTTCTTACTCCCTCGCAGATTCACCCTGGGGAGACCTCATGATGTTAAAGGTCCACCCTCCTTGAACATAGTCTCAGATTTAAGAGGAACAGAAAATGTGGATAGACCTTTCTTTTAAATCCGCTTTCTAAGCCTAGTTCAAACTCGAGGACAGGGCAAAAAAATGGAGTTCCTGCATCCCTTGAACGGCGATAACAGGAAGAATGAGGAGTACTTAATCAGATCTTTGATGTTCTCCGCTTTCAAAAAACAATAATATTATTATTATTAAATCATAAATCCGCCGCTTCTTATATGACCAGCCTGGGCATTGAGACGTAGAAGATTTATAGAACTCATAGCATCATCTGCAATACAGATAACATCAATAAATGCATCTAACGTTAAATTAAGTTTAAATGTGTTTTAGCATCATAAGCATATCAATTATGTCAACAGAATAAAAGAGTAGTAAAACATATATAGTCCTGTGCAGTGGGTGTTAAAATGTGTTATTTATATAGCCCAAAGCATCCTCCGTAGGCTTCCAGGATGTGAAATGCTCTCACCCCAGTGGAAGAACGCCAGGGTCGCATGCAAGCAAATGTTGAAATGTGGTAGATTCATAGGAGAGCACTTTAAGACTAATGTCACCTAGGGCAGTGTGCGAAAATAGGGGCAAATTAACAAGGACTTTATCTCCGCTTTTTTGGCTTTAAAAGCCAAAGAAGCGGAGATAAGAATATCACCCTATCGACAACAGGGTGCTAACTTGCAAAATCGCATGTTAGCACCCTTTTTCACTACGCTTCCCTTTGCATCTCTAATGAAATGCAAAGTGGGCGTTCCAGAGCAAAATAATAGGAGAAATGTCGCTAAGCGACATTTCTCCTATTATCAAGCTTCACGCTAACCCTGTTAGAGACAAAAAAGCAGCGCTAACCACGGTTAACGCTGCTTTTTTACGTCTGCTTATTTTCAGATTTAGCCATGTAATCCAATGGGAGGTGGATTACATGGCTAAATCCACCATGGGCTAACAACAAGGATATCCCTACCCTTGTAGTCTTATCGCTGAGCGCCAAGAGATCCCCATTGGGGATGATTCGTGCGCGATACAAGTGATCCAAATAAATGAATAAATCGCTGCATTACCAGCGATAACCTCCCAAAATGCCGCTATCGCTGGATTTTTTATCGCCTAGGCGGTTAGCGTTGTTAATAATGCGATAACCAGGCGATATTATTCAGCGATAGCGGGCGTAAAAAACATTAACGCTAAGCGCCCTTAGCGTTAATTTTCCCTGTTCCTTGTTAATATGCCCCTTAGGGCAAATCCAAAAAAGCGGAGATAAAGCCCTTGTTAATATGCCCCCACATTCTTTTTTGTTTATGAATTAAACAGAAAACATACAGGCTCATCCAATTGGATTTTAACTAACAATAATCTTCTTTCTCTATAAACATGTCGATCACTTTACTTTCTGATTTATTTAGGAAGCAGTATTCCCACTACGGGTATTACATGTGGCACAGATGCGAAAACTGTTTCTAAAATATTAATAGCTGTGTCAACCAAAAGTGTCTCCTCTAAAAAACAATTGCAGTTTACTAATTTTTATATGGTATGATTAATATATTTTAGATATTCCTTCCTGTTTGCTCCGGAAGGAAAACTAAGCTTCCCCATATTGTTTTGTTCCATACAATCCTCGTTATTTCTCATTTCTGCTCGTCTTGAAACCCGGGTGAATGGATGTGGTTGTTGTGTTTGCTGTTTCGGATGTGGCTGCCTGTGCAGAGGAGGCAGCTGCTCTGCTTCCGGTGCTTGAGCTGCATTATTGTTTTTGTAGACTCCCAGCACTGTTTTCCATCTCTTTCACCCGTACCATAGTTCACATGAAAACACTTAACGAAAGACTGTGCAGAGAAAGCAGAAATCTGAATAATTCATTTTTAAACTCATACTCTGTAAAGCTCTGGAGGATGCAATCTGGAATAAATTCACCCGTGAACCGCAAAGCATGCTTTTTCGAGTCACACCGTGGGCCAGATTTACTAAAGTGTCATCTGGTGATGTTTGGTATAAAAAAAAAATTGCAGCGCGCCAGCGGTCCATGCAAAGGCTGCACCAAAATTACAACTCGGGCGCTCACGAAGGCACGCGGCGCAAAAAATAGCGAACGCAAAACATTGCTGCATCACGTAAGCTAAAAAAAAACCAAACACCCCAGGCAGCCCAAATGTGAAAATGCACACCGCGAGGCAGAGCAAGCAACGCAAAATGGAACAGAGAGGGCAAAGCCAACAGGATCGCCAAGTAAACAATGAAGACGTGTCAGAAACAGCAGCAGGGTCACCACAAGTATCCTCACAGGGAGGAGGGTGGAAAAGTAATTTAAAATTCACCCCAGAAGAGGTAAAGATTCTAATAGCAGAGGTGACAAAGCAACAGCACCAACTTTTTGTCACTTCTAGGCTACCTCGAGCTAAATGAACAGCATTATGGAGAGCAATACAAAATAAAATCAATGCAGTGGCCCCAACAGTGCGAACTCTTGATGAGGTAAAAAAAGGTGGCATGAGTGCAAAAGGCGCGCAAAAGAGAAAATGCACACAGCTGTCATAGCACAATCGCAACAGGTGGGGGTCCGGACAATTGCATCCCACTAACATTAATGGAGGAGCAAGTTGCAGCAGTAATAGGATCAGAACTGGTTGAAGGAGTAGAAGGGCCTGATACAGCCATGATTGTGGACAATACAAGTACTAGTAAGTGAATGTGCAGCATGTATTTATACACATCTAATAGCAAAATACTTACACAGGCAGCAAATGATTATCTCGCAACAATAGTACATCTGCAGTGGAACCCCACAATATATGTCAAACAGATGATCACGGTCTCATGTACCCACATATCACAATGGTCAGACCCTAAAGCAGAAAATATGAAGGGCAAACATGGAGCACATATGTCAGTCCTAAACAGTTCATTGTGTAGGTATAGTATAGGTCACAAGACAAGTGGAATCAAGATTCCACATGCATAAATCTTGATAGAAATTGTGATTGGGTGAAGTCAAATGTGTAAAGGAACGTATGTACGCTTACACAAGATAGATCCGAAAATATCCTTACGACAATACCCCCTTGCATGTTGTCAGACAGATAACATTTGTGGGTTTTGCACTTGCAGATTCTAGTAAATTGACCCCAAAAGGGTGTGTTGCGTATACTTTCTGCCCAGCTGCGGTTCCTCCTTTAGGACGGACTAGTGACGCCCCAAGTGCAGGGAGTGCAGCAGCTGCATGAAACAAAAATGTAATAACATGGTTATGATGATTACCATTCTAGTGCACCTTGCGTATGAGGATGGGGCTGGGCCACTCCAACTTGCAGACAATTGCCTAAAGTGTGCATGTTGGATTGGCCGGCTATCCTGCCATGGCAAGCCCGACATGCCCACTTCCTTCAGACCGCAGAAATCTGTGAGCTGTATAACAGCCCCTGGGACTGCACAAACAGGCTCCAGGCCTGAAAAGAAGCACTGCCGTAAGCTGCTCTGACCCATCCTGGAGCTGCTTTCATACATGAAAGCAGATCCAGGATTGGTTTACTTCGTTTGCTCTAGCCGTGGTGGATTCTGGGAACAGTTGCGGTGGAAGTCCCTTCTCTTCATTTTGCAGTCACCAGCACCTATCACTGTGTGCACTCTTTAGTTTCTTGCCACTTCCCGCCTCTCGCTGTGGCTGCGTTCCTTTCATGAGTGTGAGAGGCTGGCTTAGTATATGTTGCTCATTTATGTAAGTGAAGCACCCTGCACTAATCCAGACAACAATTACTGTGATTTTAGTGGTCTTAGACAACCTAAGAAAGCTCTCTGAGTGGTAGCTGTGAAGAGCAGTCTTCAGGCTTAGTCCAGAAGGAGTGTAAAGCAGCTTGTTTTACCAGTACTTAATCTTATGGTATAGGTTAAGTGAAAAAGAATCACACAGTGTAGTTATAAAAATATGTATTTTATTACCAACACTCACTAACACATTGGATTATCTCCTACCCGGAGACACAAACACATATGGGAGACCAAACCATATACTGAAATAGTTGAATGTGAATCACGACTCAAGACCAGAGTGGACCTACAAGACATAGAAGAGCTGGGGACCCAAGGAACCACCCAAGGTGAGTATCAAGGAACGTCACGGAGGTCGTGTGCAGAGTGGGAACATGACAGCATGCTCAATGTTAGTCAATAGGTAAGTTGCGGTTGCAGTTTTAAAGAAAACGGAACCTTCTGAGCAGACCCTGAAGACACACCATGGAATATGGAAGGTTGGAGAGTCAACCCACCTGTGCATACCCCAGGAACCAGGATACCTACACCAGGGAAGCCGGGTGCATATGTGTCAAGTGATGTCAGAAACCACTGTAGACCACAATGGAGGACTTCAGGAAAGATTCTGCTGGAGAAGACGATAAAGGAGTACGGTGGAATCCAGAGGTGGATTCAAGGTGAGAAGAACCTACAAGCAGAAGGGGGAGAGTCTATGCCCCTCAGGAGTGACCAAGAGGCATGGAAGATGAATGCCCAACGATGTCAGGGATGCAGGAGAGTTTGGCGGTGCCCTTGAAGTTGCGGCTGTGTGGACCAGGCAACACTGTGAAGACCAGGAGCCATTTATGAGCTGTCCCAAATCGTATTCCGAGAGCCAGGGGGTCAATGTCCGGGAGGGGCACAAACAAGCCTTGGCAGCGGCAAACAACGTGGTCGACGAAAATGGTGCAGTGTTGGGACCAGCAAGGTCTAAGTGACTCACCACAAGTAGGTATGTCAGAGCAGGCCCCGCCCAAGCCGGGGAGCCCACTAAAGCCAAAGAAGACCCTCAAGGCGACACACGGGCTGGTGGCACAGGAATCGCAAGAGGACCTTGAGCAGCTCACCAATGAAGAAGGCCCATGGTGCGGAGTAAGTGGTGAGGGTGAAGATTTTGGCTGCAGGAGTTGCTTGAGGTTGGAGATTTTTGGAGTTGGAAGATCTCTGGAAGAGAGAGTCAACAAGCCATGGCAATAGCAAGTCAACACGATGCACAGGGGTTCTGTTGCAGCGGTTTCGACGAGGGATACTGGCCTCAAACTCGGTATAAAGACAGTGCAGGCCTCGATGGAGTTGAAGAACCACCACCTGTGTTGCTGAGCTTTTAGGAGTTCATGGGAGCCCAGGACCAGCAGACCAGTCAGCTGTGTTGCGGTGCCCGCAGATGCACAGGAATGACTCCTTCACTCCAAGGAAGATTCCTTCAGGTGTCTTGGATGTGAACAGGCCTGGTGAAGAACCTGGTGAAGAACCTGTATGGAGCATGGGCTCAGATGTTGCTGAAGACCAGAAGAAAGATGAGACCAGGAGCACCAGGAGCAGCAGGAATCTTCCCCGGTGCAGTCTCAGTTCCCAAAGCGAAGTCCAGCGAAGTCCAGAGTGTCCAGATGGTCGAAGTTGAAGTGGTATGTGATCTGAATCTTGTCCCATGATGAATCTAGGGACCCACCCACAAGTAGGCCCTTAAGTACCCTTAGGAGAGGGTTGGGACAATTCAGGGGCTGGACAGTGGGACAGTGGGGTGCATACTCCCTTTGTCCAGTTTCGCACCAGAACGGGAGCCAACGGCTCTCTGAAATTGTTTGAAATGGTGTATGCAAGGAGGGCACCAAATGAGCATTCACACTGGCAAGTGCCCCAACCCTGCCACAATACACTAAAACCTGTCTGGGAGGTGGTCACACCTCCCTGTGTCAGTATATCATTGTTCTGCCTTCCCCAGCTCAAGCTTGGCTCAGCAACAGGAGGGCAGAAACATGTCTCTGGTCGGCAACAGCCCTAGCTTGCTATCTGGTTCTGGAAGACTGGTACCAGGAGCACTGAGGGCCTCCTGGAGGAGCTTTACAGTGTATGGAATCATACCTCCCACACCGTATACTGTGTGGGGGTATGATTCAAACATATTTGATACCAAACATGACAATGGTTTGTTACAGCCACTTTAGAGATGGTTATCGCGTAATGACTCATGGTCACTTTATATGTTATAATGGCTGATGCACTTACAACCTGGGAGAATGGTTGTAGCGGTGCCCCCCTCAAGCAGGGGCAACCTCACACTTAGGACCCATCAACCTGCCTTCAGGATTGAAAGGCCTGCCTTAGGGGTGACTTATAGGTTTTAAGTGTAGTGACCTCAGATATAGGCAAACCTATATCTGTCATAAGTTGTGCTAGCACCAGCTTAAACAGGCTACAATGGCAGGTTTGGAGTCAAAATGTGTGTGGTCTCTCTCATGGGTGGCATAATACATGCTTTAGCCCATGGTATAACCCTGGTGTACCTATACCCTGGTTACCTTAGTACCATATATTAGGGACTTACAAGGGTACCCCAGTAGCCAATCTGGAGTGTACCTAAGTACTCACTATGTCCAATTTCGAGAAGAAGCACAGAGACTGGGGTACTGATTAGCAGGATCCCAGTCAGACTAGTCAGAAAAACATAATAACACCAGCAAAATGTTGGGGTGACCATGAAAGCAGATACTACTTTCCTGCAATGAGCATTGCCTTTTGTGTGTGCCTGAGAGGAGAAGTAAGCCTCCTCAATGTCGTTAAGTACTTTTGTTATCACCCCATATTGTTTGTAATGTGGTAAGTGCACCAAAGTGCACCCTTGCATTCATCTCACCTGCACTCTGCTGTTGCAGATCATGACTTTCTGTTTCTGAATACAAATGAACAGGCTATGTTGTTTAATCATGCGCATCCTTATTTGCATAGTTCTTAAGTAGCATGTCTACTCGGCTACTGGGCAGCAAGCTTGAACCGGAGGGGCCTTAATGAGATGGCGGATCTTTCACGCTTTACGCAGGGGCAAAAGAGCTCCGAGACCTGCTGCTTTTGCCCGCCTCTTTCATAAGTCACTAGTCGCCACTGTTTCTGCCTAAGTACTTGACAGTCATTAGCTGATCAGGATGTCATCTGTTCGACTGTGAGTTTGTCTGATCTGCCATATAATTGGGACATGTGTTTTCCAATCAGAGATGTGAGTGAAAAATTCCCATACGACCAGACAGTATTGGCAGACCAGGACATTTATTTGCTGTTAGCACCATCTATGACACATCACCAACATTGTAGACACACATGCACTGACTTCTGACTTGTAGATAGAATGTATTATGTGATGTCACATCCCTGTGACTCCACTATGCTTCTGGTAGTTTTAGTATGACTTATTCATTAATTATTTCAGTGATACATAACACATGGTGGCAAAGTTGTGGTTTTTGGTACTTTTTACTACTTACCTTTTTTTTCCTTTTTTTCTATTGATCTCAGAGAGGTGTTACACATATAATTACACCAAATGATTATTCACTATACAATGTCAATTACTTTCATTCACATCATAATTAATTTCCTAAAAATAGAAAATCAGGTAATAGCAGTACTTGCATAAATACAAAATTCATTGTGAATCCATTCCTGGTACATTTACACTACCCCAAGCAGCCAGTTTGATCTTGGGAGCCAAAGTTTCTTCCCCCCATCTTTTAGCCTGATGACCCTTACATTCGTAGAGTTCTTGTTCCAATTTATAAATTGCAATTAAGCGGGCCAGCCACTCTTGGAACCCAGGGGGCTCTGAGTCTTTTCATCTAGTTGAAATTATTAACCTAATAACTGTAACTGAAATAAATACTTTACCAATCTGGCCTCGGTCCAGCCCAATACCATTGTTGTGGCCCATCATCATAAGCGAGGGAGTTAGGTCACCACTACTTCCTAGTATCTTCTCCTAAAATCTTTCCAATTCCCATTTTAACGGATCTAATTTGGAGCAGCCGTAGAACTTATGTATCGTCTCTGCCGCTCTGCACGTATCATCCTCCCTTTTTTCCCAAGTGAATAATTTGGTTGGGGTATAATATAAGTTGAAAATTGTCTTGATATGTTGGGCCTTTAGGTTAGCTGATAGAAGCGTTCTTTTGGCCAGCTCAAGTGGCATATCTAAATCTATATCTTCATTCTCTAATATACTGGCCCATTTCCTCACTGTTCTCTCCACATCATCGGGGCTTCCTCTATCATAATGCCTTATAAGTGTTTTATTCTACAAACAGATCCCCCCAGGGTCTCAAGTAATAAGATCTTTGCCATTGAGATCGCCTGTCTCCGTTTGCAAAGAATCTCTTAATTTGGAGATATTTAAAATAGTGCCTGTCAGGGATACCATACTCTCTGCAAATCGGGAAAAAGATGTAGTTGATCAATTGCTTGTTATCTCCCACTATCCTCAAGCCAAGCTGTTCCCATTGTTTCCCGATTGCATCATAGAAAGCAGAGGGAAAGAAGGAAAATCGTCAAATAGGTGTATGCCTTGTAAATTTTTCAATGCTCAAGTACTTTTTCATTTTTCCCCAAGTTCTCCAGGCATTTCTAATAGTTTTGAATCGTACCTTCTTAAAATAACTAGTTTCAAGCTGGTGAAGTAACAGCACCCTAGCCCCTTCCGCATCCTCTTCAAAGAGAAATATATTCATAAATTGCAGTAGCGCTGCCCAGTGGGGAAAAGTGGGATTGGATTGGGAGCGGCCCACCCACCCTGTGTTTGCGGTAAAGTGAGAAGTTTCAGGGATCTTCTAATCTTACCATGTTGCCAAATAAAGTTGCTAAATATAGCATCTAGTGTTTTAATGAATGACCCTTCAATTTCCACTGGAAGTGCCCTAAATAAATATAATATCTTGGGAAGCATTACCATCTGAAGGACGTTGATCCTCCCTATGATGGTCAGATGTAATGAATTCATCCGTCTGAGATCCGATTCTATTTTATTGATCATTGGGTCAAAATTTATTTGTGTGATCTTATCTACATCTGGAGTAATCCTGACCCCAAGTTAAGTGGCCGTGGATACTCGCCTATTATCCTGAAAAATGATATCATTATGCATATTATTGGAGTCTTAGCTTTGTTCAGTAGGTACCCCGACTCCTGTCCATATGTGATAGCAATGGCTTCTATTTCCTTTATTGACATATCTGGGTTTGATGTTAATACCGCAATGTCGTCTGCGAAGGCTAACACTGTGGTTTTGAACCCCTGGGTTACAGCTGGAATAATTGCTTGAGTCTCTATAATCTATTGAATGAAACGGTCAATGTATAATCCAAATAAGATTGGGGAGCAGGGACATCCCTGCCTTGTTCCCCTTCCTACTCCTATGGTATCGGATTCTTTGCCCATCAGCTGAAGTTCCGCATATGGTGCCCTATACATTGCTTGAATTGCTGTAATGGCCCTAGTGCCGAAACCCTAAGCAGCCTGAACTCCCCATAAGTACTCCCATGCCACCCGACCAAACGCCTTTTCCGCATCCAGGAGGATCATAGCCAGATATTGCATAATTGTTTGAAGGACGGTTTCTAATGTCGGGGGATGTGAGCCAAGGGTACCCTGTGGCATTGTAGTTTGAGCGGTAATTAAAGAGTCAGTTAGAGAATAGTCCCATTTCAAACTTGCAGCCCTCTGCATGTGATGCCCCATTCTCTTTCCCCCACTCTGATGTGCTGTCGTAAAGAGAGAGTTCCAAGCCGCATCTGGGTCACTGCAATTTGCACTTGAGGATATGGAGGATCCTGAGCCGTCCGCCGACCACTCTGGACCACCAGAGAGGGAAAAAAACAGTGACTAGGGGCTATCTCAGCCTCAATGTTTGCACCCACTTGATCAGTCGCTTTAGAGACTGGGGGGCATGTACCAGATAAGTGTCCCCATAGCATTTAGCATTCCTCCCCCAGCCTACTGTGGTCCCCCATTCACGTTGTCCTAATCTAGAGGTAATATGATATGTCCTGGACCCTCCTGCTGGCACATGCCCAATGTTTTAGTAATACTTTTATTTACTTACACTCTCAGCCCCTGAGTGCAGCTCTTCCACCTTGTTGGTGTGCTGCATAGCATCTTCAGTAGTCTCTAATCAGCTCCCTTGCACCGGTCCTTCAGCAGGACCTGGTGTCTCTGCTTCTGTCTCTGCAGCAGCCTGTTTTTCAGCCGGAGCGCGTAGTAGCTCCAACACTGTAGCACCGGGAAGGCATCGTCCTGAGGAAACCTTGCCGCTTCCCTTCTCAGCTGCCGTCTCATTCTCCAGCGCTTGCCTTACTGAGAGACGCGTTCGTCTAGGACTTTGCCGCCTGCCGGGTTTACAGTCACCGTCGTGGGTGCAGCCGGCTTCCCCTTTGTGGCGCTGATGGTCTTGGGGACCGTGAGTGGGGTTGCCTTCACACGGCAGTGCCGACAGCCCGTGTAGGTAAAACCAGCCTAGATAGCCGATCAAGAACGGTACAACACTCCGGCAGCAGCGCGGCCCCTGGGCAGCCTCCAAGCCCTGACGAGGAGTCGGCGACAGCGCTGGAGTTTTCGGTATCAAGGGACTTTGAACTCCCACCGGTAAGTGAAAACTTCTAATCCTTTTCCCCGTCAATTGATGTCCATTTCACAGTGTTTGATGTCAAGTCCGCTACAACGGCCTCAGGCAGCCACCATCTTGCTTCCCTCCGTCTTTAATTCATTTTTACTACTTACTATGTATAATCTGATATAAATACATAGCCAGAAGTACACCTTGTCCATATATTCCACTTTCCAAGATTGGTTTGATCCTCGACTGCCAAAATATGTAGGACTCATGTGCTGATCCTGGACATTTGGTCACAACGTTGATGAAGCAGTATTTGTCATCCCAAATTGCCTGCACATTTATTGAGTAAGTATGCTTCAGATTACGGTACAGATCTGCTGTTCCAGAAGGTGGGGGAAGGTTGACATGGTACAGTCCATTGCTCCAACAACATGGGGGAAGTTGGCTATTTGGTAGAAGCCTTGCTTCACTTTCAAGATTTCTGCACCAGGTTTGGGGAAGCTGATATGTTGCAGCGTCAGGTTCAATATTGCTGACAAGACTTTGGGCAGGAAGGCTGACCAAGCTCCCTGTGACACACAAGCCACAGCAGTTACTGTATGCTGGAAGGATCCAGAGGCTAAAAGGTGTAGCACAGACATCAGTTTCACACGTGCTGGTAAGACATGTGATTTTGTAGTTGTAGCCTAAAATGCTGGTGCACTTTTTGGAGCAGCCAAACAATCATGTCATTGCTTAATCTGTATTTGTTTTATGTCCTCCTCACACAGATCAAACAAGGATATCCATTGCTTGAATATTCTCTCCTTTCACTGTCTCTTTCCTCCTTCTGCAATGAGGCGGCGCCTGTGTCTGACTACCACTATGTCCATTTTGGTACCCTTTGGTCAATTTCTCCAGTGTTGCTCCTTTCACAGTCTCCACTTGTTCTGCTCAGCCTTCTTTTGCCCCTGCTTTATATTTGCGCTATTTTGTTAGCGCGAATGCTGCATGTGCTACCTTGTGGAGATTTGCGTTACTTTAGTAAATATGATTAGCGCTGGTTTGAACATGATTCTGCATGCGAAACACCCAACTACTTCCACTTTAAAATGGATTTGCATGTTTTTCACGCAAAACAACACCAGTGCTATTTTGCGTCATACAGCCATGTGGATGTGGGGCAAAACAGGCTTTGCATGACATTAAAAATTTCTGCGAGATTTTGCGCCTCTTTGCATCGCGCAAAATGTCACACTAAACTCTAGTAAATCTGGCCCTGTGTGTTACTTACTCTCTGACCTAAATTAATAAGATACCGGAAGATGTAGGTAAGCTCTAATCATGAAAATGACGATCATTGTAAGGAACCCTATTTTGCCATTTCTCATGTGTGAACACAAACACATACTGTGAGGTCTATACATATATGCACAAACTGGCCCAGCTTTCTGGAGTTAACCCTGGACTGACTTCATTTCCACACATCGGACCTGATTCACAAACTGCATTTCTAATATGTAAAATATGCATAGGCATACTTTTTAATCGTAATTGGGAGAGGACCTGGGGGAGTGGTGGGAAAATGAGGAATATTCACTACGTAATACGCGGGGTATGGGAAAGTCAAGGGGGGCTGTAGGGAGGAAAATGCATTAACAGTGTCAAAACAAGCTTAAATGCCCTCTTCCTCATTCACCTTGCAGAAGTAGTAAAGACTGTCAGAAGGGGCCACCCTTTCACAACTGGGGGCCTCATTTATGAAAAGTGACGCATCACTGCGTGAAAACAGTGATGCGCCACTTTTCACTGCGCCCTCCCTGCGACTCCAGTGATGCGTCATATTTACAGTATGACGCATCATGTCGCAAGGAGTCACAGATACGTCAGTATTTCTGACGTATCTGTAGGCGCAAAAGTGACGCATCGCTGGAGTGTGTCACAAAAGTGACGCAACTCCAGCAATGTGTCCTTTCACAGGGGTTTACAAAGTGACGCATCTACCTAGATGCGTCACTTTGTGTAAATATGGCGCAACATGGCACATGTTTTATGCCACTGGTGCGTCACAAAAAGTGACGCACCGGCGGCGCAAAAGTGACGCAGGGGCTCATAAATGAGCCCCATAATGTTTAACTTTTTTAGCACAGTATCCATCTCCACAGCTTGGAGCCATCTTTTCTTTGCAATAGTAGTTGGTGAATCACTGTTGTCACACAACCAGGCCACCATCAAATCATTCTCTTCATACAGTTCACTCTCACTTTCAATTAAATCACATGGAACCTGCGACAATCCAATCCGCAGCGACATTCTGTCAGCCTATAATATATTGCAACTTAAACTGTTACCCTGCTAATTTGCACACTAGTTTGACAATCCTAGGAGAGATTTCACCTGGTCATCCTCCTTCCATTATGCTAATTGCTTGTGGTCACTCCGAATTAAGAACTTCTTCTCCAAAGAAAACTATTAAATCTGTTTACCTCCCAAACAGCCAGTAATTTGCCTTTAGCCACAGAGTATTAAGTCTCTACTCCCTTGAGTATTTGTGAAGAAAATCCAAAAGCATATTGGCAGTATTCTGACTTAGCAGTACCCCTAGACCAAATTGGCTGGTATCATTGTTGACTATACAGGGTAAGTGTTCATCGTAAGATTTGAGTGAAGGTGTTTTTCTAATTCCTTTCTCAATTTCTTGAGGCTCACTCATTCATCGTTCAATATATGAACTCAACATCTTTCTTAATTAATTTACGCTTTGGTTAATTGTTGTCAGCATAGTTTCAAATAAGCTTTATATGGCATTCCCACAATCCTGTGAAGCGTTCAAGCTCATTCTTATTGCAGCGAGAGGGGAATTTTAAAATGGCAGACAGAAGTGATGGTCTAGGTTGGAAACCCCTCTCGCCAATCACATGTCCAAGTAACTCAACATGGACCAGATACCTGCTTTGATCTTTTGGCAATGTCAAACCCCTTTCTTGTATTTTATGTTACATTTTCTTTAAAACTGTGAAATGCTCACTGTATATCAAAACATCCACAGAAAAAGCCATAATCCCATGCGTCCCCTCAAATATCATTTTCATCACTCATTCAAAGACAGCTCAGAGAGTCCAAAGGGCATTCTGCAGGATTGGAATGCCGCTGCAGGTGTTATAAATGCAGTGTATGTCCTTGAGTGCTTGTGCAACAAAATTCGGTTATACCAGGGACAAAAGCTTAGCCTTGCCTATCACATAGATGAGGGGTCGAGAGTGACAATTTGCTACAACACAGTGATTCAGCTGGTTAAGGTCGATACATAGACTAAACTTACAGGTCTCCTTTTTGGCTATCACCACAGACTACAACCATACAGATGTGTTAATTGGTTCAATAACTGCTTCCTTGCACCATTCATTAGGATGGATTAAGCCAGAGCTGTGTGTCACATCTGTGACCGCAGTGTACACCCCCACAGTTTGGTACATTGAGTAGATAAAGTGCGGCCATAGCTAAGGCTTGGTGCACGAGCCCATCAGGTGTGACGAGACATGGCATTCAACAGTGGTGTTAAAAAGAACACATTTTTGGCTGAGGTGATGAAAACGTTCACAAAATGTTATATGAAGTGCATGAATGAGATAGGTTGCTCTCCAGACTCAGCCTTTTTGTAATAATGCACCTCACAGCAGGGTAGTCTCCATCCTGGATCACCCACAACAGAGGCACAAACAAGGGGGCCCGCACTGAAATATGATCAAGGTAGACATAGGCTGGGCCTCATCTAAAGGGTCCCTTCCACCTCTCCTCACCCATAGCATCTACAAAGAATAGTGCCACAGGTAGTCTAATCAGCTGCCATTTGCTAAGAAACGCTTAATTGAATTTGTAAAGGATGCCCTTTCACCATCCTCACACTCACACCGGTGTTTGCATTTCCAACCCTCCAGCCACTGGAATGCAGGCAATACACTTTCGCTGTCTGGGAAGCTGCCTGCCCCTTCCATTTTGCGCCAATGCAAACCAGAGGTATTTAAATGCTTTGCACCATGCTTTGTAATTAATATTGTGAGCCAAATCTGAGTATGAACACTAGAAGACATCCACTCCAGCATTTACAGAATCTGTTTCTCAATGTGTATATCATTTCCCATGCATATTATCACACTAATATGATCTTCAGGTTACTGCTTACTCTGAGTGCAGCCAAAAGCTTTTGATATTTCTCAACATTAGCGTCCAGCTGTTATTTTTCACTTTCAACCCTTGAGCTGATCATCTGATCTATCAAGATCAGTTGTCTAGCAGCAGCCTAGCAGCGGACAAATGGTTTACTTGATTCTAGCCTATCAAAAATTTCTAATGTAACCTAATCTTCACAAGTAAATAATGTTGTTTCTCTCTACATTCTTTCATCCTCAAACTTCGTGCTGTCTCAAAGACATTCTACACATCCCTTAAACCTGGCATGATTAAATTACCTTTTAATTAAAACTACTGATTGTCGCCTCTCCTTCGATTTTTTCCCCTTTCAAATGTCGCTCTTCTTCCCTCCTGTCCTCTGCATGCCTTCTCTCTTTGAGAACAACCTATGCAGGCACATATATTTTTACCTTATTTTCTAATAATGTATTTATGCAAACTGCCAATAACTTATTTACAAGATCATACTCTTTCGGCCTTCCTCTGAAATTCATACCTATGCAACCTACCAGTACCTAATCTCTTCTTACTCAGCCATTTATCCCACCAACCATGTACATGAACTCATATAGCTCTCACTAGTGATCGCAACTAACCTCTACTAATTTAGTCCACCTTAAAGAAACTGGAAAGAATGTAAGCAATGGTTTGCTTGAGTGCACAAGACTAATCATAGTAAGTAACAGTAACCAATAACACTGGATTAACCATTAACCTTGGGTTCCGGAGCAATGTGTTGCCTGGTGTAAATCGATTCAACGCCTCCTATTAACCCAGATCTCTTGGCTGGGGGTGAATGTTTTGATTTGTTCTGCATTCCGTCCATCAAATTTTGTGTCTTTTCCTATTGGGTAGTAAGCACTATAAGAATGCAATTACAAATACAATTATAATTCTGTCCCAGCCTTGGATTAGATCAGTCACCACACATGGCCAACCACTGCAACACACTCCAATAACAAACAAAAGTAGCACGGAATTAAACTAATGCACTATAAAAATTTATGTTACATTGGTTAAATTTAGTTGAATAATTATTGATGTTCAAAATGTAATAATACACTTAATTTGAAGATAAGTTAAACTTTTTCACTTGAAAAAAATTAAGTATTTAAATTCAGTAAATAGAAAGTTTTAACCAACTTTACTACACATTTAAGCCATAACTAAAAATGTTAGAGAAGGTGGGAAATGTTATTTTTAAGTTATTGTTTAAACATTAATATTTATATATTGAAGTACTACATTTACATGTACTTAATCATTTATACAAAAGTAATTTGAGGGGTAATGTGTTGTAACATTTCGCATATTAATATTAATTATTCTTAATAATTTTTTTAAAGAATTTACCTCTATATTTTACTTTCAAATGTTTTTCATTCATTAAAAAGTCAGCTTTATTATATGTTCCTATAATTTCCAATAGAGAGATCTCTGCCCTGCTGGTGGATGTTACTTATAGTAACTTTAAACTCATAAGTTTGGAAGTAGAGGCTACACGTCTTAATTGGATAGGGTAGAGACATGTATGTCTACCCCAATGTTGAAATCTCCACTTGAAAATAATGAAAAAGTGGAAAGTCACATGTACATGCGTGTAAATCTACACATATGTGGACCTTTGTGACTAGGGTTCAACGTCCCAAAAAACTCAGTCAAACACACCCACCCACACACGCATACACACTCATGTTACTGGCACTATTTGTCCTCTGCGCAGACAGACAATAAAAGTGGGACCATTTTTCACAAATTCATACACTGTCTCCCAAGTAGATTTATACAGACAACCATATTCTCATATATAGAACAAATAAAGAGAGAGACAGATAGTGAGATAATAACACATACTGACTTACTTCAAGCACAGATGCATGGATGTAGACATGTACTCTGTCTGTTCCTGACTCACACACACAAGGACACATAAACACTCATTTACATCCACAGGAAGGCAGACGCATGAACACACAAACAAACTTAAATATTAAAAAAAAAAACTGAGGAAAAGAGAAAGAGCGCTATAGTATACTTTTTTCATTCTTTATGAAAAGCTCAAAAATGTACACCGCATTCCCCATCTCCCCAATACACACACATTCCTTATGTCTCCTTCTAAAGCAACACTGCAACTCACATACACATAACTGTGGCAGAAGCGAATAAATAATGTATATGCTGGGTATAATGTGCTTGAAGAGAGGAAAATACATCATCTGGGGAGAAGCAGCTTTGTGTCCTTCCTGGAGATTTCATCTGGAGGTTCCACATGAGTACAAGTGATAATTCTGAATTTAGGGAATTATTATAATTCGATATTACTATAATACCTTTCATTTAGAGGTGGGCAGTATTGCGAAATCAGGCAACATTGAGGGATGATCTGCCCGCCCAATTTGTGTATACCAATTTTATTATAAGGTCAGGATGGATGTCTCGTTGATGAGAGAGGCGCTGCAGCTCTGAAGCCAGGAATAGTCTTTTCGCACAGCAGGTGGACAGGGCTTCCGTGTTTAGGGCTGCCCTTTGAACATCTTGTTCATCCACCTTTCTCCAGTCTGGGTTCGACATGTGAACTATGCCAGTCCTAGACACATTGAGTGCGATTCATAAAGGTAAACTTAGACTTTTGGTCTAAACTTAGACCAGAATTCTAAGTTTACAACTTAGGGAATCCACAAAGGGCATTTATATGTACTATCTTTGTGTCCGCACTCAGGACGGATCTCCGCCTCGAGTGAGGGCATAAAGATAGTGATGGAGCAGCAATTTCACTGTAATTCTCATGAAAAAAACACCATTACCCCTTGTTTTGTACTCGAGTCAAAAGGAGACTTACATGAACATGAGCAAATCAAATTAGAGAACAATAAATTTCACCTATAGATTTAGGCACTACTAAATGACAAAAGCTGCTTTGAGTTTCAAACATAAACCTGCATTTAAAAAGTGGCATGTAGACATTCGGTGCATGAAAAGTGAAAACAAATGATTGGGGCCTGGTCAGATGCTTTCAGTCTAATGAATCACGTAAACCCATGCTCAATTAATTAATTCATGGTTGATTTAAATGTGTTTAGTTTAAATTTGACCTCACTATAGAATGTACATTAAATTTGGAAAATGTGTTTTGAACTTTCAAAGTAGCATATATAGATATTTGGGCTGAATTAACATGCATTTCAAAGTGTAGAGAAAAGCTGAAATACACAACTTGTGATTTAGTTTGCTTTGTGAAGTCTCCGCACAAGACCTTGAGATAAGAAAGGAATGCATGCCTCCCTGTCTGTTTCTTCATGAAAAGACCTTTCTTATAAATTATAGTTGGTAGGCTTGCTTTTATCAGTATGCAGTTGTTTAAACAAAGCTTAATTCATTTCATAATGTAGAGTGAAACTGCAGGGCACACATTTTTCTTCATTAAATGTTTCACAAGAACTCGCCTGATTGATGACGTGAAACTTTCTACAACTTCAATTGGACGAAGTACGAAGACCAAGTCACATGTTTTGTTGGAAATATATACTGGTTGCTAGATGAGAGGTGTGGGGGCTTTCCTTATTCTTTTAAGCCGGAACGTTTGCTGAATCACACAGCTTTTTTGGAGTTCTGCAGAGGGAGGAGGGGCCCATGGGCAGCTTCTGTGAAGAGTCAGTCAGACAGAGATGTGCGAAGAGAGAAAATCCAGAGAGAAAATCCGCATTAGGGGAACAGGGGCAGATTTAGAGGTAGAATTTCAAGACTCATGTGACCTATGCATTTATTTCTCTTTATGGGAGATTTTGCAATTATTAATTATTGATTTAGCTCCATGCTAAGCTCACTCTTGCATTATATTTCTTGAACTCTTTATGAGTTCGGACTGACATTTATGCCTCATTTTACATAGAAACTGGGATTTCTTCCTTTATGGAGCGCTTTGTATGCAACCTATAATATGTTCTGTATTCATTTCTATTTTTTTTCCTATTTTACATTCTGTAACCTTATTGATATCTGACTAATGAATAGAGAGTCAGAGAACCTTAAATTTAGCTTGGAAAATAAATCCCTTTGAAACTACTCTCAACTCTCATTATTGCCTCTTATATTTATTTGCATTTGATTTGCTCATGTTCTTCTAGGTCTCCTTTTGAGTCATCACATGGTGGCAAAGCTCCATTGCCTTGAGCGGAAAACAAAGATAGAGGTGTTTTTGCAGGCAGAAATTACAGTGAAATTTTCGCTCCATCAAAAGTACTCTTAAATTCCTCAAACAAAAAGACAGCAGATAATGCACCTAACCTGTTCTCCCCAATTTATAAAAAACACACACTATATCTAAATTGTGCACTCAATTGTAGCACCTGCTGCCAAGGTGCAGTCCAACAAGAGGTCTATAAAGAAATATAGCAAAAAGGTGCACCATACGCAAATTGAATTTCTTCATTAAAAATAACCAAACTGTTCAATATGGTGTTCAAAAGTGTGTGCAAGTCTTCTTTTTATTCTTTCAAAATTCATGTATGAAAGGTATATACAGCAGATAATAGCCAACGCGTTTCATCCAGAACACTGGACTTCTTCATGGCTGTACGACAACATATATAGACATACATAAATATATACAGATATATTTCAGCTAACTACATATAAAACATACAAACCGATGCACATATACATTGTAGTTTCCTCTTTTGGCCCAAAACACAAACGGACCAAAAGTTTTAAATGACATATTCCAAGCTTAGTGCCATCAAACAGACAAGGAGAAACAAGGTCCAAGATAGATCATAAAACACATAGATATGCATAAACAAAATACAATTAACACTAAAATTGCATCAAAAGACAACACTTTGGACATCTAAATGCACCCCATATAATGTCATATAATCATAAAAAATACACATAGAAGTACTCCTAAAGTTACGGAAAGAAAGTCGAAAGGAGAGAGAGAGATGAAGGCTACATAGTATTATTGTTTTGCAGGCATAATGATTATTACAACGCCTAATGACCCAACAGTCCAAGGTTAAAGGAGCTATGTACATTATATCTTTTAATCAACATTCTTTGTTCATTCAGATGAAAAGGGAAAGAGCGCATGGTGTCCATAGCACTGGACCAAGGGTATCGGGGGGAGGGGGGCAGATGGCCAAAAAAGGGGGAAGAGTCTCTAGAGTGTAACCAAACATACAATATATGTATAAGGTACCCACCAAGAAAAATATTGATGTAAGTACTGGTGGTGCTGTTAAATCATCCATCCATGGATCAAAGTCGAGTGCTATCTTGGGGCATCATAATAGTCGCATCCCTAATATCAAGGAAAATAAATATGTATGGGTATCCCATAAGAAATCTACTACTCTAAGTCCGAAAAAAATCACCAAAGAAGAGAAGGGATGTTAATTCAAGGTTTAAAATACTTACTATATAAGAGACCAATTGGAAGCGTGTAGCTAGTATAAGCGAAAAATGAGAAGAAAATTCACTCTCTATCCATTCTGGAGGCTTCCAGGTAAGGAGGCCAACAGGTCAATCAACCCCAAGGAAGGCACCTATCAGTAAAGGGTGAACATATTTAAACAGATTTGAAATATCAACCTTTGTAGAGATTAGAATTAAAGTCATAAGTAAATGACAGTGCTCATACAAGAATTTCAGTCTTCCCATCTATGGGCTCTAATACTGAGTACTCAACTGATACTTCTGTAAGTAATGTAAGTGATGTCTAATAACCATAGAACCCTCTCCCCCAAGACACGGAATTAACCTGGTCATGAACAAGTGCCCTCAGCCTGCATGTAATAACCTACTCAATGATAAGACACAGCCTCGATGCGAAATTGTGAAAGGCTGACGACTGATAAGTAAACACTCATCTGTCCTCCCTCCCTTTCACAGACTATGACATGTAGCGAAGACCCACAGGGCAAGTGTCCCAGCATGGGCCGTACTCACCGGAATCCATGCCAGTTACACCAGAGCAGTGGTGCAACACTAGTAGTGTGCTGGATGAAACTACATTCTAGAAGCAGCTTTCTATTTAAACTTCTTGGGCCCGATTCACAGAACTAACTTAAGGCAAAATCCTAAACTTACTACTTTTGGTATTCACAGAAGGCATTTAGTAGTAGTAGAGTTAGGATTTTGTCTTAAGGCTGTCTTAAGTCTGTCTTAAGTCTGTCTTAAGTCTGTCTTAAGTCTGTCTTAAGTCGGTCTTAAGTCGGTCTTAAGTCGGTCTTAAGTCGGTCTTAAGTCGGTCTTAAGTCGGTCTTAAGTCTGTCTTAAGTCTGTCTTAAGTCTGTCTTAAGTCTGTCCTAAATCTGTCCTAAATCTGTCCTAAATCTGTCCTAAGTCTGTCCTAAGTCTGTCCTACTATGTTTGGTGTTCACAGAAGGTATTTAGTAGTAGTAAAGTTAGGATTTTGTCTAAAGTTTGATTTAAGACAGACTTAAGACAAAATCCTAACTTTACTACTACTAAATGCCTTCTGTGAATACCAAAAGTAGTAAGTTTAGGATTTTGTCTTAAGTTAGTTCTGTGAATCGGGCCCCTTGCATGCTGCCGCTAATGAGGCACACCTGATTACGCAATGGCCCGATGCGTTGGTAATACTATGGAGTTAACAACGGCAACTACAGCTGCTGTATTGGAGGTGTAGGTGCGCCCGTATAGTCAAACCAAAATGAAGGTTGGTAATGTAAGCGGGGGTAAAGGGGAACTCACAAATAAAAAGATAAATAGAAAAATACACATCCACAGTTCAAAAATAGAGAGCAATAACTTTGCAGCAACCAATCAAGTAAAATATGATGGAAATATCCATCTCAAAGTCAATCTGATAACAAAAGAAGTCACATTATAAGACTTTTATGATGGCCTGATCACAAATGAAATGCACAATAAGTGTAACGCATGTGGCAATTCCCCATATGTGGGGTATGAAGGTGTTAGCCCACTGTAGGCATGAAAATAGCATCAATGGTTTGTATATCTTATCAGGACAAGCAACCTTTGGAGATACATCATATGTACACATGCCACAAATATGGTAATGTCTGAACATACAAGCACCATACGGAGTTTAGTCATGCATAATTAGTCTCCAAGAAATAGTGAAATTCCTCATTGGAATAGTGACCAAGTTCCACACTCCACAACCTACAGATTCAAACAAGGGATATTTCATATCACCGTTCTTTCTAGCCCTAACATGTTCCTGAATATGCAATTTCAATGGTCTTATGTTGCTGCCCACATATATCTTGTCACATGGGCAGTCCATAATGCATGTGACAAATGTGTTCTTACAGGTTATGTATTGTCGGATCTCATACGTTCTAGCCCAGGGGTCTCCAGCAAGTAGCTTTAAGCTACCAGTAGCTCTCCAGCTACCTCTTCTATGTGCGGTTTACTAATATGAAAGCTTTTCCTTGGATTATTAGTTGTGTACAAGAATTAAAAAGCATATATTTGAGATGAAAATATGTATATTTTTTTAACTGTAAGGTGATGGTTGGAGAAAAATGGTTACATGTTCAAAATGAATGTAAAACTTATTTGAATTGGAGAATTGTATTAATCATATTATTACCTTGGTGCCAGGGGGTTGCAGCTATACCTGTTATGTATTACCTATAGATGCATTCAAAATTGATAATGCTTTTATAACTTTACTGCTGGCATCCCTGCCAAATGTAATGATGTGATCACTGATGACAATCCTGGATGGGGTGGGTCACTATTCTATAATTAACATTAGTAGCTCAGGATAATTTTCATTGAACCTATGTAGCTCTTATTACAGAAAAGGTTGGAGACCCCTGTTCTAGCCATATTGTAACAGAAGGACTTAGTCTTATCTCTTCCCAAAATGCACATGTTACAATCTCTGCATGTGTAAAAACCCTTTACAGTACTGGAAAGCCAAGTGGAGGGTTTTTGTGTCACGATATAACTGGCACAGAGCAAGTTTCTAAGCTTCATCACCCCTACGGTATGTCACCTTCGGTCTGTTGGAAACGGAGTCCCTGAGCCCAGGTATGTCAGTCAGAATATTTTAGGGGCAGATGTACAACCAATTTTAGCATGCGCAAACGGGTTAGCGACCCGTTTGCGCATGCTCAAATTGGAATGGCCATGTACTAACACAATTTTGCGAGTCGCAAATGAATTGCGACTCGCAAAAAAGTGTTTAGAGACTCGCTATTTGGAAGGGTCGTTCCCTTCCATAAAGCGACTCTCTAACCCATGTACAAATGTTTTGTGACCGCAATTGCGGTCACAAAACACTTGCAAATTACCACCCTCTCCAAAAGGGTGGTAATGGAGACGCAAAGGGGAAGGGGTCACAATGGGACCCCTTCCCCTTTGTGGCAGGCTCTAAAGATATTTTTTAAGGGCAGGCAGTGGTCCCAGGGGCTGCATTTAAAAAATAAAAAAAACGGCTTTATTGAAAAGCACTCCCAGACATGGTGGTCTGCTGAGCCCAGCAGGCCACCATCCCTGGGAGGGCCAGTCATTCCCAATGGGCTCGCAAAATGCGAGAGGCTCATTAATATTCATGGGAATCCCAAAGTGTTAAACGTACTGTTGTACATTGGATTCAGCGCATCGCATTTTGCGACTCACAATTTGTTGCAAATTGTGAGGTGCTAAATCCAATGGCCGTACATCCGCCCCTTAGTGTTTTCTAAAAATCCCATGGATAACATTTCTCCATCTATTATACTGGCTGTTAAATGCTAGTAAGTTCGGTCTTGTCCGTTTATATCTGTCACCTTTAAGAGTGTCACTATGCAAATACGTTAAAAAAAATTGCAAAAAAACTTCACCTCTATTTGGCATTTTAATTGCTCTCTCACTCATGTGTCGAGGCACCCACCATCAAGCATGATATGTATGTATGTTTGCCCATATCCCATAGTTCTTTGTAGATCTTCTGACATAACAAATCACGGTTACCTGTCTCCAAAGGCTGGCTCTCAAATCAGAGTGTAGAGCATCAGAGATACTTGCCACTGCCAGTCTGGAAAAGCTACGTGGTGGACTCTTCTAAAAAATATGATATAATGAGAGATTGGAGATGGTTTAATGGTTGGTCAGGGGGTTATGATCTAATTCTGTATTCTTAAAGTGATGTCTTACTACGGTCTATCTTTGAGGCGGCAAGCATGCATCCACTGAAATGGAGGCTCTGACCACCAGGCCTATGGAGGGAGTGAAATCTAACTCTTTTACTTTAGGTCATGTGAGATATAATGACTCCTCTAAGAGGTAATGAAGTTTCTCAAACAGAATGGCGGAGTGCAGTGTTATGCCACAATTGGTAACAACGCACTTGGACATTCTGGAAACGCAGGGCTTCACCGTATTTAAGGAGCACCTTCCTGCACATGAACAATCACTAATGGTGATGTGTTTATTACATAGAAACAGCAAAATCAGGGAGAAAATAATCATTTCTCCTCATTGTGCCAGGTTAAGACCAGGTTTTCTCCGGTCTTATATTTGTCTCTGCCCCATATTTACGCCACCCTTGTAAATAGGGGGCAGTGTCGAAGAGCAATGGGTGTTGTGGCGGAATGCTCACTGCAACACCCACTTTTGTCTCAGTTAAACTTTGTGAATGGGGCCCAATGTTTCTGTCGCAATACACCTTTGATGGCTAACAAATTAAATGGATCAAAATTAGAACTCCCTTAGAAATTCTATAGGGTGATACATATAGTACATCAGTCCAGATTAGCTCCACTTGGGTGATTTAGACAAACTTATATTGAACATTTGGTTACATTGAAAAATATTTGATAACGAATCTAAAATGACGAAAAATAGTTCTATGACAATGAAGATGGAATTCCTCCTGTCCCACTAGGAAAGACAATCTGTGCATTGCCGTAGCATATAACTGGCAGAGGGACAGAGCATTGCAGTGGAAAGAGGAGGAAATAGATGCCCTTCTTAGTGCCACCCTATGCCAGTATGACCCCGATTATATGCAGCTATACCCTATTGGAACTGCGTGTAATAGATGACTACAAGGGCACAGCTGGGCTCATGGACGCTTGCACTAGTGTCAGTAGGTATAGAGGAGCACTGACTGAACAAAGTAGGCGCCGAGGGAGGAGGCACAGACATGTAGGGGCATGGGAGACCGGGCAATCAATACCAGAAGTAGCACAAGTGGCATAACGCGTTCTTTGACTCTGATCTCTTCTCAGTGTTAGCCACTTCTCCCACTCTGAACCCAATAGAGTTATCTGCTGCTGAGCGGCTGGGGGAAGGACAAGTACAAAAAGTAAACAGGCCTCTGAAAGTCACATTTATTAATGTTCCTGCCCCTACTTCCATGCCCCCTAAGGCTTAGGGCTGCGCCTGAGGTTCCCAAGGAACCGCCAGGGGAAGCATGCGATATGCGAACACCCGAATTGTCATACATGATAGAAACCCTCCCCCCTCACCATTTGACGACCCACAGGTGGAAGTAATTCCAAACAAGTTTGTAAAATTGGATTTTGGCATTGAATGATTCATCGAGATTTACGAGAACTAGTTGGTCATTTTGGACACTGCTAAACAGAGATTCATGCTCAAGCCTTCGCAGGGTGCACTAATTCACAGCCAGCAATGCACCAGCCATCACTCACCTACCACTAAACTATTAATCAACATATACTTCGTCATTCTGGAAACCGCTACACAGGGGTTCATGTTCAGGTGCTGATGTGGTCTACTATCTCACTGCCAGCAATACACCAGCTATCAGTCACCCAGCGCCAGACTACTACCCCCAAACAGGTTTGTCATTTTAGAAACCGTTAGACAGGGGTTCATCCTGAATGGTTTAGAAGGTGCACTACCTCGCGGCCAGCAATGCACCAACAATCACTCACCCAAGTATTGCTTCCACACAGGCGTACACACACATACACAAAATGGACCACAATCAAGTGAAGTGCACATCACTCTAACACGCCAATCACAAATAAACACACACACAAACTTCATCATCAAGCCCTTCCTTTTTCCCTTTTTTATCTTTCATTTTCTCACTTTCCTTCTCCCTGTCTTATTCCCTCACTCCTCGCCATCTCGTCTGGCCTCTCTCCTCCTTCCGTTTCCTCCTTCCACATAACTCTCCTGCTCTTCAGCTCATAACAGGCCTATTCCAGTCATGCAGGAAAGTGATGGATCCCACAGAGCCCTGGGCAGGAGAGATAGCAGAGCAGCATCTAGTAATGTCAGCAGTGTTGTTGTTCCCTTGTCTTTTAAATCATGTTATGTTTGATGCCTTTGTGCTCAGGCGGTCATGAGCTCAGTCGCAAGCACCGCAGCTGCGATGCTGCAAGGGCTGTGCTGTGTGGAACACTGTGCAAGAAAAGGGAACAGGAGTTTAAGCAAAGGGCAGTCAGGGCCTTAGACTCTGATAATTGCAAGTGTCAGATTCTATAATAGTCAGCAGCACATGTGTGTTATGAACAGTAGCCATTCAGTATCCGGAAATGACGCCTAAATGATGAGCCTTTTCATTGAGAAGCCAACAATGGCTTCTATGATGAGATCTATAGGGACAAGTGATAGAAAGGGGGTTATTAGCTTTGGTGGAAAGTTTACTTGTAAGAACACATGCTTGAAGTTTAATATGGAGATTTATAATTGAAAGAGGGTCATATAAGTGTCCAGTGTCAGGGAAGAACCATAAGTGAGGTGGGTGGTGGAAGGCACTAGAAGAGATCCATCTTCTGGCTCCACAAATGGAACAAACCATTTTTTTAATTACATCCACCTCGCACTCTATGTTATGTAAGGCACCTCGCTGCCCTCCTGGGCCAGAACAGGCTCTTTTAGTCATTGCTGATTAGAAATCATGTGTGTTTGGAACGGCTCACATCACAAAACACCACACAGTTACACCACAGCCATCAGTGGTGGAAGCATAACCATCCCAGCAGGCACAACAACAACAAACATATCATGAAAGAAAGTGTATATATGATCAAGGCTGCATGTCTGGCGGCCAAAACGCGTCATTTGGACACTTGATGCTTGAATAAATCATCATTTAACTCTCATCTTTGCCTTTGGAGTCTGTTTCCTGGTGCTGCGGCTTTCTTTGGATGGTGGTACCCCTGGGATCCTGCTGTGGAATATATATATATATATATATATATATATATATATATATATATATATCATATCAGCAAACAACTACTTCCGGACTCGAGTGGACCCTAGGAGAGTGGCGTACACGCCGGCGGAGAAAACCGTCTGTTCCAATTTTGCAAATTTAACTGTTCCAATCAGTATGCTCCCAGGAATCAAATGACCCAATAATAGTATAGGAAAACTGCTGTTTACCCACATGGGCTACACACCCCCCCCCCCCTCCCACCCCTTTCCTCTTCTTTCTTCCTCGTACATATATCTTTCACATTATTTCATTTTCATTTTCTTTCACGAGCACGACACACTGTTTACAAGTTAGACCGCGCACAATATGTCACATACAATGTTCCTAGTATTATGTGCGGGTCCTGTATTGGTCCAGCTATACAAGTAGATAAGCTGTACACTGTCAGGCACTTGCCAACAGGGATTTGTAAGCTGTTTGTTTTGGACATCGTTTAGATAATTGTTTGGTACAACATTGACACTTCACGTTAGTAAATAGGTGTGGCCTACTTATGAAGGGGATCCTGTGTTATATTCTTTAGACCAAGATGCTATATGACTCAAGAAACACACAATAAGTCTCACTTCGCAACCCAGTCATGATTAGATTTTGGGTATTCGCCTGTGTATTTGTACACGTGATCTCAACACTATGTTGACATTAATATCTGTAATTGAACAAATATTTTTAAACAGATCGCGTTTGGTTTGCGGAGTTACGTGGTGGACATGCGCAGCACACTGTCGTTTATATTCTACATGATTTAGCTTGCATACGAGACCACTGATGGCAATAAGACAGAACTTTATTGAAGGGTGGTAGCGAACAATTCATCCACTGGGAGGCTTTACTACCTGTGCTTTGTGGTCCTTTGTTGCTGTTTATCATTCAAAAAACATCACATTACGTGGCCAATGAAATTTTATGCTACAGCGACATTATAACATGATTTTGAAAGAGACAATGTAACAAACACACTGTGTACCCAACAGAAATATTGATTTACATTGCAAACTTTAGAGATATGTGATTATGTTATTCACGATGTCCTCTTTTTATGTTCGTTGTTGTGTAACGCTATATACGCTGTCTGTTACAGTGATGTCATTTACACGTGATCAAGCCTGTCGGTGAAACGCGGTGTGTAAATTAAACAGCAGTTTTCCTATACTATTATTGGGTCATTTGATTCCTGAGAGCGTACTGATTGGAACAGTTAAATATTCAAAAATATATATATATATATATATTCACTGAAAAAACCATAGGTTTCATACATGTTATAGTTAGCTGTACATTTCACTCGTAAAAAACCAATGAAATTCCCCCGTTATAGTTAGTGCAGGCAACTATAACTCACGCGACCGCAATCCTCTGCTGATGCTAATACTGTATTTAGACACTTATTTGCCCCTGTCTTCTTCCATTAAATTTTAGCTATACATATATTACAAATATTTTTTTTTCATAAAGACACATATGTCATCAGCAGAAGATTGCGGTCGCGTGAGTTATAGTTGCCTGCACTAACTATAACGGGGGAATTTCATTGGTTTTTTACGAGTGAAATGTACAGCTAACTATAACATGTATGAAACCTATGGTTTTTTCAGTGAATTTGCAAGGTTTTTTAAATGCTAATTCCTAACTATAACGTGTGTGAAACCTATGGTTTTTTCAGTGAATTTGTACGGTTTTTTAAATGCTAAGTTACTTTACGCCATTCGTGGCGTGCGCGCCCAGTTAACGCAGTTCGTTCCGTGCGCGCGCGGTGCGCTTCGCGCACCGTGCGCCCACATTGAGCACGCGGTGTGCTTCGCGCACCGCGGGCCCACTTTACGCAGTTAGTGCCGTGCACGCACGGTGGTCACGCGGTGCGCTGCGCGCACCGCGTGCCCACGTTATGCGGGATGGCCATGTACGCACGATGCGCTTCGCGCACCGTGCGCACATGGGGGACATATTATGCGCATCTTTGTGAAATGTATTTTTTGTTAATTTCATAGTTGTGATAGGGCACCATTTGCACACGGGGTGGGGAGAATGTGGATAATTTTTTTTAAAAAATTTTTTTACCGTACGCGTACGGTAACCGTAATCGGCAAATTTCCAAAAAAAAAAATATTTTTTTTTTGGGCTTGGGGGTTGTTTGGGGACCCCTATATCAATCCTGGGTGGTTAGGATCTCAAGAAACTGCCTCTTTACACATTTTTGGGCTTCGTTTTTGCTGCCCAACTCAGAGAGCGAGAGAGAAAATGGCGGCCGCCGCTTCCTGGTTTCGACCGATTCGAATGTTTACTAAGATCTAACAGCCAATCAGAATCGCGCTCGCGCACGCCACCGTACGCGTACGGTAAGCGCACCGTAAGCTGGCTCAGATATATATATTGGTTTAAAGGCTATTTTCTCAGAATCTACTGAACAGATTTACACCAAACCTACAAAAGGCACTTCCTTGACCTGAGGACTACCTCTCTGCCAAATTTCAAGTAATTCTGTTCAGCCGTTCGGGCTCTAGCTGTGTCTAAAGGTCCTATGGAAAAATGCATGGGAAAAACGCGTTTTGGGACCCCCCTTTTATCTCAGCCCCCGCTTGACGAATCCCCCCGAGACTTTCAGGGTAGGAGCGGAGCGGAGCGCCCCACCTATTTTGAAAACTTCGCGAGGATTCGTCGACCGGCGCTAAAGTTATTCAAAATAGAATGTTGCGGATTTCCTATGGAAACGTGGTCCTAACTATAACTACCTACTGGCGACCGCCAGTAGGTAATATATTATCTACTGACGGTCGCCAGTAGATAGTTATAGTTAGGACCGTGTTTCCATAGGAAATCTCAAAATTCTATTTTGAATAACTTTGGTGCCGGGTGACGAATCTTCGCGAAATTTTCAAAACTAATGGGGCGCTCTGCTCAGCTCCTACCCTGAAAGTCTCGGGGGGATTCGTCAAGCAGGGGCCGAGAAAAAAATGGGGGTCCCAAAACGCGTTTTCCCCATGCATTTTCCCATAAGACCTTTAGTCGAAGGTACAGCCTGAACGGCTGAACAGAATTACTTGAAATTTGGCAGAGAGGTAGTCCTCAGGTCAGGGATGTGCCTTTTGCATATATGGAGTCAATCTGTTCAGTAGTTCCTGAGAAAATTGCAGTTAAAAGCACATACATATCTATAGCCGCGCACCGTGCGCGCACCGTGCGCGCACCCAAACGTGCGCGAGCGTACTTCTGATTGGTTGTTACATGTCAGTCAACGTTCGACTCAGTCGAAATCAGGAAGTGTCGGCCGCCATTTTGTTTGTTTTCAGTGCGAGAGTGGAAAAGGAAGGTGGCGAACGTGAAAAGGGGGCAGGGTAGAGAGTTCCTGACCCCCTAGCCTTTGTCAGGGGGTCCCTGAAGGACCCCGAAGGCAGAAAAAAACATTTACATTTTTTTTTTTTTAATTGCGGGGTGCGTGCACCGTGCGCGCACGGTGAAAAACCATTAAAAAAAAATGTTTAATACGTAGTTTATTGAAAAATAAATATATAAAACAAATAATACATACATAACTTAGCATTTAAAAAAATGTACAAATTCACTGAAAAAACCATAGGTTTCACACACGTTATAGTTAGGAATTAGCATTTAAAAAACCTTGCAAATTCACTTAAAAAACCATAGGTTTCACACATGTTATAGTTAGGTGGATATTTCACTCGTAAAAAACCAATGAAATTCCACCGTTATAGTTAGTTCAGATAACTATAACTCGCGCGACCGCCACTCTATCACAAGGATGATGTCATCAGTGATGTCAAGAGTGATGCCACTGACCATGTCATGAGTGATGTAATATGTGACGTCATGAGCAGAGGATTGTGGGCGCGCGAGTTATAGTTATCTGAACTAACTATAACGTTTGAATTTCATTGGTTTTTTACGAGTGAAATATCCACCTAACTATAACATGTGTGAAACCTATGGTTTTTTAAGTGAATTTGCAAGGTTTTTTAAATGCTAATTCCTAACTATAATGTGTGTGAAACCTATGGTTTTTTCAGTGAAAATATATATATACACATACATACATATATAGATTAACTGTAATTAAATACACAGAAATGTACCTTGAGTATGTATATCTTAAAGGTATGTTGACATGGAGTTAAGGATAGTAAATTTGTACTTACTTATATTTGCTCACAAAAATTTGGTCTATGAGATTCCGATACACAGCCCTGTTGATGTATGGAATTTTGCCTTTTTGCACATCTGACTGTTTGAGTGCCCAGTAGTTGCATTAGTCAATGGCAGAAGTCCCCACAGCAGATCGGGAGGAGTCTAATACCATTGGAATTTGGAACGCCGGTGTGTGAGAGCAACAGTACCATCTGTGGTCCCTGCAAATCTGAACCTGGAGCTGCATAAAGCTTGTTGTAAATAAGTGTACACCGGAGTCGTAAGGCATACTATGAATATCCAGCTTTATTGAAGTTTAAGTCGTGAGACAAAAACCCCAGCCATTCGGCTACCTACAGCAACTGGCCATTCTCGCAGGAATTTTGGAAGTGAAGATTCTCTTCACCCATGACATAGTCACATTCCACTAGACTGTAAATGGAGGCCAGTTATCACACACTTCCCTCTCATAAATAAATTAACCCACAATAAAGACCTATAGTTCTGAACATTGGATAAAGAATAGAAGAACTGCAACTATTTATGCAAAGAAAGTACAAAGATAGAAATGTATATTTACAATTTAGCAGACATTTCACAGAATCAAACCAACATAGAGAAGGAAAGACATCAACCTATACATAATCAACCAAGTAAACAGTTTTCCTCACCCGTATACTGCACCTCCCAGGGATGAAGATTTGTTGTCAGATTCAGCACATTTCTCATCCCTAAGCTTGTCATGTAGCGAAAAATCTCCATCACACTCCAAATTCTTCCCTTTGCAGACAACCATTCTGTCTAAATTCCACAATCGATGGTCCTCCGTCCTCACAGCATTTGTGAACACCTTTTCCACTCTTAAAGGATTCAGCAACTTTTTTCTCCCATCCGTCCACCCAGGTCTCCTTGACCTAATCACCTTTGGTCTGTTTGGTTGAATTTCTCTTACTAAAACTTATTTTGTTGTCCCAGACCTTTTCTTCTCCCTCAGCCTCCACTCATCTGAAACAGAAATTGTGCGTCTATCAACGAGAAGTTTGTTTTGTCCAAGAAGGCTATAGTAAAATATTGGGAAACCTCCCATGAAATAAGACAAATGGAGACTCCCCCGTGGTGGTGTGAGAAGTGAATCTGTGCACACCAACTCTTTCCATTATTTCCTCTTTGCAACATTTCCCATCATTCTTAGCTAAGATTAAACCTCTCCACAATCCCGTTAGTTTCAGGATGGTAGAGAGCACACTTCTTGTGTTTAATTCCAGAACCATGAAGGAAACTCTCCATCTCTTTCAACACCAGTTGTACCAAATTGTCAGTTAGTAAGGTTTCCGGTAGCCCCTCACTAGCTATGGGATCTTTCAAAAATGTAATTACATGCCCTTGGGTAATGCACATCTCCAGTCACCTAGAGAAGAGGTCCATCGCCCGTCACTGAGAGTTGGCAGTGGACGGAGGCAAGATGGCCGCTGTTAGCTTGTAGGGAGTAGTCGCTTCTCCCTCCCTCTCGCAAGAAATGCTGCTGGTTTTCCGGATACGGAGGTTACTGTGCAGCTGGTCTCTCTCAGAAAATGGGGCCTCGGGATATTTATGAAACTGCCTGAGAGATGATAACGTTCGTGAAACTCCTGCTACATGCTTCGGAGAGGGGGTACCTAAAATCTTTACAGGCAATAATCCTAACCACCCTGACTGTCAGAAAATGCTGGGATGGCCTGATACGAACCGTACGAACCATGGCACCGAAAATGCAGAAGACTGAAAAGGGGAAAGCTCTACCTAAGGAGCTGGAGGCTCCAAGTTTAAAAAAAAAAGCTCTAACAAAAGCACAAACTAGGAGAGCACTGGAGAAGACTGAAGAACGTCAGCAAAATGAAAACATTGAGGGAAGAGAGAGGAAGGGCCGAGACAAAGAAAAGAACAAGCAAGTTGGATTACCTGTGAGAAAGGCGAGCCAAGCGCGACAGGCAGATGGATGTTTGGAGAAGGAGATAGCTTTACGCCAGCCTACACTGATGGAATCCTTTGCTGCCTCTTCAGTGATACTGACGCCGAAGTTACAGAAGCCGCTCTCAGCTGCTTCAGAAATGCCTGAGCGTACATGCACGCAGCCAGGGACACCGGCTGAGAGCGCAGGACAGCGGGAGACGCGGCTGGCGCAGGGCAGTAAGCAGAGTCTCGATGGGCAGTCACTCGGCTCGGAAAAGCAGGTATTCTCCACAGCTTCGAGAGCTGCTCATTCTGCATCAGATGTATCGGATGTAGCGGACTCAGCTCAGCAGGAGGTGCCGCAGTTAAACACATGCTGCAAGGTAGGAGCAATAGTTTGTGAACAGGAGGGAGGGCAGATATATGAAGTGGATAAAACAAAGACTGTGAGTGGCGATATCAGGGTCACGGACAATAACGATAAACTAACTGCAATTGAGCTGGATGGCAGGCTCGGCGCTCAAAATCCTCAATTAGAGGGAAAAAGTGGTGCGATGGTAGAGCAGAGCATAACAAGAGGCCCCCAAGATGTGGGAAAGTTGGAGTTAGCCTGTAATTTGGCAGTATCGGCCCCTAAGAGAGATACAGTGCTAGAGTCGGATATCAACATGTTCATTCCTGTTTCCCCGGGTGATGATGTTTTCTTTTCTGTCAATGATGATGAAGATGATGAGGAAGACGATGAAGATAATTCAGCCTCGATCCCTGGGACTGATACAGGGCTTTGCTCACCATCCTCAGGGAATGACACAGAAGACTCGGAGCTTGGATCCGATACTTCAGAGCCAGAGGAGAACACAGTAAATAGGGTTTCCTCTCAAAGAAAGCTGAAAGGCGTTAAAGAGAGGGTTCGGAGTAGGATAAAGCAATTGCAATCCCCTCAACAGTTAGATGTGGTGAGGAAATTGGATTGGGACTTCTCCGCTACTTCCCAGACATATCACGAGGGAGAAGGAGACAACGCCCAATGCCCTCCGCAGCCACATCTGGCTCAATTACAGGACCAAAACCAAGCATCAGCTCAGGCTCAGGCACAGAACCCTAGCCTTGAACTTTTGTTCTCAACTCTGAAACAGATGCAGGGTGAGGCGAGGGTTGAAAGCCGAAGGGCCAGGCAGGCTAATAAAAAAATACAGGGATCACTCCGAAAAGTGAATAAACTCTACGCAGATATGGCGGACAGGGTGGCGGAGGTAGAACAAAGGACTGGAAAACTTGAAGATGAGGTCGTCAAGTGGAAAGATACTAGGCTCGAGCAGGAAAAAACTGTAATGGATTTTGCTTGGAAACTTGAAGCGTTTGAAAATAGGCAACGACGCAATAACATTAGACTGCTGGGTGTGGGGGAAGGGAAAGAAGGACAAGACATTCGATCTTTCGTTATTGATTTGCTCAGAGAAGGCCTCCCTGAGATAACTAATTGGGACTGGGAAAAGGAGATTCAGCGTGTTCATCGTTTTCCTATATTTCAGAAGAAAGGTAAAACCCCAGTCAAACCTAGAGCAATTTTGCTATATGTTGGAAATTTTTTATTGAGGGAGGAGATCATGAGCAAAGCGAAACCTGTGGCTAAGCGCACATATCGTGATATAACTTTCTTCGCCCAGCCTGATTTTTGCCACACAACTGTGGAGAGGAGATGGAGGCTGAGACAGCTTATTACTCCTTTTCAAACTATAGGGTGCGAAGCTTATCTGATGTTTCCATCTCGATTGAAAGTAGGATTTGGTGGTCAGTTTAAGATATTTTACTCTGAAATACAAGCCCAGGAATACCTTAACGAAATAAAATTGTCTATGTCTCAGGAAAGGCAGGCAGGTAGCAAGACGAAGTAAGACAGGACTAATCAAGAGTATAGTAGGACAAATTTTAAGAACTTAAGAAGATCGTTATAAAACCAGCAGTATAAGGTTTTGCAAGCTATGGGATTTTGTGATAGGGGGAGACAAAGAAGAGAGTTGGGGGGGGAGCGGCGAACAGCGAGCGCACGGACACGCATAGGTCAGGATTGACCTATTTGCCAGTAAGGGGGGGAGGGTTCACAGGGCGGGGTCTTTGGGGGAGGGATGGGGGGGCACGGGTACAGGGCAAGACACAATGAGAGATTGTACGAACACAATATCTAAGGATAAAGGAGTGGCAGAGACTGATGGCTTGAAGATATGTATGGGGGAAAAAAGGAATGCAGACAAATATTAAACTCGAGAAACATTCTAAAGAAAACAGTAGGATCTATTGGTTGAGACAAGTAACAGAAATAATTTAATGAGTACTCGATTTGTTACATGGAATGTATGTGGATTAAATGATCACCGGAAGAGACAGGCAATCGCACAAGTATTAAAGAGGATGAATGTGGATTTTGTTCTCTTACAAGAAACGCATATAATGGGATCACAAGGGTATCTTTTGGGGCAGTTGGGTTATCATGTACTTGCATATTCTAAACAAGGAGCAAAAAATAGAGGCGTGGCTATTTTATCCAGGAAAAAAGATATAATTATAAGGAGAAAGTTAGAGGATCAATGGGGTAGGTGGGCAATGGTTGAATGCTTGCTTAGTGGAGAATGGATCACGTTGGGGTCTATTTACGGTTCAACTGATGATGACCCAGAGATATTTGAATATTTGGATCTGGAATTAGCTGCATGGGCACCGTGTGTTATACTAGCTGGGGATTTCAATATTAATGGGGCAGATGGATTGGGGCCGGGGGTTTATAAGGGCAGGAAAAAAAGATCATGTCAGGCTTTAGCCAGCCTTGCTCAAAATAACGCCTTAACAGATGTATGGGCGAGTTTAAGACCAGATGATATGGGATATACATACTACTCAGCTCCTCACAGGGTTCATGTAAGGCTGGACTATTACTTTGTAACCAATTCAATGATTCCTAGCTTAGAGATCGAAAGAGCACCTAGACTATTCTCCGATCACAACCCCTTGCTCTTAAGTTTTGTTATGAAAGCTGTGACTTGGAAGGAGAGGGTTTGGACATTTGAAAGAGGTTTACTAACTGATGAAAAGTATATTCAGCACATGAAACAATGGATAAACATATTTTTTGAGATTAATAGGGGGACAGCGACCACAGGGATGGTGTGGGATGCCTTTAAAGCGGGTGCCCGGGGGGAGACTCTTAGCTATAGTACCTATAAAAGAAAGCAAGAACGACTACAAAATTTAGAGGTGACTAACCTGCTTCTGGATGCCGAGAAGGAGCTAGAGCAATGCATTTTCTTGGGGGAAGTACTTGAACAAGCTCTCATTACGGTCGCTAGGGCAAAATTCCGAGCAGAAGAAATTGTGGCAGATAGGGCAGCTAAGATCTATTTGGCAAATAAAGAGAGATGCCACGAGTTTAGCGAGAGGGTGGGACGTACACTTGCCATTCGTACTAGGCAGAAGCTGGCTACAGGGGAAGTTAGGGAAATTAGAGACAATATGGGTATGTTACATACAGATACTGTTGAGATTCGTGAAGTTTTTAGGCAGTTCTATGCGAACCTATATGATGAGCAATCTGGTAAAGATGATCAGGCAATTGATAAATATTTACGGGAGACACCAGCAGCAATATTGATTGAAGGTGATGCTAAGACTTTAGAGATACCCATAGATAAATTAGAAGTTACAACAGCTATTCAGAACTTACCTTCAGGCAAAGCAGCAGGCCCGGATCAAATCCCTATTGAATTCTATAAGGTATTTTGGAATGAAATCATTAGGGATTTCCTGGCCACAGTTCAGCTCGCGCAGGCAGGAATCTCTATACCGGCTTCATGGGGAGGAGCGGATATTGTGATAATCCTAAAGAAAGGGAAACCACCTACCGAACCAGGCTCGTATAGGCCGATAACCTTAATGAATGCGGACACTAAACTATACTCAAAGGTATTAGCTACGAGATTTGCTAGTATAATACATACCCTTGTTAGCGATAACCAACATGGTTTCATTCCCGGTAGGGGTACTACTCATCATACGCGTAAAGTCGTTACATTATTTGATATTGGAGAAGTTGCAGGAGAACCGGTCGCGGTAATGCTACTAGACGCAGAGAAAGCCTTTGACCGCGTCTCCTGGAACTATATGTGGCATACCTTAAAGAAGGCAGGGTTTAGGGAAGGATTTGTTAGGGCATTGCAGGCTTTGTATATAAACCCGGTAGCATCGATCAGAGTAAATGCTGGTACTACTACTCCGGTAAAGATAAAATGGGGAACACGACAGGGGTGTCCCTGTTCGCCGTTGCTGTTTGCGACGTACATCGATCCGCTAATACGCAGGCTTGAGATGAACGAAAGAATAGCCCCAGTAATTACACCTTTTGGACAAAGCAAGATATTAGCATATGCCGATGACGTCGCGGTTATAACATCAAACCCAACAGAGGCAATGGAACAGATTGAGATTGAGGCTAAAAAGTTTGGACGGTTATCGGGCTATGCTTTGAATAGCGCCAAAACACAAATAATTAAGAATCAGTTTGCACATTGCCTGGATCACAGAGTGGTGGACTCTGGTGTATATCTGGGTGTAACTATCACCTCTGCCCTAGAGACTCTTGTGGAAAAGAATATCGCTCCAATAATTTTGAAGGTGAGAAAAGATCTGGATAGACTACATAATTTACATCTTTCTATCATGGGCCGTACAAACATCATTAAAATGCTGATCCTCCCGAAATTTCTATATATATTCAGGGCAATTCCCTTAATGTTTGAGGATAAGTGGTTTAAAGTTTTAGAGAATCTGGTAAATAGATTTATTTGGGCTAAGGGTAAGACGAGGAGGGCACTGAGATTTATGGCGCTTCCACGATGTAGGGGGGGATGGGCATTGCCAGATCTAAAACTTTACTATTGGGCAGCTGCCCTGCAATATATGTCAGGTCTTATTGGGGGGGCAGAATCTGAGGGACACGGACCCTTCAGCACAACTGCTATATACGGCCTAGCACTAGGAGCTGTATCAGAAAATGTCTTTTTGAAACAGATGGACTCGAGCTATTTTAAAAGAACCAGATTTAAGACGGTCAATGCAGCATTTTGTATCTGGAAAGCGTTTGCAAAAAAATTCGGCCTTGGGAGGTATAATCGATATACAAGAATGGGGCAGAATCCCTTCTTACCTCAAGATATTTTCTCTGATCTTGTGTTTAAAGAATGGGGAAGGAAGGGTATAAATAAGATTGGTGATATTTTGGATGGGCAAGGGATAATGCAGTTTCTCGAGTTACAACGTAAATTTGGATTGGATCTAAGGGACTTTTTTAAATATCTACAGGTCAGAAGTTATATGGTAACAAAGAAGGGTGGGACGGCAGGATTTAAGAAAAACTCAATTATGGAGATTATTCAGGGAGGAACCGAATGTACAATCAAAAGAATTTACTCGGAATTGATAGAATCTAAGCAGGATGACCTAGAAAAATATGCGGAAAACTGGGCAAATAAACTGGATGTAGGGAAAGGATTTTTTTTTGATTCATTAGAAATGGGACAGAATATATTATGTTCCGCGGCCCTCCAGGCACAACATTACAAAACTTTGTATAGATTATATTATACCCCTGCTAGAATAGCGCAGTGGGGAGGGACAACAGGCATTAATTGCCCGAGATGCGGAAGCTTAGAGGCTGATATTGTGCATATTTTTGCTACATGTCCGCATATGCAAAAAATACAGAGAGAAATTGAGGTCTTTTTTTCTAGGTCACTAGGATTTGAGTGTAGCTTAACACCAGTGATTATACTGTTAGGAGTTAACGATAGAGTTAGGCAACCTGAATATGACTGTTTTATATTTATCGCTATGGCAACTTTGAGATTATGTATCGCTGCGGAATGGCTTACACCCCTGCCCCCGACTTTTCACCGATGGTTAGCTAGATTAACACAGATTTATAATTTGGAGATGGCAATTTATGCAAGGAAGGGAAAAAAGGGAAGGAGATTAGGTAAACAAATTTGGGAGCCCATAACTAAGTGGAAAGAATGTAGTGCAAATTAGCATATTTTGACAGAATATATTTAATAGATATTGTGCTATGTATATATTATATGATTATGTATGAACTGTTTAAAGATTTAAGGAAATAATAATGTATAGTGCTTAAAAAAATGTTGATCTGTATGAATTGTGTCCTGCCCTGTGGAATTTACACGGGGTAATAAAAGCCTTAAATAAAAAAAATTAAAAAAAGAGAAGAGGTCCATCACTACTATAACATAAGACTCCTGAACTTCCCCATGAATAGGCCCAAGAATATCTAGAGAGATATCTCTCCAAGGTCCAGCAGGCCGATTCCTAACAACCATAGGTTGGACCCTGGGTTTCATGGAATTTCACTCATTGAACACTGTATGCATTCCCTATCCAAACGCTCAACCTGGAGATCCAACCTAGGCCACCAGTAAGGGGAATGCAGTCTTGTAGATTCCTAGATGACAATTGGGAGCGTGATCTAGCAACTCACTCCTAAGACTGATAGGGTGGAATCAGCCTAGTTCCCCTGAGCAACAGATCACCAACAGAGGTTAGTTGCTCCCTCACACCACAAAAATCTATGCAATCCAAACCTCCTTGTGATTCCACCCATTCTGCAGTAACAGCAACACCTTCTGTAATGCATCATCCAGTCTCACCTCCCGCCAACACCTTTCTTCCAAAACTAGCTCATAATCAATATCACAAACAAACTCACCAGAGCCTAATTCACATTCCCGGCCAAAGTCTGATTCTGGCACAAGTCTCGAAATAGTATCAGCAATTGTATTTTCTGCCCCTGGAATATATCGAACATCAATGTTGTATTCTTGTAGGCTACTCACCCACTTAGGGATTCTGGAGGACACCAAGTCAATTCACTTGAACTTAAAAACTTCACACAAGTGAGTGTGATCAGTCCTTACAATGAAAGAACTTCACCAAATAAACGTCCTTCATTTTTTGATCGCTTAATGATCCACTAGTGCCTCTCTCTCTATTATGGAGTACCTGGTATCCTCTCCCTTTAAAATTCTTGAAATAAACATGATAATGTCTTCTGGCGCTGAACCACCCTGTTGTAGAAGAGCACCCAGCTCCTTGAGACTAGCGCCTGTAGTAATCATAAAATAATTATTGGGATTACAGTTCTTAAGCTTGGGAGCCTGAGCCAGCTTCTTTTTTAACTTAGCAAACTCTTGTTCACAAGCCACATTCTACACAAAGTCACTGCCCTTTTTCAGCAAGCTTCTCATGTTAGAGCTGATTTCAGCAAAGTTTTGACAAATTTATTAGAATACTCCACCATACCAAGAAAGCGCATCAATACTTCCTTGGTGGTGGGCACGGCCAAATTCTAAACCGTGTCAACTAGATCTGTTTTAGGAATCACTCCCTCGCCCATCAAAATGTTCCCTAAGTAACAGACAGTTTTCGTACTAAACTTGCATTTCTTCTAATTTAATAGTAAGATTTCGATTACTCAGCCTACTCAGCACCTGCCTGACCTGCTCCTTATGCTCTGATTCATCCTTGCCATAGACTAGTATATCATCTTGATATACACATACCCCACTCAAACCAGCTAATATTCTCTCCATAGCACGCTGAAAAATTGATGCCTGAGATTAAGCCCAACGGCAGCCGGCAAATCTGAAAGTCCCAAATGGCCTCACAAATGTAGTAAGATCTTTAGAATATTCCTCAAGTTGGATTTGATGGTACCCAGAGTTAGGATCTATGGTGCTAAAATATTTTGCACCCTCTACCATAGTGAGCAATTCAGAAATGTTGGGGAAAAAAACACACCTGTTAAGCTGTTTCAAGTCTACACAGAATATTAGACTTCCGTTGGCCTTCCTTGCAGCAACTGCCCCAACCATGCTGTCCCTTCCACTTCTTCTATAAACCCTAGGGATTTTAGTTTATCTAATTCCTTCCACATCTCTTCCTTCATATTAATAAGTACACCCTATACCTTACAGCAGCTGGGTTGCGCTCCACGAATGAGTTGGCTTTTGTGACAGTAGCCGTTCATACACCCTAACCCACATCCCTGAACCCATCCCTGAACACCTGATCTCAATATAATCCAAGGGTCCAGACTCAATCATATATTTGACCTGCAGGACAATTTGTCAGCATTCAAAATCTGCATCTCCCTTGTCACTACTCGTGCACACATCCACTTTGTGTACCTTCTGCTTAGATTTTTTCATCCTGCAAACAGAAGCAAAGTGCCCCTCCTTGCTAAACAAACAAGTTGTGTTGAGGGCAGGGCAGGCGTTGTCATTTGCAAAATGACCTACCTTGTCACAACAGAAGCATCTTTTGTTAGGCCCAGGAATATTATCCACAACAAGGGCAGTGCCAGTGTCAACTCCACAGGCAATGCCAATATCAACATTTTTCTTTCTGTCTTCATAACCTCAATGCATTTAATAGAATGTTCTATTTTCTTGGCCAACTGCAAGAACTTATCGAGGGTGGGGTCATCCCTCAATCAAAGTTCATCAAGAACTTCGTATATGTTACACCCTAGCATAAGCTGGTCTCTGATTCTCTCTTCTAGCAGCCAGCCAACTTTACAAGTAGAGGTCAACCGTCTAACATCTGTAACAAAGTTTTCAGTGGATTCGCCTCCATTTTGCACCCAAAATAGTAGTGTTCTAGAATGGTGCTAATTTTTGGTAGATAGTGTAGACCAAGTTTCCGTATGCAGGTTTCATATTCATTGAGATCAACAGCCTCATCGCCAGGTACATCTGGAAGATGATTGAAGACTTCTTGGCCTTCTGGCCACAAGCAGTGAAGAAGTAGCTCACATTTGCGTTTGGCACTCAAAGAAGTGCTACATACTTAAGAATAGCGTTCAAAATCCGTTTTCCATTTAATGGAAGGTTCCCCAGGAATTGACAATAAGAATAGAGGAGCGGTAATGTTCTGCATGGTGTCGGAAGAAAAATACCTGTAAAAAAATAAAGAAGAGCAACAAAAAAATAAGGAACAAATAAAAACACATATGTATGTATACAAATAATGTGTGTATCACAGCAGGCTGCCATGGTTAGTAAGAAACCTGCATAAAAATGAGTGGAACACAGCTGGAAATTGCGTAAAAAGGAGAGCCTGTCGCCGGAACAATGAAGATGAAGACAGGCAGGCTTTACAAACCAGGAGAGTGCTTCACGAGATGGATCGCGCCTAACCAGGTGCTTAAGCAGCAAGGTGCCCTTTAAATGGACTGTGCTACACTCTAATCTGCGGGTGTACCCAGCAAAACACAGAGTAAATGACTAGAGCTGCATCACCAATGTGTGCGCATCGCAGCAAAGCTTCCTGTAGATAAACTGCGATATGCCTCAAAATGTGTGCATAGGGCAGTATTTGTCACATGCGCTAAAAAAACACCACAATAGCAAGCAGAGTGTGTGCGTATTACAGCAGGGTTCCTTGTCAACTGCTCAATATGCCCCAAAATGTGTGCGTATCTCAGTAGTTGTCACTTGAATGGCTATCACCGTCATTGAAGACAATCTACTGCCGCATTATATTTTAATGTACTGTTTGATTTTTTGTCGTGTTATTGTTTCAGTAATTTAATTTAATTTTTGTGGCTGTTATACACAAATTTTATGGTGTATCAATATAATAATAGCAACAAAAATAACCAGAGAAAATTGGATTTATTTTTACATTTTGGAAAAATGTGTTCCTCTTTTTAACCTATGATTGTTTCATGGCCAAAAAAAACATTTTTATATAACAAATTATCATTTCTTTATAATAAAGAAAAAAAGTTTATTTATAATCATCTACTGTGGTACACTGTGTTTTTTAGTGCTTTTCTAGACAAATTTTGGTTTTGTCTTTTGAAATAGACATTTATTGTGATAATTATCTTACAACGATTGCCTTGGAAGTTATTACTCACCATGCTTGTTGCCCTGTCCTAGGAATTGACGTATATATTTTACAGGGGGTCCTTGATATTTTCAAAGAATATCACCTTCATTCCAGCCATTCAGCGTGGGCCTGCGTCAGCAGAGGAAACAACGCATTGCTTGGCCGCGTATTAAGGTAACATTGGTAGAAGAGTATTCCTCAATGCCCAGGAGTGAGGAGTGAACCGCGCACCACAGTCGTCATGTCAGAGGTAGGTCTCGAGGGGAGAGCGAGGCAATGTGCGCAAGAGGCACTGTCTTGGCTCGAAACAACTGGACCTCACAGACAAAGAGATAAATAATAAAGGGGCATATTAACAAGGGCTTTATCTCCGCTTTTTTGGCTTTAAAAGCCAAAGAAGCGGAGATAAAAATATCGCCCTATCAACAACAGGTTGCTAACATGCAAAATCGCATGTTAGCACCCTTTTTCACTACGCTTCCCTTTGCATCTCTAATGAGACATTTCTACTATTATCAATCTTCACGCTAACCCTGTTAGAGACCAAAAAAAGCAGCGCTAACCACGGTTAACGCTGCTTTTTTACGTCTGCTAATTTTCAGACTTATCCATGTAATCCAATGGTAGGTGGATTACATGGCTAAGTCCACCATGGGCTATCAACAAGGATATCCCTATCCTTGTAGTTCTATCGCTGCATTACAAGCGATAACCTCTCAAAATGCTGCTATCGCTGGATTTGTTATCGCCTAGGCGGTTAGCATTGTTAATAACATGATAACCAGGCGATATTATCCAGTGATAGTGGGTGTTAAAAAAATTGACGCTAAGAGCCCTTAGCGTTAATTTTCCCTGTTCCTTGTTAATATTCCCCAAAGTACTCACAGTGAATCAGGCAATACCGGGCAGCATTAAAAACCAAGGGGCATATTATCAAGCACGGCGTTAACATTATCGCCGCTTTAGCGGCAGAAAACTGCTGCTAAAGCAGCGATAATGGGCTTGATAATATGCCGCAGAGAATTCCCATAGAAGCCCATGTTGACACCAAAACATGGGCTTCTATGGGAATTCTCAAAGGCCTATTATCAAGCCCATTATCGCCGCTTTAGCTGCAGTTTTCTGCCGCTAAAGCGGCGATAATGTTAACGCCGTTTCCTGATAATATGCCCCCAAATACCATCCCGACTTCCAAAAAGTGAGGTAGTAAAGCTGTTAACTGAAAACCAACTGTAAGCCGCTCAGCTTCTTATAGCCTATCCAAATACACAGAGGATGTTAGGATGTCTTCTCCTTGTTGTTTCCCGTTGTCGCCAGTGTGAAGTAGTGTACACCGGAGTCATGAGGAGTACTACGAGTACCCAGATTTATTGAAGTTTAAGGCATGAGAAAATATCCCAGCCATCTGGCTACCTCCAGCACCCGGCCACCGTTTCAAACCTCAATTTTCTCTCATGAATGTTGCAGGTGAAGATTCTCTCCAGCCATGACATAGTCACATTCCACCAGTGACCGTTAATGGAGGCGAGTTACCACACTTGTACATGACCGTGGCTGTGTGCAGAAGCAGGAGTTGAGGCTGCCTGTAAACCTGTCTGAGCAGCACAAGCCTGTTGTGTGAGGACAACTGAGTCTGGGTGGGTGACAGAGTGCATAATTTGTCCAGCTACGACTTCAATTGCACTGAAGAGGGTCGCCTTCATCAGGAAGCTCATCTGGCTTCTCATGGATGGCAATCCCGCGTTGTCCAGTTCCCTCTACCCACCAAAGAGGAGGTGGCAGAAGAAACTGCTGCCCAGCAGAACAGAATGATTTGCAGTGCCACTGCTTGGGCTGGGCATGCAGGAGCTGTAAGTGTCAGTACTGGTGAGTATGGCTGAGCTTGGGTATCCACAGCATCAATATTTTAGCAGAAAATATTTTTGCCACCACCAGCATGCCATGCAAGGTCCACTGTAAGGTTGACTCCATGATGTCCAGGTCCAATGACCTGCCATTGGAGGACTCAGGAAGCATCTCTGGGTCAAGGGATTGGTGTCAGGGAAGACGCATACATGAATGCTTTTCAAGGGTTTGCCTTGCTGTGACACACTATATCACAATAATAATAATAATAATAGGCCTTTCATTGATGGCTGGTCCCATTCAATGTCCTTTGTCTTTTTCATTAAAGTTTGGGCCATCTGCTTCCATTTCTCCCTGATCCTTCTTTTTACTTTACCATCTACTCCCTTAACCCCATGGCTGCTAGGCTTCCCACCTCAGAGTATCCATTTGCCTCCTTCCTTTCAGTGTCATCCGACCTACATAGGCTCCCTTCACTGATTGTGTTTCCTTTAGTCCTCTGCCCATCCATCCATCCACACACACACACACACACACTGGGCAGATGTTAATGACTCACTTTCCCTTATTAAAAAAACAGACATATTGTCTTTGCGAAAGGTTGTTTTAAAAACAGATTGAAAAATCTGATTAAACTGTAAAAGCCAACCTGATTGTAGGGACTGGGCTGCTGTTAAAGCCAGTTCTCATATAATATCTCACTCTAGTACTCTCAAATACCTTCACTGTCCTAAGCCGCGTCATCAACAGCAGGCTCTCAATTGCCAAGTGCTTTTAGCTTGTTACTTGCTTGAGGAATACCTCCTTAGGATCCGCTGACCTATCATATTTCATAGGCCAAATACCTGTCGTCATAATTTTGTTAAAGAAAATCACTAATGGCTTCACAGACATTTCCCTATTCTTAATTCAGTCAGAGTCCGATTACGACTTTTGGGAGTGCGGGGGCAGGCGCCCCCCCACTGCCACACCTCTGCACCACCAAGAGTCGCTGTCGCCCGCTCAAGTAATTTTGTGGTCTGGCGGATGAGCGGCGTGGCAGTTCCTGCGGCAGTGTCTCTTTCAAAGGCCCTGCAATGAAAACGCCACACAGGTTCCTGCACAGAATGGACTGTAGAGTCCATGCCGTGCAGGAACTGGGGCACATGAACACATGGGGGCACATGTAGTGCCCACCTGCTTGCATCCTGAGCCTAAGGGAACACAGGGGGGCCTGTAGGGCCCCCTTTGTTTCAGCACCGCAAGCCTTTTCGTGGAGGAAAGACCTCCATGAAAATGCTGGCGGTCCTAAAACTTGTAATATGCATGGCGGTGCCGCAGCGGCACCACCTGCATCTTACAATGGCCCTGCCATTGTGCCACCGTCAGGGAACGACGGTATCCTGGCAGAGCCAGAGGGACAATTACGGTCCAACCACCCAACTCGTAACAGGGAGGTCGGACCGCCGGTGTGGCAGTGGCTGGACCCCTCCAGACTCGTAGTTTGAATATGCTCTAGATCAGTATTGGCAACAAAGACATTTCTTTTATTATTATAATTATTATGATTTGTGATTTGTAATGCGCATGAATCACCCCCAAAGGGATATCTTGGCACAGCAGAGCAAAAACGCCGGCAGTGGCCTTAGATACTAAAACAGTTTGGTTTTCAATAGTTTCCTAAAGTTATGATGGACAGTACATTCTCATAAATGTATGGGAAGATTGTTCCAATGAAAGGAGGCTAGAAATGAGAATGCTTGGCCTCCGTAGCGAGTTTTCTTGATACGTGGGACAATGAGTAGTGATTTGATCGTAGTCCTTAGAGACCTTATTGGTTGATAGGGAATTAGTTTTTCCATCAAATAACTGGGTCCCTTGCCATTAAGCGCTTTGTGAACTAGGCAGCAGATTTTGAAGATATTCTGTTTCTTACCGGCAGCCAGTGTAGTGCACGCAGTAAAAGAACAGAGGCAGATCTTGCCGGTAGATTATGGAGTTTATCCAGGAGGGATTCGTTGACTGCGGCCAGAAGAGCATTATGATAGTCTAAGCGACTAAACACCAGCACCTGGACTAGGGTCTTATGCACTGCAAGTGGGAGCATTGAAAAAACTGAGCAGTAGTCTCATAAGATGAAAGCAGGTGCCAGTCGTAGCCATCACCTGGTCTTTCATAGTTAGAGTCTGGTCTAAGTGTATGCCCAGGTTTATTACTAAGGATTTTGGAGCAGGTGACACTCCCAATTCGGGTGGCCACCACTCAGGGGGCCATAACAGTTGTGCAGCACCGAAGAGCATGATTTCAGTTCTACCACTGTTTAGCTGGAGAAAATTTGCGGCCATCCAGGCTGTGATCACTTTCATGCCATTCATAAAGTGGTCTCTTGTTGCGGACAAATCTTTTTCAAAAGTCAGCAGAAGTTGGGTGTCGTCTGCATATGCGGTAGGTGTGAACCCATGGGCTCTTATAATGTCTGCGAGAGGGGTAACAGATACATTCAACAGTGTGGAGCTCAGACACGAGCCCTGGGGCACTCCCTTATTGATTACCATGGTATGTGACCTAACGGTCCCAGGTGGATGGTCTGAGTTTGGTCAGACAGAAGATTTCTAAACCATTGCAGCGCATGTCCCTGTATGCCTATCTCTGCCAGTCTCTGTAGCAATCTTAAGTGGGAGATCGTATCAAAGGGCGCTGACAAATCTAACCGCACAAGCATAGACAGTTGATTTTTGTCTAGGCTGCATCCGATGTGCTCTGGAACTGTTAAGAGTGCAGTTTCAGTGTTATGCATTGGTCTAAAACCTGACTGGGATGGATACAGGATCCTATTGGACTCAAGTTGTTATTGATATCACTTTCTATTATTGTACTTATCCAGGGAAGAAGCTATATAGGGCGATAATTAGATATGTCTGAAGCAGGAAGGTTGGTTCTTTTCCGAATCAGAATGACCTGTGAGGCTTTCCACTCAGCTGGAATTTCGCCCGTGCTTAATGAAAGGTTCAGTAATAAGCATATAGTCAGGTCAGCTGATAAGATAGCATGGCTGCTATCTTGGCTGGAATAAGGTCTGAAGAAGAACCTGATTTTACAGCTTTCAGAGCTAATTGAGCGTACTCCAGATTGAAGGGGGCTAACTTCACTAAAGTGCAGATGTTAAGGAGTCTTTTCAGCTGCACATATAGGTTCTACTAGTACCAGTTGTCTTGGTTGCTGGACCATATATATTTTAATAAGTGAATGGAAATGAAAAGGACTTTCTTCTAAAGAATAAACATTTAATACACATTGGCTATCCATAATTGTTTCCCTCTGGTACACATGTAAGTTCTTGAAACCTAAAGAGATAATTCTTGAATGAAACAATGCATATTATCTGGGTCTAATGGTTAACTTGACAAATGAAAATTAAAACCCCATCATAAAATGCAGTCAGTGGTTAAGATCTTGGTGTCTATCCGGAAATCAAACAGCAGTTCACATTTATTTACTTTTTTATAATGCTGAACATTTGTAGAGTGTCTAATCACGTCAAAGGTGTCTTGGTGTATGGTTGGGTAAGTATTGAAGAACAAAAGTAAATTACAGAGTAGCGATACAGTTCCGAGTTTTAAGAGGTTTACAGAATGCCAAGTGGATGGTTTTCTCATGGAGGAGCTCTAATGCATATCATTGTCAAACACTCTAGGACTTAGGGAAACAGAGAAGCTAGGCCGAGGGAGAGTAGAGGGCTCTAGAAGAAGAAAGACAATGCGATTGATGCACAGATGCAGACGATCTTAAATAGCACTGAGCAATAGGAACCCAATAAAAGTCTAGCTAATGAATTGGTGTCTTGGTAGAGATAAATAGGGTGTTGCATTCTATTGTTGCTTTTCCTTTGAAGGATCATGAAAGTGTAATCTATTTTTGGATGCAAGAATAGTCACAGGAAAATTTATAATTGCTCTTGTAAAACCTACACCCCACATTTCAAACTTTTTGAGTCAGATATGTACTAGACTTAAGACTGAAGGCCTTGTATGTGACACATACAGTCGAGAGCTCCCAATCAGCTTTGTTAGATAACCATTTGATGTAGAGCATTTGCTGGGTAATATGATCAGAAACTGTAATGGTGTTACATATGGTACGCGTGCCATAACACCTCAAAGCTGTGCATGGTAAAGGCATAGACTTGGTAAAAGAGCATAAGGTAAGTTACTCCCCCCGACCCCTACCCTAAAACACTATACCTGCACGACCCTCTCCCCAGTCCTCTCCCTACCCTAAAACACTACCCCACACGACCCCCGAACCTACCCTAAACCCTAAAAGACTACCCCTTCATGACCTTCCCCCGAGCCCCAGTCCTTTCCTTACCCTAAAACACTACCTTGCATGACCCCCCGACCATCCCCTAATCCCTACAACACTACCCCTGCACGACCCTCCCACCGGCCCCCAGTCCTCTCCCTACCCTAAAACACTACCTTGCACAACCCCCTGACCCTACCCTAAACCCTAAAACACTACCCCTGCACGACCCTCCCCCCGACCCCAAGTCCTCTCCCTACCCTAAAACACTACCCTGCACAACCCCAACACTACCCTAAACCCTAAAACACTAACCTGCACAACTCCCCCAACCCCCTTTTACCCTAAAATAGTAACTCCCACCCCAGACTCAATCCCCCTCACCTCTCTCTCCTCGTGGTTCCTCTCTCTCCTCCTGGTTCCTGCATCGTCTGAGGGGTGGTGCACGTTGTTGTGAGGAAACAGAAGAGCCTCTGTTTCCTCACAACGGCATGGATTGCCTATATTTTTTTACAACTCATGTGCTTTTACCATACATACCTTTACAAAGAAACTATTTGTACAGGCGTGCGTGGTAAAAGCACATGCATTGTAAAAAATGCGTAGTAAAGGCTACGCGTTGTTACAACGCATGCGTGGTAACCCTTGCGTTGTAATGGCATGCGGGGCAACAGCTGCGATGTAATGGCTGTTCCCCAATGCACAGTAATGCTCTGTGTTATAGAACAGCTTCTGCCTCTCTGTTACTAGTGATAGTACAGTGTTATGACACACAGGACTAGCTTTAGGGCGGTGTGACCAGCCGCAGTCCGTGCAGGTAACAGCGGTTGGGCCGCGTTGGGGGGGGATTTCGAGGGACGATGCCGAGGGAAAATTAAATAAATAAATAATTTTCCCTCTGCATCGTCCGTCGGAATCCTGCCCAAAGCGGCCCCACCGCTGTTACCTGCACGGAACGTGGCTTGGTGTGACCAGTGCAGCCACACTGGGTGCTGACCTGGAGGGGGGCACTAACTCGGGGAGATGGGTGTGCTGTGTTTAGCAATAACATACGATTTAAAAGCACCTGTTGCAGAGTTCCTTGTAAGTCCAGCTTTCAGGAAACAATAAAAATGTCAAGATAACTCTTGTGATCAATGTTCGTACTAGAGAGAAAGATCAGAGTTACGTCTAGTGACTTGCCATAAAATAACACAGAGGGTTAATATGCACTGCTGTAATGAACAGATCTGTATTTTGGATAGCTGACTGAAATAGTACAACTAGCCTTTACCAGCGCGTTAAAACAAATAAACTGTATTTGAAAGAGGGGTTATGGAGATATGAGGGACACTTTTGCCCGGATGGTAATGAGGAACCCGAGGAGGAGAACATAATGGTGGGGGTGCCACAAAATATTAGCTTGATGGCACAGAGCAGTTTGCAGAACTATAAATATGTTTGTATGAATCCAGATTCAGGGAGAATGCCAAAAAAATGCCACCAAGCATCAATTGTCCCCTAAGGTCCTTCTGGATGCATAGATGACGAGTAGATTAGCCATTAGGTAAGGGCTGTAACACACTCTTTTTAGTGCTCTCTGACATTTTGGGCAGGGGCGTAACATAGGCCTCTGTAGCCCCTGCGGCGCAGGTTAGACCCCCAACTGTTCAGAGGCCCCAATCCTTCAAAGGGGGACCCATTCCACTCCAGGGCCAACAAATATCTGTGGTATTTGGGAGAATCAGGGGCCCCTCTTTATATTATCCAGGTGGAATCTTTTTGGATGCATCACTGATTTTGAGGATACTTTATACATGCTACTATGACACCAAGGGGCATATTATCAAGGACGGCGTTAACAATTATCGCCGGTTTAGCGGCAGAAAACTGCCGCTAAAGTGGCGAGATTGGGCTTGATAATATGCCCTTGAGAATTCCAATAGAAGTCCATGTTCTGGTGTGAACATGAGCTTCTATTGGAATTCACAAGGGTATATTATCAAGCCCATTATCACCGCTTTAGCTGCAGTTTTCTGCCGCTAAACCGGCAATAATTTTAACGCCGTCCTTGATAATATGCCCCCTAGTTGGTACATTTTTAACATTCGAGCTTACATTTAACTGAAGTACTCAATAACAATCCCAAGGGCCACACTTACCAGTGGCCCGCAAGATATATCCTAAATAAGTCAGTCGGCAACGGAGAAGGTTCTGAAGCTTTATTGGCCAAAGCAAAACTCTATATAGAGGAGCCTCATCGATCCTCACCCATCAGGTGCGCCGAGGAAGACTTCTGGCTCCTTGACAAAACCACACTTATATACATAACAGATTCAGCATACAAAGCCATACAAGTGGAAAAATACCAGTTAGTCCATGGGCTCCTGGATGAGCTCATACAGTGTTAAGTTTCAGGCTCACACAAAAGGTTGCTATCTATACAGAGGAGGTCGGCAGGGTTACTCCCTTTTCGTCCCAGGGCCTGAAGGAATTTGCTTGATACTCCCTACAGCAGATGTGACCTTGGGTCTCGGCCGTAAAAACCACTAACCTGTCTCTGGGCTGGTACGAACTAAATCATGAAGATGGTAGGCAAAGGAAACCACGTGATCTGACACGTGGTCTATTACAAACCAAGATGGCTACAGCCTGGTTTTCGGCCCTTTTCGTCGTGCAGTAAGACTCGAAAGGAAATGCTTCTTCTAGAACATATCAATAAGTGTTTTTGTGGTCAGAATACCGTCTTAGATACATTGTGCTAACTTTTACATGGTGTGAATAAACAGAACGAATGATTTTCATCCTTCATAACTGCTGACAGTGATAGGTTTTTTATATTGCTGCTTTTGATAACTTTCTGTGCTGCTACATTAGATTTTGAATTCTGAACTTAAAGGCACCATTATTTTGTAATTGCACGTGTACTCTGACTTTTGGTGATATGTTATATGTACCATTGGGAGTGGGACACCTGTTTAGTTGGGACATTTCAAACTTAGAAACACAAATCTCATGGCTTTCAGTTTAGCAGGTTGTGGCTGCTATGTTGTTTGCTTCTTGGGTTAGTAGTCTAGCTGCTTAACCAACGTGCAGGTTAGGACAGTTCATGAAAGCAGACCACTTGTACATCCACCCAGCAGAACATGCAGAGGGCATGCCATAGGCATTTCGAATTATGCATATCCACGCCCCAGATGTTTTCCATGGCTGCATAGAAATGCTGCTGCTTCGAACCCACAGTGGAGGGTAAATTTCTTGGTTCATCTAATGCCTGTAGATGTCACAATTTGAGATAAGAGGTGCGTGCCAACAGCCTGCCCTGGAAACACAAGTTCCCAGGTGTTACAATCTAATTTCAGGCCTAATATGGAGTTTACAGACCGCCTGGAATCTGATTCTACTGTTATTGTTGGAGCTAAATTGGAGGTTGGCTCCACTTATCCAGAAGGGGTCTTCCACACAAATGCCATTTTGCACACTAATGCTTGGTCGGCTGCCGTGCCCTAAAAAAAGTTCAACTCTAATAAGCGTTTACTCATCGCCCTTCTGAATGTGTTCGGTCTAAAAAAACACTCTGATCTTATTGATCATTTTATAGATAGATGATTGTGATTTTGATAATTTCTTCTTGATAGAAACTTGAATGAAGGAGACATCAGGTTCCAATATTTTTTACCCCTATTAGCTGGGTTTAATATTATTCATTGTGACCGTCAGTACACACCTGGTTGTAGAATTACAGGGGCAGATTTAGTCACTTTTACGCTGCCATTGCGTCACTTTTGTGATACAACAGCGGCGTTAAAAATGCGGCAAATTTACAACGTGACGCATTTAGGGAGATGCGTCACGTTGTTAAGCCCTGCGTGACTTTATACCTGCGTCAACTATAATGTATGCAGGGTAATCGTCCCCATGCAGGAAAGCCTCGCAAAAGTGACGCAGAGAAATCTTCAAGATTTCACTGCGTGACTTTTAGGACGCCACTGCGTCAAAACCTTACGCCTGCTTGAAGCAGTGTAATGGGAATAGGCCGCAACACGCATTGCTGGAGTTGAGTTGTACTTGCGACACAACTCCAGCAATGCGTGGCTTTTCTGTCAACAGATGCATCAGAATTTTTTACGCATCTATCAATCCTTGCGCCATAGTGCGTCGTATTGTAAATACGGGGCATCTATGGTGGCGCAAGGGTTTTTCATGCAGGCGCAGGGAAACTGACGCATCTATACAGGTGCGTCTGTTTCTTGTAAATCTGCCCCACAGTCTTTTGAGACAACCTTAACATTAGAGGCTTTAACATGGGAGTGTTTTCTTAGGCTGATACTCTTGCCTTCTCGTTCTCTCCCACTGCCTCCACAACATTTACAGGAGCTTTAGTGCCTGTCAATGCACCTGCTTTTTGTGCAAGTTTTGCAAATTTCCACCCTTGTCTTAAATTCTGAAACATTTCTTCTGTTAAGAGATTTTAATATTTGGGCTGATCCCATGACCTCTGTCCACTCGTGTAATTTGACTTGCGATTGTTCTTTATTACATTTGAAAAAACTTGCCACAAAGCCTTCTTGTTATACTTGGCCCTCTCTGCAAGGACACCACCAAACTTTTTGCCTTCACCCCTGCTATTTTTGTTAAGCTAATTTTTGTTGGCCTTAGGACTCTGTGCACTTTACCACTGCTAACCAGTGCTTAATGCTTGTACTCACTCCTTCATACATGGTAAAATTGGTTTACACCTGATTGGTATATTTAAATTACTTTTAATCCCCTAGTAGAGTGGTATACCATATACCTAGGGCTGATAAATGAAATGCTACTAGTGGGCCTCCAGCACTTATTGTGCCATCCACTTAAGTAGCCCCTTAAAATATGAGTCAGGCCTAACATTGCAGCCTGTGAGCAGTTTTAAACTGCTAGTTCGACTTGGCAAATTAACCCCCTTGCCAACCCTTAAACTCCCCTGTTATTACATAAAAGTTACATCTAAGGTAGGTCCTACACAACTCATTGGGCAGGGTGCATGTAACTAAAAGGCTGGACATGTACTTTAAGTTTTACATATCTTGGTAGTGAAAAACTCACAAATTTGTTTTTATACAACTGCGAGGCCGACATCTCCTGTAGAATAGCATTGGGTTGGCTTATTACATTTAATAAGTGCTAACCTGTGATTGGGAGCAGTCGGAAATTTATATTTGGTGTCTGAGAAACTGTAATTTAAAACCCTCTTTAATGGTAAAGCCGGATTTAAAAATGCTACTGTTAGAAAGATGGCGTTTTCCTGCCGTAACCATTTGGTGCCTGCAGGCTGCTCCTCGAGTCCCATGACTAGGTGTAGTTGGCATTTGGGTTTTGTATATTTCTCCCAGGCTGCCACACAATAGAGGGCTTAGGTGTGTCAGGACGGGCCAGCACTGGCAGGGTGGGGTGAGGCAGAGATGGGCCAAGCCAAACTTGCAAGTCAATAGGCTGTGTCCTGTCTCCACAGAAATAACTTCACACCAGTCCATTTTGCCAGCAGCCAGGCTGGAGCCAGGGCAGGGAGGCAGGAGATTCAAAACACTCTTCAAATGGAACCCAGAGAAACTTCTCCTACTTCAAAAAGGGCACAAGGTTAAAAAATAGAACCCTCAGATCCACTCTTCCTTTTACCTACTGGACCTGTGGAAAAACTCAGAACTGCCTGCTGCTGCAACCTGCTGTGTACTTCAGAAGACTGCTTTAATGCACCTGGAAGGTCTGCTCTGCTGCCTGACGTCTGCCTTGGACCCTCAGGTGCTTGCCCTGCTGCTTAATCCTAGGACTACCAGAGTGACTCCAAGAGCTAGTTGTCTGGCCTCCTGATCAGAGCCTCAGGAACAGAAAAGGCTCGTCCATCTTGAACCTGCACTTGGACCCGGTCGGAGTCCTGGTACCCTCCAAGTAGTTCCCATCTGGTCCTGGACCCTTGGAATTGGTTCTTAAGGTTCCCAGATAGCCAAAATCTAAACCTTGGGATATTTGGCTCAAATTTGCTCCGAGAACCAAGAGGAGACTGGAATCTACTTGCTCATTGATTTGCCTAAGGTGCTTCGCCGGTCGACCTGACTTCGCAGCAACATCCACTATATTCTTCTCCACAGCAGGGATGTTTTAAAGCATGGGCAAAGAGGGATCTGTCCCTGGGACCCAACCTTTCAGGGGGGCCTCTGATAGAGCCAGCTCTGTTCTGCAGAGAGTCTTGCCTGATGACCTCGAAAATTTTGAAACAGATTGTATTAAACACAATATGGGTGATGTGTGAGAATCTATTACAAACATTTTGCAGAGAATTTTTCTGTTTATATTTTATGCTACATCCATAAAAAGTTTCTTTTAGATCAAAATAGGAATTCATATATAAGAAATGGGAGGTTCACAGAGAGTATTTGCAGTATTATTAGTGAGCTGCTGCTCTGTTACAGTATCGAATAAGCACATCAATATCCCTGAATAATGTAAACACATTTATATTTTGGAGAGTGTGCCTGTGTACTATCAGTGATCTGGCCAAGGAAGGCATGAAAGATCTGAAATTGGATCATAAATTCAAAGCTGTTCCGAATGGGGTCCCCAAAATATCGGGCCCAGGGCCCCCTAAATCCATAAGATATCCCTGCTCCACAGCAGAACATCCTGTTCAGCAGCTCCTCCATGAAGGGGTATCCGGCCTCATGAAGCTCTCGTTGGCTACAGCCTGAAGCTTTGTCCCTCTGGAAATTTTCATCTTCCAAAAAACAGACTAAGTCTGCATATACAAAATCTTCACTGCAACTTTGTCCAGTGACTCTCTCTTCCTTGGACACTGCATGCCCCCTTGCCCCACTGAACTTTACGTCCTCAGACATTTATCAACAAAATTGCTTCTAACTCCAAAGGTAAGGACAGTCCGAGCCCAATCCCCTTCTTGTATCCGACCGCACTTCATTGCGCACGGTCATAACTTTCGACTTAGACACGGTCTCGCACGACTGGATGTCTTCGGTTGGTGCTTTAATCTTTTAGACACTAGATTTCACTTTAAAAATGCATAGCTCCAGTTTTACTGATTGGAGTTTTGTCACGTTGTTGTCAAATAATTTACTCTAATTTTCTAAATTGGTATGGGATTTTTCTTGTGCTGTGTTTTCACTTCATTATTTTTTGTGTCCTACATAAATATTTAACACATTGCTTCTAAGTTAAGCCTGACTGCTTTTGTTCCAAGCTACCAGAGGGTTTGGCACAGGTTAATTTAGTGTCCTTAGTGGTTCACCCGGACAGGGATTGTGGCTGTTGCTTGAGCAGATGTTTTACCCAACTCAACCAATAACCCAAATTCTCACATTGCTCATTCAGCAGGCCAAGTTTTAGATGCACCCCTGAAGAGGTTGTTTCAGAAGTTAAGGAGCTCCTATTATCTGCTCCGTTCATGTATGTTAGGAATACTAACTTTTCTACTCCTAAATGCCTTTTGTGAATACAGAAAGTCGTAAAGTTAGGATTTTGACTCAGATTACTTTTGTGAATCGGGCCCTAGGAAGGTACGTCAACCAAGGAGTAAGGCCACCAGAGCAATGTCCCACAGCTGCAGGACAAACTATTCACTGCACTGGCACAGAAAATGCTCCAGCTAATTCCCACTGCACTCACTAGAGTCGGGCAATCTTCAGCAGAAGCATGCAACACAAGCCCCAAGCACACACTACCCAGACCCTGGGAAGAGACTGAAGCCCAAAGACAATTGAAATAGAGCGTTACAAGGCCCGTCAGGATTTTCAATTCAACCACCAGAAGTAGTTACAGCAGTACTTTTTGATTTGTAGCTGTGATCTACCTGCTGAGAACTAAATATACACACATGAGTATGCAAACACAAAATATGAAAACCTAGAAGGGACAGTAAAATAATGACAAATAAAAATAAATAATGACATGTGAACTGACCCTTTGACTCTTATGTAATAAGAAGCATGAGAGAAATGCCCACAATGCCTAACACACCCGCTAAGGCAGGGACTTCACAGAGGAATGTGGGAAAGGACAGCTGCACTGAAATAAAAGGTGACTTATCATATTAACATGAAGGTAAGGCAGTAAAGTGCAACATGGAAAGCTGTACTTCAAACATAGGTGGTCTCCCATTGCATAGCATCTGGAGACAATTGAACTCAGCCCATCATGAAGTGTTTGATAAACTGTTGAGCAATGGTAAGCCCAGCAGACGCCTGAGACAGACCTGGACAGAAAAGTAAGGTGGCCACACTTAATAAAAAAGAAAAACACAGACTATCTATGGACAATGCACATTTCAGAGGGGTTCTTTTCTAAAGTCACAGAACTTAGATGATCAGAAATGCTAGTAATCCCTTTCTCTGTTTTAATTACAATTCTAATTCTGCTGTGTTAGAAATGGGATCTCTAGTTGGCAGTGGTTTGCACCCTGTCCAAGTAGGGACCCTCACTCGAGTCGGGGTAAGTAAGTTACACACCAAACCTACTCTCTCCTTAGTTGCTTGACACAGAGCAGTCAGACTTATCCCAGAGGCAATGTGTAAAGTATTTGCACACAAACAATAACAAGGTACAAACACTAAAAATGGCCTTAAAACAATGTGGGGTCAAAGAAGCTCTGGAGGTCACACCGCAAGGAGTCGACTCACGATTTCGATGTCACACCACAGGACTACAGGTGATGTGGTGGAGGTGGGTGTCATGGGCGTCAGTGGCACAGTACTTGGGATTCATGCTGTGGCAGGACTTCGGAGGTTCTGCTGCAGGGCCTGTGATGTAAGTCGCGGTTGTTGCATCCACCGGAGACCAAGGCTCCGGTGCAGACAGGGGCACCGGGTCGAAGAGCAAAATGGACCTGAGACTTCTTAACAGGAGACAAGCTCAACTCAGGCCCTTGGGGAACCTTGGAAGCAGGATGTAGAAAGCAAAGTCTGGTTATTTCACTCCCAGTACAGAAGCAGCAAGCAACAGGCCAACACAGCAAAGCAATCCACAAAGTGGCAGTCCCTCCTGACAGTATTACATCTCTTCTTCCTGGTAGAATGTCCTCAACCTAGATGTATTCTGAGTATATGGTGTCAGTGGTCCAAGCTAGGACTCCCAGAAGAGGAGCCCAGGTGCTGCAGGTGAAGTCTTTGATGGCCGAAACTTGCGTATATGGTGTCAGAGGTCCAGAACTTATACCCAATTCAGCATTTAAAGTAGGCAAACTGCACAGAAAGGTCTTTGCAGTGTACAAGACCGTACCCGTACCCTTCCTTGCCCTGTCTCCAGACACACTACATGGAGTGAAGACTTATTTGTGTGAGGACAGGCACAGCCCTATTTTGGTGTCAGTGTCAACTCCTCCCACCACTCTAGCTCAGGAAGGCCCATTAGCCTGGTGATGGGCCATCAGGATATACAAGGCACATCTCATCCTGACCCAGACATGTATTCAGAGACAGGCAGAGGCACAGAATGGTTGAAGTAAGAAAACACTTACTTTCTAAATGGGGCATATTTCAGACCTGCAATTTAAAAACAAACTTTACTAAAAGATGTATTTTTATATTGTGATTCAAGAGACACCAAACTCCAATCTTCAATAGGCTCCAAATTGGAAGATAACCTTGTAAGATGTTCCAAGGCAGTTCCAATGCTAACTTATGGGAGAGATAGGCCTTGCTGTAATGCAAAATGAAATTAGCAGTATTTCACTAGCAGGGCATGTAAAACACAACAATGCATGTCCTACCTTTGAAATACACTGCACCCTGACGTTGGGGCTGACTTGGGCCTAACTTAGCTGTGCTTTAGATGTAATCAAAGGGAAAGTTTGGGCCTGGCAAGTGGGTGCACGTGCCAGGTCGAAATGGAAATTTAAAACTGCACACAAAGACACTGCAGTGGCAAGTCTGAGAAATGTTTGCATGGCTACTCATATGGGTGGCACAATCAGTTCTGCAGGCCCACTGGTAGCATTTGATTTACAGGCCCAGGGTACACATGGTACACTGTACTAGGGACTTACTAGTAAATCAAGTAGGCCAATCAAGGAGAACCCAACCATACCATGTTTTAGAGGAGAGAACATATGCACTTTAGCACTGGTTAACAGATGTAAAGTGCCAGAGCCCTAAAGCCAACTAAAACAGGTTAGAAAAATACAGGAGGAAGGCAAAGGTTGGGGGCAAACCTAAAAAATGACCAGGTCCAACATGCTCTGTGATCTTTCTTTTACATTAACTCGTGGTTCTTGCAGGAGGCACTGTGATGTCATATTTCAACTGATACACATTATTATTATAGAAGAGTAGTTACCTCATTTTCATTTGAAATGTGACTAGTCATGTCATAACATAACTTTAATAAGATAAGAGAAGGATTGCATGTATTTAGGGCCAGAATGTACTAACACTTTGTGCCAGGTGGAGTCATGGCCAAACTGGCGACCAAGATGGCTGCTCGGCGTTTAAGCACTGATACTGGTCTGGATGGGGCCATAGAATCATCATGCGGGTCCCACGGCGTGGGAATGCACCATGCACATTCTATTGCTGTAGAGGTGAGGCCGGATTGCTCATTGGGGCTGTGGCGCTGGGTGGAGATACAGCGCTTGTCAACCACCCTGTGCCTTGGAGGCTCCGCAGACATAGGGTATGTGGGCGAGCCTGAGACACGGTGCGGGTGAGCCTGAGTTACAGGGCAGGTGGGCCGCAAGGTGTGATCTGTGCCTTGAGCACACATTGAGCCATCCCTGCTGTGACAGAGGAAGCAGGGAGCAGGGTGCCCAATACGCTTCTGGCAGCTAGGCCAGTGCAGGTAAGAGAAGTGGGGCTGGGTGGGGGGATTTTGACTGACGATGACGAGCAAAAATGAAATAAATAATTGATGTTCCCGTGTCCACGTCAGTCGAAATCTCCCCCACCCGGCCCCACTGCCTCACCGCTCTTACCTGCACCAGCCGCTTCTGGCTACCGGCTGCAGAGAAGTGGAGGCCTGGGAGGCAGAACCTGGGGTGACAGGCTGCTGTATACTGCCCCTGAGTGAAGATGCCTTGACTGCGTTATTGCTGCTGTAGACCACTGAGACGCTGGGAGGCCTTATGGGCCTATGCTGATGTGGGGCACGCTCTGGCCCCCGCTTGTAATTATATGCGATCGATGGGACGATGCGCCTGTTAGCATGCGCCTTGCGGCTTAGACTGCCTTGTTGACGCCTGCTGATACCTTCTGGCATCCCGCAACTTGTTTTCTCCAGCACCCCCGACCCAAGGGTATAACAAATATGGAGTGCAGACGTGACCCCTTCCTAGCTGTTTCTGACTAGCCCCTATTTGACTGCCCTGCCCCCTCTTGGAGGATCCTCGACATTGCACATTGATACCCATCTGCACCCTTGTTCCTTACTGAGGCCTACTCCAGATAGCTGCCCGTGGCCCTACCAACTGCTACTGTGGGAAGGAGAGCCTGCGGTGTGGGGTGCCCTCCAGTACAATTGTGAGAGAGGACCCAAAACAGCGCAAACTTATCTTCAATAAACCAAGAGTAGCAGGGGTGCAGAGAGAGTCTTTGTTATGGAGGAGGGTGCGGCGGGGTGCCCTACGACTGACCAGCTTTCGTGCTGTTCATGCCCATCTGGACACCATGTACAGCCAGATGGATCATATGGGCTAAAGCCTAGATAGGGAGGATGCATGCATTATGGGGGCAGAGGAACGAATATCCAGCCTAGATGACACCTCTGCTGCATTTGTGAAGAGACTGGAAAAGCTGGAGAAGTGCCCAAAAGCGGTGGCCATAAAAAATGAAGATTTGGAGGGAAGGGGGTGCCGAAACAATATTCACATTTTAGAGGTTGCAGAGTCGTCGAACACTGGTACACTGGACCTCTTTGTGGAACGCCTGCTCTCTGACCTCCTACGAAGAGAAAACAACACCCCTACCTTTGTTGTGGAATGAGCCCATAGATCCTTGGGTCCAAGCACATTGCCGGGTACCACACCAGGGCCAATCGTGGCCCAGCTCCTCCACTATAGGGACTGTGATATCTCATTTATGAGGGTGAGAGAGCTCTGCCCACTACAGTACAAGGGGAACATTATTTGTCTTTTTCCAGCTTTCACCGCAGCGGTCCAGAAAGCCCGCTGCAAATTTGGAGCGGCCATAGTTGCATTGCGCAAATTGGGACTTCGATACATCATGCACTACCCAGCCCCCCTTCGAGTCGATGTTGATTGAAAGACCCGGTAGTTTGATACCCCAGCTGAAGTGATGACATTTTGTAAGCACTGACCCAGCAGCCAGAAATCCCCAGGGTGTTTGACGCCCGAGCACACCGCACCTGACTCACACTTCCTGGCCAACATATACATTTTCCTGCCTAGCTGAAACCTTCCAATGAGATGTTTTCTGGCTGCCTGTTGTGCACTGTATTGGGGCGGCTCTCGATATCTGCTCGTTCTTCTGCACTTAAACACGTTGACTGCCTAAGCCCATCCATGACCCCAATATCGTCTTGAACATTGCCACATCTTGAGCCAACCATCAAGACGTTGCTACTCCCCAAGGATTCTTATACCACTCCACAGTTAGAAGGGTTATGTTTTTCAGTTCCTTGATATTCTTGGGATTCACTTGGCAGTTTGTCCCCAGGTATAGGATGGGGAGGGGGATTGGCATCTTTGGGATGCTTCAGTTTTGTTTGAGTATATTAGTTCACTGTTGCACCTATGTACCATACCAGCTACACCACAGATTTTCCTTTTGCTTATTATTAATAGATACCATTATACACTAATGTCTTCCCATTTGGAGATGTCCCTTTTATGACTTGGAACATATGTGGTCTAATAACCAACGTAAAGGCAAACAAGTGCCACAGTAACTACAGAGCCACACTGTAGACATTGCCTTCTCACAGGAGACTCTCGTATCGCCTAGTTGCTTACCCACATACAAAACCACATGGGGTCAACATCGTTTATTTCCAGTTATAGTAACTATGCGAGAGGGGTTTCCATATTGATCCATAAGCGACTGCCTTTTTAGTCATATGCTGTTCACACTGATGAAGGGGCAGGCGACTCTTGGTGGCAGGATACCTACTGGGATATAGAGTGGTTAATACATAGGCCCCGAACTCTGACATCCCAGAATTTTTCCAAATAGTTCAGATGCTGGTGGATCATGCAGATGCAGACTATTTTATTATGGCGGTCTTTTAATATGCTTTGGACCCGGTCTTGGACAGCACTGCACAGGCCCCATTGGGAAACATGTGACACGTACATGCTAGTGGACCCCTGGCATCCGCGATACCCTGCTAGCCCCTCTTACACATTTCATTAGGCGCCACATGATACCTGGAAGCGAATAGACAATTGATTCCTCTCGACCACACTTGTGCCATGGCTCAGATCCATTACACATCTCCCTCGCACACTATCAGACCTTTCACCGGTAGCAATGACTTTGCGCATCCCAAGCATGGGAAATACTCAACGCCAATGAGGGTTCCCCAAATTGGTGCTTTAAGACAAATTTTTCTGTGCTGAATGTTCGGCTGTTGTTAAATATTTTGACTTGAATACAGGATCTGTTACCTCCCAAGCCACCCTGTGGGAAGCCTTTATGGCATATGTGAGAGGTCTGTGTGTATCTCCAAACATGCAGTATTACTGCTGGACCTGCACGAAACGCTGTCCTGTCCTGGGACAGTCCTGTTGGCACTGGACCAGGCCAGCGCAGAGCAAACCACAGCAAACTATTTACAATGCTGAGCCACTTTACTCGCGGAATTTAGGGAGACCACAGAGAGGGGGGCTAGGATCCATGGTATGGAGAGGGAAAGAGGCCGGGCCGTATACTGTCTAAACTGCTACTACCCCCCAGGGACCAGTCTTATATCATGCGCCTGCAGTGTTCAGATGGTACTCTAGTCTCGGATACAGTGGGTGTCCAGATAGAGGTGCTTAATTATTACACCAAGCTTTATAATTTGCGACTAGATGGGGCAGACCCCGAAAGGGCTAGCTATCTAGAGGAAATAGCCATGGTCTGGCTCACTACCATGCATGAACAGTTTCTTAGTAAGCCATTTACTGTGGAAGAGCTTGTTCAAGCGATAGATTCGATGGCCGGCTCTAAGGCACCTGGCCTTGATGGTTACACAGACGCATTCTATAAAATATACAGACATATTTTGACAGCATATCTTCTTGCAATGTACTCCAAGACATTGATAAATGGAATGCTTTCACCCATCCTCCAGGAAGCTGTAATCACCTTGATCCTGTAACCGAGTAAGGACCCCATGAACTGCATTTTCCTACCAGTCACTCTCAATGTCTAATTTCGACAACAAAATTCTAGCAAACATTTTGGCAACTCATCTTGCATTACTAATGGAACAGATAATATCCCCCGCCAAGTCAGGCTTTGTACCACACCAGTCAACGGCTCTGAATCCGCTTAGGGTTTTTGCAGTGCTTCATAGGATCTCCTTCACAGTCCCAGCAGTGGCCGTCTTATTGGATCTGTCCAAGGCATTTGAATGATTGGAGTGGCCACACTTTGTAAAATGGGATTCACCCGCGTCTTTGCATCTCTCCTTGCACTCCTCTGTTCACAACAGATGGCTCACAATAGGCTCAACGGTATGCTGACTGTTCCATTCGTGATCACACGGGGGACAAGACAGGGATATCAACGTTCTCCATTGCTATTTGTAATAGCGATGGATCCCCTAGTATGCCATTTCCAGGTGAATCACCTTCATAAGTGTTTGCAGTTCAAGCCTGGCCTGTATTTGGTTATGCTCTATGCAGATAGCATAATACTTGACGTTTGCCATTCAGCTGACAATTTGGCACCCATACCATCGCGATATGGAGCCTTATCTGGTTTACATATAAATTGAGCAAATCCGAAGTGTACTGCGACTTTCACTTGATGTGCTGTGACACCTCTGTCTGATATCTGGGAATCCATATCCATAGAGATGAAGAGCAGGTTATATGCCTCAAGTATACCGGCAGTTGATAAATTGACCGCCCGAGTTGAGCACTGGACCCACCTTCCCCTATTGATGGCGTACCGCATTGCTATCATTAAAAGGGTAGTAACGCCCCAATCTTTATACCTTTTTCATAACATCCCTATCCCATTAACCAATGCTATTTTTGCAATGCTATGTAGTATAATAATGTGCTTCACTTGGGTGGTAAACAGCCTGGGATTGGATGGGACACCTTAGTGCTCCTGTATGAACACAGTGTACTCAGAGTTCCCCATATGTACCTATATTATCTTGTGGTGCATTGCAGCTTCGCCTGTCATTGGTACCATGAACACGCGTGCATAGCATATGCCAGACCCGAGACAGATCTTGTAGCCGGACACCCTTAAAAGTGCTATCGCTTGCGGATCTTCTACCGGATGTGCATGACATACAAATATTGTCTGCAACTAGCTGGGCCTGGAGGAGACTGAGTCGGATAAAGGGGGACAGCTCCTGTACTCTCCCACAAACCCCCTGGCCACCAACCCCTGGTTGCCTAACGCACAAGAGAAACCTGGTCCAATGTACATTAATGAAATTCACATTACATACCTTTTGGGATTTCTTTCCTAATGGTCACAATTTTTCAAATACAGAAGATGTACATTTTCAAGACGGTCCCTATATGGACCACTTTGTACTACAAGGGCTCCAGTGGGCACTCAGGGCCCAGATTCCATCCTACCGCATGGCACCGGATGAATTCACACCACTGACATTGCTTAGACCTTTTATCAATCTGTGATTTTTAAACTTAGGGTAGCTTGGGAGGCAGACCTGGAGCACCCCTTGACTGATAAAATATGGTATGCTTGCTCAGCGCAGACACGCCTTGTTTCCTTAAACCACTTCCATAAATTGATACATTATAAATTCCTGAGAAGAGAGTTTATCACACTGGCTAAGTTATCACAAATAGACCCTACTCAAACACCTGATTCTCCAAAGTGCCATGCACTGACAGTGGATTATGCTCACATGTCATGATCATTTGGGAAAATTGTGCCATACTGGGAAGAAATCTTTAATAAACTTGCCCTTATGACACGAGTTGCCCTTCAGCGCTATGTACAAGACATACCCAAATCACTGCGCCACTTTGTGGCCATTACATTGCTTCTTGCCAAGAGGGAGATAGCTATAGATTGGAAGAACAAACACCGACCCACCACAGAGGCTTGGATTAAAATCCTATTGCATTGCGATACCAATAGCGAGCTCTATGCATCTCTGGAACAACCAACCTCCAAACCTAAAGATATCTGGCAACCATTGAGTGACTGCTTGCTAGCATGGGACCCCACAGGCGCCACTTAATCGCTGTAATCAGCCTCCCTCATACACTATAAACACTACATATGCTTTTTCACGAACTTGGAGGATGGGGAAATTATTAAGCCCGGGCGTAGTGCTCCGCTCCGCCCACGGAGTGTACGTAGCGCTGCCTGCTTCGCGGTTTATGAAGTATGCGTAGCAGGCAGCGCTACGCACACGCCGCGGCGAAGCAGAGCTGCCCGCCACCCGCCGCCCGCCCGCCCTCATTTTAAAATAATTTAAAGAATTTGCGCATTTGTGAGAAGAAGTTGCCGTCAAGCAGGAAGAGGGAGCTCCGGGACGCCGCACCGCAGGTAAGGCATTTTATTTACTTTTAAAATACTTTAACTTATTTTAAAATGAGGGCGGGCGGGAGGTGAGCAGCGTAGATTTGGCCACACTACGCGATGCTCCACGTAGCCCCACTACGCCCAGGGTTAGAAATTATACTTTAAACTCCTGCATCCATTCAAGATAATCTGGGATGTTTTTGCATTTTATTTGTTTTACTTCTTGTGTTTCTTTTTTGATGTCTGTGACATGTAATAGAAAGTATTGTTGTTAGAATTGGGGTTTCTGGTTGGCTAACCTAAGCCAGGTAGAACCCACCACTCTAGTCGGGGTAAGGGTGGTACACACCCATGATCACCCCTTCTCACCCCCTTGGTAGCTTGGCAGAGCAGTCAGGCTTATCCCAGAGGCATTGTGTAAAGCGTTTGCGCAACACACTCACACATCCTTGACACACAAGGCACACCACAAAAAGACTCCACATAAGGTTATATCAAAATATCTTTTGTGTTCATACATAAAACATGTAGACCCTAAATCACTTTGTAGTATGTAAGTCAAATTTAGACTACAATCACATACATCACTGCGCTACTGGGTGCTTGTCACTAAAATGCATTTAAACCACATAAGACCGCAATTACATGAATTACTGCGCCACTAGGCATTGGTCATTAGAAAGCATAAATCATAAACCATCATCACTTTGCCAGAAGGCAATTGTCATAATACATGTAGTGCACTACGGTAAATCATTGTAAGGGGGGGCACACACCCTGAAACATTATTACCACTGCGCTCATATTATGTAGCTCCTAACAGGATAATCTTTCAGTGTAAAAACCAAGCCAACATACACAAGCACAGCAGAGCCAGTAAACAGCAATTGTGAAATAGGAACCCATGAAATATTCTGCTCAAATTGTAAGAACCAGTGTGCCTGCCCTCCCACTACATGATACGTGGCAGTTCAGGGATTCCCTGCATGGTACTGGAGCCGCCGCACTGCATCTAGTGATATTTCGGTAATTGGTTGTTGTAAAGAAAAAAAGAGCACTGGGGGCCTCCGCTGAGGCTATGCCCCATCCCAGACACCAGATCTAGTGGCAATGCAGGAAGACCTCACCCTGTCCTTTTCCTGCCTCTAAAGAATCCAGGCAACCGCCCATGTCCATGCGGTGTGGCTGTGTAGCCAGCCCTCCCTTCACCTGATGACAAGCCCGGCCCAGCGACAGATGGGGGCATCCCACTCCATGTCAAGAGCATGCGCCGTCCCTCTCTGCATCTCTATGCCACACTGTTGTGGAGGCTGCTCCCTCCTCCTGCCTGCAGCTGTGCCTCAGGTGGTGATGGTCAGCTTCCTGGCAGTTGCCTGGCAACACCAGTGGCCCCTTCGCGTGGGCTCACAGAAGAGCGGCCACGTCTCCCTCTGGCCTCAGGAAGGGAATCTGCTCTCAGAGGTAGGTAGGGCCAGGCCTTCCTGGAAACTTGCAGCACTTGCACAGCACCTTCACTCTGTTCCCTCATGGCAAGGGGCAAACGGCAATATGGTGTAAGCACATCCTCAGGAAAGGCACGCACTGTCTATGCCCCACGAGGTGGAGAAGAGGTTGGAAGCAATGTGACCTCCAGCCGTCCACCTTAGCAGACCTCACATAGCACCTCTTGTGATATGAGGGGGGACTGGCCCCAAGGCAGCGCTACCCACGCTGGGAGGCAGGCATCTCCCAAATCGCTCAGCACGCACTGGGTACTTCTTCAGCTGGAAGTTAAAATAAAGAGCTCCCCTTGCGTTTTGTAAAGATAAAGCGCTCCTTGCATCTTTTAAAAAATAAGGGGAGAAGAACAGTCCAGTCCTTCCACCTCAGGTTTCCTTTTGAGATTTAGCAAGGATCTTTCCACAAAGTCTTTTGCATCCCTGAGACTTCTAACAGGAGGCCAGCACACACAAGCCCTTGGAGATTCTCCACAAGCAGCATACTATAGCAGGGCAAAAAGAGTCAGTCATTTTCCTCCACTATAGACAGAAGCAGCAACTGCAGGCCAAACTCCACACAGCACACAACAAAGGGGCAGTACTCCTCCTTACAGCTCTTCTCACCTTATTCTTGGCAGGGTCCTCTTGTTCCTTGAAGTAATCTAAAGTCCTGGGGTTTTTGGTGTAATACGTATACCCCAAAATGTCTTTGTTCTCTTTGTGGAAAGCGTCTCTGAACCGAGTCCAAACCAGTCCTGTCCTCCATGGTGCAGCATGACCACAGGGGGCGGAGACAACATTGTGCAAAAGGAGACACAGTCTATTCAGGTGTAAGCAAAACTCCTCCCACCACTCTAACTGGGCGGAGACAGCATTGTGCAAAAGGAGACACAGTCTATTCAGTTGTAAGCAAAACTCCTCCCACCACTCTAACTGCAGACCAAGTCAATTGAGCCCTGCGATGAGTCACCCAGGCAAGGCAGGGCACACCTAAACCCCCCAGTGACTGTCTAGAGTGAATGCACATCTCAGCTCCTGTCACCCACACACCAGATGCTGAATACACAAACAGCCAGAGGCACACAGCATGGTAAAGTAAGAAAATGCCCACTTTCTAAAAGTGGCATTTTTAGACACAGGATTTAAAAAACACCTTTACCAAAAGGTGCGTTAATACATTCTGAGTTCAGAGAACCTAAATTCCATTTTCCCATCTTGTCCCCGTGGAAAGCTACACCTGTAAAAATGTTACAGTGCAACCCCAATGATAAGCCTATGGGACAGATAGTCTTTCAATAGTGAAAAATGAAATACACAATAATTCACTACCAGGACATGTCATACACACTAGTGCATGCCCTACCTTTCACACACACTGTACCCTGCCCATGAGGGTACCTTGGGCCTACCTTAGGGGTGCCTTACATGTTAAGAAAGACAAGATGTGGGCGTGGCAAGCAGATGCACTTGCCAGAACAACTTAGCAGTTTAGAACTGCGCACACAGACACTACAATGGTAGGTATGCGATACATTTACAGGGCTACTCATGTGGGTGGCAGAACCTGTGCTGCAAACCCACTAGTAGCATTTGATTTACAGGCCCTGGCACACATTGTTCACTTTACTAGGGACTTACCATTAAATCAAATATGTCAGTCATGAATAACCAAACATTTTCACATTTTATACACAGAGTATATGCACTTTAGCACTGATCAGCAGTGGTAAAGTGCCCAGAATCCAAACGCCAACAAAAACAGGGTCAGAAAAACAGGAGGCAAAAGGCAAAAAGTTTGGGGATGAACCTGTCAAAACAAACCTGTTTACTTTTCCCCTTCTAGGGAACTGCTTTTTCTGTGTATTGTACAATCCAAATTGAAACATAAAGTTTAAAAAAAACACTTTGGGACAAGTTTGCATCACAAAGTGAAATAATGTCTCAAAGTGTATAATTGGTCTTTTAAAAAGACCGATCACCCAAAATAAAATCTTGAAATCTTGTATAATTGGGATTTGCTATCCAGCATAATACTTGTTTTGAACTGCAAAGGAGCCCCAAAATACCTCGAAGACGTGCTGTGCACTACTTTGCAGACAGAGGGTGTCCTCTGGGTGGTAAATTGGCATTCCTATGCAGTCACCAGTGGATTTTGCTGCATTGCCCTATTTTCTAAAAAGGCAGACAGGGCTTTGCACATAAGGTCTATGCCTGCTTGAGGAGGTGTAATGTTGGAGAACAGTTTTATTTTCTCCACACTTTTCCAAGTTTGCATGTGTGCTCTACTGTACAGCATAGATACAAACTTGGAAACATTTTAAATGATGTCTAGGCATAATGGTAAGGTGCTAAACATCACACCCACACCCTTGCCCTATGGTGCAATTGCATGTTAGTGGTGCAAGGCTGCTTAAAGTGCATCATCAGTAACGGATAGAGAAACAGAACCATTACCCAGATTTACTACTTTATCGCACAATACAGGAGCCAGAAATATGGCTCTCTCCTCCTCCATTGATGGGGAACTGTGCTGCCGTGCACCACAAAAACACGTTTGCACCATAGTGCAAGGGTCTCTCCGTGAGTCTAGCACAGGTTTTGTAGTGGAAGAATGGCCTTCCAGAAAAAAATACTATGCTTAGACTAACTTAAAACCTTTTCCCACTTTGTATGTGTGCAGTACAGTGCAGCACACATGCAAAGTCTGAATAGAAAGGAGAAATTAAAGCACTTCTCCTTCATAGCACCTATTTGAAATGGGAACAGTTTTTTCCAGCAAAACCCTGTCTACTTTTTTAAGTAAATAGGGTTTTACATCAAAAACCCTGGGTGGTTGCATGGGAATGCCCATGCACCACCCATTAAACACCCCCTTGGCGCTAAGTAATGCAAGGCAGCGCTATGATCTGCATTGCGTTACTTTCAACTGATTTTCCTGCGCTAAACAGGTTTGGCGCTGGAAAATAAATAGGTAAAAAACAATTTTGCGTCGATTTGTGTCACTTTTGTGACGCAAACAAAGCGTAAAATCTTAGTAAATATACCCCCATATTTTACTAGGCACCACGCTGTTCTTCTCGCTCCCTTTGACATAGCGCACCGCAGCAACTTTGCTTGCTGCACTGAGTTGCCCTTAATGTAAGTAAATATCATCCTCAGAGCAGGCTTCTTTGTATTGTATTTTAATGGACAGCTCCCAACCCAAGAAATGCATTCAGAGTTCAGACCCACTTTTCTCCATATAGGACCCTTCCCCTGCAGACTCATCGATGCTGGAATCACAGGCAACAAAAGCTAATCTGCTTCTCTGGAGCATTGTCCACTGACTGAGTTTGTAAGGTTTTGTGCTATCAGATCTCCTCACCGACACCCCACAGGCAGGGGTTGATAGCCTTGAGCAAGAAGCATGGTGCAGTCATAAGGAGTGGGGAAGAGGGTTTGCAGCCACAGAGGAGGCGACGAGGCTCACAGGAACACCCTAGGCGACTCATGAGCTCCTGTGGGACATAGCACTTCAGGAAGCCTGTCCGATGCTTGCATTGCCTCTCCGCCCTGTCTTGGCAAGAATCCTGTCCTATACCTTCACTATCTCTTTCGTGTTTCATCGTTTTATTTATCTTGTTTCCTTCCTTCTCTATGTCCTCTCTCTCTCTCTCTCTCTCTCTCTCTCTCTTTCTCTCTACAGATCTCTCTTAACTGCATGTTGTTGGCTCTTTTTCCCTCTCACGCACCCATAGTCTCCAGAGATGTTGGTAGTTGCATGATTTTGATTGGCCAACTATAAATGTAGTTTAACAATTACAAAAATGCAAGCTAAAAAAACCTAATGAAATAGTCACCCTCACATAGGGCAAATCAAGATGTTTCGAGTTCTTTTGTTCACCTCTACTTGCAAGATCTTATTTTGTCTTTGTATTCCTTCTCATTTTCGTTATTTCTTTCTTATCAACTTTATCTCTCTTCCTTCTCGCACTTTCTTAATTTCCTCTCTTCTCATTCTCTTTTCTTCAGTTTCCACCGCTAACTTTCACTTGATCTCAGCCACATTCTCTTCAGGAATATACTTTTCCATCCTCTCTAGCTCTTCCTCTACCATCCGGCTCTTTCTTCTTGTTTCCTGCTCTTCCTTCAATGTTCTGAATATTCCATTCTAAATATGTTCCCTTTTCTGACTCTTCCTCTTTCGGCATTTTCCTCTCCAATTGTTTTCTTTTTCATTCCACTCTCTCTCAGTGTGCCTCATTCTTCCTGTATTCGTTGCCCTTGTTGTTTTTTTTCCAACCACTCACACATCCTTTTGATTTTCTCACTTCTTTCTCTATGATTTCCTGTTCATTCCCCCTATTATTTTTTATTTTCCTTCACATTTACCAAATGTTCTTCTCTTTCGCACACCACTCACAACACCGTTATTTCAGAATACCACACCTTTTATACTATTATAGACCCAGACAGTATACCAGTGGACCTTTAAAAATCTTGCCCTTTGCTTTGGGGCCCACTTTTAACCTTGGTCTTAAGGGCCTGTTGTACACATGGCTTCCCCCCAACCTGGATAGAGTCCACACTTGTCCCTATCTTCAAGAAAGGTGACAGAAACGACCCGGCCTGTTATAGACAGATTTCTTTGTTGGACTTTCTAGTGAAAGCGGCCGTGCGTGTTGTTTTAAATAGAACGTTGTCATGGGTGGAGGACTCAGGCATTATATCTGACAGTGTTGAAGGAGTGTTGGTGTGGGGGTGTGGTGAATTGAACTGGGAACTGCGTTTTTACGCTTATTTCAATTCTTGCACTCGCGCTTGACCGGAACTAGCGCTTTTTGCGCTAGGAGGTCAGCACTCTAGTCTTTTGGCCGGCGCCTCTATAAACGTCACCCTGGAGCGACCGCGCACAATCTGACAGTGTTGAAGGAGTGTTGGTGTGGGGGTGTGGAGAATTGAACTGGGAACTGCGTTTTTACTTTGCTCTTTTTAAAAATACATTTGCTCTGCTTTTAAAAAAACAAAACTTACTCTGCTGCTGCCTTTGCTCTTTTGCACAAAGTTTCGCTAATTTCAATTCTTGCACTCGCGCTTGACCGTAACTAGCGCTTTTTGCGCTAGGAGGTCAGCACCCTAGTCTTTTGGCCGGCGCCTCTATAAACGTCACCCTGGAGCGACCGCGTGCAGCGGGCGCACCTGTGGCACGCCGAAGGCGCGCCAAAGGCAAGCCCGTCTGCGCCCGTCCGCGCCTCGGACGTGCCTACTGTGCCTAATAATGCCAACAATGCTGCCGACGAGCCCTTATTGTGCACGTAGTCTCCTACTGTGCGGCATTGCTACTCCCGCCCACAATTGTACCAGCTCCACACCGATGCCCGGACTCCGGAAGTACCGGCGTTGGCGCATGTTTGTGACCACTGGCTGCTCTCCTCAGGTGGGATTGAAATGTGGACTTTTAAATGTGAGGCCTCTCCCCAAACATTCTACGGAAATTCAGCTGCTGATTGACGAACATGATTGTGATATTTTGTTCATGACGGAAACCTGGCTTGCACCCGGTCTTGACTTGGAACTTGGTGCTGTCTGCCCCCCTGGGTTCAGAGCCTTTCACAAGCCTAGACCCAGTGGCAGGGGTGGAGGAACCGGGATGGTTTTTAAAGAAAGTTGGGATTTCTCGCCATTAGATATTGATGAGATCTCGCAGCTTGAATCTCTGGGCTTCTCATTGAAAGACAGATCGGGCCATGTCTTGACTGGAATTCTATGCTATAGATCTCCGGGGATTACGAGCGAACAGTCACAACAGCAGTTCCTGGATGTGATCAGTAATTTGGCACTCACTCATCGTAGGTTACTGATTCTGGGAGATTTTAATCTCTGGCCCAATGCAATGATGAAAACAGCGTACAATAACATCATTCAATCATGCGCCAATTTTAATCTGTCACAACATGTGTTGGAGCCCACACACTCGGCAGGACATGCTCTAGATCTAATTTTCGCGGCAGAGAATGTAGTGACCTTGGACAATATCCTCCCAGTGGATTGGTCTGATCACCATTTAATTAGATTTAGAGTCCTATCGATCCCTAGGGGCAGTCCCCCCCCGCCTAAAGATAGCAATAGTGTCTTAGGCAGGGACTGGAAATCCCTGAAAAGGAAAGCTCAGTGTGCCTCTTTATTCAATGATGCTCCTTTTCCTGCGCCAGGGCGTTCAGTCGACTTCAACTTTAAGGAGCTCTGTAGCTACATCATGACTACTATTAATAGGATTGCTCCACTGAAACGGGTTAAGAAAAGAGGTACCCCGTCGGCACCCTGGTTCTCCGAGGAATTAAGAGCTTTTAAAATTCAGTGCAAACACGCAGAGAGGCAGTGGCGTAAGCAGTATCTGACCAGCGATAAGATTATCTGGCGTGAACTGCTGGTCAGGTACAAGCAAGCTATTGCTTCCACTAAAGCGTTGTATTTTGCGGATCTTATTTCAAATTCCCCGAACAGTGCTAAATGTGTTTTTAACATTTTGAGAGGTGTTGTCAACCCAGAGTGTCTGACGAATAAGATCACCCCCTCGCAGGATTTGTGTGATGGGCTGGCTGCCTTTTTTCACAACAAAATTAAGGGAATCCTCGAGGGCATGCAGCCTAATTCTGTAACTAGTTGCAAGGCTGGAACATGCACTTCCACAGTGGATCCGCCTGATTGTACAGTATTCAGGCCATGCGAAGAGGTACCCGTGGGACTTTGCCTAGATCACTGGACCGGTCCTTCTTTGGAGGACTTTTCCAATGTGGCCATGAAAGTCTGCTCTGGTTCTCCCTTAGACCCTTTTCCGCAGAAATTCTGGAAGGAATTAGGGTCGGATACCTTTCCGCACCTCCATATGATTATTAACCAGTCATTAATCAGTGGTGTAGTCCCAGCCTGCTGGAAGGATGCGTTGGTATCCCCCCTTCTAAAAAAACCCTCGCTGGATCCCGCTTGCTACGGGAGCTATCGTCCTATTTCTTTACTGCCCTATCCAGCCAAGATAGCTGAACGACTTGTCAGCCAGGAGCTTTTAGGGTTTCTCGAGAGCAACGGGAAATTGGAGGAGAATCAGTTTGGCTTTCGTCCGGGGCATGGTACCGAGACTGCACTGATCACTGCTTTGGACGATTTGCGAATGCGGGCGGACAAGGGGCACTCTGCAACTTTGATACTGCTTGACCTGTCCGCCGCATTCGATACGGTTAGCCACAGCATTCTCCTACATCGGCTCGAAGAGATAGGGGTCACAGGCTTGGCCCTGAAATCGCTTTGCTCTTACCTGTCGGATAGACGGCAGGCAGTTTTTCTGCCTCCATATCAGTCAGATTTTCTGCCAAATAAACAGGGGGTTCCACAGGGCTCTTCTATTAGCCCTATTCTGTTCAATGTTTACATGCGCCCTTTGGTGCAAATCATCAAATCATGTAACATCTCGGCAGTTAACTATGCCGATGATACGCAACTGATTATCTCCTTGGATGGTAATCAGGTGGACCCCTTACCCACCTTCCACAATTGCATGATGGAAATGACGACTTGGCTGAGGAATAATGCTCTGCAGTTTAACGGTGCCAAAACTGAGATTTTACATTGCTCAGTGGGCAGGATACCTTTTACCCTGCCTTCCAACTTTTGGCCTCTCCCTCTGGATACCCCTCTGGTTCCAGTAAAGACTGTTCGCAATCTGGGGGTCTGCTTTAATGAGAAGCTAAGTCTGGAGTCGCATGTCAACAAGGTGGTTTCTAACTGTTATATGATCATGAGAGGTTTACGTAGGATTTTGCCCCTTCTTCCTCCTCATGTACGAGGTACAGTGGTCCGATGCACAATTCTTAGTCGCTTGGACTACTGTAACGCCTTGCTGCTTGCCTCACCTGCATATTTGATTCAGAGACTTCAACGGATCCAGGCAGCTGCCGCAAAACTCGCCCTTCTGAGACTGCGTTCCTCTTCTAGCACTAGGGCTTTGTTCGAACTACATTGGCTGCCCGTGCATCAGAGAATTTTGTTTAAATCTCTGTGTGTAGCTTTTAAGGCTCTTCATGGCTTTGGCCCTATACCACTGCAAAATCTTTTCAGATGGTATATTCCTACGCACATGCTGCGCTCCTCTTCAGCTAGGCTGGCCTTGACTACCAAAACAACGAGAGCCACCCTGGGAAGTCGTGCCTTCAGCACTGCGGCTGCACGTTTATGGAATAGCCTCCCTGTGGAGCTACGATTGGTTCAGGATCTGACCCTCTTCCGCAGACAGCTGAAAACCTGGCTGTTTCCCAGAGCCTAATTCTCAGCCTCCCCTCCGTTTTCCCTTCACTCTGTCTTTTAGCGCCAGGATGCCCGTAGGGTTGCAGTGCGCTTTACAAATATAAATACATACATACATACATACATCAGAGGTCCAGTATGGATTTCGCACAGGCCTAGGCACTGTGGAACAGGGCCTGAGCCTGAATCTCATACTGGGAAAATACACACAGGCAAAAAAAGGGAGTCTCTTTATGTGCTTTGCCGACTTGAGTTCGGCTTTCGACTGTGTCAATCATCAGACACTCTGAGACATATTGGAGGATATGGAAGTGGAAACCCACCTAATTATTTTTTTAAAACAGTCTTATTTAGAGGCAAGGGCAAGGGTTCACTATGCCAGGACGGGTGAGCTCAGTGGCAGCTTTTCTGTTGGCAAGGGGGTAAGACAGGGGTGTGTCTTGGCCCCCCTTCTCTTTACCCTCTACATCAACAGTCTTGGAGACACCCTATCCAGGGACTGCCAGGGTTGGCAAAAGGTCAATTGGTAAGCTATTATATGCCGACGATGCAGTCTTGTTAGCCCACACTCAAATTGGCCTACAAAGAATAGTGACACATTTTGTTTCCTACATGTCAAATCTTGATCTAAACGTTAAAATCTCTAAAATATTCATTATGAAATGCAGCAAGCCCAGCATTAAGTGTCTTGAAATCTCTGTAAATAGTGAAAAACTTAACTTCACTGATAACTTCTCATGCCTGGGAATTGTATTCGATAATAAGGGTTCCTGGTCTAAAGGGGGCGTGGCTGAGAGGCTGATGGGGATGGACGCGTGAGCCGAGAGCTCCGCACCCAGCCCAGCTGTTATCCTGATTGCTGACGGCCCGGACCCGCTACAAGTCTCCCGGGGGCCGGACCTGGCCGCCCCCGACTTCCCCCACTGTGTTGCGATCGGCCAGGGGCTGCGACGGCTGGCCTGGCGCCGGAGGCGGAGCGGCGGAGCGGGCTGCTGCCGGCCATCTTGTGAGGCCTGTTACGGCGAACAGAGCATCGGAGTGGCGTGCCGGAGGCGCCGGCCGGAAGTGCGGGGCCGCAGGCGGAGAGCACCGGAAGCCGGGGGTCGACACCAGAGACCCCCACACGGCGCTGTGGTGGTGGCAGCTGCGGTGGGACAGCGGAGTGCGGGCACCGGGACTGCGGGCCAGAGGCAGCCCCGGAGCCCTTGCAGCGGATCCTGTGGTGGTGGGCGGCCCCCGGGCCGCGGGACTACGAGCGCGAGCCCAATCGAGAGGCTCCGGCTGTGGGACCTGCTGTGCTAGAGCGGCGGGAGCTGTGAAGCGCCACTGGCGTGGCGACGCCCTGCACCAAACGTCGGCGGCCAGTCCGGTGACCGGACCTGGGTGGCGGCGGTGGGGCACTCCTAGAGCGCTGTGGGCCTGAGGCCGGGGCAACCTGGCTGACTTGACTGAGCGAGGCGCGGAGGGTGGCCCGCCCCCCCCCCTTGTCCCCTGTATTGGATCGGTGGGGGTCCCCTTGCAGCTGGACAGATCCCTTGTGAGAGCGGCGAGCTCTATTGGACCGCGGAGCGGGATCGCTGCGCTGCCACCCACGGACCACCGCGGAGTTGCGGCCCACCCCGGCATAGCGTGGACAACAGGAGGTCGGGGCAGAGGGGCCCGGGACGAGCCGCCCCTGAGTGGCGCGATGGGAAAAACACGCCCGAGGCAGGGCGCCGCTGCTGCGACCGCAGACACGCTTGGCGAGAGGGACGGCGACGAGGCTGGGGACCCATCGGGGGGCCTACAGCAAAAACAGCTGGACCAGATACTTCAAGCCATTGCGGACACGAGGATCGCGCTGCAGACCGACATAGCACAAGTCTCCACGGACCTGGGGTTGCTCCGGGGGGGATCACCGGAAGCTGGCCGACCGAGTCAAACAGACGGAGGTCACGCTTGCGCAGCTGGAACCGGCCCAGAAAGCTTCGGAGGCCACAGTGGATGATCTGAAACGGAGAGTGCAGTTATTGGAGAAGAGGGCTGAGGACGCGGAGGGGCGCAATCGCCGCAATAACATACGGGTGGTGGGGCTGCCGGAAAAAATCGAGGGGACCGACATGCTTGCCTACCTTGAGACTTGGATGAGAACAGTGGTTGCGCCAGAGGGGCTAACGCCGTTCTACACGCTGGAGCGAGCGCACAGGGTCCCGTCCCGACCCTTGGATCCGGGGAGGCCGCCGCGGCCGGTGGTTGCGCGTCTACTGCACTTCAAAGACCGGGACATCATACTCCAGAAGGCCAGGACTCAGGGTCCCTACCGAGTGGACAACGCATCGGTCTCTATCTACCCGGACTACCCCTTCGAGGTCCAGCGACACCGGTCATCGTTCCTGGCGGTCAAAAAGGCTCTCAGGGACGAGGGTATCCAATACGCGCTGTTGTTTCCGGTGCGCCTGCGGATCATATTGGGCGGCGAAACATTCTTTTTTAACGACCCTGACGCTGCGTGGGGCTGGCTGGAGCTGCACAGAACCGGGACGGGGGCGCGTTCTACTGCAGGGGGCATGCGGAGATCTTCGCCGGGACCTCGCCGGGGCCGACGTGCCAGGACTCGGCGGCCTGGGAGGGGCTCCCCCCTGGCATCCCAGACGGAGCTGGAGCGGAAAGCAGCGCTACAGGCGGTTTCTGCCATCTCCGGCGCCCAGGTGATCGCCCCTGCTGGGGAGGAGGGCTCCCATACAGGGTCTGAGACCCAACGCAGTGATGACACAGCGGAAGAGGATGATATGACAGTGCTGCCGCATGTCACACCTGGGACAGCGGACGGCATACTGGACACTTGAACTATCCCCGAAGCACCGTTGACAGTAAGGAGGCTTGTACGGGGCTGGAGGCGCGCTGTACTACACTGCTGACTCTGCGCTAGGTGATGGGACTGCCGTGGATCTTTGGGGGACTGTCCGAAGCTCCTTGACTATGGGGGCGGGGGTGGGCTGGGTCGGGTGCACCGGGGGCGGGATGGGTCTGGGACGGCACTATGGAGACTGGGCTGGGACTCCTGCTTGGAACACTCTCTGCACCCGTTCGGCCCCGGCCTACCTCCTCTTACTCACACTAGCTGTGAGGCTCTGGTGGCTATCAGAGAAGTTGGGTAATTGTATTGTATTTGGATGGGTGACTACGGTTGGGAACCTGTTCTGGGGGCGGGAGGGTTTGGGGGTTGTTGGGGAGTTGTGAGGGGTTGGGGCAATGTCAGTGTGCCTGGGACGGGGAGTGATTGGATAGCATATGTTGCACGGTGTGATGGCTTCCCCCCCTGAGTTGAAGTGTATAACCTGGAATGTGCGGGGGCTCACCTCCATGACGAAACGCTGCAAAGTCCATGCTTATTTGGTGCGCAGTGGGGTGCAGGTGGCCTTCCTGCAGGAGACTCATTTGGATCGAGCGGAGGGGCGGGCACTTCACAGGCGCTGGCGGGGGCAGTTGTTTTACACCACCTATTCTAAGTTTGCCAGGGGCGCCCTTATCTGGGTTAGAGCGGGTCTTCCCTTTCAACCCCTAGCCACGCAGGTGGACCCAGAGGGACGGTTTGTGGCAGTGCAGGGCAGGCTGGATGGGAGAGACGTAACATTATGTAGCCTTTACGCCCCAAACATAGAGCAAGCGGCCTTCTTTACGCGAGTTTCAGGCACCTTGGCGGAGTATCTAAAGGGACCGACCATACTGGGGGGTGACTTTAATTCCATCACTGATGTCCGCTTAGACCGATCGCACCCGCCCTTGACTCAATCGGCAATCCATAGGTTAGCTAGAAGTAGGCGGGACTGGCAGACTGCGTGGGGGTTGGTGGACACCTGGAGGGAGCACCATACAAAGGAGAGGGACTACTCCTTTTATTCTACCCCACATGACCTGCATGTGCGTCTGGATGGCATATTATGCTCTCCGGGCACACAGGCTCTGACTCGCCATAGTGAGTACCTGGCGAAAACCATATCGGACCACAACCCCTGTCTGGTCATAGCACACTGGAGTAGGCAGCGTCAGACGATACCCACCTGGCGCCTGAATCCGCGACTGCTGGAAGACTCGGTCTTCCACGCGGAAGTCCAGGCTTGCGTCACGGATTATTTCACTGAAAACTCGGGGACGGCGTCCACGAGGGCTTGGGAATGGGACTCGTTAAAGGCGGTTATTAGAGGTATATGCATCTCCTCCACGTCCGGGGTCCGGAAAACGTTATTAGGAGACATAGAGAAGGCGGAGGCTACGCTGTGCGTTACGGAGAGGGCACAGCACTCGGGGGAGCAATCCCAGAATGAGGTTGTCGCGGCGCGCGAACGTGTGGCAGTGCAGGTAGAGCGGCTCCGCTGTTTTGACTATAAGGCATACCTCGCTAGGGCGCATGCGGAGAGGGACAAAGTCGGGTCGCTTTTGGCCTGGCTGGCGACTCCGGATGCACGTGGCTCTCCCATACTCTCGCTGACCCTCGGGGAGGGGGTAACGGTATACTCTCAGAGGGAGATTAATGGTCAGTTTTTGGTGTATTATACCGCCCTTTATACTAATACCATGCAAGACGCTCCTGGGGACCTGGAGGACTTCCTGGCGATGGCCCAACTACCGAAACTGGACCCCACTCTCAAGGAGACGCTGGGGGGGGATATCTCGCTACGCGGACCTACTTGCCCCCCAGCTACAGTCAGTGTACCGGGAGGCCTGGAAAGAGGGTCAGTTGCCCGCCTCAACACGGGAAGCACTGATCATACCGCTCCTGAAGAAGGGAGGGGACCCGAGTGCCAGGACAGCGTACCGACCACTTTCCATGCTCACCGTAGATTATAAGATACTGAGCAAAATCTTAGCCACGAGGTTGTTGGCGCATATGCCCTCCTTGATACACCCTGATCAGGCTGGGTTCATCCCTCGACGGAACACGTCGACATGTATCCGGAGACTGTTGCGGGTTATGGAAGTGGACCGCTTGGCTTATCCGACCGCTCTGACGCTGTCGGTTGATATGGAGAAAGCCTTCGATAGTGTGGAGTGGCCCTATTTATTTAGGGTCTTGCAGGAATTCGGCTTGGGGGATGGGTTCGTGCGCTGGACGAGGTTGCTCTACGCTAATTCGGTGGCTAGGGTGCGGACGGGGACCACGATATTGGCCCCCTATCCAGTAAGAAGGGGAACGAGGCAGGGTTGCTCGCTGTCGCCTTTGGTGTTTGCCTTGGCGGTTGAGCCCCTGGTGGCCCATGCTCGGCTGGGACGCGCATACGCTGGGCTGCTACTGCGGGGGGGAAACCCATTATATTTCCCTCTATGCAGATGATCTGTTGCTTTTCCTGGCTGACGCGGAAGGGGCCCTCCACGGCGCCAAGGCGCTGCTGAAGGACTTCGGTTGCCTGTCGGGCCTGAAAGTCAACTGGGGCAAGACTTGTGTGTACCCCATCGCACAGTGGGAACGGACCCCCCCCACCCTGGGAGCAATCCGCTGTGAAGCTAGCTGTCTGCCGTACCTGGGAGTGCACATCTACCGCACCCAACAAGATCTGTTGGAGGGGAATGTAGGGAGGGCGATCAGAGGCCTGGCGGGCAGCATTGGATTCTGGAGCACCCTCCCACTTTCAGTAGCTGGGCGGGTAGCGCTGCTAAAGATGGTGGGGCTCCCGCGGCTGTTGTATTTCTTCCGCACGCTCCCTATTTGGGTGCCGGTGTCGGTCTTCCGCAGGCTCATAGCCATGGTCACGGGTTTTATCTGGGGATCTGGCAGGCGACGGGTGGCGCTAGCCACGCTGCGACGGCCTAGAGCCGAGGGAGGGCTTGCTGTGCCCGACTTCGAATGGTATTATTTGGCTGCCCAGATGCAATGGCTCACGCAGGCAGTGGCGAGGGAGTTTAGGGGCCCCGAAGACCCACGGGGCAGGGTGATCCCGCGACATGTCCTTTCTTTTATTGTCTTCCAGCAGCGGCTGGAGCTGTCGCAACTGACGCTTGAGGAACCTCGCCGGGACCTCGCCGGGGCCGACGTGCCAGGACTCGGCGGCCTGGGAGGGGCTCCCCCCTGGCGTCCCAGACGGAGCTGGAGCGTAAAGCAGCGCTACAGGCGGTTTCTGCCATCTCCGGCGCCCAGGTGATCGCCCCTGCTGGGGAGGAGGGCTCCCATACAGGGTCTGAGACCCAACGCAGTAATGACACAGCGGAAGAGGATGATATGACAGTGCTGCCGCATGTCACACCTGGGACAGCGGACGGCATACTGGACACTTGAACTATCCCCGAAGCACCGTTGACAGTAAGGAGGCTTGTACGGGGCTGGAGGCGCGCTGTACTACACTGCTGACTCTGCGCTAGGTGATGGGACTGCCGTGGATCTTTGGGGGACTGTCCGAAGCTCCTTGACTATGGGGGCGGGGGTGGGCTGGGTCGGGTGCACCGGGGGCGGGATGGGTCTGGGACGGCACTTTGGAGACTGGGCTGGGACTCCTGCTTGGAACACTCTCTGCACCAGTTCGGCCCCGGCCTACCTCCTCTTACTCACACTAGCTGTGAGGCTCTGGTGGCTATCAGAGAAGTTGGGTAATTGTATTGTATTTGGATGGGTGACTACGGTTGGGAACCTGTTCTGGGGGCGGGAGGGTTTGGGGGTTGTTGGGGAGTTGTGAGGGGTTGGGGCAATGTCAGTGTGCCTGGGACGGGGAGTGATTGGATAGCATATGTTGCACGGTGTGATGGCTTCCCCCCCTGAGTTGAAATGTATAACCTGGAATGTGCGGGGGCTCACCTCCATGACGAAACGCTGCAAAGTCCATGCTTATTTGGTGCGCAGGGGGGTGCAGGTGGCCTTCCTGCAGGAGACTCATTTGGATCGAGCGGAGGGGCGGGCACTTCACAGGCGCTGGCGGGGGCAGTTGTTTTACACCACCTATTCTAAGTTTGCCAGGGGCGCCCTTATCTGTGTTAGAGCGGGTCTTCCCTTTCAACCCCTAGCCACGCAGGTGGACCCAGAGGGACGGTTTGTGGCAGTGCAGGGCAGGCTGGATGGGAGAGACGTAACATTATGTAGCCTTTATGCCCCAAACATAGAGCAAGCAGCCTTCTTTACGCGAGTTTCAGGCACCTTGGCGGAGTATCTAAAGGGACCGACCATACTGGGGGGTGACTTTAATTCCATCACTGATGTCCGCTTAGACCGGTCGCACCCGCCCTTGACTCAATCGGCAATCCATAGGTTAGCTAGAAGTAGGCGGGACTGGCAGACTGCGTGGGGGTTGGTGGACACCTGGAGGGAGCACCATACAAAGGAGAGGGACTACTCCTTTTATTCTACCCCACATGACCTGCATGTGCGTCTGGATGGCATATTATGCTCTACGGGCATACAGGCTCTGACTCGCCATAGTGAGTACCTGGCGAAAACCATATCGGACCACAACCCCTGTCTGGTCATAGCACACTGGAGTAGGCAGCGTCAGACGATACCCACCTGGCGCCTGAATCCGCGACTGCTGGAAGACTCGGTCTTCCACGCGGAAGTCCAGGCTGGCGTCACGGATTATTTCACTGAAAACTCGGGGACGGCGTCCACGAGGGCTTGGGAATGGGACTCGCTCAAGGCGGTTATTAGAGGTATATGCATCTCCTCCATGGCCGGGGTCCGGAAAACGTTATTAGGAGACATAGAGAAGGCGGAGGCTACGCTGCGCGTTACGGAGAGGGCACAGCACTCGGGGGAGCAATCCCAGAATGAGGTGGTCGCGGCGCGCGAACGTGTGGCAGTGCAGGTAGAGCGGCTCCGCTGTTTTGACTATAAGGCATACCTCGCTAGGGCGCATGCGGAGAGGGACAAAGTCGGGTCGCTTTTGGCCTGGCTGGCGACTCCGGATGCACGTGGCTCTCCCATACTCTCGCTGACCCTCGGGGAGGGGGTAACGGTATACTCTCAGAGGGAGATTAATGGTCAGTTTTTGGTGTATTATACCGCCCTTTATACTAATACCATGCAAGACGCTCCTGGGGACCTGGAGGACTTCCTGGCGATGGCCCAACTACCGAAACTGGATCCCACTCTCAAGGAGACGCTGGGGGGGGATATCTCGCTAGGCGAGATTCGCATGGCGATCAAACATATGGCGGGCAAGAAAACCCCGGGCACTGGCGGGCTCCCTGTGGAGTTCTATGCTGCCTACGCGGACCTACTTGCCCCCCAGCTACAGTCAGTGTACCGGGAGGCCTGGAAAGAGGGTCAGTTGCCCGCCTCAACACGGGAAGCACTGATCATACCGCTCCTGAAGAAGGGAGGGGACCCGAGTGCCAGGACAGCGTACCGACACCTCTCCATGCTCACCGTAGATTATAAGATACTGAGCAAAATCTTAGCCACGAGGTTGTTGGCGCATATGCCCTCCTTGATACACCCTGATCAGGCTGGGTTCATCCCTCGACGGAACACGTCGACATGTATCCGGAGACTGTTGCGGGTTATGGAAGTGGACCGCTTGGCTTATCCAACCGCTTTGACACTGTCGGTTGATATGGAGAAAGCCTTCGATAGTGTGGAGTGGCCCTATTTATTTAGGGTCTTGCAGGAATTCGGCTTGGGGGATGGGTTCGTGCGCTGGACGAGGTTGCTCTACGCTAATTCGGTGGCTAGGGTGCGGAAGGGGACCACGATATTGGCCCCCTATCCAGTAAGAAGGTGAACGAGGCAGGGTTGCTCGCTGTCGCCTTTGGTGTTTGCCTTGGCGGTTGAGCCCCTGGTGGCCCATGCTCGGCTGGGACGCGCATACGCTGGGCTGCTACTGCGGGGGGAAACCCATTATATTTCCCTCTATGCAGATGATCTGTTGCTTTTCCTGGCTGACGCGGAAGGGGCCCTCCACGGCGCCAAGGCGCTGCTGAAGGACTTCGGTTGCCTGTCGGGCCTGAAAGTCAACTGGGGCAAGACTTGTGTGTACCCCATCGCACAGTGGGAACGGACCCCCCCCACCCTGGGAGCAATCCGCTGTGAAGCTAGCTGTCTGCCGTACCTGGGAGTGCACATCTACCGCACCCAACAAGATCTGTTGGAGGGGAATGTAGGGAGGGCGATCAGAGGCCTGGCGGGCAGTATTGGATTCTGGAGCACCCTCCCACTTTCAGTAGCTGGGCGGGTAGCGCTGCTAAAGATGGTGGGGCTCCCGCGGCTGTTGTATTTCTTCCGCACGCTCCCTATTTGGGTGCCGGTGTCGGTCTTCCGCAGGCTCATAGCCATGGTCACAGGTTTTATCTGGGGATCTGGCAGGCGACGGGTGGCGCTAGCCACGCTGCGACGGCCTAGAGCCGAGGGAGGGCTTGCTGTGCCCGACTTCGAATGGTATTATTTGGCTGCCCAAATGCAATGGCTCACGCAGGCAGTGGCGAGGGAGTTTAGGGGCCCCGAAGACCCACGAGGCAGGGTGATCCCGCGACATGTCCTTTCTTTTATTGTCTTCCAGCAGCGGCTGGAGCTGTCGCAACTGACGCTTGAGGAACGAACGCTCCGGTTGTGTTTGAACCGCAGCCTGCGGAGGGTCGGCACTGTTCACCCCTACGCCCCGGAGATCCCTTTGGGGATGTGCACGGCCCTCCCTCACGGCGGAGATTGGTCGGGGCTGGCTCAGTGGGAAGACCTAGGGATACAGATGGTGGGGGACTTATACCTCAATGGAGTGCTTCAGCCATTCCAGGTACTGCAGGACTCCTTCGGGATCCCGAGGGGAGACTATCTACTCCACGCGGCCCTGGTGGCAGCTCTACAAAAACACTGGAATTCGGGGCTCTCTGAACCGCAGACCGCTGCCGGCTGTCAGTATGTGGTCATGGCGGCGGGCACAACCAAGGCCATTACGTGCCTATATCGGAGAATGGCGACGGAACATCTAGCCCCTTTGAGTGCACTGAAGGTTAAATGGGAACGGGACGTCGGGAAGCCCATTCCGGACTTGACGTGGCCCACATTGCAGAGACGGGCCTGGAAGAGCACGCGTAACGCCAGGTTTCAATTGGTGCAATACTTCATCTTGCATAGGGCATATCTGACGCCAGCTAAACTATTTCAATATTTTGGGGGTCCCACTCCGCAGTGCCCTCGCTGTGGGGAGGAGGGAGCTGACTTTAAGCACATGTTCTGGTCCTGTGGCGTTCTGAGCTGCTACTGGGGGGAGGTAATTGATTGCTTGACCCAGGTGACGGGGCGGGAACTGGGGGTGGAAATGGGAGTTTGTTTGCTGCTATGGTTTCCCCACACACCGCGCACGAAAGTCACGAGCAAGTTTTGCGACTTAGGGCTGGTAATAGCTAAAAGAGAAATTACCCTGCACTGGAAAACGAGAACTGGTCCCAGCTTTGCGAGGTGGAGAGCTGCCTTTACAAAATGGGCGGGTAGCGAGAGTACGCTTCGGTTGCAGTTAGCGCTGCGGAGCAACGATGACAAGGCGTTAGCCGTGGCACATGCATGGGAGGCACTAGTGGCTGACCTCCGGGGGTGGGGCACAGATGCGGAGGAGGGTGCTGAAGCGCTGGAGCCACAGGCAGCGGCGTAGCGGCGGAGAGGCGGCTGATGGATCACGCTTGAGGGTGGGGGGGCTTCCTTCTCCGCTCTGCTTGGCACCTGACCATGGGGGTGGGGAATGGCCCACGGCCGCGCCAACAGCTAACTACGCGATCGACTTATCCCGGTACCTGTGACTCTGGTACACTGACATGTGGGTGGGGGGAGGGATTGTCTGTATGGGGGAATGTTGGGGACAGTGCGCTGATAGTTGAAAGTGGTCTCTACTGTATTATGCACTGGTGTTTATTACTGGAAGAAGACCGCGAATATGTTGATCACAACATTTGGCAACTGTACCTGTGTTATATAATAAAAATTGTTTTTGCAAAAAAAAGGGTTCCTGGTCTAAAGCTGTTGATTGTAGAAAATTGCTTTTTGCAAAAGCGATTGGTTCCTTAACCCCTTCCCTGCTCATGACGGAGCCGCTCCGTCATGAGCCACGGTTGCCGTGTGCTCATGACGGAACGGTTCCGTCATGTTACGGCCGTTGGCGGCCGCTCCGCCTACGCGGCGCTGTTTCCCCGCCTGTGCGGGGGGACAACGCAAATGGGCGGAGTCATGGCGGAGCGGCTCCGTCATGAGCACAGCGCCACCGCGCTGCCCCCCCGCACCCCCCAGCACCGCGGCGGAATTCCCGCCGCGGTGAAAGGGTTAATAAACTTTGCTAGGAAACTGGGTAAGCGCCCTATTGATGACATGTTGGTAACTTATAAAGTTAAATGAGTCTCAGTCGCTTTGTATGGAGTGGATATCTGGGGACATTTTAACGTGGACTCAATCCAGCAAGTCGAGAACAAGTTCCTGAGGTATCTCCTAGCGGTGCCAAATAGCACGGCTATGTATACCTGCCACGCTGAGTTGTGGCTGCCGTACCTGTCCGACCTTATTAAAATCCAGCCGATTTTGTTATGGCATAGGGTCTGGACAGGTGCGACTACAGGTCTCAACTGGGATATTATAAAGGACTGCCTGAATCTTCATCAGGCAAAACGCATTCCCTGGCTGGCCTATATCAAAGATTTTATGCAGGATCTAGATCAATCTGCATTTTTTGATAATCCTGAGACCCTGCCCTGTCTCACGAGAAGGCACCTGAAAGCACTATGTCTAAATCATCTAGAGTCGATCAGGCTTTCCTCCAATATCATGAAACCATCGGTCTGGGCCAATCAATTGCTTCTGATTAAGGCGGGGATACAACCCTATTTATTATTTACCCATGGTAATTATGATAGGTTACTACTGACGCGCTTACGCCTAGGCAATTTTCATAATCTATTTACCTTTCCCCAGCCAAATGATTGGTCACGTTCTCTTTACCAGTGCCCTTGTGATGACACTGCAGCTCAGTCAACAATCCACATCATATTTTTCTGTAAATTTTATACCTTACTCAGAAAAAGGTGGATTTTGCCTCATTTGAAACTGCAAGGCTTGAGACTTTGTCGACCTCTCTCTTTGAGGTGTTGTTTCTGGATGATGAAGTTGTTACTGACCAGATCGCTAAATGTCTGAAAGGGGTGGTCAGTACCAGGAAAACAATGCAAGGCCCGACTTAATTTTAACTGATTACTAGCTTACTCATGCTAGAGTGGCACATTGATGTGAGGCTATGGTATCGATTGTAACATTTTAACCTACGCTACTCCAATCGACCAGATCGTAACTTTTAATCGGCTGTTATTGTATTTTAAAGTTTTACACTGATGTATGCATGTTGTCTTCTTTCTTTGATGTGTTTTGTGCTTTTATGATTATATATATTTTAATTTTAAAAAAAGTGTATCTTGACTTGACTATACTATTATATATTCGTTTTCTACCCTATTGTTGTAATTATCAATCATTATTTTTCCTTGTTCTGCCTTAACAGTCTTTGCTCTATATCTTTCTGCGTACTTCGTGTCTTTGTCAGGACGTGGTTTAGTTCTTTTAAGTCAAAATAAGCTTTATTTGAAATCACATAGTGAATCATAAAGCTACAAAAATATAACAATATCAGAGTTAAAAATCAGTTAACAATGATAAAAATAAGGGTCTAAAAACAAATGTGGATAAAAATGGACGTCCCCTTCTGATCAATGCGTTTTTTACAACTGCTCCCTACATTTTATAACATCCAATAGAAACCGAGACAATACAACACATATATACAAACTCGGAAGCGATAGAAGATATATAAAGGCTGGTCGACATTGTGCAAAACCTAGTTGTGTTAACAGAGATTTAATAAAACCTTTTTTCAGGCCTGAATAGAATTTACAAACAAGCATTTGCAATGCAATAGGTCTTGCATTTACGCGAGTTTGAGCTATTGACATTGTAAATGACAATGCCTTTTATTTTTGTTTTAGTTTTTAAAACATAAATAAAAGGCATTGTCATTTACAATGCCAATAGCTTAAACTCGCGTACATGCCAGACCTATTGCATTGCAAATGCTTGTTCCTGTTAACAATCCCAAATATCAGCCAATCACTTTGTGGGCTTTACCTCGGAACTGCCCACGTCCCTGTTTCCCGTTCTCTTAGCCAGTACCCCCATGTCCCCGAGCCCCCTTCTTTCTGCATGGAGCCCCCTTTGTCACGCAGCCTGACTTGAGTGCTCCTCGCTGAACGGCAGCCCCAGCTCCCTTTGAGTACTCCGCACTGCCCTGCTATCGTTCTCTTCCTGCCATTGCCCTTACTTTTCACTCTATTCTCCCCCCTCCTTCCGATGTCATGCCAGGCTCACCCCTTCGATCTTCCATCACAGGGTGTTGTCATTTTCTACATGATGACCCCAAGTCCCGCTTTCATAGGTTTCTTTTAGTAGAAAAGCTCGCTAGAGTCTATGGTCCATGCCACCATGCCTTTCCATCCTCCTGAAGAATTCTACTCAACTGTAGAGTGCGCCATACGCAACCCCCTGTGCCATGCTAGCCAAAACAACATGCCAGTTCAATTACATGCTAGCCCTGTGCAGTGCCACCTTAGCGTGTCATCTCAACCCCCTGTCAGTCCTACATGCCATGCGTGTTGCTTGTGCCATGCCTATGCTGAGCCGGCCACACTTGTGTGCCAGTTCTATTTTGCATGCCAGCCGCTGAGCGATGCCAGTCCACTGCCCCATTCCAACTACATATGCAGCGTCAGTCCAAACGTGCCTTGCATGCTCCTTGTGCCAACCACTAGAATGTACCAGCCCCATGTGATACTGTAAGCTCCTTTGCAATTTCAGTAAACCATGCCATCTGGGCACTTATGCCATTCCCCGTTTTCTGCCCAGTCCCATCAGTTTATTGTTCCGAAGCAGAATCCTGGCGCCATGCATGTTAATGATCTGTGTTATGCCACCGTTGTGTTCTGCATACACCCTGATCAATGCCAGCCCAGTACTCCGGAATTGTCACATGGCAAGCAGATGTCATGACTGCAAAATGGCTTGTGAAGTACCAGCAGCATAGCCCTCTCATGTGCTGTGCAGCACCACCACGCAGCCCTGGTAATGTCTTTGGCAAGGCTACGGTGCCCTGACACTGGCACATGCCATGGCTTTACTGTGCCTTGATCTGGGCAAATATAATTTCAGAATCATGCCACACTAATGCTCTGCTAATCTATTTCGGAATGTCAGTAGCGTGCCCTAATAATGCCTTTTGCAATTCCAATGGTGTACACTCGGACGACTCGGCATGATGCCAGTGCCCCGACATGTCAATGCTTTGTGCAATGCCTGCACCATGCCCTGGTTATGCCATGCAACATCAGTACCTAGCACCGGAACTCTCATCTGAAATGCCAGACCAGTGCCCTGCAGCCAGCAGAATGGCAGCACCATGCCCTTTTAGTGTCCGCCTGGTCTAAAGAACCATGCCCCACTTCTGTCCTGTACAGTGCCAGTACCTAGACTGTTATTGGTGTGAAATGGCTCCTAATGCCATGTGCATAAGGCAGTAGCATAAAAAGTATCATTCATCGCTAATGCCAAGCTTCTCCTGTCACTGGGGTCTGTCCAGAGCCGGGTGCTGAGCTCTGCAGCGGCGGCGGCTGCTCCGGAGCTCTGCAGCGGCTCTGAGAAGGGTGCTGCAGAGTGACGAGGTGGGCCAGCCCACAACGCCGCCCCCACAGTGTGTACCACGGGCGGCGCACTTGGGAACTCCAACTGCAAGCGACTGGGATCCCCACCGGGTGGGAGCGCGGGGAGTCGTCTCCCCTCCCAGCCCGAGGGCAGGAGCAGGTGGGGCCCTCACAGACCACCACTACTGCCATCGCTGCCGCCAGAGGGAACGAGACCCAAAGTGTCTGCTCTCTATGCTGTGCAGACATGAAGAGCTCACACGGATGGCGTTAAAGGGGAAGACCCCGAAAAAATGACCCACCTGCCGCCTTAGAATAGGGGGTGTCCCTGCTTGCGAAGAGTATATTCTTGTCAGTCGTAAGAACCCCCGTCCAACACGAATATTGATGGGGCAAACCACATCCAATTGTGGCAAAATAGCAAAGACGTGGCAACCCCCCAAATACAGTGTGGAGATGGGCGAGACAAACTAAGCGCGGCGCCGCTTAAAGGACACTGCGCTCGGTTTCTTTTTTTTTTACTTTAACACTGAGCGCGGTGTCCTTGAAGCGGTGCCGCGCTCAGTTTTAAAGTAAAAAAAAATGCTTACTCAGTAATTGAAGATGACCGGCTAATGCCGCCAGTACACGATCGAGTCCAGATGGCCCGTTCGAGAAGGAGACAGGGCGGTAACCAAAAAGCTTCCTTTTCAATGGGAAGTCTGCGTTTAGCATAAACGCTGACACAACCCAATGAAAATTATGGGAGGGGGCTTAAACTGAACTTCCAGAAAATCCCAACTACAAGAAGCCTCGCAGAGCGAGAGGCGCATGTGCGCTCCAACGCTAGGCGAGACCTAAAAAGGACAATGTGAAAGGTACTGCATAGAAATATTATCGCATGGGCATTTCACAGGATCGGGCGACCAGTTATTGATGGTGGAAAAGCTGGTTAAATGGTGGAAGATATCCAGCCGAAACCGGGTCAGCTAGAATCTATGGTGCGGATTGTACACGTTAGCTAAATAAGGTTGCATATTATGACTAGTCAGAATCATCTAGCTCTTTAAATGAAAAGGATTTTGTGATCTCTATGGATGACCTCGATTCCTCGAGTAATGATAGGCATTTCAATTTAAAGGCTTTCCTTTGGATGCTAGTCAAGAGCTCGGAATGGTAAAAAAACTCGGGGTGGCCAATGTCCACCAAAACGTCATGCACAAATTTGAGCCAGGGGATTTTAAAGGCAGACGTAGATCTAAGACAGTCCTCTATGATGGAACAGTTGAGTACAGTGTGATCAGAGGACCAGATTTTATGAGTAAAACTGGCTGGATCAAGATTACGTCTGCTAAAAAGGAACTCCGAATTCAGAGTGGCAGATGAAGGTTGAGCAGCTTTTTGAAAGAGGAAGGAGATTCCTTAGGAATGCGTTTTCTACTGGTTGGAGTACATCAGCATTCGCATTTCCCCAGAGCTCGGACCCATACGTTGCGCTTGGTCTGCATTTGGCCTTATAGATGGTCATCATTCCTAGCAAAATTCAACAAGGCCATTCTGGTTTTAACAAATTGGAGCTTCCTAGATTTAATTGCACATGACCAGTTCCCAGCTTGATTAAATGAAATGCCTAGATATGAGAATATAGATGTAAACAAAATTTTAGAACCCTCAATGACAATATCACGACAACGTGTGGCCCTTTTTCCAGGTTTCATTGCAAAAGTTTTACTGATGTTTATTTTTAAGCCATGATTCTGCATGAACTGGGCATATTCGTCAACTAATTGCTGTAGGCCAAGTGGAGTGCAAGCTATTAAAACGGCGGCAGCGGCCTAAAAAAGTGCCGAAATTAACCGATGGCCAACTTGGGGTAAGTCTGTGCACTTGCTTTCTAAAGTACTACTTACCCTGTTAAGGTAGAGGTTAAATAAAAAAAAGGGGTGAGTATGCAGCCTTGGCGTACACCTCTTTCTATATTGAATAGCTGGGTGCATTTGCCGTTAAGACCATAACGTACTCTGCCCCTGCAGGCTGCGGCATAAACGTTTCTGAGAAAGTTCACAATCGTGCAATTTACGCACATATTAACCATGATTGACAATATTTTGTCGTGTGCCACAAAATCAAAGTGGATAATTGGTCTACAAATAGTAAGAACAGACTGCCTCCTTTGATGAGCACATATTTCTCAATGAGTAAATTCAGGTTAATGGCCTGTTCTGTAGTCCCCACACCTGGCTGAAACTCATACTGCAAATCCGAGATAATATTATTGGACTCTGCCCAATCATGAAGTCTGCCTAGGAGGATGCGTACAGCCACCTTAACTAGAGAATACAGCAGAGAAATAGGTCTATATTGTGCTGGACTTGCGGTCTCTCTTTTTGAATATGGGAACGATAAGAGACTCAGACCAGGTAGGCAGGAAACCTTCACTCTGCCGGCTCTGAAAAGCAGTGTTAGAAGGGGGGCCCAAAGATTAATATTAGATTTAAACAAATCGATGGGGATCCCAGCAGGGCCAGGGGCTTTACCACCTTTGCTCGCCTTCAGGGCCTGGACTACATCTTCTAACGGAAAGTCAGGGTAATTCTGGGAAAATCGGGGGTGAAATTGTAGCGGGACTCTCATAGAAGCTATGGTAGGAAGGGAGATGGCAGTGGCTTCCTGAGTTGAATACAGATTAGTAAAATGGGTTAGCCAGCCTGCCTCAGTGATAGCAATCTCTATTCGAGGGCTGTCAGATGTGTTAGAGAAAGGGGAGTTAATAATGTACCAGAAGGTGATGTTATCATTTGTCAGACTGGCCTCAAGTAGTTGGTTCCAAGGCTCTTCCTTCAGACTTTTATTCCGTTGTTTAATAGCGAGCTTGTACACGTGCCTGCACTCCCGGACCTCCTCGGTAGACCTGGGTTGTTTAGCTAATGCTGATTTTAAACTTCTTAGGGCTTTTGTACAGGCCGAATCAAACCAACCACAGTACCCTGACCCAGCGTTGTTCCGGGTGAAGGCAAGCCCTTCTCTAATATCTTTTTTTATCAAATCGAAGACCGTGATTATGTTATGAGCCTCTGTGGACTCGTCTAGGCATGTGTCAAAATCCCACCTCTGCTTGGAAATAAATGTTTCTAAAAAAGTGGATGGGTTCACCAAAGACCACCTCAAAGTATACCCATTGCGGCGGTAGATATCAATGTTCTCCACAGTTGAAATGCTATGTATGTCCCCCCATTGTGAGAGAAGAGTAATATTCACAGCAGCGCTTTGAGGAAAGTGATCGCTGATTGCAGTATCGTGAATAACAAAATGTAAAACCAGCTCTGAGGAATGCGAGGGAACAATAAAAGGTCCAGAATGCTGTGATCGCCCCTGCCATTAAAGGTACTCTTAACTACAACTGGGGATCTGGTAAGTTTGTAGTAGAAATACAAGTTGTGTTTGAAAAGTAGGTCCTTTAACAGATCCCCATACTCTGTGTGGGAAAAATGGGTAATATCACCGTTATCAGGAGCCGCCAACCAACAGATCTTATTGGATGGCTGCGGACATAGACGTTTGTTAAAGTCGCCGCCCCATAAGATAATGGAGTCCCTGCATCCGGTGGGGAAAGCGGACTCTAGGTCAGTGTCTAATTGATGGAGGGCTGTAACGATATCCTGCTTGCAGGAGTTGTTATAGAAATGTACTACAGCCAGAGTGGTATACTGTGCAATCCTGAGAATAATAATGTGGTAATACACTTTGGTCGCGATCACTGCGATATTCAGAGGGGCCGAAATGTTTGACACATAAATACACAGGCCCCCTTTGGGTCTCCCACAAATAGACAGAATTGCTTGAGAGTGGTATGTTTTAAAACCATTGAGATGTATTGGGTCCACAGACCAAGTTTCCAGTAAACAAAGGATGTGAAACTTGGACGCAAAATCAATCCAATCGGTCGTGGTGCATTTATGGCGCAACCCAGCGACATTCCAAAATAAGACAGTATTAGCTTAGGTACAACAAAGAGGGTGACAGGTGCAAGGGGTGGCTGCATGACTATAAGATCTTTATTTATACAAGGCTGGGAAGGCTCACATTCCGAGCTATATCTAAACAGACATCCAAATTGAGCGCCGAAGAAGGGGAAGTTCCGCACTGTGTACCCTCTCTTTGATTAGTAGAGGCCTTCAGTCAATACTCACCACGAAATGTGGAAAGGCAATCAAACCCTTTATAGGTTTCAATGGTAAATAAGCGCGTGATAGGTTGCGCTTCGTAGGGATGAACTGTTTGATGAAAAGTTTGATATGGGGCGGGAGGCTGATAAAAGAAGCCAAGGGGTAGAACTGCGATCTGTTTTGTAGTGAAGGATGAAGAGCTAGCCCTCTCTAAAATAGGTTTGACTAAGTTGAGGGATGTAAATGAGAGCACCCCGCAATCTCCCTCCAATGATTTGCTCCCCAGACCAACCCATTTGACTCTCCTAATCATTTTGAGGTCTGCAAAAAGTGCTCTCCCTAACCCAACCCTTGCGTTCAACCAGTTTAGGGATTTGTTCCTAAGTGAAGGATGAAAGTTGGATGAAAGTAGGTTAGAAGGAGTGTTGTGTGTTGTAGCAAGAGGGGTCCTGAGGGCAGGTCGAGACTGTTGAAGCAGGGAGGGAGGATTGGGACTACGGCCTGTTTGGTTGATACTAGGAGAAAGGGTAGTGGGGGCCCCGACCCCCACTGAAACTAAAGGCAGTGGGAGATGCTCACGTGGGACTGGGCGAAAAATATTGGGCACTGATGGAAGCCATGAGGGAGTTTTATTATCTCTTGCTGGGGGTGGCATGGGGGTGGTGCATGGCCCTTCCCTAGCAGGTCCAGACAGGTCAGGACACTCCTCTCAATGCCTCTTAGTTGCTCAGTAAGGGTGCTAAATGAGAGCCTACCCATGTCCGTGAGGGTCTCTATCAAAGCTATCAGAGAGGCATGATCCTCAGGAGGTGGGGCACAAATGGTTGGCCAGGGTTTTACTTGGCTTTTTATATAAAATTTGATTCTAGGAAGTAGTTTTCTTTGAGTGCCGCCCTCCCCTCCCTGGGGAGCTGGAGGGATCTGGGTCAAGGTAGTGGGCGGTATTTTAATGTGTTTTCTTGGAGGTTGAGTGACTGGTTGGCATGAAAGGGGACTCTCCTCCCATTCCTTGTCTTTCAACTGCCCTCTACCAGTTGGACCACCATGGTTGGGAGTGAGGTTTAAACCTCCTACGATTGGTGTCGATGCAGAGTTATCAGTAGTACAATTGGTTAGGGACTCCTCAACACTCATTATCTGTTTTTTGATCACCCCCATAGCACCCGTAATGTAGTTCAAAATAGAGGATTAACGAGATAAGTTTGGCGATTTAGCCACCGTCCCACCGGGGTGGTTCCTTTTCACCATGTCCAAAGCTTTCAATGGTCGGGCCTTAAGTAAACATGGACATAGAACAGACAATAAACAATACAACAGAAAGTCAAAGTCAAGAGTCAAAATGACGAAACACAACAAACCTTGCCCCAGATAAAAACTACAAGGATCAATGACTACCAGGGGACGGTATCTTCAGAGTCAGTGGCAGTAGCCAGTTCCACGTAGAAAAATAAAGGCTAAAGTACAGACCTCAGGTGCAGGTTGCAGGCGCACCGATTAAGGGATTTCCAAGGTCCTGCTTGGTGAGCCAAAGGGGGTGGCCCTGCCCTGCCTCTTCCTGTCGCTGAGGGGCGCAGGACGAACCCGCCCTTGGGTCCGGGCGTAGCCCACATCCGTCCTGCACCATGGGCGCACAGTGCGCCTTAAGTAGCGCAATGAACGAGGAACAGGTGAGCTGGTGTCAGGGACCGCCTCCTGGGGCCCTGAGCTTCTGGTACATGAAGTCCTCATTCGGCAAACCAAAGCGAAGTGATTAGAATCCTTCTATTGCCTTACTTATTTTTTGTACGTTCTCCTTACTGCAGTGTACTTTCCTCCTCTCTTACCCCCGTCCTAAATTACTACTTCTTTCCCTATTTCTATCATTTTTTTTTTTACCTATCATATTCCGCCTTCCCTTCCCTCCTGTTTCCTCTTTTTTTCTGTCTCATGTCTCTCTCCAACTCCCCATTCTCCCCACCGCCGCCTCTCCCTTACCTTGAACACTTTCTGTACTTTTGGCTCTTTATGTTCGACCTCTCACAGCCTGTACTAATGTACCCCAATCACAAAAATACAAAGTGCCCTGTCAAACCATAATTCATGCTTCTACTTGCATGGCTTGAAGTGCTTTTTCAGTGCTTCCTCATAGACTAACAATGTTGTACCTAAGAAGGGTAATAGCTTCAGTCATCCCCTGGATGTAAGTTCAGGCATCCACCGGATGAGTCAGAGCACTAGACAAAGGTCATCCCACGAACAGGTCTATTTATTGCTGAGTTTAAAACTCATGGGGACATTCCCACAAGAAATAGAAAGGAGAACGCTGGCTTTCATTAAAAGTTTTATTTTTTCAATGTATCTGGCCTATGAGATAGAGATGAAATATGTAGAAACGTACACATTGGTGAGATGACGGGGAGCATAGAGCTGGGCTGCAGAACAGCACACTAGTGGGATGCTACGACCAAGGATGAATAACAAACCCCAAACCCACACTGGTCCTAAACCAGAAATCTGTTTAGCCCAGGTCTGTGATGTCGCATGGGTACAGATTTCTGTATTTTTCGAATTCACCAATGTTGCCAAGGATACACTTGGATAGATTAGTTAATCACATGAAGGTGCACTCCTGGAAAACGTCTGAAAATTACAGTATACAAACATGCTTTGCAATTTCCACGTGTGTAGGTGCACACCACACACAAGTGTACAAAATGGAAAATAACTTCGTAAGTGTGTAATTGCAAAGATTTTTCTCTGCTTGGGAAATATTTTTACAATTGAAGAAATGATTTTTGCTGACACCCTTACCAATTTTGGGGGTGTTCTATTCCCACCATGGAAATTGCTTTTTTTCAGCGACAGGTGTACATCTGCATTTTTTCAAAGGTAGGCAACTGTTCGAAAAAACATTTATGTGTGTGTATGCTTTTGTGTGGGTACAGTCTTTCAGGGTGAGTGCCCTGTAAACCCTATTCCCCAGCACTGGCATCAGATTTCCTCACACAAAAATCTTTGTATTTGTAAATATTCTTATGAGTGTAAAAACACTATTGCACACTTAAATAAAGCTATTTGTGCTTGTAAGCTGAGCATACACATGCAAATAGACGTGTGATTGGGCCCAGTAACCAAGGCTCTTTAAAACATCCCTTCACTCTTCTTTGGAGCAAGGCCTAGCTCTAGGCTTAACCTCACTAAAGGCACTGGTGAATGCAGGAAACACACTATATCATGACAACAAACTACTCGGGGTCCGCACAAAAGTAAATATTCAGATAATTTAGATCTAATGTCACAAAAAATGTGCTGATGAAAACGGAAAACAACATGACTAGTATGTATGTATGTATGTATGTATAATATATTTATAGAGCGCACTGCAACCCTACGGGCATCCTGGCGCTGGCGACACAGTGAAGGGAAGGAGGACGAGGGATTATGCTCTAGGAAAGAGCCAGGTCTTGAGCTGCCTACGGAACAATGTAAATTCCTGGACCTGTCTGAGCTCCATAGGGAGACTGTTCCAGAGACAGCTGCCGCAGCACTAAAGGCTCGTCCCCCCAAGGTGGATATCTTTGTCTTAGGAATTTTGGCCAGCCTAGCTGCCGAAGAGCGCAGACTGCGCATAGGAGTGTACCAACTAAAGAGATTTTGCAGCGGCCCGGGGCCAAGGCCATGAAGAGCTGTGAAGACTATGCACAGAGATTTCAACAGAATTCTCTGTTGCACCGGGAGCCAATGGAGATCAGATAGTGCCCTAGTGCTAGAAGATATACGAGGTCTCAGAAGGGCAAGTTTTGCAGCAGCTGACTGAATACGTTGGAGTCGCTGGATCAGATATCCTGGGGACTGAAGCATCAAGGCGTTGCAATAATCCAGACGGCTGAGAATTGTGCAACGAACCACTGTTCCTCTAACATGGGGAGGGAGCAGTGGTAGGAGTCTACGTAGGCCTCTCATGATCATGTGGCAGTTCGAGGCCACTTTGTTGACGTGTGACTCTAGACTCAGCTTCTCATTGAAACACACCCCCAAGTTACGCACGGTTTTCACAGGGACCAGGGGAGTGTCCAAGGGAAGGGGCCAGAAATTAGAAGGTAAGACTTGTGGCACCTTGCCTACCGAACAGTGTAGAATCTCGGTCTTGGCACTATTAAACTGCAGGGCATTAGTTTTCAGCCATGACATCATTTCCAGCATGCAATTGTGGAAGGAGGTTAAAGAGTCCACCTGGTCACCTTCCAGGGAAACAATCAGCTGCGTGTCATCAGCATAGTTGACAGCCATGATGTTACTAGAATTGATAAGTTTAACTAGTGGTTGCATATAAACGTTAAACACAATCGGGCTGATTGAAGAACCCTGAGGAACACCGTGTTTATTAGGCAGGAAATCTGATTGGTACGGAGGCAGAGTTACTGCCTGCCGTCTGTCTGAAAGATAGGAACAAAGCCACTTCAGAGCACGATCAGTAACCCCACCTCTGCAAGTCTGTGTAGGAGGATGTTATGATTAACCGTGTCGAATGCGGCGGATAAGTCTAGCAAAATCAAGGTTGCAGAATGCCCCTTATCCGCACGCACTCGAAGGTTATCCAAGGCGGTAATCAATGCAGTTTCGGTTCCGTGCCCAGGGCGGAAACCGAATTGATTCTCCTCCAGCTTACAATTGCTCTCCAGGAAGCCCGAAAGCTCCTGGCTGACCAGGCGCTCGGCTATCTTAACCGGGAAGGGCAGCAGGGAAATAGGACGATAATTCCCGTAACAAGCGGGGTCCAGCGAAGGTTTTTTCAGAAGAGGGGAGACCAAAGCATCCTTCCAGCAGGCCGGAACCACACCGCAAGTTAGTGACTGATTAATAATCTGATAGAGGTGCGGAAAGGTTTCCGATCCTACTCCCTTCCAGAGTTTCTGCGGCAGGGGGTCCAACGGAGAACCCGAGCAAACTTTCTTAGCTATGTTGGAAAACTCCTCCATAGAAGGGCAGGTCCAACGATCCAAGCAAGGTCCTGCAAGGGACTCTGACTCTATCATAGGGCCTGCACCACCGGACGGATCGGATCTCGATAAGTCCGCTCCAACCTTAGTACCAATCACAGGGTCGAATTGCAGACCCTCAATGATTCCCTTTATTTTATTATGAAAGAAGGCTGCCAGTCCATTACAAAGATCCTGAGAGGGGGTGATCTTATTACCCAGACACTCTGGGTTAGTAAGGCCTCTCAGGATGTTAAAGACACATTTAGTACTGTTCGGGGCTTTCAAAATAAGGTCCGCAAAGTACGACGCCTCAGTAGTTACAATGGCTTGTTTGTACCTGACTAACAGTTCTCGCCAGGCAATCTTGTCACTGGCTAGATACTGCCTGCGCCACTGCCTCTCAGCGTGTTTGCACTGAATCTTAAAGGCTCGGAGTTCCTCCGAGAACCAAGGTGCAGAGGGAGATCGTCGTTTCCTAAGCCGTTTCAGAGGGGCAGACAGTTTGATGGTATTAGCCATGTGGCTACATAGCTCCCCATAATTGACGTCAACCGACTTCCCTGGGTCCGGGAGGGGAGCCGCGTCAAAAAGAGGTGTAGATTGCGCTATCCGCGTAAGAGCTTTCCAGTCCCTGGACTGGACAAAATTATCCTTGATAGGGGGGGACCTATATCTAGGGATTGAAAGCAGTCGAAAGATGATCAGATGGTGGTCAAACCAATCCATCGGTAGGATATTGTCTATAGTCACTACTTTTTCTCCAGCGAATATTAAATCTAGTGCATGTCCTACCGTATGGGTGGGCTCCAACACTTGTTGTGGAAGATTAAGATTAACACAGGACTGAAGAATATTATTAAAAGCTGTTTTCAGCATTGCACTAGGCCAGAGATTGAAGTCTCCCAGAATCATCGTTCTATGATGAGTAAGTGCCAGATTGCTAATCACATCCAAAAATTGCTGTTGTGATTGTTCACTTATGGTCCCCGGGGGTCTATAACAAAGTATCCCAGTCACGACATGGCCGGACCTGTCTTTTAAAGAGAAGCCCAGCGTTTCAAACTGCACAATCTCATCAGTGTCCAGTTGCAAGAGATCCCATATATCTTTGTAAATGATCCCAATTCCACCCCCTCTACCACTAGATCTAGGCTTATGAAAAGCTTTAAAGCCAGCGGGACAGGCAGCACCCAGTTCTAAGTCAAGCCCAGGCACTAACCAAGTTTCTGTCATAAACAGAATGTCTAAATTATGGTCATCGATTAGCAGTTGAATTTCTGTAGAGTGCCTGGGAAGAGACCTAACATTAAGGAGTCCGCAGTGCAATCCTACCCCGTGTAATGAGGATACATTCCTCAGTGGGAGCTCTAATTCCGGCAGTTTTAACTGCGAACTACCCCTGTCAAGCTCAAACAGCTCAGTCCGTGAATAGCAGAGCCGCGCGGTGGTCAACGCCTCACCTGGCAAAGAAGTAGATGCGACGTTGTGGGTAGCGACCAGCGCGACCGAGGCGCGGACGGGCGCAGACGGGCTTGCCTTTGGCGCGCCGCCGGCGCGCCGCCGGCGCGCCCGCTGCACGCGTCCGCTGCGTGGTCGCTCCAGAGCGACGTTAAGTAGGCGCCAACTGCAAAAGACTAGAGTGCTGACCTCCTAACGAGGCAGCACTAGTTCCGGTCGGAATCGAGGATGCGAATTCCGATAATGAACGTTAAAATTTTGTAAGTAAGAGAGCAGGAAAGCAAGTAGCAACAAGATGATTTGTTTTTTAAAAATGTGCAGGATCACAATTATGTGTGCAAAATCGCAAGCAGCAGCAGAAAATTTTGTTTAAAAAATGCGAGGTCACAATTAAAAAATACAATTCTTAATTCTCCGTTCAACACCCCCAAGCGTCACTCCCTCAAATATCTAGTTGTGCGCGGTCGCTCCAGAGCGACGTTAAGTAGGCGCCAACTGCAAAAGACTAGAGTGCTGACCTCCTAACGAGGCAGCACTAGTTCCGGTTGGAATCGAGGATGCGAATTCCGATAATGAACGTTAAAATTTTGTAAGTAAGAGAGCGGGAAAGCAAGTAGCAACAAGATGATTTGTTTTTTAAAAATGTGCAGGATCACAATTATGTGTGCAAAATCGCAAGCAGCAGCAGAAAATTTTGTTTAAAAAATGCGAGGTCACAATTACAAAATACAATTCTTAATTCTCCGTTCAACACCCCCAGGCGTCACTCCGTTCAAATATCTAGTTGTAGTAATTAATTTAATGATTTAATCATACATTCCAAATGAAAACCTCAAAAGTAACCCAATCAAGATATAACCACTGACCCTGTTTGTTTAGTGGCAGATGATGAATTTCCAAACTGTGAGAAAGTCTAGCAAGAATGAACAGCCTCTTCACCTTCTTCCCTCATCACCCTCTTTGGTGGATTTGATTGAATGCCTCTTTCAACAATTGGCTAAGTGAGATCCTCTGTGACCTGGAAGAGGGCCTCAAGTATCCATGTCCTGGGTATAGAACATAAAGTTGCAGAGGCAGCATAGTGTGTTTTTAGAAGAGATCAATGCGACCAGACCTTTTCGCTAGTGTCACTTGGGGTAGAGGTCTTTTGACCCATCTGTGTAAAGGTTGGCTATTTTGTGTATGCCAATAAGCTTGCACTGACATTGTGTGTGTGCCAAATGCATATACGTGTGCATTGTGTGTAGCACACCCATGGTGTTAGGTTGTGTGTATTAGTGACTAATGAAAGCCAGCGTGATCCATTCCCTTTGGATGCCCGAGGGCTTGTCTAGCACAAGATGGAGATTGAGAAATCTACTCCCAGATTGTGGAAGCATGTTACCTGCATTCTTTTTGCTGGAAGGAGAATATCTACACATTGAAGTGAGGAGGAGGAATCATGGCAACCCTTAGAAATTCCATGAGGCCTTTTGTTATCAAGGAGCTGCTGATTATTCTTCCTGAGCACTGCATTTAGGTGGATTGTAGATGTGACTGCCCGCTCTGTTTTGAGAAGGAAGAAGTCTGTAGATGAGGCATGCCTTCTTTTCTGCCCCTAATGACTCATACAGGTGGGCCTATGACACCTGGTTGCAGAAACATCACACCTTTTTGTGCCTCTGTTGTGACTGCTTCAGGTTGGCGATAACCCCAGTGCTATCTGCTGTGAGAAGCATCACTCTACTTAAAGGATGTGTCTGGAGAGCAGACTTAGTTGCACTTCAAGGAAGAACCACCCCCAAACCAGTTCTGACACTTTGTTCCAGTCATTCATGACCAAGGAAGAGAGTGCTCCTATAGTACTCAAAAGCTGCTGTGCAACCAGCACTGGTGTCTGCTTGTCTCTCTGACAGCCTGTCCCCAAAGGTGATGGACATCAACTTAAGTCTGCTGGATGAGGTGTGGTTCTGCCTTGAAGCCCCCACAAGCCTCCCATCTGCTAAGAAAGGGAATGATTCTGCATTCTCCTCTAAGAGAAGAGACTGTCCAGGAGAAGAGAGACCCAGCATGTCTCCATTGCTGTTTCATGTCCAGTGGCAGCTAATTGAATGAATGGAAACTAAGGAAAAACATATGTGTCGTGTGGCCTCCTCCAGTCTCTCATCCTGGTTCCTGGCAGGAACTGCAAAGCTGGGATAATTTTCTTATCAATTGGGGCTGCAACTGCATGATTGTCATAGGCCCATATGACAGTGGAACTGCATGACTGCCGGAGGCATGGATGATGGCTGCAAGTACATATTGGCTCTGTGCCAGGATGAGGACTGCAACTGCTTGATTCCAATATGCCCCACCAGTGCTGCACCTACCTCCATTCCAATTGTCCTCGGTCCAGGCAGGGCCACATCACTGCAACATCTACAGATTGCCATGGTCCGGATTGCCTCCCGACCAAACCAGGCAGCAGCGCCACAGATTTGAGGCTGGATGGGTGTGCTGAAGAATGCATCCTGTGGGAGTGCCGTGCTCTGTGCTTCGAGGAACCTGTCTTGCCGCATGTGGGATGCACAAGGGACTCTGTGTCCTATCATCGAACATGCTGGGAGGTGCCATCATGCAACCGGGAAAAGGAGGCAGACATCCCCCTTTCCAGCACTCTTAGCGTGTTGCGGGATCCCATTCTCCGGCCAAGGGTGGGTGCTTCTGCGCCCGTTCGCAGCAAATGAGGCTGAGCTGGACCCACTCTCTTTAAGGCTCATTACAGTGGACTCTGTGGATCCTGTGAAGTGCTTCTCCGAGGCTAATGTGAGACTGTCTTGCTTTATTACAGTCATGGGGAAGGGCATAGTAGCCATGGTGCCGCTGTTACACCCCCCTCAGTGACAATTAACAGTAAGTTCGAAAGGGCAGTCGGGCTCATTGCTAGTGAAATTGAGCTAAGAGAGCGTAGACTGTCTTTGGACTATGGTACATCGTTAGTCAAACAGACCGCCTACACCCAAATAACAACAGCGATGCACATCGGTCCCCTGAGGTTGGGGCAGGCCCACTACAAGTGCATGTTTGCCCTAGCAATTGTGAGAATACTACTGACATCGTAGAAGATGATCCTGAGATGGGTATTTTTCCAACTGCTCAGTCTTCCCCAGTCTTAGAGGTTAAGAGGAAAAGGCAATTAGGGAAGGGTATAGCTGCAAAGCGGAAACGACCACCCCCATAACAAAGTAGTAAAGGCCAGCTCCACTCCTGGATTCAGCCTTACCCGCAATCCTAGTCATCTGAGACTCTGAAGTGTGATTCTCTGTTGCAGGACTACCTGCCATATACTAGTTTGTGCAAGAAGTTTATCAGCATTTTAGAGGGGAAACAAAAACTGCTATCTGACCATTGGACCAAATAGAGCATCTTCTATTGAATGTATTTAACCATCCAGCTACAGAGTGTACAGGGAACAATGGAAACAAGCTATCTGTAAGGGATCAAAAAAACCCTGCTAATCTTTGGGTGGTAACTTGCCAGCCGTGGGTAATAGCCCCCCTGTGAATCCTGTGGGTAATTGTGAACCTTCATCTAATATGAATGTCAGGCTAGTGGGCACTTTAAGGTCAACGGATACAAATACTACCGGCCAATAGATGTCAGCTTGTCCATGTCTGACAATTACCAATTCATCTACTAAAGCAGCTCAGGGGCAAACTTTGCTCCTAGTTTGGATAACTGGAGCCTGCCCCCAGCAGCCTGTCCTTACGTTCTAAATTTAGCAGGGGTTCCTTCCCTTAGATCTGGCCAGCAGGAGTCATGGGATCAGCTCCGGAATAAGGTTCCTCATTAGTTCAGTAAATATAAACATTTTAATGCATGGGGTCTTATGCGATTATAATGTTAGAAGAGTGGGCTGGCTTGGCCAATCGAGGAAAAGTATTGAGGGAGGCTGCATTGTAATAATCTTTCTGAGGACTGTTTGTGTAAGGAACATACTGAAAGCAAAAGAATACAACTGCGAAACTGAAAGAAAGGTTGTAGCTTTGCCCCTTGGGAATTTTTATAAGCCATTCACCCCATCCACATGTTAATGTTAATGTTAATGTTAAAGGCATTTGTAAAGCGCTACTGTTACCCAAAGGTGTCCTGGCACTACATACCTCCAGCTGAGGCGTGAAAAAGAAACCAGAGTTATACATTAAAAAGTCTGATTTTTAAAGCCTTTTCAATGCCAGTAAATCTGTCATACTTCTTAGATGAAAAGAGAGGCCATTCCAGGCCTTAGCTGTACAAACCACAAAGATTCTGCCACCTCAATTCGCTTTTTTTACAGAGGGAACTGTCACCAGTTTGGCTCCTAGAGAGTGATGTGGTCTTTTTGGCACATACCACTGAAATTGCCGCTTCAGGTGGTCAGGGCCAACGCCTTGAAGGGCTTTGTAGACAATGCAAAGTGATTTAAACTGCTCTCGCTTCTTAACAGGTAGCCAGTGAAGTTTCCTTATCTCTGCATACACTGAAGCAAATTTGGGTATGCCAGTGAGCATTCGGGCAGCTGCGTTCTGAAGGAGTTGAAGTCTGTGCATAAAATGTTCCTGAATGTTCAGATATAGGCTATTACAATAGTCCAGCCTGGACAAAGTTAATGCTGTGATTACAATTCGCTGACTATCTTTTGGCAAGAAAGGCATTATTTTTTTGCAAGATCTAAGAACAAACGACGTGGCAGAGGTGACTGCATTCACTTGGGCTCCAAAGTTGAATTTATAATCTATAAAAACTCCCAAGTTTTACACTTTCCTAATGGGAGTCATGAGAGGACCAGCGTATTAGGTCACCAACATTGGGCCCAGAAATTGGGATCATTCCTGAACAGAACAACCTCTGTTTTACCAGAGTTAAGTTTAAGACAGTTTTGGGCCATCCAATTTCCCACAGTTACCATGCAATCATGGAACCAAAGTGCTGTCCCAAGTTCCTTCCCCGGTAGCAGCGACACCACAATTCGAGTGTCGTCAGCATACGATGTCAGGCCGAGGCCAAACGATTCAATAAGAGGGGCCAAGAACGACACATAAACATTAATAAGTGTAGGGCTCATGGATGAGCCCTGTGGAACTCAACACGGAAGAGAATAAGGTTTAGCACAGAATTTGCTGAGTGAGACGGTTTGCACTCTGTCTGACAAGAAAGACTTCAAAAGTATCCAGGCTTTACCCTGGACCCCACTCTCTCGAAGCCGGACCATCAGCAGATCATGATGGACCATATCAAAGGCAGCGGAAAGGTCAAGCACAACCATCACGGCTTTGCCTCCCTGGTCTAAGACTGCCCTAATCTCTTCCATGGATTTTAGGAGAGCGGACTCTGTGCTGTGCCCCTCTCTAAACCCATATTGTGTGGGATCCAGCACTTAAGTTTCTTGTAGAAACATACTAAGTTGTACATTCATGTTTTTCTCTACAAGTTTAGCTGGAAGAGGGAGCCGAGAAATAGGTATGAAGCTGTTTGGATCTTTAATGTCCATACTCGGCTTCCTAAGCAGGGGCAATATTGATGGAAATTTCCAGGCTTTAAGGAAAATACCCTTCAGCAAACATTGCATTCATGAGAAAGGTGAGCATCAGGTCAATGGGTTCTGGGGCCAATTTAAACATCGCCACTGGGCAAGGATCGTAGGGAGAGCCCGATTTAGCCAACATTAAGAGTTTATGTGTGTCCATAATGGACAACGGTGCAAACTCATCAAAAGTAGGGCGGGGCTTAGAACTGATTTAAGTCCTACTATTGGGTCCAATTTCCTATCAGTTGTTGGATTTTTAAACGTGGAGTAAATATCCTCAACTTTGTCAAAGAAAGACCTGGCTATTTCCTCACATAAACCCTGACTCACCGGAATACTAGGTGAGCATGGGTGCGCCAGGTTAGCTACTGTTTTAAACAGTTCTTTGGTCAAGTTTTTGGTGCTCTTAATTTATTAAAGCAAAAAACTCTTGCTTTGTCTTTAGGAGTAACTGTTTGTAGAGCATAAGGCTTTGTTTATACCCATTATTTTCCAATTCACCATACTTCTTCCTCCAATTCCTCTCCATGCATTTACAAATCAGTTTATGGTTTTTGAGTTCCTGAGAGAACCCTGGAGCGGAAGGTCGTGCCCTATTAGAAAAACAAACTTTCTTTGGAGCTAACTTATTACCAGCTGCCTCCAGCCAGTTAGTATACAAAGTGGTGGCCTCGTCTAATCTGTTGGTTATTGGTGTGACGTAGACGTCAGAAATTCATGTAGTTCGTTTGCTTTTACCTTATTACATGCTCTAAAATCCCTCTGTTTCTTGGCTGATTTCCTTGCGGGATAGTGATCAGACATAGGTAGCTTAAATAGAACTGCCGCATGGTCTGACCAAACTAATGGTAGCAGGCCTGTAAATAACGGATGTGAGTGGTTGGAACAGATACCATCCAACGTACGAGTGAGTAGCCCCGATAACATGCTGCTTTAGCTCGCCATTACTCATTAGATCTATCAGAGTTGCTGTACCTGGATCTGAGTGCACTTCCAAATGGAAGATAAAATCTCCCAATATAGTATAGGAGCTGGCACACAGCCCATTTTCCCAAAAACTTCCCAATGATGTTAAAAAAGAACTCCTAGGGCCTGGCGGCCTATAGAGGAGAATACCCCTAAAGGTGTGATGGTGGGAGTAATAGAGACCAAAATCCAATGCCTCGCAATCTGTATTTGATGCTGCGCTGAAGGACACCTTGATAGAATTGTGATAGATAACCGCTAACACCCCCCTTTCCTATTCGGCCTATTTAAGGTATAACATAAGTGATTGGTGGCGTGGCTTTGACTAGATCTGGACCAGAGGCCTCGTCTGTCCATGTTTGCGTGATAAACACCACTTTTATTTTTTCGTCCTCAATTAGTGTAGCACACTCAACACTATGCTTCACCAATGATCTTGCATTCAGCAATATGCACTTAAACCTATATTTATGTAAGTGACTTTTTTTGTTGTTACCAGGTTTTCCACGAGGTTCAGTCGACCAATACACTAATTCTGGCAGCTTCGTAGTACAGCTTGGGCATGTCACTTGGGTGTGTGGAGGCCTAATACTGGGAGTGATACATAAACCACCCAGTGTCTCTACCCCTAATGTTCAGACTGTGAAGAGCATTACCAGAGTTTTGTATACTCCTGGGCTTACCTGCACCCAAATGGTCAGGGGTGCTGGTGCTGTGCCTGGGCTGTGCGCGGACGGGTTTGCCTTTGATGTGCCTTTGGCACGCCAGCACACGCCCTCGGCACACGTCAGCTGCACGCTCGCACCAGACTTTCCACTTATAGAGTCAGGGGCGGAAAGACTAGCCCGCTGACCGAACTTTCCCCCAAATGGCGACTCCGCTGAGCAAAGTGCAAATCCCGGGAATGAAAGTATTAAAAACTAATTGTGCAAAAAGGCAATAAAAAACAGTTCATCAAGGAATTAAAATGCACCACTAAACATGTGCAAATAACAATAAACAGATTAGAAAGTTTAGAAGCGTCACTCCCTGCTCAAGCCTCAGGAGGACGTAACATGGGCCTGTGTTGACCCCAATCAGGTGCCCTATTTTCCTTGCACAAACATGTTTTCCCCACTTTGCAACCTTGAGGATGTAGAATGACTACATGGAGGATTATTACTGTCCTTAACACACTACTACTGATACTCCTGTGGCCTTTCTTGCAGAGTGGGGGACTAAGCCACAGAGAATACTGAGTTGGAATGTGGTGGGTCTCCTGTCAAAGATTGCCATACCCGAATGGCTTAATTTAATTAAGGGTTATGACACTATCCTGTTTCAAGAAACCTGGGACACATTACCTTCGATAGTTGATAGCTATCAGTGCTCTGGTGTCCCTGCTATTCCTTCCCACCATGGGCGGGCATCTGTAGGGTTAGCTTTAGGGGGTAAGCATTGCCATCAGGGGTTATGTTAACACTAGGTTTCCTCAATTCCAGCTCTTCCCTCTCTAGTTTGCTTGGACTGCAAAAGGACTCCCTTACCCACCCCAAATCCTTTTTAGATACTGATTCTGGGTTAGTGTATAATTCTGCACTTCCTAGTCTTTCAAAGCTACTCTTTATGTATCTAAGCCATGGTATGTGATTGGCATAGTCAAGGGCCATACACTCTTTCAATATCAATAAAGTCAATGACAATCCTTCATTCTGCCAAATTGTTAACCAAAATGTTAGTGGACGGAGAGCTAATGTGTCACACAAATACGGGACCCCCAGTTCTTCGTCTACCACCATGTTCGCTGTTCCACAGGGTACACCTAATGGACGCTTCAATAACGTATTCTCAGCCACTTGTAAGTCTTCTGTGGTTACATGCCCTCATATTTCACTACCGTAAGAGACTGTTGCGACGCACTTAGCCAGATATATCTTTAATAGTGCCGCGATCGGTCTCTTGTCTAATTTAGAAGCAAAATTAACAAGCATTGGCATAGCCAATAGGTCTCGCCTTTGGGATCTTATAAGTATTTAGTTATGCAGCACAATATCCTTACAGCAACAACATTAACTGTTGCATGGCTAAACACTTATAAGGTCCCAAAGGCAAGACCTACTGGCTATACCAATGCTTGTTCCATCCATAAAACAGGGTTAGGAAGTGAAAGGTGTGATATCGAGTCACGTGGTAGATGGAGCACACATAGGACAAGATTCACTTTACCACAAAGAACTGGATTACGAGCGGGCCGGAGGGGCTTCAGGTATTTCCCTCCCCAATAAACTGTAGATATCGATGAGTGTGGTATTTTTTACCCTGTATGATATATATCTGCTATTCAAAGTTTTACTCTGAACAATAAAGTATTAAATGCAAAATGTGGTGCTTCTGCGTGTATCGCATCCCCTTACATGTTTTCCACCCAGTAAAATGTAGGCAGGCAGTTTCTACATAAATACACCAGCAAAAAACTGTGACGCGGTCATGAGAAAAGACATTCTGAATCACAGATCGGAATTATGGCCTAGGGATGGATGTGACTAGTGCACTACTGTACTGTGACCTAAAGCTAATATTATGTGTCCCTCTATCATATCCACAATACACGAGCACTCGCCCTGTTAGATACCGGAAAGAAGAAGGATACACATCAGGATGAGCCACCATTGAGACTATCTCCTCACAATAACAAGGGATGGTTGAGGTGATAAATCCAGTGGGCGTGGCCGGGTGCACAACGGCTGCTGGCGTTTGCTGCCTCGAGAAAAAAACGCCCTGCCTCGTAATAAAAAATGGTCCGTGGAAATTAAGTACTTCTGATTATGTGCGGCCATAAAAACTGGTGTGGCCCTGTGCTCTGTTCACCGCTGTGGTGGGAATAGTCGGGAGGAGGCCGTCAGCTGGTAAAATGATAATTTTACAATGGGCATTGGTTACAGCTGCTCCCGTGAGAGGCGACGGAAGCCCCGGAGCAGAGCTTGGATGGCGACGGCACCATGTGGCGTATTTTGTTCAAACTATTAGGTTCGGTCTCTGGGGAACCTTACCGGGAACAGCAGGGGCAGCGAGGAGAGCAAGAGAGAGTCCCCACCCCCACGGGGGAATTATAGTCCGACGCACATATATCTGGGAAAGAGGGAAAGGGAAAGAGGAAAAAAGACTAAGATCCATCTAGTTCACGTCATATTTGTGATATATAGTGTTGGCTAGGCAAGCACATGCGCGCTGTTCAAATTTGTTGAAAATTGCGGTGTACATTGTTTATTTAAAGTATGCAAATGGCATTAGTTAAATTAGGAATGTGTATTGTTGTTACCCTTATTTGATGCTTGAAAGGGCTCCTCGGCCATGGGAGAAGTCTCAACATTAACAAGCGCGTTCCTCGCGCTAGAAGGAAGCAGCAGGGGGAGGGACGAGAGGAGGGAGAGAGTGCTGGATAAAAAAGTGTTGCAAAAGTGAAAGCGTTTCACTTGCGAGAGCGAGCAGCACCAGGAGCGATAATTACTACCATATGGAGCCGTGCGCTCCCGCAAGTGAATCGCCACACGTGCACGCATTGCCATTGAAGGCAATAGAACGCGTGCACGTTTTTGGCTGAAAAGCCAAAGCGATCGCTAAAGGTCTTTTTGCCTATGCATGCGCTGGGTAGGCGAGACCTAAAAATGGCTGTATTTTCCCGCACTAAGTCTCACCTCTTTCTCTGTTTCAGTGGGCCCCATTTCATCTGCTCATCCAATATGACCCCCAAATACGAGAAGACATCAGTGCGGGGGACCTGAGCAGTGCCTACCCTAAATTGAGGGGACTTTTTTGTACGAAGGCCCACCTGCATCACAAATGATTTGGAGTCATACATGGATAAATCGCAGGCCTTAATAAAGGCAGAGAAGGAGTCAAGCAGTGTTTGTAACCCCCTGGCGGTACTGGATATAAGGACCGCGTCATCCGGGTATAAAAAGACCGACAGGCAGCGTTGGTCTACTTGCGGATAGTCAACCGTTTTAGTCTGTAGCACTTTATACAGATCATTAATATACAAGTTAAACAAAAAGGGGGACAAAATACACCCCTGGCGTACTCCTCTCTTTATGGCGAAATTACGGGAGACTCTTAAATCTTGCGAGAATCTAACCTGCGCCTTTGTTGCTTGAAGGAGATTTTCCCCAAAATAGACAATGTTATCATCTACCCTAATAGCTAGCATAGTCTGCCACAGTTTGGCCCTGTTCACGCGATCAAACGCGGAAGATAGATCCATGAACGCTAGATAAATCGTGCCAGCGCAAGCACCCGTATATTAATTGAGAATCAATGATAGGTTGAGACAGTGGGCCACAGTGGAACGCCCAGGACGGAACCCATACTGAATGTCCCATAAAATTGCATTTTCTTCTGTCCAAGTGGTCAGCCTATCTAAAAATACTTGACCCACCACCTTAACAACCAAATCAAACAAAGAAATCGGTCTGTAACAATGAGTGCTATCCCGATTGCCTTTTTTTTAAACGGGCAATATAATAGCGGTAGCCCAAGACTCAGCACAGCCGGATTTTGCTGCTGCATTCTAAACTGCAGTAAGAACCGGCGCCCAAAAAGTTGGATCTGATTTAAAGAGGTCAGATGGGATGCCATCAAGTCCCGGGGCTTTATTACTTGACAATCCGGCAATACCAGCCTTGACCTCTGCTGAGTTAAAAACCAAGTCAGGGATACCAGCCTCCCGGGAAAAAGAATTGTTTAGCTCAGGGGGGCACTCAAACATGGCTTCAAAATGGAGCACCCACTCCTCCTCAGTAAAATGAGCACCTACTGCACTTCCTTCCTTGTGATTTAAAAAGGGACTATTAATTATGCTCCAGAATCTGGAACTCCCTCAACGTGCTAGCCTCAATTAACTTCCTCCAGGCTTCCTCCTTTAAAGCGGACTTACGTCTTGCCGATTCTGCTTTATACCCTCTTCGGCAAGATCTCACTAATATAGGATCTCTTGGGCTCCTATTTAAGGCTTCCCGTAGCTTCCGTGCTGCCCGGGAACAGAGGGAATCAAACCGTCTAGGGGACTGAGTAACAGGCCACCGAGCCGGTGCGCTTAAGAAATCACCTATTTTATCTGAAATATTTTTTAAATCACTAATGACCTCCCCCATCACAGTAGTCGGTGTAGTGCACACAGCTAGCTGGTTAGCACACGAGACCAACATTAACTCCTAGAAAGCGTCTGGAGATATCTCGGTCCATTTTAGCCGCCTCCCACTATCTATTGGTCTCACCACCCCGCTCTGCCCAGCCCCCGCTCTGTGCACCAATAAAGGCCCACGAAGATGAACACACAGAGGATTGTGGTCACTGTGTACACTCGCTTGTATAGCGAATCCCGTGAATAATTCTAGTAGAGGTGATGATACCAAAATAAAATATATAAATGAACCTTCACCCCTACCTTTAAAAGATGGAATACGGCCTTGCAGTGGTGCTCAATAGAGCAGGCATCAGATTTGTAAAACTGTAACTCCTGGGCTGTTGTGTCGGAGCTGAACCGTAAAAATCAGCCCGTGCGTTCCATCACATGCCATATTGTTAGTAAGACCTGGGAGGAGTGCTTTGGTCAAATATATGCTGCCCCATTGTTTGAAGATATCTTCGTTATAGATAACTGCCAACTATTATGCTTTCAGACGTCTCTCATGAAGTAGAGGATGCCATTATCCAAAGTGTTGGTGGTAGGTCACCAGGCCCGGATGGTGTCCCAATCAATTTAACAATTTGTCATTTTTTGGGCACCTCTTCTTACTAATGTTTTCAATAATCTTTCCCTCTCCACGATACCCGTTACCTGGATACATCTATCACAATACCCATATATAAAAAAGGGGTACGCTCACGCTCGGGAGGTTACAGGCCTATTTCGTTAATTGACACTACGGCCAAAATCCTCGGGAGAGTAATCTACAATAGAATCAAAGAATGGACCTGTGATGAGTCAGTTCTGTACCCACCAACATTGGTGTAGGAATAAAATGGGGATGGTTGAGCAGTGCTTAAATCTAAATTTCGTTTTGGGCAAACTTCTCTCTATCTCGCATTTATGGACTTATCATCAGCATTTGATTGTGTAAATCGGTCCAAACTATGGCATATGCTCATTGCACGTGGTCTGGACATAACATTAGGGTACTTTTTTTTTGTATATTTGCACAAGGATATGAAGGCAAGGGTTTGTTTCAGCATACAGGGAGAGGTCTCTGGAGACATAGATATTCACCGTGGAGTTAGACAGGGGTGTGTGCTGGTTCCTCTTTCATTCATTGTATTTATCAATGAGCTTCACTCCTTTTTAATGTGCATTACCCCTAATGCACCAAATATTTGAGACATGCTGTTACCTATACTTCTTTATGTGGACATACCATTCCCACTTAGGGCGGCAAAAGCAAAAAGAGCAGATGATGGACGGAAAGCTAAACAAATCAAACATCCACCCCCAGTCACAGATTTGGACTTAATCCATTGTTTTTCTGTTCACCATGCATTGATTTGCATATGGCTGGGTCCAAACTAGGGTGGCATGTTGATCAAAAAAACAATGGAATAAACACAGATCTGTTCAGCATTCCACTCATCATCTGTTTGTTTTGCTCTGGGTGGACGCCACCAGGTAGATGCAGAGGTCTTGTGATGTTCCCTCAGCACGTGCTGGAGCAGCAGCATCCACAGTCCCCCATAGTCACGTTCATCATAACAGTGGAGGCAGCCAAAACCCTAAATAGTAAGTGGCGGTCCGCCACCATTTTAGCTGACATATAGAGCGGCAAGCAGATGCAGACACTCCCTGCAGTAACACTAGAGGTGCCAGAGGGCCACCAGTTGTCAGTGCGGGCCCCCAGTATTCCACCAGTCACGGTAGAATCACCCCAGGAGCACAAGATGCAGGGGACACTTATCGCAGTAGCCGGTAATGAAGCTCAGAGCGGGAAGGCAGGGCCAACATTACCCGAGGCAATCGGCAGCGCCCTTCAATGCCGAAGCGCTGCCATATAATTTAAGTGATTTTCAATAACTACAAGGGGGTCTCACACAGAGCTCTGCAGATTTGGGAGCAGCAGTCCCTCTCTCTCCCAAAAATTGCATCCGCTGCAGCCAGGGAGGCAAGCAAGGGAAAGCGTCTCAAGTGCAGCCAGCCACCATGATGTGAGACTCGGGATGCAGCCAATGTCGGCGGTCTCTGTTTAGCAGAACAGGCTGCATTCCAGGGAATTACTAGGCACCAGGGGGTTTCCGGCAGATGGAGGACAGTAGCAGGGGGTTGAGGGCCCCTGGAGGTCAGCAGCCTTGCTAGGCTGTGGTCTGATATAGTTCTGCACAACAGGTCTTTAGGAGAGCAGATCCCATTAAAGGGACCAGCAAGCTGCACGCTAGTGTAGAATAGTGGGGGTGATGACTATGAGCTCCTGCAGCTGGCCCAGGTTGTCTTGCCATACTGCTGTCAAGAAATCGGCCACAAGGGTGGATCTGGTTAGGTGGAATCAATGAGAATGAGAAATCCTTCCTGGTGCTCTCTTGTCACTGCATACTCTCCAGAGAGTCTCGCTGGTCAAGGTGTCCAACTTTGCCTTTAGATTCTGCAGGTTTCTAGATAGTTTCCAGTTAGTTTCCTGATAGGAGGTGGCTCGATGGAAGGGCTTTGTGAGGGATTTACGCCAATGGCGATCCCTAGCCCTGGAAGCCTCTGGAGGAAGCTCCTTCAAGGTTGGCCATCTAGGTTGTCATCTTGATTTGTGTTTATTAGGCGTTCAGCTCGGACGCAAAATGTTGGAAGGAAAATGTATAAAAGGAACAGGTCCTTTCCGGGTGGCAAGAAACTAGTTGGAGAGAACTTGTCAGTGTAGCCAAAATGAAAGATGCTAGACTCTTCTGGCATCAGCTTGTTAAAGGGGTACCTTTGGTTGTAAGTGAGGATGACTTTCACAATGGGCCCTATAGGTGGGAACAGCACTTTACCAGTATATACTTAATTGAAGAGATAGTTGAAGGTGATAGTGCTGTGAAGGTAAGGATGCCTGATATAATACTGAGGATACCGGCCCTATTGTTACATTCGCCATGGCAAAAACACTAGCAGCTATTTTATCAATGAAAAATGGCAAAGCACCGGGCCTAGACAGGATACCAGGGGATTTGTATTGTTCCGAACCAGCTGTGTGGGGATACTTACAACATTTTATATCAAAAGCAATATCTAAAGGGGTAGAGATACCTGAGACATGGAGGGGAGCAGAAATAATCCCAATTTTTAAAAAAGGGGCTAAATGTGACCCTGCTAATTATCAGCCCATAAGCCTGATCGATAATGCACCAAAAATGTTTTACAAACACCTGTTGGAAAAATCAATCTTGGACGGATATTAAACAAATATTGTCCAATTTACAAGCTTTATTATGGGCATCCACAGGCACAATGGACCAAGTACCCCGGTTCATATTGATATAATGGAGAATCGCTGTTATCAACAATGGACACCTGTACGTGGCTTTCGTGGATCTAAAGTCAGCTTTTGACGTGATCCCCAGAAGGAAGCTATGGTCCACATTGAAGGAGATGGGGATGCCACCAGATCACTTTTCCTTACTAATAAACTTACATAAAAGGAACTATGTCTGAGTAAGATGGGTTAAGTAGGGTAAACTAACAGATCATATAGCTATAGTGAGGGGGGGAGGCAGGGGTATGCCTTGGCCCCAACCCTGTTCACACGAATATGTGATCTTTTTTCTCATGCGCTTACCACGCATGCCATAACAACGTGGTATTTACAATGACTGCATTGTTATTTCGCATACCGTTACAACGCAAGTTGTAACAACAACTTGCGTTGGGGGCGCTGGATGTTGGAATAGTATAATTTACTATTCCAAGTCCAGTCTGTGCGGACACTAGAGAAGGTGTTGGATTTTAAATCCAACACCTTCTGCCCCTCAATGCAAGTTGTTGTTCGGACTTGCGTTGTAACCGCATGCGAAATAACAACGCGGTCGTTGTAACAACCACGTTGTTATGGCATGCGTTGTTACGCATGCGTGGTAAACGCTGTTTACCGTTCACACTCTACATAAATGGTTTAATTAACACACCATACACCTGCAAAGTGGATTGCCCAAGGTTAGCGAGTGAGCAAATTCCGGCCCTCCAATTCACCGATGATACTCTGCCAATCTGGAACAGGCCGAGAAATTTGATTACCAAGGCATAAGATTGTCAAGTAACTTATCGTGGGTCCCCCAAATTCTGAACAGTTAAAGGTCCCTACAGCATAATGTGTCTGCAACCAGGAGAAAATTAAATAAGCCTAATTTCCATTCTATATCCCCTGCTCTTCAAATTTATTGTGCCAAGGGATTAGGTGCAGCCTTGTATGGGGCCAAATTATGGGGTCATGACAAAACAAGGGCCTTCAAGCTAACAGAGAATAGATGTACGTAATCAATATTGGCTGTGCCCACAAGTGCCCCACTTACAACCATGCACCTTGATCTAGGGCTGAGAAATATTGTAAACACTGCAACACTGAAACCTCTGTTATATTGGTTAAAGCTTTGGTTGGGTAAGTCACAGATACCAGTGAAACAGGTTGTGGCAGAAGTCAAAGAGATGGACAAACAATTGGCAATACCTTAGTTTAAACACATCAAAACCTGGTTAAATGAACTAGGCATCTCCTCATCCTCTACGAGAAGCACCAGATAGTCTCCATCATCCTCCAGTTCAATAGACTTCTCTGGTACTTCCTCCTCCTCCTCCTCCTCTTGTGCAGTACTGGCAGCTGAAATTGCTGCTTCCAAGAGTAGGGGGTCCTCCATTTCAATTGCCCACCACTGGTGGAAGGTCCATTGTCCTCATCCCCATCACCTGGAAGACAGAGGTTGCAACAGGATAAGCAATTGCCCTAGTATATGATGTGGTGCAACACAAGGGTTGATTCTACTGTACTTTGCATCAACAGATGATGCACATGTGGCCTGGTTTGGGCACACCTACATTTTCCAGCTCACACCATATCACTGAGGTGTTGAATGAAGATGTACAATGCAGAAGCAAACTCACCAGCTCCATCAACAGCTCTGTGCTGCTTTGCGACCCCCCCTGATGTCAACTGCTGAACCTGGCCCCTCATAGGTTTAGCTGAAGATGTGGTCCATGATCCAGCAGCTTGGGAGGGAATACTTATGATCTGTATGACTAATATGCTAACAGGCACACGTGACACTCACACAACTGAAATAATATGTATGTATCTTTTTATACAATACCTACAGATGTTATGCAGCATGGGATTTGCATCTTCGGAATGATTTTGGTACCCATAATAGGGAAACACTTTATGGCATGTTTACCTGATGGACAGATGCGAAAGGGATTTACTGCTGAAGCCAGGATGTCTTGCATACACCGGCATGGTGTTGTCTGCAGCACTGATGGTGTCCTGCCAGCAGCTGTTATGAAACATACAGGTCCATATTCAAGTACACAGGATGATAGCAATGAGTTAACAGGCATATGTCATTGTCATAGACCACTAGTATGCCCTTTCTGGCCAGTGTGCCCCATATTTACTTCCTGAACTTTACATGTGGGCCCCTGCTCACCAGCAGCAGTTGCCAGCTGTTACCTCCACACAGCACTGACATCAACAAGATAACACATTAACAGACAAACGTGTATGATAAGGTAACTGATATTTGAAGGAAGGAGATAGTTATGCTACACACCTCCACCTTCCTTTGGTTACACCTTCATCGTGTGGCGCATCATGCCTCATGAGTATGTTCTCTGTTAACAAATCTAAAGGAGTGTATATCATCATGCAGACTAGTTTCACATTTGCACATCAGATCATTGCATTTGAGAGTTAATATGTGAGATGTCCAATAGGTAAATTTTGTGGCACATTTGTGCTTCCCTCCCCATGAAGTCACAACGCCCATTTAGGACTGGGAGATCACACATTTGTTATGTTCAATCTTTGTGAGACCTCTGTTCCCATTATACATGTACAACATCACAGTAGAACTTAGCTGTCAATGGATGATGTCTTGTACAGCACACATCCTAACCTCATATATTATCCTGTCAGTTATATATGGAAATGTGGTAGCTGGGGAGGCAAGCTGAAATAAACATTTGACTAGGATCACATATTGTGTTAAAGTGTAGAAGCTTGGATGGTTGCCGCCTACACTGGATTTGCATTGCGCAGTTCAGCCACCAGATATATATATTTCACTTCCTCTACATCCACCTTAGCAGCCCAGACACCCCTAAAAAAGAACACAACCTAACTGACATCAGTGCGACCCTCATCATTTTCCATTTATTTTGTGCCCTGTGATTTTCTTAGAGTTTTCATATCAATAACTTACAATCCAGTTGTGGCTACTCCACTTCATATGACACAATATAGTCTATTGTGTAAACACTGCAGTCACTTGCCATACATTTAGTGTCATCCTTCCACTAGCATCCATGGTGTGATATGGTATGCTGTAAAATGCCATATGTGGGGATATTGAGATGAGGGACAACAGTGATGCTGAACACATACAACATACTGCAGACAACAAATCCACATTTTATGAGCATGAGCATTCAGGTACATCATTCATTTACTTACCAGGGTCCCCCATCTGCCCAGTGTGTGATTCCTGACCAGATATCATAGCCAACCTTCTAGCAGATGTCACTATGGGGATTGGAATCCTAGACCACATCATTGGGCCTACAAAGATATGTGTGTTTGCCAGATAACATTCCAGTTGCCACATTTGATGCACTCGATTTCAGTTCACATTTCTGGCACTGTTGATGGATTACTTGTAATATGTCCATGTGTTGTCTGCTAACAATGTAGGCTTTTGGATCCTCTCCTGACCAGTTTTACTTACTAGTTTGTGATGGTGGTATGGATTGCTGTGGATGATGTTGTTTCCTCACAGTGGTTGACTGTACTATGGCTGAATGTGTTAATAGAGGAGAACAGAGAAAAGTCAGCAAACCAGAATTTACATGTGCAACTTGTCATAAATGGCCACACTGCATCCACATGCTAACAGTAATCCTAAGTGCAGCGGCGGCCAGTGCAGGTAGGAGCAGTGGGGTAGTGGGAGGACATGGTGGGATGGGGGGATTAGACAGATGACGGAATAGGGAATATAAACTTATGAAAAAAAGAAAATCACTCACCCTGCGCTTAGGGATGTGGTGATTATTCTTTTTATTTTATTTTCCCTATTCCGTTGTCTGTCGCGGCCGTTGCTGGCAAAGTGGAAGGTGCACTTTTTCTAATGCTATTTATCAGTGTCAGGTATGTACGTCAGCAGTGCTGGGTCCATGTTTTTGATAGTGGGAATTAGATTTGCCATTTCCATCTCAAAGTATTCTGGGACTTGTGGTGCAACATACAGAGGGAGACACATCAGGCTCTGACTCACTATGCTTTTATACATACTTGGGACAACTTCCATAGTTACAACTGTGGTGCAACGCAGACAGACATTTCATATCCATTTTCTTGTCATCACATTTACATGGTACCACATTGTGGACATCATTCACAAGCAGCCCATGGAGCATGTGTGGATGTATGGTGTGGAGGACATACGCCTCTAGTGGAGTGAGACGGAGGCAGGGTCTGGATTGTACGCCAGGGAGAACTCTAGCCACCTCAATCCTGGCTTACTTCTCATTCAACTTCACCCGCCTCTTCTCACCCTGCCACTTCTTCTTTATGTCATTGACAGTGCGGACATCCTCCCCCAATGCTGTGACTGCAGTGGCTAAATGCTGCCATAGGGCTGCCTTCTGTGTGCCACTGGTGCTGTAAGGGGCGAAAACCATGGAACCATTTGTGGTGCCTCACAATAAACTCCTGGATCATGGTGTTTTCATCCTCAGTATAATTTTTTTTCCTTCACTGGTGTAGCATTTTTTGAAGTAAGGCACAGAGGTGGCAAGCAGGAACTCTATGTGGCCAAACCTGGACCTTGTCTGTGTGCTGCTTTTATATGGTTTGTAGTGCAGGTCTTGCAGGTGGTTTCAATTTACTTCAGGTGTAGGTGATTAGACTTCATCCAGCCCAACAGGGGCAGGGAGATGGTAAGCACTTACACAGGTGTTTAGCATTGAAGACAATGATCATCCGGCCCGGGTGCGGCGATTCCAGCCCGAGTGCGGAGTTTCCGCCCAAGTGCAGACGTAAAGATAGGGCTCGTAAATGACTTCTGTGAATACCAGAAGTCGTAAAAGACTTATGTGAATACCAAAAGTCATATTGTTAGACTTTTGGCTCAGATTACTTTTGTGAATCAGCCCAAATATATTTAAATCATAGAGTTGATGATTTATACACCTGATCTATAAATTTCATTGGCATATTATTGCACTATTGTTCTTGAGACTATCACAGTTTCAAGCGGATTACATGGTAGATGTTGTTTTGCGCTCTTGACAATCCCTGGCAGAATGTCATTTCTTAAATATAAGTTTTTTGGGGGGGAATGCACAGATGTCCAGAGACATATGATATGCAATCAGTATGTAGGAACAGTTTGCATAAATCTTGTTACAGGTATATCCAAACAAAGTATGGACATTTCCATGTTTACGTCCGATAACATCGCTGGCCTTATTATTGCACCATGGTCCCAGACATTATCACAGTCTCAAACAGCTTCTTCAGTCGATCTTATTTGACCTGCTAAAAATCTATGGGAGCTGTTTATCCTTGAACACACAGATGTGGGGCAGAGTGTGCAAATGGCATATAATGTAAGTTAAATAGTATAAAAACAACTTGCTTAAATCTAGATACAAAAGAGACACATGAAGGTCTATAAATAATTGGTAATATCGTGCAGATAGGGCATTGTAATCCTGATCTAGAAATTATGTTCGCATTATTATTGTATTGTCTTCCCTAACGTTAACACAGTACCTGACAGCCTCCACAGTTGATCTTAATTTTGCTTTGTTGAACATAGGTTGCAAATGCTTTTTTCTGAAATGCAACAGTTTTGAGCAGATAAGTAAAACATACAGAAGGGATTCTGTTGCATGCCCACAAAGTCAACAAGCAGTTTTCTCTTTTAAAACTGGGTTCCATATCCCCGCAAAATAATAATTCAGGATATAAAACAATCTGAATCCTAAAAATGTCTTTTTAACATACCCAGGCAAATTTGGCCCTAGATATTCTTGAATGTGCCAGGAATAGATATCAAACACTAAGTCCATAGGGTTGTATTTTTTGCCCTGTGTCTGTTCAGAGTCTCTCTGTTTTAGAGTAAAAGTTCAACGGAGTAGGTTTTTCCAGGCTGGTCGATTCATCTGCAGGTAAGATTTGCAACTGTAAGTCGTTGTATTTAGTTTTGCTTACTTCCTGATAAATTAAGTATTTTAGGGATGTTGGATTTGCTTTTGCACAGTCACAGAAGAAATTGATGGTGTTTCTGTAGTGAAATGATAAAAGAGATTTTAGACTTAATTCTAGCCTTATGACACAGTGCGGGTAGATGTATGGAGATGAAGCAGATTGAGCACACGTCGCTTAAACATTTTAGCAAGGCTGGATATGGTCTTGTGGTTCAACACGGGAGATGCATATAGCAAGTATGGAATCAGTTTCATAGTTAACGCTTTGAGTGATGGCCTGATTGCATTCCTGTCGAACAGATTTGCAAATCTTAAAACCGATTATGTGATCATTGTTGACTTAAGCTTTCTGGTGCCTAGATGGCTGGACCATGATATCTTGCTCGCAAATATTACCCCGAGATAATCATATTGTTTGACTATTTCGATTGTAGCATCTCCTAGGACCCACCCCATGAATTTAGTTTTCTTTCCAAAGGTGATGATCTTCGTTTTGGAAAAATTAGCAATTAATCCATTCTCCAGGTTAAATTTGTTCAAGTGGTTTGATTGATGTTGTAGGCCTCTTAGTGTTTGTGATAGAATCACCAAGTCATCGGCGTAGGCAAAATATGGTCTTTTTGTACCTTTCAGCTTAGGAGGAATGTCCTTATCTGATTCCCTATGACTCCTTTAAATTGATGATGTTCAAGGAAAATAATAAGGGGGGGCCAAAATACTACCTTGTTTGAGGCCATTCTCGGTGCGGAATATGGAAGTCAGGGTATTGTCGGAAGATAGCTTTACCTGTTTGGTATGCAGTTCGATGACAAAATGCGGGAGATCAGGATCAATTTTCCACTTTATAAGTTTGGCCCATGCCGTTTCACTTTGTCGAAATCTGTGGAATTGTTCATGAACCAAGCATATAACGTTAACTTCTTTGTAAATATTTTTTTTGCATGTAGAGTCAGGGTTGTGATGTTGTAAACAGGTGAACAATCTGTGCAGAACCCAGTTTGTGTTAATGGTATTTTTTTTCTGCCCAATTCTTTTGTTTGTTTAGTAGGTGCTTGGCAAATAGCTTCCCTTCAAAATCTAGGAGCGCTATTAATCTGAGGCTGGTTAGATCTTGCTTTGGGCCCCTTTTGTAGATTGGATACGCAAGAGGATGGAACTTTCCCAGACTTGATTACATAAGAGAATAACTGTTCCAAAGTGTACTCCAGAAGGCGACATCTAACTTGACCAGATGTATCGGTATGCCATTTGGACTGGCTGCTTTGGATGAGTGTGATACCAAAGGGGATGATGGACGGAGCATTTGAGCAAATCAAACACTCACCCCCAGTCAACTGATCTGGGTTTAATCCATCATCCATCATCATTCTTTAGCTCACTCCACCACCCCAGTTCAGACACAGCTATATGCAAATCAGTCTGACCCTGTGCCTCATGGGAACAGTCGAGCCCGAACTGCCAAGCCATGTCTTCCCTGGACCAGAAACAAGCATCCTGGGACCGGTTTCGGGTTCATAACCCCCATCAGCCAGGCTATCTTGAATCCAGTGGCAACGTGAGCAAGGGACCCACGTCTGGGCTTACCCTGCCAACTTAGGGCGAACAAAGCGATACCAAAGATCTCTGTACTGGGGTGAATGTATGACATTGTTCTGCATTCTGTCCATCAACTGTTGTTTTTGGATGAGTGTGAGCTTCTTTTGGTTTTGATATTTCCTCCTTAGTAATATCAGGATATGTTGCAATATCTCTTAGAGGTTCATATGAGCAGACGATAACTGATTTATACAGGAATTTTATATGAGTTTCCCACTTATTGTTTGAGATAAACAGGACATCGGGCCACTGATACGAGCCTGAGCCATGACCGGCCAGAGCCCAGAAGGCTCTTTCATTTCAAAATGAGATGGCATGCAGCAATAAAGACAATGCATTTTTTTGGCTGACCCACTTAATCTGTGTATTTTTCTTCTTAAATGGAATCTTCAGATTTTTTATTCTTGCATCACCATCATTAGAAGCAGGTAGTTTTAAAGTGTCTCAATGTCTTAGGATAGACTCTTAGGGCAAGATGTACGACGTTCAAAATAGCGCCTCACAAATTTTTTGCGACTCGCAACTTGCGAGGCGCTATTTTGCATGTACAACATTGTGTTTAACACTGTTTGCGATACCCAATGGGGTCGCAAATTACGAGGCTCATGAATATTAATGAGCCTCTCGCAATTTGCGAGCCCATTGGGAATGACAGGCACTACCAGGGATGGTGGCCTGCTGGGCTCAGCAGACCACCATGTCTGGGATTGCTTTGAAATAAAGCAGCTTTTTTTTAAAAATGCAGCCCGTTTTCCTTTAAGGAAAACGGTTTTTTTTCTTTTTTTTTTTTTAAAAGTTTTCGTTTTTTTTGCCCCAGTCACAAAGGGGAAGGGGTCACCGGGAGACCCATTTCTATTAGCGACTTCTTTACCACCCTCTTGAGGAGGGCGGTAATTTGCGAGTGTTTTGCGACCGCAATTGCGGTCGCAAAACATTCATACATGGCTCTGCGGTCGCTATTAGGAAGGGAATGCACCTTCCTAATAGCGTGTCGGAAAACCTATTTAGCGAGTCGCAAATAATTTGCGACTTGCCAAATAGGCTTTGTAGATGGCCCATGAGGGTTTTGCATGCGCAAATGGGTCGCAAACCCGTTTGCGCATGCAAAAACGGGTCGTACATCTGGGCCTTAGTTGCTTGGCGCTGGATGAATAAGAAGTGTTTCGCTGTACATTTTTTAACTTTGTCATCAAAACAGACAGTGTGTAACACAATGTATTTCTTATCTATTGAGAATGTATGTTCTACTTGTAATTTCAATTGGAAGAGCCTTCTTCTCTCCCATACTCTTCTAACAGCCTCAGTACACTGACTTCAGTGCTTTATTAGACAAAAGGAAGATATTTCAAAAGACACTGCTTGCTTTTCTAATAGCTTTTGGAAAAGCTACAGATGGAATTGTACATTTCAGCATCAGTTCCTGCTGTGTATCGAATGTGGTGCAGCTGTCCTGCTGCTATCATCTGATCTATAAATGCAAGTGTTTGGTGTCATGCGGCTTTTTACACAGTCAGCAGGCCCTCGTGTATTAATGCGCACAAGGTAAGTCAGAAAAACCACACATTCTAACCCTCAGGAAAACATACACCTAACTTTAAACCACTTTTAAAAGATTGGCATCGGCTTGCTAGTGTCAGTGCTGCTTATAGAAGGGGCTAAGTAGTGCAGCAGGTTCAGTGAAAGGAAGTCCAGAGAAGTGAGCGGCCTCTACACCCAGTTATGGCTGTCATTTGTTCAGCCAAGCAGTAGCTCCTTGGCTCGTGTAGGTGGCGCTGCACCTTTGCTTTGACTTGGTGCTACTGTTTAATTCCACACTAGGAGTGCAGGCCAAGTTTGCAATGAAGGGAGTTATTTATATAAAATGCAGAGAGGTCTGGAAAATGTGCAAAGACTAGGCAGCTTGGTCTGTGAGATAGATGCTTGTTGCTTAAAAGCAGTCCTATGAAGGTTATGAGTTTTAATCCAGGAAGGTCTTGCAGCCTGTCAGGTCAGTGATAGTCCTTACCAGGGGACAAATCCCTTAAGCAATACTTGTTTAACTAATGCTTATGAAAGCACAACCAACTAAACCAATGAAGAAACTTGCCTGATTAAGACAATAGGAAATTAGCAATGGAATAGTCTCCATTGATTGATAACCAGTAGAACTAATAGACTCATTACTCTTTGTGGAACAATACAAAAGGGCCATAATTGTTAAGGAAGAGAACCCCCTAATCTGGTGAACGGAATTAAACAATAATGTTTAGGCCTAGAACCTGTCAAGGCAATTGGAAAATGAAAATAGATCAGCTTACTGTTATTGTCCTGAAGAAGGCCATCAAGAATCAGTAGGGTTCTATTAGTGTGGAATAAAACATAATGCATTGCGAACAGTAGAGTGTAGTAGTGTATGTTTACATAAAGACTACAAGTGAGTATGTGTGTAAAATGGTTGAATTAAGAATGTTTTTTCCATGTGGGAACTGACTTTTTTTCAGAATATTACTCTTTTACAGGGAATATTTTGTGAATTAAAAATAACATTTTTCATCTTTTTACGTAGTCAGATAGTGGTGTCAATTGATAGTAAGAACCAAAAAAGACGGCCATAAAAGAGGCTATGGAAGTCAAGAAAAAAAGTGCGAAGGATCCTAGTTAACTTTAAAACCTATACACTTAAAGAGAAGATTCTGAGTGAAGCTTTGGAAGCTGCTGTCTTCACCAAATGAGAATACAAGTTTAGAAGTCGCTCTGATATATCAAGAGCTACACAGGACAAGCAATGGGAACTTGGGAACCACATGCAAGAGCTCAGGTCTTTGGGAGCAACAGTCCAGATGAGATTCCTGGCCTCACTTAAAATCATGTGGAGGAATCAAATGTACAGTATCCGGGAGCATAAGGAGGTTGTAAAATGCAGAGAAGAGTTCAAATAAACACAGAAATCATTGAGAACTCGAGAAAATAGGAAATAAAAAGAATTTGGCCCAGAGTGGGTGGCTCTCAAAGAGGACAAACCTGATCTGCCCAACAGGAGCAGGGAGGGTTCTCCAGGGTGGGTGGGGAGGGGGGGAGTACACATAGTGTAAGTATGAACATAAGGTGTGGCAGCATTTGGGGAAAAAAATGAAAAAATAATTTTGACCAGCATGTAATATATAAGGAAAGACAAGGTCCTAACTCTCAAACTAGGGCAGCAACTTGAACTTTACGGTAATGGTAAAGATAAGAAATGGCAAATAACAAATTGAAGATCATGTCTTAGAATGTGAATGGTCTTAGAGTAAAGAAAAGAAGGCAGGAAATCTTGGAATATCTAAAAATTGTGAATAGTGAAGTTATAATTCTACAAGAGACACACCTCCTGAAACCAGAATGGGATAGAATTATGAAACACCAAAAGTGGATAGATTGCTATGTCTGCATGAACCAATCTTGCTGCATCAAATATGTGGCAATTATATTTAAAAAATCTGCAAAGGTGACAATCGTGGAAGAGTTTACCGACATAAGTGAAGGTGGGCAATAGTCAAAATAAAAATAGAGAGGAATTTATATATGATTAGGGATTCTACGGCCCAAACTTAGAAGGCCCTGCTCCCCTGCAAGCACTTAATTCTCAACTTATAGAAGTGTCAGCTCCAATCATAATTGGGGGGACTTTAACATAGGAATAGACCCCAAACAAGATTTATCTCCCCTGGGTAAAGGTTTAAACCTACCGAAAATGAGGGCATGGCTAAAAAGATATACAGAAGACCTGTGGATTGTTGACATGTGGAAAAGCAAAGGTAATCCAAGTAACAGGTTTACCTCTAAAAATAAAAGATATGGCCACGCATCTAGAATCGATTTCCTTTTGATAGATAAAACCATAAACAACAGCATAGTCAATATAGATCACATCCCAGCCCACTTATCAGATCACTCCCCTGTCTCCTTGAGAATAAAAATCGGGAAACACAAAACAGCACCCAGGTGGACCTTAGATCGTACCCTTCTCTTAGACCAACAGATCGTAGATAAGCTAAAAGTAACAACGGAGGAATATTTTAAGTGTAATAGTAACAAAGAAACCCGAATACAGATTGTTTGGGACGCAGTAATTAGCGTTAACCAATTGGAAACCGAAATCCTAGAACAGAATAGGAAATTAGAGGTAGCTGAGTCTAAACAAATCTAAGACATAATTGCAAAAGCAATACAGAATAAAAAAATTGAGTCAACTAATATACTAGATACCAGAATTAGAAAAAAAATGGGAAGCTAGTGAGTTATCAAATTATGAATACGGAGAAGGTAGTGGTAAATTGCTTGCATGGAAATTTAAGACTAAACAGAATAGAAATAGAATAGGGAAAGCAGCTGGCCCGGACGCCCTACCAAACAAACTGTATATCTATCTGAAATAGCTATTGGCCCACATATTAGTGAATCTGCTAAATGAGATTTTCCTTAATGGGTTAAAACCACCTAAATCCTGGAATGATGCTACTATTAGTATAATCTTGAAACCAGGGAAGGAACCTTAGAAATGTGAGTCATACAGACCCATATCTCTTTTGAACAATGATTATAAAATGTATTCACAGATTTTAGCAACAAGGCTGGGACAGGTGACAAATCAGCCAATCCATGAATACGAGAAAGGATTTAATAAGGAAAGATAGCTCCATGATCTAACACACAAAATGATTGAAACAATCAATATAGTCACACAGCAAAAAATTCCCCTCACAATTTTCTCATTCAACGCCGCAAAGGCCTTTGATCAAGTAAATTGGGTCTTTCTCTGCAAAGTAGTAAACAAATATGGGCTAGGAAAAGTATTCCTGAAGGCAGTTATGAGCATCTATACATCCCCAGTGGCAAACATACTGGTAAACGGGAACCTGACCAAAGAAGTTGGAACCGAAAGAGGTACTCATTAAGGATGCCCACTCTCTCCATTACTATTTAACTTGTATATTGAGCCATTAGCCACCTCCATAAGATCATTCTACGCAGGCGACCTAATGGTTTTTACAAGTACCCTTAGGGTATCGTTACCTAATATCACTAAGCTATTAGACGATTTTGGTTAAGTTTCAAGATATCAAGTTAATCAGCAAAAACTGAAATTATGGAATGGAACTCCCCACTCCCACACCCATTAGCAAAAAGTAGAATTAGATATCTAGGTATAGAGATACTACAGAATATTGATGAAATTGCACAAACAAATTTCGATATGAGAGTAAAAGAGACAAGGAATCTCCTGAAAACTTGGAATGGACTACCACTGTCTTTCTTGGGGAGATCCAACGTAATAAAAATGACGATTTTACCTAAATTTACGTTTATCTTTAATACTATCCCACTTGAATTTAAGATACAATGGCTGAAGAAAATACAAGGTGAATTGAATGGCTTTATCTGGGGATCAAAAGGCGTACGAATAGCATGGAAGAAACTGCGTAGGAAAAAAGAACAAGGGGGTATCGCCAGCCCAGACCTCTTACTCTATTTCAGAGCCTTTCAATCCAAAAACTTTAGAGTTTTACTTAAGGAGTATTCCTCCTATCCTTCCTTCTACAAATCTATACTGTCAGAAGATTTCTGCTTATACAAGTTCGGCCATCCAAAATATTTTTAAAAAAGTAAGTTGAAGGTCCTACGGACCGCTTATTATCAGTGGTATCAGATTAGAAGAGTACTACAAATACCGTACTATAATACCACCGCACCAATCTGGGACTCCCCTGGCACACAAAAATGCTTGAAAGACACACTGGCAAACCCTATAAAACAGGCGGGCATAACAAAATGGGGTCAGCTGAAGTACTGGGTATTTTAGACCCAGCGGTGCAGGGGCACACACCCTATGACTTCTGGGTTCACCCTGTTCCAGACCTACAGAAACACAGAGTCTTCTGGGTGAAGTCAAAGATCGTTTATTGGCTGCAGACCAATTACAGGTATCCTAGAAGTACAACAGCGTGTATGTTCTCAGGAGACTGCTGAAAATCATAGAAACGAACTTCATCTTAAATACACTTTTCCCTGCCTCAAGCATACATTCCTAGGTTTTATGATACGGCAATATACAAGTGTACATTACAAAGAAAAGGCAGAGTCATGATGACCATCCCACATTCCAGTTCGGCCAGCCCACAATGATTTACACAGTAAGGTTCAGATCCAACATTTGATATCAATAGGCCCCAATAAAACACGGGCAGCTCCTGTTTTGGGAAACAGGTCATAAAGCAGGAACAGTCAGGTGTGAAAGAGATTAGCCGGAGGCTCGTGTAGAATGAAAGGGTTTTATGATGGGTCAAACCCTGATGCTAATCACAGGTGGACGGAGGAAGGGGAGCTCGTGAGACCAGTTTGACCTGGGGCAGCAGAGCCAGCTGCCCAGGTCACAGAGAAGTCACGGGAAAGCACATGTACTGCAAGGCCCGTATTTGCTCCATTATAGCCTATGTGAGGGCAATGACAAGATGGCCACCGCTCTCAAAATGGAACCCGCGTAGTGAAGCAGAATAACGTGTACACAGTGCATTCATAGCTAGAACGATATATAAAGCACTCGTACATACCGCATTAATCATTTGCGGTTCGCCAATACCAGATAAACAGGGGTAGGGCCCTGTCCCCTACGCGGTCACAGAGATTAAAGTACGACAGACCCTCCTTTTGCCCTTACATAGGCAATCACTATACTCATCTTAATCCGAGTCCAGGTCAATGTTCACAAAGTCATGGAGATGTTGCTGTAGCATCATCCTATTACTTAGCTCATCCCTCGATACAGGTTTCCTTACACATAAGGTAGCACAGAGGCCACATATTGCAGGAGCACACTGTATGCACAGACAGAACAGGAAAAGAATGGCTAAGATCATTCCAACGACCATCAGAACTTTCCAACCCCAGGCAGATATCAATTCTCAGAACCACCCCACCAGTGACCAGTCTCCCTTATCCACGTGTATGGATTCAGATATTTTATGGAGTTTGGAGATGGCTTGATAGACTGTTGGAGCGTTATCTGGTATGAAAATGCAGCAACTAGATTGGATAACCTTACATACCCCACCGCGGTCTGCAAGAATAACGTCTAGAACCATGCGGTTCTGCAAAGTCATAAGACGATCCGCTTGGAGCTCAGCGGTCAGATTACCGAGGGCACCAGCCGTTACATTTACAGTGGATTCAACCACACGTGTCAGTTGTCTCAGGTTCCTACTATTCACCATAGGTCCCCAAAACGGCAGGAAGCCCAAAAAGAAGTCTCCTGCTTCCTGACCGGCAGTATCCTCCTTACTAATCACACCTCTCACAACTCTGGTCTTGTGATAATCAGAGGCAGCAGTAAATGTAGGCGGTAGCAAGTTCGCAATATAACATGTGCCCGAGAAATCAGGGGGCAACCATGTATATGCTCGGTCATTGCAGATGAAATATGTGCCCTTGGCAGCCAAAAATGCAGGGGAAAACTGTGACGGGAAGGTGTATGTTTCAGTACAGTCACTTCTTCCCAGTTGAGCTCTAGGATTCTGACCATTACCCTGTAAGCAGAACCGACCTATGTGGGGTACGACCCAGATTGGAGATGAGATTTTTCGCTGTCTTTCACCCAGACTAATACTATACCCCGTCGCGTTCCATCCTACATAAGGTCTCAATTCTTCTTTGGGAATGGATGAGTATGCATCAATATCTCTACTCATATCGGCAACTCCTTTCATCAAAGCCTTATTATTGGTGATAGGTCTGATGGAACGCGGTTGGCGAGGGGAGTACGTATCTAGAGCATAGAGAAACATGGTCTGGAATGCCCATGACGATCCATTGTAACTAAAGGGCAGCACCAAATAGGGAATACCCTTGTTAATGGTATGTGGCATTAACCCACACACCCAGCAATTGGTCGTATTCATTACTAGTTGGTGCTGGTGCAAGAGGTGGATAAACGAGTTATTTACAAACTCTGATCGTCTGGTCTGTTCGTGCTCAGGCAGAGGGTGAAAAGAGTGAGAGGAGGCAGTAGAAAGAGGTATAGGCTGTACAGTGGGCGCAATGGTCTTTTGAGAGGAGAAAAACACAAATCCTACGATGAACATTATTATACTACACAGCGTAAATAGGCACAGAAATACAAAACATTTACTTTTTACAATTCTACATATCCTTGCTTTAGAGTTTATGTCCTCAACGGGTCTCTCCATCTTAAAAAACTCCATCCTCTAAACGGGCCGCTCGCGGCGGATGAGTTTCTTCTGCTAAGGAGTACGCCTGTCGATCCAGGGAAACGCCCTAGACCAACCAGAACCGTTGACCTAACGTCTTCGGCCTGTACCCCAAAGTCTTGGCACCGCGACCCTGCGGCTGAACCCGGATGGTGGTTCGAAAAACAAAAATCAAGAAAGTCCTTCAGATGGGAGAGCCAAAAATGTCAAAAAGGGAATAGTAAAGAAATCTTTATTTGTCCATGAGCCTTGGTCTCAAATTATAGCGGAGACGGCCAGGTGCTGTTTGGTCTTGGAACAAAAGTTCAGGCTCAGTGGTGTCCAGTCGATTTAATGGTGGCACAGCTTCTTGCAGAATATTGTCACTCTCTTGGTCTGAAACTGTGTCTCTTATGCGTGCGTTACTGAATGGTACAAAACGAGGTACAATGTCTGTCTCAGAGTTGGCGATACCCTCCTGGACCCACCGGTCATATGGCAAAGGCAAGGGGACTACTTTGCAGTGCGTGCCATGGATCCAGTGCTTCTTCCCTTTTACTCGCACCGCTGATCTCGTTGATAAAAGCACAAGGTGAGGGCCGATCCAGCGAGGCTCGTCGTTGCTCTTGCGCTGGAAGTTTCGGACCAGGACCCACGAGCCAGGGTTGATAGGGTGTCCAGGAGGTTCAGAAGCTTGGGGAAGAGTATCATGTACCTGTTGGTGCAAAACACGCAATTTAACAGTCAAATCATACAGGTAATCGAGTAGTACTGGATGCTCAATCTCACTAAATTTCGTAGGCCTCGGTACACCCCATACGTTGGCCGGGCGGCCAAAAACCACTTCGTAAGGACTAAGTCCCACTCGTGAGTGTATGGTCATTCTGGTGGACAGGAGTGCTAAAGGCAGAGCATCAGGCCATTTAAGACCGGTGCTCGCCTGAATTTTGGCCAGCTTGAGCTTTAAGGCTCCATTGTAGCGCTCTACTAGTCCAGCTGATTGGGGGTGATTTGCAGCGTGGAACTTTTGCTTTATGCCTAAACCTTCACATACATTCTTCATCACTTTACCCACGAACTCACTTCCATTATCACACCACACCATTCTTGGCATTCCAAACCTGGGGAAAAATTCTTTCACAAGGGCTTTGGCTGTGGATAGGGCAGTGTTATCTTTCAGAGGATAGGCCTCTATCCATTTTGAGAAAGCACAAACAACCACCAGTACATATTTCAGGTTGTTGCATCTTTCCATGTGAATAAAGTCCAGCTGCAAAACTTCGAATGGACATGATGGGGGTGCAAAGTGACCAGCTGGAGTTGGAGTTCCCCTACCAGGGTTGTATTTCAAGCATATCATGCAATTCTTGACCACATTCTCTGCACACTTGGGAATTCCAGCATTCTGCCATACTGGGGCCAACAACTTACAAATTCCTTTCGTACTGATATGTGCCATTCCATGTGCCATAGTAACCACTGGGAGCACATATGCGTCAGGTAACAACCATCGCCTATGTTCTGTCAGATCAATCCAACAACCATTTTCATCCAACTTACCCATACTTTCTCTCCACTTGCTTAGCTCTTTCTCTGTGGCCTCAGCTTGAAGCGACTTCACACTCTCTATTGTGTTCTCACACATTCCAACATCATCAACCCATCTTGCGGGGCCTGCAACATACATTCTAGTCTTCACGTTCTGTGCTGTTTCTTTCGCGGTCTCATCAGCAAACGCATTCCCACGTCCAACATCATCTGTGATTTTCCTGTGCGCACTGCATTTCATGATCGCAACTTGCAACGGTAGGGTCAGTGACTCAAGGAGATCATTCACCAACTTGCCATTCTGAATTTTAGCTCCATGCGACGTCAGAAACCCACGCTCTTTCCACAGTCGCCCAAAATTATGAGCCACGCCAAAGGCGTACTGGCTATTTGTGTAAATATTCACTCTCATTCCTTCAGACAACACGCACGCTCTTGTGAGGGCGATTAATTCTGCTGCTTGGGCCGAATTATGTGGCACTCGTGCAGTTTCCACGACCGTGTGTAAAGTCGTGATAGCATATGCAGCAGTCGTATCACCATTAGGGAGCTTGAAACACGAACCATCCACCCATAAAGTGCCATCACACTCAGTCAGGGGAATATCTTTTAGATCTACTCTCCCTTTCGTCTCTTCTTCTGTTCTGAACAGACAGTCATGTTGCTCAATCTCATCTGAGTCTGCTGGAATTGGCAATAACGTAGCTGGATTCAGCGTACTGCATCTCTTTATGTGTATGTGATTTGCTAACAGTGTAAGCTCATAGCCTGATAATCGCGCACTAGTCAAGTGTTGTGTCTTGGTCCTATTTAATAATGTGTCTACAGCATGCGGAACCATAACAATCAATGTGTTGTCCATTACCAAACCAGCAGATTGTCGGATAGACATCGCTGCAGCAGCTGTCGCTCTCAGACAGCTTGGCAATGCCCTCGCTACAGGGTCCAAGGTGGATGAAAAATATGCGCATGGGCGCGGTCTGTCGCCAAAGGGCTGTGTTAACACTGACAACGCACATCCATCTTTCTCGTGAACATACAACGTAAAAGGTTTGCTGTAGTCAGGAGTACCCAACACAGGAGCTGAGCACAATGCATTGCGCAATTCCACAAAACTTTTCTGGCACTCTTCAGACCATGGGATAGGATCCGGTGTGTCTTTGCATGTTAAGGCTAACAAAGGTTTTGCCAACAAGGAAAAATTAGGAATCCAATGCCTACAGTATGAGGTAATGCCCAAGAAAGCACGTACTTCTCTCTGTGTTCTTGGCACACTCAACTGTGCAATGGCTTGAATTCTTTCTGGGGTCAGTTTCCTTCCCTCCTTCGATAAGAGATGACCGAAGTAGGTCACTTCTTGTCGACAATATTGCAGCTTAGAGAGAGACACTTTGTGATGGAAAGCAGATAAATGGCGCAACAATGACAATGTGGCTTCTTTACAGATGTTTTCAGTATCCGCGGCGATTAGTAAATCGTCCACGTATTGAATCAGAATAGCGCCACTAGGTAAAACAAGTGCATCAAGCTGCGCTTTCAAAGCTTGACTGTATATAGATGGACTCTCACAGTAGCCCTGGGGAGCGCGTTTGAAGCGGAAGCTTCGGCCTCCCAGACTAAAGCCAAAAATGTCTCTGCTCTCTTCTGCAATTGGGATGCTAAAGAAAGCATTCTTTAAATCGATCACTGAAAACCATGCAGCAGAGGCTGGAATCATCGTTAACAAGGCAGTTATATCAGGGACAACCGGAAACTGTGGCACAACAATCTTATTAACCTCTCTAAGATCAATCACAAATCTGTAAACAGGTGGCTGTGAGGGGTCCGTTCGTTTTAAGACAGGTAGAATCGGACTATTACAAACGTTGCCTCTTGTTTCTTCAACCACGCCCTTATTAATCAAGTCGCTGACAATGTCTAACAATGCTTTCTGGCCTTCATTAGAGATCTTGTACTGGGGAATACGTGGCAGTCTGACATTAGCCTTTAAAGTCACCACGTATGGCGGTATCTCCAAGAGGCCCACATCATTGGGACCAGTAGCCCAAAGGGCATCCGGAAGGGATGACAATTCAGGTGGCATTGTATTTTTAGACAAGTACATTGGGGAAATCACTTTCTTGCCTAATGTAAGTTGTACTCCTGAAGGAGAACAATACAGTGTAGCGTGCAATCTTTTCAACAAATCTAATCCTAGCAAATTCTCACCACAACCTGTCGTCAGAATCAGGGGTGCTTTCAACTCGCAAGGCCCAATAGAAAGTGACATGAGACTAGAAATCGGGTTCCTAACCGGGGCGCCAGAAAAACCTATTGAGACATTTATATCGCCAGACAAAGGTGCGCCAGGGAGTTTTGAATGCATGATTGAACTCTTTGCAGCACCAGTGTCTAGCAGAAAGGGCTCCGTTACATTTGCGGTAGTTACCTTAACATACGGTCCACTCTGATCCACTGGCACTGAAACAACTCCCTCTCTCTGTCTACGACTATCCTAGTAATCATTACTTTCTGCATCACCGTCCTCTGCATAATAATCATTATTATAATACTGAGCCGTATTACTAGTCGCGTTAGCTTGCTGGTCAAAACTATTGATGGTATTTTGAGGCGGCAGAGGACGCGCGTTCTGGGGAGCATTTCCACGCCCTCTGCCTCTAGGAGTTTGCTGACCACCCCTACCTCTTGCGCCATAAGCATTACCGTTCCGCTGCATTAATTTAGGGCAACTATATTTAAAATGACCTTCCTCTTTGCAGTATGAACATTGGTTGGGACCTACAGGGACACGTGGTTGATAATACCCATTCATTTGCTGACTGTTCTGAAATTGTTGTGGTTGGTGATAGACACCTTGGGGTTGCCTATAATTATTCTGACCTCCACGTGGCGGATAGGCCTGCTGCAAAAGGACCTTCGTCTTTAGTTCCTTTGTTTTCTTTTCTGTTCTATCTTTTTCGTCTTTATCTCTGTTTTCATAATACTGTGCAGTAGCCAGTATTTGCGCTGAAGAGGAAACAGCCCAAGAACTTTCTGAATCTTTTAACTTTTTACACAGGTCTGGAAGTAGATTCTGCACAAACTTATCCACAAATAACCGTTGGCCACCCTCAGTACTCATATCTTGCCCACTGTGGTCAACAAACGTTTCTTCAAACCTAGTAAAGAAGTCTGACACTGTCTCATCTTTCTTCTGCTTGCATGCAGATAACTTGTCCCAATTTACGCGCATCGCGGGCATTATTGTCTTCATATATGTGATGATTCTACCAGGCAGTTCTGCCACTAAAGGCTCAGGTTTCGCACCACCAGTTTGTCTAGCATCAGCAGCGATGATGTTAGCCCATGTGTCTCCTAGTTCTGCAGCATGATCCGTATTACGTATGGATCCCCACAAGGGCTGTGGAACCACATTCCCAAACAGCATATCTACATCAGCCAGATTCATTACACAAGATTCTGCAGTCTGTGACAACTCCTTACAATAACCAGTAGGGTTTTTACGGGGATCAGGCAATGACTGCTTAAGTGCTAACACCTCAGATCTTTTCCATGGAACATGTACCCAAATACGCTGGAAATGTGCTACGACAGGCGGATTAGCATTTGCATCAGCGGGTCTCCAAACTGGGGGAACCTCACGCATCGGATATTGGCGTGCTTTTACCCTCTTTCCCACAGAAACATCAGGTTCAAACAATGACTGTTGACAATCATCATTCCTGAAGGATAATACAACCGCAACTGCTTTCTCTACCTCGCGATCCACAATTATACCAGTTCCAAAGTCAAACCTCACTCTACACAACTCCTGCGGGCTCGGGTCTTTACCACTATCCTCCAATTCTTCACAGAGAATTTCGCACATTTTCTCAAACACATATCTCTGTTTTGGGGCATCCCACTGATGGAAAACGTTGACAACTGATTCCACATCATACAGTGAAGGGAAAACAATCCATCTACGCGCCATACTATCTATTACCTTTTTCTCATCAGGGTTAGGCAATTGACTACGCAGTTGCTTACGCTGTAAACCAGGAGTCGCACCAGATGACTCAAAGAGAGGCGACATTAATGTAGTAACCACATTAGCTAAGCGCTGTCGCGCTGAAGGAGAAGCTGAAGCGAGAACAGGGGGAAAAACAGAGGGAAGAAAAGAGGATGCAGAAACAGGTACTGGAGTGGTGGAAGGAAGAGTGTCAGGGGAGGCAGCTGCTGAATTAGGCAAAGTCGCAGGAAGCGCGGGGGCAGTCGGGAACACAACTGGCGGCCCTTGAGAGGGCTGCGCTATATGGACAAAAGCCGGCTGCGCAGCAGCTGGCGGTAGCGGCAAGGCTTGCAGTATATTAACTGGAGGTGGCATATTCACAAGCTGGGGAGGTGCCGTGACATTTTGAGCATACGGGGGTGGTGAACTCAACAAATGTGACATCAGGGGATCTTTCTCCTTTTCCTCTAACTCATTCTGCTTAGAGTGTGGTAAGGCTGGGTAACACTTGTCGATCCCTAACTTACGCTGCCTGTGCAATTGCTCATTCATCTGCTCCTCCTCATTATCTTTAAATTGTACAGCTGCTTGCATTACTGTCATACCTCTCTCCCTTTTATTCTTTTTCGCTAGCTTAATTTCCTTCTGTTTGGCTTCCTTTCGCCATAAGCGGAAAGAGTCAAACATCGCCGGCCGGGCTTTCTTTTTGAACAATTTAATTTCTAAATTATCTAAAATATCGGTATCGAAACTACCATTTTGGGGCCATTTTAAAACACCGTCTTTCCTGGTGTAGTGGATCCACACTTCGTTATATGCAATAGGGCCTACGCCATGCTTTACATAGAGCTCATAAGTTGGAGTTCCAACCGGAGGGACCGGGCATGATTCCTCCAGCTGGAAATCTTTTCCACAACCCAAACAAAATATTCTACCAAATATTCTAGAACCAGGCATCTTTGCTCACTAGTCTAGATCCAAACGTCAAAGGATTATCAATTACGATAGTCTCGTGAATACACGAGTCCTCTGGCTTTGGCGTTTGCAAACTCCAAATTACCAAATCAAACGATCCCGAGGGATACCAAAACAAATGGGAGACGCTCCACTTATACTTAACTGAATATTGCTGATCGATGGCGTCACCAGAAGACTCTCTCGATTGTTTCGCTCTCTCAAAACTCGTCAAGGGTCCAAAACAGGTCGATTAATCAGGGCAGCAGTCCTTCGTAGCCGTCGGGACGCGGAGAACCTCGCAGAAAAGACTTTCGGACCACGTCGACATGCAGGGGTCGATGAAGTGGCGGCCTTCCTCCGGAATTTCCACACGAAGCTCCTCACGAACCTCTGGCTTGGACTGGTACCGCTGAAATCGTCCAGAGTTGGGCGCCAAACTGAAGTACTGGGTATTTTAGACCCAGCGGTGCAGGGGCACACACCCTATGACTTCTGGGTTCACCCTGTTCCAGACCTACAGAAACACAGAGTCTTCTGGGTGAAGTCAAAGATCGTTTATTGGCTGCAGACCAATTACAGGTATCCTAGAAGTACAACAGCGTGTATGTTCTCAGGAGACTGCTGAAAATCATAGAAACGGACTTCATCTTAAATACACTTTTCCCTGCCTCAAGCATACATTCCTAGGTTTTATTATACGGCAATATACAAGTGTACATTACAAAGAAAAGGCAGAGTCATGATGACCATCCCACATTCCAGTTCGGCCAGCCCACAATGATTTACACGGTAAGGTTCAGATCCCACATTTGATATCAATAGGCCCCAATAAAACACGGGCAGCTCCTGTTTTGGGAAACAGGTCATAAAGCAGGAACAGTCAGGTGTGAAAGAGATTAGCCGGAGGCTCGTGTAGAATGAAAGGGTTTTATGATGGGTCAAACCCTGATGCTAATCACAGGTGGACGGAGGAAGGGGAGCTCGTGAGACCAGTTTGACCTGGGGCAGCAGAGCCAGCTGCCCAGGTCACAGAGAAGTCACGGGAAAGCACATGTACTGCAAGGCCCGTATTTGCTCCATTATAGCCTATGTGAGGGCAATGACAAGATGGCCACCGCTCTCAAAATGGAACCCGCGTAGTGAAGCAGAATAACGTGTACACAGTGCATTCATAGCTAGAACGATATATAAAGCACTCGTACATACCGCATTAATCATTTGCGGTTCGCCAATACCAGATAAACAGGGGTAGGGCCCTGTACCCTACGCGGTCACAGAGATTAAAGTACGACACAGCTGATACAAGCAGGATCACTGGTTAGTTGGGACTCTTTGCAACAAAGCACTGATGGGAAACTGTCAAGGTTTAAATATTATCAACTGATGAGTTGGACAGAAAGCTTGGCGAAGGATTACGTGGAAAAGGTGGCTTTAGAGGAAGAGTTACAAAGCGTCCCACCAAGGAAAGAAGTATCAAAATGGTACTGGCGCTTGATCCAGGCAGGGGAAGAGGAGTTCACACTACCAACAGAGCTGCTCTGGGAGAAGGACTTGCCTACAAATGGATCTCCAACACTTATGGCAAGTATCTATGATTACATTATGGCGTGTTATACAATCTGCACCAATTAGGAAAAAACATCTCTTTATACTACACAGGGCATACTGGACCCCGGAAAAGCTAACAAAGATAAATAAGAAAGTGGTGAAAAGATGTCCAAAATGCAGAGAAATAAAAGCAAATGACATCCACATGTTCTGGGAGTGCCCTCAATTACAACAATTCTGGTCCAGTGTGGGTAAGGTTATAAATGAAGTACTGGGACAAGACATAGAGGTAAGCGTGGATACAACTATTTTTTGAGTCATGTACGATAATGGTGGTCTACTTCACTTAAACAATAAACAAAAGGACTTACTGTTTGTATTAATTTTACTTGCCAGGCGAGAGGTATGCATAAAATGGATATTTGCAAATCCCCCAACTTTAAATGAATGGTTGATGTCGCTGTGTAAGATCAAAAAGTTGGCTTTGAGCAGAGAAGAAGGAAAGTGGACGAAATTTTGGGAGATGTGGTATAGGAATAACCCCTAGAGTAGGGAGAAGAGGTAAGGTAGGGAGGGAAGTCCTATGATTACTTACTTTGCAATATTACGGGTTAGGCACAGTGGTGGACCCACGTGTGACTTTCCTAACTAATTTCAAGATCAGATAGCAGTACTCTACCTCAAATTAAGAAGGTTTACAAAGTACGAGAAGAGGTGAGAAAGATCCTGATTGGGAAGGTTACGTAATGGATCCTTGTATTCCTATATCTCATCTTTGCTCAATATGAGGACAAAAAGAAAAAGAAATAGTATTTATCATTAGACTTCGACGAAGAGAGAGAAAGGCAGAAAAGGAGCATGCAGTGATGACATATGCTGGCGAGAATGAGATCAAAGAGTCAGGAAGCTGAGAATTGTGGAAAAAAGAGACATGAAGTAGAGTGAAGACTTTAGTATTTGCCAGTCCCAGCATTCAGCAGCTCCTGCAGTGGGATCATAAGAAATGAATTGGACAGCTGCACTTTTTTGTTTTACATAGTAAGCACAGCTTTAAATATGTATGTAGGGCGCACAAGGCTTTTAACAGTCATGTCAGTTTAGACCCGGCTAGCTTCATGAGCTCAGATGTCCCTGTTTGATGCATTCGATCAGTAAACAAGCTGTTTCTAAAAGGACCCATGATAAAATGTGTGTTCAGGAGGCAGGACGTTTCACCCACTGGGACCCAGACTCTGGAATAATCTTACCCTTTGGTCATGTTTTGTTCAACATGACCCTGAAAACGGTATTATTCTGTCATTAAGTAAGGGAACTCTGTTTTATTGAGGCCCAATATGAAGTTTGTTTTTGTCCTAGTAGCGCCAAACTAGTGACTTATGTTGCACATTATAAGAAACTAAAAGAAATCAAACCTGACACGAGTAAGGATATCTGGTTGCAAAGGGCTTGATTTAATAATGTATGCTGAATCAAGTCAACAAAGTTGCCTCCACCTGCTTCCACACCGTCTAGTTACCCAGGAAAAACATCAAATGGCCACCTTGGGACACCAATTTATCCGTCATACAAACCTCATAGCCAGCAGATTCGACTATGGCAAGGCTTTCTACATTGGGATCACTTCCCAACCTACCAAAAGGCTCCCAAGTTATACAGAACGCATCTGCAAGACTCACACTCAAACTCCCACACCACATGCACATATCCAAACACTTCAAAGACCTACTCTTGCTCCTAATCCACAAGCGTGCCCTTTCATCATTCAAACATACCTAGATTCTGACAAAGCACTACACAACCAAGGCGTAGCACACCATAACAACCGCATCCTCTTCCACACCGCAACGAGACTCCTCAGCTCATCTAGCCTCCTCCTTGCCCAAATCAAACACATCTACCAGCCCAGAGCCGGAAGTCAAGTTTTCTCCTACCTTTCCTCCAAAGCCTTGAACAAACAACTCTACCACATTAGAGCTGCCAGCTCCATCCTAGAATACCGAAATAAATTAAAACCCTAGCTCTTTCTGTAGCCCCCAGAAAGGTCAGTACCCACCCTTGTTCACAGGCACCAGGAAACACTCCTGGGTAATATCTGTGCCCTACATATAGAAGTAACAAAAAAATCACTTTCGCAATTAACAAAATGCAAACATGCAATTGGAAATCCATTTGCTCTGATAAAATGTACCACTACTGTGTAATATTATTTGGGGCCCTATTACGAGTATGATAGTCCAAAGACCGCCGTACCCGCGATTGCAGTGTGCCTGCTGCCTCCTCGATTGCTTGACCGTTGATTTCAAGGTTGGCAGTTGGACTGGCCACAAGCCCAATGCAAGGTGACTGCCACCTCCAAGATCCTGGATCTTGATGAGGAGGCAGTGGAGAAAGCAGTGATGAATGGCAGTGGTGCCAATGCCGGCACTGCCCTGCTGATCAAGACCTGCCTTTTCGCCAACCTGTTCATGGCGGGGAACCCACCATAAAAAGATTGGAGGAAAGGTCGGGAAGGGGCCCCAAAAAGGGACCTAGGACGAATTTGCCCCATGGGTGTTGTGCATGGAGGCACATGTTGTGCATCCCTCTGCTTGCACTGTCATGCGTGCACTGTGTGCCATGCACAACATGGTGTATGGTACACAGTGCACCTACATGCCACGGTGCCGGCATATGCTTTAGCTCTTTCTATGAGCTGAAGCATGCTGCTGCCATGGCACTGCCAACACAACACTGCCAGTCCAGCGATGTTATTGTAATATGGCAGTCCGGATGCTGACGGCTTGCCGGCGCTCTCCCCACCACCGCAAAGGCGGTCCGCTGGTCGGAAAGCCAAGCTCAGAATAAGGCCCTTAATAATTGATTTGCTTTTCATTGGGCTGATACTGAGCATTCTGTGGCAGAGATTCCCTGGGAAGTTTATGCACAACCACAATATTGTGAGTTTGCGTTTATTTGCAACTGATCTCTTAGTCCCTTTCCACCCTAAAAATTGAGATTTTCTCTTGCAGGTCCAGGAGTAAATCTGTTCCCTTGGCGGGAATGAGCTGGAAAGACTTGCAAAATAAGTGAAGGTGTAAGGAAGGCGTATTTTCTACAAGGAATAATAATTTTACAGTGATGAACAAAAAGCAAATGCACTTTTGGTAACCATAATTTATATCTTCGTGGTGTTTCTTCACCTAAGGCTTAGGGCAGAGCAAGTCCAAAGAATGAATATGTATATAATAAGAGGAAACTCTTACAGGTTTTTTGTCGCCCCCTAGGGAGTGCCCAATTTTTTTTGCAGAATCCCGCTGAAGGATAAAGTGCCACATACCGCGGCTGTCGGCTCATGATTGCACATCATTCCTTATGAATTCATTGTTGGACACTCCCTGCCTGTTTATTTAACTCTTGCAGGGTCTTTTTCATTCCAACTTTTTCCCTTTGTCATTGTCTTTATTTCTTTCTCCTCCTATCACTTTTTCTGGTTTTCTCTGGTTTTGCTCTGGCTCAAGGTCTACTGAGGAAAAATAAGTGCCAGTCCACCCAAAATTATTGCTGGTAGGCCCTGCCTGTAATCACCGGCTCAAACTAAGCCCTGCCCTTAGCAAAGCAAGAGGTTTCAAGCATTTCTATTGTATATTTGGAGATATAGATGGGCACCCTACAGTTAATCATCAGCCCTTCATCTTTGAACAGCTGAAATAATGGTTAGTTGATATTTGATGCAGTTTGCCTTTCAAATGCCTGTTTCCATGTCAAAGTTTCTGCTTTACACAGAGATCACCTCACAACCAGGGTTTTCTGAAACATAGGTAACACTTTAAATTATTAACACTTCCCTTTTGGAAGTCAATTACCTTCATTGCCAACACAGGAAACCTCACCCAGCCCGGGCACGGAAAGGACTGACAGATTGATAGCTCTTTCTCGATTCTGTATGTGGTGGTGCACGGCCGTCCTCAGTTGGTGGAGCGATTTGTCAGGTTAATTCCAATAACGAACGAGACTCCTCCATGCTAACTAGTTAAGCGACCCCCAGCTGATACATTGTAATGATTTCATTTTGTGGTGATGTTTCATTTTGTTAATTGAATGGTATTACACTATGACCTTTTTTCTTGCACTGTAATATACCCGGGTCCAGTGGCTTATCGGGTTACCCCATTGTTATATCTCTGACTGAGTGGAGTGGCATGAAGGGGCATACAATAGAGTGGTATAGTGTGGAGTGGCGTAGAGCAGAGTGGCACAGAGTAGAATGGGGTGGTGTAGAGTGGCATAGAATAGAGTGGTTAAGATTTGATTGGTGCAGAGGGGTGTAGACCGGAGTGGCGTAGTGTGGAGTGGTGTGTAGTGGCATAGATTAGGGTGGGTAGAGTAGAGTGGTGTAGAGTGGCACAAAGTGGCTTGAAGTGGAGTGGCATAGAGTGGTGTGGCGTGGAGTGGCACTGAATGTTCCTAAATCGGAGCTGGGTTATAGTTCCTGGGAGGAACATTCATTTTTAAAATCTGTTGTTGAATTTGATCCTACTGAATGTTTCTTTCGAATGCTCTTATCTTTAACTGCTGACTCTATTGTTTGCAATAAAACCCCTGCCCAAAATTCTATTGGATCGTACTCAAGGGAAGCCCTATTGGATATAGGAGCTGGCAGTAAGCAAACCAAATGTATACCGATGAATGTCCTGAGGAGTGCCTCCATTTGGTCCTGTCCCAATTGTAGCTTTGCAACTTGATTCAATCATGATCATGTCTTCACAAATCATGCTAGGTTTAATAATAATTAGCATTCTCCCAATCATGAACTATTCTTACATGTATACTACTTAATGTCAGGTCCCAGTTCAAACATAAATATGAATTAGTTGACTTTATAGATCAGCAGAATCCTGACATACATTTCCTAACAGAGACCTGGACAAACAGCTCTTCAGATCCAGAACTCAAGGTGGCAATACCCAAAGGTTATGAGCTTTTTAGAATAGATAGAAAAGTGCAGTGGGGAGGAGGAGTTGCTATTGCCCACCGCAACAATATTAAGGCCTCATTGACATCATGTTCACCTTCAAAATTAAAAATAAGACTGAGCTTCAAGGAACTCTCATATATCGGTCACCTGGTCCTAGGAATAGATTTGTCACTTCCATGCCGAGTTTTCTGGAATACCGCATGAAATTCTCCAATTTCACATTACTGGGGGATTTTAACTTCCATTTGGAATCTATGGTATGCAGAGACGCAACCAACATAACTGATTGTCTAAAGAGTTTTGACTTAAACCAAATTGTCACCGAGCCAACACACATTGGCAACCATACTCTTGATGGTGTCTTCACTAACCATGCATTGATCTCCTTCCATAAAGTTTTGCCAGTGGTCTGGACAGACCACAATGCTGTATTTTTTTAGTTAACTGTTTTAGAAGAGGTTTCTAAGATACATAATAATAACAACTCAACCACAAGTCGCCTTTGGCATAAGATAAATACTCAAGAATTGGACCAGGCCCTATCTCTAACTAAACGCGGCCTAAGCACTGACCCGAACTCAGCAGCTCGCAATTATGATAGCTGGATCGAGTCAGCGGTTAACAAGCTTGTGCCTGCATAACAGAAATGTAACCAAAGGAAGAAACCGTCAGCACCGTGGTATATGTCGGAACTGAAGGTACTAAAAAAAAAGTGTAGGGCCGAAGAACATATTTGGAGGAATGATTACCCGCTAGAGAAAAAAGACCACCACAGAAAAGCCATTGACAATTACAAAAAAGATGTCATCGCTGCAAAATCATGCTTTTTTACCGAGAAAATTAACTTGACAAAAAACTCAGCCAGAGAGCTTTTTAAAACAGTCACGACCCTATCTAAATTAGATGAGAGCAAACAGCACACCCCCACGGCTGATTTCTGTGATAAATTAGCTGACTTCTTCCCTAGCAAAGTAAAAAGTGCCTTTGATGAATTCTCTAGCCATCAAACTGCAGATAGCCTAGACGTAACCGATGGTCTAGAAATTGGAAAAGTAACTACGCAGGCTCAACTTAGCTGTTTCAGCCACCTAACGCCTGAGCGAGTGGAGAAACGTATCCTGTCTAGCAAATCAGGCTCTCCATTGGATCCCTGCCCGGCTAAGGTTATCCAATTAGCACCTTGCACCATAGAGGGCCACTTAGCACCCCTCTTAAACGCTGGATCCTTCTCAAATATTTAGAAAAAATCTCTAGTACGCCCCATCTTGAAAAAACCTTCCCAAGACCCCAACGAGGTAAAAAATGATCGGCCAATTTCTTGTTTACTATTTCCTTTCAAAATTCAGGAAAAAGTGCTAAATGAAGATCTGCTGGACATTCTGGAGTCAAATGACAAAATGGACCCAGAACAACATGGATTTCGACCTCTACGCAGTACAGAGTCAGCCCTCATTCTTGCCACCGAGAAGATCCGCATCCAGTTAGATGGAGGAGGAAAGTCAATACTTATTTTGCTGGAGGTCTCAGCGGAGTTTGACACGGTGAACCATTAAGTTCTCATTTGGCGTCGTGCCGAAATGGGTATCACAGGTACAGCCTCCAAGTTTCTGAAATCATTCTTAACAATCAGAGAACAAACAGTCATGATGGATGGGCACAAATCACATCCATATGCACTGCCATGTGGAGTGCCCCAGGGGTCTTCGTTGTCCTCAACCCTGTTCAATGCCTATGTGACCCCTCTTGCTAAACTCATCCGCTCCCACGGTTGTACTGCTATCTTATGCGGGCGACACAGAATTGTTGTGTTTCTATCATCAAACCCTGGTGATGTGGCAAAAAAATTCAAACAACTGTATGGTCCATATAATAGGCTGGATGGGTGAAAACTGTTTAAAATTAAACACTGATAAAACCAAGGTGCTACTTTTTGGAAAAAACACCACCCTCTGGAATACAGCTTGGTGGCCTGAAGGGGCAGGATCCTGTCTGTCTCCTGTAAAGAAGATAAAAAGTCTAGGAATCTTCTTGATGATCAATTATCCCTGTCAAACCAGGTTAATTCTATTACATCTTCCTGCTATTACATCCTGAAGATTATAAGAAAAATCCTTCCGTTTATTCCAATGGATCTAAAGAAAACAGCGATCATGACCCTAGTGCTATCAAGGATTGACTATTGTAATGCCCTTTATTTGGGTGCAAATAAAGGGACCATAAGTAAACTTCAATCACTTCAAAATGCGGCAGCACAACTGTTACTTAAACCACCTAAATTCAGCTCAGTGTCCAAACAAATCTGAGAGCTACACTGGCTGGCCGTCCAGGCAAGGATACAGTTTAAGTCCTTGTGCATTGTCCACAAGACCCTCTCAGGGATAGGACCTGTATATTTCAACAATCGAATTAGACGGGTACATGCCTCAACGCAGTCTCTGATCATTAACTGCCTCGTTGTTGGTCATCCCAAGGGTGAAGACCGTAAAGTGGGGTGGGAGAAGTTTCTTCCACCTGGCTCCTAAATTTTTGAATACTCTGCCTTTCAAACTGAGATTCCAAACACACAGACAACTGTTTAGAAAGGTGCTGAAAACTTGGTTGTTCGCTCCCAACTCCTAATTTTCAATCTACCCCCTCCGTTTCAGGATATGACTGCTTCAGTGCTAAGACGCCTTGGCATACAAGCACTTTATAAAACCCCTATTTCATTTAATTTCATAGAGTTGAGTAGCATAGAGTAGAGTGACGTACAGTGTTGTAGAGTAAAGTTGCACTGGTGGGAGTGGCGTAGAGTAGAGTGGAGTGGTGTAGAGCAGAGTGGCATAGAGGGGAGTGGCATAGAATAGAGTGGAGTGGTGTAGAGAGGAGAGTGGAGAGGAGTGGTGTAGAGTGAAGTGGCATTGAGTAGAGTAGCATTGAGTAGAGGGAATCGGCATAAGGTTGAGTGGCATAGAGTGGTGTGGTGTGGAGTAGATTAGAGTGGCATAGAGTGTAGTGGTGTGAAGTGGTTTGGAGTGGCGTGCAGAGGATTAGTGTAGAGTAGAGTGGCATAAACTAGTACAGTTGTGGGCGTAAGTAACTAAAGCATCAATAGAGATGGCGGATAGGATAAAAGCAGCATAAATTGGGAAGCCATATGACTGTATTAAAAGTAGGAAAAGTAGGAAAGCACATTGCACGTCCTGGAGTAATACTGAAATGCTCATAAAATAAAAAGAATTGTGCACTGCAAAGAGACGAAGAACAAAAACGAAGAAGAACCCATTTACTTTGTCCATGTTCCAGGGACGAGCTAACACAAGAAAACAAGGGATGTCTTCCAAGAGCTAAGCAATTAGAAGATTGAGCCACAATGAAAACAACTGATGGAATACTGTGAACGGGTTGTAAGTAGGCCTGGGTGAAAATTTCGTTCCGTTTGCGGAAATTGCGATAATTTGACATTTTCGCGTTCTGCGGAGAGCGCGAAAATGTAAAAATTTCCGGTTTCCGCAGCTTGGCGATAATTTGTTTCTTGCTCACGCTGTAAAATAATACATTCTCGCGCGCGTGCGATAGGCTTACCTGAATCCCTGCGTTCGCCGACAAGTTTTCTTGATCCGGTCACGTTCTCCATGAGATGTTGTATTGTTTTTAGCCATTTGCGCTGTCTCGCGACAGTTCGCGCCCGCAGTGACGTCATGCGTCGCGCGATCACGTCTTTCTTCTCGCGATCATGCACCGCGAGACAACTCAAAACAAGATGGCCACGCCCGCAAGCAACGATATGGGTAAGTTGGCGACCCGCAACCATACAGAAAATCTCGCGAACATGCGGGAAAAAAACTTCCGCATCTTCGCGATATTTCCGCTTGTTTGCGATAATTTTAAACATTTTCGGGATAATTTGCGAAAGTTAATTTCGCAAATTCCACCCACCCCTAGTTGTAAGCCCACTGTATTCTAAAAAACATACATCTCATAGTACAGCGCATGCACCGTGTAGGCGAGACCTGAAAAAGGACCTTCTGTGGAATTGTATCAGAGAGAGTAGACTAATGCAATAGCTACACTTACAAGATACTTTAATTAGAGCTATCCAGACAAAGTAGCTATTGTGATACAGTCGGATGGCCAGTAGCAGCCTGAGAATTTTTACTGACCTCGAGATAGTGAGTGGAACCCTGATTCCTAAAGATGTAAGTAGAAGTCCCTATGAATACAGGTATGCATGGGAATGAAAATAAGATATGCTATGTTAACATATATTTCTAATGTGCTTTAAAGTAGTATGGTCTAGCTGCACATGACTAGCTTATTTTACGCTTCTAAATGATTTCTCACCCCAGAATTGGAGGTATGGCATCATCTCTTGTTCTACTTATGGGGGCTATTGAATCACATGCGTTGCTTACTAAAAAACACACATCTGTTTTTTTAAAACATTGTGGAGTAGTTTGGATGTGGGAAAGAGGGTGGGGTGTGCTTTAATTCGGAGGTTCTGGTATTACATTGTGTTAGACCTGGCATCCTTAGCGTGGTTTTCCCCTAACTTCTTGAATTCAGACCTTCTGTTTTGCTGACTTTGTTTCTGTTTCCCCTAACTTCTTGCCTTCAGACCTTCTGTTTTGCTGACTTCGTTTTTGCTAGCCTTAGGACTCTGTGCACTTTACTACTGCTAACCAGTGTTAAAGTGCTTGTGCTCTCTGCTAAAAACATGGTAACATTGGCTTATACCCAATTGCCATATTCAATTTACTTATAAGACCCTAGTAATGTGCACTACATGTGTCCAGGGCCTGTAAATGTAATGGTTCTAGCGGGCCTGCTGCACTGATTTTACCACCCGCTTAAGTAGCCCTTTAAACATGTCTCACGCCTGTCATTGCAGAACTTGTGTGTGTGGTAGTAACCTGCCATGTCAACCTGGCAAAATAAACTTTTTGGCAGGCCCAACCTTCCTTTTTAACACATATCAGTCACCCCCAAGGAAGGCCCTGGACACCCCTAAGTACATGTCCAACTTTTTAAATACACTGCTAAGAGCAGTGTATTTAAAAAGTTGGACATGTACCTTTAAGTTGTGCATATCCTGGCAGTGAACAACTATTACATTTTGTTTTCACGACTGCAAAGCCTATCTCTCCCATAGGATAACATTGGAGTTGCCTCGTTACATTTTATAAGGCTAATTTCCAAATGGGAAGAGATCACCGGCTCATGTTTGGTGTCTCTGGAATCCTAATTTAAAATCCTTACTTATGGTGAAGTCAGATTCTAAATTACAACTCTGAAAATGCCACTTTTAGAAAGTTTGCATTTTCTTTCCTTAGCCATTTGGTGCCTGCAGCCTGTCTCTCGTCACATGGCTGGGTGTAGTAAGCAGATGGGCTTTGTGTGTTTCTCCTAGACAGCCTCTCACAATGGGAGCTTAGGTGTGACTTGTTGGGCCTTCACTGGCAGCATGGGAGGGAGAACCTGAATAGGCTGTGTCCTGTTGCCACGCAAAGGGCTGCATACCCCTGTAGGCAGACTGGAGCCAGGAAGGAAGGGCATCTGTGCACTTCAAAGGCATGACTCTAGAACTTTCTTCTACTTCAAAGGCACAACTGTGTAGGAAGAAGGACTGCTGCATTCCTGAAGGACTGCAGCTCAGCTGGACTGCACTCTGATGGACTTCTGCTTTGCTGAGCTGACCTGCTGCCTGCTGCCCTCTTGCCTGGGTGAGAAGGACTGGGCCTGCATCACTTGAACCCAGAGTGACTCCAAGGGCTAGTTGGTTGGTCTCCTGATCTAAGGCCTCATGTACATAATAGACTTTTAACAACGTTGCATCTGCACCTGGACTATGCCATCTGTGAGTCTACTTGCCAAGTGGTGCCACCCCAGTCCTGGACCCTTGGAAGTGGGCGTAAGGTGCTTTGTATCACAAGAAAGTGGGGTCAGAGGAGATTTATATACCAGCAAAGGTTGTCTACCCTATTCATAGATCAAAACACAAAACGGGTCTATAGGGTTGGTCAGTAAGTTGTACACATTATGACAAAGGAGTGTCCCTTTTATAAGACGGTTTCCCTCACCACACGAGGGTGGCATGCTTCATCATTGGGGAACCTCCTCATATCATGATGCTTAGTCACGATACGGGCTACAACCTCCTCTCTAGGAGGAGGAGCTCAGGGATGTTTTCAATCTAAGAGGTATATTCTATAACCAAATGAGGAGCCAGGGATGTTGAGGGCAGCAGGACAAGGTATCAAAGAGTGATCTAAAACAAACTCCAGGGTTCGCAAACAAATACTTTAATCAGGCTACCCTGCGCTAGGATTAAAAATAGCGTGGCACTGCGGGGGAGATAGGACATGTGTGTCACAATAGGTAAACATTTTTCTGCCTATGATCCGAACAGTGTCTTGGCTTTCTTCAGAACCAAAATAATGCTGCCGCTTGTGGTGCTAAACAATAAAAGGCTTTGAAGATAAACGCAAAGTGACAGGTATCATACAAAACCATCCATTGATCCCGAAGGACATCGGAAGGTGAAGGATTCACTGGTGGTACCTGTGAAAGACATATTCAAAATAGATTTTAAATTCATTTGCACATCACCAAGTAAAGTGTTTTGGTTTGTTGTGCTCCTGTGTAACTCTTTGTTTGCATCACACTTTGCATCACACTTAATTATAAAAAGAAATGTGCTTTTTTAATTCCTGATACATTTTGAAATATTTGTAATATTAATTTACAGGCTATTTGTTTAAATGTTATGTGTTAGAGAACAATACCTGACATCTTCAGACTGGTCTCTTGACAAACACCTCTCACTCTAGTAAGAGAGAGAAAAATAAACCTCATTTTCCCAGCAGCAATTAGTTAAAAGATAAACTGACATTGGAACTCTTTCCTTGAAAAGACAGGCATCATTATTGCTTATTCACTTTCTGAATTACCAGAACACCTGTTTCGTTCCAGCCTAAGTTTACTCACCAGATGGGACTAGTGAGTGCTAAAAATAGCGTGATCTCATTACAATTGGGAGTGGGTGAGTAGATTTTCTCAAAGCCTGTTTATGTTTATCTTACAAAAGTATTTTTTGTTGAACACCACAAGCAGCAGCACTATTTTGGTCCTGAAGAAACCCAAGACACTGTTCAGTTTATAGGCTGAAACATGTTAATCTATTGTAACACACAAGCAGGTCTAATCTACCCTCTGTGCCACACTGTTTTTAATCCTAGCACAGGGTAGCCTGATTCCCAAACCAGGATTTAAGGTACTCTGTTCAACGAGCCTAAATGGGTCCCTGTAGCCAGCCCGTCCTCCATCTCCATTGGCCTGAACCCATTACTTTATCATAGTCTGCCACGACCAGATATCTACAGTTGGCACTTTACTCCTTCCGGCACTATTTGCTCTAAAAACCTTAAAATGCAATATCTCCAGTTCTACTAATTAGGTTTTGTTGTATTTATTATATTCAGCTCTATTTTTCTAATCTGATGTGGGATATTTTTGTGTGGTGTCATCACTGTTTTACTGTTTGATGTTTTGCACAAAACTTTACACATTGCCTCTAAGTTAAGCCCGACTGCTCTGTGCCAAGTTACCAGGGGGTGAGCAGACATTAATTTGGGATTTGCTTGTGCCTCACCCTGACTAGGATTGTGGTTGCTTCTTGCAACCAGTAACCCATTTTCTAAAACATTGGTTCAACTATCAGTAAACTAATCTATCAAATGGTGCAGAAGTTTATCTTGGATTAGTCCTCTGTAACACCAGAGGACTCCTAATACCACCAGATGTCGAGGAGTCACAAATGAATGTGCTACATACCGGAATGTAAACAATACTGAAACTTTCCAGATGTTAGCACTATGCAGCTCAATGTTCACCTAGTTGGCACTCTCCTCGCCACTCGGATTCAGCATGCTCTCAGACCTTCAAATAGAACACTATTATCAGTGGCAGCACCTCAGGCCGGCCAAACAGTCATGTGCACTGAAGCTCTCTCCAGCCCAGCTGTGTTGCAGGGTTGGGGACAGCAAAGCACAGGTTCCCAGTCTCCCTGGGAGCGCAAACCCTCGGCACTCAGGCCAATCCTGACGTTGCTCTCGTGCATGAGAGCAGCTTCAGGATTGGCCACAGGGGACGCTGGGAGTCTGTACCATCAGTGGTGCCACCAAAGGAGCAGAATACCGACGATGTAGCAGGTTAGTCAGAAGGCAGGTACATTCTTTTTTTCCCCTTTTTAGGTCTCGCCTACGCAGCGCGCATGCGCTGCATAGGCAAAAGACCTTTAGCAATCGCTTCGGCTTTTCAGCCATAAACGTGCACGCGTTCCATTGCCTTCAATGGCAACGCGTGCACGTCTGGTGATTCACTTGCGGGAGCGAGCGGTTGGCGCCATATGTTAGCAATTATCTCAGCGCCAGCCACTCGCTCCCGCAAGTGAATTGCGCAGGCCCCCTCCTCTCTCCTCTCCCCCTGCTGCCACGCGAGACGCGCGCGCTTATTATTTTTATCTGGACCGCAATGGCTGCGCAATCCCTGTGGAGGGGCCGCCCGGTAGCCGAACCAGCTCTTGCTTCTTCAGTTCAGATGCAGGCCGGCCCCAGACTGACGACGGGTTCTTTTAAGTGTTTTATAGCACATTGCACTGAAGGCTCCTGACGAGCACAGACTTGTAAAATTTACGGACTCACGAAACACGTCTGGATAATAGGTACACATCGTAACATACATGTCAAGAACAGCTAAGAAGGCGGTGACATAAGTGAGATAATAACAGATGCTGTCTTCCTCCTGGTCTGAAATGTAAGAACTCCTGTATATCCTGAGGGACTTTGCCGAGTTAAATGACAAACGTGGGTCGCCGGGGGTGGCTCCCCATGTGGTGTATCCCCCGGGTTGCTTCAGGTACGTGGCACAGTCCAGGCGCGAGGGCTTTCACTGATTGGTCAGTTAGGAGCAGGGGTAAGGTCATAGTGGAAGATAAGGGACAGCTCATGACAAGAGCTCTAGTTTTAGGAGCTGTGGTCCTGCAGGTAAGGAAGGGTATTTCTTCCCCTTTATCCAACTCAACTTTTGTTTTCTGGGGATAGTTGGTGTGGTGTCCGCTGATTAGTTCGCTTTATTGGTTATGCAGGATGGGGGTGAGGCTTTAGTTGTAGCTTACGACAGGTGGCAGTGGCACACAAGCGCAGGGCTCACACACGAGGCTGGAAGGGATGCGGCCTGGCCGGGTGACGTTGGCAGCTGAAGTAATGATGCTTGGGTGAGGTGTGAAAGAACACTGAATGAAATGAAGGGGGAACGGTGGTGAATGCTGGGATGCTTTGTTGGGGGTGTGCGCAATTTATTTTGGGTGGGGGAGGTTGAAGGGTGGGAGGTAAGGCTGTTTTATTATTATGTAGGATCATCGTAAAGTTGCAGATATGTACGTGTCCTAATAAAGCAGCATTTTGCTCTTAGCCTAGCCTGTTTATTCTGCGCTGTTTCATCCAAAGGGTATGTGAGGATATCATAACCATGGCCAACTGCGCTGACTCATATCTTCCTTCCAATCTCTGGAAATGTAAATTTGTAACTGAGCATTTGTTACATGACAACGAACTACTGAATCTAAATTCCTTAATACCGTAAAATTAGTCTGTAATGTAAAAGTATTTCTTATTTTAATTTATAAGTATTTAAGTATTACTTTTCTTTTTTAAGTATTTATGTATTGCTTCACTGGCTGAATGTCCAGCTAAAATAAAATAAGCATGACTTGGGTCATGTAACACTTTATAACGCACTGCGGCCGTTTCTAGGTGCTGCAAGTAATGGAATGGTACTATTATTCCATGTAATGTTACTATTATCCAGTTTAATGGTACTGAACAAACCGACCTCAGAAGGATGGATGGCGGAGTTGACCTTGCCGGGATTCTAACTAGTGAAATGCAATAGGTCTGTTCATTGCCAGCTCCATACCCAACAAGCATTGGTATAGCCAATAGGTCTCGCCGTTGGGACCTTATAATTGCTTAGCCATGCGGCGGTTGATGTTGTTGCACCAAGGATATTGTGCTGCATAACTAAATACTTATAAGGTCCCAAAAGCGAGACCTATTGGCTATGCCAATGCTTGTTTTGTTGTTGTTATCGTCCTTCTAACCCCCACTCCACCCCTCTCTTCCGATACCAGTTGCTACTGACTATTATGAGCTCTTGCAAACAAATACTGAGGGAGGGATGGATTTTCTTTGCTCACAGCTTATTTTTACATCAGGAGTTATGTTTGTGACTGAGGCCCAGGATGGCAAACTATAATACATTACTCCATGCTGTCCGGGTATGTGTAAAAAAATTCTATTCGACTTTATTTCAATCTGCAGCACTCTTTTCCGTTCAAAGGAATGAGTTTTCCTCAATATGGATGCAGGGAGGGAAAGAGCGTAAACATAGAACACACTGGGGTACGCTTATCACTCCTTTCTTTACTACAATATTTAAAATATATAGTAGGTACTTTTAATTTCAGCCACAGTATATGCTCATTTCATAACTAGGTCTTCTGAGATGTGTCTTCACTTCAGGTGATCCTGAACTGATACATAAAAGCAGCATCTTGAATTCAATTATGTTTTTGGAAGAAAATAGACGCTTCTGTGAAATAGTCATGGGTTAAAGTGCCCACCATAAGCCTGACTGCTGGAGGTGGATATCACTACCGCGCCACTTTCATCAATATTATTGCTTACTTGATAAAAACAATCAAAGTCAACAGGTCTTAGCAGTGAAACTGATTGAAATTGCCAGTGCATTTTTGTGTTCGATAGTCATCCTGGATGCGTGCGCATCTGCAATGGCCATATTTGATTGGATCAGTTTTAACCTCTTCAATGCCCATGACGAGCTGGTCTCGTCATGGGCCGCGGTTGCGCTGTGCCCATGACGAGACCAGCTCATCATAAACCCCGCCCGCTAATACAACGGCCGGCACAGGGCGGGGAAAGGGGCGGGCACTGAAGGGGTTAAACATAACAAAGGCATTCAAAGATGGCCGCCATAAATGCACCCCATCAACTGCAACCATCTTTGAACGCATTTGAATCCATTTGTATTATTTTATCAAATCCACTCTATGATGGCGGCCCCCGGAGAGAAAACAGGGCACAGGAGGTAAAAATCAGGGGCGGTACCTTGTCGGGTAAGGATGGGATGAGAAAGGATGTTTGGGGTTGAAAAGGATGTTAGAAGTGATTGGACGCGGGATGTTGGGGGGATTGTTGTCTGTTAAGTTTGACTTTAATGTGTAATAAAGTTATTGATGTGCAACCATGTCCTAACACATTGGCATTCAAACTAGGCAGGGGTCATGGAGTGTTTATTGTAGCACGATGGACATAGTGTACAAATCCACAGCAGCTATTTTTGAATGCATTTGTAATATTGTAACAATCCCATTCAAAGAGGGTCACAGAGGATGGACGTGCATCTGTGGCAAGAATAAGTTTGATAAAATAATACCAATCCATTCCTTGATGCCCACTGGCGTTATGTGTGCATGCCCATGTGCTGCCAGCCGAAGCTAAAGGAAACAGCTGGGATCTATGTCTAGACAGGCATCTGATGAACAATGTTATTAGAAAAACACACACTACACGCTGTGCTTTAAAATAGGCAGCTAGCACACTTTGGAGCATATTCACCATGATTTTGAATCAGGTTGCATCACTACTGGGGCACAGCCCCGAAGCAGAATCATCCATTCAAAGACACTTTACGTGGCTTCATTTGTTTTATTAAATACAAAGTAACTCTGCCCAGCACTGCCCTGTGTTACTTTGCATTGGGAAGGTGTTCCAAGGGGGAAGCATGAGCGTTCCCAAGCATCCATTCATAGATATTGACACAATCCCATATTTACTAAACCTAATAAACCTGGGAATGCATCAAAATGCTAGGTTTTCCCTAGTGAGGTGTAGCGACGAGAAATATCTTTATTTCTCCCATTACTACCTCTTTCTATGTGTTCAGCATTCTGCAGCATACATGAAAAAGAAAAATGCCTTTAGAATTGTGTTTTTGCAGGAAAGTGTGCCTTCCTGCACAAAAACAATCCTGTCCTAACACATTGTGGTGCAAGGCTGCCTGCATTGGCGCTGGGCAGCACACAATGCACCGGTGCTAGGACAGAGCACATTTCTGCTGTTTCCTTTTCACGCAACTCAAGTACCCACCATAAGCCTGACTGCTGGAGGTGGATATCACTACCGCGCCACTTTCATCAATATTATTGCTTACTTGATAAAAACAATCAAAGTCAACAGGTCTTAGCAGTGAAACTGATTGAAATTGCCAGTGCATTTTTGTGTTCGATAGTCATCCTGGATGCGTGCGCATCTGCAATGGCCATATTTGATTGGATCAGTTTTAAACATAACAAAGGCATTCAAAGATGGCCGACATAAATGCACCCCATCAACTGCAACCATCTTTGAACGCATTTGAATCCATTTGTATTATTTTATCAAATCCACTTTATGATGGCGGCCCCCGGAGAGAAAACAGGGCACAGGAGGTAAAAATCAGGGGCGGTACCTTGTCGGGTAAGGATGGAATGAGAAAGGATGTTTGGGGTTGAAAAGGATGTTAGAAGTGATTGGACGCGGGATGTTGGGGGGATTGTTGTCTGTTAAGTTTGACTTTAATGTGTAATAAAGTTATTGATGTGCAACCATGTCCTAACAAATTGGCATTCACACTAGGCAGGGGTCACGGAGTGTTTATTGTAGCACGATGGACATAGTGTACAAATCCACAGCAGCTATTTTTGAACGCATTTGTAATATTGTAACAATCCCATTCAAAGAGGGTCACAGAGGATGGACGTGCATCTGTGGCAAGAATAAGTTTGATAAAATAATACCAATCCATTCCTTGATGCCCACTGGCGTTATGTGTGCATGCCCATGTGCTGCCAGCCGAAGCTAAAGGAAACAGCTGGGATCTATGTCTAGACAGGCATCTGATGTACAATGTCATTAGAAAAACACACTCTACACGCTGTGCTTTAAAAAGGCAGCTAGCACACTTTGGAGCATGTTCCCCATGATTTTGAATCAGGTTGCATCACTGCTGGGGCACAGCCCCCATGCAGAATCATCCATGCAAAGACACTTTACGTGGCTTCATTTGTTTTATTAAATACAAAGTAACTCTGCCCAGCACTGCCCTGTGTTACTTTGCATTGGGAAGGTGTTCCACGGGGGAAGCATGAGCGTTCCCAAGCATCCATTCATAGACATTGACACAATCCCATATTTACTAAACCTAATAAACCTGGGAATGCATCAAAATGCTAGGTTTCCCCTAGTGAGGTGTAGCGACGAGAAATATCTTTATTTCTCCTATTACTACCTCTTTCTATGTGTTCTGCATTCTGCAGCATACATGAAAAAGAAAAATGCCTTTAGAATTGTGTTTTTGCAGGAAAGTGTGCCTTCCTGCACAAAAACAATCCTGTCCTAACACATTGTGGTGCAAGGCTGCCTGCATTGGCGCTGGGCAGCACACAATGCGCCAGTGCTAGGACAGGGCACATTTCTGCTGTTTCCTTTTCACGCAACTCAGGGCTGGATTGGAAAAACAAATCAGCCATTGAAAAAACATCCCTAGCCTCCCATAGTACTCAACACCACGCCTGTGTCTATAAGAAAATGATGCGCCATATACACAATATTAGGGGGCAAATTTACAAGCCCCTTGCGCACATTTTGCGTCACTTTTAACATGGGAAAAGTGACGCAAAAGTGGCGCAGGGGGCTTGTAAATCTACCCCTAGATGCACAGCTGTCAAATCCCTTGTGCCACAGATGAAACAGAGCCCATCTGACGCCCTGTGCGTCAGTGGAAACGATACCGATCCTCGGTGCTGAGTGAGTAGCAGTTGCGCGTGCACTGTGGGACATGCATTCTTAAGGCAGACATGTGATTGCAGATTCAGAAAGCAGTTATGAGGAGCGGCTTGCATCACTCACTCCTACGCTGCAGACCAAGAACATCCAGGCAGGAGAGCAGCATCTTCTATCATAATGAGCAACCCACCATATTGTCATTGACGAGAGAAATACTACAAAGAACAAGCATTGGCAAAACCAATACCTCTCGCCTACTCAAGAGCCATTGACTTTGCCTTTATAGCCATATTGTACAGCAGCATGGCCAATGTCTTTTAGCCATGTGGTACAGCAGTGTGGCAGTGCAGCATGGCTAAAAGTAAAGTTTTTAAAAAAGCGAATTGACGTGCCAGTGTCAGAGTGCTTTTTAGGCCTGACCTGGCTATCGCGTAAGCGATCGCTCAGCGAGACTTCTGTAGGGTTCCCAAGCGGATCGGGTGGCGGTTACACGCACAACCACGCGCATTCCATTTGCCACCAGCTACGTCCTGTGCGTGCGCCGCCTCACGCATTCAGAGAGATTTAGTAATGGGCACAAGACCTTAGGAATGCGGTTTATGGCCAGTGCATGTGAGGCATTCAAGCGCGAAGCTGGCATCTGGCATCGGACTTGAAAGCAGCAGACTGCTTTCGCCAGCGCGCGCTCGGCCTCACTTCCTGCATCCCCTCTTACAACAATTAACTTTCGTTATAACTCACACCCCATATACTCGTTCCCTCCCACCCTTCCTTTGATGTCCGCTTTTCTTGTTGTTTACAAACCACGCCACACACTGCTGCATGCCACACACTGCTGCACGCCACACACTGCTGCACGCCGCACTCTGCTGCACGCCGCACACTACCGCATGCCACACACTGCTGCGCACACTGCTGCATTACACACTGCTGCATTACACACTGCTGGACGCCGCACACTGCTGCACGCCTCACACTGCTACACGAAACACTGCTGCACGCCTCACACTGCTGCACGCCACACACTGCTGCACGCCACACACTGCTGCATGCCACACACTGCTGCATGCCTCACACTGCTGCACGCCTCACCGTGCTGCACGCCTCACACTGCAGCACGCCGCACACTGATGCACGCCGCACACTGCTACAAGCCGCACACTGCTACACACCGCACACTGCTGCACGCCGCATACTGCTGCACGCCACACACTGCTGCACGCCACACACTGCTGCACGCCACACACTGCGCTGCATGCCGCTGCACGCCACACACTGCTGCACGCCACACACTGCTGCACGCAGCACACTGCTGCACGCCGCACACTGCTGCATGCCGCACACTGCTACACGAAACACTGCTGCACGCGACACACTGCTGCACGACACACACTGCTGCACGCCACACACTGTTGCACGCCGCACAATGCTACACGAAACACTGCTGCATGCCACACACTGCTGCACGCCACACACTGCTGCATGCCACACACTGCTGCACACCACACACTGCTGCACACTGCTGCATTACTCACTGCTGCATGCTGCACGACACTCCTGCACGCAGCACACTGCTGCACGCCGCACACTGCTGTACGCCGCACATTGCTGCATGCCGCACACTGCTGCATGCCTCACACTGCTACACGAAACACTGCTGCACGCCACACACTGCTGCACGCCGCACACTGCTGCACGCCACACACTGCTGCACGCCGCACACTGCTGCACGCCTCACACTGCTGCATGCCACACACTGCTGCACGCCGCACACTGCTGCACGCCGCACACTGCTGCACGCCGCACACTGCTGCACTCCACACACTGCTTTTATGCGAGTTTATGCTACTGACATTGTAAATGACAATGCCTTTTATTTGTTTTAAAACCAAAACATAAATAAAAGACATTGTAATTTTACAATGCCAATAGCTCAAACTCTTATAAATGCGAGACCTATTGCATTGTAAATGCTTGTTTTTCTTCCAGTGGGTAGGGTGGACCAGATGGACAACTGAAGGGATGATGTTAGGTAGAGATCGGTCAGGATGGACAACTGGACGAAGGGTGACAGGAAGGAAACAGGATGATAAAAAAACCGCTATGACGAAGCCATGATTGACCAAATTCCTGGAGACAGTGTTATGAATCTTCTATAAACCCATATAGTGCATATGTCTGCCTTGCACCAAGATATATTATCCCGTCCCCTGGAATTCCTTTCACCTTATGTCCTCAATGGCGTAGCTGAACCATAATTCACGGGTACTGATTAGGAACCCCTTTTATTGTAAAGCACAGATCTTCCAAGCATCGACATAACCACTCCTCTGCTACCTGTCACTTGAAGCCCTCGAGGGAATTATGGGATTACTACGCAGAGTCGCCGTTTACGCATCCTTTATTTACTTAGTAGAAACCTGTGCATCATGGTACACCTTCCTCCACAGCTTTCAGTCACATGCCCGCAGTGACATTATCAGACCATGATGCACGTTCAGAGGTTGTGAATCACACGCATGGAGCACGTCTCCCTTGTATACTGCATATGAACTCCTCGGTGTAATTATCCGCCCATAATAGAAGTTCACAGGTTTAAGCCATGCATTGCACAAGCATCGCCTGTGTCTACCCATTTCAACTTCCCATCATGTGACCTCCTAGGTGTAATTCAACCGTAGTACCCGTTCGCTGGGTTGAATCACATATAGCTCACGCCGAATGCTTCCTATATCACCGGAATTACTCGGTGCAATTATTGGACCATAATGCACGCTCGCAGGTTTTAATGCATTTAGCACATGCATCTTCCTTGCATACCCTCGTTCCTGCTATCACGTGCACTCCTCACCGGAATTATTGGACCATACTGTGCCTTCACTTGTTGTCAACCATATATAGCGCACGCATCTACCGTGCGCTTCTATACCTTGAACATCTCAATTGGATGTATTTGGCTGTTATGCGCGTACAGGGCTGTGAACGCTCGTTCGCTGGCTGTGAATCATATACAGTTCACTCATCTTTCGTGCATACACCCTGTGCTAAACAATACGCGAAGCCCTTTGTAGAATTATTGGACCGTAATGCACGTTCACAGGTTGTGACTCACATATACCTTCACGCATCTCTTGTGCTTGCTATCACGTGACCTCCTTCCTGGGTGGAATTATTAGACCATGGCGCGCGCGTTCCACAGCAGTGAATCATATATATAGCTCACTCATGTCTCGCGCTGTGCTTCCAATCACGTGAACTTCTCGATGGAACTATCCGAAGATAATGCACGTCCCCTGATTCCGAATCAAATATACCTAGCGCATCTACAGTGCATGCCCTGTGCTCCCTATTCCTGTCATGTGCACTTATCGGACGATAATGCACGTTCACTGGTTGTGAATCATACATTGCTCAAGCATCTCTAGTGCACACCCCCGTGCTTCCCATCACGTGAACTACTCGGTGGAATTATTGGACCGTAAAGCACGTTCGCATGTTATAAATGATTTACACAGCTCGCAGCTTCTCTTCCTGTGCTTCCCCTGGTGTACCGTCAGAGACCGAGCCTCCCCTTCCCTACAGCGCGTGCCCACAGCGCGTGGGTCTGCGCAGCCACGCTCGGGCTGCTGCAGGCAGAGCGCCCATCCCGCCCTCCCCTGGGGCAGGCGAAGCATGCAAACATAGCCATATTAAGCCCGCACTAATCAGCACTTGTTATTCTTAACGTCTGTTTTCATTTTTCACGACAGATAATAGCATATCTGACTTATTAAAAGCCTCTACATTTAATAAGCTCAGTATGCAAATGGTATATCCTTTAATAGCAATCAATGAGTTCAGGGTAATGCACAAAATTAATACCATCTGCTAAAGCTATTATGGATTTATTAAATACAGCAGCAAATTGGTGTCTGCGCAGCAGGGACAGCCCAAGTCTTCCCCCTACTGGAGAAAGATGGTAGTGCCACAAACAAGGACGTTTGTCTGATGGGCAGATAGATATATGTACCCTATACTTCCTAAACCAGTGTTGTTTGCATGGTCAGGGCAGCGCCTGGGTCTTCCTCAACTCAGTTCATGTGGGACCTTAACAGCAGCTCTTCCGGCCAGCATATATTATAAGCATTTGTAAGACACACGTCTGTCACCATAGCAGCTCAGATCACTCACTGTCTTACCCTTGGCATCTTCTGCTTGCGAAGGCTGTTTTACATCTAGTTAAACAGGTAGCACGTGGCTTCATTCTTGATTGTTATAAGGCCATCGGCATTTAAAATGGGTTTGTGGAAGCCTCTTGTGTGCAGCCACGTGTTTCTCTGCCAAAGCTTATCTCCCCGTCACGACTTCAGGAGTTATAGTGGAAGTTCGCACAAGCTTTCAAAAAGCAGTAAAAAAGTACAGTACTTGATGACGTCACGGAAAGTTACATCCCATTATCTTCGACACAATGACATTGTAAGATGGCGCATCGGTGAAAGGTTAACAAATTCTTAAAATGCACACGCAGCGATTAAAAAGAAAAACTGTCTCTAAAATAGTCGCAACCTCCCTTTGCATTGAGTGGATGATACAAACAGCTACTGGATATGTAAAGAATTTATCAACACCAGTCCCTTTAGCTTAAAATGTCGCGGGGGGCTCCACTGGTAACTACCTGCAGCCTGTCGAACCCCGCTAAGTATAACCGACCTTTCAGCGTAGCACTTTCATGAGCCCAGGGTCCAACCCTGCTCAGCTTCTTTGAAGAGTAGCCTGATGTGAGTAAGAACTCAAATTGACGTCTCCATGTGTGCATGTCACTCGAGATGCTTGAGACCTCAACAGAAGGGAGCACAAACGGCATTTTCGCAATTTTTATGCTTTTGAAGCAAGTGAATGCAGAGGTTTGTGCCCTTTTTATTTTAAAACTAGCCATTGCTCATGAGCAAAGAGAGCACAATGACAAAATGGAATTCTCCTCATTTCGTTGGGGTGATGGCCGGAGCAAATGAGGGGATCCTTTTGCCTGTGTGCATGCTTTTTTTAAAAAAACATAGACATATGTAAAAATCTCTTTTGGATGCATTAAATATGTTCCATCCAGTATGTCGTCCTTTCACCTTATGTCTCTTTCTTCCTCCAACTGGGCATTTATCTCACTCGCTCACATTATTTTTCATTGCCACTTTCTCTCACTTTTCAGTGCTTTTCGTTCTTTCTCTTCCACCTTCTCACTCTATTTTCTGCCTTTCTTTCCCTTTTCTCTGTGTGGAAGTTGGATAATGAAAAATAAGCTCCAGTCCCCCAAAATCCCAAATGAGTGCCAGTACATACAACCTGCAACCAACAAAGAGAGAGGGAGAGAGCATGCACACACACATGCACACACAAACACACGCGTGCGCACACACGCACACATACACACACACACTTTCTTTCTCTCTTTTCTCTCTCTCTCTATTTCTTTTACTTGCAGACTGAAGTTAGTGTAGTAATTCACCGTCTCAAATATGTTGGTGCATTTCTATGCCTTTCCTAATTTCAGGGGAACATAGAAATACCAGTACTTCTGGGAGACACAGCCAGATGGGTAGCTTAACTGTTAAAACCAGTTGCATCTTCAGGATTTTTTGGACCCTATGCAACATATATTTTATGCCCCTTTAAACCAACTTTTTATTAGTGGTGGGTGGAACTCGTGAAGTTTCACTCCATGGAATTCTGCAGAATTACATAAAAACTCCACGAGATGCCGCTGAGTTCTACCAACAGGCAGAAAATATTCAACTTGTGCTGCAACTTAGTGTCGGTCGAAGTGAGCAGTGCTGAAAATCAGCGCCAACGGCACGATGCATTGTGCAAGAGCACATGACCATTAGAGTTGGTTTTGCTGCCTCTTGAGTAGAAAATCTACTCGAGGGGTAGCAAATCTACTCAAGGGGCAGGCCTCTGACCGCAACAGCTCGTGATCGCCCATGACCACCTGCATCAGAAAATCACACTGGGCGACGCTAACTTTCACACGCATTCACCAGCTCGCATTTTGTGGAGCCTCGCAGGAGGAAAATTCCACCATGCAGCGATTGGAGGAATTTGGCCCAAACTCCTCATAGAAGAGTAATAGAGAGTGACCGAAATTCCACCAATTCGGCAGGCGGAACAAAACATTCCATCGACCCCTACTTTTTATTTGTTCCCTGTTTTCAACTAATTTAACTGGGTATACAAAACACCCAAAAGCTCAAGTTGCCATGTGTCATCCAGCAAAACGGTACCAATAGAAAACTCAAACAAGCACTGATGAAGCCATTTCTTTTACCCCTGGCTCAAATTCCTTATATGACGCCAGTAACTTTACCTGGAAATAAGTCATATATCCCTCTAGTTCCGCCATTGTAGGAAAGACTATTGGCCTTATTACAAGTTTGGCGGTTTTCGGCTGAGTCCGCCACAGACCAAGGAAGACCGCCAGTCTGTGGGGCACCCGCCTGCCGGATTACGAGTTTAATCCAGGGCGGGCGGGCGTTGCTGTGGCGGTCTCATAGCGGCAGTATGTTAGGCTCATAATAGAGCCTAACAAGCATACCGCTGCCGTGAGGGCCCCCTTACCTGCATTTCTGCCACCCTTTTCGTGATGGGTATGGATGACTGCACAGATCTGATCTTACTGCAGGCAATTTTGTTTTAATATCCTGGAATTCAACGGTAAAAACAGGTCCGCCAGACCAAAAAACAGGCCCACATCCAGCCAAAAAACCAGCCCACACACTGACCTATCAGACCAGCCTATTGGGCACTGCCTGATTGCCGTATAGGCCAGTCCAACCTTGGCCATCAGATTGCTTGGGACTCCATTACCCTCACACCCCTTGTGACCAGGAGGCAGGGGACGAGCTGCTACAGAGCTTAAAGCACGCTTTCCACTGCCACAACATGGGATGTCAGACTGCTTGGGGCTCCGTTGCCCACACTCACCTGACCAGGAGGCAGTGGAGGAGCTGCTACAGTGCTTAACATGCGCATTTCACTTCTGCATCGTGGAACATGCACAGGACGTGCCAGGCCCGGGCCGGGTGATGACTGGGCTAAGAGCAGGCCCATCTGCGTCCATCTGCACCCATCAGAGCCCAATAGAGGCCAGACTATGCCACCCCCCTTGGTTTTGCTCTACAACCACCAGGCCCTTACCTCTAAGTCTTGTGCACATCTACCAATGAAATACCTTTGATTTCAGGCATCTGCCTTTAAATGTGGTGGAGGAAATCCAGTAATCTAGGGGGCTGGGGTGGACCTAAAGGAAAAATCAGTATAATCAATAGCAAACCATTTAACTAGTGTGATGGGAGCAATTAATAGTGAGCTTGGTGTCAATGGGTACTGACTTGAGGCTCGGCATTGATCCTCTATTTTGTGTAAGGAGAGCAATGGCCGACCTCACAAGAATCTATCAGAGTCTATGCCTGGCACCCAGACCATATTAACTGCACCCGACAATCCATGCTGCTTTAACAACTCCTTGTCTATTGTTTTAGAGGGTCCCTCACAGCTGGATAACTCCCCACCTGCTAAAAAGAAAGACGACTGAAATTTATTCCACCTGCCACACTTCTCGAAGGGTGGGCTCTAAGGAGCGTGCTAAGTAGGTGAAAGCAATAAAAGAGGCAGAGCCCCCCCAACGTTATGTTCATCTAAATCTCCTGATGTGGAAAATTTGCCCCAGACATTTACATAGTGGCCTCATTATCCTAGAACAAAAAATTAAAACCCTTTGTAACATGGTGATGGATAGATTAAGTTGGTTGGAAAACGTTTACTTATCAGTTATGCTTAACAAGGGGAGGTGCCTGGGGGCTCTTACTCTGTTAGCAAGAACATCCAGATGAAGCTGATAATGCAATACGGTGTCAGTGTACTAATCCTGCTAAAAATAGAAAAGTAACCGATAACCCGGGTAGAGTAATCTATAATGGGAACACAGTTGGTGCTGGAATGATTGCCTCTCAATTGGTCTCTATGAGGCAGGATACTGTTGCACCTCACGCTTCCAGTAAGCCTTAACAATTCTCTCCCAGTATGGCTCCCTGTAAAGACCATGTACATTTACCAACAGCATCTGCACCAAATATGATTATTTTTGAGAATGTTCCTCCCCTTTATCTCACTGAGGTCCCAGCTTGTCCAGACATTGCCCTGGGCCTGATGCGCTGAGGCTGGCCCGGCCTATCGGACTCCGCTGCAGCCTTTGACCTCGACAACCCTTCAGCGAGGTGAGCACTCACCCTCTCTGCATTCAAAGGACCAACTCCGATTCCATAGTTCCCCTACGTCCTATGAGGGGGCGAATCACCCTTCCCGCTGCTCAGTGACCCTTTCCCGATCCTATACTGCCCCACCCTAGTCAGCATAGCTGGACCTGGCCTGACCGCTACTGGGGAAAATATTATACCCTTGTGTACTCCCCCAACCTCCACAAAACCACTGCAAAATCTCTCAAGCAGTCCACCCTGAAATCTCACCCTGAGACCTTGATATCTGATCAACGATACAGCGCTGACAAGGGCACAGTCATAAATGACCTCATTTTCTATTCCAGAACAACATCCTCATGGCGCAAAATTATCGTGCATTTCCTCAATGTACACGGAACTAGGAACATACCGTACGGTACTAAGCTCACGATAGCGCCCTCCGCAATCTTGCGAGCTGACCTCACCATCACCCTTTACAAAAACGTCATCATCCTGATCCAAGCTACAACCAGAAACCTCAATAAATTTGCTGACCTTTTTACCCTCCTCAAAACCATGTGCACAACACCTGCAGGTTAAAAAATACTCGCCACGACGACTCCCCGTCTTGTGTGCCCAGCCACCCACCAACCATCTCCTTAAGGGCCCACAACTCATATCAATCTAACCCCTCTATCACCCCACCTGGGCTTACCAACAGTTACGTTCCCAATCCTTTGGTCTCCTCCCCGCCAGCTACGCCCTCTAACTTTGAGTCTGAAACTCATCCACTGGCCTACAACACTAGTCGACCTGGGCTTACCTACAGAATCGTTCCCAGACCTCTGGTCTCCTCCTCGCCAGCTCCTCCCTCTGAGTCTGAAACTGTTCCATTGGCCTACGACACAAGTCGACCCAGCCCCTCTACCCCACCACCAACGCTTGTCAATAAAACCGCCACCAAACCATTGTTCTCCTGCCTTCAAGCGCCTCCCTCCTATATGGATATCGAAACTCTGCATCACAGAGTGGCCAATTTAATGCAGAGCATCCATAACTCCATTCTGGATCTAAAAAACCTCCTTCACCTCACTGAACTCGACTTCTCTAAGCTCAAGCCTCAGGGGAACCTCACCCCCCTCCAGATCACTGAGTCCCCCACTCACCCACTACCGCTATCCCGGAGACACCTTTGCCCTCGCAAGCAACCATGCCACCTCTTGGAGGAGGAAATTCTAGCTCTCCTCCTCTACTACAACTCTACTCTTGCCAACCCTGCCCTAGCAACCCCTAGTCCACTAGACGTGAATGTTGAACATGCCATTTGCACGGTCGCAATCAACCCCAACAGGTCAGCTACCCATAGCAACAGAAGTGTGGTTGATAGCAACCTAACGCCAGTACCCCTGTCTGCCCTATCGCATGACACTCTCTCCGACCCCCCTTTATCTGGCCTCCTAATTAACTGCCGCTCAGCAGTTAAGCATGCCGCCGACATCGCAGATCTCATACTGAGCCAAAATAATTGACTTAGCAATCCTGACCGAATCGTGGCTCAACGAATCCTCATCTCCATGTCTAGACCTCCTAATCCCACCCAACTACAACATTGCAAGGCTGGACAGGCAATCCAGTAAAAAAGGGGGAGGCATTGCCTGCATATACCGCTCTAATCTCCTTGTCACGGAACTCCTGGTAGATACCACAGACTCCTGTGAATACCTCGTACTCTCCATATGAAGCAACACCACTCAACTGTGCAATCTGCACATCTTTTACCACACCCCAGGCACAAATAACGCCTTCACGGACCACCTCATGGAACTCATCACAGCCAAGGTTTCCTCCAACTCCAAAGACATTTTCCTTGGCGATTTCAATCTTCACTGGAACGACCCCAAGGATCCTCATGTCAACGCCATCAAAGATCTCCTGGCCGACCAAGCCCTAGCCCAAGTCTTCTCATCCCCCACACACTCGAAAGGCGCAACTCTAGACTGGATCATCGCCAAGGAATCAACAGTGAAGCTTTTTGCCATGGACCCCTGTGATTGGTCTGACCACAACTCTATCACCTTCCTACTACCTGGGACCCTCAAGACAATAATCCCGCAATAGGTGATTCCCAAACGCTGGGTTAGAGACACCAAGAACCTTGATCCCAGGGAACTGACAGCCCGCTGCAAGGCTGACCTCCCCCCCCCATATCACAAAGGTCAATGACCTCAACGATCACTACTCTGGAACTATAACTAACATTCTGGATGACCTTGCCCCGCTAAAACTAAAAAGAACCCAAATCATGGACAGAAACCCCTGGTTCAATGGATCCCTCAACAACGAGAGGAGATCCCTGCGGCAATCAGAAAGAACGTGGAGAGCACCCCTCAGCCGCACATTTAAAACTTCTCCGTTAGACTAGAAATGCCTACAACAGAAACATCCTCAACTCAAAAAAAGAATTCTTCAGATCTGAACTGGGGAACGCCCAAAGCAGCCCCCGCAAACTCTTCGAACTGGTCAGACACCAATCAAACAAACTGGCCAAAACATTGAAAGAAAACCCCAAGTCACTAATATTATCTGAGGAATTCTCCTCCTTTTTCGCCGACAAATTCACAGCCTTAAGAAACAAACTCAGATCCACTACTTACTCTCAACCCCTTCCAGATCTGCCTCCTCCCTCCGTGCCGCCTCAGGCTTCACCCAAAAACCAAGCACACTGGACCGACTTCAAAATCTATGACGAACATTCCGTCTCAAAAATCCTTTCCACCTTAAACCCCAACAACCACTTTAATGACTCACTCCCTTCTAACTGCCTAGCTGCTGCCTCCAAATTCATCATTCCTAGCTGGACTGCAATAATTAACGCCTCCCTTCTTCAGGGATCCATACCTGACTCTCTGAAACCTGGCCAAGTCCTCTCCATTTAAAAAAAAAAACGTCGCTGGATCCTGCCTCCCCCTGACAACTTCAGACCTATTTCTAACATCCCACTCCTAGCCAAAGTTCTGGAGAAATGTGTGCAACAGCAGCTGAGTCAACACATCTCCAACTTCCCCCTACTAGATGACTTCCAATCCGGTTTCAGGCCTGAACACAGCACGGAAACCACCATTCTCCACATCGTGGATGACGCCCTCCAAGCCCTCGACCAAGGCAAAACCTGCCTCCCAATCCTCGTAGATCTGTTTTCGGCCTTTGACACAGTCAACCATGAGAAACTACTCAAACGCCTCAAACTCAGGATGGGAATGGATGGCTCTTTTCTTGAATGGTTCAAGTCCTTCCTCCACAACCGATCACAGAGATTCCTAATTATTGGCAACCTGTCTGCTCCCTCCCCGGTCACGGTTGGAGTCCCACAAGGATCAACCTTGTCCCCCACCCTCTTCAACCTTTATCTAGAACCACTTGCCGAAGTACTAGACACCGCAAATATCTCATACCACATGTACACTGATGACACCCAGATCTACATCAAGATCTCATGTCTCGAGGAGATTTTTTTCCTGAAGGAAGCCTTGAAATTGACTGTCCAATGGCTCTCCTCCAATCAGCTCAAACTCAACGCAAAGAAGACAGAATTTCTGCTAATTTCCCCACCAAAAACCAACCCTGAAGCTCAGATATGGATTAAGGCCATCATAGCCTTAAACTGCCCTCCGACCATCGTGGACTCTGCCAAATCCCGTTGGAATAACCCTGGACTGTAACTTGAACATGCGGGACCACATCAACTCGATGGCCAAATCAGCCAGATTCCACCTGAGCTATCTAAGGAAATTGAAACCCTTCCTTGATACTCCTGACCTAAAAATGGTTGTCCAGGCACTAGTCATCTCCAGACTGGAAATATCTGCTCTACCCTCTCGGGTTTACCCAAGATTTCCCTGGCACCTTTAAAAGCCTGCCTCAACGTAGCCACCAAGCCCAAGGAAGTTCGACCACTTTTCACCTCATCTGAAAGCTCTGAACTGGCTTCCTCTGCAGGCCAGAATCCAACTCAAAATGGCATGTATCACACACAAGGCACTATACTCAAACTCCCCTGCATATCTTGCCCCAAAACTCGTGATATCCGGAGGAACCAGAAACTCACGGTCCTCCAGAGACCTCTTGCTCCAACCTGCATGTTTTTGAAAAAAGAAAACTTACAATCGGGCCTTCTCTGGGGTCGCACCAAGAATATGGAACTCACTCCCGCCCGCCATCAGAAGAATACCTTCTCTGGCTCGCTTCCAAAAGGATGCCAAAACCTTCATAATGGGCAAATTCCTCGCCTAAATGTTGCCTCTATCTCATACAGAGACCTTGCTCTAGCTCCTTTCTAAAGCATTCCCTGGAGTTCACCGACACTATCCTCCCGGCTCCTCCGAGCATCCCTACTTGGACCTGGGGACGTTTGTTTCTCGTTAAATGTAAATGTAATTGTATTTTGACCCTTTTATCCCTTATATCCAGCCCCCCCCCGCAAGTCTTGTGTATATTTCTGATTGATTCCTGTAAAGCACTTTGATACCCTAGCGGGTCAAGTTCGTGCTCTATAAAACTCAAAAATAAATAAATACATGGATAAAGTAGTGCACTTACTGTCAACAGATCTAGATAGCAGGTAACATTTCTTTAAGGCAATTACAATATGTAGGAGAGTGGCCTGGGTGGGTTTGTGGCCTAAGAATTGTTTAGGCAACTGAGTGGTAATACATTTCAAGAATCCTGCAGTCGTCAGAGATATTCTCCACAAACGTAATCAAGCCCTGGAGCGAAAAACGACCACAAGAGATCTAGACCCAGACGTACGAAGCCATTTACCATTTCTTAACGGTTGAAATCGATATTTTGGCATGTTAAGAAACGCTAAATGGCCTTTTCAGATGTACTGAGGTCCGAAACCGGTCGCAATTTACGATTTCAACTCTGTAGAAATCGCAAATTGTGATTGCAATTTAGGAATCGCAAATAGGGATTACGTATTTGTGATTCCTAAAGCACATGTACAAAGCATTTCCTAAATGTGAATCGGGTATTTAAGCAATGCAGTTGCCATCGAATGCAAATTGATGGTAACCATGTGTAAAATTAAAAAATGCATTAAAAATGCATTTTTGTATTGTGCCATGAAGCGCACATATGCTCCTAGGGCATATGTGCACTTGCAGGTGCACTAGGACATTTGGGGTGCCTCCTGGAGGGCCTTAAGCCCAGAGCCACCCTTGGGTTTGCATTTCGTTAAATTGCGATTTCCTATTAGGTAAATCGCAATTTATGAAGTGCAAACCATTTCCTATTTCGCTCATATGCCGGAATGCAATGGCATTTCCTATTTTCGATTCCCTACTTTGTAAGAATCGCTATTAGGGAATCGCAAATTTAGTACGTATCCTTTTGCATTTCTTAAATAGCAATTCCTACGGAGTCGCTATTTAAGAAATGCAAACAGGATGCTTTGTACATCGGAGCCCTACTGTTTGGTTTCTTCTGCAGGCCTTCCGATTGTATAACACCTGTGATGAGAGTCATTGAGGGGGATGCTGGTATGTTTACTAAAACTCAGGCGCTGATGAAGTATAGTATGGAAATCAGACATTCATTTTCCCCTCTTAAAGCGATAAAAAAACATTGATATTGTGTCATATTGATATCTCCCCCTCTTTGTACGACAATTCTACTTCTGCAACCACTCTACCAACAAGTAATTGTGGGATCTCTTCGATGTCAGAAACTAGTTCAGAGGACAAGAGAATTAATATCATCTCTTGGAATATTACAGGTATCAAAAAGAAATTAGATAACCTCGAATGGATTCATTTTATTGTCCAGTTTGACATCGTCTGCTGTCAAGAAACTTGGACAGTCAATCCTTTATTCTAGATGGTTATTGCTCATTCTGTAGTTCAGCAGAACAGTCTCAATCAGGGAGATCCAAGGGGTGTTTATGTATTTTAATATCTGTACTTTGTCCAATCAGCACCATGCAAATTATTGCCTCCACTCCTTATTTTCAGTTGATGAATATATGGTTTGCTGACTGAAAAAATATCATTTTGATTAATTTGTATTATAATACATTTGATTTTAGAGCAGACCCAATGAACAATAAAAGAATTAGAGTAAGAATTAGAGAGGTCCATCACACGTGGCAAGGATGTGCAAGTGTCATATGGGTGGGGGATTTAAAGTATCCCTTGTGTAAACATTCCTCTGCTGAAATCTGTGGCGAGACAGATTTAAATGATAACACTCTAATCCACCTCCCTCATCACTAGTACAAGGAAGCCCTTAATCATGGACTGATTAAGCATAATCTCATAATCGCTTAAGATTCTGTCCATGAAAGGCTAAACGTCTGCCTTCCTTTATCAGAGGAGGTGCTAGCAGTACTATTGATCATTTACTATGGTCTCATGAAATCAGTCCCCTGGATAAGGAATTTTAACATCACACTGAATAATTGTAGTGACCATAACCCACTTACCATTGAGTTTAAGATCAGCTGGGACTAACCCATTATGGAATCTAACTGAGCTGCTTTATTTTAGGTAAAGAACAAAGGTGTGGTAGCCAAATGGAATTGATTAGATCCTACGCAGCTCTTACAAGGGTTAATGAGGATGAATGGAAGGTCTTCTCAAACTTGCCTATATTTTGAGGCAGGGGCAGCAGTAATTATTGAGTCATATTAGTCAGCTTGTGATTCCTTAAAAACCCCAATGACAAGGGACTTAACTATTTGAGGCGTAAAACCGTACAGATAGTTTGATGGGGCTTGTTAGGTGGCCCATAGAAAGTGGATTGAGGGGTTTAAAAAGAAACCACAAAGTCCAGACGAAGTTCAGGAGTGTAGGATGGAATACAAAAGCTATAGTAACTCGTACAAAGTGTAAAATAGGAAAAGACACCTGGGATGAGCCTGTTGACACTATACCTGATGGAATCTAATGTAATTTGAAACCAGTGCATACACCAGCTAAATACCAAAAGAGAGGGAAAAGGAACTCGCATTGGTCACGCCTTCTTTCGAGATAAACTTTTACTCCTTTGGATGCCATATGCATGGAGCACCTTCATATCCAGGGATCATTTCGGCCTTTCGTCAGTGACAAAAGGAGGAACACCACAGCATCTTCCAGCTGACACAGATGGAGAGATGAGGCTCAATATGTGCAGCTCAGATTTCACATTCCAGTAGGATATTCCTTCCGACAATACCGTGCAGTGAACACACATATCCTGAGGGAGGCCTATTATTTGGGTGCTCCCATCGTGGCTTTTTCTGCAGTCCTTTCTATCAGAATCATTGACTTACATAGTTGGCATCCTCACCTTAGGGGTCAGCAAAGAAACAGTTGTTGTTGCATTCACTGCAAGTTTTGCAATTTTATATGTGAATTCCCTTGTGGTTCCCTGAATTAATTATTCAGACTTATGTCTCCTATCCTGTTTCCTACCAGGGGTGATCCTTGTGAGTACCCTTTCCCTCTCTTGTGGCACTTGTTTGATGAGCACACTGGTTTCAAATTCCTTTAAATTCCATCAGGTACGGTGTCAATTATTAATTAATTTGACACACTGCCTTAATATTACTGAATGGAGAAGTCATTCTGTGTTTCCTAATCCTTAGGTATCCCCTCATTCTGTTGGTCCTGATGAGATCCCATATTGTAATGTGGGTCAAAACGTTGCTGACACATACAAAAGAACTTGCTACTCGATTCCCTTGATTGATACAAGGGCTCAGTTTAATTTGATTTTTCTATTCTTTGTGTAAGTGTAATGTCCTTCATTGTTCGTTTTTGTTCCATTGTTCACGAGGGACACCATGCACATCACATACTTGTATTTGAGAAAATATAATAATTTTCAACCTAAAGAGTTTATGACTAATTCTTCTATAGTTCACCCTTGAACAGTATAATTGTATTCTGCCATTGAGCTTGTTTTACATTTATTGTCCGTATACATTCCTAATAAGAACTGTTGTTCTCTTGACACAACTTTTTAAAATTGGCATTTTCAGACTTGCAATTTATAATCCACCTTTATCATAAATTATGATTTTGAAACGTAAGCCCAGAAACACCAAACTCAAAATATCTATCTTTTCCCAATTGGAAATTACACTTGTAAAATGTAATAAGGTAATCCCAATGTTAATCTATGTCCTCGCAGTAGTGAAAAATGAATGTAATTGTTTTTACTACCAGGACATGCACAACATTAAAGTGCACGTCGTACTTTGCAAATACACTGCACCCTGCCCTTAGGGCTATCTAGGTCCTACCTTGGGGTGACTTACGTGTGTTAAAATGGGCGGTGTGGGCCTGGCAAGAGGGTTAACTTGCCAGGTTGACATGACAATTTAAAACTCCACACTCAGAATCTGCAATGGCAGGCCTGAGACATGTTTAAAGGGCTACTAAAGTGGTTGGCACAATCAGTCCTGCAGGTACACTGGTAGTATTTAATTTACTAGACCATTGGCAATTGCAGTACACTTTACTAGGGACTTATAAGTAAATTAAATATGCCAATTGTGGATGAGCCAATGTTACCATGTTTCAGGTGAAAAAAACATGCACTTTAGGCACTTGAAGCAATGTAACAGTGCCCAAAATCCTAAAGCCAGCAAAAAGGAAGTCAGTAAAACAGGAGGTCAGAAGGCAAAAAGTCATGGGAAACTATGCCAAGGATCCCTGGCCTAACAGAGTGAATTAGAGATAGTAGAAAAGCACAGAAGTATTGAGAATGGCATAGTGAGACATGTAAAGTATAGGAACAAGTGGGGTAGAGATACAATTGAAGTAGAGAGAGGTGAGATAGAAAGATGTAAATCAAGAAAGATGAGGAAGCAAGAAAGAAAGATGTAAAGAGGAAGAGGTAGGTAGAGCAGGAGAGGCGAAAGATAGGTAAGGTTTTAGAGTGGGGAAGAGAGGTAGAGCTTGAAAAACATTGAAAAATGACTGACTCCTGAATGGGGTAGTAATCTATTATCAAATGAATGTGCAAAATAAGATTGTTGGCTAGTAGGCAGTGGTCAATGGCACCACTCCTAACTCTCAAAATTCTAAAAAAGAAAACTTTTTTTTAATGCAGACCGGTTTCTTTTGGTTTAGTAGGAACCATAAGGCATGTGATATTTATTTATCTTATTTTGTTTTCAGATTACTCACCTGTGGCATCATTGGTCATATAATGACACCCTTAGCATACGGAACCCATTTTAGGTGCTACTATGTAATTGCTTGCCAGATTGTGGCTCTGCAAAAAGATGGTTCTCCTGGTCTTAATATGGGCATTCTAGCCAATATGGTGGCCCATGTATGAGGCATTCCCACTTCGGCATTTTGCAAATACTCCAGAAAGTATGGGGGACCTGACAAAAGGTGCCACTCCTTTTGCATGCATTCAAAGCTTATAATAGTTTTGTCATGAGATGGTGCTTATGGCAATATTATCTTTGTACTGAGTATTATGATGCCCTTTTTGCCTTATTATGAGTATTTTAGGAATTATGAGTGCCTTGACAAATGATGGCTTTTCATGATTTATTACAGACAATGTAGATTATCCACAGCCATGGTGTGCTGATAATCTGGATTTTATTAAAGACAAGAAGGCTAATATTATGCCGTAAATCCCTTTTTTGCCACCACTCATCAGCATCCTTAAAGCTTTTAGAACTTTGAATCTTGAAACATTCCAAACTTAATAAAAACCCCCAGCAACCAGTCCTCGTCCTTATTTTATGAACTGAAAACTTGGACTGTAAATATGCTTCCAAAAGTGTTCCTTAACTTGGAAATAAACTCCTCCTTTAGGAAAACATTCTGTTCCTCCAAAGTACTCCATCGATACTCCATCAACTTTTTTAACTTGTCCTGTATTGAAAAATAAATAACACCAGGAAAGGTTGAAAACTGTGAGGGATAATATTAACCCTTCATGTCTTTCATAAAATACATATTTTCAGCCCATCTTGGCTGTGGAAAATCTACATTTTATGTCAAGAGTCAGAGGCCAAAAGTATGTCAATTTAAAGCTTATAAGCCAGACATCTAGCTCCATTCTCAATCGACTTAATGTAAAAACGTCTGAACATAGAATCAGAAGACCAATCTGCACAAAGCGAAATGTCCTGCAAACTTCCACCCACCATACAAGCCTTTGAAACAGCTGCACCTCTCACCGAGTGCACACTAAACAACCTCACATCCACACCACATCTTTGCATCATTTCTTTGACCCATGTAGCCAGAGTTGGTGAGGAAACTGCCTTATGTGGGTGTCTCAAAGAAACAAGCAACTGTTCCACAACAGACAGTCTTAAAAAAAGCGTCCTGGACTCATATTCCTTTAGACACCTCACCACACATGACTTTTGCCTTTCATCAAAATATGGATTAAAATTGATGAATAATTTCTTTTAGTTCTCTGCCTCAAATGGAAACATATATCTTCAGGGGTAAAATATCTCAATGATACCTCTAAAGCGCATACACCAGGAACCCTAGGAAAAGACAACAAGTACAATAGCATTGTCAACTTCAAAGACAAATGCCTCAGATTCAAATCAAAATGATCAAGCCATGAATCTAAAAAATGCAAATCCCTTGGAACATCCAAATGGGCTGTATAGCTGTATATTTAGTACCTGGAGGTTTAGCAATCCTTATGCTCTGCAACAATCTTTTCACCATAACATCCTGTCCTGCAGAAAAACCATTCACCAAAACATGCCCGCTGCAATAGCAGATCTGTATATGTTCACAGTCCTATAAGTCAGACCATTAGCAAAAAATTCTGTAAAAAAAATCAATTACTTTTACTACATCAGCTGAAACGGGATCAAGATCCCTTTCCTCACACCAGCTGAACCATTTTCCTTGTCCCTGGTGCCCATGACTCATCAATGAGTCTAGAAGCCTCTGATGAAAGTCATGGCTTCTTCAATACTTTCTGGAAAGTCTCCATGCCACCAACTGAAGCTGACCTGTACCTACTAGACTGTGTACTTCTCCCTGTGGATATCGTGAAATCTTTGGGAACACCGGTAAAAACATCTAAAAGTCTACACTCATCTCCAACATGATTAGATACATCGCCTTAGAGCTCCAAAAAAGAGTAACCACCACCACTGTCTCCTTCCATCTGTAAATCATCCCTGTAACTCTTCCAAGCGTCTATCCCTACTGGTTCCGGGTCAAGATACCAATGCCAGCTGAGAAACCTCTCCACCTGAGCGTTGAGCCTGTTCTGTTCACAAAAAGGTCTATCTGAAAAGGACCTCAAAAATAGTTCAAACCTCTGAACACACTTCTGTCTAACATGCAATCACTGTAATCGTGGAAATTCCTTGAAAACCAATCCGCCGCAGAATTTGACAATCCTGGAATGCGCACTGCCTGAACATTCAGGCCTCTTTACATACAATACACCCAAAAAATCTTTGCTAAATCTGCCAGTCCCTTTGAACGAGGACAGTGGAGTATGTTGATATACCTCACTGCCAACATATTGTCCATTCTCAAAACTACTGAACACTTGACAGTTTGATTTGCAAAACATCTGATTGTAAAAGAACCTGCTAATTACTCCAAACAATTTATATGCAAATTATTTTCCTGCTCCGTTCAACAACCACTAGTTTTTAACACTCCACAACTTGCAACCCATCCGTCCAAGTTTGCATCAGACTCCACAACCAAAAAATGCTTGCCCCCTTCCAAGCTTCTATATTCCTCAACCACCAAATCAACTCCTGCCTTTCTTCCTGTGAAAGACAAACTTTCTCTGAGTACTTCAATCCATCCCTTAAGTGTATTGCTTTCATTCTCTGTATGACCCGATAATGCAAGGGCCCAGGGATAATTGCCCGAATAGTAGAAGATAAAAGGCTTACAATTCTGGCTAACATTCTCAGAGAAACACTGTTCAAATGTATTTTTATCTCTTTCCACATCCTCTTCAGCTTCTCTTTTGGTAATCCCAACACGCCTGCTTGAACGGGCATGAATGACATTTGGGAACATGAAGACTGTGCAGCCCGCGCACAGGTAGGCCTAACTTTGCAGAAACATTTCCTACATCACTAAAAATGAATTTCTCACCTCAGACGGGGGAGGCGGCACGCAGGAAAACCAGAAGGCCCCACGTGGACGCCACTCCCGTGGTCAGGCAACGGTGACTACTGCAGGGCAACCCCCCCCCCTTCTTTGAAACCCCGGGGACGACGGCGCGATGGGGGGCCGCGGTCCTAGGACAGTTCAGACCAATAAACAGGACAAATATACTTTCAGTAAAGACAACTCGGCACCGCCGGCTGGCCCCTCTGGAGTTGCAGATGGCCCACAGACCGGAGGGAAGAAGGAAATAACCTTACAGGATATTATGGCCACCCTCCACCAAGTGCAAACGTCGATTGGCACTATATCTACAGACATCACATTCCTTTGGGCGGATGACTCAAAGATGAACTCTAGAATAACGGAAGTGGAGACCACGACGGTGGGTCTCTTGACGGATACAGCCACACTGCAACAGCAAGTGTAACAGCTGGAACACGTCACAAAGCAAATGGCTGCCAAACTCGATGACCAGGAGGGCCGCTCGCGGCGCAACAACATCCGCCTGGTTGGAGTACCTGAAAGCGTCAGGGGGCCCGCCCTGGACCTGTTTGTTGAGGACCTAATCAAAACACAATTGCAACCGAGGGGTCTCTCCAGCTTCTTCTTGGTGCAAAGGACCCATCGTGTACCGGGGGGACGACCCAGGCCGGGAGCCCCCCCCCCGACCAATCCTGGCACGACTATTCAATTTCCGGGTCCGAGATGCGATTCTTCAGGCGGCACGAGTGGCACCCCCGCTAAAGGTAGACAATAGCACGATCTCCCTGTATCCGGACTACACGGCGGCGGTCACGGCCCAACGTAGAAACTTCCTGGACGTCAAAAAAGAACTGCGGAACCGAGATCTGAAGTGCGCGATGCTGTTCCCAGCGAAGCTCCGGGTGGAAGCAGAGGGGAAAAGCTGGCTCTTCTCGACTCCGGAAGAGGCCCAGGAGTGGCTGGAGGGATGGCGACCGGCCACAAGCCCTCACCGACGGGACCAGCACCGACAGCGGCATACCTCAAAACCTGGAATGTCCTCACCGGCTCGAGAACAGATCCCATTGGCCCGCACGCAGCGATCCACAGAAGCCCACGCCGACTAACATACCACCTGCCTGCTGGGCAAACACAGCCAACACACTGGGCCAACAACAATGGTCTAGAGACTCAATCACCTAGCGTGAACGCAGCACAACTCATTAATCCGGGACTTGGCGGCTCGCCTATGATGGCAGCCGCTTAGAGGACATATTTGCTCTCAGCGGCATAATCGGCTGCCATAGACTGAATATCCTGTGAGGGGAGGAATTACGACTATCGCTACACAGCTCTAACCCCACAGCAAGTACAAAGTTATGGGACGGAAGCACACTGCTATGTTGGGGTGGTGGGTAGTTTTAAATCCGCTAGGCAGGGGTGCAGGGTGGGGGAGGGGGAATTGGGGAAAGTTGAGGGGGTTCTTGTTTGCACCAGTACACATACATGTTCAGATTAGGCATAACACGAAGACATGCCCGGTGGAAAATGACACAGGGGACGAGGCACACACCTTGATGCAAAATGGCACATAGGGAACCCTTGGAGCGGTCGACACCAGACCCTAAAACTCAGGATGGGTCGCAGCATATGCTATGCCCTCCCCTTACTATACTCTCATAGAATGTAAACGGCCTGGGTGATAAAATAAAAAGGGGGCTGGTCCTGCAATTCCTCAAACGTAAAGGCCCAGCGGTCGCTCTAATACAAGAGACACACATGGTGGGCTCGACACGAAAGGCCATGGACAGGTGGGGCTACAAAATGGTGGCACATTCCGACTTCACCTCAGGATCCCGGGGAGTGGGTATCCTAATTTTTATTTATTTATTTATTTAGGAGATTTGTAGAGCGCATGGCTGCCCGAGAGCGTCCCAGCGCTGACAGAGTCCACCAAGATCTCCAAGAAGGGGCCGGAGGGAGCGAGGGATCAAGGGAACAGCCATGTCTTCAGGGATTTGCGGAACGTTAAAAGATTAGGTTGAGCCCGGAGGGCAGGTGGAAGAGTGTTCCACAGCTTGGATGCCTGGACTGAGAATTGTCGACCTCCGGAACGAGATCTTTGGAACTTGGGTATCTTGGTCAGGTGGGCATTGGTAGAGCGTAGTGTTCTGGTTGTCGTGTGGGGGGATACGAGATTTTTGAGGACCGGGGGTGCTTTTCCGTGCAGAATTTTATGAGTTAGGCACATGGCCTTGAAATGCACCCTCTGTTCCACCGGGAGCCAATGCAGTTCTTTAAGTGCAGGCTTAGCAGAGCAGCGTTTTTTGGTGCCAGTGAGGATTCTGGCAGCCGCATTTTGCACCACCTGAAGTTTAGAGATGACTTTCTTTGGGGATCCTAGATATAAGGCATTGCCGTAGTCCAGTCTGGACAGTACAAGGCCCTGGATGACCAGTTTCCTGGACTGGAATGGAAGGAGTGGAAGAATTTTGCGAATGGATCGGAGCAAGCCACAGCAAGTTCCTGCGGTTTTTTCGGCCTGGGTACTGAGAGTGAGTTTATCGTCTAACCAAATCCCCAGACTTTTAATCTCAGTTTTGGGGGTTGGTGGTGGGCCCATACTGGGCGGCCATAGAGATTCCGAGCGGAAAAGGGACTGGTTGCCTAGTACCATAAGCTCCGTTTTTTCCCGTTGAGCTTTAAATGGGAGTTGCTCATCCAGCTGACTATGTTCTCCAGGCAGGAATACAGATCGATGGAAGGGGGTTCTGACTGGCTCAGAGAAACGACCAGCTGTGTGTCGTCCGCGTAGGTCAGGAGTTTAATGCCGTAGGGGACGACGATTTGTTCTAGGGGTGCCATGTATACGTTGAAGAGTGTCGGGCTCAGAGAGGAGCCCTGGGGCACTCCACAACGTATCGGGGTTTCCCTAGAAATACAATCTCCGTCTGCTACCTGAAAGGAGCGGTTGTGGAGAAAGGATTTTAGCCACTTAAGGGCTGTCCCGGTGATGGCAAGGTTTCCTAGGCGTTGGGCAAGAATGTTGTGGTTGACGGTGTCGAATGCTGCACTGAGGTCCAGGAGGATCACTGCCACTGATCCTCCTGCATCGATGACTTTCCTGGATTCTTCGACTACCGCCACCATTGCTGTTTCTGTCCCTTGGCCTGGGCGGAAGCCAGTTTGAGAGACTTTTAGCAGCTCGTTGGATTCCAGATAGTGTGAAAGCTGGGAGTTTATGTGTTTTTCCGCCAGTTTACTGATGCCTGGAAGTAGAGATATAGGTCTGAAATTGGCCAGATTGTCCGGGTCAAGGTTAGGTTTTTTTAAGAGTGCCTTCACCACAGCTTTTTTCCAATTTGTGGGCACTATACCGGATCCGAAAGAGGTATTAAGTAGGTTGGTTATAAGAGGCAGGATGGTCGGGGCTACCTGCTTGAGATGTCTTATCGGGGCTGGGTCATGGGGCGATCCGCTTTTAAGATCTTGTAGTATAGGGGTCAGAGTTTCCGCATTGATGGGTTGGAAAGTACTAAGTTCGATACCATTGCTCTGGTGTGGGGAGATGGGAAGGGGGGATGGGCCTAAGGGAGAGAGAGGTGGAAGGTGTTTGAGTATAGTTTGGATTTTGGAGTCGAAAAAGTTGGCTAATTCATTACAGTGTTCTAATGTGGGGTCTCGAGCAGCTGAGGGAGTGGGGGGTTTTAGAAGTTTTTTCAAAGTAAGAAACGTCTCCCTTGACGAGTTTGCTGCCTGGCTGATTTTCTCGCTGTAAAAGGAGATTTGTGCGTTTTTCAGGGCTTTTTTATAGTTGAGAATCATAAGTCGATAGTTGTTTTTATTAGTATGATTGAAGTCTTTTCTCCAAACTCTTTCTGCTCTCTTGCACGCTTTCTTAAGAAGGCGTATTTCTTGGGTAAACCATGGAGAGGTGGCTTTTGTCCTTGGTTTATGATGAGGTTTTTTTGGGAGGGCTAGGTCTAAAGAGTTGGTAATCCAGGATGAAAATTCTCTGTCTGCAAGGTCGATCGATGAACTGAGGGTGGGGACTGTATCCTCGAGGGCTTGTTTCCATCTTGACACATCTAATTTTGCCCAGGGTCTGGATGGTCTGCCGGGGGCTTGATTTTGCGGCGGTTTAGAGTAAAAGTGCCAGCTGAAAGGAATCAGAAAATGGTCGGACCATGGCACAGGGGTAGGGGGCCTGGACACAAGGTCCTGAAAATTACAGAATATGGGGTCGAGCAAGTGTCCCCGATTATGGGTGGGAAGGGAGTTCTGTAAGTGCAGTTGGTGAGTCGCCAAGTCTTGAATCAGTTCAGACGCCGTCTTGTCTTTGCTGTCCTCAAAATGGACATTAAAGTCATAATACATAAACATTTCCCTCTCATGGTACAGGACCCATGGATAGATGACCAAGGACGCTTCGCAGCCATTGCCTGCCAATGGGAGGGGCGCCCATATAATTTGGTTTCAGTATATATCCCACCGGCTTTACACCTGACGACATTTCTGGCCCTGGCTAAATTTCTCCTATCACTTCCACCAGGAGAACTTATAATAGGGGGCGACTTTAACACCACAATGGATGCGTCACTAGATAGACAACCCCCTAGAGACTCCACTGGACTGAATCAACAACTACACAAATTCACGGAAGCGATTGGTCTAGTGGACATCTGGCGTCTTAGTCACCAACGGGAGAAGGGATACACGTTCCTTTCTGAGGTACACGGCAGCATGTCCAGGATTGACTATATATTTATGCTGGCAGCGGGCCTCAACAACATGCAGGAAATTACACACTTACCTCAGGGGGTCTCAGACCATTCCCTAGTACTGCTCACCTATAGTTCACATACCATGTGGAGAAGTGTGGCTCAATGGTTAGAGCGGCAGACCCTGATGCAGAGGTCTGGCCCGGGACCAGGGTTCAATTCCCCGCCTCGGTGGGTCTTGGGCTCAAAATTCCACGGACCTGATAATTCTCGCCTCGGTGCCTATTCCAATCATGGAGTCCCACTCTGCAACTAATCTCCACAACGGCCCCACAACGCTAAGGATGCCTGGCCGCCACCTTGGGGGTGCCCAGGAGTGGACACCTCACAGGGAAAGCCAGGATGGGTTCCACAGCGGTATTCGTACAAGCGCCTTGAGACCCTTGCGGGTGAGTAGTGCGCTATACAAGTATCAATTTACAATTTTACAATTTACCATGGGGCGACGTCGCATATTTCCTCTATACGCCGGTTTCCTTAAGAACCCCAAAATTGGGAAGGGACTGGTCAAGACTACGTCACAGTATTTCACTGAAAATAGGCACACAGTTTCATGCCCGACAACGTTGTGGGAAGCTTATAAGACAGTGATCCGGGGGCAGGATATTTCCCTAGTGATGGAACACAAACGGGAAAAAAGGCACCAGATCGAGTCCCTGGAACAGGATGTGGCTAAGGCAGAAACTGCATGCTTAAAGGACCCTAGAGAGTCAGAGAAGCGGCAGTTACACTTAGCTAAACAAGAATATAAGGCATACTCGTGGGAAGAGGCGAAATCTAAGCTGTCCAGCACCCAAAATGTCATCTATGGAATGGGGGATAAGGCTGGTAGACTCTTAGCTTGGCTGGCAAAAAAGGAAAAAGCGAGTAGGTGGGTGGCACAACTCCGCTTGACAACGGGAGAACTCACACACGACCCGGAGCAGATTGTTCAGGCCTTCGCGACGCACTTTCAGCGGATATACATGGCACAGGCCACGACTACGATCGCTGATAACTTAGTCTTTCTCAGGGACATACAAATGCCAGCACTGCGGCCATCCGTGGCTCAAGATCTGGAGACAGAGCTAACGAGCGATGCGTTGCTGAAAGCACTAGGGGCCTTACACACAGGGAAGGCGCTGGGGCAGAATGGGCTCCCAGTGGAGCTCTACAAAAGAGTAGCGACTCACCTGGTGCCGCCTATGCTTGATATGTTTATGGAGAGTCTGGACAGAAAAGAACTACCCAGAGACCAACGTCTCGCAACAATAGTGACAATACCTAAACCAGGCAAACCACCAGAAGAGTGCGGGTCATACAGACCAATCTCACTAATTAACGCCGAGGCAAAAGTACTCGCCAAAGTACTGGCCATGCGGCTCCAGCCACACCTTACGACACTAATCCACCCGGACCAGTCCGGCTTTATGCCAAACCGCAATATGGCACTTAATCTGCGCAGAGTACATAGTGTCATGGCTCGCAAAGACACGATTGAGGAGGACACGGTTATCCTGTCCCTGGATGCCAGAATGGCATTTGATCTGGTTGAATGGCCCTTCCTCTTTGCAGTGCTACGCCATATGGGGTTCGGCCCTAAATTCTGCACCTGGGTGGAGCTCCTCTATGCCAAACTGCTGGCGCACGTGGTGGTGAATGGCCGCACCTTTGCGGATTTCTCCCTGGGTAGGGGAACTAGACAAGGTTGCCCCTTATCCCCACTACTCTTTGCGCTAGTACTAGAGCCCTTGGTGGCATGGATCCGACAGGATCCGGTTATTCGCAGACTGAAATGGACGATGTGCTAGGAGGACCGCATTTCGCTCTATGCGGATGATATACTCATTTACATGGCGTCCCCTGCCCGCTCTATAAATGTGCTGCTAGATATATGTGCGGTGTACTGGCGGGTCTCTGGCTATACGATAAATTGGGAGAAGTCGCTCCTATACGTTCTTAGCGGTCCCCCCCACGGCTCCCACGTCACTGCTCACTGCAAATAACGATGGACGGTTTTAGATATCTAGGTATCTATGTGACGCATAACCATACACGATTCATTGCAGAAAATCTTACGCCGCCCCTGACGCGACTGCACAACGATATCAAACATTGGCATTCCTTGCCGTTGACACTGCTTGGGAGAGCAGCCCTCTTCAAAGTGATGGCGCTCCCTAGATTCCTTATTGCTCTACAAAACACACCTTTCCCAGTGGCTCCTACATATTTCAAGGCAATAAACGCGGACCTAACGAGCCTATTGTGGGACGGTAAAGCAGGTCGGATTGCCCTGCATAAATTAATGCGGGGATGGTACAATGGCGGGATTGCTCTCCCCAATATCCAACAGTACTACTGGGCATCGCACCTTGCGGTTTGTGCCGCAGAATAAACCGGCATTCCGAATGGACAGACATCTCCTCGACAAGGAAGGGATCATGGGGACACTTCACAATAACGTACGCCGACTGACACTGACGGGTCCAACGTCACATGCGGTTCGAATATGGTTTGAAGCTCAGCGCAAGATGGGGTGGGAGGGAGTGCTAACACAGGCCACACCACTATGGGACACCCGGCGCTTAGGCAAATTGAAGAACACAAAGGGCTTCAGACAATGGGATCTGATAGGCATCACCAAGGTCGGGGATCTTTGGAAAAAGGGCGAGGTGATCCCTCCGGCCCAATTGCAAACAACATATGGGTTGGCACAGACAGAGACCTTTAGATATGGATGTATGTCGTTACAACGCACACTTTTACAACGCATGCACTTACAACGCATTTTTTACAACGCACAATCCATTACAACGCATGACATTACAACGCATGACACTATAACGCATTTTTAAAAACTACCTTTACAACGCATTCCATTACAACGCATACTACCATTACAACGCATACCATTACAACGCATAATATTAAATTGCATTTAAGGTAAGTATTAGATAGTATAGGGGTAAAAATTACTTTTCTAACTCCAGGGGGTGCAACAGTAGGGTAAGTGTTGGATAGTATAGGGGTAAAAATTACTATTCTAACTCCAGGGGGTGCAACAGTAGGGTAAGTGTTGGATAGTATAGGGGTTAAAATTACTATTCTAACTCCAGGGGGTGGAACAGTAGGGTAAGTGCTGGATAGTATAGGGGTAAAAATTACTATTCTAACTCCAGGGGGTGCAACAGTAGGGAAAGTGTTGGATAGTATAGGGGTAAAAATTACTATTCTAACTCCAGGGGGTGAAACAGTAGGGTAAGTGTTGGATAGTATAGGGGTAAAAATTACTATTCTAACTCCAGGGGGTGCAACAGTAGGGTAAGTGTTGGATAGTATAGGGGTAAAAATTACTATTCTAACTCCAGGGGGTGCAACAGTAGGGAAAGTGTTGGATAGTATAGGGGTAAAAATTACTATTCTAACTCCAGGGGGTGCAACAGTAGGGTAAGTGTTGGATAGTGTAGTGTAATATTATGCGTTGTAATGGTATGCGTTGTAATGGTAGTATGCGTTGTAATGGAATGCGTTGTAAAGGTAGTTTTTAAAAATGCGTTGTAGTGTCATGCGTTGTAATGTCATGCGTTGTAATGGATTGTGCGTTGTAAAAAATGCGTTGTAAGTGTAGTGCGTTGTAAAAGTTGCGTTGTAAAGGTTGTTCCCCTTTAGATATGCTCAAATTAGGCATGCACTCATGGATGCTATTCCACCAGGCACAAAACTGCCAGAAGCCTCGCCCTTGGAGGATCGCCTCCTCACAGACCATTTAAGTAAGAAAGCCATCTCCATTGTCTACAAGAAAATTATAAACAACTTGCCGGATCCCATGCAGGGTCTTAGGGTACGATGGGAACAAGATCTGGGTACACTGCAGGAGGCGGACTGGCAGGAGGTGCTGTCGTCACCTCGAGAGATAGCGATTCCCTCAAAACTGCGATTAATACAATTGAAAGTTCTACATCGAATATATTATTCCCAAACGCTAATACATAAAATAGGAAGAGCTGACACACCACTCTGCCTCCGACAGTGCGGGCTACCGGGCACCCTTTTCCACAGTATTTGGGAATGCCCCAAGATTGCGGGATACTGGGGGGCGGGCATGAACACAATTTCACGGGTCGTGGGGGTGGAGGTTCTTCCCGAACCCAAGCAATGCCTGATCAGTATCTGGGATCCCACAGATCTTAATCACATGCAGCAGGACTGGGTTACCTTGGGCATGGCGCTGGTGAAACGGAACATAGTGCGCAACTGGGGATCGCAGCAAACTCCCACACTGCAACATTGGTGCCGAGACATGGGCGCTGCTATGGTCATAGAGAGGGCAGTGTATGTACACAGGGGTTGCCCCAAAAAATGGACTAAGATCTGGGGTAGTTGGAATACCTTTCGCGGAAATATATGCGAACCCCCGCAGGAGGTAGATCCAATGGATGACAGCGACTAAAGACGTTCACAGGGACAGTGGTCTATAGTTCATGACGACATTCTGGAACTATGAGCCTGTAACTCAGCTATATGGTTATTGATGATGTTCAAAATCGATGAGACAATATAGGCTTGAGTGTGCTAAGTACCTGAACTGTCTACAATGTAATAATTGTGCACTGCTCAATGGTTATTTCAAAATAAAAATATTTAAAAAAAAAAATGAATTTCTCAACCTCTGCAACCCTTATCGATAACAATGTGATACGCTTTCAGTCCCAAAAGCTGCCACAAAAGTTTGGTGGGCTTAAATATAAAAAACAGTCATGAAGCTGAAGGCGTCCTACATAAACGAATAACTTTTTAAATGAAAGAAAATGCTGTTAAGCCTACCACTCATACAGGCAAGCCACAAATACACAAAAAATAATTAAGCTACACACGCAAGCACACATGAGCAGACAGCATGTATGAAGTTATCTGAGTGAGCGGCAGCAATAAAAGAAGGAAGAGTACTGCTTACTAGGGGGTTTTATTAGGTTTAGAAGTCCTAAAAGCTTCAAAGATGCAGCTGAATGGTGACATTAAAGGAATTTATTGCATAATATTGGCCTCTAGGTCTTGAGATAAAATCCTGGAATTATGGCCTAGATGGTGTCCGTTTATTATTAAATGATAAAATCATGGCGACTCCAGCTTATGGTGTCCTTTTTAACATATTTGGGATATCATGGCCATTTTGATGACTCTTGTATAAGGGGCCTCTCTATAATTTCTCAGGGATTTTAGACATTATTTTCACCATCCTTAGTTTATTGAGGGTGGAGGAATAGAGCTTTCACCGGGGAAAAAAGTGTATTATTTTTTACTTGGCCATTGCTGTGATGTAAGAATCCAAAATGGAATTTCAATCATAGTAATGATTCATGCAAACTGGTATCTGCACTGAAATATTATATTGCCACATTATAGGATATATTCAGTTGCATGGGGACAGAGAGGGTAAAATACTCTGGTTGAGTTGTGTGCAACATGTATAACATGCTTGTACTTGTGGTGGCTAAATGAGGAAGACTTGTCTGACTGAGTATCTTATCTGCAAAGAGGTAATTGCAGTGATGTCATTTGTATCTTGAAATATTTTAGCACAGTTAAGAATATTGGGCCTGATTAGGATGCCGGTGGGACGCCATGGTGGAAGCAGAACACTCGACTAGAAGTCGGCGGTCATGCTGCCAGCATTATGATGCGACCGCCTTCACGGCGGTCGCAATGTGTATACTTTGCATTTTGGCGCGGGCTGCAACACACGCCGCAGTACAAAATATACACATTTTAAACATCCCTAGACGATGTGGCATGCACCATGTGGTGCCTGCCACATGGAGCAGGGATGTTTAGGGGGGCACCACAAGTGCCCTCCAGGGCCCATAGTGGAGGGCCAGGGGGGACCTACTAGGGTTAACCGCCATGAAATGGACGGCAGAAAGGGTCATCCTAATCCCTACACCGGTGCCTGAGCAGGCACTGCCCCATTGTAGGAAATAGGAGTCCGACCACCGCACTGATGGGATCCTTGATCTTGGATGCAGCAATCTTCCCCCTGCCAGCCGAGATATGACCGCCTGCATCCTAATGCGGCAGTCGCATCCGATGGGCTGGATGGTGGTGGGACTGCCACGGACGGCCTAATGGTGGCAGTCCCACCGCCATCATAATCAGGCCTATTGTTTTTTTATTTATTTGTTATTGATTTACATTATATCAACCTTATATCATAGGAAATACAGTTTATGCTATTCTTATTATTATTAAGTGATTAAATGTATATTTTTTATATTTCATATTTTATTGTGTACAATATTCTATTGGCAAATTATTTTAGGAGTGGATTCTAGGGTTAATAGTGCAATTAGATGTGTTGTTAATTTTTTTTGAATTTTTTAAAAATGTATTAAAAAAATATTTTAAAATATGATGCATTCCATGTAATTTTTTTTTTGTTGTTTAACTTTATTTTATTGATTTTTATGCAATTGAATAATCACATTACAGATCCTATGTAAGCCTGTTTTCGGTCGATTGGGTTCCTCCCCCACCCCGGATCCAACCCTGCCACCATGTGTCTTTGAGGTGCTGTGAGCAAATCCGTAGGCAAAGCAAGTGTCCAGGGCTGCCAAGTAGGGCAAGCGCCCCCACCGGGTAGGCGATGTGCAAGGCTCAAAGTAACAAAAACACCCCACCAACCCATCCCCATGTCCCTACACCCCCCCCTCCGGAACCGGTTTGCTATGTCTGTATCGTACTGGGTTAACGCGAGAGAGGTCTAAGGTGTACCAACCCTCAGGAGGCCACCTCTGATTGTGATGCATCAGTGAGTCTGAGTAGGCAAAAATATTTCGGGCATGTGATTTCATTGAATTCTAGTGCTAGCAGAGATAAAAGAGGGCGCCATATAGTGTTGAATGAGGAAGATGAGTGCGTAAGGTTGGCTTGTATATGCTCCATTCCAATGATGTTCCACAACTTATGTAGCCAGCCCGTATGCGTTGAATGAGTCCGTGTGCCCCACAGAGAGAGGATGTGTTGAACAGCTGCTCCCATTGCCAGTCCCATCTGTTTCCCCCTAACTGACTTCAGTGGAAATATAAGTGCGTTGGGTAGCCCCAAGAGCATGTAGGCAGGGAAGCAAGGTATTTCGGTGTCAAATTGTTTGTCGATGTCTTTGAGGACAGCCGTCCAGTACCCCGTCACTTCCTTGCATTCCCAGAGTATATGAGTCAGTGTACTCTCCTCGTCACAGCCCCTCCAGCATGTCGGACTACGGTCAGGGTTACCTCTATGCAGTCTGACAGGTGTCAAGTACCAGTAGATGGCCACCTTGACCGCTGCTTCTCTGCTTGCCGTATTTTTGGCGGTGTGATTTGCCCTGTATTAGATGTCTTGCCATTCCTTTTCAGATAGATCCACTCCCAGTTCCCTCTCCCAGCGTTTCTGCCCGGCCGAAGGCCCTGGGGGAGCCGGAGGGTGGAGCATCCGATAGAGTTCGGAAATCATCTTTCGGTCTGACTGTTTGGTAAGAAGCCATTTCTCGTAGGCCGTTAACTTTCTACCGACGAATGGGCGCACCTCCGGATGCATTAATCAGTGATGGATTTGGAAGTATTGGAACCGTTTTGGGTCTTCGATGTCATATAGTTGTGGTAAGTTGGAGAATTTAAGGAACCCTTCTTGGTCAAATAGATGATCTGCTGATTTGCACCCCGAGGCCCGCCACTGCGGGAATGCTAACTCCTCCAGCCCAGGTGTGAATTCGGGATTGTCGAACAGAGGCGTGAGTGGTGAGGGAAAAGAGGTGAGACCCAGTTTGATCGCTACCATATCCCATATCCGCAACACTGTGCGAATGATTTGGGAGTTATTGAGGTATGTTGGCCTATCAGGCCGTCTCAAGAAGGGTATCTTCGAGAGGGATAGCCGCGCCATTGCCCTATTCTGAAAGAGCCACCTTTTTTCGGACTCAGGTCTACTCTATTCTACTAAGCATCGGAGTTGTGCTGCCCGAAAATAGCTCAATAAGTTGGGAATCCCCAACCCCCCCTCTTCAGGGGGACGATAGGATAAGTCCCTGCGCATCCGTGGCCGCTTCCCGGCTCATATAAAGTGTTGCACCGCACCTTGCAGCTTGTGAATGGATCCCATGGGGGCCCCAACCGGAATAGTCTGGAAAGTACACAGTGCTGTGGGAAAGATGGACATCTTTACAGCAGCGATGCGGCCAAGAAGTGATAGAGGATGCTTGTGCCACCGGCTCAAGTTCCTTTGTATTTGGGAGGTGAGATTAGCGTAGTTCTGGGCGACTGTCTGCACGGTAGACGAGGCCAAGACAATCCCCAAGTAGGGGATCGAAACCTGGGGACGGAGTTCTCCGTATTCCTGGGATGCGCCTTTTGGCATGTTCTCGTTGAGACCTAGACGTAGGAGCATCAATTTTCCCATCTTCATTTTAAAACCGGACATGATCCCAAATGCCGACAACTCCCGCAGGAAGGCCGGCACCAAGCGCTTGGGTGTTTCTAGAGCCACCAATATGTCATCTGCGTATAGACTGATTTTGTGCTGTTCCCCTCCGAAGGGGATGCCAGAAATATCGGGGTTGTCCCATATCCTCTGCACTAGGGGCTCCACGTAAAGCGCAAAGAGAAGGGGCGACAGCGGGCGCTCCTGCCATGTGCCCTGTCTAATATCGAATGGTTGGAAGCTTGTTCCGTTAACCCTTATCATCAACCTAGGCTTGTCGTAGCAGCTTGCAACCCAAGCCCTAAACCGGCCCCCAATGCCAAAGTGTGCCAGTGTTTTATCTAAAAAAAAACAATCCACCCTGTCGAAGGCATTTTCAGCGTCTATCGACAGCAGCAGGGCATCCAACCTGGTGTAATGGGCATTATAAATTAAGTGCATGAGGCATTTGGTGTTGTCGCTGCCTTGCCTTTTCGGTATAAAGCCAGATTTATCTGGTTCGATAATACCGGGCAATCGTGGACCGAGCCGGGCTGCGAGGACCCCTGTAAAGAGTTTGATGTCCAGGTTAAGTAAGGAAATCGGCCGGTAAGTGGCACATTGGGTGACATCTTTCCCAGGTTTGGGTAGAACAATTATATCCACCTCCAGCATGTCCGAGGGGATAGATCCAGGGCCCTGAAAAGAATTAAAAAGACGGGTTAAGAGCGGAGCTAGGAGCAGGCAAAAGGTTTTATAAAAATCAGCCGCAAAGCCATCTGGCCCAGGTGATTTCAAAAGTTTAAGGCGGGAAATCACGCCTATCAATTCCTCGACCCTAATAGGTGCGTCTAGTGCCGCGGCTCTGGATGCATTTATAGCTGTCGTCGCCACCTGCCGGAGATAAGCCTCCCCATCCGAGTCTATTTGCGAGTCCTTGCTATAGAGAGAGGCATAGAAGTCCCGGAGGGCCTCTGCTGTCTGGCTGTCTCTTTCCACCACCTCTCCCTCTGCAGGGTAGAGGGCTGCAATTTTGGAACGCTGGGCATGGGCTCTAAGTTTGCTCGCCAGGAGACGCCCTGTTTTATCTCCTCCTATGTAGTATGCGTGTTTAAGCCGCAGGGCCGCATATTCTGCTCTATCTAAGTCGAGGCAGGCTAGTTGTGCTCTGGCCGCTTTCAATTGCCGCCATACCCTGGGGGCTCCTCTTCGATTATGCACCCTCTCCAATTCCACCACCTGTGCCGTGAGTGATTCCCTTTTTTCTTTTCGTTCTCTGGTTTCTGTAGCGGAAATAGCTATCAGCTCTCCCCTCACCACCACTTTAAGGGCCCCCCATATTGCCGTCAGGGGTGTGTCGGGACTGTCATTGATCGTAAGGTAGTCAGTGATGCATTTGTGTATCTGTTGAGATATCCCTGTCCTCTGTAGCAGGGCTTCCCTCAGTCGCCACCTCTCCTTTGGTATACGAGTCGGAGGTACAGCGATGGTCACTGTCACCGCGGCATGGTCGGAGAGCGCTGCTGGGATGATGTCCGCTGTGCTTACTAGTGTATTGATCTCGGATGACCCAATAAAGTGGTCTAGTCTAGCGTATGTGTGGTGCACATGCGAGTAAAAGGAGGACTGTGTGCTCTGAGGGTGAGCCTCCCGCCAAAGATCGATCAACCCCCTGCGTCTTAGCCAGTCACTCCCTTCTTTCGATATAGCACCTGTGGAGCCATAGCAAAGGACCGACCTATCCTTCTCCGGGTCCATAACCAAGTTGAGATCTGCCTGTTTGGGGGTCTTAGAATCTCTGCGAGGGCTTCTTTAAGAAAGGGCTCCTGACCTGAATTGGGGGCATACAGGGACCCTACAACTATGGAGGTGCCTCCCACCCACACCTTGTATGCTAGCAGCCGGCCCTTGATCTCTGCCACTTTATCGCCCACCTTGCCCTGGAAGTGCATAGCAAACAATATAGCCACCCCTGCTTTCTTATCTGCAGTAGAGGAGTAGAACTGCTGGGGGAATGCCCGGGACTTCATTCTGTGCCAATCTCTAGGTAGTAGATGCGTTTCTTGTAGTAGACACACCAAAGCCCCAGAGTTTTCCAAGTAAGACAAGATAGCTCGCTGTTTAACTGGGTTGTTTAACCCTTTCACATTAAGGGTGATAACCTGGAAAGTAGGTCTCGACTTGTTGTCTTCGTGGATAGGGACTGTTGCGTCAGTGGGAATCTGCCACTACCGGTTGTATACCTGTGCCCTTGAGCAGCACTACTCTTCCACCGTAATTCTGGCCTCCAGCTTTGCCCCTTCCCTGGTAGCACACCAGATCCCCTCCCCCCCCCCCTTTGTGCCCCAACAATCCCCCTTTGAACTTTCAGGGCTGTGTCTCTTGTGCATTCGTATGTGTTCGGGATGTGTATCACTGTCCCTCGCTTCCCTCTCTTTCTCCTGTTTAGGCCTCCCTTTGCCCCTATCTCCTGATTCCCTCCCTCCTCCTCCCTAACCCCAACTAAACATACCCAACATTTTACCATAGTCCAATGCCGGCCAACCAAAGCCACGAGCATTTGGTGAGGAGAAATCAGGGAGATCGTGTTGCCCCGACGACCTCGGCCCCCCGCCCCCTCCCCCCTCCCCAGCCAGCTACATGTCGGTGCGTATATGTTCCCATGTGCAGATTAACATTACTCAGGAGATGAGGTATCTCTTGACACCGCTTCCAGGGCCGATGCCCTTTCTTGCGCCATGGTGTCGAGGTCTGGTCTCGTTTCCACTGTGGGTGAGCGTCTGCGGCCCACTCTCAGCCACCCTTCCCCCGTTGATCGTTGTGAGAGGTTGGGGGAAGCGACTGAGCTATGGTGTGCCAGGCCCAGGAGTGCACATGTCTCCTGGAGGGACCGCATTTGGTGCGTGCAATTTGTCGTTCCATTTGAAGATCAGGCGGAAGGGGTGGCCCCAGGAAAAAGGCACTCCTTTGTCTCTCAAGAAGGTGGTCACTTCCTTGAGTGCTTTCCTCTTTTGGAGGGTGATGGAGGCCAAGTCCTGAAAGAGGGCTATGGAATGTCCTTGGTATTTAAGGGGTTGTTTCAATATTGCCTCACGTAGGATACATTCCTTCAACGTGAAGTTCGGTAGGAAGGCCAAAATGTCCGGTGGGGGGGGGGGGGGCGGCGCCCACCTCGCTATGCCCACCCTGTGCGCACAATCAATGCGGATATCAAAGTCTGAGGCCTCACCCAGAATCTCCCTAAATAGGCCCCGGAGGTACTGGGCTACGTCTGCTCCTTCTTCTTTCAGCGGGACCCCTCGGACGTGAATGTTGTTGCGCCTTGATCGATTTTCGAGTTCCTCTGTGTTCGCTTGTTCTGCTGTTCTTTGAGGCGGATGAGTTCCTGCTGTAGGTGTTCCACCTCCTCGGCTTTTGGATTGTTCACTGTCCTTCATGGCAGCTACCCGCTCTCCAAGCTCGTCGACGTCACGGCGTATCCCTCTCACTTCCCCTGCGACCTCTTGTTTGAGCATTCGAAAGTCCTCTATAGGAGTGTTGAAAAGCGTTTCGAGAAATGCCTGTGTGATTGGCACTTCCCCATCCCCATGGTCTGCTTGTAGTTTAGGGGCATGGGGAGTGTGACCTCCTCTGTCCCCTGCTGCGGCTCCTTTGATAAACATCTCTTTTGTGAACGCTCCCCTTTCTTCCGTGTTGTAGAGATTGTGGGGCCCACCCCCTGCCCGTCCTAGGTCTCTGTTCCTAGTCTGTGTGCGTGCCACCAGAGAACTCCTCCGCGGGCTGTGGAGGGATAATGGCTGCTGGGCTCACCCCGCTCCGTTGTTGTGGAATTCTTGTCTCTTTCCAAGCCGCGACAAATGTCCAACTGCTTCGTGAGATTCTCTATTACCTTATGTCTCGTCTCGTCATTTCGTGGAACTATGAGACTCTCGTGTGTGTCAGTGAGATGGCTCTTCCCCTCGTGCCCTCGCTTAGTGACTGTAACTGTCCGTTCAATTGTGAGGAGAGGAGAGGATGGTCAATGGGCACGCCTACTGCTGGGGTGCCCTCAGGTTGGTTGATTATGGCCCGTTTTCAGTTCGAGCCCTGTTGTCTTAGGCGGTGCGTAGGGCAACTGCGCTGTAATTAAAGGAGACTCTCTTCCATCTTGGCCCCTCTTGCCCTGTGGCTCCGGCCGCTGGAGATCTTGTGTGGGTGTTGTGCATCGCCGCCTGGTGTCGGCCTGTACCAGGGCTTGATCGTACCCCCAGGCGCTGTGTCGGTCCAGGTAGGGGCCACTCGTAGCTATCTCCAGTGTGTAGTGGCCTCTGTGGTTGGCCTTCTGGCCCCCAAAGCTAGTCCCACCCCGACGCTCCTGGTATTAGCCCTGGCGGTGGCGTCTCGGCCCGCGCAGTACCCCATCTAATTTTTAAAGTATATACCAATCAAAAATGATTTACAATATCTGTGACACATTTTAAATATGTTTTGCATTTATAAAGTGCTTTAAAACTTTGGTCTTGTTCTTCTTAAGTTAATAGTATTGTATTGTCTTTTACATTTTGGAAGAAATAATGTAATTTTTCAAAAATGTTAAAAATTAGTTTAATAGTACATTTTTATTTTGTGCTTATTTTTTGGTTTTGTTTAAATGTTTTACAATTTTAGTTTTAAATTATTACAATTTTAATGAAATTCTTCTTATTTTTTGTGGGTTTATATGTTATGTGTTTTGTACATTCATAAATTTAATAAACTGGGTAAGTTTGGAGCAGAACTAGTACATCTGAATTCCCCCCATATCAATGATTTTCCACTATATTGTTAAAGTTTGACTGGGAATAATATATTCAAATTCCCCAAAGTTCAACACTTGCCCCAATGTGGTATGTTTTTGGGTTTGGGATTGGGAATAATGAATCTAGCCCCTCCTTTCCCCAATAAAGTAAATTTTGGAGTGGGAAAAGAAAAACCAAACACTTCAAAGGCCAACTCTTTCACAAGTGTGGTGATGTTTGGAATGGGAATAGTAAATCTACATCCTGAAAAAGTGTCCAACACTTTCTCCAATGTGACAACATTTTCAGTGAGAATATAAATCTAACCACCCACCAAAGCCCAAAAGTTTCCCCAATGTGAAAACAGAAAGTCCAACATCTGGAGTGGGAATAGTATGTCTACCCCTGTCAAAGTGCAACAATTTCCCCAATGTGGTTACACTTGGAGTGGGAATAGTAAATCCAACACTGAATCAAAGTCCAACACTGTACACAATGTGGTTAAGCTTGAAGTGAGAATAGTATATTTACCACCATCCCACCAAGGTCCAGCACTTTCTCCCAGTGTGGTTAAGTCTGCAGTGGGAACAGTAAATCTAATTCCTCTAAAGTCTAACACTTTCCCCAATTTGGTAAAGTTTGGAGTTGGAATAATAAATCTAAACCTCAAAAAGCGCAACACTTTCTTTAATGTTGTTAAGTTTGGAGTGGGCATAGTAAATCTACCCCCCACCACCACACACAAATATTCAACAGTTTAATTTGGCTAAATATGAAGTGGTAATAATAAAAGTAACTTACATTGCTTATTTTTGTTAAGTTAGTTAGCGTTAAGTTAAACATACTTAAATTGTATTTAGTAAAAATACAAAGGGGCCTATTACGATGTCGGTGGGACTAACACCAACGTCCTGTCGATGTCGGTCCCACCGATATCTATATCCGTGGTCGGACTGCCGCATTACAATGTGGTTGGTCGGACCGCATTTCCCCAGAAACCAACCAACAGCTCCGACTGGCTCAAGGATCCCGTCAGGTGGTCAGTCGGATCGCATTCTCCACAATGGAGGCAATGCCTTCTCAGGCACCACCATGGGGATTTGCAATTTTCCTTTCCGCCAGCCATTTCACGCCGGTTCTTCTAATGTTCAAAGGCCGGTGGAAAGGCTTTATTGGGGCTCCTAGCAGGGCCCTTGTCCCCCATGGCCAACCGCTATGGTCCCAGGGTGGGACCTATGGAGCCCCCGTAAACATCCCTGAGGGGTTGTTTTAAAACATGCCTTTTGGCATTGAGGCTTGTGCTGCTGCCCTTTTCCAGGCCGAAGCACAAACCTCAATAAAAAGAGGCATGCTTCACGGCAATTAGATTTAAATTAAGTGGTCGAAACCGCCGACTAGCTGTGGACCGATCCCTTTACCGCAACGATGCCAGTCAAACACTCGTCTGATCGGCATCGTAATTGGATACAAAGTTAATGTACCACTTTTTATTAATGTTTAACATTTTTTAGCAATCATTAAAAAACATAGGGGCCGATTCACAGAACTAATCTGAGACAAAATCCTAAACTTACTAATTTTGGTATTCACCGAAGGCATTTAGTAGTAGTAAAGTTAGGATTTTGTCTTAAATTAGGATTTTGTCTTAAATTAAACTTAAGTTTGTCTTAAATTTTGGTCTTAAGACAAAATCCTAATTTAAGGCAAAATCCTAACTTTACCACTACTAAATGCCTTCTGTGAATACCAAAAGTAATACGTTTAGGATTTTGTCTCAGATCAGTTCTGTGAATCGGCCCCATTGTTATTACAATTGTTATGAAAAAATCTTTCTTTTTCAGCACACTTTTTTAAAGTATATATCCAGAAAACAAACATATTTGTGTGCAGGCATATTTGTGTTACATTTTTCGTACAAATGGACTTGCATATGGTTGGTCACATTTTGTAACACAAAGTTTTACTTTTTTTATTTTATGTTCTTATTTTGTAATTTTTTAACATATTTGAAATGTTCTAAATGCATTCTTTTCCTTTTAGTTTTATATAAATAGTTGAGGCAGTTCTTAAACAATATTTATACATATTTTCAATTTTTAAACATTTTGTAATTTTATTTTGTTAGAAAATATATTTAATATTTGAATGTATTCATTGCCATTATTCCACCATCATTTTACTGTTTGCTTATTGTTCCCTCGATGCCTGCAACTCAACACGTTAGTGGCTTCTCATTGCTTAAATTTAACTATTTTCTAAAGTTAGCATGCCTGAGCGGAGTTGAGATATTGTTGGTATTTGTATGTTAATGTGATTTTTAGGTTGTAGTGAGTGTGGACTTTGTCCTAGTTCTTTGATGTGCGTGCAGTAGGCCTGAATCTGTTTTATTGTATATGAATATCCCTTTTAAGAAAGTAGGTTTTATTTGTGATTTCTTAGTAAACTTTGCAGACCAGAGCACCACATACTACATTGAGGAGCACCACACACCATTGTGGAGATTAAAGAACTACGATGCAGATGCAGACAATAGCACAAATATTGAGAGAATAACCTGTGATGACTGCCAGAGAGAGCACAAATGCACAGATTACAGAATTATGCACCCTCATGAACAGCATCATATACCAGCAGCATAGCATAGCAACACACCTCAATGTGCTAACCAGAAAACCACCCACTACTAAGCAAAGAACTGCGCCTCACTGTGCAGTTCACCAGCTACTAATAGCATTCCACACCACTGTCTAGAGCATAACCAACTCTTGTGAAGAAAACATCTGAAACTGCTGTGCTAATGACTGCAAAACAGGCCATAGCAATATTGAAAATAACACCAAAACACTCTACAGAGCACCACATAGCCCTATGAAAAGTATACAGCCACAGTACATTCTAAATCACAACATTCCACCATGCGGATCAGCTAGAATGATAAATAGGGCTGTTCAAAGATGAAACTCAATGGTTCACAACTCTGCTTAGTTTTTAAAAACATAACCAGTTTTGCAGTGTGTGAAGCTGATGCAGCTTCAAAAAAGGATTATAAATATACAGTGTCAAAATGTCCCACTTACTGTTTAGCTACACACTGCGGCTCGCCACACTAACCTTTTTCCCTGTTCTGGTGTATTATGTTTTCTTACTCTCACTGAGGACCAGTAACATAACTGAGTGGTAGCAAGGAAAACTGGGTAGTTCTTTCCCTGCCATCTAATGTCTAGCACTTCTTGGACAGGACATCTGGGTTTATGAATCAACAGTTAACCTGTCTCATTGCGGGCACAAGGACTTGGGTGGTGCAGGGGACTGAATGCTATGATGTCTGGCTCTGCCAAATGTATTACCTTATCCTACTGTTTCTCCATATTCTTTGTTAAGGCTGTCTTGAAAACTTGGTATGGCAAGGGGCAGAGGCTGGCTGGACCTTATCTTGCCTAACCCCATCTAATCTATATTTTAAGGTCCTCAAACGAAAGCAAAATAGCATATATGGCCATTCATTTGTAATTCCAGCTTCTGGGCGGAATAATTTGGTATGACGTGGGTGAGAATAGGCTTGTGAGCCTGAGCTGGTGGTTTATCCAAACATTTCTTCAGCTGTGTGGGGCCTGGAATGTAGGAGCTTGGTGAGGCATGTGAACTGAGACTAATGTCTGTGGTTAAGGATCAGGTGGTCAGAGGCAGCGACGGAAAGAAAGCTGATGACACCGCCCACTGTGCAGCATGCCCTCAATTTGCAACAAAGAATAAACCTTAACCGGCCTAAAACAAACAAGAAACTCCTTCCATCATCCACAATGAATGCAAAATCATTCTATTCCCAGAACTACTCACAGCTCGGTAAAGTTCTGAGATGCTGGTTGGTTATACTCCATCACCTCACCCATGTATTAATCTCATTGGTAGAGAACACACAGTGCAATCAGTTTCAACAGAAAGCAGGGCTTGTTTGAGTGCACTGGGCTGTGAGCTGTGACCATCCACTTACTAGAGGTCCTGAGAGGACTCCTATATTCATAGGCCCTTCATCTCTTTCATGGCACCCAATTCTAGTAATAAGTAAACAATTCTGATTAGTCTCTTGAGGGGTCATTTAGAGTCTGGATAACTATGGGCATGGCAAAGGCTCACCTCCTCTGGCACAGAAGAGCCCACCTGGTATTTCTAATGTCCCACTGTTTCTAAAGTTCAACAGTGATAGGGCAAGGAGTTTTTGCCAAGATTTTAAAGAGAACCCCCTGATACATGATCCAGCCCAAAAAGCGACACAAAGGAGAAAAATTCTTCCAGTGCTTAGCATAAGCTTGAAGAGTGGAGTCTTTTTTTAAGGCCTGATTATCTGCTGCAACAGCATTAGAACATAGTTGAAAACCTTCATTCTCAATTTTCAAACAATCGGATTCAGCTGTCAAATCAGTAGAATGGAATTTAAAGAGGACTCAGATCGTAAGGAAGATTCAAAGGAGGAAGAATGGCCAACTCCATCAACAGCGGAAACTAAATCCAATATGGCCAGAATGGAGCAGTTAGGATCACTTTTGTTGATTCCCTCTCAATCCTCAGAAGCACCTTCTGGAGGAGGGGAACCGGAGGGAAGGATTATCAAGGGTGACACCGGAACCAAATGTTTGTAGTTCATTGTGTCTGGTGACCAGTATTGCAGAACATGTTGAACCAAGGGTTTTTACATTTCAGAATGACTTTAGGATTACTGCCATGAAAGGAGCCATCAAACCCTGCACTCTCAACCATTCTCTGGCTGAGGCTAATGTCTTCTGACACAGATGGAAAAGGACCGACTGAAGAGAGCTTTTCCTGTCCTGCGGGAAAAACACCATCGCCAGATCTGTGTAGAACACAGCAACTATAAACAGCTTCCAGTGGGTTGGGGTCAGGCGTGATTTCTCCTCATTCAACACAAATCTCAAGGACAGCAGGGTTGCATGTATCTCCATTACATTGTGGTGAGCCTTGGAAACAGAAAATGCCACAATTAGCCCATCATCAAGGTACAGATAGATATGCATACACTGTAAATGAAAATGGGCTGTAATTGGAGCCAGTACCTTCGTGAAGACTTTTGGTGAAGATGACAGGCCACAAGGAAGAACCCTGAATTGATAATGGTTGTTACTCACCAAAAAACGAATAAACTGTTGGCATTGAAAATGCACAGTGAAGTGAAAATGAGCGTCCTGTAAATCCAGGGTCATTAAATAATCTCCTCTTAAAATCAAAGACATTACTTGTGTCACCATCTTGAAGGACATTTTGAGAATGTATCTGGTGAGGCAAGATGGCGGCCATGCTGTTGGCTGGTTGAGCGGGTTGCTCCTCTCCTTTCCTTGTCTCCTGCTACAGGCATTGAGCTCCTTTTTGCCCTGCTTAGAAAATGAAGGGAAAACGAGAGTGAAAACTCTCTGATGCTGTGGCGGATATTTTTCTTATCTAACCCCCCTTACCGGCGGCTTTATCGGCTCTCCAACGGCAGTTGCTGCACCTGGGTGATCGGCGGAGTACGAGGTATGGCGTCTAAAGCGGCGCCTCGACTAGCGAGACCAAGGGCGGCTGGTCTCCCGACCGGCACCCCGGTGAAGACGCGCCTAGCCGCTGCCGGACTAAACAACAAAACACTGCATGGACCCGAAGGGGCTCAGAGGAGTATTCGTTCGTCTTCAGCTTCAGTGATGGAGGCGTCAGATCGTGCTTTGGAGGATGCCGGTTCCGGGGGGGTGAAAGTAACGGCTCAGGCTATTTCGGCGATGTTCAAACAGAAAGTCAAAAAAAAGAAATGCCCGGACGAGTCTGCAATTCGGATGATTCAGGGCAGCAGCGCTCTGCAAACGATGGAGTGTACTGTCAGTATAATCTCTCTGGTGAGCGCTGGAAACGAAGAAGAAGCCGGTAAGATGTGGCTTTACCTAATTCCGAGGTATCAACGAATGCTGAATCCGACTCTCTATCTTTGTCTCAATCCAAGGGCATTCTGGGTGCTGAAGTCATTTCTGAGACTCTAAATGAACTGCCTGGTGTCAGTGTTATCTGTGAGTCTGCTTTAACAGTTTTGTCTGAGGGAGAGAGAGATAGCGCTTTTATTGCATCTGCGGCGGCTGGGAATCAGGAGCTTTTAGAGTTGGGGGAATTACCGGATAAACTATCTAATGCCGATGACTTTTTTTCTCTGTCCGACCATTCCTCAGTTGAGAGTCTTGAGAAAGTCTGGCTAGAGGGAGCATGCTCCGGTGCAGAGGGCATGAATCCCGAGGGAGGTGTAGAAGGGACGAGCCCAGCGGGGTCAGATACATCACTCTCTTGGGACTACCAGAGCTCACCTAATACACTGGCCCCCTCAGGCTCCCATCTAATTATATCCGCTGGTGATGCTAGGAGCGACAATGGAGAGATAACGTTGGCAACAATTCATTATCTGATTGTGGCGCACAGGGCAGAAACCCAGGCCGAGAGTATTCGCACACAGAATGCGTCTAAGAAACTGCAGAATTCTATACGGAGGGTGGTGAAGACGTGTGCGGATATGGCTAATAGAATTAACGAGGCTGAAACTCGGATTTCTGCTTTGGAGGACGATCTTACTGCACAGAAACAAAGTATAGTCGCTTTGAAAGCTCATCGGGATGACTTGCAGTGGAAACTGTCCGACTTAGAAAATCGTTCAAGGCGTAATAACCTTAGAATTTTGGGGGTTCCTGAAGGCAAAGAAGGTACGGATCCACGCAAGTTTGTAGTCGAACTGTTGGGTGAGGCTTTCCCTGGGCTCTCACATTGGGATTGGCAGACGGAGGTACAGAGGGCTCACCGTTTCCCAGCTGTACAGAGGAAGAAGGCAGATCAGTCCTCTTCTCTTCCTCGGGCAATTCTTATCTCATTAAATAATTTTTTGGCCCGGGAGGCTCTCTATGACCTGGCACGACCTAACAAGAAAGCCCATGCGAAGGATTGCGATTTTTTTGTTAGACCTGACTTTTGTCAATCCACTGTAGACCTTCGCTGGAAGCTGCGACAGCTGATTCCACAGTTCCAGGTAAAAGGAGTCCAGGTTTTTCTCCAGAACCCGGCCAAGCTGAAGATTATTGCCAAAGGACGGGCACAGATGTTTTTTGATGAACTATCTGCCAAAGAATTTTTGCAGACTTATAAGCCTTAAAAAACTTTTACAGACCGTTTAGATTGGTCATGAAGGATTTTGAGCTTTGATCTCTCTCCCTGTTTATATCTGTCTGATTTTTTGCTTTATTCACGATATGACAAGCAGGACTATTATTGTTGTTTTTGAAGACAAGGATTGGGGGGGCTGGGTACCCGACTCTGCATCACGAGGGGCTATGGTCCCATTGCCTTATGGGGTTGGTAGGGAGGGCTTGGGTGGGGGTGGGGGGGTCACTCGGGATACGGGTAGGGGTTGGGTGTATTGGGGGGAGGTTAAGGGGGGAGCTGGGGCAAAAAAATTCGGCATTGCATGATTTCTATTTATGTTGATATGGGGTGATTCCCTTGTTCTATTATGTTTTTGTTTATAGCTTTAATTTGAGACTAAATTCTTGCATTCTAATGTCTTCATGTGGTCTTAATTTTTGCGAAGATCTAGAATGGCAAGATGGGGATAGTTTTCGAGAAGGGGTGGTGGCTTATGTGAATTAACAAATCTATCTATACAAATGAGTAAACTTGTAGTCTGCACTCTTAATATATGTGGTTTGAACAATCCTAATAAGCGGCGAGTTTTGGCCAAGGCAATCCAGGCACTATCCTGGGATTTTCTCTGTTTGCAAGAGACACATATTTCATGGTCAAATAGGAGCTGGCTTAAAACGCTGGGCATGGATCTGGTTGCATGTTCACGTCAGTCAATTAATTCTAGGGGTGTTGCTATTCTATGTAGGAAGGGGGTAGTAACATTTAGGAAATCTAAGGAGGATAAGTGGGGACGGTGGGCAATATCAGAAGTTATCTTTAATAATAAGATTTTCACAATATGTACTGTATACGGCCCTAATTTGGATGATTCGGAATTTTTTGATAAGCTTAATTTGGAACTGTCTCTCTATCCTCAACCTTTTATCATTTGTGGGGATTTAAATATACATCTTGATGGGGATTTTGATGTCATTGGTAGGCAGGTATATTTTGGCAGGAAGCCCCAAGTTTATAAAAGTGTGCATAGATTGATCTTGGATCATGGTCTTTGCGAGGTCTGGTGTAGGCTTAATGTTGGTCAGCCAGGTCATACGTTCTTTTCAGCTCCTCACAAAAAGCTGATCCGACTAGATTACTTTCTTGTCTCTTATTTTATGCTGGATAAGGTGTCTATATATACTTTGCCAAGGTTTATCTCCGACCATAACCCCTTAATTTTAGAGATTGAGTTTGATACGCTAATCTCCCGCAAATCTGAGTGGACTTTTGATAGAAAATTGCTGCTAGACTTGGAGTATTGTAACCGCATTAGGGATTGGATGTCCTGTTTTTTTCAGATAAATAGGAACTCTGCCACAGGAGGGGTGGTTTGGGACGCTTATAAGGCAGGACTCAGGGGTGAGACCCTGAGCTTTGCTGCACAAAAGCGCAAAAATATGAAGAAAAGGATGGAAAAGCGTATTCTGGATCTTAGCAATGTGGAACGTGAGCTGGACAAAAAAGTGAAAGAAGGAGCCGATTTGAATCAGGTACTGAGAAAACTCGCTATTAAAAAATCTGAAGTCTATCAGCAGTTTGCTGACGAGGCTGCTGCTAAATTTCAGCTCCATAAAAGGGAGTGCTATGAATATGGGGAGCAGACTGGTAGAGTTCTCGCTAACCGACTTCGCCAAAAAAAGGTACAAAATAAAATTACTAAAATTAAAGACATACAGGGAATAATCCAGGAATCTCCCCAAGGGGTTCGGAAAGCTTTTCAGGCCTATTATGAGAATTTATATTCTGATGAACAAACAGATAAGGCGGACAGCTATTTAGCAGGGATTTTGTCCTCTTCACTAACAGCAGCACAGAAAGGTATTTTGTCGGAGCCGATTACATGGGAAGAAGTTGAGGCGGCTCTTCTTTCGCTTCCGCGTGGCAAAGCGATGGGTCCCGACAGAATTCCACTTGAGTTTTGTACTATGTTCAGGGTGGAGCTGAGAGCAGAGTTAATGAATATCTTTCTCCATGCTTTTGAAGGCTGTCCTCCGGATTCATGGTCCAAAATGATGATTGTGGTGTTTAAGAAGAAGGGGAAGGATGAGCTTCAGCTTGGGTCATATCGACCTATATCTCTGATAAATTCGGACAGTAAGATTTATTCCAAATTACTTGCTAGGAGAATTGCTAGAGACATTACTTCAATAGTCTCAGTGTGCCAGCACGGCTGTATTGCCGGTCGGGGCACTACTGACCATATAAGGCGTGTCATATCTTTATTAGACTGGGCACAGGCGACGGATTCCCAGTTGGGGGTGGCCCTGTTGGATGCTGAGAAGGCATTCAACAGGGTCTCCTGGGATTTTTTGTGGTCGGTTCTTGTATGGAAGGGATTCCCTCCCGATTTTTTGAAGGCTATACAGGTCCTGGATCACTGACATAATATCGATTACCAAAATATCGAGTACTTAAAATATCGTTGCCAAATTATCGACTACAATATTATCGACTCACCATACTTATTTAAGAAAATACTAAAATATCGAGTACACAATATCGTCTTTACAAATTATCGTATATGATTATATCGAAGTTAAAAATATAGTTAACAACATTATCGTCTACTCTTAAATTACTATGTAAATGTTAAAATTATCGAAAACAAAAATATAGACAACCAAAATATAGTTAATTTCGCTATATCGACTATCTAAAAAAATATTTAGATAATATACTTTAAGCCCAACACATACATTAACATTGTAATACATAATAAAACACCTAAATAACATTAAAATTTTCCTTCTAACATATACATTTAAAAATAAACATTCCATAAACAATATGAATACATTTCACGACATAAATAATTTTATAATTATTATACATCCATTAAACCAAATTTAAAAATATATTTAAAGCATGTAATAATACAAATAAACAATTACTTACTACTAATAAGTTGCTAATTAGCGTTTTCCTTACAAGGAAACAAACAGCCAGTAGATAAAAAAAAAATTCAGGTGGACCAATGAGATGCTCACATTTCAAATTAAACCAATGAAATGAAGCAACTAATTAATTGCACACTATAAAACCACTACATTTCAACATCTCTTTCACACTACAAACTGAAAAGAAGAAATAAGATGAAACTCTACTCAACTATTTCCTGAAAGAAGAATTACAATCCTAAAGAAAATTTAACAACTACAGAAAGTAAGTTTTACTCTATTTATAAAGCAACGAATCTACAATTCTACAGCTGAAACTATTTCTATTAATGAATGTACTACACTTGATTTAATTACATTCATTTCTCCTCTATAGATACCTCCTAAAATTACCGAAATATTTTGGACACCCCCACAACTCTAATATTAATCAATGTAAGTATTGTTTTACTTTTTCCTACCGACCTACAACTATTAATTACAAAAAATTATTCTAAAAAATATTTTTTCCTTATTTCTCGCCTCTACAGAAAACCACTGAACCATCCAAAACTACCTTCTACGCAATCACCTACTGGACCAAACACATAAGTAAGTATATAAACCTCAATCATTAAACAGCCTAAAATACGCATCCAGAATGTTACTTTCCCCCTTAAAACAGTAGCACATTCAAAATAATGTATCCAACTATTAACAATATTTTTTTTTCTTATCAACAGATAATCTATCTCCAAGATTAAACTGAAAGCTTGAAGTCAGCTAATTAACATCTTTCAACACATCAAATTAAACATTGTAAGTATATTCACTAAAATGTAAATATATTTAAAATATCTATAACATTGTTTATATTTACAAAATATTTTTTCATCTCCCCTAGCATAATACAGAACAACATGACTGAAGGTGCAGAATTTATAACATCTCAAAAAAATAAAATGTTGTTATGTTATATGGGTTATGTATATACACAAGAAAAACAAAGTGGTCTGAAAATGTTTTGGAAATGTAGCAAATACTACTCAAACAAATGCTATGGTAGAGCTATTACAAAAGAAATCACTGTTCTTTCTGTAAAAGAACATAATCACCCCCCCAATATTACAGAGATAGAAGTTAGAAATGCTCTTGAAAACATTAAAGAAGCAAGTACTAGCACTGATAAACCCACCACCCAAATACTCAAAGAACAATTAATTAAAATACCACACCATGCATCAGCACAATTACCCCCAATTGATTGTTTAAAAAGAACTATAGCTAGACAAAAAAAACTAACTACCAAAACTTTACCTACCCCTAAAACATTTGAGACAGTAATTATTCCCCCAGAATTAAGCATAACTCACAGTAATGAACCATTTATTTTTTTTGACAACAAATCTCCTGATAAAAGAATAATTATGTTTGCTACTGCAAACAATTTAGTGAAATTACAACAATGTGACACTTGGATGATGGATGGAACTTTTAAAGTTTGTCCAAAACCATTTTACCAGCTGTACACAGTGCATGGATTGTACCACCATTCTAACATTCCATTCATCTATGCCCTCTTACCAAATAAACAGCAAACAACATACATAGAAATATTAACCAAAATTCAAGAAGAAACCAATAATTATTTCCCACAAAAAATAATTATTGATTTCGAATTAGCCATGATCAATTCAATACTAAAAAATTATCCACACACAGCAATCCAAGGTTGCTATTATCATTTTAACCAGAGTCTATGGAGACATCTGCAAAAGTCCACCCTAAGTGTACAATATGCTACAGATAGTACTTTTGCCTACCAGGTTAAAAAACTAATAGCACTAGCATACGTACCTGTAACAGATGTAGCAGAACACTATAATATTCTCATTGAAAGTCCCTATTACAAAAAGAACGAAGACAAATTAAGCCAACTTCTAGACTACTTTGAGGACACCTGGGTGGGAAGATTACATAGATCAGGACATAGAAGACAACCAAAGTTCCACATTCCTTGGTGGAATGTATACCTGAGTACCTTAAATAAACAATCCAAAACAAACAATAGTGTTGAAGGATGGCATAATGCCTTCCAAGCAACTACAAGCAGAGGGAAACCTACCCTACAAAAACTGCTGGAATCTCTACAAAAAGAACAAAGCTACCAAGAATTACGGATGCAACAATCTGTGACTCAAATAGGTCCTAAATTAACAAAACAAACCAAACAAATGTTTGATCTACTACAAAGTCAAGTAAACCTATACCCATCAACAAGTGGACTAGACTACCTATCACTAATAGCCAAAAGCATTTTATAATTAACATACACACAGCTAATAAATGAAATAGGTCAATACAATAAACTATTGCAATCATAAATTAATACTATTTTTTCAGAAATAATATATAATTGTCAGAAACATTTCATTTTCTTAGAAGAAATATATATGTACAATTAAATATTAATTCTGTAAATGTAATATATATAACAATAAACTATAATAACATTTCCCACCCAAATGTTCACAAAATATAACTTACCATTGATGTACCCATACAAGATGAATTCCACCAAGTAAAAAGAAAAAATAAACACATCCAATGTAAATCCATCCTCGGCCAATCCAAAAACGTGAAACATTCAAAAATCCGAAAAAAAGGTCAAAATTGTAACAAACGCTCCAGGAAATCCGGGTTAAAAAAAACAGTGTGATAACTTTATTTGTTCCATTAACTAAAACACACTTTAAAAAAAAAAAAAACAAACGTCTCTCTTTTCATCATAATATCCAAACCCTCAAAAACCCGAAAACAATTTAAAAATCAAAATAAACGCTCCATGAAATCCCGTAAAAACTTAAAAAGTGTGTTAACAATATTAATTAAATCAAGTAACACACGCTTTAAAAAAAAAAAAACGCGTGTTGGTCTTCGAAAAACACATCGATCAACATTTACCTGAAAAACAGAAGAAAACATACCCACCCACACAATCACACCCAAATACATTTAATAAATACAATTACATCATTTAAAAACAACACATATTTAATCACAATATTTACTTCGAAAACTACGTCACTACCAGTAAACAAACAGACGTAACTAAATCATTACTAACACGTCAAAAACACCCAAAACATTTTAAATTATCTATCAATACACTATAAACATCCTAACTACCCTAAACATAAGTATTTAATAACACTTAATACTTAAAACACCCCTTACCTTGCTCAACGCGAAGCAGCTTCCAACCGCGAGCTTCCTCATTCCAAAATGACCCAAAATAACATGAACAGGTTACAAAATAATCCCATTCAAATGAAAATCCCTGCTTAAATCAGTGTAAATAAATTGAACACATTATAATCATATAAAAATATCACATAAATGTATCAAAATTTTTTGAAAATTATTTTCTAATAAATAATACCTTTAAAAATTATATTCATAATAATTATAAAAACATTATTATTATGATTATAATACAGTAATTTATTTTCACAACTGTACAAACACTAAGAAAATGTTTATATTATTTAACATTTATTAACAAAATGTACATGTTACAAAAATTAGTTTTCATATAATTATAAAATATAAAAATTAATAATATTAACATTTCCTACAATAATATTATTAATAATCATTAAAAATACATTGCATAAAAACATAATTTTTATCATGTACTAATTATGTACAACAACAAAATCAAAATGAAACAATATTCTTCAGAAATTAAATATGCAATGATATTTTTTCTGTATATAGCCAACCAAAACATTATTATATGAATACTGTAAGAATGTTTTTTTGCTAACAATGTTAAAAAGTAATAAATGTTATGTATGTTTTTTTGTTATTATCAATACTTCTGTTATGAAATGTAATAATATGAATACATTTTATTTTAATTTAAACATTTGAAAAAGACACAAATGAAAGCATATTTCCTGTATCTCTACTAATGTATACTCCATTCTGTAAATAAAAAAAAAAATCATCTGACTAGTTTCTTTAAAAAAAATAAAGATTATATAAAAAGATAAAATGTGTCATTGGATTTCCTAATTTATAACTCTCACATATATAATGTAGCTAATTTTTTTTTTTTAAATGTAAAAATCACATTTTTTATCCTCAATTACATCCAAAAGCATACTTCATTAACACAATACATATACATTCAGCACACTAACCCTATACAAATTACTATTCCCATTTCACTTACATTAAAGTCAGGAAAACTGCTGGACACTAACCCTATATAATTTACTATTCCCACTCCAGTTAACATAAACTCAATAAAAGTGCTGGACAGTAACCCTATATAATTTACTATTCCCACTCCAGTTAACATAAAGTCAGGAAAGGTGCTGGACACTATCCCTAAATAATTTAATATTCCCACTCCAGATATCATAAACTCAGAGAAGATGCTGGACACTAACTGTATATAATTTACTATTCCCACTCCAGTTAACATTAAGTCAGGAAAGGTGCTGGACAGTAACCCTATATAATTTACTATTCCCACTGCAGTTAACATAAACTCATGAAAGGTGTTGGACAGTAGCCCTATATAATTTACTAATCCCACTCCAGTTAACATAAACTCAAGAAAGGTGCTGGACAATAACCCTATATAATTTACTATTCCCACTCCAGTTAACATAAATTCAGGAAATGTGCTGGACAGTGACCCTATATAATTTACTATTCCCACTCCAGTTAACATAAATTCAAGAAAGGTGCTGGACAGTAACCGTATATAATTTAATATTCCCACTCCAGTTAACATAAAGTCAGGAAAGGTGCTGGACAGTAACCCTATATAATTTACTATTCCCACTCCAGTTAACATAAACTGAAGAAAGGTGCTGGACAGTAGCCCTATATAATTTACTATTCCCACTCCAGTTAACATAAACTCAAGAAAGGTGCTGGACAGTAACCCTATATAATTTACTATTCCCACTCCAGTTAACATAAAGTCCGGAAAGGTGCTGGACACTAACCCTAAATAATTTAATATTCCCACTCCAGATATCATAAACTCAGGGAAGATGCTGGACAGTAACTGTATATAATTTACTATTCCCACTCCAGTTAACATTAAGTCAGGACAAGTGCTGGACATTAACCCTATATAATTTACTATTCCCACTCCAGTTAACATTAAGTCAGGACAGTTGCTGGACATTAACCCTATATAATTTACTATTCCCACTCCAGTTAACATAAACTCAAGAAAGGTGCTGGACAGTAACCCTATATAATTTACTATTCCCACTCCAGTTAACATAAACTCAAGAAAGGTGCTGGACAGTAACCCTATATAATTTACTATTCCCACTCCAGTTAACATTAAGTCAGGAAAGGTGCTGGACATTAACCCTATATGATTTACTATTCCCACTCCAGTTAACATAAACTCAAGAAAGGTGCTGGACAGTAACCCTATATAATTTACTATTCCCACTCCAGTTAACATAAACTCAGGGAAGATGCTGGACACTTTGGTGCCGATCACGATCCGGCAAAAACCGGGTACGAACCGTCGGACGGAGCATATTCTCCGTCCGACGCGTACCCGGTCGTCAAAATATACAAACATGGAATTACGATTCGCACGGGTACACCATTACCGTACGAATCGTAAAAAAGACCGACCGAACAAAAAACACCTACCAATGCGATCCGGGAAAGCGCCGACCTGACGTCGGGACGCACGCAGCCAGCCATTCACGACCCAGGAATCACGATTCGCACCGACGTCACCCCGCACGGTGAATATTTTGCGGCAGCCAAAAACTGCCGGGAAATCAGGACGACGCGAACAAGGACCACCAGTACGCGACGGACAGACGGCGACGCGAACAAGGAGGACCAGTACGTGACGGACACACAGGACGACGCCACCAAGGAGGACCCGTACGCGACAGGACGACGCGATCAAGGAGGACCCGTACGCGACAGGACGACGCGAGCAAGGAGTACCAGTACGCGACGGACAGACATGGACCCGAACCTACGAGTCATCCCTGCCCTCATAGCAGTACACCTCCTCTACAGGTTACGACGCAGACGCCGCAGAAGGTCAGAATAACTAAGGGAGGGGGGAAAGTGGGGTGGGGTGGGGGTGGCACGACCAGGGCAGGCCACAAAACAACCACATGAGTGACACACTACACATGGCCTGGACATACCTGACTCCCATGCCCTGGTCACCACGAGGGGGTGGGGGCGTGTCCTGATAAGCCAGCGACCGCCACAACGGAAGTCCGTCACCACGCGAACCGGCAACACAACCAGACAGGTACGTCCCGTACCCACGCCTGAAGAGCGTGGGTACGAGTCGGACCACGCCCACACACGTCACCCCAACAATGGCGGGACGGATCGCACCCACGTGGCAAAGGCCTGGGTACGGGCCGCACAAACATCACATAGCATGGGGACGGATATGTACGGACCCTACCCCCACCCCGTATGCAAGGAGCGTACCCCCCAGCCCAACAGTGCAAGTACGACCCGTACCCCCACCCGCGGACGTACGGAGCGTACCCCCAGCCCAACAGTGTAAGTACGACCCGTACCCCCACCCGCGGACGCACGGAGCGTACCCCCAGCCCAACAGTGTAAGTACGACCCGTACCCCCACCCGCGGACGCACGGAGCGTACCCCCAGCCCAACAGTGTAAGTACGACCCGTACCCCCACCCGCGGACGTACGGAGCGTACCCCCAGCCCAACAGTGTAAGTACGACCCGTACCCCCACCCGCGGACGCACGGAGCGTACCCCCAGCCCAACAGTGTAAGTACGACCCGTACCCCCACCCGCGGACGCACGGAGCGTACCCCCAGCCCAACAGTGTAAGTACGACCCGTACCCCCACCCGCGGACGCACGGAGCGTACCCCCAGCCCAACAGTGTAAGTACGACCCGTACCCCCACCCGCGGACGTACGGAGCGTACCCCCAGCCCAACAGTGTAAGTACGACCCGTACCCCCACCCGCGGACGCACGGAGCGTACCCCCAGCCCAACAGTGTAAGTACGACCCGTACCCCCACCCGCGGACGTACGGAGCGTACCCCCAGCCCAACAGTGTAAGTACGACCCGTACCCCCACCCGCGGACGCACGGAGCGTACCCCCAGCCCAACAGTGTAAGTACGACCCGTACCCCCACCCGCGGACGCACGGAGCGTACCCCCAGCCCAACAGTGTAAGTACGACCCGTACCCCCACCCGCGGACGTACGGAGCGTACCCCCAGCCCAACAGTGTAAGTACGACCCGTACCCCCACCCGCGGACGCACGGAGCGTACCCCCAGCCCAACAGTGTAAGTACGACCCGTACCCCCACCCGCGGACGTACGGAGCGTACCCCCAGCCCAACAGTGTAAGTACGACCCGTACCCCCACCCGCGGACGCACGGAGCGTACCCCCAGCCCAACAGTGTAAGTACGACCCGTACCCCCACCCGCGGACGCACGGAGCGTACCCCCAGCCCAACAGTGTAAGTACGACCCGTACCCCCACCCGCGGACGTACGGAGCGTACCCCCACCACACCAGTGTCAGTAGACTCGTACCCTCACCTCTAATGCAGTGTGCGTAACCCCACCGTGTATGTGCCAAGCGCACATATCCAGAAATCGGAGGTGTGTGTGCAGACTCCACCCAGCAGTGCCCTGAGACAGGAGGGGTGGGTGCCCATCACTCCCAGCAGTGCCCAGAGACAGGAGGGGTGTGTGCAGAGTCCTCCCAGCAGTGCCCTGAGACAGGAGGGGTGGGTGTGGAGTCCTCCCAGCAGTGCCCTGAGACAGGAGGGGTGGGTGCAGAGTCCTCCCAGCAGTGCCCTGACACAGGAGGGGTGGGTGCAGAGTCCTCCCAGCAGTGTCCAGACCCAGGAGGGGTGGGTGCAGAGTCCTCCCAGCAGTGTCCACACCCAGGAGGGGTGTAACACATGTGTGTGATGCCACAATTACCCACATCCATACTGCCTACAAGGGAACATGTCCCCATGAACTCATGTCAACTGACTCCACACACAAGTACAGTGATCACCAAGGATGCCACGATTGTTGCAGGTGGAGACATGGCCATGCATGCATGGCCAAAGTAGAAGGGCTCCGTCACACACACAGCTCATGTACACACAGCTCTGCGCTAAACATTGGGAACACCCTGCAGGGAAGAAACTGGGTACACAGAGGAAGGAATACACCCTGGGACAATTGAACCATGCAGTAACTGCTGACATGACCTAAGGAAGTTAGCCAACACCTTGTGATGGCACACAGATCCTAGGGTGGCCCCAAAGAGCAGAACACTACTACAAATCCCACACACCCAAAGCCTTAAACACCACCCAAAACAATGTAGCAGCCCCACCAACACCAATACCACCATAGCAGGAGTGTGATAATGAAAAAAAAAATAAAGCTTTAATCAGCATGAGCACAATGTCCGTGGATCAACGGCAGTTCAAAGTCAACAAAGGCCATAGGGCAGTCAATTATTCCCAGCTGCATGGGGGACACAGTGGGATGTGTGTCCCCTACCTTGCCTGCACAGTCAAATGCCATCGTCTTCCATACTGGTGAGGGCATCAGGGGGGGGGGAAGCAACAGGCACCGCAGGGACATCAGGGCAAAGGGGCGGCGTTGTGGGTGCAGGGATGGAGGACTCAACCACAGGGGGTGTGTCATGGCCAAAGGCGGAGGCCAGGATGGCACTACACACCTTAGCAAGGTCCTCCAGGGAGTCCCCTGCACCCGAAGTGACCTCAGGCCCCAAGGAGGGGGGGGGTTCAGAGGGATGGGTTGCAGCGCCACCGGGGGAGGGTGGAGACAGGGGGGGAGACTCAACCACCCTGACCGAGGACTTCCTTGACCGCTTGCGTGGTGGCGTAACTGTGGGGCTCAGGGACAGAGCGGCCATGAAGGAGTCCTTGGGGGAGATGTGGCCAGGAGAGCTGAGGGGAGGGGATTTGGAGGGAGTGGATTGTGTGGAATGCGGACTCCCACTCTGGCTGCGTGTCACACGTTTGCCCCCCGACCCAGTGGGTGTGCCTATCTCACCCTGTGTGTGCGTGTCAGGAGGAGTGCGGTGGACCTTCCCTGCTGGTGTGGTGCCTGTGTCTGTTGTGGTGGGTGCATGCCGACGTCTGGGTGTACGTGGGACAGGCATGGAAGTGGGAAGTGTGGATGGGGCAGGGGTAGGTGGGGGGAGGTCGCGCTGCAGGAGACCCACTGCTGCAGTCAGTGTGGAGTCTAGGGACCTCAGCAAGTTGCGTTGGTCAGCCTGCAAAGAATGAATGCCCTCCAAGAATGCCTCGATGTTGGTGAGGGTTTTCCCGTGGGAATGGAGGACATTCAGGATCGCAGCCTGACCAACCTGCATTTGCCGCTGGATGTCCATAGACTCAGCATTGGCGGCAGCAGTGGAGACAGGGGCAGGGGGTGCGGTGCCTGGCAGGAAGGAGACATGCGGTGACCGGGCACGCTGGGAAGGGACACGAGCAAGTGGGAGGCGGTTGGTGGGAACTGAGGGGGCGGTGGCAGGTGTTGTTCCACTGTCAGCTGCTGGTGCAGCCTCCGCCAACTCTGAGACATCCTCCTCGGACCTGTCAGCTTCGTAGTCTGATGTGCCAGTCGACAGGTCCTCGGCCACACTATCCTCCGCCTCTGTCCCACTCGATGTGCCAGCCCCGATGTCACGGCTGCCACTGGTGCTCGGTCCCTCCGCCTGGTCCGTGTCCATGTCTCCCTCTGTGTCCCCCGACGATGCTGTGGGCAGGGTGGAGAGACAGAAATTAATCAGACACCTGTACACATCTGTCACATGAGTCCAATCTACATAGTCAACATTGCATAGCCTGAAGAGGCAGATCCCTAACATCTGCAAAACAAGGTACCGATGTAGGGCATGAAACACAGTTGGTTGAGCCACCATGCCACTGAAATACCATGGAGAGCATGAGACAATAGCTGATGACAGGAAACGGAGTCTGACATAGCACCCAGGCCCTGGGGACAATCCTGCACTGCCTCTGCACCACACAGCGTTTGTGAAAATACCAATGACCAGGGACAATATCCATGAACTTGAGACACATGCTGCATAGGTAATGCTGCAAACATGCCCAACATAACTCGGTCACTGCACCTTGCGTGTGTGTCCAGTAACATCACACACTGTCCAGACCCAGCAATTAGGAATCAGGATTTGACACATAGGCATTGCCCGCCCCAAGCAACCCCCACACGATGCTAATTGCTGAGACACAGGTGGCACCAACATCTCATAGTCTGGGTGATAAACACAGTGGCAGGCAAAAGGCAAGATTGGACGCAAAACAGCAAAGGTGCGCCTGTACAAATAATGAGGTACCAGTGCCCATCCTCAGATGAGTATAACAAGACACACAGGCACTGGCAACTGTGAGTATGAAGAGGGACAATCAGGTCAGGCTGCACAGTGGACACCTGTACATAATAGCACGTCTATATACATGGTGACAGGGGACAATGGCACAGAGCACAACCTACGCTGTAGACAGTGAGAGTGTCCACGTTGATGATGACACAAACAACACTGAGGATAAGGTGCCCCAGGGGACAGTATTGGGCACGCAACTACATGCTAATGAATGGCTGAATGGGAATGACTGCTACACACGTCACCATCCCTGCACTATGCGTAGCGCACACTCATGCACATCATGTCACAGGCCACTACATAGGACATGCGCGCTGTAAGGCATGACACATGAGAGACCAACTCCCATGTCTGGAGCCAGCATCAGTGCCAACTGACATGGAACCCACATGCAGTGAACTTGACTGTTCACAGGCAAGGTCCCACAACCTGTTACCCACCACTACCACCCATGATGCTACAGTCATTGTTCTCGTGGACAAAGCGCCAGCCTACATTACCTTGTGAAGGAGTGACTACACACAGACCAGGGAACACATTGCAAGGAGGGGAAGGGTGGCAGGGGCGCAGCGCTACACTTGGGCAAACTGGATGGGCACAGCACCTTTAAACCCTGCCAGTGAATTAATGCCACTGTGCCCTTACAAATGCCGGTGACACACAACAAACGCACATGTACCTACCCCCTTCCGCCTGCTGCATCGCCTGTAAGCGCCTCTCCAGGTCTGGAAAGACCACCGGCAGCACACGCCTGTGGAGGTGGGTCAGACGGCGGCGGCCGCGGTTCTTGTGGCTCTCAGGTGAGTCCCCCAGCAGGAGCCGTGCAATCCTCCGCGTCCAGCACCGGATATCCTGCCAGCGTTTCCTCACCTGGGACAGGCTCCGCCTCCGACCATCCACACGCCTCACGGCACTGACGGCGGTCAGCCAGATCTGCTCCTTGGCAGAGGCGCCTACCTGTGAGGAAGTACAAGTGACACCACATCAATACACCAGCCACATGTCACAGAGAGACATATGTGAACATAATAGCTGGTTACTACATGGCATGTAATGCAGCCAACGCATTGCACCTCTGTCATAGGGACATCATCCTCTGGTGAGGGAAAAGGCAGTACGTGCCATAGTGGGTACTCAGGTGGAATGATGGCAATGTCACAATCAATGATCAAGGCTCACACTGTGCATCACACCCACCCCTCCTGTCTCAGGGCACTGCTGGGAGGACTCCACACCCACCCCTCCTGTCTCAGGGCACTGCTGTTAGTGATAGGTCCCCACCCCTCCTGTCTCAGGGCACTGCTGGGAGGACTCCACACCCACCCCTCCTGTCTCAGGGCACTGCTGGGAGGACTCCACACCCACCCCTCCTGTCTCAGGGCACTGCTGGAAGGACTCCACACCCACCCCTCCTGTCTCAGGGCACTGCTGTGAGGTATAGGCCCCCACCCCTCCTGTCTCAGGGCACTGCTGGGTGGACTCTGCACACACACCTCCTGTCTCAGGGCACTGCTGGGAGGACTCTGCACACACCCCTCCTGTCTCAGGGCACTGCTGGGAGGACTCTGCACACACCCCTCCTGTCTCAGGGCACTGCTGGAAGGACTCCACACCCACCCCTCCTGTCTCAGGGCACTGCTGTGAGTTATAGGCCCCCACCCCTCCTGTCTCAGGGCACTGCTGGGTGGACTCTGCACACACACCTCCTTTCTCAGGGCACTGCTGGGAGGACTCTGCACACACCCCTCCTGTCTCAGGGCACTGCTGGGAGACATCAGGCACCCCCCCCCTGGTACCCCCCCGACAGTACATGGCATGTGTGTCACACCGGGTCACAATGCCTGAAGACACAGTCACAACATAGGGACAGTCTGTGGCAGTGGCCTATGCACTCACCTGATACCCTGGTCGCCCATACAGCATGGGGTACTGTGGGAGGATCACATCCAGCAGAGCCATGTTCTCCTCCAGGGTGAATGGCTGTGTCCTCTCCACAGCCCTTGACATGTTTCCAGGGAATCAGTAGCAGCAGCTTGGTCGACAAATGCAAAGATGTGCAGGCAAGTAATCCCTCATGGGACCTGGCTGCCTTATATGTGGCCTTCTGCCCAGTCTCATGCACAGGAGTACAGAGTGATTGGTCACTCACATTTGCATCCTATGTTTCCACCAATCCCTTCAAACCTAGCAGTCTGTGGGTTCTCTATCGGTTTCATTCTCCTGCATGATGTCAGCCCCACAAACACATTGCAACAAAGTAGAAGAATTCCAACTGACTTCTGCTGTGCACCTTCCAGAACAAAATCGAAATTTGAACCTGGTCGCCATGACAACCAGCATGCATGTAGGCCTTAATACTTGTCCCCTATGTAATTAGGAGAATCACACACAGGTACGGTGCGTTTCCGGGCCCTAGGGCACCCCAAAAGCATGGCAACGGCCCGTACATGCATGCCTACGTTCAAAATCACTATGGGTCTGCACGCGTATGCGTACACGTAGTGGTACGGACCGTACACACGCATGTACGCTCACTATCACTATGGGTCTGCACGCGTATGCGTACTCGTTGTGGTACGGACCGTACAAATGCGTGTACGCTCACTATCACTATGGTTCTGCACGCGTATGCGTACTCGTTGTGGTACGGACCGTACAAATGCCTGTACGCTCACTATCACTATGGGTCTGCACGCGTATGCGTACTCGTTGTGGTACGGACCGTACAAATGCCTGTACGCTCACTATCACTATGGGTCTGTGTACCCGTAGTGATAGTGAGCGTACATGCGAGTGTACGGTCCGTACCACTACGTGTACGCATACGCGTGCAGACCCATAGTGATAGTGAGCGTAGATGCGAGTGTACGGTCCGTACCACTACGTGTACGCATACGCGTGCAGACCCATAGTGATAGTGAGCGTAGATGCGAGTGTACGGTCCGTACCACTACGTGTACGCATACGCGTGCAGACCCATAGTGATAGTGAGCGTAGATGCGAGTGTACGGTCCGTACCACTACGTGTACGCATACGCGTGCAGAACCATGGTGATAGTGAGCGTAGATGCGAGTGTACGGTCCGTACCACTACGGGTACGCATACGCGTGCAGACCCATAGTGATAGTGAGCGTAGATGCGAGTGTACGGTCCGTACCACTACGGGTACGCATACGCGTGCAGACCCATAGTGAGAGGGCCGTACACTCGCATGTACGCTCACTATCACTATGGGTCTGCACGCGTATGCGTACTCGTTGTGGTACGGACCGTACAAATGCCTGTACACTCGCCATCACGATGGGTACACATACGGCAGCACTCCCACAGTGATTGGGGAACATACACAGGCCCTCTTAGCAGCAGTACGCCGGTTTGTACACATCACTGTGGTGATAGTCGACACACAGGTAGGAATAGGGCGGACATACTTGTCCATGGATGGACATACTTGTCCAGGAATGGACATCAAGGCATCGTCTGTGCATTACTACATGTGTGGGGCACAGGTGTGACAGGCTGTGATGTGGAACATGCCTCCTGAGTGGAGAAGGCACCAGATGTATGATGAGATGTGTACAGGTGTACTGTGTGAGGGTGCAATGTGTGCCAGGCATGCCCTTGACTCCTTTGACATGTGTGCATGTCGTACGGCGCACTTGGGGTGAGCGTCACTGGCATGGCACGGACACCAACACACGGAAGTGTCCCATGATGGCCGGTACAGGGGTCATGAAACCTGACTTGTCACTACCCACAGTGCACAATGTGACTATGTCATTTATGTGTCCGGGATTTACATCAGGTTGATGTTGTAGCACCCTCAAAAGCTGCAGCCGTTGCAGCAACCAACATGTGTCTGTGTGTAGATTATCATTGCACACTGTTCCGCACACCATGCCACATGTGGTATCTGATGTGAGGTGCACATGTATGCATGGGACACGGAGTAGCGTGACAAGGCCATGTCAGCATCCTCACAAGGAATGTGTGGTGAGTCATGACATGTGCACCTTCATGGCAAGGTGTGTGGGCAGGCCTAGTGTAATGTCATGTGACCTGTGGCTCCGGTGTTCCGCTACCAGTCTCTACAATCGGCATCCTACTTCTGCTGATGTGTGGGTGTATGTCACTTCTGTCTTGCGTCGGGCTGTTCACTTGCACTGGGACACAGCTATTCCCATGGCGTGGCATGGGGAGGTTCTCAATCACCGTGTGTGGCTGGGTCTTGGAAGGAGTGTCACCTTGCATCCATACGTGTCCTGGGCATGTAGCACATGCCTGACTCCCTATGTGGCATGTGTGTATTGGCAGATTTACATGTGCTCAGTAGACATGAGTTGTTGTCGTAGTGCACTCACTCTTCCTTGTCACTTCCAAATTACTGCAGAGCGCCTCCTGTTGCCCGAAGAATTCCAGACTTGGCCACCATGCAGGAGAATGACAGGATCCGGCTCTACCGCTTCACCCAACCGTTGATTCTGGAGCTGACGGCGAGACTGGCACCACACCTGCAACCGCAGCACAGGTATCCTACGGCACTGACACCCCAGCTGAAGGTAATGGCTGCCCTACATTTCCTTGCCACGGGTACCTTCCAATATACCATAGCTCATGTTGGTGGCATGTCCCAGAGCATGTTCAGCGGTGTGCTGCATGATTTCTTGGAGGCCATGTTGATTCACCTGGATGACTTCATCAAGTTCCCAACCCCTGAACAGATGACTGAGGTCAAGCGTGGATTCTATGCCCTGGGAGGGATGCCCCATGTCATTGGGTCCATAGATGGGACACATGTAGGTTTGGTACCACCACACGCACGGGAGGTGGCGTACCGCAATCGGAAGCACTACCACTCCATCAATGCCCTTGTGGTGTGTCTGTCCAACATGGTGATTTCACATGTCTGTGCTCGTTTTCCAGGATCAGCACACGATGCCTACATCATGAGGCGTAGCGGGATGCCTGATATGATGATGCAGCTGCGCAACGAACGTGCATGTGTTGTTGGTGGGTACAGTCTGTCTGTCCTGTATTCTGTTTGGCCGAGCAGCACTACCGCTTCGCCTGTTCTAACGATATCCATGTGCTTTCCATTTAGGGGACGCTGGCTATCCCAACATGCCTTGGCTGCTGACACCTCTCCGCAACCCCATCACGCCGGCCCAGCTCCGCTACAACACCGCCCATGGCCGGACAAGGCGAGTGATAGAGAGGACGTTTGGCATGCTGAAGAGCCGATTCCGGTGCCTCCACAAGACCGGCGGCGCACTCCCATATGCCCCGGCGAAGGTCTGCAAGATCTTCATGGTCTGCTGCATGCTGCACAACATGGCAGTTGAAAGAGCTGTGCCCCTCATCCTGGATCAAGATGACGAGGACCATCCACCCGTGGAGGACGAAGGGCTTGGCAATGGGGCTAGTGATGTGGAGGATGTGGAGCCGCAAGAGGACATCCGGACTCGGCTCATACGCGACTTCTTTGCTTAGTGGTGAGTACCAGGGTCTGAGTGTGCACGCATTGGTCCCCGTGTGGCATGCGTTGTGATGTGTGTCTCCACCTGCATGTATGGCACGTGGGTCAGAGGTGTGTGTGGGTGTGTCACTGGAGTGATGGTGGCAGTGATGGTAGTATTTCCCCAGACATAATTGTGACATAGCATGTTGTCATACATACATGTGTCGAGTACATGCACATGCAAGTGGCTGTGCTTCTTGTGGCTGACTTCTTGTGTGTCTCTCTTCCCCAGGTACCTGCGCATGCCGTTTGCTGGTTGCATTGTTGTGGCACTGCTATTCCTCATGGACATGGCATCGTGGGCTGACTCAGCGTTACAGGCACGGACACGTTTGGAAGTCTCCATGGGGTAAGGGATGCATCTGGGGTGTATTGGGTGTGGCAGTTGTTCACGATGTGTGCACACTGCCCCGGTCGGGGTTTGGGTCCTCTGCAGACATGTGGCATCCCCATGGGACACGACATGCAGCTGGGTACACCTGAATAGATGGGCTGCCTGGTTGTCAGTCATCAGTGATGGGATGGTGGATTGTGATGAAGGCATCAATGTGTGTGACACTGCCCTCGGACACATCCGGTTAACATTGTCTTGACATGGCGTGGGACTTCCACATCAGCGGATGTATGGTGTATGGCAGGCTCTCCGTGAGCAGCTGTGGGTATTTAGCTATTATCCGACACTTGTGTGCCAGTTCCATGGCTATCACGCATTTGTGCTGCAGAAGGGGGGTGCCAGTGTTGGAGCCACATGTTACTCCACATGATGTGTTCATGTGTACTTCAAGTTGCCTCTGCAATCCCAAACACATGACTATTAAAGGTGTCCCTATGCCTCCAAGGTGCCTCTTCTCAGTCAATGCTGGTGTGTTGGCACGGTGCATCCTGCATGTCTGGCATGGTATTCCCTGATTGTGGCTATGTGTCAATGTGTCGAGTGGCAAGATGCAAGCTGTGTGTGTGTGCTGAGACTGTGTAATGGGCATGATGTCCATGACTGTGTGGGTATTGTGACATGTGCCATCCCCATGCATCCAACGTTATCCATGACCCCATTCTCTGCATCCACCGGACTCAAGCTTGCAGGACATGGTTCTGCCACCTGTCTACACGTACCTGGGTGCCCCCCAGGACACGGGCCAGGATCCCTGACCTCTGCGCATGACTGTTGCTGTACTCAATGTGTCTGTCAGCACGGTTGTTCGGCCACCCCCTCAGCTGGTTCTGACCATCACGGGTGTGTATGGTGCTCCATGTCTGTCTTGCCTAGAAAACTGTGACCCATGTGTCCTGTGCCAGACTCAGGCCCCAGGGTGTGGATGGTTGAAGTGAACAGATGACTCAGGCATGTTTAGACTGTACAAGACACATGTTAGTTAATAATGCTACCAGCAGGCATCTACTCTTAATAGTGTGATTTATTATTGGGGGGGGGGGGCCAAGTGAGGGCCTTTCCGGGATTAGGGAATCCAAAGTTCAGTAGGGGAGTTGGTGTCCTTGCCATTGGAAATCCTCAGAGTCCATGCCACAGTCTTTGTCAACATTGGTCAGCCAGTGACCAGCAGGGCCATGTGGCAGAGAATGTCTCTTGATGCTGTGATGCTGTTGCTCCAGTGGGCCAGGTGCCAGGCCAGGTGTCCTGGGAGATGGTGATGTAGCAGCCACCCTCACGGTCCTTTCCGTGGACGACCCGGCTTCCTGCGGGGAACCTCAGCAGCAGGCCGTGACGACGTCTGGGATGCTCCGTCGGATGTTTCCTCCTCCTCCTCATGATCCCTCCCTGTGGGTGGTGATGTTCTCCGCCTTCTGGCACAGGGAGGGTCGGCCATGGTGTCGGCCATCCGACGGAGTTCAGCGTGAATCCCCTGGGACGCCGTCACTTGCTCTGCCTGTCTGTCCTCCATCCTCCGTTGGTGTAGCTGTAGACAGGCTATTAGCTCCGCATGTTGCTGGGCCTGCTGGACCTTGATCCCCTCGAGGACGGACACAACCTGGGCCATGCCCGTGGTGTCCTGCCGGTATGAGTCCAGGATGTTACGGACATGGGAAAATACCGGATCCCCAGCCAACTGGTCAGGCTCGCGCCTCCGCCGCTCTCCACTCCCACCACCCCTGCCCACTTGCGTCTGGCCTGCACTTGTGGGCACATGGGGTCTCCGGGACCCCTGAGGGGTGGCATTGGCGTTGTCGCCTGCCTCCTCCTGGGTGCCCGGGACACCGTGTCCCTCCTGGCGAGCCTGGCTGCATTGTGGTGTTGGGGCAGGGATCCTGGGTGTCTCCTGGGATGTGGCAGGAGTGGGGGTGGTGGTTGGCACGGTTGTACCTGACGCAGGTGCTGCAGGTGGTTGGACACCAGAGGGGCCAGGTCGGTCGGGGTCGTCCGCAGAGTGGTGAGAGTGGTCGCTGCCGGTGGGATCGGTCTCCTGCAGATCCGGGTCCTGTGAGTGTTCCCCCCCAGTGTTGGGGGGTGCAGCACGACGTTGACCTGTGTGTGAGAGAGACAATGTTACTTTTGATCCATGCAACATCCATGTTGCATCCGTTACAAAGTTGGCACATTTCCTCTTGGAATTAGGATCTGTCTTGCATTCCACTCACAGTGCACTTGTGCATGTGTGTGTCCCTTGGGCACCAATTTGGCCCCTTTAACTATGTGTGGCACAGTCTTACTTGCTGCGTCAAGTGTGACTGCAGTCAGCAGTGGAGTGTGCATGTGTGCCGAGCTATGCGTTTGCGCCTTCCTTGTAGCACTGTACATGTGCACATGGAGTGGATCCACACACTCATATGATGCAGGTGGCTGTCCTTGTGCTCGTGTACAGGTTGTAACATGGCCCTGCGTTTTGCCATGATGAAGAGGGGGGGTTCTGGCACTGGGCACCCTTGTCTACATGCACGCAGTCCACCTGCTGACGAGCAGACATTCCCACACACCAAAGGACTGATTTGCTCTCCCTGTGTCTCCCTCCTTCTCTGTCCCCCTCTCCCTCCCTCTCTGTCCCCCTCTCCCTCCCTCTGTGTCCCCCTCTCCCTCCCTCTGTGTCCCCCTCTCCCTCCCTCTGTGTCCCCCTCTCCCTCCCTCTGTGTGTCAGCCTCCTCCCTCTGTCCATCTTCCTGTGTCTCCCTCCCTCTCTGTCCCCCTCTCCCTCCCTCTCTGTCCCCCTCTCCCTCCCTCTGTGTCCCCCTCTCCCTCCCTCTGTGTGTCAGCCTCCTCCCTCTGTCCATCTTCCTGTGTCCCCCTCCCTCTCTGTCCCCCTCTCCCTCCCTCTCTGTCCCCCTCTCCCTCCCTCTGTGTGTCAGCCTCCTCCCTCTGTCCATCTTCCTGTGTCTCCCTCCCTCTCAGTCCCCCTCTCCCTCCCTCTGTGTCCCCCTCTCCCTCCCTCTGTGTGTCAGCCTCCTCCCTCTGTCCATCTTCCTGTGTCTCCCTCCCTCTCAGTCCCCCTCTCCCTCCCTCTGTGTCCCCCTCTCCCTCCCTCTGTGTGTCAGCCTCCTCCCTCTGTCCATCTTCCTGTGTCTCCCTCCCTCTCTGTCCCCCTCTCCCTCCCTCTGTGTCCCCCTCTCCCTCCCTCCGTGTGTCACCCTCTGTCACCTTGGCCCAGCTTCCTGGGCACACACTGTTAGCAGATCTTTGAGTGGCCCTTGGCCTGTTGATGTGAGTTTGTTTCTGATCTCCAGGCACCCATTTTGTCTGCTGTGTGTCTGTGCGCTGCTGCTGTGGTGGTGTGTGCTGCCACTCTTTCACACTGTTGGCTGTTCATTAGCTGCTGGCATGTGCAAAACAGTGCCTTCACCCCCATGTGTTGATGCAAGGCATCCGCCATTTGCTGGCAAGTCATTCCTGTGTTGGGACACAGTGTTTGTCTGGCTGTGACCTAGGCCATATGGGCAGAGGGCATTGTTGTCTGCTTTGGAGTCGCACTATGTGATTCTTGGTGCCCACACTCCCGCCATCCGGGTTACCGTGTCATGTGTTGTTGTCTTCTGTGGCCTGTGACTTGACATTGTCCAGCTGGGTGCATGGGGCATGGTGGCAGCAGTGGCATGTGCCTGCTCATGGAGTTTGGTTGAGTAATGCGATGGCTTGTGGTGGTTGCGTGCCTGTTAGTAATTTTGTTTGTGGTTGCAGTTCCCCCCATGTGAGGTGCGTTGTTTGTGTACTCACCCGGGTCTCGGAGTCCTTCTACTCCTTCAACTGCCTCCACCGGCAGTATGGCCATCACCCTCTCCTCCCAGGGATGGTACTGTACGGGTCTGCGGGAGGGCCCTCCTCCGGTGGCGTTGGCCTGGTCGTGTTCCTCCTGTCTCTTGGCTCTGACCCTCCTCCGCAGATCGTACCACCTGTTCTGGCAATCCTGCTTGGTCCTCCTGGTGTCCGCAACAGCATTCACAGCATCGACGATGGTCTGCCACATGGCTGTTTTGGCTGCCTGGCTGGTGCTTCTGACCAATGTTCCAAAGATCTGTGGCTCGACTCTGAGGATTTGATCAACAAGGACCTCCAACTCTCGGTGACTGAACTTTGGATTCTTGGTAGTGGGCATGGTGAGGGGTGTGGGTGGGGATGGTGTGGGTGTGGGGGTGTGTGGATGTTGGGGGGGGGTGTGGATGGTTGTGTGTGTGTGTGAATGTGATGAGAGGGTGTTTGTGAGGGTGGTTGTGTGAAGGTGTGCAAGTGTAAGATGTGGTGTCGCTTGTAGTCTGGTTCTGTGGTGTCTGGCAGCAGTGGGTCTGTTGCAAAGGCTCATGGTTTGTGTGTGTGGGCCCTTTTTATTGGTCCATGGGTGGGTGTGGCAGTGTTTGAATTTTGGGTGGGTGTGTTATAAGGAGTGGTGGTGTATTGGGCCTCTGTTTGTTTTTGACAGTTGCAGGTCAGTGATTGTGTTATTTTAGTGGTTGTTGGCCATGTTTAGTGGCTGTGTGCCTTTCGAATGGTGTATTGTTGAGTTGTTTTGTTTTGTCCTTGTTGTGTACGTGCGTTTTGAGCGTGTGTACGGTGTGTACATGGGCCATTTGGTTGTACGATTTGGTCCTTGTGTGTGGCTTTGCACGACTCGTACATGCGGTTGTGATGTTGGGGCATGGGGTGCGCTCCGTACTTAGGAGGTTGTGTTGGGGGTGCGCCAGGAACGTACTGGGGTGGGGGTACGACTGGAACGTACTGGGGTGTACATAGACGGTGGTACGACACGTACAGGGGTGGGGGGGTGTACATAGACGGTGGTACGACACGTACAGGGGTGGGGGGGTGTACATTGACGGTGGTACGACACATACAGGGGTGGGGGGGTTTACATAGACGGTGGTACGACACGTACAGGGGTGGGGGGGTTTACATTGACGGTGGTACGACACGTACAGGGGTGGGGGGGTGTACATTGACGGTGGTACGACACGTACAGGGGTGGGGGGGTGTACATTGACGGTGGTACGACACATACAGGGGTGGGGGGGTTTACATAGACGGTGGTACGACACGTACAGGGGTGGGGGGGTTTACATTGACGGTGGTACGACACGTACAGGGGTGGGGGGGTGTACATTGACGGTGGTACGACACGTACAGGGGTGGGGGGGTGTACATTGACGGTGGTACGACACGTACAGGGGTGGGGGGGTGTACATTGACGGTGGTACGACACGTACTGGGGTGGGGGTACGACTGGAACGTACTGGGGTGTACATGGACGGTGGTACGACACGTACAGGGGTGGGGGGGTGTACATTGACGGTGGTACGACACGTACAGGGGTGGGGGGGTGTACATTGACGGTGGTACGACACGTACTGGGGTGGGGGTACGACTGGAACGTACTGGGGTGTACATGGACGGTGGTACGACACGTACAGGGGTGGGGGGGTGTACATTGACGGTGGTACGACACGTACAGGGGTGGGGGGGTGTACATTGACGGTGGTACGACACGTACTGGGGTGGGGGTACGACTGGAACGTACTGGGGTGTACATGGACGGTGGTACGACACGTACAGGGGTGGGGGGGTGTACATTGACGGTGGTACGACACGTACAGGGGTGGGGGGGTGTACATTGACGGTGGTACGACACGTACTGGGGTGGGGGTACGACTGGAACGTACTGGGGTGTACATGGACGGTGGTACGACACGTACAGGGGTGGGGGGGTGTACATTGACGGTGGTACGACACGTACAGGGGTGGGGGGGTGTACATTGACGGTGGTACGACACGTACTGGGGTGGGGGTACGACTGGAACGTACTGGGGTGTACATGGACGGTGGTACGACACGTACAGGGGTGGGGGGGTGTACATTGACGGTGGTACGACACGTACAGGGGTGGGGGGGTGTACATTGACGGTGGTACGACACGTACAGGGGTGGGGGGGTGTACATTGACGGTGGTACGACACGTACAGGGGTGGGGGGGTGTACATTGACGGTGGTACGACACGTACTGGGGTGGGGGTACGACTGGAACGTACTGGGGTGTAGGTAGACGGGGCTGTGACACGTACTGGGGTGGGGGTGTGGCTCGAACGTACTGGGGTGTAGGTACACGGGGGGTACGACACGTACTGGGGTGGGGGTGCAACTGGAACGTACTGGGGTGTACATAGACGGTGGTACGACACGTACAGGGGTGGGGGGGTTTACATTGACGGTGGTACGACACGTACTGGGGTGGGGGTACGACTGGAACGTACTGGGGTGTACATAGACGGGTGGGGGTATACATATACGGGGGGTACGTGTCGGACGTACGGGGGCTGGGGGGAGTGTTGGGCGCGTATGCGGGCACATGTCTCCATGGTTGCTATTGGTGTTCGGTGCGGACAGTGTTTTTTCCATACGGTTGTAGGCTCGGACGCACGGGATGGATCGTGATTCCTCGGTCGGACTTGGATTTTTACGTTTGTAAGGTAAATCGTCCGAGGACGTGTCGGACACATTTTCCGACCCGAGGACGTGTGGGGAATGATTCCCGGTGCGGGTCGTATGGACTTTTTACCATGCGAATCGTGATTGCCAGTTCGTACGGCATTTGTACGATTCGTACGGTAAAAAGACCCGATACGAGTCGCACGGGGGAATTTTTTGCCGGATCGTGATCGGCACCTTACTGTATATAATTTACTATTCCCACTCCAGCTAACATTAAGTCAGGACAGGTGCTGGACATTAACCCTATATAATTTACTATTCCCACTCCAGTTAACATAAACTCAAGAAAGGTGCTGGACAGTAACCCTATATAATTTACTATTCCCACTCCAGTTAACATAAACTCAAGAAAGGTGCTGGACAGTAACCCTATATAATTTACTATTCCCACTCCAGTTAACATTAAGTCAGGAAAGGTGCTGGACAGTAACCCTATATAATTTAGTATTCCCACTCCAGTTAACATAAAGTCAGGAAAGATGCTGGACACTAACCCTAAATAATTTAATATTCCCACTCCAGATATCATAAACTCAGGGAAGATGCTGGACACTAACCCTAAATAATTTAATATTCCCACTCCAGATATTTACTATTCCCACTCCAGTTAACATTAAGTCAGGAAAGGTGCTGGACAGTAACCCTATATAATTTAATATTCCCACTCCAGAAAGATCAAACTGAGAGAAGGTGCTGGTTATAAGATCACTTAAAATATTAATGAGCTACATGTATTAACTATGAGATATAATTTATAAACTATTAAAAATTAAAAAACTATAGTTGCAATACCCACCCCTATCCCATAATCACCATAATTAAAAAAAAAATATGTACAATATCTTTTCCATCAACTATACAATTATTTAATTATATTTATATTTGTAAATTTTTGATTTCACAATATTTACAAATAATGTGAATTTTTGTATAATCTATATTTACACTATTATTTTTAAAAATTACTCCCCACCCTTCTCCCCTAATATACCCACATCCCACCCATAAACACTACATAAATATTGAAATTAGATTTTCCTATTAAAATTACATAATTCAATTTAGACATAAGGGGCCTCATGTAGGTAGCCAAATACAGGTGGGTAACGGCGGATTTTAGGTAAATATGCGGTTACCGACGGATATTCAAACAAGTGAGATGTAGGAGTCCAAAAACCACTTTTAGGTAAATATGAGGGGGTAAATACCGATTCATATTCACAGAATTCCTAAATACGGATTCAGAGTTACCGAATACATAATTAACGAATAGGTAAATATGAAGTGGTAAATATGAAGTGGTAAAAATGAAAATGACATGTAGGAGCACTAGTTAATTAAGAAATCCAAGACAATGGGTAAATAAGAGTAGGTAATTAACACGGATTGAAAGCAGGTGGTAACAATCAACAGTGCAGATAAGCAATCCCAAAATGCAACAGCGTGGACAACATGCCCGCTATGTACGTCATTGCAAGGCGCCTACATGTACAGGCAGCAGGACTGAGGGTTTGGCGACGGGAGGAACGCATCTACAGACAGCGCATCACACTATTCCAGCTGACTGATGCAGAGATACATGAGAGGTCCAAGCTACACCCCGAAACCATCATGGACTTAATCAGGGACCTGCACCCACTCCTGGACCAGCCAATAAGAAGGGCGCACGCCATACCCCCACATGTGCAGGTACTCTGCAGCCCACATGTGTTGGCATCCGGCGGTTATCAGGTGGTGACAGCTGCGGTGGGTGGTGTATCCCAGAGTTGGCTGTCCCGTTCCTTCTTGAATTTCCTGGATGCCATGATGCAGAGAATGCACCACTACATCAGCTTCCACAACACACAGGCTGCACTGCAGTAAACAAAAACAGACATTTCTCACATGGCACAGTTCCCCCATTTCATTGGCTGCATTTATGGTACACACATCCCAATCTGTCCACCAGCTGACACAGAGCACATCTACAGGATCAGGAAGTCCACCCACTCCATCAATGTGCATACCGAATTGAGTGATTTTGTGAATGGTCCTGTGGGTGGCATAACCAAAAGGTGGGCGTATGCTATTTACAACGAAGTCTGCAAGTTGTCGCACAGTGAGGCGGCTTCCAGATTGAGAGCTATTGACCAAGCAAACATGGAGAAGGCCTTAGCCGTTATAGATAAAAGCTTTAGCACACTCTCTTCTATGATCCATACATGAGACAATAGGCACATGCAAGTACACGGCGCATGCTATGTACAAGCCCAGATTCTGGCGTGCGTCCTACGAGGTATCCCAGTGCCTGTGATTACACCTTCTTTCACTCTGCTAGCAAACGCTATTCATTTAATGTTGAATAATGAAGCTTGCTGCTGGATGTGAGTGGGAATCCAGTACATAACTGTCTCGCATTAAGTTGTCTGCTGCAATACTGTTCTTTTTCCACCCCCGCATGTGCGGCGGGATGTTTCCATCTGGCCTTCGATTCCAACCTTGAAAGCAGAGTTCAACAAGTTGAGCCGAATAGAGAGCCATTGTCCCACAAAGAAGTGCCTTTGACTTCCTCTAGTGAAACATTTGTCCTTCACGTTGCTCATACGCGCAATGAGATACAGGCGCCTCTGAATACTGACCTCCCCCTGCATTTGGGCTCTTTGATCCAAACTATTATCAATGCCTCGTCCACCACCGGCCTGGCTCATTTTTTTAAACATGTGGGCTCGGGTCTTGTTCATTCACTGTTCTAGATCATCTTTGGAGGTGTCCCGCTGCTCCTGGCGCTAGTGGCAGGTGTGCTGCTTTTCCTTTCCATATTCCGGAATGGCTACTCCTTCTATGCCACACGAGCACCTGTCCCGTCTGCATCTTCTTCGTGATCGGATGCTTGACTTCTATGGTACTTTGCCATTGGCGACTTTGAGTCTGGCTTATGGATTATCCTTCAGGTATTCCAACTTCACCTGCGTACAACCTGTATTACACTGCCTGGATTGTCCCTTTGAATGGCCTCTGGATTTGTGCTTGACCAACATAGTGTCTCAGGTGCCGGATTTCGATCGACTAATGAGGCCCTTAGTGTCTCACGAGTTGGCCTGTTCTGGTGTCCGGATCATGGCGTGTGGGGCGGCGCATGGTATCCTGGGTAATTGGGACATCTCAGCGGCAGCCTCCGACTTCTTGTCCATGAGCTATTTGGAGGAACATTCCGGGTGCCCTCTGATTGTGCTAGAGGCTCCGTTGGTTGGAGAACACGTATGTTCCTTTTCTTTACTTAATTGGATGGCTGAGACTTTTAGTGGCCCTGCAAACGAATTTTTGTTGGAAGCCGTGGCCACATATGCTGCCTATACATTCATGGATTAACTGGATTGTCGTCCATTGCGCCTGTACTACTGGACAGCACCCTGGCGCAACATTTATTTCTTTTATTTCTCTTTTTTCTCTTCCTGATGGTCGGCTTGAGTTTTTTACTATACTTGCATTGTGTTTTTTTGAATTTTATGCTGCAATTAATTGGACTTTAGGACTTTGGCGCTGCATTGGTTACGCCTTGTTCTGCTCTGACGAAACTGAACTCTGCGTTCTCTCTTTTCTTGCCTATTACATATTGCTTCGCTCAAGGGGGCGTGTAGTGAGTTCTCCCTGAATACGTGCATACATTGTTCAGTTGGCATAACCACGTTGAATGTTATGTAGCCATATTTTTGTCTTTGCACACGACACTGGTTTACATGTTCTGTCTTGAATAAACTGCTTACTCGAGACTTCCTTCAGACGAGTGCATTCTGTTGTTTCCATCCCAAGCTCTGCGCAGCGACCTTGGTCTGTACATGCTGTGACACACAGTCTGGAATTTTACACAATGCATGTGTTCCACTCTAGGTTGTTCGACCCACTCTTTAGCTGCAAATACCTGAAAGTTGTTGCTTTTCATGTCACAGACATCCGGTTTATTATTCAGACTGAAGACGAGCCTTCCTGCGAGACGGCTCCTGATGCTCCTGAGATGTGATTTCACTGAGCTTATTTTTGAGGTATGGGGTCCCCTATTCAAGCCTAAGAGACCTTCTATTATAACATCATTATGATATTAGCTACTTAGTTAAGGGAAGGTGGTATTTTCCTTTGTATTTTAGGAATCGCTAAATACCACCTTGGTATTTTCCGAATAGCTAAATACCACCTCGGTATTTACCGATTGGGTAAATACCACCTGGGTATTTACCGATTGGGTAAATACCACCTGGGTATTTACCGATTAGGTGAATTCCGATTCGTGATTACCTAATGTTACCGAATAGGTAACTGTTACCGAATTGTTACCTACATATAACTTACAGATTCTAATGTACCGATTAGGTATGGCTGGGTATTTAAGAACAGGTAAAATTTATTTACCTACATTAGTCCCAAAATGTTCACATATTACAATTATTCCCAATTAAATATTTATTTATTACTCTATAATTTTGTAACAATCATTAAAATACAATCCACACCCTTACACCCTTAAAACCCAAATTCCCTACCATGAAACAAAAAAATAATGTCGAAATTATTTTGAAAATATTTTTTAAACATTGTCAAAATGAAATTAAAATTTTAACATGTCTAATTCTTTAGTAATAATATTTATAACTTATTATCCAATTTTAGAGTAATCTTTTTAATACACTCCCCACCCTTATACACTAATAACCCTACATCCCACTCCTAAAACAAAATTAATATTTCATTAGAATTTGAAAATATACAATTTCGTAATTTTATAGAAATTTTTAAATTGCGAAATCTAAAAATTTACAAATTTTTACATTATTATCTGATTTTACTATAAAATTTTTAAAACACTCCCCACCCTTATCCCCTAATAACCCCACATCCCGCTCCTAAAAAATATATATAATATAATTTTAAATTTCAAAATTATAAATATTTAATTTATAATTTTCTTTACAATTTCCTATTCATAATTATTTATTATGTAATATTTTAAATTTTTATCTGATTTTACACTAATCTTTGTAATACACTCCCCACCCTTATACACTAATAACCATACATCCCACTCATAAATAAAAAAAAATATTTCATTAGATTTTTACAAAATCTACTTTATAATTTTTATAGAAATGTTTAAATTTCGAAATCTTAAATATTACAAAATTTTACATTTTTATCTGATTTTACTATAACATTTTTAAAACACTCCTCACCCTTATCCCCTAATAACCCAACATCCCGCTCCTAAAAAATATATATAATTTTTTTTTGAATTTCTAAATTATAAATATTTAATTTGGAATTTTCTTTACAATTTACTATTCATAATTATTTTTTATGTAATATTTATAAATTATTATCTGATTTTACACTAATCTTTTTAATACACACCCCACCCTTATACACTAATAACCATACATCCCACTCATAAAAAAAAAATTATATTTCATTTTAATTTTTAAATATTTAATTTCGAATTTGTATAGAAATTGTTAAATTTCGAAATCTAAAATATTCCTAATTTTTACATTATTATCTGATTTTACTATAACATTTTTAAAACACTCCCCACCCTTATCCCCTAATAACCCAACATCCCGCTCCTAAAAAATTTATATAATTTCTTTATTTTTTCTAAATTACTAATATTTAATTTAGAAATTTCATTACAATTTACTATTCATAATTATTTATTATTTAATAATTTTAAATTATTATCTGATTTTACACTAATATTTTTAAAACACTCCCCACCATTATCCCCTAATAACCATACATCCCACTCATAAAAAAAAAAAAATATTCCATTTTAATTTTAAAATATTTTATTTCGAATTTGTATAGAAATTGTTAAATTTCGAAATCTAAAATATTCCTAATTTTTACATTATTATCTGATTTTACTATAACATTTTTAAAACACTCCCCACCCTTATCCCCTAATAACCCAACATCCCGCTCCTAAAACATATCATACAATAAATTACTTAACACTATTAATTATATTTTAAACAATAATAAAGTATTTATACAAATATGATTAAACAATTTACTTATTCAATATACATGAAATACACATTTTAAACAATATATATATTATATTTCGATATTTCTCACAAAACTATTCAATCGATATTATCTTCAGACGATATTACTACATCGATATTTCATACTTCGATATTTTACTAAACACTTAAAACACGATATTACTTACCTCGATATTCTACACTTCGATATTAATGTTATCTCGATATTTTACCTTCGATATTCTTGTTGTTCGATATTATTTTTTCGATATTATGTCCATTTACCACAGGTCCTATATTGGAAACCAGCTGCTACAGTCCGGGTTTCAGGGGAGGAATCTGAGGAGCTCAGAGTGTTCAGGGGCACCAGACAGGGTTGCCCTTATTCGCCTTTTCTTTTTGCTCTATATATAGAGCCGTTAATTTTTAAATTGGAACAGGATGCACTAATTGTTCCAGTCAAAACCCAGCAACATGATGTTAAAGTGCTAGCCTATGCTGACGATTTAGCAGTTCTTACAAGGGATGTGGTTAGTGCTTTAAATAGAATCGAGATTTTGACAAAGGAATTTTCAGCGATTTCTGGTTATAAATTGAATTTAGTTAAAACACAGATATTACATTCTGCCAAGGGATGCCCATCCAATGTTAAAATAGTTAAAGAGGCAGTATATTTGGGCATTAAACTCTCTGCGAAAGTAGAGGATATTCCTGCCCTAAATGCCGATCCTATTGTCATAGCTTCCAATAAAACCTTGGAAAAACTAGACCACTTGCATCTGTCACTTTATGGAAGAAGCAATGTTATTAAAATGCTTATTTTTCCAAAATTCTTATATTTATTTTGCGCTATTCCGCTATGGTTTCCTAATTCTATATTTTTGAGATTAGAAAGGATGTGCTCCCGGTTTATGTGGAGCTATAAAAGGGCACGAAGGGCCCTGAGATGGCTCTATTTACCTAGTAGCCGTGGGGGGTGGTCCATCCCTAATTTTCGTTTTTATTATTATATATCATTGCTTCAGCATATTGGGGTTTTGATCTCTGAAAAAGGGCTGCTTGGGACCCAGCTACCTTTCCTTCCATTTATGAATTAATTATGGGCCCAGAAGCTCGGTATCTATTTGTGAGGATTATTGAACCGAGCTACTACAAGAAAACTAGGTTTAAAATCTTGTGGGCTGCGTTTCTTGTATGGAAAAAGACACGTTTGCTGTTTAAGATAACTGATTTTAATTGTTATACTCTGATCGGTTTACTAGGGACCTTTTCTGTAGTTTTTCAGGACTCTGTCGCGCGCAGGTGGCGCGCTGCCGGCATTCGGACTATTGGGGATCTTTGTGAATATAGTCAAATTAGGACGTATGCTTCTTTGAGGGAGAAATCCGATCTTGAGAAAGGTGACTTTTTTTAAAGATTTACAGCTGCGGAGCTTCTTAGAGAAAGCTATTATAAATGGCACCTGTTCGTTTGAGGATATACCCATTTTTTAAGTAATAATTCGTAGGGGTAAGTTGGCATTAATGTATCAAGAAGTTAGTCGGGGGCAGCAAGACGATCTTCTAGTACAGGAACAAAAATGGGAAAACAGGCTTGGGGTTTCGAATATAGATCTGCAGGAAGCTCTGGAAATGGCTAATTCTATACTGTTGACTGGGAGTTTTAGGAGTCAGTATTATATGGCGATTTTTGATTTATATTATACTCCCGCTAAGATAACTAAATGGAAGACTGGAAGGGGGGATAGGTGCCCCCGTTGCGGTGTGATTGCAGCTGATGCCGCACATATGTTTCATTTATGTCTGTCTTTGGCCCCCTTCCTGTGTGATTTACAATACTTTTTGAATTTCTCTTTGGCAATACCGGTGGTTCTCAATGTCGGATTGATATTGTTTGGTATTGAATTTGATATAACAGTCAACAAATGGCTAGCATCACAAAAGGGTTTCTTATTTTTATGTATGGCGGTGCTGCGTCCCTGCGTAACTTCGCAGTGGTTGAGCCAGGATCCACCTTTATTTTCTGAATGGAGGGCGAGGATTCTTGCTTTATATCATATGGAAATGGCTCTATACAAACTGAAAGGCTATAGAAGAAAGCTATTTGGTGAGCAATTATGGGCACCATTAACAGGATGGCTCTGATTGAAGGTTATATTAAAAAAATTGTAATGAATCTGTATGAATTTGTTTCAGTTCTGTATATGTATGGTAAAAGGTTTTGTTTTCATGTAATAATAATGAAATCTGCTTTTGCCGAATAAAAACTATAAATAAAAAAAAAAAAAAAAGAGAATGTATCTGTTGAGATTCTACTGATCCTAACTAGTCAGAACTTGCAGCCTGGTGTTGGCACTAGCAACAGTACTGAGTAGAAACCTAGCTGTTCTGCAGGAGGCACTGGCATGGTGGCCTGTTTCTGAAGGAGGGATTGAACTTCATCTAACAGAGCTGTTCTTTTCCCCACATCCTCTGGTATTAGGGTTCTCCTGAAATGTGGCAGGAGAGACCGTGAAATAAATTGTATTCTTTATCCTTGTTGCCTAATGTCCAGAACCCATTTGTACATGAGGTATATATAGCTGCCATAGTGCCAAAAAGTGGCTGAGTCTTCTACCCACTGTAATTGATTGGTTGTCATTTATTTTGTTCAGTTTTTTGTGAGTGCAGCAACTGAGACCGGGATTTTCCAGCTGCCGCAGCTCCCCGCCCACATGCTCGACCCCAAAAGGGATGCTCTGTAGATAATGTCCGTGCATAACGCTTCCGAATAAAGGACCTCTCAACACTGAAATGACAAAAAGGTTGCAAGATCTTTTTGTCCTCTGCTGTTTTAGAAATAAATCATTCAAAGGTGGGCAAAACCATTTCTCCCCTTTGAGAGCAAATGAAGAATTAATGATTTTTGGGCATGCTACAATTTCCATGATTCTAGTCACTATTGCAGACGACTTGTAAACAAAGCTACAGCAGCCATAGATAGAAACTGTGCAAATATCTTCATATTGGCCAAAATGCCAGTTGGGTTTTATTGTTCTTGAAGGCAATCATATAACAGATGAAAGTCTTTGAGCCTCGTCTGAGGCGAATATGCAGCATTTGTTGTTGTCCAAAGGGCAAAATTGGAAGCTGCATATAAATTTGATACTTGTATAGCGCACTACTCACCCGCAAGGGTCTCAAGGCGCTTGTACGAATACCGCTGTGGAACCCATCCTGGCTTTCTCTGTGAGGCGTCCACTCCTGGGCACCCCAAAGGTGGAGGCCAGGCATCCTTAGCGTTGTGGGAGCCGTTGTGCAGATTAAGCAAGCTATTGCCCAGAGTTGCAGAGTGGGAATCCATGATTGGAATAGGCACCGAGGTGAGAATTATCAGGTCCGTGGAATTTTTGAGCCCAAGACCCGCCGAGGCAGGGAATTGAACCCTGGTCCCGGGCTAGACCTCTGCATCAGGGTCTGCCGCTCTAATCATTGAGCCACATTTTAGAGAAGATTCCACCCTTTTTATCCACAGGATCAGACAATGACTTCTCCTCAGAAGCCAATGAAGAAGGGGTTTGCCATACTTGCTAAAATAGTGTCGACTTTTGGAAATTGAAGAAACTTTCCTTCAAATAAACGTAATGGTTATCGCTTTGCCAGGAAGCGTAGAAAGCTCATTTCATTGATCTCTTTCCATTCCTTCACAAGGATTCAATAACATCATGGACTGGCAGGTCATCCATTTATGGAGCTTTATATTGCGTAAGAAACTCCTTATTCTGCCCCTCCTTATGTTTGAACCCCAGCATAGTCCTGGTATGCTTCAGCATATTCTGGAAAGCAATGCCTTGCACATATCTTCTCCGCTGAGAGGAGTCAGGCTCCTCTTCATCTTGCAAACATTTTGCTCATTTTGCTGGGGGCTGCACCAAAGCTGAGGCCACAGCCTTGGGAACGCCGGTTCTTGCTTTCATTTAATTATCTACAAGAACCTACTCTGGTCGCCATGATCTTTTTACTTGCAAAATAGCGTAGAGGGAAAAAACACAATTATCAAATCGTATTTGCCGCAATTTGACATTTCAGAAATAAAGACTCATAATCTGGGAGGTTGACCTTTTATTATCAGCAAAAACATCTGAATATATAGGCACCTCAATACAAGGCACAAAAGATATATGGGGAGTAATACAAATGCTAGTCTACGAAGTATCCGCATACGAATAAAGATAAACAGAATTACAGCTTCCAAAAGCATCAAGTACCCTATAGCAATTGTGATGTCGAAGTTCAAAGTCATGAATCAAATCATTACTGTCCCTACTCTATTCTAAGGTGACATCCCTACTCAACATTCCCTTCCAGGTGAGGATCGCATAAAAGGTGTCAGCAGTGAAACTTCCTAAGAAGTCTTCACCATATGAGAGCTCGATCTATAATGCTCCTTTCAGTCCCTCTCCTAAGTCTCGTCTGCTCAACCCACGGGGCTCTGTCCCTAATACAAAACCCCAAAAAGCTGTACACGCCCTTCAGCACACCCCTTCAGGCTGCTTCTTCCTTCAGTAGATTTCCATTTGGATCCTTTCATCTTCCTTTCCACGAATTCGACCTTGGGTCCCAGGCCTTCTCTGTACAAGGAGTTGCAACTTTACATTCCAATCCACTCCCTTCATGTCTACTCCTTCTGTCTCCATTCCATTTGAACAAAGACTCATTCTAACTAACGAGCTACATGACCTTGTACCTGCAGCCAAATGCTGAACAGAAAAAACCCCTAACATCATGAGGTTTCACAACTCACTGCAATTTAAGCTTTGCTAAAATCTTGTCGTCCTAATAAAACATGGCTAAAATAAACGAAGGCCTTCACTTTACATATATGGTTAGGCCTCAAACTAAACACACTACAACTACCAATACTAATTATTCGTCTCATTTTAGTAAGAGAACTACCTTCTTCATTTCTCTAACATGACTTAATGTCTCTTAATGCATGACATTATTATACTAAGCATTACACATACACCAATGCATTTCAGAATAACTGGTGGCCTTTCTCTTCTCTCAAGGCCTGTTTACATTTCTACTTTTCTATTTCAATGAATACATTTCCATTATTCTTGGATAACATGCTCAGTTATATGCGGGTGCTGACTAACAATGAATATGGTGCACCCCTACAATTTTCGCATCAGCAACGCTCTATCAGTTCCCCCCTTGGATGACAACTTGTCATCACACAAATCCATTCATACAGAGGTGGTAACCATCCCATTTTGTCGGAAACCCTCCATTCTTTTTAGGTCCTGATACTGATTATCTTACATATGCGCCATTCGTCTTTCATATCCCCTGAGAATCCTCTCAGCTCTGTTTCCTCGGTACCACTTGTACGCTCTCACAAGTCCCCACAAACAGATCACACAAACCACCACAATCAGGATTGGTTTTAGCACATATCTGAGAATTCCTTTCCCTAAATCGGCAAACCAGCTTCCCACATGTCCAAATCCTTTCCCAATCTTCTCCCACACATTCTCTTCTGCCAATATTGCAGCCTCTTCATGAAATGTGGTAATGTTGGCTATATATTTCCTCAGCTCCTTGCTGTTGTCTGGAATATACGTGCAACATTCTTGAACCTTCAATAATTTACAGACTCCGCCCTCTTTTGCCAATAACACGTCTAATGCAAGACGATTTTGTAAAAGCATTGTCCTGATCGATAACATCTCTCCATCCACCCAGCTTCCCACATGTCCAAATCCTTTCCCAATCTTCTCCCACACATTCTCTTCTGCCAATATTGCAGCCTCTTCATGAAGTGTGGTAATGTTGGCTATATATTTCCTCAGCTCCTTGCTGTTGTCTGGAATATACGTGCAACATTCTTGAACCTTCAATAATTTACAGACTCTGCCCTCTTTTGCCAATAACACGTCTAATGCAAGACGATTTTGTAAAACCATTGTCCTGATCGATAACATCTCTCCATCCACCAGCAACAATGACTTCGCCGTGTTCATTGACAACTCATCAACCACAGTTGCTAGCTTTCGTATTTTCACATCATTCAAAATCATACCCAGACCGGGTATGATTGCTCCAAAGATATCACCAATTACAGCTCCTGCACTTGCATCTCTCCGTGCTCTAGAGGGGTGTCCTGTCTCTAGCAGAGTCAAATCCTCGGTATGGTATATCTTCGGGAAAATAACAGCCAAATAACAAGTCCCGTACCATTGCTCAGGCAACCTTACGTATGCATTCCTTCCACACACATAATACACTGTCGGGATGGCCTGTGTCTGACCCTGCAAGAAGTTCCTAGCTGAATCTTCCATAGTAAAGGTATGGGCACAAGTGCTGTGTCCAACCCAGATTTTGTCCTTGTCCGACTGAGGACGAGCAACACACAGATTTCCCCTCTGTACTTGATCTAAAGCTATGGGTCCATAACTTCCCCTTGACTTATGCAGTTTCTCTTCCTCTGTCCAATCTGTTGATTTCTTTCCCCCATCCTTATCTTGGGTTAATTTTCTATATCTGTCTTCAACTTGGCCAATAAATTTCTTTTCAGTGTCTGACACTGAACATGTCAAATTATGTCTATGTGCATAAGCAGTATCCAAACCTTGAGTCGGTATGAAATAAGTCTGAAGTCTTTCTTCTGACTTATAATAATCATACTTATTCAAATGCTTAAACGCTGGTACGTCAGGAAGTACTGTGTCATAATTAGAGAAATAATACTCGAACTGTTTCCTTTCGTAAAACAGGCTAAGCAATAGACTGCAAGAAATCCCATAAGTCAATGGAAGGTGATGGTATCTAATACCCTCATCTACAGAAGCAGGCAACTGCATGCACACATAGCAATCTTTCGCATCCATCGCATCAACGTACTCATACAACAGTTTCGCATACGCATTGAGTTTGAAATCACCTCTCGACAAATCCATGTGTAGCATACGACTCTCTTCTAGCATCATCGCCCTTCTATCTCCTGAAATATCCTTCTCGGTACTGGGAGTGACAGGTGTAGGTGTTCCCAGCATCTTCCCCTCTTCCCTGTGGGCCACTGCATACGAAGTTATGACTACTGCGAATATAACAGCTATGACTACTCCCAAAAGTGTACCTATCACTGTCTTCGCCCTACGGTGTGAATTTCTAGGCTCCACCATTTTTCCTCCACTCTCAGAATCTAGTTCAATAACAATGGGCGAGAGTCTCTTCCTCATTCAGGCTTGTACTTCAATGCAACAATTGTCCTCTGTAGCTAATGTTCTCTTCTAACGTTTCAGTTCTCTACTTTATTTCGAATCAGCAAAGGCTTCCTTCCTTTAGCTCTTTCTCGACAAAGTTAATCTCTAATCCAAAATAACTGCAGGTCCCAACAACTCTAGGACCCCCTGCAAAATTTCAAGTTTGAGAGTTTTCAGTTCTTGGGGAGAAGGTACAACGGCAAAGTTCGGGAAAGCCAATGTATCCAAAATCAGACCACGAATGTTACTCAGGAGCGGTGGATCTGGGATATGGAGAGTCAATACTCCTTCGATCTCCAATCCTGGTATCTTCAGTAACACTTCCGCCCTCAGAGCCGGTGGACCGCTGACAAGAGTAATCGACCTCAGCCTCCCCGTACTCATCGGTCCTAGCATTCGTTGCTACGTACGTCCACTCAGGTGAAGCGTACCTGTGACACGGCACTAATGGCTCTCCTCGACCTTCTCGGAGCTTCCGGATCTTGATCTTCCTCACTCTGTTCTGACTCGGTCACCTCCGATACTGGGGCAAGATCTCTTCTCGGTGTCCCTCTCGAATTTACCCGTCTCAAACTCTTTCTGCTTCTGAGACACCCCTGCTCTCCCTTCTGATACCCTGTGCACTACCTTCTTCCCCGGCAGAATTTGGCTCCACTCCGCCTACTGCACCTTCTTCCGCTTCTGGTTCCGATTCGGAGTTTCTCTCACTCCCGCTTACAGCTTGTTCTAGTGCACAACCAGCTGCGTCAGCCACCCTTACAGCTTGACTTGCCCTCTCAGATGGCCCTGCCACCTCAGCTGGGTTTTCGTTCACGAGAGGGCCTGTATCTTCCAAGGGTGCTGGAACTCTACGGGTATGGGAGGCATGCACCCAGTTCGGTAGTCCCCCACACTTTACTGCAGTATTTGTAACCAGAATAATCTGGTAAGGGCCTCTCCAGCGAACGTCCAAGCAACTCTTCCTCACGTGCTTCCGTAACAAAACACCCAGTCCCCTGGGCACAGGTCGTGGCACAGATCACTTGTGGCTGGAACAGCTACCGCCTGCTTCTGCTGGGACACAGAATGAACCACGTCAGCCAGGCCTTTACAGTAGTCGAGAATTACATCATCAGTGATATTTATCAATGCAGAGGCGGGTATTTCTGCAACACGCATCGCTCTCCCCATCAATATTTCATGGGGCGACAATCCAGTTCTCCTATCTGGTACACTCCGGAGACTCATAAGAACCAAAGGTAAGGCATCTGGCCACTTCAGAGGGGTTGAGGAGCACACCTTTGCCATTCGGGCCTTCAATGTCCCATTAACTTGTTCTACTATCCCAGAAGCCTCTGGCCGATAACTGCAATGTAACCTTTGATCTATGTTCAGGGCAGCACAAAGCAACTTCATTAATTCACTGTGGAAATGCGTTCCTCTGTCCGATTCCAAAGAGGTCGGGAACCCGAACCTCGGGATGAGCTCTCTCAACAGTAACTTAGCTACAGTTAGAGTATCACACCTACGTGTTGGGTAAGCCTCCACCCATCTAGAAAAGACACACACTACGACTAATATGTACCTCAACCCATTACACTTTGGCATCTCAATGAGATCTAACTGCATCCTGTTGAAAGGGCCACCTGACCTCCCTATGTGACTCATTGTCACAGCTGTCCTCTTCCCTACATTCATTTGTTGACAGGTGACACATCTCTGACATACAGCTTCGGCTGCTGCCCGAAACTTCGTATTGTACCATGTTTGACGAAGCACTCGCACCATCGCATCCCTGCCAAGATGTACAGCACCATGTATCAATCGTGCCATCGGATTCAGCAGACATTCTGGTAACACCGCTCTTCCATCATTTGAAACCCAAACATCCACATCTCCTTTCTCACATCCAGCTCGCACCCAACTATCCCGTTCCTGGTCAGACACCTCGTCTTGCAATTGTTTTAACTCTTCCCACGTATCGGCCATTGCCAACATCACACTGAGGTCAGTTGTTGCTTCATTTCCCCTTAGGTGTCGTTCTGTAAAGTCACACCCCTGTTCTGCACAAAATCGAGCAACATCGTCTGCATAATTGTTTCCAAGAGACACAAAATCATTTCACTTCGTATGAGCAGAACACTTCACCACTGCGATTTCATCTGGGCCTTGCAATGCCTCCAACAATTTTCTCACATATTCTCCATTTCTAATGGGTGACCCAGATGATGTCATGAACCCCCTCTGGGACCATAACTGTCCGAAGTCGTGAACGACACCAAACCCCCACTGGCTGTCCGTATAAATCGTTATACGGATCTGGTTAGCGGCCAAAAAGGCACGAGTCAAAGCAATAAGCTCAGCCACCTGTGCGGAGTATACTCCTTCTAGACAAGCGGCTTCGACCACTCCGGTAATGGTGCAAACAGCAAAGGCTGCTCTCAACTGACCCGTATTGTCTCTTAAACATGAACCGTCCACAAAGAATATTTCATCTGGCTCTGAAAGTGGTTCATCCACAATATCAGGTCTGGGTTTGTTGCATAATTCAATCACATCGAGGCAGTCATGATCTACACAATCTTCATCATCTATATTCGGGATCGGTAACAATGTGGCAGGATTTAAAACAGAACACCTCTTCAACGTTACATTCTCAGCAGCTAGGATGACTTGTTCATAACGTGTCAATCTATTATTCGTGAGGTGTTGTGTCTTAGTCCTGGTCATCAACAGTTCAACAGAATGTGGCACATGCACAGTAAGCGGATGACCCATTACAATGCTCTCACATCTCTCGATACTGACACCTGTTGCAGCAACGGATCTGAGACATCCGGGCAACGCAGAGGCTACTGGATCTAGTGTAGCCGAAAAATAGGCAACTGGTCTACGGACATTCCCATGAACTTGCGCAACCTTCTTTTTCACAGCAAAACAATGCGAATGCCTTCTTGTAATCAGGCATTCCCAAAGCTGGCGCACAGCACAAGGCTTCTCTTAGTTTAAAAAATGACCTTAAACAGTCTTCATCCCATGGTACCGGATCACTCACATCCTTGCGCGTCAGCCGCTGTAAGGGCTTCGCTTCAAAGGAGAAGTTCGGGATCCATTCCCAAGAACATTCAAACTGCCGCAAACAGCACCAAATGCACCACTCAGCTTATATCAAATAAGTTCAAATTCTTAAAGTTGTTCTTTTTCAAAAACTTCTTCTTTATTGTGCAGTTTGTCATGCAATCTTTAAAAACTTCCAAAAACAGCCAAAGCAGCCGACGCGTTTCGTCCACCTTTGGACTTCTTCAGGGCTGCAACAAATTTATACAAAACGACAATATAAATAACACACGTAAAAACTAAGCACAAACAATTATTTCAATATAAATGACACACGTAAGGACTAAGCACAAACAATTATTTCGACACAAATAGGGACATTAAAAACATTTTTATATCCAAAGCAAAACAACACATGAATATCAATATATTCACTTCAATCTAATTGATAATTGAAGTTCCATATATAATGTCATCAGGGAAATCCATAGTGCATCAGATAACAATTAATATTTACAGCATCATGTTTTTGACATATTGAACAGTTGAAGTTCCAGATGAATATGTTTAAATAATATATGAAAACTCCTCTCAGCATGTCACATTTTAAAAGGCCTATAAGGGTAAGTATTCTAAAACAGGCCAAAAAAGGGGAACAATGGAAAGAGAAAAGACAACCACTACACATAAAACTAGGTGTAGGATACAATAAACGTATCTAATTGTTAAGAACCATCAGGTTAGAGGACTATGTTAGGTAGTGGGGGCAATGCGGTTAAACCCCAGTCATGGTCTGATTAGAACCGAGGGGAACAAGGAAAGGAAGTAATAACTACAGAGGAAACGATAAGTGTATACCCACCAAAAAAAGTGGGATGAATGTCATCGTCTTTAGGCTCTCTTTTGTGTTCTTCAAATCCCTCACTACTTCAATTAGTAGTATAACTCAGGATGGTAATCCAAGTCCCTGAGGGAAAGACAAGATCACATGGGGTGTGCAAGGATAACAAAAGGTAATTCCTAAATTCCACAAAGTTTGTAGATCATAGCAATATCCTACTCACTTATTTCTTCAAAGCATATGTTTCAATGTAGGAAGGTTCGGTATCAAGAGACATCAGTGTTGTATATTAATGTGACGGTGGATCTATATGGTAACTCATCCAATGATAAGGACAAGTATATTCTGTACTGAGATACCTATAAGAAAGGACAACGTATAAAACATTCAAACAAAAAAATAGAGCGTCACAGTTCCAATAATCACGTACCTAAATACAAGAAAGGGAGAAAAACCAGACACACATGGGCAAATATAGTGCCCAACTCAGCATGCCATCGTCCATTAAATAAAAGAAAACAGTTGAAACTGCTATCAGAAGAGGGTGAGGTGAATCAAAACTATCTAAGTATAAAGACAAGGGTAGAACAACATCTAAATAATAGCAACCGACTGCACAACGAGAGTGGTAAACGTCCCATGTTACTTACAAAAAATAGCCGCAAACCTCATACATAACCAGTATAAAAGGGGTGAGGCGAGACCTGACTTACCCGATTCCATATCTCGTTTCAGATAAAGGAAGGCACCGACCCTGTCTGGTAGCAACAGGACCCCTAGATAAAAGTACCTGTTTATATAGCATCCAAACCAGGTGAAAAGGAAAACACCTGATTCTAATCCCAAAGCGCTGGGGTTTCAAATCACAGCCCAAACGTCCCAAGAAGGGAAGGGAATCACATTACCGGCCGCCATCTTAGAGCGGCGAGGAAAGTCCATGTAGTGATACAAGAATCGTAAGAAACATGTTTTTCCCTATTCACATGTTTCCCAGGTGTCCATAAAAGTAGAACATGTTAAGGTACACTAGAATTACGGGAGTCTCAAGTGATCCTAAACTATACAAACACGTCAAAAGAAAAAAAGAGAAAAGAAAATAAAGGACTGGCCGCCATCATAGAACGGTAAGATGAGCCTACGTGGCGGTCAAGTTCAATGGGGAAAATCGATGATAAAGCCAATCGTCATCCTAGATAGGTGAAATAAACCTACGTTATGTTCAAAAATAATTCGCAGTTCCAAACAAGTATGGAAATGGATGGTGAAACCGATCGCCATTTTGGAAAGGTATCGTTAGTGAGTATCCAATGCTCATGAAAGTGCAGGAATGAGGGCAGATGGGAAGGGTAAAGCCTGATTAGGAGACCACCGCCTCAAAACTTCTGGTCTCAGCCAGGGCGTATTATGATAGACAAAGATGTAGCAGGACGCCGCCAGCTTTAGAAGGTAAAAAAACAGTGTCTTTAAGAAGTGATGAGCGCCCATAAGATGGTGAAGTTAACCAAAATTATCGCAAATAAATGTGTAATAACATGAAGGTGTGTATTAATGCTCGATTATTACAAAACGGGGGGGTCATTGATAAAAACGAGGTAACAGCTAGTAGAGAAGGTAACATAATCACCATATTGGATGAGTGAATGTATGCCAAGGAGGACGGGGGGTAATGGTGAGAGAAAAAATTGCGAGGCCAACAACGTAAGTTGTATAAGGAAGAATGCTCAATTTAGTGCATAATAGTGAGCTATCCTCACAAAAGTTACTTTTGGCCTCAGTCATATGTCATGCAGAAAGGAGTAATCATCAGAGGCATGGCAAAGAACAAATCGTGTCAGGGGTCAAAACAAGGTTTACCACAAAGTCATTCACATAAAACATACTGGAAACAGTGCATTAATCACTTTATGATGATATCATTACAAGTATCTTATAGTCTGAATGCAGACAACTTAAGTAATGGCCACCGTGGAGGGAGACAGTGGGATAGCCAGTTGGTTTTTAAAGAAAATAGTGCATCTCAGACTCACTATTATGACCCATCTCCACACAACGGAGTCTACATATCCAACTGGCTTCATTTCTTCTTAGATCCTGTTCCCTATTTCCACCCCTCGGTGATATCAGTATGTGATCTATTCCAAGGAACCATAATTCTTCTGACTTGTGTTGTTCTTCCTGGCAATGCAATGTTAAGGGGTATCTCAGATCCCCATTCTTTACTGCCCTGAGGTGTTCTTGTATCCTGACCTTTAATTCTCTTTTGGTACTACCAACGTATATCTTATTACATGGGCATCCCAGGATGTATGTCACAAACTTAGTTTTACATGTGATGATATGTTTGATCTTATGCACTCTATCGGTGTTAAATTGGAAGGTACGGGTTCTGTTCTTTCCAATTCTGCAAACGGAACACTGAGTACATGTAAAGAATCCACCTTGGCCTTCCCTCATCCAATTGGAAGCTTTAGGGGATAAGACCAGGCTAGGACAGAGCATATTTCTCAGATTTTGGCCACGCCTGTAAGTAACCTTTGGGTTTTTGGTTATTTCATCCTTGAGGCCCGGAACTTCCTCAAGTAATCTCCAGTGTTTCCGTAAGATATTGAAAATCTTACTACTGTCTCTATTATAACCCGTTACCAGGGCAGTTGGCGAGCATTCCCCTTTCCTTTTGCTTGGTATTCTAACTCCAAGTGTGCTCTCTCGCTTGACATTCAACGCCCTTCTCTCAATTTTGTTCATCAGGGTGGCGGGATAACCCCTTTCCAAGAATCTCTTTTTAGTTTCTGTTATGTTTTGAACAAATGTTTCCTGGGTGCTGCAGATCCTTCTCATTCTTATCATCTCACCGAAGGGGATATTTTTTACCACATGTCGGGGATGGGCACTGTCATAATGTAGAACACTATTACAGGCAGTGTCTTTTCGATGGATTGTACTTTGTATTGCATTATCATGGACAAAGAATTGGATGTCGAGGAAATCAATCCTCTCCTTGTTCCAATTCAAGGTAAATTTTACGTTATACGGGTTATCCTTAAGGTAGTTATAGTAATCCATGAGATCAGGGACAGGTCCATTCCAGATGATAATCACATCGTCGATGTACCTGCCCCAGAATAATACATGTTCTGTCCATGTAGAAGAGTGTCTGCCCCAGGCATGCACCCGCTCGTACCAGCCCATAAAAAGGCCAGCGTAAGCGGGCGCAAACCTGGAGCCCATGGCAGTACCTTGTATCTGCTGGAACCACCCGTTGTCATGAAGGAAATAGTTTTTAGATAGAATTATATCTGTCATTTCCATCAACATTTCATTGTGGGCCAAATGGTCGGCCGTCCTTTGTCCCAGAAAGAACTCCATAGCCCTTACACCAAACTCCTTTTTAATACTGGTGTAGAGACTGGTTACATCTAGGGTAACAAAAACCATTGAATCCAGCCACTCAAAACCCTCAAATTTAGATAAAATATCCTTGCTATCTTTTATATATGCAGGTAATTTTTGCACCAGTGGCTGGAGAAAGCCATCCACGTATTCAGATAATCTTTCCGTGGGGGAATTAATACCAGAGATTATCGGTCGCCCTGGTGGAAAGGGGCCACCCTTGTGGACCTTGGGTAGAATGTATATGCATGGGAAAGTAGGTTCCATGACCGTCAGATATCTGTATTCCTTTTCGTCTAGGAGGCCAATTTCCCGCCACTCAAAGAGTTTGCTGTTAATGTGGTTGCTTAGTTGTCCAATGGGGTTAAGAGTTAGCCTCCTGTAGCAGGTGGTATCCGCTAATTGCCTCTCAATTTCCCCCATATAATCCACCTTATCCATCACGACAACATTGCCCCCTTTATCCGCCTCTCGGAAGACTAATGTGGGGTCTGATTTTAGTTTTTTAAGTGCCTGATTCTCGTCCAAAGTGAGATTGAACATCGTATTGCTCGTTCTAGGGTGTGAGGTCTTTAGATTGTATAAATCATGAGTGACCCTCTCATAAAAGATGTCAATATTAGGGTGTGTCCCTGTTGGCATGAATTTGGATTTTTCTTTGAGGCCACTGTTTATACTTAAATCCTCCGCTAAGTCCAATTCCATACGTAGGGAATTCGTATCAATTTCTGTCTCAAATTGAATTGATAGCATAGATTTAAGAGTATTAAATTCTGAGACAGTTTGTTGAACACAAGTGCGATCAGGGTATTTATCAACACATGGAGGCAAAGTATTTGCAAAGTGATCTTTTAATTTTAGTTGTCGTACAAATTTATACACATCCACAAAAATGTCAACATCATTGCCTGTTTGTGTCGGGCAAAAACCCAAATCCCCCTACTGAGAACAGATATCTCACTATTAGAGAGCTCTTTTTTGGAAAGATTAACAATTTTCAATTTCTCAGTCATGTTACACTCAATTTCCCCTACTTCCTGATTCCCCCCTTCCTTGTTCTGGTTGTCCTTTCTGGGATCTCTCTTGTCATGGTTTTGTTTTTTTCGCTGTTCCTGCCATCTCCTACCACCCCGTCTTGTCTTTGTTCTTTTCCCAGAGTTCTTCCACCTACTCTGACTTTCTCCATTTCTAATAAAAAAGAAGAAGAAGAGGGTTGGATGTTATCAGTTGGTTTAGGGGTTATATCTTCCGGGGGTGTGGAGCTAACAGAGGATGAAATCGATGACACACTGCCCGCTAGTGATGAACCCAATGTGTCCTCACGTTGCCTCTTTCCTTCTCCCGTTACTTTGATGTTATCATATTTACGGGCAAACGTATAAACCCTTCCATCCCTGTAATCCCTGTCATCCCTGCGTATTTTCTTCACCTTTTTGTCCTTGAGATAAATTTGGTGATCATCCAGAATCTTGTCTACGATCTCATAATTTTTCTTAATAACCTCCTTTAGATCCATGGTTGCTATTTCAGCTTCTAATTCAGTAATCTCCTGCTGTAGCTTTTTTCCCTTTCCTTCTGCGTTTCTAATCAGAATTTGCATCATCACAAATGATGCATCATGTAAATTCTTTTCCCAATCCTTGAGGTCACCTTCTTCCAAGTTCTCAAAGGTGGGGAAAATAAGAATTCTCAGTCCCCTAGGAATTTTGTCATTCTCCATATATTTTGCAAGGGTGGTGCCATCCCACCACCGTGCCATTTCGGCCTTCTTCAGTCTCTCTAACTTTTGAAATTTACTCCGTAGTCCTTCGGAACTGGGGGCCATTGTTACTGGTCCTCCTGCTCCTGGACTATTGACAAATAAGTCCTGTGCCAACTCGTGCCTTCTGTCCTTAAATTGAGCCATAATCCTATAGATTATGCTAACTTGGGTTTAGCTAATATGATTTTAATCAAGTATGTAAGAGCTAAATCCGTGCTAACAGGGGTGAAAATGTCAGTGAATGCAACACACAAAGCTAGCGGTATCCCACTAGGACAGCACCGGATTTAAGAGTGACTCAATGTATCTACTGGTGGGAGGTTTCATCCACCATGAGTGTGCAATTTTGGTTAGCACCCGCTAGCACAATGCCGTTCCAATTACCGGAATATACATATACGCAAACAGCACCAAATGCACCACTCAGCTTATATCAAATAAGTTCAAATTCTTAAAGTTGTTCTTTTTCAAAAACTTCTTCTTTATTGTGCAGTTTGTCATGCAATCTTTAAAAACTTCCAAAAACAGCCAAAGCAGCCGACGCGTTTCGTCCACCTTTGGACTTCTTCAGGGCTGCAGCAAATTTATACAAAACGACAATATAAATAACACACGTAAAAACTAAGCACAAACAATTGTTTCAATATAAATGACACACGTAAGGACTAAGCACAAACAATTATTTCGACACAAATAGGGACATTAAAAACATTTTAGATATATATCCAAAGCAAAACAACACATGAATATCAATATATTCACTTCAATCTAATTGATAATTGAAGTTCCATATATAATGTCATCAGGGAAATCCATAGTGCATCAGATAACAATTAATATTTACAGCATCATGTTTTTGACATATTGAACAGTTGAAGTTCCAGATGAATATGTTTAAATAATATATGAAAACTCCTCTCAGCATGTCACATTTTAAAAGGCCTATAAGGGTAAGTATACTAAAACAGGCCAAAAAAGGGGGACAACGGAAAGAGAAAAGACAACCACTACACATAAAACTAGGTGTAGGATACAATAAACGTATCTAATTGTTAAGAACCATCAGGTTAGAGGACTATGTTAGGTAGTGGGGGCAATGTGGTTAAACCCCAGTCATGGTCTGATTAGAACCGAGGGGAACAAGGAAAGGAAGTAATAACTACAGAGGAAACGATAAGTGTATACCCACCAAAAAAAGTGGGATGAATGTCATCGTCTTTAGGCTCTCTTTTGTGTTCTTCAAATCCCTCACTACTTCAATTAGTAGTATAACTCAGGATGGTAATCCAAGTCCCTGAGGGAAAGACAAGATCACATGGGGTGTGCAAGGATAACAAAAGGTAATTCCTAAATTCCACAAAGTTTGTAGATCATAGCAATATCCTACTCACTTATTTCTTCAAAGCATATGTTTCAATGTAGGAAGGTTCGGTATCAAGAGACATCAGTGTTGTATATTAATGTGACGGTGGATCTATATGGTAACTCATCCAATGATAAGGACAAGTATATTCTGTACTGAGATACCTATAAGAAAGGACAACGTATAAAACATTCAAACAAAAAAATAGAGCGTCACAGTTCCAATAATCACGTACCTAAATACAAGAAAGGGAGAAAAACCAGACACACATGGGCAAATATAGTGCCCAACTCAGCATGCCATCGTCCATTAAATAAAAGAAAACAGTTGAAACTGCTATCAGAAGAGGGTGAGGTGAATCAAAACTATCTAAGTATAAAGACAAGGGTAGAACAACATCTAAATAATAGCAACCGACTGCACAACGAGAGTGGTAAACGTCCCATGTTACTTACAAAAAATAGCCGCAAACCTCATACATAACCAGTATAAAAGGGGTGAGGCGAGACCTGACTTACCCGATTCCGTATCTCGTTTCAGATAAAGGAAGGCACCGACCCTGTCTGGTAGCAACAGGACCCCTAGATAAAAGTACCTGTTTATATAGCATCCAAACCAGGTGAAAAGGAAAACACCTGATTCTAATCCCAAAGCGCGGGGGTTTCAAATCACAGCCCAAACGTCCCCAGAAGGGAAGGGAATCACATTACCGGCCGCCATCTTAGAGCGGCGAGGAAAGTCCATGTAGCGATACAAGAATCGTAAGAAACAGGTTTTTCCCTATTCACATGTTTCCCAGGTATCCATAAAAGTAGAACATGTTAAGGTACACTAGAATTACGGGAGTCTCAAGTGATCCTAAACTATACAAACACGTCAAAAGAATAAAAGAGAAAAGAAAATAAAGGACTGGCCGCCATCGTAGAACGGTAAGATGAGCCTACGTGGCGGTCAAGTTCAATGGGGAAAATCGATGATAAAGCCAATCGTCATCCTAGATAGGTGAAATAAACCTACGTTATGTTCAAAAATAATTCGCAGTTCCAAACAAGTTCTTCCTTATACAACTTACGTTGTTGGCCTCGCAATTTTTTCTCTCACCATTACCCCCCGTCCTCCTTGGCATACATTCACTCATCCAATATGGTGATTATGTTACCTTCTCTACTAGCTGTTACCTCGTTTTTATCAATGACCCCCCCCGTTTTGTAATAATCGAGCATTAATACACACCTTCATGTTATTATACATGTATTTGCGATAATTTTGGTTAACTTCACCATCTTATGGGCGCTCATCACTTCTTAAAGACACTGGTTTTTTACCTTCTAAAGCTGGCGGCGTCCTGCTACATCTTTGTCTATCATAATACGCCCTGGCTGAGACCAGAAGTTTTTAGGCGGTGGGCTCCTAATCAGGCTTTACCCTTCCCATCTGCCCTCATTCCTGCACTTTCATGAGCATTGGATACTCACTAACGATACCTTTCCAAGATGGCGATTGGTTTCACCATCCATTTCCATACTTGTTTGGAACTGCGAATTATTTTTGAACATAACGTAGGTTTATTGCACCTATCTAGGATGACGATTGGCTTTATCATCGATTTTCCCCATTGAACTTGACCGCCACGTAGGCTCATCTTACCGTTCTATGATGGCGGCCAGTCCTTTATTTTCTTTTCTCTTTTTTTCTTTTGACGTGTTTGTATAGTTTAGGATCACTTGAGACTCCCGTAATTCTAGTGTACCTTAACATGTTCTACTTTTATGGACACCTGGGAAACATGTGAATAGGGAAAAACCTGTTTCTTACGATTCTTGTATCGCTACATGGACTTTCCTCGCCGCTCTAAGATGGCGGCCGGTAATGTGATTCCCTTCCCTTCTGGGGACGTTTGGGCTGTGATTTGAAACCCCCGCGCTTTGGGATTAGAATCAGGTGTTTTCCTTTTCACCTGGTTTGGATGCTATATAAACAGGTACTTTTATCTAGGGGTCCTGTTGCTACCAGACAGGGTCGGTGCCTTCCTTTATCTGAAACGAGATACGGAATCGGGTAAGTCAGGTCTCGCCTCACCCCTTTTATACTGGTTATGTATGAGGTTTGCGGCTATTTTTTGTAAGTAACATGGGACGTTTACCACTCTCGTTGTGCAGTCGGTTGCTATTATTTAGATGTTGTTCTACCCTTGTCTTTATACTTAGATAGTTTTGATTTACCTCACCCTCTTCTGATAGCAGTTTCAACTTTTTTCTTTTATTTAATGGACGATGGCATGCTGAGTTGGGCACTATATTTGCCCATGTGTGTCTGGTTTTTCTCCCTTTCTTGTATTTAGGTACGTGATTATTGGAACTGTGACGCTCTATTTTTTTGTTTGAATGTTTTATACGTTGTCCTTTCTTATAGGTATCTCAGTACAGAATATACTTGTCCTTATCATTGGATGAGTTACCATATAGATCCACCGTCACATTAATATACAACACTGATGTCTCTTGATACCGAACCTTCCTACATTGAAACATATGCTTTGAAGAAATAAGTGAGTAGGATATTGCTATGATCTACAAACTTTGTGGAATTTAGGAATTACCTTTTGTTATCCTTGCACACCCCATGTGATCTTGTCTTTCCCTCAGGGACTTGGATTACCATCCTGAGTTATACTACTAATTGAAGTAGTGAGGGATTTGAAGAACACAAAAGAGAGCCTAAAGACGATGACATTCATCCCACTTTTTTTGGTGGGTATACACTTATCGTTTCCTCTGTAGTTATTACTTCCTTTCCTTGTTCCCCTCGGTTCTAATCAGACCATGACTGGGGTTTAACCACATTGCCCCCACTACCTAACATAGTCCTCTAACCTGATGGTTCTTAACAATTAGATACGTTTATTGTATCCTACACCTAGTTTTATGTGTAGTGGTTGTCTTTTCTCTTTCCGTTGTCCCCCTTTTTTGGCTTGTTTTAGTATACTTACCCTTATAGGCCTTTTAAAATGTGACATGCTGAGAGGAGTTTTCATATATTATTTAAACATATTCATCTGGAACTTCAACTGTTCAATATGTCAAAAACATGATGCTGTAAATATTAATTGTTATCTGATGCACTATGGATTTCCCTGATGACATTATATATGGAACTTCAATTATCAATTAGATTGAAGTGAATATATTGATATTCATGTGTTGTTTTGCTTTGGATATATATGTAAAATGTTTTTAATGTCCCTATTTGTGTCGAAATAATTGTTTGTGCTTAGTCCTTACGTGTGTCATTTATATTGAAATAATTGTTTGTGCTTAGTTTTTACGTGTGTTATTTATATTGTCGTTTTGTATAAATTTGTTGCAGCCCTGAAGAAGTCCAAAGGTGGACGAAACGCGTCGGCTGCTTTGGCTGTTTTTGGAAGTTTTTAAAGATTGCATGACAAACTGCACAATAAAGAAGAAGTTTTTGAAAAAGAACAACTTTAAGAATTTTAACTTATTTGATATAAGCTGAGTGGTGCATTTGGTGCTGTTTGCGTATATGTATATTCCGGTAATTGGAACGGCATTGTGCTAGCGGGTGCTAACCAAAATTGCACACTCATGGTGGATGAAACCTCCCACCAGTAGATACATTGAGTCACTCTTAAATCCGGTGCTGTCCTAGTGGGATACCGCTAGCTTTGTGTGTTGCATTCACTAACATTCGAACTGCCCTCTGAGTCGTAGGGACGGGCATTCTCAAAATCGCATCTATGCGATCTGGTGATATCTTTCTTTTACCTTTCTCAATCCGATGACCTAAATACTGTACTTCACTCAGACAGTACTGCAATTTATTTGGAGACACCTTATGCCCATTCTCTCCTAGGAAATTCAACAGTGCTACTGTATCAATCCTGCAGGCGTCCTCAGTTTTTGACGCCACAAGCAAATCATCAATGTACTGGACGAGAACAGACTCTTGGGGAAGCACCAGACCTTCAAGGTTCTTTTTCAAAATCTGATTGAAAATAGATGGACTCTCAGTGTACCCCTGTGGGATACGACACCATGTTAACACACGATTTTCCAACCTAAACGCAAAAAGAAATTGGCTCTCCTCATGCAGAGGAATCGAGAAAAAGGCTTGACACAGGTCAATCACGGTGAACCATTCCGCATCACACGGGATTTGGAACAGGATCACGGATGGATTCGGTACCACGGGACAACATGTGATTACGATCTCATTAATTCTTCGCAAATCTTGCACAATCCTGAATTTCCCGCTCGGTTTCTGCAATCCCATTATGGGCGAGTTACATGGACTACCCCTGATTTCTCTCAAAATTCCTTGCCTAAGCATGGACTCAATTACGGGTCTAATCCCCTCAATAGTTTCCGGTGACAATTTGTACTGGGGAGTTCTCGGGTATTCTACATTCGTTTTGACTCTTATTTTCACTGGATCTACACCTTTAACTAGTCCGATCTCTTCCCCACTAAGGTCCCATACATCAACTGACACAGACTCCCTCAGGTCTAAAGGGAGTTCCTCCACCGTGAGTGCAGGATACATTTCCACGCACCAACGCTGGTTCGCAACCTTAAAGGTCGCATCATCGTCTCTGGTCTGGACTTCCACTCCATTCGGGGTGCAATAGATGGTACAATTAAGCTTACACAATAGATCTCTTCCCAACAAACAGACTGGACTAGAATCACACACCACAAACTGGTGTCTGTCACTGAAGTTCCCAATCCTAATGGGTATTGGTTCCGTCAGTGAGCTAGTCAATTTCTTATTCGCTACCCCAACAACTTGGACTGTTTGGCCAGAAAGGGGTAGATCCGGGATCACTGCGGATCTTACAGTCGATCTTGTAGCCCCTGTATCAACCAAAAAGGTCGTAGGGTGTCCATCGATCTCTGCTTCTACAAAGGGTCCCTTCTGATCTACTTCCAGGACCGCTCGAAGCGTACAATCATCTTCTCCTCCCCAGCAAGATCTTGTTGCTGGATCGGAATCATCTTCCCCATTCACTTCGAATAGAGGCATCTGTACATACGTCCGAGCTCCCTGCTGCATATTCTGTATTCTAGGCGGTCGGGGAACCTGTACCTGCGGAACATTCGTCCCCCCTTTTGTCATTCTAGGTTGCGTCACTACAGGGAGTGTGTCTGCCACTGGAACATGGGTCAACTCTTCTTCCTGCTGTATTTGATTTAACGGATTAAAAGGACACTCGCGTCTCCAGTGCCCAATCTGGTGGCAAAGATGACAAGCTGTGGTCTTTTTCAACACTGCCACATCTATTCCGGTCTTAGGATCTACTCCTCTCGGCCTCGCCTGTCCTTGAGCATTCTGTGCTCCTCCTTGGTAATTTCCCTGCCTCCTTCCCAACGTTCCTCCGGTAGACTGTCCCTGAACTGCGGTCTGCATCTGTACTAATAGCAGATTATCTTTCAATTTCTTGTGTTTAGACTCAATCTCATCACTGCAATATCTAGCATATCGGAGAATCTCATCCACAGGCTTATTCTGCCAACAAATCAAATGTTGCTGTATCATTAGACTAACCTCTGGCCTCAATCCCAACACAAACTTGGACACAAACTGTCCCATGTCTTTGGTGTCCAACGCCTCCAAACCACTGTACTGTTTAAAAGCCTGCAAAAGTCTCTCGTAAAATTCATGCACTGTCTCCTTATGCTCTTGTACAGTCCTATCTATCTTCACCCAATCGGTGTCTTGAGGTGAGACCTTCGATTTCAACCAAGTGATTACCTGTTCGAACTTTTTCATCACTATCGGCGACGGGCCATGTGTTATCAAATCCCTGTCAGGCTCAGAGGCTGGCCATTCAATCGCAACTTTACATGCCGACCACAGATCCCCCGGGATCACAATGTCAAACAAAGTATTCAAATCAATCCACAGTACCTTCGAGATTTTGACAAAGCGATCAACCTGCTTGTACCACTCCACAGGCTTTTCCCTTAGCCGGGGAAAGTCATTTGTGAAGGCAGCCAAGTCCCCTCTACTCCAGGGTACATGTACGTACCCTCCATTCTGTACCTCTCTTAAAGGGAAACTCCCTATTGCCGTCTTGCCTCCACCCGGAGGTGGCGTCTCTCCCACTACTCCTCTAGAACTTTTCTTCTTGGACCATCTTTCTTCCCACTTATCGAGCACATCTTTCGCTAAAAAGAGTAACTCATCTTGTTCGTAAGTTAGTATTCTTTCCAGGGGTAGATTTCCACCTATTATCTCATCCAACTCTGCCTTTAGCCTTACGACATCCAACATTTTCCCTCTCAAAGCTCCCCTCAGAACTTCTCGGCAGGCTGTACCATCCCTGTCATTGTACTCACATTCTCTCTCCTGTGGCCTACCCTCTCCTGATCTGCCCATGGGAACAGAGCGATTTAGAATCGTCCCTCGATCCCTCTCTGCGTCTAACACACCTTGACTTTGAGTTCTCACCGGTGGTGTCCACATTCTCAAATCTGATCTTTACTCAACTAAAGACCTTGGTCTAGTAGGTCTCAATTCTCCCTGTCCTCCTGAGGAGTCTGCTGTAGCTGGCATCGGCTACTCTATTCTATAGGCTTCGGAATCCGCTCCATTCTCCTCACCAATCCATTTTCCTCAACTCCATTTCTCGTCCTGCCCTCTGATTGTTCTAAACTCCCTGCTGTTTCTGGCTCAAGCTCATACATCGACTCAATAGGTCCGATGATAACTGGTATTTTCAGCGCATCTGGTAACCTCACTCCTCTCTCCCCCTCCGAGCTGCCTACAGACTTATACCTGATATTCTTGGTTCCCATAGAGATCTTTCCTTCTACTCTTACTTCTGATCGGGGTACCGTTCCCCTACACTCTTCTTCTTTCGTCTCATTGCCTTCTGAGGCATCGGGATTGTATGGAGGTGGTCTCTCGGATAACAACCTTTCTACCAGGCTATCATCCGTGTCCCTGTCTTCCTCCCTTCTACTGTCTTTTCCTTCGACTTTTCTGTCGTCTCCAATAAGGGATATAATTTATGTCCCTCTATTGCCTGCATTCTCCATCTTTTCTCCGCTGCATCCCATCTAGCATCTTGGAAAGCCTGGACCGACCTTTTCACCCTTTCCTGATTTCTGCCTCTCTCCTTATCATGCGCTGCTCTAATCCACGCATGTAGTGCTTCAAATTGTGTGGGCCTCGGCATAGGTCGTAAAGCCGCCATCACAGTCTTCAGCTGATACAACCCCGCTAATCTGAATGAACCATACCGTGGGAACGCTAACTCTCCTTCACCTTGAGTCATTTTATGCCAGTTCTCAAGCCAAACTATGGTATGCAACCCTACATTTCTTGCCATGTAGTGGGCTGGCGTGTCCTCCGGAGGGGCCTCCGCACCCTCTCGAGTAACCACATGTTCATCCCCTCGACACAATTCTTGGAAAACTTTAAAACATTTCATAATGACCAAATGCTAAACGCGCACAATCTCTGTTTACTTCCTGGTATCTGTTCGCCAATGACAGCGCGAACTACACCAACCAACCTATCGCAGCGCGACACCTTCTGACGTCACTGTTCCACCACTCGCAGCAGTTCCCCTCCTGCACACCGCTTGTCTCACCTTTGCATTCGTCCCATTCACACGCTGAAATAACCGTTTGATCCCAAACAAGTTATTCCTCTGGCTGTCCGTCCACAGCCTCTGACTGTCCATCCACAGTCTCTCGAAATTGTCGACCTCGGTTGGTTACTGTATGTCCCTGCCGGGCAGACAGATCGCCTCTGATAGGTTACAAGTACTCAATTTCACATACCACAACCCACGACCAGCGTCAGGTTGGCACACACTCATACATTCACTCCCCCTATTTCGGTCCAGGTGATCGATGGTACCTCACGATCAATGGTCAACAAAATCTACCAGGGGTGTCTTCTACACCCTCTCGCTTAGGCTTCTCATCGCCTAAGACTTTCCCGGGCTGCGCGCGCTCACAGCCTGATCTCACAATTACACAACATTCACACCAACTCCGCAAAACATCTCATACAATACAACACCGCAATCTACAACATCTTATCCTGTTCATACTCACTCTTCGAGCTTCTGCTTGCTGCCGCACTGCTACTCGCCATCTACGTCCGTCCACCAGGCCGTCTGCCGTTCGCCCTCCTATGATTCAACCTCACTTATCATTGATGGGCCTCAAGGATCACTTATCCTAATCTCAATCTTCCCTCGCTATCAGAAAGAAACCATCCTCGTTTGCTACCAACTGGGAACGCCGGTTCTTGCTTTCATTTAATTATCTACAAGAACCTACTCTGGTCGCCAGGATCTTTTTACTTGCAAAATAGCGTAGAGGGAAGAAACACAATTATCAAATCGTATTTGCCGCAATTTGACATTTCAGAAATAAAGACTCATAATCTGGGAGGTTGACCTTTTATTATCAGCAAAAACATCTGAATATATAGGCACCTCAATACAAGGCACAAAAGATATATGGGGAGTAATACAAATGCTAGTCTACGAAGTATCCGCATACGACTAAAGATAAACAGAATTACAGCTTCCAAAAGCATCAAGTACCCTATAGCAATTGTAATGTCGAAGTTCAAAGACATGAATCAAATCATTACTGTCCCTACTCTATTCTAAGGTGACATCCCTACTCAACATTCCCTTCCAGGTGAGGATCGCATAAAAGGTGTCAGCAGTGAAACTTCCTAAGAAGTCTTCACCATATGAGAGCTCGATCTATAATGCTCCTTTCAGTCCCTCTCCTAAGTCTCGTCTGCTCAACCCACGGGGCTCTGTCCCTAATACAAAACCCCAAAAAGCTGTACACGCCCTTCAGCACACCCCTTCAGGCAGCTTCTTCCTTCAGTAGATTTCCATTTGGATCCTTTCATCTTCCTTTCCACGAATTCGACCTTGGGTCCCAGGCCTTTTCTGTACCAGGAGTTGCAACTTTACATTCCAATCCACTCCCTTCATGTCTACTCCTTCTGTCTCCATTCCATTTGAACAAAGACTCATTCTAACTTACGAGCTACATGGCCTTGTACCTGCAGCCAAATGCTGAACAGAAAAAAACCCTAACATCATGAGGTTTCACAACTCACTGCAATGTAAGCTTTGCTAAAATCTTGTCGTCCTAATAAAACATGGCTAAAATAAACGAAGGCCTTCACTTTACATATATGGTTAGGCCTCAAACTAAACACACTACAACTACCAATACTAATTATTCGTCTCATTTTAGTAAGAGAACTACCTTCTTCATTCCTCTAACATGACTTAATGTCTCTTAATGCATGACATTATTATACTAAGCATTACACATACACCAATGCATTTCAGAATAACTGGTGGCCTTTCTCTTCTCTCAAGGCCTGTTTACATTTCTACTTTTCTATTTCAATGAATACATTTCCATTATTCTTGGATAACATGCTCAGTTATATGCGGGTGCTGATTAACAATGAATATGGTGCACCCCTACAATTTTCGCATCAGCAACGCTCTATCAGTTTCATCAATAAAAGCCTGTAGCTCATTTTTGAAACAGAGATAATGCTGTCCTCATCTACCATGGCCGATGCTGATGTGTCTGACTGCTACTCCATTGTCTCAGAACAGTTGTGCTCAGCAACAATTTTCTGCTTACATTAGAATCCTAGCAACTCGTTCTCATCTCGCGAGACCAGGACGAGAGCAAAATACTCTGTGCATGCCTACTACCCTGCGTGTGCCCCAGGGGGCACCGTGAGGTAGCATGACAGAATTCAGTTTGAATCCGCTCCTCAGCACAGTAGTACATGTAGGGGTGGGCGGAATTTGCGAAATTCACTTTCGCAAATTATCGCGAAAATGTTAAAAATCTCCGCTAACACGCGGAAATATCGTGAAGATGCGGAAGTTTTTTTCCCGCCCGTTCACGGTATTTTCTGCGTGGTCGCGGCTCACCAACTTACCCATGCGGTTGCTCACGGGAGCGGCCATCTTGTTTTCACTTGTCTCGCGGTGCATGATCGCGAGAAGAAAGACGTGATCGCGCGACGAATGACGTTACTGCGGGCGCAAACTGTCGCGAGACAGCGCAAATGGCTACCAGCAATCCAACATCTCGTGGAGAATGCGACCGGACCGGGAAAACTTGTCGGCGAACGCGGGGATTCAGGTAAGGCGATCGCGCGCACGTGAGAATGTATTATTTTACAGCGCGAGCAAGCAAAAAATTTCCGGTAAAATGCAGATTGCGGAAATTTTGACATTTTCGCACTCTCCGCAGAACGCGAAAATGTCATATTATCGCAATTTCCGCGAGCGGAACGGAAATTTAGCCCAGGCCTAAGTACATGCCTGTCAGTCCCCCACCCCAGATGGAGCACCTGAGCGAGGAGGCTGCATGTAATGCTGAAGCTTCCACCGATGACCGCTAAAGCAGACCACCGCAAGTAAGTCAAGCTGAGGCATTAAAAGTAAATTACTTACATTTTTCTCAGCAAAACTTACTGCTACTTGCGCACACCTCATGATCGCTGCATTCAGTACACAGCGATTTTTCTCACTAGATAGCATCGTCCCGACAGAAGGAAAAACAGGAAGTGCAGGAGAAGGGAGAGCCCTTAAGTATGATGTCACACATTGGTGTAGACATTAAAAAAGGATTAGGCAGTGTTCTGTAAGAGGCAGGAAAACCTAATTCCATAATTACTATAATGAGGAGGACTGCATGGGCGTAATATCATGTCTACAATTTCAGCGAGCGTCAAAAACATTAGGAAACGTAAAACAGTAATATAGTTATCAAGAAAAACTCAGCACTCTTTTGCATGCATGAAGTTATCTTTATGGTTTTATTTCATTGTTGATTGTTACCGGATGTTTAATATGCTTTCAGTTCTCTAGTTTCTGACTTCTCAGGAGGTCTTCTTTTGTCTACTCCGAGGTTGGATCAGAATTCTAACGTCAACACCCTGCGTTAGCTATGCTCCTCTGGGGGTGTGGCTGCTTGTAGCGTCCTGTCGGTGCTTTCTCCAGTCAGCGGCACTGTTCCCGCTCTCCTCCATGTCGTCCAGCACCAAGAATGGTGTATCAGGCTCTCGTCTGCCCCTCAACATGTCTCGCGTTTCTGCTCCAGCTACAATGCCCGCTTCAGTATTCTCTTTCCCATTGCAGTGGTTCATGCTGAGTGTAGTCTCCTCCTCCGTCCTTTCCAAAAACAGAGTCTGCCTTCACTTTTTCTTATGTTCTCCATGGTTGCCTGTCGTTGTCTCTCATTGGCTTCCACTTCCTGCTGATGTATTTCCTATAAAATGAAAACATCTTCTTTTCATTGCTTTTCAGGTGCACAGTGAGCAGTGGACCAGTAGCGGAGTCCAGGTAAGGCTTTCTACTCTTCCCCTCACACCCCTCAACCTGACACATGCCCCTCCCCAGATTTTCCCAATCTGTAAAAGGGGAAACCGGGAGAGAAAATCAGAATTACTCTCGTCCTTCCCTTTCCTGTGTCTGTTCTCAAACTGAAAGGTTTGAAGGGAAAGAAAAAAACCATCTTAGCACCCAGGGATTATTGCCTTTGTTTTTGCTCTTCCAGGTTAGAAGAGCATGGTCGGTAAATAAAATAAATGGACGGCATTCTAGGTAATACCATAGCTTCTCTATGGCTCATTTTATAGCAAAACATTTTTTACTCTATAACAGGATAATCCCATTTCCAGGGAAACAACTTGCCACTGATGAACATCACTGGATATTCTTCCCCCCTCGTCATTACACTGGGACAGAACTGCACCTATTCCCACCTCTGATGCATCTATTTGGAGGATTTCTCAAAGTTAGGGGACCTGATGCCTGTTTTAACTGATGGACGACCTCCAGAACTTTGGTAGATCGATCCTTCAAATCCACCAATTCCTGGTTTTGGAGTTTTTTTTTAGGAGGTCAGTTAAGGAACTTGCCATGTCTGAATGATGGCGTATGAACCTGCGATAATACCCTAGGAGTCAGGAAAGGCACTTTCTACTAACTTATTTTTAGGGAAGGAAGTTTCAGTACTAGCCCAGAACTCGTTTGTGGTGCAATACACGCGTTTCCCAGGACATAGCCTAGGTGTCTAACATTGCTATATGCGGCTCGAGATTTCTTGGCATTAATGTGAAGGTTGTCGTGTTTTAATTGTCCTAATACAGCCTGGAGGTGTGCGAGATGATCTTCCAAAGTTTTACTAAAGATGACGATGTCATCAAAGTAGGCAGAGGAATACACTTGGTGGTTTTTTAGGAGGACATTTATTAGCCTCTAAAAATGTGTGCCCCATGTAACCCAAGGGTAGAATGGTAAACTGGAATATAACACAGGGGGTTGAAAAGGTGTTTTTCTGATGATCTTGTGGTTTGAGAGGTACCTGCAAATAACCTTTTGTGAGGTTGATGGTAGTAAAAAACTAAGCCTCCCCTAATCTCTCTATCAACTCATCAATGCGGGGTAATGGATACCCGTCAAACTGAGAGATATTATTTACTGCTCTGAAGTCTATACAGAAGCGTATGCTTTTATCCGTTTTGGGAACTAGTACAACGGGTGAATACCAGTTACTATTGGATGGCTCAATTACTCCCATCTTTAGCATTTGTTCTAGCTCAGATTGTATAGCCTGTCTTCAGGTGACTGGAATCCAGTATGGTTTTTATCTCACTACCACCTATTATTAGGGGGAATAGAATGCACCATCAGGGGGGGTTTAGTGGATAAGTATGAGAATATCAGAGAGAAGGTCTCCAAGGTTTGTTGGAGTTTGGTCATCTGAGAGTCAGAACGAGCCTCACCTAGGGGCAGTTCTCCCAAGAGGCTGAAAGGGAGCAGACCTACGGGAAGAGTGGCTTGGACTCCTTTTGGAATTGGTCATAGTCATTTATTTAACTGATTAACATGATAGATCTGTTCCTTTGAGATATCTTTCATTTATATGTGACTTTCCCAATTTTTTCGAGAATTTCAAAAGGTCCTTGCCACTCAGCCTTCATTTTATTTTCCAAATTGGGCAGGTGCACCAATACCCAATCACCCACTCGTAATTCTCTCTACTTTTTACCCTTCTGTTGTTTGTGGCTCTTTTCTGAATGAGTGTGGGCCAAACTTCTTAGTTTTCCTATTCAGGTTCAGAATTGACAGGCAACATCTAGCAGACTACCTGCTTCTTCGTTGCAATCCTTTTCCCACGCTTCTTTTGTGATCTTGAGCAAGGTATGTGGTTTTCTCCCAAAAAGCAATTCAAATGAGAAGAATTCCCAGGCAGCTTTTAACTTGTCCCCCTCAGCACAAATTAAGGCAGGAGTAGCAGCAGATCTCAGGTCTTTCCTTTACCTGTTAAAATCTTCCTTAATGTAAATTTAAGGGTACCATTGTATCTTTTAACCAGACCATCGGTCTGGGGATAGTATACGGAGGTCTTAATGTGTTTGATGTCTAACTGTTTGCAAACATTCTATCTTTTAACCAGACCATCGGTCTGGGGATGGTATACAGAGGTCTTGATGTGTTTGATGTCTAACTGTTTGCAAATGTGTTTAATTAATTGTTACACAAAAAGGAGTACATTGATGTTTTAGGCTTTTCTTAGGAACCCCAGACTCAAAAAGGTTTCAATTAGATGTTGACCTATTACCTTAGTAGTGGTATTTCTAAAGGGGACGCCTAGGGGTATTGTGTGGTGTAATCCACCATCACCCGGACATATTGAGACCCCTTTGAAGATTTGGGTAGGGGTCCAATAATGTCCATCCCTACTCTTCCGAAAGGCTTTCCTATTATAGGCATGGGTTGCAAAGGAGCTTTGGGAGGATGATAGGGATTTCCATGCTGGCAGATTTCACATTCTTGGCAGCATTTCTTTATTTGTGCCATTATTCCAGGCCAACAAATATGTTGTAATATGGTATGTGCGATATTCTCACAGCCTGTATGCCCGGCAAGAAGATGAGAAAGGGCAAAAAGCAGTATTTGTTGTCTAAATTCGTGAGGTAGCAGAAACTGGGAGGCACAAACCGAGGATGGGTGGAATGTGTTTAGCCTTCAGTTTGTTTGACATTTTGCCAGGCATATTGTAACGAGGAATCATTCATTTGGTTTACCATAAAACGCTGATCCAAGGTTCACATTTTGGGGGTTAATCAGGCCTTCTCTGGGTTCCTGCGATGGCTCCTTATCAGTTCTTCTGTTCTCTTTGTTCGGGTATCTCTCCTAATTTATGCCTATGGAAGCTAGTAGCATAGCTATGAATTGGGAATTATCGATCCCTAGGATTATGTCTTCCAGGAGCTTCCTAAGTACTCCCACTTCTACCTTGGTTTCCTTTCCTCCGACATTATTTACAGTAACCTGAGTAAGCATATATGTTTTGGTATCCCCATGGACACACCTAATCCCCACATGTCTGTTTGGATAATCTCAAATGTAGTACAAGGTTGCCTCTGATTACTGATTTCCCACACACCCTGAGTCTAAAAGGGCAGTTACCCATCTCTGATATATTTGCAAACTTGCATAATAACTTAGTCCCATCTCCTGTGTAAAAAATATAGAATGTGGAACATGTCACCTCCATAGGTTCCTCTCCGGGTTTCTTATGTACAGAACCTTGCTTGCTATATGTCCCCACTCTCCACATTCAAAAGCACTGTGTTCCATTGAAGGGTGGAACATCCATCTTTATGGGTTGGGTTTTTGAAATATTGGTTAAACATTTGTGATTTTTCTTATCATCCTGACTAGAAACGGAAATTTTGCATCTTTGGGGCCCTTTTTCAGTCTGCCCGGTCTGGAATCTCGGCTGTGCACTTGAAAAGGTAGTTGCCATCTCAGCTGCCTGTTCTAAGGTTATTCTGGAATGTTGACGGAGCCACTTCTGAGAATTAACAGGGAGAGCTTCTAAATAGTTTTCCAAATATATCTTATTAATAATCTCTTCCTTACTGGATTCTTGGGGTTTAAGCCATTTGTCGTCTGCACTTTTTAATGTAAAGAACTTTAGAGTGTCACCATGTACTTCCCTTTCTTTCTGAAACCGTATCATCTAGGTTTCTTCGTCCACTCCAAATCTGTCAAAAATTACTTTTCTAATTTTGATATACAGTGTGTCTCCCCTAATAATGGCAGTTTGATATGCGGCTTCAGCCTCACCAGTTAATAAAGGAGCTAAATACAAGGGCCACCTCTCTATTGGTCAAGCATTCACACGTGCTGTTCTCTCTCAATTTAATAGGAAAAAGTCAGGATCCTTTCCAGGAAGGAGCTTACGTTAAGATATGGTAGTTCCAAGTAGCATAGAGCCTCTACCCTAGGCTATTCCTGACGTTAACTACAGTTGATTTTCAGAAACTTTTTTTAAATGTTCAGCTTGGGTTTTCAATGAATTAATAAAAACCTAATGATTGGATTAAGCCATGGACATGTGACGTTCATAAGCTCATTCTAGTTTTTGCTGTCCCTCGATGAGCTGTTGAATAAGATTTTCCATCTTGTTTCAGATGTTTAGATTGGCCACATTCTCCACCATGTGTTGCTTGGCATGAAAACTCATCAATCTTTGGTTTGCGTGATGGTATATTTATAGTTTAATTTCATTGTTTATTGATAAAGGATGTTTAATATGCTTTCAATTCTCTATTTTCCGACTTCTCATGGGGACGTCTTTTGTCTTCTCCCAGTTTGAACCGGAATCCACCTGCATTAGCAACGCTCCTCTGGCACTGTGGCAGGTTTTAGCGTCCTGTCGTTGGTTTTGCTGGTAGGTGGCATTGTTTTCCTTCATCATGCCATCCAGTGCCAAGGGTGGTGTATCGGGCTCGCCTCTGCTCCTCAACACATCATGCATTTCTTTTCTGGCAACCATACCCGCTTCAGTGTTCTTTCCCCCACTGCAGAGGCTGGGTGAAGTTTCCTCCCCCTTCCTCTCCAAAAACTGAGGGGCTTATTTACAAGCCCCTTGCGCCACTTTTACGTCACTTTTAACATTGGAAAAGTGACGCAAAAGTGGCGCAAGGGGCTTGCCAATCTGCCCGTGAGTCTGTTTGCTTCCCCTTATGGTCTCCTCTGTTGTCTTTCATTGTCTATCATTGGTTTCTACTTCCTGCTGATGTACTTCCTGTAAAATGAAAACATCTTCTTTTCTTTCCTTTTCAGGTACGCCCTGTGCCGTCGACCAGTGGTGGATTCCAGGTAAGTCATTTTCTTGTTCCTCAACCTGACAGCCTGCCTGTTATTAATGTAGAAAATACAGTGATTTGCAACAAGAAAAAACAACAAAAAATAGTATAAACCAAGGAATAACAGGGCTGAAGCACAAAGCTGCAAATAAAAAGGAACCCGTTCTTGAAATTAGGCATAGCGAGGGAAATTAAAGACAAGCACATGAAAACGAAATTATCAGATTTTTTCCATCCTTGACCAAGCGATGGTGGATCAATAAATTGGACATACCAATTGCGAAATTAATGTAGTCAGGGGAAACCACATTTCACCAAGAGGAAACTGCTGCAAACTGGGGCAACTGTTGCAAAAAAAAAAATAAACCCTTCTAGGCATGGGTTAAGGAACAACAGATAATTATTTGTGCTTTTTTTATATGGAAATATAAATGAAAGACTTGCAGGGTAGTTAGAAGCTGGGAGGTGGGTCAGGTTGTGACTAGTGTGAGTGTAATAACGCAAGGATAGTTAACGAAAGGGAAATGAAAATAATACAGGTGTATAAATCATTCTTATGGAGAAAAACGTAAACAAACTTTTTCAATTTCTTTTTAGCAGATTGAACTTCCATTGAAAGCCTTGTGTGACCCCTGCTGCTTGAGAGGAGGCGGAGGGTGGGCCGAGGAAGAACAAACTGTTTTTCTCCCTGTCTTTAAGGTATGAGACAGCCCCTGCTCCCACTGTTTCCCCTATACTGGGTAAAGGGAGTTGAGGGGGGCCAATAGCCATATGTGTTCAAGGTCTACACCACTGTTCAGTTTTTTTCACTGCGACCATAGTTGCACGTTGCCCAGCTTCTACAAACATGCATTAATGCACGTTTATCCTTCATCTACAATGCTGCAGTAATGTAGATGGTTATCTAATTTAAACAAAAGTGCAGCAGCACTTACATGTTCACAGCTTCAGCTGGTGAAGGTGCCAAAAGTATCTGGCTGGAGAAAGTACTTTCCTGGGCAAGAAATGCAACATTTTCTGCTCAGAGCTGTTTGCATCCACTACACCGGGACCTTGTCCAACATCTATCTAACATCATGGAGACCACTTAGGACACAACCTGATGCCTTGCCCCTCTGAAGGGCCTGGACTTTCATTTTTGAGACTAAGGGCCAGATTTAGATCTTGGCAGATGGTTTACTTCATCACAATGGTGACGGAGTAACTCGTCCGCCAAGATCTAAGTCAGGCCCCAAGTCCCTTGAAGGTCGATTGAACCTGGTTGGGTTTTCTGACCTGGGCTCCATTGTAGCTGGCCTGTAATGGCACCTAGGTTCCGATCTACCGTGACCATTGACAACCATTGGTGTTTTGTGCAATATTTTCTTTAAATCTTATAAATCGTGTTCCCCTTATTAGATTTTTGCCATTTTGGTGTCATTTTGTTCAATACATTTTATTCCATCTTTCTAAATTCCAGTGGAATTATCATTGTATTGTGTTTTGGACTTTTTAGCAGTTTTGCTACTTCTAAATGCCTTACCCCCTTTCTCTAAATTACGCTCATCTGCTTCGTCCCATAGCTACTAGGGTTTGAGCTCAGGTTTAAATTACTGTAACCTTTAACTGATGTTAAAAAGATAGTGCCTTCCTTACTTGTGGCCGACCGCAATGACCCTTTCTAGGGTGCTTTCTCTCGACTTTTTGCTTTTCTACTTCCCAGTTTTTCACTGGTCCAGTTGCTAGCCTTAGGATGCGAGCGCATTTGGCATTGCCGTTCAGTGTTAAAGCGCTGTGCTCATCATATACAGACTGTGGAGTGGTGTATATAGGATGAGCTGATTTAAGTTGGCTGTAAGTCCCTTGTCATGGGGTAAGACTTGTACCAGGGGCATGCATCTCAAATGTGCCTCAGTGGGCTTGCCGCACTGGTTGTGCCATTCACAGAGGTAGCTCATCGATTGTGCCACAGGTTTGCTCTGGTGGGACCTGTGTGCACAGGTTACTGTTACTCGGTTTGGTGGTTAGAGAGCTACGTGCCAAGGCTCTGCATGTCTCCTGCTATATCGGAGTTCTCCTTGGTGACAAGGTGCAGTGTTGGGAAGAGGTCGAGTGTTCCTGTGTGTGTTACATGCAAGGGTCCTGAACGGCACCGGGTGGTGTGTTCAGTACGACAGAGCCTGCTTCTCGCATTGGATTAACATGAGGTGGGTGTAGGGAAAACCTGTCAAGCATTATTTCCAATGGGCAGAATAGTAACAATTTAGTGTTTGTTATGGATGAGTTTTTAATGGTGAATACTCCCTGGTAGTGGGAGGGGGTTCGACATTACGGTAAGGGAAATGTCACTTTGCAAAAGTAGGCATTTTGATGTGCCTGGACTGTGTGCCTCGAGGCCTGTCTCCTAATTCAAGACTGGGTGCTAGGGTGACAGCTTCATCTGTGCATTCCTGATAGAAGGCCATAAACTAGGGGTTCACTGGAAACTGCCGCTGACTCTGAAGGGCCTTTCTGAGATGGTTACGTGGTGGTGGAATTGGCACCTGCATTCCAAGGGTCAGGGTCTTGGCCCCACTAAAGATTGTGATTAAACCTCCTGGGGTAGGATGGCAGATAGGACACAGTTTAGAGAGGGCCTGTGCATTTCAAAGGTGGCCTTTTGAACTGATTGTTTCTTCAGACTCCATGGAGGGTATAACTACTGGGGCTTCGGCCTCCAAAAGTAGAGACGATTTTGGATTTTAAACCATACTACGCTGGTTTGATACTGGGACATTGACATGAGGAATCATTAGGGCAGGAGGGACTGCAACTGGACTATCCACAGACTTGTGGTGGCCTGGAGCTTGTCACACTCCAGGAAGGGGACTATCACTTGGGGGATTTTGCATGGACATTGCTGGCCTGCAGCTAGTAACAACTGTCATTGCCTGGGTTTTGAAGTACTTTCCAAGGGCTGGTGAACTGACCTCCAGTCCACGAGATCCCAGGTACACAAAGGATCTTACTGTCACTACGATATCATAAGGACTGCAGTGGGTGTGGCGGAGACAGGCACAAGTGATCGCCAGTGGGACAAGGACCGTCCTGAGATACATGATCATCTCACTGTGCAAGAGGTCAGCAGCCATTTGAGGTGCCGGGATGTCAGGAGTTCAAAGAGTGCGGGGGTAGCTTGCAGAGTCCGAGGGACCCACACTTGCAAACAGGGGACCTGCGCTCCCATGTACTCCAGAACGTGTGTTGTCCGAGGGGTTTTGGGGGAACCTGAGCCGGGAGCTGAGACTGTCTTCGGCCACCAGATCAGGAGGCCGACAGTGTCTGACATTGTGGGCTATCTCTAAAGTCTTTGCTCCCTCTCCCTAGACCTACGCCACAGAGTGCTTTGTGTTGGAAAACATTGAGATGAGACTCAAGGGGTGTCATGAGCCTTGTGGTCATCTGCAGCTGACTGTCGGGGGTCTACAGCAGGTCACACCTTCTCTTCAGGGGAAAACATTCCTCCAGAGGGGGAGTGTGCCAGCTTCCTGGGTCACAACCTTTTGTATACATAAGGGATGTTAGGAAATTGTGTTAGGAAATTTTTAAAGCATGCTAATACCAATGGTGTCTTGCCGCTGTCAGACAAGGCAGGTGTGTAGAGACTTAGATGTTAAATAGCCAGGTTTTTATCTCCTTCCTAAATGATGTTAAGGAAGGAATAGCTATTAGGTGGGGTGGGAGGCTGTTCCAGAGTTTGATGGTCTTGAGGATTATACCTCTACCGCCCCATTGCATCTATTTAAATGTCGGAACAACTAAAAGATTTGCATTGGTCGATCTGAGTTCTCTGATGGGCTTGTATCTCTTGAAAGCCGTCCTGAAGAATTCTGGGCCTGAGTTATGCACTCCTTTGTGGGCCAGGCAGAGGACTTTAAACTTGGCCCGGCTGCGCATGGGAAGCCAGTGCAGCTCGCAAAGTCCCTGCTTCATGGAATGGAATTTAGGAAGATTAAAAATCAGCATTTTGGACTAATTGTAGTCAACTCATATGTTTTTCTAAAACAGTTAGGTAAAAACTATTACAATGCTCCAGCCTGGGAAATATAAGCAGGGTTATTAGAATTTTTCTCTGACTGTCTGGAATCAAAGAAAGAATGTTTCTTATCATTTTAATGAGATAATAAGTTGCGGATGTGACAGATGATATTTGCGCGCTCATATTAAGGTTGTCATCAATGATGATTCCCAAATTTTTTGCTTTGGTGACATGGCGGGGTGGTTGTGGCAAATTATCAGGCCACCAATTGGTGGACCAAGCCGGGGAGGGATTGTCAAACCCCATAATCTCGGGTTTCCCTGTGTTAAGCTTAAGGCAAAGGTATAGTGAACTCACACACTTGCAGGATGCCGTCGGGTGCCTGGAGGTCTAATCCGGATGGAAGGAACTAAATAACTGTTTCTTTCCATGTTAATGTGGTTCCGACTCTCTAGTCAATAGGACACCAGCAGGGGCAACATGTATCTTTGGCTGGTGGAGTTGAGAGACTGAGGTGCTGGGTCAAGAGGCGTAGTCAGAGACTGGTGACTGTTTGACCTTTCCACAATGGAAAGATCTGACAATTGCATATAACTGTAACGTGTATATCCAGTGGGTGTTTGGTTTTGATTTCAATAGAGAAGTTTGACATTTGCGTGTAACTGTAGAGTGTATAAACAATATGTATCTTATTTTGATTTCAGTGTGTGGGTGTGTGTGTGTGTAATATAAAGACAAGTGTTTTAGATTCATCCGGTGTGGAGTCTTTTTGTGGCGAACGCAGTGTGCTGCAAAGGGGGGTGTTGTGCCAATACTTTACAGTAGAGACCTGAGGATAAAAGCCTGACTGCTCAGTGCCAATCTACCAAGAGGTGAGCACGGGTTTTTGGACAAGTGTATCATACTCATCCTATTTGGAGCGGTGGATTCTGACTGGCTTTGATGTTTCTCAGCCAGCCTGAAAGTGTTGAGTCTAGCACACTTCAACTAATAAACCTCTTTTTCACAATGAATCTTTAGGCTTTTGCATCCTAGCATTAGATTAAATTATATATATAATAATCTGCCCGTGGTGGGGAGGTTAAGAAAGGTAGTTGTAAAGAATCCACAGTCTTAAACCTTGGATGGTGCTTCCTAATAATGTCTTCTGTTATACACCCTGACTTAAGACACGCTGTTGCACAGTAACCAGTGAAAATGAATATTGGACCTTGTTTGTCTGTATCTTTGTAGGCAAAATAGTTATTTCTATATACTTCATGTAACTCAATGTAAGAATTTGTAAATATATTTGTTTTTGCTCATTTACAAAGCTCTGTGCCCTTTGGCTATTGCCGAGTAGCATTCAGCTATAGAGACAATTGTGAATGAAGAATGAAGGGAGAGATTGCAAGCAGTCCACTCATGCTTTGTTTCCATTTAGGTGGAAACCTATCAGCAAACCATGCCATTGCACAGTCTTCGGCATAGCAGGATGCCTTTTGTGCATTTCGCTAGTTTAGAATTTATGGTTTTCCCTTGGGGGTGTGACTGTAGGCGGTGGTATGGCATGGATCTGCCTAACAACAAAGACGGCAAACCATTCTTGATCAACAAGTTACCAATTTCTCCACTCCTCCCTGCCCCTATACCATTTTCTACAAAAGAGAAGCAATTCATTCTTCCATTACAATATTTTGTTCAACAGTTAACTGCTACTTTCATTGGTATGCTAGCCTGAAAAATAGGATGCCATATACTGAGGGCACTAAGCAGTGTCTTGAACCAATAATATTCATGACCTGCAATATCTAAAAATGTAACACTACTAAAGACTGACTGACTGTATTCTCCAGAAAGAACAAATCACCTAGTGGTCCAGGACATTGCTCAATGAATGTCCTAGAAACATATATAGATGGTTCTGCGTTAATACTTTTCTGCATTATTGACAACATTTAGACTGGTTTTGCACTTGATTACACATGTACACACTGATATAATACTGTTGTCTTTACAACTAATTTCATGTGATGGGTAGAACTGCGTTTTCCTGGCCCTTGTTAACTAGACCTCAATTTGGCAGATTTAATATTCATGTAGTGGGATAATCCTTAGGTGTTAAGGCAAAATGATGTGTAATAAAACTGTGCTCTCATTTGCCTTGAGTGTAACACTTTTGATCATACCATGCATGATTCTGCAGTTTTAGTATTTTCATATGCAAAAATAATGCATAAAAACCCTGGATTTTGGGAGCGCAGCAGAACTTTTCTGAATGCTGATGCGGATGCTGTCTGTTTCTCATTTTGATTTTGCTGCCCAATTGAGGCTTAGAATATTTTTGATTTTCCACTTCTCTGTCATACTCTCTTTGATGAGATTTAATGAATGTCCTGGCTACCTGTAAGGACTTGGCCTAGGAGATGTTAAAGTTTTTCACCAGGTAGGGTAGTTCTTGAGAGTCATGTTGACTCGGAGGGGTCCGTTTGTGGAAAAAAATTCGAATTATGTGTTTTCAATAACTTGATAAGATGTGCAGGGAGGCAATGTTTAGCTATATTAGGTGACATCAGTAGCCTCTGATGGGCTGGATATTGACACAGAAAAGGTGGGTTTGGACTAAATCTTGAACAATGAGTATGTAGCCCACTTTATCGCTTGAATTTACACAGAAGTAATAAATGTATCAATCATATCTGGCATGCAGTGCTTAATCTGTTAATGAATACATTTCAAAAACCAAAGTTTTCTCTCAGAAGCTCGCAGCTGGCGATATGGAATGTTGGCGCACCGAATACCAAGACTGCATAATCTTGATCCCACCTCATGCCTCTTTAATTCACCACCACACAGTTCCTGCCCCTTTACCTCGCTGTTGTGTAGCTTTCTTTCATGCCTGCTTTCTCCCATTGTCATGTTTTTTTCTCTTTGTCGGCCTCTTTTTTTCCCCTCTTATATGTTTTTTCCTTGCTCTTGCTCTGGGTTCAAGTCTGATGAGGGAAACTAAGTGTTTGTTTCTTAAAATGAGTTCTGGTGGGCCTCATTTGCAACCACTGGCTCAAATTAAGCAGTGCAGGCATGCTAGAAGCTTTTTTGAAATGGGGAGCCAAAACGTTTGGTGGGCTTCACTTAGGTTTCTGAGCTAAGAAGGAGCTCATAATTTAGGAACACAGGCATTCTAAGCAATGTGAAAACACCCACATTTGGCACTATCTAGCAGTGGTGTTATATCAGCTGCATTAAGGTTGGTGAAGGCCCCTCAATCCACCTGTATTTTCTAGATTATGTTTTTCAAATGAGTGGTCAAAGTCTGTTGACATGCTGCATTACTCTAAATGAGAATGTAATAAGAGAAAGGGCTTAAGTACAAGTTTGTGATTAAGGCTTCAATTGAATGTTGGTGGCTTAAGTTAGGAGTAATGAGGAGCCAAACCGAACAACATCGAATTTTTGACCTATAATCTGTGAATGATAGATGCTGATAAACCTGGTAACTATTTTGTTTTTTTATGTAAGTAGTTAAAAGAGAAAAAATAAAATGGCCCTGGCTACTTGACATACACCCATGATGAAGGGCTGCGTAAAATGGCATTCACAAACCAATGGGGGCTGTTCACAAAGGCAAACTTACACATGAGTAAATCTGCATGTGTAAATGTACTCTTAAAAATTGTGAGTAACGTTGCTACTTTCAGCTGTTCACCATTTGTGAATGTAAAGTTACTAAAAAAATTAGACTTAAATGTCTCCACAGAGGGTGGTGTCACATTTACGAATGTGAAGTTACAACTGCCAAAAAAAGCAGTAGTAAGTCCAGTACTAAACATGGCCAGTCACTCTGATCAGCGGGGTCCGGTTTACGAGGAACGTTGCAGGTACAGAGCGGGTTTGACAGCGGTGTGCCATTTTGCAACCACCCCCCTCCTGAGACCCATGGTGTGATGAATGATTACACCTTATTGTAAACACTGTTCCTCTCAACACGAGGACTACTTGATTTTCAAGTTTTTACATATTTTTTCACATTTATAACCTCAGGTTAGGGTGGGCCTTAGCGTGCCCATACCAGCGAGGTTCATTCCACTTTCTTTCTGGTCCTGAAGAATGCCTAAGTAATCATCATTCATAGGCAGAAACATGTTGACCATGTACCATGGGATATGGCTGAACAATTTATTCAGTTTACACATCCCACACTCTGTTTTTATTTATGTCTGATTGGCCAACTAATAAAAATTATTTTTGGATACAATCCAGACATTTTTAACTCACTTTCACTTGTCACAATCAACACAATCCAGCTCCGCAGTAATTCTGGCGTTGAAGCACACCAGAGTGGCATTCGGCCTCTCCTGGTGTGGCCCAATGATGAAGCATGTCACCAACTAGGTTGGTGAGTGAGGGCTTTCTAAAGAACCTAGGGGCATATTATCAAGACAGGTGATAATTCACATCTAACATGGGCTTCAATTGGAATTCCATAGAGCATATTATCAAGCCCATTATCGCCGACTAGCTGCAGTTTTCTGCCGCTAAGGCGGCGATAATTTTATCGCATGTCTTGATAATATGCCCCCATTTCGGATTCTACGTGCATGCTCTTCCTTTTAGAAAGGCTCACTCTTTCGTTGTTTTGACCCAATCACTCTTACTGCAACATGCTCTCATGGAAAATAAAGGGGGTATGGACTAAAAATAAAACGCTATAAGAAATAATGTTAAGTTAAATTAAAATAGAAGGCAAAAATAATGAAATATATTTTAAACATTCTAAAAAGTAAACATTTTATATTACATTATTTTATTAACTTTTTTATTTAAACATTAATGTAACATTAATTCTGATACATCACTTTTAATAATTATAATTATACGATGAGGAAATATGGTTTTTGGTATAGGTGGGATTTTGTTTGTTAAGGAATTTTGTAAAAAATAGTGTTGCATTGAATAAATATTTAATTTCAAATTAAGTCAGTGGTGTGGTAGCTTTTTTATTTAGTTCTACAGTAAAAATAAATATAGAATTATGATTGACTTTAATACTTAGGGGCCGATTACGATGTCGGTCTTAAAGCCTCCTACCTTAGGTTTGAGGCTTTACAACAGACATCATCGGTTTCAATTCCAACTGGCTGATTACAATACAGCCCGTCGGAATTGAAACTGGTGAGTCAATCTGGCGGGCTTCCAATGGGCTCAAGGAGCCCATCAGCCAGTCGAAACAGGCTGGTAATCCATATGGACAGTGGTTTACACCATCCGCATTACAATGCATGGTTTCCTGCAGGGTTTCCTTGCCGGCCTTTCTGACATGGAAACCCTGTCAGAAAGTATGTTTGGGGGCCCCTAGCAGGGCTCCCTTTTCCTTGCAACCTCCAATTGGGGGCTGAGGGGCCACCTATGGTGCCCCCTGTTAATCCCTGCACCTTGTAGCAGGCACCTTGAGGTGCCTGCCACGGGGTGTGTAGATTAACACAATCACCTATTTCTCTATGGGAGCTTGTGTTGCGGCTGGTTTATGGCCATAACACAAGCTCCCACAGAGAAATGGGAGAATGCGACTGCACATGGTGTGTTTCATCATAATTACGCGGTCAGGACCGCTGATCGGAGGTCTGTTGGTCTCATTTCCATCACGTGTCGGTCAGCGGAAACTCCGACTGACATTGTAATAGGCACCTTAATATAAAATAAATCTTTTTTTTTCCAAGTTTAATGAACTTGTATACTTTTCCCTATACTTTACCAATGGGAAAGTTTAGTATACCTGAAATTAATTAGTACAAAAATTATTATGTTATATATCAATATAAATTAATTTTCAGAAAAAAACTTGAATAAAAAAGGAAACCTTAAGTTAATGAAATATATATTTATATATTTTAATAAGGAATCATAATGGTTACAAGTGATGCACAGAAATAAGTAGAAGTAATTTAATTACATTTCAATAACAATAAGTGTTACATTAATTACTAACTGTAATATATATATACATATACATATATTAAAAAATATTTTAAAATTAAATATTAAATATGTTTTCGTTTAAAAACTCTGGCCCATTAATTAACCGCAAGGTTGTATCACATGATAATTTCTCCCTGTATACCAAAAATGTAATTATTATGGTATAATAACACACCTGCCCATATAGTATGAATCCTCATTATTATATAATAATCTCCTGTATTTATATGCCCCCAGGCACACATAAATGAAGTTCTCTGAGGATATTGGCACTTTTGACTGAGTGGGCATAGAATGTGGAGAAATGGGACCAATGTATATACCAAGACACTTATCTCTGAACCATGTGAAAACATATTAATTGTCGTAAATATGCTTTTGAATCCCCCGCATATCAATTGTTAATTTATTTTCCGCACTGCACTCACATGTGATCATGCTCTATATCCATTGCTGGTAAATTGATAAAGATTGTTCAAATGGATTTATGTTGACAACAAATTTTCATTTTACAGATGGATGTCTTTATGAAGTTTGGATGGAATTATATTTAGCAAAGACAACTTTACTGTTCGGCATGAATCATTGATAATATTTTATCAATGATTCATCAGTATTTGCCATGTATATAATGGTACAAACATAAGTATTGTAATTTAAATATTAATTTTGATTTTGGGTTTTCTGTTCCCTTAAATAGGTTTGGTATCCAACAACGTTATTAGTTGCCAATCGTTACACATTCGATTTTTCTTTTTCTTTGTTTGAATATGAAAACTTGATTGATTTTCTTTTATATATTGCAGAACTATATATTATTTAAAAACAAGTTTATGCATAATAGATTATTGCTTTCAAATTAAAAGTATTATGACTTCTAATTTCTAGTACAAATTCAATTTATAATTGTATAAATTAGGTTTTTCTTTGTAAGAAGTATGTTGTTGATATCCATGAATGGTAAAACTATTTCTTTATGAAATAGAGCATATTGTATCACAAAGGCTCACTGCTGAAAAGCGTTGTTGTTTGTGTACGCAATTAATCATTGTGCTGTCCCCGGGCATGCCGCATCATTTTTCGTATTACGAAAAATGGTTTTGGTCTATATATATATATATTATAAATATAGAAATTAAGAACAAAATTCTGATACTAAAAACTACATTTTTAAATACATTTTTAATCAATTTAAATATATTACATTTCATTAAAGAAATAAATGCAAGTTTAATTAAAAAATAACTTCTCACATAAAATAAAAAATACATTCATAATCATGCATGAACAAATATTAAATGTGCTGTAAAGCATTAATTAAAGTAATTTAACTGTATTTTCCAAAAATATTTTACATTCATTTTAAAATGGACAATTACTAGAAATATTTTATAATTAATTAAAATGTGTACTATTTGTAAATATATTTTCAATTAAGATATAATTATTTATATTTTGTGCTATTGTGAATAATTACATTTTTGAAGATGTGTAGGTCCACACTTCTGAGTCATTTTATACTATGATTTTGTGACTAGTTAAAAGTGGTAAAGGGACTCATAAGTCTAAGGTTAAAGTTACACAAGAATTACTCACAAGTGTAACTTACCTTTGTGTTTACTGAGGATATAGGAAAAATTATAGAGAAAAGAGGAGGTTTTTTCCATTTCAACATTGCTTTTGTTGCTTCTAAAATGTCATCAATCTTAGTTTGGGATCAAGTTAAATAGCCACCTTAAAGATTTGTACTGCGATTTTTAAAGCCAAATCTGCTGCACACTTCCTTTTAGTGTGAATTCCTTTTACGGACCATGATGTGTTGTACATGGACCAAAGGAAGCTTATCTTGTAGAACAGCTACCTTCCCCAAAGCTATTGATTTCCCTTTTAAATCTCTGAATCAATTTAAGGACTGGTATGTTAAATCTACGGGGCTGATTATGATGTCATCAGAGTTGCCAGCGACCAACATCATCGCGGAATTGGGACTGACCAACCTCCGGTCAGCAGTCCCGACGGCATAATTACGATCGGTCGCATACTCACATTTCCCTATGGAGCTCGTGCTACGGCAGTAGCAGAAGCTCCCATAGGGAAATGGGAGGTTGTGTTCAACCCTGCACTGCATGGCATGCACCTCAGGGTGCCTGCCACACGGTGTAGGGGTGAACAAGAAGGCACCGTAGGTGCCCTTCGGCACCCAACCAGAGGTCACAAAGAAAAGGGGACCCTGCTAGGGGCTCCCAAACTCCCTTTCCAACAGGCTTTCTATGTCGGAAAGCACGGCATGGAAAGCCTGTAGGAAACTGAGCATTGTATTCCCAACGTCGGAAACACCATCCATTAGGATTAAGAGCCGGTCCCTGACTGGCAGAGGGGCTCCTTGAGCCCGTCGGAATCCAGCTGGAATAAGAGGCCGGTTTCAATTCCTACCGCCTACATTGTTATTAGGCGGTCAAAATTAAAAACGACAATCTCGCTCAGAAAGCCTCCAACCTCAGGTTGGAGGTTTTCCGACCGAGATCGTAATAAGCCCCTATATCTTTGAACATAGAATGCTGAATCCTACATTGTAAGTGTAGGCACCCACAGATCAGCATTCTGTAGGGCAACAAACAGGGCATATATGTTTGCGGGCTGGGCACTGGAAACATCCAACAATTTAGTGCGTACATAGAAGCTTGAAGTTACCATCCTCAAAAATATCCTGTACTGCAGCACAGGTTTGTTAAGTGCCAACCACGGATTGTGCACTGCTAACTCTGTAGAATAAAATCTTGTACTTATTTAGGGGCAGAAAATTAGGAGTTTGTGGAATATTTTCTGTGTATTCCAAAAACTCTTGCATACAGAGTATATGGTCATATTCACAACTTACGTCAGTAGCCTTTAAATAAGCAGCCCACTGCACTCAACACAGGTGTAGAGAGCGAGCATTAGGAAAACTAGTTTTTGTTGCTGTTTGCTTGTGTAGTTATGGGGGAAAATATGATGATTTGCTTTTCCTGCACCAAACGATGCTATACAGTATAGCTGTATGTAGAGAGTTCCTCGGCAGAGGAACACAGATATGATCGTTATGCTATAATAATAATAATACAGCATTTTGTAGAGCGCGAACAGCTACCTCACAAGGAGGTGTCCCAGCGCTGAAGACCGCTGGGGAACCCGTCCTGGCTTTCCCTGTGAGATGGTCCCTTTCTGGGTGTCTCCAAGGTGAAACCAGGCATCCCCGGCGTCTGTGGGGGGCCGTTGTAGAGATGAGGCAAGCTTAATGCCCAGAGTTGCCGAGTGTGTTCCTGGTTAGAGTAGGTACCGAGGCGAGAATTAAAGAGTCCGTTTTTGACACTGGTCCACAACCCTGCCGCGTCGGGAATTGAACCCTGGTCCCTGGCCGAATCTCTGCTTACGGGTCAGCCACCTCTAACCAGTGAGCCACACCTCTCCACATCTCTCTTATCTGTCCTAGCATTAATTTTATTGTTGCATGTCTGCAAATATTTAGGGCCTGATTTAGATCTTGGCAGTCTTACCGCCATCCTGCTACGCAGGTGGTCTCAAGTACTCCGCCGAGTTGATGGTGGTCTGCCCGTCGTATTTTGATGTTCCAGCAATGGGCAGAAGACTGCAGCAGTCTTTGCTTCTGGCTGACAGCACTCCGTCACTTTCACCCCGGTGGGATTGCGCCAAGCTGATCTAGATGCAGACACCCTTGCCACATGTTGCAAGGGTACCTGCATGGCGGGTAGGATTGTTTCTGTGCCGGAAGGGACACCTTCCTGCACAAAAACTATCATTGATGGCATTTACCTCCTTCTATGCATGCTGCAGAATGCGGAAAAAAACAAAGAGAAATAGAATTATTTCTTGTTGCGCCACTCCTACGAGGCATAGGATTCTGATGCATTCCCAGCTTTACAAAATGTTGTAAATCTGGGAATGTGTCAGGTTTCATGGCTGTTGCGTTGGAACACCCACAGCACAGCAACACCCATGGAATGCCCCTTTCACGCAGAGTACTGCGTGAAAGGGGCACATATCTACAATGCCATGAGAAGTCACGCAGAGTGACGTTATGTGGGCTAGTAGATATGAGCAAGCTCATTGCACTGCCAGTGCGTCAAAAAAAGTGACGCACCGGTGGCTCAATGGGCTTGTAAATGAGGCCTTCTGTTGGTAAATTATATAACAATATCTGACTATTATTGAATCTTTTTAGTATAAATAATAAGCAGGAAGTGCTCCGATGCCCTTTGACTTATGTTCATTCTGTGAAGACCTGCTCTTTGAAGTATAATAATAAATGAGAATTACAAGTCAGTTTTCCTGAAAGCTTGTTCACAGCTCTGTGATACCTAACTATTTTAGAACAGAAGGCAATGCAAATTAAATACTGTGAATATATCTGAGCAGACTTGGTATCATGCTGCAAAGAAAAATGACATTAGACTACCATGCATTCTATATTTGTCATTTATACATAAATGATTAACAGATGTCATCTTAAAAGGTGCTACCAGGAAAAGATAAAACATAATAATTGTAACACGATATGATTAGTTCTCCTCTTATTGGATTTTTTATTGTTTTGTTGCCATGTTGCTCATTAGATTTGCACTATTTTTTTTACTATATTTAGAAACTGGTAGTGGGAATTTTTTTTTGTTTTTACTTTTTAACAGTTTTGTTGCTGCTGAATACTTTGCACATTATTCTATTTTAAGCATGCCTACCCTATTCCATAATCACTGAACATGTCATAACAGATGAGCATGTCTCGGGTGCAGGTTATAGTTAGCTTTGTAAAACAATAACAGGTGAATGTCAGTGTTTTTATTTTAAAATGGTATGTTTTAACTGACACTTTCACTTAACTCTAACATCACTATAAATTTCGTTTTATAAGGGAATTTTAAAGATTTTTTTAAACATAAAGTAAGAAATTATTACCACACCTAACTATAAGGTCAATTTAAGCTTGTGTTTTTTCATTGAAATTCTAGGTTTTTTAAACAATTTAAGTAAGATATCACTGCCATACCTAACTGTATGTATTACGGTCTTGGCTACATAAGGAAACTTAATTTTGTGAAGAGACTGCCCTCCCCACAGAGGCCATAGTACAGTGCAAAGGCGGTGCATACTAGTGTTGGGTGAGCTACTGGCATCTCTGTGAAGCCCCTTCTACAGGGTGAAGGCTGTACATAGTGGAATTTGGCAGGGTTGGTGCAGAAGGAGATTGAGAGCGATCTGGATGTCTTTGGTAATTTGTGATGTTTACTCAGCGAAAAAGGAGGCAAAGGCTTCATTGTGCTATATTATTTGTGGAAGCAAGGTCAATGCATGCAAGAAGATTGGTTCCTGATCATTTCTAACAGTTTCTTGGGCCTATTAGAGGCAGTGTCTAGTTGGTTTTGAAAGAAGGCAGCTTTGGAGTTCCTAATTTGCCTGTTGTAGGCACTGCACCTTTGACGCAGGAGTATGAAGTTGGTCAAGGAGGAGGTGTGTCGCCACGCCCTTTCAACAAGTCTAAGGTGTCGCGGTTCTTCGTTAAAGTTACTTTTGAGCCATGGGTTGGACCAATTGGTCAGGATTCTTTTTAATTGCTTTGGGGCTATGGTGTCCATGATTTTGGACATGGAACTGAAATAGTGATCCATGAGATCCTGGACATTGGTCATGGTGAGAGGCGGGAGGAGGGTCTTGTTACTGACAGTTGACATGGTGTGTGAGTTGATGGTTCTGGTGCCCTAGATTCAGTGTTTGGCTTTCTTTGGTTGGCCTTTGAAGGTGATTGCCTCTATATTTAGGGAGAGGGTGACACAGTGGTGCTCGGTCCAGTCGCACGGGAGAATAGAATCAACTTGTACTGTGTTCTCGTTAGCAATGATTATGTCAAGGGTGGCTTCTTTCTTATGTGTCGGGCTATTGCAGGCTTATATGAGGTTGAATTCATGGAGGAAGGTTTTTAAACAGTTCACGAGTGAGTCAGGGGGATTATTCCAATGTTAAAGTCACCCAGGAAGACCTTGTTGGAATGATCGTCAATGTTGGAGGAGATAATCTCCATGACCCATCAGTTATTGTGCAATTACCGCCGGGGCGGTGGCGCCGGTAGAATGTGTGGAGGAAGCACTTTGAGTTGCTAGTAGTAGAGAAGTCGATTAAGAGGTATTCACAGGTGGGCACAGATGTGGCATGTGCCAATTTCACAAAGAGTGAGGCTCTGTATAAACAGGCTAGGTCACCTCCATTGCATCCTGGGCAGTCCAATCTAATAATGCCATAACTAGGGGGACCAGGGTATCCAAGATGGGCCCAGAGGAATTGTTTAACCCGGATTCTGTGAGCATGAGAATGTCCATTTCCAGGTCAAGGATAAGAGCAGCTCTGTCAGCCGTGTGTTTCACGGCTGGGCAGCAGTTTAGTAGTGCTCATTTCAGGGATGTATTAGAGGTGAGCCTATCAGAGGGCGTATGAGAGAGGGGAACTTGAGTGAGGTTCGATTTGTTCACAGACCTAGTGTTAGGGTGGGAAGACCTGAAGGGGTGGAAGATAAAAGTCTCCATTTTGGTGCCGGGTTGGGTGAGAGAAGCCGGGGTAGGGTTATAGGAGTTTAGGAGGTCATCGTTGGATAGCTGCCTGACTAGTCTATTGGGTCGGGAGGAGTGATTATGGATGGGTGTGGTCATGTACCCAGGCTGGGTGCTCCCAGTGTAGGCAGGGAGAGGGCCCAAGTAGTGGCTGGAAATTCTGGGGGTGTCATTAGATAAGTGTTGAGCAAAGTATGGGGATACCCTGTGTATTGGTCATGGTTAGAGGAGGGAGCATGGTCTTGTTACTGATAGTTGACATGGTGTGTGAGTTGATGTTTCGGGTACCATGGATCCAGTGTTTGGCTTTCTTTGGTTGGCCTTTGGAGGTGAATGCCTCTATATTTAGGGAGAAGGTGACACAGTGGTGCTCAGTCCAGTCGCATGGGAGAATAGAATCAGCTTGTACTGTGTTCTCTTTAGCAATGATTATGTCAAGGGTGGCTCCTTTCTTATGTGTCGGGCTATTGCAGGGTTGTATGAGGTTGAACTCATGGAGGAAGGTTTTTAAAGAGTTCACAAGTGGGTCAGTGGGATTATTCCAGTGAATGTTAAAGTCACCCAGGAAGACCTGGTTGGGATGATTGTCAATGTTGGAGGCTATAATCTCCGTGAGCCATTTAGGGAATGTGCAATTACCACCGGGGGGCACTGATAGAACGTGTGGAGGGAGCACTTTCAGTTGTTAGTAGTGGGGATGTCAATTAAGAGGTATTCGCAGGTGGGCAGAGATGTTGCATCTGTCTATTTCACAAAGATTGAGACTCTGCATAAACAGGCTAGGTCACCCCCCGGCATCCTGGGCGGTCTAGTATAATAATGCCATAATTAGAGGGACCAGGGAATACAAGATGGGCCCAGAGGAATTGTTTAACCAGGATTCTGTGAGCATGAGAATGTCCATTTCCAGGTCAACGATAAGAGCAGCTCTGTTGGCCGCGTGTGTCACGGCTGGGCAGTAGTTTACTAGTGCGCGTTTCAGGGATGTATTAGAGGTGGTCCTAGCAGAGGGCATATGAGAGAGGGAACTTGAGTGAGGTTCGATTTGTTCACAGGCCTAGTATTGGGGTGAGAAAACCTGAAGACGTGGGAGATAAAAGTCTTAATTTTGGTGACTGGTTAGGTGAGAGCAGCCGGGGTAGGGTTATAGGTGATTAGGAGGTCAAGGAGTTCATCGTTAGATAGCTGTCTGACTGGTCTATTGGTTCGGGAGGAGTGATTATGGATGGGTGCCATCATGTAGCCAGGCTGGTTGCTCCCCGTGTATGCAGGGATACCGCCCAAGTAGTGGCTGGAAGTTCTGGGGGTGTCATTAGAGAAGTGTTGAGCAAAGTAAGGGGACCACCTGTGTATGAGGTTGGAGGTGATGCGAAATAGTTGGAGAATGTCTGCACAGATCTGATACAGGTCTGAGTTTATAGAGTCAAGCATTATGTCATGGGACAGGTTTCTGAGGATTCCCAGGTTGGGGAAAGCATTGGAGGGTGGGTGGGTGACTGAGCAAAAGAGGGAGTTGACGTTGGTAATGTTCACCAACAAAGCATTGGAAATGGGTGATTGAGTGGAGGTGGTGTCATGGTGGAGCCTATTAATGGGAGTATGGATGTGGGGGGTGCTGCGGGAGTGGGAAGTGGTGGTGTCCGACAGGTGTTGATGAGGGGGGCAGTTGGTGTTGGGGGAGTTGTCCGTGGAGTGGGGTGAAAAGGGCCACGATTGAACCCATGGATAGTTTGGGTGACCACCCGGTGTGCGGGGTGGGAATGGTGGATGGGTAGGGTAATGGGGGAGAGGGGGTTAACAAGGGGAGGGGAGTCGGGGGAGAGGTGAGTGAGTAGGAAGGCGAGTGGCTGTGACTAGTTTATTTTTTATGTAGGAGAGAAGAGGTTGCAGAAGAGTTCCAGGTTGTGATCAAAAGACTGAATGAGTATGGTGCTGTTGTAGGTGGAAATGATGGTGTTGCTGTGGTAAAGCGAGGACAGCACAACAGTGAGTTTGTAGCCATGTGAGATTTTCTTGATAATGGTGGTGTTGAGTGGGGAAGAGAGAACATTCCGCCATTTGGCACGCTGGTTGGTGGAGAAAATCAGTTCGTTCATTGAGGTACCCTTGATGTGGTGAAAGTAGAGGTCGGTGAAAAGGGTTTCTTTTTTGAGGTTAAGGATTTTATGTTTGAGATTTCTCTTGACATGTCTGGACATGTTGGGAGATATTTTCTTACAAACAGGTCATTTCTGGAGGGTGATAGCAAGGCCATCAACATTCCGGCCTCAGGTAGGTCCATGATGGAGCGGGGAGTAGGGGGAGTAGGGGTCTGGGCTTATAAAGGGGGGAATATCCAAGCGAGCTGGAGTGTACGCAAAACTGAGAAGGTGGAGAAAAACAATTACTTTACTCGTTTGCCGGCCTAGTTAGTGCGGTCAAGGGCCCGGGAGAAGAATGACAGAAATAAGCTTTTGTGGTCATTACTAGTATGGACCAGCCGAGGGATAGAAATGAGCGGAGGGTGGATACAGTACAAGAGCAGGAGGTGGCCATCCAGACAAGGGCATCCACAGAATCTAGGGGGTAGCACAACGTGGGAAGGGGAACGAAGCAGGTCATGCACCAGAAAACAAAGAAGCCGTAGTGTGGTATGGCGACATACTATCAGACCGAGGGCAACAGGAAACATTATGGTGTAAATAGGACATAGAAAAATACTGTCAGAGCCAAGAGAAAAAATTTCAGATTTTGCATTAGAGTAGAATCATCAGGTTAAGGCACGAATGGTCTGGGGTAAATGGAGTACTTAGGATGAGAGACAAGATCCTCATGGCAGGGACATCCGCGACATACGGGGGTAGCAGCAATGCGGAGGGGGGAGGTACAGCAGGTCATACATCGCCAAACCATGAAGTTGTGATGGGGAGATGACAGCCTATCAGAGAGAGATCGGATATCGTATGGAATGAATGAGCATACCAACAAACATGCCCACCATCAGGACAGAGAGAGAGAGAGAGAGAGAGAGAGAGAGAGAGAGAGGATACATAATGGGATAAACGGGGCACACATCATACATGTAAATAGATCAGAGAGAGACAGAATACAATAAGATGTAAATGGGGTAGAAACAGCATACAGACAAGGCGGGGAAGAGTGTCCGATAATACACTGCTTAAGAATCCAGGTTGCAGTCACAAAGTTTCTGGCGTCATCGCCGTTCATAGGGCGGGGATTTAACTGTTAAACCGGTAGTGCGGACCTTCGTGGGGTGAGTGAGATGCTGATAGAGATGACAGAAGGTATAAGAGGAGCCCTAGGGTGTATAATGCAGTTATGGGGAACGTAGGGGTGAACGGGGGGAGGAAAGCTCAGTAGTGACTTGGTGAGGGACCGGCTTTTCCGTAAACACCTCTCATTAGGGTGGATGAAAGGCTGTGCATAGTACAGTTCAATGAGGGAGGGGCCTCTCCGCAAAGACCTCTCTCTGTAGGTGAAGGCTAGAGCACAAGACTGTGCATAGTAGGATTTGGTGAGGGAGTGGCCACTCCGTGAAGCCCTCTGTGCACGAACAAGGAGGAGCGTTTGTTTTCAGATTTCAGCCCGCAGCACTCCAGCAGGACCATAATGACAATTTATTTTTTAAATTTCACCTTGAGGGGGTGCATCAACAAGATCTAGGTCAGGATATCCCTACCTTGTCCCTTTATGTCCTTTTTTTCAATCTTCGAATTCTATAATGGTAGTCACAAAAACTTTTCTCTGATGCAATCACATCAGTCAATCTGGTAGGACTATCTTGGGAGTCCCACAGGTCCAGCCAATCAGATCACTTTTTTTTGCAAGTGCGGTCCCGAGGGAGTTCTAGTGGAAACAGTTGTCTATACATTTTGAACCTTAATTTCTCCAAAACAGTTGGACAGAATCACATAAAGTCACAAAAAATACACTTTCGGGATTAAGATCTGGTGTAATTCTGTTCAACCGTTTTGGCTGTATTCTTCTCTAAATTGTCCTATGGAAATTGCATGTGGAGAAAGATTTTTTGCCCGCCCCCCCCCCACTCTTTTTCTTGGCCCCCGCTGGATGGATCACACTGAAGCTTTCCAGGAAGAGCTGAGGTAAATTATATATTTTTTAAATTTTCATGAAAATTTGTCAATCGGGCCCAAGTTACTATCACAACAAAAATCCCTCATTCAATAAAAAGCCTGATCACCAGATGGCAGGCTGGTGAACATCACATTTGGGGGCAGTAGTGACTGGATCCACATGCAACCCCCTGCCCCCCACACACACTTATACACTGATATGAACACATTGCTCTAAAATGCACATAGGCACACACGCCCATTAACGCATTCATATCCATGTCTTTGCAGACACAGCACACACTACAGCACCCTATAATCCTGCTTGTAATTAACCTACCAAGTCAAGGTAATTTACTCTTCCTACTCCACAACTGTTTGGACAAGAACAGAAGAACTAGATTAAGCATGGGGACACTGCCATCTACTCAGTGTCCTCAATACTCATGCATTGCGGTGTGACAAACAGCACACAGCGCACAGACAGAAACACATAGATGCTCACCATGCAGCTTCTGTTAAGCCACATAAAACATGACTATGGGCTGAAGGAACCACATTCGTGGAGCGAGCACAGGGCTGTGAAAGTATCAAGACTGGCTGGGGCTGGAGGGTGCACAGAGCTCTGTTATGCAGCCCATTATAGCACCCTCAGCAATCTGATGGCTTCCTGCCTGACAAAGCCTACACAGCATGTGTGATATGCTGCTTGGCCAGCCATACATGCACTGTTCACTTTGACTCCCTATTCACTGAATGTGTATGGTGTCTCCTCCTGAAGTATTAAAAGCAAACCTACAAGCCTCACAATGGTACATGCTGAAGGCTCATAAACCAGGAACAGTTGATGTTATTACATGTCATATCATAGTGCCATTGGTTGACTTGTAAAATGCAAAATAAATTTAAGTTCCTGACTTTCTGTTTTTTTCCAGTAGGCAACCGGGGGGGTGAACAGTCCAGGTGGGAGAGGGCAGATGTAGCCTGTCAAATACAGGAAATAACATTAATAGTCATTGGAAAAATAAACCAGTATGATAAAAATACATTATTTACTTGAGCAGTACCAGCAGCAGGGCTGAATGTGCCTGAAGAAACACCGAGAAAGGAAAAACAATGTGCTGGTGACACTTTCTGAATCCATCCTCTGTTTAGAGACTGGTGAGATAGGTGCAGCGCTGGGCAGTCTGTGCTCCTCAGAGCTCTCACACAGAACCCAAGGGCAGCAAGATTGCTCATGAGGTCTTAGCTGCAGCTCAAGGGCTATTGTGGACAATGGCAGCTGTGACGGACAGCCAGGAGGCAGTGTGAACACCATCGAGTTCTGGTACTGAGGCCAGGGGTATCACGAGTACTCCAGAGCTCTGAAACAGCTGAGCCCAGAGATAGCACGTCTCGAAGCAGTGGAGTCCAGAGCATGACAATTTCACTGCTCTGATTCAAAGCGCCCCTGGATGCAGAATGTGGAGCCTATGAGCAATGTGGGCTGTTTAGCCAGCTGGCACAGAGCTCAAGGGCACAGTGGCACGTCGTTGCAGTGTTGTCGAGGCCACGGGCTTAATAGTTAAGAGTCTGAAACCTGGAAAGTCAGACAATCGTACTGGCGTTTGGCACCCCTGAACTGTCACTGTTTCATCCTGCACTTGAGTCTTTTACATCCCAGACAAAGCGTCTGAGCAGGTAAATCTGGGATTAGCCGCGCAGGAAGCTTAATCCCTCAATTAAACCATGTCAGCTTTAATCAGGGCCAAAGATTCTCTTCTACTTTCATACAGGGGCTGACTTCCGAGTAATCCCGCCGCGTGCTAAGCACTTAGGTGAGCCGCGAGATCCGCTGCATCCTCCTGTGGTACCCCCAGGGGCACCAGCAACAGCCCAAAAGTGTATTTCTGCACGTTCAAGTGCTGGCAACCGCATTCGAAAGGAATACTGTAAGCTCCTGTCTTCAAGTCTGACAGGCCGCGTTGTTTATGCGCCCTCTCCCGCCGTAATTCTTCGTATGCCAGGCACCGACGTGTACCTGCAGCAGGCTACATATTTATGAACGCGGCTTCCTTTCTTCCTTTTTTGTTCGAGGCTGTCACGTGACCAAGTCGGTATGAAATCACTGATATTTTTCTCCAACATTATTGAGTTCAAGTACCACGAAATGAGATCTTCACTGCGCAGACTAGATTAGTGATACTTCACACAACAATAAAACATGGTGACAATAAAATGACCTCCGAAAGTTGCAGTGCAGGAACAGGAAAAGCCTGAAGTCACAGGTGACTGGAGTTACGCACTAGAACAGTGGTTCTTAACATTTTGACATCTGTTGCTCCCCCCCCCCTCTCACACTGAACCATTATTGGAATCCTGGATCCCCCACTGAATGATTATTGGAATCCAGAGTCCTCCACTGAATGATTTTTGGAACCCAGAGTCCTCCAGTGAATGATTATTGGAATCCGGTGTCCCCCCCTGAATCATTATTGGAATGCGGGGACACCAGTCTCAGCAAATGTGATTATTTGAACTGTAAAACAATACAAAAAAAATCACAGAATTAGCCATTCATCAAATAAGTACACATATTATGAAACATTTTATTTAGTTCACAAATAACTATAAAGCAAATTCAAAATTTAATGGGAAGGGTGGAGTCTTTCGAAGACAAGCTCCACCCTTCCTACGATGGACATGGAAGAAGTCTGTAGTGGACAATCATTGGTATATAGTCATAAATAAGTGGAAAGGCACTGGAATACGTGTACTTCAATCAATCAGGTTCCTTGTAAACCGCTACTACTCACCCTTTAGGGTCTCAAGGCAGTGAGGAGGGGAGATTCTGCAGTTTAGTTGAAGAGTCAAGTCTTGAGGTCCTTCCTGAATTGAGGCAGTGACGGTGACTGCCTGAAATGCAGAGCCAGTGGAGGTCTCTCAGGTGACTGGTGATGTGGCAGTGGCGAGAGATGTTCAGGATGAGTCTGGCGGAGGCGTTCTGGATGTTCTGCAGTTTCTTTAGGAGTTTGTGGGTGGTGCCGGTGTAGAGTGCGTTGCCGTAGTCGAGTTTGCTGCTGACGAGCACATGGGTGACCATTCTCCTGGACATGGTGGGGATCCACTTGAAAATCTTCTGAAGCAGGCAGAGCGTGTGAAAGCAGGAGGACGAGACAGAGTTGATTTGGTGGTTCATTGAGAGCCAGGTGTCCAGGATGATAATGAGGTTTCATGCATGGTCTGAAGGCGTGGGGGATGTCCCAGTACTGCAGACCACCAGCAGTCATCCCTGGCAGAGTGTGTGGAGCCCAGGGTAGGGACTTCGGTCTTGTCCAAGTTGAGCTTGAAGCAGCTGTCCTTCATCCAGGTGGCGACTGCCTTCATCCTGTTGTGGAAGTTGCTCTTGGCAGCTGTGGGTACGAATGTGAGGGAGAGAATCAGCTGGGTGTCATCGGTGTAGGAGAGGATTTTGAGTCTGCAGCTTCTGACAATGGCTGCAAGCGGGGCCATGCAGATGTTGAAGAGGGTAGGGCTCAGGGAGGATCCCTGCAGCACTCCGCAGCTGATCTATGTGGGTCTTGAGAAGAAGGGTGGAAGTCTGACCCTCTGTGTTGAGCCGGTGAGGAAGGAGCAGATCCATTCAAGGGCTTTGTTGCGGATGCTGGCGTTGTGAATTCTTGAGCAGAGGGTGTGGTAGAAGACAGTGTCGATGGCGACCGAGAGGTCCTGCAGGATGGGGGCTGCAGTTTCACCTTAGTCAAGGAGGGTGCAAATGTCGTCTGTTTGTGGCAAGGAAAGCAGTCTCGTTGCTGTGGTTGCTTCTGAAGCCCGATTGGGAGAGGTCCAGGATGTTGTTTGTGTCGAGGAACTCTGAGAGTTAGGCGATGATGGCCTTCTTAATGACATTGGCTGGGAGGGGAAGCAGAGAGATGGGTTTGTAGTTCTTGAGGTCCGTCGGGCCGGCATGAGGGTTTCTTCAGCAGAGGATTGATTTCTGTGTCTTTCCAGTCTTCAAGGAAGGTGGCTGGCGTGATGGAGAAGTTGATGGTGTGGCTGAGTTTGGAGGCAATGGAGGTGCCGTCTATGTTGAAGAAGTGGTGAGGGCAGGTATCAGAGGGGGCTCCGGAGTGAATGCTCTTCATGATCCTGAGGGTGTGTCAGTGGTGAGGGTGGTCCAATTGGACAGGGTCTGCTGGGGTCTGGAGCATTTGGGTGCAATGGTAGCGGGTGGGTGAGTCTTGGGTTGCAAAGCTGTCGTAGAGCTCCTTGATCTTGCGGTGGAAGAAGGTGGTGAGGTTTTCACAGAGGTCTTGAGAGAGGGGAATGTCTGCTGTCTCCGTGCTATGTTTTGCTAATTCTTTGACCAGAGTGAAGAGTTCTTTGATATTGTGGGCGTGGGCGTTGATGCATTCCTGAATGGCTGTTTTCTTTGTTGTTCTGATGAGGTGGTGGTGTGTGGTGATGGAGGTTTTGAAGACTGTGTGGTCTACCAGGATCTTGCTGCTCTTCCATCTATTCTCGAGCCATCTGCAGGTGCGCCTGGACTCTTGGAGGGCAGGAGAGAACCAGCTGGATTTCTTGGAGGGCTGCTTGCATGAAGGTTTCCTAGGGAGGGGGGGTGGTAGTGTGTTGTAGCAGTTGGAGATTCAAAGGTGGGTAAAGCCTCCTCCCGGTCAGTTGGCGTGGTCCTTGTGGATGATTTTATAGCCCTCAGGGATGGCAGTTGCAATGTCCAAGGCTGAGTTGGGGTTCTTCCATGTTTCTGTGAAAAAGGTGACGTCGGGGAGGTGGATTCGAGCATGTCCCAGAACTCTACAACGTGTCTTCTGAGGGAGCGGGTTTTGAGTAGGATGCATCTGAGGTGCCTGGGTCCGGATCTTGAGAGTCATGCGATTGGTGGGTGGTCTGGTGTGCGGAGGCAGGAGAAGACACAGTTGCGGCACGTGAATGGGTCTTGGGTGTCCTTTGGTGATGCGAGGTGGCAGGCGGTGGAACATCTGGGGTGGAATGCATGTAGGGTGCTGGCTTTGTAGTAGTGGGGGCTGCGGGAAACAGGGTCTGTGGCGCTGGCCGCGGATGGGCTCAGACGGGCTTGGGTTTGTCACACCGCCGGCGTGGCCGCAGAGCTGCCACCATTAAGTAGTGTTTGGGAGGTGGGAGGGCTGGTCAGCTGGGAGGCAGCAAGGTGGGAAAAGGCTCTGGAAGGGGACGGGCTGAGAGGAACATGCAGCGGCGAGGTCGGGAAGGGAGTAAAAAGCGAACCAGAGTAAAAGTAAAGGACTGAGCAGAATTGAAAATGGACAGGAAAAAGAGCCAGAAAAAAGACAGAAGATGCAATAAATGAAAACAAAATAGAAAAGAAACAACAGCAGACAGAAACAAGAGCTAACCAGTAGGCCCCCAGGGACGAAGTGCAGCCTGGAGCCAGTGGGTGGAGGAGGGCCTCCAACTCCAAATTTAGGGCACAGGAGGGCAGACCACTACTAGGTGGAGCTGCGTGGCTGGGAGAGCAAAGCATGCTGACAAGGTCAGTGAGGTCACTCCCTCACCGTGCAGCAGACACCATTTAGTAGTGTTGGGGAGGCAGGAGCGCTGGTCAGCTGGGAAGCGGGAGGCGGGAAACGGCACTGGAAATGTGCAGCGTTACGGGGAATGAGCAGCAGCGAGGGCGGGAAGGGAGCGAAAAGCGAACCAGAGTAAAAGTAAAGGACAGAGCGGAATTGAAACTAGACAGGAAAATGAGCCAGAAAAAAGACAGAAAATTGCAATAAATGAAAATGAAATAGAAAAGAAACAACAGCAGGGTCAAACGAGAGCTCACCACAGGGCTATGAGGGATGAGCTGCAGATAGGAGCCTGCGGGTGGAGGGCCTCGAACTCCGAACCTAGGCCACAGGAGGTCAGATTACTACTAGGTGAAGCTGTGCGGCAATGGAGCAACGCACGCTGACAAGGTCAGTGAGGTCGCTCCCTCACCGCGCGACAGCCACCATTAAGTAGTGTTGTGGGAGGCCCAAGGGCTGGTCAGCTGGAAGGTGGAAGGCGAGAAATAGTGCTGGAAGGGGGTGGCTATGGGGAACGAGCAGCTGAGGGAAGGAAGCGAAAAGCGACCCAGAGTAACAGAAAAGGACATAGCAGAATTAAAAGTATAGAGGAAAAAGAGGCAGAAAAAGACAGAAAAAGGCAATAAAAGAAAAGAAACAACAGCAGACAGAAACAAGAGCTCACCACTGGGCCACCAGCAATGAGGCACAGTCGGGAGCCTGTGGGTGGAGTAGGACTTTGTATTCAGACTTAGGGCACAGAAGGGCAGACCACTACTAGGTAGAGTGAACAACACAAGCTGACAAGGTCAGTGAGGTCGCATTTCTGTAGCAATTAGTGCTGGCACATCTGTAGATGCATCTAAAATAATGGTTTTGTGATGTTTAATATAACTATGCATCTCTTCTCTCCTAGGGATTTCCACTGAGACCCTGGCTGATCACACCTCTTCATAACCCAACAAAAGCATGGGAACAAGCCTACATTAAGCACACACAAGGAACAGCAATGCCATTGAGCACACTTTTAGACTTTTGATGGGCAGACCCACTTGCTTTGACTGCACAGATAGCACCTTGTAATGTGTGAGAGATAAGGTGTGTATCATCACACTCCTTGTCGTCTTCTTCTTAACATGCATAGGCAACTTGTGCAAAAGTCAAGGAAAAAGATGAGGACAATAAAGTGATGATGAAGAACAGGTACATTCACATGTGGGTCCACTCCAGCTCCACCAATGTTGCTATCATCAGAAACTCTCTTATCAACAATTCATAACATAAATGCATGAAATGGTTATTCTAGGGAATTCCCTCATCCCCTACAACTCCTACCACATAAGCGGTAGTCAGACGGGCCACAATTACTAAGTTTAGGGCTCGTGGTTGTATTCAATAAGGTGATGGGGGGGCTGCATGGCCCTCCTCCCTCAAGCCATTAAAGGCCCATGGAGCCCACACTCGGGGCCTGAATTGGCATACAAGTGGAGGGGGATCGCGCAGCTCCTCTCCGCGTGCCTTCCTAGGCCCTGGGGATACCATCCCCAGGGCTGATTCCAATAATGAAGGGGAGTAGAGTCCCGGCCCGAGCCATAATAGGCCTCGTAGAGCCCACCCCCAAAGCTGAAATTAATGATTATCGGGAGGGAGGCTTCAGTGGCCCTGTGGAGCCAACCTCTGGGGCCAAAACCTCTAAAAATAGGGACAGGGCCAAGCATCCCCTCCTCCCCAAACCATGACACGCGCTGGGGCCCTGGACCGAAATGTTTCAAATTGGGTCGAGGGGATGCACAGCCTCCCTCTCCCGGAGCCTCTAAAGCCTTAAGGAGCCCAACCCCTGGGGCCGGCTCACTTGTTATCTTCCAGACAGCCCACCTGTGAGACATTGCAGTTTCCCTGTCCACATCATAGCGGACAGGGATACCTGTGTTTGCGCCCACTTGGGGGGAACATTTTTGATTCACCTGCACAAAGTCTGATCCCAGCCAATGGGGTTTTTGATCTGTTTTTGTTGTTCATGTTGTGGCCAGCCAATCAAGCTGGATCCCCCACCACATGTCGCTGAGGTTAGGGTGTGCTTCCCTTGCCCCTTATTTGTATAATTAATTTTCAGGACATAGGGTTCATGTCCCTTTGACCTGTAAAGGCTGCCACAACATATTGTTCATGTTATGTGGTCAGCCAATCAGTATTGACTCGTCCCATTTAAATTGTCCAATCAGAGACTATCATTCTGGACACCAATGGTCTAGAAATACCTAACTTTTTAACTCTTTGTGCCCAACCTGAGCCCCTCATTAAAAGCTAATTGTGCAAAAACAGTTGAATGAATTGACAGAAAATAACAAAAGTCAGGCTTTCTGAGTAAAATTCAAACTTTTTTTTACAAATTTGGCGAAATTCTATTCTGCCATTTTTTTCTATATCAGAGCGCAACATTTCTTAGGGGAAAAACATGGGAAATCACACATTTGGCACCCCCATTTTTCTTGATCAGTCAAGCTGATGCTTGACTGATCAATGTAAAAGTTTCCATGAAGAAGGGAACCGAAGGTAATAGCGAAACAAAAAACACTCTTATAAAATGTTGATACATTGTTTCTAAGGCTGATAAAATACATGCTTTCAAATTGGATGCTGTTAGAAATGTAGCTTGTTCGGTTTGAATTATACTCTATGTATTGTCCCCGGATGTAAAGAGCTGTAAACCTGCTCTGGTGGTTGATTTAGCCAAAGTGCTAGCATGTGCATTAAAATGACTTAAACAAAATACTGGCACACCCTATGTAAGTGAACTAGAAGCTGATGTGAAACTTCAAGGAATACCTGCAGAGTATGTTCTGAAAGAAAGGGTAATATCCATTCAATCATTTTAACTCCACAGCCGATATCCGTGAGCTGCTTAAGGAGATTTCTGTGGCATTCATTTTTTTTCTATGTTTTGGCGGTTGTCGCCATCAGCACTTGATTCAGGAAACGGGGACTCTTTGTCGCCTTCTGCACTGTATTGGTTCCATTCTGCAAGCAGGATCCAGACAGATTATAGATGGCCTGCGTTGACTTTGTGTGCGCTCTTGTGCATGTTGCCTCATCTTTGCTTCTGTTGCGCATCAGAAATCCATCTGCCTGGTTCAGTACTAAAATCTGCCAGCACCTGTGAGAGTGGAGTCACTGACCCAGAGAGGGTAGGACCCCAGGTCACAGGTTGCTTGACAGATAAGTGCAACCCAATTACCACAAAATCCTTACAACTGATCCATGAATTGCTCTGACCATTGTGTTGCTTTACAAAGAACTTGACTGGCACCTGTGTTGACCAGTCACTATATTAAACGTCTGCAATAAATGGGAGTATTAGTTGAAGGAGGGAGAGAATCCACCTCAAATAATTATCACAATCTTTGTCGGCATACTGTTAAAGTAACTAAATAGGTCTATGACTAACCCTCTGGTAGCTAACTAGAAAGCAGGAAGGTTTAACTTAGAGACAATATGTCAATTATTTATGCAGCACTCAAACAGCAATAAAGTGAAAACAAATTACAGGAAACATCCCAAATCAATTTAGAAAAATATTGAATATTTTAATAAATAAAGCTACGTCCAAACTACAATAATCCAATAAGTGAAACCTTTGATATGAATGTAACAAAATTAAAAAAAAAAAATAGGACGAAAATGCTTCAAGTCACTGTTATGTGGTTATGCTAAACCGAGCCAAAGCTAAAAGTTAATGCCAAATGCGATGGAGCGCAGGACAAATCCGGGGACGAGGTTCGTCCTGGTTAAGAGTTTACCTTCAGACTTATAAACTTTCTGGAAAAAAAGTGGTTGTCTATGAGTCTTCCGCAGGGCAAGCTGCAAGCAGGATCTGGACTGGAGCTCCACGATGTTGAGTTGCTGAAGAGCGGAGCCCCAGTGCGGGCCTAGTTGATAAAGGCGGGAAAGCTTTGAGCTGATAAAGGCTAAAGTTTGTTCCTAGTAAGGCCTCGATGTCGAAGGGTTGCTTCTTAGCATCAGTCCCAATTGAAGCCTCCTCCTTTTATACTCAGAAACGTTTCTGGAAGTCAGTTCCCCTCAGTGGAGCAAATCAGCAAGCTGAGGCTGGCTGGTCATTCAACATTAACAGCTGCATCTTCAATGGCAATCCTGGACTCCGTTAGTTCTCCAGGCAGAAAGTTGGCAAACAATTTCAAAGTCCCAGTTTTTATTGTGTGGGCATGCGATGTTCACTCTAACATCAGTCAGGGGTCCAGGGCCTGGGGGATACAACTTGGGTGTTAGGACTCACTCCAACAAAGGCCAGAAGCACAGACAAGAGCAGGTCCAGTTGGTACTGGTCTTCCTGTGGCTTAAACAGAAGGTCAGCTAACTTACCTTTGGTGTCACTTTTCAGGCCTTGGGTTCAAGGTAAGCAGGTCAATCTTCCTTCAGGTTCTTCAGACAGCAGAGCAGTCCATCTGATTCTTCACAGGTCCAGGAGTGTTCTGGCGAGAAGTATGTGGGGTCCATGCTTATGCCCATTGCCAGCCTGTGGGTGGAGGGCAAACTTTTGTCCACTCCCTAAACTAGCTCTGGTCAGTTCCTTTACCCCCACTGGGTTTGGTGGCATCCTGACTAGAAAGACAAAGGGGAAGCAGACCTAGGTGTGAGCCTCATCTGCCATTCGGTCAAGAAGGAGTCCCCTTCCCCACTCCAAGGGCCCTTTGTCCACTGTCTGGGAGCAATATACATCTCACCACAGCACAGCCATCAGGAGTCAGGTGTCAGCTGAATACTGGCAAGAACACCTTTTAGGCAGAAAACTTACAACTTTCTAAAAGTTTGATTTCCAAAACAGTCATATAAAACCAGAAATTAACATTAAACTGGATTATCAAGTACTGTTATCCTTTAACCATTTTCTTGCTACCCCCAAACTGTATTTATAACTTATTACAGGTAATAGTGTGTACCAGTGTTAACCGTATGGGAGAGCCAGCCTTGCCACATTGAAAACCAACCTTGTAGGTCTTTCACTGCCAAAAGACGTAAAACATAAATTGTACATGTTCTTCTTTTTAAATACCATGCACCTTACCCTATGGGCATTTAGAGCCTACCTCCAGGGTGACATGTAAGTTGTAAGGTGTAGGACCAGCAAAAGGTTTGTTTTGCTCGGCTGAACCAGCAGATTTAGAACTGCAAACCCAGATTCCGGTGGCAGGCATGGAGAAATGTTTTATGGTGCAACTTCAGTAAGTCACACAATGAGTGCTGCAGCTCACTAGTAGCATTTAATATATTGGCCTCGGATATGTATAGTACCACATACTAGGGTCTAGGGATAAATTAAATGTGATAAATAGGTATATGCCAATTTTACCATGATTAAAGAGGAACGTGCCAGCACTTTACCCTGGTTAGCAGTAGTGAAGTGCACAGAGTCCAATGGCAAACAAAAATAGGTCCAGCAAAAAGGCAACAAAAGAATATGCATTGTTACAATGCATGCGATACATCGCATGCCGTTACAACGCGGTTGTTACAACGACTGCGTTGTTACATCGCATACCTTTACAACACAAGTTGTTACAACGTCTCGCTGTAGGGGGCGCTGGATGTTGGAATAGTATAGTTTACTATTCCAACTCCAGTCTGTGCAACAGCAGGAAAGGTGTTGGATTTTGAATCCAACACCTTCTGCCTTCTACAGCAAGTCATTGTAATGACTTGCGTTGTAAAGGTTTGCGATGTAACAAAGCAGTCGATGTAATGACCGTGTTTTATTGGCATGCGATGTATAGCATGCGATGTAAAGGATGTCTCCCCAACAAAAACCTTGCTGTGACCCTCCAGGAAAAGGACATTTCCAAAAGTGGCAATGTCATGAAGAGATACATCCAAGGAGTTAGCTTGGGGTGTCTCTGCCCAAACCCCTTCCAGGAGGCGAGTTGTCCCCCCCGCCCTTGCTTCAAAACTGCGTCATAATGACCCTCAAATCACACCACTGACAACGTGCTTTGGTGCCTTAAGAGGTCGCCGTTTATTAAACATAACGTATTTATACATTTGCAAAATCATGGTTATCCAATTGCTCTCTTAATAACCATGCTACCATCTTTCATTGTCTTTGCAATCATTTTGTTGCTGTGTGGACCCAGCCTCCTCAATTGCCAGGGAAGGGAGGGGCCACCTGTCTGGGCCTCTGATTCACGGGTCAAGGCTTCAACTTGCTACCGTTTTGGAGGGTGTCCGTCAAGACCTGCCCGGGCTGCAAGTGCCGTCCCGCTTGCCCTGGACCTTTTGTGTGCCCTCCCTGCTCCCGGGGTCCCTGCCGTGTGGCATTCCAAGGACCATCTACTCTAACCATCGTGAGGCTGAGTCCTTCCATTTTGCTCCCTAGGTACCCCTGCCGTGAGGCATCCCAAGGGTCCTGTGGGAGCATCACATCTACTCTTTCTATGGTGGTAAGCCTCCCTTAACTCCCTCAGTACCCATGCCGTGAAGCATCCCAAGGGTCCTGCGGGAGCATCACATCTACTCTTTCTATGGCGGTAAGCTGTCCTTGACTCCCTCGGTACCCCTGCCGTGAGGCAACCCAAGGGTCCTGCAGGAGCATCACATCTACTCTTTCTATGGCAGTAAGCTGCCCTTGGCTCCCTCAGTGCCCCTGCCTTGAGGCATCTCAAGGACACTCTGTGAGCCTTCCATCTACCTTTTAGTAATTCTCTCTTTTTTCTACCTTTCTTGTGTTCCTTCAGCCTCGCCTCTATCCTTGCGGCTGCGACGCCCGCATCTTCTGGTGTGGGTGGGTGGCATTTCTTTTCTCTACTGCGAGGGGGGTTTTATGCTTTATCGGACCTGTTGCCCCCTATTTATCCCCCCTCTTCGCTTTGTCAGCTCGCCCCCAGATTGGAGGGTCCGAGCTTGCCCTTAGGGTGACCAATCCTGGTCCCAACCCTCAAGCGGGCTATGCACAATGGGCGGGCTTCCCGCCCCCAGCCGGCGTTTGCCCCGGGCCTCCACTGGGTCCGGCTTCGCCTTCCCCAGCCCGGGTTACTTTTCAGGACACTTGGAAAAATTTAATCTGCCAGTTTGGTCTGACTTTAGTTTCCATGCTGTATCCACACACACAAAAAAGTTTTAATGAATAAGAATGCCAAGCAGAAATTCAAAATAAATTAACGCGTCTGTTAAACAGGCGTCCAATGCCTCGCCCATAAACAAGCGCAGTGCCCAAGTGCCTGAAGTTTTATGTCGCACACGAACAACTACACATAAAGAAAGAGCAAACATGAAAGCACAATGAACATTAAAAATGAAAGCACGTTCTTGTCGCTGCCTCTCATTGGCACCTCCATAAATCCAAAAGCACCGAGCAAAAAGCATCACATTAAAATCATAAAATCAGAGCGGGGACAAAGAGGAAGCTTGGAGCAGTGATGGCTGCGTGAAATTTAGAGTAGAGACAGCAGGCTTAGGTTTGGAATGAGAATATATGAAAATATGACTAGGGCAGGTTTAGAGCATGGAGAGGATGGACGACAATCTATAGCGCTCTTTGTAGGAAGGCGTTATCAGTGCTAAAGGTGCAAAGAAAAAAAAAATAGTGTAGTGGATTAAGGTTTACTTCACCGCCCAACTCAGGTTTGACGAATAGCGGGGCTGTTGAATCCCATGGCTCCTTAGTTTTTCTTTGATCTTGTTTCTCTTTCTACAATTCACTCTACAATACATCTCACTTTCTCTAGCTCTTGCTGGGTCTTTCTTTCCCGTCGATTCTTTCTCCATTTATCAATGTTTTGGCTATCTTTTTCTTCCTCCATTTTAGGTCTCACCACCAGAGAGGCAAGACTTTATGTCTCCATGACTCAAACCACACATCACACAACAATACACACCATGCATAAAATATTCGGAAAGGGGGCTTGGTCTAGGCACAATAAATGTAAATTATGTTGGCGTAATGCACGTAATTTCCAGAATTTTACTTTACGCTTGTTATGAGAAATTCCTGGAATGTTGCCATTATTCCATGCCGCACAAGTACACCATCATTCACTGCAAAATGATAGTGCAGGATAGCGGAACAACGTGAACAACCAGAATGTAAGAGGCTGTTGTTCTCGCATGTGTTTTTGTGCTTTTTTTTAACAGAGAGAAATACACCCTTGCATCAAAAAATGACACAAGTACACATTTTTTACACTAAAATATAGGGCTTGATGATGGACTTGCATTTGATGTAATTGCACACAATTTCGCACACCCCTCCCTACGTTGGATCACCACTTAAGTCATTGGCTTGTTGGGAGAGGTCCCTCCATGCATTGGTGTGAATTGCAGCCAGTCACAATTTGGAGTAGCACTTGGCATTTCTCAGATTTTTATATGTAAAAGTATTTTTTAGCACAGTCATATGTACAAAGGTACACAAAAAGAACTGAATTATTTCTTGTGCTTCATTTTTGGGATTTTTGGCAGCTTGCTGATACATTCTGCCCCTCTCATAGCTGCCACAAGGCAGTAAATGCAGCTGCTAAAGTGTTCTGCTCAAGAGCAGTGCGAGGTGCTCTTCTGTGCCGAGCATGATCCCAGCTTTACTCCCTCCCAGAGAGATCGTCTGAGCACTCACACCTGCCTCATATTCCGACAGTGCTTAATTTGTAAAACAATAAGTTCCCGCGTCATCCTTAGGTTGGCTTTACAGATTGCATCACCCATTGCCCTTGCCAGCGCTGCCAATGAGAGGACCAACACAACTACTAACCATCACACTCCTACAAGAATGACAATTCAGACTATTTCAGGTCCCCAAAGTTTAAAGAATGGCATGGGAGGCAGGTATTAGTCATTTAAATTTAGGATGAATTATTAATCAGCTGTTATTGTGTCCTCAACACTAAATTAACAAGCAGCACCACCGTGTGGCAGACTATTATAAGTGCCGGAGTTGACAAGTGCCGTGCACCAGAAACAATTGACAAATTAAGCACTGTGGGCAAGATGTACGACCATTGGCTTTGGCGACTCACAAATTGTGAGTAGCAATTCATGAGTCGCAAAAGCCAATGTACTACAGTGTCTCAGACACTGCTTGCGATTCCCAATGCGGTCGCAAATTGCATGACACATGAATATTAATGAGGATGTCGCAATTTGCAACCCCATTGGCAATGGCTGGTACTCCCAGGGATGGTGGCATTCTGGGGTCAGTAGACCACCATGCCTGGGACTGCTTTGTCAATAAAGCAGTTTTTTTTTCTAAATGCAGCCCGTTTTCCTTAAAGGAAAACGGGATGTATTTAAAAAAGAAAAATGAAACTTTTCAGTTTCCTTTTTTAAGGGCAGGCAGTGGTCCCTGGGACCATTGACTGCCCTTAAAAAATATTTTTGACCAATTCACAAAGGGGAAGGGGTCCCGTAGGGACCCGTTTCCATTTGCAAGTGCTTTACCACCCTTTGGAGAAAGGTGGTAAACTGCCAGTGCTTTCGAGCGCAATTGCGGTCACAAAACATTTATACATAGGTTTTAGTGTCGCTATTAGGAATGGACGCCCTTGGCACTCCCCTTCATAATAGCGAGTCGCTAACCCTATTTTGCGAGTCGCTAATTGATTAGCGACTCCCAAAATAGGGTTAGTACATTGGGCTGACCTATTCTGCAGTCGCAAAGGAGCCGAAATCCCCTTTGCGACCGCAAATAACGGTCGTACATCTGGCCCTGTATTCCTGTCTTCTTCATCCTGGGCGCTGAAGGCTGCCTCATCTAGAGTGAGGCATGGAGCCCAGAGGAGAAGGGAATGGCATTGGCCAGAGGAGGTCTGAGAGCAATGTGGCATTCTCTCCCCCTCTGACAGAATAATATACCCTAGCCAAGAAAATAGGAGCTGGGCAAGTGTTTAATGCTGTGCAGATGGTTGTGGTAGGCACCATGGCATTTGTGTCTGTCACATTTACGTGACATGCTTCTTCGAGTCCTCTCCTAGCCTTGAACTGAGGGTCATGAGGAGCTTCAAAAGGTGTAACTACACTTACTGGAGTCGATTGGGATTAAAATTGTGTAATGGAAGGTCATATAACTTTTATTAGAAATACTCTCTATCAGAAGATCAAAAACTGTATTTGGATCTGAGGTGGGTAATGAAGCCCCTACAAGGTTATAAACACCAACATGTTTCTACACTTAAAACAAATACCTACATAAGGTCTGGGACCTTCCTCAGGACTTGGAAGACGTTTATATTGTGTAAAAGTATAGCCCCTTTGACCGTCACTGTCTAGAAAACAACATACCGGATTTTGTATTTCCTCTAATCTAATGATCTGGAGTAACTGTACCATGTACTCCGTAAGTACAGAGAAGAGGAGCTTACTTCGGCTACACCTACTTGCTGTTCGGTGATTACAAGTCGCCTATTAAACAAAGCGCTCTTCATCTCCTATAACACAGTTTCAAAATACAGAACAGCTACTTTAGCCGAACATCCGAATTAGATTCAATCATATCTGATTCTTCGTTTAACTAGAGTGTTGTATACATGTTGACGTGATCCACAGGGGTGGAGGGTCACACCATATAGCTGTCTCCTAATCTATTAAACTGAAATTCCCCTCTCTCACACTTGTTTGAATGTGGTTAATCGGATTATGTGAGTTGAATAGTGGACTTCCTGATGTGATGGGACGGTCGTCGAAGGCAGCAAGGTTTTTTGGACAATGTATTTGGCTTTGTTCACTGCAAACAATGACCTTGAATGAAAGGCCAGAAGAAAGGTCATTATCTATGTAAGTTTGTATGTTTGAACTGTATATAGTGAAAAAGTAACTATAACACAATGGAGCACTGGACAGGTAAGAAGTTTTACACACATGTGTGGAGTGGTGAGGGCGTGTGTTGTGGACAGCGTGGGGGGGGCTGGGGATTACAGAGAGGCAACATTTATAGGGGAAATGACAGATGGGATTGTATGAGTGATGGGGTTGCCGAAGGAGGAGAGAGCGAAAGCATGAAGTAATTAGAGGGAAGGGTAGAAGTGGTCGAGAAATTAGTTGGCCTGGGCAAAGCACTACGCTACGCTCGCGTAGTTTGCGAAGTTCGCGCTACTTCGCACTACGCGAACTGCACGTAGCACAGTGCGAACACGCGTAGCGTAGTGTTGCGTAGTGCTGCGGTCATTTTTTGCTTGCTCGCGGTCCTCAACGTCAAGTTGGCGACCGCGAGCAAGCAAAATGACATCCCGGTGAGATTCCCAATGCGAGGAGGTCAGGTTTCTCATTGCGAGTGGTCGCGTATGCTCGCGACCGCTCGCGATGAGAAACTACCAGTTCGCGTTGAGAAAGCTGCCGCACGAGTAAAAATCTACTCGAGCAGCAGAAAACTACAGCTCGCACTGTGCAAGATGCCATTTTCAATGATTGCACAGTGCCGGTTGCTTGTCCGCACTGTGCAATCATTGAAAACGACATCTGGCACAGTGCGAACAAGGTACTACGCAGTTCGCGAAGTGCTACGCGTAGCTCGCGTAGTGCGAACTGCACTTTGCGTAGCTTCGCAAAGTGCTACTTCGCGAACTACACCCAGGGTTAGAAATTAGCAGAAAATGAAAGGAGCAGGAAGGGGGATAGGCTGTGCGAGAGGGAGACCACATGGCTGTGAGACAGGAAAAGTGTAAGTGTCTTTGCTTCAATTAGTGGTGAAGGTATGGGATCGGGCTTCCTGGATCATAGAGCCACAGATCGCCTCTGGGGAACCAGAAAAGAGGACAGAACGAAGGCCCATATATTTGTATTGAGTATCAGTGGCCAGTGGTTGTTTAAATGTGCATAATCAGGGCCAGACTGGGGATCCAAAAGTAGCCCAGGCAAAAATCCGTCCATCCACCCAAATCAATCAATCAATCAATCCATCCATCCATCCATCCATCCATCCATCCATCCATCCATCCATCCATCCATCCATCCATCCATCCATCCATCCATCCATCCATCCATCCATCCACCCACCCAATTCAATCAATCTATCATCCATCCATCCATCCATCCATCCATCCAAATCAAGCAATCAATCCATCCATCCATCCATTCATCCATCCACCCATCCATCCACCCATCCATCCATCCATCCATCCATCCATCCATCCATCCATCCAAATCAATCAATCTATCTATCCATCCTCTCTCTCCCCTTCTCTCCTAGTTTCCCTCTCTGGTCGCTTTCTCTTTACCTTCTCCCTCCCTCCCTTCCACCTGCCCTCCCTTTCCCTCTCTCTTGAATCCTCCTCATGAAACTCAGACAGCACTAGGAGCCGCCCTGAACTTACAAAGCCAGCCGCCAAGGGTTTCAGCCCATCGGGGAAATGCCCAGTGGAATAAAAAGCCTGTCCGGCCCTGTAGCTAAGTACTGTGCTGATCTCTCTGACCTCCACAGGTTGATAGGCAGTGGGTTAGCCCCTCCCTGCACTCCCAGGAGTGTAACATTTTTCTAAGGGAGGCTACTGCGCTGAAGCTGTGCTCCACTGCAGCACCACAGGAAATGGCCAGGCCACGCGCGTTCCCAGCCAGACGCGCCCACAGAGTCAATCAACCTTTGCTGATGGATAACGCAAGTGCTATCGAATGAGGATCAGTGCAATATTGATGCATTATCTTTTCATTACTGGGCAAGCATTGCATCCCTGACAGTTATTTACAACATACCAAAGGAAGTGATTTACACTGCAATATATTTAAACTAATGCGTAATAAATAAAAGAACAAGTAGCCTTCAGCACACAATACAGTCACTGCAGCCCAGAAGTGGTTTCTTCCTCTTTGATAGTTTTTCCCATACTATAATCACATTGTAGATTATTTAATCAATCTGCACTTTAAACCTGAATGGGAATTTGGTTGACAGGCTAGATTGATAGTACTACAATGTACAGCTCATGTATAGAATAGGATCCTGCATGCCCCTCTGGTTTCCATACAGTATGGAATGAAATATGTTATCACGTGTAAGGCATTGGTATGCTTTGGCCGTAAAACATTTTCATAGCCTGAAAAGCCAAGGATGCGATTCCTCTTATTTCTCTCTCCAAGGCATGAACGAATTGAAGAAAAAATGTACCAAATTGTCGAATATGCATAATGAGACATGAAAGGATAAGGAGATGGGATATATTACTGGAAAAAATGTCTGAGATTAAATTAAGATAATAAATATTGGAGTACTCTGAGAATTCTGGTTCTCGTTTCTGCTTCATCATATGGCCTGTGCCTCTAATAGTGCTGAGTGTATTTTCATATGGCTAATTTGTACCACTAAATGGGAATTTTGGACGAATGGTGTGGAACGAGCATGAGAAGAAGAACATGGGGGTAAAACAAAAAGCTGAATGACAGACAGTGGCAGATAAGGTGTAGGCAGACTGCTTATTTCCCTGTCTAATATAGAATTACAGATTATTCATGGGCACCCACCACTAAACGAGGCAGGGAACCCTGAGTTTGGGGGAGCAGGACATGACTGTGGCTATCCCATTTTGCCTCACTTTAAATTACCCACTTTGTACCCATTCAGCAAGCATCTTTTCTGTAGCACCATTGGATTCCTGGATCGGTGGTGGGATTTGCAGGTTTCTGAACAAACAGGTGATTTTACTCACCTTGTCAGTACATTGCTTCCCTTGTGGCACAGCTCCACCTGGTAGCTATTGCTCGCTGTCCCTTCCAGGTCCTGAGTTTGAGGACCTGATCCCTGGTGGTCCAGTGGGGAACATCTCTGATCTGCTGCTGCTCTCTGCCCTCTATTTTCAGCTTCAGCCTTTTTCTCCTCTGCTCCTTTTTCTTCTCTGCTCCTTTTTCTCCTCCTTCTTTTTCACCTTCCTTTTTATTTTTCTATTGCTTTTCTTATTGCTTTTTCACTTTCTCTTATTTCTCCTCTTTTTGTGCCTTTTTCCCTTTCCCTTTCCGTGCTTTTGCCCCTGCTCATCCCCCAAGGCCGTGTCCCCTCCAGCGCCTGTTTCCCACTTCCTCCCTCCCAGCTGTCCAGCCCTTCCCAACATTACTTATTGGCAGCCACTGAATGGTGAAAGAGCGAGCTTACTGACCTCGTCAGTAAATTCCTTCCATCGCCGCAAATCTTCACCTGTTGGCTGTTGTCCTCTGTCCGGAGCTCCAGGCCCTGATCCGTGGTGGTCCAGCCTCTGCTTTTGTGCTCTGCCATTGCTCCTCTGTCCTTTTTTCTCCTTCCTCTTTTTCACCTTCTTATCTATGGCTTTTCTTTTGCTTTTTCACTTTCTCCTCTTTTTACACCTTCTTTCCCTTTCCGTGCCCTTGACAGTGTTCGTCCCCCATGGCCCGCCCCCCTCCAGTGCTGTTTTCCCACTTCCTGCTGCTTAGCCCTCCCAAACATTACTTAATGGTGACTGCTGTGCGCCCATGCAGTGCCTGATCACACCTGGACCGCACCCAGTGCCACAGACCCTGGTCCTAGGACCATCCACAGCTACGACTCCAGCACCCTCCATGCCCTCACACCGGACGCTCCACTACCTGCCACCTCATGTCACTGAAGAATACCCAAGGCCCGTTCACCTGCTGCAACTGCACCTTCGCCTGCCTCCACAAACCAGATCCACCAAAGATACGACCCTCAAGAACTGGACCCAACCACCTCAGATGCATCCTACTCAACATCCAATCCCTCAAAAGACACGTAGTGGAGATCTGGGACCTGCTCGACTCTATCTCTCCCAACGTCGCCTTCTTTACGGAAACCTGGATAAACCCCACCTCAGCCCCGGATCTTGCAACGGCCATCCCTGCCAGCTAAAAAAATCATCCAAAAGGACTGTGTGAACCAACTAGGAGGAGGCATTGTTCATCGTACACAAGAAACACCCTCCGCCTCACAACAAGCTCCGACGACCACTCACCTGACATGGAGCACCTCCACTTCCAGATCCAGACCAACCCAAACACCAACCTTTGCAGCACCCTCACCTACAGTCCTCCCGGGCCCGTCCCCCTTCAGCAAAGCCATTGCCAACTTCATTGCTCACCATTCTCTTGCCTTAACAGACTACATCCTCCTCTGTGATCTCAATTTCCACCAGGACAACCTCGACGACCACAAAACCTCATCCCTACTGGAGAACCTCGCCACTATCAGACTCAAACAACTGGTCACACCACCAACCCACTCAGCAGGACATACGCTTGACCCTTACTTCTTCACAAGCAACAACATCTCTGTCAGCCACAACTCCGAGCCACACTGGACCGAGCACCACTGCATTCACTTCTCCAGCACCAAACCCACCGTATGCCACCATGCCCACTGATTTCCTTGGTGAAGCTGGAACAAGGTCACTGAAGTTCAGCCAACCACCAACATCCACAGACGCCAACACCTCACCACGCAAGCTCCAGCGCTGGATCTCTGACTGCACCAACACACTGGCTGCCCTCAAGAAAGCCAGGCAAGCAGCCCTCCAAGAAAGCCAGCTGGTTCTCCCCCACCCTCCAAGAGTCCAGGCACCCCTGCAGACGGCTCAAGAAAAGAGGGCGGAGGAGCAGGATCGTGGCAGACTACACATTCTTCAAAATCACCATCACTGCACACCACCACCTCACCAGAACAACAAAGAAAACAGATATTCAGGAACACATCAATGCCCACGCACACATCAGCAAAGAACTCTTTGCAGTGGTCAAAGAGTTTGCCAAACCCAGCACAGAGACAGATATTCCCCCCTCTCAAGACATCTGTGACACCGTCGCCACCATCTTCCACCGTAAGATCAAGGAGATCAATGACAGCTTTGCAACCCAAGACCCACCACAATCACCACACCCAGTGGCTCCGGACCCCAGCAGACCTTGCCCAACTGGACCACCCTCACTCTTGACGACACACTCAGGATCATGAAGAGCCTCCACTCTGGAGCCTCCTTGGATCCCTGCCCTCACCACATCTTAAACAGAGCTGGCAGCCCCATCACATGCAAACTCTGACACACCATCAACTGCTCCATCGAATCCGCCACCTTCCCAGAAGACTGGAAGCATGCAAAAATCAACACCCTGCTGAAGAAACAATCTGCAAACCCAACCAACCTCAAGAACTACATACCAATCTCTCTGCTATCATTCCCAGCCAAAGTCATTGAGAATGCCATCAACGCCCAACTCTCCGAGTTCATCAAAACAAACCACACCCTGGGCCTCTCCCAATCGAGCTTCAGAAGCAACCACAGCACTGAGACTGCTCTCCTCACCACTACAGATGACATCTGCACCCTACTTGCCAAGGTGAAACTGCTCACCTCATCCTCTTGGACCTCTCCAGTCACCTTCGACAGTCATCTCCCACCACACCCTCTGGCAAGACTCCACAGTGGCCGGTATCCACGACAAAGCCCTAGAATGGATCCGCTCCTTCCCCACTGGCTGAACACAGAGAGTCAGACTTCGGCGCTCAACTCAGAATCCACAGAGATCAGCTGCGGAGTGCCTCATGGATCCTCCTTGACCCCAACCTTCTTCAACATTTACATGGCCCCGCTTGCAGCCATTGTCAGAAGCCACGGACTCAACATGCTGATGATACCCAGCGGATTCTCCCTCTCACAGACGAACCCACAGCTGCCAACAGCAACTACCAGAACTGGATGAAGACAGTGGCCACCTCGATGAAAGACAGCTGCCTCAAGCTTATCTGAGACAAGTCCTCAACCTGAGATCCCCCCCCTCTGCCTGGGATGACCCTTGGTGGCCCGCAGCGCTCGGAACATCACCCACAGACCTCGCACAAAACTTCAGCATCATCCTGGAGTCCTCGGTCTCAATGAACCACCAATTTAACACCGTTTTGTCCTACTTCTTCCACGGATCCCAACCGAGTCTAGGAAAACAGTCACCCATGCACTCATCAGCAGCAGCCTTAACTACGGCAACGCACTCTACACCAGCATCACCCAGAACATCCCACGCCGCAGCCACATCACCAGCTACTAGAGAGACCTGGACTGGGTACCTATCAACAAAAGAATTACCTTCAAGCTCCCCACGCATTCCTACAAAGCCCTCCACAACACCGGACCTGCATATTTCAACCACCACCTCTCCTTCTACATTACCACCAGACATCTCCGCTCCACCCAACTGGCCCTGGCCACCATCCCACAGATCTGCAAGACCACTGCTGGAACAGGATCCTTCTCCTACCTTGCTGCGAAGACCTGAAACGTTCTGCTTCTGCACCTCAGACAATACGCCCGCTGCAATTCAGGAAGGACCTCAAGACTTGGCTCTTTAACTGAACCGCAGATCCATAACCCCCCCATCCCCCCCACCCCCCACTCAGCGCTTTGAGCTTTTAAGAACCCTGATTGATTGATTGACAGGGGCATCAGACAGTATTTCCCTTAATTTTTTATAACGATAGCTTCTGCACACTGAGAGACACAGGCCCTGAGTCATGGAAAAAATAATGAAAATCAGGGGAGCTTGTGAACGCTTCTCCACCAAGGTGTTAGGTGCACAGGGAGAGTGCGATTTACTAACAAAGATAATGTTAATTTAGAGTGATGGATTAGCTGTCGGAAAATGAGTCAGCAGCAGGACTAAACGAAATTGTGTAATGTTTTCTTGTCGAATTGAACAAAATTCCGTGCTTTTGTAGTGAAATATACTTTGCTGGTATGCTTCATCATTTTTACTACCAGAAGATGCTTCTCGCATGAAAATGTTTCGCAACTTACCAGAAGCTCACAGGCTCGAGTCTAGGCAATACATGTCCTACTTAAACCATCTCAGGAGGCTTTTTAATACGAGCTATGAGCTCAGGTAAAACAAATTATACAAAATCATGTGATGCGAAATTCTGGGGAAAAAAAATGTTTTTTGCCTAACATGAAATTCAGGAATTTCACAGATTTCGCTCAGATAAATAATAAAAATTTTTCCCAGGCCTAGTCAGGAGGGCACCTGAAAAGGATAATAATATATGGCAAGGATTTATTGTATCCATCTGTAAGGAGGCAACGATTACTGGAATGCTGATTTGCACTAGAGTGTCTCAAATACATGAGCACTTCCATTCCTGGAGGTTGGGCATATTGAAGGGTTGAGCTGTGGTTTTTGCTGGAAAGTATATAGTCCCCAAAATAAGTAGGTTTTATAGTAGAGCCCTCCCACTTGTCCAGTGGTTTGAGGAAACATATTACTTATACAACAGTTTAGGATTAACACATTATGCAGTGTGGATGTGATAGTCTCCAGGTTATCCCAACTGAGGGAGCATGGGTGTATGGAGAGATACATCACCCCAAGAGGCCTGAGAGGCCCGTCCTACTTGGGGCGCCCCACGGGTAATCTGAGCTGCTGTACACTGTGTGGTCTAGCCTGGCCTTGCTCGCTCAGAAGTAGCAGCTTCTCTCTTAGCGTCGTTACAACAGGTCCACTATAAGGAGAAGAAAGCCATTTGCAATACAGTCCTCACAACTCTTACCAAGGATGACTGTCAGCAGGAATAGCCTGTCTCTGAGAGAACCAGGCTTTATAAACAAACGGGGAGGTTGAGCCGAACGACTGAGCTCCTCCTCCTTTCCATAACAATATTGTGAAGTCAGAAGGCCATATGACCACAAAAGTCCAATGTGGGGTGGTCCTCACTTATTCTGGTCCATTGTGTGATGTCAGTAGACCATCAAACTCAGCAGTTTTGAACATTTTGACTTCTGTGGACCCTCACTAAATCACTATCGGACGCAGAGGACCCTGACCTTAGTAATTTCTACAATTTGAACCTCAAAAAAATAAAGAAACAAGTATACATCAACAAATACAAAAAATATGAAATATTTTCTTAAATTGACAAAGAAATACAAATATCGAAATTTTAATGGGAAGATGGAGTTTTAAAAATGTGCTCTTATTCTTAGAAACAAAGCGGTATGCTAGGCTCTAGCATTTCACTTTGTCTTTTTTGCTCCTAGCCTATCCACGTATTCAAGCGAGTAATGCAAGCATAATTTGCAGCCTCTAGCTTCAAACTCCTTCAAATTTACAGAGCGTTTTGAAATTTCCAATCTTACATTTTGAATTTTTGTTTTGTATATACCTTATTAATTTGGTAAAATTATTTAATGTAACTCAAACTTTCTAACCAGATGATTCAGGCTGCCTTCCTTTCTTCCATGTCTGTTACAGTTCCTGCTGAGACCTAGCAATTCTCAACTCTTCTAAGAAGCCAGGGGCGGTCTGAGAACCATAACTCATTCAGTGATCTCTCCTGCAGGGGGATGTGCCTGGTCTCCTTGGATAGGGGAGGGAGAAATACTTGAGTGCATTCGTTCTTCTCCAGTACGAAGGGCACAGACTGTGCCCTCAGCCCTGCCTTGACTGTGAGCTGTGACAATCCAGAATTCATGGTAGGGCCTCAAGTTCCAGCCCTACTGATCAAAAAAAAAAAGATAGGAGAAGCAGTCTGAAATATGTATATGGTTACTTTCTAACATTTTTACCTTCTCACATTACTTTGATGTTTGTACATCAGAATATTATGCACAGAAATATCGTCAGATATAAAGATCAGGGGGCATATTATCAAGCACGGCATTGAAATTATCGCCGATTTAGCGTCCGAAAACTGCAGCGAAAGCGTCGATAATAGGCTTGATAATATGCCGCAGAGAATTCCAATAGAAGCCCATGTTGACACCAGAACATGGGCTTCTATGGGAATTCTCAAGGCGATAATTTTAACACCGTTTCTTGATAATATGGCCCCCGGTCTCAAATACAGGTTAGAAAAATATCGTCCCATTGGGTGTAGATTTTCTGTTATTAACTCCAAAAAGGCAATATATTTATCAGCTTTTAGGGCATATTTATGTCAGATGATATTTTGGTACCACACAACTTAGATATGACCTTTATTTACCTACAGCATAATCCCCCCACATGTATGTGACCCATTGTTAAAATCATCTGTTTTAAAATGTAACTCTTTAATGCATCTTTCTACTGTAAGTGGGGGGAACCATCTCTTTTCCTCTTAAAGCCTCAACCCCAAGCTACCAGGGAACACTGAGGATATTTAAAGATATGAAACATATTGTGGAGTAGCAATAGTGTCAATATAAAGCCACAAAGATGGCTCAGAAAGTACAGATTTTGCTACTCAACTGGTGTGACTAGCAAGTGTCAAGGTTGAACTTCAGAAATGCCAACTTAACAATACATAGTGGTTAGAAATGGCAAGTACTGCCAATATGAAGCACTAGATAAAACAAGTTATGTCCTTTTTGAAACATGTAAGGCATTTTATTATGCAGTATCTCACTTCATGTCACCACCTAACTCACAGTACTAGTACTCATGGCAACAGTCAACAAATTAACCGTATAATGTTTTCCTTTGATTTGCCAGTACAATTTGCAGCATCTATTCAATAGTGGCACCTTGGGAAGACCAGGCACTCCAATGTGACTAAGGGCCCGATGTATTTCTCCGTCGCAACAGGGACGTCGGAGAATTGGCTTCATGTCTGTCCATCAAATTTAGATGGGCGGACATGTAGTCATTTTTACTGTTCATTACCCCCAGGTAGAACTTGGAGGTAATAAATAGTAACACAATTATAAGACCCCCCGTCATTGGAGAAAACTCCCACGACGAGGAGAGAATTACTTTTTTTCCCCAAAAGAAAATCACGTTTTTTCAAAAGAAAAAAATATAATTCGGTTTGCTACAGGGTTGGATTCTTCCCACGCAGCCCCAAGAGAAAACTGTGAAATGCTTCAAGAGGAACCCCCATCACGGCGGTTTCTGCCAATGCCTTTATAAATGATCGCCAACTAGGCAGCCATTAATAAATCTGGTGGGACGAGTCGTCTCGGGCTGGTGGACGTAAAATCCTCACAGGCCAAAGGAGAATACTTCATCTGCCAGGAAATAGATCAGGCCCTTTATCTGAGTTTACGGCTTAAAGTAAGCCACTCCCTCAAGGAAAACCAATTTAGGCACATTTTTTTCCATCACCAATATACGAAATATCAAATACTGCAAGCTTAGCAAAGCAGATAAATATTTTTAGGGGGTTGGGGGGGATGTCGTCCTCAGAAAGTGCAGCTTATGCGCAGTACTGTATTTTAATTCCTAATAAAATAAATATATAAGGGTCTTTTAGAGGTCTCCTCATAGAAATGTTGACAGAAAAAGATGTTCGAAGGTGCATAATATTTGATATTCAAAACATTGCTAGCGAGCAGGTTAAAACGTTGCAGGATAGATTTAGTGCACGTTTTATCACCTCTGTTTATTCTATTTCTCTCAATAAAGTTCAGAGAGTCGATTGTGCAAGATAAAAAATTCTGTCTAAATCTAGCCAGTAACATGTCAAAGATAATTCTCTCTAAACAGAAGAACGGTAATAAAGTCCATGTAAAATACACATGAAGAGCCCAAGAAACTATAAAGGTCCAGTGGTTATTGTCCATGACACAACCACAGCATATTTCTCTAAACACTTTACCTTACAGCATATCCACCCATATCTCACAATAATCAGGCCATTTGCCCACCAACATGGCCGCAGTTCAGTGGCAGACAATTATTCTGTGCATTGGGGGATCCACCCTCCCCACATTTTAACTGTATGGTAAGTATCTGTGAGACTAAAGCTCATATTTATGAGCCCTGCTGCGTCACTCTTATACCACGCAACGTGGTGCAAGAGCGATGCAACTAAAAAATGACACCACCTTGTGTGGTCCTGAGTAGGCTTCATAAACCTCAAGTAAAGCAACGAACCCGCAAATCACTGCATTGCCTTACTCTGAGCCAGGGAGTCATTCCATAGGCGTTGTGTGGGTGTTCTCATGCAACTCCCATGGTTTTTTATGCATTCCCAGATTTACCAGAACTGGTAAACCTGGAAATGCGTTTAAAAGATAACCTGTCCAGGCAGGTGTAATAAGGAGAAATATATTTTTTCTCCTAATTTTTTCCTCTCCCTATGTGTGCTATGTTCTGCAGCACACATAAGAAAGAGGAAAAAGCGTCAGGGGATTGTTTTTGTGCAAGAAGGTACCCCTTCCCTCACAAAAAACAGTTCCTCTTACAACTCAGGCACTCTTGCACCTTGGTGCAAGGGTGGGAAATAGCCTCACATCCCAATGCCCTTACAATGCGGTCGTTACAACGACTGCATTGTTACCACGCACTGCCGTTACTACGCAAGTCATTACATAGACTTTCAGTAGATGGCATGCTAACATTAGAAATAGAATAGTTTACTATTCCAACACCTTCCCTACTGTTAAGTGGGCTGGAGTTGGTATAGTAAACTATACATTTCTAATGTCAGCACGCCATCTACTGCAAGTCGATGTAATGACTTGTGTAGTAATGGCTTTGTGTGGTGACAACGCGGTCGTTGTAACGACTGTGTTGTTATGGCATGCATTGTGATGACTGGCGTCGTAACGAGTCATATTTGCAAGGGTGCTTGTTTTGGCACTATGCAGCCAAAAGGGCACCAGAGCAGGGGAAAAGGCAGAAATTATCCCTATTGCCTTAAATATGGTGAACTCCTGCCCATTTCCTGTCAAACAGTGCAGCGCAACAGGGTGTCTTGCTGTGTTGCACTGTGTGACTAGGCCATAAATATGGCCCTTAGTGAAGATCAACCTGATAGACACTCATCATGCCAAAGTCAGCAGCCAGGCACTTTACATGATCCAGTATGCAGGTGCAATGCAGTCAAGGTTTGCTGGGCTGAAGCTCTCACACCTCTTAGGATAGTGACATCATTAGCCTGGCAAAGCCCTGTGATGATCATCCAAGTGATGACAAGTATAAACATCACTGACGGAGTCAGCCCTGGGTGCTTTAGGATTAAGCCCGAAAGTGCCCAGAGCTGACAGTCAATCAATGAAGCATCACACCGACCTTTCCCAGCTCAGCAGAGAGTGTGGTGGGATCAGAAAGTCCCTCTGATTGCCCCCACACAGAAAATGTCTCCTTCTCATTGGTTGATGCTAGGTAAGGTTAGCCACAGTGGAGGCTCCTCCACTATGGCGGAGGAGCATCGCCCCACAGCTTTTAAGCAGTGCGAAGTAGAAACATAAAATGATAATAACTTTGAGGTATTATCATTTTATGTTTGTGCTGCTTTGCAGGTGGGCAGGGCAGGGAAGGAGTGATTTGTCCACTGCTAAGTACACAGGACTGTTTGGCTAGCCTTCTCGGGCTGTCCAAAACAGTCATGCGCACTTTCCTTGTTCTCCATGCAGGCTGCATTACAGCCTGCATGGAGAACATGCCAAGGCCCCCATTCCCTGGCTGAGCATCGAACCAGGACACTCAGACCAATCACAATGCTGCATTGCAGCATTGTGATTGGTCACGGGTCCCTGGGTGCTTACCAATCACAATGCTGCATTGCAGCATTGTGATTGATCAGGGGGCCTGGCTGTGCTTCCTGCTCTTCGGGTTCGGCGAGGAGAACAGGAGCAGAGACACGGGACCCGGTGCCAAGGTACATTTATTTTTTTAATTTTTATTTTATATTTTGAGCACCCCCATTTGTGACCCCCCCTGTGATCCCCCCACCGCAACCCCCCCACGCCCATTGCCTCACCACCATCAAGCTATGCCAACCGCCACTGGTTAGCCAATGAGGAGAAGCAGCAGGTCCTTCTAATATCTGCTGCCCAAAATATCCTGCTCCCTCCTGGGCCATAGTGCTTTTCCCTCTCACCACGCGCTGGTGCTGCCTTCTATGCACATTCTCATCATGAGGTCTGAAAGGTAAGTGGTGTGTTGCATATTTTGGTGCGTGTATATATGGATGTCTGAAGGCATTTGTGAGTATTTTCTCATGTAAACTTATGACTGGGTAGGTGCAACTATGTGCATGCTTAAGATAGATGGTTGGGAGTATGTGCCATTGTGTGTTCTTGTGAATGGTAGTGAATGTGAATCGCTGAAATCGACGAGAGGTGCACTACGATGTCGGTGGACTAATGAGGCAGGACAAGGAAGCTGAGATTAACCTCCTGTGGTCCCATTGGGCGTTCTCGCTGTTTCTACGCCCTGCATCAGTGTAATGGAGGTGAGAGGGGGGCTTGGAGTCTGCAGTCCATGGTAATTTACAGACTCTGACCTGGGAGCCCTGTCTGTCCTGGGGACGCCTGCCGGGCAGTACTGACTCGCACTTTGGGCCTTTATCATATGAGGTAACCACATAACTGCTCGCAAAAGTCTCCTCTCTGGATTGGCACCCATTTTGATTCCCCCAGTTTCTGGTACCCATTTTGCACTTCCCCCACTTCGACCTATGAAAATAGAAGAGGGACAGTATCATCACAGGGATCCTTACACTGATGGCTATTCAAAGAGAAAGAGGCATGGTCTATCCTCAATCTTTGGCGGCCATCTTGCATAGGTCAGTTTATGTAATTCCTATAATCCATGGCAGCCTTCTTGGTCAGGAAGCTCAACTCTTGCCGTGCCACTAGAACACTGGGATCTCCTCTAATGACTGTTCAACACTATCGTATAGAGGCACCTAAATCCATCAGAGGTTGCTCTTCCCCTACTGCACTTGTGGACACCTCAGCTAAAGGGAATCTTCTCAACCGCCTGTCATAGGAATTAAATTAAAAATAGGTCGGTCTTTTGGCCATCATGCACCTCTAGGGCTATAGGGAGGCCCTTCCTGCAGCGGCCGAAGAGTGCACATCAACCTAAAAAGTGGCGGCCACCCGGGAACGGCCTCAACCCTCAACAAGGCCCTCTCCAGACAAGAGGTGATACTATAGAAACAGTGTAGGATGGACAACCCTAAACATATCTGAAAGTTTATAATGCCACCTGCGAATTAGTGATGGAAAGAAGTAGAGAGGAAACTCTTGAGAAGTAAGGAAATATAGTAGGGAAGAAGGAGAGAGGGTGTAATAAAATGGATAAAAACCTGGAACCATCAGGCCACCATGCCTTCACCATTATCTATCCTCCCAACCTCTCCAAAAATGCAGCAAAGATGTTCAAGCACAGGTTAATGAAACATTACCCCGAAACTCTTATTCTAGATCCATATTTCTGTGTCAACAAAGGCATAATGTCGAATTACCTAATTTTTCACACAAAGACTTGTTTTTAAATCCAAATTTATTTTTGCCTATCAACACTGAATTGGGGGTTATTATTTTGTTAACGCTGCTATCTGATGTTTACGGAGTGTGTTATACTCCTCTTAATCTTGATTGGCTTACGCGACGCCCACTATCACTTAGCCATCCGTCTCGGGCGGTTAGCGCTCTAGTTTCTGCATGCCACCTGCCCATTATTCTACTTAATCGACACCGCACGGACGCGCAGCGGATGCGCGCAGTGAGCGAGCCTAATGCAATCCCGTCTGCGCCCGTCCACACCCGATTGGTACCAGTGGTCAGAATCCCTGCACAACTCCTACTTGACCCCCTTAGGTACACCTCTAAACAATTAATTGCTCTGCACCCTACTTCACATACAACATGTGTACAACTATACCCCGCGTCTACTAATACCATGGATGCTTTGATCAGGAGCTGTTTTAGTTGTGATTTTACATTGCCACCTATGTCCCATAAAGATTCCAAAACTTTTGGCAACAATAACCCTGCGCAAAAAATACGGACACAGGATAAAGTCTCCTCTGGGAACTCCACTCTTAATAACTCTGAATTCACATTTTTTTGTATAAATTGCCGCTCTCTTTCTAAACACAGAGCGGACATATTTGATCTATTGACCAGTGAATACCCAGACGCTATCTTTTTAACAGAGACTTGGCTCCATGAGAACTCGGGCCTGATGTAGCGGCCGCGCTACCAGCCGTCTATTCTATAGTAAGAAATGATCGCAAAGACAAAATTGGCGGTGGTCTGGCCATTATCTTCAACAGCCGCTACACATGCAAATTTGAAAATTTGAGCTATAAGGACTGCGAGGCCATGTCATTTCAATTAGCCTTAACTCCCCAATTCACTACTTCAGGAATCTTATTTTATCGTCCGCCTGGCCCGGCGGGTCCTTGGGCTTCCACACTTCCTGACTTGGTTGCCCCCTACCTGCTCAGCGCAGCCAATTTCACAATTTTAGGTGATTTAAACCTTCACTTTGAAGATCCCTCCCGCCTTGTCAGCACTACTTTAATTACTGATCTGGCGGCTATGGATATTGTGCTTCACAATACCGGCCCCGCTCATGTGGCAGGCCACTTACTAGATCGGATTTTTTCTAACATCACCAGTATTAGCTGTTCCCCAGCTCTTCCCATCCTTTGATCCAACCATTTTTTGATCGGTTTCAGGGTCGGAATTGAATCGTCCAATTTAATCGTTCCCATTCCAGGTAGTAAGTTTAACTTAAGAAACTGGGGGAAACTGGATATGAAATATTTTTAGCTAATAATGCGCCCGTCATTAACCAGGTCTCTATGACAGATTTGGACACCATAAAAAACTGGATCTCCAGTTCCGTTGATTTCTGCCTTCCTACCTCTACTCAGAAGGTGAAAAACCATTGCTTTCCTGCCCCCTGGTTTTCTCCTACTCTACAAAAAGAGAAAAGCAAGTGTAAGGCGCTTGAAAGGCGCTGGAGAAGGGACTATGCATCTGCATCTAAAATTACTTATAATCAGGCAATTAAAGAATACCACTCTCTTTTTGTAATACCGCTCGGGCAGAACATGTCAGTTCCACAATTTCTCATGCCAAAAACTGTCCTATGGTGCTTTTTAAATTAGTTAAGGAACTTTCAGGCGCGGCCACCCACGCTCCGCCTCCGATGCTTTTGGAATCACAATGCGAAGCACTGGCTATTTTTTTCCTTAATAAAGGGGAGCAAATTAATTTAATATTTAACACCTCTAAGATCATTACTTCACAGCTAACTACATCTGCCCCTTCTTTACCTCAATCTGGATTTCAGTTGGAGGTACAGGGAGGTCTGCCTTAGTAAACTTGATCATTGGATCCCATTAGATATCATCTACTTTAGTCAGATCTTAAAAAGTCTCAAATCGGGTTCCCCTCTGGACCCCCTCCCAGTTACCACACTGCAAAAACTTGAGACACCTGCTTTACAGCTGATTATGGAGCTACTTAATGCATCCCTAAGAGAAGCCTTGGTTCCATCGAAGTGGAAACATGCTATAATTCTTCCACTCCTGAAGAAGGCTAATGCTGACCCAGCTCAGATGTCCAATTTCCGCCCCATTTCTCTGCTCTCAGTTTTTTCCAAAATTTTTGAAAAACACATGAATTTGCAATTATCCCGATATGTTGAGACCTGTAAGTTTTTGCATCCCTCTCAATCGGTCTTTAGAGAAAGCTACTCTACAGAAACTACACTTCTAGGAGTCACCAAAATGCTGCGGAGCCGCTTGGACGCCGGCGACACTGTGGCGCTCATATTTTTCGATTTGAGTGCCGCTTTTGACATGATATCTCACACCGTGCTTCTGCAAGCCTTACAATCTATTGGCGTAACCAGACTCGCCCTGAAATGGCTGGCTAACTTCTTAATGGACCGTACGTTTCAGGTCTTTTCCCCAGCGGCAGTATCCAAAATTCATGCATCTCCCCATGGGGTACCACAGGGCTCTATACTCAGCCCTTTGCTATTTAATATTTACGTTACGCCTCTGGCTGATATCGCCGAGGAGGTGGGACTGTCAATTTTTTCCTATGCTGACGACACCCAAATAATCTTCTCCCTGTCTGCTAAAGAAGCTGCGCAATCTTTTTCTCTCTTAACAGGGCTTCGTAATATCGCGCAGTGGATGCAGGCTAATTCAACGAAACTCAATGGGGAGAAGACTGAGGTGCTAAACATAGGGAAGAATTAAGAACTTTGGGGTCCTCAGCACTGGCCCCCTGAATTGGGTGTCTTTCCCCAGCCTACCCACCAAGCACGCAATCTGGGTTTCATCATCGATGATCAACTCTCGTTGAAACATCATGCAGTAAAGGTGGCGGCGACCTGTTTTGGCATCTTTAAGTGGCTAAGAAAGATCTTGTGGATGTTGCCAGACTCTACGCAAAGAACCATAGTCCAGGCCTTGATTACCTCTCGCCTGGACTATGGCAACAGACTCTTTTTGGATCCAACAAGGATGTTATACGCAAGCTACAGGTAGTACAGAACACCACTGCTCACCTCCTATGCTGCATCCCTAGAACTATATTGCAATGTAACAAGGGTACCCCTAATTTAGCTTCCTATATCAGGGTTTTAAAGTAAATATTTGTGAAAGAATATATAGGAAACAATTGTTAAAAAAGTGAGGTAATGTACAAATCAAGAAATAAGAGCAACTCATTTAACTTCATTGACCAAATATGACTACAAAGAGATGAACTAGTTTATATTTCTTTCTTTATTACTTGTTATTGTAAATCTTTGTATTAGAAAATTATTTCATTTTTTCAAAAAAAAATTTATATACAAAAAGACTCATATAGTGTCCTAACATATCTTTTCTAAGCCTCCCTTTGTTAACATATGGTTTTCTGAACACAATATTGTTGCATATTCGATCAAACAATTACATCGCAGCTTATCTCAAACAAAAAAAGTGAATATTAAACATGGCTTTATTCAGTCTACGCGCGTTTCGGCGTTCAGCCTTCCTCAGGCGGCCATGATATTCATAACTCCTTGGCTTTTCTCACGTCCCAGGTTTCAGATGGAAGGAGTGCACACTTCTCCCTACTCGATAGATATTAGATTATATCCTGTTATTTCGTTTCAAATATTGGTATTTCTGTACTGGGGCGGGCACCAGCGTGTCTATCGGGCAGTCACCATGCAAGCGGCCATGAATACTTAGTAAACGTTCCGGTATTCCAAGCGCCCGTCATTTAGCTGTTTTCAAACACTTTTCAAGAAATATATTAGTTTTTCTAATGTGTCACCGCGTCATCCGGTGACATTCATGTGTTCCGAGTGCCCGTCGTCTGATTATTTCCAACCGCTTTTAAGGCGTGTCGTAATGTATTCGCTTTTCAGATGTGCAGCCGCATAATCACGTAATCCGGTTATATTAGTCTTCCCTCCCTTTCGGTTCGAAATGAGTTACCGAGGTAGAAACCCCTATCCCTAGAACTATGTCTGCCTCTGGTTCTTTGCGTACACTCCACTGGCTTAAAGTGGAAAACCGCATCAAATTTAAAACTCTAACCATCATGTTTAAGATCAAAACTGGCAAGGCCTGCCAATACTTGAGCACCTTTGCTCAACCATATGTTTCTTCCCGCCCCCTTCGTTCAGCTAATCAAGCTAATTTTATGGTCCCTATGCACAGATTGTCCCGGATGGGTGGTTGCTCTTTTTCCTGCTTGGGACCCACTCTGTGAAATTCTCTTCCTCTTGCACTTAGGACCGAGACCTGCTATACCCATTTTCGTAGATCTCTGAAAACCTGGCTTTTTGATCAATAGGCTTCTCCTTCCTCTTTTTGGCAAACTGCAAGGTGGCGCCGGGAAACCTTTGGGTAGCTGTGCGCCTTATAAAACCTAAAAATAAAAAGAAATAAAAGAAACGTGCCCAGTGGAGAAATATCTTCTACTCCATTCTCCGAATTTCAAATGCCCAAAAAGCCCCGCATGCCCTCAAACTGTCAGTAACCGCCTCAGACCTATGCTCTGCGAATGCTACCATCTCCATATACATCAATGGTAACATTCTCATTCAAGCCTCGAACGCCAATCTTGATGCCATAGACAAGATCTTCTTTACCCTCAAGAAAGCAGTGAACAACATGAAAATCACACCCCGTCACTACTTTTTCCGATCCAGATGACCCCCTAATTCCTTTACAATACCCCATATCGATCTCAACTGAAACGAAATCTCACCACACCCACAATGAACCATACCCCCCTGTCACATTGGTCTCAACCACACCTGGAATTTCCGGGACACGAATACTCCTAGATACCGGCAACCTCAGTGCAAACACACCGATGATATCCGTGTTGTCCAAGGGAGAATACACCAACACAAACTCCACCCACGACATCCCGCTCCCCACAACTACAACTGAGCTGGCATGTAAAGCCCCCCTTGACCCACTGCCTACCCCGACATCCGATCGGATCCCAACACCCATGTTACACACTCCAAGCACCCTAACTCACCACTTAACGACCATCACCAGAGCACAGGCGTCAACCCCTACCTTGCGGTCCCATCTCAAGGCTTTCCCCCACACTGATTGGGACACTCAAACAAACCTCCATGATCAACTAACCCCAATGGTCCCAAATAAGGTTTTACCCATGCAATCATATATAGACCTCAAGCAGCCAGACAGTTCCTGCGGATGTTCCCCCTTAATTGAACACACACCTACACATTCTACCAACTACTCTAATGCTGAGTGGATTGCACGATTCAATGAGTTAGCCGTCGGCATAGCCCATCTCAAGGTTGAGTTACAAAACCTATCAGCAATCACCAAAGAACTCCTAATCTCACACAGACCCACCAGTGCTACTGTGAATCTTATCAGTCACCAAACTAAAAGATACATCACTAAGAATTCACTTGCGGAAGACACCAGGCAGAGTAGGATCCCTCTACCCAACTACGTATCTAGTCCGAGAAGGGCAACGGCTGAACTAGCCGAAAAAGATATTGAGAACCTCCTCCTGTCCTATGCCAGCCAGACTAACAACAGCAAATGCTGAGGTGACATTATCCAATCCATCCAAACCAACCCCTTCAGAGAACCCACTCACAATTACAGATCCATTAATAGAGAAAACCTCACAAATATCAACATAGTGCAGACAACTCTCTCCCACTCGACCAGCAAGATTAAGTGTGCACTCATCAACTGCAGATCCGCTAGCAAACATGCTCCTGACATTTACGACATCATCCTAGCGAATGACCTAGACATTATTGTCCTTACCGAAACATGGCTCAATAGTACCTCCTCACCCATCCTAGACCTTTTGGTACCTCCCAGTCACGACTTAATCCGCCTAGACAGAAACTTGAAACTCGGCGGCGGGCTAGCCTGCATTTATCGAAGCACAATCCCAGTCAAGCAAGCAGATTTCATAGCTTTATCCTCCTGCGAATATCTCAGTATCAACATCGCCGATGACAAGCGCATCACCAGCATACTTCACATAATTTACCACCCCCCTGGTGATAACCTGACGTTCATCGATGAGTTAATGGAAATTATCACATCCAACGAAAATTTACAAGTACCAAAGATCTTCCTGTGAGACTTCAATCTCCACTGGAACAACTCAAACGATCATGGTGTAAGCTGCCTTAAATCCTTTCTGTCTGATCAGGATCTGTCCCAATTCTGTGACAGCCCAACACACAACAAGGATGAGACATTAGACCTCATCATAGCGAAATCGAACATTATATCTCTAGATTCCATCACTCCATGTGACTGGACGGACCATTACAGCATTTTCTTCTCCATCAATATTGAACTAGCTACAAAAAGAGGCCAACCCACAAAAACAAAACAATGGAAAAGGAATATAAAAAATATTAACCCCACAGCCCTGGTAAACCATTGCAATACTGCCCTAATCCCCACGTCATACATGGTGGACGTCCAAGACCTCACAGCCTTTTACAATTCCACTATGCTCGAAATTCTTGACTCCACAGTGCCCCTCCAAGAAAAAAGTGTTTCCTTCAAAATCTCCAAACCAAGGTTCAATGAGAACCTGAACTTTGATCGGTGCAAGCTAAGATCAGCGGAGCGACTTTGGAATTCAGCACCCTCCATCGACCATCTACGCCACCTGAGAATGCTTAGGAACTCATACAAAAGGAAGATCCTAACGGCCAAGGCAGACTTTTTCAAAACCCAGCTGAATCAAGCCATTAACCGCCCCAAAAAACTATTCGAAATCGTCAGACAACAAACGCGCAACACGCCTAAACCTATGGAACCTAACGATTCAGATACACCAAATTGCGATGAGCTTGCCAATTTCTTCCTAGAAATGACAAAATCCATTGAACTCGACATCCAATCTAGAAAGGCCCTCCCACAACCGATTGCTCATGATACTAAGTTTTACTCTCAGATCAAGGTCCATTTCAGTACTCCGACGGAAACCTCAAAGAACAATGCCTCTTGGCACGCCTTCTCGCCCATCCATGAACAAGACATCTATAACACTCTGCTAGCGATTATTCCCTCCAATCACTTCTCTGATCCCATACCGCCGTCTCTATTCAAAATGATAATAACCCCTATTCTACACCTATGGTCAAAGATTATAAATGCCTCTCTGAGACAAGGCTCCATACCAGACTGTCTTAAAGAAACCCGACTCCCGCTCCTCGGATCTCAACAACTACCGACCGATATCCAACATACCCACTTTGGCGAAATTGCTGTAAAAATGTGTACAAATACAACTTTGCAACCACATCGAGAACTACAACCTCCTAGACAAACACCAATCTGGCTTCCGTCAAGGTCACAGCACGGAATCTGCTCTCACCCACATAATGGATAACATACTAAATATGCTGGACCCGAACGAATTATGCCTATTGATACTTCTTGACTTATCCTCCGCGTTCAATACAGTTAAGCATGACAACCTGCTGTCCCTACTGGAACGAAGACTGGGTCTTACTAGCCCTGTGTTACAATGGTTCACCTCCTTCCTAAACAACAGAACTCAAAGAATCAAGAAGAAACACTCACTCTCTCAACCATCCATGGTCACCATAGGGGTTCCTCAGGGATCAGCACTTTCACCCATTCTTTTTAATCTTCTCATGGAGCCCTTGGCAAACGCATTGAACTCTGTGAACATTCTTTATCACCTATATGCGGATGACACCCAACTGTATATGAAAATCTCCTCACCAGAAGACTTCATCTCCCTCAACGCTATCCTGCAGAATACTCAGAGCTGGTTTACTGACAACCACCTCATGCTTAACACCAAAAAAAAGAATTCCTCCTAATTCTCCCCACCCAATCACACACCCAAGATAGACGTATGGTTGAATCAGCTAACTTCCTTTGACTGTGCCCCCCTCATCATTGACTCCGCGAAATCCCTGGAGGTCACCATAGATAAACACCTGAACATGCAGGTGCAAACCTCTAAAGCCACCATGGGAGGCAATCACCAGTTGAGTTTACTAAGGAAACTTAAACCCTTCCTCCCACAGACAGACCTAAAAATGGCGGTACAAGCCCTAGAATTACAAAGACTGGACTATGGAAGTACCACTCTATGCGGTCTCCCCAGATACAAGCTGGCACTGCTGAGAGCATTTCTTAACACTGCGGACAGACTGGTCTCAGGATCTAAAAGAAATAGCCACATTTCCCCAACCTTGAAAGCTCTGAACTGGCTGCCCTACAAGGCAAGAATACACCTAAAGATCGCTTGCATGACCCATAAAGCCCTGCACAGCAATACCCCCAGTTACTTAGCACTAAAGCTAGAACGATCGGGAGGATGCAGACAATTGCGAAGTGTAAGCTCACTACTACTGAAACCACAGTCCTTCCATAAAACGAATACCGGGTGCTGAGCTTTCTCAGGGATCGCACCGAAGATTTGGAACTCTCTACCTCCAGCTGTACGTGGAATCCCTTCCTTCACCTCCTTCAAAGAAGTGAGAATGCTTCTAATGAACAAATTCACATCCTAAGGCATCATACTTTACTCTGACTGCTAGTGACCATGCTATCCATTTATTACCGTCTACCTCTTTTGTATTGAACTGCGAATACCAAATGTATGTATACTTCCTCATCCCGCTAAGGTTGAATAACTGTGTAATGTGATGCGCTTCGATTCCCTCGTGGATCACTCACCGCCGACTACTAGGCACCTATGCTATCCTTATATATTATTATCTACTTTTTTTGTGTTGAATTGCAAATACCAATTGTACCTTTACTACCTCAACCTCCGAAAGCTGAAAAACTGTGTAACGTGAATTGCTCCGATTCCCTCGTGGATCATTCTTTGTTGACTACTAGTCACCTGAGCTATCTATTTACTATTACCTACCTCCTTTGTATTATGGCGAGCACCGAATGTATGTACACCACTTCAACCATCTAATGTTCAATTATGTTATATTGAAAAGCACTCTGATACCCTTGTGGGTCATGTTCGCGCTATATAAAACTTTATTAATAAATACATAAATAAATCGGTGGTTGTGAGTGTGTGTGTGTGTGCATGCAAGTGTATGGTTGGGTTGTAATAATCTCAAACAAACCACAACTTAAAAAGATAGCCAGGCGCTGCAACACACAGTGGGAATAGAACAGGAACACACAAGCACACAAAAACTGAATTCAGAAACACACACACACACACATTTACACACACACGCAAAGAATCACTGTGCATCTAATCAAATAAAGCAAAAAATATGCCTCTCTAGCATTGCTGAAAACTGAACTCTCCACAAATTTTTTCCCGATACCCGCTATGTATAGACATCCTCAGACACAGAAAAAGCCACCAAATACAGCACCACCCGGGAAATGCATCCCACATATCAATCTGAAAAAGAAAACATTTAGTTAATGCAATACATGTTCCAACACAATTATCCATTACTAAAAATATATCATAATATACAAAATTCCACTTGGTGCTTCAGCTCAGACATAGAAGGCACAGAAAGGCACATGGTGCAGAAGCCAACATCAGATACATACATGAAAAAGTTGGAGACAAACCAAGAAATGGCTCACAAAAGACACATCTGCCTTTAACAACCACACTATTGCAATGGAACCCATAACACCTGCTCTATGGGCCATAACACACTTTGTTCTTTTAAGTTCAAAGAGTTTTATTGAAGGAAAAGACAATACATTCCAAATGTACTACATAATAAATGTAAAGAATTGGACTAATTACACGTAACCATAAATATGCAAGAATTGACTAAATTAAAACAATAAAGCTATATAAATAACTATATAAAGAAATGTGGAACAATTAGGGAGATCAAGGTGGCGTAAGAACTTCTTGTTGAGAAGGAGTAGGCACTGGCGTCAATATATGTTACAACTGGTGACCACAGATTAACACGTTTCATAGCTAAATGAGAAGGACATACAAAAGCAGTATCTAATCTATGGTTATGACAAACAGTGAACCACCAAGCCTTATAGGAAATGTTTGTAAAGTCTTTCCAGTTAACAGTGATCTGCTGAAAGGCAATCGGTAATAACAAATCAATAATTCTAACATTGAAAGAAACATTATCCCAGATGGAGGAGAGACTACCCAAAAAAATGTGGGTAAAAGAAAAGGCAAATGCGGTGTTGAAAATAGTATTAATCCTGGACCATACTCGCACCCAAAAATTATGAACATGCGAACATGAGAATAACATATGGAAAAGATCGGCATTAGGGGAAGAACAAGTCCAACATAAATCTAAAATGGTTGGGGCTCTTTTACTCAATTTAGCCGGCGTGAGTAAAAGTCTGTTATAAATGAAGAAAAGTGTTTGTGTGATATTTGCTGCTCTAGAGGATTTGCGTATTTTAGTCCATATGTCTTTCCACAAACGATAATGACCAAGAGGTATTAAGGTCTTGTTCCCAAGCCACTTCGATTTTAGTCTTTTGTCTATTGATATCAGAGTTATGCAAAAGATTGTAAATAGTTGAAGCTGTGGGTTTGGTCCGTAATAATGTGTGAAGTCCTGAGTTTGAGAGAGGTATCTTGTGTGATTAGGCAATGGGAAACAGATTACAGCACAGTCTTCTTCAGTGTATTATATTTATGAATAAAGGAGGCTGGTAAAGAGAAAGTCTGTTTGAGGATATTGAAGGGTAAAAATTCCGAATTTGAAAACCGCTGATGAGTCCAAACCAAACCCTTATTTCTCCAGCTTCTCCAATAAAAAGGTTTGTTGTTAATCAATACATTTTTATTATGCCAAATTGTAGAGTTCAGAAAAGATTCCTTGTTAACACCAGCAGCCTGTGCAGGTACTACAAGTAGCTTGGAAGTATATTTTAATATAGGGGTAGAGATGGATTGTGGTTTACAGGAAAAAGACAGATACTCGCGGAAAGAATAGGGAGAAAGGAAATGACGTTCAATTAAAGTCCAAAGGGGGCAACCGTCCATAGAATCGAGCAACCAAGAAGAAGCTTGGCGAAGTAAAAAAGCTTTCTGAAAACCCTCGGATTTAGGGCGAGTTAATTTTTGTAGGGACATTCGAGGTGGTTTCTTGCCCCATAAGAAAGCGGATAAGATGGAATTAATTTTCTTAAAGAATTTTGCTGCAATTGGGATCGGAATATTGGAGATAGTATAGAGAACAATGGGCGATATCATCATCTTGATAGTGTCTAAACGACCCCACTAAGACAAGTAGAGAGGATGCCATTTGGAAGTCAAATCAGAGATCTTTTGAATGCATTTGTTCATACATAAAGCTACTGTTTCGGAGATTGAGGATTGGAAATGCAGACCTAGATATTTGATGTGGTTAGAACTCCATTTAAACTGAGAGGCTTGAAAATCTGAGCTGAAAGTATGCGCAGTTAACGGTAATATTTCACACTTATCGTTATTTAACTTATATCCAGATATGAGGGAGTAAGATTTCACTTCTGCTAGGAAAGCTGGGATTGAGTCCTCTGGCCTGGAAACAAACATTAAAATGTCATCCGCATAAGCTGCAAGCTTAATATGAACATTTACTGTTTGAAAACCGTATATAGAGGGGTTCTGACGTAACTTGGATAAAAATGGTTCTAGGGCTAGGTTGAATTAAAACGGGGAGAGGGGACATCCTTGACGCACACCACTTTTTAAATTAAAGAAAGGGGAGAGTAGACCATTAGCACAGACTGCAGCACATGGATTAGAGTATAAGAGAGATACTAGGGTTATAAAATTAGGGCCAAAGCCAAACCATTTAAGAGCGCAGAAAAGATGCTTCCATTCGACTCTATCAAAAGCCTTTTCGGCATCTAGCGCAATTGCTGCCAAGGAGTGATTCATATGTGAAGACTTGGATAAAACGTCAAAAAAAGAGTTGTGTGTTATCCGTGATAACACGACCCTTAACAAAGCCAGATTGTTCCTTTCCTAACAAATTTGGTAAATAAAAATCCAAACGCATGGCTAAAGCTTTAGAAAAGATTTTGTAGTCAATATTGACTAATGAAATAGGTCTATAATTTTTGCAATATTTGGGGTCCTTACCGTCTTTAGGAATAAGACAAATATGAGCTTCCGAGAAGGAACCAGAGGAGCTTGCTAAGGAATAAAAAAAAGTAATAAGTGAATGCAATTTGGGTATCAAGAATTTAGAAAAGTGAACGAAAAATTCGACTATGAAGCCGTCCGGACCCGGTGCCTTATCCCTTTTAAGTTTTCGGAGAGCGTCCAACAACTCACTCTGAGTGAGCTCAGACTCCAAGGGAGAAAGATCCGGAAAATCCTGCTGGGGTTTTTGGATGGTTGAGAAAAAGTGTGAGAGAGAGTGATCCGTAGGTTGAATTTCCGAAGAATATAAAGATTTATAGAAAAGAGAAAACTCATTCAAAATCTCAGTATCTTTGAATTTCAAGACTGCATGTTCGTCAAAGACTGATTCAATATTTAATTTGTTATGACGGGTCTTTAAATAGTTGGCTAATAATTTCCCTGCCTTATTTTTACCCCCATAAAATTTTGGACTAGACTTCAGCAAGTAAAGTGATGCATAATCTGTGTATTTTCTATTAAAATGCATCTTAGCCTTAATAAGGGAACTTAAGCAGTCCTCCGATTTGGAGGTGTAATACAAATCTTCCAGTCTCTTAATATGCTGGAGAAGGTCTGTAAGAGTTTTACGCGCTAATTTCCGTTTTTTTGCAACATAACTAATGATAAAATCCCTTGCAGAGGCTTTGAAAGCATCCCAAATGGCCGAAAGAGACACGGATTCTGTGTGATTCCTCTCAAAGTAGTCAGTGGAGAAAGAAATAAAGGATGCAGAAAACTGTGGATCTAAGAGAAGAGCATTGTTGAAGCGCCATCTTCTAGGAGCGTCATTCCTAGGCAATACCTCAAAGCCTATCGAAACGGGGGCATGGTCCGATAAAAGAATTGGGCCAATATCTGCATACATAAGAGATTGTGAAATGTTGTGGGAAACAAAAATGCAGTCAATTCTTGATTGAGTGTGATGGGCCGGAGAGTAAAAGGAATATTCTCTAGTGGTTTGGTTACAAAGACGCCAGGCATCTAACAATTTATGTTGAGTAATAGTGTAAGTAAACGACCTGTGTATTTTATTGGGAAGAAAGGGTACCTTAGAGTTCCTGTCTATAAAGGGATCAAAAATTTGGTTACAATCTCCTGCTAATATAAAATTATCATCAATACAGGTAGAAATGTGCCTAGCTAAGTTAGGCCAAAAGGAAACATCTCCATTGGTAGGAGCATAAACATTGAGGAGAGAAATTGGAACATCTTTTAGTAACAACTTAACAAGGAGCCATCTCCCCTTATCATCAGATTCCTGTAATAACATCGTAATAGGAAGAGATTTGCGACATAAAATCGCAACACCATTTCGCTTACCATCTCCAGGAGAGCAATAAACTTAACCCACTCAACCTCGTTTCAATTTCAAAGACTCAATATCAGTAAGGTGCGTCTCTTGTAGAAAAACAATATCAGCATTCAACTTAGCCAGATGGGTCAAGACTCTATGTCTCTTTATAGGAGAATTTAGACCCCTAATATTCCATTAAATTAATTTAAGTGCCATGGATAATTAAAAAGCATAAAAAGAGTAATAATATGAAGCAATAGTCCAAATCAATAAGATGAAAGAATATAAATACCGAAATTGACAGAATAAAGAGAAATGAAACATTAAAATCAAAGCGAATAAAAAAGAAAAGTGTCAAGTAACAATAGTTAACGATAAAGCTTCGGTAAGATAAGATAGTATAGAGGGCCAAAGAGTGCCAGTAGAGCAAGGATTGAAAGAAGAGGAAAAGTAAAAATGTGATAGCAGAAAAAGAAGGAGGAAAAGAATTAAGAAAAAGGAAATAGAGAATATGAGTATCCGGGAAAGAAGAGAGAATAAAAGATACAAAAAAGAAAAGAGGAAAAAACGATACTTTCAATGCCCAAAGAAAAAAAGAAGAAGCAATATAGAGCGAGTTAATAGAGAAAAATAAGAAAACACTGACACGTGCAAGGAAAAGGAAGTATATAGCCACAGAAAATAGCAGAGGAAATGCATTATTAAAGACACCTGGAAGTTCATAAACAAAAATAAGCAAAACAGAAAATAAGACAAAAGACAAAACAGAACACATACCTACATAATTCAAACATGGAGGTGGGGGTAGGTAGAGCCACATGGAGCAGACGAACCGTCAGAAGGAGGCCAAAACTGGACCGGACAGGGAACACACCGAGACGCGAACAAGACTGTAAAGATAAAGGAGTATGAAGTTAGTACGCAACCAAATATAAAACAGTGAAGAAATGTTTACAAACCAACTAACTTGAGCTTAGAACCACATGCTCAGAACTTAATTGTGCACCCATTAACAAAGAGTTAAAGAGAAAACATCATGTGAGATGTGAGGAGGAGGAGCGCGGTAAGTCCATATGATCTATCTTGTGTGAACTGATGAAGCTTTGAAGACGTATTGGATCTTCGTAGGAAGTTGTATTGTTATTATAGGCGACTTTGAATAGACAAGGGTGGTATAGGCCATATCTGGCTCCCATTGAGCATAAATCAGATCTCATGTTAAGAAAGGCCTTGCGTCTGGCAGCTGTGGCCCTTGAATAATCCTGCGTAAAAAACAAAGTTGAGCCAGACCAGGAAATTTTCTGGATGGATTTAGCGGCTGAGAGAGCTTTCAGTAGATCCGTATATTCCAAAAAATAAAGAATGACTCCTCTTGGACGTTGCGGGGAGGCACTGTTGGTAGAAATTCGTCCTAGCCTGTGAGCATGTTGAATATTCAACTCAGGGGCGTCTGGCAAGTGAAGTATCTTAGGGAGGAAAGTTTTGAAAAAACCAATGGGGTCCGAACCTTCCGTGCCCTCCACTAGGCCATATAAACGTAGATTATTCCTCCTATTGCGATTTTCAAGATCCTCAGTCTGCTTGTGGAGCGCATTAACTTGTGACTGCAGAGATGGAATAGTCTTGGAGACATCAGCAAAGGATGACACAGTTTGCTCCACAGTGTTAAGTCGCGAGTCTAGTTGAGACCACTTATCGGAAAACACCTGCAGTTTAGAATTTGCCTCTTCAACGAAGGGTCTAAGGGCCCTTATCTCTTGTAGAAGCAGCTCCATCGAGACTGGTGAAGAAGATTTGGGAGGCGGGGGAGGGTGCTTCTATAGACGTTTAACGTTAGTCTTTCCTGAAACTGGTGGGACGGAGTCCATTGTTGCGCTATGAGTTTCAGATTGCAGTAAACCAGAATCCTCCAGTTTAGAGAGTTCAGAGAAGAGTTTTGAATTTTTAATAAAAGTACGCTTTGGTCTAGTTGAGGTGTAAAGAGAATCTTTTGCTCTACCCATCAAAAAATGGTGACAACAGTGCAGTGGGCAAGCAGCCAGACAGTAAATGTAGAGCTAAAATTAAAAGCCCAGGAGTCAGAGAGGTTTGCGTGCTGTATGAAAATTCGATTTATTTTAATGTTGAATAAACATCCAGACGTGAAAAATATGATAGTTCGCCTTATAGAAGAAGAATAGCCATTGACGCCCTGTTGGCAAAAGATCAATAAAGTACTCTACACAAGAGGAGTAGCTTGTGGTGAGACCATGAGGTAAGTATCATCGGGTATCACAGAGACTCAGAGGGCTGAAGAAATGAGGCACATAACTCCAGGAGGACCACACTGCGATTACATCAGCCGAAGGATACCTCAAAATTACCTCATTCGGATCCAGAATAGAGGAATGCGACCACGAACAATCAAAATGGCGGCCATTTTGCGAAGAGGACAGTCATCATTATAAGTAATATCTTCCTTTTTTGTCACAGTAACATGAGATTTTATTAAAAAAAAAATGGAAGCATAGTTAGCAAGCAGGTAATGAGCAGCAAAATTGAAAGCCCAGCATTAAGAAAAAAAAAGAAAAAAAAAATAATGAAATCCGCTTGCGAGTGAAGAAGAGGCATTCACAGCGCGTCCTCGCATCTAAAATGGCGGCCGCAAAACGAACAACGCTGTGAAGCGGCAATACCAGGTAGATAAAGCCTTCTTACTGCTGGAAACAGAAGCGCTTGGGGTCCTCAGGCAAAGGGCGATTGTTCATGGTGGTAATGAGCTGGTCATTCCCGCGCTGGCAGTGAATACGGCGCGTCGCTCCTGCCCGGACCTCGGAGCCTCACAAAGACGCCGCCATGCTTGTTGGGCGCTAAGCCACGCCCCAACACACTTTGTTCTAATGCTACGGTCACCTACATTTCCATCGTCACACTGATCCCTTAAATGAAATGAAACACAGCTGCAAACAACTATTACCAGCGATCTTGCGTCCCTCCTGACAAGACCCGTGTTCAGGAGACACCTGGGCCACACAGCCTTGGTGCACAATAGATGCTGCATCTATACACACGACCCAAAATCTCCATTAGATTTCCTTCATTTATTGCTAGTCCTATAAACACCTTACCAGAAGGAAATACCACACAAACACACAATACGCCTGCAGCATTTCTAAACCCCCCACAAGATAAGGTCTTACATAGTGCATCTTGCAGCCTCAGCTGCACCACCCAAAACTGCAACTTGAAGCAATTAAGTAATGCAGGACAAACACCAGCAGGGCAAGATAGTCCTGCATTCAACCACACGGACACCCTGGTCGACTGATAGAAAAAAAAAAAGAGAAACACAAATTCTTACAGAAGATACAGATCCACAGAAGTGAATTCAAAATTTGAATTATCCAGTGATATTTCAGGACTCATGGGTTGGCCACCAATTACATCATTTACTTTCATAGTGTGCCATTTCATTGAGGGACAACCCGCAGGCACATCAAGCATGGACCCTCCCCTAAAGGTGCAGATAAATTCCAAATGAACCATAAACATCTCCAAGACATGTTCATCCTCAGTGGTCCTCATTAGTGGAGGGTAATTTGGGGTCCTTTAACAAAATAAAGTACTGATACTGGATCAATGTCTGGTCATACCCACGTAACCTTGAGTCTCATCTGCTAGTGTCTAACAGAGAAGAACAAAAAATATGACAGACCGTCACTTTAGGAGAGGGTCCAAGATTCAAATTACATATGGATGGCATCACCCTGTAAAGTCAGAGCTACCAAACAAAAATGAGGGACTGGAATGCAGCTCATTGTCAATACCATTGGCCGAAATTAATTCAACCACTCCAATAAGTACTTTTCAGGTATCGCTTAGAGCTACTTTAGCTGTCTGTTGGCAAGTTCTGTTGTTGCCAAGAAATAACATGTTATGAATATATTTTGGGGCAGCCCCATGCTCGTGATTGGATGGCGTTATTTTCTATCATAGCGGTCTGCTCCCGATTCAATGGCTTTCATCCCAGTTTTTGTATTTATCCCACCCAGGAGCAAACAGTCACAACTGTATCCTTCCACTGCATACTTGTGGGACTCTTTTATTTATCCTTAAGCACTCATAGGGGGGAATATATGTCTAAGTGCTCCCTTCCCGTCTTTCACTCTTTTCCTTTTATATGTTTGTTTTCCCATGCTCTCCTTTCGCCCGATGGTTTATGTCTCGCTCCAAACCCACTCTGCTATATATTTGCAAAAAAGGTTTTAGAAGGGCCCCTGACCTGCAAAGTGCTGGCAGACTGTTTGCTTCAAGCTTTGTGTGTATTTCGTATTGAACTCCATCACTTGTCGGGTCGATTCCGTTATTTTATGGTTTTTACGTGTGATTCTTTTTGTCTTTTCTTTTCATTTTAATTTATAGGTCTAACATTGACATCACACTATTTTAGAATGGTAAATTAAAAATGTCACCATGAGTCACAATGAATGTGCATGCGTGCTCAGAACACATGTATGTGTAGGCTTCATGACACAAAGTATTAGAGACATATACGAAAGTGCTGCAGTGCATGTGTGCCTTGGCAATCATTTTAGGGAGGGTTTCCTTCAAGATTGCAAACCATAAATGTAGATGCATCTTGACCTAGGCACAGACATGTAGTTGACAAGAAGCATAGGCAAAGCCAACAATTTGTCCTTTTACTGTCTAAATCTATTGGCTTTGCACATGCTTGTTTTAATATAGGTTCAACACTTGCACCCAATCTTTTTCCCTGTGTTAAATGTATTGTTTTATTTTTTTATTTTACAAGAGTCCTGTAGCTGCACCGTATTGCTGTGTTGCTCGCTTCATTATTTGCCCTTCACACACATTTGTTTTCAAATTTTTTCCACTAAAATATATCATTCTCACATGACCATCTATCATGTTAGTTCGGTACATAAAAAATGGGGGCATATATCACAATGCATGCTCATGAATGAGCTAAGACTCATGCAGCCGCCACAACACATTAGTGCGCATTGCCAGTCATATTGGAATGGATGTTCTTGAATCAAAAACCCATCAAAAAATGTCAGCCATGCACGTGTACAACTGAAAAAAAAATTCTGGAGAACACAATAGCGGTGCATTTTAAACATAACACCTATTGGCTTAGCCAGTGCTTGTTGCTTCTCTCAGTGATTCACCGTAAACAGACTGGATATTCCCAGACAAGGGTTCCCTAATTTTTCTGCAAAAGGTCTTAAGTTACACAAGCCTCTGCATAAGGCTCATACAGGCTGAAACATGTCTGAGGTTGCTTGTGTTCACATAGCAGAGAGCACATGGTCTAACCGTGCGGGCTGGACTGTCTGGAGTGCGCTCTAGATTCATTTGTAAGATTAATCTATAGCGATGAGATCCAGGGTAAGTCCCAGTGGTGGAGATTAATTCAAGCATTTTTAGAGTCACTCTTTTCACTATTATTTCACCACAAATGCCAGCTGACATGACGGAATGGAAAGTCATTTTGATTTCCATAATTGTATTTATTTATTTATTTACTGTGTTTGTAGAGCGCAACGCTTATCCCCTTGGGGATGTCAGAGCGCTGGAAACTTAATTATCCTATCCACGAAGAGAATCTTACTGCGAGCCAAAGTCAGAAAAAAGCTATTGTCCGAAAAAAGCCATGTTTTTAGTTTTTTCCTAAACCAGGAGGGGTTGGGGGGGATGTCCAGGGTAAGGAATTCCACTGGACTTCCACCAACTAGGAAAACGATCGACCGCCTGACCTAACTTGCCGTACTCGCTTTGTTCTAGCCACGGCTAAATTCCTGGATCTTCAATCACAGGTGGGTTTGTAAAACTCCATCCTCGTCTACAGAATCTCTGGCCCCCTCTTGCACAGGGCTTTATGGGCATGACATAAGAGTGTAAAGCTCGCTCATTTTCACATAGGGAGCCAATGGAGCGACGTCTAGCAAGCTGGTGTTGAGCCAAATCTGTCCATATTCTAGATTGACCTAGCGGTGGCATTTTGAATTACCTGGAGTCTCGAAAGCAGATACCCGGCCATTCCAACAAATAGGGCATTGCCATAGTCAAGTCTGCTGGACACCAATGCCAATGATGATGGAATTCATTTTAGGGATTCCTCAGGTTGATATATATACCAATAATGGAAACAGTGACTTGAGTGTATTAATCTCTCCAGTGCTTAATTTGTGAGACATAAGTGCCAGGGCCCTTGTCAGGAGGCCAATGTAGCTTGCAGCCCCCATGGCCCCTGCCAGCGCTGCAAAGACAGTACCAACACAACTACTAACCATCACATTCCTCCATATATGACAATTCAGACTATTCAAATACCCCAAAGGTATAAGAATGGCTTGGGAGACAGGTATTAGTCATTTGTAAGGTATATTGAATTAACAAACAGCTGTTATTGTGCTCGTCTCTAAATTAGACAAACAGGGCCACCATAAGGCAGACTATCATAAGCGCTGGTGTTGACAATTAAGAGCTGGTGATGAGCACCGGACACCACTGGCTCACATTAAGCACCGGATCTCTCCACAAAATGAAAAGGCTTAATTTGTGGCAAATTATGTGGTATAATGCAGTACATTTTCTATAGCATTACTTCATTAATTTGTCATTTTTACAATTGTTAACACTGTCTGGACATTGGATGCACCTCATTATTTCCCATTTGGCACCCCAAATATAGCAATAAGCAACAGAAATGTGACCAGTCAACTTTTGCAAGGGGCCTTCCATTGCACAGAAACATATGTCTCTGTGTTTTTAGTAACCTTTGAACCATTTGAGCTAGAAACAATCTTTTTGTTAAAATCGGCAGATTATGCAGCAGATAATGGATTATATGTTGCATAATTCCAGTGGCCCTGACCAGGCCTAATATTGACAATGCACTTAACAGTTGCGATATTTAGTCATATATATATATATATATATATATATATATATATATATATATATATATATATATATATATATATATATATATATATATATATATATATATATATATATATATATAAATGTTTTTCTTTTCAAAGCACCATCGATTTGAAAACGCACTCCAGACCAGCTGATTACTGGCTGTGCAGCATCTCTTCATTTAGAGTCTAAGCAGCCTTACGCGTTTCGGGGCTTCATTCCCCTTGTTCACAGGCATCAATGCAGAGGTACAACGTCCTTACGTTTAAATAGGCGCACTCTTTAACATGCAACTTGGTTCTCTCACTCGCGCTGCATGCTGGGATAGGAAGTCCTTATAATTTGAAGGCGCTTTATCCAAAAGTACAAACGATTGATTATGCAAGGACTTCCTATCCCAGCATGCAGCGCGAGTGAGAGAACCAAGTTGCATGTTAAAGAGTGCGCCTATTTAAACGTAAGGACGTTGTACCTCTGCATTGATGCCTGTGTACAAGGGGAATGAAGCCCCGAAACGCGGAAGGCTGCTTAGACTCTAAATGAAGAGATGCTGCACAGCCAGTAATCACCTGGTCTGGAGTGCGTTTTCAAATCGAGGGTGCTTTGAAAAGAAAAATATTAATTGCGGTTATCCGGCTGTGGAAGCGCACCACCCCTTATGTCTGGGGGCCACGGAGACAAAGGAACTGCTCGACAGTCTCCATTGGGAAACCAGCTGGTGTGAAATAACATCATCCTTCATGTTGGGGGCCCACTAGAGGGTGTTTTAGAATGAAAGACTATGTGGAAGGAAACAAACCTACTAAGGTGATTATAATTTGAAGGCGCTTTATCCAAAAGTACAAACGATTGATTATGCAAGGACTTCCTATCCCAGCATGCAGCGCGAGTGAGAGAACCAAGTTGCATGTTAAAGAGTGCGCCTATTTAAACGTAAGGACGTTGTACCTCTGCATTGATGCCTGTGAACAAGGGGAATGAAGCCCCGAAACGCGTAAGGCTGCTTAGACTCTAAATGAAGAGATGCTGCACAGCCAGTAATCAGCTGGTCTGGAGTGCGTTTTCAAATCGAGGGTGCTTTGAAAAGAAAAATATATTATCTACTGGCGGTCGCCAGTAGATAGTTATAGTTAGGACCGAGTTTCCATAGGAAATCTCAAAATTCTATTTTGAATAACTTTGGCGCCGATTGACGAATCCTCGCGAAATTTTCAAAACAATGGGGCACTCCGCTACGCTCCTACCCTGAAAGTCTAGGGGTGATTCGTCAAGCGGGGGCCGAGAAAAAGGGGGGGTCCCAAAACGCGTTTTCCCCATGGATTTTTCCATAGGAACTTTAGTCGCAGCTACAGCCCGAACGGCTGAACAGAATTACGTGAAATTTGGCAGAGAGGTAGCCATAAGGTCCATGAAGTGCCTTTTGCAGGTTTGGTGTAAATCTGTTCAGTATTTCCAGAGAAAATAGCATTTAAATCAATATATATATCTGTACGCGCACAACGTGCGCGCTGGGTGCGCGCACCTTGCCGTGCGCGAGCGCAAATCTGATTGGTTGTTAGATCTTAGTAAACATTTGAATCGGTCGAAACCAGGAAGTGTCGGCCGCCATTTTGTCTCTCGCACTCTGAGGGGGTGAAAAACAAATGTGGAGAACGTGAAAAGGGGGCATGGTGGACAGTTCCTGACCCCCTAGCCGTGGTCAGGACCCCCAAGGGCCAAAAAAATGTATTTATTTTTTTTGAAAAATCGCCGAGTGCGCGCACCCTGCACGCACCACTCAAACGGAAAAAATTCTGCCAAGTTCGCGCAGCGTGCGCGCACGCTGCGATTTATCTAAAAAAAAAAATGTATTTGGCCCTTGGCCGCGAAGCGCGCCGTGCGTGCACGGCACGAACTGCGTATAGTTCCTGACCCCCTAGCCGTGGTCAGGACCCCCAAGGGCCAAAAAAATGTATTTATTTTTTTTGAAAAATCGCCGAGTGCGCGCACCCTGCACGCACCACTCAAACGGAAAAAATTCTGCCAAGTTCGCGCAGCGTGCGCGCACGCTGCGATTTATCTAAAAAAAAAAATGTATTTGGCCCTTGGCCGCGAAGCGCGCCGTGCGTGCACGGCACGAACTGCGTATAGTGGGCGCGCGGTGCGCGAAGCGCACCTGGCGCGCGCCGTGAAAATTTTTTGTATATATTAATAATTACATAACTTAGCATTTAAAAAACCGTACAAATTCACTGAAAGAAAGGAAATAATACTAAATAATATTTTATCCAATTGCTGCGTAATGGCGTAAAGTCAATTTGACATGGTCAGAAAAATCAAAAACAGACATTAACTGTATAATGAACCGCTGTGATATTCATATACAGATGAAAGATATACAGAATTAACATTCTTCATTCTGCTGTATTTATATAAATACATTTTCAAACTTCTAGTAAATCATATACGGGCTTCCCACTGAAGAAATATTCATTTAAATATACAAGAAGATATAAATTCCTTTGCTCTCAAGTTCCACAAACAATCGAGGTATAGTACCCTATCATTAAGGAAAAGAGATTAAAATACTATATTCACGTACTTATCCGATATTCCCACTCTGTGTTCACACCACATCTATAAAGATCAAAGTGCATAATAAAAATAAATAAAGATGACCCTTAAGGAGATGGTGGTAAAGGAAAGCCACCAAAAACTCCGTGCTCGTATCAGTTAACGGTAACGATAGTCTCTGAAAGCTTCCAGGTCCCATCTAGATGCAAAAAACAAAAGGGGAATATGTATTAATACATGTAGCACAGTATGACGTAAAACTCACATTCCAATAACAATATTCAAATATGAAGGGACTCATATCAGCAATTTGGTCAGTATTATATCATCAATGGATAACATCAGCAGAGGCCTAAAGATGCATATTGAACAAAACCATATAAATAAATTAATTAGTCCATGTGGGTGGCCTATTATACAGAGATAAATTGATTCTCTAGCATAGTTAACTGAACAGGTCATTAATATCAAAACACACAGCAACTGAAAAATTCAACATGGACTGAACCCTCATACCAAGGAACTGGAGTAACTGGGTGCTAAGAGGCTGAGGCTACATGTATCAACAACATTCAATCTACAGATGAACATGCATCTCTTCATCATTGTTCATCCCGAAAGGGGCTACACTTCCTGCTTGTAGGATGAACCTAGATTCTGCTCTGCGCAGGGCCTGAATTCTATTCCCTCCTCTAGGGTCTTTGGTAATGGTATCTAGGGCAAAGAATTTTGCCTTTGTCCAATCTCCATTATGTTCAGTATGGAAGTGTCTGGCTGTACTGTAACTGAAGTCTTTATTGGTTATGGCACGCCAGTGTTCCAATATTCTCTTCTTCACTGGAAAAGTGGTAAAACCTATGTACCACTTGCCACATGGGCAAGTGATCACATAGATGACAAAGTCTGTACTACACTGTATATTCTTTCGAATATACCACTTTCTCTTAGTTCTCTCAAGGACTACTTCTTTAACAGTAACGCTGTGGCTACACGCTTTACATTTCCCACATCGATGGAACCCTCCTATTCTATCTAACCACGTTGGTTTGATGTTGCTGAAGTGACTTCTTACAATCATGTCTTTGATCGAGGTGCCTTTTCTGTAGGTGATTGCTGGGTGTGGGCCTAGCTTTTGTTTGAGTATCCTATCTTGAGTTAGGATATCCCATCTCTTTCTGACAATCTGATGGAAGAGATTGGATTGTGAATTGAAGGTGGTAATCAACCTGATAGGTGAACCTATTTCAGTTTGTTTGCTCCTGGGTGCTTTATACAATGCCTCGCTTCTTGTGATAGCATCTGCTCTTTTCTCACCTTTCTTGAGCATCGTGTAGGGATACCCTCTAGCAAGAAATCTCTCTGACATATCTCTTTTGTTTCTAACGTATGATTCCTCCGTGCTACAATTTCTTTTAGCACGGAGGAACTCACCGAAGGGTATGCTCCACCTGAAATTCTGAGGATGGCAGCTAGTTGCGTGAAGTACAGAGTTCCCCGCAGTACTTTTCCTGAATAAATCAGTCTCTAGTTTGTTATCTCTCACTGTCACTCTAATATCCAGGAAGTCAACAGTTTCTTGGCTATGCTGCATCATGAATTTTAAGTTCAGGGTATTTCCATTTAGTTCTGACAAAAACATCAATAGTTCATCTTCTCCACCTTCCCACACAAAAAATATGTCATCGATAAATCTTAGCCAGATACTGACCTTGTTTGTCCAATGTTCCATCAATTCACCCCAGAGCACCTGCTTCTCCCACCAGCCAACCAAAAGATTGGCATAACTAGGAGCGAAGCAGGTGCCCATGGAAGTCCCTTGTATTTGTTTGTATAATGAACCATTAAAGGTAAATACATTTTCCACAAGGCACAGCTCGATCATCTGCAGTAACATCATGGTATGTTTAGTCAAATGTATACTCCTGGAGCCAAGAAAGTGTTTGCATGCTTTCAGTCCGTCAGTGTGCCTAATACTAGTATACAGACTCTCCACGTCTAAACAGACAAGCCAAAAGTTTTTGTCCCAATGTATGTTCTCAATCTTTTGTAAAAAATCTTTCGTATCTCTAATATACGATGTTAAGTCTTTAACATACTCAGATAGAAAAAAATCTAAATACATTGAAACATTCTCTAACAGACTGTTTTTTGAGGAAACTATAGGTCTGCCTGGAGGTTGCGTGGGGTGTTTGTGAACTTTAGGGAGGAGGTAAAAAGTCGGTATAGTAGGTGTCTCATTCTTCAAAAATTTCGACTCGTCCCAGCTCAAAAGTTTCCCATCTGTCCAATTGTCAATAAGGTTAAAGAGCCTAACCTGTAATTTGTTAATATATGATTTGTCAACTTTGGTATAACATGTTACATTATTCAATTGTCTCATGGCCTCCTGCACATAATTATTTTTGTCCCAAAGGACAATATTGCCTCCTTTATCGGATGGCTTGATCACGATCCTGTTGTCGTTCTGTAAGTTCTGTAATGCATCTCTTTGTGCTTTATTCAGGTTGGAATTAGAGGTAGATTTATTCAGGAGTTGTAAAATATCATGGTTAACCAATTCATGAAAGATATCAATATTATCTTTGGGGGTCTGGGGTCTATATTTAGATTTCCCCCTGAATGGTGTAATAATCCCTGTATCTGTCCCTGAACCTTCGGTAGACTCGATAACCTCAATAGCGAGATCAAGATTTGTGGACGTTTGAGTACTAGATATATTGTCTCTGACATGAGGACATGTGGATATTATTCCACTCCCCCTGTCAGATTCAACAATTCTTTCATCAAATAAATCGGAAGTTTGGGAGTTGGATAACAAATGTTCCTCACTTAGACTGAACAATGTTCTCAGAATCTCAGTATCTTCAATGGCAGGGGAGGGGATGGGTGCAGTTATAGCTGGTAAATTAGTACTGCTATCTTTAAGTTGATGAATCTTAAATAATTTCAACTTACGTACAAAACAATACAAATCAATGCGTGTTTGTGAGTAGTCAAGGGGAAAATCAGGACAAAAACTTAATCCTAATTTTAAAACTTGTTCTTCTAATGGGGTCAAAGATCTGGTAGATAAGTTCATTACCGTTAGCTCTTGCTCATCCATTATTTTCCTCTTTGGTTCTGACCCTTGGTTCCCACGCCAGTATTGTTGTTCTTCCTTGCGCCGCTTTCTCCTCCTTTTGCTTGAGTCTTTCCTCTTCCTCTCCCTTGGAATCTCGTTCTTCCTCTCATTGAGTGTTCGTTTGCCTCTTGCATGAGGCGAAGTTACTCGGAAAAAGACGTTATTTCTGTCAGAAGTGAGTTGGTGCTGTCCATAGATCCCACGTCAGAGCTTAAGCCAGTGCCAGATTCCCATCTTTCTCTGTCCACTGCTCCCAACGCTTGGTCTTTAGATAAATTAGTGCGTAACTTATCAAATTTTCTGGCGAATGTTAGAATTCTCCCCGATCTATAATCTCTTTCATATATATATATATTCACTTAACAAACCATAGGTTTCACACATGTTATAGTTAGCTGGACATTTCACTCGTAAAAAACCATTGAAATTCCCCCGTTATAGTTAGTTCAGATAACTATAACTCACGCGCCCGCAATCCACTGCTGATGACGTCACATATTACATCACTCATGACATGGTCAGTGACATCACTCATGACATCACTGATGACATCATCCTTGTGATAGAGTGGCGGTCGCGCGAGTTATAGTTATCTGAACGAACTATAACGGGGGAATTTCAATGGTTTTTTACGAGTGAAATGTCCAGCTAACTGTAACATGTGTGAAACCTATGGTTTTTTAAGTGAATTTGCAAGGTTTTTTAAATGCTAATTCCTAACTATAACGTGTGTGAAACCTATGGTTTTTTAAGTGAATTTGTAAGGTTTTTTAAATGCTAATTTATGTATGTATTTTTATATTTTTTATATATTTATTTTACAATAAACTACCTATGTATATAGTTATAGATTGACTGTATCCTGTAATATGGAATGGCTCGTTTAAAATTTTTTTTTGTTAAGTGTTTTTCACCGTGCACGCACCCCGCAATTTTTTGAAAAAAAAATAAAATATTTTTTTCACCCTTCGGGGTCCTTCAGGGACCCCCTGACAAAGGCTAGGGGGTCAGGAACTCTCTACCCTGCCCCCTTTTCATGTTCTCCACCTTTCTTTTTCACTGTCACACACAAAATGGCGGCCGACACTTCCTGATTTCGACCGATTCGAATGTTGACTGACATGTAACCACCAATCAGAATTACGCTCGCGCACTTTATGGTGCGCGCACGGTGCGCGCACGGTGCGCGCTTATAGATATTTATGTACTTTTAACTGCAATTTTCTCAGGAACTACTGAACAGATTGACACCATATATGCAAAAGGCACATGCCTGACCTGAGGACTACCTCTTTGCCAAATTTCAAGTAATTCTGTTAACCCGTTCGGGCTGTACCTTCGACTAAAGGTCCTATGGGAAAATGCATGGGGAAAATGTGTTTTGGGACCCCCTTTTTTCTCAGCCCCCGCTTGACGAATCACCCCGAGACTTTCAGGGTAGGAGCTGAGCGGAGCGCCCCATTAGTTTTGAAAATTTCGCGAGGATTCGTCAACCGGCGCCAAAGTTATTCAAAATAGAATTTTCAGATTTCCTATGGGAACTCGGTCCTAACTATAACTATCTACTAGTAGATAATATATATATATATATATATATATATATATACATATACATATATCGTCAATGATGTCGTTTGAGATGCTATCACTGATGTCATAAATGATGCCATAGAAAATGCATGAATGATGAAACTATAACTGGTGAATTTCTGTGTATATTTAAGTTCAAAATGTTATGTTGGCACTGACATATTCCCCTAACTATAACATCACTTTAACCTTTGGTTTTTCAGTGAATTTCAACACTTTATTTTTAAACCAAATCAGATCCTATTATCACACCTAACTATAATGGCACATTAACCTTAGCTTTTTCAGTGAATTTTGAAGATTTTTTTAAAATGTCAATTTCTAACTATAACATCACTTTAATCATTGTCTGTGTTCTGTGAATTTCTAGGGTTTCTTTTACCATAATGTAATATTTTATTACCATAGGTAAAGCCAAACTCTTTGCGGGGTTTGGTAGCAGGGCATGGCCTGCTGCAGTCAAGACCTGCAGTCAACCCCCCGCAATCAAGCACCCCACCGTTCATCACGCCCTTTGGCTGTGAACGGCATGGAGTTGGCCAGAGGCCTATGGCCAGGCCTGGCGTCCAACTCCCTGCAAGCAGCCAACCCCTCCCCCATCGGTTGAGTTTAAGTTTCGTTTTGTTTAAGCTTATTTAGATTGCGTGGTTACTAAAAAAAACATTTCAATAAATATACAAGATAATACATATTTGCATGGTAAGTTAAAAATCCTTGATAAAATCTTTCAATTCAATCTTTTCAAATATGACAGATAAAAGGACGTCCGATAGTCGCAACTTTAAAGTTGGGGATGCTATTACACAAAAACGTTTCAATTCATATGTCTGCCAATGAACGCCCAGTCCGCCCCTGACGGCCTGAAGGTTATTATAACCATTCTAAAGTAACTTGTACATATTCATGATAAAACGTAAAATTCATGGTGAGACACAGTTAAATTCAAATAGTAAAATCATTAAGGTCAATATAAAATGTTTCCGATAGTAGGAGGCAAGGGGAGGTAGCGGTTTTGAGGCTAAAAGAACACTCAAGGGAAGTATTTCAGTTCATTAATCGTCCTTAAGGGGATTCAATAAAACCAGTGCGTCAACCCCTAATAGTATTACGGGGAACTCTGTATTGTTCATAAAGGATGATATGACCTTGAATTGCTTCTCATATCAACTGTGCTGGATGATTTACATGTTCTTTAGTCTTTGCTCTAGTTTTAGCAGAAAGTTGATAAAACGACAATTTAACTGCGGGTCACCTGGGTCAAAGCAGGCTAAGATAGCCTGTCTTCTTGTTCGTATTACTCTTTATTTAAAAGCTTTTGTTAACAGTTGTTTCCTTTCTGCCATTCAGTAATGCAGGAGCAAACCAAGTGTAACATGTCCTCCTTGCAACTCCCACAAAGGCGACAAGTGACAGGTAGATTATTGAGTAGCCAAGGTGCCATGTGTTCTTTGGCTGGTAGTAACCCCAGCAGGTATCTTAAAAACTGCTGCTTAATAAAAACTGGGTAACTGGTGGCAAAGTAATCTTGTGGTGCGATAGACTTGTAATTGTTTAATGTCATCCACCCGTGTGCCCTTTGTGCTAGTGTGGCTTTATCTTCTGTAGCTGATAGAATTTTAAGAGACTTTTTTACCAAACGCTTAGTGGCCTGTTGGTCAATTGACATTTCCCAAAGCTGGTCAAGACCTGTAATAGCTATTGACTCTTGCAGATACTCTCAACCCGGCAATATATGACGATGCTGTAGTTCGTCCCACAACATGTCATTCAATGTATTCAATTCAGCTTTCCTTATTTTATTCCAGCATATTATATATGAGCAGCGCCTGAATAGTGATTGCTTGACCAGTCCGAATTCTAGCCTTATCTGAGCCGGGGAGGTGTAACTTGACTAGGAGAATATAATTCTGTAGGCTTGGGAGATGGCATTTTCCGGCGTAATTGCATCCTACCCTCGTAAAGCTTCACTTCCGTATGAGATTGTTGGAACAAGTTTTGCTCTTACAACTTCCAGTGGAGGGGTCAACACAAAACAGGTCCAGCTTCCTTTTTCTTCAAGTTTTTAAAAGCTGCAGCTAAAACCAAGCCTTTCTTTTTAATTGCCTTCTTCTGCGCAAAACAATTCCCTTTATTATCAATAATGACGCCGAGATATTTGTATTCAACTGCATTTTTCAACTGCTCTTTACCCATGAACCAAGCCTGTGTTTGTGTTTTCTTGACATTGTAAAACATGGTTTTCTTTTTGCTGTAATTGATCTGCAGGCCGTTGGTTTGCGAATAGGTCGGCATTGTGTCGAGGAGTCGTAGGAGCCCCACCTGAGTGTGGCTCACCAATACTACGTCATCGGCATATGGGACGCATGATATCGGTTTAGGCCCTAATTTCGGGGCATGAGGGTTACATGATTGTGAACCCGCCTGGTGAGGGTTCACACAGACCCTTTCCCAAGCCACTATTGGTCCCTGGGACCACGGGGCTCTTTGTTTTTAGTAAGGGAAGGAAGTGTGTGCAGCTCCCGTCCCCAAGCAACTATTGGCCACGGATCACAACCCTAGGCCAAGAAAATTTGTTATTACGGTTGGGGGGCACGGGGTCCACTTCCCTGAGCCTTCAGAGGTCCCAGGGACCCCATCCCCTGGGGATAAATACATTTACATTAAGGGAGGGGACACATGGCCCCCTTACCGAAGCCCATATGGACCAGTGGACCCAATGCCCTGGGGCCATATTTAAACATTTGGAAAGGGGGCCCATGCCCCCCTTCCTGAGCCTCTAGAGGCATTGAGGACCCCATACCCGGGTTATATTTTAATTCCAAGGGAGGGAGCACATGCCCCACTTCTTCGAGCCTTAAGAGGCTTTGGGAAAATCACCTCTGGGGCCAAATACCTTACCATTTGGGGAGTGGACACATGGTTCCCCTCCCTAAGCCCAAATGGGCCTCTATGACCTCATTCCCTGTGGCCATATTTAATCAAAAGTGAGGGTGCATGTGACCCCCTTTCCCCAAGCCTTAAAAAGCCCTGGGGTCTCCATACCTCTGGGCTGATTACCATAAATAGGCGGAGGGGACCACACGGCCCCCCTCTCAATGCCTATTTTGGCCCCAGGGACCCCAACACCCCGGGGCCAAATGTCAAAACAAATGGAGGGGGCTGTGCAGCCTTCCTCCGAGCTTAATAGTCCCTGAAGACCCCATCCCCTGAGGTTGAATTCTTAAGGGTAGTGAGTGTGCTGCCCCCCTTCCTGAACCTTATCATTCCCCCGAGACTCCATCCTCCATGGCCAAAAACAGTTAAAAAAAGGGATCCTGCCCTTGATCTTAGATGATGAACCTATTAAAGGTAACACTTTGGATCCTCATCCCTACCCTTCGTAAAGAAGGGAACAATAGTGGTGTGAGAACATGAAGCTGGGGGGCCTAGGATAGCAACTGCCTCCAAAACCTTCGCTAATAAGGAGACCCAGAGAGAAGGATTATCATTGAATAAATCAAATGGAACCCCATTGGGATCAGTGTTTTGCCACTAGTCCCCTTTCTCCAAAGCTGCCTGTACGTCATGGACATCAATTACCAGGCCATCTGGGTAGCCTACTATATTCTTGATACAAACTGCTGCTCCCCCCTAGGTGCTGGACCAGAACAGAGCGTATTGAAATGTGTAAGCCACGTCTTGGGCAAGATCACAGTGTCCAGTTCCGACACTGGGCCTTTCTGAAAATGTGGGGAGTTAATAACCTGCCAGAAAGCTCAGTGGTCTTTACAAGTTAATAGCCTGGCAACTGCCTTCTTGTACTGTGTCCACAGAGATACACCTACTCAGGGTTTCTAGGTACTGACTTCAGTGCCTTAACCAGGTTGCAATGAGCCATTCAGCATTGCTTATCAAACCATCTCTGATGGATGATTTTCTTAGTGAACCATACACAAACCATCTGTACCTTCCTGATTGAAGTGCACAATGTTGAATACCAAGACATAATCTTGCCTGGGTTGGCACCTTGATCTAAACATGTAAATAACACAATACACCTCATGATCACTCAGCACTCTACCCTTGTCAGCTCAATTCTATCTCAACAACACCATCTTATTTCCATCAGCACAGACAGGGAACTGATTCAAGGGACAGGAAATAAAATCCTTACTACCCCAAAAGAGAACAGATAGAAACTATGGTCACTATGTCCATTTTCATGGACACTGTATTCTGAAAAACATGATCATCACCGGGGAAAACAGAATACAATTTATCAAACTGAAACAATCCCCCCCAAGGCATCAATGGCAAAATGTAAAGAATATTTAGGATGAAAATTTTTGAAAACTTCTCCACATAAAGTATGGGGAAAATGAAGCTTAGGGACACCATGCTTTTCAAGCAGTCGAATGCAGGAGAGCAATAAAGCTGGCAAACTCTTAGATTGAAATCACCCATCCAGGCAGTGGGCACATTACCCCGCCGGCTGCTAATAAACCCAGTCACTTCCTTGCTCAGAACATTAATAATTTCATTATTCTTAGGATCAAAATAATTGTTATACAGATTGATTTAAAAAAATATATGTTGTACTACATTCCATCCTTAACAGTTCAAAGATACCTGTATCCAAAAAAGCCCAAATGACTCTCCGCAGAAATTCAACAGAGACAAAGGTAGAAAGCCCACCTTTTGTAAGTCGGGAACTGGTAGGCTCTGCGGGGGAAAACAATTGGTAAAACCATCTGAATGATGTTGTGTGAGCGCCCAATTATCTTGGCAAGGGAGGATATCAACGTTTTTAACAAGAGCCAGCTGATCTGGATCTTGTAGTTTAGCACCCAACCCCACTATATTCCAGGAAATGACCATATAAGGATGTTTACTGCACACGTCATTGTAATTTTTAGAAATAGAATGATGAGTAAAGGCAAAAGCTCCAAAGCTGAGGACACATTTAAACTGATTGTAATTGGCATTTAGCAAGTATGCTTTGAAACTCGCACCGTGGTTGTCGGTCGACTGACTCAAGCCTGGTTAGACCTGAGAAAAGATTCCTTGTTGGAATGAGCAAGCACCATAAAGCAACTTCTCCACGCCCTGCCACTGAAGGACAAGCTGCACCAGGGCTGGTGAATCCTGAGTGTAGTGGATAGAAAAACCCAAGAGGGAGTGACTCTATTTGGCCAAATGCCAGAAAGAGAGGATTCCACCTAGGCGATAAATCAACAGTAACACAATCTTGAGGATCAGATTTGGGTGTGTTGCCACCCACGAAACTCTCCAGCCAATGTTGATCTTATTGTGCAATGAAAACATATCCCGCATACGTTAACAAGGATCCCTAGCACACGTAAATGTATTCATCAGGACAATAAATGACGGTAGTAACTTCCTATGGCAACACAAATATATACACAGGTCAACAGAGATTTCTTCAATCTTTTATTCTTTGTGTAGACCTTCTCATGTATGAGTTCTGTGACAGATCAATAGCCAACACGTGTTTTGTCGCATCTCTTACATATACGTGCAACTTTTTTAAGGCTCAATCATCTTCAATATGCAACTGTTAACATGTGGTAATATTTCGGACCCACATGGTCCTCCAGCGTGGGGAAATAAATGTGGTAGGGTCCAATTAGCGACCGTCACTCCTTCAATGTCTTGTTAATGGTAACTTATCCGTTTCACAGTGATTCATGCAAACCCCTCAAGCTCATACATGAGAAGGTCTACACAAAGAATAAAAGATTGAAGAAATCTCTGTTGACCAGTGTATATATTTGTGTTGCCATACGAAGTTACCACTGTCATTTATTGTGCTGATGAAAACTTTTACGTGTGCTAGGGATCCTTGTTAATGTTATATTTGCAGCTCAGGCCACAGAGTTTGGGGAGGCAGGTGGTTCTCTCCACCTTTTAGCACCATACAGATAGAGGATATTGAAATATACATACCGTGGATATACCCTGTGGCGCCGTTTCCCTATGAACAAAACCACCAACCGATCATCTGTACATATCCCGCATACGCTCATCGAGCTAGTGAGTGACTTTGTTAAGTAACTGTTCATAGATCTCATACAATCCCTGGCCAAGAAATGGGAACCCTTTCAAGATAATTGCGAACGGGGTTTCCTCTGGCAGTAAATGCAGTACTCGTTGAGATATAGCCAGCTCCTGCCTAGGGGGTCATGGAAGGAGCAATACCCTCAAAGTCATGTGATGGCAAAGTTCCTCTGGGCTGAGAGAAACCAAGAGGAGAAACATACCAGTTTGGTAGCGGATCATCCACCTGAACGGCAGGAGCAGCATTGTGTGAAACTTAAGCCCCATGCCCAACACCTCGAGGTTGAAGTAGAAGCATCCAACTTGCTTACGTTGGAGCATGGACCTTGCCTTGTGGTTAGATAAGGGATAAAACCCTCAATTGCTCCAAGTCTGTTATTAACAGACACCATAAATGCATCTCTCCATGGGCTCAGTTTGGAGCAAACAGCAGCAATATCCCTATCCCCCCTCCTTGCTGGAGGCAGCAGTAGCACCCGCAGTGCCATAATAAGTTCTTGAAGTTGTGTTGGACATTTGCTTCTCTTTGCCATGTGTCACACGTCTAGTACAGCTTCTTTTTGGCTGTGGAGAAAATCAATGCTATCCTTTAGAGCATCCCCCCCCACATCTGTTCTGGGAGTTTGCAGATCGTTTCTTAACAGCATGCTTGGTACTCAGTAATCAAGCTTTATTCGACTATTTGTAAAATAATCATAAAAGTACAATAAAAACAAGTTAAAACAAAATATGTAAAATACTTTTGCTGAGAAAACTGGGTAAGTAAACACAGACATTAGCTAGTCGTCAAATTCTCAAAATTAAAACCACGGTTTAAATAAACATAGTTTTTCTGCATGTAAAGACCGACCTTAGAAATGAGGTTACAGATAAAATTATGAGTTCTTCCCCGAGCGATTGCATAACCAAAAATGCAGGTCGTCATTGACGCAGACCTAATGATCTAAGGACAGGGAGTATCCATCTCTTCCTTTGAACTTGTTAGTATTTACAGAAAAATACAACATGCATCGTAATCAGTAAACGTGCCTCAGCAGAATCTATCTGCTCACTAAGAACCCTCATGGCAATGGTGAGAATCTTTGCATTAGAATAAGAACACACTGATGCTTACCTGCTGTAGCTAATATTTTCCTCTTGGCCATAGTGCTACTAATAAAGTGAAATGGACACCTCAGGCAAGTAGATAAATGGTATACCACAGCACTGACAACAATGGGTCAAGAGTGATCTACCAGCCCAGCCTCCCCTGGGCTCTGATGGGTGCAGTCTGGCCCTCTCTTTGCCAGGGCATGTGCCCAGGCTAGCACATAGGTATATCCGACATGCGCCCCACACGGAGGGAGATCCTAGTCACTTTTGACAGCGTGACACAACATGATGGCTGAGCCCCTCCTCCTCCTGGGCTCAACTATACTGTGGGGTATGGAGTCCAGTTCACCCCACACGCACACAGAAAACATCATTCTGCACTACAGGAGATCCAATGCGCTTTTGACAACATGACGCGGTGTGATAGCAAAGCCTCTCCTCTTCCTGGGCTCAAATGCATTGTGGACTATGGAGTCCAGTTCACCCCACATGCACCTAGAAAACATCATCCTGCACTGCAGGATATCCTGTGCGCTTTTGACAGCATGACACAGTCTGATGGCAGAGTACCTCATCCTCCTGGGGTCAAGTATATTGTGAGCAATGGAGTCCAGTGCAGCCCATACTCACACAGAAAGCAGTCAGTGATCTGTCCTGCTACCTCAGACTCCAGAATCCAGCATCAGGCAACAGTAGATCCTTCAGCCGTGAGCCATCAATGCTGACCAGTGGACTCAGATCCTACTGTCTACCCCATCGCAACAACAGATTGCACATTATTTCACCCTTCCAAGGTCGAACAAATGGGTTCGATATCTTTTATTTAACAGTGACCATGTTATGAGCTTTTCAAGCACATTGACATGTCACTAGAGTGACTGTTCAACATACACATTCTGTTATTATAATGACAATTGTTATCATATAATGAAACAAGAATGCTGCAAACGCTTTCCATCACCAATGAACACTAAAGACATACTTTCTATTGACTTATTTGGAAAGGATTCAGCTGTTTGTCATGTCTGGCTGCAGCAGGGCCGTGATTTGATTCCTTATGTTTTTCTTTTAATCTACTCTACTGTCAAACTAACTTGCAAAACATCTCCGTTAGATCACTGAAAATGCCCAGGTGTATACTTTTAAGAAACATTTTTGATATTCCAGCATCTTTCAAATTCATGGTGAATATATTAATGTTGTGAAAGTACAGAATAAATGTATGTTCCCATAATTACTAATTATATGGTGTCTTCTGTTCTTAGAAATACTGAAAGCTTAATGTGATTTCTAAGAATTAAAAAAAAAGAGAGCTGCTAGCAGAATGCAGCACACTTTGGGGGCATATCAACAAGGGCTTTATCTCTGCTTTTTTGGCTTTAAAAGCCAAAAAAGCAGAGGTAAAACTAGCGCCCTATCAGCAACAGGGTGCTAACACGCAAATTTGCATGCTAGCACTCTTTTACTCTACGGTTCCCCTTGCATCTCTAATGAGATGCAAAGGGGGCGTTCCAGACTAAAATAATAGGAGAAATGTCGCTAAGCGACATTTCTCCAATTATCAAGGATATCGCTAACCCTGTTAGAGATAAAAAAAAAAGCATCGCTAACCGCGGTTAACGCTGCTTTTTTACGTCTGGTATTTTTCTGACTTAGCCATGATATCCTATGTAAGGTGGAATACATGGCTAAGTATGTCTATCCCTATCAGCAAGCTATCGCCAAACCTTGTGGGATTATCGCTGTATTTCCAGCGATAATCTCACAATTGGCAGCTTGCGATCTGATTTTTATCGCTTTGGAGATAAGCGTTGCTGATAGCTATCTCCAATGGATAGCTATCTCCGCGATAAAATTCAGAGTTGGCCAGCGATAATTATCCTCACGCTAAGAGCGCTGAGCGATAATTATCGCCGGCCCTTGCTGATATGCCCCATAGACAGAGAAAAAAATAAGGATCAATAAACATATTTATCCTAGTTACGACTCCCCTGGGGAGGAATAGCATTTTGATGCATCCCCAGGTCTACTTCTAATGGTAAATCTGGGAATGAGTCAAAATCCATGAGTGGAGGCATGGGAACACCCAGGCTCCACTCATCGAACAGCTCCCTGGGGCAGAGTCCTAACCATTTGGGGCCTGCAGACCGAATCCTGGGTCACATGACTAGGTGTAGCTGGCAGTTGGTCTTTGTGTATTGCTTCCTGATAGTGACACTGTTGATATTGATAAACGCAATGATAAATGTATGTATAAAAACAAAATCGAATCACTGTTGTCGAAATCCCCCGATATGACTTCTCCATCAACCCAGATTCAGAAATATGTGGTGAGGCAGGCCCTGTGCCCTAGGCTGGAGTTACTGATTGACAGATCACAGGTGGGGTGGCAAGTAACCAGCAGGACAAACATGTGAACAGGAAAACCCCAGATTAGTCCCACATAAATTATACGGATACAATGGTTCTGTCGGGGAATTACAATTGCTTTGGGATGTTCACAATATAAATGCATTACATGTAACATGTATCCATGATTTAGGAAAAGCAATGACAACACCCAAGCAATACTTTTGAATCGATATTTTTAAGAAAGAATAATGAATAATTAGGGCTACAAAAATACAATTGACAGAAATGTGAAGAAGAAGTGACATGTAAAGGTGAATACAAACGATACACTTAATACACTTAATATAACAAACACGATTGGGTAGAAGTAATTTTTGGAAGATTGAGTCCATATACTTGATCACATACGCATCCTGTTCATGTATGAATTGGTTTTGGAACTGAGACGTTGTGTGGACTCATGGTGTACGTCGACGTTTCGACCCTATGTTAGGCGCAAAATTTTAAAAAAAGCGTCACGGCGGGTCTTCCTCGGGACGAAGGGGTAGAAGTGTAGCCTATGGGGTAGAAAGGAACTTCTTTAAGGGTGTGTACTTGTCATTACAAGTAGTTAAATAAGTGTTCAGTAAGTAATTAATGCTTACCCTGCGCAAAAATCAATCACTGCGCGTGCATTGGGCTTCTAATTAACGAAGGTCGGTATGAATTGACCTAAAGGATAATATCAAAAGTGTGGTAGTTTCAGAAACTGGCCTTATCAAGAAAGCCAAGGTTAATAAACACAGTGTGTGTGCTAGATTATATAAATGCAATAAAGGTGAAATAGCTTCAAAAAGCTGTTAGTTGAGATGAAGCTCAGACGACTAAATCGGACTTGGTTCGAGTAAAAAAAGGCATGCAGTGCATTTAAAGGCTCCGTGTATGGACATAAAAAGGGATTCAGAGTGCTCCCCGGACAAAAGATTATATCTGGTGTTCAAAGGTCAAGTATTCTATTTCAAGGCTACACGCTCAAGGGTTAAATACACATACCTCCAGAGTGACACGGGTCATGAAAGTCTGGGAGGGTTGCCAGGTGATTAAATCCTTTAAAGCCAGTCGAGTAATTTTACTGTAACGAAAATGAAGGGGTTTAAAAAGGGTGTCTGTTTAAATGATTAAGGAGGGTCAAGGCTAGAGACTTCGCACTTACCATGATCTGGTGAAAAAGCATCTCTCCAGCTCTCAGTCCGAAGCAGTACTGAGGCGAGAGAAGACTTTCATGACCCGTGTCACTCTGGAGGTATGTGTATTTAACCCTTGAGCGTGTAGCCTTGAAATAGAATACTTGACCTTTGAACACCAGATATAATCTTTTGTCCGGGGAGCACTCTGAATCCCTTTTTATGTCCATACACGGAGCCTTTAAATGCACTGCATGCCTTTTTTTACTCGAACCAAGTCCGATTTAGTCGTCTGAGCTTCATCTCAACTAACAGCTTTTTGAAGCTATTTCACCTTTATTGCATTTATATAATCTAGCACACACACTGTGTTTATTAACCTTGGCTTTCTTGATAAGGCCAGTTTCTGAAACTACCACACTTTTGATATTATCCTTTAGGTCAATTCATACCGACCTTCGTTAATTAGAAGCCCAATGCACGCGCAGTGATTGATTTTTGCGCAGGGTAAGCATTAATTACTTACTGAACACTTATTTAACTACTTGTAATGACAAGTACACACCCTTAAAGAAGTTCCTTTCTACCCCATAGGCTACACTTCTACCCCTTCGTCCCGAGGAAGACCCGCCGTGACGCTTTTTTAAAATTTTGCGCCTAACATAGGGTCGAAACGTCGACGTACACCATGAGTCCACACAACGTCTCAGTTCCAAAACCAATTCATACATGAACAGGATTCGTATGTGATCAAGTATATGGACTCAATCTTCCAAAAATTACTTCTACCCAATCGTGTTTGTTATATTAAGTGTATTAAGTGTATCGTTTGTATTCACCTTTACATGTCACTTCTTCTTCACATTTCTGTCAATTGTATTTTTGTAGCCCTAATTATTCATTATTCTTTCTTAAAAATATCGATTCAAAAGTATTGCTTGGGTGTTGTCATTGCTTTTCCTAAATCATGGATACATGTTACATGTAATGCATTTATATTGTGAACATCCCAAAGCAATTGTAATTCCCCGACAGAACCATTGTATCCGTATAATACATATACCCAGGTTCTGAGGGACACAGGGTTACCCCATTATTTTGTATAAATAGTCCCACATAAAGGCAGTGACACTACAATGGTCATGGAAAATTGTCCCCAATAATACGCACATGGCCGCAGCATTCCCAAAACACCATAAAGTTAAATGCCACATGAAGTTAGGAACACTCAGCCAATCAGGACACAGAACACACTACACATGCAGTAATCACGTGCTCCCCATGCCAGACATCTGGGCACGTTATCCACTGGCCCTTATTGTGCCCACGCAAGGTCGGTACCCATCTGTGATTGTCATCAGGTGGCAGTTATTCATGATCTCATGACAAAGCCCACATTCCACTCCCGAAACTGAATCAATGAAGTAGTTTATGATGCTTCAAGAAATGTAGAAAAAGACATTCAAAACAATTGTACTTTGAGTTAATCCTCAGAAATGGTTCTGTATGCTGCATTTCTGGCCGTAGCGGCTGAACAAACCAATTGTTCCTGTTTTGCCAAACACTTCTTGATGCTTTGAACACGGTTGCAGCCAAAGGAAAGGACCCCGCTCTGACGTATTCACATCAGAGCATCCAAGAAGGTGAGCAGATGCCGCAATTGATTGAAAGCTCAGCTGAATCCACCAGGCTGATGTCCACCCTGAAGCCACTGTCCATTGGGTAAGAGACTATCTCTGATCCTTATTCCCCATCATTTGGCATATGGGAAACTAGAAAGAAGCGCAAAACGTTTACCTGAGCACACGGCCACTGACAGAAATCTGACATATTGCCCACTTCGTGTATCTGAACTGAGTAGTTGCAAAAGCAGCCTCTGAGGCATTCCCGGAGATTACCTTTCTTTGATAGCCTACACACTAGAAAAGGTGAAGGTTATGTGTCGCTTGGACCGCTGGGTGTAGCACAGTCACTAGGCTTGTCCGCTGGGTGTGACACAAGGGTGAGGCCTCACCACTTCGACCGCTGGGCGTGATACTGAGGGTACGCATAGGGCCTGGTGTGATATAGGGCAAGCATCTTGATCATATTTTTTAGTCTAAAAGGGTTTCTCAGTGTTACCGGTTTCTTAACTCTGTTGGTATCTGAAAGAAGTGAGAGGAGTTATTTTCTTGGACCGCTGGGCGTGATACAGATGGTACGCATAACCCCTGGGTGTGATATAGGGTGTAATTTGGACATTAGGGAAAATTTGGACCTTAGAGATTAGGTGTAGCTTGTGCTTAGCCAAGGAGGGCCTGTAGTTGTCAAGTTCTTCCACGTTTCCACATAAATTGTTGTTGTTATCTTTGACTCCGTGCCGATATTGATAGACTATCGGGCTCACTTAGTCCTGTGTACCGTGCAAAGCCTCCCCTCGTCATCGGGTAGCATGCACCAAAGAGCGGGCTAAGGTATATTTTTGACAAACTTAGCATATTTTCTCTGTCAGTTTTTTATCACTTTCTTCATTTTGATTATTAATTGATGTATTCTTGATGTTGTGGTGCTGGTAAATTGTTGCAATTGGATTTCTTGTCTTAAGTGTTGTGTTTTGTTAATGCCTTAATGTAATTATGAAGGCGCTGCTCATTTTTTACAATTGTTCTTCCATATCTGCAGTTTTTCTGCTGAATTAACATATTTTGAACTAAGCATTGCACTTTCTTTCAGGTGGTTATCCTTCATATGCATTTTTGGGTTTGTGTCATAAGCAGACGACACCCAACTCATCCTCTCCCTATCCAACGAACCCAACACCGCCAGACACAACTTTCGAGAAGGCATGGAAGCCGTCGCCAAATGGATGAAAACAGCTGCCTACAACTAAACACCAACAAAACAGACTTACTCATCATAGGCCCAAACCCCGACACCTGGAACGACACCTGGTGGCCCCCTGCCCTCAGAAGCCCTCCCACCCACACGGACCACGCACGCAACCTGGGAATCATCCTCGACTCCGAGCTCAAAATGGACCGCCAGATCAACTCGGTCTCGTCCTCCTGCTTCCACACCCTCTGCCTCCTACATAAGACCTTCAAAAGGATTCCCCACGATCACAGAAAGACCATCACTCACGCCCTGGTCACCAGCAGACTCGACTACGGCTCTACACCAGATTAAACAAAAACCTCACCCGCAGGCTACAGAACATCTAGAACTCCGCTGCAAGGCTGGTCCTCAACCTGCCAAGACACTGCCACATCTCCCAGCACCTGGGCACACTCCACTGGCTCCCCATCGAGGCTAGAGTCACCTTCAAGATGCTCATTCACACACACAAGGCCCTCCACGACACCGGACAGGCATACCTGAACAGCCAACTCAAATTCCACGCACCCCAAAGGACCCTACGATCAGCCCAGCTTTCCTATGCCGTGGTCCCCCGCACCAGAAAGACCAGATCGGGAGGCCACTCCTTCTCGTTTCTCGCAGCCAGAACCTGGAATGCCCTACCGCTCCACCTCAGACAGACAACATCGCTCCCCATCTTTGAAAGAAATCTCAAAACCTGGCTCTTCGACAGACCCCCACCTTGATGGACTGGAACCTGCATTCCCCCCCAATCCCCAGCGCCTTGAGACCCTTACGGGTGAGTAGTCATGCTCAACAAAAGCCTGATTGATTGATTGATTGTGTTCAATGTTTATCCTAATTCAGCTGTGTAAATAGTATTGATCTCGTAGAAGTAGTTGAAACCAGTAAACCCCATGTATTTATTTTCCCAATGATCAGAATAGAATCCAGAGAAGCTAGAGCGTATCAGTCCCTTAAAAAGTTCCCAACTATAATGGAGTCACTTCTAAAAACATGCAAACTAGATTCCCCACACAGATAAAAAAAATTAGCAAGTATTGCCACAAATGGTACAAACACACTAAGGTACACACGTTGCCCTGGCCAGAGGGTGGAACATTTGACAGCAACATAATCGAACATATGAAAGCACACATTTGGACCAAAAATGTAGGACAAAAGAAGACCAGGAGACAGACACTGCTAGAGTTATGGACTGTCTTTGAGGAGGCCTAGACGACAATCCTATCCTAGAGCCTGCAAGCAAGGCGTCCGCACTGCCCTAACCGCATGTAGGTGTGCAGGAGCTCTCTACTATGCCTGTCATCCACTGGTCTCTGGAGCCGGGGGGGCCCCCACTGAACAACAAGCTACCAGATCTAGACGAGGGAGGCCACTAGACCCAGGTAGTCCCCGCATCACCCCAATGCAGAGCTAGAGCTCCCTATAGCTCAAACCCCGTCTATTGCACTCGACCCATCAAACCCCAGTGACACAAGGAAAATGCATTCCCATTGGATCAGGAAATCAAGGTCGGGTGTCAGGGAGATTCATAGTGGGTTTGGACATTGAGACGACTAGCGAAAGTGAGGAGGAGTGCCCTTGTTCCCTGGGATCTGACCCTGAGCGTGAAGCTACCAGGTCGGCCAAGCATATCATGGGGAAAGAAAGGGAGCCCATGCTAGATACTGACAAAACACCCATATCCTACTGTCCACCGCAGGCCAATCGAAATAAGACTCCGTGGTCGTGGTGCTTGTGAACAAGGTACAATACAAATTCCTGGTGGGCACAGGGGTGATAAGGTCATGCCTACGGAAAGGGACAGTCCGCATATCTAAACACACTGCAACTATACAAGGAGTCTTGGGTACGGTGGCTGGGATCCCCATCACAGAACCCCGCGAATTAGAAACAAGGGGGAGTAGGAGGAGGGAACAGTTGCTTTACTTCCCCTCACCCTGACTAACATCTTAGGGCAAGACCTGATGACCAAGCTGGAAACGTCCATTCAGTTTGCCAGCAACGGAACTATAAGCTGCTTCTCCCTTGGATCTCCTTCCCTAGAACTCCGAACAACAAAGCATTCCCCCACTGAATGTATACAGGCAAGGACACTCCTAGCCAACCAGACCCCCTTTACTGAGGCAGTCATGAAATATACTGGGAGTTTCTTTGAATTATGTGGGTTAGCATGTCACACACACCACCTCCTATTTGAAGCAGCTGAAAGAACGAGGACCCCAACAGGGTATGCATGGAGGAAGGGAGTTGGGGACTGTGACACGAGCATGCCTGCTGAGCCCCTCAAGACTGCGTGGGAAGTGTGGCCAAAGTGCATAGGGGCAATGGTGGCAACAGCCAGAGCTCCCCCAAGATCACTTAGCTTAGCCCCTATCACCACCATGACATGTCCACACATAAAGAGGTGGCACAGCCCTGGTTGTCTGGCACTATGCAGTGTGTTCCACATGCCAGAAGCCCCCTTCCTGCTACTGAATGCGGTACCAAGATGCGTAGCCACCTTAGTACAGTCAGCACATAGAACAAATCGAAAACCACCCCAAGAAATGTCCCTATCAACCACCTGGGAAGGGAACCTGAGCCTGGGAAGGGTAGACAGCCACACGAACCCCACACATATCAGCCCACTGGGAAGAGGCAGAAGCATGTCCAGAAAGACACCGTTAAATTGGTCCAACACAAACTGAAAAAGACCGCCCTTGAGGGGGCCCCATTGTCCGATAGCATACAAATGGAACCTGTCTCGAAGGTGGTTCCACAGCAAACCCCCAGTGGTTTTCAATTCAGTTACAAAGGCAGAGGGCAGGGAGGCTGGCAGTAGCTGGACCTCAGGGAATGTTATTATTGCCACTAAATGGGCCACATGACCAACCGATGTAGCTTAAAAGCTTTTCACAAGCAGAGATCGATAAATCTGGGTCAGTCTCTGCAGAATCCCCATTCTCAAAACCAAGACTAAGGTAACACAAATGCACTGTACTCTCAGCCCCTGTGAGGTCAGACAGCCACTGCACCACAGCAGCAGGGAACAGATGGTTGGTCAAATACATGGCAACAGCAACAACAGACAGGGACCTCAGCCCAACAAGGACTGCAGCAGGGAGGGGTAACAGTCAGGGGAGGCAATGCCTTTTCACCTTGGCAAAACGCACTATGCAGTAGATTAAAAACTCCCAATACAGGACATACACTTCACACACACCTCAACCCACATTTCAAAAATAAAGACTAGTAAGACAACATTGGGCATTCCAAGCCTTTACTGGCATTCAGGAATCTTAGGGCTGCTGTACGTTGTCCCAACCGGGAATCCACACTAGGGTCCACCATCCGGGTACCCACAGGTGCCTAGGCCCCACTTTGCTGCTGATACCCCGGCGTGGGGTTGACTGGCCATCCACGGGGGGCAGTCTGACAAGTAGGCAGGGTTGCTCTCTATCCTGCCCATAAAAAGCAGGCACCCAGGTCCCCTCACCCAAGTCCAACTGGAACGGGTCCCAACAACAAAATCAAACAGAGCTATTCTCATGCCTCTGGCCCAGGACCCAAATTCCTTCATGGCGTGAGGTCCAAACAGCATCCAACAGCCTCCCGGCCAATGGAGGCCCCTTTTCAGTTCCAAAATGAGACAATATTCCAGTGTTGAGAGCAAGGTCTCCTGCACACTTGGGATGATGAAGATCTCATAACGTTCGTAGCACGCACAAATCTCTGACCGTTCATAAATCAATGCATGGCACTGAGTCAATAGGGAGTTCACCAGAACAGTCGGCCATCCCATTCCATTACCTGTGACAGGCAAAATTTGATGAAGGTTGTCCTCACACCAAACTCTCCATTAAGCAGCATTCTGTCTCCTCCTTTCCCTCAAGGTTCTCCAAACACCCAAAGCCTGCTCGTCAGGTCATGTCCCCTCAAAACATCGAAGGTAGCATTTCACCAGTTGGAAGTCTTTGGCCATAGTCCGGGACAGCAAGTCCTAAAATCTCAGGTAGGATGCCGTGTGAGGGAAAGGGGGTGCCCGGTAGAGGAGAGTCTGCTAAAATCCATCACAGCTCCATGCGAGGTACTCAGAAATAGGCTCACTGCCTTATCCGACCTGGCGATTAAGCTGACAAAACACCCATCTAGGGGAGCAAATAAGCCCAGTCAAAAACCACATCAAAAAAACATGGGGGCTGCCACATACCCAATTTTACAAATACATACAACTGCAACATGCCTTATCCCCATATGTCGCACATTTGGAATCTCTCCAAGAGTTTAATCCAATAGAGGCAAAGGGTTTCATGGGGGATTTGGGGGACCATAAGACTGCAAAGATATATCAAACTATAGTGATAAACCTCTCCACAACCTTAGATTTGCCCTGGGAAAAATGGCAGACAGACCTTGGTCCCCTTGACAGTGACGATTGGACAGAGGCCTTGGAATCCCCGAGGAACACCGCAAAAGCTTCTGGCCACAGACTTATTCAGTTTAAATATTTCCATTGTGCTTATTTTACCAGATACAGGCTATGGAGGGCAGGGCTTATAGATTCCCCTACGTGCCTACGATGTGGCAGCGCGGAAGGCACATTTATTCAGGGTAGGTTTTGGAGGGGGGTTACGAATCGCTTATCGGAAGTGCTGGGATGGGAAATACCTTTGTCTCCTCAGCTTGCCCTCTTACAGATTGAATTTAATTGAAAGGACATTTATAGAGCTCATGGCTACCCTAGTGCGTCCCAGCGCTATAGCAAATACTAGATCAGATACAAGAATTAGGGAAACAGATGGGTCTTTAAACGTTTACGGAACAGAAGATAATTAGATTCAGACCGAATCATCAGTGGCAAACTGTTCCAAAGTTTTGCCGCATTGTACCCGTAGCGACGTCCTCCGCTACGCATCCTTTTTATGGTAGGAACTAGGTCAAGATGCTTATTTTCTGATCTCAGGGGTCTAGAGGGACAATATGGCTGAATGAGGGATCTAACAACTGGGGGGCCCTTATTAGAGAGGGCCTTATGAGCAATGCATAATGTTTTAAAATGGATCCTTTGCACAACCCGCAGTCAGAGCAACGTTGCCAGAGAAGGTCTAGCAGACATGCATCTAGATGAGTTGGTGAGTAGTCGTGCAGCGCAGTTCTGGATGACCTGTAGCCTATTGGTTGCTACCAAAGGGGCGGCCAGATAAAGGACATTAGCATAGTCCAGGCGAGAAAGACCAAGTGCCTGGACCACTATTCTCCTAACGGTGGGAGGGAGAAGGTGGAGAATCTTCCTGAGCATTCTGAGCAAACCGTAGCAACCTGCGGCCACTTTACTTGCTTGTTTTTTTAAATTCAAGTTGTGGTCTATCCAGACTCCCAGGCTCCTAATTTCAGCTTTTGGGGTTGGAGAAGGGCCAAGACATTTGGGCCAGGAGGGGGCAATAGTACATGAAGGATAGTTTCCCAGGAACAACAGTTCGGTTTTGTCACCATTAAGCTTCAAATAGGAGTCGTACATCCACCTTGACACTTCTTGCAGACACACCGCCAGATTAGGAGCAGATTTATCTTCTTGACTAAAAGAAACTACTAGCTGGGTGTCGTCTGCATATGTAATGATCTGGATGTCATGAGGGGTAACTAGTTCCGCTAAAGGGCTCATATAGACATTAAAAAGTGTGGGGCTCAGGGATGAGCCCTGAGGCACCCCACACCTAAGAGGCAATGGTTCCGATGAGAAATGTTCATCATAAACCACAAATGATCGATCTTGAAGGAAGGATCGCAACCACTTTAATACCATACCAGAGATTCCAACGTCCTTTAGCCTCTGGATCAGAAGCTGGTGATTCACGGTATCAAAGGCTGCGCTAAGGTCAAGTAAAATCAGTGCCGCGCAGCCCCCATTATCCGTGCTTTTCTTAAACTCTCCACCACAACTAACAAAGCAGTTTCCATGCTCTGTTGCGCTCTGAACCCCGTCTGAGTGGGGTGGAGACAATTATGCTCTTCTAAAAAAGTTGAGATTGTGGTGTTGACATATTTCTCTGCCAGTTTTCCCATAGCAGGTAGTAGTGAAATGGGGCGATAATTAGATAGAATGTCAGAATCCAAATCAGGTTTCTTTAATAGGGCTCTCACCATCGCCTGTTTCCACAGGAGAGGCACAGATCCTACTTTGAAGGATGCATTAATTACATTAAGAATTGTCGGCGCAACTATTTCAAAGACTTGTCTTAAGATATCTGGAGGGGCTACATCTGAAGGGACTCCTGATTTAACTTGGTTAAAAATATTCTGGAGAGTAGTCAAATTTATTGGGGGATGCGCTCTAGCAGGTTAGCAGCAAGGCACGCAGAGAGCATTATTTGGGGTTCCAACACCGCCGGGAATGATTGATAAATGGCTTGGATTTTCTCGTTAAAAATGTTTGCAATTAGATTACACCATCGGGGATATCCTTATCAGTGCTGGGATGGGGGTGGCGGAATAAAAAGAGATTTGGCAATTTTAAAAATTTCACGGGGTCGATTTTCTGCTAAAAGAATTTCCTTTTCGAAAAAAAAAAGGATTTCGCTAATTTTATTTCATACTTATAGGTTCTGATGGAAGTTCTATATTCCTCCTTCCTATCCGCTGTTGGATCTTTCCTCCAATGCCGTTCTAGCTGCTTAGAAATTTGTCTAAGAGCACGCAACTTGGGAGTGTACCATAAATTATGGTGGCCCCTTTTTTTTTTATGCATAAGTTTCTTAGGTAGAACCAGATCCAGTGAATATTCTATCCATTTATTAAGCTGGTCATTAGCAATAGCTGGATTGGAATCTACTGTAGGGGCCGACTCTTTTAGATGCCTTGTCCATGAGTCGTACGATAGTTTGTCCCAGGGTCGTATCCATCTGGTGTTTTCCATTACCTGTGGGGCTGTCTCTTGGATTATCCAAGAAAAAGGAATCAAAAAATGGTCCGACCAAGGGAGGGGAATCGGGTCAGACACCATTAAGTTGGCGATATTCGAGAAAATGGGATCGAGAGTATGTCCTTTATTATGTGTGGGTTTATTGCTCAACAGTTTTAGATCCAATATTTCAAGACCTTCAATAACCTCCACTACTGAGGAAAGAAGAGCTTCATCAAAGTGGAGGTTGAAATCCCCAAGGAGTGTAAAATTAGGAAGTGAACTGGCCAGGCTGGCAACCTTATCCTAGAGATGTTTACAAAAATTGCCTGCCGGGCCAGGAGGGTGATATACTAAGATGTCTGAAAATGTGTCAGTCTGCGATATGCTGATCGTAAAATAAAGGCTTTCACAGTTGAGTAGAGGGCTAGCCATAATGCGACATTTTAAACTGTTCTTATAAATAATAGCTAGGCCACCACCTCGCCCTGCAGTCCTATCGAGTCTGGATATAGCATAACCCGAAGGCAGGGTTTGGATGACCATCTGACCCCCTTTGTCATTCAACCAGGTTTCTGTTAAGAAAAGCAAATCAGGCTTTTCGTCGTCCAACAGTAGGCATATTTCCTCTGCGTGTTTAGCCAAAGAGCGGCAATTCAGGAGCAACATTTTAGCACTCTTTGTAGTGTCATAGTCCTCAGAAACTTTAAAGATGGAACATGGTTTGAATTGACATAAAGTACATTCTCTAATCGGTTCGTCGGGTTTCATCATATGAGCGTATTGAATAGGAAGTTTGGGTCTAAGGGTCATAAGCTCCTCCGTGGTGTAGATTAGAGGGTGCCTGAATGAGGTATCAGGGATCAAGGCCCCTGAGCCCGTCCAGGCGTGGACGGGCGCAGACGGGCTTGCCTTAGCCGCGTCATCGGCCTCAATGTAGCCGCCAAGACGTGACCTGCGCAATGAGGGTAGCGAACGCTAGAACGCTGACCCCGTATTGAGCGTTGCCCAGAAATGAAGTGCAAATGCAGCTAAGTTTAAAAGTAAAAGACCCCAAGGAGCATTGAACACAGCTCCTACAGCCCCCAGAAATACAGTACAATGATACAGTGCAATAGTAGAATCTTTGGTTTTAAAAACGAAATACCGGCTCTAGGAAATGCCGCTGCGCATCCGCGTCATCGGCCTTAATGTAGCCGCCAAGACGTGACCTGCACAATGAGGGTAGCGAACGCTAGAACGCTGACCCCGTATTGAGCTTTGCCCAGAAATGAAGTGCAAATGCAGGTAAGTTTAAAAGTAAAAGACCCCAAGGAGCATTGAACAGAGCTCCTACAGCCCCCAGAAATACAGTACAATGATACAGTGCAATAGTAGAATCTTTGGTTTTAAAAACGAAATACTGGCTCTAGGAAATGCCGCTGCGCGTCCGCGTCATCGACCTAAATGTAGCCGCCAAGACGTGACCTGCGCAATGAGGGTAGCGAACACTAGAACGCTGACCCCGTATTGAGCGTTGCCCAGAAATGAAGTGCAAATGCAGGTAAGTTTAAAAGTAAAAGGCCCCAAGGAGCATTGAACACAGCTCCTACAGCCCCCAGAAATACAGTACAATGATACAGTGCAATAGTAGAATCTTTGGTTTTAAAAACGAAATACCGGCTCTAGGAGATCACGGAAGAAATAGGGGGAAACATTTATGTAATACACCTGGTATTCTTGGGCCTTACCTTGGCAAAAAGAGATATAGCTAGGGCATGGAAAGATCCGGTTCTGCCTAAATTGGAAGGCAGGCCTTGATTGGTGTATGGGTCAGAAGCAGCCTATCTTTAAAGTGCGGGGATGCCCGCAGAAACACCTTAAAATATGGAAATGTTGGGCAGAGTTCAGGGGTCATATATTGGAGCCTCCCTCACCACGATCTACTGAAAGGGAAACCATCTGAAAACGTATCACAGGGCAGAGCGATGATACAAAGGGTCATGGTATACGTGGAATGGCTTGATGGGTATGATATATGGACTACTACACAGCATGAGACACAGTCATTTGTAAAGTTAGGGGCTGCTGTTTACAGACCCGAAAAGTTTATCTTTTTGTAATATAAATTTCATATAGAAGTCACAAGCTCTAAAGGTATTACGTTGATCAATCTATATTCTTTGTTCTCTGTAAAGAATGTGATTATCTTATCTGATGAATCAATAAAAAATTATTTTGAAAAAAAAACACCTATATACATTAGGGTACACTAAGGGTCGGGGTATCCCTGTGATTGGCATTACCTACCCCATGGGCCCTAGTACACAATAGGGCAGGGGGATTGAAACTACCTATCAGTCCCTAGTATATGATAGGGCATGGCAGTTTAAAGGCCAGCAGCCCTTTCTGCACTTGCATGTGTGCACTGATGAAGCCTGAGGTCAGCTTAAAAGTGGCTCTGTGCTACAGGACTGCTTTTAAAAAGTAAATTGTGCCTAAACTCGACTTTTGTGTTTGGAGCACTTAAAAATGGTTAACTTACAATGTTTTGGCATATTAGGTACCCCCAGGATCTCCCCTAGGTGTCACAGGGGTGGGGGCCAGATATCTATAAGGAGGACCCTTATAAAATGAACTTTATATGCCCTGGGTAAAGCGAATTTTCACATTTCACTCCCCACATCGTTATAAAGTGCTGCCCAAAATCGACTTTGGTGGTAGGAGCACTGTGGTGAGAGGATTTGCAATATTTCTGTATATTCAGAACACCCCTAAAGTCTCCCCTAGGTATACCAGGGGTGGGGGTCCTGTAGGTAGACATAGGCAGAGTACTTATAACAATGTTTTTGAAGCCCTGGTGCTGGAAGAATGGCCCAAGTCACTTTTCCCATTGCAAATCCCATGCCATAGGTTAACATTGGAAAAGGTTTTTAGTTAATGACTGGAGAAAGAAAAGCCATAAAACTAGGATTAATGGACTCAGTAGAATGGTAATGATAAATCCAACAAGATGGTATTGTTGAATTTATTGTAAAATGTACAGACAAGAAGTTAAAAAAAACTATTTTGTCTGTAAGCCAAAATTCAACACTGTACTGCTCTGCCCTGATTGGTCAGAGATAAATGGGTGAGTCTGGCTGCTTTGAAGATGTGATAAATGACCCCTGGGGTTAGGAAGCCTCTCAGGGAGGAGAGGTTGCTGGGCATAGGAATGCCAGAGCAGGGGAAGGAGTCGTAAACGATGGACTTCAAGAGAAGGGGAGGACGCCAGTGTCAATTACAACCTTACCCTGTTCACATCCAGCCAGATGCTAGGATTAAGGAATGAATGAGCAGATGCAAGGGGGAGAGATTATGGAGATTAGCTATCCTAGGGGTGTGTTTAGCCAGCTCTTCCCTCCCTGCTGAAAATTCTGACATATTGAATTTTGGAAGAATAGTGGTTTCTGGGTTAGCATTTTGCCACACTCTGCAGGAATTGGTCAGACCATTGGGTGGAACCCTGCAGCTCATTGGACAGGAGTGCCCTCCTGCTTGACCCCAGAGACGCTCAATAAGTATCTGAGAGGGACGGTGCCTCTCAGATCTGCTGCTTGAAACTTAAGAGAATCAGACGGGTGTGCGCTGAAGAGTTTGATGTGCATTTCCAAAGGCCTGCACTCTGAAGATTGCACCTTTTGCACCATCTGAAACCACAGCCCTGTGGATCAAACCTGCTTCAAAAGGACTAAAAATTGGACTCCCTGCAAGCTGCAGGTTAACAGATCGCAGCAGGACCATCACCACAAAGAATCCCCAGCCTGGAGTACTCCAAGTGGATTTGTAAGGGTTTTGTCCAAGTGGATTGTGGGAATTGACGTCTCACACTTTCAAGGACCCTCATGGAGATTCCAAAACCTTGGATTCTGTGTTGGATACTTTGGGACCTGCAAGAAGAACTTCAGGGAGGAGTTCTAACAGGACACAGCCTGCTGGAGGGGGCTGCACATGACTGGTCAGAGGTCCTCCAGAACAATTGCTAAATGTGAATGTGTTCCTGTCAGAGGCAACAAAATGACCAAAAGGGGCACTTTTGGTTTCTAAGCACTAGAAAGTGTCTAATCTTTAAAAATACATATCTCTGGTTCCCTACAGTGGATTTCAGTGGATTTTTTTTCGTTTTGGTGTCATTTAAAAGATACAAATATTTCCTATTTTTATAAATTGGTGTTGGATTTTTATTTTGTGTTGTGTCTTAATTATTTACTGAATTGGTGTATTTAAATGCTTTACATACCTGTCTTTGAAATTAAGTCTGCCTGCTTGCAGACAAGCTACCAAGGATTGCGCATAGAATAATTTTCTAAGACCTGTACTGAGCCCAATACTGTGTTAGTGGCCTTATTGCTAGTGGCAGATATACATTTGCCCCTACTAATAATCCACTTTCCAACACTAGGGAAACACCTAAGATACCAGTGAATAGAAGCCCAAAACTAGCCTAAAAAGAACCCTCTAGAAAAAGGGCGTAGTCAAGACACCTGCTTCCGTTAGGGAGGGTTCTACTGAATGCCACATGCTGGGACTAGAGGTGTATACATGTGGTCCCAGAGCATGCTGCGATTGCCCACAATACCTAATTATGACACGCCGCCTCTTTAAGCATCACTCAGCACACGTGTAGGTGAAAAGGCACGCCCGCACTCCCTCACTAGGAAAGAGAGGATATTAGATGTCTGGTGACACCCATAAATCATTAGTTAAAGTACCCAGACCATCCAGAGGCTCGTGAAAACCACCCCTTAACAAAATATATCCTTTCCTATCATTGTGAGGGGGAGAACCGATGACCCGTAAGCAACAATTAAGGCAACCCATGAATAAACACCCGTTGTCGCCAAAAAAAAGACACCCTGATCGGGGTCACCTTCTGGTGCCCACCAAATATTAAGATGAATGAATGTAAAAGCACACCCCTAAAAGAGAAAGGCACAGGAATCCCCAAGAATGAATGATGGTGGTACATAAGGATGCAATTGTTTCCAAAACCTAACCAACAAACAACAGCTCTTATCCAACAGGTCTGCAACCGAACCATAAAAGTGCACCACCAATACCTACCATCTCTCCGGCAACCATTTCCATTGTCCTAACGTCCTAACAAAGAATCAAGCATGCAAGTCCAAGACTTGGAACTTTTTTATGAAACTGTTGGACACTGAACTATCTCAAATTTTCCAAAGTAAAGAAATCTCCCAATCACCGCAGATCATGGTTCCATCCCCATGATCTGTGATGTCCCAAAAGTTATGTATTGTTGTACAATTGTATATACTCTGTTTACTGTGGGTGTGACCGCCTCTACATGTTCTAAAGATCTGCCTAGCCAAGTGACGTCCACCCCAACATTTGCACAGCGCTTGGGTAGGCACCTCTCCCATGTCACCAATAACTACACTGAACACAACACTAGTATTTCACACGCACTACACAGTGCACTCTTACACAACACATGGTATCAGCATATGACGGTCGAGGGTGCCCAGAAAGCAGCCAAGTCATGCTTTGTTCGTTTGCTGATATCACATGCAGTAGGCGCAGACAGGCTTTACTTGTCCCCTGAAAAAGCAAAGGGCCTTCTCCATCCATACCTATGTAGAATTTGTGTCCAGATACAACCCAACAGAGTACAAACCCATGGAGTAAGTAGTGTACGTGACACGTTACAAGAACAATCCCGCAGCATTGTACCTCTTCACCGATCCTAGCACGATTCAAACAGACCTAGATAGGATGCATAGGCGTGGCACAATAGGAGCGGATACTGTTTGGCCACAAGACTTTCCAAAAAAGAGATTCTTGGAGGTAACAAAGCCACAGTACTAGTCCACAAACACATCTGCTCTCATTTCCATCTGTGGTCCCAGGTAGTCCCTTAGTGTGTCTGGGGCAGTCTTCTTTAATAACAAATAGACGATCAACATGGAGTTCTAGTGTAGGACCTTCCACCTTGATGGCACGAAGGGAAATGAGTCTCATAGGGGTGGGTTGAATACCATCATGGATAACCCCTGTCAGGAAATATGGGACACTGATATAGACAGGTACACATGCTTGGAAGGGAACGGGCAACCCCTATGTGTATGGAAATTTACACTGAATTCCATGTGTTTCAGAAGGATTCCACTCACCACTAATGAGAACTCCGGCGCAATACTGCATGTGTAAAATTATGAAAATGATGAACAGTACTGAGCTTGGACTTAATGCAATCAAGGAAGAACTAGGAGCCATCCGCCTCAGGGTGATGCAACATCGGTATGTGCTGGATTTGATTACTGCAATGGAGGGAGGGGTGTGTGCCAAGATCAGTGTGTCGTCTTGCACATTCATCCCAAGCAATGACATGAACAATGGGACTCTGACTCCTGCCATCCAAGCACTGCATCGCTTACAAACTGACATGTGTAATGAGGGAGGCACCCCTGAGCAGGACTGGTACTCCAGCTGGTTTTCTCGGCTACCCCAGTGGGGACAGGACTGTGCAGGCCATTGCTGCCTATTCTCATGTTTGTACTGTTTTTGCATGGTTTCCTACAAGTGGGGTTTTCCTATTGTAAAAACACAGTCCTCAAACTGGGTAGAATGCAAGTAACTAGGGAAGTAGTAATAGTTAAAACTGAAATATCACAAGCCCCCAACAATGTGACTGTCATGAAGTATGGGGTAAATTATATAGTTGAAAATTCAACTTGAGGAGGGAATGTTAATATTGATGTACACAATTATATGCATATGTATAAAAATATAATCAAATCACTGTTGTCAAAATCCCCTGACATGACCTCTCCATCAACCCCGAGTCAGAAATACATGGTCAGGCAGGCCCTGCACCCTAGGCCTGAGGCTACTGATTGACAGACTACAGGTGGGGTGGCACGTAACCAGCAGAACAAATTCGCAAATGGAAAAAACCCAGATTAGTCCCATAGATAGGCAGCGACACCACAATGGTCCTGAAAGATTGGCCACAATAAAACGCACATGGCTGGAAGGGTGCACATTCCCAAACACCATAGTTAGATGCCAGATAAAGTTAGGAACACTCAGCTAATCAGGACACGACACACACTACAATGCAGTGATCATGCGCTCCCCATGCCGGACTTCTGGACACATTACTCACTGTCCCTTATTGTGTCCACGCAAGGTCAAGACCCACATGCAATTCTCATCAGGAGGGAGTTATTTATGACTCCATAACTAAGCCGATATTCCACTCCCGTAACAGGATCTATGAATTGTTTTACAATGCTTCAAGAAATGTATAAAAAGACATTCAAAACAATTGTACTTTGAGTCAGTTCTTAGACCCATTTCTGTATGCTACACTGTGTGCTGTTCCCGTTTTCCCAAACGCCTCTTGTCTTTGTTTTTTCAAGGTAAATTCATAGTCGATCTAATACACAACGAAGTAATAGGTCTTGGCAGGATGGGCCATCTCAGACTTGAGAAGCTGTCACATATCACACTTGCACATCTTAAAGTCTCTGCCTGAGCACAATCACAAAGAGTTTGACACTAATCTTTTTTCTACCCCAGACAATGTAGATTTTCCACAGCCTGATGAGCAGAAAATCTGGATTTTATTAAGGACACGGAGGCTAAGATTATGCAATCTCCTTTTATTGCCAGCTCACACAGCAGCAACAATAGAGAAAAATTTAGAACATTCTGAACATTAATGTAGTCCAGCGACAGGCAGCCATCTTCCTTCTTTTATGTGCACTGCAAACAAGGTAAATTTCAAATGATTTTCTGAAGAGCAAAGGAACGAGTAAGGAGGAGCAAGTTTCCAAAATTAATCTCCGTCAATCTGAAATAAAAAATATAAGACATATTAATCCACCTGGGTGGGAAATAGTGGTGGGATAATCTTAGCCTCCATGTCCTTAATAAAATCCAGATTTTCTGCTCATCAGGCTGTGGAAAATCTACATTTTATGGCATGACACGGAGGCCAATATTATGCAAGTTTAAAGTGCATTCAATACATTATCAATTGCATTCGATGTAGGTTTGAAATAACAAGTTTTGAACATGCTTTCATTTGACCAGTCGGCCGCTTTTAATATATCTTGTAGACTTCCGCCTAGGACAAAAGCTTTGGAGGCAGAAGCACCTCTGAGGGAGTGAGCCCCAAAAATAGAAGTATTTACCCCTCCTTCAATCATTACGTCTTTCACCCATCTGGCTAAGGTGGGGGAAGAAACGGCTTTATGAGGGGTTTTGTGAGAAATTAATAGTTGAGAGACATTGTTTCTTATAATATTGGTTCTTTTTTCATATTCAATTAGGCATTGCACCACACACAATCTTGGGTTTCCCAGAAAATAAGGATAGAAGATGGTCGAGGAGAGGGTCTTAGTTCTTCTTTTATTATAGAAACATACTCCTTCAGGTTGGTATGCCCTATTGGTGACGTCTAGTGCTTTAACATCGGATGTTCGTCTAAATGAAACTAAGCAAAGGAGGGTCGTGAGCTTATAGGAGAGTTTTTTAAGAGGTAAGGTTTGATTGTCACCCCAGCTATCTAAGACTTGAAGTATTAATTTAACGTCCCAAAGGGAAGAGTATTTGGGTATGGGGGGTTTGAGGACCCTAATGCTTCTCATAATTTTCTTTGTTAAAGAGTTTTGGCCGACAGGGAGGCCGTTTATGAGACAGTGGCCTGCAGAAATTGCTGATCTGTAGACGTTAATAGTTCTATAGGACAAACCAGACTCAAAGAGTTCAGAGAGGTAGTTGATCACGTGTAATACATCTGTTGAAATGGGATTGATACCCCATTGAAGACACCGGCAAATCCATTTATTCCATGCCAGTCTATAAGCTTTTCTGGTGCCTGAAGCCCAGGATTCGGAAATGAGTCTGAAAGCATCTGGCGAAAGGCCAGGGATTTCCCATTGTCTCCTGAAATCTTCCATGCTATCAGAATGAGGGATCCCTCTTCGAGGAGGGGGTGTATTTCCCCTCGAGGCCCTAGGAGGAGAGTTCTGAAATGGGGTAGGAGAAGGGGAAAGTCTTTTGACATTTCTAGCACTATGGGGAACCAAGCTTGGGATTTCCATAGTGGAGTTATTAGGACTACAGTTTCTTTGAGTCTCCGGACTTGTAATAGGAATCTGGGTAGCATGACAAATGGGGGAAATGCATATGGTTTCTGATCTCTCCAGTCCTGGAGGAAAGCGTCTATTCCAGCAGCTAGAGGATCTGGTTTCCAGCTGAAAAAATGTGTTAGTTGAGTATTGAGTCTGTCTGCAAATAGATCTAAATTGAAGGGACCCCATAGGTGTTGGATGTGTAGAAAGACTTGTCTGTTCAGCCTCCAATTGCTGGAGTCTCTGAAGTTCCTTGAGAACCAATCTGCTACTCCATTGCTCAGACCAGGAATGTGTTGGGCTACAACCGAGATTCCTTTTTCCATGCAGTATCCCCAAAATTCCTTCGCCAGGTCTGCTAAGTCTTTTGAGTGTGGTCCGCCCATCTTGCTCACATATTGGACTGCTGAAGTGTTGTCTATGCGAAGCATCACACAACATTTCATTCTCTCTTGAGTGAAACTCCGGACTGCAAAGGAGCCCGCTAGGAGTTCCAGACAGTTGATGTGCATGTTTCTCTCTTGATCTGACCATAGACCTCCTGTGGAGGAGTTTCCGCATATTGCTCCCCAACCCTCTAGGCTCGCATCTGAATCTATCACGAGTTCGGGATTTTCCCCCAAAATTGCCCTTCCATTCCAGGCTTGGGCATTCTTGAGCCACCATTCTAGTTCTTCTCTCGACTCTTGGTCTAAAGAAAGCATTTGAGAGTACAAGTGATTTTTGTAGAGACATCTTTTCTTTAGTCTTTGTAGGGCCGATAATAAAGAGGGGCCGGAAAGATGACTTGGATGGTTGAGGACAGCAGCCCTAGAATTCTGGCTAAGTTTTTTAGAGATATGGATTTCTCTGATAATATCTTTTTTATTTACTTTCGTAATTGTTTTAGTTTGTTTCTGGGGAGACATAATTCTGTCTGAAAGATGTCTACTATGAAGCCTAGGAATAGTGTATCTTGTGATGGTGTTAAACATGATTGTTTTCTATTTATTACAAATCCTAGTTTTTCCAGTATTTCTATTGCCCATTGGGTGTGTAGGGATACTAAGTCCTTTGATTGACCCATTATAAGGATGTCGTCGAGGTAAATTATTAATCTTACACCTTTGGCTCTGAGCCAGGCGGCTACTGGTCGGAGAATCTTTGTGAAGCACCAAGGTGCTGAAGAAAGACCGAATGGGAGGCTTGAGAACTCCCAAGTTTTGTTTAGCCATGTAAAACGAAGATATTTTTGGTGTGGGGGCCGAATGGGAATAGTGAGGTAGGCGTCTTTGAGGTCTAGTCTTGTTAACCAGTCCCCTTTTCTTAAGATGTCCCTCAGGAGGTATATACCCTCCATTTTGAAGTGGCGGTAGATTACCCACTCGTTCAAGTCTTTTAGGTTTATTACTGGTCTCATTTCTTTGTTCTTTTTCTCTACTAGGAAAATATTGCTGATAAATCCCTGATTTAAGTCTGTAGTTTCTTTGATGGCGCCTTTGGATAAAAGGTCTTGAACTTCTTTGGTTACTAACTTTGAGTGATCTTGTGAGAAAGAGATTTCTCTTGGAGGTTTGTGTTGGAAGGGGGTGTGTAAAAATTCTATTCTGTAACCTTTGACTGTTTGTAATACCCAGGGGTCTTGGGTCACGAGTTTCCAGTTCCCAGAGAATAGGGCTAATCTCCCACCCACCTTTATGGGGGAATCTGAATGGTGTTTCAAGTAGCGTACCTGATGAGAAGCTTCTTTGTCTCCTATCGCCTCTGAAGTTGCGGAAGCGCCCTCTTAGTCTTGGGGGGTAGAAGTTGGAGTAGGATGTGAAGGGTTGATGGAAGCCCCTGTTTCCTCGTGCCATATAGGGTCTGGATGTAGATGTAGCTCGGCCGGGGAACCGACACCTTGTTCGCCCGGCCCACGCAAAAATTCGATCATTAAAAACTTTTCTTATATCTTTTTGCGATTTTTGTATTGAGTTGAAAACTCCGACATATTTTGCCATTTCTTTAATAAAGTCGTCGCCAAAGAGTTGTCCTTGTGATGAGGGACCTCCTTCTTTAGTGGCGAGTTCAATGAGTTTAGGGTCAAGTTTTATAAGGATGCTCTTTCTTCTTTCATTAGAAAGTGCCGTATTGGCGTTGCCAAGGAGACACACAGCTCTTTGCACCCATTCACGTAATTCTTTCGGGTCGACCTTAGAGTCGTTCAAGTAGGCCGTTTCTGCCATGTCAAGGGGACCAGTAATATCCAGGAGTCTATCCTGGCAGGATTTTAAGCCTCTGTCTAGGCCTCTTCTTGGGTCTTTTCCTCCCTTATTGATGAATGAGACAACCTTTGCGTCCAGTTCAGGTGTGGTAGTAATTTTGTCTGGGAGGAAAGGTCGAGGGCATTCTGAGCGTAAGCATGATCTTACTTCTTTAGGAATCTCCCTTCTGATCCAGAAGGTAATATAGTCTGCAACGTGACGGGAGGGGGTCCATTCAGGTGATAGTGGGTGTCTTATTAAGAGCGGGTCAAACATCATGTCCCCAAGGGGGTCGAGGATTTCCATCTTGGAGCCAGAGGTTTTAGAACCTTCATTTGAGTTTTTTTGTTTGGAAATAGATGAATCTTCACGATCCGAGTCAAACTCTGACGAGCATGATAGGTCTATTTCTGGCTCGTAGGTTTCATCATCCTCAGAGTCACTAGATATGGGAACAGCGGGGCCTCTTTCTTGCCCATCCACAGTGTCTGGAACACTCGCTCTGTCACCGGCATTATCCGGTAGATCCTCTTTTGGATTTTTTTGATTTTTTTAGAGGCAAATCGGATGATGACCTTTTTTTATGAGAGGTTTGGGGCCTGTGGTAAATAATTTAATTACCGGGACTTAATTTGATACAGAACATAATAAGAATAGCTCAATAAATAAGAGGCAGAATCCGTGGTATTAGAGGTTAAGAACGGGCTTTATTCCAATAAACGATTTCGAAATCGTGGACTCCAGGTTCCATCACCACGGAGGCTCAGGAAGTGAAGGACATACATTATTGATAATTAATAACTTTTATACAATAGGCATTACAGCGAAGCAAATGCAAGAGGCGTAACAATTGATAGCAAAGATAACATTTCACATGCGTAGCTGAAGGAGGCGTAATTGGGAGTAACAAGGAAACGTCATTGGTTGTGATGTTACATATGGGTGGACCTATGAAATAATTTCGCAATGTCAGCAGAAATACTTTGCAGAGATGCGCGCGCAGCAGCATGACGTGTGATTGACGTGCAGCTAGGGGGTGAAGGGGACTTGACATTTAGCTCTACATGTGGCGACAAATGTCTGGAGGGTCAAGTCAACCTAATCCCAAATCATATCTAACATCCTATGTTTAAAGAACTATGTTATCCAAAAGAGAGGCCTTCTTGGAGTAGAATCTTATTCTATACTGACTATGCTGACTGTTAGTGCGTGTACAAGCGTCTAAGTGTCTACACTAGATGCGAGGGCAGGAATCTTCCATAGTAACAGGGCTATGAATTACTTGCATAAAGACAGAGAAGCCGGGCCTTTGCTCGGTAGCTGGCAGAATGTTTACTTTAAGCTACTAGACAGGAATGCATTGGGCAGGGAGCGGAGCAGATAATTTCCGAAGGTGAAATACAGTTCTTGGCAGGCAGCAAGCTGATGTCAGGCACTGTGAGCCGCGCAGAGGATGAGACAAAGTTCATGGTCACAGATGCAGGCTCGGACTGGAGCTTCAGAGGTAGAGAGCAGGAAAAGCTTGATGACAGAATCAGGGCCTACTTGCCTGGACTGTAAAATGGCATAAGTGAACCATATAAAGGCGGTGGCCTTTCGTACTTAGGAATGGAATATCCGGCCCATTCATGGCGGATCAACAGAGGACATGTTAACGGTGGACGCACATGTATTTGCGTCTTCATAACTGGAACTGGAGGGAACATACATGTACTTGTAACATGCACATAGAACCGTTGGGGTCCAAGATAGGGGACATAACTGACCAGAAAAATCCATATTTCCACATTCCCTCCTTGTCCCCTACTTGCCCGTCAAGAGATATCAATCTTCATTAATCCATTGATCTGTTCATATAGCATCATTTGTTCTTCTTTCTTCTTCCGGGATCTTGAATGAAAATCTTGATGTGGAATGCACGATGTGGCACACAGACCACAAATCGCTGGTCCACATTGCAGGCATAAGCAGCAACTGAATAGTATGAGAAGACCAATACCTAGGAAGGATAGAACTCTCCATCCCCAGGCTGATAACACGCTCCAAAACCAACCGGACCAAGTCCAGGTGCCTGGATTCTGGTGTATCTGGCTTACAATCTTATGAAGGTGGGTTATGGCTTTATATACAGATGGCGAATTTTCTGGTATGAATACGCAACAGCTTGATCCGATGACCCTACAAGCTCCGCCCCTATCGGCCAGGATGACGTCAAGGACAAGACGATTTTGAAGCACAACAATCCGCATAGCAGACTGCTCTTCTGTTAAATTGCCTAAGGCGGAAATAGTTTCGTTCGCTACTGCTTCCAGTGTTCTAGTTAATCTACGTATCAGCTTACTATTAGTAACGGTACCTATATAGGGAAAGAGACCTTTATTGAAATCTGTGTATTTTTCCCATGCTGTTTCAGTGTAATCGACTATTGGGAGATCTCTCCTTTCTCTATTGTGTACTAAATGAGTATTTCTGTGATAATCAGGAGGAGCTAGAAAAACAGGTGGCAAAAGGAATCCAATGTAGCAGGTACCATCCCAATCTAGAGGCAAACGTACATATGCCGTCTGACCACATATAAAATAGGAATGGCGGGAAGCTCTAAATGTCGACTTGCCTTGATCACTGAATTCTATTACAGTGGTGCATCTACTATGGCCCATATGTATGGAACCATTCTTTCTTACACATAATTCACCTTTTACTGGAAATACTGACATGGCGGGCAAACTTGGATTAGCTTCGGATTCGACATTCAAGATCAGGAGATTAAGCGTAAAATTACCTAATCCATATACTTCATTTTCTAGATCAGTTCCTGTTCTTTTGGGAAGTCCCTCCTTGTTGGGGTGGCAGACTTTAAGTAAAACTAAGTTCAGATTTCCCCATACCCCATTGTCTTGATAAACTGCAGAGTTCGAATCTTGGGAATTAAGTAAACTAAACCATGCTCCACAGGAGCCGTTGTGTGTGAACGGGTATGGAAAAAGAGGTAGAATTCCTTTATAGTTCTGATAGGGAGGGAGTCGGCCACATATCCAACAATTTGTAGCATTGCTAACCTGATGGTGATGATGTAACATGCTAATAAAAGTGTTATTGCGCAGCGCAAATCTGTATGACAATTCATGCGGAGGTAATTCGCTAAAAGAATGTTCAGCAGTAACATTATAAACATGTCTAGAAATAGGATAACATATGTGCAACAATATACTTGCAGTAATTATTAAAAGACTTAGGAAAAACAAAATCAATAACGTCACTGTGCAATGACTACGCAGTGATTTACAGTATGTATGTCGTTTCAACATTTTTCGGGTTCTTTCTCTATTCAGATCTAAGGGATACATGTCAGAGACAAATTCGACCGCTTCACCTTGGAGAGGACTTAAACAATCAAATTTCCTGACTGGTTAGATCTGAGTTTTAGTTTATAATGTTCGTGACTACCTGAGTCAACCAAAGGAAGTTTTGAGTCAATGGGTGAAGACACACGAGGTGTAGTTTTTATATCTGATGGTAGTCCATAAAATTTCTTGATATGACTTGAATGTACCCAGCCTTTTCTGCCTTCGATCTTCACGGCTGTCCTGGTGGTGAGTAAGACCAGTTGAGGCGACTTCCACCTAGGATCCAGCTGAGTCTTTCGATCAAAGTTCCTCACTAAGACGAGATCCCCCGGAATTACGTCATGGGGTTTCACCTCAGTGTTGTCAGGAAAAGCTGCAGCTACCTGTGAACGACAAGATTGTAGTGCAGACATCAAGGAAGCCAAATAATCTGTCAGCATATTACAGTCAATATCAGTTATTTTACGTGGTATAGGCGTCCCCCACATATTTGGTGGTCTGCCAAAGATCACCTCATACGGGGATAGCCCTGTTCGAGAGTGTGCTACCATTCTCATGTAAAAGAGTGCAACTGGTAATGCTACTACCCAGTCGACACCTTTTTCCCTGCATATTTTGGACAATCTGATTTTCAAAGTTTGATTATGTCTTTCCACAAGACCTGCTGCCTCGGGGTGTCGGACACAGTGGAATTTCCACTGATAACCTAACAAAAGTGAAACGTGTTTCATTAGTTCGGATGAGAACGGCTGGCCGTTATCTGAGTAGACAGCACGTGGTAAACCATATCGTGGGAAGAATTCTCGAACTAACTGTTTGGCAGTAGTCGGGGCAGTGTAATCTGAAACCGGGTACGCCTCTGTCCAACGGGAAAGAGCACAGACAACTACGAGAACATATTAGAATCCTCGACATCGTTCCATCTGGATATAATCCATCTGGAGAATTTCAAAAGGGTGGTCAGGAGGCTGAAATCCACCCTGCTCTACGGGAATGCTTTTTCCTGGGTTGAACTGACAACAGATCATACAGGTACGAACTTTTTGTTTCGCTGCTGCTCGTAAATGCTTGTTGAACCAAATATGTTGAATGCTGTCTAGCATAGCTTTCTCTCCTAGATGCGCTGGACTATGGACAGTGTTAATAATGACTTGGACCATTGAATCAGGAAGGAACCACACAGATTTTTCCTTCGTCATCCATCCTTGATCCGTTTGGATCCCTCCTAATTCAGTCCATTTCCTTATTTCGTCTGGAGTAGCATGTGTCTGTATGTCAATTACATCAAGAGCGGGATCCTTAACCATCATGCAATGTGTTGGTGTCTGGACTATTGTCTTTGTCATGTCGGATGTTTGAGTTTGAGCAGTCTGTTTAGCTGTTCTGTCAGCTAGATCATTGCCTTGAGAAATGATATCAGTAATTTTCGTATGAGCTTTACATTTCATAATCGATATTGCAATGGGTAGATGTATTGCATCTAATAAGGCATGAATGAGGGGTCCGTGCTGAATGTGGGCACCGTGAGAAGTTAAATAACCTCTCTCTCGCCACAGCACGCCGAAGTCATGTACAACTCCGAATACATAACGTGAATCAGTGTATATGTTGACTTTTTTATTTGTGGCTTGAATACAGGCCTGTGTCAGAGCGACGAGCTCTGCTGCTTGAGCGGACAAGGTATTTATACACTTGGTTTCAATAATTTCAGTGTCTGTTGTGACTGCGTAAGCGGCCACTAATTCTCCTGTACCTGTTCTCATACATGAACCATCTACATACAACGTCAGGTCGGGATCTGACAATGGGACATCTGTCAAGTCTTGTCTGGGTTTCGTCGTTATTGTAATAACATCAATACAATCATGAGCTAGTGGGTCTGTTCCATTTACAGGTAAAAGTGTGGCAGGATTCAATGTGTTACAACGTCTGATTTCTATATGTGGCTGAAACAATGTTAATTCGTAACCTGTAAGTCGCGCTATAGTCAAGTGTTGTGTTTGCGTTCGATTCACAAGAACCTCTACTGCATGTGGTACTTGGACTGTCAATGGATGTCCTAACACTATGGCATCGCTTTGTCTGATTGCTAAAGCTGTCGCTGCCACTGATTTCAGACACGCAGGCAGAGCCTGAGCTACGGGATCTAATGTACTAGAAAAATAAGCACACGGTTTGTGTGATCCTGCTTGTTCCTGTGTGAGTACTGACAAGGCAGTACCTTCTCGTTCTGTAACAAAGAGTGTAAAATGTTTTCTGTAACATGGTGTTGCTAAAACAGGTGCTTGGCATAGAGCTTTCTTTAAGCTTTCAAAAGCTAGTGTGTGTTCCTGAGTCCAAGGGAGGACAGTCGATGTGGCTGTCTCCTGTGTTGTTAATTGAATGAGTGGTTTTGCTAGAAATGCATACTGAGGGATCCACTGCCTACAATATGAAGTGAGGCCTATGAAAGCCCGCACCTCCTTTTGTGTCTTGGGTATTGGCATATTTGCAAGTGGCTGGATGCGATCTGGTGTAAGCTGCCTTCCCTCCTTGGACAGCGAGTGACCTAGGTAAATAACTCGCTGGACACAGAATTGCAGCTTAGAAGGGGACACCTTGTGCCCCTTTTCGGCTAGAAATTGTAAAACCGTCAGTGATGCTTTTTCACATTCAGGTTCGCTTCGGGCGGTGATCAGCAGATCATCGACATACTGAAGCAGAGCAGTGTTGACTGGCATGTGTATACTGTCAAGTTCTCGTTTCAATGCTTGGCTATAGATGCTGGGGCTTTCTGTAAATCCTTGAGGTGCGCGTGTGAATTTAAAGCTACGTCCATTTAAACTAAATCCGAACAAATATTGGCTTTCCGGATCTATTGGGACGCTGAAAAAGGCATTCTTGAGATCAATTACAGTAAAGAATGTTGCTTCGGAATCAATAGCTGTCAGTAATGAAGAGATGTCTGGAACTACGGGGTATTGTGGTACAATACATTTATTTAATTCGCGCAGATCAATAACCAATCGATATACTGGGGGAGCCTTTGGATCAGTTCGTTTAAGAATCGGAATTATCGGTGAATTACATATATTGGAGTCGGTCTCCACAACCACTCCTTGGCCAATAAGCTCGTCAATGATTTGCAGTAAAGCCATTACAGCATCTGGGGGTAACTTGTATTGTCGCATTCGTGGTAGTACCACTCCTACCTTTAGTGTGACTCGATATGGCGTAATGTTCATGCAACCAACATCTGTAGGGCCTTGTGCCCATAAATGTGTGGGCAAATTCTGCAGTCGGAAATCCATGTCTCGAGACACATAATGACCTTTGAAATCACGTAAAAACAATCTTACTCCTTCCGGAGAACAACATATTATAGCTCCTAGAGCTTTCAGTGTTTTTATACCTAACAAGTTTTCTGGACATGATTTAGTAAGCAATAAATCTGTAGTTCTGGTCAAGGGTCCTATCGTAAGTGGAAGAGGCTGTGATACTTCATTAACAATAGGTTTTCCTGAAAAACCAAGGGAAATATTCTGTGAGCCTGAGAGGGGTGCCCCTGGAACTTCACTACGTTTTATAGTTGTTCGACTTGCCCCTGTATCAAGTAAAAATTTTCTATCTTGGCCTAATAATTCACTATGTACATAAGGTCCTTCTTGGTCTACAGGGACCTCGATAAGGGGTAAGTCAACTTCCCTCTCTAGGCTGGTTCATGCGTATCGTTGATAATCAGGATAGTCATACTGTGCGGTCTGGTACAGCTGTCGTGTCGTGGTTTGTGTGGCAGCAGCCGGCAACGCTGGTGCGGCTGGCACAAACTGTATAGACTGTTGTGGAGCTGGCATGGCCTGTGCATGCTGCGGTGCTCCTTGTTCATTCTGATCCTGTCTAAGTGGCCGTGGTCTTTCTTTTGTAATACCTGTGGCGATATTACGCTTCAGGACTGGGCAATCGTGTATGTAATGTCCTGGCTGTTTACAATAGTTGCATGTCCCTTTTACAGGTCCTGCTGAATCACCGGACTGTGTCGTACCCTTTTTATGACCTTCAGCTGGAACTGTCTGGGAGACTAGCATTTTCATTTTTGTGTCTTTCATGCGTCTTTGTTCATGTTCTTGTTCTTCTCTAATTCTATCGTAATGATACTGTAACATTTGTAACATTTGTGATGGGGTATTACCTTGCCAGGTACTCTCGAATTTTAATACTCTATTCTTCACTTGGGGCAAGGAATTTTCAACTAATTTTGTCACAAACAGATGTGGGTATGACTCGCTACTTGCTTTTATACCACTATTTATACCAAAACATTTTTCGAATCGGGCATAGAAATCACTAGTGTCTTCATCTTGCTTTTGTTTACAGGCTGAGATTGCACCCCAGTCTTCCTTTTTCGTAGTTAATAAACGTGGCAGTACCTGTACTAGTAAACCTGGCAGTGCTTTAGTTTTGTCCCCAAGCCCCGAACCTGGACCTCGGGCCTTTTCTTCATTTTCTAATGCTGCCCAATCTATCTTTTGGTCTCCTACCTCCCACTCTTTTTCCTTGAGTTTTTCATAAATGCCAGCAGGCATTAATACCTTTAATATTGTCATAATGTCGGGATAGGTATACTCTCCCATGAGTAACATGTCTTTAATTTCTCGGTGGAAACCCGCTGGGTCTTTGTCATGACTGGGTACCACTTTCTTCATTTCTAACAATTCTATTTTCGATATGGGCGTATATACATATACACGTTTAAACTGATTGTCCTCGCCCTTTATTGGGTGTACTTCTCGTAAGGGATTCTGTCTGTCCATGTAATACATCGGTCTTTCCTTGATGGGCAATGAAACATGTTCTGGACATACAAAAAGAATGTACTGCTTTCTGGATTCTAGTATTTCCTTAATTAACTTAGTACCTGAACCTCTCCATCTATTCGTGAGTAATTCAGTCAATATATCAGGTAAGGGACCAGGATCTGAATGTTGGCTTTTATATAGTATAAGAAGTTGTTGAATCATATAAATCCCAGCTAAACGCTGTTCATCTGGGGTGAGGTTCAAAAATGTGTGTGCTACTGTATCATCACCATATTTTCCGGGACTGTCAACCCAATGAACGGCTGACCTGGCTAATTCTTGTTCATCCATAGAATCGAGTAAATGATAACCCCTTCGTTCTCGCAGTAATTTGTCAGCGGCTTGGAACGAATGCTCGGGGGACCTCATATTTATTATAGGTGCTTGGAAATTCCTGTTATTATCTGGACATATCGGACGTATTGGGTCAGTAAAGTATCTAGTATTATTACAAGATCTTCCTCTACCTACATAGGCTATCGTTTCTGACTGTCCTGTGGACGGTCCTGATCCTTCTTCCTCCTCGTTTTGTTCAAACTGGTCTACCGCTAATCTCTCTTCGTGTAGGCGTTCTATTTCTTTTCGGATCTTTCTGCACATGGCTATTATACATTTTTGCCTATCATGTCTCCCTTCTGATATATTCTGGCTCCATCTGGTAAGAGTTTGCATTATTTCCGGATCTACCCCCGGTCGGTCTTGATTTCTGATTACGCAATTTATGAGGAAACGTAACAGTTCCCCCTGTATCTCCACTTTCTGGTATTCCATAGCTCTGTTAATACATTCAGAGTCTCGCCCTGTTTGGACATAATGATATATATTATCTAGATGCATAGTCATTCCTGGTAACTTCCCTAAATACACCGCGGCTCGTCTGATACGTAATGATGCCATGATCATTTCGTCCTCTTTGCCGGGCACAGGGTCATATCTACAATCTATAAGAAGTTCCTTAAGCGTGCGGGCATTTATGAGTTTGGGGGTACGCGGATGTGCTGACTCTTGAAAGGTAAGTTTATTTACTCTGGGTGGCGTAGAAAAAATATTGGTAGCACCTCCAGTAACCCCGTCTGGAGTATCGGGCGTGAAAGGATTCGTAGAACGCGATACAGCAACTATAGGTGTGGACACAGCTATAGAAGTAGCTGTAGGAACAGATGTGGAAACGGACGTGCTTGCCGGAACTTGTGTCAGGATTTGATGCTGTAAGGATATAGATACAGGATCTTGGCGTTGAACCTCCCCGGCCAACGGTCTATGTGGGGCGGGGTTAGCATACTCGGGAGCTGCGTCATCTAAATATGAGGAGAGAAAAACATCTTCTGCGGTTCTAGGATGCCCCTTAGGATGTACTTTTATTGGAAATAATGGGGGTGGCAAGTCTTTTGGTATCCCCGGAGTAGCCTTAGGTAATCCCTCGGCCAGAAGGGGATACATACCCTTCATAAGGGCATTTCTTTGTCTGTCTACTTGTTCTGATTTCACTCGTGTACCTTCTTCAATTAATAGATTTTCTCGGACTTTATTTGAATTCTCCTTACTCTTCTCTTCCTGTCTACGTGCTTTTTCTGTTCGTCTATACGATTCTTTACGCCATAATTCAATGGCGTCTTTCTGTGATTGTCTAGCTTTCTTTTTCCATAATTCTTCCTCTACTTTCACGATGCACTCTGCATCCCAGGTCCCAGCTGCGGGCCACCTCTGACTTTCTGGTAATTCCTTAGTGTAGTCTACCCATAGATCGAGAAATAATATAGCGTCTAGGCCGTGTTTATGATACATGAAGTACCCTGGAGTGTCCCTAGGAGGAATGGGAACAGCTTCTTCGAGTACCCCTTTTCTAGTTGTGATCTGTCTTAATTTCGAAAAGAGCGGCATATTGGGAACTGGTCTGCTACTTGATCTTGAACAAACTTAATACAATAAAACACAATAATGAACAGTCATTCATACCACAATATGCAGGACGTATTAACACATTTAACATTTAACGTTTTTAAATGAGCAACAATGATAATGACGATCTAAGAAAACTTAATCATAAAAACATAATTCTCAACATTAACGGAAATTATTCTGAACTTATATACTTGATATACTAGATATACTGCTAAAACAGTACAGATACACTGCTGAAACAGTGCAGACCGGATTTGTGTACCCAAACCCGTCTGGACCGGCACAATTTATGTGCACGCCAGAACGCCTCCCCAGTAATGGTACTCACCGGGTAGCTCGGAACGGAAGGCCTCGGAACGGAACTGAACTGAACTGGACCGGACTGGACTCGACTCGACAACTTCGGACACTTCAGGACATCGGAAACCTGGTGGGCCTCTGTATACCTCGGATCTTGCTCTCTCAGCTAGGCTCTGGTCGGGATACTTCGCACTTCTCACCGCCTCGTCTGGGTGTTGATCGCAGCCTCAGTCGCCCCCGCTTGACCGGAGGGAGATACAGGAAATCCTGCTGGTACGCGTTGTTGTCCGTCCAGCTGTGGCAGGAGACCGGGCCTGCAACGCACCGCCGGCGCGTGAGATGAGAAAGTGTCCCTGTTCGGGCGCCATTTATGTGGTAAATAATTTAATTACCGGGACTTAATTTGATACAGAACATAATAAGAATAGCTCAATAAATAAGAGGCAGAATCCGTGGTATTAGAGGTTAAGAACGGGCTTTATTCCAATAAACGATTTCGAAATCGTGGACTCCAGGTTCCATCACCACGGAGGCTCAGGAAGTGAAGGACATACATTATTGATAATTAATAACTTTTATACAATAGGCATTACAGCGAAGCAAATGCAAGAGGCGTAACAATTGATAGCAAAGATAACATTTCACATGCGTAGCTGAAGGAGGCGTAATTGGGAGTAACAAGGAAACGTCATTGGTTGTGATGTTACATATGGGTGGACCTATGAAATAATTTCGCAATGTCAGCAGAAATACTTTGCAGAGATGCGCGCGCAGCAGCATGACGTGTGATTGACGTGCAGCTAGGGGGTGAAGGGGACTTGACATTTAGCTCTACATGTGGCGACAAATGTCTGGAGGGTCAAGTCAACCTAATCCCAAATCATATCTAACATCCTATGTTTAAAGAACTATGTTATCCAAAAGAGAGGCCTTCTTGGAGTAGAATCTTATTCTATACTGACTATGCTGACTGTTAGTGCGTGTACAAGCGTCTAAGTGTCTACACTAGATGCGAGGGCAGGAATCTTCCATAGTAACAGGGCTATGAATTACTTGCATAAAGACAGAGAAGCCGGGCCTTTGCTCGGTAGCTGGCAGAATGTTTACTTTAAGCTACTAGACAGGAATGCATTGGGCAGGGAGCGGAGCAGATAATTTCCGAAGGTGAAATACAGTTCTTGGCAGGCAGCAAGCTGATGTCAGGCACTGTGAGCCGCGCAGAGGATGAGACAAAGTTCATGGTCACAGATGCAGGCTCGGACTGGAGCTTCAGAGGTAGAGAGCAGGAAAAGCTTCATGACAGAATCAGGGCCTACTTGCCTGGACTGTAAAATGGCATAAGTGAACCATATAAAGGCGGTGGCCTTTCGTACTTAGGAATGGAATATCCGGCCCATTCATGGCGGATCAACAGAGGACATGTTAACGGTGGACGCACATGTATTTGCGTCTTCATAACTGGAACTGGAGGGAACATACATGTACTTGTAACATGCACATAGAACCGTTGGGGTCCAAGATAGGGGACATAACTGACCAGAAAAATCCATATTTCCACAGGCCAGTAAGAGCATCCAGGTTGATTATTAGAGAGGGTATCTAATTTGTTATTGATGGTGTCATCGAGTGACCCCATCAATTTGCCTAATGCCTTATTAATTATGTCCTCTACTTAATTTTGAACTAAAGAGTCGAAATCAGGTTGGTTATGAGACATTGTGTCTCTTTTCTTTTTTTTTTTAATACTAATAAAGTTATGAAGGGGGAATTGATGGAGTCAGGGGTTAAATATAGTATCACTTAGGTACTTGCGTCAAAAGGGATCTTGTAGGGGTTAAATGTGGCAGGAGTTTGTAGATGGAGATGAAAGCGTCTTCTTTGCTAAGTTGAATCGTCGTTTGTGCTTTAAAATAGATCAAACGGTGAAAACTGATGAATTACTAAGGACCTTTCCTCTAATGGGAGAGGAGGAGTTCGTTTTGACTTTGTAGTTCTTCCCGGTGCAGTCGCGTTAGGAGAGAGGCCGCACCGGGAGAAAGCGGATGGAGCTCGCCTGGAGGGTTATCCAGAAGCGATCCAAACCGTATTTATTGAAAAGAATCATAACGGGAGACCCGACATTGATAAGGACTAAATGCGCCGAGACCGGCAGCGAAATGCGCATGAGTAGATGTCGACCTCAGACTTTAGAGGTTTATGGTGGGAAATGCTTAATCACTGAAGCAGGGGGTGTTAATTATGAAAGAAAACTACGCGCGCTTCAGAGTCGGTCGCGTGAGTTGGGTTGAGAAGGGCAACGCACGGCGGTGTGCGCTGGATAGAGCGAGGTGTGTGCGCGTCTTATGAAAATCGGGACGTTTAAAAGGCATCCCATGGTGATCTTAAGCTAAATTAGTTTGTATTGCGCTGTCTGCGAGAGACATGGGGGGGGGGAGCTTGGTATGTATGGAAGTGTAAAATAGTAGTCAGTCCAAGATGAAGGGAAGGTAAAGGGCTGAAATGTCTCAAAGTGAGTAAACGAGGATTAGGTAAGCACACAAACAGTACAGCATAATGCAAATACTCCAATAATATCTAAAGGGATATACAATCAGTTTTGCTGGTATTAAAGCCAGTCACAAAGATAATTAAGAGAAGAGAAAACTAAGGATTACTTATCTGGTGAGCAGCAGCAAAAAAAGAAGGAAGATGGCTGCCTGTCGCTGGACTACACAAAGAGTTTGACACTAATCTTTTTTCTACCCCAGACAATCTGGGACCGGGGTAGAGAGTCAGGAAATTCCAAGCACGTCTGACGGTGGAAACCTCCAGAATTTTCTCCTACTTCAAAGTTGGCAGCAGGTATATATATTGGACCCAACTCTTCAGTACACTTCTGGACCTTTAGAAGACTCAGAAGGACTGCTGTGCTGTTCTGTAAGAAGGATTGCTACCGATGCAAAGCGATGCACCTCCTTGCAGCCGCCTCGGAATTGCCGCTTAGCAATGCATCCCAATGCGGGAGCTCGCATAGCAGCCTGAGGCCTCCTCGGAACTGCTGCTGCATGACATATCCTTGACACAGGCCTTCGCATTGCAAGCCCCCATGTCTATGGCATCCACAAGGACAACGCAGGACTACACATCGCAGCCCAGCAGCTTCCTCAGAATTACAACAGGGCAAAGCATCCTCGAAGGAGTATCTCGCAAAGCTCCACAACCAGGATTTAATTTAGTTTGTTCAATGGGCCTAAGTCGGTCCTCGACCCTGCCCACGCTCCTTCGCGGTAGGCCTGAACTTGTGACTAGGCCTGGGCTAAAATTTCGTTCCGTTCGCGGAAATTGCAATAATTTGACATTTTTGCGTTCCGCGGAAAGTGCGAAAATGTCAAAATTTCCGCATTCCGCAGCTTAGCGATAATTTGGTTCTTGCTCGTGCTGTAAAATAATACATTCTCGCGCGCGCGTGATCGCCTTACCTGAATCCCTGCATTCGCCGACAAGTTTTCTTGATCCGGTCGCGTTCTCCATGAGATGTTGTATTGTTTTTGCCATTTGCGCTGTCTCGCGACAGTTCGCCCGCAGTGACGTCATGCGTCGCGCGATCACGTCTTTCTTCTCGCGATCATGCACCGCGAGACAACTGAAAACAAGATGGCCGCACCCACGAGCAACCGCATGGGTAAGTTGGCGAGCCGCAACCATGCAGAAAATCTCGCGAACATGCGGGAAAAAAACTTCGCGTCTTTGCGATATTTCTGCATGTTTGCGATAATTTTTAACATTTTCGCGATCGCGATAACTTGCGAAAGTGGATTTCGCAAATTCCGCCCACCCCTACTTGTGACTTTGTCCCAGTTCAGTGCGACCAGATAACTACAGTTGGTGCTTTGTGCATTTAGGCACTATTTTCACTTAAATCTTTAAAACTAGATATGTTCAGTTCTACTGATTGGATTTTGTGGTTTTGCTCTAAACAGTTTTATGAAATGTTGCTCAATTTTTCTAAATTGGTGTGGGATTTTTCTAGTGTTGCATTTTCATTTTATTACTGATTGAAATGCTGAAAAAATACTTTACATATGGCCTCTAAGTTAAACCTGGCTGCTTTCGTGGCAAGCTACCTCAGATAAATAATTTGATTCCAATTTGAGATTTTTAAATTCTTCCAGATTGGCCATTTTACTTTTTCCAACACCAATTTCATCCTACCTGACTGACTTGGACCATACCTGCAGGGTTGGAATTCAAGCTCATCAACCTGGAGGTCTACACTGTGGTTGAGTTAAAACAGTTCTGTAAGAAAAGGGGAATTCCAACCAGGAAAGGCAGCAAAAAGTTGGAGCTTCAGAAAGCTCAGAGGGCAAGAGCTCTGAGGGCCAGGACGGAGGTTCACCAGTTGCTGACAGCAACAGAGGGTGGGGATGATATGGAGGAGCAGGAGTGGACCTGGATGCTAACCCTGAGATGAAGCATTCAGGGGAGGAGGATGACATGTTTCTTGAGCTGGAACTCCCTGACAGAGCCAAGAACAGTGTGTCTTCACAAGGGCTGTCCCCAGAGGACCTGGCTGACAGGAAGGCTGAAAGGGAGTTTTGGCTGCAGATGGCCAAGATCAAGATGAAGGAAAAGAAAACTGAGGCAGACAGAGCCTTGGCTGAAAAACACTGGCCATGGAGTAAAGGAGAATGGCCCATGAGTTAAGTCTCAGGGAGCTGGACATAAGAGCTAGGCAAGAAGAGTCCATCAATAATTGTGGCAGCTTACCCACATTGCCCTCTGGAGACATGAAGCTCCCCATCTCAAAGGACCTGATGCCTAACTGTGTTGTGAGAGATGACATTGACAAGTGGTTTGAAGTCTATGTGATTGACCTAGAGATGCATTTTGTCCCTAAGGAGGATTATCGGGGCAGTCTATGGAGGTGCATACCAAGTGAAGGGAGGGATGCCCTACTGGCCCTAGAGAAGGGGAACTGGATGAGGTACCACCTTATGAACGACACTCTTGTCAGCAAGTATGGCCTCAGCACAGAAGAGTTCCTGCAGATGTTTAGGGACATCCAGTCACTGCTCCAGCGGTCCTGGGCAGATTTCATGGATTTCTTTAGCAAGGGACTAGATACTTTGGTGAAGAGCGGTAATCTGAATAATTACAAAGCGCTGTATGATCTGCTTGCAAGTGGGCACATGTTCCGTATTTGTTTTCAAGAGATGCGCCAACCCTTGATTAATAGTAAGCTCACTGATTCCAAGGGGCTTGCTAAGGTGGCGAACTGCTGGATCAGCACCAGGGTTACAAAAGGGTGTTTGGGGGGTAATCCAGAAGCGTGGTTAGGGGTCCCACCAGAAGAAAGAGGGAGGATAATAACTTAAAAAATAAGTTCCATATAGGCCCCCCAAATAATTCCCAAGGGAACAGCAGTAACCAGTCCCAGTATGAACCAAAGAAAGGGGCTTTATGACAAACAGCCAGGAAGGTTTGTTCTCCAGTGTACTGGGTGTACAAATATGGGCACTCGAAGAGGGATACCAAATATTCCAAGAGTGTACAACTGCTCCACTGGTGGGCAGACACCTAGGTTGGTGAGTGTAGCGCTTGGGAGGAGGTGGTCCCAGTTAATGTTTCAATTAGCATGGGGGAGAGGACAGAGGCTACCTTAGTGTCCCTAGGGGATAGACAGGTGGTGTCAAAAGCCCAATTGCCTTCCAATACTTATAAATACAGGTAGTAGATCACCATCAGTGGGACCAGAGTGGAGGCTCTGAGAGACACAGGAGCCAGAATGACCACTGTAAAGTGTCTTCTGGTGTCCAGAGAGTTGGTCATACCAAATACATTCCAGCAGGTCACAGTTGTAAACAACCGTGAGAGTCATTACCCAGTGGCTCTGGTTCCCTTTGAGTGGTATGGGGTCTCCGATTCTCTAAATGTAGCTATGAGCCCTGCCATGCCTGTAAATTGTCTGTGCTTTAACAACCAAGAACAAATTGCTTAAAAGGAAGTGGCGCTCAGGTAACATCTGGAGATGTTAGGCTTGCCTGAATGAGTCTGTATGACCACAAGGTCCATGGCTGCCCAAGAGCGGAGCCAAGGAAGCCCTGAGTCGGGAAAATGGCCCAGGCAGCTGCCTAGTAGAGGAAGGGCAAGGGTCGTGGGAAAACAGCCCTTGAAGTTCCCACAGTCCAGGTTGACAGGGCACTTAAGAAGCTACTCCTGAGCCTACGGGGGAGGACACTACCACCCTGGGAAACCTGCCTGAGCTTGCTAGAAGGCAATTTGAGTACACCCACCACTTACCCAGCAGACAGGAACTTTGCAAGGTGCAGAAAAAGTGTCTAACTCTAAAGAGCTTAAGCGAGCAAGCTGAGGACCAGGCAGCCGGTGATACCTTGGGAGAGTGACCTCATATACAGTGAGGCTAAGGTTCCTGGGCCCTGGGGCAGACCATGTGCTACTGCTCCTCCCTCAGTGTTATAGGACTTTGCTACTGGGGTTGGCCCATGACATAACCCTGGCAAGACATCTGGGGCATGACAAGACTATTGTCATGCATATTCCCCCCGGAATGAAAACAGCCGCAGATACATTCTGTAGGTTGTCACACCAGCGGGAAAGCAGGGGGAAAGATGAAGACTTCGCTGGTTCCTTTTCTTGTCATTGGCACTTCCTTTGAAAGGGGAATATCGACATTATTGGTCCCTTCGACCACAAGACAGCCTTAGGTAACAGATTGATCCACAGAGTACCCAGAGGAAATCCCTCTGAGGTTGGTGACTGGACCTGCAGTGGCCAGGGCCTTCATGGGCATTTTTTCCATAGTGGGGTTCACCAAAGAAGTGGTGTCTTACAGAGGTACCAACGTCGTCAAACATAAAGTCCTTGTGGAATGAGTGTGGGGTAACCAACAAGTTCTTCACGCCCTATGGCACCCAAACAAATGGTCTTGTTGAGTGATTCAACTAGACCCTCAAGGGCATGATTATGGGCGTGCCTGAGCCCATGAGGTGGAAGAGGACGTCCACTTACCATGCCTACTGTTTGCCTACACGGAAATACCACAGGAGGGGGTTGGGTTTAGCCTGTTAGGGGACCGCTCAACCTTGTAAGAGAAGGGTGGGAGCAAGCTCCTTGGAAAACCGCTCAGGATGTAAACTGCTACATGTTGGCTATCCGTAACCAGATGCATTGCTTCTGGAAAAAGGCTAAGACAATCTTGATGCCAGTCAAGACATGATGAAACTCAAGTATGACCAGAAAGCCACTTTGGTAGAGTGGCCTGGCCAGAAGCTTTTGGGTCATGGAGCCTGTAAATCCCAGAGCTCTCTAAGACCATAGGACAGGCCCATATGAAGTGAAAGAGTAGAAGGGAAGACCACCTACCTGGTGGATCCCAGGACCCCTAGAAAGCCCTTAAGGGTATTTCACATAAACTGCCTCAAACTGTACTTTGACAGGTCTGATGTCACCATGCTCTGGGTGACAGATGATGGAGTGGAAGAGGAGACTCATCCTCTCCCTGACCTCCTGTCTACCCAGGAGCACAATGGACCAGTATTGGGCACTCCCCTACTCTGTCCCCAGAACAGCAGAGTGACTGTCACCAGTTACTGGGGCAGTTTTCTTTGCTGTATTCTCTCACTCATGGGCTCACATACTTGAGAACCCACAACATTGATGATGGGGACAGTATGCCTGCCAAAAATGTACAGGCTGTCAGATAGCACCTTTGGTCTCACATCAGGGTACAGGCAGATTGCTCTCACAGAGGGGGCAAAAGAGAGGTCAGACCTCTTGACTCCAGAGGGCCACTTTCATTCTGGGTAATTCCCTTTGGATAAAAGAATGCCTCTTTCACCTTACAGAGATTGGTGAACAGGGTCCTGGCTGGGAAGGAGTTCTCTTTGTCGCCTACCTAGACGGCATGGCTGTCTTCAGCTCCAGCTGGGAGGAACATCTCTATCACCTCCAGAAGGGGCTTCAGGTCCTGCAGCAAGTGGCCCTGACTATCCAGGCCAGGAAGTGCCGGATTGGGCAGGGCAGCCTGGAGTGTCTGGGCCAAATGGTGGGCAGGGGCAAGGTGCAGCCCCGTCAGACCAAGATTGAGACTATCCTGATGTGGCAACTCCCAAAAACATAGACTGAGGTGAGGGCCTTTCTGGGTCTCACCGGATATTACAGGAGGTTTGGTAAGGGAAATGGTGTCATTGTTGTGTCCTTAATTGAGCTGACTTCAAAGAAGCAGCCCTATAAGGTGATGTGGGCAGAGGCCTGTCAGAAAGCCGTTGATACCCTTAAAGAGGTGAAGTGTACAGCACCTGTACTCAAGTCTCCTGACTTCTCCAAGGAGTTCATTGTGAAGGCGGACTCATCAGGGCATGACATAGGTTCTGTCTTAGCACAGTTAAATGAGGAGCTCATTGACCAATCTGTAGCCTTCATTAGCAGGAGATTACTTCCCTGGGAACAGAGGTGGAATGCAACTGAGGGGGAGGCCTTTGCTGTGGTCTTGGCACTGAAGAAGCTGAGACCATACCTGTTTGGGTCTCATCCCTAGGTTCAGACAGTGCACAGGCCCCTCAGATGCCTATGTGAATGAGGGGGTTAGAATCACAACCTGTTGCGGGGGCTCATCTCCCTATAGGGAATGGATTTTATGGTGCAACACCGTCCTGGGTCAGACCAAGCGAATGCTGATGGTCTTTCCGGGTTCCTCTGGCTTAGTGACGGGAACTTCCAGGAGCATGGCAGTTCCCCCTGCTTAAAGCTTGGGGGACATGAGTTAGACCTGCTAGCCTTAGGGTGGTCTTCCCCCAAACATTTTGCCTCACTTCTCCATTGTTGCTGATTTTGTCATTGTTGGCCTTAGGACACTAACCAGTGCTAAAGTGCTTGTGCTCTCTTGTTTAAACATGGTAGAATAGGCTTACACCCAAATGGCATATTTAATTTACTTGTAAGTCCCTAGTAAAGTGATATTACATGAACCCAGGGTCCATTAATTCAATGCCACTAGTAGGCTGACAGAACTTATTGTACCACTCACTTAAGTAGGCCTTTTAAACATGTCTCAAGCCTGCCATTGTAACATTTGTGTGCAGTTTTGAACTGCCATTTCAACCTTGCAAAAGAAACCTTTTGCCAGGCCTAAACCTTCCTTTTTAATACATATAATTCACACCTAGTGTAGTCCCTAAACAGCACAGAGGGCAGGGTGCAGTGTTTTTAAAAAGTTGGACCTGTACATTTAGATTTTACATGTCCTGGTAGTGAAAACTCTTGCAATTGTTTTTCATTACAGCAAGGCCTACCTCTCCCATAGGATAACATTGGTTTACCTTATTTCATGTATAAGTGCGAACTTTCAATACGGAACAGGTATGAATGACAAGTATGGTGCCTAAAGAATTGAAATTTAAATCCCTCTTTAATGGTAAAATTTGAATTGAATTGAATTGACTTGAGCATTAAGTTGGATTTAATGGCATGATTAATTTGATACCTTACAGTACCCAGTTAGACAGTCTCATTTAGAGGTTAGCCAGGCTGGGGTGTTAGCCAGTAACCCTGTATTAGCCAAAGGGATGACTAACGTTTCCTCAGCAAAACAACAACATTGAGAGTTCTGCTAAGACATGTTCTTGCTTAATATTATATATCTCCCTGCCATAGGGCTCTAAAGCCCTTCCTTAAGTGAGACTTTCATATATTAACAAGGGAGTGGTGGCTTTGCCATTAGTTTAAATTGCAAAGTTGAACTAGCAGTGTAAACACTGCCCTTCCAGTTGGCAGTGGCAGGTTGGGAGACATTTTGTCCTTTGTCACACCCAGGGTGGCACATACAGTGCTGCATCCTTGGGTAGACATTCTGCTTTACATGCCCTTGGTACCAAAGACTAAGGACTTATAATTAAATGTGCACTTGCCAATTGGGGACACCCATTTCGACAAACCTTTTGTAATGGGTCAGAACACTGGCACAGAGGTCTGGTTAGCAGACCTCATTGCACACTCAGAGTCGAAAAACCAATAGCTAGTAGTCCAAATGGGGGCAAAAAGTGTGGGAAAACCTGTTTTCTTACATTCGCCTTGTTGTATGACTATAAATCTGCACAATTTTTTTTTCTCTGCAGAATCACAGCTTTGGACTGATGCCTGCTTCAACCCACACACAATTAGATGTCTGTATGCTCAAAATATTAAGCAGAAAGCGTAGCTGTTTTATTGTTTTTATGAACTCTGATTTACAGAGTAGGGTTTCCTTCCTGCAGATTGAATAAGCAAGTCATTGAAATGACTAAGTCAGTTGTGTGTTTTACATTGTTAGCAGCATGAATGTGACTAGGTGCATTGGCCTCTCTATATGTCAGTCTGCCAGTGTTGGTCTTGGCCCAGTGGGTTTCGAATACCTGACTAAGAGCGTGCGAAAGCCATGCCAATTTGCTTTCGCATGATTGCATTAAATGTTTGCAAATGTATGCAAAATTGCATGTGATTATATAAAATGCAAATGTCATTCCGTCCTATCTTATGTCAGGAAATGCGTCCTCGCACCAATTTTTGACACTAAGAGGAATTTTGAGTACAAAATAGAGCGAAAAACACAAGTGCTGCAATCAACAGCAGGTTCTGGTTATTAGTGTTGTTCCCATGTTATAATGTAGCCATGTACGGTGGTGGAATGACACGGCGTGATGTCATATTGAGAATTTTACGTAACCAGTGTAATGCGAAAATCCCAAAATTAAATGAATGAATCTGAAGTCAACATGTTGTCGGCATAGCTGCCATGTATTCACTAGCAGCAGGAAGGAGGTTGACATGATGTCTGCACGGCATGGCCAGGCTGCTCATGTGTCTAGTGTGAGGGTGGGTGTGGCTGAAGCATTCGTGAAGGAAAATGTTCTGAGAAAGAGTTAAAAGGCTAGAATGTGGAGTAAGGGGGTGTCTTAAGGAAGGTAGGTGCCCTCCGCCCCATGGACTGTGAGACAAGGCAATGTCATTTCCTAGGAGGATCATCTGAGAGTGGGATAGGATGTGAGCGGCAACCCCAGCTTAGGGCTTTTCAAAGGTAGAACAATCTTCACTTGGAAATTTACATCATTTTTACCATACTATGATAAATATACACAATTTGAGAGGTTTTGCATCAGGTGGATTCTAGAGTGGAAATCAGGAGTTTTGTAGTGCTTTTCAAATACGAAATCTCATATTCTACATTTGTATATGAGTGTATTTTCACATAACTTCTTCATGTGTGTTGTCGAGTCACATGAAAGGAAAATGTGCACGCATGTACAAAAGCTTACGAATTGTGATGGTGCATAATGCAATGCCAATGTGAACTGCACATATGCACTACAGTAGTCAGACTTTTTTTTAAAACAGATTATTTTTGCCTCTCTCTTTAGAGCCTGTAGCCATAATATTTTGAGACACTCCTCCTCACCTGCATGTTTTTCTCTACTTGATTTTTAGGTCTCAACTAAGCAGCGCTTGCGCTGTCTCTTCAAGACATGAAGTATTCAAGATATGGACTTGAAGCTCCACCCACTCTCTGCACATCTTTTCAATTGGCTGCTGTGCCTGTCCTTTGTAAATTTTGGCTTTTGATTTGTTAATAGGCTTATTAGTCACTCCTTAGTACCTCCCTGTCTTCTGTTGTTGCCTTCCATCAGGACTGGTCTTTTTACATGTGTTGTTACTCAGTATGTTTTATTTACTATTACTGGGAACTATTTTGTTAATCAGTTAAGTACTTCTCCATTAACATATGCTATTCTTCTAATTGTTTTTATAATTGTGGGTGTGCATGCTGTGCCTTATCTTGAACTCGTTGTTTTGTTTTTTTCACTTGTTAAATAATGTTGTCCCGCGGGGCTCACCCAGCTCGTTTTTTTTTGCTTGTTAGATAATGGCAACCGCGAGTTTTGTCTTGCGCGGCTCGGTCAACTCGTTTTTTATTATCCACATTTTAAATAATGGCGACCACGCGACCACACACCTGATATGGATGCCGCGCTTGGTAGCAGCCTGGTACCAGCCCTCCTGCACTCTGCTGCCTTGGCGAGGTACTCATCGAGTGTGTAGAGAGCGACGAGATGCTGGTGCTTGTTGCTTTTTCCCCCAAGTACCATCCTGTCCCTTTTAGCAGTAAAGAGTGTTGTTTTCACTGCCAGTGCCCCTTTTAACATGCAATGTCAAACGTTAGTTCTCTTGTGGATTCCTTCTGCCTTTGATTTTTTGATGGTATTTAGAAACGAAAGCGAAGTACAGAAATCCCATTACCTTCCTCCTCCGTCTTCCTCGTCACAGTCACCCAGGAAGATCCCGTGTTCCAGGCACAGAAATGGAAAAATCCAGCTTTTTTTCACTTCTCTAGTGTTTAGGGGTTGGTTGTTATGTCCACTCAAAAATAAGCACAGTGTGTTTGTTGTAATATAGAACTTGTGAAAGGGTCAGGGTCAGCATGTATAGGTATGATGTTATTAACATACACTGTGTTCTTACATTTCAAACCATTTTTTAAGACTGCAGCTTATTGTTTGTAATATGTGACGTCATCAGCAGTGCATTGCGGGGGCGCGAGTTATAGTTAGCTGAACTAACTATAACAGGGGAATTTCTAGGGTTTTGTACGAAGGAAATGTCCAGCTAACTATAACGCCCCTGAAACCTATGGTTTTTTAAGTGAATATATATATAGATATATATATATTTATATATTTGCTTTTAACCATGTAGCACATCAGTCACACAGCTCTTTAACATGGCAAAGAAAACATTCCAAATCTCTTGACTATTTGGCTTTGGAGTTTTTTCAGCCATGTTGTACAGCTGTGTTGCTGCTGTGCAGAATGGCTGAAAGTTTTTAAAAAAATCCAAATCTCTGTACTATTGTAATTTTTTTAGGACATGCTGTACACTTGTGTGGCTGCTGTTCAGCATGTTTGAAAGTTTTAAAAAAGTGCTAGAATACAGGAAGCATTGACTTTGTCATAGCATTTTCTTTCACACTTTAAGTTATGCTGCATAGTAGGTAGTCTGGGGTACAACATTGATAAGCAATATTGTCAAAGCTAATAGATGTCTCATAGGCGAGACCTATTGTCTTTGCCAGTGCCTTTTTTGTATAGCAAACTTTAGTTTTTTGTGCCAGGCCTGGACATGCAGCTGCTTGTTTGGACTTGGGAGGCTCTCACAGAGGTTTTGAAGGAGACCTGTGAGCTGCTGACCTGCACTGACCTGGTGTGCGGCTAACTGCATATCCCTAATAGACTGCTTTGTTTCTACTGTTTGCTGGCCCTCAGACCCACTGCTTGTCCAACTCTTCCCTCATAGTTACTAGTGGGCCAGCATGATATCTTTGAAAGTATGGCCAGTACTTCTGGCAAAGGAGGGAGAACAAGCACCCCTTTGACCAGGACAGAAACATTTATGTGATAACAGTAAGAAGAGATGGTTGAGTTCCTTGTAAGCTTTCTTGTCATGATGCATTGGCTATGTCCATGATGAAAGGACATAAACAACGCAATTTAATTGTTGTCCGAGCATGTGGTGAGGTTTATGTAGACACAGTGTTGGGCACAGTGTTAAAAAAACGTAATAGAAGATTGTGAAGCTTTGAATTTTGGAAAGGCAGAGGGAGAGGAGCTTGGGGGTTCTTAGACCTGTGGGTGGGTGGATGAGGAATTCTCAGAGTGTCTCTAAGATTGTGGTGTCTGTTTGTTTACAAGCAGCAGGAACGTAAATGTTACAACTTGCACATTTGTGCAGAAAAGCACAAAAAAGTGACATTATAGTCCTGGAGCCAGTAGACTTGCAGCCTGAATGGAAGTTAGGACTTTGTAAAGCATGGGGGAGTAGGGAGGGTTGAGGTGAGTCTAGCGACAGAAGAGGAATATGTAGATGGGTGAAATGAAGTTTTGGTTTATTTTCATCATGTTTGTGTTGGGTATGGTGCTACTGTACCTGCTGCACGCATGTAATGTCCAGTCTGGTAAGTGTAGTTCAGAATGGCCAATAAAGAGAGAGAGATGAGTTGTTTGTGTGTCCGCCCCATTTATTTATATAAAGTTTTATATAGCGCGGATGTGACCCAAGCAGGTATCTGAGAGCTTTACAGATGTACAGAAGTGCAAACAGAGTTGCATGTAAAAAAAAACAACAACGATAAGCAAAGTAATGGAGACGATAGAGTAGCAGTAAAATATGCCAAGGCAAGAAGAAATAGTGTAGCATATAAGTGCAACAGACAAATAGAGGGGTTGAGCACAAACCAATGTCGTAGACATAGTCAAAGGCAAAGGACCCCCTACTAAAAAAAAACTCAGTAGAGTCAACGGGGGTAGGTGCCGTCAAAAAGGGCATTCATCCATCGAGCTTTCACTTCTTTTTTTAAAGAAGCCGTAGAGGGAGTCAGTCTGATGTGCGGAGGCAAGGAGTTCCAGATTCTCGGGGCAATACCCGAGAACGCCCGATTATAATTTTTCTTTATCTGGAATTTTTGTGGTTTCAGCAGCAGAGTGCTGGAACTCCTAGAAGATCGGCTCCCACCAGAGAGCGCCAGTTTTAGGGCTACGTACAGAGGGGTGTTAAAGTGAAGGGCCTTGTTAGTCATTCACGCAATCTTGAGATGAATCCTAGCCTCCAAAGGCAGCCAGTTTAAGGATTTCAGTACCGGCGAGATGTGACTATTTCTTCTGGAACCTGTGATGAGCTTTGCCGCTGAATTCAGGGAAGCCCTGAGCGGAGCCAACTTGTATCTGGGTAGCCCACAGAGTTTTGCGCAGATATAGTCTTGCCTGGATATTACTAGCGCTTGAACAGCAGATTTGAAGTCGTCTGGGGGGAGGAAGGGTTTTAATCATTAGATTCAAAGAAATTCAACCATATCTCTCCCCACCTTAAAGCTCTAAACCGGCTTCCACTCAAGGCCAGAATCCAACTTAAGCGGGCTTGCATCACTCACAAGACTCTGTACTCCAATTCCCCTGCTTTTCTTGCCCAGAAACTCATGATATCCGGAGGAGCCAGAAACTCACGGTCCGCCAGGGACCTTTTGCTCCAACCAGCACGCTTGTGGAAAGAAAATGTACAATCGGGCCTTCTCTGGGGCCACCCCTAGAATATGGAACTCACTCCCGCCCACCATCAGAAGACTTCAATCTTTGGCACATTTTAAAAAGGAGGCCAAAACTTTCCTTATGGGCAAATTCCTCTCCTAACGCTTGCATTTCAATCACCTCAGCGACTTTGTTTCTCCTTCTATTACACATGGTTCTTCTGGATGTTACCTACTCGGCACTTCTGGGCATCCCACCCGAGAATTGAGACAGCTTGTTTTCTCGTATAATGTATCTACCTGTTTTTATCCCAACTGTATCTGGGATATGCTACTGCCTATTATTTCTTTCCTTGTATAATGCATCTACCTGTTCTTATCCCAATTGTATCCACCCATATTAAGTCTGTTTATACCACCTGTCAATCCTGTAAAGCGCTCTGATACCCTCATGGGTCTGGTTGGCGCTCTATAAAACTAAAAAATAAATAAATAAATAAATAATCTTTCTTAGAATACTCAAGTGGAAGTTGGCACGTTTGGTGGTGGGGCTAATTTGTTTCTGCATGCTCAATGACATGTCAAGTATAATTCCAAGAGACCTAGCAAAGTCAATGATGTGTGGGGTACAGTGAGAGCTGTTAGGTGGTTCAAGTACTCAGCGATGATGGCAGTCTGTTTGGTTGGTGCTATCAGGAGGAATTCCGTTTTGGAGGAGTTGAGCTTAAGATGTTAGGAAGTCAGTCATTGTTGAGTTTTGAGTAGGGTTGAGTTGAGTGATTTGATGTCGTCTGGGGAAGAGATTTTCAGGTAAAGTTGGGTGTCATCAGCATACATGTGATAGTGAATATTGGATAAATTGAGTAAATCCATAAGAGGCTCCATGAACAGGTTGAAGAGCATTGGAGAGAGTGTAGATCCCTGAGGGACCCCAAGAATGGATGGCAGGGAGTTAGAAAGTGAATGATTGACACTAAATCTTTGCGTTCTTGCGTTCTGTTGATGAGAAAGGAGGTAAAAATTTTAATACAGGGCCAGATAGACCCATCCTCCGTTCCAGTAAGTCCAGGAGGTTATCATGCTTGATCGTATCAATCGCTGAAGATAAGTCAAGGAGGATTAGAAGGCAACCTTCATTCCTATCAAGCATTTTTTGAGCGTCATCGACTATGTGAGTAATTGCCATTTCAGTACTGTGGCCCTGGCGAAAACTTGATTAGAATTGATCTGAAAGCTGGAATTGATCAATGTGGTTACAAAGTTAGACAAGAACACATTTCTCAAGGAGCTTCGCAAGAGTTGCAATGCTAGTGATGAAAGTTATTAAGGTCCTCTTGGTCTGCCTTGGGTTTTTTGAGAATGGGTGAAACCTGCTCTGCCTTTAGACAATCAGGAATCACGCCTTGACGTAGGGAGGCAGTTAATATTTTGGTCCAGAGGGGGACTAAGAACCCTTTCATCTCATTGAAGAAACTTGAAGGCTGAGAGTCACTGAAGTGGTTAGAGGGTTTCAGAGTAGAAAGCAAGTTGACAATAGAGAATTCATCATAGGGAGTGAATTGGCTCCAGCAGGTGTTATTTTTGGATGAGAGACCTATGTCAGGTAGAGGCTGAGGTGGAGTGAGTTGATTTCAGCAGGAGATATTTTTGGATGAGGGAACAATAGCAGGCCATGGATGAGGTGGAGGCGGGGAAGTCGGATTAGTCGGGCATAGGAAAGTTGGCTGTTTGCCTTGTAGAGCTCATAGCTCATTTTCAATCTTAATAGTCTTTTCAAGGACGAAAGAGGCAAACACTTCACAGGTTGGCTGCGTAGGCTCCTGAGATGGCGGAAGGGTGGGAAGATAGTTGGATTGGAGTTTGATCAGTTCAAAAAGTTGTTTTGGTCTGTTTCTGGCATTATCTAGTTGGCATCTGAAGAAGTTCGATCTTGCCCTTCTGATATGTTTATTGTTGGAGCTTCTTCTAGATCTCAGGAGCAGAAGGTGTTCTGGCGACGGGGCTCCTCTCCAAGATCCTTTGACCGGTCTAAGATTGTGACTCTCTGAGGTTTGGAGTATTTAGAGGAGATGATAAATTGTAGTGCTATTAAACAATTGCTATGAAGGAGCATACTTAGAAGCCGATTACGATGTTGTGTGAAAACTTTCTGCCAGACACGTCTCGGATTTCGGACCGACCGACTTGCGGTCGGCGGTTCCACCCACCCGATTACGATGCAACTGGACATTGTTTCCTATGGGAGCCCGTGTTCTGCCCGACAACCAGTCATAACTCAGGCAACTATGGGAAATGGGGGGTATGCGGAAAACCCTACACCTTGTTGCGGGCACCCCATGGTGCCAGCCCCACAGTGCAGGGTTTTACAGGGGGGTCCCTTAGGTACCCCCTCGGCCCCCATTGGAGGCCTCATGATGAAGGAGACCTTGCTAAGGGCCTCCAAAGTCACTTTCCGACAGCCTTTCCATGTCGGACAGGCCGATTTGGAAAGGCTGTTGGAAATTGGCATCGTAATCGCGAGTTCGGTAATGCTGTCCATAGAGGTGTACAATGCGGTTCCGACTGACACGAATTTCCCGAGAGCCAATTGGAACCAATTCGGAATGACTGCGGGGTATACATTCCGACCGGAGATTTTGCCCTGGTCCATCGTAATTGTATGAGTCGGTCGAAAGGGTTCCGACATGGTTGAGGAGGTTCCTACTGTCGCTAGGAGCCTTTCCGTCCGACATCATAATCGGCCCCTTAGTATTTTAAAATGGAGCAAGGGTCAAAATGTATAATATGGTGTAGGCAATGTGTGAGATCCCCTAGGGAAAATAAGGGGATTGTGTACTTTTTGTCTGTTTAAAAATTAAACTGAAGCATTATCGTAGGTTTAATGTTTCCATGAGTTCTTATTCTCCCTGTGTCACCGCACTTGCGGTTTGAAAATAAAGTAAGCTCTTGGAAGTGTGTTTACAAAGGATAGGGAAATAAGAGGTGGTTTGAGATGCTTAGAAGAGCAATGATATTGTGTTGTTGTTTGTGAACAATGACTAAGCATATTTGCACATTCTGAACTTGTTCTCATGTAATTTTCAGACACCGGACACGTTTAGCACTGCCTGCACTGTTGTCTGCTTTCATTCTAAGCAGGAACATGCAGGGAGGTAGGGTGTTTTATTTATTTATTTTCACCTCCATCTGGGCAAAAGATAAAGGCCGAAGTTAACGGGCAATCAGGCCTTCTTTTGTTCCAATCTAATCCTCACTTGCACTTATATGCAAATGGAAAGGAGGAGAAAGAAAGGCTCACAACTTGTTATCACTTCACAGCTACTTAAGAGAGGCATACTTTTGACTTTGTTCTGTCCCTGTTTATAAGAGAAATTAATGCTCTGTAAGCTTCTCAGATGTGTTGGACTGTCCTAGTATTTGCACAATATATATATAAATAACAATGTAAAACCACAATTTTTCTTTTATAGAGCAACTCATCCCAGTGCAGGGTGTCAAAGCGCTTTACATAACACACATATTATACATTGACAATAAATCATGTAAGTATGTGAATCAATGTTCAAGATGTTTGTTGCATAAAACAGTGAAAGTTACAAGATGTAGGAGTCACATTCCTTCATAGGTCACTGTGCTATATTATAAGGATTATAATACATTAACTGCATGTAACAAAAGGATCTCTGCGTTAAAAGCAGTAGCCCACTTATCTATCTACATAAAATAAAAATCTGTCACCCGCATGTTACATGATGTGATATTTAAGGGTTGTGTTACAGTCTTTTAAACTGGAGCATTGGAGCGGGACCAGGGCACCATGGGGTGAGTAATCTGCATTCCTCTTTCTTATGAAAGCTTCCTCTTTGAGGTCAGCAAAAGCAAAGTAAACATGAGCTCTCTCAGAAGACACAGCTTGACATTTTACCTCTGTCTTTGAAAGCCCACCAAACGTGACAAGATAAGATCAAGATTTAAAGGCCTGTTTACAGAAAGGGAGTTTGTGGAAGAATACAGTAAACAAGGTTTTGGCAATGGGAGGGACGAACTCGAGCTGGACAGCCTATTGCAAATAAAACAAGCAAATAGCCAGAAAAATTGTCTAACAAGCCACAAAGCCAATGGTAAGCAATGGGTAGAATACATTCCTAGGGCAACTTTCTGAATATTCCCAAAATGTCTTTAGCAAACCATACAGCTGTGCTGTCTGGTATGCTGCAACCTAAAAATGAAAAAAGACGCATTCCAATGTCGCTTTCAAACTGTTGCAATGTTAACCCAGTCTCTATGGTTCGGAGGTGTTGTTATCATTAACCACAGCTTGCTATCTCCACTGAAATCCCGAACAGAAATTTGAACAAAAATGTATGTTACAAGATGGCTTCCTGCTCTCATGTACTGCCAAAACAGAAGCAGACCAAAGACTGCATACAAAATTTGGAAAAATAATGTAAAACCATTCCCTGGCATAGGGTCGGCTGGCCTATAGGGCAATGAGGCAGTGCCCGAGCGGCTGGTCTGATAGTTCAGTGTGTGGAATGGTTTTTGGCTGTTTGGGGGCCTGTTTTATGGTCTTCTGGGTCAGTTTTTACTGCTGATTTCCCTGATATTACAACAAACATTGCCTGCTACAAGCTCAAATCCATGCAATCTCCCATACTTAATACAGCAAGTGCTTACAAGTTCAAAACTGTCCCAAATTGCTAACAATTTGATAACATGGGCCACTGTTTAGCTTTCTAATTCACTAATGGGGGCCACTTTTATTTTGATACCCAGACCTATTTTCTGTCTCAGTCCGACCTTGCCCTGTCCTCTATTAAACACCTGATTCTCTAAACGCAAGCACAGCAGGACCTACATCATCATAAAATGGCAGAAAATTGGAAAATAAATATTGATGAACTGCAAACTACAGGAGCCCAGCAGAATAATTTGAAATGTAGTAAAAATCAAGGGAAATACTCCAAGCCCACAAACACTATAGTCCAGTAGAAATTGCTTATTGTATTATACCAGTCCCTGGTATTGGCCTTCAGTGCCCACCTAGCTCTGCCCTGGACGGCAAGTAGTGTTGTTCCCAGGGACAGAGAGCATCGTCCCACTGCTTTTAAGCAGTGCAAATAAAGGAAACATAAAATGCTAATAACTTTGAGTTATTATCATTTCAAGTTTTCGCGTTGCTTTGCGGGTAGCCGGGTGGGCGGGACTGCTCTGTTCTCGGAGCAGGCTAGGGGGGTAGTGGTTTGACCACTCCTAAGTGCACATGACTGTTTGGCCGGCCCTTGGGTACTGGCCAAACAGTCATGTGCGCTTTCCCTGTTCTCCATGCAGACTGCATTACAGCCTCCATGGAGAACATGCCCTGGATACCATTCCCTGGCTGAGCGTCGAACCACGACGCTCAGACTAATCACAATTATGCATTGCAAAATTATGATTTGTCATGGGAGCCTAGCTATGCTTCCTGTTCCTGGACTCCGACGGAGGAGAGCAATAGCAGAGACCCGGACCTGACGGCAAGTTAAATGTTTATTTTGTAACATTTTTTTTTACATTGCGCCCGCCCCACCCGCGAGCCATGCAGGCCGGCACTGCTTGTTCCCAGCACATTCTACAATCAAGTATTTACATAGGAAAATGCTTTAGGCTTTTATATTATTTCATTTTCTTGTGAAAAGTTACAGAGTAACAGTATGAAAGGTAGCGTTGTGTTTCTGTTATGATACTTCAGTGTTGCATTATTTGAAAATATGTTGATTTTGTACATGTACTTATATAAGGATAAAGGAGCGTTGCTTAATAAGGGGGAGTTGAAAGAGGATAAAGTATTGGGTACATAAATGGCTATTTGTATCTTGTCCAGCCAAATAGTCACTTTTATGGTCTTGGATTTCCTAGGTGATGTCTGCTCCCCCAGCAGGGAAACTAGTAGGCCTTGGCCCCAGTCCTGGTCACAAGCAGAAGTATTGCAGAGCTTCCCCTCCTCACATAGCCCATCTGGCTCCTAGGCAGATGACAATTCTTGGGGTCTCAAGCTCCCCTTCTTATAGTCCATTTCCAGACACCAAATGTGATTTTTGAAGTTTATGCTGGGGGGGGGGGGGGGCTGCTTCTTTTGAAGTGCCTACTTCTCTGCTCTTACCCCAGGGACCCAGCCCTACTCATTATAAATCTCTTATCAGCCCCATTTCCTTCCTGAGATGTGCCCCGGACCCTCCCTTGTGACCGCTCACTGAATCAAAGAACAGCCTTTGAAGTGTACATAGGAATCCTGGCTCTCCTCCCTCCAGTATGTGTCCCACCCAACTTAGAGTTATGCAGCAATACACAAATCTGTCTGGGGGAATTCCTGATACACAGAAAGAGATTAGATCTATATGTTTGGCTGGAGTATAGTTCCTGTCTTGAGAGTGGAGTCAAAGGGGACAGCACCCTGCACACTAGCCTCCTGCATACTGGAAAATGTTCTACAGTTAAGGGACTGATGCGGGATACTGATGGATTTTGCTACCTTCTCTTCATGTTTCACCAGACAGACCTGAGTCTCCTAAACTGAAACCCTGGGCGCTCCATATATTGTACCGTCCGCAGGCACACATACACTCAGTGGATGTATACAATCAAAACACACCAGACAGCACTATATTCTTTATATACCTTACCACTCAGGCAGACATAAATGCAGCACATACATTTAACATGCACACACTGCATAGCACTGTATCCTTCCTGTACTGTACTACTCATAGGCACACATACATCCGGCACATGCACACATAGTACAGAACTACATCCTCCATGTATCTTACCACTCATAGGCACACATACACCCAGCACATGCACTCACCATGCACCCACTGATCAGTGCTGCATTATCCCTGTATTGTACCCTTCCCAGCACAACTACACCACTCCTGTGCTGCACACAACTACACACCAAACCGATGTAGGCCAAGGGTGAGTTAAGCACACAGCAGAGGAACCTTAAAATTAATGAGCTTGTAGGTCTAACTCCAGTGATACAGGGTAAAAACGTCCTGTTCATGCTTACCGATCAATAAATTGTGCTCGTACTGCTTAACACCTGGTGAAGGTAGTAGCCTATCACCACTATAAGGATGGTGCTTTGAGCATACCTCCCTGTCCAACAAGCCTGCAATCTATGAGACAGGTCCATGCCATAGTGCACATGCATGTCCTATGTTTGCCTATGACAACAAAAATAATCATTAGGGATCCAGACTTCAGTACAGTTGGACACTCAGGGCAGGGTACACATCCATTAACATGCAGAGGACTTTTCCATCCCAACACAGACAAAGTATGCTTTTCTGTGTGGTGCTTTCCTTCCAGAATCCACATCCAAAATCTCAAAGCGGTTAAGAAACTGAAACTGTGTGCACAACTTTTACATCGCCTACTACTCTCTATCACGCTTCTTGTGTAAAAAATAAATCCCTGATGAGTTAAAATTCACAAAATTGTTCTGTGAGATAGAAATCAACTGAAAAAGTACCCAAAATGTAAGGTTGCTAAATTTATAGACATATCTGAGTGAAAACTTCTGCGGGTGTTGAATTGCGCATTGGAAGAGCACATCTGTCAAAGCCAGTTTCTCTATCTAATAAGGAAAATGTTGCCAGAGCTGCACAAATGTCAGACATTTAGGTTCAAAGAACATGAAGGGTCACATCACTACTACAACACCATCATTACATTATTTGACCTCTCCATGTTGGTCACTACATCTATGTGACCAGTACATCCTCCATCACCATATCAATATCATCTGTATTGCCAAACAGAGCCTAAAGAAATTTGGGGTAAGGGGTAGTAAAAGCAATACATAAAAATGCATGTAATCATTAAAATAAATAAATTAAAATAACAACAAGAAAAAAGTGGTCAGGGGAATCTCATTAAGGATATGTTATTTGAAGCTTGTGTTATTAATTGAATTGGATTACATTTGTTTCGAGCTCAGTCTACTGTTAAGTTAAACTAATAACACACTAATAGTACATAAAAGTTACAGTTGATTTATTCGACTAAATATAAATTAATAAAATGCATTTATAGGTTAGAATTAGGTTATTAAGTTAAATTAAGTAAATTAACTGAGTATATTTAAAGATTAGTTTATGTTTTTGAATTAAAATCATTCTAAAGTATTTTTTTAAATGAAAGGCTAGTCTATAGTATATAACTGAAACCTATTTCAATTACACAAAGCATGAAAGGGTGACTTTGTAATTAAGAAAACATGATAAAAATTTAAAATGTTTTGAATGTTGGTGCAGATGTAGGGCAGGGTTAACAATGTTATGGGGTGATGTAGTGGCAAAATACATAAAAATGCACCTTGGCAATGTATTATAGCAGACACAGTAGCAACGATATAGTTGTAGGTTGGTAGGAATGTAACAACCTATGAGTGTCACCTCCCCTCTGGCTGTTCAGGGTGTGAGTTAGTCTCCTATCTTTTTACTGTGGTAGGTGTTGTGTCATGTGTTTGTGTGTATGAGGCCTCTAGTGTTCCTTGGCAGACTCCATACACGTGTGACATAGTGTGGTGGGTGTGAGCTGGTGTGGTTAATAATGTTTGTGACGGAGTGCGTTCAGTTAATGGTTGCATGCTGAAGAGTAGAGATGTGCAAACCAGAGTTCCCTGTGTGGCGAAGTGTGTTGCATGCTCCCAGGCTGGGGAGGGTGCTACAACTGGCAACATGATAGTGGATATGTGCTCCCTGGAATACAGGAAAGCTCTCTCTGAGATTTTGCCCTGGTCCAGCAAACTGCCCATGTGCCACGTGCACCTCTAGAAGCATTAAAGACAGCGACCGACAGGTGCAGAAAAGCGCTAAAGGCAAAGACGACCAGGCACAGAGAAACGCTAAAGGCAGCGACAGCCAGGTGCAAGAAAGCGCTAAAGACAGAGACAAGCAGGTACGAAAAGTACAACTGAACTCAATGGAGTGAACGAAAGGAGCACCGCTGCGCTACTAGGCCCTCAGTGGCCCAAACTGCTAGGGATGTCACGGACATCCAAATGCAAACCACTCTGCAGGCCGCCACCTTAGCCAGAGTGAGGGGGGTCAATGCAAGTTCCAAGGTCACGATTAATATAGAATCAGGAAAGGCCACTCTCACAGCTTGGGGCTATGCAACTTACCTGGTCACCATCTTGACCACGCCCTGCTTAAACCATGGTCATCAATTTATATGCAGTTTTACCGATTTACAGGCACATTTTTTCAATGCAAGTAAAAAAAATATTGTTACACACATCTGCAAGGGATGAGTTGGAATTGATAAAATAACGAAAACCATGACAAGAGAAAGCGATTAGATCTATATATTTGGTGGAGCACAATTCCTGTCTTGAGTGGTGACCCCAGTAATCTAGCCTCCTGCATAATGGAAAATGTGGTACAATTTAGGGGCTGCTGCCGGATACCACGTGCGATCTGTGTATTTCTTTCCATGCACAGTAAGTGCATACACAAAAAGGCGAATTGGCAGTAGGATGCGCTTCTGCCTGCCATAGAATGAAAAAATAAAAACATTTGTGTAGCCCTTCTCAGAATTAGGGGTGGGCGGAATTTGCGAAATTAACTTTCGCAAATTATCGCGAAAATGTTTAAAATTATCGCAAACAAGCGGAAATATCGCGAAAATTCGGAAGTTTTTTTCCCGCATGTTCGCGAGATTTTCTGCATGGTTGCGGGTCGCCAACTTACCCATGTGGTTGCTTGCGGGCGCGGCCATCTTGTTTTGAGTTGTCTCGCGGTGCATGATCGCGAGAAGAAAGACATGATCGCGCGACGCATGACGTCACTGCGGTCGCGAACTGTCGCGAGACAGCGCAAATGGCTAAAAACAATACAACATCTCATGGAGAACGCGACCGGATCAAGAAAACTTGTCGGCGAACGCAGGGATTCAGGTAAGGCGATCGCGCGCGCGCGAGAATGTATTATTTTACAGCGCGAGCAAGAAACAAATTATCGCCAAGCTGCGGAAACCGGAAATTTTGACATTTTCGCGCTCTCCGCGGAACGCGAAAATGTCAAATTATCGCAATTTCCGCGAACGGAACAAAATTTTCGCCCAGGCCTACTCAGAATACAGGAATAACAGTGCTTTGAAGCATGTTTGTTAGAGGGTCTGCTTCTGGAGCACTGTCGAGACTTTCCCATGCCTTTGCTGGACTCTGATTCATAGAAGAAGAGGGGATCACTGATATCCCCTTTGAACATTCTCTGATAAGTGAAAAGCAGCTTGTTTTGTTGCCTTAAATGCCAGCAGCAGCTCGCGGGGAGGGAGAGAGCATCTTCACAACATCAGCAGTGTTTGCAAACGAACCCTTCGCTTCTCCTCTGGATGGGTTTGTGGGGGAGTAATTGTTTCCTGTGGAGTTCACAGGGGAGCACTTCAAGAGATCCCAGGGACAGGAATGGGAGCAAAGACTGATGGTTTCATCTCCCTTGCCTTTCAGTGCACCACTTCCACCCATGCAATTAGCACATTAATAAAGGGAAATTGACTAGTACAGCAACAGCAGATACCTAACTGCAGATGTTGTCAGCTTTTAATGGTACTTGAAAGGGGAGGCATTGCTTTCACAGCTTCATGGTGCAGGGAAGCTGAAGGGATCTTATACATATGTGCACAAGGTTTGATCACATGAGTGCTGGGCCCATCTGCATAGAGCCAGGACCATCCACATGGATTTCGGGCACATCTACAAGGAGATTGGAACCGACCACATGCACACCAAGCCCATGTATGGGCAGACAGGACTATCTAGAGGGACATCAGTTGCACACAGCGAGAGGCCAGGCCCACTTATGTGCAAAACAGGCCCACCTACAGGGGGCCGGGGCATCTAAAGTAATATCAGGCACATTTCAGGCAGCCAGGGACATCTACATGGTTGTCAGGCACATCAGCAGGAAGTCAGGACAATCTGCAGGCACAATTACAGGAATCCTGGACCATTTAAATGGTATCAAGTACATCTACAGGAAGAACAGCACAAACTAGCCCCATCTTTAGGGTGTGCTCCCTGAATATCGACACCAGAATATTGATGGGACACCATATCGAGGACAAAATATTGAAAATAAAATATTGAAGGATGAGTAAGTCTAGATTTTGTATACCTAACTTCATATATATGAACCTTGGTAATATATATTTTCAAGGTACGTAGATGTGGAGTTAGGAATAGTAAATATGTACATCCCTATATGCACTTGCCTCTCCATATTTTGTCCCTCCATATTCTGTTCTCGATAGTCTTGTAACGCAATATTCTGGGGGGGGGGGGTCGATATTTAGTAGTACAACCCGTCTTTAGGGAGGTTGTATCATATCCTGCCCACTGTCACAAGGTGAAAATGTAGCTCTTCGAAAACGAATGTATAAGCCTTTCTGCATCATCCATGTGGCAGGCCCATCCTTCCTGCTCTGCCTTTCTTTCGGCTTTTGCTCAAAGTCAAGTAACGTTTCTCCCCATGCACAGGGAACAATGAGTGGTGATTCTCTTTCTTCATATATTGAAAGAAATACCTTTGTGTGATTTTACATTTGATTTACACACTCCAATGCTCTGGCGGAGAGAGTTGTAGTTCTTCCACGTTTCTTGACAGGTGATGGATGAGACAAGATCAGTGGGGGGCCCTGGTTTCTGCCGTGGACATTCTCTCTAGGATTTCTTCCCTTTTAGATACTTATCAATACCAGGGGACCCCTGCAAGGTGGGCATCTCCAAATGTCACCCACCAACAAGCTGGGCGATTTCAACTCACTGCACAAACAGTGGAGCAGATTTTGCATTAAGCATTCAAGCCACTGTTTATGGCGCATGTAGGGGAGTGGTATTTAGAGATACCTGATCCCAGAGTTGCAGCCATTGGTTGAGGTGTCTTTTCAATCAGTGGTTTTGGTTGGGCTTGTGTTGTGAGTACATGTGCTTTGGCGCCCTTCTAGAGGTGACCTTTCTCCTGAAGGGAACTTGCATTCAAGTGAGGCAAGGATGATGAAAACAATGGTTCTATCCCTCCATGTAGCTCTAGGTGTCAAAAGGAGCTGCTTGGTGGGAGTGCTTTGCAGGGACTCAAGAGAGCTTCTTTGTACTAGTCAGGAGAGTCTCTCCCTTTTCAAGCAGTGCTCTTTAGTCTGGCGCCTGGGAAGGTGGACGCCAATCAATTACACGCTGACCTTCTGCTTTACTTGTAATGGCATGATTGAGGGTCAGTCCTCCTCAAGCTCACTTGGCAGGTGTAACTATTCTGCTCTGGTGTCATGCTGCAAAGACCGAAGATAGAGCGTCCTGCCTTGTGCATTTTGAAGATTAAAGGGCCTATATGACACTGACAGTGGCAGCTAGTTTTCATAAAAAATGGTGGGGCGCGAAGGCGCTACTCACCTTAAACAGGGAGCTGCAGCACAACCGCTGCAGCACTTCTTCTTTCCATGAGCAGGAAAAGGGGAAAAGGAGCGTCTTCCTTCCTGCTTGTGGAATGTAACTCCAACCAATCCTGGAGCTCCTTTCATGCTGTGAAACTAGCTCCAGGATTGGTGGGAGCAGGATCACCAAGCGCTCATTTTGATGCTGGGGGCCTGTGCCAGAAATCCCCAGGTTGCTTCACAGCCTTTTGATTGCTTGGTCTACAGTGTGCATGATCGGCTGGCCGTCACAAGACGGCCGGCCAATCCGACGTGCACACTGTAGACCAGTGCTGACATCATGCATTTGCAGGATTCAGCCCTGCCCCGCCATCATGGTGTAGACAGCATAAGCTGGTGCATTGGCAAATAAATAAAATGGCATTGAAATGCCATTTTATTTATTTGTGTTTGCCCGCTGCGCTCGCAGCAGGCAAGAAGACCATCCTCCACTCCTGACGGGGGCCGCCCCTGCTCATCGTGCAAGGCAATCCTAGCAGCACTTGTGACGGAAGCAGTAGTATCTTAGTTGCCTCCTCCTCTCGCCTTCTTTGCTCCTTTTCCTCACGCTTTTAAATTGTCTCTCCTCCATGAGGTGAATATGGGAACACTGCTTAGGATGTTGGATAGGTCACCTGCCTTTGCTGCGTTGTGAGGCTCTTCGCTCTGTAGGACTAACCATCCACAGTTATGTTGTTTATAATACTTTTTTTACTTACTTATAAGAACTTTGTTAAAAGAACACTCCTATTACTCGCATCAACCTCTGGATAACAGTATGTTTATTTCCAGTAAAGTGCAATGCAAACAACCCTGTAAAGTGCAGATCTCCAACTGCCCCTGTAAAGTTCTATACAGTCAAAAACACTAAACATTTAACATTTATATTCAATTCCTACCCAGATAACATAACAATACAACACATTCTGTAGCAAAATAAATAATTATCTACATGTTAGCAAATGTTAAACTTGCAAAATTACACCATACAAAAAATGTGTTATAAAAAATAAAATTCCTATTTCATAACACATTACCTGGTATTTGTATTACAAAACGTAACAATAACCAACCTCACGCCATAGCTTCAAATGATAATTACAGTTTTCCTAGTATCTTTTTACATCGCATTCTTCTCTATAATGGCAACGGCCCAGTATAAGATGATACGGATTGATCAATACTATCACTAAACACTTCCTCCTTCCTCCACCTCCTCACCTGTGTTTCACGGCACTGCACCACATTCCTCATAGTCCACCTTCTTGACGTTCCTTTCTTACACCTTCAAACAACCGTACATAAAATTTCCAACTACAAACTGGCACCTTTTTTTATGACATTTATTACTTTCTGTCTCAGCATATTTAATTTGTTTATCTTAAACCCAATTCTGCAACAGATTCTCATCAATACTCCTTCCTTTATTCTTACCCATCCATCCCGTAATCGCCCAGGTGCATCGTTTCCTAACCCTCAATAATACAAAAGGGGATTCGCCTGTAGTGGAATGTGGGATTATGCAATAACTCCATAGTTGTCTTTAAGGTTCTCCCATCATTTTGTAATGACAATTGCACATTCTCTCCCAGCACCCTGTTTAACCTTTCCACCAAGCCATTTTCATGTGGCTGTTATTATGTTTCAAAGCACACTGGACCACACACAATTCAAAATCTTCTGACACAAACTGCGGACCATTGTCTGTTTCCATTTCTTTGTGCAATCCCACCTTCCCTCTGAAATATTTCTTCACAAAATTCAATTACAGTTCTCCATTTTACTTCACCCACCAAACTCACGCTACTTTGAGTAGTGATTTATAAGAACTATAGAAAACTATAGGTACAACAGGAGTCTATTTTCCCACATGAGACTTATCACATCTTGATCTACTCCAGGGCACCAACATTCCTCGAGCACTTTCCTTTTCATAAATGACCTTCACCATGTTCCTCATGTAAAGTTGGCAACAATCGTTCTCTTAATTTAAAAGGTAACAAGAACTTCTTACATCTTCTTAACACTCCGTACTGATAACACAATTTAGATCACACAGACTAATAATTAGTTAGCATAGTAATCCCCTCATAAGATGATGAACATTAGTCTAGCAAACTCTCAATTATTCTTTGCATCTCAGTATATCTAGCCACAGCCTATTTCCACTCATTTTTGGATATTGCCTTCAAGTTAGCACCTGTATATCAGCTACCGTCCACACATCTTTATCATCTGCACAGGCAATCTGTACAGGCAATCAGCATTCATATTGCTCACCTCTTTGACATACTTCATATTAAAAGAAAATTCCTGCAGATTATGTAACCTTTGTACAATCCACGGTGAACTTTACCAGACCCTTTCGCGCTAAAACAAATCCACCAACAGCTTATTATCTGTCCTTAATTTAAATTTAGCTCCCTGCAAATAATTTCTGTAATGCTGAGTGCCCCACCAACAGGCTAATACCTCCTTTTCTATAGTAGAATAACTCGCTTCAGCACCCTTTAAGGTCCTGGAAGAAAATGCCACCACCCTTTGACAATGTCTACTAGACTGCATTAAAACAGCTGCTAGGACATGCATACTAGCATGAGTGGCCACAATGATGTGATCTCTAGTATCAAAAGGATTCAACTTAACAGCATTCATTACACACCCTCATCTGCATGCTGACATTCCTGTATCCATTCATACTTTTGTCCTTTCTACATTATAGTCCTCATGGGCTGTACCCTATTAAAAAAACAGATTTGTACTAGTATTCTGCCAATCCTAAAAAAGATCTTAACTGACCTTTATCCTGTTGACAGGGAGCTTTTCTCATTTGCCTCTATTAACTAAGCCTTGGGTCTTATGTCCTCACAAGAAATGGCGTTAACCAAATACTCCACCTCTTTGAGAGCGAATAAGCATCTATCCACTTAAACCATGACACCAGCCTTCTCCACAATGCTGCATACTGTTCTCAATAATGCATTATGAGCTTCCTTAGATGCTGCTCACATCAATATATAATCCTGAAAAAGATCTTACATTGGCTAGCCCCCATCACAAATGTTGCATGACATGCTGAAACACAGCAGACGTGGATCCCAGCCCGAAGGGCATCCAAATAAAACAAAATTCTCCCTCTTGTGTGATAAACAATGTGAAATGCCTAGCATCTGGGTGTAACAGTGTCTGATAATATGCACCTGAAAAATCAAGAGTGGAATTATATTGCCCACCTTTAACACCAGCCAACATTTATCCAATATTGGATAGAGCATGGTGATCCACCCATTTATTGTTACTGAGATTCTAGGATCTACACTCATCCTAGTTCTGCCATTATGTTTATGCACAATAACAAAAGAATTCAACCACTTTGATGACTCTTTGATTCAATAATACCATCATCCAAAAACCTGTTTAATTCTTACTTCAAAGAATCTTTCAACACAATAAGTACATTATGCACTTTGCGCACATCTGCTTTGACCCCTATACTCCATAACTATCCCATGCATAATCTTTTTTCAAACACCCTAATTTCTGCCCAAACAGCACTGGAGACTATTTTACCTACATTTGGGTATCTTTTTGATCCAACACAAAAGCTTGCTAATCCTTTATAGGATCCAATACAATTCCTAATGCTCATTGTTTACTTTATCCCAACATATTTTTTCCTTTCTCCACCACATACACCAGATTATGGCACAATTCCATTTTAAAATGTCCCTGCACTGGAAACTGCATTCCACAATACCCTTCTGGCCTGACGTCCTTTTGCAACAATTCTCTTCATCCTAAATTGCACCACATCTCCTTTTCAATTAAATTGTACGCTAAACATGATCTGCCCACATGGCAATTTCTGCCCCATTAGCTTTTATCATGCACTTAGGAGGGTGATATGGTCCAATTACAGCATTCACGTTATTTACAACAGATGTAGTTTGCTTTTCCGATATACCACATACTACCAAACTTCTACATCCTCATTCGACACAAGTTCCTCCTAAAATCCCTTCTCCTTGCATCCACCTTGTTGTAACATGTTTACACTGTGCCTAGAATTAAAAAACTTATTTTTACACACCCTTGAGAAATGTCCCATGTCCTTACACTTGAAACATTTCATTTTCACAGCAGGACAATTACATGTAGTCGCAATATGCTTCGTATTTCCACACCTGTAAAATTCCTCTTTAGTATAGTCTGACACCGTACCTCACTTAGCAGTTCTCAGACTTGGCTGACAACTAACTGCAAGGAAGCTTGCATGCCATCAGTCTTATTTTCATGCAGACTTAAATTTTTCTTTCCTTCTTCCACATAACATGAGGTGTCTTCAATTCACTCGGCTGCAGTTATAGATTTTTCTAACGATGGCTCCTTCAATTTTTCATGGATTCTCATTTTAGAAGTACGATTATTCAACTGATCTCTGATGATTTCTTCATGTCATTTTTTTAACTTATGCATGGCAGCTAAAGTTCATAATGCCGCCACATAAAGATCCACTATTTCATTGGGTAATTGCCTGAAGAAGAAAAATGGTGGTGCTCCACCAGAACACCTAAGTTTTGAGATAGATTTCCTCAAGCAACTTCATCGCTGATACCTAGTCATCATCCAGTTCTTCATCCATATCAGACTACATGTCAGCTCCCTCACTACGTCTTGTAAAACTGGGTAAGGTCTTTAAGACTTATCTACCCTCCAACACAAACTGTGCTATAACATTGCCAATTTTCCTTTAGTAACAAATCCATCTTCCCCCCAATTGCCTTTAAATAAGTATTTAAATAAGTCTCAAGGCTTCACTCAAATCTTCCAATGGCATAACAGGTTTACCTGAGCTGGCCATAAATGTAGGTTGGGGTACACCAGATTGTATTTTGAACACTCACAGATCCACAATCAGCTAATGTCCCAACACACATGGCGCACAACCTTATCCTTAAAACCAAACTAAAATAACAATAGTAGTCTCCACTATACAAGAAAAACAACAAAGTTGTACGATGGAAAAGTAGTCTCCATAGTCATGTGCATACCTATTTCTTTAAATTAATTTAGGAAACTCCTTCCTTGTCTGACTTTGTGAATTTCTCTACCCCAACGTCTACAGTTGCCTCACTACCAAAAAAAAATAGGTAATCGATCACAGAGCATTCACGAATGCTGACCAATACTTGAGCTGGATGCACTGTCCAATGTCCACTCAGATCATAATGTTCAATGGGAAATGCTGGACAGTTTGTTTCTAACTTCTCCAACCAATGCATACACAGGATATATGTATTCAGTGGAAAATCAGTTGCCCAACATGATGCTCCACTCCGTCTCCACCTCTTCACACGTTGTCTCTGTCCTCAGAGGTACTGCCTCAATATTGTTTGTGCCATATCTTCCACCTAAACTTGCACCTAGCAACCTGTCAGGCAGAGCGCCACAATACGGCTTGTGAGCACGCACCAACACAGCCCCGCCTGCGCGACAAGCAGTTGTTCACAAGGCTATTTCATTCGCGGGACGGAACAGCCACCTAGCGTTATGCACACGGTTCTGTCAATCACACAGGACATGGATCGTGCACGAGAAAAAACAGCCTTTGAGCACGAGGCATACTGTTATGTTGCTTGAACAGGACATGCATCGAACAAGGTACAGCGATTTAGGTACAATACCTAGAACCCTCACCCAGTAAATCTTAATCAAAAGTCTCCATTCAGTTTGCAAACTGTAGTTGACTTCAACCTTGTCAGTACAAACACAAATTTGCTCCCTCTCGCTGCATATCTCATATTCCACTTACCTCAATCACTATGCAGGTAGGGTTGGTCACCTTAAGGGTATCAAGATCCCACCCTCATCACCATTCAAAGAATTCTCCTTCACCTTGCATCAGTTACTGGATAAAATTATGTTTATTTCCAAGATAGTACAATGCAACCAACCCTGGCAAACGCAGATCTTCAGTTGTCACTGGAAAGTTCTATACAATCAAAAACACTACACATTTTACATTCTATATTCTGTTTCTACACAGAAAACATATCAAAACAACATTTTTTGATTACTGTTTTCCCTCAGTGTGAGAATTGGTCAGCAATATACTATCCAGGATCATGGCAGAGGAGTAATGGAGGCAGATAGGGGACATCTTCACAGCCTCTATATTCAAATCAGCTCAGTCGTCTGGTCTGGTTCCTAATCCAGTAGGTGTTATCATTGGATTAAGACCAGTGATGGAGTTTCAGACTCAAGACCAGGTTCCAAGGCAGCTGATAAAATTCTGATCTGACTTCTGAAATGTGCCGCGATTAAGTTCCCACAAACGTTCTCCTTGGTGAATTTTGTTAGATCATACCTGCTGAATTGTACTGAGTGAAAACATGCAGTAAATTCTGATACAGGTGGAATTTGTCGAGTAAAGCACATCATTCCGCAGGCAATTATTTATTTTCATGAGAAAATACTGCACATCACAGAATCATTTTACTTGGTGGTGTAAATTCTTCACGCCTTCTGGCCTGCTTGTAATTGGTGCCTCAGTCTCAGTGGGCAGTCTCTGTTAGTAAATGCCACTTCTGGGCCATCAAATGCACCTACTGTTTGGAAGACTGACCTGATGCTGGCACTCATGCAGTGTGTTCCCTGTTAATTGAAAGTGATCATAAACTGATGAGTTTTAACGCAGCATGTTGGTTGCACTGTGTGTAAGAAGCTGCCCGTGGTGTCTGAGCCTGGATTTAGCGCACACATATCCCACTGGCACTTTTGCTGCATTAAACCTTTTGAGATGACATGCTTGAGCATTTTTGAGCTCATGCTAATTAGCAACTGGGCTTCCCTGTTGATGTCCAGATCCTACAGGGAAAAGGCGGATAAGAAGGATTTATATTCAATGTGCTTTGACTAAATAATTCCTCAACAAATCACGCCAGCCATGCTCTGAACATTACTTTGTGTGTTTTTCTTCCTTTTCATTTATGGTGGCCGAACCATGGTGCATCTTAGTGTCTGTCGTGGTATTGATTGACCTTCAAGACGTTGCTTTGACATGGCCATCCGGCAATCAAGTTTGTCTTTTTCCTTCACTTGCTCCACTCACAGAGTCTCACAGAGGTCCTCCTTGCATGCCCAGGGACAAGGAGTTTTCGTCAGCAACCCAGGAGGGTCTTTAGCTCTTTGATAGCTGATGTAGAGTGGGGTTCTCTCAAGCCACAAGTATTTTTCTTCATAGGTGGTGGTACTTTGTTTCTGTGCATTCAGTCAGAAGGCATCTTAGGATTCAGATGGACTTATTGGCAAGTACAGGTCTTGGGTTTCAAAAAATCAGTTGTCTTTGCTGGGGCTGCCAGCCTTGGGGACTGAAAGATGACTTATGGCTTTTAGTAGCTTCCTCTCTTGAAGACCTAATCAGGCCAATGGGGTATCAGGGTGTTTTAATGCAAGCGAGGAACAAATACCCTTTTTCCTTGGGGTCCGTATTTAAAGAGTTTTGGCGCAATGCCTCCTAGCAGCTCTGGGAACAGCATAACACAGTTGCTGCACTAATTACATTTTTGCCCTTGAATGCATCATGTCTACTTGGGTTTCATTTCTCTTTTCTATCTCTATCCATCACTCTTCTCATTTCCCTTCTCCCATTCATGATCTACCGCTCCTCTCTGAATATGTCTCTTTACTACAAATGTGCTTTTCACACATTACATTACAACGCGGTCGTTACAACGACAGCGTTGTTCAACGCAAACCGATGCATTGCAAGGACTTAGAAACTATTATTTACTGTTCCTACTCCAGTTTGTGCAACAGTAGGGAAGGTGTTAGATTGCAAATCCAACACCAGCGCGCCCCCTAAAGCAAGTCGTTGAAACGACGTGCGATTATTATTATTAAGGGAATTTTGTCAAGCGCATGGTTACGCTAGGTAGCGTGTCCCCGCGCTGAACTGAAAAAAAACTCAGAAGCAGAAGTGAGGAGTGGGCCCGGTTATCTAGAGAATAGATGTGTTTTTAGTTTCTTCCGAAAGCTAAATTCAGATGGATCTATGCGAAGGTTAAGAGGTAGAGCATTCCAGCTCTTTGCCACCAAATAGCGAAAGGATCTTCCACCCATGCGGGCCCTTCTCACCCTAGGGACCTTTAATAGGCCTCCATGTGAGGAGCGCAAAGCGCGTGATGGTACATGCCTGGTGACTAGGTTCTGGAGTGGTGCAGGCGCCTTCCAAGTGAGGATGCGATAACAAGTAAAGAGGGCTTTAAATTCAACTCTGCTCCTTACTGGCAGCCAATGGAGGGTCTGAAGGGAAGCCTTGGAGGCCGATCTTTTGGGGAATTTTAAAATGAGGCGGGCTGCCGCATTCTGTAACACCTGAAGGCGATTAATTGCCTTACAGGTAGCTCCCAAATACAATAGGTTGCCGTAGTCTAGACGCGATGTGACGAGGGCGTGCACCAGCGTTCTACGGGCGAACGTAGGGAGGAGAACTAGGACCTTCCGTAGGCTTTTTAAAATGCTAAAACAGACACCCGCCACCCGGTCTATCTGGGGTCCAAATGACAGGTCAGCATCAAGCCAGACCCCAAGGTTTCTGACTTCCTGACGAGGTGTTGGGACCTCACCTAAGCATGGGGGCCACCACGCAGACGACCAAACAGATGGGTTCCTCCCCACCCGGAGCACCTCGGTCTTGTTGCCATTTAATTTAAGGCAATTAGTGGACATCCAGGTTGCGAGATCTTGCATGCAAGCCCTGAAACTGTCCATGGCAAGGCCGGGCGCGCGTGAAAGGGAGATAACCAGCTGCGTGTCATCTGCGTAGGACACAATTTGCAGCCCATGGCCCACAGCAATCGGAGCCACTGGGGAAACATAAAGATTAAAAAGGGTGGGGCTCAGGGACGATCCCTGGGGAACGCCCTGGCCCAATCCTATGTCCCTGGAGTAGTAATGACCCTGGCGGACCTGGAAGCTTCTCCCAGTCAGGAACGACTGGATCCATTGGAGTGAAGCTCCAGATATTCCTCCACTGTTCAGACACTGTAGCAAGGTGGTATGAGCTACAGTGTCGAATGCTGCACTCAGATCCAATAGGATGAGGGCCATAGTATGACCCTCATCCACCCCCTGACGTAGGGTCTCCACAGCCATCAGGAGCGCAGATTCCGTTGAATGGCGGGGACGGAAGCCAAATTGGGTATCGTGTAATAAGGCAGCCTTTTCCACGAAATCCATCAATTGCAGATTGACCGTTTTTTCAGCCACTTTGGCCAGGTAGGGTAGAAGGGAAATTGGCCGGAGGTTCTCTAGTTTGTCAAAACTGATATTGGGTTTCTTCCTAAGGGGTAGAACCACCGCCTTTTTCCAGTCTTTGGGCACGGTCTTGGTGCTGAAGGACACATCTAATAGATGTCTAATGTAAGGTTCCAATACCACTAGGCTATCCACTAGACGTTTAGGTGTAGTAGGGTCCCGCGGAGATCCCGACTTCACAGATCTGCAGATTTTTAAAAGATCTTCTGGAGCCGGGGTGACAAAGTTGGTCAATCTATGTCTATCCCCCCATTCCCTAAGGCTTTCCACAAATTCTGTCCCATTAATGGATAGAATAGAAAAGCCGAATACATTTTAGATATTTTTTCAGCAAAGAAATCTGCGATCCTATCGCAGGATTCAGGTGAACAATCATCTGGGGCAGTAGCTGGTTTTCCACTCGAGAGAGTTTTATAGAGCGAAAAAAGCTCCTTCATCGAGTTACCAGCTTCGCTAATTCTAGTCGTGTAATATGCTGTTTTAGACTTCCTAATTAGCCCATGGTAAAGTCGCCTCTCAATCAAGTAGGCATCTCTAGTTTCTTTGGAAAGAGCCCCACGCCATTGTCTTTCGGCTCTCTTCAGTGCGGCTTTCATGACTCGTAGTTCATCGTTGAACCATGGGGCAGTTTTTTTAACCCGGCCACCTGATTTGGCTTTTGAGAGAGGAGCTATACAATCTAGCGTCTCGTTAATGCGCTTACAAAGATTAGTGTTGGCCGTGTCTACATCATCCCCCCCCGGGCTCCCCCCTTTAGTCAACGCCTCGCAAAATTTAGACTGGGAGAAGGTGGCCCATCTCCGCCTGAGGTGGTACAATGCCGTTGGCTGCGGAGATCTTCCTCCAAGAATTCGTATAGAGAAAGGTACTATGTGATGATCCGACCAGGGGATAGGGATAGGGGTCATGGCTTCTACTTCCCCCCAATTAACAAATATAGGATCGAGCAAGTGTCCTAACTGATGAGTGGGACCATTTACAATTTGATTTAATTGGAGGGCTCCTAATGCCTGACAAAAATTCTTGCTGACATTGTCTAAGGGGTTGTTAAGGTGTAAATTAAGATCTCCGAGCACCAGAAATTTGTCTTTACATAGCGCAGTCTCCATAATGCCCTCAACCAGACTCTCCTCAAACCTGGCTATAGGGCCTGGGGGTCTATAGATTAACATGCCCTTCAGCGTGCAGCCGTTATTCACTTTGATAGTGAAACTCCCTGCCTCGCTGTCCAGGATGGGGGAATAGTCTAGTTGGCATCGTAGACTTTCCTGGACTACAATTGCAATACCCCCTCCTCTACCTGTGGGTCTGTCCAGTCTATGTATTATATATCCCTCTGGGAGCGCCTCCAGGGCGTCAGGTGTAGATCCTTCATCTAGCCATGTCTCAGTTAGAAACACAAGATCCCACTGTTTCTCAGTGAGTAGATCATGTAAGTCCAACTTGTGTTTCCGTAGCGAGCGTACATTAAGCAGTCCACAATGCATGATGTAGTCCGTAGTGGCCATATTCCTACCAGGATCATAGGAGAAGTGACAATATTCGCAGCCTATGTTATCCCCCACTCGCAAGTTATGCTTACAAGACTCAGCAAAGTTGCAGCGGAAGGTTAGTAGTTCCTGCTTGCTCCATCGTATGGGGTCCTCCCCAGGGGCATAGGGTATGGCCCTGAACCGCGTACGATCGCGGACGGGCGCAGACGGGCTTGCCTTAGGTGCGCCTTCGGCGCGCTGACGGCGCGCCCGCTGCGTTCGTCCGCTGCGCTTACGTGAGAAGCACATTTGTAGGTGGTATTGAATGGGCGTGGCCTCAAGAGTGGGCGTGTCCCAGCGTTCGAGCCGCGATGGCAGCAGTGGAATCCTTCCCTGTAACAGCGCTCAAATCCGCTGTAACAGGGTTAATAACTGGCGTTTTTACAGGGAAAGTGCTCAGGGTAAGTGGACAGAAAGATTTAAAAACACAGAAATACACTTCAATTTTTTAAAAATTACGAGCAGTCTCTCCCGGCTTCCGCCTCAGGAGTCGATCAGTGTAATGATTCACGTTGAAACAACACGTTCGTTGTAACAACTGCATTGTAATGGAATGTTTTGTAGCGCAGTCGTAGTACAAGATGTCTCCCCTCCCACATACTTCCCTATCTAATTCCAGTCACTCTCTTTTTTCCCACCTCTCCCACTCGTTCCTTATATGCACTTTCCTAGGTTTTATCTCCTATCCGTGTTCTCCTTTACCCTTTCCTCTTTTTCTTCCTTATTCTTTTATTCCCCTTTGTCATTTAACCCTTTTCATCTCTTCTCTATCTACATCCTACGATTTTCTCTCCCCATCCTCTCTTCTCCTTCTTCCCTTTTTCATTGACACCCATATTTTACCTTTGTGCCACTCTATCATCTCACCACTTTCACGTTCTTCTCCCTGTATCATTTTGCTTGTTCTTATCTCCTTTGCCTATTTGGGCAATCTGGGCCTCCATGTGTCACCATTTTTCCCTGTGTGCTAACTTTCAACTTCTCCCCTTCTTTCCTCCCTCCCTTCCTTCTCTTCACCATTACTTCATTATCCTTTTTTTACTCTCCTTTCTTTTTCACCTCCAATCTCATTTTTTTCTTTCCCTTTTTGTACCTTTACATTAATGGCCTCCCTGTCACTCTTCACTTAAATCTTAACCTAACGTCTTTGGCGGACAGATTACGATAGTCAAAAGAAAGCTCTATATATATCATTCTACCCGAGTATATAAGGAGGCAATAGTGGCTGCTAAAAAACACTTTTTTACAGTTAAAATTAAGGAGGCAGGCAACTCTACTAGAGAACTGTTTAAAACTGTTAATTTGCTGGCCAAACCCCAGCAAGTCAGTACTTTTAAGCCAGATCAAAGTTTCTGCAATGCACTTGCGGACTACTTTCGAGAGAAGGTCCAAGGAATCTACAACAACTTTCCGAATACTAAAAAATCTCAGGACACGATAGTGCCCGTTATAAACCCCAATTGAAAGCTGACTAGCTTCCAGCCAATGAGTAAAGAGGAGGTTAATAAAGTTCTCCTCTCCTTAAAATCAGGGGCACCCACTGATCCCTGCCCACCGTCTTTTATGCACCAGGCAGCAAATTCGATCTGTGAATATCTCGCTCCTATGTTAAATCAAATCTTAGTTTCCGGACACTATCCTACAGCCTGGAAAAGGGCAGCTGTTACTCCTCTCCTAAAAAAAACAAGTTTGGACCCCTGTGACTCCAAGAATTATCGCCCCATTGCTGGCCTCCCTTTCGTGGACAAGATTTTAGAGAAACACCTGAACAAAATCCTAACAGTCTATCTTGCCACAAATGGCTTACTGGACTCCGTCCACGCCATTCGACTGAATCCGCCATAGTCAAGGCAGCTGAAGAGATTCGCAGGGTGGCGGACGGTGGTGGGAAAGCGGTCCTTGTACTCCTTGACTTATTAGCCGCTTTCGACACCGTCAACCAAACGGTTTTGGTGCAGCGGCTGAGGGACATAGGGGTAGGGGGGACCGCCCTGTCCTTACTAGCCTCCTTCCTAGAAAACAGGGAGCAGAGGCTGTTTTGGGAGGGTATGAAATCCGATAGCTTTCTTCTTCCCTGCGGAGTTCCACAGGGGTCAGCCCTATCTCCAACCCTGTTTAACCTATATGTCACACCATTGGCCGACCTTGTCAGGAGACATGGTCTTGCTCTGGTTTCATACGCTGACGATTCTCAACTTATTATTTCTACCACCAATAAGCCTGAAACCACAGCTCGTAGATTTCATTTCTGTCTTACGGAGATCAAGTCTTGGATGGGTCAGAATTACTTAAAAATAAACCCAGATAAAACAGAGGTGATGGAGTTTGGGTCGGGTCCGCCCCTGTGGAACCAATCGTGGTGGCCGTCAGAGGCCGGAGAATGTCCATCCCCAGTAGAGAAGGTCAGAAATCTTGGCGTTCTCTTTGACAACAAGCTTAACTTTGGTGCACAGGTCAATAGTCTTACGTCCTCATGTTTCTTTCTCCTGAAGACACTGAGGACAAATTTTCCTTTTATACCTCAGGAGTTACAAAAAACAGTGATGGTGGCCCTCTTTCTTTCAAAGCTGGATTATTCCAATGCTCTGTTTCTGGGGATTGACAAATTTCAACTGCAGAAACTGCAATCATTACAGAACGCAGCAGCCAGGCTCCTATTGTGCTTACGTAGAGGACAGCCTACCTCAGCTGGGATACGATCTCTCCATTGGCTGCCTATAAAACAGCGCAAAAAATTTAAGTCTCTTACACTCGTTCATAAGGCAATCTATGGAGGTGACACGGACGATCTTGAGAGATTTTTTGTATCCTATGCTCCGTCGCGCATCCTAAGATCGGCCACTCAAGGTCTTGTTAAAGTGCCAAAGATTAGAAGAGAAGGTTGGGGTAGCCGGACTATTACATTTTGTGCGGCGAGGCTTTGGAACAAGCTGCCTCAAACTATGAGGCTTCAATCCAACCTCCGGTTGTTCAGAAAAAGCCTAAAAACCCAGCTCTTTGCAACTACATAGGCGGCGTTCTCCCTGTTCTCCCTGCCACTACACTGTCAGCGCCAAGACGCCTCGGCATTAGAGCGCTTTAAAAACATATAAACATAACATAAACATAACAATAATCCCTCTACCTTCCCTTCACTTTTTTCAATTATTTCTACCCTTACATTTCTCATTTCCTCTCCTCTCCCTTCTCTTTATTTCTATTCTCCACCCATATCTTCTGTCTCCTTTTATCTCTCTCCATCTCTTTCTACCCATTCCAACCTTCCAAACTCATTTGTCCTTTTTATCTCAAAATGTATGCTCTTCCTTTAATCACTATTCGTCATATCCCCTTCGTCCCTTTCCCCTCACTGCCCTACCACTTAGCTCCTTTTTTCTCTCTCTCCTTAATTTCTGGCCTCTCTTCTTTGTCTCCTCCCCACCTGTCCTAATTTTCTCGCTTCACACATTTTTCCTTTCACATCTAAATCCTTCTTCTCTTCTGATTACCTTCTGTCTACCTACACCGCCTCTGCCTCCCTCCTTTGCTTCTCCTCTTTCGCTTTCCTTGTGATCTTCTATCGTTTCTTCGTCATGTCTATGTCCTCTGTTGAGAACTGAATGTATCTTTGTACTCCTCTTCAAGCAGACAGTAATCCAGAGGGTGATGATGATCTGACTCAAAGCATTGGCTGTATGAGCCCCTGAGTTCAGCGTTTTTCAAATTGTACCAAGAGCGCCTGTAAGTCACAGGTTTGAAACCAGCTAGATGTGTTTTGTCCTTTTAGCTCATTGGGTTGGGATCATTGGCATTAATAAGACTAGCACGCACACTTAATGGGACATATGTGTTTTAAAGCACTGTTTAATAACATAAAACATTCATAGAGGTATGTCCCTAGAAGACTAGGATGTTGCTACTTGTTTTTTGGGCTGTTTTATCTGGTCAGTTGCATTGTTTTGCCCTTATTCAGGGTGACTTTGACTCCTTGGCAGAGCTACTTTTCAGAGGATGGGCAGAGCCTTGGTGCTGGAGCTCAGATAATGCTCCTCAAGGCTAGGTGCTGCTCCTAGAGTCATCTTGTTTGTGTTCAGTTCCTCCACTTTGCCATGACTGCAGAGAGGGAATTTGATAATATTCTTTGAGCAGAGGATCCAGAAGTGGGTGTGTCTTAGTCTGCATGGGGCACATTGGTAATCATGCTTCCACATTATATGTTATATTTACAAACTCGATTTCTGACGAATGATCTTTGCTTTGAGGTCAATCTTGCACTCTGTGTGCAGTCCATGCTTTTTCTTTGTGGATTTTACTGAACAAGGAACTTGTAAAATAATGTCATAGGTTTTAGTGCCAGTTCTCAATGGACTGTTGTGAAATATTTCGGGGTGCATCAACAAAGTCCGACCCCTCGCTAGGAGTGTTGGAGGTTCACCAATGGTTCAATCACCAATAAAACATTGCACATGTAGCAAAATGGTGCATTGTCACTACAATCTCCCTAAAATGGGCTGAAAAGTCATATATTATACTGCCCTTCATCTTATCAGTATATACAATTTGGCATTTTTACCCTTCGAAAGGTATAAAGCATCTTTCTTCACTTTCTTTCATTTTTTTCACCCAGGCTCCTGCAAGTAAATTACCAGTCAAATATTCTGTCAAAGAATTCTTTATCACTGGCAGGGTGTGAAAAATGAAAGCTATACTGTGACAGATGTCACAATTTAAAACTCGAGAGAGCAGGAGAATGCCTCACGCTGGGCAGCTACATCAATAGAGATTATGAAATCTCTGTACATGAGTCATGGAAACACAGCTATAACAAATAAATATACGTGAAAAATGAGTTTTTGGCTCCAAGCAAATGCACCAACAATATATGTTGCCAACTCAGCATGAATTATCACACAAATATACAGGATTCATTAATTTGGAAATGTTCAGAAATACAATTAAAAAAACCCTAGAGAAGCTGATGTTACAGGACCCCATTTGTGTTTTTTGCTTCTGCTGTCATGGGGCCCCTGTATTGTGGGCCCTCAAACTGAGGACCAAGTACCCTGCTTAGCACATGACTCTCAGTGTAGTGGGGAAGACAAGCCCAGGGCTGATTCCTGGAAGACAAGCCCAGGGCTGATTCCTGGAAGACAAGCCCAGGGCTGATTCCTGGAGGTGCTGCAGACTAGAACCTCAGGACTTAGTAACACAAGAATGGACACAGAGGGGCTGAAACTCTGAACCCAGCAATGAAACAAAGAACACTTCATAAAACAATGTCCAGTCAGTCCTTTTTTGTTTAGAAACGAAATGTACTCCTGTATACACACACAACTGAATACCACATAAATAAAAATTTAACAAATACTTACAAATTGGCAACTGGGAAAAAACAAATGGAATCCTCTCTAAATAGTCTTGAAAATAGGAAATATCTCCTAAAAAAAGGTCACAGTAGTCATCTCACCCCTTTCATTTCAGACAAGACCCCATAGGTCTGAAGCACCTTTAGTGGCTTGTCTGCCAGCAGACCTTATCCCCTAAAGACACAATACTGAATTACAAGCTTATAGCAAATAATGCAAAGGATAACATTGATAAAAGTTCAGGGCTACCAGCTTTGTCAAAGAGAGTTCGCAGTTCAAACAACAATGAAAAATGTACCTTTCAATATATGTGAACATTTCAATGTCTTACCACAGCCATTAAAACATGTTATTTTATTACTAGACCTAGGCTAAATTTAAATTACACTAGCGTAATTTGCTTAATTTCAGGAATCTCGCATTATGCATGATTTGCCAAATTCCCAAAATTACACCATTATGCCACTTGTTTAATTATGCGCTATGCGCTGTTAAAATATAACATACACACACTATTTGCAGTAAAAATTTACTGCGAATTTGCCTTTCACTGCAATCATTCACCACAAACACACAGGAAAACAGAATGTGAGCAGCTGTTATTCTCGGTGCTTTTGTTTTATTGCACCTCATGTCAAAAATTGATGCGAGGAAGCAATTTCCACGAAAATATAATGTGAAATGATGGATTAGAAATTTGCATGATTATGTGATAGCAAATCACGCACATTTGGCACGCCCCATGTCTTACCATTCAACAATCAGACCCGTCAATAGCCTGTTTAACAGTCATTGCAGGTTGATGAATTTTGACTCCAAGATAAGGCATGCTGACCTGACCTTCCACTGAAAACATCCGAACTCTTGAAGGGAAAAAACTGCCTTTTAGAAAAATATTCTTTAAAATTTGCAACCATTACAGTTTTCAGTGCTAACTAAAGGAAAAAAGAATGATCCTGAAAAACAGGAAACTTTTCTGCAGTGAACAACAGACAGAAGGAAAAACATGTTACACAAGCATGCAGTTCCGGGTCCCTTATGTAGGATTTTTCAACACAAAAATATTGAACCGGAAGTAGAAGTTATCCATGATTCTTTGGGATGTTCCAACAATTTAGCTAGTAATAAAGATTAGTCTCTCAAAGCAATATCTAGGATGAAATTAAGGTTTGTTTTTGACAAAGAAAACAACCATGATCACCCTTTCCAAGATGGCTGTCAAATTTGTCAGAGACTACTATGTCAGAGACATCACATGGTCAAGCAAGATTACTTTACCTGACGTGCGGCGGTCGAAATGGCTCAGAAGCAGGGTCGGCTTTAGCGCTGGTGGAGCCTGGTGCAGCAATTATTTTTGGCGCCCCCACACCCATGAGCGCATCCCCGGATTCTCTCCCTACCAGTGAGAAAAAGCAGCCCTCATCTCTTTAATCATAAGTTGTTGCTAAACACAGCACCCCCCTGAGGTCAGCGCCCCCTCCACAGGTCAGCGCCCAGTGCGGCCAGACCAGTCGCACTGCCCTAAAGCCGGCCCTGCTCAAAAGCAATAATGCACGCAGAGAGACTCTGCTTGCATCGCTGAATGAGGTGAGGAGCAGCCATAGCAGAAGGCACTGAAAATAATGGTGACCCAACCTCTGTGCTGCTATGCAGACCAATTAGGAACATTTCAATCAAAACTTCTGTTTATATTTGTTACATTCTGTTCCCTACTATCCTCTCAGAAACCTAAACACAGTGGCTCCACCAACACTTCCAGAAGACAACAAAACAAAGAACTTGAGAATTGTTCTACTTTTACCTGTGAGATTAATCCTGTACCACAGGAGACTAATGGTAAGAGTATTGCTCCTTGCTTGTGGGGGTTAACCTCTAAGCCTGGTGCCACCCAAGTATTGTTTACCTCTTTCTGTTGTGTCTTTCTTCTCGTGGGGCATCACAGAAAATATGCAAATTTTGGCCAGGTGCCCTCTCCGGAATGAATCAGACGTCAAAGCTCCAGCATCAGGAAAGTCCTACTTTCTTTACCTTTCTTGCGACTTTTGGAGCACCTGCTGGTAGACATTTTTTAAATATATGTTTAATAGTAGGTACAAATTGTAAGCCGGTACAAACAATCATAATCTCTATGGAAATCTGTAACACTGAGTTGAGTCAACTAATAATATACGCTGTCCAAATAATTATGCCAGCAACCTAAAATATGGGGAACATATCAAGTTAGAGATAGTTCTTTGGGAGTGGGGTAGGTAAGAAAGAGTGTTAAGATAACTTTAAAAACAGGGGGTTAAGAAACAGAAATGGAAAAAATAGAAAAGCGATCACGGAGGCTGTATTTCCCCATCTCAAAAAAGTGTCCAACAAGCCTGTTTTTGGAGCCTCTTAGAGCCCACTGGCATTCGTGTACAACTTTGTAGAAACTAAATTTCAGTCTACACTAAACCCAATACCATGATAAAGTAATATATTTGGCCACGCTGCTTGCCAAAAATCAAGCAATAACTTATCTTGCCACTTTATTCTAAGGGTCGATATGGGGTTTGTAATGGTATTATACATTCCAGATATCATGCCTTTAAATCAACCCCATTTTTGCATCTATTACATTGCTATAGTGATGATGGGGCAGCTCCTATGAGGGTGGTCACAGTGTTTTTGTTAGATAGTTGTATATCTACACTTTTGAGAGGTTTGTAAACATTTTCTTTTTGGAAGACCTCAAAGGACATAATATGTCCCTCTGTCAGCATGTCTTTCAGAAGTGTGGCTCAATGATTAGAGCGGCAGACCCTGATGCAGAGGTCTAGCCCGGGACCAGGGTTCAATTCCCCGTCTCGGCGGGTCTTGGGCTCAAAAATTCCACGGACATGAGAATTCTCGCCTCGGTGCCCATTCCAATCATGGAATCCCACTCTGCAACTCTGGGCAATAGCTTGCTTAATCTCCACAACGGCCCCCACAACGCTAAGGATGCCTGGCCTCCACCTTGGGGGAGCCCAGGAGTGGACGCCTCACAGGGAAAGCCAGGATGGGTTCCACAGCGGTATTCGTACAAGCGCCTTGAGACCCTTGCGGGTGAGTAGTGCGGTATACAAGTATCAATTTACATTTACACAGTTTATCCACTCTTGACTATTCAGATCGAAAATATGGGTGTCTGTCTTCTTTTGAGTTTAGAATTTTGCCAAACTGATGCCTCCCCGTGTAATTGTGGGTGTGTCTGCAGTGCTTTGTGCTTTTCACTTGCGATTAGTGCAAGTTATGATCGGATTCGTAGCCACTGCAGTTTTATGCATGTCAGCATACAATTTTTCAGGTCTCTCGTTTGAGAGTAGTATGTCTATTTAAATTTTCATCCATGTTGATGTGTGGTATTTTGTGGGATAAATGTGCACCTTTTGGGAAAACCTTTTTGTCTGGTATTATGACAGCCTATTGGGGAGTCAATATCCCTATGTATTCATTGTGGCATGTAACTTGGAGTACATTTTGTTTAAATGTTTTGCCACGCTGCTTTGCGTGAGAAGGAGTGTGCAGGACAGGGCTATGTCTACAAAGATATGATATTGTCCTTCTCTCGAACCAGAGCTGGTTAACAATCAAGTTGTCAGCACCACGTACACACCTTTGCACGATAGTGCAAGGGTGTATGTGTGATGTTTAGCACAGGTTTTGTACTGGATTGGACCTGCTCACGCTTGTATCCAGGACAAAGACGTGGACTTCAAAGATTTATTGGCTGGTCTCCTGTTTAGCTATATGGAGACAAAAAGCTGCAAAATGACTTTTCCCGGAAGTATCAGCTGGCCAGTGGCAAAATGCTGGACTGGACTCTAATGTTGGCCTCTGCATGACACCCTGTGAGTCTCTAAGTGAATTCCCTGATGTCCTGGGAGCTTCAGAAGTGCACTTCTGTGGTGGATGAAGTAATTGAAGACTAAGGCAGAAGGTAAAATATTTGACCAGGTCGAACCTGATTGAAATATCCAACCTGTGTTCCATCACGGTTACTCTGCAGTTGCACCTAGGTCGCAGTCTACTGTGACCACAGAATATCATTGTTGCATTGGTTTTTTTGGAGCTATTTTTCCTTAAAACCTTGAAAAGCTATATCTTTAGTTCCACTGATTAGATTTCTGTCAGTTTGGTGTCATTTTCTTTATTCAAATGTACTCTTTTCTTCCGATTTGGTTTGTGGTTTGTATTGTTTTGCTTTTTGACTTTATTACTGTTTTAGCACTGCATAATTCTTTCCACACGCTAATTTAAGCCCTTCGGCTCTGTGCCATAGCTACTAGCGGGTTGACCTCAGAATAATTTAGTGACTTTCACGGTTCACCCTGGCAATTGTGGTGATTGTTCCTTGAGCTGAGTAGGCACGTACCCCAATTAATAGTCTAATTTCTTACACTAACTTAATTCAAGGATGGACACTGGTCAAACAACTGGCAGTTCAGTGACTAGAGATGGTACCCATAGTAAGCATTACAATAGTGGAGTTATCCATCCATGTTTTGCTATCTAATGTTAAAGTAATTGCTTAAATGCATTGGGACCATTTCTATGATCCTGATGTGCTTTTGTAATCTAGTAACCTTTTATTCTCCTTGGTTTCTCATTGAGTGGAGTCAAAGTATTCTGCAGTAATTGTGTTTGGTTGTGTTTTGTATGCTTTGGGGGGGGTGCAATTTATCGTTCATCGATATACACTGAACGTGCCCGATCTATTAGCTACTTCTGACACCATTGCTCATGCCATCCTCACCATGGAATCAATGAAAACGATGCCAGAAGGCCAGCACTTAACTGAATCAGATTGCTCCTGCCAGGCATATTTATTTATTTATAAAAATCAATGAAGCGCAACACCTAACCCAAGGGTAAATGCACTCTGCAGAATCAGTTGAATATAAATTGCAAAAATAGTGTTAAAAGAATTATGCAGTAAAGGCACAAAGCAAAGTTAAAAACACAAATAACTGCAATAAACAACATGAACAGAATTAAAAACACTGAGCCAAACTATTAAAATCATCCAGGAATGCGTTTCAGACCTGAGTGAGTATCCATAACTCAATCTCAAATAACACCTGTTGCCTTGAACTCCTGGACTCTTCAGGGCTCACCGTTGTTGCTGCTATTTTAATGTTTGTATGTGGTCTCTGGTGAAGCTGAACCAGGCTTTTAGCATCATGGTCCAGATTTACTGATGCTTGGCACCAGGGATAGTGCAACACTTAGCAATGGAAACTGGCACAAAGCTATATCATGTACAAAATTTGTTTTGTGCTCAAAAGGTGCTAATCAGTGCAAAACCCAATGTGCACTTGCTTGTGCCAGGGTATTAAGTAAGTAAGTTTATAATGCATGATTAATAAAAACCGTTGCATATACATAGCATTCATTTACATAGTTTAGGCATGATTTTTAAAGGAATAAAAACCATAATATGTTACAGGCCGCTAAAGATCAAACTTTGAGCTTTCAAGCTATGAGTGAAAATCAATGGTGACAGTTTTTTAAACAAGTAATCCTCCATGAATTCGACCTGTATTGTCATTTTAATGCCAAGAGAAATACATTTAAAAAACGTGTATATAAAAAGGTCAGTTTTCCGTGTAAATTTGTGTTAGATTCTGTGGGAAGAGCATGTCAGTCAAAATGTGTTGGGATTGTTCTTGTTCCCCCAGATCTTGTCTATCAACCGAGTAAAGCTGCCCGTTCTACTGATTAACGTGGCAGTGCATCGGGTGTAAACTTACATAGTGCAATTTTGGCTGAGCAAGATAGTCCTTTAAAAGCATGATTTAAGATATGAGTGATAAATAATAGCCACATGTGCAACTTGCCAATTTTAGCAACATTTTGTAGTTCTCTAATTGAAAGAGTGATGTGCATGATACGCAAAAAAGGCGACCTTTTTCGAAGTAATTGTAACGGGGAATGTATGACGTTACAACGTATATATTTACAACGCATGCCTTTACAATGCAGTTTTTACATCGCAACATCCTTTACAACGCATTCCATTACATCGCATTATACCATTACAACGCATACCATTACAACGCATTTAAGGCAAGTGTTGGATAGTGTAGGGGTAATGAGTACTATTCTAACTCCGTCGAGTGCCACAGTAGGGTAAGTGCTGGATAGTGTAGGGGTAAAAATTACTATTCTAACTCCAGTGAGTGCAACAGTTGGGTAAGTGTCGGATAGTGTAAGAGTACTATGCATTGTAATGACTTGCGATGTAATGGCTGCGTTGTAATGACATGCGATATAAAGGATGTTGCGATGTAATCACGGCGTTGTAAAGGTTGTTTCCCTGTAACGGGTTGTTCTGGTTCAGCATAGGGTGATAATCCTTGGCATTTAATCAGGTGTGGTTTTATCAATTTGCTTGCCTGTTCTTTTATTTGCAACGTTCCAGTTGGGCCAGCCTCCTATCCGGTGCTTTGAGTAATCGTGTGAAGCAGCAGTTTAATTCCATGGCAGTTGGATCAAAACAGGCCGGTGCCACCTGCCTGCAAGTTTGAATGCCTTTTTGATTGAAGATGGGGAGGAGCATTGAGCGTCGATCTTCCAGCAGGCTCCCAGAAGTTAACGTTGGGAGGAGTTTTGTTTGAAGGACCTGGAGTAGAGGGGCTAGAGTAGGGCCAGCTAGTGCCTTTTTGAACACTTCATGGCTAATGTCGTTGTGATGTCTTTCTGTCTCAGGGCTTCCTTTTGTGGTTATTTGGAATCTTTATTATCTATAATAACTCAGAGATATTTATATTCAGCAACTGGTTCTAGGCGGTGTGCATCCAGATGTCAGTGCATTTATTTTTTTTTGGTGTAGTTTATTGCCATAGTTTTTAATTTTGTTTGATGCATTTGCAGGGTGTTCTTGTGTGAGTATTCTTGTGTGGCATCCAGTAAATGCTGTAGTCCGATTGAGGTTTGACTTATTAGGACTAAGTCATCCGCATAAAGGAGGTTAGAAAGAGTCATATTTTCCAGTTTAGGAGCATGTGCTATACAGTTATCCAACCTTGTGGGTAAATCCGCCATGAAGAGATTGAACAGGGTGGGAGCGAGGGCGCACCCTTCTTTTAGCCCTTTGGTGGTGATAATGCGCTTGGAAAGGTGTGGCCCGGCTCCCAGCTTGACTTTTACCCAGGAGTACGTGTATAATAAGACTAGCTGTTTTAGGAGGGCTGAAGGAATATCCCAACTTTTCAACTTCTGCCATAATCTTGCACGTTCAACATGATTGAATGCTGAGCTGTAGTCGATGAAGCATAGAAATAGCAATTGTTTGGCTTCCTTTACAGCATCTATCAGCAGTGATAAGGCCATTATATTAGTCGTTGTTCCAATGTGTTTGGAGAAGCCAGTCTGGTTTATTGGTATGGTGAACTTAGTTGTAGCCCAAGATGTAAGTTCTTCCAGAATTACCCCTGCATAGTATTTTGCATCATTATCAATCAGGGCGACAAGGCAGTCGTTTTTTGCATTAGACTTGTTGCCCTACTTGTAAATAGGGGAGATTGTTGATTCCATCCAGGATTCCAGAATTGGTTCATTCTTCAGTATCTGTTTGTAGACTGGTACCAAGAGTTTGCTCCAATACAAGGGATCTTGCTTATATAAAATAGGCGGAATACTGTTGTGGCCCAGGGCGCATTCCAGCCTCCTTTAGATTGCTGTGGCGTGATACTGAAAGGTTCCTCCCCAGTAATTTGAGGTGCACCATGGTCCGATGTTTTTTTTCCTGTGTTGGTTCTAATGTCCCCTGATATTGCACAGATCTCTTGCACATTCTCTTTTACCTTTTGATCGGGGCTATTGAAGTGGTCGTGCAAGAATTTCGCCTAGTCTTCCTCTGATAAGCAGGAGTTTATTCCTTGGTGTGATGGATGCTGTAGGGTGTTGATTGTTCGCCAGAACCGTGCGCTGTTTTTGACTCTTGTAGCAGTCCTGCCCACAATGTTTCATTGTATTGCCTTTTTTTTCCATTTTCTCTTTTTTAGGCTTGCCTTACGTTTCCTCAGTTCTCCCTGCAAGGTGAGCTCTAGTGGGTTCCTACGGAGCTACCTTAAGATTTGATTTATGTAACGCTTAAGCCTTTTTAATTTGAGGAGTGTTGGTATTTGCAGATGATCTCCTAGCTAGTGAACCCTTTTTGGCACCTACATCAGTGGCGAATGTATCCCTGATGGTCTGAGTAAAATCCTCCTTGGTGGTGTATTGTAACACTTTGCACCAGGGCTAGTGCAACACTTAACAATGCAAACTGGCGCAATCATGGATTTACAAAATGTATTTTGTGCTCAAACGGTGCTAAACAGTGCAAAGCCCAATTTGTGCCTGTTTGTGCCAAGGAGGAATTTCTCGGGCGGATCATGACAAACCTTTAAGAGTTTTTCACGTAACTCAGCGCAGCTTGTGAACAGGCTGCGCTGCATTGCATGAAATTGAGAGAGTAGAATTGCTGCATATTTACAGATATATGGCACTCTGTGTTACACAGGAACCCTTGCATTGTAGTTCAAGGGGGCCTGTGTTACTGGCGGGATTCCTTCCTGCACAAAAACAATCCTTAGAGGCATAATCATCTTTCTATGTGTGCTGACAGAATGCAGCGAACATGGAAAGATGAAGTAACAAGGAAAAATACAAATATTTTTCCTTGTTATGCCTCTGTCGGGTAGGCATATGATTTTGGCGTAAAGCCAGGTATACAAGCCTTTGTAAATATGGGTTTGTGTCAAAATACAAGTGAGGATGCATGAGAACACCAATGCTCTACCCATGTAGTGCCTTCTTGAAGTAAAGTAATGAAAGGCAGTGCTATGCCCTGTGCTGTGTTACTTTGTATTTACTAAACCACGCAAAGTCATTCAGATGCAACCTCAATACAAAATCGGAGTAAATCTAGCCCATTATATGTAGATTCAAAGCCTGACCTACTAACGTAGCTTAACTGGACTTTGCATCAAAAACTAAAGCTCCCCCTGTGGGAAGCAGTAGCTGCTCCAAGCTAAACTCTGTCAGCTCACCTGCTTAACAATGGCATTCAGACGATGTGAGGAGGATCCTGGCCTGTTTTTCTACAGTGGTTTTGTGGCGGATGTTGGTTGGCTCCTCTGGGTGACATTTTTCCCTGCTGCTTAGGCCAGTTATATGAGCTCTTTGTCTATTTTCTAAAAATAGAAGCAAAGACATCTGCTCACCCCAACAAACAGAAACAAACCTCCTCTCCTCCACCTACAAGGCATCAGACTCACAAGAATTGACCTTCACTAAAATATTAGAGGAGATACAAGCCATATATGCAAACACTGATTCCATTTGCTCAGACATTAGGCTTATTCAAAGACACATGGCTTCTTTATTAATGAAGGTTTTTGATAATGAGATAAAAATCTGAGATTCAGTAAGACATTACATCTCTGACACCCTTAGCAGTCACGGCCGGCATGCGGGTGGGGGGGGGGTTGCGCAGGGAAGGTGGGGGGGGGGGTCACACGGGGAGGAGGGAGGTTAATTTAATGCCAAATAATAAAGAATAAAACGTACCTTTCCCCGGCCCAGTCCCGCATCTTCTCGGCTCCTGCTTCTGCTCTCCTGTCTCCAGCAGGAACAGGATACAGGTATCCTCCCGCCCTCCTCTAAGCCAAGCATAATGCTGCAATGGCAGCGTTGTGATTGCTGGGGCTGTCGCCCAGCCAGGGGCTAATGGGGTGGCCATTTTCTCCATGTAGGCTGCATTGCAGCCTGCATGGAGAAAGGGCAGAGTGCGCATGACTGGTTTGGTTGGCCCCAGAGGGTCGACCAAACCAGTCATGCGCACTCAGGAGTGGGCACACCACTCCTCCCCTGCCCATCCATGTTCATTACAGAGCAGCCCCACCCACAACCAATCCTTTCTGCTTTCTTGCTGTGCGAGAAGCAGAAACATAAAATGGTAGTTATTACCAAAGCAGTGGGGTGACGCTCCTTCCCCCTTGTGGAGGAGCTGCCCGAGGAGCCGCCCCTGACTCTTAGTCCATCAAATCTTCACAATGCAAAAGACTTTATTGGACCTAGAAAATAGAAACCAACAATACAATTTGCGCATTTTTAGTGAACATCAAATTCTGTGAAAAGTTCAGAATCGAAAAAAACGCATCATATCCCTTCTCATCGTAAGCCACACCAGTCAAAACCAAGGCAGAATATTTTCACGTTTTTTACGAAATCACCAACTTCTTCTCATCAGGAAAGCTGCGTGGGAAATTCCAACTCTACTACTAGAAGGTAACAATGTCTTCATTCACTAAGTCTTTGCCAAAGAAACAGTGAAGCTTTGCTGACAATTCTCTGGCTTAAGACCAACATTACTAGATGCAAGTTACAAATATGGTATTTTTGACCCCTCTACGATGCACATCTGGAACAATGACATTACTAAGTCCTTTTCCTCCCCTGCAGACCTGATCACCTATCCCCATCAACAAGTTCCTCCTACAATGGATTCACTGCCTATCAGTTCTATTGAATTATATGTCTCCTCACAATTATATTTACTCTTATATGCATTATAGCAGGTTTATGCAGCATGTACCTCTGTCTCTATCTACTCACATAATTAGGTTCTCTATATGTTATGTATGTTATGTTTGTCTAGTTTTTATGGGCTACCTTTCTATCTTTACTTTTCTTTATTACAGTATATATACTAATATGACCACACAAACCAAACTTAATGTTATCTCGCTCAATGTTAAAGGCCTACAACCTCCAGTCAAAAAGTGTAAAATATTAGAATACTTAAGAAGATTTAAAGATTATATTTGTGTTGTTCAAGAAACTCATATTAATGACATCATTTTAAATTCCAGGACCAAAGGCCGGGTAGATACTATTATTTTATCCCAAGCTATAGGACCTAAAAATGGCATGGCTAGCCACTTCAGAAAACACTCCAATATACAAATCCTAAATCATCATAATGACTCAGACAGCAGATTTATATATGCTCAAATAAAACTCGGAGTTTATACCCTCAACCTAGTCAATTTCTATACTACCAAAATGGAGGACCCTCTTTTTGGAATTTCATTACTACTGAAATGGTAACACTTGATACTGTCATCCGCATAGTGAGTGGTGATTTTAAACTTACCAGAGAGCCTATTTTGGATAGAATGTCCACATTTACTTTTAGACCTACTAAATCCTTTCTTGTACTCTGAACTTTTTTTTCTAATACAAAAGAAATTTATTTTTGGATACTACCCAACCCTACTAGCACAGAAATCACCCTTTTTCTCATACATTTGACTTTTTCCAGACTTTACTATTTACTTATTTCGAGACACCTTTCTACAATGACTTCAAGTCCTAAAATGGAACAAATCTCTATTTCTGACCATGCTCTTATCTCTTTTTCCCTTACCCTACAAGATACCTATTATTCAAAATCCAGATGGAGAACAAATACTGATATAGTACTAAATCATTTAAATGCTCCTAAACTCTCTAACACTATACATGATTATCTCATAAACAATAATACAAATGATACCTCATAAATTAGTCATTGGGATGATTTTAAACATATATTAGACGTGCTGCAATATCCCTTATGACATATGAAAACAAGTCCTTTTATGCCACTTAATCGTCATTAGAAACCAAATAGCTGAATTGGAATCATTAGTTATCAGATCTAGAGACACTAAATACGAATTCCAATTGCAAAAAGTGAGATACAAATACAACACCTGCTCAGTAAGAGAGCAGGTTTACAACGTACTAAACAAAAAACAAATTACTATTTTAATTCCGATAAATCTGGTTGCCTTTTAGCTAATTATTTATGTATAAAAATGCAAATGACAAATTACCGTGATTAGGAAATCTGATGGTGCTTTACTTCTCAAGCTGAAGGACAATACAAAATAATTTCTATCCTTGTACTCAACCCTTTATGATAAACCTTCTCCTCTGCCAAATGATGTCATTACTACCGTTTAAAAGATTGCCATCTGCCCCAAATCTCTGCAGAAGATCGGCTCCATTTAGACAGCCCAATCCATATTCAAGAAATCCATTCTGTAATTAAGTCTATTCCATTTAAAAAATCCCCTGGTCCTGATGGTATCCCAGCATAATTTTGCAAATTCTTCTAGATTCATCTGTCTCTTCAGCTACTCTCTTTATTTCAGGATTTTCAACTTTCCCCCTCTGTAAAAGGGTCCTTTAAAGAAGCTATTAATTATTGTTATACCCAAACCAGACAAAAATCTTACCTTAATTGCTAATCATCGTCCAATATCTCTTATTAACCAGGAATGTAAAATATATTCTAAAATATTAGCCAGCAGACTAACTCTAATTTAAAATTCTATTATTCAATCTGATCAAACAGGCTTTATGAAAAGCAGATCTTCGTCACACAACACGCGCCTTCTATGGCATGTTTTATCCTTTGCAGGTACTGTTAGCTTTAGATGCAGAAAAAGCTTTTGATAAAGTACACTGGCAGTTCATTTCCTACACATTAGAATCTTTTAATTTCAACCCCAATTTCATAAATATGATCAAGACATTATGTAAGGAGCCATCAACTACTATCCATGTTAATGGTATCTTTTCCCATTCCTTTAATCTTTATAGAGGAACTAGACAAGGTTGCCCTTTGTCAGCTCTTTCACTCCTTATTGCCATTAAACTTATTTTATGCTCTCTTTATAAGAACAATGAATATATTGGAATTACTATTAAAGAAATTTCAGCATATGCCGAATATATCTTGTTATATATCACCAACCCTTCTACTTCTGCCCTTGCTATTTTGGAAACTGTTGGTCAATATGCACATGTCTCTGGTTATAAATTGAATATATGTAAAACAGATTTTTTCCTTTAAATGTATATTGTATTCCTAGTAGGACAGGATAGTTGATACAGATATTTTATGGAGCTCTCATTTGCTTAAATACTTAGGTCTTTTTTTTCAAACTCTATCAAACATACCACTGAACTTAACTGTAAATCTCTTATCACTAAAATTAAAGAAAATCTGAATAAATGGTCAGCCCTTCACTTAAATTGGTGGGGCCATGTATATGCAGTTAAAACGGTTATAACTCCCCAAAGATTATACACTCTATCTATGTTACTGATTTGTTCCCACCCAATGTTTACAAATCTCTGTATAAACTAATCAATCCGTGCCTTTGGAATAATAAACCTGCACATATTAGACTTAAATGCTTGCAGGTTCCCAAAAAGGAAGGGGGTATTGGTATACCTGATTTTAAGAAATATCATCAGCCATTTCTTGTTGCTCAAAAGCTCACTTTGGTTTTATTCTGCTGATACTTTACAAATCCCAACTTGGTTGGTATCAGAGCATTCTCTGTTGCATCCGTTTCCTTTACCAGCTTTTATAACAATGACAAATGCAAAACTTGGTAACATTTCATCTATCCTAAATAACACAAACTTGCTTTCACAATCTTTGATAAACACTTTTTAATCAATATGAGATTCTCTAAAAAAATGTGTCACTTTGGAATAATGCTCAATTACAACTTAACAAACCAATTTCTTTTTGGTCTTCATTAATTGATGCAGGCATTTTCTATATCAGTGATATTTGTCAAGGTGATATGTTCTACTCTTTAATTGAACTGCAAACCAAATTCCATCTTCCTCAGCATGATTATTACAAATATGGATTGTTATTCAATTGAATCCTTAATGCTAACTCTAATTCAATACTGTCCGCTAAGATGTCTGGCATGGAATTACGCATTATTATTTTTTATTCGTTCTGGACACATTGCATCTAGAGTATATTAGAAACTTGTTACCAACATTTTCTCCATTTTTCCCCAGATAACTAAATTGAACCTCTCCTTACAGACTCCACTAACACCTGATCAATTGAAATCTGTTTGGATATGCAATGGCACTAACTTTTATCCAGCCTCACTTTTACAAACTAATGTTTTTCTTTTATATAATAGTTTTTGGTCCCCAAATAAAATGCATAAATCTAAATTACTTGACTCACGGAATTGTTGACATTGTAAATCTTCAGTAGTTTCTATCATTCACATGATTTATGAATTTTCTTTTGTTTCCCAATTTTGGAACAAAGTTTGGGAAATCATTGAAAAAAATGACAGTTTTCCCCTCCCATGTTCACTCAATATCATAATACGTAAATCTTACGCTTTTCGCTATACAGTTTCTCTTAATGATTGTAAATTGTTTGACTCTAATGTCTACAGCTGTAAAACCAATCACATCTAATTGGAAGGATGCTAATTTTACTCTATGTTCATGCTTGCTGGAACTGGATGATGTTTCTTAGGCGTGGTTACTTAACTTTATAATCTCCCATTACCACCTCTCCCAAGTTCACAAATACCATATACTTTACTCTTGACTCCTATATTAATGACCTAAATGCACCAAAATATATGGAAAGTTATAATTTACTCTCAATTCAGACTTGTAGCCCTTTTTTCTTTTCTTTTATCCCACGTCATTGCTTCTCATATTTCTACTATTTATATGAGTTAATGCTGCTCTTTTTCTCATATTGTAATGATATAACATTTATTCTTACAGATACAGTACTTTCTTTGTATGTCTGCGGTTGTTGAATTCTGCTCACTAAAATATTTTGAACTGAAAAAAACTAAAGCCCCCTAGATACATTTCAAACCAGGGGGAGAGCACTAATTTATATCAGAAACTATTGTGTTGCACATGTGCTGCAGGGAACAGCACACATCAAATGCACCTAATCATTTTGCTATTGTCTATGAATAAGAATTTGTACTGCAAGAGCATGCTTCCAGTATAACTACACAAGACAGCGCACTTTCGCCTCTACACCGTGGTGCGAGGCTAAGTGTGACGCTCCATGGCATGTTTGCGTGCCAGAGCAAGGGATGACACCAACAGGCGAAATAGTAAAAATGGCCAAAAAAACAGATTATGGTCTAGATTTTTCCTCTGATTAAGTCCCCTAGGTATTACAGGCTGTTAAAACTGGCTTCATTCTCCTACATATACCCAAGGAAATCTTTGCCTTGCCCAGATTTTTACAAGGGACTGCAGTTCGGGATTGCACTGTTTCAATCTGCCACCGATCTCTGGAACTCACTTCCTATGAATCTGACTCAAATTTAAGACCACTCTCTTTCCAAAGCACTTTCAAACATTTAATATCGTACTTTTTCACTTAAAACTAATCAATGTCTGGTGCTGAAATTGCTCTTCTAGGGTGATATCTGCCATCCAGCATCAAGAGGTGACCTTTCAGTGACAGTAGGGTATTTTAAGTGACAACTTCTGTGCTCAAGAGAAGAGCCTTCTTCGTGAACTACACTGGCTCACTGTGTCAAACCGTATCAACACATGTCACATGTTCAGGGTCAAGTCTGGAAGTGCCCCTAAATATCTCTTGGACTTGGTCCAAGTTTACCAAGTGTCACGTCCTTTGAGATCCTCTCTGGAGGCTTGGTTAAATATCGCTGAGTGGGCTTAGAGCGGATTTGCTTGACGCCGACTATCGCCAAATTTGATCACCAAGATATCGCGTTATTTACAACGCATATCTCCACGATGATATTAAATCTGGCGATAGCAGCGAAATCCGCGAACATCGCTGGAAATCCAGCGCTACAACAGAAGCGGTTAGCGCGGATTTTAATGTCACTATTGATGTCCTGGGCCAGCTTGTTGATAGGGAGAAGTGCTGTTAGCCATGATTCCCGTGTTGTGTTTGAAGGAAATGCCTACTTTGTATCTCATTAGAGATGCAAAGCGAGGCGTCGGTAGAAAGGCTGCTAACATGCGCTAATGCATGTTAGCACTGCCTTGCAAGTATGGTGAAAACATTATCTCCGCTTTTTTGGCTTTTAAAGCCAAAAAAACGGAGATAAGGCCCTTGATTATATGCCCCTTGGTTTGTTGTCCAAAAAACCCGGTTGGCCCGTATGAAAGGCCGATCTTTCTCTTACTTAGGGCCACTATTGTGGAATTCCTTCCCAGCTTCCTTGAGAGATTTGACATCCTTTCTGGCATTCCGCAGGGGCTAAAAAAACTGGCTTTTGTAACTTAGTGCAGATAATCTTTTACTTTCTCCTGCTCCCGCCCTGCGTCGGGAAACCCCTTGTGGTAGCTGTGCGCATTATAAGTTTCTTAATATTCATAATATTAATAAGAAAGAGCCTAATATGAAAATATTACGCAAAGGCACGTGGCTGAAATCAGATCTGGCAGAGCGTCAGTAGCTCTCTAAAAATTATCATAGTGGCTGTAAAATTATGGAATTCAAATATAACACATGCTAATTCACCACTTATTAAACATAACTGGGATCGCAGCGCAATACAAGTACTGTATCTTGTACGGAACTTGTGAAAACAGTAGAATTTTCACCCCCGCAGCAGAATGCCCTGCAGATGTTTCTACACCTGGAAAAGTGACTGTTTCTGCTATTTTGGGAAATGTGGCATTTTCAAGAGGCGCAGGGTGAGGAATACGTGCAGAATTAACGCCTGCTATTAATACTCCCACCTTTCATGACTCATGCTGCTGAGTCATAGCACAAGGTGTTTTCCGGATGCTCATTTCCCAGTTGGTATTTCTGCCTCGTGTCATCTTTGCTTTGCGTCCTTTCATTCGTTTTAGTTTTTGTCTTTTATTAATTACTTGTCATAGATATACGTTGATAGAGACATCATATGCACCCCATTTTTGGTGCTAAATAGTCTTCATTATTTTGGTAGCACCTTTTCAAACCAAGCATTCACAAAGCAAGTAGATCTGGCCTTGGCAAGCTGGTGCGATGGTTACATTTAAATATATGTATATTAAAGCGTATGACACAAAAATAAATGAAGAAATGCCATCACCGAAACGCGGCAGTTTATTTTTGCAATAAATAGCTTTAATTTAAAAAAAGAAACAACTATCATATTCCCAAAAAACCTACGCTGTAATCCCTCCTATTCTAGTTTCAAAAAAGACCTCAAAACTCACCTCCTCAATTATTATTGGGGTTCCTAACCTCTGTCCTACTCCTGATTTCTTATCTATCACACTATATTTGTTCAGTAATTTATATACCCTAATTACTTAAATGTATAGCTCCTGCCCCTGTTTATTTATCTGGTTTTGTATAATGCTCATGTTGTGTGTACTTTGTAAATTTTTGTTGCACTACCTTTCATATACTTTTATACCCTATGTGCCTCATACTATCCTTATCTTGTAAAGCGCTCTGATACCTCTGGGTCTAGCCAGCGCTATATAAAACCTTCAAAATAAATAAATAAATAAAATAAACTTTTAATAGAAGTATGCGGGTTCTTAGGTGTGGAAACCCCTTTTGGTTTTAATAAAAATCACAGGAAAATATGATTCCTAATTAGCGCAAGGAGAAATTACTTTTGACTTAATTTACTGTAACCTGAAAACATAATGACAGAGACGGATGACTATAAAATAAAAACATGCATTTGCAATACAATAGGTGTTCGGCCCGATTCACAGAACTGATTTAAGACAAAATCCTAAACTTACTACCATTTTGGTATTCACAGAAGGCACTTACTCATTTTGGTATTCACAGAAGGCACTTACTCATTTTGGTATTCACAGAAGTTAGGAGTCCTAACTTTAGGACTCCTAAATGCCTTCTGTGAATACAGAAAGTCTTAAAATTAGGATTTTTCTCAGTTTAGTAGTAGTATAGTTAGGACTCCTAACATTAGGACTCCTAAATGCCTTCTGTGAATACCAAAAGTCTTAAAATTAGGATTTTTCTCAAATTAGTAGTAGTAAAGTTAGGACTCCTAACTTTAGGACTCCTAAATGCCTTCTGTGAATACCGAAAGCCTTAAAATAAGGATTTTTCTCAGTTTAGTAGTAGTATAGTTAGGACTCCTAACTTTAGGACTCCTAAACTGAGAAAAATCCTAATTTTAAGACTTTCGGTATTCACAGAAGGCATTTAGGAGTCCTAAAGTTAGGACTCCTAACTTCTGTGAATACCGAAGTGAGTAAGTGTCTTCTGTGAATACCAAAATGAGTAAGTGCCTTCTGTGAATACGAAAATGGTAGTAAGTTTAGGATTTTGTCTTAAGTTAGTTCTGTGAATCGGGCCCTTTGTGTTTGCGAGAGATTAAGCTATTGGCATTGTAAATGACAATGTCTTTCATTTATCTGTTTTGATAACTAACACATAAATAAAAGGCATTGGGGCATATTCACAAGGATCTATCGCCGATCTTACCCGCGATAGCAGCCGCCAACTATCGCTAATGAGATGCAGAGTAGGCGTTCCCGTGCCAAGAGCCACGACAACACCACTCCACAACATTCCCAACGACAAGCCAGAACTGCAATAAGAAAACAAAACAGGCGTTAAGGCGCGTTAGCAGCAGGAAAATAACACCTGCTCTGACCTGGTGCAAAGTCGGACCACAGCCTCCACCACAAATGGGAGCCCAGCCCAGAGCCACACCTGAAGAACAACAGATGCCATGGAGCAACTGGTCATGCGGCCCGGTCACCCAAGAGGGCCACAACACCCACCGCCACCACCCCAGGACCCCAACACCCACCCGGAACTCACCCCCGGACCACCACAGAGGCAGCGCAGACAAAGACAGTGGATCCCCAGGAAACGCACCAGCGTCACAGAACCAACACCTGACAATGTCATTGCCCACTACAGGCACAAAAGGACAACCATCGTATGCATCCTGACCAACATCGCTCAACAGGCCGACGGCACCAACACAGCGGACAACCAACATCCAACCCAACACAAAGCTGCTAGCTGTGCTGCACCTGTTGGCCCCTGGTACCCCCATAACAACACCTGCCAGAGTCGGAGGAATCTCACAGCCAGCTACATCCGAGTCCCTCACACCTGTCCTGGACATCACCATCAACCTGCTGCCCCAGTCCCTATACGTCCAACACAATGCGCAGGATGCACTGGAGACCAAGCAAGGACCATACGCCATAGCTGGATGCATGCACGTGTTGGGGGCAATCCACAGTACACATGTCCTACCTGTGCCGCCTGGTGACACAGCACACAATCACCGCAACAGAAAGCACATGTCTCAGATCAATGTGCAGGCAACATCCGAACACTGTAGAACCTCCACCAATGTTGCCTCCAAATACTCAGCCAGTGTGCATGATTCCTTCATCCTCAGTCCATGAGCAACCAGCGTTAACAGGATGGCACCAAGGGAAATGCACAGCCCCTTGTCAAGTTCCAAATGAACACCTCACTCACCTCAACTCCACATCCATGCAACTCACAATTTTGGCAATGCACACATCACAAAATCAAAACCAACATGCAAAACAACAAGCCCACCCACCAGACACGACAGAAAAACTCACAATGGTAACCTAGGCAAGCCGTGAATATGAGCCATCAATGGCATGGCACCTCAGCCACAAACTAGCCGAATGTGGGGAGAGGTGGCAACCAGGCATTTGTAAAGGATACAGGAGAACCATGATTTGAAAGTACAAAATGCCAAGAGTGGCGGAGATGTGCTGGACAGACCGTAATATGCAGAACACACCCATATTAATGGCAACATACACCTCTGGCACATGGAGTGTAGTGAATAGTGGACGCAACCATGTCACCCCAGCCAGTGGGGGAGTTCTCTGGAATGTTGCCTGTTACGTCCCCCCCCGTAAGCGTGAGCAGAGCGGGATGGCCCAGCGTACGCCAGGCCAGCGTAGGGGTGTAAATAAAAAGCACGTAGCACTGGGCGTGGTCCTCTTCCGGAAAGCCCAACGTTGCTGCCAGGGTGGCGCCTCTCACCACGCCACGAGGCCGATGCCGTCCTCGTGAGCGGAGTTGCCTGTGATCCTGTGTGCCTGCCGTACCTCCACCCGCTGGACCCCGAACCCATCAGGCCCACCCCTGCGCAGCCAGGCCACACTAATCACCTTCTGACACTGGGGTGTGTCAAGGAGGGCCCACCACGTGCATGCGCAAGCTCCAAGCCCGAGGCCCGTGACCTTGGCAGCCTCCACAGACCATCACGGCCTCCACGACACAGGCCCGCTTTACTCCTTTCTCATTGACGTACTCTACTGCTGCCTCGGCCTACACCGAGGTCAAGTAGGTCACACATTTGGAACTGAGTCTTGATTACACCATGGCAGTGAACATTATTCAAGGCAGAGTACATGTCACTATACTCCCTTCAATGTGGTGCCACCAAGTCTGTGCATAGCATTACAACCACATGTGTCTGTGGGCCTACGTGGACTACTGCCCTCGGCCTATGCTGCGCACGAGTAGGTCACAGAATTGGAACTGAACATCCATTATTCAAAGGCAAAAAACATATCATTGCACGCAAGGAGAGGCGTAAGAGGATGACGTGTTGCAGTCCGGAGGGAATAGGATCATCGTTACGGAGGTGATCGAACACTACCGACAACTGCCCTGGTGTCACTAACTCTGTGCATCGCGAGCCAATGACAGGTGGGTTTGGGCCACTGCTTACCGCTGCCTCCGGCCTACACTGCGGTTCAGCAGGTCACAGAGTCTTGATTTAGCGATGGTGGAGTTCATATCAGTGTACCGGCATCATCGCAGACTGCATCCCCTCTCAGCACCATTGCCACTAAGTCTATTCCCCGACATTCATGGACACTCTCTGGTCGTACATTGGTGGCATCTGAGACTATGGACTAGAGGCTAGTTTTCATCCTCATGTAGCTGATACCGAATTGGTGGTGAAAACGAGGCTGTTGCTTACCACTCCACCATTTGCTGCTTCCAGATAACATCAGACCTTCCGCATCATGCCCTTGAGGACACCTTCCTCTGTCCCCCGCAAGCCTCCGCCACATTCACTTTCAACATCGATGAGGACCCGCACACTGCATGTGGACCTACCTCAGTGCACCGCAACCCGTGGCAGGGTGCCTTGGCCGGCCGCTGTGCATCCAGGGCCACTAACTCTGTGATGGTCAGGTCCTGGAACCCTTCTTCTGAGATATTGGAGGGCCTCTGAGGCGATGGCCGTAGGGTCATCAATGACATGTGTCTGTGGCCCTGCGCTGTCCACTGCCTCCGGCCTCAACTGTGGTCCACCAGGGCTTAAATCGAGTCCTGACCGGCCCGGACGTTGCATCACCACAGGAGACACACGCCACCACTGCCAGGACCACATCCAACAGCCATCTGCTAGAAGAAACAGTGGTCCTGACAGACTTATGGAGTTGCTCACACCTGTCGTGGATCATCATCAGACTGATACCCTGCTGTGCACTCCATGTGCTACTGACTCAGTGCACCGCAAGCCATCGTCCGTTACTGACTGAGTTTTGTGCTGTGGAGCGGTTGCGCAGCAATGTCACCTCAAGCAGTGTGGGAGACCTGGGACGTTGATGAAGAAGATGATGCAGGTCTAACACACCCCACTGCATCTGCATCAGAAATATCTTGAAGGGACACAATCCGAGACTTTTTCTTCACATGGGCGCGCTCAGCTGTAGTGCCCCAACCTCAGGGCACTGCAACTCACGAACACTTTTGTTTGCATGTTGGGTGTCCTCTGGACTTTCTCCGGCTCCCTCCATGTTGCTTAGCAGATGGCTCTGTTATGCAGGTGTTTTCAGTTTCCGTTGCACTGGTGTCCACTGTTCAGGTGTTTGCCGGCACCAAGCACTCTGTGCGGGCTGGCTTACACTCACCCCACACACATCCAGCACAGGCATCACTGTACATGTGGCCCTGCCAATAAAGGGGCCGGGCACACGTGCCCGTAGCCAGTTCAACATAATATCTGTGTGTGTCCCTGTGGTCTTGTTGTATGCATGAGCGCCCTGGGCCCAATGACATTACATTGTGCTGTGTACAGCGGATGCAGACATGTCACTGCAGGCAGCGGGTTAGAGCTTGGACATGTAGCTTTGTCGTCACCCACTCAATTCATAAGGGGAGTGGCCTGGGCCGTCGTACGCAGAGCCAACGTGGGTGTGTGACTGCTATTTACGTGCTCTGGGCGTGGTTCTGTACTGTGAATGTGCTTCTGCATGTGTCTCTATGGCAGTGTGGGTCTTCTTTGTGGGGTGTAGGTGGTCCCTGAAGGGTAATAGACACCAACGTATGTGATCTAGTTCGCCTTCCATGGATTCGGACCCTACCAACACCTGTTAGGTCACCTCCTTTTGGCGTACTGCCACATGGCATTGGAGTGCCATTTGTGGGTGGCTGAAGTGTCGTGAGCCAGCTGTGCTTGCGGGTGCCTACTGCTGTGTGGTCTGTTGCAGGCTCTGTGTTCTCCTCTAAGAAGCCTGGCTGCCTGAGTCCTGGTGGTGGGTTGCATGGGATGTCCATGGTCTGTTGTAGGGCATCGGTATCGAAGGAGTGGTGGTCCTCTTCGGCATCACAGATGTGTTGTCTGTTGTGCTCTGCTGGAGGTGTTGTGTGCCCCTCTGCAATGTGAAGGGGAGATGCATGTTGACATTGTGTTGACATGTATGTTGGCGCATTGTTCTGGTTTACATGCATATGTACATTGTGACTGTTTGGGAGGTGCTGAATACTGCTGCGGGACAGTGTACATTTGGACTACATGACGGATGTGAGGTTGTACGCGTACATTTCCATTTCACAGTTTCCTGCTCTTTCAGATGTAGTAGGCATGTTTCTGTGCATTTGTGGAGCCAGTTGTGTCCTCTGTTATGCAGTGTTGGCTATGCGCATTGTACCACGTTGTCGTCAATGTGGGTGTGCTGTTCTTGCTATGTGTGTGTGTGCTGCAGTGTGCCAAGGGGATGAGGGAAATGATCCTGGGTAATTGTTGGTGTGCAGTGTGCTACACCTCGTTGTGCATGTGTGCCATTGTGCCCATCTCCCCCCGTCCCCCAGTCCCTGGTCATTACTCACCCTGTTGATGTTGTGTCAGGTCCTCTCGAGCTGTGTCCATACTCCCTACTCCTTGCACCGTCTCAGCAATGGTGACTGTTGCCTCGGTTTCCTCCAGCTCCTCCTGTGGCGCAGGACTGCCACCTCCTGTCTCTGTTGCAGCCTTCCTGTTGGCAGCGGGTTTGTGCCTGGTTTAGGTTGTCACATCATGCCAGCGCCTCTTGGCCTCCTCGATTGGCCTCCTCAGCACTCCGACTGCATTCCAAGTGGTCTACTTGTGGGTCAGTTGATGGTAGTGTTCTGTCACCTCTGTGATGCTGATCTGGTTTTGCTGCGGACCTCACCCCGTCTTCCTCTCCCTCTTCTACTCAGCCGTCCCCGTCCCCGTTGTTCCTTGCTGGTGGTCTGTGGGGGTTCTGGGATTTGCGTTGGCCTCTGCGCTCGGTCAGGGTGCATTCATGTTGCTACGTGCTTTGGCTTGTTTCTGGTGTGCTGTTTCTGAGGTTTTTATGGTGCATTTTCCCGCGAGATGCATTGGATTTGCAGGTCTGTGGCTGGTTTTCGCTACTTTTTGTAACTTGATTAGCCTCATCACATGATTTTTTTGCGTTCGTGTTTCTCTTTTTTGCGGCGTGGCGTTGATTTTAACGCTGACATTTGACGCGTTAACTGGTAACTATTGCATGCTACCGCCGCATTGTGAATACTTGGTTGGCAGGGCGTAATCTTCCAGTAATAGGCTGCGATGTTGAGTGTTGCGTTAAGCTACTATTGTGGTAGTTATCACACTTTCTTGTGAATATACTCCATTGTCTTTTACAATGCCAATAGCTCAAACTCTTGTAAATGCTAGACCTATTGCGGAGCGCTGAATGTCGCAGGAAAGCATGTCATGCCTGCAGTAGGACAAACTCATTAAAGAAAATAGTGCTTACAGACTAAATAAAACATACCATGCAACAACTGAAGAAAAAGGGCCGGTCCTAATGAGAAGTTACAAATGAAGACAAGGTATTACTAAGGAGGGACTAACAAGCCTATTAACACATCAGAAGCCAGCATTTACAAGGGACAATGACAAAAGCCAATGACAAATATGGGCGGAGAGTGGGCGGGGCTTCAAATCCATACTCGAATACAGCATGCCTCGCAGAGCAGCGCATGCGGTGCCCAGGCTCAACCTAACAAATGATAAAGTATGGAATTAAAAAAAACAAGGACACAGTAAAATATTGTTATGCCCAGCCCTATAAATTATGGGCAATTCATTTTAGGTGGCTGTACTCATTTGATCAGACAAAATGATGCAACAGTGTAACAGAGCCATTGACTGAACAGGGCTGACCCACTAGTTCATGATGTTTGCTGTGGTGGGTGGATGGAAGCAAAATGTGAAGGAAATTGAACAGGCCAATGGATGATGAAGTCTGACCTAGAGCCTCTCCTTTTATATGCTTATCTATGCATTGTTATTTATGTGAATTTTTTGTGTGAGGCTGGCGAGATAGCTAAATCTGTCTCCAGGCCTAAACTAATTTGTTCAAAATTAACTCCCAAAAGGGCTACACTGGGAACTAAAGCAGCCTTGGCCATATTTTTAACAACCGTACCCATAAAGTGCTAAGTTAAAAAGCCCAAACCAGATTACTGCAGTTTGTGGGAGTGGTTAGCTCAAAATAATCTAGAAAATTTTGCCAAACTGTGCATTGTATAGCAGAATTTTGTCAATAAATTGGTTAAAAAGAAAATATTTGCTGAAGGCCATACTGAAGATAAACTCATATAATATTACATCAATTTAGCGTTTGGTGAAATATTTAGAAAACGAATTTTATCCTAGCAAATAGCGTCTGAGAGTTGTGTAGGATAATCAAGTATTGAAATATTTTGCGTGTTTCTTTTCAGAATTTTTGTACAAATTTTTATTTCACATAATAAGGGCCTCTGAGATGGGTAGACTGTGTGATACTTACATCTCCATTTTTATATTTGCTTTTAAGTGACAAAAGTGGGGTATTTCGTGAAATATAACAAAGAGATTATTATTCTTATAATTAATATTATTATTAACAGTAGTAGTAATGCAAAGAAAAATCATAGATGTCCAAGTATCTTCCCTATATTCAGGGGCATGGCTTGGTCAATAAGATTGGGGGATTGTGAGCTTGACCTTGTTAAAACAGATTATATGAGAAGCATGTCATAACGGGATCTTTAAGGGCAGTGAAAAGAGAAAGGAGGGCGGATTTTTGGGGCACTTAAAACAACATTTTTCAAACTGATTAACATTTTTGTGGGTGTGTTTTTGACAGTATGGACATGTAAACATTTCAGGTGAAATCTGACAGACACTTCATCATAACCAGTTGAAAGCACTCGCACCCAACTATTCACAACAGAATATATTTTTTAGGGGAGTGTATCACCCCAAACATCCGCCCGAAGCTACGCCCCTGCCCACATTAAAAAGAAAAGGTTACTTTATCCCTTCCAACCACTATGATATTGTGTCTGAATATTCCTGATCTTTTAGCTCATTCCTCTAGGTCCCAAATTTAGGCTTACACTTCATTCCCAGTCACACTCAATAATACTCGAGGCAAATAAAATGAACTTATTTTCTTTTTTCAGAGTTTTATATAGCGCAATCTAGACCTGAAGATATCAAGTATCAGAGCGCTTTACATGACCACCAGTTTAATTATAGATGGATCTATTCATTTTTGTTAGGCACAGGGAGATTAAGTGATTTGCCCAGAATCACAGGATGTTGAGCGTCGTTGCCAGACTCGAACCCGGTTCCCCAGCTTCGAGGTCGACCACTAAATCCTCTCCCCAAATATCCCATCTACAAAGAATTTGCCTGGCCAATATAATGATCATCCTTGGTGTAAGGTGCACACTAAGGCAAGCATTCAAATTTACGCTACCTCCTATTTCACTTCACCAACCGCAAATAGACAAGCAACCTCAAAATAACTGCGTGTACGTATCGCATTTCTACATCTGCAACAATTAGGATTCTGCTTCTCTTGTTTTAAGCCCTAGCATAGCTAGTGGAGCAGGGAATATAATAATCAGTGGCCAAATTGAATTCCCAAAAGGGCCCAACTGGGAACTAAAGATGTCCTGGCTATGTTTGTAACCATAATGCCCATAATCTGCCAGCAGTAAACAAGGCCAACCAGATAAGTGCTGTTTGTGGGAGTGATCAGCCCCAAATAATCTTGAAAAATGTGGCCAAATGGTGCCTTCTATAGCAAAATTCTGCCAATAAATTGGTTAAAAGGGAAGTAAGTGTTGAAGGTGTACTGAAGTAGAATTCATATACTATGATAGTATTTTGATGTTTGTCACACTTATTAGAAACCCAATTTTTCCTATGTTGGATATTGGGTTACTGATTGAGGGGTATGAAACACTACTAAAGCAGCAACCACAATTCATGTCAGGTTGAAACACAAGCAAACCTCAAATTAACCCGTACTTAATCTTCTGGTAGCTTGGCACAAAAGCAGTCAAGAGTAATTTAGAGACAATGTGTAAAATATTTATGTAGCACTTCAAACAGTAATGAAGTAAAAACATAACACGAGGAAAATCCCTCTACAATTTAAAAAATAAAATAAAATATACTAAATTATTTGAGATCAAAACTACAAAAATCCTTTTATTTCAACCGGAGATATGTAATTTTAAATACTTGAGTGAAAACAGTGCTTAGAAGCACAAAGCGCCAGGTATGGTTATCTGCTGGAACCAGACCGGGATAAAGTCACAAGTTTGGGTCGACTGCAATGAAGCATGGGCTGGATATAGGTACCAAATAGGTCTGTTGATCAAAGTACCTTAAATTCGGGTTGCAGAGCAATGTGATGTCTTGAATAGAGGATGAGTCGCCCGGCGGTGGTTCAGATGAAATGAGGGGTTGCGATGTGAGGTCCTGTTCCTAGATGCATCTGCCAGCAGTAGCTTTTAAGGAGCTGTGGGGATGCGATGTGAGGTCTTGTGTTGAGATGCATCACACAGTGGCGGTTCTCAGGAGCTGATTGGCTGAGATGCGAGGTCCTTGTCGAAACGTGTCGCACAACAGCGGTTCTGAGGAGCTGCAGGGCGATGCATCGGACTGTGTCAGTTCTGCGAGGACCACAGATGGGCACCTTCAGGCCCACTTCCAAGTGTCCAGGACAGGGGTTGCAACACCTGGGGGAAAGACTCACAGAAGGCAAAGTCCAGGTGTTGTGTTCAAGGTGGATGGAGACTTTTCTGTACCTGAGGAGTAGCAGGGCATTAGCGCATCAGTCCTTCTTGCAGTGCAGCACAGTCTTTCTGAGTCTTCTAGAGGTTTACTAAAGAGTTGGGTTGCTGACAAATGCAGTTTTCTAGTGGTCATGGGATCCAATTAGTGAGGCAGGTTCATCCCTTTGAGGCCTGCATTAAACATTTTTCAGAATAAGGAAGGATATTTACCACGTGTGGCAGGGTCGGACTAAGACAGGCAATACAAACATGTCCCTTATTCGTGACTTAGATAGCTAAAATAGTGGCCCATGATTGCAAGTAGAGGAGTTTAGAACATGTAAAGATACGCAATATACGTGTTTTGCAAGTATTAAAGACTGCATGGATTCCAGCTTGCTGAAGGCAATGTTTGTTTTAATCTCAGGGAAATTAACAGTAAAACTGGCCCAGTGGACCATAAACCAGGCCCACAAACAGCCAAAAATAGCACACACACTGGTTTGTCCGATCAGCCCATCGGGCACAGCCTGATGGTCCAATTAGCCAGTCCGAACCATACATGTGGTAAATACCTCCTTTTCTTAGTTTTCCAAATACATTTTTGCATATCATGCCTAATTGGTTTTCATAAGACACCAAAACTGCATATTGTACCTTTTTCTGGCATTTTCCCACTGCTGAAATTTATCAGAGGAAAACTGCGTCTGTATGACGTTTATCACACAGCTCATCATTCTTATCTCTGTGCAAACGTGTGTTTACAGAGGGATCAGAATTTAGCCATAACCTCAAGTATCTTTCCTATAATATCAAAAAGAGTTGGCATTATCTCAACCAGTGTCACATTCTTTCAGAAGATGCCTGATCTTTCAGATCATGAATCTAGGTCCCTAATTTATATGTGCAGCTGCGTTCCCAGAGACAAGCAATATTTCTCGTAGCAAATTAACGACCTCAGTCATCCACAAAGATCTTGTCCAGCCAATAAAATGACCATCCTTGGTGTAAGGTGCATGCATAGACAAGTATTTAAATTCACGCTAACCCCTATTTCACTCCAACCATCTGCAAATAGACATATAACTCCAAAACAACTGTTTGTATATACTGGCTTTCTACATCCACAAGAATTGGGGTTCTCTTTGGCTGTTTTTTCACCTCATTCAAATTGTGTTTCACCATTTAATAATCTCTAGCACAGTTTGGGCAACACAGGCTATGGTCCCAGCACAAATGGGCCACCAGTTGAGCAACTCTGGGTTTTGTTTCAGGTGTCCAGCTGGGTATTCTGAACTTTGAATCATAAATTGCACTGGGGAAGTATGGAACAATCCACACATTTTAAGACAGAGCTCTTATTAAAAGCATCTGTAATGTTTTGCATAATGATGACAAGTTCAGAAATACCCTGTCGATTCTGGCGACTCTATTAAAGAAATCCGACATTAAAATGTGTACATGCCCTGCTTGTTACTAGACAGCCATGGGTCACTTTGTTCAGCACAACTTTCCAAAAATGAACAATTTCTTTAGATAAAACACCGAGGACCTGTTTTGCCAGAGGGGCAAAGTGAACCAGCTGGAGATGGGGCAATTATCCAAAACCCAAAAGTGCCCATTCTTTTGGTTCAAGGCAGACATGCCATTGTAGTGATGAGCAAGTAATTTTAATTGCCTCCATGTCATTTGGAAGAAAATCCAAAGCAACACTTCAATTTAAAAGCCACTCGAAAGGGAAAGCAATGTTTGGGGAACCTATAAAAACCCCACGTCCAGTGCCATCAGAACACAGGAGGAATATTGCCCTCGCTCATCTTGAAGAAGTCCTATAATCATCCGAGTGTAATCCACAATCATCCTTGTTGGACTTGGCCCTTCTGGCAAGTTCCCCCCTAGAACTTTTTGCAGTATCCTAGCCTTTTTCCTGTGTTGTACTAGTGGTTTTAGGCCTCTAGGCGCTTTCACACTGTGTCCCAGTGGAAAGCGCGTGCGCTCTGTGTATGGTTTGGTGAGACTGACCTGCCCTCCCATAGGAATGCATGGGGGAATGTATGTGTCCCTGGTAGTTCCTGATGCGTGGGGAGTGCAGGTGCGAGTTTGGTATGTACGGACTTGTGTGATGAAATGCTGCGCGATGATGTGTGCAGCATCCATGTAGCTAGTGTAGAAGTGCCACTTCTAGACGCTGGCATAAATGTGCAGTGACTGCCTGGCGTGTGATTGGCTGGTGAGCCTGGCTCCAGGAGTCAGAATGGGTCTGCCCCAGTGGTGGGTGGAGAGCTCTGCAGGTTGATGAGTGGGAGGAGTGCACCTAGGACCTGAATAGGGCTGGGCTTTCCCCACACAATGCTGGCTCCGCCCCCTGTGGTGCGACTGATGACCCTGGCCTGCCCTGTGAATAGGGACAGGGGCTGAGCAAAACAAAGTGCTCAAGAACCAGTTGCATCTGGTTCGCCCCTCCCCTGCACCTTGAAACAAAGGTGATTTGGTGTATAAAAGAGGGGCTGTGACCCCATGAAAATGTTCTTGTTCTGACTTGAATCTGCCAGGGGCGTGCTGCTGCTGGGGCCCAGGGGAAGGCTTGCCTCCCTGGGCCCTGCCCAGCCCCTGGATCCCTGATGGACTTCAGGGACTTTGTCTCTAGCGCCTGGTTCTCCTTTGGATCCTGACAGAGGGGGGCTTGCTGCTGCTGGTGGGGCCCAGGAGGGACCGCCATGGGGTCTACCTCCCTGCTGGAGGGCCCTGTGTGCTGGCCCCTGGGCCCTGCCTTGCCCCCTGGATGCCTTCAAGACCTTTTGGACCTTTGTGCTGGTCCTCAACATAGCGCCTGGAGAGCGCTTTATTCTAATTTCCCCCAGAGAGAGGAGCTGGGGCTGTGCAGCGTCGCGCTGCTGCGAGCGAGAGAGAGGGAATCCCCAGACTAAGGATTCCCCCATGATGCCGGCCTTGCGGGAGCCCACCCCGCTTATTTGCTTGCTTTGGGTGCACAGGTGCCCACCCTGCGTCTTCGTTTATATTTGCCAGGAAGAGCGTGCACGCTCTGCAGCGCTCAGCTGCCGTCCTTGCCCCCAGAGGGAATCCCCAGCGTAGGGATTCCCCCGTAATGGCTGTTCCGTGTGGGAGCCTACCCCGCCGCCTGTCGGCTTATGGTAATTACGCGCGGGTGCCCACCCCGCCTTGTGGCCTTAATTTATGTCTTTGCGGGTGCCCACCCCGCTAAATATGCCGCCAACTGCTTTACCTCGTGAAAAGTCACCGCCGCGACCCGCAAAACCAGAAGTCAGGCAGGCCCGCCCGTGACGTGGGCGGGGCCTGCAACCAAGCCAGAAGAGGCCGGCGTGAGTTCATGGTGCGGCCGGGCTCCCATGCTAGAGGGAGAGCCCCGCGTCGCACAGACAGCAAAGAGGAGTTTCCCCCGATATGGAGAACGGGAGCCCACCCCGCCTCCCAGAAGCTGAGGGAAGTGCTGCCGCCGCCTCCCGAAGAGAAGTCCTGCCCGAAGCCCGGTGAGTGAAGCAGGGCTGGGGCGGGACTCCGCTGGTGTTGGGTGTGCTGGTCGAGGCATGGAGTCGCAGTCCGTGTGCTGAGCAGCCCCCGCCTGATAGGGGGCTGCTCCAACATTGCTGGGCCAACTAGTTTCTGGATATCTGAGTGCCGGTGAAGGCACGGGGTGTAGAGTTCTGGGGCGGCCCCGTCTGATAGCGGGCCACTCCAAAGGGGGCATAATTGTTTTTAGAGCCCAGAGAGGCTCCAACGAAGCGAGCATGATTATTCCAGAGCCCAGAGAGGCTCCAACTTGGGGACATGGTGTGTGTCGAGCCTAGGTGGCTCCAACATGGTGGATATTGTTTTCCGGGGCGAGTGAGAGCCCATGCCTCCTACTTGCCTTCCACAGCTGCGCAGCACTTAGTGCCAGCTGCAGCGTTTAGGCCCTTTTCTTGTCCCCAGCTGCCCAGCAAGTAGTGGGCAGCTGCTACGTTTAGGTTCTGGCGCAACCTGGACTCTAATGTGATTTTGGTGCTAGGAAATGTACTGTGTAGTATGTTTTGCGCACCCTGTGTTCATGCTTATGGTGTTAGGAAATGTACTCTGTATAGTATGTTTTGCGCACCCTGTGACTTATACCTCTAAATGTGGTTATTTCTGCCTAGGAGGTTGTTCTACCTGTTTAGGGTGATGTTAGGGAGATGGTACTTCCCTGTGCGATATACGCCCCTAGTATAGTTATACTTAGGCGGTTAGGTCTAATGCGTTAGACTAATGAGAAATTGCATAATGTGATTTATGCCCATGTGATGTATGCAGAATAGGTTGTATACCTGATGCTAGTGTGATGACGCTGAGGTCATTATTGCGCCAGTAGTTACTGGTTGTGCTCTACAGTAATTTTATATCCTATGTTCTAAGTGCTATGTTCTAAAAGTGCTAATTCCTGACAGTGGTCCCTGTGGCCCTGTCCCTTGTACATATAATCCCTTGTAAAATTCTGCCCCGTGCCAGTTGGCACAGTGTAAATTGTGTGAATATTATCTAATGTGTTTTGGTATAATACAAAGGCTATTTTTATATATAACCTTGTGTGGAGTTTCCTTTGTGGTGGGCCTTGGGTGTTGTTGCTGGGTGCGCGCGCAACGCTTTACACATTGCCTCCGGGATAAGCCTGACTGCTCGTGCCAAGCTACCAAGGGGGTGAGAAGGGGTTATCTTTGGCGTGTAACTCCCCAGCCCTGACTAGAGTGGTGGTTTCTGCCTGGCTTTGGCGCAAGCCCTAGCCAACCAGAAATCCCATTTCTAACAATCCTGAAGTTTTTGTAAAATCATCCTGGAGTATTCCACATTAATCCCGAAGTTGTCATAGATCCATTCTTGCGTAATATGCACTTATCTTGAAGTTGTGATACTATGTCTGCAGCCTAATGCACACTTAAAGTTAAATTATCATGGAATCACCATGAAGTGATCCTGACGTTGTCATTAGATCATGTTGCAGTAATCAACACTCATCCTGAAGTTGTCCTAAAATAATCCCACAGTATTTCATCCTCATCCTGAGGTTGTAAACTGGTATTCCTAGAGTAATAAATAATTATCAAGCATTTTCATTGAAAGTCATCAGAACACCATTCTTCAAATATTTCACCCTATACACATACTTCAGGATGGTATGGGAGGACTTCCCCGGATCATTACAGGAACAGCCCAGAGAACGTTTCCAGGAACATCTTTTTTGACTAAGGTAAGTGTCTTCAGTGTAAGTTTTATGAAATTGCGAGACCAGGTTTTTCCCAGACTTGTTGTGAAAGACAGACGAAAGTGATGAGCTTCCATTTACTTTAAAATTCTTTTCTAATTTTACTAAAGGCTGGCAGAGCTTTATATTGTCACCTCACTCAGGGTGCAGGTGCAACGGATGACATTATTATTAGAGCAGACATTTTGTTAGTTTTGCATTATTATACTCTTACACTTCTGCTAGGGCTTGGTAATATTTAATAAACATTTGCTATCTTTAAGAACTTGGCAGACTGTGGCAGAATTGCGTTTTAAATCTAATTTGGCCAATACCCTACATTTGACACATAGTATAAGATAACTGCTGCTTGGAGGTCAGTATTAGAGGCGGTAATAGCCCTAGAAGCTATAAACTACTCTGGGCTGCCAGTCTGGAAATTAATGAAGGCTTCTTTCGCTCATAAAATGGCTTCCAAGATGAATCGCCCTTGTACGGAATGATGAACATCTGACGCAATAAAATGGCGGCCCTGCTGTCTACTGTGCATGTCTGTTATGCTTCCGCTCCCAGGAGACAATGAAACATGACGCACTACACTTTACACGTTAAGGCCATGAATTGTAAGTCCCTGCTGGAATAGTGACCTAATTTCGCCCAAGCTGGCATAAATCTCTGTCTTTTATCTTATTAGAAATCTTTGCTCCTTTCTTACCACCACCCCCTCTGATTAACAGTACACTGGCATGATCCATCTTAGCTGCGCTAGATTAAAAGATAAAACAGCCACAAGAAAGAGTGGCAAGCAAAGGCTGATTTAATGAATTTATATATAAAGTGACCCACCCCACCTCCTTACATGTAACTCCTATGTATCAAACACTTTGTCTTTGGTATTCCACAAATAGCGCTTCTTCACCGCTTAAACCCTCTCCCTTCTTATTTCAACATAGATACCACCAAGTTGCAATAACGCGTCACTCTACTATTATTAAGACTGAGTCACAATATGGGTATGTTACTCTGTTCTAATTTATCTTGTTTTGTTCACTGCTCTTGGGATTAGGCCTGCCCTATGTAAATATCAAGAACAATACATAGATAAAACTGTTGTATGTGCGAGTACTTTTTGCTTATTCACGAAATCAGAGTGTAAGGTACTACTAAAAAAAAGTAGTAAGTCCACCACTACACATGGCCAACCATTGGTGCTGCTATAACCTCTCATAGAACTTATTGGGTTATTTGAATGACTTAAAATAGTTAACAATATAAATAATATAATTCAGCAACCCATAAGTAGTAAACCTACTCAAAAATAATTATATACATATACTGGCGGTTGTTTTAGTTAGAGCTTGTTTCCAGAAAAGCATTTTTTGACTTGCCTATATCTTTGGTGCCGGTTAGCGAATCTTCACAAAATGTTCCCTAAAAAGTGTACCCGTGATTTTTGTTGTGCATGGAAAGATTTGGGGCAATCTTTTGAGCGGGGCCTAAGAAAAAAGAGGAGTCAAAAAACTGTTTTTTCAATGTTCATTTCCAAAGAGATTTTTAGACACGACTGCAGCCAGAACCGCTGGGCCGAATTACACCAAATTTGGAGAAAGGTAGCTTTTGGTCCAGAAAGAACTATTTTTGTATAAATTGATTAAATTGGTTCAGTAGTTTTGGAGATATAAGCAAAAATGCTATAATAGGGACGTGGATCCTCCGAGGATCAGACAATTCCTGTGCTGAAATCGGATTGGCTGCCAACACTTCAACCAGGAAGTGTTGGTAGCCATTTTGGGTCTCGGCTTCAGCCAAGTCCACAAATAAAACTTTTAAAAGAAAAAAAAGGCATGGTAGGAATACCCTGACCCCCTATCTTTAGTCATGCCTTCTCCCTGTGACCCTGACAGGGTCAAAAATCGACAGGGCTGTGAATGTGCGGAAAAATAATTAGAAAAACGTAGCGTGGTCTCTCGCACTTGTTTAAATCATATTTCCTGGGTGGGGGTATGCAGGAATTTTTACTTAAAGGAGGGGATGCACCGGGCCCCTTCCTTGGACTTAATTATGCTCTGGGGATCCCAAGGATTAATTTTAATAATGTGAGGGCTACACTCGCACCTCCCCGAGCCTGTGGACCACCACCTCCCTGGGGCTATTAATACATTTACTGGGGGGTCTGCGTGGACCCCTGAGCCCTGGGCCCACCACCTTCCCGGGGCTAAATACAAAGAAATGGGGGGGGCCTCACGTATCCCTCTGAGCCCCGGGGACCACCAACCTCCCCCGGCTTAGAAATAAATTTACTAAAGGGGGATCTCTGGGGATTTGGCCCCCGTCCCTGGCTGTTCTCATGGACCATCACCACCCTGGGGCGGTCCGGGAAACAGAAGGAGGGTGGCACCAAGAGGCAAAAATAAAGGGGAGAAACGAGCAGAATGAGGCAAAATAAAGGTCAGCAATGAGCAGAAAAGGCAACATCCAGGTGGGAATTGAGTTGAAAGAGGTCAAATAAAGGTCAGGTAAAATAAATGTCAGGAGCGAGTAGAAAGAGATAAAATACGGTCAGAAACTAGCAGAAAGAGCCAGAATAAAGATCAGAAATGGGCAGAAAGAGGCAAAATTAAGGTCAGAAAGGAGCAGAAAGAGGTAGAATAAAGTTCAGAAACAAGCAGAAAGAGGCATAATAAAGGTCAGTAGCCAGAAGAAAGAGGCAAAATAATGGGCAGAAGGAGCACAAAGAGGCAAAATAGATGTCAGAAACAAACAGCAAGAGGCAGAATAAAGGTCAGGAGCGAGCAGAAAGAGGCAAAGAAGAGAGCAAAAGCGAGGATAGAAGAGGCAGACGATTGAGCAGAAAATGAGTGGAGGAGGCACAAAATCGAAGGCAGCAGAGGGTAGCGGATTGTAGACAAGCCAGACAGGAGGACCATCACAGGGGGAGCTGGCACGAGGACCTGCTTCCTTTTGCACCCTACTTTGTTTACTGTGCACTGACTGACAGACCCACTCATACACTCATGCACCCACTCATAGAAGCATTCACACACTCATGTATCCACTCATAGAACCACTCAGAGACTCATGCACCCACTCACAGATCCATTCAATTACTATTTCACCCACTCACAGAACCATTTAGACACTCATGTTCACATCCACAGACCCACTCAGAGACTCATGCACCCATTCACAGAACCACTCAGAGACTGACACAACCACGCACAGGCCCACTTAGACACTCATGCACCCACTCACTCACCCATTCAGAGACTCATGCTTCCACTCACAGACCTTCAAAGACACTCATGGACCCACTCATAGACCCACTTAGACACTCACGCATCCAGTCACAAACCCACTCAGAGACTCATGCACTCACTCACAGACCCACTTAGGGATTCATGCACTCACACACAGACCCACTCAGAGACTCATGTACTCACTCACAGACCCACTCACGCACCCTCTCACAGACCGACTCAGACATTCATGCATCCACTGACAGACATACTCAGACAGTCACATCCACTGACAGATCCACTCAGATACTCTAACACCCAGTCACAGACTTACTGAGACACTCATGCACTCACTTACATACTCACTGTCAAAGGCTAGTGGTTACATTTAGGAAATAAAATTCAAAAAACCTTAGTGGGACATTAAAGTTAGGAAACAACGTTTGCACACATGTCACCTCAGGCTCTGCCCCCTCCCTTCACCACTGTGCAAAAGCACTTCGTGGCACGTTTTAAATTGGGGGATTAAGTCCCCTTGACTCCTGAAAGTCCCTGGGTCCAACTAGCCCACCATGTACCTCCAGTAAGCACCACAGAGCTGCGTTGCAGAGAGGTGGTCCGAGGCCATGCCCCATTTTACACCTCTCTAGGTGGTGGGCCCCGGGGCTCGAGGGTCCATAAAGGACCCCCAAATGTGCATGTTTAGTGACCCAGGGAGGTGGCGGTCACCGGGGCGTGTGGGGGGGGGCTCGAGCCCCACCACACAGGTTTTTTTTTTTTTAAAACAAGCCTGGGGGACGGTCCCCGGGGCTTGGGGGGCCTTGGAGGCCCCCACCCATTTAAAAAACAAACCCCCGTGGTTTGGCCGTCCCTGGGGCTGCCAGGGGGGCTGTGTGCCCCCCCGCAAATATTTTTAGAAAGCCCAAGGGAGTGGTGGTCCCTGGGGCTGCGGGGGTCCCCCTGGGCCCCCGCAAATATTTTCTGAACATGCCCCCGGGAGTTGGCCCACCCGGGGGCAAATTAATAACGAAGCACGGGAGTCCGCGCTTCATTTTTTTTATTTTCGCGGCCGGATCCTCCACGCATCCCGCGGTTTTAAAAACAAAATGCTTTTTTTGGCCCTGGGGGTCCTTTTGGGACCCTCTAAGCAGGCCTAGGCGGTCAGGGTGTTTCTACCCTGCCCCCTTTTCTTGTTTTGCGCCTTAGTTTTACTGATTTCTTGTGCCTCGGTAGATGGCTGCCAACACTTCCTGGTTTGAAGTGTTGACAGCCAATTAGAATGCAGCTCGTGATTGGGGGGGTGCGCCTCTAAATATCGAAACTTTTATTTTAGATTTTCTCAGCAACTACTGAACGGATTTACACAATTTTTGAAAAGGTCGCTTTCTGAGCCAAGCAGTACCTTTTTGCCAAATTTGGGGTAAATCCGTTCAGTAGTTTAGGCTGTATCCTTGCATACAGTTTCCTGTGGGAAATTGATTTTTTCACTCTTATTTTTTTAATTTCTCAGCAACTACTGAACGGATTCACACCATTTTAAAAAAAAGGTCTCTTTCTGAACCAAGGGCTACCTTTTTGCAAAATTTGGTGTAATTCCGTTCAGCAGTTCGGGCTGTAGTCGTGTCTAAAGTTTCCTATGGAAAATAACATGGAGAAAACGTGTTTTGGGATCCCCCTTTTTTCTCAGCCCCCGCTTGGCGAATCACCCCAAAACTTACAGGATAGGAGCTGACCGGAGCGAGTCCAACGTTTTGAAAATTTTGCAAAGATTCGTCAACCGGCGCCAAAGTTATAGGGAAAAGATAAAACGCTTTGTGATTAGAAACAAGGTCCTAACTATAACTACCTACTGGCGACTGCCAGTAGGTAATAAATATATATATATATATATATATAAATATATAAATATATAAATATATATATATATATATATATATATACATACATACATATATATATATATATATATACATACATACATATATTATCTACTGGCGGTCGCCAGTAGATAGTTGTAGTTAGGACCTATTTTCCATAGGAAATCCGCAACATTCTATTCCCAATAAGTCTGGCGACGGTTGATGAATCCTCGCGAAATTTTCCAAACTTTTGGCCAGCTCCGCTCCGCTCCTACCCTGAAAGTTTCGTGGTGATTCGTCAAGCGGGGGCTGAGCAAAAAGCGGGGTCCCAAAACGCGTTTTCCCCATGCAATTTCCCATAGGATCTGTTGTCGCAGCTACAGCCCGAACCGCTGAACGGAATGACACCAAATTTGGCAAAGAGGTAGTCGTCAGTTCAGACTCGTGCCTTTTGCATATATGGTGTGAATCCGTTCAGTAGTTCCTGAGAAAATTAGATTTAATAGTACATAAATATCTATGGCCGCGGAGGATCCGCGGACCGTACACGTACCGTACGCGCACCCTCCCCGAACCAAGCACGCACCCTCCTGATCGCGCGCTGAATGCTAATTGGCTGTCGAGTGTCTCTCTACATTCGAAACCAGGAACTGTTGGCGGCCATTTTCTGCCTCGGTAGAAGCGAGGCTGAAGAAGCAAGGGGAAAAACTGTGTAAAACATATAAAGGGGTCAGAGTGGAAATACTCTGACCCTCTAGAGGTGCTTAGGGGGTCCCAGAAGGACCTCCTGGGGCCCCCCTTTTTTTAAAAAAAAAACGGCGAAATGCACGCACGGTGCGCGCATCCTATCGCGTTGGATCCATGGATTCTCTCGCGGTGGGTTTGCGGATCCAAGGGAAAAAAAATGAAATTGTTGGGAGATAAAGATTAAGCTTAACTGTTTTGTTCTTGAGTGGCTCTAAAAAGAGTCGTTGTGTTCATTCTGAGTTTTTGGTACTTATAAGTAAGTACCTATACAGAGTCTAAAGTTGTTGAGGAAGACTCTGTTTCCTTCATCAGTAAAGTGTACTCCATCTCTCCTATACATCTCTTGCATATGAAAGCGCAGATTGTTATTGTAAATGGACCCCATTCTGTAGTCTCGGAGAAAAGCAGAAACAGATTTATTCACATGTTTCCTAGCTTTCTCAATCTGTGGACAAAAATGATCGGACCAGTTCCATTTCTGCCTTTGGCATATGTTAGAATACACAAAGGCAGTTTTAGGGAAAAGTGAAATCAGTTCTGCAAAGGTGTCCTTCATAAGCATTTCCAGACCTACCCCAGTCAAAGTGCCTAGGTCATTGCCACCACAGTGCACTATTATGAGGTCTGCAGTATGGTTCAAGGGTGCCTGTGTCACCACATTATTTATTTATTTTGAAAGTCTTATATAGCGCGAACAAGATCCTTGTGGATATCAGAGCGCTTTACATAACAACAGCTGTATGTTGAAACAAACAATAGTATGCAGGTAACAGTCATATAAAAAACAACATTTGGAGCAAGAAATCGTAGGAGGATTAGTCAAGTAGTGCATTTTAAACAGGCTCCCAAGAGCTCGGGGCATGGGTGGCAAGTGTTCATGTAAATTTTGCCATGAGCAAAGCTTTAACTTCTTTTTTGAACGATGCGGAAGAGTCATTCAGTCTGGTTTCAGGGGGAAGAGAGTTCCATATTTTGGGCGCCATCCCTGAGAAGGATCGTTTATAGGTTTTCTTGTTGTTGAACCTTTGTGGTTTCAGTAGAAGTTTACCAGCATTTCTAGAGGACCTTAGACCACCAGAGATAGTCAGTTTATTCGCGAAATAGCTGGGAGTGTTGTGATGTAGGGCTTTATGAGTCATGCACGCAATTTTTAGATGGATTCTAGCTTCAAATGGTAGCCAGTTCAGGGCTTTAAGGTCAGGGGAAATGTGAGCACTTCTTTTCGAGCCAGTGATGAGTCTAGCTGCCGTGTTGATAGTTGCTCGTAGAGGGGCTGTAGCAGCTTTTGGGAGGCCACATAAGGAGACACTTCCCTACTCGACTTGAGGGATAACTAGAGCTTGAACTGCCAATTTGAAGTCCTCAAAAGGCAGGAAGGGTTTCAGCTTCCTCAGTGTATTTATCTGGAAATTAGCTCCCTTTGTAGCGTTACTGATGTGTTTTTGCATCAAAAGGTTGCTGTCGAAGGTAATTCCCAAGGATTTTGCTGAATCCACGATGGTTAGTTGAACGTTGAAGGCGGTAAGCTGTTTGATCAGGACGTGCATTAAAGGGACTTTGACCGGTGGAGCTATGAGGAGGAATTCTGTTTTTAATGCGTTCAGTTTGAGATGGTTTTCTGAAAGCCAAGACTGGGTGGTCCTGAGTGTGGAGTTGAGCATATTAATGTCTTCTAGGGAGTTGATCTTGAGATATAGTTGTGTGTCGTCCGCGTACATATGGAATTGTACATTAGATGCCTGCAGAATTTCGGTGAGAGGTTCCATGAACAAGTTGAATAAGGTCGGCGAGAGTGAGGACCCTTGCGGAACCCCAAGTGTTACAGGTGAGGAATTGGAGAGCGTGTTGTTGACCTTGAATTTTTGTGTGCGGTTATGGAGGAAAGAGGTAAACCAGTTTAACACTGTGCCTGACAGACCCATCCTATGCTCCAGGAGATCACTTAGTTTCTGGTGTTTGACCGTATCAAAGGCTGAGGAAAGGTCTAGCAGGATGAGTAGGCACGAATCGTTCTGGTCAAGGATTTGTAGCGCATCATCAATAATGTGTGTCATGGCTGATTCTGTGCTATGACCTGCTCTGAAACCTGATTGGTGTATATTAAGGAGTTCAAAGTGATCTATGTGATTAGTTAGTTGTCGGTGAACACATTTTTCCAGCAGTTTGGCAAGGGTTGGAATATTGGATATGGGTCGATAGTTGTTAAGGTCATGGCTGCAGTTTAAGCAGCCGTGCAGAGAGAAGCATAGATTTGCAACATATTTATGTACATATGTTGCATCCCTGTGCTTCGGAATTACTACAGCACACTGCAGTTAAAGAGGTTACTGTGTGATGCTGCAGCACTTCCTCATATTTCTGCACTTAAACATTCACCATACGCTACTAATGCATTCAAAAAAATAGAAAATGTGACTTTCTTGCCGGAGGCAGATCAGATCGATCGACTGCTCACCATAGCACAAAGTTGCATTGCACTTAGTGCAGAGCACTTTTAAAAATTGAAATTGAGGACGGATGTCCAAGGTTTGGGCTGATGGATGCACTCTTGATGTGCTCGGCTGCGATGAGGTGGATGGCGCAGGAGCAGGAGTGTTTCTCATCCGTCGGCACTCTTCTTGTGCAAGATTGTTTGGATGAAGGGTCCTCATGTGCTTCATCATACTTGCCGGGCCGCAAGAGTATTTCCTGTTAAGATCCCGTCTCGATAGGACTCTTTTGCAAATCTTGCACGTGACCAAGGTGGCATTGGTCTTATTCTGCCCCTCGGGAAAAGTAAAAAATTTCCACACCACTGAAGAAAAACGTTTTTTGAGTGGTGCCTCCGGCAAGAATTCATCCTCAGAAGTATGAGGTGATGCAGGTGATGCCTGCTGCCCTGAAGCCATTTTTGGTTGAGAAAAGTTAGAGCTAAGTGTAAACTTAGTCTAAAAAATCTTCTTCTCTCCAAAGAGATGGAGCTCTAAAGAAGGTCAAAGAAGAATGATTGAAATGGGTGGGGTCTTTCAATAGTTAGAATAGGAAGTGTAATGAACCAATCAAATCTCTTTTTTTGCAGGTCACATGGAATCCGCGCACCCTGCGCGTACGCAGCACGCACCCAGCGCGCATCCGCGAAATTGAATTAAAAAGAAATATAGGATTAGATGTAAAAATATATTTGTTTTAAGACTAGTTTAGAGTTTGTCTTCAATTAATATTCACATGAAATACATATATATATGTTTTTTTAAATGCTAAATATTTTGCGGGATCCGCGCACCTACCGCGTCATGGAAGCAGATGACTCGTCGCGGAAGCGCTTAAATGTCGCGTTACGTACATCGAACGTGTCGCGTATAGGCTGTGAGTCGCGTACGTTTCGCATTGCGATCGCGCACTAAACACGTACCCAACTCGTACCATGCACGGATGCTATCACGTAGGGATCGAGAACGGTGCGCATAGGGTGCGCGGATCCAAAAACATTGAAAAAAAATATATATAAAATAAAGTTTTGCACATATAGTTAAAAAAATATTTTGAAAAATAGAAAAAAATATGTTTGAAAAACCCATTAAGTTCAAATAATATTTTTTAATTTTTAAAAGAATTAATTGAAAAAATAAGTTTAAAAAATGGTGATAAAAAAGTATTTAAAAAAAAATGTAATTTATGAAATTGACACACTGAATTTGAAAAATATAGAAATCCAATCAAAATCATTAAACATGATATCTTCAGAGATAAGTTATAGATAGGAATTAGCATTTAAAAAACCTTTGAAATACACTGAAAAAACCATAGGTTTCATGCACGTTATAGTTAGGAATTGGCATTTAAAAAACCTTTGAAATTCACTGAAAAAACCAAAGGTTTCAGGGGCGTTATAGTTAGGAATTGGCATTTAAAAAACCCTAGAAATTCCCTGAAAAAACCATAGGTTTCAGGGGTGTTATAGTTAGCTGGACATTTCCCTCGTACAAAACCCTAGAAATTCCCCTGTTATAGTTAGTTCAGCTAACTATAACTAGCGCCCCCGCAATGCACTGCTGATGACGTCACATATTACATCACTCATGACATGGTCAGTGACATCACTGATGACATCACTGATGACATCTCAAATGACATCACTGATGACATCACTGATGACGTCATCCAGTGACTGTGTGTTTCTGTAAAGTTTAAATATGTTTTATATATTTATATTGAAAGGCCTGTGGAAGAATGAGTGTGTGTACAAGTGTGTGAATGGATGATTTTCTAGATGCGTAACTGACTCTATAAGTAAGTCATTAAATGTATCTTACTGCAGACTAGTGACTAAACTGTGAATGTCTGTATGTGTCTGTGTGTAGGTGTATAAGTGGCTGCATGGTTTTGTAAATAGCTATATGAGTGTCTATATGGGTTATTGATTGGTTGTCTGAGTATCTGTATGGGTGCCTGAGTGTTTGTGTGGGTAGGGTGTGTGTGACTCTATGCATAGATGTGTGAGTGGGTGATTCTATGGGTGCATGGTTTTAAGAGTGCATCTGTGATGAACTGTATGGTTGAGTGACTGTATGTATGGGGGTGTTAGGGATTGAATGTATATGTCAGTGGTACATGTGTGACTAACTACGTATGTGAAAGGCAGTATCTATGCGTGTAAGAGTATATAAGAGGGTATATGTGAGAGTGTGTGATTGTGAGAGTGGCTGTATGGATGAGTGTGTGCTTGTATCAATGATTGTATAAGAGCGTAAGAATGTGGTACTATTTTTATGAGCAAGTGAACTTGAGTGTGTATAACTGCATAGGTGAGTAAATGGGAGTGTGATTAATTATTTGCATGACTGACTAAGTGTGAGAGTACCTCTATGGATGATTGGTGGTGTGTGAGTGTCTATGCAGGTGAATAAATGCATATGATAGTCTTGTACGGAGTGACTGTAAGAATGAGTGACTGTACAGGTGAGTGAGTGGAGGTGTATGTAGACCTAAGAGTTAATGAGTGGGTATGTAGTTATTCGTATTGGAGTATCTATGGTTTTCAAAATGGCCGTCTGAAATTTTGAGTCGGTGTATCAAAGGTTATATTAGGGTATGAGAAGATGCACTAATTTATCACATGGATGACGTCATCAGTGATGTCATCAGTGATGTCATTTGAGATGTCATCAGTGATGTCATCAGTGATGTCACTGACCATGTCATGAGTGATGTAATATGTGATGTCATCAGCAGTGCATTGCGGGGGCGCGAGTTATAGTTAGCTGAACTAACTATAACAGGGGAATTTCTAGGGTTTTGTACCTATGGTTTTTTCAGTGAATATCTAAGGTTTTTTAAATGCCAATTCCTAACTATAACGCCCCTGAAACCTTTGGTTTTTTCAGTGAATTATATATATACATATATTTCAACAAGGTGTCCCCCTGCGAGGACGCACTCAGAGATCAGCCGAATTCTGTGAGTGGTGGCAGCCTTCTTTATTGAAGAACCGGACATCTCTTGCCAAATGAACAGTCCATGCCCTACGTGAGTCACTAATTATCATTTTATCCCCCGGGGGGGTAAAAAGCCCACTAGACACCAGGGAATTTAAAAACTAAAAAAATAGGGGTGGGGGCTGCCCAAAACGAGCAGGCCCATTCCCCCCCCCAATTACTACAGTCTTTCCGCCCCCCCGGGGGGCAGATGGGGCATTGGCCCCTAATCTGCCCCTTCGGGGGGGGCAGAAAGCCCACTAAATACCAGGGATTAGTTTTTAGTTTTTTTTTAGGGTGGGGGCTGCCCGAAATGGGCACGCCAATGACCCCACCCACCCGCCACCATTACAGCCTTTCTGTCCCCCCTGGGGGGCAGATGGGGCATTGGCCCCCAATCTGCCCCCCTGGGGGGGCAAGAAGCCCACTAGACACCAGGGAATTAAAAAAAAAAAAATAGGGGTGGGGGCTGCCCAAAACGGGCAGACCCATGCCCCCCCAATTATTACAGTCTTTCTGCCCCCCGTGGGGCAGATGGGGCATTGGCCCCTAATCTGCAACTTCAGTGGGGCAGAAAGCCCACTAAACACCCAGGATTTATTTTTAAATTTTTTTTAGGGTGGGGGCTGCCCGAAACGGGCCCGCCAATGCCCCCACCCACCCGCCATCATTACAGCCTTTCTACCCCCCTGGGGGGCAGATGGGAAAGTAGCCCCCAATCTGCCCCCCCAGAGGGGCAGAAAGCCCACTATCCACGAGGTATTTTCTTTGCGCAATTGTTTTTAGGGTGTGGGCTGCACAAAACGGGCACGCCAATGCCCCCACCCTCACCCCCCACAAAAATGACAGTCTTTCTGCCCCCAGGAGGCAGATAGGAGCTGTAGCCCCCAATCTGGCCCCCCCTGGAGGGCACAGAAAGCCCACTAGAAACCATGGATTTTTTTGTTTTTTTAGTGTAGGGGTAGGGGCTCCCCAAAATGGGCATGACAATACCCCCACCCCCAGAGAAACTCAAGTCTTTCCGCCCCCCTGGGAGGGTAGTTGGTGGCAGCGGCCCCTGATCTGCCCCCTGGGGGGGCAGAAAGCCCACCAGGCGCCTGCGAGTACGCAGGCTTTTTTAATGCGTGGTGGCTGCCCAAAATGGTCATACCAATGCCACACCTCCACAAAAAATAGCCACAGTCTTTCTGCCCCTTTAGGGGCCTATCGGGATGAAACCCCCTTCCCCGATTCCCCCCCAGGACGGCAGAAAGCCCACTGGGCTCCGGCTTTTTTTTAGCAATGTGCATACCTGTGGATTTTGGGCCCTAGCGCAGTTGGCACATAGGCAAACCTAGCAAACCTGTACATTTTTTAAAACTAGACACCTAGGGGAATCCAGGATGGGGTGACTTGACTGGCTCTCACCAGGTTCTGTTACCCAGAATCCATTGCAAACCTAAAAATGTGTCCAAAATAACAAATTTTCCTCACATTTCTGTGGTGGAAAATTCTGGAATCTGCGTGGATCCACAAAATTCCACCCACCCCTCGTTCCCCAAAGTCTTCCGAGAAAAATGGTACCTCACTTGCGTGGGTAGGCCTAGTGCCCGCGTCAGGCAAGGGCCCAAAACCAATTGAGGAGACATCAAAATTACCTATCACAAAACAACCTGGTTTTGCAAAGGGGGTCCCATGAGTTTTTGGCACCGGGCTTGGCGGCCACCTAGGGAAACCTACCAAACCCACACATTTCTGAAAACTAGACACCCGGAGGATTCCAGGGAGGTATGGCTTCCGTGGATCCTCCAACGTTTCCTTACCCAGAATGCCCTACAAACCTCAAATTTAGCTGAAAAAATCACCTTTTTCACAAATTGTTGTGTGGGAAAGTTGTAGCATCACCGGGCTGACACAAATTTCCTACCACCCAGCGTTCCCCCGGGTCTCCCGATAAAAATGGTGCCTCACTCGTCTGGGAGGCCCAAGTACCCGCGACAGGCAAGGGCCTACAACGTAGTGAGGCGACATGAAAATTGGCTATTGCGTGGACTGGTTATTGCGCGATGAATTGCACGGCAAGGGGCAAGGGTCGATATCTACAAAGTGGAGTGAGTGGCAACCATTGAAGGAAGCAGTTCCTCTGCACTTCTGTTTAGGCTAATTAATTGGATAATGGAGGATGGGTGAGTGGGCTGTGGAAGAGTTTGGTTGCGTAGCTCCGATTTCATTTCGGGGATAATACGCATGTGGCAGGTGAGCTGTATTCTATGTGTTGGCTGTATATATTGCTCAGGACAGACACCAGCACCAGCTCAAAGTACGTACTGCAGTGCAGTCACAGCAAAGCGTTGCGGATTGTTGCCAGGCTGGAGTGGGCGTGTGATAACCGGCAGAAACAATAGGACTCACTATCCCAGTCTGTGTCCATAGGTGGAGCCAGGGTCCAGACGTGCCTTTCACTTCCTCCTTTTCTTATGTCACGTGCTGAGGGGGGGCAGATTTTGATAGCCCCGCTCACAGCCTTTGATGTAGCATTAAGGTGCTGCATGCAAGCATGCGTCCGTATAATATGAAGTGTGTCGCAGTGTAGGGTGACCAGACGTCCCGGATTTGCCCAGACAATCCTGGTTTTTTTGGAAGTATGTCCTGGTGTCCCGATAGCTTTACCCAAAGTTAATAAATATCCCGCTTTTGAGACGGGGTCAGGTCAGCCTGAGATTTGCAATTGAAATGCTACTCAAAAATCAGACCCTCTCTGTGCTAATTCTTATAGCAGCTTTTTTTCCAAAACAAATGCTCCATTCTTTCAACTTCGTTCTAAGAGGGTAGCTGCTGGGCTTAACATGTCACATAGAATGCGTTAGTTTTCATCCATATGCCAGTTAAAAAAGAAATTTCAAAAGCGTTCCTTTGTCACCTGCTAATCAGGTGTGGCTATAAAATAAAAAACCTAGAACATTCACAGCCCTAAGCCTGTCATGACTTAGTCATTCCCATGTTTTATGCTGTAAATGGGCATTTAATGTATATCAGAACATGATGTAATCAAGAATGTATTGTCCTCTGTGATTTTCATAAAAATGCCCGTGTAATGTTGTGACATGAGTATTGCTATCAGTATAATGGTCTTATGTATGTAACATTCTCTCTGGCTTCTGTGGTATTTTAGAAAAAGGCCTGATTATATGTTGCATAGTACTGAGATACAGAGGCGTAAAAATGGCCCCTGCAGTTGGGGGCCCTCGAGCTCTAGGGGTGCCCCTCCGGCACTATGCAAGGATAGAGGGCCCCTGGCCTGAGAGCTCCTGACTAGGTCCAAAGCGTGGGGGGGATGGGCTCCATATACTTTGCAGGGGGCGGGGTGTAAAGTTTTGTTACGCCACTGCTGGGATAAGTATAAAATCACTTGATTTTACAGTTACCGAGTGGTACTTTTGCACCAGAGCAATGTAATTACGAGTAAAACCACTAAACCACTTGAGGTTTTATCATATGCATTTACCATCTGCTCCGAGCAAATGGTAAATCTATGTGTGGGTCTGGTGGTGTAGGGGAGTGCAGGACCGGACTGGCCGTAGCAGGCACCGGGCATTTCCCCAGTGGGCTGGAAGGGTGGGGGCCGGTTTTGGACCGGTGGGGGCCGTTTTTGTTACTAAGGGCCGGTTTTGCAGCAGTGCTGCAAAATCGGCCCTTGTAACCAAAGCGCTGCTGAAGTGTCCAGAACCCTGCTGTTGACACACCTATGATGGGACACTCAGTCCAGAACCCTGCTGTAGACATGCCTATGATGGGACACTCAGACCGGAACCCTGCTGTTGACATGCTTATGATGGGACACTCAGTCCCGAACCCTGCTGTTGAGATGCCTATCATGGGGCTCTGAGTCGAGAGCCCTGCTGTTGATAAGCATATCATGGGGCACTCAGTTTGGAACCCTGCTGTTGACACGCCTATCATGGGGCACTCAGTCTGGAACCCTGCTGTTGAGATGCCTATCATGGGGCACCGAGTCCAGAACCCTGCTGTTGACAAGCCTATCATGGGGCACTCAGTCCGGAACCCTGCTGTTCACATGCTTATGATGAGACACTAAGTCCAGAACCCTGCTGTTGACATGCCTATGATGGGACACTCAGTCCGGAACCCTGCTGTTGACACGCCTATGATGGGACACTCAGTCCCGAACCCCGCTGTTGAGATGCCTATCATGGGGCTCTGAGTCCAGAGCCCTGCTGGTGACAAGCATATCATGGGGCACTCACTTTGGAACCCTGCTGTTGACACGCCTATCATGGGGCACTCAGTCTGGAACCCTGCTGTTGACAACCCGGCTGTGAAGTTAGGAGCGTAGTCCTGAGTAGCAGGACATGCAGGTGTGGTACACATACACATTCTGGAGCTGCAGTGAGAAACCTGTGAGGTGCAAAGTCTGAAGTTGCTAATGCTAGTGCTATGAATGCTTGGCAGTCTACGCTTGGAATTAAATTTTGGCACAGAAAGGCGCTGCAGAAGGGGAGGATGCATTTAGGACGTGCAAGAGGCCCGGAGGGAGGCAGGGTGTGCGAGCATGTTTGTGCTTGCGAGTATATCTACCCATGCTCTTGCCGTAGAATACATTTTCTCGACTTGAGGACTTCGCTCAACTAGTGAAGCCTGAGGGCCAGTTTTGTCAGTCTTATTTATATAACCCTGCTGTACTATTTTAAAATGATTGAGGCGTGTGGGGCAGCTTGTGCAGTGGAACTTTGACCACCCCATCACTGGTTTGCTGCCAGATATTGCACAAACCATGGGAGTCTTTTGCTCTTCTCAGCAATGGGCGTTTTGCACAGTGCTGAAGTTGAGCACTTCAAGCACAACCCAATATAAACCTGGTTTGTTCTGTGAGAACCTTCAAGGCTCCATGTGAAGGCGTAACTGGGGAAACATTCCGGAAAACCAAATAAATGTCATCACTTGTGCAACACACCTAATCTGGATTCCGAAGAAGCACTAGAGGGTCTGGACATCTGCGAAACAAATTTTAACTGTACCATGACATTCAAAGACAACCACACTTGACCAAAAGTACCCTAACCATCAATGTGTTAACGTGTTGGGTCTAATTAAAAAAAGTTAAATAATTAAAAAAAAATTGCAAACAAATAAATCTGGGCACAGTCAAACATTTTTAACTTACTACTTGTCCTATTTCAACTCTGAGCAGAAGGGATAGAATGAGGAGCTGCCAATCCATAGAAAAGACTTGCATAGTCTCACATCAGGATGAAAAGCCTTTCCTTGAACCAGTGCTTAATTTGTGCCGGTGCTTTCCGGTGCTACTGACAGGCTGCCACGTGTTTCTTTTAAAAAATTTTTTACCATATTTTAATTTACTGTTCCAGCAATGCCATGCATCATTGTCGTTTTTTCGTACTGGATTCGATCTCACTGAAAGCTGGGCAGATTGTGCTAAACTGAGTTTTTCCACGACAGTCTTTCATCTTACTTCTAGCTTGATTCTATTTTAGGAGTGGCAGTGCGCCCTGCACTCTGCTCCCGGGGCAGTCTCGGAGTCTGCAGCTGTGGCTGCTAAGTGTTAATGTAACATTTATATTAGGATTCACCACCAGGAGCGGCAGGGCATTTTTGCTACATTCCTAACTTCCGTGGCTCAGAGTCAGGAGGTCAAGAAGACGAGTTTTGTTGTAGCACACACGTCCTGCTGCCGCCAGGGTTAACTTTACGTGGGCACGGCAGGCTCGCACTGCAGTTAATTTAAATTAATACAAATGTTGCTCCAGCACCGGAGGGAGCGTACCAACCGGACCGGGAAGCTGGCAATTGAGTTAACAGCCCGGGGCAGGCCTTGCGCTGGAGTTGTTCAGCACATAAGGTGCACCAGTCTCTCCACGCAGCTGCTCAACATCAGAAGTCGGAGTAGTTGAGGCCACAGCAAGGGCAAAGTAAGTGCAGCCTGGAGTGTGAACTCTCACTTACTCTGATTATAAATATGCTTTCATTATATAGCGCTTGCCGCACCCTGTCTTCCTCCTTGGTTTCAACTGATCCGGGTTTTGCTGATCCATGTATTCCTCCTTCACCCCCTGTTGATTACCCCGGTCCACGCACCTCACACATGTTTCTGACAATCCTAAATTGTCTGCTAAATTGTATGAGAGATTACTGCGCCGTCCTCAGCCTGTGAGGTATTGCAAAATGGTGTTTGGCAGCCTGCCTTGTGCTAGTCAGCTGAGACTGGGTGACTCTTAGACAGCTCAGATGCCTCCGTGAGTAACTTGTTCATGTTGGCCCATCGCATATCCTTCCTGTTGGGTCGAGTCCCACGTGGACAGAGAGACCATTTCTGGTGCTTTGCAGCAGTTTTAAAATCTTCATGGAGTTTCTTGTTGCTCAAATGCGTGTACATTCTGATATTTATAAGTTTCCCACGTCAGCATTGCTTGATTTTATTTGCAAGAAAGTGTCACTCATAGTCATTGAAATGTGACTCATAATTGCACTTTAATTATTTAAATGTCACACATAGCTATCTGAAACCTTGGCAGCTATGTTTCCGGGTCATGGACGGCAGAACCACTCACAGTAAAGAGAGAGAGATGGAGCCAAGGCTGTGAACGGTTTCTCTGCCTTAGGACGGAAATGAAAAGCAAACAGAAATACATGGGTCACAAATACTAGAAGCACTATGTGTGGCACAGCCAGACAGTGTTCCGTTTTTTGGGTATGGGCTCATAATAGCAGGTTCGTCTGACAGCGAAGAATGCAGCCTGCAGGGGCCAGCAGCCAGCCTGGCCTGTCACCGGCCCGCGCAGCTTTTGTATATGATCTTATGTTTCTGGGGACCCTGCGAGTGCAGGGCTGGGCCTCTGAGGACGAGGCTGCCCACTCCCCGAGGTCCAGGTGTCCAGTGAAGAGGAGAAATGAGGAGCCTGGAGGAGGCTCCGTATTTGCACCACCTGCAGGTGAAACCTTTGGGGCTAGGCGAGGCACAAGGGGTGCGGTAAACAACCTTTACAACGAAACTTTTACAACGCGTGCAGTTACATCGCAGATTTTACAACGAACGCGATGTAACCACGCAATGCCATTACAACGCAAGTCTTTACATCGACTTGCGCTAGATGGCGTGCTAACATTACAAATAGTGTAGTTTACTATCCCAACACCTTCCCTACTGTTAAGTGGACTGGAGTTGGAATAGTAAATTACGCTTTTCTAATGTTAGCACGCCATCTAGCGCAAGTCGATGTAAAGACTTGCGTTGTAATGGCATCGTGTGGTTACATCGCGTTCGTTGTAAAAACCGCAATGTAACTGCACGCGTTGTAAAGACACGCGTTGTAACGTCATACATCCAAGGGGTGCATGTGCACCACATGCAGGATGAGCCACAGACCCCAAATAATCAGGCAAGGGCAGTCCATCTTGTGCAAGGGGAAGCACGTAGGCCAGTCAATGCACAACAGAGGGGTGGGTCCACCATGGCTACTAAAAAGAACCTGAAAATGCCCATGGCCAAGCAGGGCCTACAGTGCCTGCACTATCTGTATGCAACACATCCTGGGGAAGGGACAACAGCAGCTGCGTGACGATGGCTGTGAGGGCCTCTTTACCACCCTACAGGACCACATCCCCAAAGACTTAATAGCTGTTGGAACCCTGTTTCTGGCCGCCCCAGATGGTGTGTTGACCTGCAATCAGTTAATGGGTGCATGCTGTGAAGAGCCACGTTGCTGTGTGGCAGTAATGGAGCTGTCCACCGCGTCAAAACACCAGCATGCTCACGCCCTGAGCTGTCACCCCTTCAATTGCATGTACCGGGGCCACAGCGTATGCACCTTCTCATTACACTGTGGCTACAACAGCTTTACCAGCTCCTGGGTAAATGAGAGAGCCACCTGCCAAAGAGAGCCCGCCAGCAACGTCCTGCAGAGGCTGGCACTGTTCGCAGAGCAGGAGGTAAGAGCAACCAGCTGCTGAAAGGGCAAATTGTCACATGTAACACACGTGCAGTGTTTGAGGTTACATGTTGAGAAAATGGACTAAATGTCTGCGTAAGCTAAGAGCAATTTCCATCGGTGGTGGGGGGGTCACAGTAAAACATGTTATCTATGATTGAGGTGAAGACAATGACTCACTACATCCTATTTGAAGCACTCACACATTTTGCCCATACATCGGAGATAGCATCAGGTTATTACAACCGAGCAATTTTTAAGATTATACTGTTCCTGCTGTAGTCTCAGACAACTTAACCCGTTTTTAGGCCTGGCTTGACAGCAGAACTGTCACTAGACATTATGTGATCAGTTAAGAAAAGGGCTTTAAGCGTCACTACCAGGTGAGGGGATTTGGCTCAGCACATATGTTGGTAGCCAGCGTACATGTTTTGACTGTGCAGAATTTGTGTGAGTACATCCACAAAGAGTGCTTGCCCTCCAAACAGCTGTGATCATTGTGTTTCTACATCCAGCTGGTCTTAGATACGTGATAATTTACAGGTTTTTATTTTTTACTCTGGCAGCACCACAGATGGGAGGGAGGCAATCTTTAACTTAACTTAAGACTTCAGAGTGCAGTTTTGTGTTTAAGAGCCCATGGATTCACTAGTCCACATGGACTTTTTGTCTGCCTTCACAGTTTAAAGGGTGCTTGACCTTATGTCATCAACAAAAAAGAGCTTTCAGAGTCCTACTGAGACAGGGGTTTAGGCTCCATCCACATATTGATACCTCTGCAGACCTAAATAAAAAAAATAACTTCCAGGTACTTGAAGAATCCATTTGACCTAAATGTTATATACATGACCCATAAACTGGTCTCATTATGTAATCCTATGGAAATATTACATTTTTCAAAGCCAATTTTTTCTTCTTTATCACATTTGAGAGCACATTCTAATTTGTGAGTTAAGCATTCCTGCTGTACAAAAAAAAATCTTTTTGCTTTGATTGAATCGACTACCCCTATGCTCCTTGCATAATAAGAATCTAGGAGGGGCTGAGCCGGTAGATTGGAAGGGTTAGTTACCCCGTTCCAATGGTGGCTGGAAGGCTGCTTTCCGGAAGGGTCTGCCTTTCCAGCCTTGAAATAAACTCAGTCAGCCCTCCCTCACTCACAGCACACTGCGTCTCAGTCAAAGCAGGAGTCCCTCTATCCCCTTTGCTCGAGGGTGCCACTTAAGAGGAACCCTATTATAAAAGCAGTGGCGCACACGCACCACTATCATGCCTTCAGCTTTAAAGGGATCACCACTTACCACTGTAGACTACCTAGGGTTGCAGAATAGATTATTTCGCAGCCTTGTGCATTATGGAGCTGTGTTGGAAATTTAAGGTAGTGTCAGAGCTCATGTGGCTGGAATTGGATTATACATGGTCGTTGTTTGCCGACATTTGGACTATGCTTGGACACTAGGGGCAGTGCGTGGGTTGTGAATTTGAAGACGTTATAGTGCATATTATGACTATGTAAGCCTAATGCACCTGGATATTTGATGGACATGACCCACTATATATCATCGAATCACGGGGTATTACAGCTTTCAGAAGTGCCAGTTGTGGATGTGGGTAGAGCCAAAAGAGTAAGTGGGTGGAGCCTGTGGAAGACATGGGTGGAGCTGGGAAAGTGGGTGTGGCCTCCTAAAAAAAATTGAGCACCTGCACTTAATATTTTACAAATGAAGCACTGCCTTGAACGGTTGTGCATAATGGCATGAGCTTCCTTCAAGAAACAAGCATACACAGAATGGCACTTGGAGTCAGTGGCAATGGAAAAGCCACCAATTTGAAGAGAAAGTGTTATGTGCTCCAATAAAGAATCCTCCGCCAGTGGAGAGTCCTACAGAGGATCTGCCTCTGTCATTAGGACAGAATGACCAAGGCAATTCAGTCAGTCATCTGCAGTTGCGGCTCCTCCGCTGTGGCGGAAGAGCGTCGCCCCCCGCCAGTGGCCGCAACATTTGAAAAATAAAACAATAATAAAACGTGTTTTATTTTTCCTTTCTTGCCACTTCTTGTGGGCGGGGGCATTGCAGGGGGGCAGTCACGGGAAGGGTGGTGGAACTACCCATGCACATGACGGTTTTGCCAACTGCCTCTGGGCAGCCAAACCGTCATGCGCACTGACATCTCCCCAACCCGAGCTGAATTGCCGGGTGGAGAGAATAGCATGTGTAGGCTCCCATTCCCCTTTGGAGTGGAAAACAAGCCTACTGAGGCTAATCCCAGTGCTTCTCTCATGCTGGGACCAGCATGAGAGAAGTACTGGTATTGGCCGCAGAGGAGTCTGGGAGCCTCAGCAGAAAGGAGAAGAGCTGCAATCAGCGAGGAGAAGGAAAATTATTTTTTTCTTTATTTTTGTCGTCCGTACGCCCGCCACCTCACCCCCCTCCCCCACCCGCTACTCTGCCGTGAGAGTAGCTGCTACTGATCACCTGATGGAGAAATTAAAACGTCTTCCACCAATCAGCGACTTTTCTGCTACAACACAGCCTAAAATCAGGTTGGTGAAGACATTTTTTCAAGAGTGATGTTCCTAATTTTTGTCTTTCGCAAAGTTTGTCACGTTTCAAGGTCAGTTTCACGCCTTAGTGATACTAATCGAATCCATCCAAGCTAGAAAATGTCTGCAGAATTTTTCTCTGCTAGCTTTTCTTTTGGAAAAATGTTATACTCACAATGAGAATTGTTTGTCAATTTTTTCTCTGCAAGTTTCAATTTTGAAGAGCTGATCTATACACATGCCTGGCGCAGCAGAAGCATAATATGTGTTTTCTGCAAAATATAGCTTATGCAGAACAATTCTGCAAAAGTCACGATTCTCAAAAGAACAATGGGGTAGATTTACGAGGACTGGCACATCATAGCATATCAGCAGGGATGCGGCAGTAAAGATGCGACATGCAGGAATACCCCTGCGCCGCCACAGATGCGTTGCATTTGCAATGCGACGCACCGTGGCGCAAGGATAGCCAGATGCGTGTTGTATCTTCTGGCGTAAGGGCAGCGCATTGCTGGAGTCGTGTCGCAAGTGCGGCGTGACTCCAGCAATGCTCAGGGGCGCCCTATGCCTAACATGCTGCATCACTCCTTACGCCTGCTTCAAGCAGGCGCTGGGTTTTCATGCAGCATGGACGTAAAAGTCACAAAGTGCATCACTTTTACGGGACTTCCTTGCGACGGAATGCCCACCCTGCATACATTATACCTGACGCAGGTATGATGTAGCGCAAGGCTTTACAACGTGACGAATCTCACTAGATCCGTCACATTGTAAATCTGTCGCATGGAGGCGCATTGTTTACGATGCCGCTGCATCACAGTAGTGACGCAACGGTGTCGTACACATGTCGCAAGGGGCTTGTAAATCTGTCCCAATGTTGCAACCTTCAAAAATGGAAAACGGTTGCAAAATAAACTGTGCAAATATATTTAAGCATATCAATTATCATTAGGGGCCTATATATTAATGATTCAGTAGGTGCAGTGACACAGGGGCCCAGGGTCCAGGGGCAGGCACTTTGCACCCCCATTTAGTGCTTTTTTTACTACCCAACAGGGGGCTGCGAGACACATTTGCCATGCTTGCATTAGCGGTAAAAAAGGGGGTGGTGATGGACGGAGCATCAGAACCAATCAAACACTCACACCCAGTCAACAGATCTGGGTTTGATCCATCACCGTTCTTTAGCCCACTCTGCCACCCCAGTTCAGACATGGCCATATGCAAATCAGTCTGACCCTGTGCCTCATGGGAACAGTCCAGCCCGAACTGCCAAGCCATGCCTTCCCTGGACCGGAAACAAGCTTCCTAGGACCGGTTTCTGGCATTTCAGCCGTCTTCAGCCAGGCTTGCTTGAATCCAGTGGCAAAGTGAGCAAGGGACTCACGTCTGAGCATACCCTGCCAACTTATGGCGAACAAAGCGGTAAAAAAGGGGGTGGTGATGGACGGAGCATCAGAAACAATCAAACACTCACACCCAGTCAACAGATCTGGGTTTGATCCATCACCGTTCTTTAGCCCACTCTGCCACCCCAGTTCAGACATGGCCATATGCAAATCAGTCTGACCCTGTGCCTCATGGGAACAGTCCAGCCCGAACTGCCAAGCCATGCCTTCCCTGGACCGGAAACAAGCTTCCTAGGACCGGTTTCTGGCATTTCAGCCGTCTTCAGCCAGGCTTGCTTGAATCCAGTGGCAAAGTGAGCAAGGGACTCACGTCTGAGCATACCCTGCCAACTTATGGCGAACAAAGCGGTAAAAAAGGGGGTGGTGATGGACGGAGCATCAGAACCAATCAAACACTCACACCCAGTCAACAGATCTGGGTTTGATCCATCACCGTTCTTTAGCCCACTCTGCCACCCCAGTTCAGACATGGCCATATGCAAATCAGTCTGACCCTGTGCCTCATGGGAACAGTCCAGCCCGAACTGCCAAGCCATGCCTTCCCTGGACCGGAAACAAGCTTCCTAGGACCGGTTTCTGGCATTTCAGCCGTCTTCAGCCAGGCTTGCTTGAATCCAGTGGCAAAGTGAGCAAGGGACTCACGTCTGAGCATACCCTGCCAACTTATGGCGAACAAAGCGGTAAAAAAGGGGGTGGTGATGGACGGAGCATCAGAACCAATCAAACACTCACACCCAGTCAACAGATCTGGGTTTGATCCATCACCGTTCTTTAGCCCACTCTGCCACCCCAGTTCAGACATGGCCATATGCAAATCAGTCTGACCCTGTGCCTCATGGGAACAGTCCAGCCCGAACTGCCAAGCCATGCCTTCCCTGGACCGGAAACAAGCTTCCTAGGACCGGTTTCTGGCATTTCAGCCGTCTTCAGCCAGGCTTGCTTGAATCCAGTGGCAAAGTGAGCAAGGGACTCACGTCTGAGCATACCCTGCCAACTTATGGCGAACAAAGCGGTAAAAAAGGGGGTGGTGATGGACGGAGCATCAGAACCAATCAAACACTCACACCCAGCTTGTTTCCGGTCCAGGAAAGGCATGGCTTGGCAGTTCAGGCTGGACTGTTCCCATGAGGCACAGGGTCAGACTGATTTGCATATGGCCATGTCTGAACTGGGGTGGCAGAGTGGGCTAAAGAACGGTGATGGATCAAACCCAGATCTGTTGACTGGGTGTGAGTGTTTGATTGGTTCTGATGCTCCGTCCATCACCACCCCCTTTTGTACCGCTTTGTTCGCCATAAGTTGGCAGGGTATGCTCAGACGTGAGTCCCTTGCTCACTTTGCCACTGGATTCAAGCAAGCCTGGCTGAAGACGGCTGAAATGCCAGAAACCGGTCCTAGGAAGCTTGTTTCCGGTCCAGGAAAGGCATGGCTTGGCAGTTCAGGCTGGACTGTTCCCATGAGGCACAGGGTCAGACTGATTTGCATATGGCCATGTCTGAACTGGGGTGGCAGAGTGGGCTAAAGAACGGTGATGGATCAAACCCAGATCTGTTGACTGGGTGTGAGTGTTTGATTGGTTCTGATGCTCCGTCCATCACCACCCCCTTTTGTACCGCTTTGTTCGCCATAAGTTGGCAGGGTATGCTCAGACGTGAGTCCCTTGCTCACTTTGCCACTGGATTCAAGCAAGCCTGGCTGAAGACGTCTGAAATGCCAGAAACCGGTCCTAGGAAGCTTGTTTCCGGTCCAGGAAAGGCATGGCTTGGCAGTTCAGGCTGGACTGTTCCCATGAGGCACAGGGTCAGACTGATTTGCATATGGCCATGTCTGAACTGGGGTGGCAGAGTGGGCTAAAGAACGGTGATGGATCAAACCCAGATCTGTTGACTGGGTGTGAGTGTTTGATTGGTTCTGATGCTCCGTCCATCACCACCCCCTTTTGTACCGCTTTGTTCGCCATAAGTTGGCAGGGTATGCTCAGACGTGAGTCCCTTGCTCACTTTGCCACTGGATTCAAGCAAGCCTGGCTGAAGACGGCTGAAATGCCAGAAACCGGTCCTAGGAAGCTTGTTTCCGGTCCAGGAAAGGCATGGCTTGGCAGTTCAGGCTGGACTGTTTCCATGAGGCACAGGGTCAGACTGATTTGCATATGGCCATGTCTGAACTGGGGTGGCAGAGTGGGCTAAAGAACGGTGATGGATCAAACCCAGATCTGTTGACTGGGTGTGAGTGTTTGATTGGTTCTGATGCTCCGTCCATCACCACCCCCTTTTGTACCGCTTTGTTCGCCATAAGTTGGCAGGGTATGCTCAGACGTGAGTCCCTTGCTCACTTTGCCACTGGATTCAAGCAAGCCTGGCTGAAGACGGCTGAAATGCCAGAAACCGGTCCTAGGAAGCTTGTTTCCGGTCCAGGAAAGGCATGGCTTGGCAGTTCAGGCTGGACTGTTCCCATGAGGCACAGGGTCAGACTGATTTGCATATGGCCATGTCTGAACTGGGGTGGCAGAGTGGGCTAAAGAACGGTGATGGATCAAACCCAGATCTGTTGACTGGGTGTGAGTGTTTGATTGGTTCTGATGCTCCGTCCATCACCACCCCCTTTTGTACCGCTTTGTTCGCCATAAGTTGGCAGGGTATGCTCAGACGTGAGTCCCTTGCTCACTTTGCCACTGGATTCAAGCAAGCCTGGCTGAAGACGGCTGAAATGCCAGAAACCGGTCCTAGGAAGCTTGTTTCCGGTCCAGGAAAGGCATGGCTTGGCAGTTCAGGCTGGACTGTTCCCATGAGGCACAGGGTCAGACTGATTTGCATATGGCCATGTCTGAACTGGGGTGGCAGAGTGGGCTAAAGAACGGTGATGGATCAAACCCAGATCTGTTGACTGGGTGTGAGTGTTTGATTGGTTCTGATGCTCCGTCCATCACCACCCCCTTTTGTACCGCTTTGTTCGCCATAAGTTGGCAGGGTATGCTCAGACGTGAGTCCCTTGCTCACTTTGCCACTGGATTCAAGCAAGCCTGGCTGAAGACGGCTGAAATGCCAGAAACCGGTCCTAGGAAGCTTGTTTCCGGTCCAGGAAAGGCATGGCTTGGCAGTTCAGGCTGGACTGTTCCCATGAGGCACAGGGTCAGACTGATTTGCATATGGCCATGTCTGAACTGGGGTGGCAGAGTGGGCTAAAGAACGGTGATGGATCAAACCCAGATCTGTTGACTGGGTGTGAGTGTTTGATTGGTTCTGATGCTCCGTCCATCACCACCCCCTTTTGTACCGCTTTGTTCGCCATAAGTTGGCAGGGTATGCTCAGACGTGAGTCCCTTGCTCACTTTGCCACTGGATTCAAGCAAGCCTGGCTGAAGACGGCTGAAATGCCAGAAACCGGTCCTAGGAAGCTTGTTTCCGGTCCAGGAAAGGCATGGCTTGGCAGTTCAGGCTGGACTGTTCCCATGAGGCACAGGGTCAGACTGATTTGCATATGGCCATGTCTGAACTGGGGTGGCAGAGTGGGCTAAAGAACGGTGATGGATCAAACCCAGATCTGTTGACTGGGTGTGAGTGTTTGATTGGTTCTGATGCTCCGTCCATCACCACCCCCTTTTGTACCGCTTTGTTCGCCATAAGTTGGCAGGGTATGCTCAGACGTGAGTCCCTTGCTCACTTTGCCACTGGATTCAAGCAAGCCTGGCTGAAGACGGCTGAAATGCCAGAAACCGGTCCTAGGAAGCTTGTTTCCGGTCCAGGAAAGGCATGGCTTGGCAGTTCAGGCTGGACTGTTCCCATGAGGCACAGGGTCAGACTGATTTGCATATGGCCATGTCTGAACTGGGGTGGCAGAGTGGGCTAAAGAACGGTGATGGATCAAACCCAGATCTGTTGACTGGGTGTGAGTGTTTGATTGGTTCTGATGCTCCGTCCATCACCACCCCCTTTTGTAATGCTTGCATTAGGGCCCAAAATACCCTTACTACGCTACTGGCCATCCTTAGGGAACTTTTTAATTTCTATTCCAAACTTTTCTTTCTCCATGTTGTCAAGATTTGGAAACTCCAAATTAAATGACCATCAAGAAGTACTTTAATAATACCTTTGGATGATCACACAGTGACAGCTCAAAAGGTTAACCTCAGGAAGGCACGAGGGCTATTGGTGTCGAAGACACATTGGCACACGATCTGCGAGCAGTTTGCTGAAGAGGCAGTTTCTGGGGCTCTTCCGGCTGAAGGTCTGAAATAGACGCGCAGAGCGTGCTGATGACAGATGGTGGGAGTGTCGTAGGAGCCGAGAAGCGCCCGCGCGCCGCAGGGCGCGGGGGCTTCCTCACCTCGCGCAGAAACAGGTGGGATGCTGCGCACAATGAGAGAAGCGGAGATGGCATCGCGGCGGGGCTGAAAGTGCTGCGATCAGCATCCCCCGTCACTGTGGCGCGCGGGCGGATGAAAGGACTGGAAGGGATGCGGGAAATCAATTGAATGGGGAACCGGTAGCCGAACATGCAGACTGTGATTAACGGGATGAAATTGAATTGGGCGAAAGAAGACTGAGCTATTTGGTGTCAGTAGGTCGTGCAGCAAGCAGCGTCTCAAGTGATTGGATGAGCAGGGCAAAGTGAAATAAACCATAATGCAGGTTAAGTGTTGATGCACCAGCTGCCAAAAGAACACCAATGGCCCTAATGCAAGCAAGGAAACTATGGGGCTCATTTATGAGCCCCTGCGTCACTTTTGCGCCGCCGGTGCGTCACTTTTTGTGACGCACCAGTGGCAGAAAACATGCGCCATGTTGCGCCATATTTACAAAGTGACGCATCTAGGTAGATGCGTCACTTTGTAAACCCCTGCGCCACATTATACCTGCGCCAGGTATAATGTATGCAAGGGGGGCGTTTTGACGCAACAAAGGGTCGTAGAAGTGACGCAGTGAAATCTACGAGATTTCACTGCGCCACTTCTAGTGTGCAAATGCGTCAATTTCTTGCGCCTGCCTCACAGCAGGCGTAAGACTGACGCAGGCCCTTTCACATGGGGCTTGCCCCATGTGAAAGGACACATTGCTGGAGTTGCGTCACTTTTGTGACACACTCTAGCGATGCGTCACTTTTGCGCCTACAGATACGTCAGAAATACTGACGTATCTGTGACTCCTTGCGACATGATGCGTCATACTGTAAATATGACGCATCACTGGAGTCGCAGGGAGGGCGCAGTGAAAAGTGGCGCATCACTGTTTTCACGCAGTGATGCGTCACTTTTCATAAATGAGGCCCTATATTCCTCCATATGGGTACTGGAGTCCAGCTGCAACTGGCGTGCAGTGGGCGCTTACACACCTGTGCCCATGGGCACTACACATGTTGCTCTAATGATAGGTACAATACTGCCTCCTGCAGCAATAAGATTGTAACCTGCAGATCAGCATTATTGACTTTCATTTGTATACGATTGATAAAAGAGATATCTTCGCATTGGTAGACGCTACATTGTGCCAGCAAGCACTTGCCTCGCTCGTCCAACAAGTGACTGTTTCCTTCTCTGTCTGGGAACGGCTGGCTGTTGGACCTGGCCCTCTCTGGAGAGTAACCCCCAAAACTTTCGCCTTCCTTTTCCTCTATTTTGTTTGCTGAATTTGTGTTTGCTTGCTTTAGGACTCTGTGCACTTTACTACTGCAAATCAGTGCTTAAGTGCTTGTGCTCTCTCCCGAAAACATGGTAGGATTGGCTTATACCCAATTGGCATATTTAATTTACATATAAGTCCCTGGTAAAGTGGTACTTGATGTGCCCAGGGCCTCTACATTAAATGCTCTAGTGGGACTACAACACTGATTGCGCCACCCTCTTAAGAAGAATTAGATGTAGGTTAATTAAATACCTACAATTATTATTTTCTGGCACGTTTTATATTCTTAAATAGGTTCAGTGTAACTGGAAAAAAGTTACAGATAATGCGAATGTATCAGCACATATCAACCTAAATACAATGAATGAATAAAAAGGAGGAAAAAGGAAAAGATAAAGTCGGGTGTATACGTAAAAGTTGAATTTATATTCACAGTGCAAAAAGGGTACTTCAAATAGCAACAAATATTCATACAAAGGAAGGAAATAAATCAATTATTCATGCCTTCACTTTCAAATTTGTCAAACACTTTTTAAGAACAATAAAATAATTTTTCGTCTAGCGCACAGATGTCCGCACGTGATTCAAATTCTCAGAATAGACCACAGATCAATTCGTGGGCGTCTATACAACCGCTTAAACTCCTGACTTTATGACTGCGATATAATGGGATAATGTCCACGGCTTAAAGAAACGAAAAGCCCTTTGAGACCAACATTACAATATTTTTGGATGATCGAAGCCATTAGTTCAACTGATTGATTTGGCATAGAGTCAAGATATAAAGGGGTCAACCTTTTAAATAATATTGTCCTGAGGATGGTCTTGTTAAAGAAAATTTAGAGACCGAAACGTCGACTCTCACACTGTTTTCCATCGAAAAATTATTTTATTGTTGTGAAAAAGTGTTTGACAAATTTGAAAGTGAAGGCATGAAGAATTGATTTATTTCCTTCCTTTGTACGAATATTTGTTGCTATTTGAAGTACCCTTTTTGCACTGTGAATATAAATTCAATTTTTACGTATACACCCGACTTTATCTTTTCCTTTTTCCTCCTTTTTATTCATTCATTGTATTTAGGTTGATATGTGCTGATACATTCGCATTATCTGTAACTTTTTTCCAGTTACACTGAACCTATTTAAGAATATAAAACGTGCCAGAAAAAAATAATTGTAGGTATTTAATTAACCTACATCTAATTCATTATTGGAATTATACAAACTAATTGTTAAACAAATCCCTTGAAGGCACCCGTCTACCTGTTTATTCATATTTGCCCGAGCCCTCAAGGGTATATTGGGTTGTCCACTGTGTTTACTCTACCCTCTTAAGAAGCCATTTAAACATGTCTCAGGCCTGCAGTTGCAGAGCCTGTGTGTGCAGTTTTAAACAGCCAGTTCGACCTGGCAAAATAAACCTTTCACCAGGCCTAAACCCTCCTTTTTAATACATACAAGTCCTACCTAGGGTAGGCCCCGTATAGCCCAGATGTTCAATGCATTTAAAAAGTCAGACATGTACTTTAAAGTTATATGTCCTGGTAGTAAAAAACACTTAAATGTGTTTTTCACTACAGAAAGACATATCTCTTGCATAGAATAAGATTGCAGTTGACTTATTACATTTTATAAGTAATTTCCAATTGCGAAGAGATAAGCAGTTCATGTTTGGCGTCTCTGTAATCACAATTTAAAATCCTAACTTATGGTGAAGTCGGATTCTAAATTGCAATCCTGAAAATGCCACTTTTAGAAAGTTAGCATTTTCTCGCCTTCGCCATTTAGTGCCTGTAGCTCTCTCTTGTCACATGACTGGGTGTTGCTGACAGTTGATCTTTGTATATTCCTCCTAGACAGTCACACACAATAGGGGGCTTAGGTGTGCCTGGATAGCCCATCCCTGGCTGGATGGGAGGGAGGAGCTTGGAACAGCCCCACTTACACCTGAATAGGCTGTGTCCTTCCTCCACACAAAGGCTACATACCCCCTGTAGTTAGTCTGGAGCAGACCTGCCAAGTATCACACTTCAGGTGTGACTCTAACCCATTTCAGGGTGGTGTTCTGCATCACCGCACTGAAATGCATTATCACGCATTTTAATGTCACTCACTGTCTCACTCTGCTCTGTACCAACGCTGAAACTGCTACGCCAGACTGCTAGCGCGCGCACCTGCTGCTCCCCGCAGACTTGCCAGCAGGCTCAGTAAATAGTTAATGCTCTTGCCTGCTGGCTGATTGCTACAATGTATACAATCTTAGCCCTGCTCTGCCTGGTTGCATTGTGAATTATTCCCGCCCGCGGCCCGGCTGTCATGCCCAATTATACCGAGACCCGGGGCAGGGCCTGCCCTGCGACCCATACTACTGGCTGTGGCACTGCTGGAGTAGGGATCTGACCTCACATCCTGGAACAGGAAGAAAGTGAGGTTGGTCAGGATTAAAGCGGCGGGGGACACGATTGTGGAGTTGTACTGCCCACGCCCCTTTCCTCCCGGCGTCTGCGGCATAACTCAGTGCACTGTGCTGCCTGCGCATATACCCGGCGTTGGACCTGACGACCAGGACAGGTCACGGCAGCATCGACAATACACCTGAGCCAGAGACTGCAGCCGGGCGTTCTCCGTTGTCGAGGAAGTCCATGAGTCCATGTGGCTACGGCCCGCCAATTGCTGTTGGCTCGGGCTCGCCTCAGTAATGTAATCTGATCTCCCAGGCCTAAATTGTTAACAAGCCTTATTCATGTAGGATTAGCAGAGTGAAAGAGGGTGTTAGAGTAGACGCCATCAGCGGTGATCACTTTGCATATTTTTTTGATATTAGGCTGCTGCTCACCCCTTCTGACCGCAGAACTGCACAGTAGAAAAGCCTGTTCCCTGAACAGGGTGTGGGGGGGATTGCGGTAGTGTCCGGTCAGTGAGTGAGTCAGTGTAATTGGATAATTGGGCGCTGGATGGGCGGGCCGGCCCAGAGCTTCAATGAAGCTGAAACTACTGTCCTTATGTCACTTGGTATTGTTAGCGCACACTTTGTACAGCAGACAGCTAAGACCATGGTGGTATGACCCCTGAGACACGGATGTTGCTGGTTGCAGCTTTCCCTTCCGTTGCTGTTCTGCTGCCAGTCTTGAGACAGCAGGTCAGTAATTATATGGGGTGATTATTTTAGTCTGTTTGTGGGCCTGTCTGGCATGCGTGGGTGTGCTGGGTTTTACTCATGATTTTTGTTCCGGTAAAAAATAATTCTGGCAGCAAGCTTAAATGGACGGAGTGTGACATATGCAAAACGCGTCTTCTTCAGCGCTGTCTATACTGGCTGATGCAGCAGAGTTACTTACTTGAGATGAACAATGGTGCCTCAACTGTTTTATATAATGATCAACTCAGAAAGCGGTTTTCAGAAGTTTTGCATTAGTTTCAAGTAATTTTTAAACCTTCTCACTTCTCAATAGTTTGAAGTTTCTTGTATTTTAGCTTTTTCAATATCACTGTCAGTTTCACTCATTTGCAGTTCAATGCCACTCAGAAGTGCATTGAAACAATAGAAATGTCATACATAACCAATCTGAAAACGTGGCGGCTATGCTGTAAGTCATGATCTCCTACTGTTGCACTGACTTCCTAAGCTGTGAAAATTTGCCTTGCCTGGCGCAGTCACTTTGCTCAAATGGGTGTAATTTCTGATATGTATTTGTTTCCCTCGTCTTCATTGCTTGATTTTGCTCGCAAGAAAGTGTCACTCGTAGTTGTTGAAATGTCACTCATAATTACACTTAAATTATGAAAATTTCACACATAGCAATCTGAAACCTTGGCAGCTATGCGGGAGCCAGTGCAGGCAAGGCAGGATGCCAGGGGACTTCAAAGGGGAACCTCTAAAAGCTTCTCCCCCACTTCAAAGGCACAACTGAGTATAAATTCTGGACCTCAGACACCAACTCTTCAGCACACGTCTGAAGAGCCACTCTGCTGGACTGCACCCTGCTGTACTCTTGCTTTGATGTGCTGTCCTGCTGCCCTCTTGCCTTAATGAGAGGGACTGGACCTGCATCTCTTTAAAACAGTACCCAGAGTCAGTCCCAGGGCAAGTTGGCTAGCTTCCTGATTTGAACTTCAGGGACACAACAGGCTTCTAACAATCTTGCTCTTGCACCTGGACTCTGTGTGTCTACCCTGTCAAGTGGTGCCACCCCAGGCCTGGATTCTTGTAAGTGGACTTAAGGTGCTTACCAGCCCCTGTGGATCCAGCGGAACAGGTGCATCTCCTCTGTTGTGCGTATCAACCCCGAGTATAACTGGTGCATCTCTTCTGCCCACATTGCAACATTGGTTCAGGCCCTCACATTGCTAGTCGGCGGCACTCTGTATTGCAGTCTTGCATCTCTTCAGAACCGACACATCGCTCAACTGCACAGTGAATCCTAAGCGCCGTACTTCGCATCACATGCTCAGTCAACAGGGTCCTCGAGGATGACGCAGGCCCTCGCATCGCAGCCTTACTGCATCTCAGAACCGACGCATCGCTGCAGCTGTGCAATGCATCTTTGATGCAGATCCACGCAAGGCTCCGCAAACCAAGACTGAAGATATTCTTGTTCAGCGGGCCCAACTGGGTCTCTATAGCTGGCCCATGCTCCATTGCGGTGGCTTGAAATTCTGACTATGACCCGGTCCAACCAGATATCTGCAGTTGACGCTTTACGCCTTTTGACACTATTTTCATGAAAAACTTTACAATTCAATATCTCTGGTCCTACAAATAGAATTATTGTTGTTTTGCTCTTGTTTATTTATTAAATTCAGCTCTACTTTTCTAACCTGTTTTCACGGTTTTACTATTTAAAGTGTTGTGCAAATACTTTACACATTGCCTCTAAGTTGAGCTGTGCGCCAAGCTATTGAGGGAGTGAGCACGGGTTATTGTGGGGATTGCTCATGCCGTGACTTACCTTGGCAAGGGACGTGGTCGCTGCTTGACCAAGGCTCACACCCCAGTCAACCAACATCCCAATTTTTTACACTGGTTCATATGCTACCTCTCTTTCCAGACTTTTCAAATGAGGTGCATAATGTTTACATTTTTTGTCAGTATCTACCACTATCATTATTTATTTTTTAATTAAAAGCACACTTACTTATGATCTGCCCATTGTTTAATAAAATTAGGACACACAGGGGAATGGCCACAAGGAAAACAAACATTGGTAAAAACATTAATAGGTATGGTTTTAATGTACAAACAAAGACATGCATAAATGCTGTTTGCATGTGTTACTATATTAAAGCCAGACCTATTGACTTCGCACTTGCTTTTTTTCTGGATGTCTCACAGTGGTAGGTCCACTAGATTGGAGCTTGCTGAGAAGTGAAGTCTACCACTTTGTCTGGAAAGCAACCTTCCTTTCTCACCCGACATATCAGACCAGTTACTTCCCTCTCCATGGAGCATCAGCTGGGTGATCCCTTCCACCTTTCTCCCAAAACCATCAGAACACACCTAAACTTACCTGCCCCAGCGCTGACTTCTTCAGGGCTCTGGTTCCTCTTGGGAAATTCCAAAGACAATATGGTCTTGTGACTCAACAGTGGGGAAACACGTTGGAGTCAGTGGTCTAGGACAATCCTGCTGCGGGTTGTGGGCTTGTCCTTTTCTGCACTTTCCTATCTGTGAATGTCTGTAACTTCCCTGTTAGACACACCAACTCCCATTTTTCCCTGCCAGCCTTGCTGGGTGCTTGATCTTCCTTCCAACAATAAACCTAAAGAGATACGAGTGATGGAGCGCCACTTACTCCAGATATTGGGCAAGTTGGCAACCATCTTGTAAAGAAACCCTCCTTTACTTTTCTACCAAACTGCGTCGTACGAGCCTGGTATCATTACAAGGCAAGCAATAGCAAAGCCAATACGTGTGGCTTACATTTTGAGTCCTGACACAAATATTGCAAAAAAACTGCTGCGTTCCCACATTGGTGCCTTTCAATAAAGCACCGTAATGAGAACGTTAAAGGACTGTTAAGTCCATGCCGTGCAGGAACAGGGGGTACACGCACACTGAAGGGCACACCATGTGTCCCCCTGCATGTATCCTCAGGCCCAGAGGCACAAGGGGGCCCTGTAGGGCCCCCTTGTCTTCCCCCTGGTCTCACTTTTCATGTCGGGTTCACTGCCTTGAAAAGAGAGGTGGGGAGGAAACTCGTAATATGCTTGGCGGTGCAGCAGCTGCATCGCCAAGCATATTACTGTCTTAGGACCGTCGCACCACCGCCGGAAATTGCTAATCCCTGGCGGTTGCAGCAGTACCCTCTCGAATCGACCACTGCACTGGTAATGCGGTAGTTGGACCACAGTTGCGACAGTCCACAACCACCACCGCACCTCCACCATGGGTTCAGTGGTACCATAGACCACCAAACTCGTAATCAAGCCTTAGGTCTCTCTCATTCAAGTTCTGTTACAGCTGATGGACGTCTGGGCCGTTGTTCAGTACTGAAAATCTGCATGTCAGGAACATGCAGGCCTTGATAGAACATGTCAAATAAAAGTCGTCATGGACCAATGGATAAAGTACAGGATAGAGCTTTGTATGTTTGGCAGGAAATTGAAATGTCCCAGCAGTAGAACATAAGTGCAGCCCTCGGCGTCAGACATGTTCATCTTATGCCACTGCCTAATGATTCCCGCACCACTGATGGCAAGAGTGAGCTCAAATGAAGGTCATTTACAGATCAAAAATGAATCTTGAATACTCAAGATTTCTTGAGCATGGTTGTTCAAACGGTGATGATGTAGTAAACCCTGCGGTTAAAGTTAGTGAATTTCTGCATACATTGTGTGTGGAATACCGTGGAATGCTGAGAGAGTTAGAGGGAATCTGGTGATCTTGGGAAATTAAGAACTGAAAAGACCCATGCATTGTAATAAAAAAGTTATGATCTAACCAGTGTGGGATGGATCATTTACCTCCACTATTAGATTCAGCTGTAACATTATCCACTTAATCACCAATGACCAGCGTTTACAATAAAACACTTTGGGCCTTATTTACAAAAAGTGACGCATCGCTGCTTGAAAACAGCGATGCGTCACTTTTCATTGCGCCCTCCTTGCGACATGCTGGATGCGTCATTTTTACAGTCTGACGCATCTTGTTGCAAGGAGTTACAGAGACGTCAGTATTTTTGACGTATCTGTAGGCGCAAAAATGACGCATTGCTGGAGTGTGTCACAAAAGTGATGCAACTCCAGCAATGGGTCATTTCACATGGGCAAGTTCCATTTCAAATGTGCCTGCGTCAGTTTTACGCCTGTTGTGAGGAAGGCGTAAGATATTGACGCATTTGCGTCCTAGAAGTGGCGCAGTGAAATTTCATAGATTTCACTGAGTCACTTCTACCAGGCTTACTTGCATCGGAAAGCCCACCCTTCATACATTATACCTGGCACAGGTATAATGTGGCGTGGTGGTTTACAAAGTGACGCATCTACCTAGATGCGTCACTTTGTTAATATGACGCAACATGGCGCATTTTTTACGCCGCTGGTACGTCACAAAAAATGACGCTCCAGCGGCGCAAAAGTGATGCAAGGGCTCATAAATAAGTCCCTTTGTTGCTAACTGAAAGCAGCCAGTACAGTAGATGCACGTCTCTTTAATCCACCACAAAAACTTTGACGAGCTCAGGCACACAACGGCAAACTGCGTTCTCCCTTTCCAAAAGTGGCCACGCTCAAACATGGAACAGTGAACATGAGTTTCTTCCCAATCTTCCATTTAAAAAAGTGGAATCAAAGAATTGATGTAAAAAAAGCACAGTTCCATATCACATGCCATTTGTTGTCCACATGGGTGGGCATTATGTTTTTTACTGTAAAGGAAGTTTATTTATTTATTTTATTTTAAAAGTTTTATATAGCGCTAGCTTGACCCGTAGGTATCAGAGCGCTTTACATACACACTGTAAAAACAGACGGAAATTGCATTACATAGTAGGAAGGTGGTAAGGAAGCAAAACAGAGATAAAAAATACAACATGAAAAATAGGTAAACAGTTCAGGGGAGGGAGAGAAAACAAACGAGGGTGACTAACACAGTCCGGTTGACACCACTACACAGGAATGAAATAAACAGCTTCTTTTTAACAACAATGAGTCGTAAAACAAACAATTTCATTGCATATCATTGCTGTAATTTCCATCTGACGTGACAGTGAGGCGTGATGGCTGTAATAAAATGGTGAGGGCTTTGCTTTTCAAATATACAGAAAATGATGTAGAAACTCACAACATAACTAGCACTGCAAACATTATGAAACTGAGTTATGAAGAAAGACCTATTCAAATCAGTTTCCCATTTCAAATTAAGCACTCAGGTTGAAGTGACATTGCTGTACAGAAAGACAGTGTGGGATTCACACACTGCCATAAGGACGGGTCTGCACAGCCTTCCCCGCCAAGCTGGCAAGGAATAGGAGCCTTATTGGTGCCACTGCATACAACCCCATAAAGAAGAGCAATGAAACAATGGTAATATTTTCAGCAGAGTGTGAGTGCACGCTCCTTCATCCAACAGTATACTTCGAAGCCTGATTCTAGCAGTAGAGGCTGGCATCTATGAAAACATTTAATTAAACACTTATCGAGTCCACCGTACCTGGACCTCTTTCTTCAACTATAGCCCGGCCACCAGAAAACTCTCTTGACCAATCCTGGCGCTTCTCTCATGCAGCATAATGCAGCGCCCTGACTGGAGGGAGCGGCCTCATTGAGCACCCCACAGCTCTCTGGAGACTTGCACTTGCTCCAACCCAGGGGGTTAGAAATGTTTAAATGTGTGGTGGCCATCGCACGACGGCTGGCTAAAAAGGCATGCACACTTTAAACAGTGCACATACAGCCTGCCCTTCTCGCCGCTGCTGTCACTCATCAGGCCCCGCCCCGTCCTGACGGTCTGTTCAGGACGGGGAATGAAAAATAAAATTACCATTTTATTTTTCAACTGTGGGGCTTTGGGGGTAATTTAAGTGGGGCATCGTTCCTCCGCTCCAACGGAGGAGCTGCCCCTGGATTTGAGTGCCTGCCAAGGGCACTGGCAGCATCTGCAATGATTGTGGGTCCATGCAAATATCTCCCACAGGCCAGTCAGAAAGGTGCGGTTTGGCTGTGCCGAATGTTTGCTGCCATTGGAGCACACAGGATTGCGCACACCTTTGGTTATAGGCAGAAACACCCCCCCTAGTGGAAACCACAATTTCTCACAAATAGGACCCAACTCTTGCATAATTGGACAGAAAATTCTAATAACCACTCATTAAAGAAATTGTGAAGGGAAGATTTCTAGTTTCAAAATTAGTAATCTGATTCCTGAAGCATATTTTTTAAATTTTTAGTACAAGTCTATGAGCTATACTTACAAATAAAAACAAATGGCTCACAAGACACACATTTGTCTAATACATCAGTGAGCTGACCTAAGATGAGAAACACAACACGATACAGGAGTGTACTGCTGCGAGTTGTCATAGAATTATACAGAGACATTGCAATAGATTAATTCAAAGGAATTCAAGATAGCGTTCATGCATGTTCAAGCAATGTAACATTGATCAAATAGATCTTTATTTTTTTTAGATACTGGGAAAATCTTGTTAGAGAGAGACTGGCTTCCGGGGTTTAACAGCCATGGATGAAGGGCCCAGTGGTGCTCAATGAACCAGACACGTGTTTGCTTGAATCAATAAATAAATTAAGTATAACTTCTATAACCTCTGTTTTGAATGTCCACAGAAAAAAAATGTATGTTTGCCACTGTAACCTAAGCGTCATTCAACATTTGCTGCTAGAAATTTTCAGAGACTGGTCTTTTGGGAAAATTAAATACTTAAATAGACAAGCCTGCCAGAGTTCTACATTTTAAGAATTGAACATTTGCTGGAGAAACTGCGTGCCCTTGCAAACTATGAATGTTGCATCACCAATGGGCTAAATTTCCATAAAAACAAGTTCTAATGGAGTTCCTCAGTAGGAATTTTCTCACTAACATTTTTTTTGCATAGGAAATCTCTCCAACACCTTTTTTGTTGCAGGATTTACTGCAGAACCTTTTTTTTTTTCTGCGGAATTTTTAAGATAAGTGTAGTTTGTACTATGCTTTGCTTTTTCAAAACATACTATGTCAGCTTTTGACCCGGAAGATAACGTTTTGAAAATGTTATTGTTTCTAGTCTTAAATAAAACCCATTTAAAAATCTAAACAGCAACATATTGATAAATATTACCATAGATGTGTTTTACATTACAAAAGGGTATTGCTTATTTATCCAGAGCTTTCAGGATCGGAGAGCAGGCATAGTTTACACAGCTATGGCTCACTATTATGATGGCGGGTGGACCGCCACTCACAGGCCGTCGGTCCACCCGTAATACAGGGCATTGGTCAGACTGCTGCATTATGATGCAGCCGGTCAGACCACAGAGGATGGGGGTAGGACTGCCACCTCCAATAGGATCCAAGATCCGGTTGGGGCGGCGGTCGGAATCCTAACTCTACAATGGAGGCGGTGCCTACACAGGCACCGCCATAGGGATAAGGATGACCCTTTCTGACTGCGGTCCACCGCCATGAAAAGGCAGACAGAAAGGAAACTTGGGGATCCCAAGCAAGGCCAGCATGACCTGTAAGCCACTGTTCAGTGGTCCTGGGGGCACATGTAGTGCCCACACGCACATTCGTGCACCGTTTTTCAGGCTCCGCATGGTGCCTGGCACATGGTGCATGAATGTGCACAAAATGCTCTATCACACTGCAGCTTGTGCTGCTGCCCTTTTCCAGGGCTGCAGCAAAAGCTGTGAGCTATAGAGCACTTTTCTGCCCACCAGCCCGGCAGGCACATCGCAATTGGGCTGTCGGTCCGTCGCCTGCTGTCAGGTGGTCCCCGGACTGCCGTGCCGTCAGCTGACGGTCCGACCATCCAGCATTATAATGACACCCAATGTTACCTGCTCAGGTCCAGAATTCCTGCGGTCCCAGGTCCGCTTGTGACAGCAATCCTATGAAAGCTCACATGGGAGAAAGTTGCCAGCATGCTAGACTTGGAAGAGGAAACTAGGTTCAAGGATTAGTCAGTCTTGACATTTATGTTCCAGGCAGCAGTACTTTGTATACTCACAGACATACTTGAAGAAACTCACCCTGTCTTGGGTCTGAACTCAAGAACTCTCATTCATGGCTCATTATAAACTCCGGCCTACAACCTGAACTCACCTAGACACCTAGAGGTGACTCACTGCCCAGGTACGCACTGTACAAGCTTAATATGCTGCATGAAACAAACTACAGAAAAACAACATCCTGAAAATAACAAACACTTTTAGGGAACACCAGACATCATAGACATTGATTGCCCTAACTTTTTTACAATTATTGTTCCGAAATTGATCAGTGTTTTCCCTGCAAAATTATAAGCATAAATGTAGTGCGCAGTAGGGGCCATATATATGCCAGTTTTTAATTACTGCTGGGTCTGAGACCCAGAAGAACCCGGCCCACTTAAAGCCCTGCTTGAAGCGCTAGCAGGGCCCTTATTCTGGAGTGTGGAGAAGAGCTGTTGGTATGCACCGTGCTTCAGAGATAGGGTACAGCAAAGCAGACATCTTGTTTCAGTTCCTGATTAGGGATTGTGGGAGGGCTGTTGTCCTTTGCAGAATGTAAAATCATGCTGTCAATTTACATTTTATTCCAGATAGTGGTGTACAGTAGAATTTGCTTTTTGTTGTCTGGGCAGCGTGCAGGGCACAGGGTAGGCCAAGTCACTTTAGGGCAGCAGGCAAAATGAAGACCGGAGCCCCACATTCCTGCTCAGTGCAGGCTTATGCATGTGGTGGTTCACACTTGGCACCTGGCAGCAGACTAGGGCCCAGATTTTCTAGTCACGGAACGCAATGCAGCAGACAAAAATGCTGCGCTGTGTTGCGTGACAGGGGTGGAGCAGCACAACGTCATATCTACAGAGCTATGGCTCTCTCCTCCCCTCTCTGTAGCGCTGGGGCAGGACCAGTAACTAATGCAGGAATATAGAAAAATGCAAAAGACGGTCGCAAACAGAAAGTGCATGAGGGAGCAAGCCAGACAGCTATCTAACTTTCTACATCAGGGTGTACATAGGTGCTTTTCCCAGTTTACAGAAGTGGTCCAGAAAAAAAAGGGCAGTATAATTAGATTTTAGTTAATAAAATTACTATGGTGGCCGTAACTGGGATAATTCTTTCCAGCATAGTTACTCGAAATTACTGCAAATTTACACCTAATTTTGCGTGAAAAGCATAATTAAGCACATTGCGCTATTTTCTTAGTGAAAAATGCACCCTCACATCTAAAATTGGCCCAAGGATACCTTTTGCAATAAGAAAAAAGCACTGAATTCTACAGGACACCAACAGCAGTAGCCAATAGCTGCTCGCTCACTCTTAAGTACTCAAGCTGGCATATTCGTGTTATTTCAGTCAATTTGCATCACTAAAGTAAAGCATAATTAGTGAAATTACTCCGGAGTAATAAACATTCTCCTAGGCCTAAATAATACCTCATCTAAAATGTTGCTATGTGCTGTTGTTGTTTTTATTTTTTTTAATTGCACATTTATAAAAAGTGACAGCAAAAAAATACAGTCAGCTTGATTTCCTGATTTAATCGTTTTGCTATTTGTTACTGCACTTGGAGAACTTGCATAGGGTATGTTAGACCTGTCATCCTTAGGGTGGTCTTCCACCTAAACATTTGCCTGCTTATCTCCACTTTTTGCTTTATCTTTTTGTTGACCGTAGGACTCTGAGCACTTTTCTACTGCTAACCAGTGCTAAAGTGCATGTACCTCTGCCCTAAACATGGTGACATTGGTGAATACATGATTGGTATATTTAGTTTACTTATAAGCTTCTTATAAAGGGGTATACCATATACCTATATTTGTAATCTAAAAGTTACTAGTGGGCCTGAAGAACTGGTTGTGCCACCCACACACGTAGCCTTTCAAACCTGCCTCAGGCCTGCCATTGCAAGGCCTGTGCGCATTTCAACTTGGCATTTAACATTTCACATTTCTTGCCAAGCCTTAAACTCTCCTTTTATTACACATAAGTGACCCCCAAGGTAGGCCCTAGGGAGCCCTATCGGCAGAGTGATGTGTGAGTAAAAGGTAGGACATGTACTTTTAAGTTTACATGTCCTGGTAGTGCCAAACAGCAAAACAAATATTTGTTACCACTGTGAGGCCTACTCCTCTCACAGGCTACCATTGGGAATTCCTTAAAACATTTTAAAGCTGTAATTCCTGATTAGAAAGAAGCAGTTATGTTATGTTTCATATCTTTGGAATAGTAATGAGAAATCCTCTTTAATGATACCGTTGTATTTAAGATTACTATTTTAGTAACGCCACTTTAGAAAGAACACATGTCTCTGCTCTTAACTTAGCTCTGTAGGCCTACAGCCCATCTCCAATATACATCAGGGAAGGGTGACAGCTAACTTTGTGCAATCCCTCTAGACAGCCACAAACACAGGAAGGGAGGGTGTGAGAGGGAACCCATCTGCATTCAGCTACATTCTGACAGCCTTCCTGGGCAGGAAGAGGGAGGGGGACCTGACACTTGCATCTGAATAGGCATTGTTCTGTGTCCCACACAAAGTGCTGATTACCGCCCACAGATAGTCTGGCAGACAGGGCTGGGATGAAAGGGGACCTGTGCACTTCAAGGGCTTGCTTTGAAGTCATCCCTACTCCAAAGGTACATTTGGGTTTATGTAATGGGGCTCTGACAGGACCAAGACAGTGCACTACTGGACCTGTGAATAACTGCCTGGAGTAAGGACTGCTGTGCAACAAGGATAGCCACTCTACTTGACTGACTATTCTTAAGGAACTGCTTCACTGCTGTGCTGAGATGCCCTGCTGCCTGATGATCTCTGCCCTGCTGAGGACATGGACAGGACCCATCTCACTTGACCTCAGAGTTACTCCAAGGGCTTTGTGGCTTGCCTCCTGTGTCTGAAGTCTCAGTTTAGTCAAAGACTTTCTACAAGTTCTGCTTTTGGACTCTTCCATCTTTAAGTCCTTCCTTTCCTGAGGTGTCAATCAAATCATGGGCCTCAGAAGCGGGTTTTGCAGCAGTTTCTGCATCAAAATCGCTGCAGTGACACCTGTGCCCCACTCGGGACCAGCATATTGCCCTTCGACTACATTGCCTCAACGGACTGCACAGCTTGACACCAACAGACAGCGCTGCTTGATATCGATGCAGCAACTGCATCGTAAAGGGGATCGACGTCGAAGCCTTTATTGACTGCACGGATCGGCGCTGACGCTTTGCCTCCATTCACAGGATCGACGATGACGTGGCACCCCCTCGACTCCATGAATCGAGTCTTGCTCCATCCAAGGTCATTAGTCAGCGGGACCTGCCTGAGTCCAGCAGCCGTACACTTTGGATTTACCCCAGTCTAGCGCGACCTCATTTAACCCCTTAGCGCTGTTGACTTATAAGCATTATGTTTGGTTTTTCCTTTAAAAATTCATAACTCCTGTTCTACTTGTTAGACTTTTGTCATTTTGGTCTTGATTTTCCATAAAAATATTTTCTATTTCTCTGCACCTGTGTGAAGTATTTATTTGGTGTTTTAATTGCGTCACTGTGTGTGTTGCACAAATACTTTACACATAGCCTCTTTAGATAAGCCTGACTGCTCTATGCCAAGCTACCAGAGGGTGAGCACAGGTCATATTTTAGTGTGTATGTAGCTTACCTTGACTAGGATTATGGTTCCTACTTGGACAGTGTGCATACCTCTTCCAACTAGAGACCACATTTCAAACAGGGTATGATTACAAGTGAGGTAGATTTAGGTATGCTATGGTGGCTGGTGGAATTTGAAAGTTGTGGGGCGTATGACCAGCTAATAAACTTTGTCAGGGATGTTCTCTTCTCTAGAAAATGATTAAACCTGATGTAAAATTATTCATTTTCAACTTCATCCTCCCACGGTTGTGCTCTTGAGTAGATATCCAGCCTGGCATTTCAGGCTGATATGCGCAATTGCGCGTTTACTCAGAATGACCTGTGTAAGTCACTAGCCATCCTGAGGGGACCTCTCACTTCCAAACAAGTACCACAAGGGTACGTCCTAAGGGGTGAAACAAGTGTTAGGTGAAAGGCATGGCAGGTACACAGGTGTGTACCCTGCCCCAGTAGTGAAGAGTGAACATATGTGCTTTGCTTCCTATGAGGTTTGCTCTTCCCATAAGCTATCATGGGGAAATGGTTGATATTACCTCAGGCTGCAATAGTTGATTGCAGAGGAGCAGCCTGATGATGTTTCCTATGCGCAGCAACAACCCCTTGCCAGTGGTCAAGGTGACTTTGTCTTGATTTGCGTAGAAATGCCATCACTAGAAAGTTAGAAATTTTCCATGCATGAAACATCTGCCTTGTGACAGAAAAAAGCATAAATCACATGAAAACTTTGGAATACCGCGAATAAAAGTGAAATGATGTGGAATTTAATGGAGTATTACTGTTTTGGGGTAACAGTCACGCTGTGCATCCTGTTCAGGAGTGAGACGTCAGCCTATGAAATATGAACTTAAGTCGAAGTGGTACAGGGCAGACCACGAAAAACCTTGGTTGCACGCAAGAATACTGAAATTAGAAAATACATTAGAAATCAAGTTTGAAAAAAGAGAAAATTGGTGTGCATTCGTCACCTCCCACATTTAACGTATCACTAGAAAGTGGGCATTTCTATGCTCTAAAACTCTTTATGTGCCTTGGTGGTTGACTAAAGTCCACATTGGAGGTTGGAGGTGCACATCTGGGCATTCACCAGTGACACCTATAAAACATTGGGCATTTAATTGTAACAACAGACCTCTGCATTTTGAGAGCCTGGCTGCAAAGATTGTAGGAGAAGGTTTTGACACAAGGCCTCCGGAGACAGATCGTGGCCCCACTAAAGATTAGTATCTGCGTTCCACAGCCTCATGGCAGACAGGACTGAAGACATCTGTGGTTTGAAGGGAAACCTTTTGAACCATCCCCAACTTCAAAGGCACACTCCAGTATAACTACTGGTGCCATCCTGCAGCAAAGGGTGAGATACACTTGTGGCTATGTAGGAACGGAGAACCTGGACTACGTGGTGCATATTGCCAGAGGACTCTGTTGTTCACAAGCGAGATTACTGCTATTTAAATAGACTGCATGCCCTTTCCCCTTTCTAAATAGTGACTGGCCTGGGCCAACTGCCTGCTGCTGTGTGGTACCCTGAAGAGTGCTCTCCAAGGTCTTATTGAGCTTATTCCCATTGTCTCAGAGACCTCAGGGACACCAAAATCTCCCTCAAGGGGCCCACACCTTCTACCTGTGACACCTGGATAGCAGTGCTCTCTCAAATGCCCACATCATCTGCTGGAGTCCAACTGGTAGCGCAGTGTGAGCTTGGAACTAAGTATTGTCCCTGGAGACCAGATTGCCTGTTGCGAAGCCCAAAATCTTGTCTGCATCTAAGGCATGTAGCCCCCTCATCGTGGGGACCTTGGCATGTTGGCAGTGAGCGGATTCACTGGTTTCAAGATCTATGTGGCCCACTTCATCGATCGCGATGCATCTCTCTTGTGCGACACACCAAATGCATGCTCATTACATGCGGTGTGCAGATCACAGGTTGTGACCCTTGGAGGTTGGGGCGTAAACAGCAGTAGTGCTTCATTTCACTTCCTGAGGCATTGCTGAACTTGCATCTGTGTGTGTGTGTGACCGGAACTGTCTGGTGCGACCAATATCGACATGCACTGGATGTTGTGCCTCATTTCCAGGGTGGTATGGAATTTACAAATCTTCGATCGTGTATGTGACCGGAGCTGTCTGGTGCGCCAAAATTAACATGCACTGGGCGTTGGGCATTATATTCAAGGAGGCATGGATTTTGCAACTCTTCATTTTATGTGACCTGAATGGTCTGGTGTGACCTGTATCATCACACAACTTCATTCTCCGTTCACCTACTGTTAGCTTACTTAACCCTCAACATGGCAGAGTAAATGCTTTCTTATCACTAGGACCTATCCGACGGCATTGTGTTGCCAGGTAGTATTACCCGGCTAGGGTCTGGGTGGTGAGAGTGACTTACTGGTCTGGAGGAACGTCTCAGAGAACTATTGGAAGTGGGTCAAGAGACTGTATGACCCCCCTCTGCTACACTGAACTGGACTGGTGGCGGAAGGCCCTTGGGGACCCCTTTGGTGTGACCGTCTATTGCCCTTGGCCTATGTCTGCTCCACATCCTGTGGGTGACCTTCCTGAGTGTCTGCCAAAACCCTTTTCCTGGCTGCTTCATTGAGTGAGTGGAAGTGACAGTGGGAAACGCCTGTGATTCACGACACTAGATGGCGGTTTGTCCGATACGTTAATTTCTTGCAACACAAGCCTTACGTTTGACATTGGTTTTCGCCACGCGTTTTCAGATCCCGTTGCTGCAAAATGTGGTATACATATTTCTGACATTGTTCTAACCCAGGGCGCACCCTCTAACTGTGGGTATTGAATTATAAGAATTATTGGGGTGGGCCTGGGATGGACAACATGTTGCACCACATAAGGGTGCTGGGGGTGTGATTTGGATCTTTCCCAAGTGTGCATATCACCAATGTCATCTGAACACAGCTGGTCCTATTACCGCTCGTAATAATTTCAAATGTGATTCATGTCACAGTCACATGACCCAGGATACTGGCAGCAGGCTTCAAATGGTTAGGACAAGAAAATACCAATTTTCTTAAAGTGGCATTTGAGAACTGTGACTTAAAGTCCGACTACACCATTAAAGGGGATTTTAAATTACAATACATTTGAGTCGCTATCTGCTCCCAATCCAAAGTTAGCACTTATTAAATGTAATAAGTTAACCCAATGTTGTCCAATTGGAGAGATAGGCCTTGCAATAGTGAAAAGTGTATGTAGGAGTTTTTCACTACCAGTACATGTAAAAATTAAACCCACATGTCCTACTTTTTAATAGGCCTGGGCGGAGGCGGAACTCCGCGAAGTGACCCAAAAAATCTGCCACTCTATGTGGAGTTCCGCAAGCGGCGGAGTGCATTTGATCATGCCATTCGTGCTGATTTTCATTGACAGCTGTTTGTCCTGCTATAAAATCAGCACGAATGGCACCATGCGCAGCACAATAGGGTGCTGCTTCTTTTCTAGCCGCTCTAGTAGATTTTCTTCCAAAGCGGCAGCTTTTTCAATGTGAACGGGAGGTTTCTAAGCGTGAGTGGTTACGACCATGAATGACTGCCTGCGTTGAGAAATCTGACCGCCTACGTTGAGAAATCTTGCCGGGAGGTGGATTTTTGTTGCTCGCGAACCTTACATTGGCAAGCGAGAAAAAAACTCAGCTAGCGCGTGCCCTGCAGAGCACGCAGTGCGGAATACTCCGTGAAATTCACCACCCAGGTCTATTTTTTAATTACAATGTGCCCTGTACTATGGATCATTGGTGCCTACTTTAGGGGTGACTTATATGTGCGACCTATAAGTAAATTAAATGTGCCAATCAGGTGTAACATACACACAAAGGAGCTATAGATGGATACAGATCAGGCCACCCTCCACTCATAATATTCAACCAAAAAAGGACCTGATCTAATACAGGACAATCTTTGTGAGCATACCCCACGCCATGTCTTGGCTCTGATACTTCACAGTAGCTTCCTCAATGCTGTTCAAGCTCCTGTCCATTTAGTTAAAAGTTGTTCAGTGTCATTCCCCAGTCTGTAACCCATAAAGTGCTTAATTCAAGAAAAGAAAGAAAAAATGTGCAAAGGTTTGGAAGTGCCTCACGGAAACAACACCATGGGAGCTGCAGTAGGTTCTCACCAGTATCCTCAAGTTCTAATCATTGGCGACTCCCAAGAAAAGAAAAGTAATAGTGTAAAAAAAGTTCAAAATCTTATGTAGATGTGTGGAAAAAGGTGAACCATGCACTTGGAACCATTTCACCGTGCAACCCTATTCTGACCCCCTCATGAAAAAGCAAAATACCCATTGAATTTCGCTTACCATTCCATTGACGAAGGCTTGCAATGTGAAGTCTGGTGATGAGGTTGCATCGCCCAGTTGAGGTGATGCATCGGTTCCGAGGAGCTGCGAGGCTTCGATGTGAGGACCTGCATTGTTGTTGAGGCTGCCGTCCATGAGAGATTTGCAGTGTGAGGTACTGCATCAGGGAAGCTTCGGAAAGTGGTGGTCTTGATGCAGGCTACGAGGTCATTGCGGAGTCCTTGTGCTGAGAGAATCCTCGCAGCAGAGACGATGTGTCAGTTCTGCTCCGGACTTCATCCCACAGCAAAGGTGACACATCGGTTCTGTCGGATCAACAGATGGGCTGACAGAGCACCTTTAGTCCTACTTCCAAGGGTCCAGGCCCAGGATGGCACCATTTGGCAGGGTGAGATTTACCTCTCCGAGGGTTCTAGTGCTGGGTTCAAGGTGGTCTGAGCCTTCTGTCCCTGTGGCTCTAATCAGGAGGCCAGCCAACTAGCCCTTGGAGTCACTCTTGAGGGTTCAATAGTGGCAGGCCCCAGTTTTTCTCACCCAGGCAGGAGGACAGCAGGAAGCAGGTCAGCACAGCAGGGCAGCAGTCCTTCAGAGCAGCAGTCCAGCAAAGTTGCAGTCCTTTCAGCAGCACAACAGTCCTTCCTGGCAAAGTATCCACAGGTCCAGAGGTGCACTGATGAGTTGGTGTAAGGGTCCAATATAATTACCTGGGCCTTCCTTTGACGTGTGACACATTTCTAGAAGTTTTTCTTTGAAGTCCACAGGCTTTTGCCCTTCCCTGTCCCAGCTCCAGATTAACTACAGGGGGTATGCAGCTCTTTGTGTGGAGGCGGACACAAACTATTCAGGTGGAAGTAGGGCTGTGCCCAGCTCTACCCTCTCATCTTGCCAGTGATGGTCCATCCAGGCACACATACGCTCTCTATTGTGCTTTGCTGTCTAGGAGGAATACACAAAGCCCAATTGCCAACTACACAAAGTCATGTGACCCTGAAACAGCCTGCAGGCATTAAATGGCTTAGTCAGGAAAATGCCAACTTTCTAAAAGTGGCATTTTCAAAATTGTAATTTAAAATCTGACTTCACGAAGAGAGAGGATTTTTCATTACAATTCCAAAAACAACACATATAAATTGGTTGCCTGCTCCCATTTGGAAATTATCACTTATTGAATGTAAAAGAACTTAGTACATAAGCACTCAAAAAAGAAGTCCAAATACGATAATTTGAATTATCACAATCTTGGTTATCTTGGTCACTGTTGGTTCAAATGAAAGACAGAAGTCAAGGAATTGGTTGATCCGCAGTGTATATTCAACACAGAACATCCAACCCGTGTTTCGTCACAATGAGGTGACTTCTTCAGGGCTGTAAATATACATATACAAAATAACTTCTACTTCCAATGTATTCCAACAATATTTATTACATATCCTTCATGCAGTGTGTAGGAAAGTAGGATATTCTTCTATGGTTACCCCCACTTTTTTCCTGGTGCTAAGCTGTATTTGACTACTCTGACTGGGATTCTACTAATCAGGACCCCAAACTATCTGCTTTCTCTCTAAACTGTTGGGTTGAGTACTTAGATACATACCTGATTTGATACTTGGGTACCCTTATAAGTCCCTAGTATATGGTTGCTAGGGTGCCCAGGGCATAGGTACCCGGGAGATCCACCATGGGCTGAAGCATGTATTTTGCCACCCATGAGAGACCATTCAAAATGGATCTACAGGCCTGCCATTGCAGCCTGTGCAAGCTGGTGCTAGCACCACTTACTAAAGATATAGGTTTCCTATAACTAGGGTCACTGCACTTGAAACCTATAAGTCACACCTAAAGCAGGCCTTTGCAAACCTGAAGGCAGGGTTCTTAGTTCTAAGTGAGAGGGTGCCCCTGAATGAGCAGGACACCCCTGCATCCATCGGAGTCCATACTCCCAGTTTGTCAGTGCAGCAGCTATATACTATATAGAGGGGCACCGCATAATTACGCGATGACCATCTCGAAAACGGCTGCAACAAATCCTATCATGTTTGGCATCAAACAAGCTGGAATCATACCCCCACACCGTAAACGGTGTAGGAGGTATCATTCAAACCACTGGCTGCACGGCATCAAACTTGCACTTGATAAGGCTTGTTGGCTTCTTTGCAAGAAGATGTTCGGGTTCCAAGTAGCCTCAACCTCGAGCACCTCCAGTGACCAGAATCTTCAGCCACACCGCATCATGTGCATCGTGGCCTGCATCTTTTGGTGAGCTGCTTGAGGTCATCTTGCGACTCCAGTGCCTCCTGCCTGTGCATCCATTTAAGGGTTGATTTGCTTCTCTTGGGCTTCCTGATTGCTCGGGCCTGCCCTGACTCCCCTGCCTTTGGTGAGTCCCCTGGACCTTGCTGGTCCCGACGTTACTCCTTCTTTGATTCCTACGTGGTTTGCCTTTGCCAAGGCTTTTTGGTGCTCCCGTCAGGCACCGACCCCTTCAGGGAATAGCTCATGCATGGCTCCTGGTCTTCCTCAGTGTCACCTGGTCCTCACAGCTGCAGAGTCAAGGTCATCGTCATCCATCCTGCAACACCCGACCTCGGAGGGCATTCATTTTCCAAGTCTCCTGGTCACTCCTGAGTGGCATAGACTCTGTCCCCTCTGCTTGCTGGTACCTCTTCTCAAGATTACATCTTCAGATTCCACTGGACACTTTCTCCTCTTCCAGCAGCAGCACTTTCCTGAAGTCCTCTATTGGGTTTGAAGGCGGTTTCCGACACCACTTCACACGTATGCACTTGGCTTCCCTGGTGTAGGTAACGTGGGTACTAGGGTATCCACGGATGGGGTGGCTCTCCAACCTTCCATCTGCCACTGAGTTTCTTCAGGGTCCACTGGAAAGGGTCTTAATCTTTAAAAATTCAACTGTGACTTACAAGTAGAGTTGTAGGTAGCACACGGTTGTATTCCCACACTGAACACGCTCTCCGTGGGGTCCCTTCCTACTCACCTTGGGTGGTTCTTTGGGGTCCCAGCGCTTCTAGGTTCTCTCAATATTGTCTTGATTCCAGTCGTGGTTCTTATAACACTTTCTTAGACTATGGTTTGGTCTCCCCCCCTTCCCACCCCCCCCAGGGGCCACTGTGTATTTTGTGCTATTTACTGTGATTCTTTGTTAAAGTATTGTGTGCATTGTGCATATCTCTAGGTGGGAGATATTTTTAGGTGTTAGAGAGTATTATATAATAAATATATATTTTATAAATACTTTGTGTGGTTCTTTTTCACTTAATCTATGCTATAAGTTTGCATTCTGGTAAAACAAGCTGCATTACACTCCTTCTGGACTAATCCTGAAGGCTGCTCTCCACAACTACCACTTAGAGAGCTTTCTAAGGTTGTCTAAGACCTCTTAAATCACCATAAGTGTTGTCTGGACTGGTGCAAGGTGCCCACTTACAATACTGGACCTCATATACCAGGCCAGCCTCTCACAGTGTGGAAGTCACCATATTTAAAATTACTAGGAAGAGGAGGAAAAGTCTTACGATTTCAGCATGTGATGATTAAAGTGTAACCCGAGACCAAAGCAGAGCATAAAACACCCGAAAATGAAATAATTTTTTTTAAAGTAAAGAAAAGTGTGCTACTCCACGACTCAAAGATTTGAATGACAGTATGTATCCCTTTTATATTAAAAAAAGTGGTGCAAGGATATGATTATACACTCAGAGACACCGAATTCCTTATGTATTAAAAAAGATTATCACACTATTAGAAGTGAGAGAGTAGATGAATGGATGAAAAGATTGTTACTGACCTAAGATGACATTCAGTCTGTCAAACAATATATGTCAGTTGTTGCCAGTGGAGTAGTCAAGTCAATCTGAGATATATTTAATATATAAATGTTTGTGAAGAAATGTTTCACCACTTCAAAAATAAATAAAAAGAAAGATAAGGAATGAGATTTTTTTGTATAGTTTGATAAGATAATGGTTCAGCTCACATTGACCCACATGATGTTTATTCACCTCGTGAAAAGGATGTTCTTCTCGTGAAAAGGATGTTCTTAAAGGTCCTTATTATAATCTGCTTAAGTCAACTCCAAAGATTATGATTTTAATGAGTACGGTCATGTTCAGCCTCTTATTTTAAGAGAAAAACAAAAAATATTGTGGGGCAGATTTATGTGGGACTTGCGCCCCTTTTACGCCGCCGTTGCGTCACTTTTGTGACGCTGCGGCGGCGTAAACCCTGCGCCACATTGCGCCCCATTTACATCGTGACGCATCTATGGAGATGCGTCACGGTGTAAAGCCCTGCGCCACGTGAAACTCTTGCGTCAGGTTTCACGTGGGCGTTTCGACACAGGGGGGGTGTTCCGTCGCAGGAACGCCCCTGAAAAGTGACTCAGTGAAATCTATAAGATTTCACTGAGTCACTTTCCCAACGCTGATGCGTCAAAACCCTGCGCCTGCTTGAAGCAGGCGTAAGGCTTGACGCACCATGTTAGGGATAGGGTAGGTTGGAACAGTCCTGGAGTTGCATCGCGCTTGCGACGCAACTTCTGCACTGCGCCAACCTTACGTCGGCAGATGCGTCACGTATCTGCTTGTCCTTGCGCCACGATGCACCGCATTGTAAATGCGGCGCATCTGCGGTGGCGCAAGGGCAAACTTGCGTGACGCATCTTCCCTGGCGCATCCATGCTGATTTGCAGGGATGCGCCAGGGAACATAAATCTGCCCCTCTATGTTTTGCTTGGTGTGTAGAAAACCTTTAGATAAAACGATTCTTGTTGTGTTAGTCAACTAGCTACTAACCTGTGTACATCAATCCTTCACTGATAAGTATATATTCATAGACATCCTGAGCACTTGAAACCTTGATATGCCCCCTGTTATTAAAATGATACACAAAACCATGTTCTATCCTCTATATGAATTAAAGATTTAAAAAGCTTGATCTGCAGTGGTGGCTCCTCGTGGGAGTGCTGCGGGGCGGCGGGGCGAGGGAGGGGCAGAGTGGGGGTAGTAAACTACGGCATTGGGCCGAACCGAGTTCAGTTAATAAATAAATAAATAAAACTAATTTCATTGCGCACGCTGAAATTCGTTTGATTTATTTATTAACTGAACTCCGTTCGGCTTAATACCGAAGTTTACTACCCCCCACCCTGCTCCTCCCCCGCCTCACCTTCCAGCAGCACTCCCACGAGGAACCGCCACTGTTGATCTGTACTTCTTCTTAGTAAAACGGGGGGAAAAAACACCAAGGTGCCAATTCCGATCCGGTAAAAAAATTCCCCGTCCGACTCGTATCCGGATTTTTTTCCGTCCGAATCGTCAAAGTAGCGTACAAACTGCCAAGTACGAATCGAACGGAAAAAAGTCCATACGAATCGCATTGGGAAGATTTCCCCACACGTCCTCGGGTCGGGAAAAGTCACCGACACGTCCCCGGGCGAGAAACCCACCGTGCGGAAAAATAAAGTCCGACTGCGCAAGTACGATCCCTCCCGTCCTCCCCATTTCACAACCGTACGCAAAAAACACCGTCCGAACCGAACTCCCATAGCAACCATGGAGACATGTGCCCGCATACGCGCCGAACACCCCACCACCCCTCCCGCCCGCGTACGTACGCCCCGAACCCCCACCCGTGTATGTACGGACCGAACCCCCACCCCAGCAGAGTATGTACGCCCCGAACCCCCACCCGTGTATGTACGGACCGAACCCCCACCCGTGTATGTACGCACCCAACCCCCACCCCAGCAGTGTATGTACGCCCCGAACCCCCACCTGAGTATGTACGCACCGAACCACCACCCGTGTATGTACGCACCAAACCCCCACCCGTGCATGTACGCCCCCGAACCCCCACCCGTGTATGTACGCACCGAACCACCACCCGTGTATGTACGCCCCCGAACCCCCCCCAGCCGTGTATGTACGCACCGAACCACCACCCGTGTATGTACGCCCCCGAACCCCCCCCCAGCCGAACCACCACCCGTGTATGTACGCACCAAACCCCCACCCCAGCCGTGTATGTACGCCCCGAACCCCCACCCGTGTATGTACGGACCGAACCCCCACCCCAGCAGAGTATGTACGCCCCGAACCCCCACCCGTGTATGTACGGACCGAACCCCCACCCGTGTATGTACGCACCCAACCCCCACCCCAGCAGTGTATGTACGCCCCGAACCCCCACCTGAGTATGTACGCACCGAACCACCACCCGTGTATGTACGCACCAAACCCCCACCCGTGCATGTACGCCCCCGAACCCCCACCCGTGTATGTACGCACCGAACCACCACCCGTGTATGTACGCCCCCGAACCCCCCCCAGCCGTGTATGTACGCACCGAACCACCACCCGTGTATGTACGCCCCCGAACCCCCCCCCAGCCGAACCACCACCCGTGTATGTACGCACCAAACCCCCACCCCAGCCGTGTATGTACGCCCCGAACCCCCACCCGTGTATGTACGGACCGAACCCCCACCCCAGCAGAGTATGTACGCCCCGAACCCCCACCCGTGTATGTACGGACCGAACCCCCACCCGTGTATGTACGCACCCAACCCCCACCCCAGCAGTGTATGTACGCCCCGAACCCCCACCTGAGTATGTACGCACCGAACCACCACCCGTGTATGTACGCACCAAACCCCCACCCGTGCATGTACGCCCCCGAACCCCCACCCGTGTATGTACGCACCGAACCACCACCCGTGTATGTACGCCCCCGAACCCCCCCCAGCCGTGTATGTACGCACCGAACCACCACCCGTGTATGTACGCCCCCGAACCCCCCCCCAGCCGAACCACCACCCGTGTATGTACGCACCAAACCCCCACCCCAGCCGTGTATGTACGCCCCGAACCCCCATCCGTGTATGTACGCACCAAACCCCCACCCCAGCAGAGTATGTACGCCCCGAACCCCCACCCGTGTATGTACGGACCGAACCCCCACCCGTGTATGTACGCACCCAACCCCCACCCCAGCAGTGTATGTACGCACCGAACCCCCACCCGTGTATGTACGCCCCCGAACCCCCAGCCGTGTATGTACGCACCGAACCACCACCCGTGTATCTACGACCCCGAACCCCCCCCAGCCGTGTATGTACGCACCGAACCACCACCCGTGTATGTACGCATCAAACCCCCACCCCAGCCGTGTATGTACGCCCCGAACCCCCACCCGTGTATGTACGCACCAAACCCCCACCCCAGCAGAGTATGTACGCACCGAACCCCCACCCGTGTATGTACGGACCGAACCCCCACCCGTGTATGTACGCACCCAACCCCCACCCCAGCAGTGTATGTACGCCCCGAACCCCCACCTGAGTATGTACGCACCGAACCACCACCCGTGTATGTACGCACCAAACCCCCACCCGTGCATGTACGCCCCCGAACCCCCACCCGTGTATGTACGCACCGAACCACCACCCGTGTATGTACGCCCCCGAACCCCCCCCAGCCGTGTATGTACGCACCGAACCACCAGCCGTGTATGTACGCACCAAACCCCCACCCCAGCCGTGTATGTACGCACCGAACCACCAGCCGTGTATGTACGCACCAAACCCCCACCCCAGCCGTGTAAGTACGCACCGAACCACCACCCCACCAGGGAATGTACGGACCGCACCCCCACCAGTGCATGTACGGACCGTACTGACGCCAAAAAAACACGTACTGAACCCGGACAAACCATATTTACACAAGGAGAGTCAAGTAGAGTTTCCCCACACCACCAAACATGCCCAACAACCCCACAAACATCACATACACTCACCTGCAACTGCCAAACTGCCACACAGAGGCCCAAAACTCAATCACTCCTCATAACACACCCACACAAATTTCAAACACAGCCACACCCACAAATGGACCAATAAAAATGGACCACACACACAAACCATGAGCCTTTGCAACAGACCCACTGCTGCCAGAGCCCACAGACGACCCACACCACCATACTTGAACCTCACACTTGCATACCTTCACACAACCACCTACACAAACACCCCCTCATCACATTCACACACACACCTCCACTACCACACCCACACACCCACAGCCATCCACACCCACACCCCCACAACCATCCACACCCACACCCCACGCCATGTCCACCACCAAGAATCCAAAGTTCACAAAGGAGGAGCTGGAGATCCTTGTCGACGAAATCCTCAGAGTCGAGCCACAGCTCTTTGGGACATTGGTCAGACAGACCAGCATATCCGAAAAAACCGCCATGTGGCAGAGGATCGTCGATTCTGTGAATGCTGTTGGGACAACCAGAAGGACCAGGCACGAGTGCCAATCCAGGTGGTACGATCTGCGGAGGACGGTCAAGAGGAAGATGACTGACAATCACAACCAGGGGAACATCACTGGAGGAGGGCCGCCCCCCAGACCGGTACAATACCATCCCTGGGAGGAGAAGGTGATGTCCACGCTGGCGGTGGAGGGACTACACGGACTGCCAGGACTCCCAGACCCTGGTGAGTACACAAACAACTCACCTCACATGGGGGGGATGCCATACACAATCAATCATGCATGCCACCCCCCCCAAGCCACCACCGGACACAACAACACTCCACAAACACACACATGCCACTAGCGCCTCCATGCCCCATGCATCAATCAGGGCCATGCCAAGTCACAGGCCACACAAAACACCAACACAACACAGGATGTGGTCGATGCTGGGAGTGGGGGCAGCAAAACTAACATTGAGCAACTCACAAGCACACAACAATGCCCTCAGCCCATATGGCCCAGGGCACAGCCATACAAACTGTGTGTACCCACACAGTACTGTCTTGCCTGCAAATGGTGGCTGCCATGCAGGATGACATGGGTCTGAAGGCACAATTTGCACATAACAGCAGACAATGAAGATGCATCGCTCTGATAGAGTCTCAGCACACACCGCCACAGCAGCAGCCTACACTCAGACACACTGCCCAATGGGTGCCCGGAGAACAGGGACTAACTCACATGAACAAGCCAATGGCCATTCAAAGACCGGCTAACTGTGTGTGCCCAGGAAGCTGGCCTGAGGTGACAGAGAGTGACAAAGAGAGGGAGGGAGAGGGGGAATGAGAGGGAAGGAGACAGAGGGGGACACAGGGAGACAGACAGAGGGAGGGAGTAGGGTGACAGAGGGAGACCGACAGAGGGAGGGAGGAGGGTGACAGAGGGAGACCGACAGAGGGAGGGAGGAGGGTGACAGAGGGAGGGAGGAAGGGAGACACAGGGAGACTAAATCACCCTTGGGTGGTGTGGCCATGCCCACTCGTCAGCCGGTGGACTGTGTGCATGCAGACCAGGTCTGGCAGTGCCTCAACCCCCCCTTCCGTAGATGAAGACCGGTCCATGTGTCAATCTGTGCACGAGTCCATCCGTGCTGCAGGCACAGACCTAACCACACACCCAGTATACCCACCCACTGTGTCGGTAAGAACCCTGTCACAAATGCTTCAGTCCCCTACCTGCAACATTAAATTGCCTTGCCAAAACACCATTTGGCCACGTACAGTGCAACACGTAAGGCGCCTCTGCATGGCTCGCTACGCCCGCACACCACACTGCTGACTGTGTACCCAAATAGATGCATCAACTAAGATTGTGTCTCACACATGCGTAAAGCCCTGACAGCTGTGGCCAAGGGACATAGCCATGCACAAGTGCACTGTGAGAGGAATGCAGGACAGATCCAACTACCCAGAGGAAGAGTGCCAAATCAGAAATGCATGCAACATGGATGCCACATGTGACACCGTTAACATTGTCTCTCTCACACACAGGTCAACGTCGACGAACACCCCCCAACACTGGGGGGGAAGTCTCACAGGACCAGGCTCCGCGGGATGAGGACCCCACCGCCAGCGATGACTCTCACCACTCCGTGGATGACGCAGACCAACCTGGCCCCTCTGGTGTCCAACCACCTGCAGCACCTGCGTCAGGTACAACTGTGCCAACCACCACCCCCATTCCAGCCACATCCCAGGAGACGTCCAGGAGCCCTGCCCGCACACGACCACCCAGCCAGTCTGCCCAGGAGGGACACGGTCCTCCGGGCACCCAGGAGGAGGCAGGCGGCAACGCAGATGCCATCCCTCAGGGGTCCCGGAGACCCGATGCACCCACAACGGCAGGCCAGGTGCACGTGGGCAGGGGTGGCGGGAGTGGAGGACGGCGGAGGCGCGAACCTGACCAGGCAGCTCAGGACCCGGTAGTGTCCCAGGTCAGCAACATCCTGGATACATACCGGCGTGACACCAGGGGCATGGACCAGATTGCGTCCACCCTCAATGACATCAAGGGGACCCTCCAGGAGATGAAGACCCTGCAGTCCCAGCAACATGCCTGTCAACTGCAACACCAAGGAAGGATGGAGGATAGACAGGCTGAGCTCGTGGCGGTGCAAACCCAAATGACCGGTGTACTCCGTCGGATTGCCGACAACATGGGCAACCCTCCCTGTGGCACCAGGCGAAGGCCATTACCAGACACAGGGAGGGATCAGGAGGAGGAGGATTCATCCGACGGAGCGTCACAGACATCGTCACGGACTGCTTCCGAGGGTCCCCGCAGGAAGGTGGGTCGTCCACGAAAAAGACTGTGAGAGTCAGCAGAACATCACCATCTCCCAGGTCACCTGGCCTGACACCTGGCCCTCTGGCCCAATAGCAGCACATGACATTCTCTGCCACATGGACTTGCTGGTCACTGTCTGACCTATGTTGACAAAGACTGTGGCATGGACTCTGACATTTTGCTACGGCAAGGATACCAACTCCCCCAGTGAACTTTGGATTCTACACTCCCGCTGTGCACCTCTTGTCATCCCCACAAACCCGTACCCCACCACAAATAAATTAATCACACTTACAAGATGATGCCGTGATTCTACATTATTACAATACATGTGTGTGTCGTACAGTCAAAGCATGCCTGATCTCAGAATTAACTCCAACCATCCAAACCGTGGGGTAGCAGTCTTGCCCAGGACACACATGGGTCCCAATGTCTCATCTGATACAAACATGGAGTACCATACTCACCTGTGCTGGGCCCAACCAGCTGAGTGGTTCCCGCACAACTGTGGCTACAGACACATTCAGGGGAGCAACAGTCATGCGCAGAGGTCAGGGATCATGTGGAGTGACCTGGCTTGCCGCTCCCAGGTATGTCTAGACATGTGTCCCTACAATGTGCAGCATGCTTGCGTCAGGCGGATGTTGAGAATGGTGGCTAGGCCAAGGTTGGATGCATGGAGATGCCAGAATGCAGTTTAGGATCACAGTGCCACATGGTTGTGTTGGGGTTGTGGGCTGCATCATGAGTGTGGGCGTGGATCGAGAAGGTCATCCTGCAGCTGCCTGTGAAACATTCCCCCCATCCCGTTTGGACGTTGATGTGGCCTGGTTGCCCGACGCAGTAGCAGAGCTGTGCAGATGCACTCCGGATATGGACAAGTACCATGGGAGTCGTAAGGCACATGTCCGTAGACTGCAGGGTAGGATTCGACACGGATGTAGTAGTTGCCCTGGGGGATGGTCTCTCTTGCATTGAGGTGGATGTAACTGTGCATCTTGTGCATAATACAGTTCCCACTCCCTGACAAACCCCTAGCATCTTGTCACTCTACACATAGACACATATGCACCACCTATGAAAACTATGCCAGACCTGCCGCACGCACAGTGGCAACAGGGCACCATTGACAGGGAAGAGGCACCTTGGAGACAGAGGGACAAATTTATTAGTCATGTGTGTTGGAATGACAATGATACTCTGTCAACACATACACAGGTCATGTGGATGAACATGTGGGAGCAACACTGGCACCCCCCATTGCAACACAGATGCTGGCATCCCATTGACCTGGCACACAAGTGACGGATAACAGCTAAACACCCCCTGCTGCCACGGAGAGGCCGCTATACACCATTGAGGCCCTGATGGGGCAATCACACACCATGTCAACCCGGTGCAACCTGTATGTTTCCGAGGCCAGTGTTACACACAATGATGGCCTCATCACAATCCCCAATCCCCTGCCACATGACAGTCACCAAGTCTGAGCATGGCTCCAGGTGAAGCCTGCCCCATGTCATGTTCCCCATGTAGGATCACCATGTATGCAAATGGAACACACATGAACCGGAGAAGTGCACACAGACTACAAACAATTCACACACCCAAAACGACGTGAGGCATCCCTTACCCTAACGAGATTTCAACACTTGCCCGTGCATGTGACGCTGAATCAGCACATGTTGCTGTGTTCATGAGGAGTAGCAGGAGCACAACAATGCCACCAGCAGACAGCATGCACATGGACCTGTGGAAGAGAGACACACAAGGATTCAGCACAAAGGAGCACATCCGCAAGCATGTACTCAACACGTATCATGTTGTTAACATGACAGGTGACAATGATGACCCTCAGACAACATCCTTCCATTGCGCCATCACTTGAGTGACACTTCAATACACACCACTGACTCACTTGGCAGACATGCAGATGGACACACACATTGCAACACATACCACACACGGCCCAATGCGTGCACACTCAGACACTGGAACTCACCACTAAGCAAAGAAGTTGCGTATGAGCCGACTCCGCATGTCCTCCACAGCCTCCTCCTCCTCCACATCACTTGCCCCGTCACCAAGGCCTTCATCCTCCACGGGTGGATGGTCCTGGTCATCTTGATCCAGTATGAGTGGAACAGCTTCCTCCACTGCCATGTTGTGCAGCATGCAGCAGACGATGATGATCTTGCACACCTTCACCGGGGCATATGGGAGTGCTCCGCCGGTCTTGTGGAGGCACCGGAATCGGCTCTTCAGAAGTCCAAACGTCCTCTCAATGACTCTCCTGGTCCGCCCATGTGCGTTGTTGTAGCGGTGCTCGGCAGCCGTGCTGGGGTTGCGGACAGGCGTCATCAGCCATGGCATGTTGGGATAGCCAGCGTCCCCTACAAGGAAACATCATGGACAGAAGTGTGTCAGCACAGGCAGTGAGATTGGAAGATGACGCCAAACACTGAACTGCCAGAGTCTACCCACCAACAATACATGCTCGCTCGTTCCGCAGCTGCAGCATCATTTCAGGCACCCTGCTACGCCTCATGATGAAGGCATCGTGTGCTGATCCTGGAAAGCGAACACAGACATGTGAAATCACCATGTTGGACAGACACACCACAAGGGCATTAATGGAGTGATAATGTTTGCGATTCCTATACACCACCTCCTGTGCCTGTGGTGGTACCAACGCAACATGTGTCCCATCTATGGACCCAATGACATGGGGCATCCCTCCCAGGGCATAGAACTCACGCTTGACATCTGTCAACTGCTCACGATTTGGGAATTTAATGTACTCATCCAGGTGAACCAACATGGCCTCTAAGAAATCATGCAGAACACGGCTGAACATCGTCTGGGACATGCCCCCGACATCAGCAATGGTATGTTGGAACGTACCCGTGGCAAGGAAATGTAGGGATGCCATCACCTTCAACTTGGGTGTCAGTGCACTGGGATACCTGTGGCGCGGGAGGAGTTGTGCTTCCAGCCGGCCAGTCAACTCATCAATCAACCGTTGGCTGAATCTGTAGCGGCGTATACAGTCCCGTTCATGCAGGGCAGCAATGTCTGGCATACGTCGAGGGAGAGGCGGAGCCCTGCAGTGAAATGGAAGGAACACCTAAGAGTGAGCACTGTACAACAACATCGTCAATGCACTGAGCACATGTTACACAGCCAATACACATATGCCACGTTGTGAGTCAGGTCTGTGCCACAGTTCCTGGACACGTACGCCAGTCAGGTGACACTCCTACCAAGGGACAGCCACTAACGGAGGGGGGCAAGATCACGATGACATGGCATGAGACTAGCTGTGGGCCAGTGTAAGTGAACATGCACACGCATCACAGGATTCACAGACATCCACACATGTGCAGAAGTAGTATGCGTATGGTACAGACAGGTAGTTGGATGCGATATGCACTGGTCACATGTCATAGGAATAGGACAGGCCACACACATTGCCTTTGAGGAGTACATGTCGAGACAGAACATACATAGGGAGCATGTGGATAGGTACTTGTGTTGATACTCCGTGTAGTTGGATACATACACACCTCATGGCAAATCACATATGTGGGCTGGTGTGCGGAACAGTGTGCCATGCCCATCGACACACAGACACATGTTGGCAGCAGCAACTGCTGACGCATTGAACCACACACCTACAGCAAAATCATGGAAAGACATGCCACACACATGACATGGTTGCAGCGTGCAACGCAGCCATACACGTGTCATGTGTAATATTCCGTGTACCTGGCATCAGGGGACAGGTGCGGGTGTCCGTGACTGGGACATGCAAGTGACTCATGGCTCCACTAGTGTGTACGACATGCACACATGTCAAAGGAGTGCAGGGGATGTGTGGTACAATGCGCACCATCACACACGACATGTGTACACAGCTCATCGTACATGTGCTTTGCCCACACCTCAGGGGTAAAGTGCCACATCACATCCTGACACACCTGTGTCACACACATGTGGTATTGCACAGACAATGCATTGGTGTCCACCCTTGGCAATACCTGTCCGCTCCATTCCTGTCTGTGTGCCGCCTGTCACCACTGACAGTTGTGAAACGCACCGTACATACGCTCGGAGCGCGTGTATAGGGTCCCTGGGCCAATATTTCCGCTGGCGTATGCGTACGCCACAGTAGTACGGACTGTACACGCGCTTGTGCGGTCCGGATCACAATATGGGCGCTGGCGTATGCGTACGCCACAGTAGTACGGACTGTACACGCGCTTGTGCGGTCCGGATCACAATATGGGCGCTGGCGTATGCGTACGCCACAGTAGTACGGACTGTACACGCGCTTGTGCGGTCCGGATCACAATATGGGCGCTGGCGTATGCGTACGCCACAGTAGTACGGACTGTACACGCGCTTGTACGGTCCGTACTACTGTGGCGTACGCATACGCCAGCGCCCATATTGTGATCCGGACCGCACAAGCGCTTGTACGGTCCGTACTACTGTGGCGTACGCATACGCCAGCGCCCATATTGTGATCCGGACCGCACAAGCGCTTGTACGGTCCGTACTACTGTGGCGTACGCATACGCCAGCGCCCATATTGTGATCCGGACCGCACAAGCGCTTGTACGGTCCGTACTACTGTGGCGTACGCATACGCCAGCGCCCATATTGTGATCCGGACCGCACAAGCGCTTGTACAGTCCGTACTACTGTGGCGTACGCATACGCCAGCGCCCATATTGTGATCCGGACCGTACAAGCGCTTGTACGGTCGGTATCACTGCTTGTGGGGTGCCCTAGGGCGTGGAACGCACCGTACCTGTGTGTAAATGTATGAAAACACATAGGGGACACATGAGGGACAAGTATAAGGGCCTAAATGCCTGATGGTTGCCATGGAGACTGAGTTAAATTTTTGAATTTGAGCACCAGGTGCACAGCAGAAGTCAGTTTGAAAGAATCTACATTGTTGCAATGTGGATGTTGACTTGACATCATTATCAAAACTGAAACCATGCAAAGCCACACACTGGGGTAGGTTTGAAGGGATTGGATGAAACGTAGGATGCTAATGTGACTGACCAATCAATCTGTACTCCTATACATGAACAGGCCAGCCAGGCATATATAAGGCAGCCAGGTCCCATGAGAGAGCACTTGCCTGCACATCCATTCATCCATGACCACTGCTGCTGATAGTGATTCCTCTGGCACCATGTCCAGGACTGTGGAGAGGTCACAGCCATTCACCCAGGAGGAGAACCTTGCCCTGATAGATGTGATCCTCCCACAGTTCCAGAGCCTGTATGGTCGACCAGGGGTTCAGGTGAGTGCAGACTCCACTAGCTTAGACTGTGCCCCTTTTGTGTGACAGTGACTTCTGGCATTGTGTCCATGTGTGACAGACATGCACTGTTGTTTGGAGTGGGTCCCAGGGTGTGGAAGGCCTCATGTCACCCATGCAGAGCATGCTGTGTTTCCTGTGTGCACTCCTCACTTGCATAGTGCCTACTGTGACAATGAATGCAAGGTGCATGCCACATTCTGCCTGCATACTCCTCCTGGGGATGTTGGTTCCACAGTCCTGATGTGATCCTGTGTTCCCCCCAGTGTGACAGGTGTCAGTACCCATGGATGTGTGTTTGTTCAGTGTACCTGTGCTGTGAGTGTCCAAAGGCCGTGTTCGTCCCCTGCACATTGGTGTGTGTGTTAGTCCCCTGTCATGTGGGTGAGTGCATATGGGGAGTGTTGCACACAAGCAGCATGAGGGATGGATATGGCCTGGCCATCCGATGTGAGCAGGGAGCAGTGCTGTGTGCATGCCGTGCTGAGCCAGCCCCACACCTGTGACACCCCCGTCTACTGGCACATGGGCAGAGTGAGGTGTGTACCCGCAGTTGGCAATGCCATGTGATTGTCCTGTACCTGTGTGTGTCTGTGTACTCTGCTGAGGTAGCATCAGTGTGCTGGGGCAGGTGACTGCTGTGAGGTGCTGTACATAATCCTGGTGTAGCCTGTGAGGCACAGTGTGATCCCTGGTCAGTGAGTGTGTGGTACCCCTCATGCCACCCGTGTGCTTTCACTGGCACGTAGTGCATTTGGCCTTCCACAGTGGATAATGTCCCTATGACAAAGGTGCAATTAGTTGCATGCATACCATGGCCTGTTCATAATGAGGATTGTTCTATATGTGTGTCTCTGTGTCTTTGCTCATGTGGATTAATGTATTCTCTCTTTTGCATCCTCACAGGTAGGCGCCATTGCCAAGGGGGAGATCTGGAGGGAAGCCGTCAGTGCCGTGAGGGGTACAGAGGGTCGGAGGCGGAGCCTGTCTCAGGTGAGGAAACGCTGGCAGGACATCCGGTGCTGGACGAGGAGGATTGCACGGCTCCTGCTGGGGGACTCACCTGAGAGCCGTAAGAACCGTGGGCGCCGTCGTCTGACCCACATCCAGAAGCGTGTGCTGGCGGTGGTCTTCCCCGATATGGACAGGCGCCTACAGGAGAGGCAGCAGCAGGAAGGGGGTAGGTACATGTGTGTCAGTTGTGTGTCCCCAGCCAATGTAAGTGTGCAGTTGCATGGATACACTGCCAGGGTTTGATTGTGCAGTGCGTCAACTTCTCCACAAAGTAGCACAGTGCTGTTCTCACTCCCTCCCTTCCCCTCCTTGCAATGTGTTCCCTGGTCTGTCGCCACTCTTGCACAAGGTTATTTAGGCAGGCAGTTCATGCAGGTGCCCTATGCTATCAGCATCATGTGTGGGGGTGATGTGCCACAGGTATGGGGACCTTGCGTGTGCCATGGCCAATTTCAGTCATTGTGGTGTCCATGTCACTTGGCACTGATTGTGAATCACGACATAGGGGTGTGTCTCCAAAATGTACAGCCTTCCAGCATGCATGTCCAATTGTGTGCCCTCTGACATGATGTGCCTGAGTGGGAGGCCTGCTAAGTGCAGGGACGGTTGCTTAATTTGCAGTCATGTCCATCCTGGACCATGGAGGAGTGTGGGCACTACTGTGCCCTGGGGCACCTCTTCCTAGGTATCATGTGCGTCATCCAACAATATGGCCATTCACTGTGTCTTCGCCATGGGTTGCGTAGGGTGGCATTGTACCCTGGGCTCAACTGTTAGGACCTACAGGTTGCTACATGTGTCCACTGTACAGGGGGACCCATTTTGCTTGTGCATACTCACAGTGGGCATTACCTGTGTGTGTTGTTGAGACAATCTGATGATGTTTGCCTGTCAATGATGTGTGGACATGGCCACCAGGGGCTGTGTGTGTACAGTCATGAATTAGTGGAGGCCATGTGTTTCCATCCCAGAGTAAGAGGTGTACATACTTTCTCCGTCTCAATGAGATTGTCTCAGGTGTGGGTGGGTTGTGCGTACAAGGCCTACATGTCAGATGCTTCATCCTCCTTGCTGGGTTTAGCCTGTGTGTGATGTTTGACTGGACATACGCTCAAGGTGCAGTGACCCTGTCATGTGTGGCCTGGTTTCATGTATTGCCTTTGCAGCATGCGGCAAGAGTAAAGGTATATCATTCATGCTCATCCCTTTTTGACGACGCAGTGTGGTGCAGGTGCCGTGCACATTTGTCCCCAGAGGCTGACTCCTCTCTAAAATTTCAGGTGCAGTGATTTGCTGTTGTGTCATGATCTCCATTGTGTCTCAGTGGCATGGTGGGTCGAAAAACTGTGTGTTCCATGGCCTACATGTGTACATTGTTTTGTAGGTGTTACTCCTGTTGCTTTTCAGGCTATGCAATGTGACCTATGTATATTTGACTCATGTGACATAAGTGTACAGGTGTCTGATTTTCTCCTGTCTCTTCACCTTGCCCACAGCATCGCCGGGGGACACGGAAGGAGACACTAGCACGGACCGGGAGGAGGGATTGAGCACCAGTGCCAGCAGTGCTGTCCTGTCTGCCACATGGAGTGGCACGGAGGCCGAAGGGAGTGAGGCGGAGGACCTGTTGACTGCCAACACAGACTATGACGCAGACGGGTCCGAGGCTGAGCTCCCAGAGGTGGCGGAGTCTGCCCCCCCAGCTGATGGCAGCCCTCCACATCCCCCCGCCACCTCAGGTTCCATCACCGGCCTCCCACATGCTTGTGGCCCTTCCCTCCGTGCTCGGTCCCCACATGTCTCCTTCCTGCCAGGCACCGCACCCCCTGCCCCTGTCACCACTGCTGCGGTGAGTGCGGAGTCTGTGGACATCCTGAGGCAGTTGCAGGTTGGTCAGACTGCGATGCTAAATGTCCTCCATGCCCACACCCAGGTGCTGACCCAGATGGAGGCATACATGGAGGGCATGTCGGCTGCGCAGTCTGACCAACGGCAGTTGCTGAGGTCCATAGACTCCACACTGACTGCAGCACTGGATCTCCTGCAGCGCTGCGTAACACCCCCTACCCCTGCCCCATCCCCAATTCCCACTCCCGTGCCTGTCCCACGCACATCCAGACGTCAGCGTGCACGCACCCCAACAGACACAGGCACCACACCACCAGGGAAGTCGAAGCGCACACCTCCTGTCACGCACACACAGGGTGAGGAAGGCACACCCACTGGGTCGGGGGGGAAACGTAGAACACGCAGCCACAGTGGGAGTCCGCATTCCACACAACCCACTCCCTCCAAATCCACTCCCCTTAGCTCTCCTGGCCAACAGTCAGTGACAGCATCATCCACTGCGAGTGTGCCCCCCAGCCCCAGGATGACACCACCCCGCAAGCGGTGGAGGCGGGACCCGGCCAGGGGAGTTGAGTCCCCCACCCTGTCCACACCCTCCCCCAGTGGCGCTGCGACCCATCCCTTTGCCGCCCCCCCCTCCTTGGGGCCTGTGGTTGGATTGGGTGCGGGGGAGTCGCTGGGGGAACTTGCCGACGTGTGCAGCGCCATTCTGTCCTCCACCTTTGGCGCTGGCACCCCCCCTGTGGCAGATTCATCCCTCCCTGCACCCACAACACCTACCCTTTCCCCTCCTGTCCCTGCGGTGCCTGTTTCCACCCTCCCCCCTGATGCCCCCTCTTCTGTGGATGAAATGGACTTGTGAACTGTGCAGGCAAGCTAGGGGACACACGTCCCGATGTGTACCCCCCCCCCCCGGACATTGCTGCTGGGCTGGCCCATGGCCCTTGTACATAGTGGACATTTTCTCTGATATATTTTCCTGCTGAATAAAGCCTTTTCTTTTTGTTTTGCACACTGATGCTTTCCTGGACTTGCTGTTGGTGCTGGTGCTCCCTGCGTTGGGGTGGTGATAATGTGTTAGGGGTCTGTGAAATGTTGGAGTGTGCTGCTCATGGGGTGTACCCTGCCATCTGCGTGCCATCACAAAGGTCTCTGCCAATGGTATTTGGTCATGTTTGCTCTCACTGTATGGTGACATTGTCCCAAGGTGTGTTCCATCCTCTGTGGCCCAGGCCATTTTCCCTGCAGGGTGTCTCCCAAATGCTGTGCTGTGCTGTGTCTACATTTCCTGGATGTGTGAGGGTTGCCGTTCAATATAGCCATGCTGGCTCAGCGATGGCTCCGCCTGCATCTGGGGTTTCACCCTTGTAGGTCACTGAACTTGTTGATGGGGTATATTGTCCTATGTCTGGGCACTGCTGGGAGTGATAGGTACACACCCCTCCTGTGTCTGGGCACTGCTGGGAGTGATAGGCACACACCCCTCCTGTGTCTGGGCACTGCTGGGAGGACCCTGCACCCACCCCTCCTGTGTCTGGGCACTGCTGGGAGGACCCTGCACCCACCCCTCCTGGGTCTGGACACTGCTGGGAGGACTCTGCACCCACCCCTCCTGTGTCTGGGCACTGCTGGGGGTGTTTTGCACACCCCATTCTTATAGCAGGTTCGGTGCGTACATACCAGGGTGGGGTGGGGGTTCGGGGCGTACATACACGGCTGGGGGTTCGGGGCGTACATACCAGGGTGGGGTGGGGGTTCGGTGCGTACATACACGGCTGGGGGTTTGGTGCGTACATACACGGGTGGCGCTTGGGTGCGTACATACACGGGTGGGGGTTCGGGGCGTACATACACGGCTGGGGGTTTTGTGCGTACATACACGGCTGGGGGTTCGGGGCGTACATACCAGGGTGGGGTGGGGGTTCGGGGCGTACATACACGGCTGGGGGTTTGGTGCGTACATACACGGGTGGCGCTTGGGTGCGTACATACACGGGTGGGGGTTCGGGTCGTACATACACGGGTGGCGCTTGGGTGCGTACATACACGGGTGGGGGTTCGGTGCGTACATACACGGGTGGGGGTTCGGTGCGTACATACACGGCTGGGGGTTTGGTGCGTACATACACGGGTGGCGCTTGGGTGCGTACATACACGGGTGGGGGTTCGGGGCGTACATACACGGGTGGCGCTTGGGTGCGTACATACACGGGTGGGGGTTCGGGGCGTACATACACGGCTGGGGGTTCGGGGCGTACATACCAGGGTGGGGGTTCGGTGCGTACATACACGGCTGGGGGTTTGGTGCGTACATACACAGGTGGCGCTTGGGTGCGTACATACACGGGTGGGGGTTCGGGGCGTACATACACGGCTGGGGGTTTGGTGCGTACATACACGGGTGGCGCTTGGGTGCGTACATACACGGGTGGGGGTTCGGGGCGTACATACACGGGTGGCGCTTGGGTGCGTACATACACGGGTGGGGGTTCGGTGCGTACATACACGGGTGGGGGTTCGGTGCGTACATACACGGCTGGGGGTTTGGTGCGTACATACACGGGTGGCGCTTGGGTGCGTACATACACGGGTGGGGGTTCGGGGCGTACATACACGGGTGGCGCTTGGGTGCGTACATACACGGGTGGGGGTTCGGGGCGTACATACACGGCTGGGGGTTCGGGGCGTACATACCAGTGTGGGGGTTCGGTGCGTACATACACGGCTGGGGGTTTGGTGCGTACATACACGGGTGGCGCTTGGGTGCGTACATACACGGGTGGGGGTTCGGGGCGTACATACACGGGTGGCGCTTGGGTGCGTACATACACGGGTGGGGGTTCGGGGCGTACATACACGGCTGGGGGTTCGGGGCGTACATACCAGGGTGGGGTGGGGGTTCGGGGCGTACATACACGGCTGGGGGTTCGGGGCGTACATACCAGGGTGGGGTGGGGGTTCGGTGCGTACATACACGGCTGGGGGTTTGGTGCGTACATACACGGGTGGCGCTTGGGTGCGTACATACACGGGTGGGGGTTCGGGGCGTACATACACGGGTGGCGCTTGGGTGCGTACATACACGGGTGGGGGTTCGGGGCGTACATACACGGCTGGGGGTTCGGGGCGTACATACCAGGGTGGGGTGGGGGTTCGGTGCGTACATACACGGCTGGGGGTTTGGTGCGTACATACACGGGTGGCGCTTGGGTGCGTACATACAGGGGTGGGGGTTCGGGGCGTACATACACGGCTGGGGGTTCGGGGCGTACATACCAGGGTGGGGTGGGGGTTCGGTGCGTACATACACGGCTGGGGGTTTGGTGCGTACATACACGGGTGGCGCTTGGGTGCGTACATACAGGGGTGGGGGTTCGGGGCGTACATACACGGGTGGGGGTTCGGTGCGTACATACCAGGGTGGGGTGGGGGTTCGGGGCATACATACATGGGTGGGGGTTCGGGGCGTACATGCACGGGTGGGGGTACGGGCCGTACTTCCACGGGTGGGGGTACGGTCCGTACATACCCCTGCCCACGCTCTGCGTGCCTGGGTACGGGCCGTACCCATGCCTTTGGTGGGTGGGTACGGTGCGTCCCACCATTGTTGCGGGGCCGTGGGGTCCGCACCGTACACAGGCCTTGGGGGCGTGGCTACGGGTCGTACCACGCGTACCCCTACATGACCCCAGCAATGCTGGTACGAGCTGTACCAAGGCCTTTCTGACGTGGGTACGGGCCGTACCGCTATTGTTGGAGTGACGTAGGGGGACGCGTGGTACGTTCCGTACCCACGCTCTTGCGGCCTGGGTAGGGTACGTACCGGTTCGCGTGACCATCCACTTCCGTTGTGGCGGACGCTTGCGTTGCTGGCCTCGCCCCCACACCCTGGCAGTGTCCAGGCCCTGATGGTCAGGTATGTCCAGGCCATGTGTGATTTGGTACCATGTGTTGGTGTTGTGTGTCCTGCCCCTGCCCCCCCCTTTGCCCCTGGTTGTTGTGCTAACCTTCTGCGGCGTCTGCGTCGGTTCCTGTACGCCAGGTGGACTGCTAGGAGGGCAGGGATGGCACGTAGGTTCGGGTCCATGTCTGTTCGTCGCGTCCAGCTGCTCCTTGCGTGTGTCGTCCTGATTTCCCGGCAGTTTTTGGCAGCCGGTAAATATTTTCCGTGCGGGATGACGTCGGTTCGAATCGTACTTCCTGGTTCGTGAAACGTAGGCTGGATGCGTACCGACGTCACGTCGGCGCCTTTCAGGATCGGAATTGTGTTTAGTTTCTGTTCGGTCGGTGTTTTGTTCGATTCGTACGGAAATGGTGTTTCCGTATGAATCGTACTTGCATTTTCGGATGGATTTCGCACCGGGTACGAGTCGGACGGAGAAAAGGCTCCGTCCGACGGTTCGTACCCGGTTTTTACCGGATCGGAATTGGCACCCAAATTGTTCGCAAATGCACAGAAATGTTCCAAACATTCAAATTATCACATTTATTAAAAATGTATTCTTTCATTTTCAGGTGTTCAATGCTCTCCTTTGGTCTCGGGTTACACTTTAATCATCATGTGCTGAAATCGGAAGGCTTTTTCTCCACTTACTAGTAATTTTAGATGTGGAGACTTCCACTGCATGAAGGATATGTAATGAATATCGTTGTGATGCATTGGAAGTAAAAATAATAATGTATATGTATATTTAAAGCCCTGAAGAAGTCACATCATTGTGATGAAACACATGTTGGCTGTTTCTGTGTTGAATATACGCTGTGGATCAACAAATGTTTTGACTTCAGTCTTTCATTTGAACCAACAGTGACCAAGATAACCAAGATTGTGATAATTCAATTTATTGTATTTGGACTTCTTTTTTGAGTGCTTAAGTACTAAAGGGGAGATTTACTAGCCCCCTGCACCACTAGTACGTTACTTTTTGTGTTACTGCTCCATATTTACAAGGACAGGAAAACCAACCCTGTGTGGCTTTTCCTGTCCTTGTAAATATGGCCCCTTTCCAAGCAGCACTTTGCGTGAAAGGGACGTTCCATGGAAGTTGCTGTGGGTGTTCCCACGCAACACCCATGGAACAAGACACATTTCCAGATTTAAGAGGAATCGTAAATCTGGAAATGTGTCTGAATGCTACGCCACCCTAGGGGTGGGGCAGCGAGGCGCAACGAGGAGAAATATTTTCATTTCTCTTAGTTTTTTCCTCCTTCAATCCATGCTGCATTGTACAGTACGCATTGAAAGAGGAACATGCCTGTAGTGATTGTTTGTGTGCAGGAAGGGGCCCCTTACTGCACAAAACAATCTTCCCATGATGCAGGCATCCTTGCACCATGGTGCAAGAGTGCCTGCGCCAGCGCATGGCAGCAGTTTGTGCGCCAGTGCAGGGGAGAGCACAGGAATGCAACATATTACTGTAAATATGTCGCATTCCTGTGCTTTGGAAGTGCTGCAGGGTGATGCAGCCAAAGGGCTTGCGTTGCCGCGCTGCGGCACTTCCTTGTAAATCTGCCCCCAAGTTCTTTCATGGTTACATGGAGGTATTTTCCTCATCCTGGGCACTTGAAACCTTGATATGCCCCCTGTTATTAAAATGATACACAAAACCATGTTCTATCCTCTATATGAATTAAAGATTTAAAAAGCTTGATCTGCAGTGGTGGCTCCTCGTGGGAGTGCTGCGGGGCGGCGGGGCGAGGGAGGGGCAGAGTGGGGGTAGTAAACTACGGCATTGGGCCAAATTGTTCGAAAATGCACAGAAATGTTCCAAACATTCAAATTATCACATTTATTAAAAATGTATTCTTTCATTTTCAGGTGTTCAATGCTCTCCTTTGGTCTCGGGTTACACTTTAATCATCATGTGCTGAAATCGGAAGGCTTTTTCTCCACTTACTAGTAATTTTAGATGTGGAGACTTCCACTGCATGAAGGATATGTAATGAATATCGTTGTGATGCATTGGAAGTAAAAATAATAATGTATATGTATATTTAAAGCCCTGAAGAAGTCACCTCATTGTGATGAAACACATGTTGGCTGTTTCTGTGTTGAATATACGCTGTGGATCAACAAATGTTTTGACTTCAGTCTTTCATTTGAACCAACAGTGACCAAGATAACCAAGATTGTGATAATTCAATTTATTGTATTTGGACTTCTTTTTTGAGTGCTTAAGTACTAAAGGGGAGATTTACTAGCCCCTACACCACTAGTACGTTACTTTTTGTGTTACTGCTCCATATTTACAAGGACAGGAAAACCAACCCTGTGTGGCTTTTCCTGTCCTTGTAAATATGGCCCCTTTCCAAGCAGCACTTTGCGTGAAAGGGACGTTCCATGGAAGTTGCTGTGGGTGTTCCCACGTAACACCCATGGAACAAGACACATTTCCAGATTTAAGAGGAATCGTAAATCTGGAAATGTGTCTGAATGCTACGCCACCCTAGGGGTGGGGCAGCGAGGCGCAACGAGGAGAAATATTATCATTTCTCCTAGTTTTTTCCTCCTTCAATCCATGCTGCATTGTACAGTACGCATTGAAAGAGGAAAATGCCTGTAGTGATTGTTTGTGTGCAGGAAGGGGCCCCTTACTGCACAAAAACAATCTTCCCATGATGCAGGCATCCTTGCACCATGGTGCAAGAGTGCCTGCGCCAGCGCATGGCAGCAGTTTGTGCACCAGTGCAGGGGAGAGCACAGGAATGCAACATATTACTGTAAATATGTCGCATTCCTGTGCTTTGGAAGTGCTGCAGGGTGATGCAGCCAAAGGGCTTGCGTTGCCGCGCTGCGGCACTTCCTTGTAAATCTGCCCCCAAGTTTTTTCATGTTTACATGGAGGTATTTTATACCCACATGTCTTAAGACACCTATGGTAGTAGGGTGCTATTGTACCATTACAGCACCACTAACATGTGTTTGAAAAATCTCCTATATAGTCCCTATACTGTGTGGATTGAGATGTGCGGTCTTCTAAACCACTACTACCTACCTTAAATTTGACTTATTAAATGCTATAAGGTAACTCAACTGTTATCCTATGGGAGAGCCATAACTTGCAGTAGTGAAAAAAGAATTTCAGAGTTTTTCACTACCAGTACATGTAAAAACAGTGGCGTAGCTAGAGCTTCTGGAGCCCGGGGCTATCCCTCAGATTGGCACCCATGGCAGGTAGCGGGGGGGGAAGGGGGGTACGTATTTGCTCTGGAATTTGTTTGCCAACCTACAGGATGTATACTTTACTCAATCAAACTTGACTCCCGGCCTTATCTGTGATGGTAATGGGCCAACCGCATTTCTACCACAGAATCTTTGGTTCATTTCTATTACTTTCCTTTAATATATAACAAAATGGATTCAGATATCCTATGACCAATTTTTTGCTTTTATTCTACATGTCCTCTTTCAGGGAATAGCCCACGCTCCTTTATACTCTCATTATGATGGTGTTACTCTTTCTATGGGTTTCCCAAAAATGATTGCTTTATTCTTAAATCAGCTTTAATAATATTCAACTTTTAGGTGTAAAGGATTTGTTCCCACGTTCAACCAATAACGGGACCATCATGAGGACAGAAGAAGTGAATTAGGACTGGTGTATGAAGGAAGGTTTAATACTTTGTTATATGACTAAACGCTCATTAATATCTTGGGAATGGGGAAGCAAAACACTGTCCTCTTCAAACCATACAGAGTCAAGCAATGACAGGAGCAAACTGCTGCAACTAAAAATACCAACCAAACCTATTCTCGATTTCGCTGCTGCTGAAACTAGAGGCACTTGGTCTGAGGTAGTTGGAAATGGAGCCCTGTGAAAAGAACTCTTTTGAGGTAATGTTCAGGGGCAGTTCTAAACCCCAAAATGAGGAGGCTCACCGCTCACCAAAGATCCTTTCCTCCCCTTATGACAACCGTTTTTAGCTCTTACCTCAGGCTCTTGTCGGTCGTGTGTAGAGTTCACAGTGGTGGCAGGGCCTCTAACGTAGGGGTTGTTCTGCTGCAAATCGCCCAGCACTCCCATAGCTGCCAAGGTTTCAGATTGCTAAGTGTGATATTTTCGGAATTTCAGTGTAATTATGAGTGACATTTCAACTATGAGCGACACTATCTCCCTCACCACTGAGTTAAGTTAAGTGCTACTTCAACTATGTTGCGCGGCTCAGGGCTCCTGAAAAGTACAGTGCTTAGTAATGTACAATAAAGTAAGTTCTAATAAAATGTGCATCTGTCTACTGATGTGAACTCATCAGCTGAGCTGAAGCAATTCTGCCAGTCTCTACGGCTTGTATTTATAACCCTGCACCCTTTAAAAGGGGCCTACCCCTATCGAAAGATTACTTGAATGCACCAACACATAGAAAGTGTGGGGTGTGATGTGATCTCTGATAACAAAAGTTTAGTAAAATATGGAGCAGGGGTCTAGGTGGTCAGGGTTTTTTTAGCCAGTTCCAAACACTACAAAGGTTATGATGTTGACGTTTGTTCAGTGCAGTTTTTACAGTTGTTCACTAGCTGTGTCATTCTTTTGAACCATAAACACACTATAGATACCACCAGAATGTTCGGGGCTATTGCTCTCAACCTGTCAAAGTTGTGAGTCCCCTGACAATGAAATCACAGGCCAACTCAAAATTAAGATTAAAATGTTTCTGCCAGCGCAATGAACTTTTAGGACCTTGAAATTGTTTTAGTGGAGCCAGCTAGGCCCTCAAATGAAGGTCATGTGATTGCAGACCCACACAAACAAACGGGCGCAGGTGCAGGGTATCGCGGTTCACTCAGGGCACAGAGACAGCTTCATTCCGTACACAAAAGTACCTGCATTCCTCGTTGAAAAAAAGTGCACTGTGTAGTTGAATTGACTGCCAGCCCCCATCACCATGGCTGCTACGACTCCTAACGCTGTGGCTGCATGATTCTTTCTCGCTCAACCCTGAGCAAATACAGTCTCAGGTGCGGCCGGTGGGGGGTCAGATCCGGTTATGGATACCGCGTGCCAGCAGCTCTCTGCCATATTGCTGGGGCAGAAGTGTGTGCCACTGCAGGTAAGCAAAAGGCCATGGGGTCGAGTCCGTGAAGTCGCAGGATACTATGGCGTGGCAAGAGCTGGTTACCATTCCCCTTCAGCACTTACACCAGTGCAGACTATAAAAACATTAGGAGTGCTTCCCCAGCACCGCTCGTATCTCAGGAGGCAGTAGTTGAACTAAATTAAAGAGTGCCTGGCTCGACTCACAATGTGGTCACTAGTGACGTTCTAGCCACGTGGTTTCGGGTGCCTAACGCACAGATCACACCACAGCAGACCTGTCACGGAGAGCCATCCAATGCTGCTCTGCTGAGTAACTCTGCTGACCAGTGTGAACTTCTGTTACAGGGCACAGGCAGGCAGGTGATCATGACTGCGCCACAACTGCTGCTAATTTATAACACCAATACCCAAGCCAACGAAATAGCCGATAAATTATACAGACTTCACGGGGCACTGTCACGCACACTTACTTTGCGAGGCTCATTTGCAGCAATTCGGTTCCGGGCCGGGCCGCCTTGTGGCCGCAACAACTCCTGGTGCAAATCAAGCGCGCCTCCGCCTACCGTCCAGCGCCGGCCTGCGCAGTCTTTTCAGTCTCCCCAGACTTGATTCCACTACCAACGAGAGCGCGTAGCGGTGGCGCGCGTCTGTGCTGCATTTTCAGCGCGGCGTGGGGGCTGGCCAAAAACGTTGCCCCGGGCCGTCATTGGTACCGCTTATGCGCGCTACAAGATTGACGGCCCTGGGACCCACTGGGACACTGACACTACTGTTCCCAAATAAATTATAAAGACCGCCACCATGGGCCACCAGTGCAGTGAGGCCGCCGCCTCCAAAATAGTGCCGCCTGGGACGGACCACCCCCACCACCCGCCCCAGCTACGCCAGTGTGTAAAAACTATAATGTTCATGTTCAATCTTTAAAATACACTGCACCCTGCTCTCGGGTATGTCCATGGTCTACCCTGGGGCTGACTTATATGCATAAAGATTGAATGCTCAGGTCTGGCTAAAAGTTTATTTTGCCAGGGTGAAATGGCACTTTAAAAACTGCACACAGGTTGCAATGGTAGACTAGAGACTTGCTTAAACTGCTACTTAAGTGTGTGGCTTAATCAGTGCTTTAGGCCTACTCATAGCATTTAATTTACATGCCATGGGCACATGTAGTGCCGCTTTACTAGGGACTTAGAAGTAAATCAAATAAGCTAATTGGGTATAAGCCATGTTTTAAGGAAGCATCTCAAACGCTTTAGCAATGGTTTGCTGTGGTGTAGTTCGCACAGTACAAAAGCCAGCGAAAACAAAGTTAGCAAAAGAGTAAGGTTGAAAGCAAAGCGTTAGGGGGAAAACCACACCAAGGTTGTCAGGTTTAACACTAGGAAAAACTTTGAGTTGACTTTCTACTGATTGGCTGTTTTCACAGCATCAACTTTGTGCCATGCAATGGGACGCTAGAGTGAACGTAACTCTTAAGTTTGATTCATCTAGCCACGCGAGGTCACTTTGAGTGGCCTTGTGTGACTTGATAAATCTAGAGTAACGCTAGACAGTGCAAATCACTGCACTGCCCTAGTGAGGCATTCCATGGGTGGAATGTGGGTGTTCCCACTCATCCACCCATGGATTTTGGCGCCCTCCCTGATTTACCATCAGTGGTAGACCTGGGAATGTGTCAAAATGCTACGTCTCCCCACGTGAGGCGTAACATGGAGAAATAGCTTTATTTCTCTTCCATACTTTCTCTTTCTATGTATGCTGCATTTTGCAGCACACATAGAAAGAAGAAAATGCCTCAGGGTATTGATTTGGTGTAGGGAGATGACCCTTCCTGCACAGAAACAATCCTGCTTACAACGCAGGGATCCTTGAACCACGGTGCGTTGGTGGTGGGCAGAACATTGTGCTCTAGTGTTGGGAAATGACAGCATTGTGCTGTATAATGTTAGGTACAGTGCATTCCTGCCCTCTCCCTATCACACAGTGCAGTGCATCAAGATGACGTGGTGCTCTGCGTGGTTATTTGTTAAATATACCCTCAAGTTTCCTGTAAGAGGAAATTATGCAAAGTAAGCGTGAAGACAAAAAGAAACAGAAATTATGGTTTATATGCATAGCCTACTTATAGTTGTTTACAAAGATTATGCTTGTGTAAAAGAAAAAATATTCATAGGCCAAGTAAAGCTCATAAGACCTCTGTAACTCCCACTATTACCTAACTCCTTCTTTTAGGACTGTTTTATCGTGCGGAAACTGAAACTGGGCAAAATACTATTAGTAAAATTAAACTCGGAGTTACAATAAAACAGTAAAGACACATATGACTACATTTTGTTTTCCAATTTATTTTATCTTTCCTTTTCCAACATTACATAGCAATAAATATATGCTTATTGCCAGAAATGAAAAAGTTGAAGAAAGCATCCGAAAAATAATGCATCACTCCTCATATGTAGACTCTGTATGTTATAGCAGTTCAGGATAGACAGGAGGTATACATGCATTGCATTACATCTGTAAGCAAGAGGAACCCTGCTAGTAAATCACTAGTTAGCTCTAATGCAGGGTGACTCGCAGGTCAGAAAAGAGGTAGCGGGGTGCCTTGATGGTTTTGAAGATGTCTTACTTGCCACATGTTGACTGCCACTCAGGGGCCACTCGTGCTTTAATCAGTGCGAATCATCTGTCATCAGTGACTATAGCGTCAGGTCGCTGCAACATATATGTTGTCAATGGTTGCCATATATCTCAGATTCTGGAAGGGTGGGTGGGGGGGGTGTTGCTCTGCATATAGTTCAAGCTGTTTATTACTAGACACTAAGTCAGCAATCCATTGCTTCCTCTGGCCCACCTGCAAGCCACCAGACATTTGGTCATTAGGCCAAGTGTCACAAGTTTCCTATGCGAGCCGAAGGTGATGGCCTTTAACAAGCGAGCAGGACTTTAATGCTTATAGCCTCGCTTCGGAGGGCTATAAGGCTATTAGAAAATTCCGCCATTAGAGCACAGAATGTCCTAACAAATAAAACAAAGGCCTCACAGAGCACGGGGTGATTGGAATCCCTTCTGGCTCCATGAGGCCTTTATTCACAGAATCAGCTGTGAATAAAGGCAAACATTGGAATGCCATGTCCAGGCTTCTACCAGCCATTAGAAGCCCAGAGCACTCCATTGCTTTCAATGGAGGTCTCAACATGCCAATGTTATAAATATCCTTAGCGGTCCACTCTGGGCTATTGTGAATTACCCAGTTGAGAATTGTGGACAGAGCTGAAAAAACCTCTTCTCAGTATTTATACACTGTATGACAGGCCCAGGCCAGGTGGAGAAATCTGGCCCTGGGTCCACCATACAGTAGGCATCCTTTTTCCCTCCTCCATACCAAATTTATGAATGCTCACTGGTGTGTAATAGGCTTGTTGCAGATATGTGTACTGGAGGATCCTAGTCTGCTGCTGCATTGCACCAATCCCATTTTCATACAGCAAATTTCCACATCTCATCAGGTATATCGCAACTCAGTTCCCCTACCAGCCCCCTCAGCACCTAAGGGAGTGATTACAGTCTCCTCCTGGGCCTTGCAGTATAGTGTGGGGATCAGGTGTTTTGTAGATATTGCATTGAGTAAACTGTTAAGGGTGGTTGAAGGCGGTGGGTTCCTCAGGAACGCCTAGCACTGCGCTTCTGCAGCTGCTTCTCATGAGGTGGTATATAAAAACCATCAGAGGGTGCCTGGCAATTCTCCAAGAAAATCCCCTAGGGACAAAAATATATTTTACAGGGACAGGTCTCCCCAGTGATGCAAATTTCTCTCCTGAAGCTGTGACTGCACTAGCCTAGCCCCTCATGCGCAGCCAGTATCAGCGTCTGATAGCTTAATGGCAGTTGCCAGGACAATATGAGCTAAACGCCTTTTGTTACATAACATCTACCATGCCCTGGTCATGCATTCAGCTGTGGTGTGTTGTTTGGTGTCATTAGCAGATTGGTATCCTACAAAAGATTGTAGCGAGACTGGAGCCATGTGATATATCGCCATTGCCAGGTGTGGAAGACAGAGGCTGGGATGGTATCAATGGACTGCAAAGTGAGCCTGCGCACACAGGTAGTACAGCTCGATGTCTAGAGCCTCAAACTCTCCCTTCTCGCATGGCCAAGTGAGCGTTTCCTATTTTATACAGGGGGGTGTCCCGGCACAGGCTAAGCAGATTAGTCGCATTCTGAGCGTTGGAAAAAATGTTACTTTGAGCGGGAGAGGTATATTAAAAAATAAGTAGAGCAGCTTGGGTAGCAGTCCCGTCTTGATTAATTCTAATTGGCCCACTAGAGAGAGGGCGAGCGATATCAATCTGGACACTTGGTTAGTGAATGGGTTAGGGTGGTGCTATAATTCAAACGTAGTACCATCTCTCTGTCTCGATGTAGCCATGTGCCCAAATATTTAAGCTTGTCTGCACACCAACGAAGAGGAAAGTCTGGTGTGAACTGTGGTGTACTAGCTGTGAATGGGAATATCCATGACTTCCCCAATTAATGTGAACCCCAGAGAATGTGGCAAACTTGATGACTTATATGACATTTAGACTTACGTTAGGGTCCCATATGTAAAAGGTAATGTCATCTGCATAGAGCGAAATCTATATGTGCATATCACAACAGCATTTAGGTCTTAGTTTAATGTCTGTACGCTAGCGAATAAAGTATACAGATTATAAGATGTGGAGCAGCTCATGTCAAATTCTGATTGGTCTGTTCTCAACAACTGAGGCATGAGTAGCCCGAGTCTGATTTCCACCAGTTTAGTAAGTATTTTAGTATCACAAATGAGCAACATTAGTTGCAGATATGAGGCACAATGGGTGGGATCCTTTCAGCGGCGACTGGCAACATTACAATATGGTGGTGCTTGATGCCCAAAACACTCACCATATATGTTGGACTTGCTTGCACTGTGGAAATATGGATTTTTCTGGTCAGTTATGTCCCCTATCTTGGACCCCAACAGTTCTATGTGCATGTCACAAGTACCTGTGTGTTCCCTCCAGTTCCAGTTATAAAGACGCAAACACATGTGCGTCCACCGTCAACATGTCCTCTGTCAGATCCGCCATGAATAGGCCGGATATTCCATTCCTAAGTATGAAAAGCCACCGGCTTTATATGGTTCACTTATGCCATTTTACAGTCCAGGCAAGTAGGCCCTGATTCTGTCATCAAACTCTTCTTGCCTTCTGCCTCTGAAAGCTCCAGTCTGAGCCTGCATCTGTGACCATGAACTTTGTCTCATTCTCTGCGCGGCTCACGAAGCCTGACATCAGCCTATTCTCTGCCAAGAACTGTATTTCACCTTCGAATTATCTGCTTCCCCCTCAGCCGATGCATTCCTGCCTAGTAGCTTAAGTAAACATTCTTCCAGTTACCGAGCAAAAGGCCCGACTTCTCTGTCCTCATGCAAGTAATTCATAGCCTTGTTACCATGGAAGATTCCTGCCCTCGCATTTAGTGTAGACACTTAGACGCTTGTACACGCACGCACAGTCAGTATAGAATAGATTCTGTCCGAGAGTCCTTCTTTTATGGATAACATAGTTCTTTAAACATAGGATGTTAGATATGATTTGGGATTAGGTTGACTTGACCCCCCAGACTTCTTGTCTCCACATGTAGAGCTAAATGTCAAGTCCCCTTCACCCCCTAGTTACACGTCAATTACACGTCAGACTGCTGCGCGCGCATCCATGCCAAGTATTATCTTATAGATCCACCTATACATGACATCACAACCAATTATGTTCCTTTTTTCGCCTTATTACACCCATTTCTGGTTACGCAGAACAACTCGTCATTTTCCTTATCAATTGTTACGCCTACTGCATTTACTTCATTGTCATGTATGTACTATAAAAGTCATTTCTTGTCAATAAAGTGTGTGCTTCACTTCCTGAACCTTCGTGGTGACGGAACATTGGGAGCAACCGATTATAATCGAATTAATGGAATAAAGCCCATTCCGAACCTCTAATACCACGGATTCTGCCTCTCATTTTATTGAGCTATTTTACTATGTTCCTGTATCAAATTCAGTTCCGGTAAAGGAGAAAATATTTACCACATGATGGCGCCCGAACAGGGACACTTTCTCATCTCACGCGCCGGCGGTGCGTTGCAGGCCCGGTCTCCTGCCACAGCTGGACGGACAATAACGCGTACCAGCAGGATTTCCTGTATCTCCCTCCGGTCAAGCGGGGGCGACTGAGACTGCGATCAACACCCAGACGAGGCGGTGAGAAGTGCGAAGTATCCCGACCAGAGCCTAGCTGAGAGAGCAAGATCCGAGGTATACAGAGACCCACCAGTCCGAAGTCAAGCCCAGTGTCCGACGAGTCGAGTCGAGTCGAGTCCAGTCCGGTTCAAGTTCAAGTTACTGAGGCCTTCCGTTTCCGAAGCTACCCGGTGAGTACCATTGCTGGGGAGGCATTTCTGACGTGCACATAGGTTGTGCCGGTCAAGACGGGTTTGGGTACACAAATCCGGTCTGCACTGTTTTAGCAGTGTATCTGTACTGTTTAGCAGTATATCAAGTATTCCGAAGTATTCCGAAGTGTCTAGTTATTGTCTAGTTATTGTCGAGAATTAAGCTTGGTGATTAGTTATGCAGACGATCATCATTGTTGTTTCAGTTAAAGGTTTAATGTTTAATGTTTAAAGTGTTTAAGTATGTTCTGTATATCGTGGTATGAATGACTGTTCATTATCGTGTTTATTGTATTAAGTCTGTTCAAATTCAAGTATCAGGTCAAAATCAAGTATAAGGTCAGTTCTCAATATGCCGCTCTTTTCGAAATTAAGACAGATCACTACCAGAAAAGGGGTTCTCGAAGAAGCCGTCCCTATTCCTCCTAGGGACACTCCAGGGCACTTTATGTATCACAAACATGGCTTAGACGCTATATTATTTCTTGATTTATGGGTAGACTATACCAAGGGATTACCAGAAAGTCAGAGGTGGCCCACAGCGGGGACCTGGGATGCAGAGTGCATCATGAAAGTCGAGGAAGAGTTATGGAAAAGGAAAGTCAGACAGTCACAGAAAGACGCCGTTGAATTATGGCGTAAAGAATCACATAGACGAACAGAAAAAGCACGTACACAGGAAGAGAAGAGTAAAGAGAAGTCCAATAAAGTTCGAGAGAATCTATTAATTGAGGAAGGTATCCGAGTGAAATCAGAACAAGTAGACAGACAAAGAAATGCCCTTATGAATGGTATGTATCCCCTACTGGCCGAAGGATTACCTAAGGCTACTCCAGAAACACCAAAAGACTTGCCAACCCCATTGTTCCCAATAAAGGTACATCCTAAGGGGCATCCTAGAACCGCAGAAGATGTTTTTCTTTCCTCATATTTAGATGACGCAGCTCCCGAGTATGCTAATTCCGCCCCACATAGACCGCATACCAGGGAGGTTCAACGCCAAGATCCAGTGCCCGTATCCCTACAGCAACAAATCGAGTCACAAGTTCCGGCAAGCACATCTGTTTCTGTATCCGCTCCTACAGCTACTTCTATGGCTGTGTCCACACCTGTAGTTGCTGTGTCACGTTCGACGAATCCTTTTACACCCGACGCCCCAGATGGGGCCGCGGGAGGAGCTACCAATATCTTTTCTACGCCACCCAGAATAAATAAACTTACTTTTCAAGAGTCAGCGCATTCACGTACACCCAAACTCCTTAGTGCCCGTGCGCTTAAGGAACTTCTTATAGATTGCAGATATGACCCGGTGCCTGGAAAGGAGGACGAAATGACCCTAGCATCATTGCGTATCAGACGAGCCGCAGTGTATTTAGCGAAGTTACCAGGAATGACTGCGCATCTAGATAATATATATCATTTTGTCCAAACAGGGCGAGATCCAGAATGTATTTACAGAGCTATGGAATACCAGAAAGTAGAGATACAGGGGGAACTGTTACGTTTCCTCATAAACTGTGTGATCAGAAATCAAGACCGACCGGGGGTAGACCCGGAAGCAATGAAAATTCTTACAAGATGGAGCCAGAATATATCAGAAGGGAGACATGATAAACAAAATTGTATAATAGCCATGTGCCGAAAGATCCGTAAAGAAATAGAACGCCTACACGAAGAGCGATTAGAGGTAGACGAGTTCGAACAAAACGAGGAAGAAGGGTCAGGACTGCCCACAGGACAGTCGGACACCATAGCCTATGTAGGTAGAGGAAGATCTTGTAATAGGAATCAGACTAGATATCATACTGACTCAATACATCCGATATGTCCAGATAATAACAGGAATTTTCAAATACCTATAATTAATATAAGGTCTAACGAGCATTCGTTCCAAACCGCCGACAAACTACTCCGAGAACGAAGGGGTTATCATTTCCTCGATTCTATGGATGAACAAGATTTAGCCAGGGCAGCTGTCCATTGGGTGGACAGTCCCGGAAAATATAGTGATGATACAGTAGTACGCACATTTTTGAATCTTACCCCAGATGAACAAAGGTTAGCTGGGATTTATATGATTCAACAACTCATTATACTATATCGGAGTCAGCATTCGGACCCTGGTCCCTTGCCTGACATACTGACTGAATTACTTATGAATAAATGGAGAGGTCCAGGTACTGAATTAATTAAAGAAATTCTAGAATCAAGAAAGCAGTATATTCTTTTTGTATGTTCAGAACATGTTCCATTGTCCGTCAAGGAAAGAACTACGTATCACATAGATAGACAGAATCCCTTACGAGAAGTGCACCCAATAAAGGGTGAGGACAATCAGTTTAAACGCGTATTTGTATATACGCCCATATCGAAAATAGAATTGTTACAAATGAAGAAAGTGGTACCCAGTCATGACAAAGACCCAGCGGGTTTTCACCGAGAAATTAAAGACATGTTACTCATGGGAGAGTATACCTACCCCGACATTATGACAATATTAAAGGTATTGATGCCTGCTGGCATTTATGAAAAACTCAAGGAAAAAGAGTGGGAGGTAGGAGACCAAAAGATAGAATGGTCAGTGTTAGAAGCTGAAGAAAAGGCCCGAACTGCAGGAGCAGGGCTTGGGGACAAAACTAAGGCATTACCAGGATTACTAGTACAGGTACTGCCGCGTTTATTAACTACGAAAAAGGAAGATTGGGGTACAATTTCAGCCTGTAAGCAGAAGCAAGATGAAGACACTAGTGATTACTATGCCCGATTTGAAAAATGTTTTGGTATAAATAGTGGCATAAAAGCAAGTAGCGAATCATACCCACATCTGTTTGTAACAAAATTAGTAGAAAATGCTCTGCCCCCAGTAAAGAATAGAGTATTAAAATTCGAGAGTACCTGGCAAGGTAACACTCCATCACAAATGTTACAAATGTTACAGTACCATCACAATAGAATTAGAGAGGAACAAGAACATGAACACAGACGCATGAAAGACACGAAAATGAAAATGTTAGTTTCCCAGACAGTTCCAGCTGAAGGGCATAAAAGGGGTATGACACATTCCGATTCAGCAGGACCTGTAAAAGGGACATGCAATTATTGTAAAAAGCCAGGCCATTACGTACACGATTGTCCAGTTTTAAAACATAATATCGCCATAGGTAAAACACAAGAAAGATCACGGCCACTCAGACAAGATCAGAATGAACAAGGAGCTATGCAGCATGCCCAGGCCATGCCAGCCGCACAACAGCCAATACAGTTTGTGCCAGCTGCACCCCCATTGCCTGTTGCTGCCACACAAACAACAACACGACAAATGTATCAGACCGCACAGTATGAATATCCCGAGTATCAGCGTTACGCATGAACAAGCCTAGAGAGGGAAGTTGACTTACCCCTTATTGAAATCCCAGTAGACCAAGAAGGACCTTATGTACATAGTGAATTATTAGGCCAAGATAGAAAATTTCTACTCGATACAGGGGCAAGTCGAACGACCATAAAACGTAGTGAAGTTCCAGGGGCACCCCTCTCAGGCTCACAGAATATTTCCCTTGGTTTTTCAGGAAAACCTATTGTTAATGAAGTGTCACAACCTCTGCCACTTACGATAGGACCTTTGACCCGAACTACAGATTTATTGCTTACTAAATCATGTCCAGAAAATCTATTAGGAATAAAAACGTTAAAAGCTCTAGGAGCTATAATATGTTGTTCTCCGGAAGGAGTAAGATTGTTTTTACGTGATTTTAAAGGTCACTATGTGTCTAGAGACATGGATCCCCGATTACAGATTTTACCTACACGTCTATGGGCACAAGGCCCTACTGATGTTGGATGCATGAATATTACACCATATCGAGTCACATTAAAGGCAGGAGTGGTGCTACCACGAATGCGACAATACAAGTTACCCCCAGATGCTGTAGTGGCTTTACTACAAATCATTGACGAGTTCATTGCCCAAGGAGTAGTTGTGGAAACAGACTCCAATATATGTAATTCACCGATAATACCGATTCTTAAACGAACAGATCCGAAGGCCCCGCCAGTATATCGATTGGTTATTGATCTGCGCGAGTTAAACAAATGCATTGTGCCACAATTCCCTGTGGTCCCAGATATCTCGTCATTACTGACAGCTATTGATTCCGAAGCGACATTCTTCACTGTAATCGATCTCAAGAATGCCTTTTTCAGCGTCCCAATAGATCCGGAAAGCCAATATTTGTTCGGATTTAGTTTAAATGGACGTAGCTTTAAATTCTCACGCGCACCTCAAGGATTTACAGAAAGCCCCAGCATCTATAGCCAAGCACTGAAACGAGAACTTGACAGTATCCACATGCCAGTTAACACTGCTCTGCTTCAATACGTCGATGATCTGCTGATCACCGCCCGAAGCGAACCTGAATGTGAAAAAGCATCACTGACAGTTTTACAATTTCTAGCCGAAAAAGGGCACAAGGTGTCCCCTTCTAAGCTGCAATTCTGTGTCCAGCGAGTTATTTATCTTGGACACTCGCTGTCCAAGGAGGGAAGGCAGCTTACACCAGACCGCATTCAGTTAATAGCTAACATGCCAATACCCAAGACACAAAAGGAGGTGCGGGCTTTCATAGGCCTCACTTCATACTGTAGACAGTGGATCCCGCAATATGCATTTCTAGCAAAACCACTCATTCAGTTGACAACCCAGGAGGCAGCCACATCGACTGTTCTCCCTTGGACTCAAGAACATACACAAGCTTTTGAAAGCCTAAAGAAAACTTTATGTCAAGCACCTGTTTTAGCAACACCATGTTACAGAAAACAGTTTACACTCTTTGTTACAGAACGCGAAGGTACTGCTTTGTCAGTACTCACACAGGATCAAGCAGGAGCACACAAACCATGTGCTTATTTTTCTAGTACATTAGATCCCGTAGCTCAGGCTTTGCCTGCGTGCCTGAAATCAGTGGCAGCGACAGCTTTAGCAATACGACAAAGCGATGCCATAGTGTTAGGACATCCATTGACAGTTCAAGTACCACACGCAGTAGAGGTTCTTGTAAATAGAACACAAACACAACACTTGACCATAGCACGACTTACAGGGTATGAACTTACATTGTTTCAGCCACATATAGAAATAAGACGCTGTAACACATTGAATCCTGCCACACTTTTGCCAGTAACCGGAACAGACCCACTAGCCCATGACTGTATTGAAGTTATTACTGTAACGACAAAACCCAGACAAGACTTGACCGATGTTCCATTGTCAGATCCAGACTTGACATTTTATGTAGATGGTTCATGTATGAGAACAAGTACAGGAGAATTAGTGGCCGCTTATGCAGTCACAACAGATACTGAAGTCATTGAAACTAATCGTATAAATACTTTGTCAGCTCAAGCCGCAGAGCTCATCGCTCTGACACAAGCCTGTATTCAAGCCACGAATAAAAAAGTCAACATATACACTGATTCACGTTATGCATTCGGAGTTGTACATGACTTCGGCGTGCTGTGGCGAGAGAGAGGTTATTTAACTTCCCACGGTGCCCACATTCAGCACGGACCCCTCATTCATGCCTTATTAGATGCAATACATCTACCTACTGCAATATCAATTATGAAATGTAAAGCTCATACGAAAGTTACTGATATCATTTCCCAAGGCAATGATCTAGCCGACAGAACGGCTAAACAGACTGCTCAAACTCAAACTCCCGACATGACAAAGACAATAGTCCCGATGCCGACACATTGTATGACAGTTAAAGATCCTACTCTTGACGTAATTGACATACAGACACATGCTACACCAGACGAAATAAAGAAATGGACTGAATTAGGAGGGATCCAAACGGACCAAGGATGGATGATGAAGGAAAAGTCTGTATGGTTCCTTCCTGATTCAATGGTCCAAGTTATAATTAACACTATACATAGTCCGGCACATCTAGGAGAAAAAGCTATGCTAGACAGCATTCAACACATTTGGTTTAATAAACATTTACGAGCAGCAGCCAAACAAAAGGTCCGTACCTGTATGATCTGTTGCCAGTTCAACCCAGGAAAAAGTGTTCCCGTAGAACAGGGTGGATTTCATCCTCCTGATCACCCTTTTGAAGTCCTACAGATGGATTATATCCAGATGGAACGATGTCGAGGATTCAAATATGTTCTCGTAGTTGTCTGCGCTCTGTCCCGTTGGACAGAGGCGTACCCGGTTTCAGATTACACTGCCCCGACTACTGCCAAACAGTTGGTTCGAGAATTCTTCCCACGATACGGTTTACCACGTGTTGTCTACTCAGATAACGGCCAGCCGTTCTCATCCGAATTAATGAAACACGTTTCACTTCTGTTAGGGTATCAGTGGAAATTCCACTGTGTCCGACACCCCGAAGCAGCAGGTCTCGTAGAAAGACATAACCAGATACTGAAAATCAGAATGTCCAAAATATGCAGAGAAAAAGGTATCGACTGGGTAGTAGCGTTACCCGTTGCACTCTTTTACATGAGAATGGTAGCACATTCACGAACAGGGCTATCCCCGTATGAGGTGATCTTCGGTAGACCACCAAATATGTGGGGGACGCCCGTACCACGCAAAATAACTGATATTGACTGTAATATGCTGACAGATTACTTGGCTTCCTTGATGTCTGCACTACAATCTTGTCGTTCACAGGTAGTTGCAGCCTTTCCCGACAACACTGAGGTGAAACCCCATGACGTAGTTCCGGGGGATTTTGTGTTTGTGAAAAATTTCGACCGAAAGACTCAGCTGGAGCCCAGGTGGAAGACACCCAAGTTGGTTCTGCTGACCACAAGAACAGCCGTGAAGATCGAGGGCCGCAAGGGTTGGATTCATTCAAGTCATATAAAGAAATATCATGGACAATACTCGGATATAGACATTGTGCCCTGCACTCCCTCACAGACTGATTCAAAACTTCCTTTGGTGGAAAAAACTGAAAGCGAACTTTACAAAGTTAAGTTACGGTCTAGGACGTCAGACGGTTTGATTGTTTAAGTCCTCTCCTAGGTGAAGCGGTTGAATCTGTCTCTGACATGTATCCTCTAGACCTGAATCATGAACAGTCGCGAAAAATGATGAAACGACAGGCGTATTGTAAATCACTGCGTAGCCATTGTATAGGGACATTATTAATTTTGTTTTCCTTAAGTCTTTTAATAATTATTACCAGTATGTTGTTGCACATATATTACCCTATTGCCAGAAATGTTCACAATGTTATTGCAGAACATTCTTTTAGTGACTTACCCCCGCATGAATTGTCCTATAGACTTGCGCTGCGCAATAACACTTTCATTAGTATGTTACATCATTCCCATCAGACTAGTAATGCCACTAATTGTTGGGTGTGTGGCCGACTCCCTCCCTATCAGAATTATGAAGGAGTCCTGCCATTCTTTCCACACCCATTTACACACAATGGCTCCTGTGGAGCATGGTTCAGTTTAATCAATTCCATAGACTCAGACACAGCAGTTTACCAAGATCATTGGATATGGGGAAACCTGAACCTAGTTTTACTCAAAGTCTGCTACCCTGACAAGGAGGGTCGCCCCAAAAGAACAGGAACTGATCTAGAAAATGAAGTGTATGGATTAGGTAATTTTACACCTAATCTCATGATTCTAAATGTCGTATCCGAAGTTGAGCTAGTCTTACCCACCATGTCAGTATTCCCAGCAAAAGGTGAATTGTGTGTAAGAAAGGTTGGTTCCATACATATGGGCCATAGTAAGTGCACTACTACGGTAGAATTCAGTGATCAAGGCAAATCTTCATTCAGAGCTTATCGCCACTCCTACTTTATATGTGGTCAGACTGCATATATGCGTCTACCTCTAGATTGGGATGGTACCTGCTACATAGCATTCCTTTTGCCACCTGTTTTCCTAGCTCCTCCTGATTATTATAGAAATATTCATTTAGTACACAATAGAGAGCGGAGAGATCTCCCAATTGTCGATTATACTGAGACAGCATGGGACAAGTATGTAGATTTCAATAAAGGCATCTTTCCCTATATAGGTACAGTTACCAATAGTAAGCTGATACGTAGATTAACTAGAACCCTTGAAGCAGTAGTGAATGAAACTATTTCCGCCTTAGGCAATTTAACAGAAGAGCAGTCTGCTATGCGGATTGTTGTGCTTCAAAATCGTCTTGTCCTTGACGTCATCCTGGCTGACAGAGGCGGAGCTTGTAGGGTCATCGGATCAAGCTGCTGCGTATTCATACCAGAAAATTCGCCATCTGTATATAAAGCTATAACTCGCCTTCACAAGATTGTAAGCCAGATGCACCAGAATCCAGGCACCTGGACTTGGTCCAGTTGGTTTTGGAGTGTGATATCAGCCTGGGGATGGAGAGTTCTATCCTTCCTAGGTATTGGCCTTCTCATACTATTCAGTTGCTGTCTATGTCTACAATGTGGACCAGCGATCTGTGGTCTGTGTGCCACATCGTGTATTCCACCACCAAGATTTCATTCGTCACGGAAGAAGAAAGAAGAACAAATGATGCTATATGAACAGATCAATGGATTAATGAAGATTGATATCTCTTAACGGGCAAGTAGGGGACAAGGAGGGAATGTGGAAATATGGATTTTTCTGGTCAGTTATGTCCCCTATCTTGGACCCCAACAGTTCTATGTGCATGTCACAAGTACCTGTGTGTTCCCTCCAGTTCCAGTTATAAAGACGCAAACACATGTGCGTCCACCGTCAACATGTCCTCTGTCAGATCCGCCATGAATAGGCCGGATATTCCATTCCTAAGTATGAAAAGCCACCGGCTTTATATGGTTCACTTATGCCATTTTACAGTCCAGGCAAGTAGGCCCTGATTCTGTCATCAAACTCTTCTTGCCTTCTGCCTCTGAAAGCTCCAGTCTGAGCCTGCATCTGTGACCATGAACTTTGTCTCATTCTCTGCGCGGCTCACGAAGCCTGACATCAGCCTATTCTCTGCCAAGAACTGTATTTCACCTTCGAATTATCTGCTTCCCCCTCAGCCGATGCATTCCTGCCTAGTAGCTTAAGTAAACATTCTTCCAGTTACCGAGCAAAAGGCCCGACTTCTCTGTCCTCATGCAAGTAATTCATAGCCTTGTTACCATGGAAGATTCCTGCCCTCGCATTTAGTGTAGACACTTAGACGCTTGTACACGCACGCACAGTCAGTATAGAATAGATTCTGTCCGAGAGTCCTTCTTTTATGGATAACATAGTTCTTTAAACATAGGATGTTAGATATGATTTGGGATTAGGTTGACTTGACCCCCCAGACTTCTTGTCTCCACATGTAGAGCTAAATGTCAAGTCCCCTTCACCCCCTAGTTACACGTCAATTACACGTCAGACTGCTGCGCGCGCATCCATGCCAAGTATTATCTTATAGATCCACCTATACATGACATCACAACCAATTATGTTCCTTTTTTCGCCTTATTACACCCATTTCTGGTTACGCAGAACAACTCGTCATTTTCCTTATCAATTGTTACGCCTACTGCATTTACTTCATTGTCATGTATGTACTATAAAAGTCATTTCTTGTCAATAAAGTGTGTGCTTCACTTCCTGAACCTTCGTGGTGACGGAACATTGGGAGCAACCGATTATAATCGAATTAATGGAATAAAGCCCATTCCGAACCTCTAATACCACGGATTCTGCCTCTCATTTTATTGAGCTATTTTACTATGTTCCTGTATCAAATTCAGTCCCGGTAAAGGAGAAAATATTTACCACAGCACACAAGCACTGGATGCAGTCTCCTTCGTCCTGCCACTCACCTCGGCGCTGACTCAGGCAGAAAGGGAAGGACTTCTTCCTTTTTACAATGATAAATCAACCACTATAGCTCCAAGATTGGTTGGAGCAGGGTAACCCAGTGCTCATTTTGAAGCTGGGAGCCTGTGGCTGCAATCCCTTGGCTGTTTCTCAGCCCTGGGATAGCTAATTCTGAAGTGCGCATGTCAGATTAGCCATCTCAAGGCAGCCGGCCAATCTGACATGCGCACTGGCAGGGGCTGAAGAAATAGTGCAATAGCACTAATCAGCCCTGATCCCCTGCCCTCGAGTTGTAAAAGTGCGAGTCTCAGTCACATTACAATAAAATGGTGTTTATTACCATTTTATTATTGTGCGTGCCTCCTGCACTCGCAGCAGGTGGGACAATGCTCCTCCACCATAAAAGAGGAGCCGCCACTGGATCCTTTCCTAGTTTCAAAAATTTGATAATCACTGTTTCCTGCATAGAATGCAGCAGAGTTCCGAGCTGGAGGACCTATTCAAATGTTGCTAATAGCTGATGGGCTAGCACCCAGGCATAACGCTTATAAACTTCTGCTAATTGGCGGTCCAGTGCTGGCGCCTTGCTGGTGGGTAGCAAGTCAATCGCTAGCAATATTTTGTCTAGTGTGAAAAGCTTATTCAGAAAGAGTTGGTGTTTGTCAATCAGCCATCCCAGGGCTACGTCTCACAGGTACTGCTTGAGGGACTCGATTGAGAGGGTGCCTGTGGATGTGTAAAGTGTCTTGTAGTAGTCTGTAAATACCACAAGGATAGGGGCCAGGTCCTGGCATCTTTCACCCTGTTCATTTGCCATTGCTATAATATCATTCGTAGCCTTTGGATGTTTGATCAGTGTGGCCAACGATTTCCCAGGTTGCTCCCCCTCTCCATAGACCCTAGTGCATGTGTATTTGCTTCTGTATTTGAGTTCTCTATCAGCAATCTCATTAAATTCAGTGATGGTGGATCTGATCTTTTCTAGGCTGCCACAGTGGCCTCCCTCTAGTGGCATCTGTTCCAGTATTTTAAGTTGACCCTTCAGCCATGCAGTGGCGGCGAGCGTCACCGCACTGCTTCCAAGCAGTGCGAGAAGCAGAAACATAAAATGATAATTACTTTCTGTTATTATCATTTTATGTTTGTGCTGCTTTGCTGGCGGGTGGGCGTTTGTGGGTCTGGGGATGTTCTGCTCTTGGAGCAGGGCAGGGGAGGAGTGGTTTGCCCACTCCCAAGTGTGCAATGACTGTTTGGTCAGCCCTCTCTGGCCACCCAAACCAGTCATGTGCATTTTCCCCGTTCTCCATGCAGGCTGAATTACAGCCTGCGTGGAGAACATACCCAGTCCCCCATTCCCTGGCTGAGCATCCAACCAGGACGCTCAGACCAATCACAACGCTGCACTGCAACATTGTGATTGGTCAGGGAGCCTGGGTGCTTACCAATCACAATGCTGCATTTAAGCGTTGTGATTGGTCAGTGGGGCCTGCTGCCTGTTCTTCGAGTTCCAGGAGAGCAGGAGTGGAGACGCAGGGCCCAGCGGCAAGGTAAGTTATTTTTTTGAATATTTTTTTCATTATGCGCTCTCCCCCTGCCATCCATGTGATCCCCGCAACCACCCCCCCACCCGCAAGCCATGCCGGCTGCCACCTCAGCCATGTCAGGTCAATCAATCAATCAATCAATCAATCAATCAAGGAATTGTGAAGCGTGCTACTCACCTGTGAGTGTCTCTAGGCGCTGGGGGGTGGGGGTGCAACTCAGAGTCATCCGAAGAGCCAGGTCTTGAGGCTCTTTCTGAAGGTGTGTTAGAATAGGGGCGCACCTGATGTTGACCGAGAGCTCATCCCAGGCCTTGGAGGCGACGAAGGAGAAGGCTCTTCCACCCGCTCTGGTTCTGTGGATGCGCGGGGTTTCTGCCAGGGCGAGGTCGTCGGAGCGGAGAGTTATTTTGGGTAAGTGGAAGGAGACTCTTTCGTTGAGGTATTTGGGTACAGTGTTGTGGAGAGTGACTGCACAGTGTTCGTAAGACCACATTATGTTTAGCAATTTACCTTCCACGTATGGTTACCTTAAACCTTAAAGGACTCACAAATTGTGCATCTTGAGCCAACTGCATCTTTGTTGTGTTCAAAGAATTCTGCTATTTCCTCTTGTAATGCATTCACAAATACAGAATAGGACCTTGGGAGATAAGTGACAGACTTGATCTGTATGAGCCACCCACGGGATCACCAACCTACTAGTCACAGGAGAGTGATCCGAGAGAGTGTACGCCATGTGATTGACACTATGTGCCCTAGTGGCCACCTCTCCGTACGTCAAATAATAGTCCATCCTTGACCCCATGCACCTGAGTAAAAAAGGGGCCTCTCTGACATCAGGGTGCCCAGCCTTCCAGTTGTCATATAGGTAGTGTTCCCGAACTGTCACCATTAAATGTTTTGAGGCTTAGCTGTGGTGAGGATGTGTGACCTATTACATTTTTCCAGCAGAGTGCAGTTGAGGGCCCTTCACTAGATTTATGAATTCTGGTCTCTGGAGAGTATCCCCCCACAGTCTGTCAAAGTGCTCTGGTTTAACTGCATTTGAGACGTAGCAATTCACTAAAGTAAACTTTGATGTGCCCAGTGGCACCCATGCAATGGTATACTGACCCTATTCATTAGTGAGAGAACCCACTTCGCAGAAAGTGATATCGTGTTTGATTAATATGGCCACCCCTCAAGCATAGGATGAATAGGACAATAGCATTCTGTATGCAGCTTACCTGGAGGAGCATTGACTCCTGCAGTAGAGCAGCTTGTTCCAGATGTCTATTTAAGTATTACAGTACCTGCCTCATCTTGTGGAGGTTTTTAGTCCTCCTACATTTCAGGTTGTGCATACTAGTGGCTTAATCAGCCCTGCTTGGAATGAATCAGGCATAATGTTGGTTGGAATTTGCTAGTGTGTTTGTGATACAGTGGAAATACGGTCTGCATCCTGTCCCTCCCGTAACAGACAAAATTACAATGTCTGTGTATGCATTCTCTCTCACATGTAAATTCTCCTTTGTTCATTTTGAGGGAGCTTTCCCAGAAACCTAATGGTAGATCGACAGGTAGAGCATGGCATACTGCTGTATTTTCTGTATAACAGGAGTGAATTTCCACCTCGCCTCCTACACCGCTAGGATAAAGTCTGGAAAGAGAGATATGTTGTTAGCCTCAAACACCAAGGATCGCTTCTGTCTTGCCACAAGGAGGGCAGTGTTTCGGTCTCTGAAATTTAGAAGATGGGCAATGATGGGTCTAGCTGGAGGTCCAGTAGGTGGTCTGCTGGCAAGGGACCTGTACGGTCTCTCAACTACAAGCAGAGGGGAGAAATGATCTGCACCAAAGAGAGACACCAGCAGCCTTTCTACATAGCCTTCCATCTTGCCCATTTTCGTGGATTCTGGAACTCCCAATAAACATATATTGTTTTGAGGTAACTTGCTTCCAAGTATACGTTTTTTGCAGCTATCACCTTGACTACACATTGAGTAGGCATTCTCCATTCACTTCTGGGTCATCTTCCGTGTTGAAGTTTTGTATTATGTTTCCTCTATTTATTGGGTATTGTGTACATTCTGGAGCCCAGAGCATCCATTTTAGATTCTATGAATTTAATGAAAGCACCTAATGTGCTTAACATAATTACCCTGTATTGCCTATAGAAGTGACCTCACATCTGCCTCTTCCTCATCCATATCCTCGACTGGAGTCCCCTGCACCGTGGAGGTGGATGGCTATGTGGCTGCCATGTGCATCCTCTTTCTTGCATCAAATTGTAGCTTAGACTGTCTCCCATCCAGCATCCCCATTGCTTAATTCCTAAATGGCACAGTAGTTTGCATGACGCACAACACGGGGACCCCCAGCAGCGGTGCCTTGGTTTCAATCTACAGAGGGTCAATTCTGTGGTTTCGCACCTTCTAGGATGGTATCCAGCTGCACTGGTTTCAGTTGTGGCCTGGGCTGGGGGGCAAGGGGCAGAGACCGCAGACTCAGATTTGGGTCAGCGGAGTCCTCTCCGAAGACTACGATCCCGCTACACCCCCTCTATAAGTCCTCCTCATCTTTCATCAAGAGGGGGGCACAAACAGACTCTACCCCTGGCAACTGCCCAATTAATGTGCAGGCAGACCTAGTGGACCAATGATGGTTTCCTGCTTCCAGGGGCTCCCCTTGTATAAACACTCATGTTCTGGGTAGGGAGAAGGATACATTCCGCCTTCAGTCGCTCTGGGTCCACTCCCCACCTGGTGCACCCCCTTCTCCCCTCTGTTGGTTTGGGCAGTTTAGTCCAGGGCGCACACATTCCCTGCAAAGTGTGCCCATCAGGAAGCCCAGAAAGCCCCATCATGGCCCCTTGAGAGCACTGACCAGTCTCTATGGGACCACAATGTTCTTCCTGGAGCAGAGGGACTCGTACCAACTGGCACTGCAGCAGTCATGCCTATGGTCAATCCAGCCCAATACTCACTCTGCTCCGCACGGCACACCGAGTGAGAGCCACATCAAAAAGTGGACCACGCCTCCCATTCACTTACAAGGTCAGCCTCTCTTCTCCCTGTCTGGACCAGTATAGATCTGCCATGCAATCTCCGCGTCGTGGGCCGTGGCCCTGCAGCTGGCCTATCCCACCAGTCTGGCCGAGCCGCAAGATGGCAGGCGCAGTGTGCACCACTGGTCGATCCTTGCCAGGCAAACCGCTCACGGCAACCTGGTGTCTCGGAGCCTCGAATGCAGCAGAATTTGCAACTCACCTTGGTGACGCCTCAGCTCAGCAGGAGCAAGGATGTTGTCCAATTTTGTCTCTCCAACTGCCGGAACATCACAGAAGTGCCACCATCTTGTGCGCCAGGTTTCACGCCGTCCTTTTCCCTCTATATTGTTTATGTTGTAATATTTGCTGTATGCCTGCCTGTGCCCCTCTTTAGGGGGATACCCAAATTTCCTCCCCCCCCCCTTAGAAGGGGCAGGAAAAAGCATAGGCATAAGGGAAGGCAAATTGGTACATTTACATAAATTCTGTGAATCTGGTAACGTGAAGTAAAGTCAAAACAGAGCTGGTTAGAGTGAAGTAATATAACATTTGTGAAATAGCTGAATCTTTTCAGACAGTTTTTAAAAAACATCTGTGGAATTTACAAAGATTGTACAAATTGGATGTGCTTACATTAAATCATATTACCTTCAGAAGAAAATGAAATGGGAACCTTTATTGGATAGTAAAGTTACATGGGCATATTCACAAGGAGCTATCGCCGAATGAACGGCACTTTATCGCAGCCAAAGTCGTGATAAATTTACCTCCCCATTCACAAGCTGGTGCTAACAGGCCACATCACCAGTTTACCTGCGATAGCAGCCACAAAAAACATCGCCACAGATGCCCCCGCAACTATTGCTAATGAGATGCAGAGTGGGTGTTCCCGTGCCAAAAGCCGCGACAAAATCACACCTCAACATTCTCAATGACCAGCCAGATCTGCGATAAAAACACAAAACAGACGATAAGGCGCGTTAGCATCAGGAAATCTACACCTGCTCAGAGCTGGTGTAAAGTCAGACGGCAGCCTGCACCACAAAAGGGAGCACAGCCCAGGGCCACATTGGAAGGGCAACAGATGCCATGGAGCCACCCATCATGCGGCCCGAACACCCAAGAAGGCCACAACACCCACTGACACCACCCCAGGACCACAACCCACACCCAGAACACCCCCCCCCTCCGTGGACCACCACAGATGCAGAGCAGACAAAGACAGTGGACCCCCAGGAAGCGTACCAGCCACACAGACCCAACCTCTGACAATGTCACCGTCTACCACAGGCTGAAAGGGACAACCATCCCACGCATCCCGACCATTATTGCCTAACAGGCCTACGGCACCAACACAGCGGACATCCAACACCCCCGCCACACCACGCTGCTGGCTTTGCTGCACCTGTTGGCCCCTGGCACCCCCCAACCAACACCCACCAGAGTCAGAGGAGTCCCACAGCCACCCACATCCAAGTCCCCCACACCTGTCCTGGATATCACCATCACCCTGGTACCCCGGTCCCCATACGTCCAACACAATGCGCAGGTCACGCTGGAGACCAAGCAAGGACTATAAGCCATAGCAGGATGCACGCACGTGTTGGGGGTAACCCACAGCACACATGTCCTACCTGTGCCCCCTGGTGACACAGCACACAATCACCGCAACAGAAAGCACATGTCCCACCCCAATGTGCAGGCAACAACAGAACACCGTGGAACCTCCAACAATGTCACCTTCAAATACACAGCCAGTGTGTATGATTCCTTCATCCTCCGACCGTCCATCATCAACCAGCATACCCAGGATTGCAACAAGGGAAATGCATAGCTCCTTGGCAAGTTCCACATGAACACCTCACTCACCTCAACTCCACAACCATGCAAATCACAACTCTGGCAATGCACACGTCACAAAATCACAACCAATATGCACAACAACATGCCCACCCACTAGACACGACATAACAACTTACAATGGTTGCCTGGCAAGCCGTGAACATGAGCCATCAACGGCATGGCACCTCAGCCACAAAACAGCCAAATGTGGGGAGAGGTGGCAAATAGGCATGTGTGAAGGATGCAATAGTACCATGATTGGGAAAGTACACAATGCCAAGAGTGGCGGAGATGTGCTGGACAGACCGCAGTATGCAGCACACACTCATATCCATGGTGACATACACCTCTGGTGTATGGAGTGTAGTGGACAGTGGATGCAACTATGTCACATGGCCAGTGGGGGATTTTGCGGAAATGTTGCCTGTTACATCCCCCCCGTAAGCGTGAGCGGAGTGGGATGGCCCTGCCAGGCCAGCGTAGGGGTGTGGATAAAAAGCACGTAGCCCTGGGCATGGTCCTCTTCCAGAAAGCTCAACGTCTCTGCCAGGGTGGCGCTGCTCACCAGGCCACGAGGCCGAAGCCGTCCTCGTGAGCAGAGTTGCCCGCAATCCTGTGCGCATGCCGTACCCCGGACCGCTGGACCCCGAAGCCGTCAGGCCCGCCCCTGCGCAGCCAGGCCACACTGATCACCTGCCGACACCGGCGTGTGTCACGGAGGGCCCACCACTTGTAGGCGCAAGCTCCAAGCCCGAGGCCTGAGACCTTGGCAGCCTCCTCAGACCATCACAGGCTCCACGACAGAGGCCCGCTTTAGTCCTTTGTCGTTGACGTACTCTACTGCCGCCTCCGGCATACACCACGGTCAAGTAGGTCACACATTTGAAACTGAGTCTTGATTACACCATGGCAGTGAACATTATTTAAGGCAGAGTTCATGCCACTATACTATCTATGATGTGGTGCCCCCAAGTCTGTGCATAGCATTACAACAACACGTGTCTGTGGGCCTACGCGGAATACTGCCTTCGGCCTACGCTGCGCACGAGTATGTCACAGAATTGGAACTGAACATCGATTATTCAAAGGATACATCTCCTCGCACGCAAGGAGAGGTGTATGAGGATGATGCGTTGCCGTCTGGAGGGAACAGGATCATCGTTACGGAAGTGATCGAACAGTACCGACAACTGCCCTAGTGTCACTAACTCTGTGCATCGCGAGCCAACGACAGGTGGGTGCGGGCCACTGCTGACCGCTGCCTCCGGCCTACACTGTGGTCCAGTAGGTCACAGAGTCTTGATTTAGCGATGGCGGAGTTCATATCAGTGTACCGGCATCATCGCAGACTGCATCCCCTCTCAGCACCGGTGCCACTAAGTCTGTTACCCGACATTCATGGACACAGTCTGGTTGCACATTGGTGGTATCTGAGTCTATGGACTAAGGGCTAGTGTTCGTCCTCATGTAGCTGATACCGAATTGGTGGTAAAACAAGGCTGGCACACTCCACTCCTCCATTTGCTGCTGCCTGATAACATCAGACCTTCCGCATCATGCCCTAGAGGACACCCTCCTCTGTGCCATGCAAGCCTATGCCACATTCACCTTGGACATCGATGAGAACCCGCTCACTGCACGTGGACCTACCTCAGGGTAACGCAAGTCACTGTCCCGTGGCAGGGTGCCTGTGCCGGCCGCTGTGCATCCGGGACCACTAACTCTGTGCTGGTCAGGTCCGGGACCCCTTCTTCTGAGCTGTTGGATGGACTCTGAGGCGATGGCCTTAGGGTCATCAACGCCATGTGTTTGTGGCCCTGCACTGTCCGCTGCCCCCGGCCTCAACTGCGGTCACACATCAAATCGAGGCCTGACCGACCCAGACGTCACATCACCGCAGGAGGCACATGTCACCACCGCCAGGACCACCTCCAACCGCCATCTGCCAGAGTCGAATCGGTGGTCCTGACAGACTTACGGAATTTCTCACACCTGTCATGGATGCCATCATCAGTCGAATACCCTGCTCAGCACTCCAGGTGCCACTGACTCAGTGCACCGCAAGCCATCGTCCATTACTGATTGAGTTTTGTGTTGTGGAGAGGTTGTGCAGCAATGTCACCTCAAGCAGTGTGGGAGACCTGGGACGCTGATGAGGAAGATGGTGCAGGTCTAACACACCCCACTGCATCTGCATCAGGAATGTCTCGAAGGGACACAATCCAAGACTTTTTGTTGACATGGGCGTGCTCATCTGTGGTGCCCCTATCTCAGTGCACTGCATCTCACGGACACTTCTGTTTGCATGTTGTGTTACCTCTGGACTCTCTCCGACTCCCTCTATGTTGCTCAGCAGTTGACTCTGTCATGCAGGTGTTTTCAGTTTCCGTTGCACTGGTGACCACTGTTCAAGTGTTTGCCAGCACCAAGCACTCCGTGCGGGCTGGCTTGCACTCACCACACGCACATCCAGCACAGGCGTCACTGTACATGTGGCCCTGCCAATAAAGGGGCCGGGTGCACGTGCCCATAGCCAGTACAACATAATGTCTACGTGTGTCCCTGTGGTCTTGTTGTATTCATGACGGCCCTGGGCCCTACGACATTACATTGTGCTGTGTACATCGGATACAGACATGTCACCGCAGGCAGTGGGTTGGAGCTTGGACATGTAGCTTTGTCGTCACCCACTCAATTTGTAAGGGGAGTGTCCAGGGCCATCGTACACAGAGCCAACGTGGGTGTGTGACTGCTATTTGCGCACCCCTGGGAGTGGTTCTGTACTGTGAATGTGCATCTGCATATGTCTCTATGTCAGTGTGGGTCTCCTTTGTGGGGTGTGGGTGGTCCCTGAGGGTGATAGACACCAACGTATGTGTTCTAGCTTACCTTCCATGGGTTCAGGACCCACCCACACCTGTTGGGCCACCTCCTTTTGGTGTGCTGACACCTGGCATTAGGGTGCTATGTGTGGGTGGGTGAAGTGTTGTGAGCCAGCTGTGCTTGCGGGTGCTTCCTGCTGTGTGGTCTGTTGCAGGCTCTGTGTTCTCCTCTGAGTTGCTTGTCTGCCCTGGTCCTCGTGTTGGGTTGCGTGGGATATCCATGGGCTGTTGTAGGGTGTCGGTGTCGACGGTGTGGTGGTCGTCTCCGGCATCACAGATGTGTTGTCTTCTGTGCTCTGCTGGAGGTGTTCTGTGCCCCTCTGCAATGTGAAGGGGAGATGCATGTTGACATTGTGTTGACATATGTGTTGGCACATTGTTCTGGTTTACATGCAGACTGTATGGCAATGTACATTGTGACTGTTTGTGAGGTGCCGGATTCTTCTGCGGGACAATGTAGATTTGGACTACATGATGGATGTGAGGTCGTACGCGTATATTTTCATTTCACAGTGTCCAGCTCTGTCAGATGTAGTAGGCATGTTTCTGTGCATGTGCGGAGCCAGTTGTGTCCTCTGTTCTGCAGTGTTGGCTATGCGCATTGTACCACGTTGTTGTCAATGTGTGTGTGGTGTTCTTGCTATGTGTGTGTGTGCTTTAGTGTGCCAAGGGGATGAGGGACATGATCCTGGGCAGTTGTGGGTGTGCAGTGTGCTACACCTCGATGCGCCTGTGTGCCATTGTGCCCATCTCCCCCGTACCCCCAGTCCCTGTTTGTTACTCGCCCTGTTGATGGTGTCAGGTCCTCTCGAGCTGTGTCCGTACTCCCTACTCCTTGCACCGTCCCCACACAGATGACTGTGGCCTCGGTTTCCTCCAGCTCCTCCTGTGTTGCTGGACTGCCAACTCCTGTCGCCGTTGCTGCCTTCCTGTTGGCAGCGGGTTTGTGCCTGGTTTCGGTTGTCACGTCATGCCAGTGCCTCTTGGCCTCCTGGATTGGCCTCCTCGGCACTCCGACTGCATTCCAGGTGGTCTGCTTGTGGGTCAGTTGCTGGTAGTGTTCTGTCACCTTCGTGATGCTGGTTTTGTTTTCCTACGATTTGCACCCTGACTTCCTCTTCCTTTTCTCCTTGGCCTTCCCTGAGCCTGTTGTTCCTTGCTGGTGGCCTGTGGGGGTTGTGGGGTTCGCGTTGTCCTCTTCGCTGGGTCAGGGTGCATCCATGTTGCTCCGTGCTTAGGCTTGTTTCTGGTGTGGTGTTTCTGTGGTATTTTATGGTGCATTTTCCCGCAAGACGCGTGGGATTTGCAGGCCTGGGGCTGGTTTTCGCTACTTTTTGTACCTGCGATTGGCATCATCGCATGATTTTTCACATTCGCGTTTTGCATTTTTGCAGCGTGGCGTTGATTTTTGCACTGACATTTGACGCGTTATCTGGTGTCTATCACATGTGGGGTTTATTCACAAGATCGTGTGATAACTTCCGCAAGTGTAGCGTAATGCAACTTTCAATATCGCAGCCCATCGCAGATAAATAACCCCGTGTCAACGTGGAATTCACAACAAGGCGGTAGCCTTGTTGTGAATTCCACGTTGACACAGGGTTATTTTTCCGCGATGGGCTGCAATATTGAAAGTTGCATTACGCTACACTTGCGGAAGTTATCACACGATCTTGTGAATAAACCCCACAGTTTTCGAAGGCTGCAAGGACATTTAGTTCAGAACAATTACTGCAATGCGCCTTCACTTTATGACATAAAAAACTGAAACACTTTAGCGTTGGAAGATGTTTATAAGCCTGCACTTTTAATATCCTGAGTCTCAGGTGATTTAAATATAAAAAAACAACGTTAAAGCTAAAAACACATCACATGCGTTTCTTTACATAACCAGCAACAAATATCACTGTCATTTTTAGTTGCTTGTCAGTGAAAGTTATTATTCTTTGATGTCTGTTATTCAAGAGAGACTTGTTTTGTGAAAATGCTCTAAATATTTTAGAACTGTGGAGCTGCACTTGATGTGTGCCCGCGGCTAAAATATTTAATTTTGTTTTATTTTGTGCACCTTGATATGTCAGGAGAAGTTTGAAGTAGCATGTGTTGTCTGGTGTTTGAGAGGGCAGTCGGCTAGTGTCTCTGACCTGCCAAATAATATATATTTTATTTATTTATTAAATATTTTATACCCTACTAGAATAAAATGTGATTCTAAATCTGATGACCTGTTCAATAATACCTGTCTTAATTTTTCATAATAATGTTTTCAGCCTGGGTTCTTCACTGCACAGTACTTTTCACACACTTGGTTCACCCCTTACCTTGCACTGTTCAATTAGCACAACGCGGAAAAAGTCTGTACATTTGGTTGATCACGTATGGGTTATCAAATCAATTTTTTATATCTGATTTCATATACACCTTTTGGAAGAATTTGAGTGAATCATGCAAGGTCCAGTAACGGTTGGTATGCCCCAAGGTTGGTGGGCGGGAGGGGGGTGGGCACATAAAAAGAAATAAAGGGCACTTACCTTTTCTATGAGTGCAACATCCTCCTCGATCCTTCTCTCCTCCAGGCAGACAGGCTCCCGACTCCCAAGCCAATCCTGGCACTGATCTCATGCAGCATGACAGCAGCGCTAGGATTGGTGGGAGTGGCCTTTGGTGCCCTTTGCTTTCTCTAACTCAGCTGTCTTAAGACAGCTGTGTTAGAGAGGTTTAAAATGTGCATGTCTGACTGGCCGTTGCAAGATGGCCGGGCAAAGACTAGAGGCATGTGCATTTTAAACTCGAGAGCACAAAGGGACATATTATCAAGGACGGCGTTTAAAATTATCGCCGGTTTAGTTCTGGTGTGAACATGGGCTTCTATTAGAATTCTCAAGGGCATATTATCAAGCCCATTATCGCCGCTTTAGCAGCAGTTTTCTGCCTCTAAACCGGCGATAATTTTAATGCCGTGCTTGATAATATGCCCCAAAGCTCCCTGCTGCCACTCAGCCCGCACATTTCACCCATTCCATCTTCGTGCCGTATTTTCACACTATGCGCTCATTACGAGTGGTAACTCACAGTGAAATAATGTAATTCACTATTACAAGTGTGGCAGGGCCTGGACATGTCGGGTCTGAAATCTCCAGACCCATTAATTTCAGTCCCAGAGACACCTGGCCTCTCATAGAGGTTCCAGGGGCAGGTGTGGGGCAAGTAGCTTTGCACAGCCTTCGGCAGTCGCAAGGGGAAGTTAATCCACCACCAGGACAGGCACAGACATGCTAACCACCCCTCCTCGTCCTCTCATTCAACAACCCCAACCCCCACCACGAATCCAGATAACATGCTTTGCCTGTTCAGAGCAGTTTTTCTCAAAACCACTTTCAAAAACACCCAGGAAATCACAGTGGGGGCAGTTATTCCCCATTTCAGTAAACAATGGATAATGGCCGGATTTTGCAGCGGAGAAACCAGCTGGTAAACTTAATTCTGGTCTTCAAGTATGTCCGCTGCAAATTGCAACCAACTCTTAATGAAGCTCTAAATGAGCGAGCAGTGCTGTGTTCTTGTGTAGCAGGGAAGTGATAAAAATGTGGAAATTCTGTTTACCAGCGGCAGCGTGCATCATCTCCCTAGCTCTAGCTCTTAAACTAGTTTGTCATCTCAGAGCAGGTTCCAGCTCTGGCATTGTGTCTCCTCCTCCAAGGTAGCCTGAAAGGTGCTCTGATTTCATTTTAAGTGGAATGTGTGAGAGGAAACGCAGTTAACAAGCACCAGGAAACTTTAATATGGAGACATAATAATTACATCACCCACAAGTGATCTAGGTCGGTCAACTAGAGATCTATTAATGATCCACCATTGTATAAAAAATAAATCAGGAGAGAATCTGGATGAGTAGAAGCCAATGCTGTAGTGACTGAAACATTACTGGAGTGATGGAACAGTCCTTCAAGTGTTACAGCAAATAAATGATGGACGGAATGCTGACAATGCAAACATTCACCCGCATTCAAAAGATCTGGGACAAATTCATCGTTCTTTTGCCCACTACGCCAAACCAGTTTGGACCCAGCCATATGCAAATCAGTCTTGAGCCTGTGCCCCATGGGAACAGTCCAGATCTCCGTACTGGGGTGAATGTATGACATTGTTCTACATTCTGTCCATCAATTGTTGTTTTTACATTTGTCACCTCGAGTGGGACGGGTATGCCCAGACGTGGGTCCCGTGCTCTCCATGCCACTGGAGTCAAGCTATCCTGGCTGATGAGGGCTGAAAGCCCGAAACCGGTCCTAGGATGCTTTTTTCCAGTCCAGGGAGGACCTGGCCTGGCAGTTTAGGCTGGACTGTTCCCATTGGGCGCAGGGTCAAGACTGATTTGCATATGGCTGGGTCCAAACTGGAATGGCATGGTGAGCAAAAAAACGATGGATTTAGGCCCAGATCTCTGTACTGGGGTGAATCTATGACATAGTTCTGCATTCTGTCCATCAATTGTTGTTTTTGCAACAGTCCTTCAAGTGTACATGGGGCAATAATAAGAAAGAGAAAGTGTAGTAGAGCCACCTTTCTTATGTTCTAGATTCTAAAAAAAAAGGCATCAAGGGCTCTCAACATGTAAGGTGGCCAAGCTGCAGTTCAGGATCGCCAGCAGGAAAAATCCTTTGATGGTTCCGCACTTCCTCAATCGCCTGATGCTGCATAATTCATCAACAAAATAATTCCTAGTTTGGATCAAACCTGTTGAACTGGGTCCCTCTCCTCTTCGCAGCAGTACACCGCCAACATTTCCAGCAGAGCACAGCAGCAAGGCTTCGTCAGATTCCAATCTTGGATCTCTTAGCCGTGTTCAATGCTCCCAGGGGCGTAGCTTGGTCAATATTATTAGGGAGGTGGGAGACTGAGGTTTCCCAGCGAGTAACAGGGTAAGCCCACCTAAAAAAGACAAGGGCAGCTGGTTAGAAGGGTAATGTGTGGGCGGTTGGATGGGAGAGGTTACGGGCATCCACTATGGTCATATGCATTCCCCTACCCAAGTACATGACATACAGCCTGAATGAATATTGAATCTATGCTGTAAATACTATAAGATAGCACTTCTAAGGACCTTGTTTACAAAGTGCCGTAATGCAATGCCTCATTCACATGATAGGAGTTATTGCATATGCAAACAAGGCATGCAGTGTGCCATTTCGATACCATGCTGTGCACTTGGTCTGGCTGGATGAAATATGCTACTTAAAAAGGGTGCTTTACAGTAGATCCCACTTTTAAACAATGCTCATGCCAAAGGACAAACATTTTCACCGTGCATTGGTGGGATCCAGATGTGTTCTGAGGCAACCTTACCATTCTTATTACAGAAGCTAAGTATTACTTGATATTAGCTACTGATGTGTTTGCCTGGATGCAGTTCTTTTTTGGGGAATCCACTTTCAAGGACCAATATGATTGTAGACCAGCCAGTTACGCACAGGTCCATAGTTGTATAGTCTGCATAGGCAGAGGTTATCCACACAAGCCTGTTTTCTTGACAAAGCACTGTAGGGCACAGGGGCTACAGAGAGCAGGCCTAACACCAGCCCAGATCTAGCAGGCAATAATGATGGAGGGCAATTAGAGCAAGCTGAGTACCAACCCCAGCCAAGCATCAGGCCAGACCTATGACAGTGGTGGTGGAAGACCAGGAGCAGTAGACACAATGCCTGGGGGTGCCATTGGAGCATCCATAGGCTAAATGAACATTAAAAATCCTGCTGGCTAAAAAGTGTGGGGCAACAGTAAAATCTGACCAGAATCTAAATGCATAATGCACCCACATTTCCAGGGACAATATAGGACATTTTTACACTCTCCACGGCGGTGACTGGTGATCTTTGACAGTGGTGAGGTGTAATTTGCTCTGACAGATTTTTTCAAGGAAGGTTCTACCCAACCTCCCAACAAGAAACAATGTTATAAAGGTTAAAATATTGCATTTAAGGTCCAAAATTCTAAGAACATTCCCCAAAAGATGGAAGCTCTAGAAAAGCAATTGTGAAATGTTCCAGTACTCTCATGCTGTGCTATGTTTGCCATGTCCTTTCAGTGTGTGCCACACCAGCATGACACTCTCAAGATAATTTTGATAAAATTGTGCTACAGTTGCGCATTTGTCAGGATAATTTCTAAAAAAAACACAGGTGACTGAAGCTGTTCATAATGTTATCTGGTCCCTTATTTACCTTGGTATCTAGTTACACCTCTGCATGTCACTTCATTTCATTTTTTCAAGCAGCTTCTTTCAGGTAGATTCTCGAGCATACGTTGTAACTTAGAATCTGCTTGGAAGGGACAGGGGAAAATAAACAATTAAACAAATCCTCTAATGTCAGGTACTCATGCCCAGTGAGTGAGAATGGGCTCATTCGTGTGAAATTCGCACCTAGTGAAACTGTTCACTAAGATGCGAGATTTGTATCAAATGAGTAAGACTGTTCCTCAAGGTGTAGGACTCCCACCAAATGCAGAAGTCTGTCCATTAATGTGTGAGACTTGCATCAAATGAGGGAGGATATCTTCTAAAAAGTGTAAGTTGCAAGCAATTATTGAGACTCTTCTAATAGAAATGAAACTCACATCCATAAGTGAAACTCGCCGCTAAGGTAATGACTTGTTACTTACCAGTATTCTTCATTACTCCCAATAGGGTCCTCCTCGTCCCAGTCCTTACACAGTGAGGCAGACCTGCCACTACCCAGCCAATCAAAACACTAGAACAAACCAAAAGCTAACTGCCATATAAGCCCCTCCCACCCACCGCCATGCCTGTTATCAACAAGTCCCAGACACAAACACAGCAGGAGGGAAGAGGGCTGGGACGAGGAGGACCACAATCGGGGTAATGAAGAATACCGGTAAGTAACAAGACATTACCCCCTCATGGATCCTCCCCATCCCAGTCCTTATACAGTGAGGAACTCACAAGCAGAGAACCAAGAAGAAAAACTCAGGACACCAGGGATCCATGCAAAAGTACAAAACTTTTAATCAAAGAAATGATCAATGAACAGCAGCATTCAGAATGCCAACAGCAAAACTGTCAACAGATGCATGCAAAACATCAAGACGAAAATGCCGAACAAATGTGTGATGGGACTGCCAAGTGGCCGCCCTACAAATCTCCTGGATAGAGACCCCCGCCACCTCAGCCCAGGAAGCAGACATAGAATGTGTCGAACGAACCTGAACTGGAGACGGAAGAAGCAGATCCACAGACTTATAGGACTGGTCGTGGAAATGGAAACCTTCTTCCCTTAGCCACACCCCCACAGGAGACAAACAGGGCAGGAGAAAGCCGAAACTCCAGCGAACGCTGTAGTTAAATCTGAAGAGCCCTGCGAACATCCAAAGAAGAGGGAACAAGAGAATCCCCCTCTGTAGGCAAATCAGGAAGGATCACCTCCTGTTGCCAATGGAACTGGGAAGAAACCTTAGGCAGAAAAGCCGGATCAAGCCTCAAAACAACCCGATCCTGCAGGAACTGTAAATAAGGGAAGGAAATGAGCAAGGCACCCAACTCACCCAACCGACGAGCGGAGGTGATGGCCGTCAAAAAAGCCACCTTAGCGGACAACCACAACAAGTCCGCCTCCAACAAGGGGTCAAAAGGTGGCAGCTGTAGACCCTGCAAAACAGTAGGCAAATCCCAAGAAGGCATGATCACAGGACAGACCGGCTGACGAAGCCCAAAGCTCTGAAGAAGCCGACTCACCAAAGGGGCAACAACCTCCAAGGAGGCCCCAGGACCCCGACAAAGCATGAACTGCCGCCCACTGAACAGACAAAGTGGAAGGGGTAAGGCCCTTCAAAAAACCATCCCGGAGAAAATCCAACACAGAAGCAGGATCCCCAGCACAGGATCCACCCCATAGGAAGAACACCAAGAGACAAAAGAGCCCCAATGACGACCATGGCATTTAAGGGTCGAAGCGGTCGACACGACAACTGGATGTCACGAGCCACCACAGAAGAACAGCCCAAAGACTCCAACGTCAACCGCTCAAGAGCCAGGCCGTCAGCTGCAAACGACTAAGACAAGGCAGAGACAGGAGCGAAAACTGAAGAGGAGCCAGAACCAAAGGAAGCCGGACAAACCGACCACCGACAGCCGCAACAGGAGAGGAAACCAAAGGCGGCGAGGCCAGAAGTGAGCAATCAACAGGACTGACACCCTCTCCCCCCAAATCTTCTGCAGCAGTTTCGGGAGGAGGGTAATAGGAGGGAAGGCATACAGAAGGCCCGACGGCCAGGGAACAAAAGAGCATTCACCGCCTAAGCCTGAGGACACATCACCTCCCCAAAAAACTGGGGGAGAAGAGCGTTGTGAGGAGAGGCAAAGAGACCAATCCAGGGAGTCCCAAACCAAAGACAAAGGGACTGGAACAGAGGAAGAGAGAGATGGTACAGAACAGAGGATGGAAGGTTGCTGCTCAAAGCGCCCGCATGAAAATTCAACTGTCCCACAATGTACACTGCTCTAAAGGCCAACAGGTGAGATTCTGCCCAAGCACAAATCATGGAGGCCAGCAGGTTCAGAGATGCGCACTTGGTCCCCCCCCTGACGGTTCAAGTAACAATGAGCCACCTGATTGTCGGTACGAACCAACAAATTTGTCCTATGGAGATGAACCTGAAAGAACTGCGTCACCTCCCAGATGGCCGCCAACTCCCGCCAGTTCGAGGAACGGGCGCTGTCCCTCAACGAGACCACCGACCCTTGGCCTCCAAGGACCCCAACGTGGCCCCCCAACCCCAAAGACTAGCATCTGTCATCAACAAAAGGGGAGGTGGAAGACAAAACCACACCCCCTTCTCCAGATTGAGAGTGCAAAGCCACCAGTCTAAGTCCCAAACCAGAGCAGGAGAGAGAGGAACCAGAGTCTCATAATCTGCACCGGAGGAATCCCACCGAGCCAACAGATGAGTCACCAAGGGCTTGAGATGGATGCGAACCCAAGGAATCCCAGCAGTGGTGGCAGCCATCAACCCCTGGACCCACAACCAAACACGAGCCGGGGACAGAGGGACAACTCAACAGATCCCGCAACAGAGTCTGCAAGGAAAGGATCCGAACAGGAGGGAGAAACACCGCCCCCAGAGAGGTGTCGCACAGACCCCCGATGAACTGAAGTCTCTGAACAGGATCCAGATGAGACTTGGCCAGATTCAACTTGAACCCCAGATCCTGGAATAAGGTCAACGTAGCCTCCACTGCCAGATGAGCCTTAGGAAAGGAGGAAGCAGTGATCAAACAATCATCAATATAGAAACTCTGATGCTGCAAAACCCCCACATCAGGAGCCAATACCTTGGTAAACGTCCTGGGAGCAGTGGAGAGGCCGAACAGCAAAACCTGAAACTGGAAATGCATCCCCTGGACAGCAAACTGCAGGAACCGCTGGCTGCAAGGATGGACTGAAACTTGGAAATAGACGTCTTCCAAGTGCAGAGAAGCCAAAAAATCGCCCTCCTGGATGAGGGGAATGATGGACTGTAAGGTGACCATCCTAAAATGATCCGACCGCACAAACTTGTTCAAAGCTTGGAGATTCAGAATCGGACAGAAGGAACCATCTGGCTTTGGGATCAGAAACAGATGAGAATCGAAACCCAGGCCCACTTTTTCCACTGGAACCGGTACAACAACCCCCTTTGACAACAACATGGCGATACCGGAAAATATTACAGACCGCCTCACTTGATCACTTGACAATCGGGTAACTTGAAAGTAATCCAGAAGGGTAGGGCCCCAGAAGGGAATCTGGTAACCGAACCTGATGACAGACAAGACCCACTGGTCAAAAATCAGAGCAGACCAACAGTCCAGAAATAAACGGAGACGGGCCCCCACAACAGCATAGTCACTTCTGGGCCGCATCAGAGGGATGCTGCTGCTGTTGCTGCTGAGGCCGGGATTTATAATGGAATGCGGCCTCCCAGCCACAGGCCCGACCACGAAAGGGCTGAGAAGACAAAGCCTCCTGAAAACCCTGCTTATGAAAAAAGGACTTCTTCTTAGGCACAGGCTGAAAAGGCTTCAACATTTTCTTCTTCTCCGCAGAGCGCTGCACCATCGCTGCACCATCGCATTTAAAGCATCCCCAAAGAGACAGGGACCCTCAAAAGGCAGTTTATGGACAAAGGCCTTTTGAGCAGCCTCAAGACGCCAAGGCTTGGTCCAGAGACACCCCCTACCAGCCACCGCCACCCCGGCAGCCGAGGAGAAGGCCCACAATGAATCAAAAGTCACACCAAGAGGAATTGGACATAGACCTCCATCTCAGCCAATACAGGAGTAGGGTCCCCTTGATCCTGCAAACAGTCAAACAACTTCTCAAAATCCTTCAGAAAGACTTGCGATTCGTAGGCCGCATAGGTGCTAGCACGGACCCCAAAATGAGAACCCGCGTAACAACGCTTGAGAGCAGACTGCACCTTCTGCTCCACCGGGTCCGTCAGGAAAGCCTCCTCCGATGACAAAGAGGAAGAAGAAGCTGAAGCCATAAAGGACAAAAGAGAATTGACTTTGGGAACTGCTGGAAACTGGGCGTCAAAGTCCACCAGGCGATACCGCTTCCCCAGAAAGCGAGGGATACCCTGTTTATCAACCTCAAGCCATTCCTTAGTCAGTATATCCTTCAGGACATCATGGAAGGGAAGGTCATCCACCACAGAGGAACTATACTGGGCGTAAAACCCCTCATCAGACAATGATTTAGGGTCAAAACCAAGCACCTCCCGAATATGGACCAGCATGTCCAAAAAAACCTGCCCTGGATGTACTTTCCCTTAGGGGAATTGTCCATGTCCTCCTCATCATCCTTAGACCTCTTCGCCACAGACTCCCGCAGCACAGACTAGACAGTAGAATTGATCAATTCTTGCAAGTCAGCCCTATAAATCTGCAAAATGTAATCTCTTGCAGGTCCTGGACATTATGCTGCTTGGAAACTGCCTTTGCAGGCACCAGAGAAGAAGCTCCCTCACTCATGGCGAGCAAAACAGAGTAAACCCCACAGGAAACTCCCAACACACAAAAAAGGAAGTGCCCAGAAAACTCCATTAAATACTGCCCCCAAATACCAAGTTGTAGCGTCTTACTTTAAGAGCAGGTTTTTCTGTGATCTTGGATGGAATGTGGAAACTGTAGGTTGCTAAGGAGGACTGTGGAACTGTTCAGTTGACAGTTGCCAGTCTTCGGTGTTGGATGGGGTCTCTGATCTCTCCTACTTAATAAAGACTGCTTGTACTTCACTTCTTCCTGCTCCCGTGTTCCTGAGGGGATGAATCTTACACAAGTCTCATAACGTGAGACCGGAAAAACCAACAAAAAGGGCAGCCCTGCGGTCTCCACCAAACAGCCACATACATCAAACATGGCCGCGGAGGCCGGACACTGCTTGTAACCCCCGCTTGTACCCCCCGCTTGTAACCCCCAGCAACACTAACGGAACACCCTTTCAATGCAGAGTAAAGTTAACGCTTTACTCTGCATTGAAAGGGTGTTCCGTCAGTGTTGCTGTGGGTGTTCACATGCAACGCGCATGGTTTTTTACATTGCCCACATAACGTAAATCTGGGGCAGCACCAAAACTAATGCCTCCCCAAAGCAGGTGTAACGAGGAGAAATGTTTACATTTCTCCTTGTTTTTTCCTATTTCAACATGTGGTGCATTCTGCAGCTCACATAGAATGAGTAAAACGCCTCCTTTGATTGTGTCTGTGAAGAAAGGTGTCCCTTCCTGCTTTAACACAATCATGGCAACAACACAGACATCTGCATTGGCAGTCGGCTGCAGTTTGTGCACAGGTGCTGGAAGTAGGGCAGTGCAATTTAAAGGCTTGCAGCACTGCCCTACACCAAAATATTATATATATGTCCCTTAGTTTCATAAATTTCACTGCAGAAATTCAGCAACCCCTGCTATCCAGTCAGGTCACACACAGCTCTGCAAATTCACTTCAGCCCTGACCTTCAGTTCCATGTTATTCCATTGCTAAGTCATAAACAATGGGGGCCAGATTTATCAAGGGATTGCGTTGCCCTTGCATCATGCAGTGTCCCAAGGGCAATGCAGTCCCTGAGGCAGATTTACCAAGAACCGCAAGGCCGCCCTGCCTGGCCCTGCATTGCTTGTTAAGTTTGGAGTAACTCAAGTCAGCATAAGTCACTGCTTTGCATTTCTCTGCCCTGGGAAAGCGTTCCGTGTGTAGAGTTTGATTGTAAAGCTGTGAAAGAAACAGTTGTTTCTGTGGGAGACTGGGTCAAAATTAAGTCGCCCCGCATGAGTAAATTTAGTAAACCCTTTAAAGTTATTAAGGTTTTTAGGAATGCTATTAAGACCAGTGATCACAGAGTTTAAATCTCAACAGAGTTTCGAAATGTCATGACACAGATGTTTTGACTGGCTGGGTGGAGGCAGGTCTGCCTCACTGTGGAAGGACATAGGACGAGGAGGACCCATGAGGGGGCAATGGATACACACAATGTTAAAATAAATCTGTGCAGTAAATTGTGAGACTTATCCAACACAAGATACTGTGTACTATGTTGTTCAGGATCACAAGCTTGAAATTGACAGTAGCAGCTTACTTTTTCATGAGCACCTGGGGCAATTGGATATCCATAGGTCCTAATCTTGAATGTGGTGGTTGTGGTAAAAATATTTGGTGCCCTGGCTGCGAAGTGTTCTGTGTGGGCCAGTTACTTTCGGAAACCAGTCATCAATAGCCATTCAGCTAACTGATCTATAGGAGCTTCAGAGAACTTTATTAGGTGTGTTCAGTGGCTCCCAAAACTAGGTATCCAGCTTGTTGAAGGTTTAGAAGCGAATATATGATGTTACTTAGCATGCGTTTAGTTCGCATGCCATTACTACGCGGTCGTTAGTGCGACTGCGTTGTTAGTTCGCATACCTTTACTACGCAATTCGGAACAACGAATTGCAGTAGGGGGTGCTGGATGTTGGAATAGTATAATTTACTATTCCAACTCCAGTCTATGCGGACACTAAGGAAGGTGTTGGATTTTAAATCCAACACCTTCTCCCCCCTAACGCAAGTCGCTGTTCCGACTTGCGTAGTAAAGGTTTGCTAAGTAACAACGCATGCGTACTAACGTCTGCGTTGTAATGGCATGCGAAGTAACGCATGCAAAGTAAACGCCGTTTACCTTAGAAGCCATTGGTAATGTGGGACATTCTAAACATTGAAAGTCCTTACAAAGTTCTTGATATTTCCAAGACACCATTAAAGCTCAACATTGGTAAGTTCCCGACCCCAGCAGGATGGAGGCAGGGAAAAAGTCTGTGATAGAAGATATACATCCACCAGATGGGGGGCGTCTTGGTGGGATTGGCTAATGCAGGGGCACAAGCATGACAGAAAGTCACATAACAAAGATGCTCACTTGCACTTTTGGCCATTCTTGATATCCTTCTCCCTGGATCACAAGATCCAATCGATCACTAACATTTTACTTTATTCAGGCAGTGGCTGTGCCTTTGGAGCACAGGGGACAGTTCTTTCAATCTTTATTTGATCCTCATGTTGGATATTCTGTTGCTTGAGAGAGCTCTTCCGGAGTCAGGCAAAATGTCCTCTTTGTCAGAACTATATTCCAGATGGAGGGAAGTGGGCCACAAAGAGTCTCACTTGTTGAGGATGGTACAAGTACTGCAGGTGAGCCTTGAGGTCAAATGCAGCTCCAGCCAGACAATGAGCTTCATTCACACACTATCCTAAGGGATAAGAAAGCAATTTAACTGTTCTTTTGTAGCACAATGAAAAGCAATCTCTGCTGGAAATTGATGCTGACACCAGCTTTCAAGTCAGATGGGTACAGACCAAATTAATAAATTCTTTTTGGGAGGATGTGACATAAGGGAAGAAGGACATGATGCCATAAGAACCCTTCCTGATGATGTTAGGAGGGTCACACACAGTACTGACCCTCCTCTCAAGAGTAACTGAACCACCATAACTATAATTCAAATCACACTGCCCCATCCACGCAATCACACTGAGGAGCATATTTACAATGCCCCTGTTGCACTTTTCTTGCTGGAGCGTCACTTTTGAGAAGCTCCGGAGGCGCAATGTGTCGACCCATATTTACAAGGCCACACAAAGCCACCCTGCCTGGCTTTTCATTGCCTTGTAAATATGGAGTAAGGAAACGCTTTACTCTGCATTGAAATGTTGTTCCGTTAGTGTTGCTGTGGGTGTTCACATGCAACACACATGTTTTTTTTACATTGCTCCAGATTTATAACATAACCTAAATCTGGGGCAGCACCAAAACTAATGTCTCCCCAAAGCAGGTGGAACGAGGAGAAATGTTTACATTTCTCCTTGTTTTCTTGGATGGAATGTGGAAACTGTAGGTTGCTAAGGAGGACTGTGGAACTCTTCAGTTGACAGTTGCTAGTCTTCGGTGTTGGATGGGGTCTCTGATCTCTCCTACTTAATAAAGACTGCTTGTACTTCACTTCTTCTGCCTCCTGTGTTCCTGAGGGGATGAATCTTACACAAGTCTCATAACGTGAGACCGGAAAAACCAACAAAAAGGGCAGCCCTGCGGTCTCCACCAAACAGCCACATACATCAAACATGGCCGCGGAGGTCGGACACCGCTTGTAACCCCCGCTTGTACCCCCCGCTTGTAACCCCCAGCAACACTAACAGAACACCCTTTCAATGCAGAGTAAAGTTAACGCTTTACTCTGCATTGAAAGGGTGTTCCGTCAGTGTTGCTGTGGGTGTTCACATGCAACGCTCATATTTTTTTACATTGCCCACATAACGTAAATCTGGGGCAGCACCAAAACTAATGCCTCCCCAAAGCAGGTGTAACGAGGAGAAATGTTTACATTTCTCCTTGTTTTTTCCTCTTTCAACATGTGCTGCATTCTGCAGCTCACACAGAATGAGTAAAATGCCTCCTTTGATTGTGTTTGTGCAGGAAGGTGTCCCTTCCTGCTTTAAACAATCATGCCAACAACACAGACATCTGCATTGGTGATCTGCTGCAGTTTGTGCACAGGTGCTGGAAGTAGGGCAGTGCAATTTAAAGGCTTGCGGCACTGCCCTGCGCCAAAATATCATAAATATGTCCCTTAGTTTCATACATTTCACTCCAGATGTTCAGCACCCCCTGCTATCCAGTCAGGTCACACACAGCTCTGCAAATTCACTTCAGTCCTGACCTTCAGTTCCATGTTATTCCATTGCTAAGTCATAAACAATGGGGGCCAGATTTATCAAGGGATTGCGTGGCCCTTGCATCATGCAGTGTCCCATGGGCAATGCAGTCCCTGAGGCAGATTTACCAAGAACCGCAAGGCCGCCCTGCCTGGCCCTGCATTGCTTGTTAAGTCTGGAGTAGCTCAAGTCAGCATAAGTCACTGCTTTGCGTTTCTCTGCCCTGGGAAAGCGTTCCATGTGTAGAGTGTGAGTCTTCTCTCACACCCACTCATGGATTTCGGTGCATTCCCAGATTTACCAACACTGATGAACGTGGCAATGCATCGAAATGCTGCGCTTTCCCAGAGAAGGTGCAACACATAGAAATATCTTTATTTCTCCTCATTGTTTCCTCTTTCTAAATGTGCTGCATTACGCAACACACTTAGAAAGAGGAAAATGCCCTTGAGGATTGTTTTTGTGTAGGAGGGTGCCCTTTCCTCCCCTACAACAACCCTGCCTACATTTCAGGCATCACAGCAAAGGGGTACCTGCATTGGTCCAAAATAGCACATTGTGTGCCAGCAAAGAGAGGACAGGAATGTGGTACATAATGTTAAATATCGCACATTCCTGCCCTATCCCTTTCACACAGCACAGCAAGGTGTCCTGCCACATTGTGCGAAGATATGATAAGTCTGACCCAGGTCTCCCAATGCACAATACTTTCAGCACTCTTTGCCATCTTTTTGAGTCACTCACAATTTTGTCAATGCCCTTCAGTACTGACTTGCATCTGTCCCGCCTCTTTCTCTCCTGCACACTCAAAACACATTTTCCCTCTTTTACACATCACTCCAGGTTCAGCACACAGGAACTTATTTACTAGCCCATTGTGGCACTGGTACGTCTCTTTTTCTTATATTAAAAGTTCTGCATCAGTGGTGCAAGGGGCTTGCAAAGAAGCCCCACATTTCTTTTAGTGCACTCTCCAACATGTAACATCCAATGCTACTCACTGTAAGGCCACACGTCTATGCCAGTGCAAGCAAGTCCAGACCTACAGAGCTCCATTTCCCTACAGTCCTCTGTGTAAGGTGCAGCAAACCCATGCCTCGTGTTTCTCCCTCTCTCATTCCTGACATACAGAAAGAAACACCGGGGCTTATTTACAAGGCCCTTGTGCCACTTTTGCGTCATTTTTAACATGGGAAAAGGGACGCAAAAGTGGTGCAAGGGGCTTATAAATCTGCCCCACAATGTGCTGCTCATACATACACACCTAACCATCAGCAATCTGTCCTCTTCCACATTTGATGAAAATATATGATCCTCACAGCTCTTTACTCGTGATCGGTTAAGTCCCAAACAGCTCCAAACCTGCCAAGTTTACCAGGTCTGCCCTAGTCTGTTTTTTTCCTTTGCATTCTGGAACTTGTAGTCTTGTTCCTCCCATTATGAAGCTAGGACTGCTTATCTCGGAATGACAACATTGTGGATGATTTCAGCGGACAGTCACACATGGACCTAGGAATCTTGAGCTTTGATAATGTAGTCGGACAGACCGCGAGCCATTGCTATTCCAATTTATTTTTAGTCTCTCTAATACTCTCTCTGCTCATGCATGAAGAGATATCCCTATGCTCTCTTCTGACAGACAAAACACATCTAACTCCTAACTAGGAGAAGTCTTTGGTATCCATTCCTCACTGACAAATTATTAGTTTGCCATCACACTTAGGGGAATATCTACAAGCCCCTTGCGCCACCGGAGCGTCACTTTTTTTGACGCTCCAGTGGCGCACAGTGCAGGCTCATAGCTACAAGGCTACGCAATGCCACTCTGAGTGGCTTTTCATGGCCTTGTGGATAAGGTGTGAGGCCACGCAGCACAAGACGCTGCGTTGCCTTACAATATGGCCAGAAGGTGTACCATGGGTGTTGCTGTGGGTGTTTCCACCCAACACCCATGGATTTAGACACTGCCCCAGATTTACAACGTAGCATGAATCTTGGGCAGCGTAAAAAATGTACGCCTTCCCAGAGCAGGCATAACGAGGAGAAATGTTTACAATTGCTCTTTCAATGTGTGCAGCACACACAGAACGAGGAAAATGCCTCTCATTTTTTGTGTAGGAAGGGGCCTGCATTATCGCATAGCTGCAATTTTTTGTGCTGGCGATTGCTGAAAGGACAGGAATGCACCGTATCTTGTAAATGCGGTGCATTTCTGTCCTTTCAAATTGGGGTAGGGTAGCGCTGAAAAATAACTTGGGGCATTGCCCTACGCCAGTTCATTCCAAATATGCCCCTTAATCACGACAACTGATGAGCCTTCCCATTCCAATTAAATCCGCAGACACACCCAGATTTACAAGCAGAGACAAATACATGCATGCACATGCAAGTTGATAAATACAAACAGTACATTAACTAGATGTACTGTTTAAGTAGATTCAAACCAATGAGGAGAGATTACAGACACAAATATCCAGCAAGTGCATTAACCTCTTCCACGCGGGGGTAATTCCCCCGTGGCGCGGGGGGGAGGGGGGCGGCAGTGGTGGCGCTGTGCTCGTGACGAGCGCAGCTCGTCATGAGGCACAGTGGAGCTATGCTCATGACGAGCTGAGCTCGTCACGACCCCGCCCACTGATTGAGCGGGCCGCGACGGTTATGACGAGCCCAGCTCGTCATGAGCACAGCTCCACTGCGGTTAACCACTTGAGTTACCTCCTACCAATGACAAACACTGAATATTAACAGTAGTTTAGCATCATAGCACTAGCCTTTTTAAAAGACAACAAATTATTATTGTATGCTGTAGATTCCTGTTTAAAATATTACTTATGTTCAGGACTGAAATTAACGGTGAGCTGAAATGTTTAGACATGGCGGGACCCTTAGCGCCCATGGTACGCTGCATGAATGACAAGTAGAGGAATAGAAGGGTGCTCCACGATTATATGGTCCTAAGGAAGCAGAAAATGACTATGCTGTTGGGGCTCTCAAACCCGACAGCGTGGACTGATTCTAACTGACATGCTGTGCACCCCTGAGGAGAGTGCATCACCACAAACATGCAGGTACTGATTTTCAAGCCCCGGTGAGTCACTTTTTCCCATATTAGAAGTAACGCATCAGTGGCGCAAGAGCCTTGTGAAAACGCCCCACGGTGTCTCAGTGCCTTCAACTCCAACGTCTGCATTTGTGTTATGGCAGTGGGGTCAGAGTGCAGACCGTGTGAGTGACCAAGGGCCGACTGAATAATGATTCTAAATCAGACCCCCACCCGGAACCCCCAAACGCTGGCTGCACATCACAAACGTGCCACTGACAGGGTCAGCGTTCACCTTGTTGCAACAAGCTGTATAATATGACAACAGCACCAGCACAGCACATCAGGCATTTGACTCAACTGTACATTTATTTGGGGTGTTCCACCCCATACAACCCACCTCGGAAGAAATGTCCTTGAATACTTCTTTATTATCCAAAGCAAACTTAGGAATTGACTCTGGAAGGTCCGCTGGTGTCCAGGTTTGTGGGCACTGATGTAATGCAAGAGCCAATGAATAGGAATGTCCCCTTAAAAAACAAAACTCTTGGCCACGCAACCTACTATGGCTTTTCCTGAATGAAGGGGCGGCTCCTCTGATGGAGCGGAGGAGCGTCACCCCACTTAAATTCCCCCCAAAGTCACAGAGATGAAAAATATAATAGTAATTCAATACCATTTTATTTTTCATCTCCCACCCTGAACAGAGTGTCAGGACAGGGAAGGGCCGGCTGAGTGACAGCAGCAGATAGGAGGGTGGGCTGTATGTGCACTGCTTAAAGTGTGCATGTGTTTACGGACGGCCATCTTGAAGGAAGCCAGCTGCACATGCGCACTTTAAGCATCTCTAACCCAGCTGTCTTAGGAAGTGTAGGCCTCCAGAACACTGTGGAGTGCCGACTGAGGCCAGTCCCTCCAACCAGGGCGCTGCTCTCATGCTGCATTAGAGCCGCACCAGGATTGGTCAAGGGAGTTTCCTGGTGGGCGGGCTGCAGTGGAAGAAAGAAGAGGTCCAGTGAGAAGGTAAGTGGTTTTCTTTATTTTATTCGCGCTTGAGTGCCACCCCCCCCCCCCCCCCCAGCCCACTCCCCACGTAGATGCCAGCTCCCACTGCCTGGAAGAAAGGGAGCAGGCAACATACAGTCAAAGGAATATGGATTACAAGACAGACAGTACAGACATTGTGAGCGGGGTCGCTTTTCTTTCCAGAAACTGATCATATTTACCCAAAAGAAGCAACAGATGGCCTCACATACATGCCTAGAGCCCCAAACCTCAAATACTGATGAGCAGGACAGGTTTAAGGTGTCGGTCAGTGTATATGGGGACAGAGCATTATGTCCAGTCAGCTTCTTTGTTATCAGATGGGTCTTCGAGACTAATGTATATCACAGTCAGAAACCAGATGAGGGTACAACGTCTTTAGGATCTCTGATGTATGGGTGTCTGGGGCTGCTTCAAGGACAGGAAGCAGGAAACTTAACTCTGCACAAGGACCTTCTGTGCTGCTCTCAGTTCATCTCTGGAATAGGCACTATTCATAATGCACCCAGTTTCCATGCACACAACACATAAGCACAATCACACTCTTTGGGCAGTACAGGTAACTAGCTATGTGTGAATTCAGTCTAGGTGAATAGATGCCTCTTCAAGGGGCACAGGTGACAGGGCCAGTGCTGCACGGATTTTGACTTCTGACTCTACAATATGAATCAGTTGCCACAAAACGTCAGTTCCTTCATGGCATGAGCGTGATAGGGAAAATGTCCATCCCAGAAGATGTCTGCACGTCTGTCTACCTCCAAACATGCAGTGCCAGCTCAGGACCACGGCTATAGGCAAACTGTCAGCTACGATAACCCAGTGCTGTAACCATCTGAGCAGACTGTAATTTTAAGAAATACCACAAAAGTACCTGACAAGCTGTTCAAAGCTACCAGAACACTGAAAACCATGAGGCCGCGCATCAGTCACTCACATCTCATCACCCACCATTCTGCCATGTGCTGTGTCCCATAACTCGATAACGCTCACTCGGTGGTCCTCACTCAGGCCACGGAAACACTTAGCACATAGGATCACAAATCAAAACAAACACCCGTCCAACCACACACCCTACATGGCGTAGCTTACTCCACACATAGGTAAGCGCTTCAGCGCCCCACATAGAAGTAGTAAGCTCTATATGAATGCTGTGATACAATACAATCCCTCAGCAGAGCGCGGAACTGTCCCAAGTACTGAAATGTTGAACCTGCTGCATCAGCACAGGTTCAACACAAACATGTCCATGGGCCAAGAGTGCCTGCGTTAGCGCATGGCAGCCATGTGTGTGCCAGCGCTGTGAAAGAGGGCAGAAATGTTCCATATTTCATAGATATGGTGCAATTCCTGCCCTTTTCTTTTGACGCAGGGCAGCGCAGCAAAATGATGTGCAGCGCTGCCATGCGTCAAACTGTAGCAAATCCGCCCTGAAGGAAATTCATGAGATCTCAAGAGCACAAACGTAACAAAGTTAACACAACTAATCCTACTAGTAAAAGGAAGCACATATTATTAACCTTTTACCTATTCACCTTTAACCTTGGGTTACGGAGTCGCGTGATCCTTGCCAGAGAGTGCTTCAACACCTCGTCAGGGATAGTAAGCGCTATATAAATACAGTTTGCAAGTACAATCTACTCCTGGCATGTGGACGTCCTCCCAGGAGCAGACAGAAGCTGTGAGCGCCCTGCGCACTGACCACAAGCTGCACCTGGGTGCCTCGGGGACCAGCACTTGCTCACATGTTGAGGGGTCGGAAGAAGCTGTTACATGAAAGGTGCCCTATCAGTGCCACAAACACTGCCATGTGCCAGGCTCCTTCCCCTCCCTCTCTCATATTCTCTCTTCAGCAGCAACAGAACAAGAGAGAGAAAATGAGAATTCTCATTAAAATTGCATTTTTTGTTATCAAGATCTGCAGCACAATTTGTGCAATCTAACAAGCCATATGTGATGTATAAATTGAAACAGGGGAGCCAGCACAGTAAGTATCACATTGGAAAATTACATATCCAAGAGGTATGTCATTTCAATACAAGATATATATATATCACACGATTATTGTAGGAAAGAGGCGCAAATTCCAGGAAAAAGACACTCCATGCAGCGAGACAGCTGGTGGAATTCTTTTATTTCTAGTAGCTGGATGGTGCACTTCAAATGAGGCCGTATGGTAGTAGTTTGTAGGGCTGCCATACTTATAATGGGGCAGTTATCATACTTCCTGCGAGACTAACAGGCTGTTAATATGGAAGGTGAGGCATTTTTTCTGCAGCACTGGAATACTTACGTCTGACAGTGCCAGACGCTTCCTGCGGCAAGCAGATATTTAGTAGCTGTGCATTGATGGCGGGAGTGGGCGCGTGACACTTCCTCCCTTCGCCCAGCTCTGCACGAGCCACCTGGGTGTCCGGGCGCGTGCAGCAGAGATAAATAACCACTGCAGCTATGTTGATGGGTGAGGCCATAGGCGAGCAGAGGGGCTCCTGCAGCTGCAAGAGGCAAACCGTGTTTAGGTGACACAGAGCACACACCATTCCCTGTGGAGCACCCGATCTGCCAGCTCACATGGCGCCATCATGTGTGAACCAGTGTTGGAACTCTTCACGCGCTCACCCAGTGAAGGACCAAGATCACACATTGAGCACCAGTTGAGCTGGCAACCACTACAACTCAGAGGGGTTTCCAGCTCGTTTGTGGAGGCTCTGCAGAGTTCAGTTTAAACCCTGAGTTATAAAAACTCCCCAGGACATGGAAGGCGGCATTTTTGGGGAGACTAGGAGCGCTTACCTTGGCAGTGATGAGCACATGTGCCTGTTCTCTCTTCCTAGGTGGCTCAGTCATGGAGTGACCCTAAGCCCAAGTCTTCCTGGCCTCGCCCTCTTACACAGTGGAAGTCTATTCAAAGATGGCAGGTTTGGAGGACGCTGGTAGAGAGACTAAACTTACTGATTTTTTCTTCGTTTTGAAGATGTGTTGAACAAAATGTAGACCATATGTTGCTTTGGACCACACAAGATCCGTGGCTCAGCGGCAGCTGCTGTGAAGCACAGGAACAGCCAGACAACATCAAAGTCAATCAGAGATATTCAACATCACTTGAATGATTTTAATTTCATGTGGCAGAATATAAGAATTTCCCAGACCCCTTTTCCTGGTACACCCACCCACCTCCTTAAAAACACCTTCACCACGTTCATGTAGCAGGCCTTCCTTTCTCAAAAACAGTTAACTATTTTACCAGGTGGCTATAACCTCCTGAGCTGTCATGTGTGAGAACTATGGGCTGGTTGTAGGAAGCACTTTGCTTTTGCAAACGGCCCTTTTGCGAATGCAAAAATGCCTTTTCTGATGGGCAAAGCCCAAATTGCGATTTGCAAATCTGTATTTGGAAGGGGTGTGTTTAGGGTGTCACTTCCAAATACTGATTCGCTTTAGTATGTACGAGTGTTTTGTGACAGAAATGCGGTTGCAATACATTTGCACTTAACCGCCAACTTAAAGTTGCTGCTAACCCATTCACAACTGGGAAGGGGTCACCAATGAACATGTCCCCTTTAAGATCGGTTGGAAAAATATTTTTTTAAGAGCAGGTAATGATCCAGGGGACCAGTGCCTACTCTTAAATAAGCCCTGACAAAGCCAATAGGCGTTGCCTATACAAGAGGTATTGGCTTTGAAGTGGGGTGAATTAGAGTGAATTAGAGGGGGACAGACTGGACTAGACTGGAGGGGGTGGATTGTATTGGAGGAGGTGGATTGCATTGGAGTAGGGTGGATTGGAGTGGGGTGGATTGGACTGGATTGAGGTGGATTTGGATTGGAGCTGTGGGTTGGAGTGATGTGGATTGAATGGAATTGGGATGGAGTGGTGTGGACTGGACAGCATTGGAGTGGGGTGTATTGGAGTGAGATGGACCGAATGGGGGGATTTGATTGGAGTGGGGTGGACTGGAGTGGGTGAGGTGGATTGGAGTAGGGTAGATTGGATTTATCTTGATTGAGGTGGATTGGATTGATGTGGGCTGAATTGGATTGGAGTGGGGTGGATTGGATTGGGATGAGGTGAGGTGAGGTGGAGTGGATTGGGGTGAGGTGTGGTGGACTGAAGTGAGGTGGGGTGGATTGTTTTGGATGGGGTGGGGAAGATTGTTTTGGATTGGACTGTGACTGATTTGAGTGGGGGAGATTGATTTGGATTGGATAGGGCAGTTTGTTTTGGATTGGAATGGGACAGACTGGAGTGGGGTGGATGCTTTTAGATTGGAGTGGGGCAGATTGTTTTGGATTGGAGTGGGGTGGATTGGATTGGAATGGTGTGGATTGGATTGAGGTGAAGTGGACTGGATTGAAGTGATGTATATTGGACTGGATTGGGGTGGATTTGTGTGGGGTGGATTGGATTGGGGTGGATTGTGGTGGATAGGAGTGGGGTGAATTTGGGATAGAGTGGGTGGATTGGGTTGAGGTGGATTGGATTGTAGTGCTGTGAATTGGAGTAGAGTGGATCGGAGTCAGGTGGTTTGAAGTGGGTGGATTGTTTTGGATTGGAGTGGGGCAGATTGTTTTGAATTGTAATAGGGAAGATTGTAGTAGGATCGATTGAAGTGGGGCCAAGTGTTTTGGATTGAAGTGGGGCAAATTGGATTGTGCGGATTGGAGTGGGGCAGATTGGAGTGGGGCGTATTAGAGTGGGGCAGACTGTTTTGGATTGGAGTGGGGTGGATTGGATTGGAATGGTGTGGGTTGGATAGAGGTGAAGTGGACTGGATTGGAGTGAGGTAGATTGGACTGGATTGGGGTGGATTTGTGTGGGGTGGATTGGATTGGATTGGGGTGGATTGTGGTGGATAGGAGTGGGGTGAATTTGGGATAGAGTGGGTGGATAGGGTTGAGGTGGATTGGATTGTAGTGCTGTGAATTGGAGTAGAGTGGATCGGAGTCAGGTGGTTTGAAGTGGGTGGATTGTTTTGGATTAGAGTGGGGCAGATTGTTTTGAATTGTAATAGGGAAGATTGTAGTAGGATGGATTGGAGTGGGGTCAAGTGTTTTGGATTGGAGTGGGGCAAATTGGAGTGTGCGGATTGGAGTGGGGCAGATTGGAGTGGGGCGTATTAGAGTGGGGCAGACTGTTTTGGATTAGAGTGGGGTGGGCTAGAGTGAGGCAGATTGTAGTGGCATGGATTGGAGTGGGGCAGATTGTTTTGGATTGGAGTGGGGCAGATTGGAGTGTGGCAGATTGGAGTGGGGTGCATTAGAGTGGGGCAGATTGGAATGGGGCAGACCGCTAAAACCTTTTGTTCATGTGGCCCAGTATAATCTTGTCCATTTCCTGCACTGCACATGTTGTCCATGTTGTTGACAATATTTTAGTTTCCCTGCCCAAGAAGTAGGAAAGTGCATTCTCAAATGGTGCAGGTGGTTGCATGACTAGGATGACCTCCTGTCCGGAAATTACATGGACTGTCTGTAAATTAGCCCTAATGTCCATTTTCCATGTTGGTGTATGTTGTGATGGGTGGATGAGTCTAGGATTCATGCTACAGTGGTCAGGACCCAATGTTACGAATGGCACTCGCCTCATGAATGGCTAAACCCAAGAGTCATTGATTAGAGGAATATGAAAGTTATAGATCGAGGTCTGTGCCCGTTGATCAATAGTAGTGAAAGGAATAATGATTTCTAAGACTCAAGTTCTTATATGCTATTCAGCAAGATGAGCCATTTTTTATTACTCGTTCCAAAAGTGAAATAACACAAAAACAGCCGACACGTGCTTCGCCTGATTGGCCAGTAGGCCGAGGGCTTTTTTAAGGCTGCCATTGGCAATAGACACAGTGTTGTTATAGGACAGAGGTGGTGCTTATAAGAAAGTGTAATAGTGGGGAAATAATGTCATTGTGTTGGAGGTAGATGCCTTAGACCACTGTAGCAGTGGCCCGTGCAGGTAAGAGAGGTTGGGCCGGGTGGGGGGAATTCGACAGACGACGACTAGGAAAAAATAATTATTTATTTCAATTTCCCTTGTGGTCATCTGTGGAATCCCCCCCCCCCCCCAACCCAGCCCCACTGCTCTTACCTGCACAGGCCGCTGCTGGACACTGCCTTGTAGAGTGGCCTAGATGTGGCAAGAACCAGTACATAGAATCCTTGAGGCAATATAACAATATTTTATTGTAGGCCAGCGCCTCAAGTCTTTTAGCTGCACTGCCCTACATTAAAAGAAAATGGCAGGAATGCTCTATATCAACGGGATGCAGCGCATTCCTGTCTGTTCTGCCAGCACCAGCGCACAAACTGCAGCTGAGTGCCAATTCAGGCAACCTTGCACCATAGAGCAAGGGTGTCTGTGTTGATGGCATGATTGTTTTTTTGAAGGAAGGGACACCTTCTAGCACAAAAACAATCAAAGGAGGTGTGCTCCTCGTTCTTTGTGTGCCGCAGAATGTACATAGCCCTTCGTATTTGACAGCATCTCAAGAACTCTCTGTCAGTATGTCAGGAGTGTGGGGTAAGACCAAAGCATATGAAGCAAATCGGCATTTAATTGCATACAGCGAGGACGTGCAGCTGTGGCTTCTAGGTATATTTTGTAAATTTGGGTAGGTGTAAGGATGGTTCAGTTCAGAATATTAAATTGAATATACATAAAAGGGGAGCAATGGGATTCTTGTAGGGATATTGCAATATTTTAGCCCAGTCTGCATTGTGTAGAGGTTTTGCCATGTCAGTCTCCCAGTTAGTACAGAGAAAGTCCTGAAGTGGTCCCCATGATACAGGAAAGCTCTGTACGCCCATCGTATCAGTTTACCACCAGTTCCTATGGTGTAGAACATCTGGTACACCGCGTGTGAGGTTGTTGCTTGATGACAAACATGAAATAGGATACTTAATGATTATTTAAGGTGTTCATAAGTAAGGAATTGATCGGGTGAAGATTGAAGTCCGCCATAAGGGTTTGTTATTCCATTAGCTCTCTGTCAACAAAAGAATCGCCCAATTTTGAAAGTCCTGCAACATGCCAATGATGGAGTTGCCCTGAGCACAGTCGTCCTGTGCAAGTGGAGAGGCCTTAGAAAGGGTTTTTGGTAGGCCTGGGCGTAGTTCGCGAAGTAGCACTTCGCGAAGCTACGCAAAGTGAAGTTCGCACTACGCGAGCTACGCGTAGCACTTAGCGAACTGCGTAGTACCTTGTTCGCACTGTGCCAGATGTCGTTTTCAATGATTGCACAGTGCGGACAAGCAACCGGCACTGTGCAATCATTGAAAATGGCATCTTGCACAGTGCGAGCTGTAGTTTTCTGCTGCTCGAGTAGATTTTTACTCGAGCTTCAGCTTTCTCAACGCGAACTGGTAGTTTCTCATCGCGAGCGGTCGCGAGCATACGCGACCACTCGCAATGAGAAACCTGACCTCCTCGCGTTGGGAATCTCGCCGGGAGGTTTATTTTCCATGCTCGCGATCGCCAACTTGCAGTTGCTGATCGCGAACAAGGAAAAAGTCTCGCCGGGATGTCATTTTGCTTGCTCGCGGTCGCCAACTTGACGTTGAGGACCGCGAGCAACCAAAAAATGACCGCAGCACTACGCAACACTACGCTACGCGTGTTCGCACTGTGCTACGTGCAGTTCGCGTAGTGCGAAGTAGCGCGAACTTCGCAAACTACGCGAGCGTAGCGTAGTGCTTTGCCCAGGCTTAGTTTTTGGGTTAATGAGTTTCCGAGTTCTAGTAAGGCAAGAAAGCCATGCGGAATAACCCCAGTTGGCATTGATTAGAATGGTTAGTAGGAAACAATGAGTAGTGAAGTAAGTCCTCCTTAAAGTCTTTATGGGTATACCCAGTCATATGCAGGTAGCCGCCAGACAGCCAGCAAGACAGCAAGCCAACCATTGGAGCTGTGAAGGTGAATAAGAGCGTCACAAGTAGCTTTAGAGTGGAAAGAGCTACCCGACAGTGTCCCTGCCCCCAAATCAGATATGAGGGATGTTTCTAGGTGTCTGAAGAAGGAACTAGGGATGAGCAGTGGAAGGTATGCAAAATAAAACAATGAAAGGGTTAACACCACCATCTACACTAGTGTCATGCATCCGATTACTGAAATGTTTAGAAACATAATCAAAGTTTTGCTGGTGATTTCTCTCCAAGAAAGATTGGGTAAATTTGGGTAGGAGGGATGCCCTTGACACCGTGCTCAAGGCCATAAATGTACTATTGAACAAGGACATAATGTGCCACCTCAATTTAACATATCTGGAGGCAATCACATATGGACCATAGTGAATAAATAATGCTATTTAGAAAATAGTAAATAAATGCACTGATAAAGTAGTGGGGTAATGCCTCTCTGGATGTGTCTGTAAAACTGAACTTTTGTTCTGAATTCTGACTGTTTGTCTTGATTTTTTGTTCTGAATTTTGGCCCCTTGTCCTGACTTTTTTACAGTCCTGTCCAGAATTTGCCTCCATGCCAGGTGGTCAAACTATGCAAGTCATATAAAACACTGCTTACCCTTTACTTGCTTAATTACAATACATAGAGTTTTCTATTCCTCTTTCTCTCGCTTTTGTGGAGAAACAAGGAATGAGTATAGCATGGGGAAGATTCTACATTAACTGTAAATATTCTTTTTACCTAAGGTCAATATTATTTTAATGGCCCCATAGTTGCTTTCTAGAGGAGCACATGGGAACTTTTTTGAATATTTATTTGAATGAATGACTATAAAAATATCAACATAGGAAACTTTCTTTGCTCACAAAAACTTGAGTATGCATTATGAACAATGCACAAACTTGAATACAAACTGTGATAAGTCGATTTGGGGTGTCACTAGGGTTGCTTTACTCTTGACCTGTAGACAGTTTACAGAAGCAATCTACTTGTGAAATTCCAGAACACCTGTGGGCCCTCAATACACTCCTCTGTTGTACATATCTGCTTGTACCTTGAAGATATATATATATATATATATATATATATATATATATATATATATATATATATATATATATATATATATATATATATATATATAGCTTCAAGGTACGTACATGTAGAATTAAATATAGTAAAACTTTACTTATCCATAGAAAGTGACCTTCACGATATTCTTGTCCTCAATATTTTTGACACGATATTCTGTCCCACGATATTTGTGTTTCCAATATTTTGCCCAAACACCACATATCAGAGCTTACGATTCGAATCAAAGTTACACAGGTAAGACACTTTAGGCATGCATAAATCACACTTACTATATTTTCATGTAATTTCTGACTGTAAATTTTCATCTGTTGAACAGAAGCAACTAATTAGGATTACCTACAGGAGGCACAAGACTCATTATCAAAAGGTTAATTGACTTTAACTCGAGTAGAGTGAGTATCTATTAGGATGTTGAATGTAACGCTTCCTCTAACTGGCGATTCTGCAAGTCTGGCATTGTCTCAGTGGAATATAGACAAGAACTTGGGGCTATATTTATTACCCACTTTGCGTCACTCTTGCACCACCCAATATGGTCTTGAGTGGCTCCCAAAATATGGAGTAACGCAATGCAGCACAAATCACTGCGCTGCATTACTCTGCCCTGGGTAGGCATTCCACGGGTGTTGTGATCGTGTCCACACACAACTTCCATGGTTTTTCATGCATTCCCAGATTTACAAAACCTAGTAAACCCGGAAATGAGCCAAACAGATACTCCTCCTCAGGAAGACCGTAGCGAAGAGAATATCTTTATTTCTCCTTGTTGTTTCCTCTTTTTATGTGTGCTGCAGTCTGCAGCACAGATAGAAAGAGGAAAAAAACCTCTCTGCATTGTTTTTGTGCGGGAAGGTGGCCCTACCTGCACAAAAGCAATTCTGCCCACAACACAGACACTCTAGCACCATGGTGCAAGGGTGCCCAAGTTGGTGCTAGACTGCCAAAACGGCACAAGAGAAGAGGACAGGAATGAACGCCTTCCTGCCCTTTCCCTGTGATACAGGTTCACGCAGCAAGGTGACTTGCAGCACTGGCCTGCACCACAAAATTCATAAATATGCCCCTTACCTTTTAGTACTGAATGGGCTGCCATCACCCACCCTCCAAGGCATTTTAGTTGGTTTCTGCAATTTGAGGCTGGTTTGAATATTTTTACCATGGCCAATTTTGATTTTGAGGTTGGCTCTCTATAACACTCTTAGAATGCAACGTTGATACTCACATTAAGTGCTGAAACTAAGACCTGACTTATTGTAAATTTCCATTTAGTCTTCCTTGTGGGTCATTGTACAGATACATGGAACCTCAGAGGGGCTGTACGTTTGAGAGGTTATAGATATCAAGCTGATTTTAGAGTTGAGATGATGCTTCACAATCTTATTTTTCAAATTAAAGACGATTCTTTAAAGAAGATGCTTCTTAAATAATTGCTGACGGCGTGTGCTTGTACTGCGACACTTTTCAGCAGTGAAAGCATCACATGTCTTCTTGATGGATTTATAAAGTGCAATGTGGAGGCACTGAAGGCACACCTAGGACATCAGCACTAGGGGGCAGATTTACAAGGACTGGCGCATCCCTGCATATCAGCAGGGATGCGCCAGGTAAGATGCGTCACGGAAGTTTACCCTTGCGCCACCACAGATGCGCCGCATTTACAATGCGGCGCATCGTGGCGCAAGGATAAACAAATGCGTGACGCATCTGATGGCGTAAGGGCGGCGCATTGCTGGAGTCATGTCGCAAGCACGACGCAACTCCAGCAATACTCACGGGCTGCCCATACCTAACATATACCTAACATGCTGCTTCACGCCTTACGCCTGCTTCAAGCAGGCGCAGGGTTTTGACACAGCGGCGTCGGAAAAGTGACTCAGTGAAATCTTGTAGATTTCACTGCGTCACTTTTCCGAGGCTTTTTCCGACGGAACGCCCACCCTGCATACATTAAACCTGATGCAGGTTTAATGTACCGCAGGGCTTTACAACGGGACGCATCTCCCTAGATGCGTCACATTGTAAATAAGGCGCAACATGGCGCATGGTTTACGCCGCCGCTGCGTCACAGAAGTGACGCAACAGCGACGTAAATGTGTCGCAAGGGGATTGTAAACCTGCCCCTGGATGTTTTCCTAGAGGGTGCTGCACTGCTTCTTGCTCCATTTTGATCGTACAGGGCCTCATTTACAAGAAACTGACGCCTCAGCATCAATGCGTCAGTTTCCTTGCGCCTGAGCCAAATATTCTTGCAACACTATAGATGCGCTGTATTTACAATACAGGGCTCCATGGTGCAGGGATTAACAGATGAGTCAGAAATTCTGACATATCTGTTGACGCAAAAGTGACGCATTGCTGGAGCTGGCCATAAAACTGACATAACCCCAGCAATGCACCAGAACACATAGACGAGTCCCATTGTAAAAGCCCTGCATCATTCCTTACACATGGTCTGAGCAGGCGTAAGGATTTTGACGAAGTGAAGTCATAGAGTGATGCCGTGAAATGTTGTAAATTTCCCTGTGCCAGTTCTATGTGGCATTTTTGCATGGGAACGCCTACCCTGCATAAATTATACCTGGCACAGGTATAATGAGACGCAGGGCTCTAGAAACTGATGCATTGGACCCAATGCATCAGTTTGTAGATATGGCACAGTGTGGCAAACTGATTGCGCCACCGCTCTGTCAAAAAAAGTGATGCAGTGGTGGCACAAGGGCTTTGTAAATGAGGCCCCTAGTTCCTAGTTTATTGGCCAGAGTCAAAGTAGACACAGAATAAGCATCTGTCAAAACTCAACTTGACATCTGCTGTAGTAAGCATAGAGTGGTCCTAAAATCCAACTCCTAGATCTAATTGGGGGTTCCAGTCTAGTTCTCTGCCATTTTGCCATTTTGTGGACTCAATGCCCCTGTGGTACCTTTTTCTGCCTGCTTGATTGATGGTGGAGTCTGATAGGAAGCTATAACCCTCCCCAAGTAACAGCTGCTGAGTTACTACTAAGCTCAATCAGGTAACACTACACTTCGAGGAATTCTATGAGCAGGACAAACCTTCTACCACCCTTTTGCCAGGATTGGGATGGGCATTGCGCATGTGCCAACTGAAGTAATTAGACTGCTGTAGAGTGCTCTATGAAGTTCATAAGAACTGGCAGCTGCCTGTTGCTCCACCTGGATGCTCTGCTTAGTTTTTAACATAAGATCCAGCATGCATTCACACAGAGGGGTGGGGAGCATGCAGAAACTAGCCAGTAGCTATAAAGGGATAGCACAAAGCTCCTTTCTGTACTTCACATGTTGTATGAGGTCTTGTGGCAAAGCTAAAGCTATGTAGGCAGGCTCAAAAAACAGCACGGATGCTCAGCTGCCTCCCACCCCACTGAGAACACGCGCAAACAAACGTGACACACTGAGCCTAGTGCGATAGAAAAAGCACAAACATGCTATGGAAGCGGCGCACCACTTCAAAGGATACATGAAACCAGGCTGCCCTTAGCCCACTGGACTGATATTAGCCTATGCCTCATGGGCAAGGTGTGCAGAGCTGCAATCTGCTCAGTGCCATCACAACCGCCCCCAGCCTACCCCTCGGGGAAGTGCCCCCCCCCCAACCGATAACAAGACATCAACTCCCATCAGGACAGCTTCACTCCCACTTTGTGACAGACAGAAGGGAAACCACTGAAATCAGCAAATCTTCCACAACTTGGACCTGCCAGTAGTGTGTGCATGCAAGCCATGTGCCTTGAGAGATCTGGACTATGGCACCCAGAGAGGGTCCTCCCCCTGGAAGATGCTGCTGTCAGTCTTGCTTTCATGCTGCACTTGGTTCTGTCTTGGCCCTGTGGCACTGTGGGAGGCAGCTTTTCAGGTTTGGTCGTCAAGATAGCTTTAGCTGTCTACCTAGAAACATTTTTCTAAAGAAATCATAGATATACACAGACGGAAGGTCTTTTGGCCAGTGGGCTTCATCCATTCGTCTGTTGAGTTGTCATTCTCAATTTTCACCCGCCCACCACAACATACAGCCCACTTTGCAGATTGCTTCCTTCACTTTGAGTGACTGCATAGAGCCTGTGTATGCTGTTCACATCCACCCTAAAAATAATTCCTTTCTCTGGTTCAATGTGCGCTTTTTAGTTTTATTTATTTTTTATATTAACATTAAATACAGGCTATTTATTTTGAATGTATTGCCTTATAGAGTTTTATATTGTAAAAACACAATGGGGCAGATTTATAACGGACTTGCGCCACTTTTACGCCGCCGTTGCTTCACTTTTGTGACGCAGCGGCGGCGTAAACACTGCACCATGTTGCGCCCCATTTACAACGTGACGCATCTAGGGAGATGCGTCACGTTGTAAAGCTTGCGCCACATGTGGGCGTACCTGCACAGGGGGGGGGGCGTTCCGGCGCAGGAACGCCTCCGAAAAGTGGCTGAGTGAAATCTACAAGATTTCACTCAGTCACTTTTCAGGCCATGCTGCGTCAAAACCCTGCGCCTGCTTGAAGCAGGCGTAAGGATTGACGCAGCATTGTAACAATAGGGCACCCCCGAGCCTTGCTGGAGCTGCGTCACGCTTGCGAAGCAACTCCAGCAATGCGCCAACCTTCCGCCATCAGATGCGTCACGCATCTGTTTACCCTTGCGCCACGATGCACCGCATTGTAAATGCGGCGCATCTGCGGTGGCGCATGGGCAAACTTGCGTGACGCATCTTCCCTGGCGCATCCCTGCTGATTTGCAGGGATGCGCCAGGGAACGTAAATCTGCCCCAATGTGTTTAAATTACAATGTATCATTTTAGCTCTCTGCGATTTGAGTACTTGGTAAGGTAGTAATTTATTCTAGTCTCCTTCAATAAAAATGATAAAAAGCATGGCACAACTAAAAGGTTTATAAAACATCACTGGTGATACATCTTCATTGGTGAAAGTTTTATACCTTTAAATTTATTATAGCAAACATAAGGTGCCAACGTTTAACCGAGAACATATATTTTTTTGTTTTGTGGGACAAGCTTGCAATAATTGTTTTTAAAACACTGACCAGCGCACCAGCTGGCCAAGGTCAGATCTATTGGCTTTGCCATTGCTTGTTATTAATAACTTTCTCTCAGTGAGAAGTCACTCAATATGAAACATCCATATTGCATTTAAATTTGAAAGGGAACAGCTCATTATTACTAAGGGACTGAAGAATTGAATGAATTGATTCCTGCACTCATCAGGCTGAGCCCTGCGAACCTAGAGCACAGATGAACTACAATTAATGTCTGAACATCAGAGCCACAGAGGAACAGCATTACATTATACTTATCAAACATCGCCCAGTACCCAGTCCAACCATTTCCTCTGGATCGTTCCTCAATCCACCCTCCCACTCATTTCTTCCCCCTCTACTCCCAAGATCATTCCCAGTCGTACCCCTCACACCTCTCTAGATGTAATCTGTGGTGATCTGTGCAGAGAAATATTTTAGGTGACATCTCTGGCTCTCTGAAGGCTGAAAGGATAACATGAAATCACAAAGGCCCAATGCTTAATTTGAGGCAGTGATTTCCGGTGCTCTGCACCAGCACTTAATTGTCAACACCAGCACTTGTGACAGTTACCACACGTTGGCGCTGTTTACCTAATTTAAAGATGAGCACAGCAGCAGTGGTTTAATAATTCAATACATAATAACAATTGCGAATCCCTGCTGTCCAAGCCAGTCTTATGGCTTTAAGGCCCTGGAATAGGCTGAATTGTCACACTTGTAGGAGTGTGATGGGGCCCTGGAATAGGCTGAATTGTCACACTTGTAGGAGTGTGATGGTTTGCAGTTCAGTTGGTACGATCACTGGCAGCGGCAATGGGTGGTCCAAGCTGCAGAGGCCCCCTGATGCGGGCCCTAGAACTAATTTTGTTCCAAATTAAGCACTGCAAAAGCCCTGCCTCTACAATCCATCAGCGCTGTGGAGTGAATCAAATCGAAGGCACCTTTGAAAGGCCAATAGGGCTGGGGGAGAGCCAGGCTCCACTGACACCTCGCTATGCCTCTGAAGGATAGTCTTACTGGGGTCCTGTATAGAAGCAGTCACTTGTCAGATGTTCCCCAGCAAGTAGGAGTAGATGTGTAACCGTGTTTCCTGCAGTCCCTGCGTTGCGGAGAGGTCCCCGTACCTTATATGTCAGAAGGACCACCCATAGCTCCAGCCGGTGTTAAAAATACACCCACAGTGGGAACGTGCTTGGGGCTTTACTGGGACAAGACTGCTGGGCATCAGTTGGCATTTTAAGTGGACTGTGCAGGACTCATCTCAAGCCATTAAGCTGGGACCACTGAAAGAAGCAGGGCTACTGGATGGGCCCCTGCCTGCTACCCAGAGGCTCTCATTGAAGGGGGGCATGATAAGATGCACTTGCCAAAATCAGTGTGACTGCTCCAAACCATAAGTGTTTTGATTCTATCATTTAAATGGCTTGATTGGGTAAAAGACAATACATAATCACCTAAAACACCATGGGGCAGATTTACAAGCCCCTTGCACCACTTTTGCGTCACTTTTCCCATGTTAAATGTGATGCAAAAGTGGCGCAAGGGGCTTGTAAATCTGCCCTCATATTCAAAGGCAATTCTGGCTTACACTACAATGAGAATACCACCCATCAGTAAAATAAAAACAAATCATCTTTAAAAATCATATTCAATTTTGGAAATATCTCAGAATCCTATATTTTATTGCCCTGAGAGTGTTAATGTCAGATTAAAACGCATGTAAAGTGCTTAACCCATCTGCACCTTATGAGATTTACTCCTAGGTGTAGTACGTAATTAATCCTATTTTACAATTTGTTCGGGGAATGCTTGACAGGGCAGTGTATACACATACACACACACATGCACACACTATCACACACACAGCCCCTATCATATTAGAAGCCTCCAGCTAATCTGAGCTTTTTAGCCTACATCACTGTACATTCTTGTAATCATTGTTTTGTGTTTACTTCTTTAAACAGAGGATTAGAAATCCCAGTTTGTGGAGTGTGGCTTGATGCCCAAGGAAGATGGCAGCATCCGCTTCAAGTTGCAAAGGTGGGGACAGGGAGCTCGCTGTTTTGCTGCGGTTTCTCCCACTGGCGACTCTCTCCATAATAGGAACGGGATCTAGCAACCTTCCAGGTTCCAGTTGTGGCAAATTGCAGCCTCTAGGAAGAAGAACTGTGCTGCTTTATTCCATCCACACTCCTTTCCTCAGGACTCCCGTGCACTTCACGGCGGTGACTGAACAGCTGATAATGCATCTTGGCTGTTACTCACTATGAGAGTCACTGTTGGTTTGTTCTGTTTGTCATCCATAACTTGAGGTCTGAAATTTCTGCTTTCTGTACTATTTGATAATTTTAATGCACAGATTGAAAAAGCCTACAAAATCTTCTCGTTGCTCCACTGATGCTTCTGAAAAACTCACTACAACATTTATTTCAAATTCCCACATTCTAAAAATGGATGGCTCAAGTTCTTCTATGCCTAGAGGGATAACCTCATCTTTAGCTACGCCTCCCCTTGTCGCTACTCTAGCTCATCCTACTAGTAAATCTACCACAAAAAGACTAAAAAAAACCACCTTCTCCTATGAAAACTCTTCTACCTGTCTCAATGGAGCTTCTTTTGGAAAAGATTAGGGAAAGACAAATGTAAAATTACAGAACCTTGATGCACAAAATACAAAAAAAAACCTTTGAAAAGGCCCAGTACAGGAATCCCCCTATGCGTGTCTCAGACAACAACCTGGCAGCCAACAACTTTGATGAATGGATAAGATCAGTAGTGGACCAGTTGGCTCCAGAAAAAAATAAAGAAACAGAGAAGAAGCCAGGCTTCAGCACATTGGTACAACTCGCTTCTTAAAACCATTAAAACCATTAAATCCAAATGTAGACGATTAGAACGAACATGGAGGGTTAACTATAGCAAGGAAAACAAAACAGCCCACAATCTAGCCCTATAGGAATACAAGGAAGCTATCAAAAAAGCCAAAATGAACTATTTCACAACTAGAATAGACTCAGCCAAGAACTCTTCTAAGGAGCTCTTTAAGACGGTCACTGTCCTGTCTAAGCAGCAACACAATAACCAGTTCATACCAGACCAAACCTTCTGTCATAAGATTGCTAACTTCTTTCGAACCAAAGTACAATCAGTCTACAATTAACTCTTAAGAACAGCCCCTAACTCAACTGAAAATAATGTTAACATTATTTATGAGAATCTAACCCTTAGTAACTTGTCCAGTTTTTCAACACTAACAGCAGAGAAAGTTAATGATCTGCTGTCACTGACTAAGTCACGTTCTCCCACTGACCCATGTCCTCCTGCCATATTACATCTGGTCTCAGAAAAGATCAGCATCCATCTAACTCCTCTTCTAAATGAGGTGATTAGTTCTGAGACTTTTCCTCCGTCTTGGAAAAAAGCGTGTTTAAGGCCCATCTTGAAGAAACCCTCCTTGGACCCCACTGAGGTGAAAAACTACTGTCCTATATCATGTCTACCAATAGCGGCAAAAATTTTAGAAAAATAAGTTAATACTAAACTAACCCACTATCTACATTCTAATGACGTCCTGGACGCCACCCAACATGGCTTTACACCACACCGCTCTACAAAATTGGCCCTGATCATGGCCACAGAAGAGATTTGCAAACAGCTGTATGGGGGGGGGGGGAGCCTTATCATACTTGACCTATCAGTAGCGTTTGACACCATTAATCATGTGGTGCTAAAGCGGCGGCTGAAGGCAATAGGTATTAAAGAGACCACTCTAACCCTACTCTCCTCCTTCCTGACATCTAGGGAGCAGAGGGTGTGCTGGGACAACTTGAAATCAGAGAAATTTTGCCTTCCATATAGGGTACCACAAGGTTCAGCATTATCGCCGACCCTATTCAACATCTATGTTACCCCTCTGGCCAAGCTAATCAGTGCGCAAAGTTTCACATTGATCTCATACTTTGACGACACTCGGATAGTTATATCTATCTCCTCGAGGGTTGAAATGTCTGAAGTGCATCATGGAATGGATTAATCTGAATTTACTCAAACTTAACACAGATAAAACAGGGGTCATGGAGTTTGGGAAGGGTCCACCTATATGGAGTCAAGCATGGTGGCCAACTTAGGCAGGTAATTGCCCCCTCACATCTGCTAAGGCGAGAAACCTGGGAGTGATGTTCGACAACCAGTTAAACTTCACAGGACAGATCATTTTCCTGACTTCCTCATGCTTCTATCTATTGAAGATCCTACGTAAGATCCTGCCTTTTATTCCTCAGGATTTCAGAAAAATGGTAATAGGTGCACTAATCCTTTCAAAAATAGACTACGGCAAGTATCAGACAGCTAAACTAGTCATTGCAGAAAGCCGTAGCACGAGTACTACTTAACATCCCTAAATACCACTCCATCTTTGCTAGTATTAGGCAGCTCCATTGGCTTCCGACCCAACAACGTGTCGAATGTAAAGCTCTCTGTTTCGTACATAAGGCACTGTATGGTGGGGGAGCCATGGACATGCAGAAACTATTTCTCTAGTACTCCCCGCAACATAATCTTAGATCAGCCAACACAGGGCTAGCTCAGGTCCTTAAAATCCAAAAAGCCAGATGGGGAGGAAAAAGCCTATCCTACCAGGCAGCCAAACTCTGGAACAGGCTGCCGATCACTATTAGCCTACAGCCTAATAGGCTTCAATTTAGGAAAATGGTCAAGACATGGCTATTTCCCCCCAAATAATCTCCGTTACTATGCCTGGACAACATACCACACGTCATTCTCAGCGCCAAGACATCTCGGCATTCCTGCGCTCTACATACACGTTACTTACTTACTTACTATAAGTGGTCAAAGATGGAAGAAAGAATGCTGACAACAGAACAACAAATTTCTAATTTCAATGATACTACCTTCAAAGTAAAACATCTTCAGATGTAAGTTTCTATGCTTCAAAGGCTGATCAAAGACTTAGAAAATAGGAACAGAAGAAATAGCATGCGCTTTTATGGTTTGCTTGAAGCCACAGAGGGTCTGGACCCCATCTCGTTCTCCATGGCTTTTCTTCCAAAGTTGCTCAATATGCCAGAGTCACCCTCACTCAATATACATGTAGCTCACAGACTGGGTCATCTGCCTACCACGGCTACCTCCTCAAAGAAACCTAGAGGGGTTATTCTTTACTTCTTGGAGTATACAAACTTACATATCTCCAAGGTCAAAGTAATTAAAAGAATCTCTCGGTCCAGAACTGCTGACAGACAGAGATCCAGAGCAAAGGAAAAATATTCTTGAAGAGCATCAATTTGAAGTTATGTTTTCCTCATCATTTTCCCTTTTGTATCTGCACAATGTTTTTGTCTTACCTTCTTCCCTTCGGCTCCTTTCTTTTCTACTTTTTTTCCTCTTTTCACCCTTTTCTGTTGTGCCAGCATCCTGCCCGGCAGCTCTCACTGCTCTTGTCACAAGCAGGTGGGATGTGCAGCTTCTCAGCAGTGGGGGAGAGGTTTGCATCACTCCTCCTGCACACTTACCTCCCAGCAGCGGGCCCACCGGTACCATCTCCAGTGAGCCCATTACTTCCCTCGGGAAAGTTGGTTGAGAGAGCTCGGTCAGCGTCACCATATTGTTACAAGTTCTTCTTCTTCCCAGAATTCTCCTCAGTATCTGCATGACCCACTCCAAGATGGAGTCTCTTCTAGCCTATAGTGTTCTTTACCAATCCATCATAGCAGCTGTAACTTCCTGTGATGCAATTACTGTTTCACCATTATAAAAGGCAATTTTTCCTACTATTTGTGTGTCATAACACTTCTTCTTTCCACCAGTATAAGAGGCCATTTTTCCTTTAAGTTGTTCATCGCAACACTTCTTCTTTCCATGGGTGCGTTCCTCGCTCCTGTGATGTTCAGTGGTCCTGCAGTTCCCAGATTTTCCTGTGTTTCCATTTGCCTTGGGTCCTTATTCTGGTTTCATCTGCTGGTGACATCCATCTGCCATTCGGAGGCTTTTTGCCTGTGGACTTTTTCGGCCTCGTAATTTCGTCTAGGAGGCACTATCTGCTCAGGGACTTTTTATAATGTTGGCGTCATGGTGGCTACCGGAAGTGCTCACCCTTACTTTGGGCAGACCAAGACTGTTAAAGATTGGGCATCTAGGGCTAATCGAAGTCCAAGGGTGTTCTCAGAGCGTTTGCCAACATAAACTTTTGACATTTCCTTGACTTAATTTTCATTACTATCCTTTTATGTCTTTGAAAATTATATCTTGGTGTGTCACTGGACTAGGCTCATCAATTAAGAGACAACGTATCTTAACTCACTTATCAAAACTTAATGCAAACATTGCGCTTTTACAATACACCTTAATGAAATTAATTATTTGAAGCTGAACAGAGGGTGGGTTGGTAATGTTTTCTTCTCTCCAAGTAATGGTACAAGAAATGGTGTTATAACTTTTTGTCACATATCTCTTAATGTTCATTTGGTGTCACAAGAAACAGATAACAGAGGAAGCATGACCCACTTGTCCCCCGGCCAGTGAAAGGATCAAACCTAATACTTCTGAAGCACGGAGTTAAGAGTAGTAAATCCTTACCTCCCTCTGTGCTCTGCTTCTTCTTGTCCCTCGTGTGATTTTTTTTAAATTAAAAGTGAATTCGTTAACATTTTGGATTGTTTCATATTAATACAGATTACATCATGCTGCTGAATTTGTCAGAATTGATAGTGAACCACCTCCCGTTTCCTGAGAATTATTTTTTTCTGTAACCAGAAGGCAAGCCAATTATCTTGTACATCCAATATAAATCTTTACCTTTGTTATAGATGCAGCAACTTCATGGTCTAGTAAACCAAATAGAGGCGAGGGTTTTGTACAGTACACTTCCTGAACGAAATTGTTCCAAAGTGCACTTAAATGTGATGATCATTGAAAGGGAGGCACAATACAGTAAATTAATTGCCTAGGTTCAAACATTTAGCTCAAACTGGGAGCCTGGATGGAAACCAGATTTTCTGGTTACACACTGTAGTATTCAGCCACCGGATGGATATCTCCTTCTTTCTAGACGTGGTCAAAATTTGCTTGAGTTCCTTTCGAGAACGTATGTGAAATAATAACTTTATGCAAGATTTTGAATCATTACCAGAAATGTGGCTTCAACATTTTGCACTATTGTTTATAGAGTGAAATATGTCCTTGTTTCCATTTTTGGCCCAAGTTCGCCATTCGCAGAAAGGAATAGCGTAAAATCGTGCATGATGCAAATAACTGCCACTCAATTTGTTCATCTTCTTTCTGTGCTACGATGATAGGATTTTTACCCGAACAAAGTCTAAATTACATGTTGTGCAATCGCAGGCATTTTCCTTAATAATCTTAAAATGAAATGCAAGAAATTATGGAGCATATTATCAAGCTTGATAATATGCCCTTGAGAATTCCCATAGAAGCCCATGTTGACACCAGAACATGGGTTTCTATGGGAATTCTATAACGCATATTATCAAGCCCACTATCGCCGGTTTAGCGGCAGTTTTCTGCCGCTAAAGCGGCGATAATTTTAACGCCATCCTTGATAATATGCCCCTAAGTGCCATTACACTGGTGTAAATGATCCTCCCACTTCTTTCCCCCTTCTGCTCTGACGAAGATTTTATTAGTGCTCAAAGACGATTGTCTTCTGCCTTCTAAATAAGACCCTTGTTGTTGTTATAGATTGAGCATCATTCTGGTCTATCAAAGGAAAGAGGAAAGGTCTCCGTGCACAGAGCATGCTGAAAGGAACAATTTAAAGGTTTACTTAAATTAGATGATCCTAGAAAAGGCGGCCCAGTGAAGAGAAGTAATCCCTGAGGGTCGCACAGTTTGGCCAACCTGGGAAACCAGGATTGAAACCCGGGGGCAAATCTACAAAGAACTGGCGAAGGGCAGTGCTGCTGGTCATTTTGCTGCGCTGCCCTATGCCAATTCGAAAGGACAGAAATGCACATTATTTACAAGACACGGTGCATTCCTGTCCCTTTTATTCAGTGCCAGAAAATGCAGCTGTGCGCGAACAGAGACACCTTTGCACCATGGTGCACAAAAAGAAGCACAAGAGGAGTTTTCCTCCTTCTACGTGTGCTGCAGAATGCAGCACATGTGAAGAGGAAAAAATTAGGAGAATTCTAAACGTTTCTCCTTGTTACGCCTGCTCTTTAGAGGTGCACGTTTTTGGCTCTGCCCCAGATACATGCTATGTTGTAAATCTGTGGCACTGGCAAAATCCTTGGATGTTGCGTGGGAACACCCACAGCAACACCCATGGCACGCCATCCGGACGAAATGTAAGGCAATGCTGCGTGGCCTTACACCTTATTTACAAGGCCATGAAAAGCCATGCAAGGTGGCTTTGCGTGGCCTTGTAGCTATTCGCCGACACTGTGCGCCACCATTGTGTCAAAAAAAAGTGGTGCGCCAATGGCGCAAGTGGCTTGTAAATATGTCCTCCGGTTCTATGGGTTAGGGTCTTTCCACTTCTTTTACCCTAGGCCCCACAAAACATAGGTACGAGTATATCAGCTTAACAAGTGATTCTATGTGAAATGCCAGCACCAACAACAACAGTGTTTTCACATCCACTAGAAAGAAATAAATAAAAAAATCTCCCATCATCATCCATCCAGTCCTTAATGTTCAAGGCAAACCCACTCCATCGATATGCTCCACTCATGACACATTATTCTAGGAGCATTATCTGTTGGGAGACTCACATCAATTGTTGCATCTTACAGTGACGTTACCCCCACTCCCTTGAGATCCTGCACAGCGCTCATTGTCAGGCTTCATAAGACATTGCCTCTCCTCCTAAGTTATGTGCTTCATGGGTTTTACCAACAGATCAATATCTTTAGTGGGACTCCAGTGTAAACGTGCCTCTGGGCTAACAGCATCCATCCTGTAAAGAACATATTATTACTATTAATAATAAATAAACCCTCACTTAGAGAAAGAGAGCCTCATACAGAGAATGCTTTGCTTCCACTGACTGACAGATAGATACAGATGTACGTGCATTGCACTCTACGCTTCTTTTTCTATGTCCTAAACACCCACAATGACTCACTGTACTCACTGAAATGGCACATTTACAAACTGTGGCATACTATTTCTCCATGGTGCATTGGTTGGCTTGTCTAAAATGGTGAAGTGATTCCAAATTGACTACAGTATTTTCATACAAGGCAATGGCAGAGCGTGGAGCTGCGGCAAAATTTGCAGCGCCGCGCTCCACCATGTCCAAAACATTTCCGACATCATGGCGCACCCCTGTGATTTCCCTAGCGCTAAAGGTAGCACATAAACAATCAATAATGGCTTTTTGCTCTTTTTATGTGTGCTGCATTGTGAAATCTGAAAATGAGGAGAAATAAAAGTATTTCTCCTTGTGGGTCATTCTAACGCCTGCTATTGCATTGCTATTACACATCCTTGTAAATCTGGGGCAGCGTCAAAAAGCAATGGGTTTTGCGGTGGAACACCCATTGCATGTCCCTTTCATGCGGATACCTGGGGAAAGGGAACCATATTTACAAAACGGAGTTAAGCCACAAAAAGTGGCCTAATGCCACATTGTAATTATGGAGCAGAGCATTGCACCACCGAAAAGTCTATAAAAGTGATGCTACTGTGGCACAATCCCCTTGTAAATATGCCCCATAGTTTAATGAGAATGCATCCTGCAAGTCTCTGCCTGGAATGGCCCTTAAAAGCAGTATGCCAGTCTGCGGTCACTACATTTCTCTACTCTATTTAGCTGCACCAGAAATTAGCTCCACCATATTTTGATTGATCATTGTCACAGTTGCACTCATTTCCTATCAGGACCCTCCTCCTACTGAGAGTGCAATAATGCCATGTATACAATGGCCACTAAGGCTCAGCGTTCCATTGCCTGACACCCCATTCCGTACTTCAATTAGTGCTGAATTTGGATTGCATATCTAGGGCTGAATTGCAAATGTGGTGCCGGTTCTTTAACAGAAGGTGAATCGCTGGGGAAGGTTCATCATTTTATTGGTATACAGCCACCAGTCTCTCTGTCCAGGGAGCAGCTGCCAGTAGGTTGACTTCCTCCAGACACAAACTGAACATTCAAGAGAATGCATCCTGTGGCTTGCAAATGCACCTCCCACACAATGTTCAAATGCAACCATCCATGCTTTTCTACTTTAAATCCTATCTATTAACATTGGCAAACAGGGTATAGTGCCAAAAATTTGTTTTGGTGCTGCCCCATATTTACGCTATGTTGTAAATCTAGGGCAGTGTCAAAACCATGGGTGTTGCGTGGGAACACCCACAGCAACACCCATGAAACGCACCTTCCAAGCAGGGTAAGGCATTGCCTTGCTCCACATTTACAATTACAAGGCCATGAAAAGCCATGCAGGATGGCTTTGTGTGGCCTTGTAAATATGCGCCAGCACACTGCGCCTCCGTAGTGTCACAAAAGTGATGCTCCGGCAACAAAAAAAGTGCTGCAGGGGCATTGTTAATATGCCCCTTGGTATTTATTCAAGAGCATCCAGCTTTCCAGCTTGAGTTTAGGGTGGGAATATGCAACTTTAACAAGGAAGAGTGGAACTCAGCAGAATGAAGCTTACCAGTAAGTAACCCAAGCATTAATTTCTCATCCTACTTCCTTGTCCCATTCCTCACATCATTAGGGTTCATCACGGTAAGCAGTCAAAATATCGAAAATAAAATTTCGACCTACACTAATATCGAGTTTTAAATATCGAAGGGACTGAATATCGATGTCAATAATATCTATGGACAGAATATCAACCCTAAGGTAAGTATTTTTGTATCGATGTTAGTAATATCGAAGTTAGTAATATCGATATCAAATATATCGATGTTACTAATATTGATGTTACTAATATCGATATTTATATTATTGCTATGTATTTTATTATGTATTTAATATGCATGTGTTATATGTTTTTTGTTAAGTGTTTTACTGGTTTGAAAATATATGTATACAATTTTTATGTTAATAATGGTTTTTTAAGTCAATGTTGTGTTTTAGTACTGTAGCGGGTTGTGGGTTTATAGGGGAATAGGGTGGGAAGTAATTTAATTATATGAAATTAATTATACATTTTTTGGGAATTATAAATTAATTTTAATTCATTTTTGTGTTTAAGTTCTGTAGCGGGTTGTGGGTTTATAGGGGAATAGGGTGGGAAGTAATTTAATTATATGAAATTAATTATACATTTTTTGGGAATTATAAATTAATTTTAATTCATTTTTGTGTTTAAGTTCTGTAGCGGGTTGTGGGTTTATAGGGGAATAGGGTGGGAAGTAATTTAATTATATGAAATTAATTATACATTTTTGGGAATTATAAATTCATTTTAATTAATTTTTGCGTTTAAGTTCTGTAGCGGGTTGTGGGTTTATAGGGGAATAGGGTGGGAAGTAATTTAATTGTAATTAAGTAATAATTTATTTTCATTTATTGGTATTGATAATTATATCACTGTTAATTAAGTATTAATTGGTAATTAATTTTTATTAATTGGTAATTAGTTTTTATTAATTGATTAATTGATAATTATGTTAAGTGTATTATTTTATTATTGGAGTGTGTTGTGCGTTTATAGGGGAATAGTCTTGGAAGTAATTGAAATCTTATTAAGTAATTATTAAATTTTTTGTTGGGTGTTGATAATTAATTAATTGGACATTAATTATTAATTGGTAAATATTTTAAATTATAAAAATTTGGTTATGAAAAATAATTTGTTGTTGATCAATCATTAATTGTGAATTAAATATGATTAAATATTATGGTGCCGATTCGGATCCTGGAGAAACCGGGTACGAACCGTCGGTCGGAGCGTTTTCTCCGTCCGACTCGTACCCGGGAAACAAACATTACAAACATGGAGGTACGATTCCCACGGAAACACCATTTCCGTACGAATCTGAAAAAACATCGACCGACGAAAATATACATACGAATGTGATCCGGGAATGCTCCGACGTGACGTCGGGACGCATTCAGGCTGCGGTTCACGAACCAGGAAGTACGATCCGCACCGACGTCACCCCGCATGGATTATATTTTCCGGCTGCCAAAAACTGCCGGGAAATCAGGACAACGCGCACAAGGAGCACCTGTATGCGACGGACAGCCATGGACCCGAACCTACGTGTCATCCCAGCCCTCATAGCAGTCCACCTGCTCTACAGGCACCGACGCAGACGCCGCAGAAGGTCAGAATAACACCCAGGGGCAAAGGGGGGGGCAGGGGCAGGACACATAACCCCCACACAAGTCACAAATTACACATGCCCTGGACATACCTGACCTGCAGGACCTGGCCACCTCGAGGGGGTGGGGGCGTGCCCAGCAACGCAAGCGTCCGCCACAACGGAAGTGGATGTTGACGTGAACCGGCAACACAACAATACCGGCACGTACCGTACCCAGGCCTCAAGAGCGTGGGTATGGGCCGTACCATGCCCACCACTACAACACCCCAACAATGGCGGTATGGCCCGTACCCACGTTCTAATGGCCTGGGTACGGGCCGTACCAGCATTGTTGGGGTGATGTGGGGGTACGCGTGGTACGACCCGTACCAACGCTCTGAGGGCCTGGGTACGGTGCAGACCCCCAATGGGGTGCCGTAGGGGTACGCACCGTCCCCAGGCCCTCAGAGCGTTGGTACGGGTCGTACCACGCGTACCCCCACATCACCCCAACAATGCTGGTACGGCCCGTACCCAGGCCATTAGAACGTGGGTACGGGCCGTACCGCCATTGTCGGGGTGACGTAGTGGTGGGCGTGGTATGACTCGTACCCACGCTCTTAAGGCCTGGGGACGGTACGTACCCAGGCCTGCAAACCGTGGGTACGGGAATGTACGGAGCGTACCCCCACCCGTGTATGAATGGAGCGTACCCACACCCCACCAGTGTATGTACGGAGCGTACCCACACCCGTGTATGAATGGAGCATACCCCCACCCGTGTATGAATGGAGCGTACCCCCACCCCACCCGTGTATGTACAGACCGTACCCCCACCCCTGTATGAATGGAGCGTACCCACACCCCACCAGTGTATGTACGGAGCGTACCCACACCCGTGTATGAATGGAGCGTACCCACACCCCACCAGTGTATGTACGGAGCGCACCCCCACCAATGTATGAATGGAGCGTACCCCCACCTGTGTATGAATGGAGCGTACCCCCACCCCACCAGTGTATGTACGGACCGTACCCCCACCCGTGTATTCATGCAGCGTACCAACTCCCCACCCATGTATGTATGGACCGTACCCCCACCCGTGTATGAATGGAGCGTACCCACACCCCACCAGTGTATGTACGGACCGTACCCCCACCTGTGTATGCATGCAGCGTACCAACTCCCCACCCGTGTATGTACGGACCGTACCCCCACCCGTGTATGAATGGAGCGTACCCACACCCCACCCGTGTATGTACGGACCGTACCCCCACCCGTGTATGAATGGAGCATACCCACACCCCACCAGTGTATGTACGGAGCGTACCCACACCCGTGTATGAATGGAGCATACCCACACCCCACCAGTGTATGTGCGGACCGTACCCCCACCCGTGTATGAATGGAGCGCACCCACACCCGTGTATGAATGGAGCGTACCCACACCCGTGTATGTCCCGACCGTACATGCCCAGACATAGGAGGGGTGTGTGCAGAGTCCTCCCAGCAGTGCCCAGACACAGGGGTGTGTGTGCAGAGTCCTCCCAGCAGTGCCCAGACACAGGAGGGGTGTGTGCAGAGTCCTCCCAGCAGTGCCCAGACACAGGAGGGGTGGGTGCCTATCACTCCCAGCAGTGCCCAGACACAGGAGGGGTGTGTGCAGAGTCCTCCCAGCAGTGTCCAGACACAGGAGGGGTGTGTGCAGAGTCCTCCCAGCAGTGCCCAGACACAGGAGGGGTGTGTGCAGAGTCCTCCCAGCAGTGCCCAGACACAGGAGGGGTGTGTGCAGAGTCCTCCCAGCAGTGCCCAGACACAGGAGGGGTGTGTGCCTATCACTCCCAGCAGTGCCCAGACACAGGAGGGGTGTGTCGAGAGTCCTCCCAGCAGTGCCCATGGAAAGAAAGGGGTTGAGTACACACAGATACAATGGCCACAATTGTCAGTCAGGTGCTCAAAGACCCAGCAGAACACGAAACACATGTGTGCGAGGCTGGGAGTACACACATGCATAGTGCGGAAAAGGGAACATGTACACATGAAGTCCTGTCAATATACTCCACTCACAAGTACAGTGACCCCCAAGGATGACACAAATGATGCAGGTGGAGACCTTGGCCAGCATGCATGGCCAAAGTTGAAGGGGTCCGTCACACACCCAGCAAATGTAGACACAGCACTGCACAAATGTCTTCACAACACCCTGCAGGGAAGATGTCAGGGTCCACAGAGGAAGGTACACACCTTGGGACAATGTCACCATGCAGTAACAGCTTACATGAGCAAATTTTGATAGCAAATACCGTGTGAAGGCACACTGATAACAGGGTCCACCCCACGAACAGCACACTACAACATATCCCAGACACCTAACACATTATCGCCACCCCAAATCATGGAGCAGCACCACCAACAGCAATGCCAGAAAAGCAGTAGTGTGCCAAGGAAAATAAAATAGCTTTATTCAGCAATGTTCTAAAATGAATTGTATGAAGAGTTCCAAATGCACAAGGCCCATAGGGCAGTCCATAGTTCCTATCCAGGTGGGGGACACATTGGGATGCGTGTCCCCTAGCTTGCCTGCACAGTTCAGACTACCTTGTCATCCACGGGGGGGCATCATGTGGGGGGGAAGGACAAGGCACCGCAGGGACAGGAGGGGCAAGGGTAGGTGTTGTGGGTGCAGGGACGGACGACTCCATCACAGGGGGTGGGGCAGCGCCAAAGGTGGATTCGAGCACGGCGCTGCACACTACTGCCAGGTTGCCCAGCGTCTCCCCTGCACCCGATGGAACCACAGGCCCCAAGGAGGGGGGGGGTCGCAGGGATGGGTCGCAGCGCTACTGGGGGAGGGTGTGGACAGGGGGGGGGACTCCACCACCCTGACCGGGGACTCCTTTGACCGCTTGCAGGGTGGTGTCACTTTGGGGCTCAGGGACAGAGCGGCCATGAAGGAGTCTTTGGTGGAATCCTGGCCAGGAGAGCTGAGGGGAGTGGATTTGGAGGGTGGTGGTCGTGAGGAATGTGGACTCCCACTCTGGCTGCGTGTCTTCCGTTTCCCCCCGACCCAGTGGGTGTGCCTACTTCACCCTGTGTGTGCGTGCCAGGAGGTGTGCGCTTTGCCTTCCCTGGTGGTGTGGTGCCTGTGTCTGGTGGTGTGCGTGCATGGCTACGTCTGGGTGTGCTTTGGACAGGCATGGGAGTGGGAAGTGTGGATGGTTCAGGGGTAGGGGGGGACGTAGCGCTGCAGGAGACCCACTGCTGCAGTCAGTGTCGAGTCTATGGACCTCAGCAAGTTGCGTTGGTCAGACTTCGCAGCTGAAATGCCCTCAATGTATGCCTCCATCTGGTTGAGCACTCGGCTGTGGCCATGGAGCCCATTAAGCATCGCAGTCTGACCAACCTGCAACTGCCGCAGGATGTCCACAGACTCGGCATTGGTGGCAGCAGTGGAGACAGGGGCAGGGGGTGCGGTGCCTGGCAAGAAGGAGACACGTGGTGACCTAGCACGGCGGGAATGGACACGAGTAAGTGGGAGGCCGGTGATCGGAATGGAGGGGGCGGGTAGTGATGGAGTGCTGGTGTCAGCTGTGGGAGCAGCCTCCGCCCCCTCAGAGTGCTCAGCCTCGGACCCGTCTGCGTCATAGTCGGTGGTGGTTTGACTGGACAGATCCTCCGCTGCACTCCCGTTGGCCTCCGTGCCACTCGATGTGCCAGACAACTCAGCACTGCTGGCACTGGTGCTCGCTCCCTCCTCATGGTCCGTGCCAGTGTCTCCCTCGTAGTCCCCCGACGATGCTGTGGGCAAGGTGAAGAGACAGGAGAAATTAGACACCTGTATACATATGTCACATGAGTCAACTCTACATAGGTCACAGTGCATAGCCTGAAAAGCAACAAGAGTAACATCTACAATACAAGGTACATATGTAGTCCCTGCAACACACAGTTTGTTGACCCACCATGCCACTGTTAAAATATGGAGAGCATGACACAATAGCAAATAACTTGATATCAAATTGTACAGAGGAGCCAGGCTCTGGGGACAATCTAGCACAGCATCAGCGACACACAGCGTAGCCAAGAAAGGGATGAGCAGGAACCATGTCTATCAACTCTTGGGACATGATGCAAAGGTAATACCGAAAACCATGGCCAACATGACTGGGGCACTGCACCTTGAGTGTTTGGCCACACAAACATCACACACTGGCCAGACCGAGCAAGGAGACTTCAGGTTTGGACATGTAGGCCTTGCCCGCACTACCCCCCCTACCTGAGACAATGTGATTGAGACAGAGGAAGTACTTACACCTCTTAGTCTGGGATGAAAACACATGGCCTGCAATTAATCCTGATCGCACACAAACTACCCCTGGTGCGCCTGTCCACATATATCACTGACAAACAACCATCATCAGATAGTTGTACCAAGACACACAGGCACTGGCCCCTGTGAGTATGCACCAGCTAAATTAGGTCACCCTGTACAGTGGACACATGTAGCACAGTATACGTGAATACAAATGATGCCAGGGTACTATGCCACAGGGCCCAAACTATGCTGAAGACACAGAGAATGTCCACATTGTCTGATGACACACATGATACCTAGGAAAAGGTGCCCCAGGGGACTGTAGTGGCCACACTACTCCATGGCCCTGGATGGATATGACTGGAACACAAGCCACCATCCCTGCACTATGCATATCTCACACTCAAGCACATCATGTCAGAGGGCACAACATTCGACATGCAGGCAGTAAGGCAGTACACATGAAACACACACTCCCATGTCGGGACTCAGCATCAGTGCCAACTAACATGGACCCCACAATGACAGAACTGGCCAGGGCACAGGCAAGGTCCCAAAACCTGTTACACACCACCCCCACACATGATGCTGCAAGCATTGGGCACTTGGAGTAACTGCCAGCCTAGATGACCTTGTGCAAGAGTGACTACACACAGACCAGGGAACACATGGCAAGGAGGGGAAGGGAGGAAGAACAGCACCGCTTTACTTTGGAGAACAGGATATGCACTGCACATTTAAACCCTGGCAGTGTATCCATGCAACTGCGCACTTCCAAAAGCTGGTCACACACAACAAACACACATGTACCTACCCCCATCCTGCTGCTGCTTCTCCGCTAGGCGCCTATCCAAGTCAGGGAAGACCACCGCCAGCACACGCTTATGGATGTGGGTCAGACATCGGCGCCCACGGTTTTTGTGGCTCACAGGTGAGTCCCCCAGCAGGACCCGTGCGATTCTCCACGTCCAGCACCGGATGTCCTGCCAGCGTTTCCTCACCTGTGCTAGGCGCCGCTTCCGACCATCCGTCCTCCTCACGGCACTGACGGCTTGCTTCCAGATCTCACCCTTGGCACAGACGCCTACCTGTGAGGATGCAAAAGTGACAATACATCAATCCACCTTATCAATGATACAGAGACACACATATTACAAATCATGCATGTTTAAACTGGCCATAGTATGCAGCCAACTCATTGCACCTTTGTCATAGTGACATCATCCTCCTGGGAATGGGCAAATGCAGTAGGTGCCATTGAAAGTACACAGGTGGCATGAGGGGTGCAACACAATCAATGATGCAGGCTCACACTGTGCATCCCAAGCTACAACAGGAATCTGAACAGTACCCCTAAGTAGTCACATGCCCCAGCCCACTTACGCTACCTCAGCAGAGTACACAGACACACACAGGCACTGAACAATCTCCTGGCATTGGCAACTGCCGCTACAAACCTCACTCTGCACATGTGCCACTAGACTGGGGGTGTCACAGATGTGGGGCTGTCTCAGCACGGCAGACATCCAGCACAGCTCCTTGCTCACATCAGATGGGCAGGGTGTATCCATCCCACATGCAGCTGGGGTGCAACACTCCACATATGCACACACCCACATGACAGGGGACTCACACACCCACACCAATGTCCAGGGGACGAACACATCATTTGCACACTCTCACCACAGGTACACTGAACAGACACACATCTGTGGGTCCTGGCACCTGTCACCCTGGGGGGAGCACAGACTCACATCAGGACTGTAGGAACAACATTTCCAGGAGGATTAGGCAGTCCGAAAGCGGCATGCACCATGCAGTGATCGTCACAGTAAGCACCATGCTAGTGCGTTGGGCACACAGGAACTACAGCATGCTCTGCATGTGAGACATGAGCCCTTCCCCCCCGGGAACCACTATGAAGAACCCTGCATGTCTGTCACACCTGGACACAATGCCAAAAGTCACAGTCACAAAAAGGGGCACAGTTGAAGCTAGTGGAGTCTGCACTCACCTGCTCCCCTGGTCGACCATAAAGCATGGTGTACTGTGGGAGGATCACATCCACCAACGCCATATTCTCCTCCATGGTGAATGGATGGGCCCTCTCCACAGACCTGGACATGGTGCCAGAGGAATGACAAGCAGCAGCAGTGTTGTGGAATGAAGGGATGTGCAGGCAAGTGCTCTCTCAAGGGACCTGGCTGCCTTATATCTTCCTTGCTGGCCTGTTTCATTTACAGGAGTACAGAGTGATTGGCTCAGTCACATTTGCATCCTACGTGTCCTCCAATCAATTTAAAACTACCCCAGTGACAGGCTATGCATGGTTTTAAAATTGAGCATGATGTAATGTCAACAACCACATTGCAACAAAGTAAATTGTCTCCAACCGACTTCTGCTGGCCACATGATGCAAAATTCAAACCTGAAACTCGGTCTCCATGACAACCAGCATGCATTTAGGCCCCTATACTTATCCCTCATGTGTCCCCTATGGCAATCCTATGTCACAACACAGGTACGGTGCGTCCCACAGCCCTAGGGCACCCCAAATGCATTGCAACGGACCACACGCGTATGTACGGTCCCCATCACTATGGGAGTGCTGGCGAATGCATACGCCATAGTGATACGGGCCGTACACACGTGTGTAGGGTCCGGACTACTATGGCATACACGTACGCGAGCACCCCCATAGTGATAGGGACCGTACACACGCGTGTGTACGGTCCGGACTACTATGGCGTACACATACGCGAGCACCACCATAGTGATAGGAACCGTACACACATGTGTGTACAGTCCGGACTACTATGGCGTACACATACGCGAGCACCCCCATAGTGATAGGGACCGTACACACGTGTGCGGTCCCTATCACTATGGGTGTGCTCGCGTACGTGTACGCCATAGTAGTCCGGACCGTACACACGTGTGTGTACGGTCCCTATCACTATGGGTGTGCTCGCGTACGTGTACGCCATTGTAGTCCGGACCGTAACACGCGTGTGTACGGTCCCTATCACTATGGGTGTGCTCGCGTACGTGTACGCCATAGTAGTCCGGACCGTACACACGCGTGTGTACGATCCCTATCACTATGGGTGTGCTCGCGTACGTGTACGCCATAGTAGTCCGGACCGTACACACGCGTGTGTACGGTCCCTATCACTATGGCGTACGCATACGCCAGCACCACCATAGTGATAGGGACCCTACACACGCACTCGGAGCGTTTGTATGGTGGGATTCACACCTGACAGTGGTGACAGGCGGCACACAGGAATGAATTGAGCTGTCATACATGGCCAAGGCTGGACATCAAGGCATTGTCTGTGCAGTACTACATGTGTCGGGCACAGGTGGGTCAGGCTGTGATGTGGCAACATACTCCTGAGGTGTGAAGCTAATTACAGTATGATGAGCTGTGTACACATGTCACGTGTGATGGTGCCCTATGTGCCACACATCCCCTTCACTCCTTTGACATGTGTGCATGTAGTACTGACTTGTTGGGCCATGCGTCACTGGCATGGCACAGTCACCGACACCCGCAAATGTCCCCTGATGCCAGGTACACGGAATGTTACCCCTGACAAGTGAATGCCCGCGTTGCACGCTGTAGCTATGTCATGTGTGTGTCATGTGTTCCCATAGGTTTGCTGTAGGTGTTTGGTCAAATGCATCTGCTGTTGCTGCAACCAACATGTGTCTGTGTGTAGATGGGCATAGCACACTGTTACGCACACCAGCACACATTTGTAATCCGACGTTAGGTGTGTATGTATGCATCGACACGGAGTTCCAAAACAAGGACATATCTGCATACTCTCAATGTATTTGTGATCAGTCTTAACATGTAATCCTTCATGGCAATGTGTGTGGTCTGTCCTTATTCTATGACATTTGACCTGTGCCTCTAGTGTTCCGCAACCTGTCTGTGCAATAAACATCCTTCATCTGCACATATTTGGATGTCTGTAACTCCCGTAATGCGTCTGCCTGCTCACTTACACTGACCCACAGCTAGTTTCATGGCATGGCATATTGAGGTTGAGAATCAACGTTTGTAGCTGGCTCTTGGTAGGAGTGTCACATGCCTGGCATACGTGTCCAGGGCATATTGCACAGACCTGACTCTGTATGTAGCATATGTGTATTGCCTGTTGAGCATGTGCTCTGTACATTGACATTGGTGGTGTACTGTACTCACTCTTCGTTGTCCCTTCTAATTCACTGCAGGGCTCCGCCTCTCCTTCGACCAATTCCGGACTTGGCTGACATGCGGGAAAATGAATGTATACGCCGCTACCGCTTCCCCCAATGCTTGATTGAGGACCTGACGACACGGCTGGCACCACACCTCTAACCGCTACACAGGTATCCTACTGCACTGACACCCAAGATGAAGGTGATGGCAGCCCTACATTTCTTGGCCACGAGTACCTTTCAACATACCATTGCCCATGTCGGTGGCATGTCCCAAACCATGTTAAGCCGTGTTCTGCATGATTTTCTAGAGGCCATGTTGGAGCACCTGGATGAGTTCATTAAATTCCCAACTCCTGAGCAGTTGACAGCTGTCAAGCGTGAGTTCTATGCCCTGGGAGGGATGCCCCATGTCATTGGGTCCATAGATGGAACACATGTGGCTTTGGTACCACCACAGGCACAGGAGGTAGCCTTCCGTAACCGCAAGCATTACCATTCCATTAATGCCCTTGCGGTGTGTCTTGCCAACATGGTGATTTCATATGTCTGTGCTCGTTTTCCAGGATCAGCACACGATGCGTACATCATGAGGCGTAGCAGGGTGCCTGAAATGATGCTGCAGCTGCGCAACGAACGAGCATGTATTGTTGGTGGGTATACTCTGGCCGTCCTGTATTTAACGTCATCTTCCTGTCTTACTGCTCCTCCTGACCCACTCTTGTCCATGATGTTTCCATGTAGGGGACGCTGGCTATCCCAACATGCCATGGCTGATCACGCCTCTCCGCAACCCCAGCACGGCTGCCGATCACCGCTACAACAACGCCCATGGGCGGACCAGGCGAGTGATAGAGAGGACGTTTGGCCTCCTGAAGAGCCGATTCCGTTGCCTCCACAAGACCGGTGGCGCACTCCCATATGCACCGGTGAAGGTCTGCAAGATATTCCTCGTGTGCTGCATGCTGCACAACATGGCAGTGGAGAAAGCTGTGCCACTCATCCTGGATCCAGATGAGCAGGACCATCCACCCGTGGAGGATGAAGGGCTTGGGCACGAGGCAAGTGATGTGGAGGAGGAGGAGGCGGTAGAGGACATGCGGAGTCAGCTCATATGCGACTTCTTTGCTTAGTGGTGAGTTCCAGTGTCTGAGTGTGCAAACATTGGGCTGTGTGTGGCAAGTGTTGCAATGTGTGTGTCCATCTGCATGTCTTCCAAGTGAGTCAGAGGTGTGTTTGGATGTGTCACTCGAGTGATGGTGCAATAGAAGAATGTTTTTCCAGAGTCATCATTGTCACCTAGCATGTTGACAACCTAATACGTGTCGAGTACATGCACATGCATGCGGATGTGCTTCTTTTGGCTGACTTCTGGTGTGTCTCCCATCCACAGGTACTTGCGCATGCTGTCTGCTGGTGGCATTGTTGTGCTCCTGTTATTCTTCATGAACACAGCAACATGTGCTGAATCAGCGTTACATGCACGGACAAGTTCAAAAATCTCCTTCGGGTAAGGGATGCAGCACGGCTTTTTGGGAGTGGTATTTGTTTGGAAAGTGTGTGCACTGCTCCTGTTCATGTTTGGATACTTTACATACATGTAGAGTCACCATGGGGCACATGACCTGGAGCAGAATTCACCTGAATTGATGGTCAGAACAGTCATCTGTAATGGGATTGTGATGGAGCCATCAATGTGTGTAACACTGGCCTCGGAAACATACGGGTTGCACCGGGTTGACATGGTGTGTGAATTCCCCATTAGGGGCTCAATGGTGTATAGCAGGCTCTCCGTGAGCAGCAGGGGGTGTTTAGCTGTAACCCGTCACTTGTGTGCCAGTGCCATGGATTTCCAGCATCTGTGGTGGTAAAGGTGGTGCCAGTGTTGGTCCCACGTGTTCATCCACATGACCTGTGTATGTGTTGACAGAGTTGCATTAGCATTCCGACACACATGACTAATAAAGGTGTCCCTCTGCCTCCAAGGTGCCTCATCTCTGTCAATGGTGGTCTGTTGCCACTGTGCATGCGGCATGTCTGGCATTGTTCTCAGAGATGGTACATATGAGTCTATGTCTAGAGTAGCAAGATGCAAGCTGTTTGTCAGGGATTCGATTCTGTATTGTGCATGATGTCCATGGCTGTGTAGGTATTGTGGCATGTCAGTCTCCACGACGGCCACTGTGCTGCATGTGAATCCATTGTGTGTGTGTGTGCCATGTTGAACCAGACATTCCTTCCTTGACATACACCTTTTGCATAGTTCCTTCCTGAGATCCTTGTCTTTGTGTGCTACTTGTGGCATTGTTTCCTTGACATGGCGCATGCTGCTGCAGGCCCTGCTGCAAGGGCACCCAGTGTCCACGCAAACGAGCTGGTGTTCATCATGGATTGCTTGCTGACATGTGCTATGCTGATCAGCAGCATCTGTGCCTCATGCGGCAGCACACTCTGCATTATGCACAAGATCCCCAGTTCCATCCACCTCAAGGCAAGAGGGAGACCATCCCGCAGGTCAACTACGACATCCGTGTCTAATCCTACCCTGCACTCTACGGACATGTGCGTTAGAAATCCCATGATACTTGTCCACATCCAGGGTGCATCTGCACAGCTCTGCTACTACATCCGGCGACCAGGCCACATCAACGTCAAACAGAGATGGGGGGAGTGGATCACTGCCAGCTGCAGGATGACCTTCTCAATCCACGCACACACTCAGGATGCAGCCCACAAGCACAACACAACCTTGTGGCACTGTGATCCAACACCCAATTGTGCCATCTCCATGCATCCAACCTTGGCTGGCCCACCATTCTCCACATCCACCTGACTCAAGCATGCAGGACATGGTTCTGCCACGTGTCTACACATACCTGGGACTCCCACCCCAGGACACTCCACATGATCCCTGACCTCTGCGCATGACTGTTGCTCTTCTAAATAGGTCTGTAGGCACAGTTGTGCGGGCACCCCCTCAGCTGGTTGGGCCCATCACGGGTGAGTATGGTGCTCCATGTCTGTCTTGGATGGTACATTGTGACCCATGTGTGTCCTGTGCCAGACTCAGACCCCAGGGTATGGATGTTTGAAGTTACTTCAGAAATCAGGCATGGTTTGACTTTACAACACACACATGTAGTGGAATAATGCGAAATGACGGCATCATCTTGTGATTGTGATGAATTTTATTAGTGCTGGGGTACGTGTTTGGGGGGGTGACAAGAGGTGCTTGGCGGGAGTCTAGAATCCAAAGTTCACAGGGGGAGTTGGTGTCCTTGCCATTGAAAATCATCAGAGTCTGTGCCACAGTCTTTGTCAACATTGGTCAGACAGTGACCAGCAAGGCCATGTGGCAGAGAATGTCCTTTGCTGCTGTTGGGCCAGAGGGCCAGGTGCCAGGCCAGGTGACCTGGGAGATGGTGATGTTCCGCTGACTCTCACGGTCTTTTTCGTGGACGACCCACCTTCCTGCGGGGACCCTCAGAAGCAGGCCTTGACGATGCAAGGGACGCTCCGTCAGATGAATCCTCCTCCTCCTCCCTCCCTGTTTCTGGTGCTGCTCTACGCCTGGTGGCACAGGGAGGGTTTGCCAGTCTTTGGGCGATCTGACGGAGGGATTGGCTCACGTCCCAGTGCACCGCCAGGAGCTCTGCCAGTCTTGCCTCCATCCTGGCATGATGCTCGACCTGCAGGGTCTTCATCTCATTGAGGGTCCCCACTACCTGGGCGATGCCTCTGGAGTCACGCCGGTATGCGTCCAGGATGTTTCTGACGTGTCCCATAGCCGGGTCCTGAGCCAACTGGGCTGGTTCGCGCCTCCGCCATCCTCCACTCCCACCACCCCTGCCCACTTGCGCCTGGCCTGCCGTTGTGGGCACATCGGGTCTCCGGGACCCCTGAGGGATGGCATTTGCGGTGTCGCCTGCCTCCTCCTGGGTGCCCGGAGAACCTTGTCCCTCCTGGACAGACTGGCTGTGTTGTTGTGTGCGGGCAGGGCTCCTGGGTGTCTCCTGGGATGTGGCAGGAATGGGGGTGGTGGTTGGCACAGTTGTACCTGACGCAGGTGCTGCAGGTGGTTGGACACCAGAGGGGCCAGGTTGGTCTGGGTCATCCACGGAGTGGTGAGAGTCGTCGCTGCCGGTCGGGTCCTCTTCACGCAGAGCCTGGTCCTGTGAGTCTTCCCCCCCAGTGTTGGGGGGAGATCGATGACGTTGACCTGTGTGTGAGAGAGACAGTGTTAATTGTGTTACATGCAACATCCATGTTTCATTCATTTTTGATTTGGCATAGTTCCTCTGGGTGGTTGGATTTGGCTAGCATTCCTCACACAGTCCACTTGTGCATGGGTATGTCCCTTGGCCACAGCTTTCGACACTTTACCTATGTGTGACACAATCTTAGTTGATGCATCTTTTGGGAACGCAGTCAGCAGTGTAGTGAGCGGGCGTAGCAAGCCATGCAGAGCCGCCTTACGTGTTGCACTGTACGTGGCCAAATGTTGTTTTTTCCATGCTATTTGAGAATGCAGGTAGGTAACTTAACAATTTGTAACAGGGTTCTGACGAACACAGTGGGTAGGTATACTGGGTGTAAGGTTCTGTTTGGGCCTGCAGCACGGATGTACTCGTGCACAGATTGACACATGGCCTAGTGTTTATCAAAGGTTGAAGGGGGGGTTCATGCACTGCAAAACCTTGTCTACATGCACATAGTCCACCTGCTGACGAGCGGACATGGCCACACCACCCAGGGGTGATTTGGGCTCCCTCTGTCTCCCTTTCTCCCTCCGTCAGCCTCCTCCCTCTGTCCGTCTCCCTTTCTCCCTCCCTCTGTCAGCCTCCTCCCTCTGTCCGTCTCCCTTTCTCCCTCCCTTTGTCAGCCTCCTCCCTCTGTGCGTCTCCCTCTGTCTCCCTTTCTCCCTCCCTCTGTCAGCCTCCTCCCTCTGTCCGTCTCCCTTTCTCCCTCCCTTTGTCAGCCTCCTCCCTCTGTCCGTCTCCCTTTCTCCCTCCCTCTGTCAGCCTCCTCCCTCTGTCCGTCTCCCCTTCTCCCACCCTCTGTCAGCCTCCTCCCTCTGTCCGTCTCCCTTTCTCCCTCCCTCTGTCAGCCTCCCCCTCTGTCCATCTCCCTCTATCTCCCTTTCTCCCTCCCTCTGTCAGCCTCCTCCCTCTGTCCGTCTCCCCTTCTCCCTCCCTCTGTCAGACTCCTCCCTCCCTCTGTCTGTCTCCCTGTGTCCACCTCTGTCTCTGTCCCTCTCTCTGCCCCTCTCCCTCCCTCTGTGTGTCACCCTCTGTCACCTCAGCCCAGCTTCCTGGGCACACACAGTTTGCAGGTCTTGCAAAGGCCATTGGCTTGTTCATGTGGGTTTGTTTCTTCTCTGTCGGCACCCATTGGGCGGAGTGTCTGAGTCTGCGCTGCTGCTGTGGCGGTGTGTGCTGACACTATTTCAGTGGGCTGCGTCTTCATTGGCTGCTGTTATGTGCAAATTGTGCCTTCATACCCATGTCGTCCTGCAACGGGGCCACCATTAGCAGGAAAAACAGTACTGTGTGGGGACACACTGTTTGTATGGCTGTGCCCTAAGCCATATGGGCTGAGGGCATTGTTGTGTGCTTCAGAGTTGCTCTGTGTTAGTTTTGAGGCCCACCCTCCCGGCATCAGGGACATCCTGTCTTGTGTTGGTGTTTTGTGTGGCCTGTGACTTGGCATGGCCTTGCTTGGGGCATGGGGCATGGAGGCGCTAGTGGCATGTGTGTGTTATTGGAGTGTGGTTGTGTCCGGTGCTGGCTTTGGGGGGGTTCCGTGCATGATTGGTATTTGGGTTGTATATGGCGTTCCCCCCATGTGAGGTGAGTTGTTTGTGTACTCACCAGGCTCTCGGACTCCTTCTAGTCCGTCTACTCCCAACGGCGGCAGCGTGGCCATCACCTTCTCCTCCCAGGGATGGTAGTGTACCGGTCTGCGGGATGGCCCTCCTCCAGTGATGTTGGCCTGGTTGTGTTCGTCCGTCATTTTGCGGCGGACCGTCCTCCGCAGATCGTACCACCTGGCTTGGCACTCATGCCTGGTCCTTCTGGTGGCCCCAACAGCATTCACGGAATTGACTATCCTCTCCCACATGGCAGATTTTTCGGATATGCTGGTCCGTCTGACCGATGTTCCAAAGAGCTGTGGCTCGACTCTGATGATTTCGTCGACAAGGGCCTCCAGCTCGTCCTTTGTGAACTTTGGATTCTTGTTGGTGGGCATGGTGTGGGGTGTGGGTGTGGATGGTTGTGGGGGTGGGGGTGTGGATGGGTGTGGGTGTGGATGGTTGTGGGTGTGCAGGTGTGTGTGTGTGAATGTGATGAGGGTGTGTTTGTGATGGTGGTTGTGTGAAGGAGTGCAAGTGTAAGGTGTATTGATGGTTGAAGTATGGTGCAGTGCGTTGTCTCTGGGGTCTGGCAGCGTTGGATCTGTTGCACAGGATCATGGTTTGTGTGTGTTGGGCCTTTTTATTGGTCCATTTGTGGGTGTGGCTGTGTTTGAACTTTGGGTGGGTGTGTTATAAGGAGTGGTAGTGGTTTGGGCCTCTGTTTATCTGTTTGTCAGTTGCAGGTCAGTGTATAGGATGTATTTGGCCTTGTTGGATATGTTTTGTGGTCTTGTGTGCCTCGAATTGACTCTCCTTGTGTTTTTTTGGTTTGTCCTGGTTCAGTAGGAGTGTTTTTAGCGTCTGTACGGTGCGTACATGGGCCATGTTGTTGTACAGTGCTGTCCTTTGCTATGGCTTAGTACGACTCGTACATGGCCGATGTTGGGTGAGGGTGCTGGTGTGTGGGCCTGGGGTAGGGTGCGTACGAACACGGGCAGGGTGTTGGTCCGCACCGTCCATCGGTGGTGGTGTTTCGCACCGTACATACAGGGGGGGCTGGGTGTAGGGTCCGTACATACACGGGTGGGGAGTTGGTACGCTGCATGCATACACGGGTGGGGGTACGGTCCGTACATACACTGGTGGGGTGGGGGTACGGTCCGTACATACACGGGCGGGGTGGGGGTACGGTCCGTACATACACGGGTGGGGGTACGTTCTGTACATACACGGGTGAGGTGGGGGTACGGACCGTACATACACGGGTGGGGAGTTGGTACACTGCATGCATACACGGGTGGGGGTACGGTCCATACATCCCCTGGTGGGGGTACGGTCCGTACATACACGGGTGGGGTGGGGATACGGTCCGTACATACACGGGTGGGGAGTTGGTACGCTCCATGCATACACGGGTGGGGGTACGGTCTGTACATACACAGGTGGGGGTACGGTCCGTACATACACGGGTGGGGTGGGGGTACGGTCCGTACATACACGGGTGGGGAGTTGGTATGCTCCATGCATACACGGGTGGGGGTACGGTCCGTACATACACGGGTGTGGTGGGGGTACGGTCCGTACATACACGGGTGGGGAGTTGGTACGCTCCATGCATACACGGGTGGGGGTACAGTCCGTACATACACTGGTGGGGTGGGGGTACGGTCTGTACATACACGGGTGGGGGTACGGTCCGTACATACACGGGTGGGGGTTCAGCGCGTACATCCGCGGCCGGGGGGCGTCTAGCGCGTACATGCGGGGTCTGTGGAGGGGTGTTCGGCGCGTGTGCGGGAACGTGTCTCCATGCTTGCTATGGGAGTTCGGTCCGTACGGTGTTATTTCCATACAGTTGTGAAATCGAAAGGACGGGAGTGATCGTACATGCGCGGTCGGACTTCATTTTTCTGATTCGTACGGTAAATCGTCCGGGGATGTGTCGGACACAATTTCCGACCCGAGGACGTGTGGGGAAATTTTCCCGATGTGATTCGTATGGAGTTTTTCCCATGCGAATCGTACTTGGCAGTTTGTACGCTACTTGTACGATTCGGACGGAAAAAAGTCCAGATTCAATTCGGACGGGGGAAATTTCTCCAGGATCCGAATCGGCTCCTATGTATTGATATTTCTAATTAATATATTAATAAGTAATTATTAATTGGTAATGAATGTTTCATTATTATTTTGTGGTATCATTTTTGTTAATTGTTCAATATTTTTTAATTGGTAATTACGTTTTAATAATTCATATGTTTTTGGTTATGAAAAATATTTTATTGTTTAATATTTATTATTTGGTAATTAATATTTATTAATTCTTTTTAATTGGTATTTATTATTAATTTATTGTTAATTAATTATTAATTGGTAGTTATGTTTGTAATCATAATTTATTGGTATTTGTAAATAATTTTGAGTTATTTAATAATTAAATCACTAATTATTTTAAATAATTATTTTATTTACAAGTATGTTATTTTTAACTTCTACGCTATCCAACACTTTCCCTACTGTTGCACTCTCTGGAGTTGGAATAGTAATTTTTACCCCTACGCTATCCAACACTTTCCCTACTGTTGCACTCTCTGGAGTGGGAATAGTAATTTTTACCCCTTCACTATCCAACACTTTCCCTACTGTTGCACTCTCTGGAGTTGGAATAGTAATTTTTACCCCTACGCTATCCAACACTTTCCCTACTGTTGCACTCTCTGGAGTGGGAATAGTAGTTTTTATCCCTACGCTATCCAGCACTTTCTGTACTGTTGCACTCTCTGGAGTTGGAATAGCAATTTTGACCCTTACGCTATCCAACACTTTCCCTACTGTTGCACTCTGTGGAGTTGGAATAGTAATTTTTACCCCTACGCTATCCAACACTTTCCCTACTGTTGCACTCTCTGGAGTGGGAATAGTAATTTTTACCCCTTCGCTATCCAACACTTTCCCTACTGTTGCACTCTCTGGAGTTGGAATAGTAATTTTTACCCCTACGCTATCCAACACTTTCCCTACTGTTGCACTCTCTGGAGTGGGAATAGTAATTTTTACCCCTACGCTATCCAACACTTTCCCTACTGTTGCACTCTCTGGAGTCGGAATAGTAATTTTTACCCCTACGCTATCCAACACTTTCCCTACTGTTGCACTCTCTGGAGTTGGAATAGTAATTTTGACCCCTACGCTATCCAACACTTTTCCTAATGTTGCACTCTCTGGAGTGGGAATAGTAATTTTTACCCCTACGCTATCCAACACTTTCTTTACTGTTGCACTCTCTGGAGTTGGAATAGTAATTTTTACTCCTACACTATCTAACACTTTCCCTATTGTTACACTGTCTGGAGTGGGAATTGTAATTTTTACCCCTACGCTATCCAACACTTTCCCTACTGTTGCACTCTCTCGAGTGGGAATAGTAATTTGTACCCATACGCTATCCAACACTTTCCCTACTGTTGCACTCTCTGGAGTTGGAATGGTAATTTTTACCCCTACGCTATCCAACACTTTCCCTACTGTTGCACTCTCTGGAGTGGGAATAGTAATTTTTACCCCTACGCTATCCAACACTTTCCCTACTGTTGCACTCTCTGGAGTCGGAATAGTAATTTTTACCCCTACGCTATCCAACACTCTCCCTACTGTTGCACTCTCTGGAGTTGGAATAGTAATTTTGACCCCTACGCTATCCAACACTTTCCCTAATGTTGCACTCTCTGGAGTGGGAATAGTAATTTTTACCCCTACGCTATCCAACACTTTCTTTACTGTTGCACTCTCTGGAGTTGGAATAGTAATTTTTACTCCTACGCTATCTAACACTTTCCCTATTGTTACACTGTCTGGAGTGGGAATTGTAATTTTTACCCCTACGCTATCCAACACTTTCCCTACTGTTGCACTCTCTCGAGTGGGAATAGTAATTTTTACCCCTACGCTATACAACACTTTCCCTACTGTTGCACTCTCTGGAGTTGGAATAGTAATTTTTACCCCTACGCTATCCAACACTTTCCCTAATAATGCACTCTCTGGAGTGGGAATAGTAATTTTTACCCCTCGCTATCCAACACTTTCTCTACTGTTGCACTCTCTGGAGTTGGAATAGTAATTTTTCCCCCTACGCTATCCAACATTTTCCTTACTGTTGTTTTTTTGGGAGCTGGAGTAGTAGTTTTATTGTCTGTGCTATTTAATATTTTTTGTATTATTTTAGCTAATGTAATATATAAATATTTTTAACAATATTCAAAATAATGTAATTTTTTAAATGTGTTATATATAATTATTTAATTTTTATTTATGTTATTGTTTTATGTGTATGATTTATTTGTAATTTATAATAATTTTTAATAATTTATAAGTTATTAAAACAAATATTAAAACTGATTAAGTAAGTATATATATTATATATTATATGTATATGTTTAATTAATGTTTTATTAAATTATATATATTTATTATTAATTTTAAACATTATAAAATATATTTGATTATGTGTATTTTATTTATAAGTATTATTTGGTTTATTTAACATATTTTTTGTTAACTAAAAAATACCCTATATTTTTAAAAACGATATTTTTGACATTATGGTGCCGATTCCGATCCTGGAAAAATTTTCCCCGTACGAATCGTATCCGGATTTTTTTCCGTACGAATCGTACAAGTACCATACAAACTGGCAAGTACGATTCGAATGGGAAAAAGTCCATACGAATCGCATTGGGAAAATCCCCCCACACGTCTTCAGGTCGGAAAAAGTGTCCGACACGTCCCCGGACGATTATCCATACGAATCGGAAAACTGAGTCCGAGCGCGCAAGTACGACATGTCCTGTCCATCCGAATGTACACCCGTATGGAAAAAAGACCATCCGGAGCGAACTTCAATACCAACCATGGAGACGTGCCCGCATACGCGCCAAACCACCCCCCCAGCCCCCGTAAGTACGCGCCGTACCCCCAGCCCCCCCGCAGATGTACATGCCGTACCCCCAGCCCCCCCACGGATGTACGCGCCGTACCCCCCGTGTATGTACGGAGCGTACCCCCCTACCCCCCGCGGATGTATGCGCCGTACCCCCGTGTATGTACGGAGCGTACCCCCACCCATGTATGTACGGTGTAGACCCCCAGTGCTTACGCGATGGGGGTACGCTCCATACATACATGGGTAGGGGTACGCTCCGTACATAAACGGGTGGGGGTACGCTCCGTACATACACGGGTGGGGGTACGGCGCGTACATACACGGGTGGGGGTACGGCGCGTACATACACGGGTGGGGGTACGCTGCACACATACACGGCTGGGGGTACGGTGCGTACATCCACGGGGGGGCTGGGGGTATGGCGCGTACATCCACGGGGGGGCTGGGGGTACGGCGCGTACATCTGCGGGGGGGCTGGGGGTACGGCACGTACATGCGGGGACTGGGGGGGTTCGGCACGTACATGCGGGGGCTGGGGGGGTTCGGTGCGTACATTCGGGGCTGGGGGGGTTCGGTGCGTACATGCGGGGGCTGGGGGGGGTTCGGCGTGGACCGGGCCCCCAATTCCGCTCACATCGCGCCGTACTTCGCTTTTCTGGCACTTTTTGGGTGCCGTAAAAATATTGCCGTCCGGACTGTTGTTGGTACGAATCGTACTTCCTGGTTCGTGAAATGCAGCCTGCATGCGTCCCGACGTCACGTCGGCACTGTCCCGGATCACATTGGTATGTGTTTTTTCAGTCGGTCGGTGTTTTTTCCGACTCGTACGGAAATGGTGTTTCCGTACGAATCGTACTTGCAAGTTTGTAGGGTTTTTTTACCGGGTACGTGTCGGACGGAGAAAACCCTCCGACCGACGGTTCGTACCCGGTTTTTCCAGGATCGGAATCGGCACCTAAATATTTTATTTTCGATATTTTTGTACTTACCATGTTGTAGATAGGATGTCGATATTCTTGACATCGATATTTTTGCTTCGATATTATTGTAGGTCGATTTTTTGACCTTCGAAATTTTGTCAGTGATCCGTTCATCACAGCATTCATATATGACTGCAAAGTATGTAAAATATGGTGCTTAGGCTTGATAAATGCTACACGCTGTCAAGTTTTATCATAGAAAAAACAGTACAATCAGGTGTCGATTCCGATCCGGTAAAACCCGGGTACGAACCGTCGGATGGAGCGTTTTCTCCGTCCGACTCGTACCCGGGAAAACCACCTTACAAACCCGCAAGTACGATTCGTACAGAAAACACCATTTCCGTACGAATCGTAAAAAACACCGACCGGCTAAAACATACCCACAATTCCGATCCGGGACACCGCGTACGCGACATTCGCATGGAGTCAGGCAGCGTTTTACGGACCAACAAGTACGATTCGTACCCACAGCCCTTCACACGGCAATATTTTTACGGGACCCAAAAAGTGCCGGAAAAGCTAAGTACGCCACGATGCATGGCGAAAAGGGGGCCCGGTACGCACCGTCCCCCCTCCCTACACGTCCGCACCATACCCCCAGCACCCCCCATGTCCACGCCGTACGGTGCGTACCCCCACCCCCCGTATGTACGGTGCGTACCCCCGTATGTACAGTGTGTACCCCCACACCCCGTATGTACGGTGCATACCCCCAGCACATAGCGCTGGGGGTACGCACCGTACATATGGGGGTAGGTGTACGCACCGTACATATGGAGGTGGGGGTACGCACCGTACATACGGGGTGGGGTGGGGGTACGCACCGTACATACGGGGGTGGGGGTACGCACCGTACATACGGGGGTGGGGGTACGCACCGTACATACAGGGTGGGGGTACGCACCGTACATACAGGGGCTACGCACCGTACATACGGGGGTGGGGGTATGCACCGTACATACGGGGGTGGGTGTACGCACCGTACATACGGGGTGGGGGTACGCACCGTACATACGGGGGGTACGCACCATACATACGGGGGGTGGGGGTATGCACCGTACATACGGGGGTGGGGGTACGCACCGTACATACGGGGGGTACGCACCGTACATACTGGGGTGGGGGTACGCACCGTACATACGGGGGTACGGTGCGGACATGAGGGGGTGCTGGGGTACGGTGTGGACATGGGGGGTGCTGGGGTATGGTACGGATGTACGTGGGAGGGGTGAGAGGCTGGGGGGGCCGTACGACTTGTACCCCTCACCCAGGTGTGCCCGGGGTAGGGGTGGTACACAGTTCGCTCCGTACGGGACGTTTTACATGCGGTTGTATATTCAGACGGAGCGTATTACCTGCGTTTGTAAATGCGGACGGACGGTATGGATCGTACTTGTGCGCTCGGACTTTAGTTTTACGAATCGTACGTAAAACTGTCCGGGGACGTGTCGTAGACTTTTCCCGATGTCATTCGTATGTATTTTCCACGTACGAATCGTACTTGCCCGTTTGTACGGGACTTGTACGATTCGTACGTAAAAAATACAGATACGATTCGTACGGGACATTTTTTTACCGGATCGGAATCGGCACCCCAATGTTAGGTCAAGGACAAGACACTGACACCCAAAGGCGATGTGGACATAATATTATCTTATAAGGAAAGAAATAGAAAATAGCTTTTTGCCCAAGTAAGGGCCAAGTATATCCTAATCAAGGACTGGAAGAAATTATGACAAGAAAGAAAACCTTGGCAGACACGATCCTATGGTCTAATGACTCCGGAGGTGCAAAAGGCGCATCTTTAAGTGCCTTGAACACCAATGGTAAATCACTAGTTGTAATTCGAGAACATAAGGTAAAAGAATCTTTAGAAGCTGGGATGCCAAAGCTCTACAGATTGAAAGTCTGAACTCGTAAGAGCCTGGATAGCTGCCCATTAGTTATGTGGGGTAGAAACAGTAGGAGGAAACCATCCCTGATGAAATCCAGTGACATAGCTGGAGAGCAAGAGCAGGTCCAAACCCTCTTAGAATAATACCAAGAATCAAAGTCTTTCCTGTTAAGTACATATAGTTTGAGATGCAAGGCAATCTAGATTGTGGCGTGTAGGGCCCAGCTGTGTCAGAAAATCCTGAGCTCATGGACTTATTGTTTCCTTCATTTAGTCCACCAGGATTTTTCACTTGTGACTATCAGTTTTTTGGGCCTTTAAAGTAGGTGAGTCTCTTTACCTCCTTCTCGCTAATTGTGGATTCACAGTAATTGGATTAGCGTGGAACTGCTAATGCCTGTCTTTTACAATAATGCCATAGCAGTGCATATAGGGCAAGCAACACTGGGCTGGTAACAGATGAACATGTGTGCGCATGTCTGTGTGTGCACTTGTGTGGACTGTGCATGTGCGACTAGCATTGTGCACATCCCAGTAAACATGCACAGGCATTCCGGCACAGATGTGACTCTGAAAGGATTGGTTCTGACCAGTAGTAGGCCTTTTAAATTATTTTAATTTATAGAAAGGTAGGGTTTACAAGAAAATATGTGTTGCTATCACTGTATACATATATGGGTGAAATCTGCCCAGTGCAGTTTCACTCCACTTAGGTCTCCACAGTCCAGCAAGGTATCAAACACAGCTATAATGTGCACACTTAAGTTGAATTTGTAGTTCCCAATACACTAAATAAAGATCTTATGTTACTCAAAGAATTGTCATATTTTTCTGGATCAGCGCAAAGACAGATTCCAGGACTCTTCAGTACACTTCTTGACCTGTGGATACTCTGCAAGGAAGGACTGCTGTGCTGCTGAAAGAACTGCCACTCTGCTGGACTGCTGCCATGCTGTGCTGACCTGCTACCTGCTGACCTCTTGACTGAGTGATGACTGGACCTGCATCTCTTGTTTCCAGAACCCAGAGTGACTCCAAGGGCTACCAATAACCTTCCACCTGCCACCTGCCACTGGGCTCTGCCATCTGTGAGTCTGCCCTGCTAAGTGGTGCCACCCCAGTCTTGGACCCTTGAAAGTGGGCTTAAGGAGGTCTTATAGCCTCTGTGGATCCAGTGGAACCGACAAATATCCTCGGCGGCATAGTGCAACTTCAAGCAGCTGTATGCTTGGATCAGAACTGTCACAAGGACCCACATAAACTCTGCAGACTCTTCAGGACAGTCACTGCACGACGCATCCTTTGTGCAGGCCCTCACATCCTTCAGTAGATTGGACGAACATGACAGACTCCACATACCAGCCTTGCAGCTCCTCAGAACTGTTGCATCAACTCAACTGTGCGACCCGTCCTCGACACCGGACTTTGCATCGCAAGCCCTTGTCAACAGAATCCTCAATGACAATGCAGGATCTCGCATCGCAGGCTTGCCCCACCTCAGAGCCGACACATCTCGTTGCCTGCGCTACGCATCATTGACGCGGATGCCCACAATAATCCGCAAAGGAGGATTTAAAGTACTTTTTTCATTGGGCCTAACTGGGTCCCTGTAGGCGGCCCATGCTCCATTGTGGTCGGCCTGAACTTGTGACTTTGTCCTGGTCCGATGCAACCAGATATCCACACTTGGCGCTTTGTTTTGTTGACACCATTTTAGCTGAAATCTATAAACTTGCATATCTCCGGCTCTGCTCATTGGATTTTGGTTGTTTTGTTTGTGTTTTATTTATTTAGAAATTTTCTATTTTATTATATTATATGGTGTGGAATCCTTTTTGTGTGGTATTTTCCCTTTATTACTGTTTGAAGTGTTGCACGAATACTTTACACATTGCCTCTAAGTTAAGCCTGAATGCTCTGTGCCAAGCTACCAGAGGGTTGAGCACAGGATAGTTTAGGGTTGGTTTGTGCGTCACCCTGATAGGGATTGTGGTTGCTTCTTGACCATGGCTCACACCCCAGTCAACCAACAACCCAATTTCTTGAAGTTGGGATGGGGTGAAGGGATGATGTGGAATCCTAAGATTGGCCAGAGGCACCTGGCATCTAGAAATTCCACCCCCTCTTAAAAACCCATGTACGAGGGAAATACAGTTGAGAAGACCCTGGACCTCAAGTGTGATGTTAGAAGAAGAAAGCCCAGCAGGAGAGAGAAGCCATCTGATGCCCTGCAAAGATGGCATGAGGACTTTCTTCCTGATTTAGAGCTTGGTGGATTGGTTACACCTTCACAAACATGACTGATTTCCTGTTGCCTAAATTACAAGTTCCACAAGATATAATGGAACTGTAATATGGTGGATGGGATATCCGTCATATTTGTGATGCAGAAACCCCATCCGCTAAACTAAAAACCAGCCCCTTTGTCACCAGCTAACCCCCAGGACTAGGATGGTTTTCTCCAGAACCTGTGGTGCTGGCCTCCTTCTTTTTTGCCCCCTAGGACCAGTTGAGGAAAAGATGTGGACTGCCCCATCCTAGGTAGTTTGCAAGATGGCCAGGAGGCCATCAGGCCAGGTAGTGGCTGTCCAAGAAGCTCCCACCAGCAGGAGAGGAGAAACAGGAGCCAGGTAGAGGAGAGGGCTGACACAGTTAGTCAGAACATCCAGCTCCCAGCAAGATATGCCCCTTTAGAGGCTAGGAGGTTGCTGAAAATGTTCCTCGTGACTAGGCTTGGCCCCCAGGAACAGAACAAGCCAAAAATTACACTCTTCAGCCCAACAAGACCATTGATACACAGCCTTGAAAATACACTGTTTTAAAATTGCACAAAAGAAACTGACGTGAAGCGAGGTTGTAGGCACAAAATGAATAGCGGCAATGCACTCATAAACCATTAAAAGATTCAGGTAAAGAGCACCCCATAAGGCCCCATGGGTGCCTGCTTTGCCTATTATTTTGATCCGATGGACCCCCAAACTGGGCAGGGGCACCACTAACATATTTCAAGCATGGTGGCGGAAGGGAATCAGTAGGAGGTGCAGCAGCTCTTTCCCCACCTGATGGCCCTTAAAAGTTACCCTAAGCCTCAGTGCCTATTCAAAACATAATCCTTAAGGAAAGGACACCAATGTTTTTAAGTATTCAGATCTGGAGCTTTTAGGGGCCGATTCACAGGACTAACTTAAGACAAAATCCTAAACTTACTACTTTTGGTATTCACAGAAGTTAGGGTTTTATCTTAAGTTTGTCTTAAGACAAACTTAAGACAGACTTAAGACAGTCTTAAGGCAGACTTGAGACAGTCTTAAGACAGACTTAAAACAAACTTAAGACAGACTTAAGACAGACTTAAGACAGACTTAAGACAGACTTAAGACAAACTTAAGACAAAATCCTAACTTAAGTCTGTCTTAAGTCTGTCTTAAGTTTGTCTTAAGTCTGTCTTAAGACTGTCTTAAGTCTGTCTTAAGACTGTCTTAAGTCTGTCTTAAGACTGTCTTAAGTCTGTCTTAAGTTTGTCTTAAGACAAACTTAAGACAAAATCCTAACTTCTGTGAATACCAAAAGTAGTAAGTTTAGGATTTTGTCTTAAGTTAGTTCTGTGAATTGGGCCCAAAGTCTTTAGCTTTGGCGTGAGGGACCCGTAGTGGTTGGCCTTATGGCTGCACTATATGGCCTAATTAATGTAAAAAGAAATACTCTGACATATGTTTGGTGTTGTGTTAAATACAATGCTTTATTAAAAATGTTGATGTACACTGCAAAGTTTGGATTAGCAAGGGTTGCATATAAGTATAGTGATTGGTTTCATTGGGTTTAATGGTTTACATTGCTAAAGAATAACATGTGGTTATTATTCTTAGTGTGGTAACATACTGATCAATATTTTTAGATCAAGGATTGGGGGAGTAAGAAGCAGCTTTGATCCATTCAGCTTCCTATTATACAGTCAAAAATCGGAATGGATCACTTGTACCTGCCACCAGGGTCCGTTATGTTTTATCCATCAGTACTTCTGAAAAGTACTTAAAAACCCTCATTCACGCAGGTAGGTCGTATAGCGGTATATCTTGATTCTCCGCCTCTGTTAAGTGCGTGACAGCATCATCATAGGGTCTCTTTTCATGCTTCCTCCACCTGGAGGGAACCACTGGTTTTACAGTAGTGATCAGAAATCAAAAGTGAGTGAAAAGTGAGGTGTGGTGCTCTTTAAAAAGTGATCCTCATACTAAATAACATTTTTATTCTGTCTAGTGTATGGGAAGACTGTATAAAAATATTTTGATAATCGTGCAGCGATGGGTTAATTATGAGTCCACCGCACTATGGTCGACATGTTTCAGCCCGTAATTCGCCCACAAGGGGTCGTTGGGCTTTCTTCAGGACCTAAGAACTGTGTAGAAATTGGATATTCTCCAATTCAGATGGTCAGAGTAAGAACTAAGAAGAACTAAGACAAAACAAAGACCTCATATTCAAACCGGCTGATAAAGGCGGTGATATCGTCCTTTTGAACAAAGGGAACTGTGATCTACAAAGCTTTGAACTTCTATCTGATGACAAATTTTATAAGATTATCAAAATCGACTACAACAAACCATTAGAATAATGGTGGAGGAGGCCAAAATTAATAGATGGATTTCAAAGAATGAGGCGGACTTTCTGAGGATTAATTCACAAAAAGTACCCTATTTTTATTTGTTCCCAAAAATACACAAGGAAAGGAGACCACCACCATGCCGCCCCATCGTATCAGGCATAGGGTCGGCCCTTGAACCCCTATCACAATTTGCAGACCAATATTTAAGACCACTGGTTCAAAAAAATCCTACCTACTTCAAGGACACTCGAGATCTACTTAACCTTTTCAAAGAAGAAACCTTCTCTGAAGACACCATGTTCCTAGTCGGTTTTGACATAGAGAGTTTGTATACTAGTCTGCCCCAACAAAAAACAATGGAAACCTTAGAAGAACTACTTTTTGAACAAAACTGGTCTCACCAAACACCTAGGCATTTCATCCTGGAATGTTGCAAACTTGCACTTACTGAAAACTACTTTGAGTACAATGGAACCATGTACCAACAATGCCACGGTACGTCCATGGGAAGCACATTTGCTCCAAGCGTGGCAGGACTCTATGTTAGCAACTTTAAAATGTTTATACACAATACAAATAACCCATATTTGTCTAAGATCCGATTCTGGAAGCAAAACATAGACAATGTCATGGTGATTTCGGAAGGCGACCAAACCAGCCTTAGCCAATTCCATGAATGGATGAATACGCAGGATGAGTGCTTAAAATTCACCTACACTGCAGATGAAAAACAACTTGATTTCTTAGACCTAACAATCTACATAGAAAACAACGTTATCAAGACAAAGACCTTTTTTAAATCAACTGCAAAAAACAGTCTCCTCTCTTATAACAGCTTTCATCCGCGCCCCCTCAGAGATAGTTTACCTTACAGTCAATTTTTGCGCTTAAAGAGGAATTGCAGTGAACTGACGGAATACAAAATGCATGCTAAAGATCTGTGCTTGAAACTATCTAAGAGGGACTACCCAAACAAAACAGTGGCGAAATGCCCGAAGAGAGCAATAAATCAACCACGAGAGAGCCTGCTCGAATTCACAAAAAAGACCCCAACATCTGACACTCTAACATGCGTCACTACCTACAGTACAGCTAGTAATACAGTCAAAAAGTTAATTAACATAAATTGGCGAATAATAACATCGGGCACACTTGACTGGCCAAAACCAAGGTTTGCTAATAGAAGAACAAAGAACATCAAAGACATTTTAGTGCATACATGACCTCAAACTCCCCAAATAAGCAAAACTACCAATACACTGTGGAACATACCACTAGTTACGGGCCACTATCCCTGTGGACAATGCTCAGTATGCAAACTAACAACCATCACGAAAAGCATACAACTGACCCCAGAACTGAAATGGACAATTTGGCAAAATACTAATTGTAATACTACACATGTGATCTACATGATCACCTGTCCTTGCAACCTTAGAGACATTGGAATGACTTGTCGAAAAATCAAGCTGAGAATTTTTGAGCATAGAAGCAATGTCAAATGCAAACGCGAAACGACAAAGATGAGCACACACTACATCGAACATGGTCTCTCCATTGACTAATTAAATTGGGTAGTCATTGAGACACTAACCAGGACGACCCAGAATGCGGAGAAAATTATTTTTGAAAAAGAGCAGAGATGGGTGCATCGCCTTAAGACGAACGTTCTTGTTCTAAATGATAACATCCCATGGCTCAGCATAAAGTTAACCCTCTCTTGACCAATACAAGATATGTTCCAATACTGAAAAAGACAATATCTGCTGTCAAATCACTCCAGTTACCTCTTTTATGATTCAATAAACCTTAGCGTCATAACCAAATCGCTTCCACCACTTTCATCATTGTAACCAACAATTGAACCAAAACTACAATTTCCTTTGAATTGACATAACAAACGAATGGCCATACGTGGAAGTCCCCAGTATCTCTGGTGAAGCCACTCCATTTGCTTTCTTTAATGACTTAAAAAACCTCAGCGTCATAACGCAATCACTCCTAACAATCGAACCAGGAGTAGAATTGATATAGCAAACTAATGGTCGCACGAGAATTCTTCTGTATTATAATTTTGCTCCCAAAAATCTTGCCCCACTTTTTTTCACATTGTAATATATATTTTTCATATACTAATAATTTTGTTTCATGAATTTACTCCTCCCAAAACCTCAAAACAAATTAGGAACATTTTGCTATGGTAATACTGATTTGTGGTAGTCTTTCGTCACTCTCCTTTACTGACAATTTATTGACTGCACATGAGATCCTGCAGTATCTGGGACCCTCTAAGAAGCGCCAGCTTAAGTTGTGCAGCACCGTGTAAGAGGTACGATCAACGCTGGACCTCACACAGGAAGACACGTAATGTACCCTATACAGAAACTATTGTAACCTTCACTTTAAATTTAACAGCAGGTACCGCGCTGCCAGCGGCCCCGTTTGAAGCTCGATTTGGGACTTCTTAAAGGTATGCATTCAACTTAACTAGCCAGGAAAATAAAACGCTAGTTTGTGTTAGCTTAACGTGCAATGCCGCCCAACAGGGCTGTAAACCCACTTTAAAACCAAGCAACACAACGAGGGCATAGTGTGTTACAATTACACATCTACGACAAGAGCCCATCGCACTTGATAGACACCGAGCTGTGGCTAGTGATTGACGCATTTGGGAGCTGGGAAGTAATATTGCCCTTGTGATGGAATCGAAATATTAATGGTTGTACGCATTGTGCGCCGCCTCGCTAGCTCCATGCAGATTGCGACACACAAGACCATTTTGAACCTTAAGTTCCACAAGTGCTAGCTAAATTGCTCTAATATTTATCATGAAAAGATTTTGTTATAACCATAGGTACAACAGCATTTAAAGATTTGCCATTTTAATGTGTGCTAAAAGAAATAACATTGTAACATTACACGTGATCATCTAACCGCAATAGTCAGTATTATTAAAACATGTTGCTATAACCATGAAAAACAGCATTTAAAGAATTGACATTTTTAACGTTTGCTCAATGACATAAAGGATTGCTATTTTTCTCTCTGTTTTACATGTTCTTTGTTTGAACTATGACAAATATTGCCATTTTTATTGTTCGCACAATGAGATAAAGGAGCACCTTCTTTTTTCTCTTTGTATATTTTATATGTTCAAATTGAACTATGACGAGCATCACTAATATTTTCTCCACACAATTTACCACTCTTGCGAGAATCCACTTCTTGTCTTTTTTTTAGGTACTATTGACCTCTACTTCAGAGTATTTACTCTGACCATCTGAATTGGAGAATATCCAATTTCTGCACAGTTCTTAGGTCCTGAAGAAAGCCCAACAACCCCTTGTGGGCGAATTACGGGCTGAAACATGTCGGCCATAGTGCGGTGGACTCATAATTAGCCCATCGCTGCACGATTATCAAAATATTTTTATACAGTCTTCCCATACACCAGGCAGAATACATTTTTTATTTTTGGGTATTATGAGGATCACTTTTTAAAGAGCACCACACCTCACTATTCGCTCACTTTTGATTTCTGATCACTACTGTAAAACCAGTGGTTCCCTCCAGGTGGAGGAAGCATGAAAAGAGACCCTATGATGATGCTGTCACGCACTTAACAGAGGTAGAGAATCAAGATATACCGCTATACGACTTACCTGCGTGAATGAGGGTTTTTAAGTACTTTTCAGAATTACTGACGGATAGAACATAACGGACTCTGGTGGCAGGTACAAGTGATCCATTTCCCTTTTGATTTTTGAACATACTGATCAAGTCAATAGGCCTGCCTTATATAATAATGTGATCCCTTTACAAACCCAGTAGGCCTGTCTTATAAATAATGTCACCAATCTTACAGAGTGATGTTACAGATGGTACATTTTGTGTGGGGGGTTGTGGGGGGTTCAGGACCCACTAGGGGTGAGGTGTGATATAAAATGTGATATGAGGGTGTTATCAAAGGTATTTCCATCTACCTGGAGATAGCCAGTAGGTAGCTATTGTTAGGATCAAACTTCTGTTTTTTGTTTTGCCAATAACTTTGTACCTGCTTGATGAATCTTTGCATGCATTTCAAAATAATTCCCCGTTGGTTCAGCTGCTGTTTTGTGCTGTGTTTAAAGTTTCTTGGTGATCCGTAAAGGAGGGGGCTGAGAAAAAAGGGGGTCCTAAAACGTGTTTTTCCCATGTTGAGCCTATGGGGATTTTTTTATTTTTGAACACAACTACAGCCCGAACCGCTGAACTGAATTACGCCAATTTTGGCAGAGAGGTAGATATTGGTCCGGAAAGGGTGCATTTTATAATTTGGTGTAAATCCGTTCAGTAGTTTCAGAGACACTTAAGTTTTAATAATATAGATATCTGGGGACATGAGTCCTTGCAGTGGTCTCCCGGATCATACTGTAGTTTGATTGTCTGCCAACACTTTAACCAGGCAGTGTTGGCAACCATCTTGGGACTCAGGCTTGAAGCCAAGTCCCCCAAAAAAGTAAAAGATAAAGAAAAGGGGGAGGGTAGGAATACCCTGAACCCCCCAAATATTTTTATTAATGTAATTTTGCCACAAATTTGCAGGTGGACCTGTGGATCCATGGCAAAATTTTAAAATAAGATGTGCAGGCTTTGAAAGAAGGCCCCGTGTGGGCCAAATCAATGGGGCATATGAAAAACAAAGAAGGGGGGTGCATGGGGCCCCCCTCCTGGGGTTTAAATAAATCCCGCGGATCACCACCTCCCCAGGGTTTTTGTTTTGAATTATGTGCGCTCCGGGGACCACCCCCTCCCTGGGCATTGTTTACTAATTCAATGAGGAGGCTCTCAGTCCCCATCCCAGCCCCAGGAGCTGTCACCTCACTGAGGCTTTAACATTAATTAATGGGTGCGCGGACCCCCCCCCAGCCCTGGGAAGCACCCCCTACCAGGGGAAAATTCAAAAAAAGGAGGGGGGCCACATAGCCCCTCCTCCTAGAGTCAAAGATGGCCCTGAGGACAGCCACCCCTGAGGGCCGGCTCCTGCTATGTCCTGGGGGACCCACTCATGGGACATGTCTGTTTGCCAGGGCTTGGCTGAAGCTTTAACGTTCCCACCAAAACCATAGCAAACTGTGCTCACTTTCAGCAAGCGAAAGTCGTGAAATACTCTTGCTTGCTGAAAGCGAGCACAATTGCTTTGAGAGGGAGCTGCATGTTAGCAGCTCTATCTGTGTAAAAGCAATGTTGCTTCCCGCAGGAGGTGGGGAGCTGGTAGGGACCACAGGGTATTGAGGCTCCCCCTGCAATCCCAGTGGTGGGTGGGTGCCCTGGAGACACGTACTTTAAATGGCCAGGCTCTAAGGGACTCCCTAGGGCGGGGTGCTGCACAGCCCCTCCCCATCTGTAAATGGCCAGGCCCTCGGGGATGGGCTCCAGGGCCGAGTGGCCCTAGTATAATTTAAACATGTTTTAAAAAGCCAGTCTCCGGGGATGGGGTCCCCCGGGCCAAAATCAGCCTGAGGAGGAGGACCGCGTGGTCCCACTCCCCTGTTTTAAAATTTAAAAAACAAAGAAGTGACCAGGCCCCGGGGGTGGAGTCCCCTGGGGGGGAAATTGCCAATTGCTTTGACAGAGAGGGAGCTGCATGTTAGCAGCTCTATCTGTGTCAAAGCTATGGCCGCTCCCCCAGGAGCCGGGGAGCTGGCAGGGACCACGGGGCTGGCAGGGACCGCATCTTTTTTTGGGACAATTTCTTGCCCATGAGGCATCCCTCACAGACCCCACCCTTTGTGCCATGGGGTCAAGGTACCTCTACCCTGACCCCTTCTATATCTTTTTAACTTTATTTTCCCCATTGGGAGGCGGATCCCGATTAACCAAATGGCAGCCGCAACTTTCCTCTCAGGTTGCGGCCAGCCAAACACGGCATTGATTTTGGTGCATGGATTTGCGTATCCAAGAAGGATCTGAGGAGGATCTTTGGAAGATCTGTGTCCTTAAATATACAAATTTTGATTTCAGTTAATATCTTGAAAACTACTGAACTGATTTACATCAAATCACAAAAAGGTAGCTTTCTAGACAAAATGTCAAACTTTCTACCAAATTTGGTGTTATTCCGTTTGCAGTTCAGGCTGTAGTCGTGTCTAAAATCCCTATTTGAATTAACATGGGAAACATACTTTTGTTTGACCACCCCTTTTTCTCTGCCCCCGCTTTACAGATCTCCTCGAAACTTTCCATGCCCAACAAGAATTACCAGTGCACTTTTTGGGGGTAAATTTAAAGGCAAGTCAAAGAAAGCTTTTCCTATGGAAACTAGGTCCTAACTATAAATATATACAGATTTATATATTATCTACTGGCGGTCGCCAGTAGATAGTTATAGTTAGGACCACGTTTCCATAGGAAATCCGCAACATTCTATTTTGAATAACTTTGGCGCCGGTTGACGAATCCTCGCGAATTTTTCAAAATAGGTGGGGCGCTACGCTCCGCTCCTACCCTGAAAGTCTCGGGGGGATTCGTCAAGCGGGGGCTGAGATAAAAGGGGGGTCCCAAAACGCGTTTTTCCCATGCATTTTTCCATAGGACCTTTAGACACAGCTACAGCCCGAACGGCTGAACAGAATTACTTGAAATTTGGCAGAGAGGTAGTCCTCAGGTCAAGGAAGTGCCTTTTGTAGGTTTGGTGTAAATCTGTTCAGTAGATCCTGAGAAAATAGCATTTAAAAGCATATATATATGTGGGCGGAGCCTAACCACACATCTCATCCTGAGATCTGATTGGCTGTCAGCACTTCATCCAAGAAGTGTTGGCAGCCATCTTGGGACCAATATACATGATAGCACCTCATTAAAAAGCATTGCAGTTAATAGAAGGTTTTAAGACTTTAGTTACATTATAAATCATTTGTTGATGGTACCATACTCATTTTAGGAATTGTGGTATGTTCTAAGGTGATTTCACCATGTGAAAAAGCCTTCTGCTGGGATATCATGATTGAGAGAAAAATATTTTCTCATGCTTTTACCACAGAGGTTTGGAAGGTGATCTATAGGCTAAACTGAGAGCTTATTTTCTGTAAATTCACATTATCTTTCTCAGTCATGTGAGAATGAAGTCTGACATTCTCAGTAAAACATGTACATCCAACAAGGGCAGAGACTGTCAGTTGATTCCTTTGTGTTCTACTGCAGCTTCCCAGAGTGTTCCAAAGAACTACTAGAGCGCTAACAGTCCTACTTATGATAAACGTATGGCACACCTGAAGCCATCTTGCTTGGATTAAAGTGGTAACTCTTAAAACATTTAATTTAAAAAGGAACAAAATGAGGGGGTTCATTTTTCAATAAAAAGTATGATTAGTGCTGCAGAAAGAAAAATTAGGGCACATTTTGAGTGACTTCTCAAATCCTCTTCTATTTCATTAAAAAATTCTGACATGCAGACTGAAACATGCACTTTCAATACCAGCAGCAGTTTTCCCTGGTGAGCAGTAGCTTTACTACAGTGATCTAATGAGCAAAGAGTGCTAACATTCTGAATTTATGGCAAATGTGTGACACATCTGAATGCCTTCTTGATGGAATCAAAGTAAAAAACTGAAAGTATTTCCTACTGAGGAGACTGCAGTAAATGAGGAAATTAGGAAACTTCATAACAAATAAGTCTCCCAAGATGGCCACCAGAGACAAAAGAGCCCAAATGTAGCCTAAATATCACCCAGATGTAGCCCAAGTATAGCCCAATGACAGAATGTCCCAGAATGTTCTTAAAAACAACTAGAGCGCTTACTGTCTTCATTATGACAAAAGTATGGTACACCTGAAGCCATCTTGATTGGAATAAACTGGTAACACTTAAAACATTTAATTTAAAAAGGAACACAATGAGGAGGTTCATTTTGCCATAGAAATTATGATTAATGCTGAAGAAAGAAAATGAGGGCACATTTTGAGTGACTTCTCAAATCCTCTTCTATTTCATTAAAAAAATTCTGACATGCAGACTGAAACATGCACTTTTAATACCAGGAGCAGACTTCCATGGTGCAGTAGTTTTACTACAATGATCTAATGAGCAACTAGAGTGCTAACATTCAGAATTTATGGCAAATGTGTGACATATCTGAATACCTTCATGATGGAATCAAAGTAAAAAACTGAAAGCATTTCCTACTGAGGAGACTGCAGTACATGAGGAAATTAGGAAACTTCATAACAAATAAATCTCCCAAGATGGCCACCGGAGACAAAAGAGCCCAAATGTAGCCCAAAATCACCCAGATGTAGCCCAAATATAGCCCAATGACAGAAGTGTGCAAAACACTTATTATTTTGTGTTTTTGCAGTGTTATATAGTGCAGACTTGTCAGGTATTGGAGTGCTTTACATGAGCATTGGTTACATCACACAAGAACACATTCATTTTGGTTGTAGACATGGGGAGACTAAGTGATTTGACCAGAATCACAGAATGTCGAGCTGAAGCAGAAACTTCAACCTGGTTCCCCAGTTGCAAAGTCTGCAGTTCTGGAAGTAACACCACATCATCTCCCCTAAGTGCAACATTTAATCAAGTGGTCAACTGGATAAAAAAACAAAGATAACAAATAATTTAAAAGTGCTTTGTCGCTATTTGAAAACTCAGAAAATATGTCCTTATTTTAGCCTTTTAGAGCACTAACCATAATTTTGATGCCAATAAGACCCTCTCATATATGTAATTTCTAAAGGAAATGCTCTAGGTATTACAGTTTTGATTACATCAAGATGATGTCAGGCGTTCCACACTTTTGTAATAAATATAGAATGTTAGCAATCTAGTTGTTCATTAGGATACTGTTGAGAGGCAGAGGCCAGGGGCACGGACTCTGAAAATTGAAGGCAGGTAGGAGGGTGCAAAGGCAACAATTTAACCACACTGAGCAGGCAGGAAGGGCCGTGGAAGCACAACAGACTATGGAGGGCAGTGGAAAGGGGGGCAGGGGCAACAAACCAACAATACAGGACTTGCAAGAGAGGCTGTTGGAGGCAAGATCTATTACGGGTCAAGGAAGCTAGGGGCGGTCCCCAGATCCCCGGGAGCCACCACAGAACTGAGCAGGAGAGTGAGTCAGGGACAAAAGGGGCACCTTAATTTGAGCCGGGGTGCCTAGGAACGCTTGCTCCAAAAATGAAGAAAACAGACATATGAGACATGGAATTGGAGGCAGAATACAATGGCAGTTTAATGAGAAGATGCAACTTCAAAGAAACCGCAGAATAGAGACATAAAGTACAAAATACAGAATCCAGATAATCATACAGCTGTCATGATATTCTCTGTATCTCAATTAATGTACTGACAGAGAGAGAGAGAAAACACATCTATAAATGCATCATGAGAAACAAGTTACACCAAGGAAAATGTTACCTAGGAACACTCACGTTTACTCTTAGAGCAAGCATTCCTGCAATTACAATACAAAATCTTTTAAATGCAAAAGTAAAGAGAACAATGGTTAAACATAACATGACATTTCATATAGGTAAAATAGAATAAGATACTTCAAGCAAAGCAGAGCAAGACATTTTAAGCAAAGGAAGACAAGAGCTCCCAGCTCTTGGGGAAAACCTGCACTGCCTGTTAACCTACATACAGACGGCGAGGTAGTCCGTCGATATCTGTGGGTGCTCCCTTTTTATATCATTTTGTGGGCTCCTTTGCACGCTACATCTACCTACGTATGCTACCCAAAAGCTTCGTCTGCAGATTTTACCAGACATTTCGTCATTTACCCACTTAATGCTGACAATGGACTGGGTGAAAAGGTCAGTCTCTCAGGCCAATCGCTTATCGTAAGTTCCATAGAGCAAGCAGAAAATAATGGGTATTGTACGGGAATTCAATATATTCATGTATAAAATCTCCTCAGTTCTCCTAACTTGACGCTCTGCGGTTGCCACTTCCTTAAAAGCGGGAAACCTGCCCAGGAAGCAAGTACCAGTCCAGGATGCAGCCTACTGTATGTCGACAGCTTCAGGGGGATGTTGAACTTTGATACCGAGCACGGAGCACTCGGGTAGGGTGGGGGCTACTGGTTTGGAGCAGAAGGCCTCGCAGACCTGCCTTCAGACTGCTATACACTAAAATTGCAGAGCTATGGTCAATTTAACAAAGAGGCCTACATATTGAACAGAAGGGCCTACACAGGGGTTTTATACTGGCTGAGTGGTAAGGATGTCTCAGGATAATTATATAGCAACACAGGACCCGCTGGTCAATTTAATATGGCCTACAAATGCAGCTGGCAGGGCAAGGACAAGGGTCTCATACTTCAGGTGTGGACAGAACGGGCCAGGGGCCCCCTGTGATACAAAATCTACCCTCCTTCAAGCCTGTGGCAATGTAATAGACCATTGTGGGCAGAAGGAAGAGGCAATGGTAGTACAACCATACATGCCAACAGACCCGATTCAGCCAGGAAACGTCCAATGTTTTTAAGCTCAAATGGGCTTTATTTGATCTGTCTCCTGTCTACAATATCCTCTTTTTCAATGTAACTCAAAGGGGAAAATCAATACCCCAGTTTTTTTTCAAAATCTCCCTCTTACCAAGTTCAAAATGTTCGCAAGTATGGTACATTGGATCATGGAAGGAAATGGGATAGGGACATGGACTTGGATAACAGAGGACAGGAGGGACATGGAGAGGTGCACCAAACTGACCCTGCAGGGCAGGCATCAGGGTTTGCAGCAGCACAATACACCACACGGGAGTGCAGCACAACAATCCATAGAAAGCAAGAGGGAGGGGACAGGACCATGCACATGGACAACAGAGAACAGAGGGGCAAGAGGCAATGGTAGCTAGCTGACCATAATGGACAGACAGGAGAGAAAGCTGCAGCATAACAGACCATAAAGGGCAGGAGGGACGGATCAGGGGCATTACAATGGAACAGACAAGCCAGGAGGGAGGGAGTAGGGCTGGGGGCAAGGGGGCAGGGCAGGAGCAGCAAGATAGCCATGGAGGTCAGGCAGGATGGGCACTAGAAGCAAGACACACCATGAAGAGCAACAGTGAGACTGTGATGGCATACACACAGACCATGGAGGGAAGGTGGGAGGGGGTCAGGGGCAGCTAACTGACCACACAGGGAAGGTGGGAGGGGCCATGGCAGCACAGAAGACCATGCATGGCAAGTGGGAGGGTTAGTGGCAGCACAATGGCTATGATGGGCAAGAAGGAGGGTGGAGGGGCATGCACAAAGGACGATGGAGGATAGAAGGGAGGGTCAGGACCTGTGCACAGACAAGAAAGTTCAGGGGAAGGGACCTCACAACAGACCACACGGGGCAGGCAGGAGGAGCAGCTGCAGCACAACAGACCAGGGAGGGCAGAAGGGTGTGGCAGTACAATGGACCATGTAGGACAGGAGGAAGAGGATAGGGGCATGGCATGTGGACAGGCAGGGTGGAGGTGACAGGGACAGGTTACAGTCATCTGACAATGCTAGGCAGGTGGGAGGGGAGTGGCAGCTCAACAGAACACTCAGAGTAGATAGGAGTGGCAGGTCCATGGGACATGGTGGGCAAAAAGGATGGAGCAGGGGCATGCACAAAGACATCGGAGGGCAGGGGGAAGGAGAATAGGGGCAGCAAGCTAAGCACAGAGTTTAAGCAGGAGGTCAATGATGGGGCATAGAATTGGGCAATGGAGGGCAGGAGGAGTGGACTGGTGCATCATACTGAGGGCAGTGGCAGCACATCAGATCATGCATGGCAGGAGGGAGGAGGCTAGTCCATGGATTCACACAACAGAGGATAGGGAGGAAGGGGATGGGGCAGCAAGCTAACTGTTCAGAGAAGGCGGGTATTAGGAACTTTATTGTTTTTAAAACATTGTGTCTGTGCGAACTACTTAAAATATGAACAAGTATGCAGCATAATCTCACTTTTATTCAGGAAGAAGAGGACGTTTGTGACTGTGACTCCGGGCTCACTTGGCAGAAACACCCCCTGACCCTCCACCCCCTATCGCAAAATGTAATGCCCGTGAAAAGTGTAGGTGAACACAGTGTTATATAGAACATAGTCCTGAGAGCACGATTGAAAATGAAAACTAGATATAGTGTATGGTATAAACTATGCACCAAAAAGTGTGATATAAGATGAACCGGGCGTGAAATATAATATGCAATACATTGTGCGCAATGACAGATTCATTGGAGAGCGCGAGATAGCACAGGCACTAGCGCGTGCTATGCGATATGCGCCTTGGAGTGTAATATGCACAGGGCAGTGTTGTGTAACCTAACTAGTCTCTAAAGTTGTAATATAAAATATGTGCTGGGGAGTGTAAGGTTGCATATGCACTGTGACAAAGATATGGATCCCAGATTGTAATATGTATGGCATAGCACTGTGCGTTATAACATAGGCATCGAGAAAGGCACGTTAGATGGGGCAATATAACCCGTGCGAAGACAAGTGTGGCATGACATATTCACGGGGTGGTGTTACAGTGCACATGGGCTAGAGAGTGTCATAGCATATGCACTAGCTAGTGGAATACAACACAGAGGTGTGTGGCACACGGCAGGCAATGGTGGGTGTAACACAGCATTGGGCTCTGTCAGGAGCGCGCTGTGACTCTCAAGTGATGTTCGTCCCCTTTCCAGAGAGTAAAATAAAAAGTATTACACATCCGGCAGTGGATGTGTGTTTTATTAACCGTGAGGGGGGTTTCTTGCATAGTTTTGGTCGAATTTTTGTCGAATCCCCTTTGAATGGCTTGGTGTGCATGTGTATTAAATGTGCCCGTCAATAGCTACCCAAGTTTGTATAAATAAACGACAAGGGTGTCTACCGGGATTAGGCACGGTAGGGCATCAGACATGTCAGAGCTTCACTAGTGGTGTAAATACATTCCACGTGGATTCATTGCATGCATAGTCGCCTTTTAATGAATATCACGCAAATCGTCATGGTGATAGGTACGTACGGTTTGTCCAGCATGTCCTAGGTGTGTCTATAAATATATATTTTTTAAAAATAATAAAAAACAGTGGCCGGCCCTGGGGATTGGGGTCAAAAAAATATAATTAGGAGACTGGCCCTGGGGGATGGGGTCATCAGGGCCAATAAATTAGAATAAGAAGGGGAACCAAACAGCCCCCCTTCTTAAAAAACTAAAATAAATAAAAGACTGGCATCGTGCAGGAGGCCATGCCCCCTCCGTGCAGCACTCTGCAAACGCGCCCCCAACAGGTATCTCCAGTATGCGCCAGGGAGCTGCGCTGCAGCCAGGTGTTCTGAGGCCAAGCCCCTTTTTACACCTCTCTGCAACGCAGCTCTGTGGCGCTTACTGGAGGTACCTAGTGGTCTAGTTTGACCCTAGGGACCCTTAGGATTCAAGGGGACTTAATCTCTCAACTTAGAACAGCCACAGGGCGCGTTTACACAGTGGTGAAGGGAGGGGACGGGGCCTGAGGTGACGTGTGCAAACACGCACTATGGCACGTTTTAAATTGGGGATAAAATTTCCCTTCAATACTGAGGGCCCCTGGGGGCTAACTAGCCCACCAAGTGCTTCCAGTAAGCGCCACTGAGCTGCATTGCAGAGAGGTGGTCCAGGCCGTGCCACTTTTTACACCTCTCTGCAACGCAGCTCTGTGGCACTTACTGGAGGTACCTAGTGGGCTAGTTGGACCCCAGGGACCCTCAGGATTCAAATGAACTTAATCTCCCAACTAAAAATGGACACAGGGCGTGTTTACACAGTGGTGAAGGGAGGGGACGGGGCCTGAGTTAACGTGTGCAAAAACGCCCTGTGGCCTGTTTTAAGAGGTAGTTTTAATCCCCATGCCCTCTTATATACTAGGGGCTTACAGAGGAGGTCATGCTAATCACAGGGGGACCCCAACGCATAATGTTCCCTAGTGTATGTAGGTGTTTTCACTGTATTCTAAGTGTCTTTTAACATAGCACTGGCTCTAGGACTGGTTAGTCAGGCTCAGTTACCACCAGTATCCGTCTGAAAAAGTTGAGGGTACAGGATGATTTTGCAACAAGGCTTCTTTCTGCTCTTCTTTTTGTTCTTTCTGCACGTTATCCTTCTTCCTGCACTTATCTTCGTATTTGAGGACTTCTGTTGCTTCTTTCTGCACTTCTTTTGTTTCTTTCTGTGCATTTTTTCTTCTTTCTTCACATGTCCTATCTCTGTAGGCATAGTTAGAAATTAGCATTTAAAAAACCTTTGAAATTCACAGAAAAAACCATAGGTTTCAGGCACGTTATAGTTAGGAATTAGCATTTAAAAAACCTCAGAAATTCACTGAAAAAACCATAGGTTTCAGGGGTGTTATAGTTAGCTGGACTTTTCACTTGTACAAAACCATTGAAATTCCCCCGTTATAGTTAGTTCAGCTAACTATAACTCGGGCGCCCGCAATGCACTGCTGATGACGTCACATATTACATCACTCATGACATGGTCAGTGACATCACTCATGACATCACTGATGACATCTCAAATGACATCACTGATGACATCACTGATGACATCATCCTTGTGATAGAGTGGCAGACCTCCTCTCACCCTAATATAACCTTTGATACACACATTCAAAAATAGAGACTAAAATTTTCAAAACAATGGACATACCAATACCAGTTACAACAACCTCTTCAGTAATTCTAAGATCCACATACACATCCACTCATTCACCAACAGTCCTATACAGTCACTCATACATGTACTCACTCATCATATGTACTCATACACCTATACATCCTGTTACACAATGCCACTCATCCATAGAGTTACTCACACACATAGTCACTCATGCTAATAAAGAATCAAACATACATTTACTTGCATATACAGTTATACACACACCACCATACTTACTTCTACGGAAACTTACACATACTTAGTCTTTTAAACAATCACTTATAGAAACACATACTTATTCATACAGGAACTCTTTCAATCTCTCACTCTCACATATACTCACATATATACACCAATAGTCACATATACTAGTTTAAAACATATGTAGTTACTCATAAAGACACTATTGAGACAGTCATTCACTCACTAACACACCCATACACACACTCATCCACCCATACAGTCCTGCACACATGCTGTGTTCAACACATACAAACAGTGAGTCACTCATTCATGCACCTATGCACTACGTAATACCCCCCACCGAACCATGCAGACACTCAGACTGATACTCAAAAAACCAACTAATAACCTATATAGACACCCATGTAGCTACTCACCAACCCATGCAGCCACTTATACACAAAGTGAGAGACTGATACAGATATTTACATATTTAAACATTACTCACTAAGCCATGTATTCACTATGATACACTTAATCAGTCAGTTACACAATCAATTTTTCAAAAACAAATCATCCATTTAGACACTTATATACCCATTTATTCTTCCATCGACCTTGAGATATACATATATAAAACATATTTAATTTTCAGAAAAACACACATTCACTGGATGATGTCATCAGTGATGTCATCAGTGATGTCATTTGAGATGTCATCAGTGATGTCATGAGTGATGTCACTGACCATGTCATGAGTGATGTAATATGTGACGTCATCAGCAGTGCATTGCGGGCGCCCGAGTTATAGTTAGCTGAACTAACTATAACGGGGGAATTTCAATGGTTTTGTACAAGTGAAAAGTCCAGCTAACTATAACACCCCTGAAACCTATGGTTTTTTCAGTGAATTTCTGAGGTTTTTTAAATGCTAATTCCTAACTATAACGTGCCTGAAACCTATGGTTTTTTCTGTGAATATATATATAACTTAGTTTAGCAGTGTTTAGGAGTACGTGTAATTAAAATACTTTTCCTTTATTAAAAGAAAAGGAACTGACAGGGCAATCATTTATTAAGTGTTGTTGTGTGCAACTGAATTGGGATTGCAAGCCCATACCATCTTTGCTGAGTATGCCTTGAAATATTAAGGTGCCGCAATGGGGTATTTGGTACCTAGTAGAAATAAAATTGCAGATGTATTACTTGCATAGGACTCACATCTTTCACAAATAATAGCCCAATTTTCTACACCTGTCCTCTGAAGCTGACTACCCTGTTGAGGGCTAACAAGAGCAAATTCTGAGTGGGTGGTGCAGCTGAATGGGTTGAATAGGAAGTAACCATGGGGGACGTACACTCAGTCTAAAGGGATGGGTAAACAAGGGACTTCTTGTCCAAAAAGGGGCTAATTGGAGAACGTTTGCCTTCTCATCCCTGTTTTTGAGAAACAATTCTGGCCAACAATAAAATCATATGGGAGGTGCAGAGGAAATCCATGGATTAAGGATGAGGTAAGGAATCAATTCCCCAATCTCTTAGAGAGGAGGATCAGGATGCAAAATTGAGGTAAAAGCTCTTCCTCTTCCGGTACTAACAGGACCAACCAAGGGTAATAACATCTACACTGTGGACAAAAAAAGGACTGAGCACAGGCAAATGGATCTTGAAGAGAGGATGAGGCAGTTCGGGTGATTCACTTGCCCTTTCTCGTTCACTGGGAGATAATTAGTCTTCAGAGAATAAATTGTACTCTGCACACTTTCTGAGATCATGAGCTAGCAATGTCAAAATGGGAGCCCACAATGGTTACTAAAGCCTTACGCCAACTGGTTGTCAGTTTGAAGTCTCACTAATTGACCCTGAATAAAAGGAAGGCATTTAGGGATTCCTCTGCATAATACCAGAGTGCCTGAATTAAGTTGTACCCCAGATGATGTTTCTCAGCCCTTGCTGCAGGCATCTGATATATCCATCCGATGAGGAGTAAAGTTAAAAAGACCCCCTCTTGTCTAGATGAGCTGACACCAGCCACCATTATAAGTTCCGACAAACCTGGTTATGGACTAGAAAGCCAAATGTGTTTATTTTCTGAACAAGGGCTCCATTATTACAAGAGATGGCAAACTAGTGGCTGAAGGTGAAGATGAGCTTAATGAAATTCTGTTAGAGTTACTGACAATTCTCCTTGAAACTTTTAACCAATCCCAGGTTGTTGCACATGACTGACTCAAGAAGCTGAAGAGGCGGGTCATCAGCCTTACTGTGCTTGGAGGAGGCAACAATACTCGGTCCAGGTTAGTTAAAAAAATGGCTGCTATGAAGAGGAGTGACTGAGAGAGTACCACTCAGGACTTTTGAAGTTCAAGGAAGAACCTATGTGCCTAAAAAACTTCACTTATCAGGTGAATATTTTCAAAACACTTGGAAAAAGATAAGCCACAGATTACCCAATCAACTAAATGTGGGAAGACCTGTGTGCCCACCAATGGAGGTATGCTCCTAGTGAAGACCTGATAGTTAAAGGTAGTCCAAAAGGAAGGACCCAGCACTGGGAGCATTGATCCACAAAACAGAACCAAAGAAACATTTGTGAATTTGAGTGGATAAGAACATGGACATAGGTAACCAGTAGGTCGAGGGAAGCTAGGACGTCTCCCAAAGAATCCAGGTGGAGGAGGGGATGAATAGTGGCTATCCTGAAAGGCTTGTGAGGTAAACAATAATTTTGTCTTTTAGATCCAAAATAGGACTGAAGTCTCCAGAATAATTCCTAATCACAAACATGAGGGAATAATAGCCCATGCGTTTTCCTCTTCTGCAACACGTTTTTTCAGCTTTCGTTAATTAATCCTGGATTCTCTGAAGGAGTTGTGGTAATGCAGAGAACCCTGAGAAGTGCAAGTCAGCAAAAGCATTCCGCCGGTATCATACTGAGCTTTATGTAATACACCTTGCCACTGATTCTGAGTCCATATGCATCGGAAATTGTATCATTCCAGGAGTAGAAGAAAGCCAGAAGACAACCTCCTTCTGTACCTGTTCAGCATGCTTTCAAAGGAACAAGGGTTAGAGGAGGTGAGGGAAAATACAGATATCAGGATCAGTAGGATAAGGTGCCCTAATGCCATGTCCCTACACAGAAAGTTCTGACTGGGCCTGCTGGAGAAATCTCCAAACACCTTACTTCTTCCATGAGACTAACAGGACATTAACTTATTGGCTTATACTGAATTTTTATAAGCTCTTCCAGTTGTCCATCAGAGTTTAGGACCAAGAAATTGGAGATGTCTCAAAAATGTCTTTAGGGATGCATTTGCTTTTCCAGAGCATATGCATATAGTGGCGCCACGCTGAAATTCCAGATGCAGATGCTGTCAAAACACAAAAACAGTCAAACAAGATATTAGAAAAGAATCTGATCTGTTGTTATATCAGTTGACAAACAAAATATCCTCCCTTTTCCATTTCCCCTGCCTGAATGACACAAAGGAGAGACTGAACTGCATAGGCAGCATCGGATCTCATAGGATCTGTCCCTGATAGCGAAATTTGATTAAATGTGTGCACGATTAATGGCTACTTCTATCTCTTTGTCAACCACATCCACAGGAGAAGCATCTTCCAAAATGGTGATTCCTTGGGTGGAAAGTCCTGCCACCAATTAATCCATTTTTTCCCACTAGGAGAGATTTTTAGTGTTACTGCGATAAAGGATAACAATGAGAGAGAAATTGAGGGCCGGATTTACTAACAGTTCATGCAATGCAGCACGGCAAGGCAACGTGCTGAGCTGTGTTGCATGAAAAGGAGACATAAGAAAAGCATACAATTTACAAAGTGCATTAGTGCTTCCTCTTTGTGCAAGTGCACTATGTGCGCCTAGCACCAATGCAAACACCCTTGCACCATGGTGCAAGGGTGCCTACGTTAAGAGCAGGATTGTTTTTGTGCAGGAAGGGACATCTTCCTGCATATAAATAATCCTTACAGGCATTTTCCTTTTTCTATGTGTGATGTAGAATACATCAGACAAATATAAAAGGTGTGATCAATATATTTCTCCTCGTTAGGCCTGGGTCTGGGATACTTACCATTTTGACACTTTCCTAGGTTCACAACTCTTTGCAGATCTGGGACTCAGCCAAACTCCATTGGTGGATACATGGGAACACCCACACTGTACCCATGGAATTCCTCAGAGACACAAGGTAACATAAGGCAGTGTAATGCGCTGCCTTGCGTTACCTAGGATTTACTAAACCACGCAGAGCCACACAAGGTGACATTGCGTGCCTTAATAAACCACAGTTAGGAGCTTGCATTGCTTTTCATCACCTTGCATCACGCAAGGGCAACGCAAGTCTTTAGTAAATCTGGGCCTGAGTATACAGGTAACTTTACATCCTTCTATTCCTGAACAAGTCCCTTACATACAGCACTCTGGAAGGGAAGATTGCTGGGCTCTTTCCTATGACACTGGGAAAAAACCACTACTGTTGCTGGAGGCCTGGTGCAGGAAAGACAAATTACAGTGTAATTGGCTCAGGGTTTCAGCCAACTCAGGTACCTTCACATATCTGACCTGCTCCTTAGGATCTTTTTCTAAAGTGCAGAGTCCCGAGGAATAGACTACTGTCGTCTAACCAGTTTGTAAGGAGTGCAACCTTCATGAGCCTGAAGGGCAGCTGCCAATGCTTTTTTTTATCAATTCATCTAATAGGGAAGTAGAAAATAGTCTATTAACATCCTCCTGCCCATTATTTTCTGAGTCTCCACATTATTTTACGTTTGCAGTGCTCCAATTTGCCCCAGCAGTCTCCTCTCTACTGAAACCAGGAATAAAATCACTCCCCATTTGCCATGGTTTCCCAGCAGTGAAATTATGTGGCATTCTGAAGCCTTGCAAAACCACTGCCATTTTGAGATCCTTGAAGGCGGCGGTCTGGGGGCCACGGCGGGCTGTGTGGGAGAAAATGGAGTAGTGGGGGCGCCCATTCTGATTACTGCTCAGCCATGCTGTCTGATCTCACGTTCCCTGCATGCTTTGTGTATGCACTATCAGTCATAATTTGTAAAAGTGCATGCACTATCAGTCATAATTTGTAAAAGTGCATGCACTATTAGTCATAATTTGTAAAAGTGCCCAATGTTTTGCTCAGAAGCCGGAGGCCGATACTACGAGTATTACGGTTACCAAATACCAAGAATAAGTGGTATTTATGCCACATTATCCCTCACTGATGGACCACCAGACACTCCTTGTCTCTTTGTCTCATTTTTGCAGGCTCTTTTTCTTCCTCACCTTCACCTTCTCCTTTTTGTTTGTCTTTCTCTTTCACCTTCTTTTTTTTGTTCTCTTTCTCTCCATTGCTATGGGTGAAAGTCTGATGAGGAAAAAAGGAAGTGCCGGTCCCTGGATATGAGTGCAGGTAGGCCCCACCACCAACCACCGGCTCAAATTAAGCACATCATGGTCACTGCAGACAGATCCGAATTCTAAAGTGAAAAACATCTGCAGCTGTAATCAGCTCTTGCAGCAACATACTTGAAACACAGAACGTGAAGTGTGCAGAGAGCTGAGACTAATTCCCTGTATACATTCCCCACCACTGTTCCCTCTGAGCAGTGCAGGTTCCAGAGGGAGGGTCGTGTCGGTACCTTCCCCTCCTTTGAGGCTGATTGATGGCAGCTTCAGCTCCCATATAAAACAGAATGCCTTCTTGATTTTTTATTTGCACTGCATAAGTGAGGTTTCTTTCCTTGGATCACCCTTGCAATCACTCAGTGCTTCCTGGTGGGAGCGGCTATCGAATGAAATAAAGGTTATCTGTAAAACACTTACAGATCCCACCGGGCTTCCGTTGGTGTTCATACATAATTCCGTCTGTGTCTTTGTGCAGAAAGAACCAGCCCTTCATAGTCTGAGCCGCTCATGCAGGCTGTGAGCAAATGTAAACACATTACCTCCTCGTCCCTCTTCCACGGCAATAACCATACGAATTGAAACACACCCGCTGTCAACCCAGGCAAAAGAAATGCATCATTTGAAGGTCTCTGCCGCTGCTGGGGCTCCCTGCTCATCTTGCATCTACTGTTGGACTGTCTCAAATAAGGGCAGACCCATCCCTGCATGAAGGTCAAGTGGCCAAAGTACCAAGGCCAGCAGAAGTGACATCACATATTCTTTAATATCCCAGGAAGTGACATATCATGAAATGAAATGAAAAATTATATTTATATAGCGCGTAACTACCCGGAGGCCTCGCAGCGCTTCAACTGATTACTGTGGCGAGCTGCAGGGTGAGTTAACACGCTTTTGCGAACAGATGAGTTTTCAAAGCTTTCCTGAATGCCAACTGATTGTTATTCTCTCTAAGGACTAAGGGAAGAGAATTCCAAAGTCTGGCGGCGGTGTGGGAAAAGGAACGGCCGCCCCATCGGGCTTTGTTGATTTTTGTTGTAGTTGCTAGATGCAGTGAACCGGAGCGGAGGGCTCTAGACGGAGCGTAAGGCACGACTAAGGGGAACAGGATGGCAGGGCCTGTTCGATGGAAAGATTTGTGCACAATGCACATAGCTTTGAACTGTGCTCTAGCAGCCACTGGGAGCCAATGCAGTTCTTTTAGAGCTTTCTTGGCTGACTGCCAGCGGGGGATGTTAAACAATAATCGGGCGGCACAGTTTTGCGTGACTTGGAGCTTGTTGGTCACTGCTGTCGGGGCACCTAGGTATAAAGCATTTCCATAGTCCAGGCGGGAGAATATCAGGGCCTGAACCATGATTCTCCTCGCCTGGAAAGGAAGCAGAGGGAGGACTTTACGGAGCATTTTCATTAGCCCAACACACGTGGAGGCAGTTTTGGTAGCCTGGACCGAGAAGTCCAGCGTTTTATCGAGCCAAATTCCAAGGCTCTTTATCTGAGGTTTAGGGGGTGGAGGAGCGCCGAGACATGTGGGCCAAATGGAGGCCAGAGTGGTCGGTGGAGAGTTGCCCAATAACATAATCTCCGTCTTCTCCCCGTTAAGTTTAAGACAGGAGGATTGCATCCACTTAGCGACGGCCTCTAGACACGGGCCCAAGGTGTTGGACGACCCCTCAGGGTGGTCCAGAGAGACCACCAGTTGGGTGTCGTCCGCGTAGGTGACAATACGCACACCGAATGGCTGGACTATCTCTGCTAGAGGTCGCATATAGGCGTTGAAAAGTGTGGGGCTCAGGGACGAGCCCTGAGGAACCCCACAGCTAAGTGGTTGCTTAGGGGAAACTACCTCGCCCTCAAACACCTGGAAAAATCGCTCATCCAGGAAGGAGGTCAGCCATTCTAGGGCCGCGCCCGACACGCCCATGCCTTTCAGACAATGTAATAGTGTGGCATGGTTAACAGTGTCGAACGCGGCACTGAGGTCGAGTAGTATGATGGCTGCTTTCCCTCCCTGGTCCAGCACAGCTCTAGTTTCTTCCGTCACTGCTAGGAGAGCAGTTTCAGTTCCTTGCTGAGGGCGGAAACCCGTCTGAGAGGCACATAGCAGGTTATTCGATTCTAAATAATCTACTAGGATGTTATTGATGTGCCTCTCAAGCAGTTTGCTCATCCAGGGAAGTAGGGAAATAGGGCGAAAGTTGGCCAAGTTGTTCTGATCTAAGATGGGCTTTTTCAGAAAGGCCCTAACCATCGCACACTTCCAAGGAACTGGGACGGAGTTGGAGGTGATGGAAGCATTAAGGACATCCAGGATGACTGGGCGGATGGCATCAATGACCTTGATGAGGGTCTGCGGAGGTGCTGGGTCGTTGGGAGATCCCGAGGTGACTGTAGGGGTCATTCTATCTAATGTGATGGAGTCTAGGAGGGGGAATTTGTCCAGCGAGCTGGGGACCGAGAGGTCAGAATCTGTTGTGGTGGTGAACTCCGTGTCACCATTCCCAGTGGAGAATGATGAATAAATGGCCTGGATCTTCTGGGAGAAGAAGGTGGCTAAGTTGTTACAACGAGTTTGCGCGCCGTCAGGTGACAGACGCTCAGAGGGGGGGGTGGGGGGGGGGAATTAGAGATTTGGCTATTTTAAAGATTTCTTTAGGGGAATTTACAGCTCGGTTAATTTTGGATTCATAAAATTGGGCTTGTACAGATTTTATTTCATTTTTATAGAGCTTTATTGCGGCTCTATACTCAGCTTTCTTTGGTTGTGAGTATTCTTGTCTCCAGGCTCTCTCTAGTTTGCGACAGGATTGTTTCATAGTTCTGAGGGCTGGGGAGTACCAGGGAGCGACTTTGGATCTGTTTATTGAGTGCAAGGATTCCTTCGGGAGGACTAGGTCAAGGGTACTGGAAATCCAGTTGTCAAAATTGACAGTGGCTGTGTTAGGGTTAGTCACCTTCGGAGGTGGATGTTCGGTGAGAGCCAGTTTCCACTTAGGGAGTGGGAGCGAGGCCCATTTTCTTCCCCAGTGCTTATTGTGGTTTTGTAGAGTGGGGAGGCTGCATGTGGACCATGTAAAGGGTACTAAGAAGTGATCGGTCCAGGGTAATGGTACAGGTGCTTCGACGGTTAGGCTATCTAAATTACTATAAATGTGATCTAGGAGATGCCCCTTGATGTGCGTCGATTGAAAACCTTTCTGGAGCAGGTCGATGGCCTGAAGGTTTGATCGAAGACTGTTGGCTGTTGAGTCAAGCGGATCATCTAGATGCAAATTCAGGTCCCCCAGCAAAGTGACATTTGCCGAAGTAAGCACTAGGTTGGCAACTGTATCCGTCATATTAGTGAAGAAGTTGCTAAGGGTACCGGGTGGTCGATAGACTAACATACCAGAGAAAGTGGTGGAGGGGGAGAATTCGAGAGTGAAATGTAAGTTCTCACAGGCTGGTGTAGTAGAGGGAGTGACGCGGCATCTAAAGTTGTCTCTATAGATAATGGCCAACCCTCCGCCTCTGCCTGTCTTACGGTCCAGTCGTTTAAAAGTATAGCCTTGGGGGGTTGCCCATACTGTTGCAGGATCGGTTTCTAGCTGAAGCCATGTCTCTGTTAGAAAGAGGGCCTCAGGATTGAGCTCCTCTATCAACATGGCCAGTTCAGTGTAGTGTTTCGGCAGGGATCGGCAATTGAGGAGGAACATCCTCCATTTATGCATGGGGGGATGTTTCCCTGTGTTTGGGATGGATATGCACCAGTCACAGGTTTTACAGCGGGCCTTCGAGTTTATAGGGAGGACCGAATGTAGGCATAGTGGTTTGGAGGTAGGTCGTAATGCGAGCAGGGAGGAGGCACTGTATGAAAGACGGTTTCCTACCATGATGGCGGCTGGGGCCAGGAGCTGGAAGCGTCTGGACACAGACTGGCTTCTCTTTGGCGCCTCTTCGGCGCGTCTACGGCGCTACCGCTGCGCGTGCCGCTGCGCGGTACAATAAGTGTTTATACAGATTGGGCTCGAGGAAGACTGGAGCGTCAACCCACTAAGATGGCCGCCAAGTAATGGCACCACCAGGAAGTAAGAGCGTTCTGTTCTCTCTCCACAACAATCAGCCTAAATCGCTGCGGTGGACCGGGGAGTCAGTGCACAATTATCATTAGCAACAGCAGTATTTGAAAGCCTAAAAACGATTTTCCTTGACACAGTGTTTCGCTCTAATTAGAGCTCTTCAGAGAGGTATAGCTTTGACCCTGCACCTTTGTGACGTCAAAATAAGTCATAGCACATGATCTTTGACCCTGGCAAGATCTTGGCATGCAACATTTGCTGAAGTAAAAAAACACATTAAGATAATATTCAAATAAAATAGTAAAATGGTTACTTAAGACCGTAAAGGTATAGTTTCAAAGCAACATTTGTACAAACAAGAGCACGAAGAAGATAGACCAGATGTTCTCCTTGATATGTCAAACTTCCAGCCATGGCAGACCATAATCATGTATCAAAGAGCTGCTTTAAATATCCAGACACGACCTCCCAATCTAAGGTGCGTATGTAAACAGGCACAGCTCTATTTGCCCAAGTACACACATTAAGGGGACAGACTTTGCCTTAAATGACCACACACACCATCAAACATAGACACACAACTGACGTATGCTGCTATAACACAACATGCAATACCATCGAGTCGCGAGGTGAATGCAAACCTGGGTACAGAACCTCCGTGTTGGTCTCAGTTATCCGTGTTCACGGTTCATTTGGGACCTTTGCTGTCTGTGTCCATAGAGAAGAGATTACAGGAACCTGATCCATGGACGACTCACAGCACAAAATTAGGAATTATGGGGCATATCAACAAGGGCTGGCGATGTAATTATCGCCGCTTTAGCGTCCGTTTTTGGGCGAAAAGTGACGATAATTATATCGCATTATTTACAAGGACACGCTAGCGCATGTTTCCTTGATTCAGCTCCTGTTTAGTTCACGCCTCATTTTGCATCTCTAATGAGATGCAAAGTAGGCGTTCCCTGCAAAAACTAAGGGAAAATGATCTCTAACTGCCCTACTCCGTATTTACAATGCGGCCCAGGACGCCCATAGCGATGTAAATTACAGCGTTAACCGCTGTTATCGCTGGTATTTTAAGTCTGCTATTTTTCATGACTACCCTATCTATGGCATGGGAGGTGGATTCAATGGCTGAATCCACATCTCCCTATCATCAAGGTTTCTTCTATCGCTGTGGGAATATCGCTGGTTTAACAGCGATATTCCCACATAACGCCTCTTTTGATGTGAAATGTATCGCCCTGGAGTAACGCGTTGTTAATAACGCGTTATCCGGGCGATAAATTATAGCGATAGGCGGCGATAAATATAAAAGCGCTAAAGCACTTTGCGATATTTATCGCCGTCTGTTGCTGATATGCCCCTTAGTGACTGACCTTGTGGCGCTGGTATTTGGGAGTCTGTTCTTTGTCGTTTGTGAAGCTTGCACCGTTGGAGCAGACTTTGGGATATTTCCTGTGCTGGAGAAGACCATATGCTTGGATTGGATGGATGGATCTACTCGGCCTGTGCACTGGTTGAAACTTTGGTGCTTCACCACTGGACCAATGAAGAATCTCCTCTTCACACTCATGACTTCCCAGATTGCTGTGGTAACTGTGCTCACGCCAGCGGCTTAGTACAAGTATTTTCATAAAGTGGAAGCTTCACCTAACTCCAGATATTGGGCAAATATGCGTCTGTGCATATTTCCCTTTTATTTGTGGCATTCTCTAGTTACAATAGAGCTGGAGAAGGGCAGCACTACGTGGCATTAGGCAAGGTCTATGCCAGAGAATTTTGAGATCTGAGTGATAATGAGTGACATTCCGTCTGTACGAAGAGAAGCACGAGGGCTTGTTGGAACTAACCTGGCATTCAAGTGCAGGAGAAATCTGTGTTTTTAGCTGTTTTCAGATTCGTCATCAGTCAGTTTGTCATTCTTTGAGAATGTGGCAAGATGGATAACATTTACTCCTAAAACTTACCAGTAGTCCAGGATTAACTATGAAAGACAGATCTCCATTAGATGCCATTGACAAGAAGGAGGAAACAGTCATAAAGAAATACCGTTCTGACATATATATATTGCTGTGGGCAATGATTATTAATATATCAACAGTCAGTCCAGCAACATGGCTCCAGAAATCCTGCAATGATCAACCAAACAACAGCACCCCTTTGTCATAAATACTGCTCCTAAGTATAGGCAGCCATGAGTGTTTAAAGTATGGATGTGGGGGTGCTGCAGCACCTCCAAAATAACCCTACTGGAGTTCAGAAGGAGAATGAGCAATAAAGATACCTTTACATTTTATTTTTATCCTGCCACATTTGCTGTGTGTTTAAAGATAGAAGTCTAGTGCCAGGCTATGTTTTCGGACCAATTACTGTTTATTCTTTTAAAAGGACTGTGCCACTGTATATCAAACACAAACGTATTGTCACGTAAGAATATTGTTGACAAAATATCAAAGACAAAAATATCAAAAGTTAAGTGCATATAGAGAGAGTATAGATTTACTATTCCTAACTCCACACCTACATACCTTGAAGATATATATATATTGTCAAGATACATGAATGTGTAGTTAGGTCTAGAAAAACTGCACTTACCTTTTGATATTTCAGTTTTGATATTTTGTCTTCGACATTTCCATTCCAAAATATTCTGTCTTTGATAGTCATGTGGTGTACCTTTAAAAGGGAGCCTGGGGTTTATTTTTCTTACACTACAAAGTGATGGGATTTTGTAAAGTAAACTATGTACAATCTTGCTGTGCACAGGGAGTACAAAAGGAAAGGCTGTAGGATGTATGTTTTTTCGAGCAAAACAAAATGTGAATACCAGTAACTGAACTGGGGAAATATTTCTGAATATATCAGGAGTTAGGAAAGCACAAATTAAGCACATCTTTGTAATTCAGAAATGTGATGGAAGCAAACATAATAGGAATCAAAAATCTGCACACACGGGCAATAGCATCTTTTTGCAACGAACATAAAAAGAAAGTCTGGGAGATACGATCTAAGAAAATCGAGGCAGAATGGTTGAAAATATTCACTCACCTCAAAGAAAGGGGACATATCTAACTTTGGAAATACATCAACCAACACAGTAACACCGGTCAGACAAAAGGGAACGGAGTGGCAGCATCTAAGTGGGTCAAATACGCAAAGCAGTTATACTCTAACCACCAGAACATGTCATATACTCACCCACAACAACCTTCCCCATTAGCATACAAGGTTGCTAAAACACCTAACATCACAGAGACTGAGGTAACCACCTTAATACATTTATTTAGGACAGATGGTGACCCAGGGCCCAACGGGGTCCGTGCATCAGTGTTTAAAGCCTCAGATGTATTCTGGTCAGAACAGTTCACAACACTCTTCAAGTACGCTTAGGCCACTTCAACTGTCCTACTGTCGTGGAAAGGTTCCATCCTTTTCCCCATTTATAAAAAAGGGGACAGCACGAAACCAGAAAATTACTGTCTTAATGCTCTATTAGATATAGAAGCGAAAGTGTATGAAAGAATTCTATTGAAAGAATTAGAAGCCTGGGCAAAAGACAACAACATCCTTCCCCTCTTGCAATCGGGTTTTAGGCTTGAAAGCTCCACCACGGATAACATCTTAGTACTGGGTCACCTGTCACATCGAGCGACCCACCAAGCACAATTACCCCTCTTCTGCTGTTTTGTTGAATACAGTGCAGCATTTGACAGGGTTAATCGAGGGAAGCCTTGGGAAAAACTAGACTCCGGGGAATCCCCCAACAGTTGCTAAAGGCAATAATTGCACTGCATCAGAGGACCTGGGTCCATATCAAGACCAGCCAAACCACTGTAACAGCCAAGGTGCCAATCAATAACGCCCTGAAACAAGGGTGTGTCCTCGCCCCTCTTCTCTTTAATCTTTAACCAGCAGACCTGGGAAAAGCCCTTGAAGGTGCAAGTTTACTAACTCTCAACAAAAAGGGAGCCAAGGGGGTCAAAGGGTAGGTAGCCCCCCTCTCAGGACCATATAACAAAACAAGACCTACCCCGGGAAAGAAGTTAATATTATTGTATTTGTTTTTGCTCTGGGCACCCAATAATTGATGTCCCTGTCTCACTCAAAACCTCTTGTGTTTCTGCCACGTAAGTGGAAATCTAATATTGTACACAGACAGTGTCTATTATTACAGTCTATGAGAAGGGAAGCTCCTATATGTCTATGTGTTTCCCTCAACTGGTGTGCTGTGAAGTACTGTTGATAGTAAAGCCAAAAGTACAGAGCAAAAAAGGTGTGAAAGGCCGGCAGTGCCTCACGGAAGCAGCCCCAACGAGGTTGTGTAGACAGGTACTCGCCTACTACCTCCTGTTATCATCATAGGCTACTGCCGCCCAAACAGAAAAAAAGGAAAAAAGAAGGAGTGCTGGAAACCTCATACTAATCCTAATATCTAGTGTCTAGAAAACAATTCATATAGTGACATGTGTCTAATTGTGTAGAAAGAAAGAGGAAATGTCGACCCAACAGCGGGGAGACTGAGTCTGATCAGGACCCAAGTCACTCCAATTGAAACCGAGTAGCACTACACTAGCTATGTGAAACTTTATTCTGTGCTGTGTAGCTGCTCATTAAAACCAACATGTTTCGTTGCCCAATTAAATTTAGCGGCAACTTCTTCAGGGCTAGGGTCGACTGGTCTCTCTGCGTCGCTAGTTCAGACCAGCGATTAGTTAGTCAGCACCTGGGGGAAACACAATTAAAAACACACACTCAGTTTGTCACCCACATGGTCAATACGGGTCCTTCACAAGTACATGAGAGCAACTGCTCATCCACTCTGGTGCCTGCACCACAACTGACGTTCATATTTACCATCACAGATGATGTCTGTCAGCATACCTGAACCTTTGGTATGTGTGGATGTATGTGATGTCATAAAAACCTGGACTGCTTGCCCAGAAGCTGCGGAACCACGTTTCTGGAAGGGCACAAAGATACATACAGTTATTAAAGTGCCCCGATATGGACCAAGGCTGGGAAAAGTGTGGCTCCAAATCCTTCAATAGGCCAATGATATTGCAATATTGGATCACACACGGTCTGGCCTACAGAAAGCTCTAAATGCCCTACACAGATATAATCAGAAGAACAACCTCCTGGCGAACCAGGAGAAGACCAGGATACTTATCTTTGGGAAGTACCACCGAAAGAAAACAGCACAATGGCGCCTAGGCGATCTGAAAATTAAAACATGCACAAGTTATACCTACCTGGGCGTCTGGCTAACGGAAGGGGCAAAACCAACAGCCCACTTAAAACACCTAAGAAGCAAGGGGGTTGGCTTTATTCACAGTTTGAGACACCTAAACCAGCGACTTCACAGTGCGACAGCAGAACCCATCTTGTAAGTCCTAAGAGCAAAACTTGTTCCCTCTATTAATTATGGTCATTTAGTCTTTACTGGCGCCTTCAACAAGCTCCTCACGAACCTCCATATCTCTGCCTATAAGAAGGTTCTAGCTCTCCCACGACAGGCCAGGAGAGCCAGAGTAAGGCTGGAGCAGGGACTCATCTGCCCGGATATCACTTGCTCAGGGGACATATTAAAATACTACATTAGTACTTTGCGTGCCTCTGCATCCTCACTGAAAGCTCAAATTTAAAAAATCTTTGAAGAGGGTGGCTCTCCATGGCAGGCGCTGTTGGTACCAGATACAAGTCTACTCAAAATAGAAGCCCAAAATCTGCACAATCTGGATATTCCGGCAATAGCCTGGAAAAAGACAGTGAACACACAGGTTAAGAGAATATCCTTCGAAAGGGACCTGGAAAGTCTACACCACCAACCCAATCTTTCCACACTGGACGCCTCTTACATCCTGGGAAAACCTCAGCCTTATTTTGAGTGAGCTTTGAGAGTCCTGGCCCGGAAAAGAATCACCTACATGAGACTTCTCGCACTGCCCATTGTAGACTTCAATCCATCCCGGGCCCGGTAAGACAACTCAGTCTCCTATCGTCTTTGTAGTTACCACCGTGAATCTTGGCTTCATCTGCTGTGTTGCTACCCAAAGTTAGCTAGAGAGTGGCACTGCCTGGTACTCCCAATTTCCAGGTCTCACGGCTTTGGACAATGCTGAAATGTATCAGGCCTGTGCTTCTCCGCCAACACAGCTCAAATTGTGGCCTGAATAGGGAAATTCATAGATGCAATCCGGGCTGCACTAACACAAACCATTAAGACACAAGATGTTACCAGTCGGCCACCAAACAAGAGTGACTATGATTAAACATTTCTCAAAACAAAATATCAGTCCTGTGTCTACAATATACTCAGAGTCTTGCCTTGGTTTACGTTCATCACAAATCCCAGGCACACAAGGGAACAAAAAAGATCAAGACCAGAGGACTAAACAAGCTAATCCAGGTACCTGGTACCGAAACAAGGGAAATTAAGTCGTTTTAAATGGCTAGTCACCAAAATAAACACTAATTTTACCGGGAACAGGGCCCACCTATAAAAGACGTGCAAACTGGGCCACCAGATGCAGGAGTATCCCCTATGCACCAGCACTTTAGTTCCAGCTCGAACAATTGCTTTAAAGATTTTTTTTGCTTTTAGCAAACTCAGTAAGTCTTTTAACTTTTTCTTCTTCCTCCTTCTCTATAGCATATTGTAATGATAGTATATTGTAATGAATTAATTAATTGAACAATAAAGTACAATACAATACCTAATAGGATCAAAACAAATGAATGCAATTGGTGATGAGCAAATCAAATATTGGGTGGAAGTCATTTCCCCCACTTGATAGTTTATGAACTGTATCATTTTAGCAGTAAAACTGTACATCTGTGTAAATGTAGTGGTCATTTCAATGGAAAATAATATGCATGAATATAACAGTGCACTGCTACACCATGCTTTAGTAAAGTATTTGGCATAGTGTGCTTCAAAATGCACTACCAGATACATACTACATTCTTACCACTTTCCACTGCAGACAACACACAAGAAAATCATAGCAAATTAACATTGTTATCCTTTTAGCGCACGGTCCTTATCCTATATGAACTATGCTCTTAGTAACACAACCATCACCACAATATGCTTTTCATCAACTCTCACAATTGATTTCCTTTCTTTATTTCAAACTGGCCAATCCTCGAAAATAATAGCAAACTTTCCAACGTTATTCACTACCTTAGGATTAATAAACATGCAAGTCTTTTTCCTCACTCAGCATGGATTTGTCATCCGCACTGTTAGGTGTAGCATCCTTGTTGTGGTTTCCCCCTAACTTTTTGCCTGCAGACCTCCTGTATTTGCTGATGTTTTTTTTGCTGGTCTTAGGACTCTGGGAATTTTACCACTGCTAACCAGTGCTAAAGTGCTCATGCTTTCTCCTTAAAACATGTTAGATTGGCTTATACCCAATTGGCATACTTAATTTGCTGGTACATTCCTAGTAAGGTGACATTACCTGTGTCCAGGGCCTGTGAAAGAAATGCTAACAAGTGGGCCTGCCGCAATGATTGCACCACCCACTTAACTAGTACTTTCAACGTGCCTTAGGCCTGCCATTGCAGCCTGTGTGTGCAGTTATAAACTGCAATTGCGAGTCGCGACCTGGCAAAATATACCCTTTCCCAGGCTCCAACCTCTTTTTGATACATATAACTCACTCCTAGGGTAGACCCTGAACAACCCAGAGGGCAGGGTGCAGTGTATTTAAAAAGTTGGAGATGGACCTTTAATCTTCACATGTCCTGGTAGTGAAAAACTCTTAAATGTGTTATTTATTACTGCAAGGCCTACCTCTCCCATAGGATAACATTAAAGTTACCTTATTACAGTTTATAAGTGTCATTTCCAAATAGGCAACCGGTAACCAATTCATGTTTAGTGTCTTTGGAATTGTACCGAAAATGTCTAACTTATGGTGAAGTCAGATTTTAAATTATAATTTTGAAAATGCCATCTTTAGTAAGTTTTCCTGCCCTAGCTATATAGTACCTGCAGCCTGTCTCTTGTCACATGACTGGGTGTAGTTCACAGTTGGGCTCTGTGTATTCCGTTTACACAGCCACACACAATGGGTAGCTTAGGTGTTACTGGATGGGCCATCATTGGCAGGATGGGAATGGGGAACCGAGACCCAGTCCCACTGACACTAAAATACGCTGTGTCCTGACACCACACAAAAGGCATCATACCCCACTGTAATTAGTTGGAAGCCAAGTCCAGGAAAGCAGGGCACATGTGCACTTCAAAGGGATGCCTCTAGTTGTTTCTCCATACTTCAAAGGCACAACTGGGTATAAATATCCGACCTCAGACACCAACTCTTCAGTACACTTTTGGATTTGTGGCTATGTGCAAGGAAGAAGAACTGCTGAGCTGATGAAAGGCATTATTCTCTGCTGGACTGCTGCTCTGAAGGTCTGCTGTCCTCCTGTACTGATGTCCTGCCCTCTTGCATTGGTGAAAAGGGCTGGACCTGCACCTCTTGAACCCAGGACGCACAGAGACTCCATGGGCTAGTTGGCCTCCTGATCTGAAGCCTCTGGGACACAACAGGGTTTTAAGAACCTTGCACCTGAACCTGGACTCTGCCTTCTGTGAGTCTACCCTGCCAAGTGGTGCCACTTCAATCCTGGACATTTGGGCATGGATTTAGGGTACTCTGCCAGCCTTTGTGGATCCACCAAAACTGACGCATCTCCTCTGCTGCGCAAACCTGAGCAGAACTGACGAATCACCGCTGCTGAATGGATTGAACCTGTAGCAAAGACCTGCATCACATTGCGTCCATTGAAACCGCTACTACGTATCCCTCATCGACTGCAGCCTCGACAACACCACCAGACTCTGCATCGCAGCCTTGCAGACCCTCGGAACCTGTGCATCACCCTGACTGCGCAATGCATCCCACACACCTGACTTTGCATCACAAGCCCCGTTGACGGGATCCTCAATGATGAAGAAGGACCTCGCACTGCAGCCTTGATGCATCTCGGAACCACTGCATCAGTTTGGCTGCGTCACCCATCTTTAACACGGGTCCTCGCAACACTCGGCAAACAAGAATTTAAGGTACTTTGTTCAGCGGGCCTAACTGGGTCCATGTAGCTGGCCAATGCTCCATCGCGGTTATACTGAACTTGTGACTTTGTCCCGGTACGTCACATTCAGATATGCACATATGTCGCTTTGTGCTTTTTGGCACTATTTTCAGTAAAATCATTAAAATTGCATATCTCCCGTTCCACTGATTGGACTTTTGTTATTTTGGTCTTGTTTTATTTATTAAAGAAAGTTCTATTTCTCTAATTTGTTGTGGGATCAATTTTGTACGGTGTTTTCACTTTATTACTGTTTGAAGTGTTGCACACAATATTTTCACATGGCCTCTAAATTGAGGCTGACTGCTCTGTGCCAAGCTATCATAGGTTTAAGCACAGTATAATTTACCGTTGGCTTGTGCCTCACCCTGACAAGGACTGTGGTTGCTGCTTGACCAGGGCTCACACCTGAGTCAACCAACAACCCAATTTCGTACACGCACCATGTCACCACTTTCCAAATCGACAAACTTTACCCCTTTCCAATCTTTTATACCCTTGTTGCTTTTTCATAACCTGTTCTTTTCACAATGTATATTAATCACGTCATCATCCTCCATTGTCAAAATCAAGATGATCTTTGCCTTCTCTCTCTCCTCACTATCAATATGCTTTGTCCACTAGTTCCATGTTCAGTTCTGTTTGTCCACAGCACTTACTCAAAGGCTTTTGTTCACTAAAATGGGTTCACATTTGCAACTGCAAAGGTCCTTACTGCATGATTTATCCACTTGACCAACCTATTCACAGACGGATTATATAAAGCCATATGTTTTGCTTAAAGTTCTGATCTTCAAAATGCACTTGAATGTCCTCAGTGTACTTGTGTTCCAATATCAGATAGCAGCTCCTCAGATAACTCTCTCTGAAATAATCCTCTCCATAATATCTATCATGTTTTGAGTTGCAACCTCACCCACAAAACCTTCTTCCACTCATTTGGAATGGTAATCCACAAAAATAATTACAAGATAACTTCCTTATCTGTAAGTGGCCACTTGGCCTTCAACATTGAAATCTATTGCACGACGGTATTCCCAGATAACCAACTGTCCCCAAAGGCCTAGTTGAATTTTTATCAGCCTTTTAATTGTACTCACATGGCGCACACTCTGCAATCACCTGATCAACCTCTGCATCCATTCGCCAGTACAATTCTATAACCACCTTTTTACCATACTGTGGATGATGAGGAGCCAACAGAATCAGCTGTTTACTATCAGTGTTAGGGATTTCCCTCCTCACCCTAGTCTGTGGAGATCCTATTGGATACTACACATGGTGGCATCTGGAAATGCATACTTCTCAACCACACATATTGGCATGGTCATGACTGGGGTCACTCCTCGCTAGCGACCTCTGTAGTTATGTAGGTTCTCCATGAGCTCTTCATGTATGAGTGTGTTTTTTATTTTGGGGAGACACATGCAACTGACACGCAGAAAAGTATGCGAATCCCCTCAGAGCCATGTATGTGTTAAAATGTGTGTCGGTAGGCTGTGAAAAAATATGTATTAGTGATACTTGTTTAGCAAAGGATTGAAACAGCTTAGACCTGGGTTATTAGGACCCTTCATGCCCCTTGTTTTTTGGATTACAAGTTTCTGCCTCCACCTTTGGTGCTTTCTGGGTCGCCAACTTTCTTCAGGACTTAAAAGACCCCTTTTATCACCATTCATTCCACCTAACCCCTATGTGCAGCAGTGTGAGAATAATCCAAATATATAAAACCAGATGAATGGGTAACCACCGGATATCCCCAAAACAACCAGAAAATTATTGTAAAAGCGCATTCACTTTATCAGGAACACAACAGCGCAAATACACTCATTTGTTCACAAAACGGAGTCGCATACCTCCATCTTGTGGAGGGACCCCCAGTACTTTTTGACCAGCTTCACACTCACCCACACTGGTAACTCGTGCTTGGCTGCTTGTTCTCTGTTGGACAGTGCACTCTCTAAGATACCCCGAGCATATTGTTGGTGGAAGTCTTGGAGGCAGCAAGGAGGCGGTTTTGTCCAACTACTAACAGCACTCCCATCGAGGATTTTGCCTATGAAAGTGACACAACCCACACTAAAGTAAACTTCATAAGAACGGCAGAATGTCACAATCATGCAGGCAGACGAGGAGGGTACCACAGTCCTCCAAGGCCTCAGAAGGCACACACAAGGATACTTGAGACTTGCTATGGCAAACTAAAGGAAGACCCAACAGATGGAGTCGGGATACAGAGAGTGGCTTCAGTGGAAGAAGAAATATCAGAGGGCTGGATCATCAGGCAGGGGAGTGCCCTATTCCTAAACAAGTCAAAAAATACTTTTAAAAGCTCCACCACGAGGAAAACCTTGTGTCGAATGTAGGTTTAATTTTAAAAGCACCTGCACAAAATGTGAACCTTCTCTTGCAACCTCTGATGGCACAAAGGCCCTTGTTCCTGAAGAACACAAAGTGAATATTAAAAATTAAGTAAAACTCCAGGTTTGATCCTAACACGCAAACAATGTTCTCTTTTTATGTGGAAGCCTGATACAGTGGCATCCCACAAGATTCAACACTGGAGGTGATTCAAGGCCTTCGAAGAGAAACTGGATGGCCACATTACACCACCCCACAGTCAATGTTTAAGTTACCATTCAGCCAGATGGGTTATTAGGTGTGGAAATGTTCCAGCAGTCTCTTTACAAATAGGATTCAATTGAACACAATTAACAAAGCCCATTAAAATCAATGAATGCCAAATGCATGAAGTCAAGCAAATTACCTGCAATGACAGCATTCCTCCTCTCGATCAATTACCATTTATTAAGACTGTTGACTGAGTTGCACGCACCAATGCATCTCGTTAATGCCTGTGCTTTGGTTTGGGTTTATAGGCATTTGACGTTTCATTCTGTCTCCATTGGCTTCACCCGGTTGGTTACCTGTGAAAAGTTCTGTTTCTGAAAAGGGATGTTTCTAACTTTCTCATTAGGTCGCCACTCACTATAGGGGCTCTTGAAGTGGAACAATGGGTCACTTTGAAGTATGAGGTCAAACATTTTTCTCTGCATTTGAACTCATCAGGGGATTCATTTAATCATTATAAATGCAAGAGTTAGCTCTTTTTTTCATTGCTTTTATTCATGTTACAGTATGATGTTTGCCTGCGGGTTGATAGCGTGTCAACAGCACAAGTATATTAAATAGAGCGATAATACAAAAGTAAGTTAATAGTGCTGTAGCATTTTTTGTTATACATTTAAACTAAATATATAGAATTAATTTGCATTAATATTTAACACAAAAATATGTTTATTCTTCTAAATACCTTACCATGCGGAGACCTATTAAAGTGCACAACTATCTATGAAACAACAGAACTGTAGATTAGAAGGGAGGGACAAAGTGAGAGTAAGACTTGCTTAGAAATGGGAGGGAATTATTCGCTGGCATCCACGGGGTAAGAAACTAAGGGGCATATCAACAACAACCGGCGATAATTATCGCTAAGCGCACTTAGCGCTAGGATAATTATCGCCGGCTAGCGTTGATTTTTATCGCTGAGATAGCGTGCTATTAGCAACGCTTATCTCAATAGCGATAAAAATCCTCACGCTAAGTGGCTAACGTGAGATTATCGCTGGAAACCCAACGATAATCTCACGTTACCTTGTTGATAGGGACAGACAAACTTAGCCATGATATCCTCCTTCCATAGGATATCATGGCTAAGTCAGAAAAATACCAGACGTAAAAAAGCAGCGTTAACTGCGGTTAGCGCTGCTTTTTTTGTCTCTAACAGGGTTAGCGATATTATTTCTCCTATTATTTTACTCTGGAACGCCCCCTTTGCATCTCATTACAGATGCAAGGGGAAGCGTAGAGTAAAAGGGTGCTAACATGCAAATTTGCATGTTAGCACCCTGTTGTTGATAGGGTGCTAGTTTTATCTCTCCTTTTTTGGCTTTTAAAGCCAAAAAAGCAGAGATAAAGCCCTTGTTGACATGCCCCTAAAGTAGTTAGTTCTGGGCAAAGTGTGCCAAGCAGAGTAGGGTCTTCAACTTCACACTGAAGTGATGGAGCAAACGTGTGTCCAGTCCCTGCTAGAATTGAGACTCAGATCTATAAACATCTGTCATTCAGCGCCAATATAACCTCGGGTGAGAGATTGCGGTTTACACATGTTATATTATGTTATCTTTGCTGCTAAGTAAGAGGCAGGGTGTCTTCTCTTCTTTCATTGTTGTATTTCCGTGTTTCCCCATTTTTTTATCTCTTTGTTTTGTGTGTTGGGTTCTCAACCGGGGATCTTGATTTTGTCTGCTCAGTAGCACAGTGTGTTGAAGGTGACTTCTTTAAAATTGACACAGCCAATCATGAATGTGATTCATGCTTGCAGATGTTTCAGTGTAGTTTCTGGAATGTGAATGGATGATCGGGTCATATTCCTCTAGGTCCTTGATGAGACTTGCTTCTGGTTTAGAGTAGTATTGATGCAGGGCTCATAGTAGGCCCTGGGCTGAGCATTCATCTTGAGGCAGGCTTAAGCATTCGCAGGCTTGTTTACCTCTGTTTGGTAGTCATGGTCATGCATATGGTTTCTTATGTTTTAAACAGAAATACAGCTGGTTATGAAAGCCACTGTATTTCCACTGGTTGAAAGTGACATGATTCATATTTTCAGTTCTTTTAAATAGCTACACCTCTGCATGGAAGTCTGATGTGAAGGAGAGAGGCTGGTGTCTCCCAAAGGGTGGTGTCTCCCTGGCTGGTTAACCAGGCCCAGATGCTGTTCAGGTGTTGTGCAATAAGAGCCTTCACAGGGACTTGGAAGTTGAATATGATTAGCTTGGGGGTGGAGTTGAAACTTTTAAGGAGCCTAAGGTGGACCAGGCTGTTTGAGCGTTTTGCTGACATTAACCTTGAAGAAGTTGACTTTTCCCATCTCTCTCACTATCTGTCCTTGCCTTTTGTCTCTTCTTTTCCACCATCCTTTTCTATATCTGTCTTTCTCTTTATCTTTTAAACTTCATATATTGTGATTCTGCTGACCCAGAAAATTAGAATTTTAAAGTCCTACCTCCAGCAGAATTAATAAAATATGATGGATTTTAAGAAACTGCCACGTAGAAGAGATTTTGGTATTTACTTCATATATGTAGGGAATCGCCTTTTATATGTGGACACCCCAGAGTTTTTGCATTTGTATAGAAATTATCTTTTCAGATATTAAGACCTTATCAATTACACTTCCATTGACTGCCACAATATGTGACTCATGCCCTTTAAAAAGTGCTGTAACATTGGTTTCACCCAGTTGGGTTATTTTCCTGTCTAGTGAAGCCATTGAAAGTTGGCACCGGAACTGCAACAGTGGCTCAGAAAATAAAATTCATATTTGTACTGTAGAGTGTATTTAACCACTCACATATATGACACACATGTCTGATTCCAGATGACACCAATATGCTCTGGCCAAGATGCAGTTTCAAAGCACTGCAGTGTCAGATGGCAAAAAGGCGCCTTTTGCATGTAGGATACAATACTTTTTATATTTTAGCCAAGGTAATGCATGTTTAGTAGTCCAAAAGTGCTTTGTATCTAATGAACAAAAATGGTGCATCCTGCATATTGGAAAAAGTAATTCAACAAAGTAAACGATTGCAAAAAGTTGTTTTCATTTTGCAGGTAAAGCTGCATTTTCCATAAAAAATGATTTCATATGAATAAAGACATATTTTCCTGTCTAGGCATGGGAGCTTGCAGAGAATTCATCAAAATTTATATTCCACCTCGTTATAAAAATCTAATTCAATGATGAAAGTATGTTTTTCATAACTGTAGTGGAAAAGTATCTTCAAGAAAGTGTACGTTGTGCTGCCTGAGAGTAAACTGGTTTTGAACTGATTTGCTTCTCAGCCCTGCCACAGAGAATGAATCAAATACCATTGGCTGACTTGATAATATCCTCCTGCCTTGAAGCCTATGGCTTGGCCTCCAGCATCAGAAAGGCAGGAGTGGTGTTAACAGTAGGAAGTTAGCAGGAATTAGTCATCGGAATATAAGAGCCAGCTGTAGGTACAAAGGACAGTGGCATTTACAGCTTTCCTTTGTAGTTAAAATGTCAAATGGGGCAGTCAGGTACTGCAACCATTGATTTGTAGGGCCATTGTAAACATTCTGTGCCTGTATCCAGCAGTAAGCACATTTTATTTATAAAGTTTTGTATTGTATTGCGCGAACATGACCCAGGCGGGTATCAGAGTGTTTCACAATCTGGGTAGGTCGCATACAATAGTGGGAAGAGAACATTTGTTACATATATGTGCACGGCGCAAACATGACCCCTGCGGGTAGGAGAGCGCTTTCTTATTTAGGTTTCGACAGATACAGTAGTGGGAGAAGAACATTTTATACATATGTGTGCATAGCACTCTAACAATGTTGTTCACAGGTGTATAACCGTGTTATAGTCAATCAAGGCATTCGAATAGAAGGCAAGGAAACTTGAGCATTAGGATTTTTAGCACTTCCTTTTTGAAAGAAGCGGTGGAAGAGATTCGACAAACTTCCAGAGGAAGAGAGTTCCAAATCTTCGGGGCAATGCCTGAGAAGGCTTTGTTAGTCATTCTAATTTTGTGGAAAATCTCTTGTTTCAGGAGCATTGAACTTGCACTTCGTGACGGTCTGCAACCCCCTGATAATTCTAGTTTTTGAGCCAGATAAATGGGGGTCTTGAAATGAAGGGCTTTGTGAGTCATGCAAGCAATCTTTAGCTGTATTCTTGCATCGTATAGCAGCCAGTTTAGGGATTTCAGGGCTGGGGATACGTGATCGTTTCTTTTTGTCCCAGAAATCAATCTAGCCGTAGCATTAATGGAAGCTCTTAGTGGGGCCAAGTTATGTTTGGGGAGACCACAAAGCGTGGAACTACTGTAGTCTAGTCTTGGCAATACTAGAGCTTGTACCGCCAATTTGAAGTCTTCCCGTGGAAGGAATGCTTTGAGATTCCTTAGTATACTCATTTGGTGTTTAGCTCCCTTGGTTGCATTGCTGATATGATTCTTCATGTTCAAGTGCATGTCTAGTTTGATTCCGAGTGATTTAGCGAACTCAATAATGTGGGGGGAGCAGTTGAAGGCTGCAAGAGGTTTCATCCAAAGGTAGATCTTGGGAATGTGTTTAGGGGGAGCGATGAGAAGAATTTCTGTTTTGGTGGTGTTGAGCATGAGGCAGTTGTCAGTCAGCCAGTCAGTTTTGAGTGTTCATCAGGATGGAGTTGAGTGAGATGAAGTCTTCAGGGGAGGTGATTTCCAGATAAAGTTGAATGTCATCCGCATACATATGAAAAATAATGTTTGTGGAGTTCAAAGCATTTGCTAATGGTTCCAAAAATAAAATTAAGAGTATGGGAGGAAGGGCGGATCCTAGTGGAACCCCCCTTGTTACTGCAGAGGGCTGAGATAGGAATTGATTAATCTTGACACTTTGGGATCTGTTGTGGACGAAAGAAGTAAACCACTGCAATACCGACCCTGATAGGCCTGGGAAACATCGTTTACACCGCATGCAACTTAACACATGCCATTACAACGCAGTCATTACCACGACCACGTTGTGACAACGCATGCCATTAGAACGCAGGTCGGAACAACAACTTGCTCTAGGGGTCAGACGGTGTTGGATTTAAAATCCAACACTTTCCCTACTATTGCACAGACTGGAGTTAGAATAGTAAATTATACTATTTCAACATCTAGCCCCCCCACCCCCAGAGCAAGTCATTGTTCCGACTTGCGTTGTAATGGCATGCGGCGATAATGGACTTGATAATATGCCCTTGAGAATTCCAATAGAAGCCCATGTTCTGGTGTCAACATGGGCTTCTATTGTAATTCTCTGCAGCATATTATCAAGTCCATCATCTAATATTTTCATTCACAGTTCACTTTTGTGAATTGGTTATATGCTTTTTAGCATGTAAAATTGCTTTATTAAAGCCTTTATGGGTATTGTTGATATTGCTGCTACGCTACGTTTTGTAGCACAGTTTTTGCACTGTGCTACGTGCAATTTGCGTAGTGCGTAGTAGTGCAAACTATGCATGCTCTGTGAGCGAAGCGTAGTACTACGCCCAGGGTTCAAAATAATACTCAAGGTCGCCTGCTGGCCCACAGGAAGTGTAACTGCTCTCAATAGGCAAAGCGGTTGTTCTCCTGTTACTCATTACAGGAGCGCAAAAAGTAGGACTACTGGCTTCAAGAAGACCCAGATGACAGGACCAGGAGTTTTTGCTGGAGAAAGATTTGGTACCCGCAAGTCTGCCCTGAAGACCTTAGGGCTTTAGTAAAGACCAATAGAAACTTTCCAAGCAGTTAGACAAAAGTTGGATATTTTTCACCTTAAAGTACTTAAGACAGCACAGCCCAAACATGCAAGAATCTTTTAGTAATCTAGACCAAAAATATAGGGGCATATTATCAAGAAACTGCATTAAAATTATCGCTAAAGCAGCGATAATGGGCTTGATAATATGCCCTTGAGAGTTCCCATAGAAGCCCATGTTCTGGTGTTAACATGGGCTTATATTGGAATTCTCTGCGGCATATTATCAAGCCCATTATTGCCACTTTAGCGACAGTTTTATGCCGCTAAAGCGGCGATAATTTTAACGCCGTGCTTGATAATATGTCCCATAGTAATCTAGACCATGAACAGGGATGATAACACTGGCCTTTCTTGATAAACCCAATACTCAAAGACATAATGCCTCCTTTGCTGCTCAGCAGGCAACTGCCGGCGAATGAAACCCATTCATGCCAACACAGTGACATTAGAACACATCCGTTAAGGAGCAAGTAATCCCATTATAACACAGTGACAATAAGAACACATCCGTTAAGGAGCAAGTAATCCCATTATAACACATCCCCTTCCATTCCCACGATAAATGCAAAACTTCATAAAAGAAAATGTAAAAATAAGAAAAAGGGGGCAAATCACAAATGAATCAAATAGTTGCAATTAAAAAAAAATTTAAATACAAAAGGGAGGAGGAGATGCTAAGGGATGAGATGTTACATTCTTTCTCCCTCTTCCAGTGAAACATGCACTAAGAATACACATAATGCACTCCATAACAAATCTATTAAACAAAGCTTCGTAAATAGGAGGGTGGTCTCTTGAACCTAGGCATCCTGCTAGGCTGAACCCCAGAAGCATTGTTTGCAGTTGAACTAATACCACTCCTTGCCCTGGAAGTATGAAAGCCATTGTCACCACTCTAGCGAGGGTCACTTGAGTGTCCAATTTCATCATCTCTCATCAACATGTACCCACTAAACCCGTCCTCCTTGAATCCGTCCTGTGCCATCTCACATGAAGCATACTTGGCCACTCTCCTAAAGTTCCAACTTTCATCATTAGTTAACACCACATGCCATCTAAACACACTCCTAACCTCACACGGTACACAGAACTTACTCAAAATGTTTGAAATTCTTCCTGATCTGATCTTACCCCAATCACCAGGGACAAGATTAGATTTCATAACGACATCTGGAGAGCTGCTAGGTACTACATTCTTTCCTTCAATTAAAACTCACATTCATGGGGGATTAAGCTTGAAAGTGGGTTTCCTACCCCTCATCATGTATAAATTCACCTCTCTAGTGACTGAGTTCTCTGTCGTGCGATAAACCCAAACAAGGTCAGAAATGGTGGCCTCTTCACTTAATCTGTTAACCCCCGCGAATTGGAGGGCCCCGTTAATCATGCAGTTTAGCCCTTTCTATGATTTCATTGGCCCAGGGATTATACAGAGCGGTGCGTGAATGTCTGATGCCACATGACACTAGAAAAACTTTCATTTCCTCAGACTTGAGTTGAGTCCCATTGTCAGTGTAGGACTTGGCCTTTTTGGCTAAAGTTCCCTAAACTTTTTGCTTTCCCCCAGACCATTTTCCTGACCTAGAATAGTCAATTTAGATGCTTTGGGTACTTTGCCACTGCTGATCAGTGTCAAATTACAGGAGTTCCCTGTTTAAAATGTAATGGTGATTGGTTGGCCATGATTGGTATGTTTGCCTTACTAGTAAAAGTCCCTAGTGATGTGTACTGTGTGTGTATGTATGAACTCACAGTGTTATAACACATCTTTATGTAAAGGTGGTTTTATCACTGTGTGTTCATAAACCACTCTTTTAGAAAGTGGCTGAGTTTTGTGCTCTGAGCATTTCGGTGTGTCTCTGAAATGTGGATAGTCTGTCTGGAACTGAAAGGTGAGAGGAGCTGGGAGAGGTCTTGACCCAGGGAGGGGTTGCGATGGCACCAAGCTGCCCTGCATCTGGAGAGTAGGGGGAGGAGAAGCCCGGGAGGTGAAAAGGCTGGTGCTATAAACCAATTGACCCATCTCCTGCTGAGTATCAAAGGGAGAGAGGTGACACTGGGAGGGAGACACCCAGAACTGATTTATGGAGGGGTCAGGATCCCCTGAGCGCATACGAAATTCAAAGACATTAAGGGGTATAACTAGGACAGTTGAAGCCCCTGAAAGTGGGGAATGAAACAGATATAGATTGAGACTGTAAAGGTTTGGACCCATTCTGTGGTCAAGAGGAACTTCTGTTAAAGAAGGAGCAACTGGAGAGACTGCTGTGGATAGACCAATCCTTGCTTCATGATCTGGGGCTGGTCTGCAGTTTGCTGTTCTAACTAAGGGAGAGGCTGTTGGGACTGTGCTTGGAGGCGCTGGGACCCCTGCTTGAAGAAGACTGTGCTTTATGCTGTGTCTTGTAACCCCCAAGGGCCCTAGGTGAGCTGGCTCTCTGTTTGGAAATACAGGATCATAAAATTTTCTGGAGAAGTCCCAAGAAACGCGGTGTGTGCGTGCTTTTGCAGCTTGAGACCCTCAGAAGTTGTGCCGTGTGATCGTGGGCACGCAGGAATAAACTAAGTATTGGACGCGCGGTGTGCTTGTCGAAGTGCAGGCCAAGCCGTTGATGAGGAGCGCCTGGTCGTGGTGTGCACAGGGAGACGAGGTGAGGGTCAAATGCGCTGGGTGCGTGTCTTGGTGCAGCCCGGGTGTTGGTGAAGAGCGCCTGGGCCTCGTGTGCACCAAGGTAAGAAGCGAGACTCGGACGTGCTGGGAGCGTGTCAGGGTGCAGCCCGGGTGTTGGTGAAGAGCACCTGGGCCCTGTGTGCACCAGAGGAAGAAGTGAGTCTTGGACACGCTGGGAGCATGTCGGGGTGCCGCCCGGGTGTTGGTGAAGAGCGCCTGGGCCTCGTAGGCATCAAAAGAAGAAGTGAGTCTCGGACGGGCTGGCTGCGTGTCGTGGTGCAGCCAGGGCGTTGGTGAGGAGCGCCTGGACATCGAGTGCACCGGGAAAAGAGGTAAGACTCGGACGCGCAGAGTGTGTGTCGTGGTGCAGCCAGGGCATTGGTGAGGAGCGCCTGGACATCGTGTGCGCCGCGAGGAATGGAGAGACTTGAACGCACAGGGTGCGTGTGAAGGTACAAGCTGAGCGTTGGTGAAGAGTGCTGGATCGTCATGAGCTCCAGAGAAGAGGAGAGTCTCGGACGCACGGTGTGCATGTCGAAGTGCAACCTGAGGCGCTGATGAGGAGTGCCCATGTAAAGGGGTGCATCGATTTGGAAAGAAAGTCTCCACAGTGCTGAGGGCGGATCTCGGTATGGACTAAGACCGTGGGAAAATGGGCCAAGTCATTGGGCCCTCGGTGTCATCTGCAGCGGCCCGAACCAGCACCCACTGAAGAGCTGAGCCGCCAGCCCAAGTCTGCCGCACCCCGTGACGGAGTCCTGGATCAAGGCCCAAGTCGCTGACGTCGGGGAGGAGAGTGGGGTCACACCCCCACAGGTAACGTGGATCAACACCTGGGGTGGGGTGCGGGCCCGGAGGGACACTCTCTCGGCCTCCCGGTTCAGTCAGCTGAGGGAGCTGTTGCTTCGGCTCGGATCCCGGCCCGTGCTGACCCAAGGAGGGGTAGTGCTGGGGTCGAAGTGGGAAGCAGTACTTTTGTGTCATCATATGATCTATAACGGGGGCACTGTTAACGGAGCACATAAAACTGTCGTATTACACTTTGCATTATTGCTGCTAACAAACTATCGAACTGTCGTATGACGCCTGACCTCATTTGTGCCTCATGAACTACATGCTTGGTGCGCTACGCACTGCGTTATTTTTCCCTTGCAGGTTTCCTGATTGTAACGTGGCGCATTGCATTATTTCTGCAGTGCACAGTGTCTGATTGTAGCGTGACGCATTGCTTTGTTTCTTCCTGGTACAGGGTATGCTGGTGGTGATACGCATTGCATTATTCCTTTCAATTGCAAAGTGCATGACTTTGGCGCTACGCATTGCATTATTCGTTTCAATTGCAAAGTACATGACTGAGGCGCTACGTATGGCATTATTTCTCTGTTACACAGTATAAGAGACTATCGTTACGCATTGCAGTATTTGTTTCCTTTTGCAACATGGGTGATTCTAGCAATACGACTGGCCTAACCTTTTAGGAAATGGTTAGAAGTGAGCTTAACTGTTGGTTAGGCGCAGCGGTTGGAATTAGAACCTACCAACCCACCGTAAAGAATACTACCCATTCTTGTATGTTGATTTTCGATCATGTGGTCGTATCGTATAATTTCTTATCTAAAGATTATACTCATTTTATCAAAATGCGTGTGGAGTCTATTTGTGGTGACATCATGGGGTTACTGTGAGCGTGGTTGCTCATACTGAACACTTGTGCCTTGGAGATAAGCCTGGCTGCTCGTGCCAAGCTACTAAGGGGGTGAGCAGGGCTATCTCAGATGAGGTCCTTACTTAGCCTAACATTAAAGTGAGGGGTCGGGGACGCCCGCCTCCAGCATTTGGTGGCGGCGATAAAGCAATAAGGACCTCCACTTCCAACAGTCAATAATCAAGACCACAGGGTAACATTCCTCTCTAAATACATCTCCCAAAACCGCTATGGTGGCTCTAGTTTAATCACAGAAAAAACCTTTACTGCCACCCATCTTGAGTGAACACCTAGCATTACCATGGAAAAATGACTACTTCACCCCAATCCTGACAAAGATTTGTCCAAGATGTCCCTTGTGAACAATGTCAACAATGTCAAAAAGTCTCCTAGGCACCTCCCCAGGGGGTATAGTTCTGTCGCCGCACATGACCAAGAGGTCTCCATTTACGGAAAGCTTATCCAACACTTTACCAAATAGATGTAGGGTGACAGACAAAGTACTCTCCCTCTGCTACCTTTCTTTATTATTGCAATGACTTCTTTCAAAACTTCATCGTTACTCATGGCAACAATCCATTCCAGTTCCGTCACAAATCCTCCACACCAATGAACAACATCTCCCACGCTTACTATCACACCATTAAATTCACTGCGAACTACTCGCTCCTCATCCACCAATCTCCAATAGAGTGGCATGCGTGAGAGACAATCGGCCAGAACATTCTTGCAGCCCGGTATGTGTTCAATGCAATAATTATACTCCTGTAAAAGCGAGGCCAATCTGGCCAGTTTCACTGATCCCTTTCCTGTTCCTCCAGGAGACAATATTTTAATAAGAGTTTTGTGAGCAGTGCGTAACGTTATGTGGCAAACCCACACAAATGTTCCAAAATACTCAATGCCCCATGCTGCCGCCAGAGCCTCTCTTTTAATTACTGCATAATTTTGGTCAGTGGAAGTTAACGAGCGCAAGGCAAAGGCAACAGTGTTTTCAGTGGAACAATATCTTTGAGACAGCACCGCAACAATACCTGTGGCACTTGCATCATCTGTAATAATGTTTTTTTTTTTAATTGTAAGGCACCAGAATGTTCGCTTTGCACACTTTTTCTTTGATATTCTGGAAACAACTCTTCTGCTCACACCCCCACTCAAAACTCACACCCTTCCTCAAGAAAACTTTCAAACTCTCAGTCTTGCTTGCAAAATCTGTTATGAATTTTGCATAGTATTTAATTAACACTAGAAACGAGGGTAGCTCCTCCTTATCCCTGGGCATTGTAGCTGCTCTGATTGCAGACAACAAATCTTGCTTAGGCTCGACCTCCTAAGCAGTCATCGATTGTCCTAAGTATTCAATTTGCTCCACCAAAAAATCACACTTTTCTCATCTCAAGTTCAAACCAGCCTCAAACGATGATGCAGCGCTATTTTCAGGGAAACATTTTGGCTCTCGACCGTGTTTCCAAAGACTAAGGTGTTATCCTGAAAGTAGATGATGTTGTCTTAACCCCTAAACACCTCACTCATCATCTTCTGGTAGACAATAGCCACTGAAGCCAAACAAAATGACACACGGGTGAATCGATAAGTGCCTTCCATGGTGATAAAAGCTGTCAAGGGTTCGGACCAATAATGCAGACAAATTTGGTGGTAGGAATGTCTAAGGTCACTGTTAGACCCGGCCTCCTAGAATGGCTCTTCCTGTCCTCGCACTACCTAACCTGGTACCAGGGACCCCAAGCACACGGCCCAGCCGATCCTTCCCACCAGAACACACACACGCAGCCCGGGCCTCCCCGTCCATGGCCTCTCTCCTTTCGGCCACCCCGGGCACGCGTGCCCACTTCGTGCACCAAGATGGCCGCCCGGCCCCAGCACAACCCGGGCCTAGAGGCGCCACTCCGGCTGGAGGACATTACGCTTCCAGGGGATGAGAGAGGGAGGAGCAGTTTCTATCGCACCTCTGAACTCCCCTGGGACGATGGGTTTCGATCGGCCCTCCGGCCTCCCTGAGGGCTGGCTCCACGCCTGCTGGGTGTCTGGGACTCCTCCCGACCCGGCCCTGAAAGGATCAAAAGACAATAGCAGGAGACCTCGACAAGCGACCCCCAGGTGACAAGACCCCTGCCTGCACAGACTCCGGACATCAAAGAGGGGTCGACCTATAACAAGGGGTGCTCTGGGACTGTCCGGCAGATTTGCCTTGGAACATCTGAGCCCTGCTGAGTGACTCGTGGCTCCCCGAAGAACGTAAGACCTCCGAACCTGTGCTTGAGCCCTGCTGAGTGACTCGCGGCTCCCTGAAGATCGTAAGACCTCCGAACTTGTGCTTGAGCCCTGCTGAGTGACTCGCGGCTCCCTGAAGATCGTAAGACCTCCGAACTTGTGCTTGAGCCCTGCTGAGTGACTCGCGGCTCCCTGAAGATCGTAAGACCTCCGAACTTGTGCTTGAGCCCTTCTGAGTGACTCGCGGCTCCCCGAAGAACGTAAGACCTCCGAACTTGTGCTTGAGCCCTGCTGAGTGACTCGCGGCTCCCTGAAGATCGTAAGACCTCCGAACTTGTGCTTGAGCCTGCTGAGTGACTCGCGGCTCCCCCTGACTCTCTTTGGTCCCGCCGGACCCCACGACGACAAGCGTATCCCCCAGCTCGAGGATTGTGATCTGTGCGCCGGGTACGCTCCTGCATTTGATCCGATCCCCCCAAAGACTGTCCCGCTACCTCCTACCCCCGCCAAGACTCTGTGAGCCCACGCTCTGCTTGTAAATATCTGCCTTGCTGATCATAAAGATCCTACCACTTCGATTTGATAAAGCTTGAATCCTAAGAACCCTCGGTGTGGTGTCTCTTTGTCGTGTGGTGCCAAGTGTACGATCCTAGGTACGAGATTCCTCCCCTGCGGAATCTCCCGCCAGTGCCCGGCTACGATACCTTGAGGGTGGGTCTCAGGACAGTCAGGGCCCCCTCTGGGCTCCCCTGAGGTCGCCTTCTAACAGTCACATTTTGAGAAGAGCCTTCCTCCTTTTAAAAGTAAAATAAGTTCATTGATATTGGGAAGAGGAACATTGTCAATCACAAAGTCCTGGTTCAACCTCCTCAGGTCCACAGAGAACCTCGAATTAGCATCTTTCTTCTGTGCGATGACCACTAGCGAAACCCAGTTAAATGTTTCCATGTGCTCAATTATACCATGTCCAAGCATTTCACCCAATCATTTTTTACCTCCTCCCTCACGAAAATTGATACTTGTCTGACTTTGTGTTGCATGGGAACAGCTCCTTGTTTCAACTTTATTTCATGGAAATAACTTTTCAACTCGCCCATTTCTTCTCTGAACACTCTCTTTGCCCCTTACAAAATGTTGGTTGCATCTTCCACCGCCATAACCTGTGAAGATGCACATGGATTAATGATAACATGCAAATCAAACTGGTGGTACCATCCAGAATGAGAGGAGGACCTGATTCAGCCACATACTCCTTGCCCTGTCCGTTCCTATCCTGATATGTTATATTTGTAAGCACATGCCCAATAATACCAATTTGCTCTCTCTGATATTATCCACCCGGGTTGATATCTCTAGATAATAATCGCACTCTCAGCGATTTTCTCATTTGCAAACCTTTTGGAATGATAGTGTAAAGTGACCCAGAATCCGCCTTTAATCCCACAAAGTTGCCCTCAATGGTAAATTCTACCTTTGGTCCCTGTGACCTGCCAGCAGACTCTGCTTCACAAATATCACCACACACTTCAGATCCTTCATCCATCACCATGACCACTTTACCCTGGTTAATTTCTTTTTCCATGCACATAGGTGCAAAATGTCTCTTCTGTCCGCACCTTCTACACTCCGTTCCAATGACATGACAGTTCCTGATGTTGGAATAATGGTAGGAACTACTGCACCTACTGAAAAACTTAGTAGTGTATTTACCACTAATGAAAGATTTAGACATGTTCTTGGTCACCCCCTTAGACATCAGGGCAACCTCATCCCCACTGTCGACATCTCAGCTGATCCCTTTCAGTCTTTCCGTCCCATTTCCTTCATACAAGATTCTACAACTTTCGCTATCTCAATGGCATCTTTAAAGATGGATCTTTAGAAGCCCTCAGTCTCTCATGCATCTTCCTACTCCTACGCTGAACACTGAGTTGGTACCTAATCATCTCATCTTTCATGGCTCCAAACTTGCACTTGACTGACAGATAGTTCCCTTAACCGTGTGATCAATCCATCTTTGGACTCCCCAGCCCTCTGAAGTTGTGTGTAAAATTTGTATGTTCCCATGACTACATTTGTACTCTTTGCAAACTTCAAGTCTAATCTCACTCTTGCTTCCATATACATGTTACTAATGGCACATCCTGCTTGATCAGCAACTTTGGGCAAGTACTTAAATACATGTTGCCCCTCTTTCCCATGTGCCCTCAATAAAATGGCCCTCTTCCTGCTGGTTGAAAATTCCAAACCATCCAATGCCTCCAGATAGTTATCGAAAACATCTACCCACTCAATAGATGGAGTTCTGGGCTGATCTAGAAATAATATTGGTGGAGTTATAGCTGCTAACTCCATACTGCGAGTATTAGTCACCTAAACAATAAGTGGATCACACAATAAACATCTTCAGTTACCAGCAAAAAGCCCTGTCACATAGTCTTGATGCAGCAGTCACCAGAAAGACAACAACTTTCACTTATGTACCATTAGCATGGGTGATAATCCTCCTGTTAGTCACTGATTTCCCTTGGAAGATATCACAAAGTCATGCAGCAACCACCTGGAGAAATTGAAAATAAATAAAAACACTTTCACCTATGCACCGGATCCTTGTGTGGTGCATCTTGTTACTTGCTGATTTCCTCTGACAAGTAGCCTTTAAACAGAGGCATTCTGTTCCATCCACATCATTATGTTGCATTACGGGTGTTTTCTATGTTGTAGTGAGCATTCAGTAGGAAGCACAGGGCTCCAAGACTTTACACGCTCCCAAATAAACGTTGCTACATGTGATGTTTCACCAATCAGGACTCCGCAGCATCATGGAAATGCTGCTCCTTGTGAGGTTTCACCAATCAAGACTCTGCAGAACACACATGTCCTGTAGAAACCAAAACCCCTTATGACATAGCATGCACAGCATGATGAATATTCAGACATGCACTCGTGCTACTCATCCGTTTCCTGAGTAACCCCCAGGCCACGCGCGATCCATGCAACCAAGGCCACAGCGTGCGGCACAACCTTCGAATCCCCTCAGGATACCAGAAACGCCATGATAAAACGCTGCTGGAACGAGGCGCAGACTTAGGTTTCCCTGTAATTAAACAAAAAGAAAACCCCACAGACAAGACAGCCACCCCGGCTCTGGCCCAGTCATTAAGTGATGAACATGGCCAAGAGTTATTGTAGGCACCCCTATGAGGAAAGAGCTTCCACATCAGGCACATGCTGAACTCCCCCTTACTTAGTAGCATGAGTCACCAACACCATGCCCTTTGAGTCCTTCCTTCTGCTGCTCGAGCAGCAAATCATCACCAAAATGTTGTAATATAGACCAAAAATTTATTGTTATACACCACCAGCATGGATGATAACAAATGCCTTTATTTGTAAGCCCAAGACTCAAAAATGTAGGAGCCCCTTCAGGGTCAGCAGGGAACTGACGGCAAATGGAACCCACTCACGCCAACACAATGACATTTGAACATGAACCAAAATAAGCACACATTCTGTAAAGAGCAAGTAAAAACATAGGGGCTGATTACGATGGCAGTGAGAACGCCACCGACAGCCCATCGTAAGCAAGTTTCCCGCCCGCCATATTATAATGGCGGGCGGTTTGTTGGCGGACGGAAAGACCAACCGCCACGCAGCTGACGGGCTCCCTGAGCCCACTGGTGTGTCGGAGGGAGTTGTATTTTCTAAAATGGTGGCAGTGCCTGCCAGGCACCACTGCAGGATTACAATGTCCCTTTCTGGCCACCTTTTCATGGCGGGTAACCGTGAAAAGGCAGGTGGAAAGGGACTTTTTGGGCCCGAAGCGGGCCCCCTTCCTCAATTGACCCAAGCTGTGGATTGTGGGGAGCACCTATGGTGCCCCCCTACATATCCCTGCACTATGTGGCAGGCACCGCATAATGCAAAATATAGGCATTGCGACTGCCGTGGTGGAGGTCGCATTGTAATGCCTCAGTCGGCACCGCCGTCAGCCTGTTGGGCGGTCCCGTTTACAATAGGGTACGCCATCCTAATCAGCCCCATATTTCTAGTTCAAGCTCAGTGGTTCCTGTTGTGCTGAGAAAGGCTTCTGTAAAACTTGGTTGTGATGGTATATGACATCCAGGAGCCGTACCTTGCCCTCTGGTCGATTTTGAGAACCAAAAAGTGACGTGTACTGGGGCAAAGCAGCAAATGTATTCCAGGACAAAGAGACTATGGGCCATATGTAGGTAGCCTAATACCGGTCGGTAACGGACGATTTTCGGTAAATATCCCGTTACCGACCGGTATTTAGGCTTTTGCTATGTAGGGGGAACATTTCAGGATTCGGTAATTTACCGAATTGGTAAAATTACCGAATCGGTAATTTTACCGATTCGGTAAATACCGAATCCTGAAATGAGATGTAGGTGACACTCAAATGAGTGATGTGTAGGGAAAATAATTCGGTATTTAGCACCAAATATATGTTGGTGCTAAATGTTATGTTATGTTATACATTTATTTTTATAGCGCACGGCTACTCCAAAGGAGTGTCCCGGCGCTTTATCGAGGCAGCTCAGAATAAAAAACATAACACCATACAGCGAACAACTGAAAAAAAGAACAACAGAAATACTAAAGGTTAAAAAGCCAGGTCTTCAGGCTCTTCCTAAAGTGAAGCAAATTAGTAGAGGACCGTAGGGCCAGAGGGAGGGTGTTCCACAACTGAGGGGCCCTCAGACTAAAGGAGCGCCCTCCAAAGCGTGCCTTCCTAATTCGAGGAACCACAGCCAAGAACAGAGATTCGGATCGCAAAGATCTGGCAGGGCGGTAGAAGGCGAGCCTGCGTTGGAGGTATTTCGCACCCACGCCAAAAAGCGCTTTATGCGCCAGCGTCAGAACTTTAAACATGATCCGCTTCCGGATGGGCAGCCAATGAAGCGACTGCAACAAACCGGAGGCTCCAACTCGCCTATGGAGGCCAAAAATAGCGCGAGCTGCAGCGTTCTGCACAACCTGCAGCCGCTGAACAAGAAAGTCCGGGAGACCACTGTACAGGACATTAGCGTAGTCCAATCTAGAACCAACCAAGGCCTGCACAGTGATCTTTCTGTGCTCTTCCGAGAGCAGAGGCAAAAACTTCCGGAGCATCTTGAGTAGCCCGAAGCAAGTGCCCGTTAGACCACGAACATGTGGCACCAGTGTCAGGCTATTATCCATCTTTACACCCAGATTCTTTGCCACCATTGAAGCCAGGGCAGGGGGACACATATCCGTCGGCCACCAGGCCCGCCAATCAGGGTCGAGGGAGCAGCCAAAAAACAACACCTCCGATTTATCTGAATTGGCCTTAAGGCCATTCGACTGGAACCAGCTAAAGACCGACTCCAAGCAGCCCCGGATGTTCTCCCCATCAAAAGCCTGATCCTTCCCACACGTGAAAAGCAACTGCGTGTCATCGGCGTAGGAAACGATCTGGGCCCCAAAAGACTCCACCAGTGCCGCCAGAGGTGTCATAAAGATGTTAAAGAGAGTCGGGCTCAACACAGATCCCTGCGGAACACCGACTCCCAATGGCGGCATCTCGGCGGAGCTCGGAGAGGCCCAGACCGTTTGTCGGCGGCCCTCCAGGAAAGATGAAAACCAATCCAACACCGTCCCCCTCAGACCGATGTCATAAAGTCTGGCGAGAAGCATCTCGTGGGGGACGGTGTCGAAGGCCGCCGAGAGATCGAGCATGACAAGCATTGCGCGACCTCCAGAGTCCAGCGTCTCCCTAATGATCTCAAACACCTCCAACAGTGCCGTCTCCGTACTTAAATTAGGACGGAAACCGGACTGTGAAGGGTGTAGCAGATCACAGGACTCAAGAAAGCTGGAAAGAACGCCGTGCACATGCTTCTCCGTGATCTTGGCCAGCACCGGAAGAAGGGAGATCGGCCTGTAATTGGCAAAAACCTCCGAGTCCAGCCCAGGCTTCTTGAGGAGGGGGATCACCATCGCCCTTTTCCAGGGCGATGGAACCTGCCCCTCCCTCAGAGACAAATTCACAAGTGGGTTAACCACAGGGTTGACCACAGTCGCCATTTTAGCCAAAAATTTGGCCGGGCAAGGATCTAATGGTGAACCCGACTTAAGATTGGCCAGAAGCGCCAAGGAAGCATCGGTGGAAATAGATGGAAACTCTGCGAGGACCACAGCCTGTGAAGGCCGCGACACCGGTCCCACCACCACGCTCGCATGCACAACGGCTGAGCCCACTGCGAAAGAGTCCTGAATGGACTTAATCTTATCCGTGAAAAATCTGGCCAGGTTACAGATCCACAACTCAGATGGAACCCCTTGGGGCAGGTTGGATCTGGGGGCCATAAACTCCCTAACTACCGCAAAGATCTCCTTGCATGAGTTTGAGGCAGCCTCAATCCTCCTGGCCAAGAAAAACTTTTTTTCACGGAGAATGTCACAGTGGTAGGCTTTAACCCTTGACCTATAGGCCGCTCTGGCCTCCAGATCATAATGGAGGCGCCACGCCCTTTCTGCCACCTTACATTGGCGACGAGTGGCCAGCAGTGCCTCAGTGAACCAGGGGGCCGAGACCCTCTTAATCATATTTCTCGGGGCCATAACTGGGGCAAGATCATCCAACCTCTCCATCAACCACCCCTGTAGGGACTCAACGTCCTGCTCCAAGTTGCCTGATATAGGGCACGGATGGTCCTCGGCCACCTGACTTAACATCTCAGGTGTAACTCTATGCAGAGCCCTCCGCGCCGTGCCATACTGTCTCGGCCCACTACAAGGGGGTTTCTTGCTGGCTAATATCGAGAATCTGGCCAGCCTATGGTCAGTCCAAAGCACTGGAAGGAGCTCGATATCAAAGAGAGGGATTGAAGAGAAGACCTGGTCCAAGGTGTGTCCTTTATCATGAGTAGGACCTGTGAGAAAAGGGGCAAGGCCCAGAGAAGCCGTGATATCCTGCAGTTTATTGGCATTCGAATCACCGGCGACATCCATATGGAAGTTAAAGTCTCCTGCCAGAAGAGAGTGCTGCGCACTCAAGACCAGCTCAGCAGTGGCGGCCTGGAGATCGTCGAAAAAGGATCCAACTGGGCCAGGGGATCTATACACCAACAGCCCTTTCAGGGCTTGCTGCGGGGACAGTCTGATGGTAAAAGCAAGGGATTCAGATCCTGCGATGGAGTTAAGAGGAAGAATAGAACAGGAAACTGCTTTGTTCACTACCACCGCTACCCCCCCACCCCTACCTTTGGCTCTATCTTGCCAGAAGATGTTATAATCCGGGGGAATCGCTGCCATGATGTCCGGATTAGACAGCTCCCCCAACCAGGTTTCGGTCAGCAGCAGGCAGAGTGGCTTTTCTTTCACAAGGAGATCAAAGATCTCCAGAGCATGCTTGCCTACCGATCTAGTATTGAGCAATAGGAAAAGATGTCTCACTCGATCCTCATCTCTCCCTTGTGAGGAAACGGGGGCATAATTAGGCACCCAACCACACCCCGGGCAAAACCATTTACCCCTATAACTTCCCGGGAACACGGATCGGCATGTACAGGAACATTTTCGCAATGTGAAAAGTTCCCTAGCAGAATAACAAATCATCTTGCCCAAGAACAGAATACCACCATAGCCTACTGCCGCTCCGCCGCCTCCGAGACGCTGACGGACGCAGACGGGCAGGACTCTGGCAAGACTCAGGCAAAGCGAAGGCCGACCCGCTACGCGAATACCGAATTCATTGCAAAAAGCAATATTTTGCTGGACTAACAGTGCCATGTGGCAGACATACATGCCCTTAGGGCATGTATGTGCGCCACATGTGCACACATGCAGGAATCAGGGGTGCAACAGGGTGTCAATGTGACACCCTGCCACCCTCGAATGTGCTCCCCCATTACCGAATCGGTATTTACCGATTCGGTAATGAGGCATACCTTCCCATTGATTCCTATGGGCCTCCAAGCCCATAGGAATCAATGGGAAGGTGTGCCTCATTACCGAATCGGTAAATACCGATTCGGTAATTACCTAATTTCTCCGATTACCTACATACGAGTTACCACTTCTTAAATACCGAATCGGTAAAGTTCGGTATTTAAGAAGTGGTAACTTGTATGCTACCTACATATGGCCCTATGTCAGGTAAAGAATCGAGCTTTGTGTCACTCATTGAGTTTGGAGTCAAAAGCAATGGCGTCAGTGAAAATATCAATGATGGTGTTGGAAAGATCAACTATTGCCCCTTGGAAGGAATTTGACAACCAATTCCCCCATTAAAAATGATGGGGCAGATTTACAAGCCCCTTGAGACACATTTGCGACGCTGTTGCGTCACTTCTGTGATGCAGCGGCAGCGTAAACCATGCTCCACGTTGCAACTTATCTACAACATGACGCATCTAGACAGAAGCGTCACATTGTAAAGCACTGCGCCACATGAAACCTGCATCAGGTTTCATGTGGGCGTTCCGTTGCAGGGTGGGCGTTCCATCGCAGGAAAGCCTCGTAAAAGTGACGCAGTGAAATCTACAAGATTCAGTTTTACGATGCTGCTGCGTCAAACCCTTACGCCTGATTGAAGCAGGCGTAAGGAGTGACGCACCACATTAAGTATGGGCGGCCCCTGGGCATTGCTGGAGTTGCGTATTGCTTGCAACACAACTCCAGCAATGCGACGGCCTTATGCCACAAGATGCAACACTAATCTGCCTATCCTTGTGCCATGGTGCGCCGCATTGCAAATGCGACGCAACCGTGGTGGCGAAGGGGAGAATTGGGTGTCGCACTATTCTGGCACATCCCTGCTGATTTGCAAAGATGCGCCAGTCCTTGTAAATATGCCCCTATGACTTTTATTGGCCTGTTTGCCTTTTTTAGCTAACTACTCATTAATAACTGGGACAAGCCAAAACCTCCTGGAACCAGGAGCATATAAATAGTAACACCAAGAATGGTCCCGGATGGGCCACAAATTTAAAACTGAAATGTGTCAAAGTGATTATACCACAAAGGAAACAACAGTAATGAAAATAAGAGGGTCGACTTGGATAAATAATTGTATTAAACACTGACGGTCGTCCTCCTCAGTATGCTGACTTCTGGCAGCCCTATAAGTATCCATTCATTTTTTAAAGTGTTTATGACCTTTAACCCTTGCTCGGATTTGGTAACTTACCTTCTCTTTTTTAGTTGTTCCTGAATTCTTCAGGACTTCATTATTGAATCCTTTTTAAATACTTGGCACCCGGCAGCCTGGCAGTGGGGTAAGTTTGCTTACCTCGGTCGAGTTCACATTCACTTGAGCTGCTCTTCTTTCATTAACTTTTTCCTTTTTTGCCACAGTGATTAATTCTGATCCAGTCGTCCCCTTTTTAGGTCGAGCTAGAGCAGCGCGCAGGCGCTGCTCTGCGGGACTTTTAGTAAGGGGCTTCAGAAAGCTCACCACACGCTCGTGCGTGTGCTTTTGTTTTTCTCACAGGCTATTGGGCTTTGCGTGCGTCTTTCTAAGAAAGACAGCACGCAATTGGGCAAAGGTGGGTGCATGTCCCGCCTTTGCTTCGCCCACGGCCTATTGGTTCCGGTTACCCACACGGGCCACATCTGTTTTCAATTATCGTGCACAGAAGTGTGCGCTATAATGCAAAACAGATATCTCGCGTACTTGTTATTGAATGTTCTCGCGCTGCTGGTTTAGAGCTCTTGCCGTGTGTGCCTGACATCATTTGTAAATGAGCATGACCTACGGCATACATCTTACCACTTAAATGTTTCTCGTGAGTTCCTTGCATATGTGTTCTTGGTATGTTGAAGATGGAAGGATTTTTTATATATTTCTCAAATATACAGAGCACTTAAAATACTTGGCAAAGGTCTCAACTGTGCTGTATAAAAACAAAAAAAAGATTTAAATACATTATATTTTCAGAAGCTTCTGTTCCCATTGCTGTATCTTTGTGTGGTCTCTAAAAGCTGAGACGGGCAACTGTGAGGTACATTTTACACTGCACAAAACACCAAAACAATCTGCGATGCGTTTTTGAAGTGACTCGGAGTTCAGGGTGGTGGTTTGCTCCCATGGCAGCGAGGGTTAGCGCGCGGTCAGGCCACGTGCCCTTGAAGCACATGCAGGAGATGTGCTCAGAGTCTGAGGTGCACGTGGTGAACATGGCCCAGTAGAATTTCACACTTTGGCTCCAGCACACCTACCACACAGCTATGAAGGTGGGTAAAGTCTTTAAATGCCGACCTGCTTAGGAAACGTGATGCCTTCAGTGGTTCTGTCCGAACCCTGCAATAGCCATAAAAATGCAAACTCTCTGCTCTGTGACTGCTCATGCTTCCATTACGTGTGTATAAAACAAATCTCTATCCCTTAAACTTCCGAACTTCTTAGAGTGCCGGTCACACGCCCTGGCAGGCTATACATTTGTCTGAATGAATCTTATAACGTGAATCCTGTCTGACAAAGTAATCTGGTGGCAGATTGAAGCCATGGGCTACTGGCCTGGTGCAGTCTCTGTACTTGTCCGGGAAGTCCCCTTGAATGATCTCCAAGCACTGACACAGTACAGTATTACTTTTTAAGATGGCAGTTCTAGTTTTTACTGTAATTAGGAGTATTGCCGTCCGCACCTTGTACAGTGAGTTCATATCCTCAGGTCCATTAATATTTGTCCTGGAGTAATTCTAGCTTTCTACTGCATCAGGGGAAGTTAATGTTGGATGCCTGTGCCCTCACCTGTTTGCCTGCGTCTTTATTCATGTTTGACTGTGTGTGCCTTTAGCGCCTCTCTGACTGTGCATTTGCCTATGTCTTTGCCATAGTTATGCCTTGTATGTATATCTGTGTGGGCCCTGTACTTCAATATATTTAGGTATACGACTTTCTTGTAGAACGTATGTGTGTGTACGTGTGTGTTTGTGTGTACCCGTGTGCAGTAATGTCTTCGTGAGCGATTTGGTTGTTGTGTCTGTTTCCGCTTTCTATACCAAGAAGTGAAATCAGTAGTGAACTCTGCGCTATTATTCTTTTTAGTAGGTGGGCAGCGCGTGTACCTTTTTTCAATTTCCAACTAATGCAGCTCCTCCAAATGACGAATGTCAGCTCGAAGCACTTGCGGGTAGTTTCCCGCACTAGTTTCTAGTGTCACTGGCAGAGCCTATTAATGGAGGGGTAACGGCTAGAGCGGCCGACTGTGAAGCTGAGGAACCGGTTCCGGTCTCGACGGGAGGCTCAACATCCTGTAAATCTGGACAAATCTCTCCGTGCCTAAAATGAATTATTTAGCACCAAATATATGTTGGTGCTAAATGTTATGTTATGTTATACATTTATTTTTATAGCGCACGGCTACTCCAAAGGAGTGTCCCGGCGCTTTATCGAGGCAGCTCAGAATAAAAAACATAACACCATACAGCGAACAACTGAAAAAAAGAACAACAGAAATACTAAAGGTTAAAAAGCCAGGTCTTCAGGCTCTTCCTAAAGTGAAGCAAATTAGTAGAGGACCGTAGGGCCAGAGGGAGGGTGTTCCACAACTGAGGGGCCCTCAGACTAAAGGAGCGCCCTCCAAAGCGTGCCTTCCTAATTCGAGGAACCACAGCCAAGAACAGAGATTCGGATCGCAAAGATCTGGCAGGGCGGTAGAAGGCGAGCCTGCGTTGGAGGTATTTCGCACCCACGCCAAAAAGCGCTTTATGCGCCAGCGTCAGAACTTTAAACATGATCCGCTTCCGGATGGGCAGCCAATGAAGCGACTGCAACAAACCGGAGGCTCCAACTCGCCTATGGAGGCCAAAAATAGCGCGAGCTGCAGCGTTCTGCACAACCTGCAGCCGCTGAACAAGAAAGTCCGGGAGACCACTGTACAGGACATTAGCGTAGTCCAATCTAGAACCAACCAAGGCCTGCACAGTGATCTTTCTGTGCTCTTCCGAGAGCAGAGGCAAAAACTTCCGGAGCATCTTGAGTAGCCCGAAGCAAGTGCCCGTTAGACCACGAACATGTGGCACCAGTGTCAGGCTATTATCCATCTTTACACCCAGATTCTTTGCCACCATTGAAGCCAGGGCAGGGGGACACATATCCGTCGGCCACCAGGCCCGCCAATCAGGGTCGAGGGAGCAGCCAAAAAACAACACCTCCGATTTATCTGAATTGGCCTTAAGGCCATTCGACTGGAACCAGCTAAAGACCGACTCCAAGCAGCCCCGGATGTTCTCCCCATCAAAAGCCTGATCCTTCCCACACGTGAAAAGCAACTGCGTGTCATCGGCGTAGGAAACGATCTGGGCCCCAAAAGACTCCACCAGTGCCGCCAGAGGTGTCATAAAGATGTTAAAGAGAGTCGGGCTCAACACAGATCCCTGCGGAACACCGACTCCCAATGGCGGCATCTCGGCGGAGCTCGGAGAGGCCCAGACCGTTTGTCGGCGGCCCTCCAGGAAAGATGAAAACCAATCCAACACCGTCCCCCTCAGACCGATGTCATAAAGTCTGGCGAGAAGCATCTCGTGGGGGACGGTGTCGAAGGCCGCCGAGAGATCGAGCATGACAAGCATTGCGCGACCTCCAGAGTCCAGCGTCTCCCTAATGATCTCAAACACCTCCAACAGTGCCGTCTCCGTACTTAAATTAGGACGGAAACCGGACTGTGAAGGGTGTAGCAGATCACAGGACTCAAGAAAGCTGGAAAGAACGCCGTGCACATGCTTCTCCGTGATCTTGGCCAGCGCCGGAAGAAGGGAGATCGGCCTGTAATTGGCAAAAACCTCCGAGTCCAGCCCAGGCTTCTTGAGGAGGGGGATCACCATCGCCCTTTTCCAGGGCGATGGAACCTGCCCCTCCCTCAGAGACAAATTCACAAGTGGGTTAACCACAGGGTTGACCACAGTCGCCATTTTAGCCAAAAATTTGGCCGGGCAAGGATCTAATGGTGAACCCGACTTAAGATTGGCCAGAAGCGCCAAGGAAGCATCGGTGGAAATAGATGGAAACTCTGCGAGGACCACAGCCTGTGAAGGCCGCGACACCGGTCCCACCACCACGCTCGCATGCACAACGGCTGAGCCCACTGCGAAAGAGTCCTGAATGGACTTAATCTTATCCGTGAAAAATCTGGCCAGGTTACAGATCCACAACTCAGATGGAACCCCTTGGGGCAGGTTGGATCTGGGGGCCATAAACTCCCTAACTACCGCAAAGATCTCCTTGCATGAGTTTGAGGCAGCCTCAATCCTCCTGGCCAAGAAAAACTTTTTTTCACGGAGAATGTCACAGTGGTAGGCTTTAACCCTTGACCTATAGGCCGCTCTGGCCTCCAGATCATAATGGAGGCGCCACGCCCTTTCTGCCACCTTACATTGGCGACGAGTGGCCAGCAGTGCCTCAGTGAACCAGGGGGCCGAGACCCTCTTAATCATATTTCTCGGGGCCATAACTGGGGCAAGATCATCCAACCTCTCCATCAACCACCCCTGTAGGGACTCAACGTCCTGCTCCAAGTTGCCTGATATAGGGCACGGATGGTCCTCGGCCACCTGACTTAACATCTCAGGTGTAACTCTATGCAGAGCCCTCCGCGCCGTGCCATACTGTCTCGGCCCACTACAAGGGGGTTTCTTGCTGGCTAATATCGAGAATCTGGCCAGCCTATGGTCAGTCCAAAGCACTGGAAGGAGCTCGATATCAAAGAGAGGGATTGAAGAGAAGACCTGGTCCAAGGTGTGTCCTTTATCATGAGTAGGACCTGTGAGAAAAGGGGCAAGGCCCAGAGAAGCCGTGATATCCTGCAGTTTATTGGCATTCGAATCACCGGCGACATCCATATGGAAGTTAAAGTCTCCTGCCAGAAGAGAGTGCTGCGCACTCAAGACCAGCTCAGCAGTGGCGGCCTGGAGATCGTCGAAAAAGGATCCAACTGGGCCAGGGGATCTATACACCAACAGCCCTTTCAGGGCTTGCTGCGGGGACAGTCTGATGGTAAAAGCAAGGGATTCAGATCCTGCGATGGAGTTAAGAGGAAGAATAGAACAGGAAACTGCTTTGTTCACTACCACCGCTACCCCCCCACCCCTACCTTTGGCTCTATCTTGCCAGAAGATGTTATAATCCGGGGGAATCGCTGCCATGATGTCCGGATTAGACAGCTCCCCCAACCAGGTTTCGGTCAGCAGCAGGCAGAGTGGCTTTTCTTTCACAAGGAGATCAAAGATCTCCAGAGCATGCTTGCCTACCGATCTAGTATTGAGCAATAGGAAAAGATGTCTCACTCGATCCTCATCTCTCCCTTGTGAGGAAACGGGGGCATAATTAGGCACCCAACCACACCCCGGGCAAAACCATTTACCCCTATAACTTCCCGGGAACACGGATCGGCATGTACAGGAACATTTTCGCAATGTGAAAAGTTCCCTAGCAGAATAACAAATCATCTTGCCCAAGAACAGAATACCACCATAGCCTACTGCCGCTCCGCCGCCTCCGAGACGCTGACGGACGCAGACGGGCAGGACTCTGGCAAGACTCAGGCAAAGCGAAGGCCGACCCGCTACGCGAATACCGAATTCATTGCAAAAAGCAATATTTTGCTGGACTAACAGTGCCATGTGGCAGACATACATGCCCTTAGGGCATGTATGTGCGCCACATGTGCACACATGCAGGAATCAGGGGTGCAACAGGGTGTCAATGTGACACCCTGCCACCCTCGAATGTGCTCCCCCATTACCGAATCGGTATTTACCGATTCGGTAATGAGGCATACCTTCCCATTGATTCCTATGGGCCTCCAAGCCCATAGGAATCAATGGGAAGGTGTGCCTCATTACCGAATCGGTAAATACCGATTCGGTAATTACCTAATTTCTCCGATTACCTACATACGAGTTACCACTTCTTAAATACCGAATCGGTAAAGTTCGGTATTTAAGAAGTGGTAACTTGTATGCTACCTACATATGGCCCTATGTCAGGTAAAGAATCGAGCTTTGTGTCACTCATTGAGTTTGGAGTCAAAAGCAATGGCGTCAGTGAAAATATCAATGATGGTGTTGGAAAGATCAACTATTGCCCCTTGGAAGGAATTTGACAACCAATTCCCCCATTAAAAATGATGGGGCAGATTTACAAGCCCCTTGAGACACATTTGCGACGCTGTTGCGTCACTTCTGTGATGCAGCGGCAGCGTAAACCATGCTCCACGTTGCAACTTATCTACAACATGACGCATCTAGACAGAAGCGTCACATTGTAAAGCACTGCGCCACATGAAACCTGCATCAGGTTTCATGTGGGCGTTCCGTTGCAGGGTGGGCGTTCCATCGCAGGAAAGCCTCGTAAAAGTGACGCAGTGAAATCTACAAGATTCAGTTTTACGATGCTGCTGCGTCAAACCCTTACGCCTGATTGAAGCAGGCGTAAGGAGTGACGCACCACATTAAGTATGGGCGGCCCCTGGGCATTGCTGGAGTTGCGTATTGCTTGCAACACAACTCCAGCAATGCGACGGCCTTATGCCACAAGATGCAACACTAATCTGCCTATCCTTGTGCCATGGTGCGCCGCATTGCAAATGCGACGCAACCGTGGTGGCGAAGGGGAGAATTGGGTGTCGCACTATTCTGGCACATCCCTGCTGATTTGCAAAGATGCGCCAGTCCTTGTAAATATGCCCCTATGACTTTTATTGGCCTGTTTGCCTTTTTTAGCTAACTACTCATTAATAACTGGGACAAGCCAAAACCTCCTGGAACCAGGAGCATATAAATAGTAACACCAAGAATGGTCCCGGATGGGCCACAAATTTAAAACTGAAATGTGTCAAAGTGATTATACCACAAAGGAAACAACAGTAATGAAAATAAGAGGGTCGACTTGGATAAATAATTGTATTAAACACTGACGGTCGTCCTCCTCAGTATGCTGACTTCTGGCAGCCCTATAAGTATCCATTCATTTTTTAAAGTGTTTATGACCTTTAACCCTTGCTCGGATTTGGTAACTTACCTTCTCTTTTTTAGTTGTTCCTGAATTCTTCAGGACTTCATTATTGAATCCTTTTTAAATACTTGGCACCCGGCAGCCTGGCAGTGGGGTAAGTTTGCTTACCTCGGTCGAGTTCACATTCACTTGAGCTGCTCTTCTTTCATTAACTTTTTCCTTTTTTGCCACAGTGATTAATTCTGATCCAGTCGTCCCCTTTTTAGGTCGAGCTAGAGCAGCGCGCAGGCGCTGCTCTGCGGGACTTTTAGTAAGGGGCTTCAGAAAGCTCACCACACGCTCGTGCGTGTGCTTTTGTTTTTCTCACAGGCTATTGGGCTTTGCGTGCGTCTTTCTAAGAAAGACAGCACGCAATTGGGCAAAGGTGGGTGCATGTCCCGCCTTTGCTTCGCCCACGGCCTATTGGTTCCGGTTACCCACACGGGCCACATCTGTTTTCAATTATCGTGCACAGAAGTGTGCGCTATAATGCAAAACAGATATCTCGCGTACTTGTTATTGAATGTTCTCGCGCTGCTGGTTTAGAGCTCTTGCCGTGTGTGCCTGACATCATTTGTAAATGAGCATGACCTACGGCATACATCTTACCACTTAAATGTTTCTCGTGAGTTCCTTGCATATGTGTTCTTGGTATGTTGAAGATGGAAGGATTTTTTATATATTTCTCAAATATACAGAGCACTTAAAATACTTGGCAAAGGTCTCAACTGTGCTGTATAAAAACAAAAAAAAGATTTAAATACATTATATTTTCAGAAGCTTCTGTTCCCATTGCTGTATCTTTGTGTGGTCTCTAAAAGCTGAGACGGGCAACTGTGAGGTACATTTTACACTGCACAAAACACCAAAACAATCTGCGATGCGTTTTTGAAGTGACTCGGAGTTCAGGGTGGTGGTTTGCTCCCATGGCAGCGAGGGTTAGCGCGCGGTCAGGCCACGTGCCCTTGAAGCACATGCAGGAGATGTGCTCAGAGTCTGAGGTGCACGTGGTGAACATGGCCCAGTAGAATTTCACACTTTGGCTCCAGCACACCTACCACACAGCTATGAAGGTGGGTAAAGTCTTTAAATGCCGACCTGCTTAGGAAACGTGATGCCTTCAGTGGTTCTGTCCGAACCCTGCAATAGCCATAAAAATGCAAACTCTCTGCTCTGTGACTGCTCATGCTTCCATTACGTGTGTATAAAACAAATCTCTATCCCTTAAACTTCCGAACTTCTTAGAGTGCCGGTCACACGCCCTGGCAGGCTATACATTTGTCTGAATGAATCTTATAACGTGAATCCTGTCTGACAAAGTAATCTGGTGGCAGATTGAAGCCATGGGCTACTGGCCTGGTGCAGTCTCTGTACTTGTCCGGGAAGTCCCCTTGAATGATCTCCAAGCACTGACACAGTACAGTATTACTTTTTAAGATGGCAGTTCTAGTTTTTACTGTAATTAGGAGTATTGCCGTCCGCACCTTGTACAGTGAGTTCATATCCTCAGGTCCATTAATATTTGTCCTGGAGTAATTCTAGCTTTCTACTGCATCAGGGGAAGTTAATGTTGGATGCCTGTGCCCTCACCTGTTTGCCTGCGTCTTTATTCATGTTTGACTGTGTGTGCCTTTAGCGCCTCTCTGACTGTGCATTTGCCTATGTCTTTGCCATAGTTATGCCTTGTATGTATATCTGTGTGGGCCCTGTACTTCAATATATTTAGGTATACGACTTTCTTGTAGAACGTATGTGTGTGTACGTGTGTGTTTGTGTGTACCCGTGTGCAGTAATGTCTTCGTGAGCGATTTGGTTGTTGTGTCTGTTTCCGCTTTCTATACCAAGAAGTGAAATCAGTAGTGAACTCTGCGCTATTATTCTTTTTAGTAGGTGGGCAGCGCGTGTACCTTTTTTCAATTTCCAACTAATGCAGCTCCTCCAAATGACGAATGTCAGCTCGAAGCACTTGCGTGTAGTTTCCCGCACTAGTTTCTAGTGTCACTGGCAGAGCCTATTAATGGAGGGGTAACGGCTAGAGCGTCCGACTGTGAAGCTGAGGAACCGGTTCCGACTCGGCGGGAGGCTTAACATCCTGTAAATCTGGACAAATCTCTCCGTGCCTAAAATGAATGTGTCTGTCTGCAACGCAACTGGTGATCGCATAGAGCGCCCCGATATCTTCGGGTCGAGTTCGCGCTATATAAAAAAAACATTGTATTAATCGACCAGTATTGCAAATAAAGTTTGAGAGTTCTAATGAGGAAGGATGCTTTCCATGGTTGCAGAGCATTTTCATGTTTTTTAAACTGCGGTGTTCTGTAAGTTTCCCAGAAGGGTTCGAATTCCGGAAGATTGGCGCAGCTATGCCAGGTTGTAAGTCACTGCGCACACAGGGGCATATCAACAACAACCGGCGATAATTATCGCAAAGCGCACTTAGCGCTTGGATAATTATCGCCGGCTAGCGTGAATTTTTATCGCTGAGATAGCGTGCTATTAGCAATGCTTATCTCAATAGCGATAAAAATCTACACGCTAACAGGCTAACGTTAGATTATCGCTGGAAACCCAGCGATAATCTCACGTTACCTTGTTGATAGGGACAGGCAAACTTAGCCATGATATCCTCCTTCCATAGGATATCATGGCTAAGTCTGAAAATTAGCAGACGTAAAAAAGCAGCGTTAACCGCGGTTAGCGCTGCTTTTTTTGTCTCTAACAGGGTTAGCGATATTCTTGATAATAGGAGAAATGTCGCTTAGCGACATTTCTCCTATTATTTTACTCTGGAATGCCCCCTTTGCATCTCATTAGAGATGCAAGGGGAAGCGTAGAGTAAAAGGGTGCTAACATGCAAATTTGCGTGTTAGCACCCTGTTGTTGATAGGGCGCTAGTTTTATCTCTGCTTTTTTGGCTTTTAAAGCCAAAAAAGCAGAGATAAAGCCCTTGTTGATATGCCCCACAGAGTGCCCTGATAGCGCATACTGCCCACAACACTGTCCATTTCTCCTTGAATTCATCAAAAAGATCGAATGGTCTCCAAATGCACAATCACCCTATATCCCCCCCCCCCTCTCCCCCCCAGCGCCCAACGAGGCATCTGCAGAAATAGTGCTCTGCAATAAAGTGGGAAGATATATATTTTATTTTACTCCTCATGTCCCCAATAAGAGCTGCCAGAATGGCTTAAACAATGTCTCCTTGTCCCAAAATACCCAATATACTCTGGCCAAGAAATAATGGTAAAGTATAATGTGCCAGCCACTAGTTATCCCAAAGTATTGTTTCTCGTAGATCGGACACAAAGCGTTCTCTTTCTGAAGAATTAGTCCCCCAAAAGTTCTGTGCCTTAAATGTTGTAAAAATACAGCGGCTGAGGAAAAAAGCCTACAATACAACGTAGCTAAACCCAAATACAACAAGCATTGGCATAGCCAATAGGTCTCACCTTTGGGACCTCATAAGTGTTTAGTTATGCAGCACAATTTCCTTGGTGCAACAACATCAACTGTTGCATGGCTAAACACTTATAAGGTCCCAAAGGCGAGACCTATTGGCTATGCCAATGCTTGTTTTGTAGACTCCTTTCCATGGTCCATGATCTGTAAGTAAACAACACATTCAGGAATTCTTCCCTCTGTTTTTCTATAAATCTAACTCCTGGCCCTTCGTTTGTTGGCTTGCAGATTCCCTGCTCCTTCTTCTGATGGAAAAAATCTTTTATTGAGGTTAATTGATTTATTAAACTGCTATATGTGTTAGAACGAACTGCACATTTCAAAGTAAGGAAATAGATGCCTTATGATGTGCGAAAGAGGTCTGTATATCAGTGTTGTAATTAACTATAACCGTTATAAGCATTAAGAGCACTTTTATTGTGTTTTCGTCTTTTATCAGGCATTTTCACCTGCTTTAAGAAGATGAAATGTCATAAACCGTGGTTTTTCCAATGTCCACATCAGAAATGATGGCCAGGCCCACTCATAATGACTTCCTGAGTATCTTCTTTGTAATCTAAGGCACCCTTTGTTCGTACATTGAAAGTATATTCTCTGGCATAGGCATTTGCGGTTGGTCCCTTTAAACTCTGGCTTTGTGGTGGAAGGATAACTCCAGATTGGCACAACTGAAGACTGTAGCTAGCAGCTGCTCAGCAAGTGTGAATATTATGTTGGAGTTGTCCCCCTCGACCATCCAACTTCCCTCCAAATTACATTTTAATGTAGATTCTGCTGATCTTGTGTACTTTGCGGTGGAGGGGGATTAGCAGGTCTCTCATTTTTCAAAAAATATATTGTTTTCCACCTGTTTTGTAGCTGTGCTTATTGAAAAAAAAGTCCTTAAATTAAATCTTAACCACTTTCCTGTAAAACCTTACTCCCTCCATCCCGGTACTGAGATATTTTTAGGTTTGGCATTAGCCAAGACCTTTCAATTTTACTAAAACTATATGTTTAATTTGCTTATTTAAACCCTTATAAAGAGTTCAGGGCTAATCTCCCGCAGCACAAACACGTATTTTACACAGGCATCAAAAATATGAGTTGAATGAAAATACTCACACCCTCCCAGTTTTCCCCTGATAAATCCGATAGGTCACATCTGCTGAAATTAATCGAAGGGAATAGGTCTGGAAAAAATGCAAAACATTAAGAATTTGGCGAGTTAAGAACCTATTTTGCATGTCATGCCTTGTTTTAAAGTTGAAAATAGGTAATCACCAGACACACACACAGTAAATATCTCACCCTGGGGAAATGGTATTTACCCTGTGTGGTAAAGACCCAACCCTATTCTGAAAAACTTGTATTAAGGGTCTTAAAGGGACTTTCATCTAGTTCTCTTCCGGTATTAGTCAGTCTGCTGTTGTATCATTATTTTGTTTCCATCCACCACTGCATACAGTTTTGGCAGAGGGTCAGCATAGTTCTAACCCTGGCTAACTTCACTTTGAGTGATGGCATTTTCTCTTTTACAAGGAGTACAGCCACACACAAGGTAGTTTCAAATTCAGTGCTCAATGTTAGTGTTATTGTTTTTACTTTATCATTATTACTTTAATGTTCACTGTGTGTAGAACATGATATGATAGCAGGAGGCTTTATAGCAGATGAGAGCACAGGGTTCACTCCAGCTTTAATAGTTCCTCTCTCCTGCTAATGCTGTTGTGATACCTATTATATTACTAATTGAAGTCACGCCATCTATTCCAATTCCTTATCTATCTATCTATCTATCTATCTATCTATCTATCTATCTATCTATCTATCTATCTATCTATCTATCTATCTATCTATCTATCTATCTATCTATCTATCTATCTATCTATCTATCTATCTATCTATCTATCTATCTATCTATCTATCTATCTATCTATCTATCTATCTATCTATCTATCTATCTACCTACCTACCTATCTATCTATCTATCTATCTATCTATCTATCTATCTATCTATCTATCTATCTATCTATCTATCTATCTATCTATCTATCTATCTATCTATCTTTTCAGCCAAACTGTACGCATGAGTCTGTTGTTGTGTCATTCAAATCCCAACACAAAGTGGTTCCCTTCAGTGCCAGGAACTACTATGGTTATGGTTTGTGAGACCAGAAAAATATTTCTGCCTTTAGCTGAAGTTTTCATTTTATATTTATGAGGGCCTGGCAGCTTTCCTAACAATACAAATGAGCAAAAACCTTGACAGATTAAAACAAAAATGGTTAAAGCCAAACGGCTGCCATCCAACTCAAGACCAATTGGTGTTGACAATGCTTGTTTGATGTTTGATGTTTAAGCCTTCATATCTTTCTTTTGACATAAAAGGTACACAGGTCAAATTTGCATTCTTTTTTTCTCATATGTTTGGATTTTTAGGGGTACCCTGTGTATGTCATTCCGTTGGACGGAACCAAGGAAATTGTCAAAACGTAGCAAAAGTTTGGGCTACAAAGGTGTAATGTACAAGAAAGTGCATGATTTTTTCTAAGAATGCTATCAACAAAAGGTCTGCTGTGCTACGATCACCCTCTTCCCAGCTTTTGGGAACAGAGTTGCAAAATAATTAGTATTGTACTACTGTTTTTGCAATTTTCTAAGGGATAGTAACATTTTCCTACTTTTGTTGTTTTTACCTACTTGTAGTCTGTGCTGGAGACAGATGTGAATTCCATAGGTGAACCTATTATTTTCTGAAAACTATATAAAATACTAAATTCAGCTAGGGGTCATGTGTATCGATCACTCATGTTATTTTCAAAGAAACCTGATTGAAAAAATATATTTAGTCAGTCAGTCAGTCAAAGAACTTTATTCGGTTACTAAAAACCATAAAAGCAGTACAAAATACATAAAACAAGGTTAAAATTCAATAAAACAAATTAAAAAGTGATTGCAAATCCTAAATAAAAGAGATGTATTTAGAGATATAAGGAGTACCATATTTGCAAATGTCAGGTTCGGTGGTTGATCTTTGGGGCCAGACTGGTTTTCTTTTGTCTAGCGGCTGCTACCAAAAAACACGCTACACCATATGTGACATGTACCGAGTTCAACATCTGTAAATATAATAGAGCCGGCCGTACCTGAGCAAAGTTTAAGTCTTTCAGGATAGGGAAAAGAAATTTTTTACGGGCCACCAAATAATGTTCACAAAGCATAACTAGGTGCAGAGTATCCTGTGTAGAGAAGAAATCGCAGGTGCAGGGTGGGGAATCTTCTGGGATGCCCCACTTTGTATACGAGCCAAGCACAAGGTGTATCAGGTTGAACCTGAACCTTATGAGTAGAAAACGATGATATGGTTTGGTAACATATTTTAAATAAGGTTCCATGGCCAAAGACGACGAAAGTTGGTAAAATGATCTTACCATTGGTTTACAAAGCTCAACCGTTTCCCTCTCAGCTTCCAACATATTTCGAAAGTGCTGCTTGACCCACCTTACATCTTCTTTTTTAAGATTCTGTGGAAAAGAGTACATATCCGGGCGCCCTAGCCTAGCGCATGCCGCTCCTAGCGCATGCCGCTCTAACATACGCTAGCCACGGTATGCTATCTGCTTTATCCAAAGTCATACAATCTTTGAGGATGCAGTGGTTCAAAGTAATCTCCTCGTTTGTCCAAGTTTTAATCCAACATAACAGTGGGGACATTTTTAAGAGATCAGTGACATAACCCAAGCCTATTTCGTTATGGATTGAATATGTGGGAGATGATTTCGGGAGTGATAACAAGGCTCGTATAAAGTTGTTTTCTACGATTTGGATGCCTGGGGCTGAAACGTAGCCCCAAATATCTGCCCCATAGGATGCAATTGCCACACATTTGGCTCTATAAATACGAGTCATGGCTTCCATGGGTCTCGAACCCAATCTTTTAGCAAAATGCATAAGAGCTGTGGTAGATCTGCTTACGCCATTCTCCTTTAGCTTCAGTTGGGCACCCCAAGTTCCTTTCTCATCAAAAGTGACTCCTAGATAACAAAAAAAGGGTACCCTCGAGATTGGAGAATTGTTACAGCTGAAGGACCTAACCTTCATATTTTTCCTCCGTGAGCCTGTAACCATAACATGGGATTTAGCAGTGTTGATCTTTAGGTCCAAGGCTTCCATGAAACCACCAAAATGATCTAATAATCTTTGCAGGCCCGTACCAGTCCGAGCTATAAGAACGGCGTCGTCCGCGTATAGGAGGACCGGAATAGGTAGCCCCCCCATACGCGGTATGTCCAAGGTAGCTGAATTCAGGGATTTCCCCAAGGAGTTAATATACAGTGTGAAGAGGAGAGGGGCCAGAATGCAGCCTTGTCTGACCCCTCTCCCTGACCTAAACTTCGCCGTGCATCTTCCTTCCCTTGTTACCCTAACCGAGGCGAACAAATTTTGGTGAAGGTCGTGCAAAAAGTTAACCAAAGTACTGTCCAAACCCAAGTCTCGCAAAATAATCCAAAGTTTTGAACGGTTTACCAAATCGAAAGCAGAAGATAAGTCCATAAATCCCAAATAAAGAAGCCCCCCCTTCGCCACAGTGTATTTGCTAATAATAAGGTGAAGGTTTAAACATTGGTCCATGGTCCCTCTATGTGCTCTGAAACCGTACTGTAGATCCGAGAGGGTCCCGCTCTCCACTAGCCAATCCCCCATTCTTTGCAAGATGACTCTGCCCAAGATCTTAACGGCAGAGTCCAACAGGGAGATTGGTCTATAGCAGGCAGGGTCCCCCCTATTCCCTTTCTTGAAAATGGGCACAATAATAGAGGTAGACCAGGAGGAAGGAAAACCAGCTGCAGGTATCGCATTAAATACATTGGTTAATATTTTTGACCAAAATTGCGGATACTGGATGTAGAGATCTGCGGGGACCCCATCAGGACCCGGGGCCTTGTGTTTACTTGTGTCTTTAATCGCCCTCTCAACCTCGGTGGTATTAAACATCAGGTGAGGTGTAACATGGGCACTGACTGGTGAAGTTAATGCTGTGGATTCATAAATCTGTTTAAAGTGGCCTAGCCATCTTCCATCTTCAATCACACAGTCCATATCAGTTTTCCCATCCTCGGAAAAAAAAGGCTGGTTCACCAAGGCCCAAAACTTTTTGCTATCTCTCAATACATCAATGGATAGTAAACTATCCCAAGCTTCCTCCTTAATTTGGGTTTTGCGATTGGTGACTGCAATTTTGTATTCCTTCCTTAGGTTAGTCACTAAGGGCCTGTCTCTGGGTTTATGTTTTAATGCTTTCAACAAGGCACTGTGTTTTAGCGAGCAATCCTTGTTAAACCATTTATAAATCTTCTTGTTCCTTAGTGCGCCTGGCCTTGGCTCCAAGTTCTTAGAGATCCTTGTACATATTTCCTCATACGCAGCCATAACGTCAGAGCCAAGGGCAGTTGGATCTAAGCACACTACCAAGTTAGCCTCCGACTCTTGGGCTAATGTTTGGAAGAATTGCTCAGGGACGATCATCCCCCACTTAAGACGCCTTCCCTGGTCCTTAGTTGTCAAAACATTTGGAACTGCCACACTTGTCAATCTACTAATCCGGAAACAGTCTAGGTCCAGCATTAAGAGGACAGGGTGATGATCACTGAAACTAGCAGTAACAACCCTATACTCACATGCCTTTGACAGGACCCCGGATGATACAAAAATATAGTCTATGACGGTGTTGGCGTCTCTCCCTATAAAAGTTGGGCCTCTGGGTTCATTTTTGCCCTGCTCAATTTCAAATAGATTTAAGTTCGCAAGGAAAGTCTCGAGGCACTCACCCTCATTTGTATGTTCAAAATGGGGAATGCCCTCGGTCGGTAAACCCCCATATCTATCGTTAAAACAGTCTCCCTCACAAGGATGAATGTTAAAATCACCCAGGATTACCATCTCTGGGGCGGAACTGCAATCTTGTCTATAGACTGACAGGAAGTCTAACAAGGAGGTCAAATGCTCATTCGCATAAGAAACCTCCTTGGAATTGTAAAAATTAATGAGCAAGAAAATTTTAGTGTCAGATAAAGTCCACTCCACAACTAACGTGTTCATGGGTGCGGAATCTAATTTTTTAAAACCCCCCACTAAGTCCAGAGAACATAGTGTGAGTAGGCCACCCTTTGCTCTCCCTCTTGCTCCTGGGACTGCTGGAGTAGAAAAACTACAGAAACCATCCAATGAAAAACTTGTAGTGGTATCCCATGTTTCTTGGATTGCCAGGACGTCATATTGTTTTACAAACCCTTGCCATATGGGGTCTAGAGCCTTTACATTTAAACCCGCCACGTTCCAGGTGAGAAATTGACAATATGGTGAATCTGCGTTAGGAGGGGTAAGCGCACCCTGGCGATCACCCTCCACTGGGTCTTTATCAGGCGTAGGAGAAAGGTTTAATTTAGTCGAGTCCTCCATAGCAACAACCTTACTTGATTGAGTAGGGATAATCTGGAAGCTCCGTCCAAATTCCGAGCTCTGTGTTTGTCAATCAACCCAATCTGTGGTTGACAGGCATTCAAAACGATTGGCTGTTGGAAAGTGCAAGGGATTATCTAGACCATTTGTAGGCTGTTGGTAATGATAAGGTTGGCTGTAATGTGGACCAACAAGAGGGCCGCCTTGACGCGGTCTACCTCTTCTGCTCCTTACCTGGTTCCATCCCGCATTCCACCCCTCCTCCCACCCAAGGGGTTGTATCTCCCAGGGGGGATTAAGTCTCTGTCTAAATTTACTGTCATGGGGTCCTTTTAACCAACTCCATCGATTGTCAGCTTGATTTTGTGGGAGATAAAAATAAGACAGAGGTCTAGCAGCCACCGTACTCGTCTGGAATCTAGGGGATCCACTACTACAAATGAACTCTACAACCTCAGTATTCTCGAAAGTGACCACTACGCAGTCCCCTTGTAGGTTTTTTCTGTTGCCTCCCACCCACGGAGCTCTCTCAATCATTAGGATATTGCACGGTATATTTGGCGGGAGGGGATAGTTTTTGGATAGCCAGTAACATACTTTATTTTTAAGGGCCTGATACGATTCTACTTCTGATGGAGGGATTTCAGTAACACCAGTGAGAATAATCACGTAGGGGCAGGCATCAGGGGGAAGGTGAATGTTTCTACGGGCCATGCCCTTGGCTCTGTCGGGTGCATCAAAATTTAAAGGCTGTGATAAGCGATCACTTAATGTAGCCTGAGCGGTTAAATTGATTTTAGTTGTTGTCAGAGATTGATCTGTTTTCTGAGTTTGGTCAGTTCTGGGGGCCTTTATTGTGGTGCCAACCTGGTTTGTAGTGTTACTGGAATTCTTGGGGTCCACTTTTATGGTCTCCAGCGATCTGTTAACAGCCACCGAAGGCTTATTGGCCTTTTTAGCTGGAATAGTAACCTGGGCAATTTTGTTATTCAAAGTGAAACTAGGGGCACTTATATCCTTATGTATGTTTTTTAGGACAGTTTCCAGGCAGCGTAGTCTAGCCTCTAAGGGTTCCAGCAATACTTTTAACATATTAAAAATAGTGGTGTTACTCATGCTTGAACCATAACCCTCCTGTAATGGAGATTTTACTGAATTACCAACTTCCCCAGTCAACTCCAGGATTTCCTCCAGGCTTTGTACGATAATAGTATCGTCTGGAAGGCTCAGGGGTAAACCACTCTTAATAACATGCGGTCCCTCTGTGGAACTGGGTAAAGCTACTGGCAATTTATCCATGTTAGGGAAGTTAGGGGGAATTCGAACCTTCTTTCCTTTATGAATGGATGGTTTATTGGTTTTTCGAATTTGCTTAGGGATAGCCCCTTCTGTCCGACCCCTTTCTTTTGTAACGGATATATTGTTAGAGGTATTTGACTCACTTTGTTGCACTCCACATTCTGATAGGAAATGAAGGTTAGGAGAAGCCTCCAGGTCCTGTAAGGTGTTTGAGGCATCAAGATCCCCGGTCTCTCCAGTGCTATGTACTAGGGCCTGTATATCTGTCCGAGAATCAGTGTTGGGTGTCTGTGCCTGTGCAATAAGGCCCAAGGAGGAACGTTTGGCCATGGCCAGGTCTTGGGACACTCTCCTATCCATTAATGTTATACCCTCGTCAATTAGCGCATGAGTGCGGGTGATAAAATCATCCAAGGTTCCGGTAAGTTTTTTAGCTCCTACAGCGGCCATACTTCTGGTTTCGCGACAGTTCATGACCTATAATCCTATCAGTAAAAGCACAGGGGATCTAAGTATAACCGAATAGGGTTTATGGCCCAGTCCAGTCTCTTCTGGCCTCTGAGGGCCACAGAGGGCCCGCCCTTTGCCCGGGCTTCGCTCGGCGTCCCGCTCGCGTCCCGCTATGCGGAGGAGCGCTGTTCTTAAAGGAGGCGTTGCAGCCGGGGGCGTGTCTTGCAGGGGGCGCGGCCGTGCACACCTGTGCAGCGCAGGGACTCCTGGTCTAGAGAGTCCCTGCAGCACGCGCCCTCTGTTACCTCCCGCAGTTATTCCGTCCTCGTTCCGGGCACTCTCCGGCACCCCTGCAGCCTCAACCCCACGCCAAATGCCGCGCAGCCTGGCAGCTTTCCTAACAATACAAATGAGCAAAAACCTTGACAGATTAAAACAAAAATGGTTAAAGCCAAACGGCTGCCATCCAACTCAAGACCAATTGGTGTTGACAATGCTTGTTTGATGTTTGATGTTTAAGCCTTCATATCTTTCTTTTGACATAAAAGGTACACAGGTCAAATTTGCATTCTTTTTTTCTCATATGTTTGGATTTTTAGGGGTACCCTGTGTATGTCATTCCGTTGGACGGAACCAAGGAAATTGTCAAAACGTAGCAAAAGTTTGGGCTACAAAGGTGTAATGTACAAGAAAGTGCATGATTTTTTCTAAGAATGCTATCAACAAAAGGTCTGCTGTGCTACGATCACCCTCTTCCCAGCTTTTGGGAACAGAGTTGCAAAATAATTAGTATTGTACTACTGTTTTTGCAATTTTCTAAGGGATAGTAACATTTTCCTACTTTTGTTGTTTTTACCTACTTGTAGTCTGTGCTGGAGACAGATGTGAATTCCATAGGTAAACCTATTATTTTCTGAAAACTATATAAAATACTAAATTCAGCTAGGGGTCATGTGTATCGATCACTCATGTTATTTTCAAAGAAACCTGATTGAAAAAATATATTTAAAAAGTTGAAATAATAGAAATGGGTGACAATTTTTCATCTGTCATTTTTTGCCCTGATGGCTAACCCACAAAAGCAACATTTGATGACATTCATTAGATGATTTTATATATATAAATATGATGTTTGTTGGTTGTCCAAAAACATGTGATACCAAGAGCCATGAACTGAGCTGCAGCTTATAATGATTTTTCATTGTGTACTGCCCAAGCATAAATTCAAATGCTAAAATTTAAGAAAGGAAATTGGTATGAAGAAAACCTATGCAGTTTGTGAATGTGCTCATGATAATGAGTACAGGAATAGTTGTAATTTCTACAACTCTGAATTTGGGGTAATCTATAATAGGTGATTCAGATGTCATTATGTGTTCTTTCTTGCACACTGGCTTGCATTTGGAATCTAAAAATGGAGATAAATTTGATTGATAACTGTCGAAAAATGAGTTTTTCATTTTTTGGGGACTCACCTGCTGACAATTTTGAACTCTAACACTGGGGCACTTCTGTCCAGTGCCAAGTGTATGTGCTCTGACCACTAAAACAAAGTCGAGATTTGCATTTGGCATATTTAATTTTACTATAGTGCCATTGTATAGAGTGTAAAAACGCCACAATTGCAGTTAAAATTATATGTTGAATGTGAACTGAAGCACACTATTATGCCACCCACTTTGTGACCCCGAAAACATGGCACAGGTCTCTGCTTGGGGCTGGTCCCAGAGAGCTTGTAAGCTCTGATATTTGCAGACAGACCTATAAAGATATTCTCTTTTACAAACCACAAAACCTGCTTCTATGTGATAAATAAAACATCCCAAAACTTAATTTATGACCTGCAATGTAGAGCACAGAGTGCCTAGAAGTGGTACATGCCTAACTTAATGTTAAGCATGAATTAATCATCAAAAGCCACTTTCACTGCATTGTGGTCAGATGCTCCCATAGGAATTATTGGTTAGGCAGACTAAATCACTATGTTTGCATTAGCCAGTAGGAAACAGCTATAGAAATAGTTCAGTGAATGTTCCTAACTGTTTTTAAAAATCCAATTTATTGGCAAAATTGGAAGGACAATAGCATTTTCTATAGCACACTCCCATACACACCCCAACTCTAAGAGCCTAAGTTTAGTGTGGTTGAAGACTTTGGCCATCTTGCATTTTCCCTGACACATTAAATTATTAATGTGGTATTGACTTAAAACATCAGAATAGGTATACAGATTAACTGTAATAGGGCTTTTAACATCAGTGGCCAATAGTTACAGTCCCAGATGGGCTGACATACAATGACAGTGAGATTATACGGCACTAGCGGAAAACAAATCAAATGCGCTCATGATGGGGGCAGCGATAATGCAGAATATGGCATACCCCATGCGTGGGATGAAGGACTGAAGACCTGTGGATAGGAGTTGAAGATCCCACATTGATTATTCGGATAAAAGCATATGGTTGTCCATACCATAGATGTTAAAGGCGGTGAAGAGTGGGGAAGGGCCATTATGGGTGGGGCTGGAGAGCCAACAGAGGTCTATAGGGGAAGGGAGGGGAAGGGAGGGCATAAGAAAAGGGGAAGAGGATTGGTCGCAAGAGCAAGCAGTGATGTTAAACATGTAGCAATAGGTAATGGACATTAGGAAGTAGAGTCTTCCATTCTCAGGAAGGAAGCCGATCTGGCCACAAAGAGTTCCATGTGGACTTGGAGGCGATATATGACCCATTCATACAACACCACTTTGTACATTATGGTCATCCACTCACTACAAGTGGGCAACCACAGTCACAACTAGTTGTGCTGGATACAGAGTTTGCCAGTGGTTAAGGCGTTGGTCAACAATCTATTAGTATGACCTGTGAGGAGGGGAAGAAACCTGTGTCGTGCAACATGACCAATGTCCAAGGGAGAGTGTGAGGTAGGGACCACAGCCGGAGGACATCCAGGCTATCGTAGAGAGGATCACTGACATAATATCGATTCAACAAATATTGATAAACACAAATATCGGAAATGAAATAACGAGATCAAAAATATTGACTGTATATCTAACAAAAATCACTAATATCAAACACACAAAAATCATTGACAATTTTTTTTATATAGATCAATAACAAAAATATCCGAAACACAAATATCATTGCATATAAATAAACATGTAAAAAATAGCGATTCAAACAATATCGATCACAATATCATCGCCAACCTAACTAAATATAATTTAACAAATAAATAGTAACATTTTTATCTTCTCTCATAGGCTACCTAAAAGAAAAGAAAACCAACTTCCAAACCAACAAACTGCCAGAAAATATCAACTATAAAAATGCGCTAAAAATATATAATAAAGTATGCATATATAATAAATTAAATGGTCTCCCAACTAACGACCAAAAATAAACCTAACTCCCCAAACCACAACAAAATACAATATCTAAATAATATAACTTCTTTTTCTCTTTCAACAGAAAACTCAGCACCTGCTCCACGTTCAAACGAGGTCAAAAGAAAAGCTGTGAAAACTGTCCAAAACATCTCAACAAACATACAAGTAACAAACAAACAAATAACAAATACTTGGATTTTTTAACATATTAATAGCAAGGATGCAAAATGAAAATTATAATATATATTTATACTGTTAAACTAGTAACAGATGCAATGTCAAAAGAGGCCAACTATGTCACTTAACAGAAAGCAACAAGTTCAAAATAAAAATATTATAAAATAAAATTATAAAATTAATACTACACATTCTAACATTTAAGTAAATTACAAAATTACCAAAGATATTATATTAAATAACACTAATTTAAACTACTAACCTTTATGTAGAAATTTGGACTTTTTATATTATAAATTTAAATAAAGATCTTAATTTTTATAAATATTTACTACCATTCATACACTTTAAAAAATACAATTACATAGATTTGAACGCATTGATTAATAATAATGTTAAAAGAACGTTCTTATCTTTTTTCATTTTTAATTAGCAATATATATTTTGCATAGTGTTTTACAATTATGACAATTTCATAAAAATAATGCAATATGTTTAATTTAAGCATCCAAACAAAACCAAAATACTAATTCATGTAATATATTTATTATAATATTTAAAAGTATTAACTAAGATTATTACAATAAAATACATCTTAAAGTTGAAAACAATTAATATGCACATCTTTCAAATAATTCATTAAACATTTCACGTTTAAACTTTAAATACATAATTTTTTTTTTAAATGCCCCAACCTAATTCTCTAACAACCCAACATCTTGGTACTTAAATAAAAACAATTCAATAATTATTTAAAAACATTACTATAATTTAAAATACAAAATGTAACAATTTAAAAAATCACCAAAAATAAATTAAAAAAATTACAAATACATAGATTTCAAAAATACAATACATCACATACTAATTAACCCAAAAATCACTATTATATACAATATTTACTACATCAATATTTTGAACAACAATACTAAAAACAACACTAAAAACTAAGAGGGTCATTACGATGGCGGTCGGACTTTCCTCCGACAGCCCTCATCGCAGGGCTTGGGACCGACCGCCTGTAAAGAGGCTCTCCCGCACATGAGATTAAGATGCCACTGCACCGTGGCGGTCGCATCGTGTATCTCTAACATTGTGGCGGGTGTTGCTGGCTGTAGCATCCACCACAATGACCAAAATGCACTGTTGGCATTTCTCTGCACTATGTGGCAGTCACCACATGGTGCCTGCCACCTGGTGCAGGGAAATATGGGGGGTACCATAGGTACCCGCCCAGAGCACACCCACCTCCCCCCTCCGTAACGGGCCCCTAAATAAAATCCCCGCCAGCCTATGAATGGCGGTTGAACCGCCATCCACCGCTGGTGGGGATGAAGAATCCTAATATGGTGGACCTTGCCTGCTAGGCACCGCCACCATTCTAGGTATGCCTTCCGAGTCCGCCAGGCAATCGGACCTGTGGTGACCGTTCTTTCCGTCGGCCAGCAAACCACCCGCCATCTTAATTTGGCGGGAGGATAATGGCTGCAAGTTGACGGTGACTCTGCCACCGGCAGGCTGCCGGTGGCAGATTCACCGCTATCACAATCAGGCCCTATATTTTTACCTCCAATATTCCTGCCCACAATATATATTTAAATTCCCAATATTCTTTACGCAATATTACTGTATCACAAAATTTTGCATCTGGTATTTTTTCTTAATACCCGTAGAGGATGTGAGTAGTATTACAGTTAGTGGTGGTGCAGCATAAGCATTGGGAGTGATGAACGAGGACCTAAGGCTGCCAGTTTCTGTGGGGTCAAGATTCACTCCTGAATTGTTTTAAAAAGACAGAATTTCATCCTGGGTTTTCGGTCCCCCGTCTAAGTCCAGATCAGTTCTCCCCAGTCTTCATCCTTGTACTCCACTTGGAGTCATCTTTGCCATTTAGTACATAACAGAATCAGGTGGGTCCTCGAATTTATATGTTGTACGATAAGGTGGTATAGGCCAGACATGGTGTCCTTGATACCGCATAGTTTTGGATGTTGGGAGAGTCAAGAAGGTTCCACGGCTGAGGTCCTGGTATGCTATGTAAGCAGTGGCACATCTGTAGACATTGACACTGATGAGACTGGGGGGATATCTGTAGGAGTTTGGGAGCCAGGTTCCTACTCCTAGCCTGAATGATGATATCGGAGATCAGCATTCAGGGAGTATTGTACTGGTAGAGAATGGCCAGGCAAGGGCCTCAGTGTGCAGCATTGTGTTTTAATTTTGCCCACAGAGGAGGGCCAGTCATCCTAGGCCACATGGAGGACAGCTAGGCCAGATGGAGGGCCATATATTAATATTCTATAAAGGGTAATCTCAGGCCATGGCTCCGTCTGTGGGCAGGTCAGAAGTATTCATGAGGGGTCGCATATTGCCCCACAAAAAGCAACAAAAGTCTTTGTTGATAGAATGAAGGGCAGAGGATCAGACCAGAAGAGGTAGCATGAAGAGGACATATGTGAAGCGGCCAGCGACCACCATTTTTACAGCTTACAGGTACCACCACATTGAGCTGGTGGTTTCACTTTGCGTGCTCCACAGCAGTCTTAGCAATAAGCAGCTCAAGGTGAAGGGTGACCATCCCCTACAAGCCACTATGCACAAGAATGCCAAGGTATTTTATATCTTGTGTGGCCCACCACAATGTGAAGTTGGCTATAACTGCTCAAGTTATGATCCATGATATATGCAAGGCTTTGCTCTTGTCTCAATTGATTGATTGATTGATTGATTGATTGATTGATTTATTATTAACCGTTCGATTAGTTAAAATCATTACAGTAAAAAGCTAAAATTAGAACTCCACCCCCCTACTGGTGCCTCCTATGAGATTAAAACCTTGTTCCAACAGTCAATCTTGTGTTGCAGGGACCTTTCGGCTTTCTATCTGGGTACTCAATTTTAGTGCGTCAGGATTCCAGACAGAGCACTTGAAGTAGCGGGCGAGGTCTTCTTTGCCCATTGACGTTTGCGGCAACCATTTGTTGGTGCATTTATCAACTCTGATTTTGAGAGCTTAAGGAGACTCCTTTATAGTCTAGCTTCTAGAGCTTGTCCAATCTGGTAAATACATTTTGCCGCTCATGCAAGGTGGTGTGTTTTTGTTTCTGAGAAGCACCAATCTGATGCCTCCTTGCAAGTTCTGATGCCAAGGGCTCTTAAAATGGGACGAAGCAGCCTCTGTCGTTCGTTGATGAGTTTTGGACAACAGCACAGTAAATGAAGCCATGATTCCCGTTGGTAGTTGCATAGGCGACATGAAACAGCTCCGTCTGTTCGTGCCCATGCTGGATAGAAGTCCCAAATTCTTAGGGCCGTTAGCCTCATAAAAAGGATTTTCTTACGGCCCTGGGCCCCTAATGCTTCCATTAGGTATGGTTGGACTTTCCCCAGGATGTAAGATTCGTCCAGTGCCTTCGTATAGGTATTGCATTGGAGTGCAGTTAGATCCTTTTCATAAGAAATGGAGCGGACCTGCCGTCTCATGATGTTCAACCAGGCCTTATGCAGGATTTCTGTTAGGGGCAAACTGTTTCGATCTATGTTTAGGGTCTCTATTGCTTTACCCAGCTTGATGTGCCAGGGGGAGACCTCTTCTTTGAAGATTGTTGCCAAATGAGGTTTTAGAGTTGTGCGGTGCTTTAAGCACTCCAATATAATACTTTATTAGGTCTCCCTGGAGGGCTAGTTCCGGTCTGGCGAGTCCTAGCTGCAGCCGTAATCTCCTGTTCCTAGCATTCCTGGGTACTTGCAGCACGATCTTGTGGGCTTTGACCTGCGCTGCAGCTATAAGTTTGTCTAAAGCTCCTGGAAATGCCAGGTGCCCGTAGTTGATGGCTGGAATTAATTTTGCCCTGAGGACCTTCTGCATGGGTTCGGCTGTGGGGCTGATCAGGCATTGGCTTAGTCGTCTTATTGAAAAAATTACTCTGTTGATTTTAGCATTTAGATGTTTTGTATGAGCTGCCGATGTTGCCCTCTCATTTGGCCAAACTCCTAGATAGTTATAGGCTGCGGTGGTCCCAATTTGGTGGTCTCCCAACTTCCAGACAGCTTGTTTTTGTGCGGGTATCTGCCAAATATCATTATCTTTGTTTCACCTTGATTAACTGTCAGGTGATTTTCCTTGTTGTACTTCCCCAGCTCTATAAGGGCTCTTTGGAGACCTACACTTGCATGGTCCATCACTAAGGTGTCATCTACGTACTGTAGGATTGCCATTCTCGCCTTGCCCAGTCTCGGTGGAACTAGACTTGCCTCTTTCAGAGCTGCCCCCATGTCTGCTGTAGAGAGGTTGAATAGTAGGGGGGCCAGGACATAACCCTGCGTTAATCTATTGTTGGTTTCAACTTTTGCTGATAGAGCTGTGGGGCTTATCTTGACTTGTACCCAAGTCTCCTCATGAAGGGATATGATGGCCATCAGTAGCTTAGGAGGTACCCCCAGGAAGACAGTTTTCTCCAGAGTTTGCCTCTATCGACTCTATCAAAAGCCGTGCTGTAGTCGATGAAACAGCAGAACAGCGGCGGGTGCCTGACTTTCACAGCACGTTTTGAGAGGTAGGCCAAGGCCATGATGTTATCTGTTGTTGCGCTATGTTTCCTGAAGCCGGTCTGGTAGAATGGGAGTATGTCGTTGTTGGTGACCCAATCCTCTAGATCTCTCAGTAGTAGTTTGGCAAAAGCTTTGGCTTCTACATCCAGCAGGGCCACTAGCCTATAGTTTGCAGGGTCGGAGTGGTCACCTTTCTTGTGAATAGGGAAGAGGATAGATCCTTTCCATGAGTGTGGAATTACTGCCGTTGCATATGAGAAATTGGATAGGGGGTGAGGACTGTGGAAAAGAGTGTTTGAGCTGTTTTAAAGACCATGGCTGGAATGCCATTTGGGCCTGGGGCCCCGTCATTCCTCATTTTCCTAATCTCCAACGTTATTTCAGCTTTCGTAAAACTTGTGCCCTGAAGCTTCATTTGTCCTGCTTCATCTGGGTGCTTGGGAAGAATGACTGTCTGGGTGCCTACTCCCCGGGTGTTCTTCAGTGGGGCTTGCTCTGTAGCTGGTGTACCTCTGGTATATAATACCTTTACGTACTCTTCCCACTCGTTGCTTGAAATGTTGTTCTGTAGTAGGGGATCTCTGTGTATAGTCATAATCTAGAGAATAGTCCCGCCCATGTGCGCGGACCCCGGAGCAATAAAAAATAATCTCTAAAAGGTGACAAATCATGCAGACCTGCATACACCTTTAAGAGAGAATTTAATTTAAAGACAGATAATGCAGCCTATACCCACAGGCTACACTGTCCAGTACTTCAACTAGAATTCCACCAAAATCCACAAACAGCACTGCCTGTCCAGTTTTTCTCCACATAGGAAAAAACCCTGCCTCTACCAGCAAAAGCCTCTGGAATGATAGAGAGGAAGGAGTGGACAGACAAGCCCCATAGGCTGCCATTATGTGGCTTGGAACAGGATACTGTGCCTTTAAGAAAACTTTCCAGTTTTCCAGAACTTTCCCCAGTATCCCAGAATGCCCAGCAGGTCCCATTTACTTTCAGTTCTTTTTTCCGGCTCCTGCTAGCAGGACCCTGGAGCATTGAGCTCTACCTTTTTCAAGGTTTTTCATTGAGATTTTGGCAATTTTTGTCACTTTTTCTTGTGTTTAATAGCTGGTACTGTCAACATGCCTGGCTTGTTCGACAAGTGCCCGGAATGTGGTCGAAAGAAGGCGAAAACTGACCCACACGAGGTGTGCATAGCTTGCCTTCCTGAAGTACTGGGTAATTTAGACCCAGCGGTGCAGGGACACACACCCTATGACTTCTGGGTTCACCCTGTTCCGGACCTACAGAAACACAGAGTCTTCTTGGTGAAGTCAAAGAATCGTTTATTGGCTGCAGACCAATGACACGTATCCTAGAAGTACAACAGCGTGTATGTTCTCAGGAGACTGCTGAAAATCATAGGAATGGACTTCATCTTAAATACCCTTTTTCTTGCCTCAAGCATACATTCCTAGGTTTTATGATACGGCAATATGCAAGTGTACATTACAAAGAAAAGGCAGAGTCATGATGACCATCCCACATTCCAGTTCGGCCAGCCCACAATGATTTACACAACAAGGTTCAGATCCCACATTACATGTAAACAGATCCCCCCAATAAACATGAGCATCTCCTGTTTTGGGAACCAAGTCATAAAGCAGGAACAGCCAGGTGCGAAAGAGATTAGCCAGGGGCTTGTGTAGAATGAAAGGGTTTTATGACGGGTCAAGCCCTGATGCTAATCACGGGTGGAGAGAGGAAGGGGAGCTCGTGAGACCAGTTTGACCCGGGGCAGCAGAGCCAGCTGCCCAGGTCACAGAGAAGTCAGAGAAGAAGCCCATGTACTGTGAGGCCCGTATTTGCTCCATTATAGCCTATGTGAGGGCAATGACAAGATGGCCACTGCTTCCAAAATGGAACCCGCGTAGTGCAGCAGAATAACGTGTACACAGTGCATTCATAGCTAGAACGATAAGTAAAGCACTCGTACATGCCGCATTTACCATTTGCGGTTCACTAATACCAAGATAGACAGGGGTAGGGCCCTGTTCCCTACGTGGTCCCGAATATTAAAGTACGACAGACCCTCCTTTTGCCCTTACATAGGCAATCACTATACTCATCTTAATCCGAGTCTAGGTCAATGTTCACGAAGTCATGGAGATGTTGCTGTAGCATCATCCTATTACTTAGCTTGTCCCTCGATACAGGTTTCCTTACACATAAGGTAGCACAGAGGCCACATATCGCAGGAGCACACTGTATACACAGACAGAACAGGAAAAGAATGGCTAAGATCATTCCAATGACCATCAGAACTTTCCAACCCCAGGCAGATATCAGTTCCCAGAACCACCCCACCAGTGACCAATCTCCCTTATCCACGTGTATGGATTCAGATATTTTATGGAGTTTGGAGATGGCTTGATACACTGTTGGAGCATTATCTGGTATGAAAATGCAGCAACTGGATTGGATAACCCTGCATACCCCACCGCGGTCTGCAAGAATAACGTCTAGAACCATGCGGTTCTGCAAAGTCATAAGGCGATCCGCTTGGAGCTCAGCTGTCAAATTACCAAGGGCACCAGCCGTTACATTAACGGTGGATTCAACCACACGAGTCAGCTGTCTCAGGTTCCTACTATTGACCATAGGTCCCCAAAACGGCAGGAAACCCAAGAAGAAGTCTCCCGCTTCCTGACCGGCAGTGTCCTCCTTACTAATCACACCTCTCACAACTCTGGTCTTGTGGTAGTCGGAGGCGGCAGTAAATGTAGGCGGTAGCAGATTCGCAATATAACATGTGCCCGAGAAATCAGGGGGCAACCATGTATATGCTCGGTCATTACAGATGAAATATGTACCCTTGGCAGTTAAAAACGCAGGGGAAAACTGTGACGGGAACGTGTACGTTTCAGTGCAGTCACTTCTTCCCAGTTGAGCTCTAGGGTTCTGACCATTACCCTGTAAGCAGAACCGACCCATGTGGGGTACGACCCAGATTGGAGATGAGATTTTTCGCTGTCTTTCACCCAGACTAATACTATACCCCGTCGCGTTCCATCCTACATAAGGTCTCAACTCTTCTTTGGGAATGGATGAGTATGCATCAATATCCCTACTCATATCGGCAATTCCTCTCACTAAGGCTTTATTATTTGTACCAGGTCTGATGGAACGCGGTTGGCGAGGGGAGTATGTCTCTAGGGCGTAGAGAAACATGGTCTGGAATGCCCATGACGATCCATTATAACTATATGGCAGCACCAAATAAGGAATACCCTTGTTAATGGTATGTGGCATTAACCCACACACCCAGCAATTGGTCGTATTCACTACTAGTTGGTGCTGGTGCAAGAGCTGGATAAACGAGTTATTTACAAACTCCGATCGTCTGGTCTGTTCGTGTTCAGGCAAAGGGTGAAAAGAGTGAGAGGAGGCAGTAGAAAGAGGTATAGGCTGTTCAGTGGGTGCAATGGGCTTTTGAGTGGAGAAAAACACAAATCCTACAATAAACATCATAATACTACACAGTGTAAAAAGGCACAAAAAGACAAAACATTTACTTTTTACAATTCTACACATTCTGGTTTTAAAGTTCATTTCCTCAATCGGTCTCTCCATCTTAAAAAACTCCATCCTCTACTCGGGCCGCTCGCGGCGGATGAGTTTCTTCTGCTAAGGAGTACGCCTGTCAGTCCAGGGAAACGCCCTAGACCAACCAGAACCGTTGACCTAACGTCTTCGGCCTGTACCCCAAAGTCTTGGCACCGCGACCCTGCGGCAGAACCCGGATGGTGGTTCGAAAAACAAAAATCAAGAAAGTCCTTCAGATGGGAGAGCAAAAAAGTGTCCAAAGGGAAATAGTGAGGAAAATCTTTATTTGTCCATGGGCCTTGGTCTCAAATTATAGCGAAGGCGGCCAGGTGCTGTTTGGTCTTGAAACAAAAGTTCAGGCTCAGTGGTGTCCAGTCGATTTGATGGTGGCACAGCTTCCTGCAGAATATTGTCACTCTCTTGGACTGAAGCTGTGTCTTTTAAGCGTGCGTCACTGAATGGTACAAAACGAGGTACAGTGTCTGTCTCAGTGTCGGCGATACCCTCCTTGACCCACTGGTCATATGGCAGAGGCAAGGGGACTATTTTGCAGTGGGTACCATGTATCCAATGCTTCCTTCCTTTTACTCGCACCGCTGATCTCGTCGACAGGAGCACAAGATGAGGGCCGATCCAGCGAGGCTCGTCGTTGCCCTTACGCTGGAAATTCCGGACCAGGACCCACGAACCAGGGTTGATAGGGTGTCCAGGAGGTTCAGAAGCTTGGGGAAGAGTATCATGTACCTGTTGGTGCAAAACACGCAGTTTAACAGTCAAATCATACAGGTAATCGAGCAGTACTGGATGCTCAATCTCACTGAACTTCGTAGGCCTTGGCACACCCCATACGTTGGCCGGGCGGCCAAAGACTACTTCATAGGGACTAAGTCCCACTCGTGAGTGTATGGTCATTCTGGTGGACAGGAGTGCTAAAGGCAGAGCGTCAGGCCATTTAAGACCAGTGCTCGCCTGAATTTTGGCTAACTTGAGCTTTAAGGCTCCATTGTAGCGCTCTACTAGTCCAGCTGATTGGGGGTGATTTGCAGCGTGGAATTTCTGCCTTATGCCTAAACCTTCACATACATTCTTCATCACTTTACCCACGAACTCACTTCCATTATCACACCATACCATTCTTGGCATTCCAAACCTGGGGAAGAACTCTTTCACAAGGGCTTTGGCTGTGGATAGGGCAGTGTTATCTTTCAGAGGATAAGCCTCTACCCATTTGGAAAAAGCACAAACAACCACCAATACATATTTTAGGTTGTTGCACCTATCCATGTGAATAAAGTCCAGCTGCAAAACTTCGAATGGACATGATGGGGGTGCAAAGTGACCGGCCGGAGTTGGGGTTCCCCTACCAGGGTTGTACTTCAAGCATACTATGCAATTCTTGACCACATTCTCTGCACACTTGGGAATCCCAACATTCTGCCATACTGGAGCCAACAACTTACAGATACCTTTCGTACTGATATGTGCCATTCCATGCGCCATAGTAACCACTGGAAGCACATATGCATCAGGCAACAACCATCGCTTATGTTCTGTCAGATCAATCCAACAACCATTCTCATCCAACTTACCCATACTCTCTCTCCACTTGCTTAACTCTTCCTCTGTGGCTTCAGCCTGAAGCGACTTCACACTCTCTATTGTGTTCTCACACATTCCAACATCATTAACCCATCTTGCGGGGCCTGCAACATACATTCTAGTCTTCACATTCTGTGCTGTTTCTTTCGCGGTCTCATCAGCAAACGCATTCCCACGTCCAACATCATCTGTGACTTTCTTGTGCGCACTGCATTTCATGATCGCAACTTGCAACGGTAGGGTCAGTGACTCAAGGAGATCATTCACCAACTTGCCATTCTGAATTTTAGCTCCATGTGACGTCAGGAACCCACGCTCCTTCCACAGTCGCCCAAAATTATGAGCCACGCCAAAGGCGTACTGGCTATCTGTGTATATATTAACTCTCATTCCTTCAGACAACACGCATGCTCTCGTGAGGGCAATTAATTCTGCTGCTTGGGCCGAATTATGTGGCACTCGTGCAGTTTCCACGACCGTGTGTAAAGTCGTGATAGCATATGCAGCAGTCGTGTCACCATTAGGGAGTTTGAAGCATGAACCATCCACCCATAAAGTACCATCACACTCAGTCAGGGGAGTATCTTTTAAATCTACTCTCCCTTTCGTCTCTTCTTCTGTTCTGAACAGACAATCATGTTGCTCAATCTCATCTGAGTCTGCTGGAATTGGCAATAACGTAGCTGGATTCAGCGTATTACATCTTTTTATGTGTATATGATTCGCTAACAGTGTGAGTTCATACCCTGATAATCGCGCACTAGTCAAGTGTTGTGTCTTGGTCCTATTTAATAATGTGTCTACAGCGTGTGGGACCATAACGATCAATGTGTTGTCCATTACCAGACCAGCAGATTGTCGGATAGACATTGCTGCAGCAGCTGTCGCTCTCAGACAGCTTGGCAATGCCCTCGCTACAGGGTCCAAGGTGGATGAAAAATACGCGCATGGGCGCGGTCTGTCGCCAAAAGGCTGTGTTAACACTGACAACGCACATCCATCTTTCTCGTGAACATACAATGTAAAAGGCTTGCTATAGTCAGGAGTGCCCAACACAGGTGCTGAACACAATGCATTGCGCAATTCCACAAAACTTTTCTGGCACTCTTCAGACCATGGGATAGGATTCGGTGTGTCTTTGCATGTTAATGCTAATAAAGGTTTTGCCAACAAAGAAAAACTAGGGATCCAATGCCTACAGTATGAAGTAATGCCCAAGAAAGCACGCACTTCTCTCTGTGTTTTTGGCACACTCAACTGTGCAATGGCTTGAATTCTTTCTGGGGTCAGTTTCCTTCCCTCCTTCGATAAGAGATGACCTAAGTAGGTCACTTCTTGTCGACAATATTGCAGCTTAGAGAGAGACACCTTGTGATGAAAAGCGGATAAATGGCGCAACAATGACAATGTGGCTTCTTTACAGACCTTCTCAGTATCCGCGGCGATCAGTAAATCGTCCACGTACTGGATCAGGATAGCGCCACTAGGTAAAACAAGTGCATCAAGCTGCGCTTTCAAAGCTTGACTGTATATGGATGGACTCTCGCAGTAGCCTTGGGGAGCGCGTTTGAAGCGGAAGCTTCGGCCTCCCAGACTAAAACCAAAAATGTCTCTGCTCTCTTCTGCAATTGGGATACTAAAGAAAGCATTCTTTAAATCGATCACTGAAAACCATGCAGCAGAGGCTGGAATCATCGTTAACAAGGCAGTTATATCGGGGACAACCGGAAACTGAGGCACAACAATCTTATTAACCTCTCTAAGATCAATCACAAATCTGTAAACAGGTGGCTGTGAAGGGTCCGTTCGTTTTAAGACAGGTAAAATCGGACTATTGCAAACGTTGCCTCTTGTCTCCTCAATCACACCCTTATTAATCAAGTCGCTGACAATGTCTAACAATGCTTTCTGCCCTTCATTAGAGATCTTGTACTGGGGAATACGTGGCAGTCTGACATTAGCCTTTAGAGTCACCACATATGGTGGTATCTCCAAGAGGCCCACATCATTGGGACCAGTAGCCCAAAGGGCATCCGGAAGGGATGACAATTCAGGTGGCATCGTGTTTTTAGACAAATACATTGGGGAAACCACTTTCTTGCCTAATGTAAGTTGTACTCCTGAAGGAGAACAATACAGTGTAGCGTGCAATCTTTTCAACAAATCTAATCCCAGCAAATTCTCACCACAACCAGTTGTCAGGATCAGGGGCGCTTTCAGCTCGCAAGGTCCAACAGAAAGTGACATGGGACTGGAAATCGGGTTCCTAACTGGGGCGCCAGAAAAACCTACTGAAACATTTATATCGCCAGACAAAGGTGCGCCAGGGAGTTTTGAATGCATGATTGAACTCTTTGCAGCACCAGTGTCTAGCAGAAAAGGCTCCGTTACATTTGCTGTAGTCACATCAACATACGGTCCACTCTGATCCACTGGCACTGAAACAACTCCCTCTCTCTGTCTATGGCTATCCTAGTAACCATTATTTTCTGCATCGCCATCCTCCACATAATAATCATTATTGTAATACTGTGCCGTATTACCAGTCGCGTTAGCTTGCTGATCAAAACTATTAATGGCGCTTTGGGGCGGGAGAGGACGCGCGTTTTGGGGAACAATTCCACGCCCTCTGCCTCTAGGAGCTTGCTGATCACCTCTACCTCTGGCGCCATACGTATTACCGTTCCGTTGCATTAATTTAGGGCAACTATATTTAAAATGACCTTCCTCTTTGCAGTATGAACATTGGTTGGGACCTACAGGGACACGTGGGTGATAATACCCATTCATTTGCTGATTGTTCTGAAATTGTTGGGGTTGGTGATAAACACCTTGGGGTTGTCTATAATTATTACCACCTCCACGTGGCGGATAGGCCTGCTGTAAAAGGACCTTTGTCTTTAGTTCCTTCGTTTTCTTCTCTGTTCTATCTTTCTCGTCCTTATCTCTATTTTCATAATACTGTGCAGTAGCCAGTATTTGCGCTGAAGAGGAAACGGCCCAAGAACTCTCTGAATCTTTCAACTTTTTACACAGGTCAGGAAGTAAATTCTGCACAAACTTATCCACAAACAACCGTTGGCCACCCTCAGTACTCATATCTTGTCCACTGTGGTCAATAAACGTTTCCTCAAACCTAGTAAAGAAGTCTGACACTGTCTCATCTTTCTTCTGCTTACATGCAGATAACTTGTCCCAATTTACGCGCATCGCAGGCATTAGTGTCTTCATATACGTGATGATTCTACCAGGCAATTCAGCTACTAAAGGTTCTGGTTTCGCACCACCCGTTTGTCTAGCATCAGCAGCGACAATGTTAGCCCATGTATCCCCTAGTTCTGCATTATGATCTACATTACGAATTGATCCCCATAGAGGCTGTGGAACAACATTACCAAACAACATGTCTATGTCTGCCAAATTCATAACGCATGATCCTGCTGTTTGTGACAACTCTTTATAATAACCTGCTGGGTTTTTACGGGGATCAGGCAATGTCTGCTTAAGTGCTAACACCTCAGAGCGCTTCCATGGAACATGCACCCAAACACGTTGGAAATGCGCTGGCACAGCGGGGTTATTGCCGACAGCTGCAACTGCTTCCTTCCATACCGGGGGAACTTCTCTCATAGGGTATTGTCGCGCTTTTGCCTTTTTCCCCACAAGGACCTCCTGTTCAAACAATGACCGTTGGCAATCGTCATTCCTTAAGGACAATACAACCGCAACTGCTTTATCTACTTCGCGGTCCACAATTATACCAGTTCCAAAATCGAACCTCACTCTACACAATTCCTGCGGGTTCGGATTTCTACCACTATCCTCCAATTCTTCACAGAGAATTTCGCACATTTTCTCGAACACATATCTCTGTTTAGGGGCATCCCATTGATGGAAAGTGTTGACAACTGATTCCACATCATAAAGTGAAGGAAAAACGATCCATCTACGCGCCATGTGATCTATTACCTTTTTCTCATCGGGGTTAGGCAATTGGCTGCGCAACTGCTTACGCTGTACACCAGGAGTTGCACCAGATGACCCAAAGAGAGGCGACATTAATGTAGTAACCACATTAGCTAAACGCTGTCGCGCTGAAGGAGAAGCTGAGGCAAGAACAGGGGGAAAAACAGAGGGAAGAAAAGAGGATGTAGAGACAGGTACTGGAGTGGTAGAAGGAAGAGTGTTAGGGGAGGCAGTTACTGGATTAAGCAAAGTCGCAGGAAGTGCGGGGGCAGTTGGAAGCACTACCGGAGGCGCTTGAGAGGACTGCGCTACAGGAATAGGAACTGGTTGCAAAGCAACTGGCGGTTGCGGCAAGGCTTGCAGTATATGCACTGGAGGTGGCATATTTACAAGCTGGGGAGGCGCCGTGGCAGTTTGAGCATACGGGGGTGGCGAACTCAACAAATGTGACATCAGGGGATCTTTCTCCTTTTCTTCTGACTCATCCTGCTTAGAATGTGGCAAAGCTGGATAACATTTGTCAATCCCTAACTTACGCTGCCTGTGCAATTGCTCATTCATTTGCTCCTCTTCATTGTCTTTAAATTGTACAGCTGCTTGCATTACTGACATACCTCTCTCTCTCTTATTCTTTTTCGCTAGCTTAATTTCCTTCTGTTTGGCTTCCTTTCGCCATAAGCGGAAAGAGTCAAACATCGCCGGCCGGGCTTTCTTCTTAAACAATTTAATTTCCAGATTATCTAAAATATCGGTATCAAAACTACCATTTTGGGGCCATTTTAAAACACCGTCTTTCCTGGTGTAGTGGATCCACACTTCGTTATATGCAATGGGGCCTACGCCATGTTTTACATAGAGCTCATAAGTTGGAGTTCCAACCGGAGGAACCGGGCATGATTCTTCCAGCTGGAAATCTCTTCCACAACCCAAACAAAATATTCTACCAAATATTCTAGAACCAGGCATCTTCGCTCACTAGTCTAGATCCAAACGTCAAAGGATTATCGATTACGATATTCTCGTGAATACACGAGTCCTCTGGCTTTGGGGTTTGCAAACACCAAATCACCAATTACCAAATCAAACCAAACGATCCCGAGGGATACCAAAACAAATGGGAGACGCTCCACTTATACTTAACTGAATATTGCTGATCGATGACGTCACCAGAAGACTCTCTCGATTGTTTCGCTCTCTCAAACTCGTCAAGGGTCCAAAACAGGTCGATTAATCAGGGCAGCAGTCCTTCGTAGCCGTCGGGACGCGGAGAACCTCGCAGAAAAGACTTTCGGACCACGTCGACATGCAGGGGTCGATGAAGTGGCGGCCTTCCTCCAGAATTTCCACACGAAGCTCCTCACGAACCTGTGGCTTGGACTGGTACCGCTGAAATCGTCCCGAGTTGGGCGCCAAACTGAAGTACTGGGTAATTTAGACCCAGCGGTGCAGGGACACACACCCTATGACTTCTGGGTTCACCCTGTTCCGGACCTACAGAAACACAGAGTCTTCTTGGTGAAGTCAAAGAATCGTTTATTGGCTGCAGACCAATGACAGGTATCCTAGAAGTACAACAGCGTGTATGTTCTCAGGAGACTGCTGAAAATCATAGGAATGGACTTCATCTTAAATACCCTTTTTCTTGCCTCAAGCATACATTCCTAGGTTTTATGATACGGCAATATGCAAGTGTACATTACAAAGAAAAGGCAGAGTCATGATGACCATCCCACATTCCAGTTCGGCCAGCCCACAATGATTTACACAACAAGGTTCAGATCCCACATTACATGTAAACAGATCCCCCCAATAAACATGAGCATCTCCTGTTTTGGGAACCAAGTCATAAAGCAGGAACAGCCAGGTGCGAAAGAGATTAGCCAGGGGCTTGTGTAGAATGAAAGGGTTTTATGACGGGTCAAGCCCTGATGCTAATCACGGGTGGAGAGAGGAAGGGGAGCTCGTGAGACCAGTTTGACCCGGGGCAGCAGAGCCAGCTGCCCAGGTCACAGAGAAGTCAGAGAAGAAGCCCATGTACTGTGAGGCCCGTATTTGCTCCATTATAGCCTATGTGAGGGCAATGACAAGATGGCCACTGCTTCCAAAATGGAACCCGCGTAGTGCAGCAGAATAACGTGTACACAGTGCATTCATAGCTAGAACGATAAGTAAAGCACTCGTACATGCCGCATTTACCATTTGCGGTTCACTAATACCAAGATAGACAGGGGTAGGGCCCTGTTCCCTACGTGGTCCCGAATATTAAAGTACGACATTCCCCAGTCCCACGTGCCTGAAAGCTGTACCATCTGCCACTCGTTTTCAGCAAGAACCCTGAGGGACAGGATGAAGAGCAGGCTTCAAGCTCTGGAGGAGCGAAGACTGAAGGCACCAGGTGGGTCTGGAGGGGCTGATTTGGCCCATACTGAGGCCTCTGGGGGGCTCCCCAGGGGCAGGAAGACCAGTAAGCGCTCCCGCTCCCCGTCGACGTCGAGGGCGTCGACGGCGACGTCGAGGAGGATGACCACCGTCTGTTCGCCGTCTCCCCAGGGCTCTGGGGAGAAGCGGCGTCGACGATCGCCGTCGAGGGACCTGAATAGGCCGCCGTCGACTACATCGGCGTCGTCGGCGACGACGCCGTCTTCGGCTGCGTCCAGCGGTCGACGTCGAGAGAAGACCCGGCGTCGGCGTTCGGCGTCGAGGGATCGCAGCTCGCCGTCGAGGAAGAGAAGGAGATCGCCGTCGAGGCGAAGATCGCCGTCGAGGCGGAGATCGCCGTCGAGGCGGAGGTCGCCGTCGAGGCGAAGGTCGCCGTCGAGGCGAAGGTCGCCATCGAGGCGGAGGTCGCCGTCGAGGCGGAGGTCGCCGTCGAGGCGAAGGTCGCCGTCGAGGCGGAGGTCGCCGTCGAGGCGGAGGTCGCCGTCGAGGCGGAGGTCGCCGTCGAGACAAAAGTCGACGCCGAGGAAGAGATCGACGCCGAGAAGATCGCCGTCGAGGCGCAGGTCGACGTCGAGGCACACGTCGACGTCGAGGAAGAGAGAGTCGCCGGGATCGGTGTACTCAGTGGTGTATACCCCGCCTCGGAGGTCTCCGTCGCCTCCTCCTCTCCCACCTCTGCCACCGCCTCCTCCACCACCGCCACCTCCTCCACCACCGTCTCCACCTCCTCCACCGCCTCCTCCGCGGCCGCGGACTCTGTCTCCGCCACCCCGGCCTCTGTTGCTGCCAAGCACTCCTGCGGTACCGCCGCCGGTCCCCCCGAGGTCGGTTTCCCTTCCACGGTACCCGACTCCGCCGCAGGGGACCCCGAAGCCACGACGCCCACGGTCACCTGGACCAGCGAGACCGGCGGACAGGCCTAAGCCGAAGAGGTCGCGCTCCCGCTCTCACAGGAGGCGACGATCGCGGAGCCGAGGGCGATCCTCGTCAGACTCTAGACGGCGCCGCAGAAGGTATAGGTCCAGGTCGCGCTCCTCGGACAGGGACCTTTCCCCGACGCTGTCGGACTCCCCGGGGACTAGGGTGTCGCCGGTGGACGACTTGGTCTCGTTCCAGGAGGTGCTGTTGCGAGGGGCTGCGAAGCTGAATATCACGGTGACGGTTCCAACACCCACGACGTCCGTGATATTTGAGACGCTTCATAAAAGACACTTGTCTCGCCCCCTCCTGCCTCTCGTGCCTGGACTGGTGGAACCAGCCTTGGAACTGTTCCTCACTCCCGCAACGGCGAAGGCCGCTCCGTCCAGGCTCATGAAGAAATATAGGGCCCCGGAGTCGGATCCGTCATTCTTGAGAGGGGACCCGAAGCCGGATTCGGTGATCGTGACGGCGGCGAGAAAACAACATGCGACCGCCCCGGCCTCCACGGTGCCACCGGACAAGGAAAGCCGCTGGCTGGACTCTGCGGGCAGGAAGGTGTGTGGTACCGCCGCCACCACGATGAAGGCGGCGAGTGCAGGGGCGTTGTTGGGCCGTTACGACTGGGCCCTGTGGGAATCCCTGCAGCAATATGCGGACCTCCTGCCACGAGACAAGAAGGAGGACTTCTTGGAGACGGTGCGCGAAGGCATGCTGGTTTCTAACCAAACGATCAGCGCAGCAGCGGATATATCGCTATTGGCCGCCCACGCCTACTGTCATGGCGTCCACCAGCGGCGCCATTCCTGGTTGCGCCTGACGTCCCTCAAGCCGGAGGCGCAGCAGAGAGTGGCCAACCTGCCCTTCTCGGGGGAAACCCTGTTCGGGAAGCATGCGGATGATGAAATGGCCCGCATGAAGGCTGAAGCGGAAACCCTGACGGCCGTCGGGTTAGAGAAGGCCGAGAAAAAGAAACGACCGTTCCAGAGGAGGTTCGGGTCGTCGGGCCGAGGGCGTGGGCAGGGCTCGGGACAGCAGCAGCCACAACAGCAGCAGTTCCGCAAGCCCTTCCAGAAGCGCCAGAGGGGTAGAGGTGGCCAGCAGGCTACTACCACAAACAAGGGCCCGGCCGGGTCTCGGCCCTGAGCTGTTACTTCCCCCTCAACCGTTACCCACTCCAGTGGGGGGAAGCATTCGATTTTTTCCGGCAGAGTGGAGAAAAATTACTCAGGACAAGTGGGTGCTGAATATTGTTTGCAATGGATACAGTCTTCGGTTCATCAGCCCGCCTCCAGCGATTCCGCCGGTCAGCTCTCGCTTCCAGTTGAGGGAGCTCCAGGCGGAGGCAGACATCTTGTTGAGAAAAAAGGCGGTAGAAGAAGTACCTTTGTCTCAAAGGGGAAGAGGTCTGTACTCTCGGTTCTTCCTCGTTCGCAAGAAGGACAAGAACGAGTTCAGGCCCATTCTGGATTTGCGACAAGCAAACAAGTGGATTCGCAGAGAGAAGTTTCGCATGCTATCGTTGCACCAGATTTACCCTCAGCTGCAACGGGGAGACTGGCTCTGTGCCATAGATCTACAGGATGCGTACTTCCATGTGCCCATAGCACAGAAGCACAGGAAGTTCCTGCGATTCCAAGTCGGCGCCAATCACTATCAATACACAGTACTGCCATTCGGGCTAAAGTCTGCTCCCAGGACTTTTTCGAAGTGCATGGCGGTGGTGGCGGCACACCTGCGGAGGAACAAGGTGTTTGTCTACCCGTATCTGGACGATTGGCTGATCAAGGCGTCATCCTTCGAGGAAGCGCAAGAACACTTCCGTTGGACGTGCGAGCTCTTGAACAAGCTGGGGTTACACGTCAACATGTCCAAATCGGTCCCATCTCCGGTACAGTGCATACAGTACCTGGGGGCCTCCATAGATACGCGGTCAGCAAGCGTGTCTCCTTCGGAGGAGAGACGGTTATCACTCCTTCGGAAGGCTCAGGACCTCAGGACTGCTCCATCGACGACTGTGAGAAAGGTGTCGTCTCTACTGGGATCGATGGCCTCCTGTATCTTCCTCACTCCGCACGCACGTCTACAGATGCGACCACTGCAGGAGTGCTTGGAGGATCAGTGGGATCAGAAGACAGGCTCTTGGGACGACAAGATCCGACTGTCTCTACATGCTCGTCAGTCTCTGAAGTGGTGGTGTTCGGCGGAAAACCTCCTCCAGGGGGTTCCCTTCCACAAGGACATTCCCACGACGAATGTGGTGACGGATGCTTCTCTCCAGGGCTGGGGTGCGCATTCTGGGGACCTGCAGATTCAAGGGAAGTGGTCTCCTTTGGAATCAACGTACCACATCAATTTCCTGGAACTCAGAGCTGTCTTCCTGGCCCTGAAGGCTTTCCTTCCGTCCTTCCAGACCAACTCGCTGCTGATACAGACGGACAATACAACCACGATGTATTACCTCAACAAGCAGGGGGGGTCGAGATCGCGCACTCTGTCGCAGGAGGCGCAGGCGATCTGGCACTGGCTGCTGGCCCGAGGGCTGACGATCACGGCCACGCATCTGCCAGGGGTGCAGAATGCTCAGGCGGACGCCTTGAGCAGGCTGATTCAGGAAAACCACGAATGGGTCATAAACGACGAAGTACTAGGAGAAGTCTTCGCAAGGTGGGGGACTCCAGACGTAGATCTGTTCGCCACCGCCGAAAACAGCAAATGCCGAGACTTCGCATCCAGGTACTACCAGCGGGGGACGCTGGGGAATGCGCTATGGATCGATTGGTCGAACAGCTTTCTGTACGCTTTTCCACCCATTCCCCTGATTCCGGCGGTGCTCATCAAGCTGTCCCAGTCCAGGGCGCGGATGATCCTGATCGCCCCGGAGTGGCCCAGGCAGTGGTGGTTCACGGACCTTCTTCACCGGTCTCTCCTTCCTCACATGCGGTTGCCGTGCAGGCCGGACCTTCTCACGAAGTTCGGGGGGCGGATGGTGCACCCCAACCTCTCGTCTTTGAGTTTGGCGGCATGGCTCCTGAAATAGTGCAATATGGTCATCTGAATCTACCAGACGATTGTATGGACATTCTGAAGGAGTCTAAGCGACCTTCCACTAGGACATCCTACGCTTACAAGTGGAAGAGGTTCTGTATCTGGTGTAAGTCCAAGAACTTTGATCCGACAACATGTAAGGAAGATGTCATCCTTCCATACCTTTTGCATCTGGCGCAGTCTGGCCTTAATTTCCATTCCATTAAGGTTCATCTGGCTGCTTTGACTGCTTACAGGAAGTGCCCTTCACAGACGTCCTTCTTTCAGATTCCTGTGGTTAAGGATTTTTTGGAAGGCTTGAAGAAGGTGTTCCCTCCTGTCAGACTTCCCTCGCCTTCTTGGGACTTGAATGTGGTGCTGTCCAGACTGATGAGAGAGCCTTTTGAACCTATTCACAAGGCTTCGTTGCAGCACCTATCCTGGAAGGCGGCGTTCCTAGTGGCCATTACATCGGCCCGCAGGGTGAGTGAACTTCAGGCACTATGTTGTCAAGAACCTTATACTGTGTTTCATGCTGCTAAGGTTGTGATGCGTACTCACCCTAAGTTCCTTCCTAAGGTTATCTCTGACTTTCATGTCAATCAGACCATAACTTTACCTACGTTCTTTCAGAATCCCTCTTCACCAGCGGAAAGGGCTCTCCATTCCCTGGATGTCCGAAGGGTGTTGAAATTTTATCTGGATAAGACCAAGGATATTCGTAGGTCTGACCAATTGTTTGTTAATTATGGCTCAGTCAGGACTGGTCTTGCGACCTCTAAGCAGTCCATCTCTCGGTGGATTGTGTCCTGCATACAGTTGTGTTATCAAAAGGCTAATAAGACCTTAGGGGGTAAACCTAAGGCTCATTCCACCAGGGGCAAAGCTGCCACGACGGCTTTGCTGCGTAATGTTCCGATTGCGGAAATCTGTAAGGCGGCCACGTGGAAGTCGGTCCATACCTTTGCTGCGCATTACTGTCTGGACACGGATGCCAGGGCAGATGCTCAGGTTGGGCAGGCTTCGCTGCGAAATTTGTTCGCACAGTAGTGGTAGTGTCTTATGTGTTCTCCACCGCTTTTGTTGTGTGGGGATGGGCTTGCCATTCTATTCACTAGATTATGACTATACACAGAGATCCCCTACTACAGAAGGAGTAGTTTCTTTTCTGTAACTCCAGTTCTGTAGTAGGGGTATCTCTGTTATAGTCATAAGCGCCCGCCCTCCTCCCCGGTGGAGAGATACTTATTCATATGTAGAATGCTACAGGTCTGGCGTGCTACGCCTTCAAAAAGAACTGAAAGTAAATGGGACCTGCTGGGCATTCTGGGATACTGGGGAAAGTTCTGGAAAACTGGAAAGTTTTCTTAAAGGCACAGTATCCTGTTCCAAGCCACATAATGGCAGCCTATGGGGCTTGTCTGTCCACTCCTTCCTCTCTATCATTCCAGAGGCTTTTGCTGGTAGAGGCAGGGTTTTTTCCTATGTGGAGAAAAACTGGACAGGCAGTGCTGTTTGTGGATTTTGGTGGAATTCTAGTTGAAGTACTGGACAGTGTAGCCTGTGGGTATAGGCTGCATTATCTGTCTTTAAATTAAATTCTCTCTTAAAGGTGTATGCAGGTCTGCATGATTTGTCACCTTTTAGAGATTATTTTTTATTGCTCCGGGGTCCGCGCACATGGGCGGGACTATTCACTAGATTATGACTATAATAGAGATACCCCTACTACAGAACTGGAGTTACAGAAAAGAAACTACTCCTTCTCCTTGCTCCTGGGTTGGGAGCTCAGACGGTTGATGTACCTCCATAATTTAGCATTGTTCTTTTCCTTTAGCAGGGCAAATACCGTGATCCATTTTTGTTCCATCTCTTTCCTCTTTTGCTCAACTACTTTCCTCCTAAGGGCCGCTCTTAATGCGGCTATAAAGGCCCCATCTGCCGATGTTCCTCCTTTCTTCCTACTTCTGAGTGCCTTCATTAGCGCTCCTTTGCATTGTCTCAGGCACTTCGGTGGCTGTGGGTTCTTTAATGAATTGGCGTTGTGACAGAGAATTTTCTTGCGATTATTTTTACCCAGCTTCCGCCATAGGTCTTCTGTCAGTTCTTCCCAGAGGCTGATCACCTCTGATTCGGTCTCCCATGGTCCACGGGTCTGCCACATTGATGCCCAGTCCTGCATTTCCCTTCGAGAGAGGTTGTCCATTTTATTCTTCTAATGGCTCTGAAACATTCGTCCCCTGTGGTTTCTCCCAACATTTTCAGAAGCTCTGCTGCTTCCGTTCCTAAGTTAAATCTTGCGCATAGAGGCCTGTGGTCACTTTCTCCTCTATCGGCGACCTGGAATTATTTCAGCCTGTCCGCTGTTTTTTCATTGATTAAGATGTAATCTATAGTGGATATATTCCGAAACGATGGTTTAGTGCACCACAAGAGTGATCGTAATTTCATCAGGAAGTGGGTAGAGTAGAGTTTGACATTTTTAAGAAGACTGAGCAGTAAGCCTGCCTTGTGCCCTTTAATTTGTTTTCCCCGGGGCACTTTCCAAACCTCTCAAATAAAAATCTCCTGCGATGATTACGTTGTGGTGCTCATATTTTACTATTATATCTTCCAGCGTGTTGGTGAGAGATTCCATGCTGGCAGTGGTCAGTGACGGGTTGATGTAACAGTTTATGAGCAGCAGGTTGAACGGCAAGTGGCCCTCCCTTAGCCCAGCAATTGTCATTGCTTGCAGATCGGGGGAGTTTACTCTTATTTCTGTGGTCTTGAGTTTTCTCGCATGGCTTATGAAGATGGACAGCCGAAGATGTTTCTTTTTGTTGCATTAATCCGATATTCATGAAATCCCGCTATGGGTGTTGATGTCATTGACCAAGTTTCTTGACAACAAATAATGTCCCCTTTTGCAAAGTAGTCCTGTACTTCCTTGATCCCTACTTTTTTGTTTAACCCTGCGATGTTCCATGATATGAGGGTTAGTTCGTCGGGGAGGTCCGAGTTTTGATCTTGTCATTGATCTTTCTGCACCGCGGTTGCCCTTCCTCTCTAGCGAGTGCTTGATTTTGGCTAGGGGTGCTGTTGTCAGCTGTCGCCTCTTGTGGTCTGTTTCGGTTGACCCGTTAGCACTCTTCACTGGTTGTCACTTTGAAATATAAAAATGTTTATTGGAGTTTTAGAGCGATCGTTTGTATGTGCTCCTTGTTTCCTGTTGTGGGTGGTGCCTTTCAGGATTGATATAGGCCCCAAACTCTCTTTTTGAGGTATGAGGACAAAGGGATAATTTGATTTGATGGGTTCTGTTGCTTCTAAGCCCCAATTTGCGAGTTGTTGGGCTTCGCCAAAGACTGCCCGTTGGAGGGAATGCTCGCAAAAGGACAGGACGGTTGAGTCGCCATGGCTGTCTCCCTGTGTCCTTCTGAACTTTACCCACTCTATATTTTCAGTGATTTGACATGGCCAAATAGTCGGAGGATGTTGGTTCTGTTTAAGATGTCGTGAGGCCCTTCCATATGGTACCTGGGGGTAATCACTACCTCATTTAGTGTAGGTGGTTCCAAAGAATTTGTTGTTTGTATAAACCCCCCATTGCACTTGCTGTTTGATCTTAGACTGTGCGGGGGTTTGATCCAGGTTCGCCAATGTTGTTCCTCTTCCGCCCTGTTGTTAATTCGAAGCGTACTAGCCATGTGCATTTGCTCCATCGGAGGGGATGTGGTGTGCTCCATAGGGCCTTTGTGGCCCTCCAGTTCCAATAGGTCATAGAGCCTGATTTGTGTGGCGACATCCTCCTTACCCATGCTGTCCCTGTTTGTTCTCGCCTGGACGGCCGTTGGTGCTAGCACTGCTGAGTGTGATTGATCCGCCTGATCAGCCTGGATTACTTGAACCCCGCCATGTTGTATTACGTCGACCCTTTCTCTTTCTTCTGCCTTTCCTGTGTCAGCCGGCAGGCGCTGGCACGTCATCTTTTGTTTGAGATAAAAAATCAGGAAGAGTGGAAGTGAGGTTCTTTTCTCCTCAGGTCTGTGGCTGTTCAGCATTGCCGGCAGGATGGATCTTCTTTTCAATTTTGATCTCTTCAGATGTTTTTTCGCCCTCTTTGTTAGGGGTCATTCTGTTCTGGCTTCGGTTTCCCTCGCCATGATCTTTTTCTGCTCTTCGGCTTCCTTTGTAACCGATCTTGCCAGAGCTTCCTCGGTGTCACTCTTTGTCGGGGATGCCAGAATCTCTGGGCTGTTTATCTCATTCTCTAAGGCTTTTGTTTCCATTTCCCTTGCACTGCCGTGTTCACCCTTTTAGGTCACTTTGGGGTTGCCCTTGTCCAATAATTCCGTTATTCCTGGGTTTTTTTACGATACGCCACTGCTCTTGGTTAGTGCCACTATGTCCCCCAATATTTCTGGCAGTTCGGACCACTTTTCTATTATGGCAGCCTTGAGCTTGTCCGGGCTATTATTGTCTGATTGTGTTTGATTGTTAGCTCCATTTCGTCCAGGCACTGGGCTATTGATTGTAGGAGGTCTACTTGGATCTCCATTTTAGTTGCTTGCCATATCAGGGCCTTAGCTATTGAATTCTGAGCTTCTCTGATCATTGTCAGAAGAGAAGAATCTTCTTGCTCGTCTAGCTCTTCTTGATCCTTCTGGTCTGTCGATACGGACATCCCTGCTCGTTTGTTGCCCTGATGTTCTGCCGCTTCCCCTCTCCCGATAAGGAGGGGGGTGAGGTCCAAAGTCCTTTCGATTGTCTGCTCTAACTTTTGTAGAAAGGAGTGGGTGAAATCTCCTGTCTCTGGTGAGTCGAGATGTCAGCGCCCAGATGATGAAATCATTGAGCTTGGTCGTGAGACGTTTGGTGGGCTGATATGCGTTGGATCTTTGCCCTCCACGACTTTCGGCCTGTCTTCATCCTGGGCCGATGGATCAAAACTTCAATTGGTGAAAGGCTGTGTACCAAGTCTATGGGCTTCATTCCGATCCCAGCGACTGTTGTGAGCCTCTCGGAGTCGGAATCACCAATCCTTTCTTTATATATTGTATTATTTTCCTCTGTGTCTTGTGCTTTGCACCCGCTGATCTGGGGCGAGTTTTGATCTCCCTGTACCGATGTGTCCCAGTCCTGGCCCCCTTCATTGGAAAGAAGATAGCCTTCTCCCGAGTGGGGGTTCTTTGCTATCAAGCTACTTGATGAATGCCTGGCTGGGTCAGAGTGCTTGAGAGTTGCTTGCTGTGAGCTCTTCAGTCCCTTCCGTCTCTTCAACCCCCCTGGCAGACATGCCGGAGGGTGGCAAGCTATCCGGATTTGGAAATAGTGGGTGATGAACCCTTTTTGAAAGGATTGTAAAAGGGGCTCCCGGTGTGCGACTCTTGTCTGGAGTTCTGAGCCGTACCTTGTGACCCTGGTTGCTTGGCCCTTGTGGGTTTCTTTGTCAGAGACAGTGTCCATCCTCTTTGGGTTGATCAATTTCCCCTTAAGCATTATCCTCCCCGCACCAGGAGAAGAAATTTGAGGTGCTTGCTGGGTTTTGGGGTTCTTAAAAAATCTCTCCCTTAGTTTCTATGGCTGATTCATATGATCACTCTTCTGCGTGCGCTGCCTAGGCTGCTCTCCTCTCCACGTGGTTAGGCTGGTTAGTTGGGCAGAACCAAAAAGTGTGATGCCTATGCTCTGGCAGCCTTCTCCACTGTTGCGCTGCTTTTAACCCTTTTGTCCTTTTGTACGTGCGAGCAGGCACCCCCACGTGCACCGTTGCCACGCAGCTCACACAGAACCGCCAGTCTATAACCACCACCACTGTGCTCCTGCACCTGTGTCCTGTGTGCTCCTGGTAAGAGAAGACTCCCCTTCCACTTTCCTCAGTAAAGATTGGTGGGGCTGAGCAAGGTCCGGGCAGCGTGGGGGATGTGGTGAGATGTGATGAGGGTATGAAGGAATGTAAAAAGGGATTTTCTCACTCACCCACTGACCACAACTGGTGCTTTGTGGTTTATGCTGTAGCCCCGCTCACCACTGATTGCTGTACCGCTATACTTTATGGAGGGTTGGGCTGGGCTAGGTATCGCTCTAGCAGGTTCCAGGGTTGTCGGGTCAGTCGAGTCTGAGCTCTCTCCATGACCCGCTCCTCTCCCATTTGCTCCCCCGTGGCTCCTGGTGCTCACGGCTCGCGATGCCCTGGCCCCCCAAGGCACCGCGCGGCTCACCGGGGCTCACCAGAGCTTCCTGCAGCCTCTTGCAGCTCCTAATGAGGCTCCCGGTTCACAGAGCGTGGTTCTTGGCCCCCCACAGCACTGTTCTGCTGCCGCTGCTGGTTACCACTGCTCTCAATTGATTTTTTACCCTGAAATGTCAGAGAAATCTGTGATAGGGGTGCTAAGGGCTGGGAGAGAGCTGGGCATGTCGGTCAGTGTAAGCGATACGTCCTTCGTGTAACGAAGAATCTTTGACTACCTGGTCTGAGTAAGAACAACCTCAATCTGTGGTTCTTGATGGATGGTCACTGCCAGTGGTTCCATTGCTAGAAGAAATATTAGCAGTGACAGGAGGCACCCCTCTACAAACTGGGAAGGAGTCTGACAGAAAGCCCCTAAAGTTGACTTGTGCCGTAGGGAAGGTATTGAGCCAGCAGACCTTGACAATGAAGTCTTCATCCAGACTTAACAGTTGCAAAGTAGGGAACAGATAGCTGCGCTCAATGCAGTCAAACACATTTTTGGCATCTGAGGAGAGGGCCAGATTGTCTTCCTGAGAGTCCCTGAAGAGCCACAAGAGGTGACTAAGAGAATGTAGGTGCTCTCGAGATGATCTTCACTGAACGAAACACACCTGGGAATGATGGATCAGATTAGGAATAACCCATTTAAGGTGGGCCACTAAAATGCTGGCAAGTGATTTGGTGTTAAAATTCAGGAGGGAGATTGGTCAATTACTATAACTACAGAGTAGAGGGACCTTACTTGGTTTCGACAGGAGAGTGATCACTGCACTGTCGGACATGTGTACGACAGACACAGCATTGCCAGCCTCCAGGAAAGTCACATGTAGATAGTCCACAGTTTCTGCCTTGAGCCATTTATAAAATTTACCAGGGAAACCGTCCCCTCTCAGAGCCTTTATAAGTGGTAGGCAGAATAGCCTGTGCAACTTCCTCTTTGGAAATCTCACATCTAGAAGAGCCCAACCTTCAACATTGAGACAAGAAACTACCAGGGAGTCATGGAATGTGGGAACCTTGTCCTCACTATTGTCAGATTCTGAACTGTCAAGTTTTCTATACACTTGCCAAGGCTGTTAGTGATATTCTGCGAGGAATGTGTCATTTACTTGTTTTTTCTCTTATTGCAGGAATGTCCACCACACCTTAACGCTGTCTGAGTTGAGTGAAAAGGAGTCTCCCTGCTTTCTCCCCTTGTTTGGAGTGTGAGGCTTTTGATTTTTAGAGCATGAACTCCGCTTGAGACATATATAGAGGGATTTAAGCTCCATTTTGGCATTCTCAAGCATGCACCTATTAGCCAGGGAGGGTCTCTGCATGCACTTCTGCTTATGGAGGCGGATGTCCCACTCAAGGGGATCCCATTTCTGCATCCTGCGTATGTTTCCGAGTGCAGCATCTCTCATCAGTTCACCCTGAAGGGTGGCCTTGGCCACCAACCACAGGTGTTTTGATGATTGCACTGAGCCCCAGTTATAAGAATAGCAGATGGTCAAATAAGATTTCAAGCAGGCTTTGTCCTTGGGAAGTTTAAAACGTGTTGTGTTAAGGCACCAAGGTTTCCAGATTATCATCTGGAGGTTCCAGTAAAGAGAAAGAAAAATCAGCACATGGTCCTACAGGGAGCACAAGAGTATGGTACAGTTCAACACTGTAGGGGGGACCAGGTGAAAGGTATCGAAGAAATCCAAGTGGTACTGTGTACTATGGATTGCGGAGAGAAATGAGAACTCCTTCTCAGCAGGGTGCAGAAAACATCAGATATCTAAAAGACCCTGATCATAGCAAAGGTCATGGAGGAGTACCCTGTCTCTGTTGTTATGGGTATTTAGGGGGTCTGTGTGGTCCAGAACAGCGTCCAGCGCTAGGTTTCAGCCTCCTAATATGATAGGCAAGGTGCGAAGTTCAGTAAGATGGGAGAGGAAGGTGGATTTTTTTCCATTAGGGGCATATACAGAGCCCACGCTGAACACTTTAGTGTCGACCATAAGCTTGGCGAACACTTAGAGGCCCTCAACATCTGACTAGGTCTGAAGAACCATACATTGTAGGTATTTACAAATAAAAATGGCCACCCCGCATTTCTTGGAGCTGGTTGCAGCTGGTTGGAGCAGGTTCTGCCGAAGTCTGGCAGCTGTAAACGGCCTGTCCCACCCAGACCCTCTTAAGTTTATCTGCTGTTTTTCCTGAAAGATGTGTCTCCTGGATGAGGGCTGTATAGGTGCGTTTGCACACCAATTATGATAGGATCTTTTTCTGTTTAACATAATAGTTGAGCCTGATAACATTAATTGAGACGTGCGTGAGTGGGTGGGAGGCCATGGTGTGGGGCATCAGCGACTGTTGCTGATGGAGGAGGCAGCAGAAAGAGAAAGGGGGTAAATGTGGTAAGAAGGTGAGTGAGGGGTCCATGTGTGAAGTGCAGTGGGCACAGGGGAGAGAAGGCCTGTGGGAGCCTAGGCAAGCTGACTTCTCAAAGGCAGGGTTGGAGGTAGAGAATGGGTGAGATGCAGGGTTGTCCCAAGGTATGTCTCCATAGGAACTACATCTAGTATAATGGGGTGACCCAGTGCCCCTCAGAACCTGGGTGTACAAGAATATGGAAAATGTTGGTTCTGTCGGGTACAGAATGGATTCTAGATTTACTGAATAACAATACTCAAACCTTTCAGTAATAATCAATTAAAATCAAATAGAAGTAAAGGCAAGCAGGATGAATCAAAAAACAAAAGCAAAAACACCAAAATTAAATCAATCAAGGTCTGTATATAAGGATAAATCCATAAGTTCTTAACATGTTATGGCGTCGAAATGACATTAACAAGCTTTCAAAGTTTAAGAACTTTGACAGCCTGCTAATGTCATTTCGATACCATAACATGTAAAGAACATATGCATTTCCATAGGAACTAGTCTGGGTGAGGGAGTCATCATGAGTAAGCGAAAGGTATGACAGGTGCAGAATGGTCCATGAGCAGCACATGTAGACCGCTTGCACTGATGGGAAGCGGGTTCAAGGAGAGCAAGAAGGTCCTCCAGGAAGAGGGAGAGAGCAGCCACATGGGCAGAAACATGAGCACACATAAGAAGGGAACCAAGCAAAACCATTGTCCAAAACAGTATCATAAACAGGAATATTTACATGACCATCTATATTACAATAAGATCACATAACCATAGTCCCTTGTCCAGCAGGGGGTCAGAGTAGAGATCGCCTGGCCCTCCATGACACAATACAGGAATAGGGGACCATACGAGGGTATATAGTCTGTAAAGGTGCAGCAGCCGGATGATGAAACATGTGGCAATGTCAGATCTGGGGTTGGGGGTTGTCTTAGAGTTCAAAATTTCACAAGCCATGAAGTTGAGAGGAACCTTTCCCAAACAGTTCCATTCAAGATACTTGTCGAGCATGTTAGTCGGGTTTGAGTTCCGCTGGGACCGGAGGCTTCATGGATGAGCATGCTTTACCTCTCAAAACTGCCTGGGTAAGTCCTACCACATAACAAAGTACCTTATCCCACTCAGGTGACTCCAATGTGATCGATCAATCTGGTTTCCCTGCCGGGGTTGCTGCTTGCCCCCATGTGTGTCTCCAGTGTCCTTCAGACATGGGGAGGATGTAATGTCCATGTCCAGTATGACGAGAGAGTCCAGGAAATGAGCATGCTCCATGGGGTCCAGGAAGGTTCGGGAACAGCCATCCAAGGTGATCCATAGTGATCACATCTCATTGTGGGCCTGTTTGTAATAAGGCAAACAGGAACTACTTAAAACATAAGTAGTAAAATTGGCCTGGAACCATTTAATCCATTGTTCACAGGGGGTCTCCTTCACCCACAGGATGGTGAACACTACAAAGCTGGGCCCTGATCCAGGCTTCCTCAGAACACTAGTGACTTGTGAAGGGATTCCGGGCAGATTGAATGTGCTGCACCTGGCAGCTGTGACCTGTGAAAAGGTTGTTCCATCTTCCACTTGAAACCCAAGGACATAAAGAGATTCAAGAATCATAAGGCTGGTCCCTTCGGTGAATCCAGGAACACTAGAAAGCTGAAGAGAGATTGACTGATTGATTAAGGACCCACCAGAAAACGTTTCTGACCAACAGTTTTACTGTGAGAGATTGGGCTCCAGCTTCTTCCGATGCAGAGATCGCTGCGCCTCCAAAAATGACAAAGTCCCATTCTGAGTAGGGGTGGGTGAAGAATTCCGTTCTGCTGGTGGAGTTCACAGAGTTTTTGCTCACTCCACGTTCCGCATGGAGCACGAAGATCCACAAAATTCAGTGAAGTGACGCGGAGCGGAGTTTTTTCTCTCGAGCTGCTCACCAACATTAAGTTGGCAAGTGCGTGCGAAAAAAAGAAATGAGGCGCTAGACCACCTCGCAGTGAGATTTCTCAATGCTGAGGGTTGCGGCAGGTCACGACCGCTCGCAGTGAGAAATCTGCCGCTTGCGTTGAGGATGCTGCCACTCAGGTAAACGAGTAAAACATCTACTCGAATGGCAGAGTGAAGGTGCGCCCCCTTGTGCTGCGCGTAGTGCTGTTTTCACTGATTTCACAGTGTGGGACAAACTCCTGGTGCTAAAAATCAGTGCGATCAGTGCTACTTGCTAAAATCCGTAGCTCGCAGCACTCCGCAAAGTGTGGCAGAGTTTTTCCGTCACTTCACAGAGTTTCGCAGAGAAAAACTACGCGAACTCCCCCCAGGCCTAATTCTGAGTAGGGAGAGCAAGAAATATCTAATGATCCAGAACTCCAGCGTGACCATCCTGCATTAATGTTCGGTTCCACAGCGACAGCTAAATTTTCAGAAGCGTCCCACCAGTAGATGCTTTTCCGTCCTAAAATATGACAAAGTCTCATTCTGCAGTGGGAGTGGGACATAGAAGTACTTAAAAAAAAAATCTTCAACAAAGGGACAAAGTTACTTTATAAAGTGGGACTTAAAAACTTTTTCCAACTTGTTGCCTTCCAGACTTTCACCGGGCCAATCAACTTATGTCTGACGTGGGCTCCATCATGGCCTGAAATTGCACCTTAGTCCCGGCCTTCTCCAGCTATTGATTTACATTGAGCGCTGATTTTTTTCTTGGCGCGTTTTCACTTTAATTCTTTAAAACACCATATTTCTGGTTCTCCTTATTGGTTCTTACTCAGTTTAGCCTTATTTTGCCCATGAAATGTTTCTCTTTATTTTAAAATTGATTGTGGAATTTTATTGTATTTTGGATGACGTTTTGTACATTTATGAACTGCTTATATACTTTACAAATTACCTTTGAATTTAGAGTAGCTGCATTGTGTCCTACGATATTATAACTAGGGCTCCCGGGTTTATGGTATTTATTTTTTCAACATTTCCATCTGTTAATTCATACTTATTTTTTGCCCATCTTATTTGCATTCATCCGTATTTAATAAATGGAGTGATAAAATGGTATAGTTCCACATTTATTTAACTGCTAAACAGGCGCTCATACTTTGATGCCTCTCGCGTTTTATCAAATTAAGCAGCCAAATATAGCAAAACACTACACCCACAGGTAAATATCAGCATTATTTTATAAGTACATGCTAACATATGCATGTATTTAGGGAAATCTCAACCAGTTTTTTAACTCCCCATACTATTTATCTGCTCAGCTGCTGTCCTGGAATTCATGAAAGGCAACATGGAGAGTCACTCACAAGAAGCACAATTTTCAGTATTTTTCCGCTTTTAAAAATAAATACAGACATGAAAAATATTGTTTTCTGTCTGTCTTTATCTGTAAAAATCAGTAAAAATGGAATACTGGAAGCTTTAATCATAACACATTCCATACTATTCTATGTTCCCACAGCTCTCCCATTGAAAGCACTCCCTCACTTGTGTGGATGTGCCTATCATCCATGAAAAAAGGCACCAAAAAGCAACAAGGACACGTCACAATTTTTCGTTTCCTTTGAAGTTCAATGATTATGGCGATGTGGATAGCTGAGGTATACAACCAGGGTGGAGGCCGCCCTGTCTACCTCACCTTTGGATGTGCCCACATTTGATCATACTCCTCTTCCGATATTGGCGAACGCTGACGATGCAGTATTAATGGCTAGAACTAGGGTAGCCTTTCAATCCCTAATAACATCATATACCACATTCATGGCCTCCTTAGATCTAAAAGTAAATGAATCCAAATCTTTCAGAATCGTAGCGGGAACAGGTAGGGGAGAAAAACACCCCTATTTCCATTTGGCAGCAAAGAAAATCGAGGTAGTAGACTGTTTTTCATACTTAGGGGGCCCCTTTGATAAAAATCACTACTGGTCTAACTTGGTGGCAGCAAGAGCACAAGGTATGGAAAGGAGCCTTCAAGCTATCAAGAGTTTTGCAAAGACGTTAGGTGCTAGTCCCCTGGACACGATTAAGAACATCTACTTCGCAAATACCAAGGCTGCAACAACATATGGGGCAGGGGGTCTGAGGGATGCCAAATGTTGACCAACTTCAGCAACTGGAAGATAGCTTTTTCAAAAATCGAGTATCACTACCACACTCAGTTTCAAACTATATTTTACATTTATGATTGGGGCTACCCTATCTGAGTGACTTTAAAAGATTGGCACCAATTCTATTGGGGCTTTCAATTTGGCGGAGGTCCACTGTAGATTTAACGCATTGCATCGTCAAGGATTGCTGTAAACTGGACCACTATAAGAGGATTGGTTGGCTTAATTATGTGGAGGCAGAATTGTCTGCACTAGGGCTGGGTGAATTATTCCAGGATCCTGATTCCTGTAGGAGGATTCCGGAGAAAAAGATAGCAGAATTATTTATGCAGAGAGCAAACTACGCCCGAAGGGGAAAAAATCACCTTCAAAAATCTTCCCTTGTATAAGATCTCATTCCACCAAGAACGGGGGAAGGTTTTTATTACCTCTCTCGTATTACTAACGCACAGCATAGATTTATTCTATTGCGTTTTCGATTGTACCTGATTCCACTAATGTTAGGGTACCCAGAAAGGAGATATAAACTCTCAGATTTTTCATCTTGCCCGTGTAATAATCATTCTGCCTAGTCAGACCTCCATTTAACATTATTCTGCAAGTACTACACTGATGAAAGAAAATCATTTATTCTCCCAATTCTAAGGTACCATAAATTTACACAATGCAGGGTGGCTCTGTATTTTTGAAGGGCTCTCTCAGATCCGTTTGTGTGTTTTTCCCTAGCTTCATTTTTGTGGGCTTGTATGAGAAAGAGGAAAATGCGGGGGTTGTTGCCTTAATTAGTAGCAACTAGGGTAGAACTGGACTCATCTAAGCAACATGGGCCTGATTGTTATTAAGAGATTTTTAGGTTTCTAACTGATTTTAATGTTTTTCATGAGAATTGTTTTACTATGCACATGACTAACTTGATATATTGGTCTTTTTAACTTTTGTATATATTTTGATATATCACACGAACTCTCTACACGCAGGGAAAGAAATTAGTTGCACTCACGCGGTGAGTTGAATAATTCATTTATTAGAGCAAGGCAAAATCCTCATTCATTTATTTCTGCGAGGCAAGTCCTGACAAGTTTCGTTCAGCATTGAACTTTTTCAAAGGTATAGCCTGTCAGCATCCATCACAACAGCAATTGCTTAGCTTTTATAGTTTTTTTACCCCTAGTGGCCGCCCAGATGGGACACATTCATAAAGCATGCTGGTACTTGTGGTATCTTAAAGTTTCTACTCTCCGGTGGGTGATGCATTTAAAAAATAAAGTCAATTTCTCCTCACCGCAGCTCCTGTGCATCCCTATTTTCGAGGTTGCATGGAGTCCATACCGAAGCCAGTCTTCGGTGGCGCACTGCTGAACCCTGTTCATTTTCACGAGTTTGCACAGACGGTTCACTTTCGGGCAGCCTTGGCGCTCTCTCTGGTGGTGCAAAACTCGCGGCAGAACCAAGCCGGTTTAACATCACACGAACTCTCTCCACACAGGGAAAGAAATGAGTGGCACTCCCGCGGTGAGTTGAATAATTAATTTATTACAGCAAGGCAAAATCCTCATTCATTTATTTCTGCGAGGCAAGTCCTGACGCGTTTCGTTCAGCATTGATATATACCTGTGTTGTCATATTTTCGATGAATTTGTGCTTTTATGATCTTTTTTAAAAAAGATCGAATAAAGTTGTGTGATGATGAGCTGAGGTATTCAGGTCAGGCCTGGCTGGAACCTATGGAAACCTAGACATTTCTAAAAGTCTCTTTTTTAAATGTCTTCTTTACTACTCCTCTTCTTTCCTATTTTTCCTCTTTTAATGTTTCTCCTTTCCCTTCTGTCCCTCTTCTCATTTCTTTCTCTCCAATCCATCTTTCCTTACATTCTCTTCTTTTTCCCATCCCTGTTTCCTCTTTCCTTTTTCTCTTTTTCTCCCTCCCTTAAATCGTTGTCTCCTGTCCTTTGATCCTTTCCCTATTTTTCCTTTTATCCAGTCCTCTTCTCATTCCTCTTTCCTTCTCTATTTCCCATTCGTCTTTTTCTTCTCTTACTCTATCCTACATACCCTCTTCTTTTTCTCCTTTTCCATTCTGCATTGTCCTTCTTGGCTTCTCTCTATTTGTACCTTCTTATTCTCCCCTTCTTCCTTATTCTTCACTCAATTTTTTCTTTCCTTCTTCTTTTCTATTTTCCATGATTTTGCCTGTTCTTATTTCTCCATTCCTACGTTTCACTCTTTCCGGTGGCTTCCAGTAATTCGAGCAGAGGGTGCACACTCACTAACACCCATGGAATTACACTTGCACACACACACACACACACACGCATACACGTGTTACCATCCTTGTGGGGACTATGTGTGAATACCTGCCTTGTGGGGACTAACCTTTCCCAATGTTTTTAAAATACACTAATAACAGAAAAATGTTAAGAAAAAATTCATGATACAGGATCCTGCTTCAAATTTGCAAATATATTGTTATTTAATCGTGCGCACACCACCATCCTTGTGGGGACTTGAACACGTGCTACCATCTTTGTGGGGACCTAGTCTGTAACATTATTTGTGATTGAATACAGTCGAAGGTACATGGATAAATGTTTATTTTATCAACAATATAAACATACAACTTATAATCTATTCATATATGAATTGCTGCATATATACTAGGTGTATACATTAAACACAGATTATGTTAATGTGCGGGAAATATCATATCATATTTAAAGAAAGACACTTAAAGCTGTATTTAACCTATTTACTAGTGCTTAAAATCTTAGGAGAGAAGGGAACTAACACAAAGAAATTAACAAATGGAACCAAGGCTTGATTAGCTGCTTACATTTTTGCCAACATTGATGTCCAAGTCCCCACAGAGATAGTGGGTGAAGATCATTGTGTTTAAGTCTCCACAGAAATAGTGTGCACATTCAAAGCTTAAATCCCATTATAAAGAGTGTGAAGCTAATGATGTTCAAGTCCACTCAGAGGTTGTGTGTAAATATAGGAATGCTCAAGTCCCCACAGAGATGGTATGTTATTATAGCGATGTTTAAGTCCCCACAGAGATAGTGTGTTATCATAGAGATGTTCAAGTCCCCACAGTGATGGTGTGTTATCATAGAGATGTTCAAGTCCCCACAGTGATGGTGTGTTATTATAGTGATGTTCAAGTCCCCACAAAGATAGTGTGTTATTACAGTGTAGTTCAAGTCCCCACAAAGAGAGTGTGTTATTATAGTGATGTTTAAGTCCCCACAGAGCTAGTGCATGAAGGTGATTGTGTGTAAGTTCTCATTAAAATAGGGCCCAATTCACAAAGTTAAACTTAGACAAAAAGTCTAACTTTACTACTCTTCAGTATTCACAGAGGTGAATTTAGACCAACAGTCTAACTTTACTACTTTTCAATATTCACAAAGCTCAATACAGAGAATGTGAAGCTGATGATGTTCAAGTTGAAGCAAACACAAGGAGATGATGGACGGAGTGCCGAAACTTTTCAGTCAGTCACACCCAGTCGCAGATCTGGGTTGAATCTATTGTCGTTCTTTAGCTCACTTCACCACCCGAGTTCAGACCCAGCTATATGCAAATCAGTCTTGACCCTGTGCCTCATGGGAACAGTGCAGCCCGAACTGCCAAGCCTAGTCTTCCCTGGACCGGAAACAAGCATCCTGGGACCAGTTTTAGGGTAGCACACCCTCATCAGCCAGGCTAGTTTGAATCCAGTGGCAAGGAACTCACATCTGGCCATACCCTGCCAACTTGGGGTAAACAAAGCAAACACAAGGAGATGATGGATGAGGTGTTGAAACTTTTCAGTCACTCACCCCCAGTCACAGATCAGGGTTGAATCCAACATCGTTCTATAGGTCACTTCGCCATCCCAGTTCAGACCCAGCTATATGCAAATCAGTCTTGACCCTGTGCCTCATGGCATCCCCTAGTGCTTTAAGTTGAAACAGAGCTTGCATTTATTTAGAGGAATGCTCAAGTTCCCACAGAGATGGTATGTTATTATAGTGATGTTCAAGTCCACACAAAGATACTGTTTTGTTATAGTTTTTTCAAGCCCCTACAAAGATAGTGTGTTATTATAGCGATATTTAAGTCCCCACAGAGATAGTGCATGAGGATGATTATGTTTAAGTTCTCATTAAAATAGGGCCCAATTCACAAAGGTAAACTTAGAGAAAAAAATCTAACTTTTCTTCTTTTCAGTTTCAAAAATGTAAACTTAGAGCAAAAGTCTAACTTTTCTACTTTTCAGTATTCACAAAGCCCCATACAGAGAATGCGAAGCTGATGATGCTGAAGCCAAAACAGCACTTGCATGTAATTACAGGAATGTTCGAGTCCTCACAGAGCTGGTGTATGACTATAGTATTACCACGGTTGCCAAATCGAATGTGTGTGATTATAGGCATGCCCAGGTCCCCACAGAGATGGTGTGTGAGTATAGACATGCCTAGGTCCTCACAGAGATAGTGTATGATTTTAGAGATGTCAAGGTCCCCACAGAGATAGTGTGTGATTATAGACATGCCCAGGTCCCCACAGAGATAGTGTGTGATTATAGAAATGTTGAGGTTCCCACAGAGATAGTGTGTGATTATAGACATGCCCAGGTCCCCACAGAGATAGTGTGTGATTATAGAGATGTTGAGGTCCCCACAGAGATGGTGTTTGACTATAGTATTACCACAGTGTGCCAAAGAGAATGTGTGTGATAATAGACATGCCCAGGTCCCCACGGAGGTAGACTATGATTAAAGACATGCCCAGGTTCTCACAGAGATAGTGTGTGATTATAGATAAGCCTGGGCAAAGCACTACGCTACGCTCGCGTAGTTTGCGAAGTTTGCGCTACTTCGCACTACGCGAATTGCACGTTGCACAGTGCAAACACGCATCGCGTAGTGCAGCGGTCATTTTTTGCTTACTCGCAAAATGACATCCCGGCGAGACTTTTTCCTCGTTCGTGATCAGCAACATCAAGTTGCCGATCGCGAGCGTGGAGAATAAACCTCCCAGGGAGATTCTCAACGCGGGGAGGTCAGGTTTCTCATTGCGAGTGGTCGCGTATGCTTGTGACTGCTCACGATGAGAAACTACCAGTCCGCGTTGAGAAAGCTGCCACTCAAGTAAAAATCTACTCGAGCGGCAGAAAACTACAGCTCGCACTGTGCAAGATGCCGTTTTCAATGATTGCACAGTGCCGGATGATTGTCCGCACTGTGCAATCATTGAAAACTGCATCTTGCACAGTGCGAACAGGGTACTATGCAGTTCGCGAAGTGCTACGCGTAGCTCGCGTAGTGCGAAGTGCACTTTGCGTAGCTACACGTAGCGCTACTTCGCGAACTACGCCCAGGGTTAATTATAGACATGCCTAGGTCCCCACAGAGATAGTGTATGAAAGCACACAGAAACAGTGCATGATTATAGTCATGTACAAGTCCTCGCAGAGATATTGTGCAATTACAGTGGTGCTTAAGTACCCACAGTCAGTGCTTTAAATGGTCCGGTACTGTCCGGTACTGAGTACTGGCACTTTTTTTTATTTTGCGAGAGAGAGTACCGGCGCTTCTCAAGGAAATAGTAATACTTTTAATTGGAGGGTAAAGGCACTTCTTATAAACAAGCAGGTACTCTGGTACAGAGTACCTGCACTACTATTTTTCCATTTCAAGCACTGCCCACAGTGATAATGTGTGATTACAAAGATCAAAAAGGGAATGGACCACTTGTACCTGGGTGACCGGGGTCAGGGGTGGTTGGTACCTTTCATAAAAACCCTCATACACGTACGAGGGTGGACCGGCAGTATATCTTGGTTCTCCACCTATTCGTAACATGACAGCATCACCATAGGTTTGTTTTTGGTATGCTGACCTCCACTAAGAGGTAGACCCACTGGTACTACAGTAGTGTCCAGAGACCAAAAAGGAGGAAGAGTGAAGTGCTCAATGTGAAGTGAGGTTAAAAGTGTTCTACATCCTCATTTTTGTGAAATCATTTATTGTATGGAGATGTGAAAACGTTAAAACAAAAGGTGTGCGTATGTTGATCACGTTACTAATCTTACGCACTAGTGTAGTCCATATGTGAGGTTGACATGTTTCAGCCCCATTCTGCCCAGCCGGGTCTAGGAGGCTTTCTTTAGGACCAATAGAAGTGAGCTGTCGGTATTTGTGCAACAGTGTGAAGTGGGTTATTATTTAGCCACTTTTTATCAGGGAATATATTTGATTATTTTTTATGGAGAGGCGAACCTGGCCGTGTGGGAATTCCGCCGCGCTCTAGCGGATCTGGGTGGCGGCAACCGGCGTACACCATAACAGACAGGTGCTTGTATTCAAGGTGCTGAGATGTTGGCATACGTTCTGAGAATAATAGAAGAGTAACCCACTGGGGAAGAATGTAAAATTGATGAACACTGACATTGCCAGTTGGCTCACTGCAGCGAAATTCGGCCACACTACAGATCCCAAAAGGCCGTGCGAGCGGCCACGTCCATTGGGACTGGGTTTCTAATCAAATATAGGTGGACCCCTCAACTTGAATGTCAGCAGTGATTGCAAACCTGAGAAGAAGGGCAGAGGCCCGAAACGCATCTGCTTTTGAAGATATGCTGTTCACATTGCTCCGACACCTGCTACAGCCTTGAATAAATGTTTAAAGCATATCTACCTTGTGAGGACTCCTTCGTTGAGGTAAAACTTGCGGATTGATATATATTTATATATGTAAAACGGCCGAATTTCTCTGGTTTTGTACGAGTGAAATGTCCAACTAACTATAACGTCCCTATAACCTGTGGCTTTTTCAGTGAATTTCTAAGGTTTTTTAAATGCTAATTTCTAACTATAACGTCCCTGAAACCTATGTTTTATTCAGTGAATTTGTAAGGTTTTTCACAGGCCACGCCCCCTTCTCCACCACTATGCCTCTTGGTGCGTTCTAAATTCAGGGATTAAGCCCCCTTGAATACTGAGGTTCCCTGGGGGCCAACTAGCCCACCAGATACCTCCAGTAAGCCCCACACAGCTGGATTGCTGAGAGTGGTACGAGGCCACGCCCCCTTTTTACACCACTCTGCAAACGTGCCTCCTGGCGCACTGCTGCTTAGGGGATAAAGTCCACTTCAGTCCTGAGGTCCTCATGACACAAGGGGGCTTCATCACCTCACCAGCAGTGCGCCACAGCAGTGTGCGGAGGGGCAGGAGCCACGGCCCCCGGAACATAAATTAGGGTTGCCCCGAGGACTTGGCCCACCTGGGGGTTTTAAAAAAGGAAGCACGGGAGCCCGCTCTTTGTTTTTAAACAAATTGTCTTCCAGAGTCGTGCCGGGTGCGCAAATCTGGACAAAAGTTTTAAAAAAATGCTTTTTTGGGCCCTGGGGGGTCTCTGTGGGACCCCCTGACCAGGCCTTGGGGGTCAGGGTGTTTTTACCCTGCCCCCTTTTCTTTTTTAATATTCCTCTCACCTTTTTTCTCCTCCCTCGGTACCGAGTCACAAGATGGCATCCCAACACTTCCTAGTTTGAATTGTTGGGAGCCAATCAGAGGCAAGCTCATTCTCGGGAGGGCTCAGCCAATCAGATCTCACAATTCTCAAATATCAATATCTTTAAATCTTTAAAGCTCTCAAAAACTACTGAACAGATTTACACCATTTTAAAAAAAATAAAGCTGGCTTTTTGGACCAAGAGCTATAATTTGGTGTAATTCCATTCAGAGACAGGAGCTGACCTGAGTGAACAATTAGTTCTGAAACGTTTGTGAAGATTCGTCAAACGGCGCCAAAGTTATTGGCAAATCAAAAAACTCTTTTCCTATGGAAACAAGGTTCTATCTAAAACTACCCACTGGCTATTGCCAGTAGGATATATATATATATATATATATATATATATATATATATATATATATATATATATATATATATATATATATATATATATATATATATATATATATATATATATATATATATATACATATATATATATATATATTCACTTAAAAAACCATAGGTTTCACACATGTTATAGTTAGCTGGGCACTTCCCTCGTAAAAAACAAATGAAATTCCCCCGTTATAGTTAGTGCAGGCAACTATAACTCACGCGACCGCAATCCTCTGCTGATGACGTCAGATATTACATCACTGTATTTAGACACTTATTTACCCATGTCTTCTTCCATTCATCTTTAGCTATACATATATTACATTTTATTTTTTTTTCAGAATGACACATATGTCATCAGTGATGTAATATCTGACGTCATCAGCAGAGGATTGCGGTCGCGTGAGTTATAGTTGCCTGCACTAACTATAACGGGGGAATTTCATTGGTTTTTTACGAGGGAAATGCCCAGCTAACTATAACATGTGTGAAACCTATGGTTTTTTAAGTGAATTTGCAAGGTTTTTTAAATGCTAATTCCTAACTATAACGTGTGTGAAACCTATGGTTTTTTCAGTGAATTTGTATGGTTTTTTAAATGCTAAGTTATGTATTTATTAATATATTTTTTTAAACGAAACTTTTTTACGGCGCGCGAAAAAAACATAGGTTTCATGCACGTTATAGTTAGGAATTGGCATTTAAAAAACCTTAGAAATTCACTGAAAAAACCATAGGTTTCAGGGGCGTTATAGTTAGCTGGACATTTCCCTCGTACAAAACCCTAGAAATTCCCTCGTTATAGTTAGCTCAGCTAACTATAACTCATGCGCCCCCGCAATGCACTGCTGATGATGTCACATATTACATCACTCATGACATGGTCAGTGACATCACTGATGACATCTCAAATGACATCTCAAATGATATCACTGATGACATCACTGATGACATCCTCCAGTGAATGTGTGTTTCTTAAAGTTTTAATATGTTTAATATATATAGGGAAAGACGTATTGAAGAATAAGTGGGTGTATAAGTGTGTGAATGGATGATTTTCTAGGTGTGTGACTGACTATAAGTGAGTCATGAAATGTATCTTACTGCAGACTAGTAACTAAACTGTGTGAATGTCTGTATCAGTCTGTCTGTTGCTGTATAAGTGGCTGCGTGGTTTTGTGAATAGCTATATGAGTGTCTATATGGGTTATTGATTGGTTGTCTGAGTATCTGTATGGGTGCCTGAGTGTTTGTGTGGGTAGGGTGTGTGTGACTCTGTGCATATATGTGTGAGTGGGTGATTCTATGGGTGCATGGTTTTAAGTGTAACTATAACATGTGTGAAACCTATGGTTTTTTAAGTGAATTTGCAAGGTTTTTTTAAATGCTAATTCCTAACTATAACGTGTGTGAAACCTATGGTTTTTTCAGTGAATTTGTACGGTTTTTTAAATGCTAAGTTATGTAGTTATTAATATATTTTTAAACAAAACTTTCACGGCGCGCGCACGGTGCGCTTCGCGCACCGTGCGCGCACTGTGGGCACGCGGTGCGCTACGCGCACCGCGCGCCCACTTTACGCGGTTCGGGCCGTGCACGCACGGAGTGCTCCGCGCACCGTGCGCGCACGGTGTGCACCCGGTGCACTTCGCTCGCCGCAAAGCAAGTTTATAAAGTACGTGCCATGCACGCACGGAGCGCTTCGCCCCCAAGGGCAAAATACATTTTTTTTTCGATAAATCGCGGAGTGCGCGCACGCTGCACGAACTTCGCAGCATTTTTTCCGTTTGGGTGGTGCGCGCAGCACTCTGCGATTTTTCGAAAAAAAAATAAATTGTTTTTTGGCCCTTGGGGGTCCTTCTGGGACCCCCTGACCACGGCTAGGGGGTCAGGAACTGTCCACCCTGCCCCATTTTCACGTTCTCCACATTTGTTTTTCACCCCCTCAGAGTGCGAGAGACAAAATGGCGGCCGACACTTCCTGGTTTCGACCGATTCGAATGTTTACTAAGATCTAACAACCAATCAGAATTGCGCTCGCGCTCGGCAAGGTGCGCGCACCCAGCGCGCACGCTGCGCGCGTACAGATATATATATTGATTTAAATGCTATTTTCTCTGGAAATACTGAACAGACTTACACCAAACCTGCAAAAGGCACTTCATGGACCTTATGGCTACCTCTCTGCCAAATTTCACGTATTTCTGTTCAGCCGTTCGGGCTGTAGCTGCGACTAAAGTCCCTTTGGAAAAATCCATGGGGAAAACGCGTTTTGGGACCCCCCCTTTTTCTTGGCCCCCGCTTGATGAATCACCCCGAGACTTTCAGGGTAGGAGCGGAGCGGAGCGCCCCATTAGTTTTGAAAATTTCGCGAGGATTCGTCAATCGGCGCCAAAGTTATTCAAAATAGAATTTTGAGATTTCGTATGGAATCTCGGTCCTAACTATAACTATCTACTGGCGACCGCCAGTAGATTATATATATATATATATATATATATTTTAACTGTAAAAAACATAGGTTTCATGCACGTTATAGTTAGGAATTGGCATTTAAAAAACCTTAGAAATTCACTGAAAAAACCATAGGTTTCAGGGGCGTTATAGTTAGCTGGACATTTCCCTCGTACAAAACCCTAGAAATTCCCTCGTTATAGTTAGCTCAGCTAACTATAACTCGTGCGCCCCCGCAATGCACTGCTGATGATGTCACATATTACATCACTCATGACATGGTCAGTGACATCACTGATGACATCTCAAATGACATCTCAAATGACATCACTGATGACATCACTGATGACATCCTCCAGTGAATGTGTGTTTCTTAAAGTTTTAATATGTTTAATATATATAGGGAAAAGACGTATTGAAGAATAAGTGGGTGTATAAGTGTGTGAATGGATGATTTTCTAGGTGTGTGACTGACTATAAGTGAGTCATGAAATGTATCTTACTGCAGACTAGTAACTAAACTGTGTGAATGTCTGTATCAGTCTGTCTGTTGCTGTATAAGTGGCTGCGTGGTTTTGTGAATAGCTATATGAGTGTCTATATGGGTTATTGATTGGTTGTCTGAGTATCTGTATGGGTGCCTGAGTATTTGTGTGGGTAGGGTGTGTGTGACTCTGTGCATAGATGTGTGAGTGGGTGATTCTATGGGTGCATGGTTTTAAGAGTGCATCTGTGATGGAATTACTTAAATAAATTACTTCTCACCCTTTAACGCTAGAACTCCTACTACCCACACCTAAAATTACCTACACAATTTCCGTAAGAATTTTCTATCAATGAATTATTAATTAGGAACTAATTATTAATTAATTAAAAATAAATTACTTCCCACCCGTTACCCCAAAAACCCCACAATCCAGACCTAAAAACCCCCACAAAATTACCATAATTGATTATCAATTAATTAGTTAGTATAAATTAACAACTCATTAATTGAACATCAATTACTTCCCACCCTTTACCCCTATAAAACCCACAACCTGCATCTAAATGTTTACACAATTACCATAATTATCAATTTATTAATATAAATTAACAACTCATTAATTAATCAAAAATAAATTACTTCCCACCCTTTACCCCTATAAACCCCACAACCCGCACCTAAATATTTTTCCACAATCACCATAATCATCAATTAATATTAATTAACAATCAATTAATAATTAATTACAAATAATTTACTTCCCACAGTTAACACTATCAATTCTAAATTAAATAAATAAACAATATTCATTAATTTATTATAATTAAATTACTTCCCACCCTATTCCCCTATAAACCCACAACCCGCTCAAAAAGGCAAAATTGTATCAATAACTACTAAAAAGTTAACACATATATTAAAAAACATACACAAGATTTATATAAAAACATACATCACATACATTTAAAATATAAATTAAAATACATAACACTAATTAACAAATGGATATTTTAAACATCTATATTTTTGCAAACAATAATAATGATTTCTATATTTATGAAAACGATATTTCTTATCGTAAATTCGATATTCTTGACCATGATATTCTTGCTGTCTATATTTCTGAATCACCATATTTCCAACTCGATATTTGTGTAAGTCAACATTTCCAATTAAATATTCTGTCTCAGGACCATTCCAGTACTATATGTGCTGGGCATCAAGGAGTGGAAGGAATATTTGTTATCTGTCAGATGTAGAACTCTCCATATGTTTACACACATCATATTTTCCATGGCTTCTCTCAAGGCCTGAGTCATCCCCACCTTTGTGTATTGTTTTGGCGGGATCTATCAAAGATTCCATCTATTATGCAATTAAAATCTGTAAATTTGACCCATCAAAATATCCCCTTTTGACAGGACTAGACACTCCTTTTAAATATCAATCAGTTTTCCCTAAGTAAGCCTTACTTCGAATAAGGAAAGTTGCATTAATTTTTAAAAGTAGTACAAGTATAGGTTTAATGTTAAACATGTCCTTACAGTAAAAAAAAAAAAGCCCTAAAAGCTAGAAATTACACAAGATTGCCGCTATGAAAATAACATTTTACTGGGCCCTGTTAAATGCATAACTGCCATCGCTCTGTTTTTAAGTAAAGCATCGGCAAAGGCTAGTTTCTTCCCTTAGTCACCCTAACTGAAATCCCTTAAAGGTGATGTACCCCCACCACATTGCAATATTTTTGTTGTCTCCTTCCTTCATTTAAGTTATTTTTTAAACAAACGCAAAACAGGAGAAAGCCTCTTACTGCTTAGCAATTCTAACCTAGGTCCCAATGACCAGTGCCAGCTATGGCCCAAGTGCCCACTCATCTGTAAAGTCAGCGAAAAAAATGGCATCCTTATATCTTCCCAAGCTGATGACAAATTGCGACCAACACAATTATCAATACGGCTTCGACCTTGATGAAACACCATAATATCCACCGTTCTGACTGTAGACACAAAGTTATTGCAGATAAGGTTGCCCCTGCTTCATCTTCCTACTTGACTTGTCAGCAGTCATCCGCACTGCTGGATATCATGTGCTCATCAGTATCCACTCAGCATTCTAGAGGTTCACTGCCACCATACTTGATCAGTTTGTGTCACTCTCAACTCATCTTGCTTTGCAGCTCAAGATCTGAACTGCTACCACATACATATGATCGACTATAAGGATATTGAGTCTCCTTTGAGACTAGGCCACTGGTAATACTGTGCTATCTGTGACCCTTTGCCACCTGTGATAGTGAAACACTGATAATTCTATTCCACATGTGATACTGAGCCATCTTTCATACTGAGCCACCTTTGATACTGCAACACCTGTGGTACTAATATTGCTGGTTGCACTGACCTACTGGTGATGCTGAATCACCGCACCGTTCTGAAAATTGAGCTCCTGGTGATGCTATACTGATGAAATTATGGTGTTATAAAGCCACTTGTGATAATGCACCAATGGTGATAGTGAGACTCTCCTGGCCCAGAATTGCTGGTAATAACTTGTTTTATGTAGCCCTTTGTCACAAATTAGCCATGTCGAAGTCAAGCCACCTGTGATACTGTGCCAATGGTGATATTATGCCTGTTGTGATTATGTAGCCACTTTTAATTCTGTGCCACCATTGATATTTTGCCACTTATTATACTAAATCACCTATGAAACTTGGACACTGCCAATACTGCACCACTTGGGTACTAAGCTTCTAGCAATACAGTGAATCTGATAATAAAGCACTTGTGATAATGCATCACTGGTTACTTTAAGTGAATGGTGATAATTTGTTTTTATCTGGTGCTTAATGTCACATTGTTGCCATTTTCAAGGGCTGTAAAAACAGTTTGCTCTTATTCATTAAACTGTACTAATTTTACTGACTTCAGAAGGATGGAGTACTACGACTATCTTGCTAAGCTTTGAACTTTTGAACCCAGATAAATACAGATTGTCGCAAAAGCCTTAACTCTCGGTGCCATCATTCTGGTAGATACTAAGCTGGTCATGCTGCACTACTGATGATTTTGTGCCACTGTTGATACTGATTTTATCTGAACGTACCAGTCATCATTCCAGAGAATGTATCCGACATTTTTAAATCCCTGAGTGCCCGTTTCAGCCTTACAAAGAAAATATTATTGAGTTAGAGAGTAATATGATCTGTTATTCAAGGAACTAAAGTCAGTTACATTTGCAATACTCATATCAATCAATCAATCAGGACATTTGTATAGCGCGCTACTCACCCGCGAGGGTCTCAAGGCGCTGGGAGGGGGGTGCCGCTACTGCTCGAAAAGCCAGGTCTTGAGGTGCTTCCTGAAGGAGAGATGGTCCTGGGTCAGACGAAGGGGGGTGGGGAGGGAGTTCCATGTCTTGGCCGCCAGGTAGGAGAAAGATCTTCCTCCGGTGGTGGTTCTGCAAATCCGTGGGACGGTGGCGAGGGTGAGGCTGGCGGAGCGGAGCTGGCGGGTAGGTGTGTAGAACGTGAGGCGGGTATTGAGGTAGTCGGGGCCCGCGTCTTGGAGAGCCTTGTGTGCGTGGGTGAGGAGTCTGAAGTTGATCCTCTTGCTGACGGGGAGCCAGTGCAGGTCTCTCAGGTGAGCATAGATGTGGCTGTGTCGGGGAATGTCCAGGATGAGTCGTGCAGCTGCGTTCTGAATGCGCTGGAGTCTTTGCTGTAGTTTGGCGGTGGTCCCAGCATAGAGGGCGTTCCCGTAGTCTAGTCGGCTGGTGACGAGGGCCTGGGTGACTGTCTTCCTGGTTCCAGTGGGGATCCACCGGAAGATCTTTCGGAGCATGCGGAGGGTGTTGAAGCAGGAAGATGTAATGGCGTTGACTTGCTTGGTCATCATGAGGGAGGAGTCAAGGATGAAACCCAGGTTGCGTGCGTGGTCCGTGGGCTTGGGGGCGGTGCCCAGAGCAGGGGGCCACCAGGAGTCGTCCCAGGCGGAGGGGGATGGTCCGAGGATCAGGACTTCCGTTTTGTCTGAGTTCAGCTTCAGACAGCTGAGCTTCATCCATTCCGCGACGTCTTTCATTCCTTCCTGGATGCTGGCTCTGGTGGTGGCGGGGTCGTTGGTGAGGGAGAGGATCAGTTGGGTGTCGTCGGCATAGGAGAGGATGTTGAGGTTGTGTTTGCGTGCGATGGCTGCGAGGGGGCTCATGTAGACATTGAAGAGGGTGGGGCTGAGCGAGGATCCTTGGGGTACGCCGCAGATGATCTTGGTGGCCGCTGCGCGGAAGGGCGGGAGACTGACTCTCTGAGTTCTGTCGGAGAGGAAGGAGGTGATCCATTCCAGGGCCTTCCCTTGGATCCCGGCGTGGTGGAGGCTGGTGGTCAGGGTGCGATGGCAGACAGTGTCGAATGCGGCCGACAAGTCGAGGAGGATGAGGGTGGCAGTTTCACCGTTGTCGAGCAGGGTCCTGATGTCATCGGTGGCTGCGATGAGGGCGGTCTCGGTGCTGTGGTTCGCTCTGAATCCGGACTGCGATGGGTCGAGGGAGCCGTTCGTCTCGAGGAAGGTGGTCAGCTGTTTGTTGACGGTTTTCTCGATGACTTTAGCGGGGAAGGGGAGGAGCGAGATGGGACGGAAGTTCTTGAGGTCTGTGGGGTCTGCGGTGGGTTTCTTCAGGAGGGCGCTGATCTCTGCATGCTTCCAGCTCTCCGGGAATGTGGCAGATGTGAAGGAGTTGTTAAAGATGTCCCGGAGATGGGGTGCGATGATGGAGTCGGCTTTGTTGAAGATGTGGTGTGGGCAGGGGTCGGCTGGGGAGCCGGAGTGGATGGTGTTCATCATGAGGGTGGTGTCTTCCATGCTGACGGGGTTCCAGGTGCACAGGGTGGTGGGTGTTGGTTCGGTGGCTGGGTATGTAGTCTGAGCGCCGAAGCTGTCGTGTATATCGGCGATCTTGCGGTGGAAGAACGTGGCGAGTGAGTCGCAGAGTTCTTGCGATGGAGTGATGTTGTTGTTGCTGGCGCTGGGGTTGGAGAGCTCTTTGATGATGCTGAAAGAGTTCTTTGCTGTTGTGGGTGTTGTTGTCCAGTCGGTCTCTGAATGATATCCTTTTGGTGGTGCGGATCAGCTGGTGGTGTTTGCGGATGGCGTTCTTGAGGGCTCTCATGTTTTCTGTTGACTGGTCGTGGCGCCAGGCTTTTTCGAGGGTACGGCAGGATTTCTTGGAGTCTTTGAGATCGTCGGTGAACCATGAGGCTTTCTTGCTGTCGGGATTGCTTGGAGGGTTCTTCAGTGGTTCAAGGGCGTTGGCGCAGTTGGTGATCCACTGTGTGAGGTTGCGGGCTGATTCGTTGGGGTCCGTAGTGTTGGTGGGTTGGTTTTGGCTCAGGGAAGTGGTGAGCTGGTCGGTGGTGATCTTGCTCCAGCATCTACGGGGGGCTTGCTGCGGGCGGAGGTGAGTCGTGGTTTTCCTGAAGTTGAAGTGGATGCAGCTGTGATCGGTCCAGTGCAGTCTGGTGGAGTGGCTGAAGGAGATGTGGTTGCTCGAGGAGAAGATGGGGTCAAGAGTGTGGCCGGCGTAGTGGGTGAGGGTGTTGACCAGTTGCTTGAGTTCGAGGTTGACGAGGTTGTCTAGCAGGGTGGTGGTGTTGTTGTCCTTGTTGTTCTCCAGGTGGAAGTTGAGGTCCCCTAGGAGGATGTAGTCGGAGGAGGCGAGGGCAAGCGGGCTGATGAAGTCTGCGATGGCTTCGCTGAATTGTGTGCGTGGTCCCGGAGGTCTGTAGATGAGAGTCCCTCTGAGGGTGGTCTTGGCGTCGGTGTGTATCTGGAAGTGAAGGAGCTCGGCGGTGGTGAGGGTGTCATCGGTGTTGGTAGTGATGCGGATGGTGTTTCTGTAGACAATGGCGATGCCACCTCCGGCTTGGTTGACGCAGTCCCTGCGAAAACAGGTACCAGGGGTACACCAGCGGCGAACCCTAGGCAGCAGCAGTAGGGCAAACACGGGCACCAGGAGGAGCCGTGTGGCGTGGAGAGTGACCTGAGGTCAGGTTATAGAAACCATTTTTATTATTCAGAACAAATCAAAAAGTTACCTAACAATTAGGCCTCCTCATCTTTCAATCTCTGACCAGGAACTCTCAAATTTAGGAAGCAGCCCTGACGCAATCTTACCAAATACTTAAATACTGATTGTACCGGTTTTCGATGGATGAATGACTGTGTTGACAGTGTCTGGTTTGGACATTGTGTCCAGCAAGTCTGTAGAGGTCTCATGAGTGGATGGATCCCTCCACTTAAGATTAATCCCCGACAACATATAGCCATTATCCTGTCATGGTTACTTGTAAGATTTCTCCTACATTGCAATGGGCCAGGTCAACATAGGATAATGGTGGAGCAAATGAGAACGTCAGTATGACAGTGCAGGCACTGCTGTGTTGATTTCCTTGTGCTCATGGTGGCCATGTGTTGATGCATCACTGAACTTATATCAAACAACAATGTCTCAAACAAGGGTATCATTAATAGAGCAAATTTAAGCAGCACAATCAATTGCAGTGGATTTGATCCAAAGATCAAATCCACTGCAATTGATTGTGCTGCTTAAATTTGCTCTATTAATGATACCCTTGTTTGAGACATTGTTGTTTGATATAGATTACTGCCCCAGTCTCCTTGTGGTTTACGGGCTACCTCCTGTGGTCTGATACTGCATCACTGAACTTGTGACAGACACTAGTGGGTCATGTGAAATCTCAGGGCTTTTGTATGACCCCAGGGATCCTATGCATCAGTGCATCATTGCCTTCCCAAGAGTGCAATAGCATTACATGACAAATGGAAAATTCAAAGGTCTTCCTTGTTAGTGTCAACACATGCTTAGGTTGCATGCTTAGAATTCCCAGTGATTTGGGAGTCTTGTCTTCGTATCATGCAGGTCCCAGGGACAGTAATCCCAAATATTCTCATGTTGACTTGGCCTGTGGGGATCATGGGAACCATTTCCTACTCCAAGTACCACAGTATACCCTGGGTCATGTGGACAGAGAGGAAGATTAGTCATACCAGCTGAGAGTTGGTAGGAGACAACGCCATCCAACCACAATTTTTCCTCCCTGTCAGTTAATATGAAGAGCGCAGTGGTGGCTCCTCCGCTAAGTCAGAGGAGCGTCTCCCCACTGCTTTTTAGCAGTGAAATAAAGAGAAAAGAAAATTATAATAACTCGCGTTATTATCATTTTTTTCTCCTACTTCCGCAGCTTTGCGTGAGGGGTCGGGCCAGGGAAGGAGTGGTAGCACACTCATAAGTGCATAATGACTGCTTGGCCGGCCCTCTTGGGGCGCCCAAAACAGTCTTGCGCACTTCGCATGTTCTCCATGCAGGCTGCATTACAGCCTGCATGGAGAACATGCCCAGGCTCCCAGTCAGCACCTGAGTGCCGTAACACGGTGCTCAGACCAATCACAACGCTGCTAAGTCAGTGTTGTGATTGGCTGGCTGATTGGCCCCTGAAACAAAATCGTCCGAAACCGGCCCTGGCAAACAGCTCGGCTCCCCCTGGGGGCCAGCCAAGCAGTTTGCCAGGGCCGGTTTCAGTTCCCAATTCGGCCGTGATGCTCACTTTATCCATAGCTGTACCACAGACCATACTTTGTGGCCCCTGGGAAACTTTTTGCAAGTACCCATGAGCTGGAAGAATCTGAAGCCAATCTAGAGAATGTTCCAGAAAATGGTATAAGAGAAGTAAATAGCTACAACAGTATCTAAAATTCTGACTGCGGAAAAGAGATACATTTCTCCCAAACCTTAACTTTATTCAGGTGAGCTTTAACCACAAACCCCACCATGCAGCTGCTATATCTATTGCATGGGATGGCTCTTAGCCATGTAAACTGCATAACATACTCAGCCTAGGTCCACCCAGAAAACACATATGGGTAAGCAGGAAAGCAAATAAACAATTATCTATGTATATAGAAAAGTAAGCATGTCCCAGTGTAATATAAAAACTTAAAGGCAACTCCCTGCAGGCAAGTCGGCATTTGTACTGGACTATAGGGACTTAAATGAGAATGTAACCTGCACATTCATAGTTAAACACACAACAACAGATATAGTTAATGGCCTTCAGATGGGAACCAAATCTTATCACTCACTGCACTTGTCAGACACCCCCTTGGCATGTCATTCCTAGCCCACCATCTCATAACAGTATCCAATCATACTCTCTCTGACAGTAGATCCTCTTCCATTAAGGTGAGCTCACTCATCATCAGGGGCTCTGTTGGACTCCTTAGAATTAGCGTCCAGTCTGTCACTTCCACTGAATCCAAGAATCTCTACAGATCCTCTGAATTATGGACTTTCCTATTCTTGTCATCTATATGAGCACCTTCGTGACCCGTTCTAGTAGTCAGTAGACAACGCCCACTACTTAAATTGAGTGAGCATAGCTAGCAATCTGCTTATTTTTTTGGTTAGTCTCTTGTGAAAAGTTTGCAGCTATGAAGATTCTTCCATTCTTGTTCAGAAAAGGGCTGTTCTTCTTTGCTAAGGAAATGGCATGTCTTCCATGTTGATGTGTAACAAACCATGCTATTATCAATTTTGGGGCACTTGCTTTAAGACCTAATTCTGTGCGTCTTTTGAACCTTTAGGGGTTGAGAAAACTCACATTGTTATTGATAACCAAAAGATATGACGTACCATATCAAAACAGGGAAGAATATGGGGTACTACAACAAACACACACATCATGCAGTACACCTACCACACACCCACAACTACTGCATTTACAACACAGCTGTTTCGTCACAGTGACATTTACCATTAAAGTGCAAATCACAACTACGTATATAAAAAAATTATTTATATTCATTAAAAAACAAAGGTTAAAGTGATGTTATAGTAAGTTGAAAATGTCAGTTAAAATTTTAAACTAAAACAAACACTGAAATTCAAGACATAGTTAACTGAAGCAATTATAACCAGGGCTCTCGGGTTTATGGTATTTTTTTTTTTTTTACATTTTCATCTGTATTTATCGTTATTTATTTTTTGGCCATCTAATTGGCATTTATCGATATTTATTGCGTGTTTTGAGAATAAATTGAGGCATAAAATTGTATATTTCCATATTTTTTTAACAGCTAAACATGAACGCATACTTTGATGCTTTTCACATTTTATCAAATTAAGCAGCCAAATATAATATATCAAAACACCCACAAGTAAATATTAGCATTGTGTACAAATATATGCTATTATATGCCTATATTTAAGGAAATCTCAATCTGTTTTTTTAACTCTCCATGCTGTATTTCTGCCCAGCTGTTGGCCTGGAATTCATGAAGGGCAGCATGGAGAGTCATTCACAAGAAGCACAATTTTGTGTTTTTTCCGATTTTAAAAATAAATACACACAGGAAACACATAGTTTCATGTCTGTATTTATCTGTAAAAATTCGTAAAAACGGAAAACTGGGAGCCTTAATTATAACTAGCACCAGTCACCATGTTATCATCAATTATGTCATTTCAGATGTTCCATTGATGTTATCAATGATGTCATAGTACATGTCAAGAGTAATGTAAAATGTGAGGCCATAACCATAACCCTACAATGTAATTACTACCCCTCAAAACATACCGTCTCTAAAAAGTAAAAATAAAACCTTTACTACCCTTCAACCCTATTACTATCCCTCAACAATATCCATTCTGAGCCCTAAAAACACCTTAAGACCCAATATACTACCCATCCTTGAAATCTAAAAGCCACCTATTAACCCTACACTCTACCTATCCTTGAGCCCTAAAAACTCTTTACCTCCGCATGCGTCCCCACCTCTAAACGTTAAAAGTCTTTACTACCCCAATGCACCACCTACCCCTGAGACATATAGGCTATTTATTGTATTTATGCACCACCCATCACTGAGCCCTTGTAACTCCTTATTACCCATAGGTTTACCTATCACTAAGTCTCAAAACCTCTGTAGTACCCCTATGCACCACCCATCCCGGATCCCTAAAAGCTTCTTATTACCTCACAGCCCTAAAAAATCTTTACTACCCCTACACATCACTTACACTTGAGCCCTAAAGCTGCTTACTACCTTCATGAACTATCCATCCCTGTGCTGTAACAACTTCTGAGCCCTAAAAATGCCTTACTAGCACATGCAATACCTGTCACTGAGCCCTAAACTCCCTGCTACATCTGACCACTATCCACCCCTGAACCCTAAAATCCCCTTTCTGCCCATTATCACCACCCATCGCTGAACCCTAAAGGCCCCTTACTACACCTATAACTACCCATCCATTAACCCTAAAAACCTCTAAAATCCCTTAGCTCTACGTAGCTCACACCCACCAATGACCCACACTTACCTCGTAATGACAAATGTTTTTCCCAACTCCATTATTGTGGTCCCTTGTTGTAGCAGATACATTGTAATGGTATAATACCATAGGGAATAGGTTATTCTTCCAAGTACAAAAGATCCTATGTTCAGTTTGCAACAGCCTTCACACACTTAAGTGGTATGCTTTATAATCGGGCTGTGCTCCTCGTTAAGTAGATCATATAATCAAATGCCAGTAAGCTCCGATGTCCATGAACCCTTGTTAGAGATCTTTTATTTTGGGAAGTACTGCCAGAGTAACTATGGGGCTCTTGGGAGGCAGTTAAAATTACTTGGAGGTGTCCAATAATGTATTTATTAATGATCCTTATGGTAAGATCAAAATGAAAAAAGGTTAGATATAAAGGGTCTCTCTTGTCCTTACTATCCTACCATGCAGTCAACATATTTCTGCCATTTTCAAATGCCCCAAAAAGTCAGTGGCATTCATCAGGCCATAAATACTGAGACCAGTTCTAAATCAGGCATCCCACACTAAAGTAAGCTACTTCTGTGAATGGTACATGTAAGATAAAGCATTTTGAAATAATAGTTTATTTTCAAACGTGTGACGGGCGATGTGGGTCGGCGTCGTGACGAGCTGTTTTAGTCTGAGGTTGGCGAGGTTGTCGATCAGGGTGGAGGAGTTGTTGTCGTTGATGTTCTCCAGATGATAGTTCAGGTCTCCGAGGAGGATGTAAACGGTGGAGGTCAGCGCGTGCGTGCTGATGAGGTCGGCGATGGAGTCGCAGAATCGTGGCCGGGGTCCTGGCGGTCTGTAGACGAGGGTGCCTCTTAGGGTGGTCTTGGGGTCCGTGTGGATCTGGAAGTGCATGTGTTCGGCGGTGCTGAGAGTGTCATTGGTGTTTGTTGAGACCATGATGGTGTTCTTGTGGGCGATGGCGATTCCTCCTCCGGCTCCGTTGGTGCGGTCTCTGCGGGTGATCTTGTACCCGTCTGGGATGGCTATGGCGATGTCTGGAGAGGAGGCTTTGTTCATCCAGGTCTCGGTCAGGAAGGCGACGTTCGGGGATGCGGTGTCGAGTAGATCCCAGAGCTCGACGGCGTGTTTGCGTGCGGAGCGGGTGTTTATCAGGATGCATCTGAGCTGGTTGGGTTCCGTCGTTGCGGGTGTCTCGGCACCTTCGGGGCAGGAGAAGCTGCAGTTCTGGCAGGCGAAGGGACCGTGGGTGCGCTTCGGGGCGGCCTTGCAGCAGGTGTGGGTCCTTCCTGGGTTGAGAGGGATGAGGGTGTTGGCGTCGTAGCGGAGGCGGTCTTCATGGCTGGTGCGGGAGGCAGGGGTTCTGGCTCTGGGCGTGGTCCAGGCGCGGACAGGCGCAGGTGGGCTTGCCTTAGGCGGGGCCGCACGGCGGCCGCCATATATGGGGAGGTGGGGAGGGAGGAGCAGCTGGGAGGCGGGAGGCGTGTATCAGGGGCAGCGAATGGGCGCGGCGGGGGCAATGCCGCAGGGGAAGCAGCTGCAGGGACGGGAGCAGGGATGCCGAGCGGTCACGGGAAGGAGACAAGGCAAGGGGTACAGAATCAAAACAGGGGGCACAGAAGTAAGTGAAGGGGTGCAGAATCAAAACAGGGGGCACAGAAGTAAAGCGGCAAGCGGGGGACAGACGGAGTTACAGGCAACAGAGAGCAGATACAAACCTAAGGCCACCATTGGCCACCAGGGATGAGGCACAGGTGGCCTTAATGCGCTGCTGTATTGGAGAAAATATAGGATGCACCACATGGCAGCTTGTTCTACTGTTATCAAACAAGAAGCACTTGGTATTGTGTCTGACACAGCTTCCTCTTTGCTGCTGGTTCAAGGCATGGCAGCTTGCCCGTCTCTGCATTGCAGTGCATTCATTACCTACCATGGATGCCATTCATAAAGATGTCAGACAGTGAGAGTCTTCCCAAGCCAAGACAGGCTCTACGCCTCCTTATCTATGCCCGTTTGGTTGTTACCCATAAAACACAGCTCTGATTTCAAAGTATGGATAACCCAATGTTATATGTCGAAGTTCTATGAAGTTTTCACAAGGCAAAGTAATTGTCACTATAAACAAGAAATTGATTTCCAGCTTTTAGAAGGCACCCAAGAAAGTGTGCATATATATTTGTATGAAAACAATGATATTGAAAAATATCAGTAAGTGCACATAACATTTTTGTAGTTAAGATCAGTTTATTTATGTATATTTTTTATTCACATATTTATCTTTTTTTTTTGTCTGACATTGTCCAAAGGGCAATGTAGAATGTTTGAGGGGTCCATAAACAGTACAATTGTATACAGTAGAAAGGAGTATAGCCACTTCTAATATTTAGAACCGGAGAAGAATATGCAGTTAACTTCCCCACCACTTTACTCAGTCTAACAGCCGCAGAGTATATACACCATCAAACAGGTGTATTGAGATGATAGCAGCTGCAGTTGGTGCAGAGCAAGCCAACATAACCTAACATTTTGTGCCCTCAACAGTGGGAGTAAAAACCTTTCACTTGGAATAACATATAACTTGCAAAAGAAAAAGAAATTAAGTGTATTCTGGGGAGAGCTTGAGTCACAAGGACATGACATGAGCTTGGATTCATGAAAAACTTTGCTAGGATATGAGACCAGTAAGTGCACTATATTAAATCTGAACCATATTAAATACATTCTCTGTGAGTGCTGTAGAGGAAAAAATAGATAAGATTTCTTCTGGTCTGTAGTCAATAGTGGAATATAGACACTCTTTGCTTCCCCAACTCTCTGGCTTGCCTTCGCTGCAAGCAAAAGGCCAGGAAATCTATCTTTAGTTGTTGTTAAGAAATGGGAACCTCTGTCTTTAGAGCCATAAATTAATTGGATGAGAAATCCAGGTGGGCCTCGACCTTGCGTGGACGTGGACACAGTGCGGCCAGTGAGTAATGTGTCCGGATGTCCGGCATGAGGCGCATGTGATCACTGTGTGTTTTGTGTGTGCTGTGCCCTGATTGGCCATGTGTTCCTAACTTCATGTGGCGTCTGCCTTTATGGTGTTTTGGGAATGCAAGCTCCCCTCCGGCGTGTGTGCTTTATTGGGGCCACTCTCCTTGGATCATTGTGGTGCCACTGCACCTATCTGTGGGATTGATCTGTGATTTCTTGTTTGTACGTTTGTCTGCTGGTTATGTGCCACCCCACCTGTGACCTGTCAATTAGTGACCTCGGGCCAGGGTCTCAGGGCCTGCCTAACTATGTATTTCTGAGTCGGGGTTGACGTGGAGTTCACAACAGGTGAATTTGTCAATAAAGATGTGATTTTGGTTTTCTACATGAATGTATTGTTATTCATATTGACATCAGCTTTTTCAAATTTACACCTCACATGTGGAATCAATCAAGGAAATAGGGTGATAACAAAGGAGATCTGATCCGTTGCCCTTTTTAAAGATGGGAACAATAATAAAATTTGACCAGGATTTAGGTGGACCAATGGCAGTGGCACTTCTTAGCATGTTCGTGATAAGTGGGGCCCAAAGATCGATATTAATACTAAATATTAGTTTACGAAGGAATCCTTTTTTTGGTTAAAACAATTGGAGCGATAACAGCTTGACAGTGGTGTGCTACCTTTCCCAGTTCCAAGGAAATTACCATAGGATTATGGTCACTGAGGCCATTCTTTAATATTTGAAATTTAGTGACCTTATCATTGTGATGCATTGGAAGAGCAATTCGATCAATAAGACTACTTTGTCCTCTGCCCAAATAAGCAACATGGCCATATGATGGTATTGTGATGAGATCAATGGCAAGGGCAAGCAAATGTTTTGTCAAGATAGCCACTTCTTCATAGATTTGGAGCAGTTCTGCTCTCTCCAGTTCATGCAATGCAAGTGAGCAACTTTGCTTGCTGTCTTGCGTTGGGTCAACTCTTTGAAAATCTGGGCCTACGAATCAGCATCTCCTACGGGTGAAACTTGGAAGTGAAACCTAGCGCAGATGCACAATGCTTTTGACACTGTGCAACCCAGAGCGTGTGGAAGTAATATTAAGACATGTTACTGCATTGTTCCTACTCAAACAAGGCCTTCCTCCACCCAAATGCGTAGAGCAGAGTTGTTTTTTTCCTTTTGATGAGCTCCCACAATTTAAATTTCAAACAAAAAATAATTCCTCAGTGTTTTTGGTAAAAGATGAATGATCGTATATGCTGGATATTGCCATGTTGTGTAGCAACACCAACCTTTTACTTTTTAGTGCCAGTTCCGAACGTCCTAAATCCTCCAGTTTGATGCCCTAGTAATAAAAGTTTGTCATGATAGTTTTCACTGCAGTATTTCTATAGTGGTTTATGATAAACTTCATGTCGACCAGAAAATGGAGTAATATCGCTTTCATTGTATTGCTCTTTGATGCAATTACTTTCGAAATTCACTTCTCTTTGTTGTGTAAAGAAATTAAAGTTGTACGACACTGTGAACAAATGTACACATACTCCAGTGTTGTTTTATCTACAAGCCTGTGAATATAAGGAACCCATGGAAAACGGAAGTATATGGTATGCTATACCATTCATTGTTATATTTTCCCAGCAGGTCTCATCAAAAACCATGAAATGTGACAATAGTTAAGCTTCTGTTTATTCTGCTTTTGAGTTGGGGCAGGAAGGGATGTGTTTAATAGTTCCTGGCAAGAACACTAGCATTCCTGCCAAGCATTTTACAACAGCTTTGAAAAATTAAATATAAAAGTGCACTGGGGGTGCTGAGCAAATATTCCAGTGGCATTATAAGGGTCCCATGGACCCTGATATATGGACAGAATGTGTCCACTTATCTGTTGCTTGGGGAGTAAAAGGCAGCTATAACTCTAGTGTATACTGTGCAACTGCACCGGCTGCACTAGTAAATAATTTGCTTGAAAGACAGGTTCTTTCTACCTTTGTATGAATGTGACATAGAGTGGCGCTTTTTATGTTAATTCAAATTCAATTATTCTTTCAAATTTGGTTGATAGTGCACAATATGTGACTTCAGTTTCAGCAGAAATCTTTGCTAAAAGTCGCGAGATCACTACGGGCTGACGCTAAGACCTATAGAAGGCAAAGGCAATCATTTCGGTGACTTCTGCAGACAGAGGTCAATAACTCGTTCTCCACACCAGCACCACAAGCACGCTTATTAAGAATAGCAAATATGAGTCTGTATTAAGAAAACTGGCCCTTTTTAACTGGAAATGAGCTGTACTTCTCCAATACCTCAATTATTCTCCCAGTTTATTGCAGGAAACATAGAAGTAGTCAGTTCAGTCTAGTTTTCTAGTTTGTATTCTGGGCATGGGCATATCACTAGTCTTCTCACACCCACAGATCCAGGAATTTAAAATTCATAAAAGTTAAAAAGGTGTTAGTAACTTTTGATTCCTCAGCTGAGCAAAGAGTTTCTGTCTCAGCCGGGCACAGGCTTACATTATTAATTTGACACTGGGCTGGTATTTGACCTGGGCACAGATCTTCAGTCTGACCTAGTCACGAGTATGCAATCTGAGTTGGTCAAGGGCCTAAAGTCTCAGTTCAACGTAGGGCTGCAGGATGAGCTGGGTACAGGTCTGCAGCCAAAGAAACGCACTGGGCTTGCTGTTTGATCTTGCCACAGAGCCTTAGTCAGAACTACACACAGACCTAGAGCTTAGGCACAAGCATGAAGTCTGATCTGGGCACAGGCCTGCAGTTTCTTCTTGGCACAGACCTGCAGTTTCAGTTTGCTAACAGGTCTGCAGTCTGCGAAGGGTGCAGGTCTACAGTAAGAGTTTGGTGCGCGGCCACAGTCAGAGTTGGACACAGACCTGTTGTCAGGGCTGGGCATGGGAATGAAGTCTGAGCTGAGCATAGATCTACAGTCTCAGCTGCGCACAGAAACAAGTCAGAGCTGGGAACAGGACTGATTATGAAGATGGCCAGAAGCCTGCAGCCTCAACTAGACACAGACAAGCAATCTGAGCTGTAAACAGACCTGCAGTCTCAGGTAGGCATAGGACTGCAGTTTTGAGCTGAGCACAGGGATATAGTCTCACCTGGGCATAAGGGCTGAAGCTGGAGCTAACTATCGGGCTGCAGCCTGGCTTGTATTGTAAGGAAGTTATATTTTTCCTGCTGGATGCCTTGCCCTTGTGGTAGAGGTGTGTGAAATTCACATAATTTCCATTTGCATAAATATGAGGACTTTCTGGAAAATTTTGCGAAATTATGCACAATTACATGAGCTGCAAAACCAGTATTTAGTGCTTTCTTTTAGTGTGAAATGCATCCTCATGTCTACTTTGACATGCACATTGCACATGACTCGAGCAGCAGCTGCTCTCTTTCTATTCGTTCATGTTATTCCAGTACTCCCACAATATGATTTTTCTCCCCTAATAAATGGAAAATAACACAGTCTCATAATGGCCTAATTTCAGGCATTCCGGTAAAAAGCATAAAGCAAAATGAAATAAAGATTACTCCGACATAACAAATATTTTGTTCAGGCCTACTCTCTAGTACAGACGGTCTCAACATTATTTTGCAACTCTACTTTTCCAAACATCAACAACTTCCTACAAAAGATTGTGTGCCTGGAGCCCAGCTGAAGTGGCCATACATTTGTGGACTGAGTCATTAATTCCTGTTTCTACATTGGTAATAGATTAGCAATGGAGGCAGCCTGTGGTGCTGTCTCTTATGTAAGAAACCAATGTCTAAAATGGGCAAACACCAGCATCTATGATAAACGGCAACATTTAACGTACAGTCCATTGAGGCTATGAACCATAATAAAACTGTTATATTTTACATTTGGACATGCATGTCCAATGTGTTTTCTAATGTTGAAAGTAAAGGGTTTGGCATCTATTATAGATAAGAATGTGTATGCAAAAAGGAACAAAACTCATTTTGTATCAAACATCAGTGCAGGTAAGGTATGGTGCCCAGAAATCCCACATTTGCCAAGACGGTTCTCGTTTTTCAGCATCTGTCCCGGCAAATATCTATGAATTCAGCACATGTCCTGATTTTCAAAGATGGTCAACTAAACACACAGGAAGGCATGTATTAACGTGCACCTCAGCAAGATTAATTAGTAGCCTTTAAAAGAAATGATGTCATTAAATATGATATGGTGTGTAAAAGTTACATTTCATTTATGCTTAGTGCCTCTGTCATCAGTTTTCTAAATTGGTGAGTGTTACCCAGAAATCCATTCTGTGCCCAGGGTCACTGCTAAATTTTAGCTCTCCTTTTATGTTTATGGTGTGCCCCAGTTTTTGGTTTTCAAAATTTGGTCAGTCTCTGCCTCGGTTTACAAGGAGCAATGCATTTTGAAATGTAACTTTATCACATAATACTAATACCTCTTTTTAAATAGATATTTACCCAAAGTGCATCCAGCTCTCAGCACTGTTATGAAACATGACTGCACGGCCTAAGTCAATGGTATCAAGGAGAAAAGGTTGAGTCCGCCCTGCCACACATGTAAACTTTTAAATGCACACATTACATTAGAATCTCTCGAGCGCATGTTCAAACACTGAGCTCCCATACCATTCTAATGATTATTATTTGTGAAACTGACTAGAGGAAAGGACCAATATTCTCGAAGTAGTCTACTACTTTCCAAAATCACTTGAGTTTGCAGTGCTTTATCTCAATGAAAACATCTTTGCTGTGCTGTCTGTCTACTTTACTGCCTGACAAGAAATATTTTTTTTCCAATTAGTAAGAAACAGCATTCTTCTACTTAGGGAAATCAGTGATCAGTTTTAACCATCTTTTAAATGACAGATTGATTGCACCACCAAGACCGCATTTGTTTGCAATTTGTTTTTATTTTGATATTTTAGGTTATGGTTGTTATGAAACATAAATGCATTTGTAAAGGTAATCAATAAATGTGTAGGAGGAAGAAGCCAACAACAAAAGTGACTTAAAATGTTTACAAATCTTGTGTAAACTCGATTTCTAAAGCAGAGCTATTTACATTTATTCTGACATGGATAAGTAGTTACTGTTTGTGACTAATTTGCAACATGAAAAAAGATATCATCTGGAGGGAAATGTTGCCCTTATTAGTTCTTCTAATTTTATTTATTAAGTCTGGGTAGAATTTCTAAAACATAAATCGACTTTTCTGCTTTTTAAAGACACAGGCAGATGTCCCAACATTTTGCACTGGGTTTGCTTCACAAAAGTGATGCAATCCAGTACAAAGGGGCAGATTTATGAGCCCCTTGTGCCTCATTTACACCGCCGTTGCGTCACTTTTGTGACGCAGCAGCTGCGCAAATCCTGCGCCATGCTGCGGGGTATTTACAACGTGACGCATCTGGGAGATGCGTCACTTTGTAAATCCCTGCGCCTGAAGTAGGCGTACCTGTGCAGGGGGGGGGCGTTCCGTCGCAGGAACGCCTCCTAAAAGTTGCTGAGTGAAATCTACAAGATTTCACTCAGTCACTTTTGAGCCAATGCTGCGTCAAAACCCTGCGTCTGCTTGAAGCAGGCGTAAGGATTGACGCAGCATTGTAATGATAGGGCACCCCCAAGCCTTGCTGGAGCTGCATCGCGCTTACGACGCAACTCCAGCAATGCGCCGCCCTTCCGCCATCAGATGCGTCACGCATCTGTTTATCCTTGCGCCACGATGCGCTGCATTGTAAATGCGGCGCATCTATTGTGGCGCAAGGGTAAACTTTCGTGACGCATCTTTCCTGGCGCATCCCTGCTGATTTGCAGGGATGCGCCAGGAAACATAAATCTGCCCCTAAGTATTTATTTTGAATTTACTATCCTGATCAAATTGCAATTTGCGCTGGAAATTTGCCTGTAAGTAATGCAATGCAGTGTTTTGCATCACTTTGCATCAAGGGAGAATGCCATGGGTAGTACATGGACATTCGCTTGCAACCACCCATGTTTTTTTATGTAAAACCCTATCTACTATCAATATTAGGGAGGGGTTTGCCCAAAATAAAAAAATGCATCTTCGAGGAAGGGGTGAAAAAGAGGAAAGTTTTTTTTTCTCAAAACCTTTATAGTGCAGCACACATCTAAAGTGGGAAAAGTTGTAAAGTTTGTCTAAGCAAAGCATTTCGTACTGGAAGGGTAGCCTTCCAGTAAAAAATTAATGCTAGACATGACACAGACACCTGTGCACTATGGTGGAAAAGTGTGTGTATGGCTGTAGGCAGCCTGATTGTGCGCCAGTCTCAGTCGCTATGCAAACAGTAACGTAGTTAAATAATTGCTTATTTTAATACAAGGTGAAATTTGAAAGTGCATCATAAGAATCTCATTTTCTCTATGGCTTGGCTTCCGTGTATGAATATGTCATCAAGTCTGGCTGTACATAAATGTGGTGTACTCAGCCAATCAACATCTTTCATCCTATTTTGTTTAAGTGCATGTAATCAAACCAGTTCCTACAAAAGAAACCCATCATTTTCACAATTCTAACATATACATGTAAAGGCAGGAATTCAAACATTCTGTTTAACTCTATAGTCAGAAAAAATATGTTCGGGTGTGCTGACCTACTGAAAAGGTATCAAACAACTTGGCACAATGGCAAATCGTGCATCCCACACTGTCCCATGTCACAAATTTCTGGTGCACACTCTAGTCTCTGCCTATTATTCTGCTCTTTAATTAAATCATTCAGAATAAATATTATTGTGATATTTGAATCTATCTTTTAAGAAGTGCACTAATTTAATTAGAACATCCCTCTTCTGTTAAAAATCCCCATGCTGCGGGCATACCATTGCTTCCGTTCACTGTCTGCCAAGAACGTAGCCCTTCGCACAATGCAGCGCTACTCACTCACTCATCTAGCCATCACCTAACAGAACTTATTCCATTGTGCATAATAGTATGTGAACAAAGGCAAAGCAAAATAAAACTCTGAATTCCTTATACAGGCATTGAAATGCAACAATAGACAATGATGCCGCAAGGGTATTTACCAAAAATGATCAGATCAGTTTACATCCTATCTCAGTGCAGTGCACCATCATTCCTTAATTGCAGATAAGGATCATAAGGCAATAGTGAAGTATTCTGGGTTTAGAAACTGACCCAAATTGCTTTTAGCAATATTTTTACAACCACAAACAATTTTCCGACACAAAAAGTTTAAAGTAAATAGCTTTATGTAAATAAAAATTCTATTTTAATAAATAGAAAAAATGCTAATTTTCATGAAATATTTGAATAAATACAGGAATATGCAGCATTCCCTTTGAAATATCTGTCCTTTCTGCTATTAGCATGAGGTTCTGGTGAGCAAAGTGTGTTTAAATGCAAAGTGTGTTTAAGACTGCAGTACCACCTCCTGTCTACAGGGGCAGAGCTGAGCACAAATATAAACACACTTGATGAAACACAGGTCCCCACAAGGCAATTTTTTAAAAAGTTGTAAAAATTGACACAGATGTTCCTGAAGCTATTTTTTATTGTTTAGAAGACATTGCCTTGTGGGGACCTGGGTACAGGTCCCCACAGTGCACTCAGGTCCCCACAGCGTGAGTGTGTTATCACACCCAAGTCCCCACAAGGATAGTAACACAAACACACACACGCACACATACATACACACACACTCATTTACAGCGCAAACTCACAAATACACATACATTTGTACATACACACATGAACCAAACATTAAAAAATCTTACACTTAACTGCTGCAGCATCTCAGGTGGCAGAAAGGAAGCATTTGTGGTTCCTGATAAATGGGACAGCCGCCTCCTTTCATTGGCTGACCTATGGTCAGCCAATGAGACAAGGTTGCAGTCCCTGAATCGTCACGGAGTGGGATTGGGTTCAGTCAGATTGCTGACCCCAACCCATTCTGTGACGAGGCAACAATGATAGACACTTGGCAAAGTACACTTCAGGGCTTAAAACTGAAGTGCCCAGGGCCAAGGCTATCAGTGAAGCTTCCCCCCGTCATGAGGGCGAGGACTAACAAGAACTTTGCCGAGCTGAGGAGGTGTAATAATCAAAGATGTCACGTAGACAGGTGGCTTAGAACAGGTTATAGGTTTATTCCTTAAGTTACAAAGTCCAAGTAAAACTCCTGTAAGGCCTCTGCTAAGTCCCTATATGAGCCCCACCAGGAGCAGCCTCCCTGCTGCTCAGCCCATCTCTTTCAACTGCCAACTCCTCCAGTCCCACACACCAACATTCCAAGTGACATCACTCATGGCTGAGCAGCAAGGGACAGGACAGTAATGAGAAAGATGTACAACAACAACAATAGATTATAGCACATCTCCCTTCCTTAGAAAAACAAGCAAAAGATATGCATTGAATCAAGATAGCACAAAATCAAAAAGGAAGAACAATAAGCAAATAATTATACATCAAATCAGCAAATAGTCGCAAGAAAATAACAATAACAAAAGAATGATGAACACCATCCCCCACCCCAGAGAAACAAATTAGATGGTACACACTAGAACATATAACATTGAAATAGGGAAACGCACCTCCCTATGAACTCCAACACAGTAATAGGGGAAAACACCTCCCTATAGGGGAAAACACCTCCCTTAGACACATATAACATTGAAATAGGGAAACGCGCCTCCCTATGAACTCCAACACTGTAATAGGGAAAACACCTCCCTATAGGGGAAAACACCTCCCTTAGATACAAAGAACATTGAAATAGGGAAACGCACCTCCCTATGAACTCCAACACTGTAATAGGGGAAACACCTCCCTATAGGGGAAAACACTTCCCTTAGATACAAAGAACATTGAAATAGGGAAACCCACCTCCCTATGAACTCCAACACTGTAATAGGGGAACAACATCACCCTATAGGGGAAAAACACCTCCCAAAAGTCTCCGAAATAGGGAAAATAAACCTCCCTATGATACCAACACAGAAATAGGGGAACCCTATAGGGGAAAAACACCTCCCATAACCTCAGAAATAGGGGAACCACGTCACCCTATAGGGGAAAAACACCTCCCAAAGACACTGTAATAGGGAACCTCCCCATGGTACTCCATGACTCAAATCACAGTAATAGAGAAACATCCCCCCAAGATCCAGAGCAGGCATTTACCGCTCCACAACCAGCACGTGACAGGATGTACACCACCCCTGTGGAAAATAACTGGGACACTCATCGCCCATACAACTTCCCCAAGAGTGAATTCAATCACCAAACTAAAGCACAGTGCAGCGAAAAAGGGTACACAGTGCAGTAGTAGAGGTTGCCCAATCACGGATAAGACCAAAACACTGTCAAGAGCACACACACACAAAAACAAGGGCATGCATAATAATAGAACAATGTGAAGAAGTAAACAAGAAATTCTTGACTCCGGTGAGCGATCTCTCACCCGAAGTCCTCACCCATAGTGAAGTCCTTGTCCTTGTCTTCGTCCAAGATGCGCACTACCTTTCATAACCACCCAAACTGCAGGCAAGATCCAGTGTCCTCCGTGTGTTTCAAGACACATGACTAGGAAGTTCCCATTAAAAAAACGTAGTTGACAGTTGACAAAGATCTGCAGCTTTAACAAAAGTGAGCGCATCACTTCGCATGTGTAGGGAAAGAGGTTTACCACCTCAATGCGCATGTGCTCCAACGAAACAGAGATCCGCTCTGGAAACCAAGGTGTGCATATCACCGCGCATGCACAGCGGAAGAAGATTCACCCATCACTGCGCATATGCCAAAAATCCCCCACTCCGACTCCGCTGCTTCCTCTTCGCACACCCGCCATACTTGAAGAAGAGCGCACAGAGAAACAACACAGAGATGCAGCAAGTTAGATCTCTTGCGACCTTACGATCACAGCACCCGTCCAGTATAGAGCGCCGTCAAGGCAAAGTAGGAGTAACAACAGTTTGCACAAAATGGTGGCACGCAACACGACGGCAAGCCGGGTGGTTGCCGGCACGTCCGTGCATTCAAACTTGCTAACGCAGGCCAGAAATGCAGCAATGACGTGAACAAACAGATCTCCAGAAGCCGCGCGTGTACAGTAACAGGTAAGCGCTCGCGCTATATTTGAATTTGAATAAAAGATGTGCGCGCTCCTAACTGTCACAATCTTGTCTAAGTTGAACTCAAATCCCAAATAAACAGCATCAAATAACCATCTTTTCTTCCACAAAGTCCTCCACGTATGCCTCTCTTTAGCGCACACCTTCAGCATGATAACAGTCTTGACTGTCTCTACAAGTGCTGCTCCTATGCACTTCGATTTCTCCATGCCACACAGCATCACACCCTTCTTAAGAACTCGGCCAGCATAGCGTGAACAGGTAAAATTTCAAGAAGCAATGACAAATGTCAAAATTCAACAGAGTTTCAGGAAGCACAGTTCCAACAGGAACAGCAGGTTTAGACAAGAGCTTGTCAAAGTTGCGCTGGCCACAGACGCTCTTCCATATGAAAGGTTTAAATTACAAGTCACAGCACATTTCCAGGCTTCTTTTCAGTCAGTCAGATACTTGTACATCCAAGGAAAATTCAAGAGGAACTGGCACTTACGTATTAGGGCGACCGATGGAGTGGTCACTGGTGGGGCTCTAGAGTGTCAGTTTCCTCAAAATACGCAGTCCTTTTACTTGAATAACTCTTGAAGTTCCTTTCTCTTGAAAATCCTTCAAGCTTCATAAAGCATAACCCAGAACACGCGTTAGTTCCTCCAAATCGTCGCCAGTGTAATAATCAAAGATGTCACGTAGACAGGTGGCTTAGAACAGGTTATAGGTTTATTCCTTAAGTTACAAAGTCCAAGTAAAACTCCTGTAAGGCCTCTGCTAAGTCCCTATATGAGCCCCACCAGGAGCAGCCTCCCTGCTGCTCAGCCCATCTCTTCCAACTGCCAACTCCTCCAGTCCCACACACCAACATTCCAAGTGACATCACTCATGGCTGAGCAGCAAGGGACAGGACAGTAATGAGAAAGATGTACAACAACAACAATAGATTATAGCAGGAGGTCACGCCCACAGGGCTGTGACATCTTCAGCCTGGCAAAGATCTGCTCAGAAACCCAGGCACCTACACATTTAGCGCCTGTAAAGCAACTGGCTGCCGGACCTGAACAAGTAGAGTGTCTGTCAGGCTGATCTTAGCTGCAAATGACAGACACTCTTCACGTCAGGAAAAAGGTGGGGAGGCTGGCCCCTTCGCCCTTAAGGACAGGGGACCGCTGACCCTTTCATTCTTTCTTTCTTGTTGTCTTTTTCTTTCTCTCTTTCTCTCTTTTGCTTTTACTTTGTATCTACTTCTTTCTATCTTTTCCCCTTTGCTTCTCCTCTCATTGTTTTCCTTCACCAGTTTGTCCTCATGACCTCCTCCTTTGTGTACCGTAATCTAATTAATACACGTACAAGACAGTTGTTTAGGGCACATTTAATTGATCAAAAGCAGCTCTCACTGCATTAATGGTTGAAGACCCTGGCCAAGATACTACTTACATATGCCAGATGCAGTCTCAATTGCCAGCACAATGTATTTTTATGAAATCTATCTGAAAGTGATCACTTAAGCTGTTTTATTTGACAAATTCCTATAGTTGTTCTCGAATTGCTTGTAGTAGTGAAGCGGGTTATGCAATATGGTTTCAGGCATGTATGGTTAAGGGTTGGGTTCAGTAGAAACTTTAAGTAGAAAGTGATTTAAATGTTTGACATTCTGGTGTTCTCAAGAGTGGAGTTGAAGAAAGAGAGATAAGTAGTGATAGTGGTAAGAGTCAGGAGATCTGTGTAGAAGTATGGTGGACATCGTTGGACAGGTAAGCTATCACGATTTCAGGTGGGTTCAGATTTGTAAATTTTCATAGGTGTGAGAGAAAGTAATGTCCTTATGGTGTCCGATGAGCAAGTTACCACAGTGTAAGTGCCAGTGGCAGGTAGGCAGTCAACCAATGATGTGTTGTTTTGGTAGTGATGTGCATTTATAAATTGGTTAATTTGAGGCGGAGGTGGAAAGATCTAGAAGAGCGATGGATGTCTGGTTGATGCACCTGTACAGGTTTCTTGGTTCCCCTTTGAGCTGGAATACTTCTTTTTGAGGCAAGAATGGACAATTATTTTATGCATGCATTACTTTCTCTATAGGTCTCTGCATTTTTCTAGAGATTAGAGTCATACTAGTTTGTCAATGAGGCGCATCTGGCGTTTCATTTAAATTAAAGGTCATGGGTGGTTTACAGTGGTGGTCATTGAGCCACCTTGCTGTTGACTCATTTGCAGTTTGTAGGAAGTTGTTTTCGGAATTGGAGTTTAGTGCCCATGGTTCATGGGTAGGCAGGTGCATGGAGTGTGATGAATGGCTGAGGGCTTATGGGGCTCTTAACAGTAACGTAGGGGTGAGACAAGAGATGTTGATGGATTTTCAAGAGGGGGTGTGGACCAGGAGTCTGAAAGCCAATGTGAGGTGCTAAGGGGAGGGAACGTAAGTCAGAAAATTAAAAAATTATTATGTACCACAGAATGATAATATTTATGATTTAGTTAAGTATTCGTTTGAAACTTCTATGTACAAATAATACAAAAAGTTCCCAATGAAAACAAAACCATTGCGGAAGAAAATACCAGAGTGATAGATTTTGTTAACACCTATCTTTGTAGTGTGAAAAAAAAGACCCACTTTCCAGGCCCATCCTTTTGGTCTCTCGGCCAATAGCAGATTGCTCACAACTGCTCATCTAAAGTTCTAAAGAAACATATTGAGGGCGCTATGACGGCCTCCAATAGACGGCCTTCTTCCATATCACACCATGCCTTCCCAGGACCCCCAAGCCTTCCCTCATTCCCCCCATCCACTAGTATCCCAGGGGGAGCCAAGGATCCCCACAGGGTCCAATAATGCTGCTGCACAGCTGCGCCGCCCTTCGACTTTCTCTCATCCTATTGTTCGGCTGGCACACATTCTGTCACACTTATCTGGAACATGATGTTTGTCAGGTTTGGAGCACTATGCCATGCAACATCTGCTGTGCCAATTCCCTGTAACAATGAAAGGAAAATGAGCCATTAGCCGCTCTTTTTATAAAAATGACAGACACTATTAGCACTGAAGGAAGCCTATTATTTTGTGTTAACTAATAACTGCTTTCCAAATGTGCTTAATTGACAGATTCGCAACTGAGTTTCCCCGAGAATTAAGAGCAATGAATTTCAAGCTCTGCACAGCTTTGCTTTTTCTTCCTACATTTAGGTGCTTCAAGAGCTGTCTGGCTCTTTTGTCTTACATTCTAGGGCTCCAGAGCACCCACTTTACCAGGTCCACGTGAGAGGGGCTCATTTAGGACCAGTTGTCCTAGCACTGGAGACTGGAGTTAGGGATTCTCAAATTGGGAATATAAAGGAATCGGGATCAGTGAATCACAAATCCCTTTGTATAACCCCTACTCGCACCATTTAGGGGGGATGGTGGTTAGATGACGATCCGACCCCCATCGTTTTGGAACCGCCCCCGACATGTAGGCAGCGGTCCCGACCTCCACATTACGATCCAACAGCCATTTAGGTGGTCGGAAACATGCCTTTTTGCATTGAGGCTTGTGTTGCTGCCTGGAAAAGGGGTGCAGCACAAGCCTCAGGGCAAAAAAGGCATGTTTAGAAACATTCCTGCATAGTGTGCCAGGCAGAGGGTGCGCATGGATGTTTCGGAGAGGACCACTGGTGCCCCCTGGGGCCCAAAGTGGAGGCCCAGGGGGGCAAAGCCACTGATGCCCTGTCGGTGGAGGTCCATATGACATCGAAATCAGGCCCTTAGTGTTTTCCTAAAAGTCTCAATATACCGAATTGCAATATAGGAAATGGTAAACGTCACAAATTATGATTGGATAATTGTGAATGGCCCCTGGTACTGGAATTGATGACATCATAACCAGCAAATGATTCAAACGAGCACATTTCCAGCATGTCATCTCTGTTAAAAGGTGTGTGGAAGGCGTTTGACTGGACTGAACCATGGCTAGCCATTAGGCAAATATAGAAGAAGGTGGAAGAAAGAGAAACATGTTTTCTGATATAGTGCTGAAAATATTTATAGAAGTTAGAAGTAGAGAAGTATTTATAGAATCCGTCACCTAACAGTGACACATTGTTTGGCAAGCATCCCTAGCTGTATCTGAAGCAACAAAGAAGAACATTTGGATTGAAATTTAGGAAAAAATCAATGAAGTCTACGTGGCCAAGTGCAGTACAGAGGAGATCAGAAAGCGCGGATATGATCTCAGGTCGCACACCATGGAGAGATTTGTCAGCAGGAGGTAAGACAAGAAGCTTCTGGAACAGGAGGAGGCACATCCACTGAACAACCTGCAGGCTCCAACACCCAGGGAGCAGATCCATAAAAGCCCAATAATGCCTGAAGCAACGACTGGAGGCCCTTACTCCCAAAAAGTGATATGCGATGTGACCTAGTTGCACTATGTTCACAACTGTTACACATTTGTTGTATTCCAAATGCAAACACAGCACACACCTCCTACACTATTATCAATGGCTCGAGTCACGCCATTCATGTAACTGGGATATTGCATTGTGGGGCACGTAGTTAAGTGTGTCATAGACAGAGTAACTCATTTTATCTGTAAATTGTATGTTACCAGATGACTTATACCCACATTTCTTAACAGAATTCTTCATCTATAACTTAAACTTTAAGTAAGACACAAATATATAATAATGTGATACACTTCACTTAAAATAGCAAGCACTGGCCTTTCCTGGAGAGGCCACAGCACCAGAGGAGTATGAGGAAGGTAGAGTGGATTTTAGAGATGTGGGAGGTAATTTTGCCTGGCCTAGCACTGAAGCGTCTGCAACCAGTCCACTCCATTACAACTGCCCCCCTACCTTCAAGGGGGTCCCGCATAGGCACAGAGTAAGAGCATCACTGCAGCAAGCAGGACATGGATGCCACAAACACCACTGGCAACTTTTCAATGCTACCAGAGACTTTTGAGAAGGCAGAGTTGACATTAGAGTAAGGTCCACACATTGAGTGGAGAACCATGGGGCATACCATCACTCCAACAAGGATGAAGTGCAAGTGACCTCTGCTCAGAGAAGCTACAGCCAGCTCATGTTCGTGCTAGGGATCGGACACAAACTGTGAAAATGAGGAACACAAACTGCTGAAAATGAGGAGGTTTTAAGCCTCAGCAGAGTCTCTTTGCCTGAAATGGCTGGTACACTGTGCACCAGATACCACAGCACACATAGGAAAGGAACAAGCTCAGGATCCGGGTCAGAGATTGCTGGAGTAGGGAGAGAACAATAGAGGCAGAGAGGGGGCATGGATAATGCAAATGAAATAACATGTTTCTTTTAAAAAAGTGTATTGATTTCCATTTGTTATTGTCGTGTTGTGATTTCCAAGAGTGGCTGACATCTTGTTTTGATGACTTGTATGCTGTGAATGAACATACATTTTGGGTTACATATTGAGACTGAATTTACGTCTAATACATGACTGAATGAATGATATTTACTTACCCTTGAATTGGTTGTTTGTTACTTCTGCTCTGGGGGCTCTTCTCTCTGCTGACCTATTGGCATCTAGGACTGAGAGTGCTTGACACAGAGATCAATCTTCATACTCAGAGTCATCTTTCTCTTTTGAATGGAGTGGCTGCTAGGGTGTTGGAAACCAAGGTCTAACGGCATATGGATGGTCTCCTCAGGATGAAATCACCCCTCATCAGACATCTATGATATGGTTGGGGAACTGATGATAAGGGTTTACAATTTTGTAACGTTTGTAACTTAGATTAGACTTCGTCATCCATTGACTCCAATGGGACCCACCATCTGAACCTTTACTTTCTATATATTTACTCCACACTTTGTTCAAACAGAGTAACAACATGTTTCATTATGTTATTTGTATTTATATAGTACACATCCAGTGCTTAATCTGTGCCTGTGGTTTCCAGTGCTCTGCATTGGCACTTCATCGGTACTTCATTGTTGACACCTGCACTTGTGACTGTCTACCACAAGGTCGCGCTGTCTGGCAAATTTAGAGATGACCACAGCAACTGGACATTATTAAGTTAATATACATTAAAGATGACTATTACCTGCTGGCCAAGCCATTCTTATAGCTATGGAAGCCTGAAAGATGGTTCGTAGTTATGCTGGTACTGCACTTGGCAGCAAGGCAGGGGCAATGTGTGGTGCAAGCTATGAGAGCTCCTTCACAAGAGCCCCGGCAATTATTTGTGTAAAAATTAAGCACTGCACACAACTCAACCAGGAGGGTATTCTGGTGCTTAGGCAGAGGCTGGATGGTCTGAGTCAGGGTTGGGTGTTAGGTGAAGAGCCAGGTCTTTAGTTTCTTGCCAAATTCCCATACTGAGGTGGAGGCTATGATATGTAGGTGCAGGTATTTCCAAGCTTGTGGAAAGCACGACAGCCAGAGCTGGTTCTGCATATGAGGTGGTGTGTGCAAGTAGGAATCCAACTGAGTGGAGGTATGATAGGTGTGTGAAAGGTTATGTGGTTGTTGAGGTACGTCAGGCCAATGTAGTCTAAATATCTGTGACTGAGATGATTGAAGAGTGCCTGGGTGTTGAATTGGGAGCCAGTGGAGCTCTTTGAGGTTCGGAGTGATGTGAGTGCAGGATGGGATTTTGAGGGTTAAGCTGGCCGCTGAGTTTTGTAAGGTCTGGTGTCTTCTAATCAGTTGAGCATTGATTCCAACATCAGGTGCATTGATGTAGTCCAGCTTGCTGGTGATGAGGGCTTGAGTGACAGTTCTACTAGTGTTGGTGGGGAGCCTTTTGAAGATTGTATTAAGCATCTTGACTGTGAAGAAGCAGGAGAAAGAAACTGCATTCACTTGAGAACCATTGAGTTGGGTAACAATAAACATCTGTTATTTAGCGCCAAGAGACCTGCGGGTGAAGGAGCGCTTTACAAATACACATGTTATGTTATGTTACTTGGCCGCTCATTGTGACTTGGTAGTCAATTACTGTTCAAAGATTCTTTGCATTGGTTGCTGGGAGGGTTATGGGTCCGAGTTTGGCAGCCCAGCAAGTGGAGTCTCGGAGTGAGGTATGTTTACTGAACATTATCACTTCCGTCTTGTCTGTGTTGAGCTTGAGGAAGTTGTTTTTCATCCATCAGTCGGCCATGCAGGTGGAGAAACTGGTCCGGGTGTTTGTCTTGTTGGAGAGGGAGAGCATGAGCTTGGTGTTGTCAGCATAAGGTATGAGGTTGATTCCATGGGTGCAGATGATGCTGACCAGTGGGGGTTATGTAGGCATTGAACAAAGTGGGGCTTGGTGGTGATCGTTGAGGACCCCCACGCAATGTCTAAATACCCTTTCACATTTCCTCCTTTTTTTTGTTGCAATGTCAAAATATGCGGTGTACTCACTATTACAGACATTCAAAGCTGCCATACTGAAAGTGGAATGTATTCTGGGTATCTTTTTGCAGATTGCACCTAATTACCGCCTGCTTCTTCTTGGTGGTAAATTGCAGATGCTAAACCGCCATTCTATTAATGTATGCTAATCGTGAATGTGTTGTACATAACTGTGAATCGTCATTTGGCAATCAGTATTTGGGGTTCACAATTTCAATACCGATTCGTAATAGATTTGGTTCTTCAAGCAAACTTAACAAAGGCATGATCTTCTTCCTTTCGTACACCGAAACACACACATTTTGTGTTTGGTAATCAGTTTGCGACTGATTTCCAAATTGAATAGAAGAACTTTCAAACATTTAGCCGTATGTCCAGGATTTTGTTTTGCCTTCTGTGTTACTACTGTTTTAAAAAAGCATCGGAAGTGATATATCTGTACGGCTCTGATACCTCTGTTTACTGTGTTAGTTATCTCAAACACATTTAATAACAAGCATTGACAAAAACAATAAATGTGGTTTTCATGTGCTAATAGCCTATTTGTGCATGTCTTTGTTTGCATATGTTAGTTTATTAAAAACAGACCAATTAGTGTTGGCAGGGTAAAAACAATGGGCATTAAATATTAATGGCAAATTCATAGTTAAGACACAGGACTATGGTGTAGAAAGATGTGGAAAACGCACACACAAGGCCTAATTAAAACAATAAAAACAGCCTGTTCCAGTAAAAGGTGAAAACAAAAAGGAATGCTTCCTGTATACAATGCATGTATGATTTAAATAACTAAATATGTGCTGATTCAGTCGACTTTTGAAAGGTAAAATAGTCCTTCCTGCATTGCAGTACAGACACTCACCTTTTAGGAGGTGGAATGATTCATCAAATTGTCAATATTATAAAGTGCGACAGAAATACTCTTTGGGTTCAGACAAAACCAACTCCCAGTATATTTTAAACAAGTGATAACAAAAGGCCACATAGACAACTCCGTGGTCAAGGAAGACCTAAAAACTAAAATGGCAGAAAAAGCAAGGAAAGAGGAAAATGTCCAATTTAAATGGAATGCAAAATATAGTTCATGCCCAAACTGAAAGACATGAATATTGTATGAGTAGTAGGGCAGGAAAGTGCAGTTCTATAAAATATAATACAGGTTTGTATAAAAACAACCTTTCAAATAAAACATTTGAGTCACTTGCAACCCACAAGTCAGTCTTCCAAGCTATTTATGATTTATAAAACATTTCATGAGAAGACGTATACTCCCCACCCCCCAAAGAAATCTGTTAATGCTGAGGGCATGTGCATCTCCTTGATATTATCTGTGAAGGACTGCAAGAGTACATTTCCAGCTATGTCAGGGTGGGAAGCATGCACCAGTGTGGGTATTTACAAACTTCCAAGAACATTCGCACTCTGGAAAACCCAATTCCTTCCTGTAGCAAAAGATATACATGTGTAAGTGAATCATTTATTGACTATGAATCCATGCATTGTGAATCACAAACATACATTTACATTTTGTGATAATGGGCATTTGCACACCTGACCTCGACATAGAAGGACAAATAGCTTTGAGAACAAGGCTCAGATTATTTACAAAAAGAACAGCAAGTACATGAGGAAATAAACATCAGCATTCGGAGACTGGGACAACGAGGATGCAAAAGGATATACTGTGAGATACAGCCATGGACCCAGTGCAGCTAGGGTAACACAGAAGGAGGAAGGCCGATGACAGAAGAGGCAAAGATGACACAGCACATTACACCATTGCAAAGCACTATTTATCACATGGAAGAAAGTCAAAGGTAAATGTCCAAATGGAGAGCGAATGGGAGCAAAACAGCACAGAGAACACAGAGGGGACCAAGCAGTGATGATGTCATCGAACAAGATATAAAAAAAGGGAAGAACAGGACGGACAAGAGAGAAGAAACAGGCAAAAACTGAATGGAAGATGGATAATGGAGGGGATTCAGTGTAAAGGTTAAACACGGCACAAAGCAGGCCAATAATCCATACACACGTAGGTCTTTTAACATAAGAGTGGTGTCAAATCAAAAAGAATAGGAAATAATTGATAAATGGTATAGATTTAAAGGCATTTACAAGTTTGTATGTCAAAACAGAAAAAGGGGTAGACAGCCAGGGAAAACCAACTCAAAAATTGAGAAAGGTTTACGGGTGAACTATTTAAGCGGCGTGAAAAATACCTCTGAATCCGCAATGGAAAAAGTAATGTTTGTTAGAAGGGCAGACAGTTGACAGACTTTTTTTGCATTCTCGTTCTCTGGTTCTACAAAAAATATTTGCTGCTTTTTGCTCCCACCTTATGAGAATTTGAGAAACGCATTTTTCAAGGACCGCAATGGCGACCCACCTTCATTTGGAAACTCCATAGTAAACTCCGTTTGACCTCATTTTGGCCGACGCCATCCTTAGAACACATTTGGATTACCTATAAATCATATTTTAACAACCACATTCTAAAAACAGTCAGAATGGGAAATATCTACTACAAAGGAAAAGATGTAAAAATATGGAGGGTCACAGGGAGGGAATTGCAAATACAAAAATACCCTAAAACAGTTAACTGAGACAATAATGAGTCAAAGGCATGTTATAGAAAACTGCAAAGATAAATAACCATAATATTGCCCTCGGTGTTAGTTATGACTCTGAGGGGCATATTATCAAGAAAGTGGAGAAGAGAGGCGTTTAGGCGTCGTGGCTTAACGCCTCTCTTCGCCACTTCAGAAATGCTAGGCTGCACCATATTACCAAGGATTTGGTGCAGCCTTGCGTTTCCCCCTGAGCTGGCGATAAGTTTTACAACTTATCGCCAGCGCATGCACCCTTGCACCAGAGTGCAAGGGTGTCTGCGAGCAGGGAAGGTTTGTTTATGTACAGGAAGGAGTTCCTTCCTGCACATAAACAAACATTAAATGCCATTTTGTAACTTACGTGTGTACTGCTTCATGCAGCACACATGTAAGTTACAAATTGGCATTTTTAAAAAGAGGTTTCTTCATTTACAGGAAGGGACACCTTCCTGTACATAAAGAATCCATGGCAGTTTGCTTTTTCCATGTGTGCTGCGCAAGGCAGCACGCATGGAAAAAGCAAAAACGAGGAGAAAATAAGCATTTCTCCTCGTTTCGCCACCTTAAGACCAGAATTTTTCTGGTATTAAGTTCGCTGCCACCTATTATCGCCAAGCTTGATAATAGGTGGCAGCGTCGAAGTGAATGGGTGTTGCGGTGGAACGCCCACTGTAACACCCACTGCATGCCCCCTTTAAGCCATGTTAATTGCCTTAAGGCTGCCTTGATAATAGGGCTATGCAAATTTCGCTGCATTATCGGCAGAAAAGTGCCGATAACGCGGCGATAAGGGGCTTGATAATATGCCCCTGAGCTGGTATCTTACTGCATGGCAGAGTCTGTCTTACATGGCAAACGTGATTATCTCTTATTTGTTCTCAATTAACCTTTACCAAGTGTTCCTCAATGGACTGTTTGCGTTTGGAAACACGAGCTTAAACTTGCCTGCCAGGCTTCTGCACGTGCAGCGTCTTGTCCACACCCACACTCCGCGTGACGCGTCTCTCGTTAGCTCTCAGACATGCAGTGCTGAAGGAGCACTGATGCACATTACTATCACACTGCGACGGCCCCTCCAAGTCTCATTAGCCCTTTCGCTGAGCAGCACGATCATTACTCATCAAGTGGGGTCAGATCACATTTTCCGACCTTTTAGGTACAATCCAAAGAATTATTGATTCGATGAATCACAGTAACGTGGCGCGTTGGCTGCGGCCGGCACGCGGACGGGGAAGTCGAGCCCGGGGGATGCATAGTAAGCGAATAGATTTGTATGGAGTGTATTCCTGTGGGGAAAGCAGGAAGCAGCAGAGGAAACTGGTAAATATTGAAGCGCCTCACTCCACTGCCTGTTTGATATCTATGTCTAACTTATTTCAAGGCTGCGCTTTCTATTGTGCCTGAAACTGTCTGCAGCTGATTTTTTCAAGCATTTGAGTTTCTTATTTGTTCATGTTTAGTTGTTTTCGTTTCACAAACTGCAGTGGTACTAGAAACAATGGAGCATATCTACAAGCCCCTATCGCCACAGGATCATCACAAAACAGGGGCCTTGCCTCATATACAAGGCAGCGTTAAAACACTGCCTTGTAGATAAGGCACCTTTTCACGCTATGTTTAGTGTGAAAGGGGCGTGCAGTGGGTGTTGCCCTGGGCGTTCCACCGCTACACCCATTGTATTTGACGCTGCCCCCTTTGTACAAGTGTGGCGTACATAGGAGGCAGTGTCAAAATTAAGACCAGGAAAAACTTAGTGCCATCGCAAGGGGAAACGCAAGGCTGCACCACATTCTTGTAGATATGGTGCAGCCTTGTGTTTCCGAAGTGGTGAAGCATGTTGTTAAGCCCAGGACGCTAAAGACATGCTCTGCCACTTTATTGTACATATCCCCCCATATTTTAAAGGGCGCCATGAAACCTTTTCTATATTTTGAAGAAATTACATCGTAATGATATCCACAAAACACTTTGAAGAGGTTTATAATTATCCCTTGCTCAATCAGCATTCTGTTCATGAAAGATAAACCCAATCTGATTCTAATTTAAATCCGTGTGCATTGCCAGATGCACCTTCAAGAGAACAGGTTCACAAATCTCTTCCGTCTACAGAGAGACTGTCCTTTTTGAACAGCAAAGAGTGTTATTTTCCTAATTATCTACATGTATAACTACATAAGTATTATGTTTTTTTTACTGCAGACAGCCAAACTATTTAGTTCATTGCTTCTGTGCACATGCGCATGTACGGGCACGCATACTCTCACCCACTCACTCCCACACAGACACACACACACACACTCACACACACTGTAGTTGTAAGAAACTGGTCTATTAGTTGAGATGAGTGGAAGTCCCAATCAAATAATAAACACAATCGTTTTCAGGGTGAACCACAAAATAGTCACTATATTACCTGTTCTTCACCCTCAGGTGGCTTGGCACAAAAGCAGTAAGGGTTAAGTTAGAGGCAATATGTAAAGTTTATATGCAGCACAAAAACAGCACCTAAAAGATCAATGTGTCAACCGCAGCTATATGCTGCACGAGTCTGGGTTAATGTAAAAAGTTAAGGCCAATGATGATAAAGTGTGGGTGGGATGTAAGGAGTTGATTGGGCCAGGTCTTGGCTTACCTTGAGACTTAGCAGAAATTTCAGAAAACGTTCTTGAGAAAGTGGAGTCTCAGTTGGGCAGGTCAGCTGGCTGTATTTGAGGACACGTCTTCGACAATGGGGAACCACTGGACGAGTTCTAGGTGAAGCCGTTGACGAAGGAGGGATAAGCTGACTTAGGACGCTATTGTTAACGGGGTGCTGGTCATCTTTGAGTCCAGTGAAGATTTCTACAGTTGGAGTTAGAAGTTTTTCTATAGCTCAGATTCACCAAGTGAGACGAGGCTGCAGGCTGTAGCCAAAGAGAACTCCACGAGGCTGGATACCGCTACAGTGATGTTCAGCTGAAGAGGATTTGCTGCTGCGGAGAAGAACATAGTGAGAGCTATGTTTTAAGTCAGGCCAACTGGCGATGGACCTTGTGTGAATCGGCTGGCAGGGACGCCCAGGTCTTCTGTCGGATCTTCAGACAGTTTTGCTTGAAAAGTCTCCAAGTAACAGCTTTTAGGGTTAGGCAGGAGCAGCACCACCAACACCACTTCCAACAGTCCAGGACCTGGGGGCACCACTTGTGGGATTAAGACTCACTCCAGCAGAGACCAGAAGCAGAGCTCAAGGTCTCTGAAGCCTGTTGTGTCCCTTTAGCTCACAAAGGACACCTAAAAGCTAGGCCTTGGAATCAGGCTGATCATGTTGTGGTCGAGGAGCAGGTCCAGTCTTCCTTCTGCAGGCAGCAGAGCAGCAGGGAAGCAGGCCAGGCTTTCCAGCAGCAGGGCAGCAGGCAGCAGGGCATTCCTTCCAGCAGCCGGGCAGCAGAACAGCAGGGTAGCAGGCAGCAGGGCAGCAGAGCACTCCTTCTTCTGAGTCTTCCGCAGGTCCAGAAGTGATCTGAATAGTGATTCTGGGGACCCATATTTATACCTGGTGCCTGCCTTTTACATCTGGTTCCGTAAAGTTCTTCCTTTCCCCTATCAAGGATCCCACCTGTCTGAGGTGGCAAAAGACTGGTTTGAGGTTCCTTTATGAGTGCTGAAGGCAAGCTCTTTAAGTCTAGGGCAGGTACAGATCCACCCCCATCCATCTTAGCAAGGTGGCCCTGCCTGCTCACACCTAATCCCCTTTGTGCCACTGTCAGGAAGTAATACACAAATCCCAACAGCAGAGACATTTGCAAACATATGACCCAGGATACTGACAGAAGGCACAAATGGTTGGACAAGACTACAGAGACTTTCTAAAAGTGGCATTTTTAGAGTTATGAGTGACTTAAAATCCTACTTTACCAATAAAGAGGATTTCAAATACAATTCATTAGAGTGTAAACATCACTTCCCTAGGTGCTCCCACAGATATCACTTAGTGTAATAAGGTAACCCAATGTTAGTCTATGGGAGAGATAGGCCTTACAATAGTGACATTTAAACTCAGCGCACATAAGGCCTTTGGGGTGATGTATAAGTATTAACAAGTAAGGTTTAGAACTGGCAAAGTATTTATTTTGCCAGGTCAAAGTGTCAGTTTAACACTGTACTACAGGCTGAAGAGGCAGGCCTGAGACATGTTTTAAATTGCTACTTTAGTGGGTGGCACAATGAGTTCTGAAGGCTCACTACTAGCATTTCATTTACAGGCCCTAGTTACATGGAACAGCATTTACTAGGGGTTTATAAGTAAATAAAATGTGCCAATTAGGTGTCGGCAAATTTCACCATGTTTTAGGGAGGGACTTGTTAGCTATGGCAATGTGCACAGATTCCTAAAGCCCAAAAAAACAAATTCAGAAAAACAGGAGGGGAGAAGGCAAAAAGTTTGGGAGTAACTCTGCAGGAAGGACCAGACCCAACAGTACTCTTATGCTTGATGTGAGTGCCTAGTTAATATCGCCGTTTACAAGTATGCATAGTAGTACTCCTGTAGTACTACTTCACACCCTTAAATGTAAATGTTATTCACTAGTATCTTGTTAAATCCTTACCTATGCTGTGTCTGTGTTTTAAGTGTGGGCGCTTCACCATCAATGTGTATAGTACCACAAATGCAATCCTACCTTTTAGATGTAAATATGGGAGTGACAAAGAACATTCCTTGAGAATTAGAATACCTACTACAAAGAAGGACGAGGAAAGGGAACATTAAGGAGAGTATGGGTTGTGAAATGCACATTCAAAAACACACCTACAAAAGGGTAAGTCAGTTGCAATTCACAAATCTTACCAATTAGGGGAGAGGATGTGTCCTAACAGTCAGAGCTGTAGACTTTGGAAGTGGGCAACATCCTGTGAGTCTGGGCAAATCACTTAGGGGCATATTATCAATCCAGGCGATAAAATTATCGCCGCTTTAGCGGCAGAAAACTGCCGCTAAAACGGCGATAATGGGTTTGATAATATGCTCTATAGAATTCCAATTGAAGCCCATGTTAGATGTGAAGGACGTCTAACCTGGGCTTCAATTGGGATTCCATAGAGCATATTATCAAGCCCATTATCGCCATTTTAGCGGCAGTTTTCTGCCGCTAAAGCGGCGATAATTTTATCGCCTGGCTTGATAATATGCCCCCTAATCTCCCTGTGCCTACCAAAAAATGTATGTGTCCTTGTGTAACTTAACTGGAGCTCTTGTAAAGCGCTCCAATACCTTCAGGGTCCAGTTCGCACTATATGAAACTGCAACAAAAAAAAAGATATGTCTACACCAGCAGTATTACAGCTCAAAGATGCCCAAATATTCTCAAGCTGTCTTGAAGTAAGTAACACACCACATATATCCACTCACCTGTATTGCAAGGGGATCAAATTTAATGTAGGCAGGAAATAACATTATAGGCGCAAAGACCCACACCACAAAAAAAAAAGAAATTGGTAAATAAAAAAAAAGTCATATAACTTTAGACATTGCATACGACCATCTTCATCATATTGTACATATGTAAAAGTCTGCCATATAACTGTATATTTTGTGGGCACCTAAACTATCATTATATAAAAATGTAAAAAAATAAAATAAGTAAAGTAAAATAAATAAAATGAATGCAAAACAAAGCCATACAACTGCATACTTTGCAACTGTACAAGTAACTTTGTTAAGCTATAAACATAACACAAACAAGTTAAACTGAAAATAATGCGTATGTAACTCGTTAAAATAATTTTCAAAACACTTGACTCTTCCTCATCTTCGACTACACTACTCCACACATTCTAAAAGACACATCATAACACACTCCATTACTGAAACACACACTCACATACAAACACACACACACACGCACTCACACACACACATACACATATAATGTGTATTTGTAAATATGCACATTCACCACTTGGAGATGAACAACAAATGTTTATTGTTACATGACTCAATTTATCAGCATCAGAAGGATGAAAGACAAAGTGGTTTCACCGGGAATTGAATACAGATTTCTGTACACACACAAACACGTACAGGAAAACACTCATATGTGCACACATGTGCACACCCACATATATGCAGCCATGTGCACAAACACACTCTTTTGCACACAGCTTCACCTACCCATAGGCATGTGTACATGCATAGACACCCACCTATTTCCATACACTCACAGGCACACACTCATTTGCACACTCACATGCATGTATACTGATATGCACACACACCCATGTGTGCACATATCCAAATACATCCATCCTCACATGCAAATGCACTCATGTACACATACACATGCACGCACATTTGAACACACACACAACATGGAAGGCTTTGCTTACTGTAGCAGTAACACATTTTGTGTGGGCGCAGAGCAGCAGCCCCCATCATTGTCCTGAGGTACCACGAGGCAGGCCCTGAACCCTGCTGCTTGAAAGCAGTAGGACACTTGGGGATGGAGACCTGACAGAATGTTGGACCAAGGGGCTGCAGGAAAAACGACACGGGATGGATGTATCAGTGAAAGACTGCTTTAATGTGACTCCGACGAGAGTCAGATTGTCTAACTCTGACCGCCTTCATCACCAATGAAAGCTAATGCAGTGACAGAAAGGCGAACAGAAGCCCTGCGTGCAACTCGGATCATTGTTGCCTTGGATGCATTGCAAGGCGTCACTAGAGACGCTGTGCCAGTGGTCCATCCTTGAACATCTCCACTTTCAGAACAGAACTGTGCCCTGGGCCCTGTCGCAATGTTGTAGGCTGCAGCCAGGGGAACAGTCACCCTGAGCATCCCAGAATTCATGCTTTCTTAGTGGACCGGATCAGTCACCTGAAACATGCTACACGACTGACAATACATATCGGATGGGGGTTCCACCCCCACCCCGCGCCCTCAAGATACACTCATGCCTTAAAATCTACTGCCGCTGATTTCAACTGCTACGCAGGGGCAGAGGAGTACATATGAGCCATTCAGACCATCGTCTCTCTTCCCTGTCCAAAATGTACAAAAATAAATAATTGTAAGGAAATAAGTGGCCTCCTGCCACCCACTCTCACTTCCCTCTGTTCCCTCACTCTTCCATCTTGAATCTGTGTTCTCCATTGGAGCAGGGAGCAAGAGCAGAACTAACAGGCTCTCACAGTGCCCTGTCAGAGCAACCTGGAATTCGTTACACTGTAACAACTTTAGGGGAATTTCAGCAACAACTGGCGATAATTATCGCTAAGCGCACTTAGCGCTAGGATAATTATCGCCGGCTAGCGTGGATTTTTATCGCTGAGATAGCATGCTATTAGCAACGCTTATCTCAAAAGCGATAAAAATCCTCACGCTAACTGCCTAACGTGAGATTATCGCTGGAAACCCAGCGATAATCTCACGCAATGTGGCGTTAGCTTGTTGATAGGGCCCCACAAACTTAGCCATGATGTCCACCTTCCACAGGATATCATGGCTAAGTCAGTCCTGAAGCAGGCGTAAGGAAAGTAGCGATAACAGGGGTTATCGCTACTTTTCTTGTCAATGTCAATGTCAATGTTATTGCTTGCTATGCTTCATTGCGTGGGGCTTGATAATAGGAGAAATGTCGCTTAGGGACATTTCTCCTGTCAGGTCAGGAACCCACACTTTGCATCTCATTAGAGATGCAAAGCTGGGCATTAGGTATTCCTACGCTAACGCAAGTTTTCACGCGTTAGCGTGAGCTTGCTAATTAGGCGATAAAATTATCGCCGCTTTTTGGCCGAAAACGGCCGCAAAAGCGGCGATAATTCTATCACCTCGCCTTGCTGACATGCCCCTTAGTATCTAATGGTGGCTACGTCATAGTAGTGAATAACCAGATCAAGAAGCTAGTATTCAGGGTTGTGGATCTCATTGAGAGCTATCACCATAAACTTATTATGCCTCAAAAATTAAAGACAAAAAGAAAGACAAAAATTACAAAGTGTCTCAGTTTCTTTTTAAAACAGAGTTTACAATTAAAAGAAAACTTGCTATTTGATTTAATGACGCTGACTGGTTGAAATACACTACACACTTTTTAAGTCTGCGGGAAAAAGTGACAAAAATAACCTTTTTACATCATTTGTTATAGGATATAAGTAGAATTTGCTTATAAAACTAATTAAATATGTCAATATTGACATTTAAAAAATGTATGTTTATATTCCCGTGTTCTTTTTCCTAATAAAAACAAAGATCAACATACCTATTTTTCATAGGTAGTAGTGTTCAAGTTTGTCATGCAATAAATGTATAAACCTTAATACCATTCAGCAATAATGCATAAAGCACATAGTCATAAGGTAAAGCGCCATAAAGTTGATTTCTATGTTAATATTGGCTTGCCCATTAAAATCAAAAGTTAAGAAGTTCCTAGGTTAAAGTGCCTCCACCAACCTATTGAGTCAACTTTAACTGCCCCTAAAAAAATCCTTCACAACATGGAACATTTTAAAACACAATTAGTAAGGTCATAGATATGGGGCTATATTATAGGGCGCATTTTACTTGATTGCGCTGGGTACACCTTTTAAAAAGTGCGCCGGGTGCAATTGGGGAAAATGCATGGTATTAAGGTGAATGCGCTGCCTCCAGGGCGGGTGTGAACGCGTTCTGCCCTGGGGGCAGCGCATTCATGTGAAAAATGGAGCGGCTGCTTTGAAGCCGCTCCATATTTTCACAGTGCAGACAGTACCTTCCTGCACTTTTAAAGGGGATTAGAGATCCCTCTGCAGACGGCTGCAGTGAGTGATTGCACCTGCCTGCAAGTGGATGTCCTGGGGCTCCATGGGACCCCCTTTTCACCCACCAGAGGGCTGCCTTCTGGGGGCGCATTCTGAGACCTTCTTTGCCTCTGCGCCCACATCTGTAAGCAAGTAAGCGCTGGCGCTGTAGTGCACCAGCACTTTCAGTATTACAGAAGGGGACGAACAAGCGTCTGCTGCACCTTCCCTAATACCAAAATGCCCCGGGGGCGTGCAAAGTGGGCGCAAATCTGTGGCGGTGGCATCTTGCATGTTTACCATTGCAGCCAGCAGCACCCGCCGCAATAGTAAAAATGCATGTAGTGCCTTTCCCTGTACTACGTGGCAGGCACCACACGATGCTTGCCACTCAGTGTAGGGCAATGCGGGGGGAGAGTGCCATGGGTACCCCCCCAGTGAACAACCATCTCCCACCAACACAAAACCAATCCCCGACAGCCTTTCCATGGCAGTTTCGCCACCATGGAAAGGCTGGTTGCAGCCAGCATCCTAATTTGGCTAACGGTGCCTGCTAGGCACCGCCACCATTTTAGGCATGCTAACCGCTCCGGTACGATTGCCTGTGGCTTCAGCGTGGCGGACGGTCTTTGCAATCGCCGTGGTCGGAAAGCGATTCCCCCTGCCATCGTAATGTGGCGGGGGAAATTGCTGTCTGATGGCGGAGGGCCTACCACCGCACGGCTAGTGGTGGCGGACCATCCGCCATCGTAATGACCCCCTTAGTTAGGCAATATATCCCAAAAAAGCAAATAAACACCGAATCACTATCAGGAAACAAAAATTTGGACAGTTAAGCAAAAAAGACTCACATTCATACTTCAATACATAGATGCACCATTGTAAAACAACACAGCAACCAACACCATACATATGTGCACAGGCATCATCATATGTGTCCCCTGATAAAATATCACGGAAAAAATATTGGTGACAAACATATCACCTATAAATATCAAGGACACAAATATCGACTTTTTATACTTGTGTGTAAAGTCATGTATCAACAACCAAAATATTAAAGAGCCTCAATTTTATTAAAGAATTGGTAACTATATTGAATTTTAACTACTACACACTATATTATGTTTAATAAATATATTAACCTGAAAAATAATATCATACTTTATGAAATACACTTCGAAAATAGGTAATATATTTGAAATATTAGAACTTACTCACAACAATTAGAAAAATACATTTTAAAATAATTACCAAAAAACCACACATAATATTTCAACAATAAAATTATACTTTAAATATAAATAATAAAAAATAATTACATCATTATATAGCACCCATGATATTTAAAAAGTTAACATTGTATACAAAAACTGCATACAAAATAAATTAGCAAAAATGTATAAAAATTAAAAAATTAAACAAGTGAATTAAAGTGACATTTAGATTAAAATATATATAGTGAAATTCACTACTTCCAGTCCAACCTGAACAAGAGTAGAGAAAGTTCTGGTTTTTGTAGAGTCAGATTTACTCATCCCACTCCAAAGTAAGCAACACCAGTGAAAGTGTTGGACTCTGAAGAGGTTTGATTTACTATTCCTACTCCAACTTAACCCCTTCGCCGCGTCGGGAATTCCGCCGCGACGCTGGGGGGGGGGGGGGGTTTGGGGGCACTGCGGTGGCGCCGTGCTAATGACGGAACCACTCCGTCATGAGTCACGGTTGAGCTGTGCTCATGACGGAGTGGTTCCGTCATGACTCCGCCCACGGCGCTAATCGCCCGCACAGGCGGGGAATTAGCGCCGCGTGGGCGGAGCGGCCACCAACGGCCGCAGCATGACGGAACCACTCCGTCATGAGCACACGGCACCCGTGGCTCATGACGGAGTGGTTCCGTCTTGAGCAGGGAAGGGGTTAAGCAACAGTAGCGACAGTATTGGACTTTGGAGGGGTTAGATTTACTACTACCACTCCGACTGAAGCAACTACAGGGAAAGTGTTGGATTTATGAGTGGGATGAGTGCTACTATTCCCACTCCAGCATAAGCAAAAGTTAGGAAAATATTCAACTTTGGAAAGCCTGAATGTAATTTTCCCTATCATAAATTATTACAAAGTGAATTACACATACATGAAATTAAAACAAAATATATTATCATAAATAAACTTCAAAACACATGATATAATTTATGTCATTAAAAATTAAATGCACTAAATAAACCTATATAATTATACGTAAAATAAGATTTAAAATTAAATCAATCAAAAAAATTAACTAATAGATTTAAAATACTTTTGACCTACTACTCTAAAATTCCACCCCCCACAAATCAAATTAAATTAATACCCTTTATACAATGTTTTAAATATACACAACTACAGGACCATGGGGGACGGCAAGGCCCAGAAGTCCCTTGTTGTTGCTGATGGTGGTGAGCTGCAAGCAGGAGGAGCAGACAGCCCTAGCGCTTATAGTGCTTTAGGCATGGCAGCGGTGCAGGATGTGCAACAACAAGATAAGCGGAACTGCATACCTGGAAGTCCCTTGTTGTTGCTGATGGTGGTCAGCTGCAAGGAGGAGGACCAGAGAGGCCTAGCATATATATAGCTTTCTTTACACCTGCCTATGGGTAAATGGCGAACCTTTCAGCAAAATCTCCCACAGTGTGAGGCGAGGTTGCGTTTTTGCACATCTTCTTTATATACTTTATATTAATATGCTAAGCCCTTACTTATGCACTATCAGCTCAGATGTTCCTAGGGTGGAAGGGGAACCCGTCCCCACGCTGCTCCACCCAGATGACGCAGTGTTGATGGTTTGTACTCCCAAAGCTTTGTGTTTGTTAGTTACCTCTTTTATCTAATTTATGGCCAACTTAGATTTACTAACACATTTTTCAAAATTGCATATTATGGGTTGCAGCTCAAAACAAATTCGACTTTCCATTCCAGCTGTCGGCAATAAACGCCTAAACAAAGTTAATACCTTTTTGTACATTGTGAGCACTTTTGATTCCTTGAGCTCATGGACACCTGACATCATACTTCATAGTCAGTCAGTCAGTCAAATCACTTTATTCGATTATTTAAAATCATAAAAGTACAATACACAATATACAATTAACAAAATCATGTTATCAATAAATACATATGAGCGATGTTAAAAAGGAATAAGAACATCAGTATCAATTATATAATTCAACAGGGCTAAAAGAAATGTCAGATAAAATAAATGTTCATTGTGGTATAAAATAGGGGATTTCATACATGGTTTAGCATAGGGTATCTTCTTTTCCTAAGGAGTACAGCTGCAACAAGAAAACTAGCAATATTAAACATGTCCCATGTATTATTGAGCATTTGAAGGTAAAGTAATGCTGGTCTAGCCTGTAAAAAACCGTTACCCCTCGATAGAGGGACTAAAAACCTCCTACGAATTTCATTGTAATAGTCACAAAACATCATAAAGTGCAGTGTATCCTGTGGTGTGAAGTTATCGCACTGACACGGGCCTATATCCTCTGGTTTACACCACCCCGGCAGGTTACCCAGGCGAGAAGTGGATTAAATTGAAGCGGAACATGATCAGGAGCCAGCGGTGAAAGGCTTGGTCACTATTCTCAGATAAAGCTCAATTAATGGAGAAGATTTTATCAAATAATGAGCCCATTTCACATCTTTTTTAATCCCTTCCGGAACATTAAAAAGTTCAGGGCACCCCAGTTTAAAAAACATAAGCTTAACGTAGGACAACCACAGAATGCTACTGGCTTTATCCAGGGTAACACAATCCCGCAAAATCTGATGGTTCAGGGTTATATCTGGATTGAGCCAGGTTTTAAGCCAGCAGACCAACGGGGCTATTCTCAGCGAATCAGACACATATCCAGCCCCAGTTCCTGATGGATAGCAAAAGTTGGGGTTGATTGAGGTACAGACAGGAGAGTGCGTAAAAATCTATTTTCTGCTGTCTGTACCACTTCCAGCTATTTATAACCGCAAATGGCTGAGCCATACATAGCAATAGCCAGGCATTTGGATCTGTAAATATTAAGAATGGCTTCAAGAGGCCTGGCCCCCAAACGCTGTACAAACCCTAGTAGAGCTGTCGTTGAACTAACTACTGCCTTTTTTTAGCTTTCTGTTGGGGGACCCAAGAGCATCTTTCATCAAATAAGACCCCCAGATATGTGAAAGAGGTCACCCTGGACACCTCTGCTCCATTACTTAAAAAAGATTTAGCTTTTCTGTTTCTTTGGCCCATTGTCATGACGTGTGATTTCGAGATGTTCACTACCAAGTCCAGGGACTTCATATAGGCCCTGAAGGCGTCCAGAGGCCTCTGGAGGCCTATAGCAGTACGGTCTAATAACACCGCGTCGTCCACGTATAGAAGAACCGGAATAGTCCTTTCTCCTACACGCGGAATGTCCAAGCTTGCCTGATCTAAGATTTTATCTAACGCATTAATATAGGGCAAAAAGTAGTGGCGCCAATATACATCCCTGACAGATGCCTCTACCCGATTTAAAGTGCCTTGTGCATTTGCCTTCCTGAGTGACCCTGACTGTTGCTGAAAGATCCCGATGTAGATCTGCCAAAAAGTAAACTAGGCAAGGATCAATGCCCATATCAAGCAGAATAGTCCACAGCTTTGATCTGTTAATCAGATCGAACACTGAGGAGAGGTCCATAAAAGCCATCTGCAAAGAACCTTCTTTGGCTATGGTATATTTGCCTATTATAAATATAGATTAATGCACTGATCCATGGTACTTCTACCTTGTCTAAAACCATATTGTAGATTGGATAAAACCTTATTATCGTTCACCCAGTCCGTGACTTTAGCTAGGATCACTTTGCCTAGTATTTTGACTGCAGAATCGATCAATGATATTGGTCTATAACACAGTGGATCCCCTCTCTGACTCTTTTTAAAAACTGGTATAATTGTCGAAAGGGACCAAGATGCAGGAAACCCCTGAGCACCTGAGGCATTAAAGACATGTGTTAATATCTTAGCCCAAAATTTAGGGTCACATTTATACAAGTCTGAAGGGTCACAGTCAGGGCCAGGTGCTTTATTACTAGATGTCTCTATTATCGCCCTTTCAGTATCCTCCTCATTAAAAACCAACGAGGGTAAGACCCAATACGTTTCTAAGCTAGGGAAGGGGTCCAGAACCACATTAGATCCATAGATTGCCTCAAAGTGAAAAGCCACTGCGCCTCTGTGATATTACTTTCCAGAGCATCAATCTCTATGCCGGAAAAAAGGGTGTATTAACAATAGCCAGGACTCTCGAGCTGTCCTTTAAGACTTCAACAGATATAAGTGTGTTCCAGGCTTCTTCTTTAATCACATTTTTCCGTGTGTGAACCGCTGACTTATACTGCTTCCTTAAGCTGGCTATCTGTTCCCTGTCTCAAGGTGTATTTTTCAGGGCTTGAACTAGGTTTCTCTGGGCCCATGAGCAGTTGTTATCAAACCACCTTTCACCCGTTTTTAATCTGGGTTTGGTTATGACAGTCGGATCAGATGCTATCTGGCCACAAATACCTTCAAAGGCTCTAAGAACCTCAGCCCTTTGGGTGGTATGATCTACACATTTTGCAATGTTTTCTTTGGCCTTCTCACGTAAATCTGCAAAAAAGAATTCAGGGATTACCTTGGACCATTTGAGCCTGCTCCCCTGATCACTTGTTACCACGCAGTTAGCTCCCGGTTTCTTACCTGCCGTTCCCAAAAGACCACAATCTTTATCTAGCACTAAAATTACTGGGTTGTGATCACTAAAGGGAGACAACCTGGCATTGTAGAACACTACCTTAGCTAACATCATGGGGGATAAAAATATATAATCAATAACAGTGTCCCTCTCTTTGGCCTTAAATGTAGGTTGAAGCTAACTATAGCAGTTGGTTCTGTTCTCAATCTCGTGCAGTCTCCCTGGGGGGGGCAGGTTTAGAAGCTGTCTTCACTATTGCAGATTTATAAAATGCAGTGTGTACCAGTGGCAACGTACAGAGCTGAGATTTGGGGTATTACTGACTGTGACGCTATCCAGGCGGAGAAACATGCTTCTGCAGAAAGGTACTGTCAGTCCACCCATCCACCTCTTATTTTATATGCCACGAGGAACTTGCCATGAGTTATGATGTAGAGGATTGTATCGGGGCTAGTCTTTGACTTTTGTGGATATCTGTATGGTGGTCCAAGGAAGTTGCATTGAATCAAGTCATCAGAAAGACTTACTAGCATGTGAAAAGGGCTTTAGTATTTCCTGGCTAGCATATGTGAAAAAAGCTTTCTTGAGATGGGACTTCTCCATATTTTTGACATGCCCTGTTCTAGCAAGAACAATGTTTGTGAAGCATTGCTGCTAAACGATGCTCGTACACAAAGGTCTAGGACAGAATCCAAAAAACCTTCAATTTCAACGTACTTGCTCCTGATCCCTGTCGGTGTTCTGGAATACTGTTTGTTTTGCACTCAAGGTCGCTGGAAAAATCTTTACTGTTTCGCTTCAGGACTGGTCCCATTATTTATCTACTCTGTTTTCCCTTGGGTTACCAAACAAATGTTAGTGCGTGTCCCTGTGATAGTATTTCCTCTCAATCAGTGATGCATTTCTTTTTCTTTTGTAGATTTTATTTTTAATATACTAAACAATTTTTAATTCTTATTTTTAAGATGCATAATTTACGGCAGTGAGGCCCAGCCTTGCACTATCTCCAACAACTGGTGAAAGCAGAATGCTGTTTCTATGTAGGCTCTTTTCTGAGACGAGCCATTCCATCACGAAGCATTATGCACTTTGAGTGACGTATATTAATTATTGTTTTGGCCAGCCGCAGCCCGTGCAGGTACGAGTGGTGGGGCCGGGTGAGGAGGGATTTCGCCGGACGATGAGGAGGGGAAATTAAATAAATAATTAATTTGTTATCGTTCGTCCAAATCCCCCCAACCTGGCCCTACCGCTCTTACCTGCATGGGTCACAGCTTTCAGTATTGCTAATGTGAAATTGTGTATCATGCTATCTTGTATGATTACTCTGAATACCGTTTTATTATGATGTATGCACTTTTATTGTTGCTTTTTGCATCTGAATAAAAGAAGCAAAGTGGGCCATTGTAAGCAGCACCCACCACAATGTCAAAGATACGGACTGCGACCGCCACAGTCGCGGTCGCATCCTAATATGCGGTGCGGGACCGCCGCACCGCTGGCAGCCAATCCCAACACCGCTAGGGTGGCGGGTGGAATGGGGCCCTATATCTGAAATAAAAGAAAACTATAAAATTCATTATTAAACAAAACAACTTAAATATAATTAATTAATATCCAAATTATTTTAAAAAAAATGTTTTACCATCCTCCAACTAAACAATTAACTAGTAAAATATTTATTACCATATTATTAAAACTATCTATTAACTAACTAAAAAAAAAAATCATAACTGTAGGACATTGGGTTACTGGTTGACGGGGATGAAGCCCTATTGAAGCAGAAACCACCCACAATTCTTGTCAGGGTGAAACACAAGCAAACAACAAATTAACATGTGCTTATCCTTCTGGTAGCTTGGCGTAAAAGCAGTGAGGCTTAACTCGGAGACAATGTATTTAGTATTTTGTAGCACTTCCAACAGTAATAAAGTGAAAGCACAACACAAGAAAACCCCCACACCAATTTAGAACAATATATTAAAATGTAATAAAATATTTGACAACAAAATGACAAAAATCCAATCAGTAGGACCGTAGATATACAGTTTAAAAGATTTAAGTGAAAATAGTGCCTAACAGCACAAAGCTCCAACTTTGATTATCTGGTCACGCCAGACCCAGGAAAAGTCACAAGTTCAGACCGACCGCAATGGAGTGCGGGCTGAATACGGGGATCAGGTTAGGACCTCTGAACAAAGGACCTTAAATCCTGATTGGAGAGCTTTGCGATATCCCACATCGAGGATGCGTCCTGCATCATCAATTCCGAGCAGCTGTGGGCTGCGATGTGAGGTCCTGCATTGGAGATGCATCGTGCAGTGGCTGTTCTGATAAAGCCGTTAACAGAGCTAGCCATGTGAGGTCCTGCGTCGTAATGGAGGATGCCTTGGACAGAGGCTTGTGCTGTGAAGTCCTGTGTTGAAGATGCATTGTGTTGCTGCAATTCTGAGGAGTTGTTGGCTGCATTTCGAGGTTCAATGTCAGTGATGTGTCTCGCAGCAGCGGTTCCGATGTGGGGGTGTGCATCGGTTTTGCCCAAAAGGCCTCAACTGGAGTGGCAACACTTGGGAGGCAAGACCCAGAGGAGACAGAGTCTAGGTGCTGGGTTCAAGGTGTTTGGAGCCTTTTCTATCCTAGTGGCTCTGATCTGGAGGCCAGCCAACTAGCCCTTGGAGTCACTCTTGTGGTCCTGGGTTCAAGATGAAGGTCCAGTCCTTTCCACTCAGGCATCAGGGTAGCAAGGTAGAAGAGTAGAACATCCTAACAGCAGAGCAGCACAGCAGTCATTCCGAGTTCTCCTCAGATCCAGTGGGGTTTACTGACATGTTGCCTCTAAGGGTCCACTACTTATTCTTGGTGCCAGCGTTGAGTAGAAGGAGTTTCAAGAGGGTTCTTCCTTCATAGAGGATTGGAATTTCCTGCCTCCCTGCCCTGTCCCCAGCTTGTCTGAGAGCACACAAGACTAGTATCAAACATTTGTGAGTGTGCTGAGGCAAAGGGTTTGTGGTGTGATATGCAAGTGTGGTAGGTGATAGCTCTGCCCCCCTATCCAGTCACTGATGGCCCATTTGGCCAACACCTATTCCCCCTTGCCTCACTCTCTAGGAGCCATACAGAACGTTCAACTGACATCTACACCTGGTCATGTGACCTAGGGTACAGGCTGTAGGCACACATGGTTGGACCAAAGAAATGAAAGTTTCAAAAAGTGGTATTTTCTGAATTGTGACTGAAAATCCAAAGTTACCATTAAAGAGGGGTTTAAACAGCAATTTGCAAGACAACAAACTCAAGATCTCTACCTGCCCCCATTTGAAAGTTCTCACTTATTAAACGTAATAAGGTGGGAGAGGTAGGCCTTAGAGTAGTGAAGAACGAATATAGAGGTTTTTCTATACCAGGACATGTACAATTTAAAGGTACATGTCCAACTTTTTAAGTACACTGCACCCTGCTAAAAAGTGCTATTTAGGGCCTAATCTAGGTTGATTTATCTGCATTAAAAAGGAAGGTTTAGGTGGGCGTGGCTTGGCGCCCGAGCTGAATGGCGGCGCGTCGGTGAGGCTCCCGACCCGCCCGGAGGATTCGAAGGGGGGGTGTGGCTTGGCGCCCATGCTGAATGGCGGCGTGTCGGAGAGGCTCCCGACCCGCCCGGAGGATTCGACGTTTAGCGGCAGTTCTGTCGCCTGGCCGGAAGATTGCTGGGATGTATAAAGCTCCGTAGCCTGCAGGGAGATGCTTAACGAAGATGAAGCGGCACCCGGGCACGATATTTAAGAAGTGAGTCCCCATCACGGCTGCCTTTCAATCGCGGCCGCCATTTTGTTTTGGCACGCGTTAACGCGATTCCTCACGGGATGCTGTAATTTTGTTTTTAAATCTTCATGTTCTCTCTTGCCCTCCATGAGTATTTTGAAGACTGCCCTCTGGAATGTACCCCCTTTGATGCTTTCTCTTGGTGCAATTTTTGTGAGTGACTTCTCTCACCGGCTTCATTGTTATCACCCGGGTTGCAGCCATTTTGTGCTTACATATTTGCTTTAACTCCCTTCTCTGCTGGTGTACCTCATTTTACCATGAATGCTATACTCTGGGATGTGCCACTCGGGAATCCCCTTCATCTCCTTAGTTGAAGGATTTTTTTTTTTTTTATTCTCTTCATACTCCCTGGTCTATGATTGTTGGCAGGCATAGAGGATGCTTGAAGATTGACTGACGTGACCACCTTTGCTTGGGAAGGCGCTTTTTTTTTTTTTACATCTTGCTGGCCTATTCCATTGCCAATAGACTGCATCGTTTTACTGCAAGCTTATTATTTTTGTGACATTTCATATCCTTTCGCTTGCTTTTTACAAGGCTTGCATCGATATAGAGGGTAAGGAGTGGGCCTATGGGCAGAACGAAAACTACACATTCCACAATTCCCAAGCAAAAACATATCTTTATTAAAAATTCGAAAATATTTTCTGAGTTTGCTAAGCTTGCAGATTCTTCAGACCTTTATTCTAACAACTCAGATTTCGAAATGGAGCCGTCGCCAGCAGCACAAGGGAAATCCAACACCAAGCGCCTAAAGAAGGACCCTCCGTCACCACCCAAGTCTACTTCGCCTGTCTCGATGGAGCTACTTTTAGAGGAAATACGAGCTCTTCGACCTTTCATGGAGGAAACTAATACTAAACTACTAACTTTAACAGATAACTGGTCTCAGCTAGAGGCACGGGTATTTTCTGTTGAACAAAGCGTCACCTCATTTAAAGAAACATCAGTCAAAGTCTCTCATCTTCAATCTCAAGTATCCTCGCTCCAAAAACAGGTCGAGGATTTGGAAAATCGCAATAGAACGAATAATCTCCGTATTTACGGCCTGGGAGAGGGTCTTGAAGGGACAGATGCTATTTCCTTCTTCAAATCCTTTCTCCCGAAGGTGCTCCATATGCCAGATGGGACGATCCTCAATATCCAACGGGCACACCGTCTAGGTCGTATACCATCGCAAGTTGCATCCTCAACAAGGCCAAGAGGTGTTATTTTATACTTCTTGGAATACACAGATTTGTTAAAGGTCCTTTCAGCAGTAAGAGCTTCACCGAAGATTACTTGGTCTGGTTCATCTCTGTTCTTTGCGCAGGATTACGCCAAAGCTACTGCAGACCGTCGCAAAGCCTTCTTGAATATGCGGTCTGAGCTTCGTTCCTTAGGAGCCAGATACGGCCTTTTTCACCCTTGTCTCTTTAAGGTTACGCATAATAATAAAACAATTGCTTATGAGGATCCTTTACGGCTGCAGAGCTATATCAACTCCTGTAAACCAGGCTGCAGAGCTATATCAACTCCTGTAAACCAATCAACATGGATTCCTCTAGATCCGCCTCTTCTCTTCATCTTTGATGGAACAACATGTTGTATTTGTTATTTATATTGTTGTTATCTATAATGTGTTTTCATATATTCAGGAGTAGGTCCTTTGAAGGGTCAAGATGTTCTGACTTTGCTATTATTGTTGACCTTACATCGGTCTTTTCTCTCATCCATTGCTTATTTCCCTCTAGTCTCTTTTTTACTGCTCATGCTTCAGTTCTTTATATTTATCTAATGTTTTCCCTATGTTGCCTCCGCAGATATTCCTTTTATGTTTTATGATGTCCTCCCGGCTGTTCGTTTAGCCGATTCCTGGATGTGCCGACCCTTCCATGTGGTTCCACCCCCCCCCCCCCCGAGTTCATTTGGTCCCTTTTCATGTAAGTATGTCATCCCCCGCCGATTTCTATTTTCCAAATGTCTTCATTTTCTTTTGTTTCTTTTCCCAGCATCATTTATTACCCTTTTATTTTGTGTGTTGCATTTCATGTTGCAACTTTTTTCATGATTCACTTTCTTTTATTCTTAAGATGGCTTGTTTCTAACTTTTGGCGCTACCTATTTTTCTTACTGTTTGTCTGTTTTTGTCTTTTCTTACTAGATTACAGCTTTCGCTCTGTTTTCTTTCATTTTTCTCGCTTTTGCTTGGAATTTCGGACATTATCTCTTACTATTCTTCGTCTGTATTTTTTTTTTTCCCATTTGATTTCCTATAACTTAGCTTTTATTTCGCTACTTTGCTGTACTCTAAATTTCTATCTTTATTGTTAATCTTATTATTCCGTTATGCCGCTGAAATTAATTTCATGGAACGTTAGAGTATTGAACTCTCCTATTAAAAGACAAAGAGTTCTTTCTCATTTAGCGAAGTTAAATGCAGACATAATCTTCTTGCAAGAGACTCATCTCGCGGAAATTGAATCGTTAAAACTGAAAAAAGGTTGGGTGGGGGAAGTTTTCTACTCTAAAGGTGATGGTAAACGTAATGGAGTCATGATATTATGTCGCAAGTCGCTTCAATTAAAATTCATCTCACAGGAGTCTGACGCAGATGGTCGGTGGCTTAATGTCAAATTGATGTTGAAGGATGTTTCAGTCTCTCTCTTTTATGTGTATGGTCCGACTGGTGGGGATGCCTCCTTTTGGTTCTCAATTAACCAAAAGCATACTCTTTATATGGAGGATAACTTCATACTAGCGGGTGACTGTAATCAGGTTTTTGACCCTTTTGTAGACAGGAACTCTAAAGTCTCCTATATCCCTAATAAACCCCAGAAATCCTTTGTTCACGCAATTACCCAGAATAAACTGCTAGATGCTTGGAGATTATGCAACCCAACCATTAGAGAATATACTTTTTATTTCCCGGTGCATCAATCTCAATCACGTATAGATTATTTTTTTATATCCCATAACTTATCACAAGCGCTTTTACATGCAGAGATAGGGCCTATATTATTATCGGACCATGCACCAATTTTAATTGACTTAGATGTTTTGCCCAAAGCGGCTATTCCTAGAAGATGGAGATTCAATAATTCCCTCCTGTTAAATCCTACATTTTCCTCTTCTTTTGGTGCCTTTGTGCCTATTGCTTTTCAGAAAATCACAAGAAATTGGAAGGACTTTGCAAACATTTCATACCGAACTTGATGGTATGATGTTTGGCATCATCATAGACTGGACACGTTTTTGCTTTTTCCCTTCAACACGGCTACGAAAAGACTCCAGTTGTGGACAACTGTCACTGTTTTTTTTGACAAATGTGCATTACAGCAAGTTTTACAACTCCCATCTCAACAAGAAGTTCTCAAACCCCCTTGATTTCTATCGTGATTTCTTTTGTTGCTCTCCTAGTTTTTTCAACAAACTGTAAGTTGTATCAGTTATCATTTTCTTTCTTATTTGTATATATATACTGAACACCTTTGTACTATATTGCTTTTTGCTTGAAATTTTGTATCGCTTAATGCCATCTTTTCACTTTTTTCCTCAATAAATGTTTATGAAACTGAAAAAAGGAAGGTTTAGGCCTCGCAAAAGGTTTACGTTGCCAGGTCAAAATGGTAGTTTAAAACTGCACACAGAGGCTCCAAAGGTGATCCTGAGATATGATTAAAAAGGATACTTAAGTGAGTGGAACAATAAGTGCTGCAGATTCACTAAAAGCATTTAATTTACAGACCGTGGGTACAGGTAGTACCCCTTTACTAGGGATTTATAAGTACATTAAATGTGCTAATTGGGTGTAAGGTAAAATTACCATGTTTTAGGGAGTGAGCACAAGCGCATTAGCACCGGTTAGCAGAGTCCTAAGGGCCACGAAAACTAGATCAGCAAAAATGGAGAAGTAAGTAAACAGTTTGAGGTAAGACCACCCTAAGGCTGACAGGTATAACAATAATTAATTATCTTATAGTCAATTTAAAGAGTATAAAAACATTATAATTAATTAAAAATTTTATATTTAATACACTTCCCATGATATTCCTATGCAAACCCAATGACACTACCCCAAAAACTAAAATTGACATAAGATTAAAGAACGTAAAAAGTATTACCAAATCAAAGCAAACTTCTAAAACTAGAAAAACTATATTATGTACAACTACATTTACAAAAAAGATATAGTAGACTTAGGAACCAATATTCTTAACTTTCATATACTCTCCCACTATATTTTTATCATCACGGTATTTAAGATACAATATTTGTGTCTCACGAGATTTTCACACAATATTTTGACAGAACACCATCCCTTAACACTGCAATACAGCGATACACTCAGCATCTCAGATATATACTTGATTTTTTTATCTGTTCCTATTGTTTATATCCATGTACAGCAAGCCTTAAGGCTTTTATGTTTTTTTGTTGTTTTGTTCACAGTTGGCCGCAAAGCATTGAGATTTGTATTAAGATTGGTATGGAACCAAAATGTCATGGCTTACATACAATATGACAAAACTGAAGTTTCCTTTGAAAAAGTTTACAAAAATATTGCTTCAATGGTGTTAATAAGAGAATAACATTACCCAGTTGATGGATATTTTTGTAAGCAATATTTAGGCTGCAATACTTAAATCAGATGATATTTCTTTCATCGATATTTTAACATACAAATTGGAACATGCTTCCGAAAGCCAGGGCGAAGAAGTGGGCCCATGTAACAGATGTGGAATTGACTAGTTCATCTTTGATGTTGTGGGAGCAGAGTGGTTGACATGTAAAGCTTACAGAGTAAGAATTCAGACTTTAGCTAAAGTCAGTACAATTTAGGCCTTGTCATACATTTTACTGTGACGCTACAACACGTGACTCTTGCTTCTGTTCATTCTGTGTCATAATAAAGATTTTTAGGCTTTCACATACTGTGAAATGATTTCTTGTGACCACCTAAGCAGAGTATACTTTCTCAAGTACAGAGCAACTGCCCCTGCCTGATAAACACACTTTGTAACATTTAATGTACTGAGAGCAGATGCTGTGAACACTTTAACTTCATGTATTAGAATAGAGAGAAAACCTATGTATTTCATTACCAAATATTGTTCTTTGCTTTATTTCTGTTGGTCGTAAGCGTGTGAACTATGTACTAATGTAGTAAATGCATGACACTTTTGTCTAAAGCCCTATAAAAAAGGGAAACTATTATATGTGGAGAAGTGGAGAAGTGTGGCTCAATGGTTAGAGTGGCAGACCTCGATGCAGAGCACTGGTCTGGGACCAGGGTTCGATTCCCGCCGCGGCAGGGTCTCGGGCTATAAATTCCTCGGACCGGATATTCTCGCCTCAGTGCCATTCTAATCATGGGTCCCACGCTGCAACTCTGGGCAATAGCTTGCTTAATCTCCACAATGGCCCCAACAGCGCTGGGATGCCTGGCCTCACCATGGGGGTGCCCAGGAGTGGACACCTCACACGGAAAGCCAGGAAGGGTTTCTTCAGCGGTATGAGTACAGCGCTGAGATACCCGTAGTGGTGATCAGCGCTATATAAATACCTATACATTTACATTTACATGTTGGGAGAAGACCCTTCCCTACTGTCTGAAGACAAATCTATGCCAGATATTGAATAGAACTCTACTAAGTCAGCGGTACCTTTATTGTATGTAATGCTTATTGATTCAGCTTTGATGGGCCAGCTTAAACATTCCGGTATTTTAATTCATTTAAGTAAATTTCTAGATGAAGATCCTTGTCAGTTGTTCTTTAACAGAAATGCTTTATTCTTGCCTTCAGTACCTTTGCCACCTTACTGACTAAGAGTGTGATGCGTCCAGCAGGGGGCACCAAAGACCGGTGGGGACAACACCGCTCCCTGTCTGGTGTATGCGCACAAGAAGGAAATGTATGTCTGGGTTTGCGCTCAGACAATGTCTCGCTTGAAGACAGGATTGAAGAAGAAACATGAGCAAGGTTTTGAGCAGATGTGGTCATTTCAAGGTAGTTCAAGTTGGACCTGCCAATATAAGGGTTAAAGTCCCTGATGACCATCACAGAGGGAGGGCACATCGCAAGCCGCCATGATTTTCTTGTTTCCTTAATGCCTTTTTACTATGATATTGCGTTCTACTACATTATACAGTATTTTTCGTTCCTACACGTAGGTTCTGTTCATATAAACCTCATGCTTGTTATTTTTGCTTTAATTGAGAATTTTTATTGAAATGCTAATTGTTTGTATATGCATACCATGATGATTATACCCCCTTTCCCCTCCCTTCTCCTTCCCTTCTTATTTCTTCAATAAACTCAAACTTAAAAAAAAAAGAGGGAGGGCACAGGTGTTGGTGATATCACAGTAACATTCATGAATCATCAGCACACTGCAGGTGAGCCGCAGCACTGTAGGATTTTAGCCATAGGCGTGCATTCACCAAATTGCTGTGAGTAATGGAAGGGATATCACACATCCTTTGAGCCCAGATAACATGACAGCTGTGACTCCTGTTTTCGATAATATATCCTCATTGGGGGGCTAGGGGAAAAAACCAAGGAATGGAAATTATACACAGTAAATAAGGCTCCTGCAGGCGTGTTTACTTTCTGTACCTGCCTCTGACCTTTAGACCCTAGAGACCAGAGCAAGTGACAGCCATGCAGGGAGTGACAAAGGAGATGCTAGGGATGGCAGCTGCTCCAGCTAGCAACCTCTAGATGCCAGAGGCAGCGTCATGTATTAAAGGGATGTAGTGAACAGCTGAGCATTTCATAGTACACAAAAAACACATTTCAAGGCAAAGAATTCATGGGAGGCCGTTCTGAACCACATACCCACCCATTCGCCTGGACATGCAGATGGACTGGTCAGACATGATGTTTACGCCCTTCCCTGCAAGGGCTAATGTGTTTGTTCATTTCATTGGGCCACGACATTCTTATGATCAGTGCAGCAGGCATGAAGAAGTGGTCTGATTCTGAACCTGTTACTGGACCGTACATCAGCACACAACTGCCTTATACACTTAATTAATGTTACTTTTACACCAGGGAAATATCCTTCACTGACATCCACAGGTTTTCAATTTTCTGCCGGTTGCTTGTCTGTTAGACTCGCACCTTATTGCCTCTGGTGTCTGCTGTCTTGATGTATCGCCTCTGAGAAGAGTCGATTGTGCTCTGTGTTCTGCTGCTTCTTAAATTGAGTGAGATCTCTGCAGTGGATTGCAAGTCAGTCCTGCATTCAAGGAGCCACATTCGGCATGATATAACGCGTCAAAGTGAGAGAAAGCTACACCGTTACCCAGTGAAAAGGGAAAAGCACAGAAAGGACCATCCAGTATATATGCAAAATTAGAGTACATGTGAGCAATTGCATGGCTTGAATGATGTCGTCACAGGGGTAGCAAATAAAAACATAGACTTCAAAAACATATTTTTCACGAAAATAGACTCTAAAATATCAGCCAGGTATAAAAAAAAAAGTAAAATGCACACAAATCCGACCTCCATCGAATATTTATGTGGTGCAAATGCCCCAGGACTGTAAATGAACCCTGTCCTAGTATGCATGGGAAGTGTTTATTAAATTCAGGAATTAAATTCAGGCCAACATTTTTGCAATGGGGTTTTTAATGTAAAGTCTAGGGCCAGATCTACAAGGAAGTGCCGCAGCTTGGCACCGCAAGCCCTTTGGCTGAGCCACGCTGCGGCCCTTTCGAAGCACAGGGATGCGACATATTTACAAGAATATGTCGCATCTCTGTGCTTCACCCTGCGCTGGCGCACAAACTGCTGCCATGCACTAATGCAGGCACCCTTGCACCAGGGTGCAAGGATGCCTGCGTCTTGGGGAGATTGTTTTTGTGCAGGAAGTGGCCCCTTCCTGAACAGGAGCAGGCCTGAGACAGTAATTAAGGAAAGGATGAGGCAGTGACCAGCCTAGTCGAGGGGACAACCAATGTTGAGTCGGTGTGGAATCCGATGAAGATAATAGCAGTGATACTGCTGTGTATTAAGTGTAACCTACAAATGGAGTAGGGCCTAAACCAGCAGAGAATGTCCCATAAGAAGTCATTAACTGCTGTGCCCCTAGATTAGTTAAAGTAGGAGCTGATCCTTTCACTTGCCCTTAGAGAGAGTAATCCAATAAAGTCGCCAAGGCTAACATTAGTTTTGAGGGCGGGTGTATGGAGGATACCTGGTATCAATAGTTGGACGGTGATAGGGGGTTTTACTGGGAGAATATTCATGAGGTCAATAGGGTTGAAAACGCGAGAGAGAGTTAGAGAGACACTAAAATGTAAGGATTAAAGGTAATTCATACTCTGTAGAAAAAAAGTGTGCACCACATCAAGCTTTACATAGGACGGAATCAACAGTACAGGAATACCTTGAGCTTAATTTATGGGGTTTAGGCGTAGGGCATCGCAGCAAGTCACCTTGCTGTGCTGCCCTAAGTCAAAGTGTAAGGGCAGGAATGCACCATATCTATCCAATACGGCGCATTCCTGTCTTTTCTCCTTGCGCCGTTTCGGCAGCATTGTGTAAACACAGGCACCCTTGCACTATGGTGCAAGGATGCCTGTGTTATCGGCAGGATTGCTCTTGTACAGGAACAGGCATATTTCTGCACAAAAAGAATCCTGGGAGGCGTTGTCCTCTTTCTATGCGTGCCGCAGAATGTAGCACACATGGAAAGAGGAAAAAGGGAGGAGAGACAAAGTTATTTCTCCTCGTTGCACTTCCCTGGGGAGCTGTAAGGTGTTGGTGCATCCACAGGTTTACATGGTTTTGTAAATCTAGGGAAGCATCAAAATCCATTGGTGTTGCGTGGGAACACCCACCGCAATGCCCATGCAAAGCCTTGCTAGCGCAGGCTAAAGCAACACAGCGATTTGCACTGCCTTGCCTTACTCCATATCTATGAGGCCATTCAATCCTGCTCACAACAAAACACCATCATTAGACGGTCTACCCTTGAATATTACCCCACCTTGCCGTCCACCCTGGCTCCTCTCCTCGCAGAAATGTATGAGGCTGTTTTAAACAATAGTAAGCTTCCACATTCTCTTCAGGAATCCATCCTAGTCTCCCTCCCCAAGCCGGATAGAGACCCCAAACAACTGTCATCTTATAGGCCCATCGCCATACTTGGAAAGACTATAAAATCTTGGGCAAGATTTTAGACAACAGATTTGCCCAAATCCTCCCAGAGCTCGTACATACTGACCAAAATGGCTTTTTCCCAGGCCGCACCACCTCCCAGAACATCTGTGTACAAGACCAAGTTAAAGGATGGTTCCTGTGAGTGGCCTGTCTCATTTTAGATCTGGAAAAGGCAGTTGATACCCTAACCTGGCACTATCTCTTCACAGTCCTCACCCACATGGCAACTGAGCCCAAGCTTCTGGCCTACACTCTACTATTGTACTCCAAACTCATTTCCTGGATCCAGCTGGGTTGCCTCAACTTGGCCCCCTTCCCGGTCGGCCATGGGACGAGACAGGGATGCCCATTCTCCCCTTTGCTCTCTGCATTCGCAATGGAGCCACTTGCCAAATGACTACGCAGAGGGGCAAGTATGAAGCATCCCACTCGCAGATTGGATGCACACTGTGTCCCTCTATGCTGACGTCCTGCTCCTATACCTGGGAGAACAATCGACCTATCGTACTCCGTGAACACACTGGCTATTTATGCCACAGCGGCTGGAATCAGTGTCAATTCCCAAGTGCCTACAAACACTAGGCCAGGGCAGAAGGTATTGCCATTTAACGTTGGTGGAAGACGGAATTCCAAAGATCAATGAAGGATTTAACCGAGGGCCCAGACAACAGTTGGTCAATTGAATGAATCCCACACTTCCTCCACAGAGGCCAACTGACCATCTGCCTCCCAATTTGGATCCTCACATTATTCCAAATCGGGGCCGCCGCATGGAGCCAAGGGTCCTCCATGAAAACCATATACGCCTGCTTCTAAACTCTGAACATGTTCAATATTATGGGATTGGTAAGTACCCTTGCCTAAGGTTTCGCTGAGTCGAGGGCATCAATAGAGGACCTCAGTGTATTGTAGAATTCAAAATCTGGTACCATGTGGCGGGATCTCATATTGCCTCTGCCCAGTGTGTCATTTATGATTACTGGTTTGCCAGGTAATGGGTGCCCATGTGCAGCAGACAAAGACCTCCCAACTCTGTGCATACAGTATGGGCATCCGGAGTCCAGGTTTGCATGCACCCCACACAAAGCCCTTGATTTCTAGATCAATAGTGCACAGTATTGAGACTGAGATGAAGATCTGCAACATTCCCAATATGCCGTTAAATCGCAGGGCCCTCAACATTTGTACTGTCTGCGTGCGTTCCTACATGAATTAGTGGAGGTGGGACCACTTCAGAAAGTCGAGGCGTGTAGATATAAACAGGGAAAGTACGTTATTCTGTGCCATGTGTTGAAGCCTAATATAAATATGTACTCCCAAATATTTCTTGCCTCTCTGGACCAAACGCATTTCCACTCACTGGAAACAAGACCTAGTAATCCCAATGGACATCGGCTTTGCTTTGCAATTCCCCTTATTCACCTGGTATCCCAAGAATACTGGAAAAGGATCCAGTGAGGCCAACTGGGCAGGAATGGATGTCTGTAGGTGGGAGACAGTCATCAGGATGTCGTCGGAATGGAGAAAAGATTTTATGAGTCCCAATCAAGTAGAGATTCCCTGTATATGTGGGGACGTCCTTATCGCCGCTGCCAGTAGCTCAAGGGCAAGAAGCAAAAGCAAGAGAGACAGTGGGCATGCCAGGCAGGTGCTTCATTTAATCTGGATCGTGTGAGAGAGATACCCTTTATAGTTGACCTTTGCTGTTGGTCCCTCATAGAGCCACCTCACCTTGTCTATGAAGCTGCGACCGAGTGCAAATTGCTCCATAACCCAAAAGAGGTAAGGCCGTTCAACTCGGTGAAACACCCTCTCTGTGTTCAGGGACAGGGTGACCAGTTCCTTGTCAGCATTCTGAAAGTCCTAAAAGAGGTGGGGCAGAGTTTGCTTTTGATTTCATGAGGAGCTACCTGGCACGAATCCAACTTTGGAGGTATGAATCGCGGAGGGAATCACCTTCTGGAGGCTGTTTGCCAAATCCTTGGCTGGGACCTTGACATCAATGTTCAGGAAGGAAATGAGCCTATATGACATACATTCTACCAAGTCTTTTCCCTCCTTGGGGATAAGTGCTTTAATGGCTTGGTCCAAAATGGAACACAGACTCCCCATCTCTTCCTGAAAAACACGGTGTTACATCTGAGGGAGCTTACATGCTAGCTCTGCTTCTGCTGATTTCTCCCAGTGAAATATCCCCCCTGCTGGAGGTCCTTCCATTCATACATCAAAGCAGGGAAGTGTATGTAAGGCATGAATGGCTCCTCTGCCTGTGTACTCTCACTGCTGGCAGAATCATAAAACCTTTCTTAGAAAGAAGCAAATGTGATGTTGATAGGGTGTGTAACCATGTGGCCTAACTGGGTGTGTATAGCTGTATGGCCGGCACCGATAGCTGAAGGCTCATGTTGGGTAGCTGAAAGGCTAAGAGGCATCCCACTTTTTTAACCCAATAGTAAAGTTAGGACTCCTAAACTGAGAAAAATCCTAACTTTAAGACTTTCGGTATTCACAGAAGGCATTTAGGAGTCCTAAAGTTAGGAGTCCTAACTTTATTACTACTAAACTGAGAAAAATCCTAACTTTAAGACTTTCGGTATTCACAGAAGGCATTTAGGAGTCCTAAAGTTAGGACTCCTAACTTTACTACTCCTAAACTGAGAAAAATCCTAACTTTAAGACTTTTGGTATTCACAGAAGGCATTTAGGAGTCCTAAATTTAGGACTCCTAACTTCTGTGAATACCGAAATGAGTAAGTGCCTTCTGTGAATACCAAAATGGTAGTAAGTTTAGGTGTGGAGTTGATCGCTGTGGGCCGTGGTGTGCGGCATGTCTCTTGTGAGTTTGCCAGATGCCCATGGAGCATCAGAGTCAGGGTTTGTAGTCTTATCCATTGATCCTTCCAAGTTGTCCAGATAGGCTGAGAGCAATTCCAGGTGGCCTTGTTTCATCACAATCATGACTACAGGGTACAGCAGGCTGAATTTGATACCTTTCTTCCACAGATGGCACGCAGGGCTAATAGTTTCTTCCGATTGATCGCTGTATCGTGGGAGAAATCTGTTGCGATGAGTATCAGTGACCCTTCATATTGAAACGGTCCTCTGTTCCACTTTGCAGACTGTAGAATTGCTCTGGTGTGCTAATGAAGAAGAAGAAAGGCAATGATAGCCCTGGGGGCTTTGGGATAGTGTTCTGACTGTGGCCTCAGCCTGTGAACTCTCTGAAAACTCCAGTAGTTAAGTGAAAAAGGTTGAAACTAGTTTGAAGACAACTAGAGAGGAAATGACACCATTCCCTCAATGAGGAGGACAAATTATGGTTACGATCCTCCCTATACAATTACAAAAAGAGGAACAACAAAGCAAAAGCAAATCATATGCTACCACAGTTTTGACTACTTCTAATAAGAAGGAGATTTCTGACATTGTGTGGGAGATATTCAACGCTGACTGTCGGAAAGGGGACATTTCACTGTCCCAAGATCTATACGGCAACCCTGCTCTGTTTTTTGAGGAAAGGTTTGTTAAGTTTCCGGATTACATCAGGGATGTCCCGAAGCTTAGTCGTTCCACTACAGCTACAGTATCTCCAGAGAATGTTTCAACTTGGGCCCCCCCACCCCTCTTGCATTTCATCAACTAATAGTCACGATAAGTCAAGGCATAAGTTAAATCACTTCAAACCTATCCCAGAGGATTGGTTCCTCTCCTTAGCCAGATCCACTTCTTCCGACTCCCCTCTTGACCGACTACCTCATAAGATCTTGAAAGGTCTGGTGGAAGAGTCCTTCCTGATGCTACGGCAGATTTGCAATCAGTCACTGGACTCTGTTATAGTGCCACAGACATGGAAGAAGGCCATTGTCTCCCCCATCATGAAAAAATCCTCCCTGAACCCATCGGTCCTCAGTAATTTCAGACCAATATCATTGCTGCCTTTTCCCATAAAACGTCTGGAAGTGTATGTCAGCAAACAACTCTCCTGTCACCTTGAACAACACAATCTACTAAAACAGGAGCAGTTTGGTTCCAGACCAGGAAAAGTGACCGAGTCTGGCCTACTCACTGCCATGGACGAGCCCCAGATGCTAGTCGATCGCAGCCATTCTGCAATCCTGATTCTTCTCGATTTATCTGCTGCTTTAGTCAATCATAGCATCCTTTTAAATGGACTTGTCCTGGCCAGAGTAGGAGGAACAGCACTGAAATGGATGAGTTCCTACCTATCTTAACGCAGCCAGGCTATTGCCCTTCCACCTTTTAGACCTGCTTTCAGGGAAGTATAGTATGGAGTTCCCCAAGTGTCTGCCCTTAGTCCTATTTTGTTAATTCTGTACATGAGACCTCTTGTGACCCTCATCGAATCTCTCAACCTCAGACTAGTTAATTATGCAGACGACAAACAGCTGATCCTGTTATTGCACAGTGACCATGAGACAGCAGTCCAATACCCTCACATTTAGTGGAGACAAGACAGAATTTCTATGCTGCCCAGTAAATAAAGTTCCACTGAATCTTCCCACGAACGTCTAGCTCCTTCCAGCCTGCCTCCTCTGTTTGCCGGGTTCGCAATCTGGCAGTTATTTTTGATAATTAATTGTCCCTTGAAGATCATACTACAAAAGTAGCTAGAACTTGTTTCTCACTCCTTTGAGGCCTGTGGAAACTGCTTCCCATGCTGCCACCTCACACCAAAACCTTAATCATTCGCAGCATGATCCTGAGCAGGCTTGATTATTGTTTTTAAATCTCTCTATGGACTTGGACCAGTCCCTCTGCAGAATCACTTCCAAAGATATTCCCAGAGGAGGAGTCTACGCTCTTCATCGACCAACCTCCCTAAATTTAAGAAAACAAGAGAAGGCTTTTGCAGTGAGAGCAGCTCAGCTATGGAATCAGCTTCCTGCCTCCCTCAGACTCTCAGAAGATCTGCTGTATTTTAGAAATGCCCTGAAAACTTGCCTCTTTCTTTACTAATTCTGGTGTTTCTTTCTGGTTGGCTGTGCAGCTGCTGTCCCCTCCAGTATTTAAGGTTCTTTAGCGCCATGATTCATTTTTGGTGATACGTACACTCTATAAATACTTATATAAATATAAAATACATGGTAAGATGGAGCAAAGTAGGAAGAAGGGTGCAGAAAAATCCTATCATCTCATCCCCTTCGAAGTCCTCCAGCAGTCCATACAGGTGAATATTGCCTATCCAAGAGCAGTCCTCCAAATCTGAGGTCTTCCTCTGAAGTCTCAGTATTTCTGTGCCCCAGCCAGACTGTAAACTGTGGAGTCCATCCAATTTGTTCACTTTGTTATCCATTAAATCAGGACGTAGATGCAGGTATAAGAGGTTAGGCCTCAGAGGTTTGATATCGGCTTCAAAATCAGTGATGGTGGTGTCTAAGGCAGTGATCTTAGCACTCATGGTAGTTGCAGCGTTTGAGAATAACTGCTAGAGTACTCTCGGCCACAGCATCAGGTTTAGTGGACTTGTGGGAAGCTCCACAAGACAAGACCTCTACAAAGGATAGTTGCTGGGTAGCCTTTGAGCCAGACATGAAAAAGGGAGAGGGCGAGCGTCCAGGGGAGGTGGTCTTATCGGCAAATATGGGAGGAGTCACACAGAAAGTGCAGCAGGCTGACTCCTCTACACGCGCATCAGGAATCATTAGGCACCAGCGCACAGATAGCGAAATGGGTGAGTCACCATGGGAAGTAGCAATAGCACCCAGGTACAGTAGTTGTGTTCCCTACCATCGACGTGGCACGGCATCAAGAACAGGCATGAGAAAGGTCCAGACCCATCTAGGGCCTGCAGCAGTGCAGGAACTCCTGGGATTAACGTCTTCACAGAGAGCAATGTGCCCCGAAGAAGAGGCCTGTCAGTGCCGCAGAGGGGCGTATCAAGGTGCGCTTGGGTGAAGAGATTGGACCCGCTATGCTTCCTCCTCAAATGGGTGGGCACTCCTCTCTGGGATAAACAAAGAACAGCACAGTGTAGACCACAAACAGCACCAGTAATAAGTTAGGGAGGGATCCCATTAGGTAGTGTATTAAAATCCACGCAGCTGTGTTTAGGCCCCCACCCAATCAGCACACTGGTCAAAGCGAACACCCTGGTCCACTAGCACCCTCACAGGTTACCACACTCAGAGGACATCCTAAGCCAGATGGCTCCACAAGCAGGCAGTGAGGCAGTCTACCAGAGCGGTTCAGCATATGAGCCACTTCATTGTATATGAGGGCAGTCCCACGCCGCGAGTTGCATAGACTCACCCACAGCAAGCAGGCCTGTAGCAGGAAGGTGCGATGACATCGGCCCAAGGCCCACAGACTGTAGCTTCTCACAGGCAGCAGCGCCTGGTCAACTCCCCAACACCTGTGGGCATTGCAGGAGTGAGGACTGCACCTGGGCTTTCCCCCTGCCCAGAGTGGTGGTAAAGGTTCCAGAGTCAGGATACAGGTCGGTGTGGGCACCGCTGCAATGCAGGCCACAGAGCCTGAAACAGTGGGAGGAGGGGGAGCCCACCGTGGCATTTGACCGAGAGACCGGCGGCGAAAGACCATCTCAGTTGGGTTCCCTGTTACCAGACCCTCATCTTCCTGTGAGCACAGCAGACTGCTTCACCAGGGTTCAGTGAATGGCCTCATGCGTCTTCAGTTGCTGGAGCTCTTTATCAGCCGCCATTTCCAAACCTGGTGAAGCTCCGCCCCCACAATATGTGTTTTGATAAACAGAGCTGCCAAGACATTCCATTAAATACTACTTGATGTGGGTGCAGTGAAGATGGAACTAACCATTTGTTATGTCCCTCTATCAGGGGGTGGGTGGCAGTGTCCTTCACTGGAAAGTGAAAGGAATCAAAGACACCTACCATCAGTCCCAGTTTCCCAGCAACATTTTCAGGTCTCACGCTCTCCAATTTAAATTCCACGTATTTGCTCGGCCTGTGGACATGCACTTTTAAAATTGTTGCTCCAATCACTAAACAGAAAAAACAGCAAAATGAAATGGAATATAAAGTAGCAAGATGCTATTACATGCTTCAGGAGATGAAGGAGTGCTGAGATGTTAAGAGCTTCTTCTGTGTGAGACTGAAGTGCCAAATGCTTGGTCACTCATCCTACTAAGACTCTGCCTCATGCTACGTAAAGTGCAAGACTGTCTTGTCTGTGGACCCCCTGCGCTAAGAAAACATAGCTAATGTGGGCTCACACAGGGTTTGTTTACATTCCACTCCGGCTCTAGCGATTATGACAACACAAATCATGCTAAATTGCTGCTGATAGAAAGGCAGCACACTCAGCGCCCAGAGACACTTCTATCATTGTGGTGCAGTGGTAAAATGACACCAGAACACAGTAAAGTGTATTTTGTACATCTGTGTCTTGGGAGTTTTACATAATATTATCCAAAACTGTCCAGACCACTTTACAGAACAACACACAGTCTGGGGGGGCACCTTGATATCATGGTCTTGACCGGATGGTGGTTGAATTGGGCCTGGCTCAAGTGTTTATGAACCCAGCCCAATGTTGTCGAAGAGACAACCACAGTGGCAGCAGAGAGCCGCATCAGTGGCGTGGGATCCTGACCGGGCTTAGTTGCTGATGCAATCTTCTGTGACAGCGTCGCGAGAATCTCTGGTGATTTCTCAAACCTTGCCCCATGACGTTAGGACATTTTTAGGTCGAGCCTAGCAGACAGCAAAGCGGTATGGCTTAAAAAAGGTCTATTGTTGGGGAGAGTGCGGGGCGTGGCGAATCAAGATGGCCGCCAGGTGAAGAGCTCCGACAGATCGAGCCGATTCGAGCGTGAAGGAAGTTCGTTAACGCGGCGGAGCTTCGTTTCTAAGATGGATTTCGACATGGGAGATGGCAGAGATTAACTTGGCAAGTTTTTAGACCGAAATGCGGTCTTTTTTGACATTTTATTTGCTAAATCCTGCTCCCCTCAGACGGCGGCCGCCATTTTGTTTTTTATGCAGCGTTTTTTATTCTCTTTTTGCTGCAATTGAGTTCCTTAGCCTGCTCCTTGATGTATTTCAACGTCATTAAAGTAGATGCTGCCTTTGTTTCACACTATGCATTCTTTTTATAATGGTTTTTGTTCGCTGTTGGACTATTTTAATGCTTTTATGGTATCCTAACATCAAATTTTCCAACAACTATTGAAAGGAGACTATTGTGTGCATTCCTCAAGTGACGTCCCCAGTTTGCTTCAACAATATGATCTAATCCCCTATTATAGGGTCAATCTGGTGCTGCTAATGTTGCTGGTTCCTTTTCTTTTCCACTCTCAATGACAATTCGCTCTTCTCCTGAGGCGTGTTTCCAGCACCCCATTTTTCACCGCTATCCATCGCTGTGTTGTACTTTGGAATTGTCATTTTCTGTTCCTCTATTTGTGCTACACTTCCTCTTACTACTGCTTCATTAACATTATTGCTGTTCTGCCTGCAATCCTCCATTTGTCATCATTTGTCATTACTAGCTGTGACACCTTCAATATGGACGTCGCGCATTCAAATAAATCTCATGGAGGCTCCTCAGGAGGAAGGAAAGATACAAATATCTCTTCTGTCAAACGTACCAAAAAAGACCCGCCTTCCCCAACTAAGTCTCCGCTGCCTCTTACTCTTGAGGACATCATGGAAGAGCTACGTCTTATCTGTCCTTTTATGACAGACACTGTTACCACACTTCAGAGGTTAGATGACAAGTGGTCTAGTTTGGATACGAGACTCTCTGATGTGGAGCAGAAGATCAGTGATGCTCAAGATGTGGTTGCTAAAGTTGACACTCTTACCAAAGAAGTTGGCCAGCTCAAGAGGGTCGCAGAAGATTTAGAAAACCGTAATAGGTGCAACAACCTGTGCATTTATGGTATTCCGGAAGGTTCGGAAGGGTCGGATATGATCCAATTCTTAAAATCTCAAGTTCTCCAAATTGTTGGCCTCCCGAAATCTTCAGACTTTAACATACAACGTGCTCATCGTTTGGGGCCTAAGAATACATCTTCTACGTCTAAACCTCGAGGAATCATTGCATATTTCCTTCTATACTCAGATCTTATGTTGATTCTCCAGGCTGCTAAGCAACATAAGCAAATGATTTGGTCTGGTCACAAGGTCTTTTTTACTCAAGATGTCTCTAAACCTACTACTTCTTGTCGAAAGGAATTTTTGGATCTTAGGCCTGCATTGAGATCCATGAATGCACGCTAGGGTCTAATTCATCCTTGTTTTTTCAAAGTGACCTATAAGGACAGAACTTTTAGTTTTGAAGATCCTGCTGATCTGCAGAAGTTCATTCATACTCACAAAGGAGAACTCATGGAATTGAGCAAACCCTAACTATTTTTTTTTTGTGTCTGACTATTGAGTCTTGTTCTAAATTTATTCTAGTATATGTTGTATAGTTCTTATGCTTCTTTTGCTCACTCCTTTTTTTTTCTTTTTGTCTTACAGGATTCCCCCATGTGGTGTTATTGTCAAGGTCACCCTTTGTTCCGTCCTGCTGTATACAGTGTTTATCCCATTCCGTTGCTGTTTTCTTTACCTAGATGTTTGGTAAGTTTCTTCATTTGTACTATTTGATTGCCATAAGTTCTAGTCTTGTACTTTATAGTTTTTCGTTTTTCATTTTTCATTTTTTGTGGCAATTTGTTCTCTTAGGTGTCTCTTCTTAGTGCGGCTGTCTTGTTCTTCGTCGCCCCCCTCCCACATCAATGTTTTTTGTTCAACTGTTCCTTGTGGCTAAAGCCCATTGGCTTTTTGCCATTCTCCTCTGGATGCCTTCTGGGGGTCTCTGCCCCCCCTTATCCTCTTCTTTATTCTTTCCTCTTTCCTCTCCCTTTCTTCCCCTTCCCCCTACCTTTTGCTCCTTTCTTCTTTCCTTTTTATCCCTATCATCTCTATTTTTTTGGCAACATTTACACTATCTAACCCACTCCACATTTTATTCTTTTCTATTTCTGCTTATGGTACTTCATTGTTTTCTTTCTATATTTCTGTCACCTTATCCGTGGTGGTCACCTGCTTTAGTTTCTTCGTTTTTGGCTATCCTTTCTGTGTCACATTCATTCAACATCTATTTTCAGTTTTCTTCTCATTCTCCACTCTGTTTTAAATTCCATACTTCTTTCTGCTTATCCTTACTTTACCTCCAGAAATGAACGGTCTTCGTGTTATTTCCTGGAATGTTAAAGGTTTTCGAAACCCAGTTAAAAAACAACCTGTTTTATCTCATCTAGCAAAATTGAAATGTCATGTTGCACTGTTACAAGAAACTCACCTTAATTCACAAGATTTGTCTTCACTACGTAGACAATGGGTTGGGGAGGCGTTTTGTTCTCCGGCAGTAAACAGTAAAAACGGTGTTCTTATTCTGTTTCATAAGTCATTGTCTGTTCAGTTGCATAATGAGATCCATGACACTTGTGGTAGATGGTTATTTTTAGATGTTACTGTTAATAATACACAATTTTCCTTCTGTAATGTTTATGGTCCTAATGGTATAGATTTATCATTCTGGAGGGACTTTTTTACGCTTCTTTCTTCTCATGCAAGTGATGATTTGATTGTGGGCGGTGACTGCAATCAACTCATGGATCCCTTTCTAGATCGCAAATCACTCACCAGATATGTCCCTAATAAGATGCAAAAGTCCCTTTTTAAGGCCATCTCTTCTAGAGGTCTTATAGACTCATGGAGACTTTCTCATCCCGACACCTTAGAATTTTCATTTTTTTCTCCAGTGCACTCATCACACTCCCGTATTGATTATATTTTTCTCACCCAACATGCCCTTCAATTTATGACTAACTCAGAAATAGGCTCTATTCTTATATCTGACCATGCCCCCGTCATAATTGACATGGATTTTCCCTCACCTATTCCCACCTCTAGGCGCTGGCGCTTCAATAATTTGCTCCTCCTAGACCAACAATTTACTGAACAATTTACACTCTTTGCAGAGGATTTCTTTATAAACAATCTTCATTCTACTTCTCATTTTCATTTTATTTGGGATGCCTTCAAGGCTGCTGCTAGAGGTTTTATTATTGATTTTGTATCCCGGAAAAAGAAAATAACCTTATCAAAGTCGGCCCAAATTCTTAAGCAAATCAAAGACCTAGAGCATCTTTACTTTACCAATAATTCCTCAGAAACACTCTCTTCTCTCATTAAAGCAAAAATGCCATACAACAAACACTCTTGAGACTCTGCGTGTAATAATCTTCTCAATTTTCATGCCAAAATGTATGGGGGCGCAACAAGGCTGGCAAATCTCTCGCTACTTACCTTAAAATTAAAACCAAAAATCTAAAATATTAACCGTTATTGATTCATATGGGAATCATCAATACACTGACGATAAAATTCTCGATTGTTTTGTTCAATATTATTCCTCACTTTATACTCCAGAATCCGTTCCCTCTCCTACTCAAATTGACTCCTTCTTTCAGTCTATTCCCAGTTCCTCGGATAGTTTTACGGATCTCTCTTCCCTGGACGCTCCCCTCTCAGAAAAAGAAATACTTAATGCTATTACTCTTCTTCCCAAAGATAAATCTCCTGGCCCAGATGGTTTTACGGTTCGTTTCTATCTTCACTTTAAGGATATCCTGTTATCACATTTATTTTCTTTGATTACTTACTTTATTGCACAAGGAGAGTCCAAAGGTTCTTTCACACAGGCATGTTTAATCCCTAAAAAGGATAAAGATCCCTCCCTCTGTAAAAATTATCGACCTATCTCCTTAATTAACACTGACTGTAAAATTTATGCTAAAGTTTTGGCCTCTCGTATTAATAAAATTATTCCTGACCTTATCAACATTTATCAATCTGGGTTTGTTAAAGGCAGGTCCATTACTGATAATTCGAGATCTTTCCTCAATATTATTCACTTGGCCTCAAAGATGGATTCCCCAGTCGCTGCTATTACATTAGATGCTGAGAAAGCATTTGATAGAGTGTGCTGGGACTTTATGTTTTGTGCGTTGAGGCGGCATGGCTTTAGCCCTTCCATTATTCAATATATTCAATTATTATACTCTGCTCCCTCTACTTCTATCTGGGTTAATGGTTCTCAATCTCCCTATTTCTCTCTGCATAGAGGCACCAGACAAGGTTGTCCTCTCTCTCCTCTTCTTTTTATTCTTGCGTTAGAGCCCTTTCTAGAAAAAATCCGACGTTCATCATCATATACTGGCTTCATATATCAGAACATTGATATTAAGTTTACGGCCTATGCAGCTGATATTTTACTTTATATTTCTAACCCGTCCACTTCTTTACCTTCACTCTTTTCTTTGTTACAAGAATATTCTCTGGTTTCCGGATATAAACTTAACATAGATAAATCTGAGGTTCTACCACTTAACAAATTTTGCCTTCCTCATATGTTTCAGGGATCTGGCTTTGAATGGAATTCTGGTAATATTAAATGCTTAGGTATTCTTTATGCTAACACCATTAGAGAAACTGTTAAGCTTAATCAGAAAGATATAGTTAAAAAGCTCTCTTCCCTTATAGATAGCTGGTCCCCCCTTTTCTTATCCTGGTGGGGGAGGCTAGCAACTGTTAAAATGATGCTTCTTCCTATTGTAAATTTTTATCTTTCAATGCTTCCAATTTCCCTTCCACTCTACTTTTTTAAAACAATAAACCATATTTTTACAACATTCTTATGGAATAAACGCAAAGCGAGGATCTCTCTCTCCCGTCTCCAACAACCCAAAGATTTGGGTGGAGTTAACGTCCCTACCCTCACTCGATTTCACTCGGCTTTTACTTTAAAACAAATCTGGCCTTTTCTATCTGATTTGTCTGACCCTCCCCTAACAGCTTGGAGCTCTATAGAACTTGCGCAACTTTCACCCTTCTCATTTGTTGCGGCTACTCGCTTATCTCAGCCCCCACAACGTTTTCTCACCCCTACCTTCAAGCATTCTAAAGCACTTGCTCTCTTAGTTTTTCGCTGTTCCCTCTCGCAGTAGGAGTTTCATTCCTCAATTCCAATTTGGTATAGCAAATCCTTAAAGATTAATCATAGAGCACTTTTTTGGAAAGAATGGATTGATAAAGGCATTATTACTTACGATTGCTTACTTAGCAATAATACCTTGCGTGACTTCTCTGACATTCGTGCTTCCTTTCATCTTTCCAATGCACACTCCTCTTAGTATCCCTTGCTTAAAAACTCCTTAGCCTTCTTTATTTCTCAAAGTGCTTCTCTCTCCACTACTGACACAACCCTTTCCCCATTGCCAGATTTCTTTATTCCTCTTAAAGCTGCTGCTATTTACAAATTACTTTCCCGTCCTCCTGTTGAAAGAATCAAATCTAAACTTGAACTTTCCTGGGAAAAGGATCTAGCCCAAGAGTTTCCCCTTCCGGTTTGGAATTCCTTATGGTCTAAGTTGCACACTGCTTCACGTTCTGCTAGCACCACACAGACTTTGCACTTCTTTTACAATAGACTTTTTTTTACCCCTTCTGATTTATATAGTTTTAAATTAATTGATTCTAAAAAATGCTGGTCATGCTCTTATGCCAATAGTGATGTTTTTTCATACGTTCTTTCACTGCCCGTTAGTTAAATCCCTTTGGTCCCGTATTTGGTCTAAATTAAATGAAATATTAGCTACTGACCACCCCTTTGAGATTGTTCATATCTTTCTGGGTGGTGCTGCACCTATATGGAATGTTCATTGTAATGTGCGTAAATTTATAGATTTGTATATAGCCATTTCTCTACAGATAATTACAAGCAACTGGAAAGACACTTCAAAGATTTCATACAATGCATGGTGGAACTTATTATGCCACCACCCTAGGCTGGATCGTGCTTTTGCCACCACTGTACCTCTTCTGATCAAAAAAGATTTGTTATGGTTGCCTTTAACTAACTTTCTCTCTCAAATTGTCCCTTGAATATCTTGATTCTATATCCTTTTTTATTCATGACCAATATACAGATTTTTTTTATATATACATTTATTAGTTCCCATTAATTACAAGTATTTACTTTGTATATTGATTGCCTTTCTCCCTTCCTTTCCCTTCCTTTTTTCTTTTCTCTCCTCCTGCCCCTCCCTCTCCATTAATTAAAAAACCTTTAAAAGCTTTTCTCCTAAGTATATTCCCTACTTCCCTTATGGCACTTGTTAATATTGTAAGAATTCAATTGTATTCTATTGTTTTGTTACACTGCCTTTGATTCTCTCTGTAATTATGTATTACTTGGCTTATGATATTGAATAAAGCTTTCTAAACTAAAAAAAAGGTCTATTGTCAGCTTACCAACAATTTACAGCTGGCTTAATGCTCACCCATTGCTAATCATTGGTTGGCTTTATTGTCATTTGCTTAGTTCTTTTGTGATAGCTTGCCTTCTCCATCATGTATGGTTTTTTACTTCTGTCTTTCCACTGCTCACTTTGATCAAACTTTTCTTGACTTTCTGCTTAACCCCTTCAGCGCTGCGCGGATTCCCGCGCAGTGCTGAAGGATCTGAGCGCGGGCGGGGCCATGACGGAACGGTTCCGTCATAAGCACAGCCCAACCGACGTGCATGACGGAACCGTTCCGTCACAAGCGTAGAAGGGGTTAAACACTCTATGAAAGTGCATGGGTTTTTCAGTTGTCTCTCTCATGTGCTCCCCCCCCCCATTGCTACACATTAATCTCTCATCTGTGTGCTTCTCTCCCCCACACTCCATGTTGCTCATGTCCATGTGCTTCTCCCTCATGTGTGTTCCTCTGGCCCAATTTGTTTCTCCCGTGTGTATATCCTTTCTCTCACTCCCTCCTCCCTGCTATGACTCCCCACTTCTCTGTTGCCCCAAGTCCTAGTTACATTTTAATACAACTTTTTTGGCGGGCCAGGCATCAATTGCTGCTGACACCTCCGCTTTAGCAATTAAGAAATGTTCACACTTTTTTATTTTATAAAAAAGATGAGTACCGCATCTTGTAAATCCATCACATGCGTGCATCATGACACATGTGCTTACATACAAAATAATGCGGCTACTGTAACAGTTGTTTGTGTTATTTTTCCTTTTTGTTCATGCTGTATAGCTTTGGCAGTAGCGATACTGTACTGCACGGTCCTATAGCAGAGCCAATAGGTCTCAAAAGCAAAACCTTTTGGCTTTGCTGATGCTTGTGATTTGATGCAGGGTGGCTTAGGGGATCAGTTGTTAGCTCTTATTTCTACTTTCATTTAGCTTGCAGTGAGTGCACCTATAAAGACTGAGAAGGAGGTCCCCACCAAGCAGCCTCTGAAGATGGGACATGTGTCAAGTCAGTTTGATTCCTTACAGTGAGAAAAATTAGACTGAAATTGAGAAACTGATTGCTCCTAGTGTCCTACTACTTTCAAAAAATCACATGCTGACCGCACACCAATGGCCACAAAAAGGCTTTACTTGCTTCTAGTTACTTTCAAAAGGAGAGGGAAACTGCTCCTCGCACAAAATGCTAACGCATAGTATTAAGGCCCCTTTTCCCTTGCTACCTGCAATAGAACTTTGTAAGTGCCTGAGGAATGGAAGGAGTTTGGATGAACTACAATTTAACAATGACAGTGCAAACCCATTGGCCACACAGTAAAACTCTGAGTCGGAAGATGGGACTAAGTATGGATTTATTACAAATTCAAAGTCAGACAGATATACACAAGTCTCAGTAATATATTTTAACAATACATGATTGCTACAGGCAGGCAAAAACGACAAATGAAGTTTAGCCTTAGCAACAGAAAACATACAAGAAATTCTGTAATCACAATGCAGAATATTTAAGAGAGGATTTGATGATCTGTATACGATTTGCAGTCTTCTTGCCTGTTCTGCAAGAGGAAAATCTAAATCTCCTAATCTAAATCTACTCGAAATAATACTAGATGAGGAAATCCTAATTCGATCCATTAAAGGAGAAGGGTGTCAGCATAACAGAACCTCTGCAGAAGTTCTCTAACAGGAAAGGATATCATATAGCATTAAGACACACAACAAAGATGTGGCAAAGAGGTCTGACCCTCTCTACGGGCCTTATTCTGAGTATGGCGGTCCACAAGAGGGTCGTATTCATGGTGGTGGTCCAACTACCGCCACACTGACGGTCCTCCTGCCGTATTATGATGATCAAGGATCCTGCTGCACCGGCGGACTGGAAATAACCAGGAATATGGTGACGGTGCCGCTGCGGCACTGCCGAGCATATTCCGACTTTCAATTCCACAACCCTTTTTAAGGCAGTGAGCCTGCCATGAAAAGGATGGTGGATATGGAATTAAAGGGCCCTAACCAGGCTCCCTGCTGCTTCAGGGCCAGGGGGTGTATGCAGGGGGGCACATGTTGTGCCCCCCTGGACTTTCACCCCCCCATTCCTGAATGGTGTGGGATGCATGCCACACCGTGCAGGAATGTGTTGCAGACGCTGTCACGGCAGAGGTCAGCTGTCACGGCCGAGGTCTGCTGTTAAGACTCTCCTATGAGCCTAACAGCCCATCGACATGACAACCCCGCAGCACTGCCTGCCCACCATGGGTTACACTAATAATCCGGCATGCGGGTGGACTCACTACGGGCTTGGCGGCCCTTCTGTTGGCACAGCGGAGGCAGACCAACAAGAGGACCATAAACTCGTAATAAGGCCCTAAATTTAACAGGAGTCTGAACAACCTGAGGTGTGCTCATCAGTTACACCCACAAAAAGAACCTTCGAGAATCCCTTATTACATGTCTCATTATTTTCCACTTTCAAACAATATAAATTGGTCGCTACACTTGAAACTCCTTTCCTTTTATTCAAACATCAGAGATCCTTGGATTCCTCACGTCTCCCTATTCTGCATGGACAGTAGTGCTCCCTTTGTTCGCTAAGGCTTCTCATCCTTGCCAAAAGTACTCCTCCCGAACCCTACTATCTTTCTCATGCAATGTGCTTTCTATGTTCATAAGATCACACAACCACACCTCCAGAGGAGAGATAAACATTGCATCCTAAGCAAACATTCACGTTGAAGGTTAAACATTGAGAAATCCAAATGCTTAATGCCTTTGGTCAAGGTAGTGTGGCTAGCATCTCAATACATGTTTAAATGCATGATTACAAACACATATACGGTTATAATATAGATTTAGAGTACTATTCAAATGGATACATTTTCAGTTTTAAAATAAATGCAGAGTATTATTCAAATGAGTGCGCAAATACATGAAAATTAACAATATTATTCAGATATCTATGAGAACTGCAATTCGATGTTACTGCAAGGAAAACGTTAATATGCACACTCGTATAACTGTTGAGATAACACGGTAAATGCACCTTCTGTCTCTTTTCAGGTGCACTACATTACGTTAATAATATTACAGCACACGAGTACATGAGGCTATGTGTAAATATATATGTGGCCTAATCAAACAAAATGTTGGAGACAAAACCACGCTGCTCCACCAATTAATACATAATAAGAGCTTTTTTTTTTTTGGTTCATGTGCGACATGTGCATGTTTTTAGTGCACTTACATGAAAACATCTTTACCTTAGGGAGATCTCTTCCCTGGTTGAGGAGATGTCCACATGGTCAAACATGGGAAAAATAACAAAAATACAATATTTTAAATGGGTGACTAAAGAAACGAAAATGCTATAGAACCAATAACTTAATTTTGAAATAAAGTAATAATTAATGTAAATGAATGAAATTAAATTACAATTATTTAGATGTTTATATTTACTGCCTAAGGTGAAAAAATGTTTTAATATGCAATCATAACTTTTACAATTGATCTATAGAATTAATGAAATGCACTTTAATTATATTTAAATAATATATATGTACATTAATTTTTAAATGGAAAAAAAGTAATCAAAATATTTTGCAATCAAATACAAAATATGTGTTTTTTAAACATTTCATATGGGGTTTTATTTTCTATATGAGTGTTGCCACACAGTACCAGCATGCGTTCATTGGTTGTACCAGAGAAACTACAGTTTGTTTAGAAGTAACAAACACTTGTAAATTTGGCTCTGTCTCCTTTTTCAGGTCCTGGAGACATGGCAGTCTCACTTCTGAGTAAATTTACACTTAGATTTTGTAAATAGCTTAAAGAAGTAAAGTTACTCAAAAGTGTAAATGACATGTAAATGACTCACAAGTGTAATTTACCTTTTTGAATAGCCCCGCATGCCTTGAAAGAAAAACAAGCATTGGCATAGCCAATAGGTCTCGCCGTTGGGAAATTTTAAGTGTTTAGCCATGCAACAGTTGATGTTGCACCAAGGATCTTGTGCTGCATAATTAAATACTTATAAGGCAAGACCTATTGGCTATGCCAATGCTTGTTTACATTTGTAGCTGGGCCACTTGAATGTGTTGAAATACATATCACATTCTGCTGGTAGAGTTCTGTCTTTTTAAGACAGACCCAAAGGGAGCCAAAGAACGTGTGTGGTTTTGTGTGGCTTGCAGCAGATGTCTGTAAAAGAAACAACCATGGGCAAAGCCAATAAGTATGGCCTTTGCAGGCTTGTGCGATTATTACATTTATTTTATTTTAGTTTCTGTGATGATTACATTTGATTTATTTGTATTGCAAGCATATGCCTCAGACATAAATGTAAAAAAATGTCCTCGTATGTTTATAATAAAAAACTGAATTTGAAAATATTTACTAATGTGACCCTGTTACTAGTGATGTTCTTAAATTAACAAGCCTTTTTGCTGGGCCTTGCATTTTATTATTATTCTTTGTGAAGGAGACAAGAGTATATCACCACTAACCAATCACTAAGATTGTACATAGCTACAGTGTTACAATGTCGCTTAAACACAAACAAAGTTACAAAGAAGGCAAAAAAGAATCACCACCTCACTGGGCTCTCCGAGCGTAGGCACAATAAATAGCTGCTTTTTAAAGTTCATATAAGTAAATAAGTTGAAACGCACTTTGAACTAGGTTTGTCACTGTATAGAAATGAGCTACTGTTAGGTTGAAGTGAATAATGTGCACACGCTGTGTTTCGTCACTGAAAGTTAAATGAGTAAAGTGTGATTGTCCCATGCGATATGCTGTAGTGGGCGTAAGAGAATGTGAATGAGAATGTAACTGATCAATGGATGAAAGCCACTTATGTATGTGTATTATCATGTCACACTGAGGTCCAGCAGGCCTTCACAAAGAAATCCTATCACATGCCCTACTCTCTCTTCAGATCCCGCATGAAAAACTAATATATTTACACACACATACAATCGTGCATAGACAGGTTTGCAACGAGGCCAGCTGTTGTGAATCTGTTGTAAACAGCTGGTTTGACTCAGAGAGACTCCCCCATCAGTGAGATCTGGCCTTACCTGCTCTTCCGTACATAATAACTATTATAACGTCTTTTTATAAAAAGCTTCGTACCGCACTAATGTTGTTTTTTGAAGAGCTGTGCATAACAGGTGTTCATATTAACGATATAATAATCGTCTATTTACCCATCTCGGAAGGATCATAGGTGTCGCCTTGCTAGCATTCACTGATGAACTGTGCACCCGGGTAACCCAGAAGCACGCAGAGCTCTCCGAATTTACACACATGGCACTCCTAAAACTGTGCACAAAAGTCATCCCTTAACACCAACACACCACCTTACAACGGTCAAAACACACTTTACTGCGATTAACTGACACTAGCATGCCCTGACATACCTCTATAAGGTCACGTACAGACCCACGCATAGTTCTGCCCTATTACAGTCCCTCAGTCCGAAACCAGTGGCGTAACAAAAGTTTAAGGGGCCCCCATGCAATGTGCACAGAGGGGCCCCCCTCCGCATTTCATCCGGAGGCCTCACACCTTAGTTCTGTTCTGAGGGGGCTCCCTGGAGCTGGGGGCCCCCCCGCACCGCGGGGGATGTGGGGGGCCTGTGTTACGCCCCTGTCTGAAACTTCAACATGCCCTCACGTAGAAAGCTGAGAAAACCTTCACACTGGGGTCCAGCAGGCCTTCACAAAGAAATACTATCACATGCCCTACTATGTCTTCAGATCCCGCATGAAAAACTAATATATTTACACACACATACATAAATATATATACACACACATATAAACACACACACACCCCAGACTTCGAGAATGCTCCTGCCTCCACCAATAGAATGTGTCCTGAAATCCACAACTGTCGCACTATTTAATCTTAAACAAATGATAGTATGTCGATGTTTCTAGATGTCCTTGAATGGGACTACAAAGTAAAGAAGTGGGCTGAGTGCCAACCTACAGATAACCCAAGTGTCTCCAGACTCCATGGAGCCTCTCGTTGGCTTTAATTGCACCAATGGAGATTGTTATTCAAGTGGCAAGTAATCTACTAACGCCACTTGCAAGTATTCATTAACCCTTCACACAAACACACATACGTACAATGATTTAATGCCAAAACTCACTAATGCCTGAGCATCCTCATTAGTCGGAACGTAAAAAGTCCAAATAAACCAGAGAGACGAGAATTACTAATTACAAAAGGTTTTCTTTTTTCGTAAGCGTGTAAGGTTTCTCAGACAGTCCATTCTGGAGGATTCTCCCATAACAAGCACTGTTTCTGCCAAATCCCAGCTGTTCCTCGTAATGACCTCCCCAGACATGTGACTTCGGGTGCTGGACAGTTTGTTTTAATATGATTAATATCGCCCAATACCCTGAAAAAGAGCACTCTGCTCTCGAAGCACTTCAACTGACGGGTACCTGAGAAACTTATAAAAAAATACTTGTCACTAACGTTGATCGAATAACAGTCATGGCTATTTCCACATTACGTCGCATTTATAAAGCCTTTGTAGGTGCAGACACCGCCCAGCTGAACTGACTGCAGGCTTGGATGTTACGCAGACTCTCAATGAACACTGGCATTAATATGCACAAACAACAGGGAAGTGCTGTTTAGCATCGGCTCGCCTCTGCCGGAGCGAGTTATAACCAGCGCGCTCCTCGCGCTGAAAGTGGGAGGGGTGGGGGGTGTGCGAGAGCACACAAAGCGTTTCCCTTGCGGGAGCGAGCCACGGGCACCATGTGTTTGTAAGTTAACTACAAACATATGGTGTCAAGCTCGCTCCCGCAAGGCAATCGCCACTTGTGCACGCGTTGCCATTGAAGGCAATGGGACGTGTGCACGTTTTTGGCTGCAAAGCCGGAGCCATTCCAAAAGGTCTTTTTGCCTATGCAGCGCATGTGCGCCGCGTAGGCGAGACCTAGAAAGGATACTTCTATGCTCTCTATGAGCTGAAGGTGTAAAACGGTATAACCAGAGGCCTAAGAAAAAAGCTGCAGGAGATTGAAATATATTTGACCAACCCTTGCTCAATTTTGATAATTATTTTGTGCCAAAGTGTGCAAAGGGGTCATAAGATACATATCTATTTAAAGGAAACAAATAAAGCAAGAATCAATTGATGATTATGTTACGCTCTCAAAAAGCTAGCAATCGATTATAGATTTGAAAACTATCTTGAAGAACTGATTTGAGACCCATTAGCAATGCATGTGTGTAACTTGTCTATTCAGAAGAGGTTGTGGGTCATTGGTTACTCACAGTTGAAGGAGGTTTTAGCTATTTGTGCATAAGGCTGAGATGTCGAGAAGATGTAATAAAGCAGTAAAGAGTGATGTGTATAGTGTGGAGTGTGAAGTAATTGGTAAAATCAAAAGCAAATATGGAGAAGTGAAAGAGAAATAATTTTATACTAGAAGCAAATCAAATGAAAAGAGAATGAAAACAATAACATTGTAAGGTGTTTTGTGATAGCAAAGAGCATGTAGCATATATAGCAAGTCATGTCTTAGCATTTAAACAAAAGGTCAGTTTGTGTGGGTTGTGTGGTCTTTATGCTAATTTTTGCAGAAAAATGAAGTACAGTATATGTTTAGAGGAGGTTTAGAAGAAGAAAAAGAACTAAGGGGCATATTATCAACAAACGGCGTTAAAATGATCGCCGCTTTAGTGGCAGAAAGCTGCCGCTAAAGCAGCGATAATGGGCTTGATAATATGCCCTTGGGGATTCCAATAGAAGCCCATGTTCTGGTGTCAACATGGGCTTCTATTGGAATTCTCAAGGGCATATTATCAAGCCCATTATCGTCGCTTTAGCTGCAGTTTTCTGCCGCTAAAGCGGCGATAATTTTATCGCCGTGCTTGATAAAATGCCCCTATCTTCTTCTGAAAGGAGAGATTGTCATGAATTTTAAGGAAAATGTACCGAAAATTCTGAATTGTGAAGAAAAACAATAAACCAGTCTACAGCATGACTATAGGTGGGGTTCAACTTCAAGTGTATGCTGATTCAGGATTACATTTGTTGATGAGGACATTTGGAAGAAAGATTGCGTAGGGAAGATTGGCAGAAAACCTTTGGCTTCAGACATCCATAGTGAAAGCATTGAAATGTCAGGTTGTCCTAAATTGAGTTTCAGATTCACAAATAGTGAAACAACATGAAAATTATGTGTGGCAAGAAAGGGGTCATTTGTTTTAGGATGGTACAATCAGAAAAACTTACATAGTTTTAGACCTGAGTAGTAAGGTGAATGTTTTGCTTGGCAATGTTGGTGAGATTGCTGTTAAGGATATGCTTAAGAAGTTTCCTGATGTTTTTACCAATGTGATAGAGAATCTTGCTGGATTTGACCATAACATTTTGTTGAAGGGTGATGCTTGCCTGGAAGTCCACAAAGGTAGTAAAAATACTGATGCTTGTACAGCAGGAGGTTTCAAATGAATTAACCAAATTGGTCGATGCTGACATCATCAAGCACAATGAAGCATTTAAATTGATTTCTCGTTTAGTAATAGCACAACACAGCTTTAGTAAGATCAGGCTGTGCGTCGACTTCTGTTATCTTAATAACAAAATTATAGTGGACAAATTCCACTTACTGTGTATTGCTGACATTTTATTGTTATTATTGAGGATTTATAAAGCACATTGCTACGCCTGAGGATTTCCCAGCACTAGATAGCAGGAGGGCAGCAAAGGCACATAACAACTTAAAGTGTTTCAGAGCTTAAGGCCAAGGAAAGAAAAGGAAAAGGAACTGCCCCCCATCCGAGTTCATTCAATTCTGGGGGTGGTATGGAGATACCAGTTTATGCATGCATCTTTCTCCAGACTGAGAATGGATTTTGTGCATAAAGCAGAGAACCTTAAACTGAATGTATTTATCTTCTGTGAGCCAATGTGGGTCATGAAGTAGACCAGACAACGAGACATGCTTTGGCAATCGGAACAGAAACCTGGCAGCGAAATGATATACTACTTGGAGGCCTCTGATCACAGTCCTGTCTGTGCTAAGATAGAGAGTATTCACATAGTACTAGCTAGAATGGAACGTGGATTGGATGACTGTCCTTTGGGCAGAGAATGGAAGCACCCAAAGGATCCTCTTTAACCATTTCATAATGCCGAAGCACGTAGAATCTATTTTGGCTGCCTGAGGTTACATGGACAAAGTGGAATCCAGCCAGGAGACTAGATGTTTCACCTTCTCAACTGTTCTGGAAGGACCCCTAAAGTAGCTGACCAGTGCTGGGGACCCCAGAACTGGGGATTCCTGCCCAGTACCATCTTGTCACTGTTTTGTTTTAGAGAGTTGGAGCTCATCCAAGAAGAGACAAGACCAAGGCAGTCTCCGAAAATTGTGTCCCTGCTCCGACATCAAAGAGAAAATGATTTCTGTGTCGTCAACATATGAAACCAGGGTGAGGCCACAACTTTCCACCAGATCTGCAAATGGGTAGCCATATATGTCAAACAGCATAGGGCTGAGGGCTGACCCCTGCAGGACACTTACGGTCAGGGCAAGAGGGATGGACACAGCATTTTTCAGAGTAGACCTAAAAGTGACTGTCAGTCAGGAAGGAGGTTAACCAGAAAAGCGCTGTCCCTTGAAGATCCATCTGAGACAGTCTATCAACAAGAATGTCATGTGACACAGTGCTGAAGGTCGCATTGAGATCAAATAAAATCAGTGCAGTAGTGCCACCCACAGCTAGAAGCCATCTATGATCTTCAGTGACTCCCAGAATGGCAGATTGGTTCCATGACTCCCAGAAGGGGAGATTCGGTGCTGTATCCTGGTCTGAAAGCAGACTGTGAAAGATGAAGAGCCCCTCAGTCCTTCAATAAGGTGGTAAGTTGAGCATTGACATTTTTCTCTAGCACCATTGGAGTATCAGCAGCATAGAAATGGGTCTAATAATGGACCAGTTAGACGGGATCAGATGTTTAAAAACAAAAAAAAAAGTAGAACCATTGCATGCTTCCATGCCTTAGGTATGTGGCTCTCATGAAGGGAGGAGTTCAGGAGTCCTACCAGGAGTTGCATTAGGTGTGGGCTCAAAGTTGGCATTAGTTCACGAGGCTAATTGGTTTTCAACTGTGGATTTGTCTTCTGTGTACCACAAAACTTCACTATATCCTAACAGTATGAAGTATAAGACATTAAATACTCTTCTTTTTGTCTGTTTTCAGTCAAAGAGGATGCCATTTGGACCGGCATCTGCTGAAGCCATTTTCCAGAGAATTACGTTTCAATTGTTTGGCAAGGACAGCGGTTTTACATTCTTCCAGGACAACACAAGAGAGAGCATGATGAAAATAAATGTGTGAGCATTTACTACTTACTGTATAGTACTGTACGTGTAAGTTTGAGGACAGGGGTATGACATACTTAGGGCACTTAATCAGTTAAAATGACATAAAGCCCAATTTGTCACTGGTGGACACAGTTTCAAAAGCCTCTGCTTCAGTGAATAAGGATGATGCTCAGTCGTTTCATGGATTTGCTGAATTTTATGTAAACTTTGTCCCACAATTTGAGGCATTTAACATCAGGATGTTGTTTAAACCTAACTAAACATTTGAACAGAGGGATGCTTGTAGAAAGGATTTTGACATTGACAAGAAAGCAATTGACGATGCATCTGCTTTGAAAGGATTTTATCCCAGACTTTATAGTATCATCACAACTCACACAAGTAATATTGGTATAGATCCTTCTTATCTCAGAAAGAGGAAGATGCTAGTAAAGTTATCATTGTTTATGTGTCTCACTCTTTATCCCCCATCTACAGAAAGATACTCAGTCATTGAGCAAGACACAATAGCTTGTGTTTGAGCTATGGAGCATTTAAGAGCATTCGTTTGGGGAAAACCATTACTTGTACATTATGATCAAACTGTTGGTAAAATATTAATTACTGATGGAACTGCTAATGCTTCAGTGAGATATTCAAGATTGTCTATGGATTTGCAAGATATACAGGGTGGTGTATGTATCAGGGAAATATGTTATTGCTGTTCTTTTATCTAGGATACTGCCCCAAATGGAGTGTAGATGAGTAATGAAATGAATACCAGATTGCATTGGAGTATGATTATGGATTACCTGCTTTGAGGCGACAGGAATGGGTGCAGGAGTATAAAAAGAATGAAACAAGTGTTAAGGTGTTTATGGAGGAGGATCGGCTCCAGAAGAACCAATTGGAAAAACATATAAGGCCTTCCTTTCAGATAAGAAATTAATTAGCAATGAAATATTGTTGAGAGGTGACAAAATGGTTCCTCCAGATGATTTTTTAACAACCATATTTGAACAAAGTCACAAAGGGCATCTTGACATAAGAAGTGGTACTAAGTAAGCCTGGGTGGTGAACTCCGCCGCGGAGCACGTGGAGTTCCGAAAAGCTCCACTCTGCGTAGTAGAGTGTTTTCCTCACTCACACATGGCAATGTCAAGTTGGCGAGCGTGAGTTAGGAAAATCCACTGCCCAATGAGATTTCTCAACGTGGGCATTCAGATTTCTCAACACAGGCAGTTGCAGATGGTTGCGACCGCTCGTGAAGAGAAACCTACCGTTTGAATTGAGAAAGCTGCCGCTCGGGTAGAAAGTCTACTCGAGTGGCGAGAAAAGACGCAGTGCTCTCTTGCGCTGAGCATGGTGCAGTATGCGCTATGTTTACAGCGCCGGACAAAGCCCCGGCACTGAAGATCAATGCAAATGGCATGATCAAGCGCACTCCCCCACTTGCCTAACTCCGCCCAGGCCTAGTACTAAGCGATGGTCTTTAATTTGGTTATTGTAATATATTCTAGCAAAAACTGACACATTTTCAAGCTGTCCTGTGGTCCGTATTGTTAATATAGCAGACACTGATAATGTTTTTAATTTTTAGATGAAGCGTTTTTGAATGGATAATGATGTCAACTTACTGCTAGTATGGCTGAAACATAATTTTGCAAGTTTGGCATTGTTTCTAGGACCATATCCATGTATAACTATAATACTATTGGAAATGTGTAGTAGTTTGTAGTTAAAAAGGTGTTAAGCAGATATGTAGAATGTTAAGGCACTAGCTTTCCCTCGTGCCAGCTGTTTGACTGTGATGTGTTGGTTACTGGTTGTTCACTTGCGTGGTCACTGCTCTGCTGCTGGGGACACTTAAATTAAATAAACTAAAATCCAATGAGTTATTGGCTGTACCTCTTTACTTAATTTTTTAGTGATGAGATGTGTCCCCAGTCGGCCACATCTAGCCTTCAGAGTGTCAAACAGTTGTTCCTCATGTATTCATTGTATACATTGTTTCTTTTTTTAAAAAATATGAGTATATGATTTTAAATATGTTTTTTAATTCTGTATGTATTAATTGTATGAACATGTTTTCTGAATAAAAAAATAATTGATAGTACATTCCTTTGAATGTGCATGTTTAATTGGAAATGTATTATATATACTGTGTATGATTTTGTATATTTATATGTAAATTTAGCAACCTGGTAAAATTTGTCCTACTATTTTTTAGTATATGGCCTTTGTTTAATTAAATTAACCAATCAGTTTAGAAGATTTAATCTTCTTGTTTTCAGAATAGAAGGAGAAGGGAGCTTTGTTTTTTGCTTTAGTATCTATACCCATCCATTTTCCAAGAACTAGGGTACCTCCCAAACCTTTTGAGTCTAGATGCAGATGCAACATACATGCCAACAAATCATCATGTCCAGAGTTAGCCAAAAATTGCCTTAAATGTGGTAAATCTGGAAACTTTTCTGTGATGTGTAGATCTAAACACAGCATCAACATGGTTGCAGAGAATAAAACGGAGTATCCACAAGAATCTGTGGAGAAAGAAAATCTGATGTTAATGATTGAAGGTGATGATAAGAAAAAAAGTGAGACGGATGTTCTTACTGCAGTGCCTGTTGATCCATGTAAAACTGCGACATGTGAAATCTCCATAAATGGTATCACGTCACAGATGTTGATTGATTTAGGATCACCTTTTTCATTGGTTTCAGAAGCATTTTTCAAGGAACATTGGAAGAACAGAATTCTTGAGGAAAGTGACATTAAGGCATATAGTTATGGCAAATCCAAAATCAATATCATTGGTTATTATGGGGCCAATTACAGTATCAGTGGGACCGACACTGATGGCACGTTGGTGTCGATCCGACTGACATCTTTAACTGCGGTCAGACTGCTGCATTGCCCCAGGGACCGACTGACATCTTCCAACGGGCTCAAAGATCACATTCCTCACAATGGGGGCGGTGCCTTCTCAGGCAAAGCCGTGGGGATTACTATCCACCTTTCTGACAGCTGTTCTGCTGATGTCAAAAGGCTGTTGGAAAGGCTTTTTTGGGGCCAATAGCAAAGCCCCTGTCCCCCATGGCCCTCCGCTATGGGCCCTGCGGGGCACCTGTGATGCCCCCCGAAACATCCCTGCATCATGTGTCATGCCTCTTTGCATTGGCGCTTGTGCAGCAGCCCTTTTCCGGGCAGCAGCACAAGCCTCAATGCAAAGAGGCATGTTTCCAACCACCTCCACAGCGGTCAGATCCTAATTTGGTGGGTGGGACCACCAAATACCTATTGGTCGGTCCCGTTCCCACAATGATGTTGGTTAGACGCTTGTCCGACCGCCATTGTAATCAGTCCCTATGTGTCTTCTATTTCCATGTTATCTCGAACTATTTTAGGTTAAGATCTACAATGTCAAGAATGGCAAACGTACTAGAAAGGAGGCACCAAGGAAATCTGGGACTCATTTTTGATCCATCTGCTGATATTCCTGTCTACTGTATGTCAATTCAGGAACAATGTATTGAAAAGCTGATTTCTTGTTATAAATATATTTTTAGGAAAGAGCTAGGGATAGAAAAAGTTTTTGTTCATGAGGTAAAATTGAAAGTTGGAGCACATACTGTCAAACATAAGCTTAGAAATGTGCTACTGAGTGTCCTCAGTATGGAACTGCAACAATGACAAGCTGATGGTGTCATAGAACCAGTAGATGCCTCTAAATGGGTTTCTCCAATTTTTTGTAAGAAAAAAATCGTTCTTTGAGGTTGTGTGTCAGACTTAAGATACGTTAATAAACAGATAATGGTAGATTGTCACCTGCTACCAAAAATTCAAGAGTTACTAGCTCAGTTATAGGGTGCGAAATACTTCCTGCCAATGTCTCTTAAGTCTGCATACCACCAGATTATATTGGAGTAAAGTTGTAGACAGTTTATAACTTTCATCACGCAAGATGGACTGTACAGGTATGTAGACATAGCATTTGGATTAGCCTGGGCTGTGTCAGTTTTTCAAAAATGTATGTTTACATTGTTCAAGGGCATGCAAGGGGTTGTGACTTTCCAGGATGATATTTTCGTGTTAGCAGACTTTATAGACTTGCACAGTTGATGGATGCCAGACGTTTTATCCATTTTTACAGAACAGAGGACTGACACTACAAATGGGGAAGTGTCAATTTCTTACTCAAGAGGAGAAGAATCTTGGGCATATACTATCTGGGGAGCAAATCTCTTCCAAATCTAGTCTTATTCAATCAATAGAGAGGTTAGCCATACCCAAAGATAAAGATCAACTACGTTCATATCTAGGCTTGTGTGAATTTTATTCCAGATTTGTAGCTAAGTTCTCACACATAGCCCTACCTTTATGAAAACTACTAAAAAAAGGTGTGAAATGTTTGTGGTCTACTGTACATCAGGAAGAATTTGCTACATTGAAGTGTTCAATATTTAAAGCTCTAACGTTATTATCTTCTGATCAAAAAATGAGAAGATACTTTTATGTTGATGCTAGTGCAAGGAGTCTGGGGCAATGCTTAATCAAAAATACCAAGGAGGTGAGAGAACAGTCGCTTTTTCTTCAAGACCTGTCAGGTTCTGATGCAGATATTCCACCATTGAACGAGAGGCACTAGCTTGTGCGTGGGTAGTGGAAGACTTCAAGGCCTATTTGTGAGTTAAAGAATTTACTATAAAAACTGACCACAAACCATTATTATCCTTACTTAGTAGAAATGGTACTGGAAGAGCATCTGCATGACTTGTCAGGATACTATTCAAGATGTATGAGTGCAATTTTCAAGCTGATTATATTAGAGTGGTTGTTAATGTTTTGCAGACTGTCTGTCAAGATTGTCTGATGAGAGTAATACTTCTTTGGTGGAGTCGATTGAGGAGAGTGTTGTGGGATCTGTGGAAATATGGATTTTTCTGATCAGTTATGTCCCCTATCTTGGACCCCAACGGTTTCATGTATGAATCACAAGTACATGTATGTTCCCTCCAGTTCCAGTTATGAAGACGCAAACACATGTGCGTCCACCGTCAACATGTCCTCTTTCAGATCCGCCATGAATAGGCCGGATATTCCATTCCTAAGTATGAAAGGCCACCGGCTTTATATGGTTCACTTATGCCATTTTACAGTCCAGGCAAGTAGGCCCTGATTCTGTCATCAAGCTTTTCTTGCTTTCTGCCTCTGAAGCTCCAGTCTGAGCCTGCATCTGTGACCATGAACTTTGTCCCATTCCCTGCGCGGCTCACGAAGCCTGACATCAGCCTGTTGCCTGCCAAGAAACTGTATTTCACCTTCGAAATTATCTGCTCCGCTCCCTGCCCAATGCATTCCTGTCTAGTAGTTTCAGTAAACATTCTTCCAGCTACCGAGCAAAGGCCCGGTTTCTCTGTCTTTATGCAAGTAATTCATAGCCCTGTTACTATGGAAGATTCCTACCCTCACATCTAGTGTAGACACTTAGACGCTTGTACACGCACTAACAGTCAGTATAGTCAGTATAGAATAAGATTCTACTCTAAGAGACCTCTCTTCTGGATAACATAGTTCTTTAAACATAGGATGTTAGATATGATTTGGGATTAGGTTGACTTGACCCTCCAGACTTCTGTCGCCACATGTAGAGCTAAATGTCAAATCCCCTTCACCCCCTAGTTGCACGTCAATCACACGTCATACTGCTGTGCGCGCATCTCTGCCAAGTATTTCTGCTGACATTGCGAAATTATTTCATAGGTCCACCCATATGTGACATCACAACCAATGACGTTTCCTTGTTACTCCCAATTACGCCTCCTTCAGCTACGCATGTGAAATGTTATCTTTGCTATCAATTGTTACGCCTCTTGCATTTGCTTCACTGTAATGCCTATTGTATAAAAGTGATTAATTATCAATAATGTATGTACTTCACTTCCTGAACCTTCGTGGTGATGGAACTTGGAGCAACCGATTCGAATCGTCCATTGGAATAAAGCCCATTCCGAACCTCTAATACCACGGATTCTGCCTCTTATTTACTGAGCTATTTCTATTATGTTCCTGTATCAAATTAAGTCCCGGTAATTAAATTATTTACCACATGAATGGCGCCCGAACAGGGACACTTTCTCATCTCACGCGCCGGCGGTGCGTTGCAGGCCCGGTCTCCTGCCACAGCTGGACGGACAACAACGCGTACCAGCAGGATTTCCTGTATCTCCCTCCGGTCAAGCGGGGGCGACTGAGGCTGCGATCAACACCCAGACGAGGCGGTGAGAAGTGCGAAGTATCCCGACCAGAGCCTAGCTGAGAGAGCAAGATCCGAGGTATACAGAGGCCCACCAGGTTTCCGAAGCTCAGAAGTGTCCGAAGTTTTCGAGTCGAGTCCAGTCCGGTCCAGTTCAGTTCAGTTCCGTTCCGAGGCCTTCCGTTCCGAGCTACCCGGTGAGTACCATTACTGGGGAGGCGTTCTGACGTGCACATAGGTTGTGCCGGTCAAGACGGGTTTGGGTACACAAATCCGGTCTGCACTGTTTCAGCAGTGTATCTGTACTGTTTAGCAGTATATCTAGTATGTCAAGTATATAAATTCAGAATAATCCAGATAATGCCGAGTATTATGTTTAGTGATTAAGTTTTCCTTAGACCGTCATCATCATTGTTTGCTCATTTAAATGTTAAATGTTAAATGTGTTAATACGTTCTGCATATTGTGGTATGAATGACTGTTCATTATCGTGTTTATTGTATTAAGTTTGTTCAAGATCAAGTATCAGATCAGTTCTCAATATGCCGCTCTTTTCGAAATTAAGACAGATCACAACTAGAAAAGGGGTACTCGAAGAAGCTGTCCCTATTACTCCTAGGGACACTCCAGGGTACTTCATGTATCATAAACACGGCTTAGACGCTATATTATTTCTTGATTTATGGGTAGACTACACCAAGGAATTACCAGAAAGTCAGAGGTGGCCCGCAGCTGGGACCTGGGATGCAGAGTGCATCATGAAAGTAGAGGAAGAGTTATGGAAAAGGAAAGTCAGACAGTCACAGAAAGACGCCGTTGAGTTATGGCGTAAAGAATCTCATAGACGTACAGAAAAAGCACTCCGACAGGAAGAGAAAAATAAGGAAAATTCAAATAAAGTCCGAGAAAATCTATTAATTGAAGAAGGTACACGAGTGAAATCAGAACAAATAGACAGACAAAGAAATGCCCTTATGAAGGGTATGTATCCCCTTCTGGCCGAGGGATTACCTAAGGCTACTCCGGGGATACCAAAAGACTTGCCACCCCCATTATTTCCAATAAAAGTACATCCTAAGGGGCATCCTAGAACCGCAGAAGATGTTTTTCTTTCCTCATATTTAGATGACGCAGCCCCCGAGTATGCTAACCCCGCCCCACATAGACCGTCGGCCGGGGAGGTTCAACGCCAAGATCCTGTATCTGTATCTCTACAACAACAAATCCTGACACAAGTTCCGGCAAGCACATCTGTTCCCTCATCTGTTCCTACAGCTACTTCTATAGCTGTGTCCACACCTATAGTTGCTGTATCGCGTTCAACGAATCCTTTCACGCCCGATACCCCAGACGGGGCTACGGGAGGTGCTACCAATATTTTTTCTACGCCACCCAGAATAAATAAACTTACCTTTCAAGAATCAGAACATCCACGTACCCCCAAACTCATAAATGCACGCACGCTTAAGGAACTTCTTATAGATTGTAGATATGACCCTGTGCCCGGCAAAGAGGACGAAATGATCATGGCATCATTACGTATCAGACGAGCCGCGGTGTATTTAGGGAAGTTACCAGGAATGACTATGCATCTAGATAATATATACCATTTTGTCCAAACAGGGCGAGATTCTGAATGTATTAACAGAGCTATGGAATACCAGAAAGTGGAGATACAAGGGGAACTGTTACGTTTCCTTATTAATTGTGTGATCAGAAATCAAGACCGACCGGGGGTAGACCCGGAAGCAATGCAAATTCTTACCAGATGGAGCCAGAATATATCAGAAGGGAGACATGATAAGCAAAACTGTATAATAGCCATGTGCCGAAAGATCCGTAAAGAAATAGAACGCCTACACGAAGAGAGATTAGCGGTAGACCAGTTCGAACAAAGCGAGGAGGAAGGATCAGGACTGCCCACAGGACAGTCAGACACCATAGCCTATGTAGGTAGAGGAAGATCTTGTAATAGTACTAGATGTTTTATTGACCCGATACGTCCGATATGTCCAGATAATAACAGGAATTTCCAAACACCTATAATAAATATAAGGTCCCCCGAGCATTCGTTCCAAGCCGCTGACAAATTACTCCGAGAACGAAGGGGTTATCATTTTCTCGATTCTATGGATGAACAAGAATTAGCCAGGTCAGCCGTTCATTGGGTTGACAGTCCCGGAAAGTATGATGATGATACCGTAGCCCACACATTTTTGAATCTCACCCCAGATGAACAGCGTTTAGCTGGGATTTATATGATTCAACAACTTCTTATACTATATAAAAGCCAACATTCAGATCCTGGTCCCTTACCTGATATATTGACTGAATTACTCACGAATAGATGGAGAGGTTCAGGTACTAAGCTAATTAAAGAAATACTAGAATCAAGAAAGCAGTACATTCTTTTTGTATGTCCAGAACATGTCTCACTGCCCATCAAGGAAAGACCGATGTATTACATGGACAGACAGAATCCCTTACGAGAAGTACACCCAATAAAGGGCGAGGACAATCAGTTTAAACGTGTATTTGTATATACGCCCATATCGAAAATAGAATTGTTAGAAATGAAGAAAGTGGTACCCAGTCATGACAAAGACCCAGCGGGTTTCCACCGAGAAATTAAAGACATGTTACTCATGGGAGAGTACACCTATCCCAACATTATGACAATATTAAAGGTATTAATGCCTGCTGGCATTTATGAAAAACTCAAGGAAAAAGAGTGGGAGGTGGGAGACCAAAAGATAGACTGGACAGCATTAGAAAATGAAGAAAAGGCCCAAGGTCCAGGTTCGGGGCTTGGGGACAAAACTAAAGCACTACCAGGTTTACTAGTACAGGTACTGCCACGTTTATTAACTACGAAAAAGGAAGACTGGGGTGCAATCTCAGCCTGTAAACAAAAGCAAGATGAAGACACTAGTGATTTTTATGCTCGATTTGAAAAATGTTTTGGTATAAATAGTGGCATAAAAGCAAGTAGCGAATCATACCCACATCTGTTTGTGACAAAATTAGTTGAAAATTCCTTGCCCCAAGTGAAGAATAGAGTATTAAAATTCGAGAGTACCTGGCAAGGTAACACCCCATCACAAATGTTACAAATGTTACAGTATCATCACAATAGAATTAGAGAGGAACAAGATCATGAACAAAGACGCATGAAAGACACGAAAATGAAAATGCTAGTCTCCCAGACAGTTCCAGCTGAAGGACATAAAAAGGGTACGACACATTCCGGTGATTCAGCAGGACCCGTAAAAGGGACATGCAACTATTGTAAACAACCAGGTCATTATATACACGATTGTCCAGTCCTGAAGCGTAATATCGCCACAGGTATTACAAAAGAAAGACCACGGCCACTTAGACAGGATCAGAATGAACAAGGAGCCCCGCAGCATGCACAGTCCATGCCAGCTCCACAACAGTCTATACAGTTTGTGCCAGCTGCACCAGTGCTGCCTGTTGCTGCCACACAAACCACGACACGACAGCTGTACCAGACCGCACAGTACGACTATCCTGATTATCAACGATACGCATGAACCAGCCTAGAGAGGGAAGTTGACTTACCCCTTATCGAGGTCCCAGTAGACCAAGAAGGACCTTATGTACATAGTGAATTATTAGGCCAAGATAGAAAATTTTTACTCGATACAGGGGCAAGTCGAACAACCATAAAACGTAGTGAAGTTCCAGGGGCACCCCTCTCAGGCTCACAGAATATTTCCCTTGGTTTTTCAGGAAAACCTATTGTTAATGAAGTATCACAGCCTCTTCCACTTACGATAGGACCCTTGACCAGAACTACAGATTTATTGCTTACTAAATCATGTCCAGAAAACTTGTTAGGTATAAAAACACTGAAAGCTCTAGGAGCTATATTATGTTGTTCTCCGGAAGGAGTAAGATTGTTTTTACGTGATTTCAAAGGTCACTATGTGTCTCGAGACATGGATCCCCGACTGCAGACTTTACCTACACATCTATGGGCACAAGGCCCTACTGATGTTGGTTGCATGAATATTACACCATATCGAGTTACACTAAAGGCAGGAGTGGTACTACCACGAATGCGACAATACAAGTTACCACCAGATGCTGTAGTGGCTTTACTACAAATCATTGACGAGCTCATTGCCCAAGGAGTGGTTGTAGAAACAGACTCCAATGTATGTAATTCACCGATAATTCCGATTCTTAAACGAACAGATCCGAAGGCCCCGCCAGTATATCGATTGGTTATTGATCTGCGCGAATTAAATAAGTGCATTGTGCCACAATTCCCTGTGGTCCCAGATATCTCGTCATTACTGACAGCTATTGATTCTGAAGCAACATTCTTTACTGTAATTGATCTCAAGAATGCCTTTTTCAGCGTCCCTATAGATCCGGAAAGCCAATACTTGTTCGGATTTAGTTTAAATGGACGTAGCTTTAAATTCTCACGCGCACCTCAAGGATTTACAGAAAGCCCCAGCATCTATAGCCAAGCACTGAAACGAGATCTCGACAGTATCCACATGCCAGTAAACACTGCCCTGCTTCAATATGTCGATGATCTGCTGATCACCGCTAGAAGCGAACCTGAATGTGAGAAAGCATCACTGACAGTTTTACAATTTCTAGCCGAAAAGGGGCACAAGGTGTCCCCTTCTAAGCTGCAATTCTGTGTCCAGCGAGTTGTTTATCTTGGACACTCGCTGTCCAAGGAGGGAAGGCAGCTTACACCCGACCGCATTCAGTTAATAGCTAACATGCCAATACCCAAGACACAAAAGGAGGTGCGGGCTTTTATAGGCCTCACTTCATATTGTAGGCAGTGGATCCCTCAGTATGCATTTCTAGCAAAACCACTCATTCAGTTGACAACACAGGAGGCAGCCACATCGACTGTTCTCCCTTGGACTCAGGAACATACACAAGCTTTTGAAAGCTTAAAGAAGGCCTTATGTCAAGCACCGGTTTTAGCAACACCATGTTATAATAAACAGTTTACACTCTTTGTTACAGAACGCGAAGGTACTGCCTTGTCAGTACTCACACAGGAACAGGCAGGATCCCACAAACCATGTGCTTATTTTTCTAGTACATTAGATCCCGTAGCTCAGGCTTTGCCTGCATGCCTGAAATCGGTGGCAGCAACAGCTTTAGCAATAAGACAAAGCGATGCCATAGTGTTAGGACATCCATTGACAGTTCAAGTACCACATGCAGTAGAGGTTCTCGTGAATCGAACGCAAACACAACACTTGACTATAGCGCGACTTACAGGGTATGAATTAACATTGTTCCAGCCACATATAGAAATCAGACGTTGTAACACATTGAATCCTGCCACACTTTTACCCGTAATTGGAACAGACCCACTAGCGCATGACTGTATTGACGTTATTACAATCACGACGAAACCCAGACAAGACTTGACAGATGTCCCATTGTCAGACCCAGACCTGACGTTGTATGTAGATGGTTCATGTATGAGAACAAGTACAGGAGAGTTAGTGGCCGCTTACGCAGTCACAACAGACACTGAAATCATTGAAACAAATTTCATAAATACCTTGTCCGCTCAAGCAGCAGAGCTCGTCGCTCTGACGCAAGCCTGTATTCAAGCCACAAATAAAAGAGTCAACATATACACTGATTCACGTTATGCATTCGGAGTTGTACATGACTTCGGCGTGCTGTGGCGAGAGAGAGGTTATTTAACTTCTCACGGTGCCCACATTCAGCACGGACCCCTCATTCATGCCTTATTAGATGCAATACATCTACCCACTGCAATATCAATTATGAAATGTAAAGCTCATACGAAAGTTACTGATATCATTTCTCAAGGCAATGATCTAGCTGACAGAACAGCTAAACAGACTGCTCAAACTCAAACATCCGACATGACAAAGACAATAGTCCCGACGCCAACACATTGTATGACGATTAAAGATCCCGCTCTTGACGTAATTGACATACAGACGCATGCTACACCAGACGAAATAAAGAAATGGACTGAATTAGGAGGGATTCAAACGGACCAAGGATGGATGACGAAGGAAAAATCTGTATGGCTTCTTCCTGATTCGATGGTACAAGTGATTATAAATACCGCACATAGTCCTGCACACTTAGGAGAGAAAGCAATGATAGATAGCTTACAGAATATATGGTTCAACAAGCACCTGCGTGCAGCAGCGAAACAAAAGGTCAGAACATGTATGATCTGTTGCCAATTCAATCCAGGTAAAGGCATTCCGATGGAACAAGGTGGATTCCATCCACCTGACCACCCTTTTGAAGTGCTCCAAATGGATTATATCCAAATAAACAGATGTAGAGGTTACAAATATGTCCTGGTACTAATGAAGCAGGTGTCCCTTCTGTTAGGGTATACCTGGAAATTCCATTGTGTGCGACATCCTGAAGCAGCAGGCCTTGTAGAAAGACATAAACAGACATTAAAAATTTGCGCAGACAAAGGTGTAGATTGGATGGTAGCCCTGCCGGTTGCCCTCTTTTACATGCGAATGGTAGCTCATTCTAGAACAGGCTTATCTCCCTATGAAGTGGTCTTTGGTAGACCACCAAATATGTGGGGCACTCCAATGCCTAAAAGATTACTGATGCTGACAGATTACCTGGCTTCCTTGATGTCTGCACTACTCTCTTGTTGTTCGCAGGTTGCTGCCGCCTTCCCTGACAACACCCAGGTCAAAGAATACTCCATCGCTCCTGGATGAAAGGCGCCAAAGTCAGTGCTCTGGACCACGGGGACGGCCGTTAAAGTCAAAGTGCACCTTCACCACTCTTTTACAAAGGAAAAAGACTTTGAACTTGGATTTTGGATTTTGAACACCATTTTCTAGAGGAGACTCCCCAGAAGTTTCCACAATGCTAAACTTTGATCTAAGAAGTCAGAACCCGTTTGATCAATTAAGTCCACTAGGTGGTGAAGCGGTTGAACATGTATTCTGGCTCGCATAAGATCTTGGACAATAACATAAAGCAAAAATAAGAGAGCAAGATAAGAAGCAAATAGATGTATAGTGACTGTAATTTTTCAATCTCTTCTGTGCATCACGATAATATGTATCAGCTTAATACTACATGCTATTTTTCCTCCTATTGCCTCACTCTTATACTCCTCCACTAATGATACCATAAAGCACACATTTAGTGATCTGCCATCCTATGAGCTATCATATCGACTTGCCTTACGCAACAATACCTTTATTCAGATGCTGCACCATTCACATCAGACTAGCAATGCTACAGACTGCTGGGTCTGTGGCCGACTCCCCCCCTATCAGAACTATAAGGGAGTTTTGCCCCTCTTTCTCTATCCGTTCACACACAATGGCTCCTGTGGAGCATGGTTTAGTTTGATCAATTCCCTAGATTCGAATTCCGCAGTTTATCAAGACAACTGGGTATGGGGAAACCTGAACTTAGTTTTGCTTAAAGTCTGCTACCCTAACAAGGAGGGACTTCCCAAAAGAACAGGAACTGATCTAAGAAATGAAGTATATGGATTAGGTAATTTTACACTTAACCTCATGATCCTGAACGTTGAATCTGAAGCTACACCAATCTTGCCCGCCATGTCCGTATTCCCAGTAAAAGGGGAATTATGTATAAGAAAGAATGGCTCCATACACATGGGCCATAGTAAATGCACCACTGTAATAAAATTCAGTGATCAAGGCAAGTCTACATTTAGAGCTTCTCGTCATTCCTACTTTATATGTGGCCAGACCGCATATATACGCCTACCTCTAGATTGGGATGGTACCTGTTACATAGCATTCCTCCTACCACCTGTTTTCCTAGCTCCTCCTGATTCTCATAGAAATACTCATTTAGTACACAATAGACAGCAGAGAGATCTCCCAATTGTCGATTACACTGAAACAGCATGGGAAAAATACACAGATTTCAATAAAGGTTTCTTTTCCTAAAAGTAATAGCTAGTTTTAGAAAGCTGCATACATATAAAGTGCAGTCGCAATTCAAAAGTTGAAGGAAATAAAGTGCTGGTTTAATCTGTGTAAATTTTAGTTTCTTTAAACAGGGCTTTAGGTATAGCCTTCGAGGTACTGAGTAATAAGAACAGACAAATAAAAAGTGAGCCAAATCTTGCGGAGACTTTCCGTCGCAGCCGCAAGCAGGCAACACTTGTCCACGATGGGACCCTCTCGGTACTGCCAGTAGGAGGTGGAACAGATCAAAGCGGAACCTTGTCAACAAAAAGCGATCATAGCCAGATATAGGCCATGAGAGATATGGTTCCAAATGTAAACATGTTTTAAGTAAGGCGTGTTTCCTAACACTGCCTTTCACAAGCTCACCCTCCTTGTGGTAAATAACATATTACGCTCTCAGACTTTTAAAATATAAATAAGATCATGCATAAAGCAAGAGGCTGAGTCTGTGGTATCAGGTTCGCCAAAGGTCTCTTTCCCTATATAGGTACCGTTACTAATAGTAAGCTGATACGTAGATTAACTAGAACCCTTGAAGCAGTAGTGAACGAAACTATTTCCGCCTTAGGCAATTTAACAGAAGAGCAGTCTGCTATGCGGATTGTTGTGCTTCAAAATCGTCTTGTCCTTGACGTCATCCTGGCCGATAGGGGCGGAGCTTGTAGGGTCATCGGATCAAGTTGTTGCATTTTCATACCAGAAAATTCGCCATCTGTATATAAAGCCATAACTCGCCTTCATAAGATTGTAAGCCAGATACACCAGAATCCAGGCACCTGGACTTGGTCCGGTTGGTTTTGGAGTGTATTATCTACCTTTGGATGGAAGGTCCTATCCTTCCTAGGTATTGGCTTTCTCATACTATTCAGTTGCTGTCTATGCCTACAATGTGGACCAGCGATCTGTGGTCTGTGTGCCACATCGTGTATTCCACCACCAAGATCTCGTTCGTCCCAGAAGAAAAAAGAAGAACAAATGATGCTATATGAACAGATCAATGGATTGATGAAGATTGATATCTCTTGACGGGCAAGTAGGGGACAAGGAGGGAATGTGGAAATATGGATTTTTCTGATCAGTTATGTCCCCTATCTTGGACCCCAACGGTTTCATGTATGAATCACAAGTACATGTATGTTCCCTCCAGTTCCAGTTATGAAGACGCAAACACATGTGCGTCCACCGTCAACATGTCCTCTTTCAGATCCGCCATGAATAGGCCGGATATTCCATTCCTAAGTATGAAAGGCCACCGGCTTTATATGGTTCACTTATGCCATTTTACAGTCCAGGCAAGTAGGACCTGATTCTGTCATCAAGCTTTTCTTGCTTTCTGCCTCTGAAGCTCCAGTCTGAGCCTGCATCTGTGACCATGAACTTTGTCCCATTCCCTGCGCGGCTCACGAAGCCTGACATCAGCCTGTTGCCTGCCAAGAAACTGTATTTCACCTTCGAAATTATCTGCTCCGCTCCCTGCCCAATGCATTCCTGTCTAGTAGTTTCAGTAAACATTCTTCCAGCTACCGAGCAAAGGCCCGGTTTCTCTGTCTTTATGCAAGTAATTCATAGCCCTGTTACTATGGAAGATTCCTACCCTCACATCTAGTGTAGACACTTAGACGCTTGTACACGCACTAACAGTCAGTATAGTCAGTATAGAATAAGATTCTACTCTAAGAGACCTCTCTTCTGGATAACATAGTTCTTTAAACATAGGATGTTAGATATGATTTGGGATTAGGTTGACTTGACCCTCCAGACTTCTGTCGCCACATGTAGAGCTAAATGTCAAATCCCCTTCACCCCCTAGTTGCACGTCAATCACACGTCATACTGCTGTGCGCGCATCTCTGCCAAGTATTTCTGCTGACATTGCGAAATTATTTCATAGGTCCACCCATATGTGACATCACAACCAATGACGTTTCCTTGTTACTCCCAATTACGCCTCCTTCAGCTACGCATGTGAAATGTTATCTTTGCTATCAATTGTTACGCCTCTTGCATTTGCTTCACTGTAATGCCTATTGTATAAAAGTGATTAATTATCAATAATGTATGTACTTCACTTCCTGAACCTTCGTGGTGATGGAACTTGGAGCAACCGATTCGAATCGTCCATTGGAATAAAGCCCATTCCGAACCTCTTATACCACGGATTCTGCCTCTTATTTACTGAGCTATTTCTATTATGTTTCTGTATCAAATTAAGTCCCGGTAATTAAATTATTTACCACAGATCAGTTGATGAGATTCTGACCTTGAATGGGGTGCATTGTCCACAGAAGCATGGTTAAGTAGTAGTCAGGTAGATCAGGAACTCAGTAAAATCAAAGAATTCATCAATAGGGGATGGCCGCATGAAAGGGTACTAAGGGGCTGATTACGAGTTTTGTGCAGTTGCGTCGGCTCTCCACTGGCACGGCTGTGCCAAACCCAACCAAGGACTGACCGCCGTATTATGAGTTGAAATCGTTTATGGCAGGCGAGCCATTGCCTTTCCCATGGACGTTGCTGAAAAACAGGTGCCACAATTGGCTGTGCTGGAACTTTGGCGGTATACTGACCGGGGACACATGTTGTGGCCCCTGAATGTATCCCCATGTGGGGGGCATAAGACCCTGTAGAGCCCCCTTTGTTCCTCCACTGCCTGCCTTTTCATGGAGGGACTCCCGCCATGAAATGGCTGTTGGAACTTGTAATATGCTCATCAGGACTGAGGCCATCCCGCTGAGCTTCTTACACTGAGGTGCAGATGTGCCACAGCCAGGTAATGAATGTTTTTGTTTTTACATTTCACCTTTGTATAGGAGGTAGATGTGTATTAGTTTGTAGTTAAAAAGGTGTTAAGCATGTATGTAGAATGTTAAGGCACAGGCAGTCCCTTATGCCAGCTGATTGACTGTGACGTAATTTGCAACATTAAAAGGATTTGTACTTTCCCTCAGGCAGGTGGTTACCGGTTGTCCACTTGCGTGGTCACTGATCTGCTACTGGGCACACTTGAGTTGAATAAACTCAACCCATAGAGATATTGGCTGTACCTCTTTAGCTCACAATGCTATGATTGAATGGCTTGACTGTGTTTTGAAAGACATTTAACTAGCCATTATGAGTAACTTGAATTCAATGGCAAACCATGAATATGTGCTTAACCGATAACAAAGACCTTGAGCATCACTCACACTTTAACCCATTTGGGCACACACCATCGATTTTCCACTGAGAGGATGTCACTTTGAATTTCCTCTTCCGGGTGGACGTACGCCCATGAGACGGCGCTACACTCGAGCGGTTGGGTTAGCGTACGTATCTTTGGCCAAAATAGACCCGGAAAGATGCGGTAACTATATCAACCGAAATAGGTTACAGGGGTGGATTCACTGAACACACAAATCTCTGGTTCAGTATACACCACTATCTCTACCAATTTCTCTTCACATTCACCTGATGCAGTAGCTGTTTTTCTCTGATCATGATGAAGGCTGAGACACTTTTTATAGGCCATTAAAGGCCGAAACATGGGGGCATGGCCAACCAACATGGCCGATCGGTCGTGATTCCGATCGGCTCCTTCCGTGGCCCTGCTGACTAGGTGGAATTAAGGCACCTTACCGGCTTAACAGGCACAGTGCAGCGATGCAGAGGTGACGCTGAGCACGGGGGACTGCTCTGTTGGGCTTGGGGTCCCGGAGTGCAAGTAGTAGAGATCTGGAGAGGGAAAGGCGGCGCCGGAGAGAAAATGATGACTGTCTGGGCTCTGGGACTGCGAGCACAGAGTTGCTGATTCCCCGCACCACCTTGCCGCGGATTTTCCCCAGGAGATCCTGCCAACATCACTCGCGGGGGAGTGCGCCTGTCGTCCACGGAGTCAGGCTGAGGAAATACACAGGACTGGCCCTAGCCAGACGTTGTGCTCTTCAAAATGGCGGGCGGCCGATGCGAAGGAGATACGATCGGCCAGTTCAGGTGGCCCTGCCTGTTACGGCCTCTCTGCACCGGGATGAAGCGCCCCTCCAGCATCGAGACTACCGCGCTGACAAGCATTGATGAGACAAGTGGAGTCGGCTTTAATTCACACTGAGTGAGTCTTAGACCCCCTTTTGTTACTGACAGTGCCCCGGGGGTATCTTCGGAGGAGCTGCATGCCTTTCTCCTTTTGGGACTAGACGTAAAAATCACTGGGGAGAGGAGGATATCGGCGGGGGACTGGAGGCCCGCACTGGGAAGCACAGTATAGCGGTGCCAGACCCCAACATGGCGGCGTGAAGTCTCCCCCTACCGACCAGCAGCCCCCACAAGGCGCCTGAACGAAAGATACCTGCTCCGCTGGGAGAGCCAAGAGAGTGCACCGAGGCGGACATTGGGTGCCATCATCTTTGAGCCTGCTGTCTCTTGCGGGCTGTCAGGTGGGGCGGATGAGTCGGTCTGACCTGGCCAGGTGCCTGGGGGAGCAGTGTGGCCTCGGGAACGGAGGAGTAAGCGAAAGGGGCCCCACTAGCGGCTATCAGTGGCGCACGAGTTCCACGCATTGGAGGGGCGGCCAAGCGCAGACCGTGAGGAGGGCCCCCCATGCCACCCAAGAAGAACCTCAATGATAAGGTCTCCAACTACTTCACATCCGCTGGTAAGGAGGCGGTGGAGGAGGGGACGGCCATGGCGCTGACCCGAGACGATCTCTTATCTTCCCTGCGTGAGTTTAAACAGGAGTTGCGCACTGAGCTACGAGCGGACATTAAGGCATAAATGGAGGCCTCTCTTGAAACTTTCCGCGCTGAGGTGCGTGAGAAACTAGTGGCTGTCCAAGCAGATGTCGACTCCGTGGGTACGCGTACACTTGACCTTGAAACGCAGCAACAGGAGGTGACCGGTAAGATTAAATCCCTGGAAGAAAGTACAGCTGACTTACGCAGCCAACTGCGCGATTCATTACTCAAATGTGAAGATTTGGAAAACTGCTATCGCCGCGACAATATAAGAGTCCGAGGCCTGGTGAAGGATTGCGAGGGCCCAGATTTGGAGGCATTCATGTTGGGCTTCTTCTCTTCAGCCCACGGAGAGGATAGCCCGGAAGTCCGGTTGGAGAGAGTACATAGAGTTGGCCCGTGCCTGCCGGGGGAGAACCAATGCCTGCGGCTAGGGCCTCCGACACACTCACCTTTCAAAATACCACGTGTACACTCTATCAGGATGTAGCTCAAGCCACTCTCTTGCAGCGCCAACATTTCCGACCTGTCACTGAACATCTGCGGGAGAAGAACGTCAGGTACCAATGGACATACCCCTTTGGGATATCTTTCCAATGGCAAAACAAGCAACACCATTGTGTGGATCTTTCGGAGGCAGTGAATTTGCTAGGCTTGGTACTCTCCAAAACCTCATCCGACCCTGACAGGGAAGGTCGTCCGGATCGACGCAACGGAGGACAATGGCACAAAATAGGTCGTAGAAACACGAAAGCACCAGTTTGAGGCCTTTGCTTGTGAGGGCCGCGAGGTTCCCATCGCTTCGTATCGTTGGAGAGACGGCCGCCCAGAGGTGCCTCTGGAAGAAGTTGTGGCTGCCCTGAAGGGGCTACTCTCCCACTCCCTTCCTATCCACCCAAGGGTAGGACATGCTGAGGATTTGGAGAGTTGGATGGGGCGGAGGACTTGCATCTTCCGTACTTGGTTGGGGCCTGGGTACCCGGTCGCTACTTGATGTCTTAATCCCGGCGCATGGCACGACAACACGTGAGATAACTGTAAATGTGGTGTCAGGTTGGGGGGTTATTATCATTTACACGGTGGTGGGGGAAAACGGGGTGGTGGGTGGTGGTAGCCGAGGACTTGCTCAATATTACACACTGGAGTTGATCCCATGGGTCTTCGTCGAGACCACCCACTGCAAGGGCCTAAGTGCCAATGTTATTGGTTACTCAGATGGGGGAAATAGTTTTTCTGCGCAACGTATGCCTTGATCTTTGCTATGACAAGTGCTGGGGGAAGGGAATTGGTAATGTTCCTTGGGTGTATTCTGGTTCTGGGATTCCCCTCTAGGAGGGGGACTCTACACACTCATTTTGAGTATTTGTTTAGGTTTTTTAATTCAGTTAGATGTCATGGTGCCCGTATTTTTATTGGTTATGGGTGGGGAAGGTAGGGGGGATCTCCGAGGTCGCCAATGCACGTTTGCAGCATTCTATGCTCCTAACACAGGGCAACGGGATTTCATTGTTTCCTTTCTAATGACTCTAGAGAACTTTGCCCAGGGGGACATACTACTTTTGGGGGACTTCAATTTAGTCTGGGACCTGGATAGGGACACAACATACTCACCAAGGGCTCGGGGGGGGGGCGTTTGGAAAGGCGCTGCACTCACAGCTTCAGCTCATGGGGTTGGTGGACGTATGGAGGGGTGCCAATCCCACGACGCAGGATTACTCGTTCTTTACGCACTCCCATAGAACCTATTCCTGTATCGACCACATTTTCTTGAGTAAATCCCTACTCCCATCTGTACTGCAATCTCAGTTCCACCCGATTTGCCAGTCGAACCATGCCCCCCTGGAGATGACGATCATGTGGCCAAACCCGCGCCCCAAACATGCTCGTTGGTACTTCCCCAACTTCTTATGTAGGGACAGACTTCCTTGTGACAAACTTCAGAAGACCATTAGAGTTTCTCGAGCTGAATGACACGGAGGATACCTCTCATGCCACTACCTGGGACGCTCTTAAGGCTGTAATCCGAGGCAAGTGCATTGAATTGGCCCCTACTATACGCTCTAAACAATGTGCAGAGCGTCTCCAACTAGAACGAGAAGTTACGACTGCAGAACAGGCCCATAAGGCCAAACCCTCAGCTCTGGCTCTTCGGAAAGTCACGGCCCAAAAGGATAAACTACAGGCCATTTACACTAATAGAGCTGAAACCTCCATCTTACGTTTACACTCCAGGCGTTATGAGAGTAGAACAGGTCAAACAGGAATGAGAATACATCAAACACACACTTTTCATGAGAAAGGCGTTTCTCATAGGTCGGAGGAGGGGAAGACAGGGGCCTTTGAGGACTTTTATAGATCCCTTTACACCTCGGAGCTTCTGGGGACGCTTGACCCTTCGGGCTACTTGGACACCCTTAACCTCCCTCAGGTAGGGGCTCGTTCTAATGAAGAACTGGCGCAACCCATATCCGCTGAAGAAGTGCAGAAGGCTATTGACTTCCTTAAACTCCCGAAAGCTCCTGGGCCGGATGGCTTCTCAGCCCACTTCTATAGTACTTTCGCGCCGGAGCTCGTCCCCTTCCTAACTATACTATTTAATTTCATTGCTTCTTCACAAAAAGTCACTCCTTCCATGGGAGACGCAACTGTGGCAGTACTTCCTAAACCTGGCAAGGATCCCTCACTCTGCTCTTCTTACCGCCTGATTGCTTCTGAACCTCGATGCCAAAATCTAATCCAAAATCGTGGCTACTCGTCTCAAAACAATTCTCCCCGCTCTCATAGATCTGGATCAGTCAGGTTTTATTAAGGGGCGACAAGCCCTCGATAACTTGAGGCGCATCATCCATAATATTGCAAAGGCCTGCAAGAAAAACATCCCAACAGCGCTTCTCTCGCTAGACGCGGAGAAAGCTTGCGACCGTGTGGAATGGACTTTCTTATTTAAAGTGCTCCAGCACTTTGGCTTCAACGAAGCCTTTATAGGGATGATTCGTGTTAACTAACACTCTCCTAGATCTCAGGTCCTTGTCAACGGAGTTGCTTCCTCTCCCTTTCACCTGACTCGTGGGACGAGACAGGGCTGTCCTTTATCTCCCCTCCTTTTTGCCTTGAGCATCGAACCCCTGGCCCACAGGATCAGAGGAAATAAGGAGATCCAAGGGATGCATTTTGGCACAGATGACAATAAGATCTTGTTGTTCGCTGATGACGTGTTTCTCCCGGTGTCAATTGCGAGTGATCACGGAATGGTCGCTGCGAGCTTCAGAGAAGTATTGGCTTCACATAGACAGGCAGATAACTGGGCGCCCTATCTGGGATCTCCTCTGGAAACCAAAGCAAGACAGACCACGCAATGTCTACATTAGCACGCCTACGTCCACCACACTTACGGTCTGGGATATCCTCACCACCAGACTGCACCTTACGACCTTTCCCTCCCCTCACACACCTATACATTTTAACGCTGCATTCCCCCCTGCCTTACAAGAGGGTCCCTTTGAGGCTTGGAGGGAGGATGGTTGCCACATGATCTCTCACTTGTTTGACAAGGGGGAACTCCTCAATTTCCAGGAGTGCAAGAAACAATTCAAACTAACTAACAAAGAAGAATACCACTACTTGCAACTGAAACACTGGGTGCAGCAGCCCTTGGTGTGGGAGGCCGCCACCAACAAGTTGTTCCCTATTGAGAAGTTCGCTCAGTCTGGGTCCTCCTCCAAAGGGTGTATCTGCTATCTGTATGCTCTCATCCAATCATTGAGTCCCAGGGCGACGCCGCGCTTCAAGCGTTTTTGGAACGCTCTTGTAGATGCCCCTTTGGAGGACAAGCAGTGGGAGCATTTGGGTAGGGATATAGTGAAATTCAACCGCTCCATGTAACTTAGGGAAGCACACTATAAAATCATGTACGATTGACACTTGTACCCTCAGAAACTTCACACAATTTTCCCGGGTTTCATCTGATAGGTGCTGGAGGAGGTGTGGGTTGTTAGGCGATTTCAGACATTTATGTTGGGACTGCCCCATCATTAAACCTTTTTGGAAGGAGATCCTGTCCCAAATCAAACTTATCTTAGGCTATCCCATTCCCAGCTCCATGGAACAGGTTATGTTGGGGGTCCGCGATCCACACTTGAGAAGACAGACGCAGGGCAATAAATCTGTGTTGTGACTCTGCTTGGGGGCTGCCAAAATGGCAGTTGCCACTGCTTGGAAGAAGCAAGAGGCCACCTCCTTAACCCAATGGCATGCAAGATTGTAGAGGGCTTTGGCTTTGGAGCGTATAACTCATATAATAGAAAACACCAGGAAAGGTTTTGATTACATTTGGTCTCCATTGGTCAGCTACTTATCAGAGGGGCTTCCTTTGATGGCTTGCAATCCAAGGCTTAGGGCCCTTAACTTGTTCCTTATCTGATCACCTCCCAACGTAGGGATCTATGGAAAATGGGCCGAGCACCTGGGCAGAGGCTCCGACTTTCCAATCCTCGCACTCATTTCTTTTTTCTCTTAATTTGCACCATGAAATCTTAGTTCTGTTTATCTCCTTGTTTCCTTAGGTATAATTAAGTTTCCTTTCCATGTTACTCTCTAGGGTGGGTAGATTGGTATTTGAAAACATTGACAGGATTGTGACATGTTGTGATGAAACTGTGTTAATATATTAAAGTTTATTCAGACCTGGTGGGCAAACTGTAACTTTCATGAGCGAACTGTACAGCTGGACGGATGATATTTTCGATAAATGTTGCATATGTAATGCTTTTGTCGCACTCTCTGAGAATATTTCAATAAAAACATTTTGAAATAAAGGCCTAAACATGTCGATCCCTTTGATGTCGCTGTCTTGAATCCTGACAGTCTCATTATCCAGCTTATTGTTTTTAATTCTGTCTTATGGTAGCTAAATAAAGTTTTTGATAGCTAGCTCTTTAGGCAGTTTTAACTCACTTTCACACTCACATTAGCACTGCACAATACATTCATTCGCACACCACGCTCACATAGGGTTCTTAGTACATCCCATGTGCTCAAATTGAAAAAACATCCTTGAGCTCCTCCCTCGTAGAGAGGGGGTTGTAGCCCGCGCCAGGACTAGGTTTGTGACGCGAGGAGGCACCCCTATGATGTATCATGACACCTAAGGTGTGTGAGGGGAACCGTCCTTAGAAAGGGATACCTTTCTCGTACCACTTGGTTTCCATTTTGGTGCCTAGTATATGTGTTCGACAATATTCAGCAGCCCTATACACAACACAGTAACACAGGCTTACAATGCTATGTGCCTGATCGAGATCTTGGCGGACAGCTGGCGTGGCAGATTGAAGACATGCTATCCGACCAGGTAAGCTTGTATTCAAATTGGCTGTCACTCTCGCACCATTCCGCTTGACTGCGATGCTAGGCTGTTGCGCAATATTCACCAGCATTTTGTTTAAACGTTCACGGTCTGGTTCGCCCAGATCCTTTAACGCAATTGAGTGCAAAGCACGGCATATTTAAGCGTTCGGCTTTAGCATTGGCGGTCTGGCATGTCTAGATCTTTGAAAGTGTGTAAAGTAAGGCAAACTCTGTACTGACAACATCTGTTATACGCTTAACGTTTAACACTAATCATGGTTTGTTTTCTTCTGCGACGGCTTCACACCACTCAAGCAAATTCAATCTTATATGCTTTAACAGAAGTTTACTGAGAGACCGCCAATGATTTTTATATTCCACTTGAAACAAGAGTCTGTTTTCATCATCTTTCATGCGCCACGGGTCAGCATTATATCTGCAGATATTGGATGTATTACTTTCACTCAACACAGAGAACGTCTTATTGCTTCACCGAGTTGTCACCACTTAAATTTTAAGCCTGCATACGATCAATAAATAGCTGTTTGTACTTTCATCTAAACACTTGGTTGTATGATGGGAAACTTGTATGCTAACATCTTTTAAGGTGATTCTGAACACCACATGGTATTTTAAATGCCAGCACAGTTTGTTTAACATCCAATATGAGACACAGTTTATTTATTCTTTAACTGTGACGATTTCACTGTGTACAAAAATACCATTCCCACATGTTTTCACTGTTGTCAATGCCTTCTAACATTCTGCTTTAGAGACAATCGTTTGTCTCAACATCCATCCCATCATGGGGGTGGCGATTAACCCTGCAAATCGTTGGTGAACATTACTGACTCATGAAGGAGCTTGGTCATATTACTTGTATTCAATATTTTGAGTATTTTCTGACGTTCAGTCATTTTTTGATTTTCAGATTCCATTTCAAGATTGCAAAATTAACAAATAAGAAAGCACTTTTCTGATCTATTCCGGACCCATAGATCGCATGGTCTTAGTGCATGGGTAAGCAATTCACACATTGTAAAATATTCCATTTATACATGTATACTTGAAACAAAAATGGGATTAATAGTTTGCACCAATGTATCTTTTTGTTCAACAGTGAAAATAACCTCCTGATGGAGGCCCAGTAGTGCGAAATGCATTGAGGGTTTTTCATTGAATGTATTTTGGTTTGGAGCGAATTCATCAAACACAAATGTTGAAGAAATATTTCCTTTTTTTAAATATATCAATTCAACATTTTTAAATTATTTCCCATTCACTTCTAAGGGGAGATAGTCGTTTTTTAGGCTCATTTAGCGGCCATTTATGTTTTTTACAGCTACCTTCTATTTTGTAGTTTATTTGTGTCATTTTTAGTCTATTTTCTGGGATCCAGGTTGTGGTAATGTGCTGCTGTTTGTCGGAACAGGCAAGTTCTTTTTTATGTTTTTTAACAGTTTTGAGGATAGGGGATATAGGGTGAAGGGCCAGAGGTTAGTCATAGTGGTTTTTTTGTACATTTAGGGACTGATTACGATCTTGGTGGTCTTACCACCAGACCACTGCATTCCCCAAAACACCGCTGAGTATGCGGTGTTCCCGCCTGACGTATTTAGATCCATTCCGGCTGGGCCGCTGTCCTTGTCGCAGGCGTGTTACCCACTGCTAACGCACCTCCAATGTGGTGGATTCCTCAGCTGGCAAGTGGTCCTCCAGATCCTGCACCTTGAAGGCTTCACAGGAATCTCTGGTGCAGGAGAGTGGTAAGTTACACTTCTCAATGTGTCACTAAACCTAAATGTCCTTTATGTTTTTAATATGCCAATGTGTTTCCCACCGTTTTCAAACATAGAAACCTAGATATATTTGTAGCATATGCTCACTTGTTGGTAGGAATGTATGTTGTGGTGTTTAAGATGACAGGTTTCAATCTCCAACACATTCCACAAGATGCAATGGTGCTTGTAAGTGTGTCTACAGCAGAAAACAAGCTTCACATATGTGTTACCTCTTGTAAAGGGTATTACACATTTCACTCGACATCATCCTTTGGTTTAGTAAACTTACAATTTAGCAAGTTAAGGCAATGTTATATTCAAATGACTACAACTACCATGATGCCTTGTCGCTGTTTTGTGAAAATAAGATTGCTATGTCAATATTTGTTGGTTCTCGCTTTACCTTCATTTATCCACATCTGTCAAACTGAAAAGTATTTAAGTCCTATGTGATGCTTTCTCATGTAATGTGTTTGGGATTTATTTATTATGTCGTCCATTATTTATTATGGAATAGAGTAGATTTTATTTGCCTCACTAATCAAACTGCGTTGAGCTACAAATGTTAAGGTATGCCCTTTTGTATGCTGAATACAAGTGGTGGCCCCCAAAGTTGTTCTCAGCAATGTTTATCCGATAACCAATGACACAAATCCTTCTAAGTTGTGTCTCTGTCAGATAGGTGGCCTGCTAGTCCCAGGAATGTTCTTTCACATTCCTCTCCTCGACTGTGTTGTGTCCAATGTTTGGTATATCTCATATTGATTTTCCAACAGTCATTTTACCATTTTTCCTTTTCAAGACATCTTCTCACCTGTTGATGTAAAGGTGTTGAGTGAAATTCAAACTGTCAGTGCTCATCATGCAATACCACTGAAAGGAATCCACATTAAATTTTAACCTTTTAGGCTGCTTCAGGTATTAGCCACAAACTTATCACATGTAAAATCCATATTTTTTATTTTTTTGTGTTTTTCATACACAATAGGTCCGACCACATTGGCACATAGCTCCTGCTGAGGCATGCGCCACCCTACCCCAGGATCAAGTCTCCATGGAGGACTCCGCTGATAGTCTGGCAGAGCAGGCGGAAGCTGGCTCATCTGGTTAGCCTGAGTGCACGGCTCCAGTGAACTTTACTCAGCCCACACCTACACGTCCTACCCCAGCTGAGACAACACCACAGCTGATTGTTGCTTCCACAACCGTGGTACCAAGCACTAGTACCACCATCTTGTGCCCCCAGTCCTGCCTTAGGGTCAGCCAGAGCATCCAACTACTGTCCAGCCAGGACCCTGTGGGAGTGGGCAGTCTACATGGGAGGGAACCATGTGGTCAAAGGCAGCGAGGCCACTGAGACCACTATTGCCCAGGTCACCACTGACCATTTCTTGGTAGCCAGCCAACAGCCACAAGGCATGATGGGCCAGCTCATCACCAGGCTCCAGGAAATGAAGCAGCTAAAAAGGAAGCACACTCTCCAGCTGGAGACATACAATCCCAATTTGGTTTCCCTGACTGGGGTGCTCACCCTCACTTCCTCACCCATGTTTGCAGGGCTTTCCCTGCACCATCTACCCCATTCTGTGGGCCTAACACCATCTTCCCCCAGACCAAGTACATCTGCGGCAGCTACAGAAAGGGAGTGCCCACCACAGGAGGAACTACCTGCAACCATCCCAGTCACAGCAACTGTGGGCCCCACACACCGGGGAGGACAGCCACCCAAACTATCAGCAGGACAGACCTCCACCACCAGTAAGAAACCTGCATCTAATTTCCTCCACTGTGTGCCTACCATTCACTCTGTGGACTGTTTAAGGACACATTTACCAATTCTGATGCCAGGTGTATATTGCACTTCAAACAAATCTGGCACCTGAATGATAGTTTCATCTACTGTGACTGACAATTCCACATTTTGTTTGGTTATTCTTTTCACCATCTTTCAGTTTTTTTGGTTTTGTTTAATAAAACCCCAAAATGCCAACATCAAAAACCACCTTTTCTCAATTTGTTGACAGTTTTGCTTCTGTCACTAAGTTGTATTGTGTCAACCAATGCAATGTTTTGTCTGTTCCAGCATGATTTACCTGTAGGTAATGTGCCACACATATGTCAGAAATTACATAAACAATCTACAAATTAACCACTATTTTATTGAACTGTAACAAACACTTGGTTGTCATGGTGTTCCTAAAACATTAGAATAAATGCAGAACCAACATATACCCAGTGCCATTTGCACATCTGCATTTCCAGACCATGGCACCATGGAAGAAAGGGATAGATTCTAAAATAGAATAAATAGGCAAACTATGATTGATTTAAGTAAACAGCTGGAGCCAGATTAACTGTCTCACAATATGAATCCACATCAAATACACTAATAGACAAAAGCACGGCATAATTGTCCACTTTGAGGCCACAGGATAATTTCAATACACTGTTCCAGTATCTGGTGGAATTTCACAACCAAGGGTCCGATTACGATGCAGTTTGGATGGCATCCTAACAGCTTTTGCTCCATCCGAATCGGATCGGGAACTTGTCTTTCCAACCGAATCAGAAAGGTTTCCGACTGACCAAGTACGATGCGAGTTAGGCGTTAGGAATATTCTAATACGACCTCAATGGCATTCGGAATGAGCGAGCCATACGGAGCAGACTCGTGCGTCTCTGTGTTTCCGAACGACCGATTACGATGCGTGATTCAGAATCAGACTTAGGGGAATGTAGCAGCCCCCCCTGCACCCGGATCCTTCCCAATCTGGCCGGTGGGGGTACCCATGGGTTCCCCCTTACTAGCCATGCACAATGTGGCAGGCACCAGGTGGTACCCGCCACAGGCTGCCCGATTTTACCCAGCCACCCCTTTCTTCAATGGGAGCCTATGCATTCCGTCGGAACATAGACTCCCATTGAAGTCAATGGGAGTCCGACCAAATCCTATCTGGAAGCATCCGATGCATCATAACCGGTCGGTCGGACTCTCCTCATCCTAGTCGGTCGGAAACCATTTCCAAACCGATTTGATCGGAATGATTTCCAAACTGCATTGTAATCGGGCTCCAAGTTGCAGTGGTGTGCCACAAGAAGTACGTCCTACAATGATGAGACACATCAACAGCTACACACACTTAACACACAATGAGGATTTAGCCACTGTAAAGGCAGATTAACATGATTTGTCTCCACCACCACATGTGGTTTGACCTAATGATGTCACACATCTTTCCTTAGAGCCAACACACGACAGAAAACAAGTCATATGGAGTCCTCAAATCTTCCATTCAATCAATGTGCAAGTTGTCTAGGTACAGGATTTGCACACCCAAAGTCTATGCCTGTCTGTCCCAGGATCAACCCCTGTTCCCTTTGTACTTTGAAACCGCACCATATACCAGCAAAGTTCACAACTCTAAAATGTCCAAATGAGATGCCAATAGTGAGGAAACCTGAAACAAATCGAAACAAAAAGATTGACAATCAAACCTAAGCGCTTGGAAAAGCTTGCTGATGAGTTGCATATTTCAATGCACTTCTGATAACTAGGAACTTCCACATAGAAAGCAAAAAATGCATAGATGTGTGTCTATTTGGGCATTACTACCTAAAAGAGAGCTGCCATGTATATCTTGTAGCGTGGCCCTACACAGTGACATCTAGCGTCTCGCTCCTCGCAAGAACAAGACCCTATATTCAAGGATGCATGTAGGGCTCTGCTAATCCACAGCAGATTATGCTGCTACTGTGCAATGGCCCCCAGCACGAGCATGGAAATATGAGAACTTGACCATGTATATTAGTCAAATACCAACCAGATACAAAGGGTAGGTTTCCCTAAATGCAGCATGCTAGTCCCAAAACAAATTCTGAGAAGAAATACAGAACCAATTAAATATTCTCAAACAGCACTTGGCCGATTGTATATGGGTTTTTCTTTGTCTTCCTAAATCGTACAGCTGCTCCTTACCAATTTTTTAAGATCTGCTCTTACAAATTCTCGAACAATAGTTGGTTTGTAATAAAACCTTTTCTGTCCAATGTGATCTGGGACATCTATAAGCTTTGCCAGCCAAATTCAATTGTCCCTCACCATCTTTTTTAGAACAGCCTCCTCGCCAATCAGAACTACCTGGCAACTTGCAGCCAACTCTTCAATAGCACCCGGGGTCATATCATGAAGGGCTGGGATGGCTCAGCCTAAAGCAGAGTACCTGTTTTATGCACCTGGAGTGTGTAAAGTGAATTACTTTAGCCTGATATTTTTGGGAGTTAGGGTCTGGTTTTCAGACGACACAGCTTGGAAACAGTGTCTTTTGTTCCTGTAATGCACAAATTCAGAGGAACAGCAGGTTTAATAAATTCACTTTACACGCTGCATGTGCATAAAAATAGGGCTCTGCTGTGTGTGGAGCTAGTGCAGCATAATAATATGGTCTGTGGCGCTACTTTTTCAGTAGTACACTTTAACTACTGCTGGTCGTTCTGTTTTAGGAGAAACTTACACTGCTGGGTGCCATGTTGTACCTCTTCTGTTTTTTAAAGGACGCATGTGCTGAAGCTGCTGCCTATACTGTAGCTGTTCTGTGTCTCTATTTGAAGCTTGCACTGCTGCTGCTGGATACACTTCAGAGAAGGCCGAGCCACTGAAACTCTTGCCAGGCTTGAGCCATAAGCTTCACTCTGGCCCAGCTCGAGGTCTTCTTGGGCCATAGAGCCCAAAACAAGCTAAGCCTGCATGTGTTTTTTTCCTTGCTGCCACGCTCTAACCTCGTGCACCAAAATGTGAAAATAAAGCATTAACCCTTGATATAAAACAGGAGGCAGATTAAAGATACCCATCTAGTGGCTGAACTGCCCAATGTGAAACAAGAAAACCTGTTATCAATCTCGGCTGCCCTGTTTGCTAAATTGTGTGATCCTGGGGAACTATTCTAATTCACTGAGGTTCTTTTATCTTTACTATCACAAATGAGAGCACCTTCAAGTATGGGAGTTCTGGATGTGTGCTGTCCAAAAACCTCACCAATTGTCAAGGCTCAGCTCATGTACAGGCTCTTAGAGTCAAGCTAGACCTTTGGCTCAGCTCTAGCTCGACCCTCTTCGTTAATTTCTTGGCTCCAGGACCACACTGAGGAACCAAAAGCCGCCCTGGCAAAAATGCTCAAACCATATTAACTTCATCTCTTTGCTCAGTCTCTCTCTCCTTCCATCCATCCATCCATCCATCCATCCATCCATCCATCCATCCATCCATCCATCCATCCATCCATCCTCTCTCTCTCCCTTTCACTCCTCTATTTCTCTCCCCTTCTCTTCTCACTTCCTCTCTCTGATCACTTTCTCTCTCTAACTTCTCCTTACATCCCTTTATCTCTCTCTTGAACCCTTCCCATGCCTGCTGCACTTGTAATCCTGAGTCACTATACTTATGCCAAAACTATTGTCTTTGTCAATGCTTGTTACAGCTTCCATTACTTTTAAAGTGTCTAACTCTGCATCAACTTCTCCCACCAAGACCGGCTGCTCTAAGGCCAGCCACTTACACCAATGCCCTAATACAAATCAGGAAAAAATATATTGCACCCCAGGGCAGAAGTGAAATAAATATGAGTCGAGGCCGCCATTTGATTCCCGTGGCTCTTCATTTCTTTCCGTTACGCTCCTTGACTTGATGTCGTTTCTTACACTTTTCTGTTGAGATATTTTCTCTCTGCTCGTCAAAGAGAGATACACCATTGGCATAGATAGGCGCTCAGTCTGCTCGCCGTGGGCCTCGATCGATATCTGACTTGCTGCGCGCTCTTCAGGCCTGATTACCCTCACGCTGGGGCCGCGGACAGGCCTGCACATGCTTTATTCATCCCGGGTGTGGGCGTCTGGACACGTCCCGGAAGGGGGCCGGCGAGGCTGGGCTCTGGCGCGTGCTGGGGGACGGCGAGGCCGGGCTGTGGCGCATGCGGGGGGCCGGCGAGGCGGGTCTCTGGCGCGTGCTGGGGGCCGGCGAGGTTGGGCTCTGGCGCGTGCTGGGGGCCGGCGAGGCGGGGCTCTGGCGCGTGCTGGGCTCCTATAGAGGTACCGGCTGATATATTATAATGGGACTGCTTTGCCACGCTCCTTGTGTGTTGGACATATAACTTTACGACTAACAACTTTATTTGCGTGGCCCATAAAAATGGGAATTATGTTCTCACTTTAATTCCCGAGTAGAAATTGACATGATAAATATAATTAAGCGCTTTTTATAGATCACGTCAACATGTGTTGCAATGAACTTCAGCATCTGCACATCACAAGGTTGAAAGTCGAGGGTGGCCCTACCAGAGTTTCACTTCGGCATGTCCGAATCTGTAGATCACCCCAGATGTTGGATGGGGTGGTTAATTAACTGCACCGTTTAGCCAACCCCTGCATGTAGAATCGAAAATCGATAGGGAGAAGTCGAGCGCTTTTGGAGTCAGTTTCTGTATTTGCATTTTGGTTGATATTTCAAGGTGTGTAGGAATACATGTCCTATTACTTCCTGGTAATCTTCATTCCCCCTAATAAGGTCCCCCTTGTCCCAGTTATTTCGATATGAGGCGTCCCGACAGTCACTCTAACACGCTAGTATTTTTATTTCCATAGAATAAAGGGCCATCTCACCCACCTCCCTTCCTCCTAGTAATAAGACCAGACACAGCAAAAGAAAGTGGGGGAGGGGACATGGCTGGAATAAGGAGGACGTTAATGATTATCGATAAGTAATGGAACATTACCCGTCATAGGTCCTCCTCATCCCAGTCATTACAATATGAGGACTTAACAAGCCCAAAACAAAAAAGAAGCTTGATACAGGCAGCAGGAAACCCCACTGCAAAAACAAGATCTTGAAAGGGCGGCAGACCCAAAACCCAAATCACAAGCAACTATCAAAGCAAGCAACACTTCCAGCCAAAAAAGCCTAACAAAAAAGCGAGGCGACAGCCAAGAGGCCACCCGAGAGATACCCTGGAGGGAAAACTCCTGCAGCACAGGAAGGGGAAACAGAACAGAGAGAGTACCACCGAACCTGGACAGGTCGGAGCAAGACCCAAAGAGCCTGAAGACTGACAAAAAGCCAGTCACACCCCTACACCAAGAGGAGATGGGGCTACCAGGGCCCACGAAGAAAAGCAGGAGAAAAGTGAAAACCAAGTGTGCAGCAAAGCAGAACAGAAGAGTTTGCTGCACAACAAAAGATGAGAGGACCTGACCAACACCCACATCAGGAAAAACAGGAAGACGCTCCTGTCGAATAGGACTGCCAAACAACTAGTAGAACAAAGGCCGGACCCACTAGCAGAATCAACCTACCAGGCAAACGCCATAAAGAGGGAACAGGACACCAGTAAAGCCCTGAACTCCCCAAACCCTGACTCAAAGGAACGGCCAACATAAATCCAGCGAGCAGATAATCGCAGCAAGCCTAACGCAAGGGAAAATGTAGGGAAAAACAGACACCCTGAAGAACAGGAGGCAAGTCCCAGGGCGAAACAGCAATTGGAGAAATGACTGAGTAAAGCAAGACCCCATAAAAACACTCAACCAAAGAGCCAAACATCCATAAGGAGCACCAGCGCCTCAAAAAGCAGAAAAAAGCAGCCCACAGAGGAGCCAAAATGCAAAGGCTGAAGCAACAAGAACAGCACCCAAAAAAGCAAGAGGCATAACCAAAACCCCTGCAACCAGATCTACCCTACGAACCACACACCTTTGCACAAAAGGAGCCTCCGTTGCAGCAGAAGATGCATAGTAGAATCCCAACTGTACCACTGAACACCTGGTGCCAACATAGAAGTGCTTCCAAGATTGCAATGCGACATGCCCAAGAGTCAAGCCACTAAATGCAATGGACTGAGAAGGGGGAAAGACAGCACAGAAAACAAAGCAAGGACGAGACTCCCAGGAACCAGACGACAGTCTCTACGGACAATATGAGAAATAGAGGAAACAAAAACTGAGAGGACATAAAGGGGCCAATAAAAAAATAGACACCAGATTCGCCCCAACCAGCAGCCGCACCCCCGGACTAGGGGAAAGCCAAGACGGAGGACAAATTCTCTCTGAAAAAGGAACCCTGGAAACAGGGCAAAGGGGGGAGAGCCAACGAGACCCAGCAACAGAACCTCCAAACAGGAGATAGAAAGACAGGGGAGAGGGCCAAGCCAGAGTGGCGAGGACATAGGAGGGCAGACAGCGGTGCAAACAGCCGGCATGAGAACACAGATGAACCCGAAAGGAAAAAGCCCCAATTCCAGAAGAGGCAGCAACCCCAAGGAACAAAACAGGGACTGCATAGGAGGATGAAGGGCACACCGCGTTGCCGGTGCACACCCAAAGAGCAACAAACTCTACCTGAAGGCCAGAACAGCTGAATCACTGCACCGGAGCCTGAAACACCAAGATTGTCTTCCAAAGAGCGGGCCTCCCACCAAAGAGAGGAAGAACCCTGACCACAGGGACCAGAGGCCACCGACACCAAAACCCCCAAAACGGCTCCCCAACCCCACAGACCTGTAACAAGGGAAACCAACAATGGAGGAGGGAGGAGGAACTGACTACTCCACTTCATCATGGTGGAATAGAAAAGACACCAACCCAAATCCCGAATCAGAGAGGGAGAAGAGCATTGGGGAGGTGAATCACCAATGGCAGGACCCCAATGGGAATATAGAAAAGGAAGAACAATGGCACATGGAAAAGAGCCCATGGAACCACCACAGAAGAGGACACCATCAATCCCTGTACCCCTAACCAACCCAGAAGAGGAGCCTACACCGGGGACAATAGAATCCCCACAAAGACCCTGCAGGGAAGGCAGAAACAGCCCCCCAAACATTGAACAACCCGCCAAAAAAACAAAACCAGGCCAGGAAAATTGGAGCAAGGTGTAGTCTGAAATTTAACTGTCAAAGCAAAATGGTGCCTCCACCAACAGCAGAGACTGTCAGGGAGAGCAGAAGTACAAGTGAAACATTTGGCCAGGACTGGCAACCCAGAGAAACCCCAAAGCCACCAAACAGCCACAGCCAAAACCTCGAAAAAGGGCTAGGAACAGGCTACAGACCGAAAAGCAACCTCAGGAAGCAGAACACAGTAGAGAGAAAGAGAGAGAGAAGCATGCAGTATGACAGGCCGGCTACAGGGGGGAAAAAACAACCACCAAGCCAAAGGCAGCCAAAATCGCCCCATTGACCAGAGGAATGATGGACTGCAGAAGTGGTCAGCCGAAGATGCACCACGTGCAGCAATCAAGGAAGATCCCTGAAGCACGAAAGGGCTCAGAGGGAATGCGGAAAGAGAAGAGAATGGGGGAGCACCCAAGAACCCCAAGGCCAGAGGCACTCCGGTGAAAGCCAATGAGGGGAGTAGCACCACCACCACTGATAACAAAGCTACCCAGCAGCAGAGGCCCATGGAAATGGCGATGCCTGAAACCGACCCACAGGCAGGACGATGGGAGTCAACACGACAACCCCGTCTGAGGAACGACACCAAAGGACAGAATCAACAGGCCCACTGACCCTGGAAACACAGAGTATGGTCAACACCGGGAAAGTCACAACTGGCAGACGCTCGAGAACCACAGTAGTGGGAGCCAGAAGATAATGGTGGATGCGGAACCCCGACCAGGAGTCCAGCCGCGAAAGAGAAGCAATCAAGACAACATGTCCAGAAATCCAGAATCTGAATAGACAGAAAAGGAAAAAGAGCTTTGTGTCCACAACCCGAAGCAGGAAAAGCCCCAAAAACTAAGGAGCAGAAAAAGCATCCTATGGCTAGATGAAAACAGCGTGACACCAGACACCATGGGGAAAGCCCACAGGGCCTCGAACCTCACCCCAGGAGGCCCAGCCAAGGAGATAACCCACCAGGCACCAAAAAACCAGAGGACCTGAGCCAACACCACTAAACAAGTCAGGCTAAGGCAGAACGGCCCCATGTCATAAAAACAGGCAAAAGCAGCCTAAAGTCTGAAAGGAGATCGGTGAGGCAGAGGACAAACACAGTCTGACCTAGACCAAAAGTAGAGGCAGTGGAAACCTGCCAAAGATCAGCCCCAACATGTGGCATAACAGAAATCAACGGAGTTCCGATGCGGCCGCAGTAGGTACGGGAAGCGGGTCCCTGACTTTGATGAAAGTGTGACAATAGGTCGGGCCCCCCACGGAACTCATGGGGTGCATTCCTGAAAGGCTCATGCAAATGAGCCACTAGAAGAAACCATCCTCTACCACATATCGCACCTTAGCGTGTACGCCACATAGTTGGTCATAAACATTTTATTTTAGACCTTTCTTTTGAATTTACGCACATAGGTCCTGATGAAAGCCAGTTTAATACTGAGACCTGGCTGAAACATGTCAACCACACTGGATACCGGAGTCTTTGATCATCTCCATTTATATCCACGTCTCAGTTTTTAACCACTGCCAAGGGCCCAACATTAAAATGGTCTTTTGAATTCTGGGAACCTGCGGACAGTTTTTTAATTCACATGCAACTCACATTCACTGCACACTCACGTTTCAAAACCTGCACCGCTGTAACCATGCGTTGAAGCACACCCAAGGTACACTTGGTGCCTCGGATGAGACCCGATGATGAAGCATGCCACCAACTAGGTTGGTGGGTGAAGGTCTTCTTAAAAAACAAATGTTTTTTTCCTTTGAAACAAACACACACTAGGAGCTTCTACCCAGTAGCTAGTTCTCTTTGATTCAGTATAACCACCCCCCAGGAGAACGGGCTATAACACAACGTCAATTTGTAAAGCGCATGTTCACCCAAGGGTATCTTGACGCTGAAAAACAGATGTTAAGTGTTATTCAACTCAATGATACTCATTTTATCGACCTCAGAAGGATGAAAGGCTGAGTGAACCCACCAGGATTTGAACCTGGGACCATGCGGTCAGACACAGGCCCCTACAGTGGATGCATTAGTCCACTATGCCACCCCATGCAGATTTGGACAAGATCAATGGTGGCAACTCAAACAAAAACCAGGAACTACAATGATGACCTGGAAAAGCCACACAAAGGTAAAAAAACATCCAGACAAGGTGGACTTCATGCGCAGGACCACCAGAACATGTGCCAGAAATGGGCCCACAGGGGAGAAGACTCCAACCCATCCACATCCCCAACCCTCTGGTGGCATGAGCCAGAAAGCAGATAAGAAAGACTACCATCAGACACACTTCCGCCGGTGGTGGGACTCAAACCCATGCAATGGAGGGGCCTGTGACACTAATGACACAAGACACTGCCTCTGAGCAACAGCTCCTGGCTGTGCAGCCCTCCAACACCTGCAACGCTGCCACGGAGATGCAGCCCAACCAGGTGCAAGTGCAAAACCGCCAGCAAGGCTCAGAGGAACATCCCAGGGTGCCGGTCTGCCAATCCAAAAGGGAGCTGTACTAAAAGCTCAACTGCAAAAGGACCAAGCCCTTTGAAATGGGACACTGAAAGCCATCAAAAATGGTCTGCTGCTTTCCCCACAGTCAAATTCACAAAACACAGAGCCCCAGGGGACCAAGTGCTGCTGGAACTACTCAGCATTTGACCGCCCCCGCAGACCGCAGGAAACGCTCCCCACCCTAGCCAAGCACAGGCACAAGAGCGCGGCCGCAAGGGGTTCATAGAGCACACAAAACACCCACCTTGGTAAGTGTATTTCGGCAGAGAAAAGAAACAAGCAATGTTAAAACACATGTAAACCAGAACAGAAAGCTAGCACATACAATTACCTGTCTCCGGACAGGACAACAAGCAGGCATGGAGGTAGGTGAGAGGTGCCTTTATTTTATGGAAATAAAAAAAAATACTAGCATGTTCGAGTGCCTGTCATGAGGCAGGATTGTCTCATATTGTGATAACTGGAATGAGGAAGGCCTAGGACGGGGTCATGATTTCCCTCCTACTCCAGATTGTTTCCTGTCTCCCACTTTATTTTGTCCACCTCGCAGCTGCTGTTCCAAGGTGTGGGTGGCATATGGTTGTATTCATGTAGGGGGCTTGACATCCCCTACTGAGCAGCCCAGTGCTACTGTGACACACTTCAACCAGTGGTGGCATGGGTTCTCCTGAGGCATATCACTCAGTGCTCCACTGCAGTGCGCCCTCAATGCCCCCTTGGTGCATGTAGCATTGTGCTATCCTGGTGCACAACACTCCATTGTATGAATGCCACCTTTGTCCCTTACTGCTCACCATCCTGTGTTTCACTGGTCTGCAGCTCAGCAGTTCATACAATTTCTAAAGAGGTGCACCACTCTGGCCAGCTGTCTATGGCAAAATGTCCAATCTATTAATTTACAATCACAGTGACACTCTTAGTTCCACCCGAGAAGGGGCACCAAGGTCCTCGCTTGAGTTCCATTGGCGGTTTTCCCCAAGTTATTTTAGGATATTGCTTACCAGCAGTGCACTCAGTTTTGCTGAAGATGCGAGTTCAACACGAGTGACTATGTCAAGGTGATGATACCACCTGTGATTGCTTGCAAACGTTAGTTGATGGTAGTTATGGGGTTCAAGCATTTTCCTGATTGCTCCAAGGGAGAGACTGCCTAATGGCCATCACTGGTTACTTTTTACAGTCTGTCATGACTGAATCTCCCAACTTTCATCCCCACATTTCCGATTGTAGGATGTGAGACCTATACCTAGGGATAACTCTACCTAGGGATACCTTACCCAGGGGCCTCCAGATTAAATGTGTAGCCCCAGTTAATGGGTTGCGATTTCAGGAGGTTGCACCTAATCCAGCATGTCCCATATATGCCAGTTTACAGCAAACAAAAACACTTAAAAATATGAAGTGTATCTATTAACCCAATTTAGATCAGAGCACTTTATGACTTCATTAGGGGCATTGCATTTTATATAAGTAATAAAAAAAGTAGTAAGTACTTATTCAATCATACGGACAGTGCTAGGGTAGTCCACCATGGGAATGTTACTGTTTCTTTCTCCCCTCTTTGGAAATAAAAATAACTCAGTTCTCTACTGTTAGAAATGGGATTTCTGGTTGGCTAAGGCTTGCGCCAAAGCCAGGCAGAAACCACCACTCTAGTCAGGGCAAGGAAGTTACACGCCAAAGATAACCCCTGCTCACCCTCTTGGTAGCTTGGCACGAGCAGTCAGGCTTATCCCGGAGGCAATGTGTAAAGCGTTTGCGCGCGCACCCAGCAGCAACAGCCTAGGCCCACCACAAAAGAAACTCCACACAAGGTTATATATAAAAATAGCCTTTGTGTTATAATAAGCACATTAGAGAATAATCACATAATTTACACTGTGCCAACTGGCACTAGGCAGAATTTACAGGGGACTATTTACACAAGACAGGGCCAATGGACCACCGTCAGAATCATCACAAATCACCAATTGTAAATGTTGAACAAATAATAAATGTAGCGCACAACCAGTAACTATTGGTAACGTTAGGAACTTAGCATGAGACCCTACAATGCAAAACAGTGGATGCAGAAAGCTTTGCGCATAAATCTCCATAGGCATAAAACTATATTATGCCCAAACCTCACTAGCATCACAAATTACGCAATAGGCATTACAGTAGGCATCACAAGTGTAAAACCCTTGGGAAATAAATTGACATACAAAACAGGGTGCCCCAATCGGGGTTACAAAACACTGAATCTGGCCCCAGGCCAACTGGCCTCCCACAGGGGCTGAAATGCCCAATGTCCAGAATGTCTGGGCTGACTAACAAAACCAGCCAAGCAAAGGTGCGCCAACCACTCAAGCCTAAACGAGGCAGCTGCCCACTAATTGCTGGGCAGCTGTGAAAACCAAGGTGGGTATGGGCATTCACTGTACCATGGTCCTCAGAAGGAAATGTCCCCCAAGTTGCAGTGGCCGGCTCTCTCTCGCGGTACAGCTGGAATGGGGCCTGGCACCACTGTGCCTCACGAAGGAATGACCCCAAGTCCCACTCCGGGACGTCACCAAAGAACTGCCCCAACACGTTGCAGCTGCCTGCTTCTGTGGTGTAGCTGAGAAAATGTCACCGGCACCGAAAATGTACCATCACTGCGGTGCATTCAGCCCCCCCTTACTTACTGGGAGCGCACCAACAGCTTTCTCTGGGTCCCCGTGGGTGGGGGCAGGCACTGGCAACGTGCCTCGGCTCTCTCCCACCCCCGGAACCCTCCTCACATGGTCGGCGGTCTCCTTCCTGGTCTGGGGTAACAGGAGCGCGGGGTGGGCTCCCGTCTGCTTCCTGCTTCTCTCGTTGGGCAGCGCAGGGCTCTGCTTCCCGCAGGGGAGCTCCGCTGTACTCAGATGGCTTCTCCTGGGATGACGCGGGGCTTCCCCAGGCTTCTTCCGTTTCTTGGCCCACTGGCCGGAACTTCCTTCTCGCCGTGCCAGGCCTCTGCGTGGGTTGCCTGGCTTCCTGGTTGGCGTCGGCGAGTTCAATATGGGGTAGGCTCCCGTTATAGATAAAAGTACTCGCGGGGTGGGCACCCGCTAAAGGCGATAAAAATGCGGGGTAGGCACCCGATCCACTTCTGGGCAAAATGCGGGGTAGGCTCCCGCTTCTCAAAGGCACGCAAATGTGGGGTGGGCTCCCGCTGCGGAGGTGGACAGTCACCAAAGAATGCGGGGTAGGCACCCGCACGAGAGCAGAACGCGGGGTGGGCTCCCGCTCGATTTTCACGCAGCAATCAGTGGGGTGGGCTCCCGCTCGAGCACTGTAATGCGGGGTAGTGTGGGGGCGGATCCCACACACTGCAGGCTTCTTGAAATAAAAGAAGAGCACTCTTGGAAATAAGAGAAAAGCGCTCCCAAGGCGCTAGGCGGGAAGTCCACAGTCCAGAGTCAAAAATGAAAAGCTCTCCCCAGCAATAAAGAGCGAGCGCTCTTTCCAATAAAGGCAAAGTTCAGGGAAAGTCTTCAGGATGCAGGGGGCAAAGGCTGGGCCCAGGGGCCAGCTCACAGGGCCCTCCAGCAGGGAGGCAGTCCCCAGTAGCGGTATCTCCTGGCGCCCAGCAGCAGCAGGCCCCTCTCAAGTTAGGAACACAGAGAGAGAACACTTTACATGGGGTCACAGCCCCTTTTTATACACAGGTCTCCTTTGTCACCAAGGTGCAGGGCAAGGGAAAAACCAGATGCAACTGGTTCTGGAGCACTTTGTTTTGCTCAGCCCCTCTCCCTATTCACAGGACAGGCTAGGGACATCAGACGCACCACAGGGGCGGAGCCAGCATTGTGGAGGGAAGGCACAGCCCTATTCAGGTCCCAGGTGCAACTCCTCCCTCCCATCTAGCTGCTGATCTCCCTATTTACCACTGGGCTGACTTACCCTGGCTCCTGGAATTCCCCACACCCTCCAGCACCTGTCAATCACAAGCCAGACATGCACTCCACATCAGGCAGGCAGACACACAGCACACAGAAGTGCCAACTCCTAGAAGTGGCACTTCTCCTGTAGTTATAATAAATCCGCGAACATCATTGCGCAGCATTTGTCCTTACGAGTTCGCACATACTAAACTTGACCCTGCACTCTTCTCACATCAGGAACTACCATGGACACACATATCCCCCATGCATTCCTATTGGAGGGCAGGCCAGTCTCACTAAATGTAACACAGAGCGCATGCACTTTACACTGGCACACAGTGTAAAAGTGCCTAGAGGCCTAAAACAACTAACATCAGGTCACATTAAAAGGCAAAAAGTTTAGGGGTGAACCTGCCAGAAGGGCCAAGTCCAACATCTACAAATTAGAATATAAGTGTATGCATTTATGTGTGATCAAAAAATGAGGAGTCACATGGACACAGGTTCTCTTAGCAGTTGTCAAAAAACGGATTTCCCTGAATCCTGGACTATCCAAAATGCATACACTGTAGTCTCAGTTAGAGAAATGCATGATAGAAACTACTGTTCTACTACGTGCTATATTGCCTTTAGTGATGGCCTTCAAAACTTTTTCTGTTGCTTTAATAATACTAACACTGCAACAAACACACAAGTCCTCTCACTTCATCTTCTTCAACATCTGGGTAATCCTTCTTCAGCATTTCAAGGTATATGCTTTTGTTTTAAGGTTCTTGTTCGAGGTTCCTGTGGCTTCCTGGTGCTGTACAGACAGCACTAAACGAAACATGGCAGGTTAATGAGAACATAAGCAAAGGCTCGACCAGTAAGTAGGATGGGTCAAAACTTAACATTTTCATAGTTCATCTTTGTTAGACCTGTCAGCCTTAGGCTGGTCTTTCCACTGCTTTTTAGGTCTCGCCTGGCTATAGCGTAAGCGATCGCCCAGCAAGACTTATGTAGGGGCTTCAGAAAATGCTCCCAAAGGCTTCCCAGGCGGATCGGGTGGCGGTTATGCGCACAACCACGCGCATTCAATTTGCCACCAGCTACTTCCTGCTCGTGCGCCGCCTCACGCATTCAGAGAGATTTAGTAAGGGGCACAAGACCTTAGGAATGCGGTTTATGGCCAGTGCATGTGAGGCATTCAGGCGCGAAGCTGGCATCTGGCATCAGACTTGAAAGCAGCAGACTGCTTTCCCCAGCGCGCGCTCGGCCTCACTTCCTGCATCCCCTCTTACAACAATTAACTTTCGTTATAACTCACACCCCATATGCTCGTTCCCTCCCACCCTTCCTTTGATGTCCGCTTTTCTTGTTGTTTACAAATCACGCCACACACTGCTGCACGCCACACACTGCTGCACGCCGCACACTGCTGCACGACGCACACTAATGCACGCCACACACTGCTGTGCACACTGCTGCATTACACACTGCTGCATTACACACTGCTGCACGCAGCACACTGCTGCACGCTTCACACTGCTACACGAAACACTGCTGCACGCCTCACACTGCTGCACGCCACACACTGCTGCATGCCACACACTGCTGCACGCCACACACTGCTGCACGCCGCACACTGCTGCATGCCGCACACTGCTGCATGCCTCACACTGCTGCACGCCGCACACTGCTGCACGCCGCACACTGCTGCACGCCTCACACTGCTACACGAAACACTGCTGCACGCCTCACACTGCTGCACGCCTCACACTGCTGCATGCCACACACTGCTGCATGCCACACACTGCTACATGCCTCACACTGCTGCACGCCGCACACTGCTGCACGCCGCACACTGCTGCACGCCACACACTGCTGCACGCCTAACACTGCTGCACGCCTCACACTGCTGCACGCCTCACACTGCTGCACGCGGCACACTGCTGCATGCCTCACACTGCTACACGAAACACTGCTGCACGCCACACACTGCTGCATGCCACACACTGCTGCACGCCACACACTGCTGCACGCCGCACACGGCTGCACGCCGCACACTGCTGCACGCCGCACACTGTTGCACACCTCACACTGCTACACGAAACACTGCTGCACGCCTCACACTGCTGCACGTCTCACACTGCTGCACGCCACACACTGCTGCACGCCACACACTGCTGCACGCCGCACACTGCTGCACGCCGCACACTAATGCACGCCACACACTGCTGTGCACACTGCTGCATTACACACTGCTGCATTACACACTGCTGCACGCAGGACACTGCTGCACGCCTCACACTGCTACACGAAACACTGCTGCACGCCTCACACTGCTGCACGCCACACACTGCTGCATGCCACACACTGCTGCATGCCACACACTGCTGCACGCCGCACACTGCTGCATGCCACACACTGCTGCATGCCTCACACTGCTGCACGCCGCACACTGCTGCACGCCTCACACTGCTGCACGCCGCACACTGCTGCACACTGCACACTGCTGCACGCCTCACACTGCTACACGAAACACTGCTGCACGCCTCACACTGCTGCACGCCTCACACTGCTGCACGCCACACACTGCTGCATGCCACACACTGCTACACGCCTCACACTGCTGCACGCCTCACACTGCTGCATGCCGCACACAGCTGCACGCCGCACACTGCTGCACGCCTCACACTGCTGCACGCCACACACTGCTGCACACCACACACTGCTGCATGCCTCACACTGCTGCACGCCTCACACTGCTGCACGCCTCACACTGCTGCACGCCGCACACTGCTGCATGCCTCACACTGCTACACGAAACACTGCTGCACGCCTCACACTGCTGCACGCCTCACACTGCTGCACGCCTCACAGTGCTGCACGCCTCACACTGCTGCACGCCTCACACTGCTGCACGCCTTACACTGCTGCACGCCGCACACTGCTGCACGCCTCACACTGCTGCACGGCGCACACTGCTACACGAAACACTGCTGCACACCTCACACTGCTGCACGCCTCACACTGCTGCACACCTCACACTGCTGCACGCCGGACACTGCTGCACGCCGCACACTGCTACACGAAACACTGCTGCACGCCTCACACTGCTGCACGCCTCACACTGCTGCACGCCACACACTGCTGCACGCCACACACTGCTACATGCCTCACACTGCTGCACGCCTCACACTGCTGCACACCGCACACTGCTGCACGCCGCACACTGCTGCACGCCTCACACTGCTGCACGCCACACACTGCTGCACGGCTCACACTGCTGCACGGCTCACACTGCTGCACGCCTCACACTGCTGCACGCCGCACACTGCTGCACGCCTCACACTGCTACACGAAACACTGCTGCATGCCACACACTGCTGCACGCCACACACTGCTGCACGCCGCACACTTCTGCACACCGCACACTGTTGCACACCTCACACTGCTACACGAAACACTGCTGCATGCCTCAAACTGCTGCACGCCTCACACTGCTGCACGCCACACACTGCTGCATGCCACACACTGCTGCACGCCGCACACTGCTGCACGACGCACACTAATGCACGCCACACACTGCTGTGCACACTGCTGCATTACACACTGCTGCACAACACACTGCTGCACGCAGGACACTGCTGCACGCCTCACACTGCTACACGAAACACTGCTGCATGCCTCACACTGCTGCATGCCACACACTGCTGCATGCCACACACTGCTGCATGCCACACACTGCTGCACGCCGCACACTGCTGCACGCCACAAACTGCTGCATGCCTCACACTGCTGCACGGCGCACACTGCTGCATGCCTCACACTGCTGCACGCCGCACACTGCTGCACGCCTCACACTGCTGCACGCCTCACACTGCTGCATGCCACACACTGCTGCATGCCACACACTGCTGCATGCCACACACTGCTGTATGCAGCACACTGCTGCACGCCATACACTGCTGCATGCCTCACACTGCTGCACGGCACACACTGCTGCATGCCTCACACTGCTGCACGCCACACACAGCTGCACACCGCACATGGCTGCACGCCGCACACTGCTGCACACCTCACACTGCTACACGAAACACTGCTGCATGCCTCACACTGCTGCACGCCTTACACTGCTGCACGCCACACACTGCTGTACGCCACACACTGCTGCACGCCACACACTGCTGCATGCCTCACACTGCTACACGAAACACTGCTGCACGCCTCACACTGCTGCACGCCACACACTGCTGCACGCCACACACTGCTGCACGCCACACACTGCTGCATGCCGCACACTGCTGCACGAAACACTGCTGCGCACCACACACTGCTGCACGCCACACACTGCTGCATGCCGCACACTGCTGCATGCCACACACTGCTGCACACTGCTGCATTACTCACAGCTGCATGCTGAACGACACTGCTGCACGCCGCACACTGCTGCATGCTGCACCCACTGCACGCCGCACACTGCTGCACGCCGCACACTGTTGCACGCCGCTGCACGCCACACAGTGCTGCATGCCTCACAGTGCCACATGAAACACTGCTGCATGCCACACACTGCTGCACGCCGCACACTGCTGCATGCCACACACTGCTGCACGCCACACACTGCTGCATGCCGCACACTGCTGCACGCCTCACACTGCTGCACGCCACACACTGCTGCACACCACACACTGCTGAATGCCACACACTGCTGCATGCCACACACTGCTGCATGCCACACACTGCTGCATGCTGCACACTGCTGCACGCCACACACTGCTGCATGCTTCACACTGCTGCACGCCGCACACTGCTGCATGCCACACACTGCTGCACGCCGCACACTGCTGCACGCCGCACACTGCTGCACATCTCACACTGCTACACGAAACACTGCTGCATGCCTCACACTGCTGCACGCCTCACACTGCTGCACACCACACACTGCTGCACGCCACACACTGCTGCACGCCACACACTGCTGCACGCCTCACACTGCTACACGAAACACTGCTGCACGCCTCAAACTGCTGCACGCCTCACACTGCTGCACGCCACACACTGCTGCATGCCACACAGTGCTGCACGCCTCACACTGCTGCATGCCTCACACTGCTGCACGCCTCACACTGCTGCATGCCGCACACTGCTGCACGCCTCACACTGCTGCACGCCGCACACTGCTACACGAAACACTGCTGCACACCTCACACTGCTGCATGCCTCACACTGCTGCACACCTCACACTGCTGCACGCCGCACACTGCTGCACGCCGCACACTGCTACACGAAACACTGCTGCACGCCACACTGCTGCACGCCACACACTGCTGCACGCCACACACTGCTGCATGCCACACACTGCTGCATGCCGCACACTGCTGCATGCCGCACACTGCTGCATGCCACACACTGCTGCACACTGCTACATTACTCACTGCTGCATGCTGCACGACACTGCTGCATGCCGCACACTGCTGCACGCTGCACCCACTGCACGCCGCACACTGCTGCATGCCGCACACTGTTGCACGCCGCTGCACGCCACACAGTGCTGCATGCCTCACAGTGCCACACGAAACACTGCTGCATGCCACACACTGCTGCATGCCGCACACTGCTGCATGCCGCACACTGCTGCACGCCACACACTGCTGCACACCACACACTGCTGCACGCCGCACACTGCTGCACGCCTCACACTGCTGCACGCCACACACTGCTATATACCACACACTGCTGCATGCCACACACTGCTGCATGCCACACACTGCTGCACGCCGCACACTGCTGCACGCCACACACTGCTGCATGCTTCACACTGCTGCACGCCGCACACTGCTGCATGCCTCACACTGCTGCATGCCGTACACTGCTACACGCCGCACACTGCTGCACGCCTCACACTGCTACATGAAACACTGCTGCACGCCTCACACTGCTGCATGCCTCACACTGCTGCACGCCACACACTGCTGCACGCCACACACTGCTACATGCCTCACACTGCTGCACGCCTCACACTGCTGCACGCCACACACTGCTGCACGCCACACACTGCTGCACACAACACACTGCTGCACGCCTCACACTGCTGCACGCCTCACACTGCTGCACACCTCACACTGCTGCACGCCGCACACTGCTGCACGCCTCACACTGCTGCATGCCACACACTGCTGCACACCACTCACTGCTGCACGCCACACACTGCTGTACACCGCACACGGCTGCACGCCGCACACTGCTGCACGCCGCACACTGCTGTACACCTCACACTGCTACAGGAAACACTGCTGCACGCCTCACACTGCTGCACGCCTCACACTGCTGCATGCCACACACTGTTGCATGCCACACACTGCTGCACGCCACACACTGCTGCACGCCTCACACTGCTACACGAAACACTGCTGCACGCCTCACACTGCTGCATGCCTCACACTGCTGCACGCCACACAGTGCTGCATGCCTTACACTGCTGCATGCCTCACACTGCTGCATGCCTCACACTGCTGCCCGCCGCACACTGCTGCACACCTCACACTGCTGCACGCCGCACACTGCTACTCGAAACACTGCTGCACACCTCACACTGCTGCATGCCTCACACTGCTGCACACCTCACAATTCTGCACGCCGCACACTGCTGCACGCCGCACACTGCTACACGAAACACTGCTGCATGCCTCACACTGCTGCATGCCTCACACTGCTGCACACCACACACTGCTGCACGCCACACACTGCTGCACGCCACACACTGCTGCACGCCTCACACTGCTACACGAAACACTGCTGCACGCCTCACACTGCTGCACGCCTCACACTGCTGCACGCCACACACTGCTGCATGCCACACAGTGCTGCACGCCTCACACTGCTGCATGCCTCACACTGCTGCACGCCTCACACTGCTGCATGCCGCACACTGCTGCACGCCTCACACTGCTGCACGCCGCACACTGCTACACGAAACACTGCTGCACACCTCACACTGCTGCATGCCTCACACTGCTGCACACCTCACACTGCTGCACGCCGCACACTGCTGCACGCCACACACTGCTACACGAAACACTGCTGCACGCCACACTGCTGCACGCCACACACTGCTGCACGCCACACACTGCTGCATGCCACACACTGCTGCATGCCGCACACTGCTGCATGCCACACACTGCTGCACACTGCTACATTACTCACTGCTGCATGCTGCACGACACTGCTGCATGCCGCACACTGCTGCACGCTGCACCCACTGCACGCCGCACACTGCTGCATGCCGCACACTGTTGCACGCCGCTGCACGCCACACAGTGCTGCATGCCTCACAGTGCCACACGAAACACTGCTGCATGCCACACACTGCTGCATGCCGCACACTGCTGCATGCCGCACACTGCTGCACGCCACACACTGCTGCACACCACACACTGCTGCACGCCGCACACTGCTGCACGCCTCACACTGCTGCACGCCACACACTGCTATATGCCACACACTGCTGCATGCCACACACTGCTGCATGCCACACACTGCTGCACGCCGCACACTGCTGCACGCCACACACTGCTGCATGCTTCACACTGCTGCACGCCGCACACTGCTGCATGCCTCACACTGCTGCATGCCGTACACTGCTGCACTCCGCACACTGCTGCACGCCTCACACTGCTACATGAAACACTGCTGCACGCCTCACACTACTGCATGCCTCACACTGCTGCACGCCACACACTGCTGCACGCCACACACTGCTACATGCCTCACACTGCTGCACGCCTCACACTGCTGCACGCCACACACTGCTGCACGCCACACACTGCTGCACGCCTCACACTGCTGCACGCCACACACTGCTGCACACAACACACTGCTGCACGCCTCACACTGCTGCACGCCTCACACTGCTGCACACCTCACACTGCTGCACGCCGCACACTGCTGCACGCCTCACACTGCTGCATGCCACACACTGCTGCACACCACACACTGCTGCACGCCACACACTGCTGCACGCCGCACACTGCTGCACGCCGCACACTGCTGTACACCTCACACTGCTACAGGAAACACTGCTGCACGCCTCACACTGCTGCACGCCTCACACTGCTGCATGCCACACACTGTTGCATGCCACACACTGCTGCACGCCACACACTGCTGCACGCCTCACACTGCTACACGAAACACTGCTGCACGCCTCACACTGCTGCACGCCTCACACTGCTGCACGCCACACAGTGCTGCATGCCTTACACTGCTGCATGCCTCACACTGCTGCATGCCTCACACTGCTGCCCGCCGCACACTGCTGCACACCTCACACTGCTGCACGCCGCACACTGCTACATGAAACACTGCTGCACACCTCACACTGCTGCATGCCTCACACTGCTGCACACCTCACACTTCTGCACGCCGCACACTGCTGCACGCCGCACACTGCTACACGAAACACTGCTGCACACCACACATTGCTGCACACCACACACTGCTGCACGCCGCACACTGCTGCACGAAACACTGCTGCACGCCACACACTGCTGCACGCCACACACTGCTGCATGCCGCACACTGCTTGTTAGAAAAGGTAGATGGACCGGGAGGGTCGGCCGGGGTCAGGGGGAGAGGTCTCCGGAGAGAGCCGTCTCCAGCGATCGTACAGACAAGTAACTTCCCCCCCCCACAGACAGGAATCACACACGGATAAGGTTCAGTGTTCTTTATAGGTACTTAGTTACGATACGGTAGAATGGTACAAGGAGGTCTGGACGCCGGGGTCCCCTCGATTAGAGTCTCGTAAGGTAGGGAAGGGGGTAGCGGGTCAGTCTATTTACCAATCAGGTAGTTCGGATGAGATGATGATGAGCTCACAATCCTCGAGCTTGGGGTTTAGGTGGTACGGTCCGCGGCAGCGCCAGCAGGTCCCGGTAAGGATGGTTGATACCACGGGCCGCGGCAGCGCCAGCAGGTCCCCGGAAGATGTACGGTCCGCGGCAGCGCCAGCAGGTCCCGGTGAGGATGGTCGTTACAACGGGCCGCGGCAGCGCCAGCAGGTCCCAGGAAGATGACGGTCCGCGGCAGCGCCAGCAGGTCCCGGTGAGGATGGTCGTTACAACGGGCCGCGGCAGCGCCAGCAGGTCCCAGGAAGATGAAGGTAGCAGAAGGCCGCGGCAGCGCCAGCAGGCAGGACGATGGTTCACAAGAGCGGGCTACGGCAGCGCCAGTAGACCGTCAGGGTTGAGTTCACTCGGTGTCTCTCGACTCCAGGATACAACTGCCTTCCTGCTCCGGAGCTGTCTTAGTTATAGGGCTGGTGCCCTTTGATGTCCGGACCCTCGCACTTGGAGGTCGGAGGGTCCGGGATGAAGGTGTCCAGACACCCAGCAGGGGGTGGAGCCAGCGCCTGGGGGTTGCTGGAGGTGATCGGCACCTGGCGGGGGAAGAGCTCTTGACGCTTCGTTCTCCCATTGACCTGCCAAGTGGTCCGCTCACCCCCTGGGTGGATGGTGGTGCCGGGATGTCGGGGCCGGCCAGGCCCGGGGTTAGGGTCGAGGTGAGGCCACGCGGCCGCGTGGTGCAGGGCCCAAGATGGCGGCTTGACCCGGCCGGGGAAGCCGGTGGGGCTGGACCCCGTGATGAGTAGGGGTCCGAGGGCAGAGGGTCCGTCGGGAGACGGAGTACAGGGGCTTGTCACGGGGGTATGCCGGGTGGGCCGGAGCTCGGGCCCTGTCGTGCGGGGGGGGGAGCAAGCCCTTTGTGTGGCCTGTCCAACATGCATCCCCCCCAGCTGAAGGCGGGGAGAGTCACCCATCTCCTTGGGGACTCTCTTCGTCGAGGCGGAAAAAGCGGGACAGGCCGTCCGCGTTGGCGTGGTCTTGGCCTGGCCGGTGCTCCACAGTGAAGTCCATTCCCTGCAGGGAAATGGACCAGCGCAAGAGTTTTGGGTTCTCCCCCCGCATCTGCATCAGCCATTGCAGGGGTCGATGGTCGGTTTGTACCCGGAAGTGGGTACCGAAGAGATAGGGTCGGAGCTTTTTGAGGGCCCACACTACTGCAAATGCCTCCCTCTCGATTGTGCTCCAACGCTGTTCTCGGGCCAGGAGACGTCGACTGATGAAGGCCACCGGCTGGTCATGACCTTCGGGGTTCAGCTGAGAGAGGACGGCCCCGATGCCGTGGTCGGAGGCGTCGGTCTGCACTACAAATTCCCGACTGTAATCGGGGGCCTGGAGCACCGGGGCGGTGCACAGGGCGGCCTTCAGCTCCTCGAAGGCCGCTTGACAATCAGGAGTCCAGTGGACCCGCTTCGGTTGATTCTTGGATGTAAGTCCCGTGAGGGGCCCCACGATGCTGCCGTAGTCCTTCACGAACCGCCGGTAGTAGCCGGTGAGCCCCAAGAAGGCTCGGACCTCGGTCTGGGTGACGGGGGGCTGCCAGGACTGGATGGCAGCAATCTTAAGTTGTAGTGGGGCCACCAGCCCGCTTCCCACTTGGTGCCCAAGGTAGGTCACAGACCCTTGGCCAATTTGGCACTTGCCGGCTTTAATGGTGAGGCCGGCCCGCTGGAGGGCTTGGAGGACCTCTTGGAGGTGACGGAGGTGGTCGGACCAGTGGCGGCTGTATACAGCGATATCGTCCAGGTAGGCAGCGCTGAATTCTTCGAGCCCTGCCAAGACCTGGTTCACAAGACGTTGAAATGTGGCGGGGGCATTCTTCATGCCAAAGGGCATGACCTTAAACTGATAGTGGCCATCGGGGGTGGAGAAGGCTGACCGTTCCTGAGCCCTGGGTGTGAGGCCGATCTGCCAGTAGCCCGCCGTTAGGTCGAAGATACTAAGGTAGCGGGCGGCCCCCAGCCGGTCGATCAGCTCGTCTGCTCGGGGGATGGGATGAGCGTCGGTCCGGGTGACAGCGTTCAAGCCCCGGTAGTCGACGCAGAATCTCAGTTCAGGGGCGGTGCCGGCGGCAGCGGCCTTGGGAACTAATACCACCGGACTGGCCCAGGGACTGTCCGAGGGCTCGATGACCCCGATCGTGAGCATCTTGGCCACTTCCTCCTGTATGCAGGCCCGTACCCGATCTGGTACGCGGTAGGCCCGGTGCCGGACAGGGGGACTGTCCCCGGTGTCTACGTCGTGCAAACACCAAGGGGTGACCCCGGGGGTGAGGGAGAACAGGGCCGCGAACTGCAGCAGGAGGTCCCGGCAGTCCTGGCGTTGCTCCGAAGTGAGGGCGTCGGAGAGCCGGACCCCATCCACGGAGCCGTCCTTCTCCTGAGTCTTTAAGAGATCCGGGAGGGGCTCGGAGTCTTCTTCTGTACCACTGTCGGTCGCCATCAGGAGGCTTAGTTCGGAGCGCACAAAGTGTGGTTTGAGCCGGTTGGTGTGGAGGACCCGCAGGGGGTTCCGGGTGGACCCCATGTCGATGAGGTAAGTGACGGGGCTTTTACGCTCGACCACTTTGAAGGGCCCCGTCCACTTGTCTTGCAGGGCACAGGGTTCGGTGGGGGACATCACCCATACTTGCTGCCCAGGCTCGAACTCAACGGAGGAGGCATTGTGATCATACCACCTTTTCATGTCCTCCTGACTGGCCTCGAGGTTCGCCTTGGCCATCTCCCGGAAGCGCCGGGTCTGGTTTCGTAGGGCCAGGATGTATTTGAAGACGTCGGGAGGGGTCGTTAAGGGGGCCATCTCCCAACCTTCCTTGACTAGGCTGAGGGGCCCTCGCACAGGGTGCCCGTACAAGAGTTCGAAAGGGCTAAAGCCGAGGGACTTCTGGGGGACTTCTCGGTAGGCGAAGAGGAGGCACGGGAGCAGCACATCCCACTGGCGACGGAGAGGCTCTTCCAATCCCCCAATCATCCCCTTGAGAGTGCGGTTAAAACGCTCCACTAGTCCGTTCCCTTGGGGGTGATAGGGGGTCGTGAATCTGTAGGTGACCCCGCATTGTTGCCAGAGGGACTTCATGTATTTAGATATGAAATTCGTACCTCGGTCGCTGACGACTTCTCGGGGGAAGCCTACCCTGGAGAAGATCCCCATCAGGGCCCGGCCAACCACCGGAGCTGTCACTGTCCGTAGGGGCACCGCCTCGGGGTAGCGGGTGGCATGGTCCACTAGTACCAAGATGAACCTGTGTCCTTGTGCCGTGCGGGGGTCCAGAGGCCCCACAATGTCTATCCCCACCCTCTCGAACGGGGTGGTGACCACCGGGAAGGGTTGCAGAGGGGCCTTCAGCTTCCGACCACTCTTCCCGCTGGCTTGGCACGTGGGGCAAGATCGGCAGTGGTTCAGGACGTCATTCCTCATTTTTGGCCAGAAAAAGTGGGTCACCAGGCGACTGTATGTTTTGTCCTGGCCCAGGTGTCCAGCCAGGGGGACATCGTGGGCCAGGTTGAGCAGAAAGTCTCGGAAGCGGAGCGGTACCACCAGAACTCGACCGGCCCCCAGCTCGGCGATTCTTTGCTCGCTGTAGAGCAGGTCGTTGTCCCAGTAGACCCAGTGGGTTCCGGTGGTCCCCTGCGTTTTGGGTATCGGCTTGTTGGCGGAGTCCCTCGAGGGAGGGACAGGTCTTTTGTTCCTGGCGGAACTGTTCTTGGGTGGGCCCCCCCTCTTGACGCCACTGAGCCAGATCCGGAAGGTCCTGGTGTTGTGCGTCTGCTTCGATAGTCGGGTCCGGGAGGTCGGCCTCGCTGTTGTCCTCGACGGGGGCAACCGGGGGCGGAGGTGCCGGCCATTCGGTTTCTTCTGATCGGGGGGTGGCCCGGGCGGCCATGGATCGGGTGGTTATGCAGGCCCAGTCCGGGAGGCCCAGCATCCCCAGGTGCTCTCTTTTCTCGACGGTGGCCCACGGGGAACTCTCGAGGTCATTCCCCAGGAGGCAGTCCACGGGGGCATCGTCCCGGACCGTCACCTTCAGTAGGCCGGAGACCCCTCCCCATTCAAACGGGACGCAGGCCATCTTACACATGCTCTCAGAGTTATCTGCCGAGCGGACGGGGCAGAGAATGTTCGGCAGGATCTGCTCGGGCTTCACCAGATGACAGCGGACGGCCGTCACGCTGGCGCCGGTGTCACGCAAGGCCTCGGCTCTCTGTCCATTAATGGTCACCCACTGACCGTATTTTCTGGTGTTGGCGGGTAGGGGAGCCCGCGGAACCATGTCTCTTCCCCCTAGGCATGCCAGGACCATGGCGGCCGGTTCCCACCCTTGCTGGGCCGGCTCGTACTCTTCGGGTCCCTCCGAGGATTGCTCTTCCCCTAGGGCAGCGGCCGCTACCTGGCGGGGCTTGGGTGTTTGATTTAGCGGGCAGTTCGGGTCATTGGCGTAGTGGCCTAGTCGCTGGCACCGGTGGCACGTGACGTTGGCTCGGTACCCAGGCCGCAACGGGGGGTTGCCCCGGCCGGCCGGAGGCGGGGTGCTGGCCACGGGTGTTGTTGGTAAGGCGTCTCTCCCTCGCCCCTGGCCCCCTCCTCCTCCCCGAGGACGGTGCTGGCCTTGGTTGCCTCTGTTCTGATCGTGGGGCCCTCTCCGGCCCACTCGGGTGCTTTCCCACCGGTCAGCTTCGGCGGCGAGCTGCCGGGGGTCGGTCAGCTTACTGTCGAGTAGGTGCTGCCGGAGCTCGACGAAACAGTTGTTTGACAGGTGCTCCCATACCATAAGGTTGAAGAGTTGTTCGTAAGTGGTGACCTGACTTCCCTTGATCCACCCTTCGAATGCCCGGCTGAAATAGTTCACGTATTCTACCCACGTTGTACCTGGGATCCTGGTGCAATCTCTGAACCTCTGGCGGTACATCTCGGGCGTGAGGCCGTAGCGGGTGAGGAGGGCAGCCTTCATGTGGTCGTAGGACGACATTTGGTGATCGGGGAGCTGCAGCAGGGCATCGCGACCCTCGTTGATAAATCTCCCCCAGAGTCCGGCTCCCCAATCACTCCGGTCGATTCGGTGGGAGGTCATTGCGATCTCATAGGCTTTAAACCACTGTTGTATGTCGTCTTCTCGGACATATTCGCGGACAACATCCTTGGGGATGTGAACTTTTTTCTCACTTGGCCCCGGGGTGTGTGGTCGCTCAGGCACCCCCAGTTCCTTATTCTGTTTGCGCAGTTCTATTTCCGCTAGTCGGCGCTCGTGCTCGAGCGTTATTTTTTTCTCTTCCAGCTCTCTCTGTCTCTGCTTTTCTTCTCGTTCCTCTCGAAGCCGCATATGCTCGAGGTTAAGTTTCTGTTCAGCTAACTTGAGTTCCCCATCCATCTTGAGTCGTGCCTGCTACCTCACCTGGCCGCTCCGATCTCCTCCCACGCACGCGCTCACGCTGGTCTAGTGACTGTGAGGGTGTCAGCTGCTGCACAGCAGGGCTGATTGGCGGGGAGGAGCCACGGGTCACGGGGGTATATATTCTTTACACTGGAGCGGACGCGCTGTCAGAGGAAGACGCGCTAGCTCCAGCAGTGCACGCTTGATCGCTGAAACGCTGTAAGCAAGCCTTGCTCTTAAAGTTTTAATTGTTTAGAACTTTTAAATCGTTTTAACCTTGATTGTGATACTGTGTAGATTCACACCTGCTACCTCACCTGGCCGCTCCGATCTCCTCCCACGCACGCGCTCACGCTGGTCTAGTGACTGTGAGGGTGTCAGCTGCTGCACAGCAGGGCTGATTGGCGGGGAGGAGCCACGGGTCACGGGGGTATATATTCTTTACACTGGAGCGGACGCGCTGTCAGAGGAAGACGCGCTAGCTCCAGCAGTGCACGCTTGATCGCTGAAACGCTGTAAGCAAGCCTTGCTCTTAAAGTTTTAGTTGTTTTAGAACTTTTAAATCGTTTTAACCTTGATTGTGATACTGTGTAAATTCACACCTGCTACCTCACCTGGCCGCTCCGATCTCCTCCCACGCACGCGCTCACGCTGGTCTAGTGACTGTGAGGGTGTCAGCTGCTGCACAGCAGGGCTGATTGGCGGGGAGGAGCCACGGGTCACGGGGGTATATATTCTTTACACTGGAGCGGACGCGCTGTCAGAGGAAGACGCGCTAGCTCCAGCAGTGCACGCTTGATCGCTGAAACGCTGTAAGCAAGCCTTGCTCTTAAAGTTTTAATTGTTTTAGAACTTTTAAATCGTTTTAACCTTGATTGTGATACTGTGTAAATTCACACCTGCTACCTCACCTGGCCGCTCCGATCTCCTCCCACGCACGCGCTCACGCTGGTCTAGTGACTGTGAGGGTGTCAGCTGCTGCACAGCAGGGCTGATTGGCGGGGAGGAGCCACGGGTCACGGGGGTATATATTCTTTACACTGGAGCGGACGCGCAGCGGACGCGCGCAGCGGGCGCGCCGCTGGCGCGCCAAAGGCAAGCCCGTCTGCGCCCGTCCGCGCCCTGCCGGGCCCAGGGGCCAAAATCTCTGCCCGACCTCGATCCTACACTAGCGTAGAATTAAGAACCCTTAACCGGGACCACTACCCCTTGAATAGGGAGACTACTGGTGTTCTTAGGAGAGAAGGCCTCCTCATACCAGCAGAGGACAGGCCCACGCGCCCCAGTCCCACTCCGGCCCAGACCCCCTCCACTTCGATGCCTCAAGTACTGAAAGTAATGGTCCTGAATACGCGCTCCCTCCAAAAACATGCCATAGAAATTCTCACGTTTCTACAAAACGAGGCCCCAGACATCCTGGCCTTGTCGGAAACTTGGTTAGATGAAGATTCGGGACCCACTATACTGGCGGCGCTCCCAGACGGTTATGACATACTCTGGCACAACCGCCCCATTGGTAAAAGAGGAGGAGGGGTAGCGTTCCTTTTCAAAAAACACCTAAGGATAGAGAAAGTGTCCGGTGAAACTCTGGCAGGGGCTGACATGCTGACCATTAAGGTCTGTCATTACTCCTCGAGCATCACGATCTCTATGCTCTACCGCCCCCCGAAATGCCCCCCCAACTTTACTAACCTTTTAATCGAATCTATCACCAACCTCCGCTCACGCTTCCAACACCTCCTGGTAATGGGAGATTTTAATTTCCATTGGGATCAACAACCCAGGGAGGCTCAGGCTCGTCAATTAGAAGAGACTCTAATCGAGCTCGGTTTTTCCCAATTAATTACCACTCCTACTCATGTGCAGGGACACACCCTGGACTTGGTCTGGTCCACCATCCCCTCCTTATTACTTAAAGAAGTCATCCCATGCCCTTGGTCTGACCACTCCTGTATTCATTTGATACTTCCCCTCACTGAACGCACAAAGCCACCCACTGCGACTTGGAAGCTCGTGCGCACCTGGTCCAAAATAGAAGGCCAGACGCTGCTAAACGCCCTCCGCGATCTCCCTCCCATTAAATGGGCGTCAGCGGATTTAGAATCTGAGGATGATCTAGAAGGGGGGGTCGTTGCCTTCTCCGATAGACTTGCTGCAGCAATTAACACAGTGGCCCCGGAAAAGAAAATTCAAATCTGCATCAAAGGCAAAGGGGCCCCGTGGTTCTCGGAAGAACTTAGGACTTCCAAACGAGTTCTACGCCAGCATGAACGAGTATGGCGGAAACACTATAACCCTCAGGCACTGGCAGACTACAGAAAAGAACTAGCCTCATATAAAAAAGCACTGCTGCGTAGCAAGGCAATTTTCTATGAAAACAGAATCCTGTCTGCCCCAAATAAACAAAAAGAAACGTTCAGAATCCTGAAGGAACTAAGTCAAAAACAATCACAGACCACCCCACCCAGCAAGGAACAATGTAATAACTTCCTCACATATTTTTCAAAGAAAATTCAGGACATCCTGATGGAGATCGGTACTTCTCCCTGCACACCTCTACCCAAAGTAGTGGATGACTCACAGGTCAGGATGGCCGAGTCCCTTTCCTCCTTTCCACTCCTGGGAATGGATGCCCTCCAAGGCCTGGCCAAAAAGACTAAATCTGGCTCCCCTGCCGACCCCTGCCCGCCTAGGATTTTTAATCTTGCACTCCCAGAAATCGAGCATGACATCCTGGCTCTTCTCAATGCCTCCCTACGCCTAGGGATGGTTCCTAACAGCTTCAAGGAAGCTAGAATTACCCCCCTCCTTAAAAAACCCGGCGCTGATATATCCAATATGAAGAACTACCGCCCCATTTCCCAACTCCCCTTCCTCGCTAAAATACTTGAACAGCACGTGCTGCAGAATCTTTCTAGATTCTTTGAAGATCACCATTTCCTGGGGGATAGGCAAGCAGGCTTTCGGGCCCACCATAGCACCGAATTGGTAATGCTATCGGTTCTCGACGACATTAGATTAAATGCTGACAAGAAGATGCCTTGCGTGTTGATCCTTCTCGACCTGTCGGCGGCTTTCGACACGGTCAATCATGTCACTCTGCTGGAAAGATTACGCTCACTGGGATTGGGGGGACCTGCCCTACAATGGGTCGCCTCCTTTCTGACAGATCGCACCCAAAGAATCCAGATGGGCGAGTGGGTCTCGGAGAAAGGCCCTATTACCTGTGGAGTCCCGCAAGGGTCTGCACTCTCACCTCTTCTGTTCAACATATATCTCAGTCCTTTAATCAAGGCCTTATCGGACATGGACTGCCAGATTTTTAACTATGCAGATGACACGCAGCTCATTCTCCACATTGAGAACTCCCCCCATGCACAAGCCAGGGCAAAAGAGATTCTAAGCTTTACGGTTAACTGGATGATGGCAAATTCATTGAAAATCAACCCTGACAAAACCGAAGTCCTGGCAATGTCAGATGACCACAATCCGTGGAACTCCCTGTACTGGCCCCAGGAGCTGGGTGTGGCCCCTGTCCCGATCCCGGTGGTCAAAAGTCTGGGCATCAAAATAGATGACAAGCTTACCCTGGCAAACCAAGTTTCCACGGTCTTTGGCACCTGTGTGGGACTTCTCCGACTGCTAAGGAGACTGTCCCCCATTCTCTCATTTTCTACTATGAGAACCATTGTTTCTGCCATTATCTTGGCCCGGCTCGATTATGCCAACTCCCTGTACATTGGTCTCCCTGACTTCTTGGTTAGAAGACTGCAGATAGCAATGAATGATGCCGCCAGGCTCATTTTCAAATTACCCAGACACACTCGAGCCTCGACTCTTCTCCAACGCCTTCACTGGCTTCCGGTGAAACAAAGGGCTAAATTCAAGGGCCTGTGCATCGCCCATAAAGCCATCTATGGCCAAGCTCCCTCTTACATCAAACAGCGCCTCACAAAATACGTACCAGGACGTGTACTCAGGTCCTCCACAGGGAGTCTGCTTTACTGTCCCAGCTTCAACTATGTCTCCAAAGGAGGGAGAGCCTTCTCCTCCGTTATTCCCACCCTCTGGAACAAGCTTCCCAGCCAACTTCGAGCTGAAGACCGCCTTCTCCCTTTTAGGAAACAACTGAAAACCATTCTATTTGTGGAAGCTTGGGCTTAACTTAGCGATCAAGTGAACTGCTTGGCTTCTACGCTACTCTTCCTCTACAGCGCTTAGAGACCTTTTCGGTATTAAGCGCTAAACAAATCCAATTTAACATAACATAACATAACATAACATCTCCAACTCGTGTAATCTGACTCTGTCTCTTTCTCGGATCTCCTCTTGCGGAAGGCCCGTTCCCCGCTCCTCGGGAGCCGTGGCGTTCCCCTCTGGTGTGATGCTGGTTTGGTCTGGGGTGACGCTGCTTTGGTCGGAGGGTCCTGTGACCCCCGTTTCTGTCCATGACTCCAGAGCGCGCTTTAGATCATCCTTGGTACTCAGGCCGGTGGTAGCAATGCCAAGTTCTATGCAAAATTGTCTCAGTTCGCGGTGGTTGTATTCTTCTAATTTCTCCATTTGGAATTTCTCGGTGGAGCTGCTATCTTTGGTCGACATCGTGTTTTTGTCGTGGGGTGAGCTACTCTCTGTACGCTTACGCGTTGATTCGGATCGCGCCGCTGGCCACCAATGTTAGAAAAGGTAGACGGACCGGGAGGGTCGGCCGGGGTCAGGGGGAGAGGTCTCCGGAGAGAGCCGTCTCCAGCGATCGTACAGACAAGTAACTTCCCCCCCCCCACAGACAGGAATCACACACGGATAAGGTTCAGTGTTCTTTATAGGTACTTAGTTACGATACGGTAGAATGGTACAAGGAGGTCTGGACGCCGGGGTCCCCTCGATTAGAGTCTCGTAAGGTAGGGAAGGGGGTAGCGGGTCAGTCTATTTACCAATCAGGTAGTTCGGATGAGATGATGATGAGCTCACAATCCTCGAGCTTGGGGTTTAGGTGGTACGGTCCGCGGCAGCGCCAGCAGGTCCCGGTAAGGATGGTTGATACCACGGGCCGCGGCAGCGCCAGCAGGTCCCCGGAAGATGTACGGTCCGCGGCAGCGCCAGCAGGTCCCGGTGAGGATGGTCGTTACAACGGGCCGCGGCAGCGCCAGCAGGTCCCAGGAAGATGACGGTCCGCGGCAGCGCCAGCAGGTCCCGGTGAGGATGGTCGTTACAACGGGCCGCGGCAGCGCCAGCAGGTCCCAGGAAGATGAAGGTAGCAGAAGGCCGCGGCAGCGCCAGCAGGCAGGACGATGGTTCACAAGAGCGGGCTACGGCAGCGCCAGTAGACCGTCAGGGTTGAGTTCACTCGGTGTCTCTCGACTCCAGGATACAACTGCCTTCCTGCTCCGGAGCTGTCTTAGTTATAGGGCTGGTGCCCTTTGATGTCCGGACCCTCGCACTTGGAGGTCGGAGGGTCCGGGATGAAGGTGTCCAGACACCCAGCAGGGGGTGGAGCCAGCGCCTGGGGGTTGCTGGAGGTGATCGGCACCTGGCGGGGGAAGAGCTCTTGACGCTTCGTTCTCCCATTGACCTGCCAAGTGGTCCGCTCACCCCCTGGGTGGATGGTGGTGCCGGGATGTCGGGGCCGGCCAGGCCCGGGGTTAGGGTCGAGGTGAGGCCACGCGGCCGCGTGGTGCAGGGCCCAAGATGGCGGCTTGACCCGGCCGGGGAAGCCGGTGGGGCTGGACCCCGTGATGAGTAGGGGTCCGAGGGCAGAGGGTCCGTCGGGAGACGGAGTACAGGGGCTTGTCACGGGGGTATGCCGGGTGGGCCGGAGCTCGGGCCCTGTCGTGCGGGGGGGGGAGCAAGCCCTTTGTGTGGCCTGTCCAACACTGCTGCACACCACACACTGCTGCACACTGCTGAATTACTCACTGCTGCATGCCGCACAATACTGCTGCACGCCGCACACTGATGCACGCTGCACCCACTGCACGCCGAACACCACTGCACGCCGCACACTGTTGCACGCGCTGCACTCCACACAGTGCTGCATGCCTCACAGTGCCACACGAAACACTGCTGCATGCCACACACTGCTGCACGCCGCACACTGCTGCACGCCACACACTGCTGCACGCCACACACTGCTGCATGCCGCACACTGCTGCACGCCGCACACTGCTGCACGCCTCACACTGCTGCATGCCACACACTGCTGCACGCCACACACTGCTGCACGCCGCACACTGCTGCACGCCGCACACTGCTGCACTCCGCACACTGCTGCATGCCGCACACTGTTGCACGCCGCTGCACGCCACACAGTGCTGCATGCCTCACAGTGCCACACGAAACACTGCTGCATGCCACACACTGCTGCATGCCGCACACTGCTGCATGCCGCACACTGCTGCACGCCACACACTGCTGCACACCACACACTGCTGCACGCCGCACACTGCTGCACACCTCACACTGCTGCACGCCACACACTGCTATATGCCACACACTGCTGCATGCCACACACTGCTGCATGCCACACACTGCTGCACGCCGCACACTGCTGCACGCCACACACTGCTGCATGCTTCACACTGCTGCACGCCGCACACTGCTACATGCCTCACACTGCTGCATGCCGTACACTGCTGCACGCCGCACACTGCTGCACGCCTCACACTGCTACATGAAACACTGCTGCACGCCTCACACTGCTGCATGCCTCACACTGCTGCACGCCACACACTGCTGCACGCCACACACTGCTACATGCCTCACACTGCTGCACGCCTCACACTGCTGCACGCCACACACTGCTGCACGCCGCACACTGCTGCACGCCTCACACTGCTGCACGCCACACACTGCTGCACACAACACACTGCTGCACGCCTCACACTGCTGCACGCCTCACACTGCTGCACACCTCACACTGCTGCACGCCGCACACTGCTGCACGCCTCACACTGCTGCATGCCACACACTGCTGCACACCACACACTGCTGCACGCCACACACTGCTGCACGCCGCACACTGCTGCATGCCGCACACTGCTGTACACCTCACACTGCTACAGGAAACACTGCTGCACGCCTCACACTGCTGCACGCCTCACACTGCTGCATGCCACACACTGTTGCATGCCACACACTGCTGCACGCCACACACTGCTGCACGCCTCACACTGCTACACGAAACACTGCTGCACGCCTCACACTGCTGCACGCCTCACACTGCTGCATGCCACACAGTGCTGCATGCCTTACACTGCTGCATGCCTGACACTGCTGCATGCCTCACACTGCTGCCCGCCGCACACTGCTGCACACCTCACACTGCTGCACGCCGCACACTGCTACATGAAACACTGCTGCACACCTCACACTGCTGCATGCCTCACACTGCTGCACACCTCACACTTCTGCACGCTGCACACTGCTGCACGCCGCACACTGCTACACGAAACACTGCTGCACACCACACATTGCTGCACACCACACACTGCTGCACGCCGCACACTGCTGCACGAAACACTGCTGCACGCCACACACTGCTGCACGCCACACACTGCTGCATGCCGCACACTGCTGCACACCACACACTGCTGCACACTGCTGAATTACTCACTGCTGCATGCCGCACGATACTGCTGCACGCCGCACACTGATGCACGCTGCACCCACTGCACGCCGAACACTGCTGCACGCCGCACACTGTTGCACGCGCTGCACTCCACACAGTGCTGCATGCCTCACAGTGCCACACGAAACACTGCTGCATGCCACACACTGCTGCACGCCGCACACTGCTGCACGCCACACACTGCTGCACGCCACACACTGCTGCATGCCGCACACTGCTGCACGCCGCACACTGCTGCATGCCTCACACTGCTGCATGCCACACACTGCTGCACGCCACACACTGCTGCACGCCGCACACTGCTGCACGCCGCACACTGCTGCACTCCACACACTGCTGCACGCTGCACACTGCTGCACGCCGCACACTGCTGCACGCCACACACTGCTGCACGCCACACACTGCTGCATGCCGCACACTGCTGCACGCCGCACACTGCTGCATGCCTCACACTGCTGCATGCCACACACTGCTGCACGCCACACACTGCTGCACGCCGCACACTGCTGCACGCCGCACACTGCTGCACTCCACACACTGCTGCACGCTGCACACTGCTGCACGCCACACACTGCTGCACGCCTCACACTGCTACACGAAACACTGCTGCACGCCTCACACTGCTGCACGCCTCACACTGCTGCACGCCACACAGTGCTGCACGCCTTACACTGCTGCATGCCTCACACTGCTGCATGCCTCACACTGCTGCCCGCCGCACACTGCTGCACACCTCACACTGCTGCACGCCGCACACTGCTACACGAAACACTGCTGCACACCTCACACTGCTGCATGCCTCACACTGCTGCACACCTCACACTTCTGCACGCCGCACACTGCTGCACGCCGCACACTGCTACACGAAACACTGCTGCACACCACACATTGCTGCACACCACACACTGCTGCACGACTCGCACACTGCTGCACGAAACACTGCTGCACGCCACACACTGCTGCACGCCACACACTGCTGCATGCCGCACACTGCTGCACACCACACACTGCTGCACACTGCTGAATTACTCACTGCTGCATGCCGCACGACACTGCTGCACGCCGCACACTGCTGCACGCTGCACCCACTGCACGCCGAACACTGCTGCACGCCGCACACTGTTGCACGCGCTGCACTCCACACAGTGCTGCATGCCTCACAGTGCCACACGAAACACTGCTGCATGCCACACACTGCTGCACGCCGCACACTGCTGCACGCCACACACTGCTGCACGCCACACACTGCTGCATGCCGCACACTGCTGCACGCCGCACACTGCTGCATGCCTCACACTGCTGCATGCCACACACTGCTGCACGCCACACACTGCTGCATGCCGCACACTGCTGCACGCCGCACACTGCTGCACTCCACACACTGCTGCACGCTGCACACTGCTGCACGCCACACACTGCTGCACTCCACACACTGCTTTTATGCGAGTTTATGCTACTGACATTGTAAATGACAATGCCTTTTATTTGTTTTAAAACCAAAACATAAATAAAAGGCATTGTAATTTTACAATGCCAATAGCTCAAACTCTTATAAATGCGAGACCTATTGCATTGCAAATGCTTTTTTACCTTTTGCCTCTCGTTTTTGCTTTTTGATGGCCTTATGACTCTGAAGACTTTACCACTGCTAACCAGTGCTAATGTGCACATGCTTCTGCCCTAAACATGATGACATTGGTGTATATCTGATTTGCATATTTGATGTACTGGTATGTCCCTTGCAGAGTGGTATACCAGGCTTCCCCAATAAGTAGCTTGTGAGCTACTGGTAGCTCTCCAGCTACCTGCAAGTAACTCTCCTCTGTGCAGAGCAGAATACTAAATAGGAAGGTTTAGTTTGGTTGATAAATACAAGTATCCCAAAATTGAAAGGTGTGTGTGTTTGTGTGTTTGTACTTATATAGTGCACAGCTACCCCATTTCGGGGTTTCCCGGCGTTGTACTCATACCGCTAGGGAACCCTTCCTGGGTTTTCCCTGTGAAATGTCCACTCCTGGGCATCCCCAGGGTGAAGCCAGGCATCCCAGCGCTGTTGGGGCCGTTGTGGAGATTAAGCAAGCTATTGCCTAGAGTTGCAGCGTGGGACCCATGATTAGAATAGGCACCGAGGTGAGAAATCAGGTCCGAGGAATTATGAGCCCAAGACCTGCCAAGACCCGCCGAGGCGGGAATTGAACCCTGGTCCCGGGCCAGACCTCAGCATCAGGGTCTGCCGCTCTAACCATTGAGCCACACTTCTCCAATCTTCGCAATCAAAATGTGTGTTTTCAAAACTCATGAGCTGGTGTTTAGAGAAAAATGGACTACGAAAATGTATTTCAAACGTATGTTTGGGGGAAAAATCATGCAGTATTACTAATTTTCCATGGTGCCTGGCGCATTGCAGCCATGGCTGCTGGGTAATGCCCATGCAGAGGCATTGCAAATTAAATAAACATTCTTATGTTAGTGCTGGCAACTCTGCATTATGCACTGAAGTGATCACCGCTGGTAATCATGCATGGGGTGGCCACTAACATAATCTTGTGTGGTCTAGTCACTAGTACAACACTTATAATATTAGTAGCTCATTATCAATTTTATTGAACATAAGTAGCTCTAGTTACAGGAAAGGTTGGAGATCCTTGTGATATACCATATACCAAGGGCCTGTACTTCAAATGCTGCTAGTGCGCTGCAGCACTGATTGTGCCACCCACAGCAGTAGCCTTTAAAACCTGGCTCAGGCATGCTAGTGCATTGCCTCTGTGTGCAGGTTACTGCCACTACGAAGTGGCATTTAAAACTACTTGCAAGGAATTAAACTCCCCTTTTATTGCATATGTCAACCCATAGGTAAGCCCTAAGTATCCCTAAGGGCAGAGTACCATTTAAGTTAAAGGCAGGACATGTATGTTTATGTTTTATATGTCCTGGTAGTGACAAACAACCTATTTCGATTTTTACTTCTGTGAGACCTACCCTTCTCAAAGCACAGCATTAGGAACTCCTTAATACACTTTTAAGGTGTAATTCTTGATCAGAGATGAGTAGCTTTTCCTGTTTCACAACTTTAGAATGGTAATGATAAACCCTCCTTACTGGTGAATTTGGATTTAACATTACTGTTTTAGAAATGCCACGTTTAGAAAGTAGCAAACACAAGGAGATGATGGACGGACCGCTGAAACTTTTCAGACCCAGTCACAGATCAAGGGGTGAGTGTCTGAACAGTCCAGCCCGAACTGCCAAGCTAGGTCTTTCCTGAACAGGAAACAAGCATCCTGGGACCGGTTTCTGGGTAACACCCTTCATCAGCCAGGCTAGCTTGAACTGAGGTGGCGAAATGAGCTAAAGAATGATGATGGATTCAACCCAGATCTGTGACTGGAGGTGTGTTTGGAAATTTTCAGCGCTCTGTCCATCATTTCCTTGTGTTTGCTTTGTTCACCCTAAGTTGGCAGGGTATGCCCAGACGTGGGCCCATTGCTACCTTTGCCACTGGATTCAAACTAGCCTGGCAGATGAAGAGTGTTACCCAGAAAGCGGTCCCAGGATGCTTTGTTTCCTGTTCAGGGAAGACCTGGTTGGCAGTTCGGGCTGGGCTGTTCCCATGAGGCACAGGGTCAAGACTGATTTGCATATAGCTGGGTCTGAACTAAGGTGGTGCAGTGAGCTAAAGAATGATGATGGATTCAACCCAGATCTGTGACTGGAGTGGGTGTCTGAAAAGTTTCAGCACTCTGTCCATCATCTCCTTGTGTTTACTTTTAGAAAGTAGACATTTCTCTGCACCTGCTACTCTTTGTACCTTACAGCTTGTCTTCAATACACGTCTGGGTTGCCTGACAGCTACACTTTGCGTATTCTCTCTAGACAGCCAAAAACACAGGGGGTTGAGGCTCATCTGCATTCTGAGCACCCATCTGCATTCATCTGCATTTTGATAGGTCTTCCTGGGCAGGAAGGAATGGGAGGGGCGAACACTTACTCTTCAATAGGTAGTGTCCTGTCCACACACAAAGCACTGATGTACCCCTCAAAGATAGCCTGGCAGACAGGACTGGGTTGAAAAGGTACCTTTTGCACTTCAGAGAGCTGCCTTGAAGTTACCCCCAACATCAAAGGAACCTTTGGGTATATAAGTACTGTGTGTCTGACCCCCCCATAGAATTAGACACTTCTTGAACTGCTTTTTTGGAAGGACTGCTTTTTTGCTCGCTGCCTGCTGCTTCCTGACTCTGCTGATGTAGAGCTGGACTCTGCCTCTCCTCTGTGTGATCTCCAAGGACTTGCTGGCTTGCCTACTGTTTTCTGAAGTCTCAGGGAAACAAAAGACTTTCTGCAATCCTGCTGGCACTGCTGGTCTCTGTCATCTGTGAGTCTTACCTTTGTGTGAGGTGCCCTCTCCAGTTCTGAACCTCAGAAGTGGACTGTGCAGCTGTTTTGCTACAAAACCGACACCGATGCAGAGGCTGTTCGACAGCAGAGGTTCTACAGCCTACGCGGCCCAATGATGATGCTCTGCACGTCTCGACAACGACTCATAGCTTACATCTCAGTGAAGCTTTATGATGACGCAGCGGCCCAACTTTGTGGAAAACATTGACGCATCGTGCCTTCAGCGTCGACACTTTGCTCCATCCAAAGTACATTCTCAGTGTGCCCTGCGTGGGTTCTGTAGCTGGCCTGCACTCCATCGCGGTTAGCCTGAACTTTGGATCTACCCCAGTCTAGCGTGACCTCAAGTAATGACTTAGCGCTATAAGCACTGTTTTTGCATTTAATCTTTAAAAATTCATATCTCTGCTTCTACTCATTAGATGTTCGTCGTTTTGGTCTTGTTTAACTCAGGTATATATTCGCTATTTTTCTAAACCTGTGTAGAGTCTTATTGTGGTGTATTCATTGCATTGCTCTGTGTGTGTATGTTGCAAAAATGCTTCACACATTGCCTCTTTAGATAACCTGACTGCTCTATGCCAAGCTACCATAGGGTGAGCACAGGTTATCTTTTATTGTATATCTCACATGCTGTGAGAAGTTGGCCTGGTATATGATGTTCACTAGTTAAAGTGACCACCTTGTACCATGCCAAGCAACCCTTATGGTGTGGTTGTAAGTCAACCTTTTCGGACTAGCTGCCCTAGTGGTAGCGTAGGCTAAGCAGTCTTTGAGGCTAAACTCGTGAAGCGTGTTAAGCCAGCTGTTTTACCAAATGTAACCCCCTTTTATACCAATGAAAGGACACCACACAGATATATATTCAAAATATATATGTATTTATTTCTCAAAGTAACCCCTAGTCTCTTTATGAGCACAGGAGCACAAATCGTCAAACAAGATTACCGTAGAATACACAGAAGTTGCACTTTATATGGATAGGCCCTGGTGGCCGCTCAAACCATATACTAAAATAGTGGTATAAGTACCACGAACAGAAAAGGGAAAAGGCCTAGGGCCTCTAGAATCGCTGGGCCTACGAGGAGCTAACTTCAGTTAGTGACCAGGAGGTCCACGGGTGGCGTGTGCAGAGCAAATAGTCACACGCGTGCTCCCATAGGTTTCAATGGGTGCGTAAAAAGTACAAAGTTACTGCAAAGAGGATCTTCCGGATGGACTAGGAACTCAAGATTTGGAACACAGGCACTAGAGATGTAATACTACACTTGGGCACAGGAGTGCCAGCTTTACCTCACCCACAGGAAGCGGGTGCATAGGCCTCGAAGTGCGTCGGGTTTCTTCTATCTGTTCCGTGGAGCCTGAAGACAAAGATGCTGCAGGCGGTCGGTCCGGGAGAGATGCAGTGGATCCAAGGGTGGATCGGAGATGTTGAAGACCTGTAAGCAGAGGGGACAGTGTTCACAGTCACTAGTCAGTGACCAGCGTGGCACCAGGTGGGTACCAGGCAATGTCGGGTGCAAACAGGAAGAAAGGTGTAGCTTGTCTCTTCAGCCACGTGGTCCCTGGAGGTCGTCGACGTCCAGGAGTCGGTTCACGAGCTGTCCCACGCAGGTTCTCGATGTCGGCGGTGTCGGCGACTTGATCGAAGCAGACAAGCCTTGGCAAAAACAATTGTGGTAGGAGATGAAATAAGCTGATGGTTCTGACCAGCAAGGTCAGAGGGACTGCTCCTTTGGAGGGGAGCAAGGGCCAGTCTGGAGCAACCAGACCAGCGGTGTATTTTGTAAAGTTCGTCGCCAAGATGGCCACTAGCCAACGGGCCAGCAACCGGTTAGGCGCGTCGAGTGGCAAAATGCAGAAGGGCCCCACGCAGATCGTGGAGATGCTGGAGGGCTCACCTTTGGTGCAGATGCTGCTCGGGTGTTGGGCTTCTCAGATCCCAAAGCACAACTTGGAGGGAGCCTCGGTTGTTGCACTTGTCAGCTTGTCGTGGTCGTTTCAAGATGGCTGGCTCCACGTGTCTCGGTGCCTCCACGGGTCTCTTCTTTTCAGGGACTGTGGATCGGGCGGTGAGAGGTCTGGAGGTCCAGGTCTTGTCAGTCTCTAGGCTCGGGCTCCGGCGGGAGGTGGCGGCAAAGCAGACGTTGATTCGCTGGATGGTGCTTGCGTTAGCAAGGTGGTCACTCCCTGACCACAGGGGAGATTTCCTTCAGTCTTCTGTGCAGCAGAATGTCGAAGTTCCCGTCTTCTTCTTAGTTTCAAGTTGATTCCAGGATGTCTGAAGTCTTAGGACACAGCTCCTACCTTTAAGCGGATTCTAGGGGCCGGACTACCTGCTAGGTCCCTCGCTAAGGGTGGGACCAGGAAGGGGGGTGGTTACACCCCCAATCCTTTGTCCAGCTCGCCCCAGGCCCGGGACTGGTGTGCCCCAGGACCGGTTTGAACTGGCATATGCACCGAGGCTCCTTGTAAGCCACAAGCATGTCTGGTTTCTATTCAGCCCTACCTGACCAATACACAAAATCCTGTCTGGGGTGGTGCACACACCTCCCCTGGCAGGAAACCCTTTGTCCACACCTCCCAAGCTGGAAGGACTCCCAGCAGCAGGAGGGCAGACTTGTGTCTGTGGTGGCAGCATCCATTTTGTGGAGCTGAGGCTATGTCTGATTCTACCCGGGTTTCAGGTACTGTACATGTCGTGTCCCTCTAGAAGGGTGGAATGCTAACCCCGTCGCCAGAATTGGCGAGGGGTTAGTATTCCAATTCGTATGACACCTTACTCGACATGTTTTGATAAAGCCAAACCAAAGATAGCATTTAACCGCGAGGTTCATAATGCACTTAAGAGTATATGGTATGACGATATCTGGAAACAGTAGAAGGAAGTTGTTCCGACCACTGCAGACAGGCTCAGCTCATGCCAGAGCACCATCTCACATGGAACCAAGCACTCTGCCTTCAGGATTGTTAAGGCCTGCCATAGGAGTGACTTATAGGTTATCATGTGTCCCATTTAAGGTTAGGTATAGGTATACTACACCTAAGTAAGAGGTGGTTACACCAACTTACCCCAGCTGAGTGATCAGCCAGTTGTGTCAAATTGTTAGGCCAAGCCTGGGGTGGCATAATACATGCTTCAGCCCCTGGCAGGCCTTGGGTACACCAATGCCCTGGGTACCTAGTGTACACTGGTACAGGGGCTGACAGGGTGATCCACTTCCAATTGGTTAGGCACCTAGGGTGCATAGTTTTAATTTAGTAGAGAGAACAGCAGGCTGGTGGTCTGATTGGCAGTCCCACAGCCTCAATATGTCAAAAACCAGTGAAGCAAAAAGCAAAAATGTGGGGTGACCATAGGATAGCAGACCCTACTCTCCTACACAACCCCCCCCCCCAAACGCTGGGACATTAAACTAGCCTTGACCAGTCTCGTCTTCATGTCCTAAGTGGAAGTACCTGGAGAGACCATCTGCATTCCCATGGTCAGTACCTGGCCGGTGCTCCACTGTAAAGTCCATCCCCTGTAGGGAAATGGACCACCTAAGCAGTTTGGGGTTTTCACCCTTCATCTGATTTAGCCACAAGAGGGGCTTATGGTCGGTCTGAATCTTGAAGTGAGTGCCAAACAAGTATGGCCTCAGCTTCTTCAGGGCCCACACCACAGCAAAGGCCTCCCTCTCAATAGCTGACCAATTCTTCTCTCTGGGGGTCAACCTTCTGCTAATAAAAGCAATGGGTTGGTCTTGACCATCTACATTAAGTTGTGACAGCACAGCTCCCACACCCAACTCAGAAGCATCTGTTTGGACAATAAACTCTTTGGAGTAGTCAGGACTTTTCAGGATAGGTGCAGAGCACATGGCCTCCTTCAGGTCATCAAATGCCTTTTGACAGCTTACTGTCCACTGAACCTTTTTGGGCATCTTCTTGGATGTCAGATCATTAAGAGGAGTCACAATGGACCCATAGTTCTTAACAAACTTCCTGTAGTACCCAGTCAAGCCCAAGAAAGCTCGAACTTGAGTCTGGGTGGTTGGAGGAGACCAGTCCTTGATGGATTGTGTCTTACTCTCCAGTGGTTGAACTTGGCCTCCACCTACAAGGTGGCCCAAATATACAACCTTACTCTGCCCTATCTGGCACTTAGTGGCCTTGATAGTGAGGCCTGCCTTTTGCAGAGCCTCAAGAGCCTTCTTCAGGTGGATCAGGTGATCCTCCCAGGTGGAGCTAAAGACAGCAATGTCATCAAGATGTGCTGTGCAAAAGTCATCCAACCCAGTAAGGACTTGATTCACCAACCTTTGGAAGGTGGCAGGTGCATTCTTCAGACCAAAGGGCATCACCACAAACTGATAATGCCCACCAGGGGTTGAAAATGCTGTTTTGGCCTTAGACTCCTCAGCTAATCTGATTTGCCAATAGCCAGCTGTTAAGTCAAATGTGCTTAAAAACTTAGCAGAAGCTAGTTTGTCTATGAGCTCATCTGCCCTTGGAATGGGATGTGCATCTGTCCTGGTGACAGCATTGAGTCCTCTGTAATCCACACAGAACCTCATCTCTCTCTTGCCATCTTTGGTGTGAGGTTTGGGGACCAGAACCACTGGGCTAGCCCAGGGGCTCTCTGAGGGTTCAATGACACCCAACTCCAGCATTTTATGTACCTCAGCCTTTATACAGTCCCTGACGTGGTCAGGTTGCCTGTAAAGTTTGTTCTTTACAGGAAGACTGTCACCAGTGTCCACCACATGGGTACACCAGTCAGTTTGACTAGGTATCAAGGAAAACATATGTGAAAATGATTGTAGAACCTGTCTACATTCAGTCTGCTGATGGGCAGTGAGGTTGCCACCCAGGGTCACTCCTTCAACTGATCCATCTTCAGGGTTCTGAGACAACAGGTCTGGGAGAGGGTCACTCTCTTCCTCCTGTCCCTCATCTGTAGACATGAGCAAGCCCATGTCTGCCCTGTCAACATATGCTTTAAGCCTGTTAACATGGAGTACCCTGTGGGGACTCCTGGGAGTTCCTAGGTCCACCAAGTAGGTGACCTCTCCCTTCTTTTCCAGGATTGTATGGGGTCCAGACCATTTGTCTTGGAGTGCTGCTGGGGCCACTGGCTCCATCACCCATACCTTCTGTCCTGGCTGATACTCAACCAAGACAGCCTTTTGGTCATGCCAAGGTTTCTGTAAGGCCTGGCTTTCCTCAAGGTTTTTGGATGCCTTCTCCATATACTCAGCCATCCTGGAGCGGAGACCAAGTACATAGTCCACTATGTCTTGTTTAGGCTTTTTGAGAGGTAACTCCCATCCTTCCTTCACTAAACACAGTGGGCCTCTTACAGGGTGCCCAAACAACAATTCAAAGGGGCTGTAGCCAACCCCCTTTTGTGGGACCTCTCTGTAAGCAAACAGAAGCCAGGGTAGAAGGATGCCCCATCTTCGCCTGAGCTTTTCAGGTAATCCTTTGATCATACCCTTTAGGGTCTTGTTGAATCTCTCAACAAGCCCATTGCATTGTGGGTGATAAGGGGTGGTGAACTTGTAGTTGACACCACATTCCTTCCACATAGCTGTCAAGTATCCTGACATGAAGTTGGTACCTCTGTCAGATACTACCTCCTTAGGAAACCCCACTCTGGAGAATACTCCCAGCAGGGCCCTGGCCACAACAGGAGCTGTAGTGGTCCTAAGGGGAATTGCCTCTGGATACCTGGTGGCATGATCCACTACCACCAGTATAAATCTGTGCCCAGATGCAGTGGGGGGATCCATGGGACCCACTATATCTATCCCGACTCTCTCAAAGGGAACCCCCACCACAGGTAGTGGTATTAGGGGGGCCTTTGTTGTGCCACCTGATTTGCCACTGGCTTGGCAGGTTGCACAGGAGCGACAAAACTCCTTTGTATCTTCATTCATGTGAGGCCAGTGAAAGTGAGGGACAAGCCTGTCCCAAGTCTTATTCTGGCCTAAGTGTCCTGCTAGAGGAATATCATGGGCCAAGGTTAAAAGGAAGCCCCTAAATTGCAGAGGTATAACCAACCTCCTGGTGGCACCAGGCTTGGGGTCTCTAGCCTCTGAATAAAGGAGCCCTTCATCCCAATACACTTTATGGGTATCTTGAGCATTCCCAGCAGCCTCAGCAGCAGCCAGCTGTCTGAGGGGTTCAAGAGAGGGAAAGGATAACTGAGCCTGCCCCAAGTCAGCCCTGGAAGGTCCCCCTGTCCCCAGAAACTCAACCTGATCAGGTTCAAGCTCTTCAGGGACAGTTCCTTCAGGGTTCTCTAGATCATCTTCCTGGGAAGGCTGATCATCACTTGGAGGCAGGTGGGAAGGCACAGCCTTAACCCTCCTGTTCTTCTTCTTGGTAGGTGCTTGGTCCATTGTTCCAGGATCCAAGGCCTGAGGTTCAGTGAGGCACTTTTTGGCCTGTGACCTGGTCACAGCAAGGACATGTGATGATATACCTAACATCTCTGCATGAGTCCTGTACTCCACTTCTGACCATAGAGAACTCTCTAGGTCATTGCCCAACAAACATTCTACTGGGAGGTCTGCACTAACCACAACCCTTTTGAGGCCCGTTACCCCTCCCCATGAGAAGTTAACAACTGCCACACTATGTGAAGTAGTGGCATTGCTGGCATTGGTCACCAGGTAATTCTCACCTGGTATGTACTGTCCAGGGTCCACAAAGCCTGGTGTCACCATAGTGACACTGGCACATGTGTCCCTGTAGGCTTGAGCCACTTTTTCGTTTATTAAAGGAGTCTGTCTGTACTTGCCCAGGTTACTGGGGCTCACAGTCAGGGACAAATCAATGTCCCCATCACAGATCAAGACTGCCTGTGTCAGGGTTCTGTCTAAGTCAGAATCTCCTTCAGTTCCCATAGTGATTCCCACTACACCCTTTGTCTGGGGACCAACACTGCTAACAGTAGTACTGGGAGAAGGTGCCTTAGGGGCAACAGTGTTGGGGGCTCCACCCTTTTTGCAATCACTAGTCCAGTGAGTTGTATTTTTGCAATGATTGCACCAGGGTTTCTTCTGACCTTCTTTCTTCTTTTTGGACTGTTGGGACCCACCCTCCTTAGCAGTAGTTTGGGGCCCTGTTGAAGACTTCTGGTCTTTAGGTTTCTGATCTCCACCCTTTTGGTCTGTTTTCTTCTGATCACCCCCTTGGCCCTGGTTCTGGTTCTTTTGCTTAACCCTGGTTCTGACCCATTTGTCTGCCTTCTTTCCCAATTCTTGGGGAGAGGTCAGATCAGAGTCAACCAAGTGTTGATGCAGTTGCTGGTTTTGACAGTTATTTAAAATCTGTTCTCTCATCATCAAATTATACAATCCTGTAAAATCAGATACCTTACTTCCCAGCAACCAACCCTCCAAAGCCTTAGTGGCACATTCAATGTATTCAGACCAGTCCTGAGTCTGTGTTTTTGTGTGTCTCTGAACATTAACCTGTACTGTTCAGTGGTTAAGCCTAACCCATCAACCAGAACACTCTTCAGGACTCTGTAATTTCTGACATCCTCTTCTCTAACAGTGAGGAGTCTGTCTCTGCCTCTTCCTTCAAAGGAGAGCCAGAGGATTGCTGCCCACTGGTCTTCAGGAACCTGCTGTACTTTGCAGGCTCTCTCAAGAGCAGTTATCCATTTGTGGATGTCATCCCCACTTTTGTAGGGGGGCACAACCTTAGACAGGTTCCTATTATCAAAGACCCTATCTTTGTCCTTAGGGACAATGCTGCCACCAGTGGGTATAGGCCCACTCTCTCTAGGTTGCCTAGCCTTGTTCAGTTTTTCTTCCATCAGGGCTACTTCTAGCTCCTGCTTCTTGATCCTCAGCTGGGCTTCCTGCATTCTGGCCTCATGTTCCCTCCTCTGAGGGGTGGTCATCCTTCTCCTGGAGTGACCTTGAGAGCCTCTAGAGGCATGAGATGCATTAGAGTCACCTGAGCGATTCCTTTGCCTCCCAAGCCCCTGGTTAAGTCCACTGGGGAGATCTAGTGGGTTGAACCCACTATCAGTCCCCAATAGCCTTAGTTTAGCTGGGCCAAGTATAACACTTGGCACTGGGCTAGTTCTCCCTTCATCCTCACTACTTTCTGTATCCTCACCACTTTCCTCCCCTGTAGTATGATTCTCATCTAAGGGATGGCTATTGGAACTGGGTACCTCTGTAGCATCTTCAGAAGGGGGGCCTCCTGTTCCTGACCCTAAGGGGCCTAACTGGGAAGCTTTCTTGAGCTCTCTTTGATTTTCATCATTTTGCAAGAGTTCTCTGAGCTCAGCAGAGGTAGGGTTCTTGGGCTGTTTAAGGCCTCTAAGAGTTGCCAAATGCCTGAGCTCATTCTGGTTAAGGGTAGCAAAGCTGGATGGTGCCCTCTGGCGGTCACTCTCAACAGAGATGGGTACAGTGGACCCCTCTGCCCCAGCCATTGCTCTTAAGTGTGGGTGGATGTGTTGCAATCTACCTACACTTGGGTTTACCTACTAAACCTATCTAGTAGTTGTAGTCAGGGTGTGCTACTCCCTTTGCTCTACAACACTAAGTTCAGTAGAACTTAAGTATATCTAATCTTGTTTTATATGTACCTACAGGTACCTATGTGATCTTTCAATTGGTAACCAAGAGATTACAATGGTAAAACACAGCAAGCTCAAATCCAACCGCTGCTCACCAATGTGAGAAGTTGGCCTGGTATATGATGTTCACTAGTTAAAGTGACCACCTTGTACCATGCCAAGCAACCTTTATGGTGTGGTTGTAAGTCAACCTTTTCGGACTAGCTGCCCTAGTGGTAGCGTAGGCTAAGCAGTCTTTGAGGCTAAACTCGTGAAGCGTGTTAAGCCAGCTGTTTTACCAAATGTAACCCCCTTTTATACCAATGAAAGGACACCACACAGATATATATTCAAAATATATATGTATTTATTTCTCAAAGTAACCCCTAGTCTCTTTATGAGCACAGGAGCACAAATCGTCTAACAAGATTACCGTAGAATACACAGAAGTTGCACTTTATATGGATAGGCCCTGGTGGCCGCTCAAACCATATACTAAAATAGTGGTATAAGTACCACGAACAGAAAAGGGAAAAGGCCTAGGGCCTCTAGAATCGCTGGGCCTACGAGGAGCTAACTTCAGTTAGTGACCAGGAGGTCCACGGGTGGCGTGTGCAGAGCAAATAGTCACACGCGTGCTCCCATAGGTTTCAATGGGTGCGTAAAAAGTACAAAGTTACTGCAAAGAGGATCTTCCGGATGGACTAGGAACTCAAGATTTGGAACACAGGCACTAGATATGTAATACTACACTTGGGCACAGGAGTGCCAGCTTTACCTCACCCACAGGAAGCGGGTGCATAGGCCTCGAAGTGCGTCGGGTTTCTTCTATCTGTTCCGTGGAGCCTGAAGACAAAGATGCTGCAGGCGGTCGGTCCGGGAGAGATGCAGTGGATCCAAGGGTGGATCGGAGATGTTGAAGACCTATAAGCAGAGGGGACAGTGTTCACAGTCACTAGCCAGTGACCAGCGTGGCACCAGGTGGGTACCAGGCAATGTCGGGTGCAAACAGGAAGAAAGGTGTAGCTTGTCTCTGCAGCCACGTGGTCCCTGGAGGTCGACGACGTCCAGGAGTCAGTTCACAAGCTGTCCCACGCAGGTTCTCGCTGTCGGCGGTGTCGGCGACTTGATCGAAGCAAACAAGCCTTGGCAAAAGCAATTGTGGTAGGATATGAAATAAGCTGATGGTTCTGACCAGCAAGGTCAGAGGGACTGCTCCTTTGGAGGGGAGCAAGGGCCAGTCTGGAGCAACCAGACCAGCAGTGTATTTTGTAAAGTTCGCCGCCAAGATGGCCACTAGCCAACGGGCCAGCAACCGGTTAGGCGCGTCGAGTGGCAAAATGCAGAAGGGCCCCACGCAGATCGTGGAGATGCTGGAGAGCTCACCTTTGGTGCAGATGCTGCTCGGGTGTTGGGCTTCTCAGATCCCAAAGCACAACTTGGAGGGAGCCTCGGTTGTTGCACTTGTCAGCTTGTCGTGGTTGTTTCAAGATGGCTGGCTCCACGTGTCTCGGTGCCTCCACGGGTCTCCTCTTTTCAGGGACTGTGGATCGGGCGGTGAGAGGTCTGGAGGTCCAGGTCTTGTCAGTCTCTGGGCTCGGGCTCCGGCGGGAGGCGGCGGCAAAGCAGATGTTGATTCGCTGGATGGTGCTTGCGTTAGCAAGGTGGTCACTCCCTGACCACAGGGGAGATTTCCTTCAGTCTTCTGTGCAGCAGAATGTCGAAGTTCCCGTCTTCTTCGTAGTTTCAAGTTGATTCCAGGATGTCTGAAGTCTTAGGACACAGCTCCTACCTTTAAGCGGATTCTAGGGGCCGGACTACCTGCTAGGTCCCTCCCTAAGGGTGGGACCAGGAAGGGGGGTGGTTACACCCCCAATCCTTTGTCCAGCTCGCCCCAGGCCCGGGACTGGTGTGCCCCAGGACCGGTTTGAACTGGCATATGCACCGAGGCTCCTTGTGAGCCACAGGCATGTCTGGTTTCTATTCAGCCCTACCTGACCAATACACAAAATCCTGTCTGGGGTGGTGCACGCACCTCCCCTGGCAGGAAACCCTTTGTCCACACCTCCCAAGCTGGAAGGACTCCCAGCAGCAGGAGGGCAGACTTGTGTCTGTGGTGGCAGCATCCATTTTGTGGAGCTAAGGCTATGTCTGATTCTACCCGGGTTTCAGGTACTGTACATGTCGTGTCCCTCTAGAAGGGTGGAATGCTAACCCCATCGCCAGAATTGGCGAGGGGTTAGTATTCCAATTCGTATGACACCTTACTCGACATGTTTTGATAAAGCCAAACCAAAGATAGCATTTAACCGCGAGGTTCATAATGCACTTAAGAGTATATGGTATGACGATATCTGGAAACAGTAGAAGGAAGTTGTTCCGACCACTGCAGACAGGCTCAGCTCATGCCAGAGCACCATCTCACATGGAACCAAGCACTCTGCCTTCAGGATTGTTAAGGCCTGCCATAGGAGTGACTTATAGGTTATCATGTGTCCCATTTAAGGTTAGGTATAGGTATACTACACCTAAGTAAGAGGTGGTTACACCAACTTACCCCAGCTGAGTGATCAGCCAGTTGTGTCAAATTGTTAGGCCAAGCCTGGGGTGGCATAATACATGCTTCAGCCCCTGGCAGGCCTTGGGTACACCAATGCCCTGGGTACCTAGGGTACACTGGTACAGGGGCTGACAGGGTGATCCACTTCCAATTGGTTAGGCACCTAGGGTGCATAGTTTTAATTTAGTAGAGAGAACAGCAGGCTGGGGGTCTGATTGGCAGGCCCACAGCCTCAATATGTCAAAAACCAGTGAAGCAAAAAGCAAAAATTTGGGGTGACCATAGGATAGCAGACCCTACTCTCCTACACATGCCCTGACTAGAGTCGTGGTTCGGCCTGGGTGCATACCTCAGCCATTCATGACTCCCATTTCTAACAATCTTCCAAACAAACAATTCTTCAGAGAAGATGATTATAATCAACAGTAAAATGTAAACATTTACACTTTTCAAGTAATAGTGACTTGTTCAGAATTCTGCTTGAAATTGCCCAGGCACTTACATGGAACACTCTCACCCAATGAGGGAACGTGCACGTGCTTTGGATACCAGTACAAGTCTAGAGCCAGTTAATGCTGCAGAGCAATTGCCACACATATTAAATTGAGAGACTCACTCCATACTTTAGGAAATTCAAACCAAAGTATCTGTCATGTTCTATGATATCCCTCTTGTTCTTAAGTAACTGCAAAGACCTGGGTGGCCCAAATGGCAAGCACAACTTACCACAATAGCAGGAGGCAGTTCAGTCCTTCAGAAACCAGTAGTTAGCCATGTTCCGATAGCTGAAGTTGTAATGGTGGAAATTTGTTTTAGGTACTGTCCAGTTATTCACTTCACTTAGGAGGCCACTAGTCATTGTAGCCAGGTGCACAGCAGAGGAATCACTGTTTGATTTGGATGGACCACCCGAAAATCAGACAGACACACCAGCATCTAGCCCACCACCGCCTGAAATGTTATAACCATAAACATTTTCATGATAAATTGTAGTGTTGCTTATATATATCAAGGAGCTGCAGCTATATATTGTTGCTGAAAGTGATTCATTCTACACAAGGGTAGTCAGCAGGAACAGTATCATTGCGAGGTATTTAGCCCACAACCAATCTCCTCTGCCTGCACACAGCAATATGATTATCCAACAAGCCTTTATCAAAGAGGACCAGCCAGGTCCAAGGAGGTACAATATGTTCAGGTGTCTTTTCTTCTTATGTGGCAGACTGTATCTGGGGCAAGGTCTGTGCTCCTACCATCATTACCTGCAGAAGGTGATCCTGCAAGAAGAGGCCTAGTTGGACAAACCCTCACACTGCTGTTGCAAGCTCTGGAGGAGCATGGAATTTCCTACAATCAAGGGAGGATGAGCCCTGTTCTTTGTAGGTAGTAATTAACTAGCACCCAGTTACCTGGCAGCATACTGTGGCCTGCTCCAACTGAGCTTGAGGGAATGGTCTCTATTTCACCCTAAGTGAAGGAACTGAAAAGGTCTGATGAAAGTTTGGTAAAACTCTAAATGAAAGTGCCCTGTTGAACAAGTTTACATTCACTAGTTCAGGAGTTAAAGCGCAGGACAAAGGGCATTTGTACCTAGTCTGTTTACATAATCCTGGCCAGTTCTTTTCTCATGGTACCTGTTGGAAGTGGGGGTCCTTATCCCTCACCGCCGCCACCTAAATGCTGGAGGCGGGAGTCCCTGTCCCTCACCGCTGTTGCCAGGTGCGAGATCCGGACCCCTCGTTTCAACGTTAGGCTAAGTAAGGACACCGTCTGAGATAGCCCTGCTCACCCCCTTAGTAGCTTGACACGGGCAGCCAGGCTTATCTCCAAGGCACGAGTGTACAGTATGTGCAACCACACTCACAGCAACCCAATGATGTCGCCACAAATAGACTTCACACGTGTTTTTATAAAACGAGTATAATCTTTATATAAGAAGATATACGATATGACCACACGATACAAAACCAATATATAATAATGGGTAGTATTCCTTCCGTTAGATTGGTAGGTTCTAATCCCAACCACCACTTCTAAACAACAGTTAAGCTTACTTCTAACCATTTCCAAAAGGTTAGGCAGGTCGTATTGCTAGAATAACACACGTTGCAAAAGAAACGAAATACTGCAATGCGTAACGATATACTCCTATACTGTGCAATAGAGAAACAATATCCTACGTAGCGCCACAGTCACGTACTTTGCAATAGAAGGACTAATGCAATGCGTGTCACTACCAGCATGCCCTGTGCAAGGAAGAAACAAAGCAATGCGTCACGCTACAATCATGTACTTTGCAATGAAGAAATAATGCAATGCGCCACGTTATAATCATGTACTGTGCGATGAAGAAATAATGCAATGCGCCACGTTACAATCGTACTCTGCAAGGGAAAAATATCGCAGTGCGTAGCGCACCAAGCATGTAGTTCGTCAGGCACAAATAAGGTCAGGCGTCATACGACAGTTTGATAGTTTGTTAGCAGCAATAATGCAAAGTGTAATACGACAGTCTAGGTGCTCCGTTAACAGTTGCCCCCAACATGGATCAATGATGACACAAAAGTACCGCTTCTCACTTCAGCCCCAGTACGGCCACTCCTTGGGCCAGCAGGGGCCTCGATCTGAGCTGAAGCAACAGGCTCAGTGTTAGACGGACCGGGAGGGTCGGCCGAGGACAAGGGGAGAGGTCTCCGGGGAGAGCCGTCTCCAGCGATCGTACAGACGGTAACTTCCCCCCCACAGATGTACCCCACACAAGGGTAGGATTTAACGTTCTTTATAAGCGATTTCTTAAGGTACGATGGAATGGTACAAGGAGGTCTGGACTCAGGGGTCCCCTCGATTCTAGTCTCTTGGTTTGGGAAGGAGGGTAGCGGGACAGTCTGGTTACCAATCTGGTAGATGCGATGATGGATAGCTCACAATCCTCGAGCTCGGTGTTCGGGCTTGGACGGGCCGCGGGAGTGCCAGCAGGTCCCGGTGAAGGTGGTCGTTACACGGTCCGCGGCAGCGCCAGCAGGTCCCAATGAAGGTGGTAGTCCCAACGGGCCGCGGCAGCGCCAGCAGGTCCCAACGAAGGTGGTAGTCACAACGGTCCGCGGCAGCGCCAGCAGGTCCCGACGAGGATGGAGGTTGCAGAAGGCCGCGGCAGCGCCAGCAGGCAGGACGATAGTTCACAAGGCAGGGCTACGGCAGCGCCGGTAGTCCGTCAAGGATGAGTTCTTCTCGGTGTCTCTCGACTCCAGGATACAACTGCCTTCCTGCTCTGGAGCTGCCCTAGTTATAGGTCTGGCGCCCTTTGATGTCCGGACCCTCGCACTTGGAGGTCGGGGGGGTCCGGGATGAGGGAGTCCAGACACCCAGCAGGGGGTGGAGCCAGCGCCTGGGGGAGCTGGAGGCGATCGGCACCTGGCGGGGGAGAGCCATCGACACTTCTTCCTCCCATTGACCTGCCAAGTGGTCCGTTCACCTCCTGGGTGGAGGGTGGTGCCGGGATGTCGGGGCCGGGCCAGGCCCAGGGTTAGGGTCGAGCTGAGGCCACGCGGCCTCGTGGCGCAGTGTCCAAGATGGCGGCTGATCCGGCCGGGGGAGCCGGTAGTGGTTCGGCCCCATGATACATGGATGTCCGGGGGCAGGAGTTTCGTTGGGAGACGGGGTGCGGGTTGCCCTTGTGGGTAACACCTGGGAGTCCGGGGCTTGGGCCTTGTCATGCGGGGAGGGAGCAAGCCCTACATGTGGCCTGTCCAACATGCGTCCCCCCCAGCTGAAGGCGGGGAGAGTCACCCATCCTCTTGGGGACTCTCCTCGTCGAGGCGGAAAAAGCGTGACAGGCCATCTGCGTTGGCGTGGTCTTGGCCCGGTCGATGTTCCACAGTGAAGTCCATCCCCTGCAGGGAGATGGACCAGCGCAATAGTTTTGGGTTTTCCCCCCGCATCTGCATTAGCCACTGCAGGGGTCGATGATCGGTTTGCACCCGAAAGTGGGTACCGAAGAGATAGGGCCAGAGCTTTTTGAGGGCCCACACTACTGCGAAGGCCTCCCTCTCGATTGTGCTCCAGCGCTGTTCTCGGGCCAGGAGGCGTCTGCTGATGAAGGCCACCGGCTGGTCAAGACCCTCGGGGTTCAGCTGGGAGAGAACCGCCCCGATGCCGTGGTCGGAGGCGTCCGTTTGCACAATTAATTCCCGACTGTAATCGGGGGCCTGGAGCACAGGGGCGGTGCACAGGGCGGCTTTCAGCTTCTCGAAGGCCGCTTGACAGTCGGGGGTCCAGTTAATCTTCTTCGGGTGGTTTTTGGACGTGAGACCCGTGAGGGGCCCCACAATGCTGCCATAGTCCCTCACGAACCGCCGGTAGTAGCCGGTGAGTCCCAAGAAGGCTCGGACCTCGGTCTGCGTGACTGGGGGTTGCCAGGACTGGATGGCAGCGATTTTGAGTTGCAGAGGGGCCACCAGACCGCTTCCCACCTGGTGTCCGAGGTAGGTCACGGACCCCTGACCAATTTGGCACTTGCCGGCCTTGATTGTGAGGCCGGCCCGCTGGAGGGCTTGCAGGACCTCTCGGAGGTGGTGGAGGGGGTCGGACCAGTGGCGGCTGTATACAGCGATGTCGTCCAGGTAGGCGGCGCTGAACTCTTCGAGCCCCGCCAAGACCTGGTTCACTAGTCGCTGAAAAGTAGCTGGGGCATTCTTCATGCCGAAGGGCATGACTTTGAAGTGGTAGTGGCCATCGGGGGTAGAAAAGGCAGACCGTTCTTGGGCCCGGGGTGTGAGACCGATCTGCCAGTAGCCCGCTGTCAGGTCGAAGATGCTGAGGTAGCGGGCAGCCCCCATGCGGTCGATCAATTCATCCGCTCGGGGGATGGGATGAGCGTCGGTCCTGGTGACAGCGTTCAAGCCCCGATAGTCGACGCAGAATCGGAGTTCAGGAGTGGTGCCGGGGGCAGCGGCTTTGGGGACCAGCACGACCGGGCTGGCCCAGGGGCTGTCCGAGGGCTCGATGACCCCGAGCGTGAGCATCTTGGACACTTCCTCTTGGATGCAGGCCCGCACCCGATCTGGTACGCGGTAGGCCCGGTGTCGGATAGGGGGACTGTCCCCAGTGTCCACGTCGTGCAAGCACCAGGGGGTGACCCCTGGGGTGAGGGAAAACAGAGTAGCAAACTGCAGCAGGAGGTCCCGGCAGCCTTGGCGTTGCTCTGGGGTGAGGGCATCGGAGAGCCGGACCCCGTCCACGGAACCGTCTTTCTCCTGAGTCTTCAGGAGATCAGGGAGAGGCTCGGAGTCTTCTTCTGCCCCACTGTCTGTAGCCATCAGGAGGCTGAGTTCCGAGCGCACAAAGTGGGGTTTGAGTCTGTTGGTGTGGAGGACCCGGAGGGGGTTCCGGGGAGACTCCATATCGATGAGATAGGTGACGGGGCTCTTGCGTTCGACCACTTTGAAGGGCCCCGTCCACTTGTCTTGCAAGGCACATGGTTCGGTGGGGGACATCACCCACACTCGTTGACCAGGTTCGAATTCGACGGAGGAGGCATTCTGATCGTACCATTTTTCATGTCCTCCTGACTGGCCTCAAGATTCGCTTTTGCCATTTCCCTGAATCGCCGGGTCTGATTGCGTAGTGCCAGGAGGTACTTGAAGACGTCTGGAAGGGGTCTTTAGGGGGGCCATCTCCCAACCTTCTTTGACTAGGCTGAGGGGCCCTCGCACAGGGTGCCCGTACAGGAGTTCGAAAGGGCTAAAACCGAGGGACTTCTGGGGAACTTCTCGATAGGCGAAGAGGAGGCACGGAAGTAGTACATCCCACTGGCGACGGAGGGGCTCTTCCAATCCCCCAATCATTCCCTTGAGTGTGCGGTTGAATCGCTCAACTAGTCCGTTCCCTTAAGGATGATAGGGGGTCGTGAATCGGTAGGTGACCCCGCACTGTTGCCAGAGGGACTTCATATATTTCGAGATAAAGTTTGTGCCTCGGTCGCTGACGACTTCTCGGGGGAAGCCCACGCGGGAGAAGATCCCCATTAAGGCCCGGCCGACCACCGGAGCTGTTACAGTTCGCAGGGGCCCAGCCTCGGGGTAGCGGGTGGCGTGGTCCACCAGTACCAGGATGAACCGATGTCCTTGTGCTGTGCGGGGGTCCAGGGGCCCCACAATGTCTATTCCTACCCTCTCGAACGGGGTGGTGACCACTGGGAAGGGTTGCAGAGGTGCTTTGAGCTTGCGGCCGCTCTTCCCGCTGGCCTGGCACGTGGGGCAGGACCGGCAGTGGTTGAGGACGTCGTTTCGCATCCTCGGCCAGAAAAAGTGGGTCACCAGGCGACTGTAGGTTTTGTCCTGGCCCAGGTGTCCAGCCAGGGGAACATCGTGGGCCAAATTTAGCAGGAAGTCTCTGAAACGGAGGGGCACCACCAGCACTCGACTGGCCCCTAACTCCGCGATTCTCTGTTCACTGTATAACAGGTCGTTATCCCAATAGACCCAATGGGCTCCGGTGGAGTCCCCTGCGCTCTGGGCGATGGCTTGCTGGCGGAGTCCCTCGAGGGAGGGACAGGTCTTCTGCTCCTGGCGGAACTGTTCCTGGGTGGGCCCCCCTTCTTGACGCTACTGAGCCAGGCCGGGAAGGTCCTGGGCGACCCCTTCGGGGGTTGGCTCTGGGGGGTCGGTATAGTCGGTGTCCTCTACTGGAGCGATCGGGGGAGGAGGTGCAGGCCATTCTGGTTCTTCTGGTCGGGGGATGGCACGGGCGGCCATGGACCGGGTGGTTACGCACGCCCAGTCCGGGAGGCCCAGCATCCCCAGGTGCTCTCTTCTTTCGACGGCGGCCCACGGGGAACTCTCAAGATCATTCCCCAGGAGACAGTCCACGGGGGCATCAACCCGGACCGTCACCTTCAACATGCCGGAGACCCCTCCCCATTCGAAGGGGACGCAGGCCATCCGACATAGACTCTCGGAATTGTCGGCTGAGCGGACGGGGCAGAGAATGTTCGGCAGGATCTGCTCTGGTTTTACCAGGTGACAGCAGACGGCCGTCACACTGGCCCCTGTGTCACGTAGGGCTTCGGCCCGGCGCCCATTAATGTTTACCCACTGGCTATATTTTCGGGTGTTGGCGGGTAGGGGAGCCCGCGGGACCATGTCTTTTCCCCCTAGGCACGCTAGAACCATGGCGGCCGGTTCCCACTCTTGTTGTGCCTGCTCATATTCTTCTTGTTCCTCGGAGATTTGTTCTCCCCCCAGGGCGGCGGCAGCTACCTGGCGGGGTTTTGGCGTTTGGTTCTGCGGGCAGTTCGGGTCATTGGCGTAGTGGCCGACTCGCTGGCATCCGTGACACGTGACGTTGGCTCGGAACCCCGGGCGCATCGGGGGGTTGCCCCGGCCGGCCGGGGGCGGGGTGCTGGCCGCGGGAGTGGCCGGGACGGTGTCTCTCCCTCGCCCCTGGCCTCCTCCTCCTCCTCGGGGACGGTGCTGACCTTGGTTGTTCCGGTTTTGCTCGTGTGGCCCTCTCCGGCCCACTCGGGTGCTTTCCCACCGGTCAGCTTCGGCGGCGAGTTGCCGTGGGTCAGTCAATTTACTGTCGAGGAGGTGCTGCCTGAGCTCGACGAAGCAGTTGTTAGACAGGTGCTCCCACACCATGAGATTAAAAAGTTGCTCGTAGGTCGTTACGTGGCTTCCCTTGATCCAACCCTCGAAGGCTCGGCTGAAATAGTTGACATATTCCACCCACGTTGTACCCGGGATCCGGGTGCAGTCCCGAAACCTCTGGCGGTACATTTCGGGTGTGAGCCCATATCGGGTGAGGAGGGCAGCCTTCATGTGGTCATAGGATGACATCTGATGGTCTGGGAGCTGCAGTAGGGCATCGCGGCCTTCGTTGACGAACCTCCCCCATAGGCCGGCTCCCCAGTCACTCCGATCGATCCGGTGGGAGGTCATGGCGATCTCGTAGGCTTTGAACCACTGTTGTATGTCGTCCTCTCGGACATACTCTCGGACAACATCCTTGGGGATGTGGACTTTCTTTTCGGTTGCTCCCGGGGTGCGTGGTCGCTCGGGCACCTCCGGTTCTTTGTTCTGCTTCCGTAGTTCTATTTCTGCCAGTTTGCGCTCGTGTTCGAATGTTAGTCTTTTTTCTTCGAGCTCTCTCTGCCTCTGTTTTTCTTCCCGTTCTTCTCGGAGCCGCAGATGTTCTAGGTTCAGTTTTTGCTCGGCTAATTTTAGTTCACCGTCCATTTTGAGTCGTGCCATTTCCAACTCATGTAATCTGTTTTTTTCTCTTTCTTGGATCTCTTCCTGCGAGAGGCCCGTTCCTCGCTCCTCGGGAGCTGTGGCGTTCCTCTCCGATGCTGCACCGTTTTGGTCTGGGGATCCGGCGACCCCGGTTTCTGCCCACGACTCAATGGCGTGCTTAAAATCATCTTTGGTACTCAGGCCGGTGGTAGCAATGCCTAGTTCCATGCAGAATTGTTTCAGTTCACGATGGCTATACTCTTCCAATTTATCCATCTGGAATTTCTCGGTGGATCCGCTCTCTTTGGTTGACATCGTGGTTTTGTCGTGGGGTGAGCTACTCTCTGTACGATTACGCGTTGATTCGGATCGCGCCGCTGGCCACCAATGTTAGACGGATCGAGAGGGTCGGCCGAGGACAAGGGGAGAGGTCTCCGGGGAGAGCCGTCTCCAGCGATCGTACAGACGAGTAACTTCCCACACAAGGGTAGGATTTAACATTCTTTATAAGCGATTTCTTAAGGTACGATGGAATGGTACAAGGAGGTCTGGACTCAGGGGTCCCCTCGATTCTAGTCTCTTGGTTTGGGAAGGAGGGTAGCGGGACAGTCTGGTTACCAATCTGGTAGATGCGATGATGGATAGCTCACAATCCTCGAGCTCGGTGTTCGGGCTTGGACGGGCCGCGGCAGCGCCAGCAGGTCCCGGTGAAGGTGGTCGTTACACGGTCCGCGGCAGCGCCAGCAGGTCCCAATGAAGGTGGTAGTCCCAACGGGCCGCGGCAGCGCCAGCAGGTCCCAACGAAGGTGGTAGTCACAACGGTCCGCGGCAGCGCCAGCAGGTCCCGACGAGGGTGGAGGTTGCAGAAGGCCGCGGCAGCGCCAGCAGGCAGGACGATAGTTCACAAGGCAGGGCTACGGCAGCGCCGGTAGTCCGTCAAGGATGAGTTCTTCTCGGTGTCTCTCGACTCCAGGATACAACTGCCTTCCTGCTCTGGAGCTGCCCTAGTTATAGGTCTGGCGCCCTTTGATGTCCGGACCCTCGCACTTGGAGGTCGGGGGGTCCGGGATGAGGGAGTCCAGACACCCAGCAGGGGGTGGAGCCAGCGCCTGGGGGAGCTGGAGGCGATCGGCACCTGGCGGGGGAGAGCCATCGACACTTCTTCCTCCCATTGACCTGCCAAGTGGTCCGTTCACCTCCTGGGTGGAGGGTGGTGCCGGGATGTCGGGGCCGGGCCAGGCCCAGGGTTAGGGTCGAGCTGAGGCCACGCGGCCTCGTGGCGCAGTGTCCAAGATGGCGGCTGATCCGGCCGGGGGAGCCGGTAGTGGTTCGGCCCCATGATACATGGATGTCCGGGGGCAGGAGTTCCGTTGGGAGACGGGGTGCGGGTTGCCCTTGTGGGTAACACCTGGGAGTCCGGGGCTTGGGCCTTGTCATGCGGGGAGGGAGCAAGCCCTTCATGTGGCCTGTCCAACACTCAGGCTGCTGAAAAAAGCGAGAGGCCGAGAGAGTGTCCCTCCGAGCCCGCATCCCACCCCAGTTGGTGATCCATGTTACCTGGGAGGGCCCGACCCCACTCTCCTCTCCTCCTTCAGCGACTTGGGCCTTGATCCAGAACTCAGACAATGGGCACGGCGAGCTCGGGCTGGCGGCTCCGCTCCTCCGGGGCTGCCAGTCCGGGCCGCTACTGTTTCACTCCAGGGGCCAAATGACCTGGCCCTCCTTCCGGTGGTCTCAGTGGACACCGAGACCCGCACTCAGCACTGTGGAGACTTACTTTGATTTCGGTGCACACACTACCCAGGCACTCAACACGCACCGTGCATGTCCGAGTCTCACCTCTTCTCCCGGTGCACATGATGACCAGGCGCTCTTCACCAATGCCTCGGCTTGCACCACGACATGCACCCTGCATGTCCGAGTCTCACCTCTTCTCCAGGTGCACACAACGAACGTGCTCTCTCCACCAACGCCTCGGCTTGCACCGCGACACGCACCCTTCATGTCCAAGTCTCACCTCTTTTCCTGGTGCACACAACGACCAGGAGCTCTTCACCAATGCCTCAGCTTGCACCACGACACGCACCCTGCGCCTCCAAGACTCACTTCTTCTCCCGGTGCACACAACGACCAGGCGCTCTTCACCAATGCCTCGGCTTGCACCACGACATGCACCCTGCGCGTCCAAGACTCACTTCTTCTCCCAGTGCACACAACGACCAGGCGCTCTTCACCAATGCCTTGGCTTGCCCCACAACACGCACCCTGCGTGTCCGAGACTCCGTTTACTCCTGTGTGCCCACGATCACAAGGCACAACTTCTGAGGGTCTCTAGCTGCAAAAGCACGCACACACCGCATTGCTTGGGATTCTCCGGAAACATTTATGTTCCTGTGTTTCCAAACAGGGAGCCAGCTACCTCGGGCCCTTGGGGTTCAGGACACAGCACAAAGCACAGTTCTGTTCAAGAAGGGGGTGACTCCACCCACTGCAATGTCCCTTCAGTCTCTTCCTTAGTAAAAGCTACAAACTGCAGGCCAGCCCCAGATCACAAAGCAAGGGTCAGTCCTATCCAGCAGTCTCTTCAGCAACTTCTTCCTTGGCAGAGGTTCTTCTTGACCACGAAAGAGGTCAAAGCCTTTGCAGACTTGACCTGTCAATTTCGCCATTCAAAACTACACCAAATTCTAGGGGTTTCAGTTCTCTTAGTTATACCCCATCATGTCTTTGAAGTTCGTTGTGCTCAGGGGTCCCTGACCCCTGCCTAAATCAGTTCTGGGTTTCTCCCTCCCAGTGTCACCTTTTTCCCTTTCGATACTGGGGGTCTGGATCCTTAATCACTCAGCAGGAGATGGGTCAATTGGTTTATAGCACCAGCCCAGGCCTTTTCACCTCTCAGGCTTCTCCTCCCCTACTCTCCAGATGCCGGGCAGCCTGGTGCCATCTCAACCCCTCCCTGGGCCAAGACCTCTCCCAGCTCCTCTCACCTCTCAGACCCAGACAGTCAATCCACATTCAGCAGAGACACACAGAAATGGTTAAAGCACAAAACTCAGCCACTTTCTAAAAGAGTGGTTTCTGAACACACAGTGACAAAACCACTTTCATAGAAAGATGTGTTATGACACTGTGAGTTCATACATACAAAACTTCACCTCTCCATTGTAAACGTATAGGAAACTAGGCTAACAAACACAACACCCAGCCTCCCCTATTCTGTCCTATGGGCAGAATGGCCTTTCACCAGTGAAAAACTAAATGGAGTGTTTTTCACTGTCAGGACATAGCACATAGCACACACCTCAGTATATGTCCTGCCTTTTACCCACACTGCACCCTGCCCAGGGGTTACCAGGTACCTACCACAGGGGTGACCACTGTGTATGCAAAAGGGAAAGTAAGGCCTGACAAGTGGTTGTACTTGTCAGGACAAAATGCTAACTTACACTGAAGTCCTGAAGTCCTGAGTTCCGTTCTCTGCGCGCCTTTGCATTACTAGCCCTTGCACACACAGTGCACATCACTAGGGACTTTTACTAGTAAGGCAAACATACCAACCATGGCCAACCAATTACCATTCTAATTTACATAGCGAACCCCTGTACTTTGACACTGATCAGCAATGGCAAAGTACCCAAAGCATCTGAATTGGCAACACTATGTCAGGAAAACGGTCTATGGTGAAAGCAAAAAGTTTGGGGAACTTTAGCCAAAAAGGGCAAGTCCTACAGTACCATTTTGCTGTTCAGTCTCTTCTTATGACAGTGGCCATAATGAAAATATCCTAGTTCAAACCTAAGGGTACTTTATATTTGGACTAAAGTGCCTACAGATGTCCCTAGGACCAGTCTCATACATGCCTCAATCACAGGGACAAGCCCAAACCACCCTCTGGAACATCCGCTCAAAAATGAGAACTTATTGTCTTAGCCAGCATTTCGGCAGTGTAGTAAAAGATGATCTGATCTGGAGACTTTTTAAATAACCCCAGTGGCTTGGGATAGACGGTTACAATAGAGGCACCTGTTTCTTAGCATTGCATGGATGATGAATTACACGTGAATGCAAAATATGTGGGCAATTGAAGAAAGTTATTGTGCAAGCCAATATTTTTTGATAACTTCACTCATTCCTTTTTTTGCAGATAAGTTCTCAAACCAGAAAGAGTGACCCAAGTGAAACAAAAATATTTGAGACCAATCATCTCCAATCCAAGTTTCTCATAGTTTGCCATTATGCAGTAGGCACCCCCTTCCATCAGATCCGCCTTTCAGTCGTGAAGGCTGTTCCTGCAACACAGTGAAATCCTGCACGCCAGGTATGAAAAACTCATGGGTAACATACACAAATAAGGCACTGGAAATGGGAATAAGGCAGCAGCTTGTGCAGAGCTACCTCTAACGGCATAACTACAAAGCAGTTTATTTCAGGATACCTGATGAGTAGCATATTGCAGTGCAAGAAATAGTCTCTTTGGGAAGCTTTCCCATATTGCTTTGTAGCTCACTCGTACTAGTTCTGCACGCTATAAATGGCAGATGACACCATTACCCTTTTCAATAGACCTCTATTAATCATCCTCAGAAGGATCGAAGGCTGAGTCAGCCCTCGGTATTCAAACCCATCAACATAATAGCTTGGCCAAGGAACATTGTTTTACTCCATCATTAGTTTGGTGCAGTAAGCAGCAACAATGTGGCCGTAATAAAGTTCACGTTTTCGAAAGTTTGAAAAAATGAAAATAGCATTCAATGCGGGGCTCCTTGAGATGGAGATATGTGAACCAAACAACAAAAAAAGCTATGCCTTTATGGCAAGCAAGAATAGATTCAGGGACGGAAGCTCACTCACAGTGAAAGGTAAACTGAAAACAATTGTGACCAGACACTTCAACAAAGGATGAGGGTAACCCCACTGCCATCTGGTCCAGGGCAGATCATCAATAGGGAATGGGCTTTTATCGTCATTTTATGTTTGAACCACACCCCTATCTTTCATGGCAAACTTAAAGAAGGATTTCACCCAGCCTGGCAGTCCCAGTGCTGGGAAGAAGCCAAATAGTCTTTAATTAACTAAAAAAAACATTTTTGTGACCTTAGATGCCAGCATAATTCGCAGAATTTCAGGAATTTCGCGTTCTGCTACTTATGCGAATTTACCGACCATACGCCATTACACCACGTTGCGTATTTATGCACTGTTCACTAGAAAATTTGACAGTGAGTGTGTGGGAATAATGCAAACAGGCAGATTGCGAGTAGCACTTACTTGTCCTACTTGCAATTTTCACGCTATTATTTACAGCGAAACGCCTCCTCGCATGAAATATTGTCACAATGATGTATTTTGTGTTAAATTAGGCACTAAAAGGTAGATTTACATTTCACTTTATATACACATAATTTTAAATAATTATGCGGAATCTCACTTAATTTACCTGAAATTTGTGTAGTTACACAAATGCAAGTTACTTTGATTTTGCACACCTCTAAATAAACTTGCACCTCCTAATACAATAGATAACATATGTGGAGAGGCGTGTGTTTATGTGTCACAGAAGCTGGACGTGTAATGCAGAGGATGGCTTAGATGTGACCTGAAAACAGGAGGAGGGGCATTGCAGGCTTTCAGAAGTCTTTTCTTGAGGTTTAAGCGAATCACAGCAGGGCCATTGTGAAGGACAGATGCGACTTTCCAGTAAGCAGGGACCACGGGGGGGGGAGGGATCTAATGGCATTGACCTATCCTCTGAAGGGGTGTAGTGCTAGGAGTGTCATTGGGAGTATTAATGGGTGGAATCTCATTCAACATCACTAACTCAGCATTATCATTTTCTTGAACACCTTCAAGTTAACTTCCATCTGATGTGCAATAGACAGTACAATTCAGCTCACATACTAATTCCCTTCTCAGAAGGTTGTCAGGACAGGAAGATCTCGCCAGAAAGTGTGCTGGTCTGATAGGAGTCCAAGGGTGATAGAGACAAGAGCTGACATGTTTGAAGAATCCTCTGACTCAAAAAGTTAATTACACCAACAGTTCTGATAGGGAGCAGGAGGATAGAGACACCAACATCTATGAGATAGATAAGAGCTGTAGGCTCTGGTATCAATTACACAGCATCAGAGGGTTTGGAAGCCGGATGAGCCTAGGAAGTTGGTCATCTCTGATATGCATGTAGAAACCCTCTTCCAGTGCCTGAACTGCTCACAGTTGTAAAAGGAAAGTTCCCCAGTTGGGTTGAACCCACCTTTTCCATTCCGCCCCTTTTCAGCTTTTCAATTCTATTATCTCTCATTTTAAGTAAACTACCTTCAGTAACCCATTCAAAATACATTCTAAAGTGAAAACAAGAAGTAAGCCTGCACACCTACAAACCAGCCGAGGTAAAAGTTGGATACTTTGAGTCCCTTGCAAAAGAAGCTGAGTATGTTCACTTGAATTATCATTGTAAAATTAGTCACATACTCTAAAAATATTTCCCTTGCAACAACATATAATGGAAACCACATAGTTATAGTAAGATCACACATAACAAATAACTTACTAATAGCAATTATACAATTACAAACTGGAATAACAATACCAGACACACTTAGAGCTTCTCTACTAATGAAGGGGCATATTATCAAGAAACGGCGTTAAAATTATCGCTAAAGCGGCGATAATGGGCTTGATAATATGCTCTTGAGAATTCCCATAGAAGCCGATTTTCTGGTGTCCACATGGGCTTCTATTGGAATTCTCTGCGGCATATTATCAAGCCCATTATCGCTGCTTTAGCGGCAGTTTTCTGCCGCTAAAGCGGCGATAATTTTAACGCCGCGCTTGATAATATGCCCCTAAGACACTTAGGTCATCTTTTCCGCTACTCCATCGGGCAGCCGCCCACCAATTTAAGAGATCGCCTCCAGCCCTGAATTAGTCTCTATACCTTCATGAGAGATGCTGCCACAACAGCTTTTGTGAAAGCACTGAAAGTTTGGTGCACATTGGTCATGTTTTAGGTGGCGGCACTAAAATATTTTTAGTTTTTCAGAAATAAACTCCAAAAGTAGAGTCTGTTTTGGGAAGAATGGCCTTTAAACTCTGGGAGTTTCCTCCTATGGCGTGGGGGTCAATATGTCTTTCCTGTTTGTGACAGGAAGAAAAGGTCCATGGACAGGCAGTCGAATGTCCATTCTCTGACGGCCCCTAATCTGCTGGACCATCGTAGTAGTAGAGCCTCCAGAAACACCGCTGTCAGAAAAGTGACCGTCTGCCTGACCCACAGCTGAAGTGGCAGGGCTAGGGTCTGCCTGACAAGGTACTCTGTCTACCAAACTCCAAATCAGTCCCTTATTCACAATAAAACAAGCATTGGCATAGCCAATAGGTCTCGCCTTTGGGACCTTATAAGTGTTTAGCCATGCAACAGTTGCATAACTAAATACTTATAAGGTCCCAAAAGCGAGATCTATTGGCTATGCAAAGCGGCCGTGCGGCCGCGAAAGTGAAAATAATTGCGGTAAAGCGCGGCGCGCGCGCCCGCGCACATGCACTGTAGATCTAGGCTGGCCTGGTAGCACTTTTTGGAGCCCTCTCAATAAGTCTTGCCAGACCAGCGCATGCGCTGGGTCAGGCGAGACCTACAAAGGAAGAACCTCCCACTGTGCCAGCTTTCTTCCTTTTTAGTGCAATTCTAATGGTTGCCTGCAGTGACCCTGCTCTGTGCTCTATGGCAGCAGTGTGTGGAAGACTGGCTCCAACAGTGAAAGCAGTCCGCACAGATGCGATGTTGGGCTGCGGCTCCGAAAACGAAGCATCATAGCCCCTCTTGTCCAAAATGGCCGCCTTGTTTGTGGTTGAAGCGGTCACCTTTTCTCCCTTTTAACTGCAATGGCGAATTCACAGTTGGTGTTTGGCCAGCATTGAATTCAGCAGCTGGGAAAAGCACATTGGTTTAATAACAGCATCAGAGTCATGGGGCATGAAAATGCCGTGGAAATACCAACACAATAATATACACCATGACATTGAAACTGACCCTAAAAGCTACTGCCTGTATATATCTATATGGTGGCCCCCCTTTTTAGCTTTCTCCTCAGCTCAGCACCTTGAAACAGAACAAACACAAGCACATTCCCTATGCTAATAACAATACATAAAAGCAAATTAATGAAGTAAATGAATAAAGGGTGCAGTATTATGCTCCCAGCAGAGTGAATGCACTTTCATTCAGTGCGCCCTAGAGAGGCATTTCATGTTACAGCTATCTGCAGTCTCATTACCCTGTGCTACCTTGTAACTCAGCTGCATACCTACAGTGCATTGGCACAATTAAAGGAACATCCAATGAGCTTGTGCATTATATAGTGTTTCTGCAGTGTCCTGAGACAGCCTCCACCTGTGCATCTGCAATGCGACTTCATCTGATTGTAGTGAAGCTAGGCCCAATAAAAGTCCAAGAGAAGAAGGTTCTGCTCTTGGGTGTAACTGAGCGAAATATACACGTTCCGCTTAAAAAATAGATTATTGAAAGATTTTTCTCATTCCAAAGGTATTAAGAGTATACATTTCTCTGAAATGTTCTATATACGTCTGCCATTTTAAATCCAAAACTGGTTAAAAATGTTCAAAAATACACTTAGAACTGATTAAAAAGCAATGACACTTCAGAACATCTCTATAAAACTTTGGGGCAGATTTACAATAACTGGCGCATCCCTGCATATCAGCATGGATGAGCCAGTTATTGTGCGTCACGGCTCCGCCACCATGGATGCGCCGCATTTACAATGCGGCGCACCATGGGGCAAAAAATGACAGATGAGTGACGCATCTGCTGCCGTAAAGGCGGCACATTGCTGGAGTTGCGTCGCAAGCGCGGCGCAGCTCCAGCAAGGCTCGGGGGTGCCCTATCTTTAAAATGCTGCGTCAATCCTTACGCCTGCTTCAAGCAGGCGCAGGGTTTTGACGCAGCATGGCCTTAAAAGTGGCAGAGTGAAATCTTGTAGATTTCACTCAGCCACTTTTAGGAGGCGTTCCTGTGCCGGAACGCCCCCCCCCCCGCGCCGGAACGCCTACATGTGGCGCAGGGGTTTACAACGTGACGCATCTCCCAGATGTGTCACATTGTAAGTACCCCGCACCATGGCGCTGGATTTGCGCCGCCGCTGCGTCTCAAAAGTGATGCAACGGCGGCATAAAAGAGGCGCAAGGGGCTTGTAAATCTGCCCCTTTGTATATTAGGGAGGCATTGTGAAATTTCACTTTTTTTCTATATGGATGCTCATTACAAATAATGCAAATTTTGTTGTTGGAACACACTCCATACACACTTTAATCCACAAATGGATCATGCACTGTGCACAGGCCTTTCTATCAATGTCCACTGCAACTTATCCAGAGAGAGCCGCTTAAGCTAGATGTCTCTGGGCAGCGGGCCTCTTATTAATAGGTGGGCTCGATGGGTTACAATGCATAGTCCACTTTTACAGAGCTTACAGTGGGCGAGGCTCCATTATGAATGTCCATCTCACAGCAGAGGTCCAAATACCAGAGGTCAAAAAGCAAAATACTGGGAGATTTCACAGGCTAGAACCCATTTTCCTTACAAAGTACGTATTGTTTTCTAAATTAAAAGCATTTGCTGGACGGTAAATTATTGAACAATACAGATGTGCATTAACCACAGCAGCGGCCGGTACAGGTAAGAGGGGGAACATCCTGAACAACCACTCCGGCCTGGAACAACGAGTCCAGGAATCACGCACGCCAAACATCGACTTTCCCAAAGAACGACTTAGCCTCAACTAACTGTATGTGCGTGGTTAAGGCTAAGTAGGTCTAGTGCAGGATGTACGGAGTTGAGCGGAAGCATCGGACAGGAACAGGACAGGTAAGAGGGGTTCGGGGTGGGGGGCTATGTGTTAGTTTTTTGGGGGTGGGGGAGTTTGTGTTAGTTTGTAGGGGTGGGAGGGTTTGTGTTAGTTTTTAGGGGGTGGGGGGTTTGTGATAGTTTCTAGGGGGTGGGGGGTTGGTGTTCGTTTTTAGGTGGTGGGAGGGGTTTGTGTTAGTTTTTAGGGGGTTCATGTTAATTTTTAGGGGGTGGGAGGGGTGTGTGCTAGCTTTTAGGGGTGGGAGCGGTTTGTGTTACTTTTAAGGGGGTGAGGTGATCGTGTTAGTTTTTAGCGGGTGGGAGGGGTCTGTGTTAGTTTTTAGGGGGTGGGGGTTCGTGTTAGTTTTTAGGGGGTGGGAGGAGTTTGGGTAGTTTGTCGAAGGTGGGAGGTGTTCGTGTTAGTTTTTAGGGGGTTGGGAGGGATCGGGGTAGTAGTAGGCATGCATTATTTTTACCATGCATGCCTTTACCACAAAAACTTGTGGTAAAGGAATGCGTGCTAAAATAAATCGTGGTTAAGACGCGGTCGTTGTAGAGACCGCGTTGTTAGGGTAGTCGTTGTTGAGGAACTCGTTGTTCCAACATACAACCAGGTGAGAGTGGGGGGGTTGGTTGGAGGGCAATTTCGACAGACAACGACAAGGGAAAATGAATTATTTATTTAATTTTCCCTCGTGGTCATCGATCAAATCCCACCCCCAACGGGGCCCACAGCTCTTAACAGAACGGGCCGCTCCTGATTAACCAGTTCCTACTTTCTAGCCCACCAAACCCCTTGTATCACGTGGTTTCCAGTTTCAGGGCACACAGAATAGAGGCTGTCGGACACCCCAGGTAAATGGCCTTCACCAATATATTTGGTTCTTAGTAATCCCCAAGTTCCCTTGGAAACTTGAACCAGCTTTCTCATGCATAGAGTTTTGGATCCTTGTGTGGAGCCTTGGATCATCCGTGGCCAGGGCCCAGCATTTCTTTGTGTTAAAATCTCTCAGCCATCTTTCAGCAGATCCTGCCATTTATCACAGTCCAAATCAATAGCACAAGGTTTTGGTGAGCATGAAGGGTGCTACTTTATTTTCTTCAGGCACCAAGACAGCTTTACTTTCCCACCTGCCTTCCCAAGCTAAAACTTGCCTATTTTCTTCCTCACGTTTGCTCCATCTTGTATTCTGTGCTTAAGAAAAATAAGCATCATTAGAAACATAAACATTCTGGGGCATATTTAACAAACTTTCACGATACCCAATGCAGCAAACCACCTTTCTGCACTGCGTGAAAGGGAAAGGGCAAGTATGTGTCATATTTAACATCATACATCATCTACATCATACATCCTTCCTGTTATTTCCATGAGCTGACATACTTTTGGCTGCCTAGCACCAACACAGGCCCCCTTGCACCATGGTTTAAGGGTGCCTGCACTGTAAGCAGGATTGTTTTTGTGCAGGAAGGGATCTCTTTCTTCACAAAAACAATCCTGAGAAGCATTTTCCTCCTTCTATGTGTGCTGCAAAATGTAGCACAAATAAAAATAGGAAAAATGAGGAGAAATAAAGATATTTCCCATCGTTACACCTCACCTGGGGAAGCATAGCATTTTTGACACATACCTAGGTCTACGACTAATCCTTACACTTAACCAGTATTCAGGACCAGTTCTTAACTATGGGGGTGATTATGATGGCGAACAGACTTCAGTCCGTCCGCCATCATTTTGGGGAATGGTACTGCCTGACAGGCTGTCAGCGGTCCCATAGTAGGGATTAGGATGCGACCACCACCACAGCGGTCGCAATGCCTATATTTTACATTGTGTTGGGTGCTGCTGGCTGCATCACCCACCACAATGTAAAAACGGCACATGTAACATTTCCCTGCACTACCTGGCAGGCACCATACGATGCCTGCCACATGGTGCAAGGAAACATAGGGGGGCACCATGGGTGCCCTCAGTGCCCAAAACGTGGGTGCTGGGGCAAAGGGGGCCCACTATGGGCCCCCAATGTCCATCCCCACAAGCCTTTTCATGGCAGATGAACTGCCATGAAAAGGCTGGGGGGGGAGGCACATCTTAATTCCTACAGCAGTCCCTGGTAGGCACCGCCACCATTTTGGGGATGGGAAGGTTTCCACCACACCGCCTGGCTCAAGGAGCCCGTCAGATTCATGGCAGTTGGAGTTTCCGACTGCCACGGAACCGCCTGCCATCCTAATGTGGTGGGGGGTGAAAGGACTTCTGATGGCGTTGGAACCGAAACCCTGTTGGTGGCGGTCTTGCCGCCATCATAATGACCCCCTAAGTTAATAACAGGTCTAAATAAAGGCACTTGGAGAAGATCAATCCTCTTTTGTTTATGAGTCAATGGATCTGATCGATGGGCTTATACAATTGCTTTTTGTGCTTGTCTCACAAATCACTTAGGTTGCATACCTGATTGTAAATTTTATAGACAGAATATTAGCTTGATAGGAATATCTGTTCGCAGCACTACAATTTTACCAAAGGTGTAAAAAGTGGTTCATAGCAAATTACCAATTATGTTTAAAAATATGGGAAATTTATGAATAATCAAGTTAGTCCTAACATCATTTCTATTTTCTGAACAGAGACATGTTTAAGTAATTCCTGTTCTATTTTGAAAGTTTACAAATTTTACAGAATCAATATTTTCAGTTACTTGCAGGACCAAAGCGATTACACGTCCATGCTCTCCTTTTCAATGGTTGAAAGTTCTGGGCCACATTTTCACAGAGTACTTTTTCTTATAACCTCCCTAACCATGTAGGATATCCTCAGGATATTAATTTAGTAGACAGAATATCAATTTATGGTAAATGCTTATCTGTACCACTTCAACAGTGCTGGACGTAGAAACATTGGCCACCTTCAAATAATCCCAGTTATATCAAATGGAATTCATTTACATTTCTTATTCAACATGTTAAGTCATGGACTCTATTATTACCATATGGTTAATCATTAGGAATCTATTATATAGTGCTGACAGAGTTATACAGTAACTAGCAGTGTTTTTCTCTGCAATGCCGAAGTGTATTATCTGTTGTACCAAAAGCTCTGGTCTTAAACTGGAAGAGCAAATCTATGAGTGGAGGCCTGGGATTGCCCAGCAAGTCCTGAATTAGAGGACCATGTTCAGTTTTATCATTGTCAAGTGCAGATTCCCTGTTAGATCCTTCGGACAAGATGAAAAGAGGGGAAAATCCATAGAACCCCCAAACAATGGTACAGAAGAGCTGTAAACAATGATTGCATTTGAGAGGAAGGTGTGATCAATTCCATTGAAGATCCTGCCTAAGAATCGGATTGATTACTTAGAGAACCACGAGGGATGATTCTAAAACTTAATTAATCTCCACGCCCAAGTCCTGTAGGAAAAGTGTTTGTGGCCATAAAATCCTGACTGTAAAATCCTGATAAGGTCTGAATCTGAAAAACAAAAAAACTGTTTTTCAATTGGAAAAAATGGTCCTTGTCACATGGACCGTACCGCTCTGCATAGAATCTGAAAAATTAGCTGCTCAGTCTATATTCCTGGTAATCCACATATTTGATTCCAAATGACTGCTGCATTTGTGAGTTCGAGCAAGTATTATTTTTGTGTCAAAATCTCATGTTAGAGCAGAGGTATCCAATGCAAGCCCAATAGGGCTGGGTTGTTGCCAGACCTTCAGGATAATCACTGAGTATATAAATGGGTTCCATTTATATTCACTGTAGACCATAAATACCTTTTGTAGATAGCCTGACACTCTAGCATGGTTTGGGTCCTACAGGACCTTCACTGGACACCCCTGTGGTGGAAGAAGTAATGTCATAGGTCCATAGCCAGGTCTGCTTTAACCTTGTGTTTTAAGGGGATTAATGCATTTTACTGCACACAACTCATATATGCTGTTTAAAATTAAACATGTAATCTTGTTCTTGACAATACTCCTCCTGTTGAAGGATCTTAACACAATTTCCAAATACCAAATATAAAAACAGCCCTCTTCAGAATGTCCACCCATTTACTTATGTAGAGATGCTGCGAAATGTCGTTGGATTCAGGCCTTTAGGCTGAGTTCTGATTTTATAATCAGGCACAGCGCACACCCAAATGTAGCCTTTACAATCAAGCATCCAATTTAGTTTGTTTTGATTTATTTTATTTATGGTTTTCTGTAGTCCGAACATGAGCCAAGCTGGTGGCAGAGCGATTTGCACTAGTGCAACTATTACGCAATGATGAACAGTAGATCATTTTGTCATAGGTGAGTGATCTACCAGAGGCAAAGCAAGCTTGGGTGGTTACCAATGCGAGCCTGTATATTCATATCTTAACACCTACTTACAACATATTCATTTGGTGAATTTCAGGTATGTCTATACACATAAACCCAGGTTAGAGTCAAAGGCTTCTTCCAGTGGGGGGGGCGCATTTTGTTTTATGATGTAGGATACTATTGTCCTGAACAATAACACCAAAGGTATCTTGCCATCTGGGCCTCGTTTATTGGTACGAATGAATCCAGAAAGAAGAAAATAGTTAAGAGAACCTGATAATCTGTTTTGTTAGACCCTCACTCACTCTATTAGTGGCATGTTTCATCATTGATTATCACCCTGTTACCTCTCAACTTATTAGTTTGTCATGCACTATGACTAGCTAAAGTATTCGTTGCCATTAGTTAGGTTGAGACATAATGGTGCTATTGTGGTGATAATATTCTAGCAAAGAGAGCCAACAATAGGGCTAATGAAGTGTGAAGAAGTATGCAGCCTAGTGAAGGTGCTGGAGATTTCAGATTGTGTCATCTCCCTGATTTGGGACTGGGGTTTAGTCAACTTTGGAGTGGTTCTAAAACATGGTTGTTGTTCTATTGATGGTTCTCTATTTTTTTTGCTTTGTCTTTCAAGAATATGGATACTTTCTCACAATTTTCTGTGGAGTTGGTTATGTTGGGCAAAGTTGGTGGCCTGGAAGTTTGCTTCATTACTTTGTATAATCTTTTCGGTGGTTTTCCCTAGCCTGATCTCAGACCTGCCTCAAAGAGTTAATGTTTGTATTTCTAGCATTTACTTTGGATGTTTTGAATGTTGTATCTCAAGGGGAATTGTTTGGTAGTCATCAGATCTAAATTACTTACTTGCCTCATTTATATTTTTCAAGAAAAATTGTGTCTCATTCCTTGTCTTTTCAGTTTTGAGGTGGTAATTTGTCGATGATCCCCTTTATTGTTGAAGAGTACTGGATAGAGATTGATGGTGTCACCGGGTGAATTAGAACAGTATCAACATGTGATCAGGCCAGGCCACTAGATGAAAGAACATCTCTGAGAGACGCCCTCTTTGATAATCACAAGATATATGGTGCAATCTATCTGTTGGGTAGAGGCTGAGCAGTGTTTGGCGAAGTCATAATTCACAAGCAACGAGGATAAAAGAGTTGAAGTAGCCAAGGAATATTTTTTCTGGTAATGAGCTCATTGGTTCTGTTATCATATCAATTTGTTTGTTGATGAATAAATGGTGTCCTCATTGAGTTGATACTTCATGTGGAATCAGCTTTTGATGGGATTAATTTCAATTGATAAGCCCTGGTATGTTATGTAGATTTGCATGGCGCAGTTTTTCACCCGTGAGGGTATCCAGGCACCAGAGGAGGAGCATAGGTCTGGAGGTTTTCCTCGTAGAACATCCAGGTCTTTAGCTTCTTGCAAAAGTCGAAGGGTGGAGTGGAGGACCTGATATGCAGAGGGAGTTCGATCTAGCTTTTGGCTGCCATCAAGGAGAAAACACAACCTTCTTCTTGCTTCTGCAGAGGCAGGGGATTCGTGCAAAGGATAGAGAGGTGGGGTGTAGATGTCTGAATGGTTGGTAGAGTTGGATTTTGTCATTGAGGTAGGTTGGTCCTGCGTGTGGAGGACTTTGTAGGCATGTATGAGAAGCTTGAATTTGCAGCATTTTTGGATGGCAATCCAGTGTTGTTCCACAAAGTAGAGTGTTATGTGTGTGCTTCTGGCGATGTCTAGGATGAGTCTGCTGGTGTTGTTCTGGATGCTTTGGAGTCTTTTCGTGAGTTGGCTGGAGATGCAGACGTATGGTACATTGCTGTAGTCGAGTCTGCTGGTGATGAGAGCCTATGTAACCATGCGTGTAGTGTGCATCGGGACCCATTTGAAGATGTTGAGAAGCATTCTGAGGATGTGGTAGCCAGGCTGCAATCATGGCATTGCCTTTTTGTTAATCGAGAACTTGTCGTCAAGGATGATGCGACGACATGGATGATGATGGTGTAGTCTGCAGGGGTAGGCATAGCACCCAAGTTGGGTGGCAACCAGAAAGAGACTCAGTGGGCGTCTTTATTCCCAAAGATCAAGATCTTTGTTTTATCCACTTTGAGCTTGAGGCAGTTCTCTTGCTATGTCAGACATGTAGGCAGTGAAGTTGTTCCTGGTGATGTTGTTTCTGTTTCGGTGAAGGAGAGGATGAGCTGAGTGTCAATGGCGTAGGAGAAAATGTTGATGTTGTGGGTTCTTATTGTGCAGGTAAGAGGTGCCATGCAAACAATGAACAGGGTCAGTCTGAGGGAGGAGCCCTGGGGTGCTCTGCAGATGAGCTGCTTGAGCTCGGATGCGAAAGTGAAGAGTCTGACCCTTTGTGTCCTGTTGGAGAGGAAGAAGTCTATGCAACTTAGGGTGAGTTTTTGGACTCCTGATTCCTGAAGTCTGGCGATGAGGGTGCCATAGTAGACTGTGTTAAACAGTGCTAAGAGGTCAAGTAGCGTAAGTGCAGCAGTCTCTCCTCTGTCCATGATTGAGCAGATGTTGGGTTTTGTTATGTTATGGGGAACTTATAAAGCGCACATACACCATCAGGTCTCTTGGCGCTAAGTTTACAACCACAACAGAAGTTAAGTCTAGCAGTAGGCTTGAGCGAAAAGCCAGGTTTTCAGTTTTTTTCCAAAACTCATATAATCAGTTATCCGTGTGGTTGATGCGGAATCCTGAATGGGTGGAGTACGGGAGACATTGCTGCTCGAGATGGGGGAAGAACTGCTTGTTGATCTCTTTCTCCAGGAATTTGGCTGGAAAGAGTAGGAGTGAAATGGGCCTGTAACTGCTGAGATCCTTAGGTTTAGCCAAGAGTTTCTTTAGTAGAGCAGTGACCTCCACGTGTTCCAGCGGTCCGGGAAGTGCCCGATGAGAATCAAGGAGATGATGGTGGCTCCCAGGTTGTACATATGGTGAGGACAGGGGCCTGAGGGGTCCCTGAGTTGATTGTCTGCATGGAAGAATACAGGAGGGGAAGAGTAGAATAACAGGCACAAAGACTGGGTAGAGCAAAACAGGCAAGACGGCACGAAAACACAAAGGGACAAAAAATCAAACAGGCAAAGAGGAAAAACTAGTACAAAAGATAAAAAACACAAAAGGCAAAACGGGCACAGAATAAGTACAAGAGACCAGGCACAAAAACGGGCACAAAAGTCAAAGGGACTGGGCAGAGCAACAAAGAGGGCACACTAGACAATGGGCAGTAGAGAGAGGTGAGTCCTAAAGGTAAGACGGCTGGGCTCAGGAGATCCTTAGACCCGTTGGAGGAGTAAATGGGGTCGTGCAGCGGCTGCCATTAAGTAGGTCTTGGGAGGGGAGAAGCACAGGGAGGCAGGGCTAGGAAGGGATAGGAAAGCAGTGGAAGAAGACAGTGGGAAAAGGCACGTAGGAGAAGCAGGTAAGGGAGGGTAGGAGGGAGGCGGGAAGAAGAGCGCGGGGGTGGAGTGGGGCCCTGGATGGGGGAAAATTGCTTGTTCTTTTTTCTTTAGAGTTTGTTATATTTTTGGGTGTCTGCCACACTACCACGAATTGTCCCTACCCAATCTAGGCACGGTAGTCAGTATTTGTGGGAACGCATATCTATTACAGTTATCTAATATGGTTTGGAATGCGTCATTCAGACATGTTTCCAAATAGATAAATCGGTCGAGGTCAAGGGAGGTCATAACTGCTGACCTTCAGTTACGAAGGAGACACTGAAGATTTGAACAGAACATGACTGATACTGTTAGCCATCCTATAGGTTAGTTTAGAGATTGGACTTTTGATAACTGAGGTTGAGGGAATGTTTAAGAGGCCTTTGGATCCAAGTTAGTGGTAGATGGTGTATCTGAATTGTGAAGGTGGAGAAGGTGTTTGATGTGTCTCTCGAACAGATTGGAGCAAGTACTATTATTCTGCGAATCTTTGTTATTGTGTGATCCTGTGTCACAGTTAACATCACTTTGTTTGCAAATGATGGGGTGTATCTGCAATCAGCATTGTCAGCCCAGAGCTAGAGCCATGCATCTGACAATGAAATATCAACCTCACCTACTCAAGGAGAGAGAGAGTGAAGATCTATATCACTGAGCTACCAAAGTAGCTTGCTACTTCCTCTGAATATGTAATCTCCTGTGCAAATGATGCACATGGGATCTGTGAAAAGTCCTGTTATGTAACTGAGAAAGAAAGCCTATATTGACGTTAACAAAACTCAACAATTATGTTTATCTTATTGAAGGATCATGTATATTTCTCTGAGCCCCATGGATCACCTTGTGGATTTCTTTCTGCAAATGACATCTCATTGTTACTGGCTGGGTCTCTATAACAAAGACCAGGAACCCCAGCTGTTAAGACAAAAATAGTCAAGTTCCTCCCAAGTCAAGTATATTTCTCTGAGCCCCATGGATCACCTTGTGGATTTCTTTCTGCAAATGACATCTCATTGTTACTGGCTGGGTCTCTATAACAAAGACCAGGAACCCCAGCTGTTAAGACAAAAATAGTCAAGTTCCTCCCAAGTCATCAGAAAAATTAGATCTTGAGAAAGGGTGTGGGCATACAAAACCACTTCATTTATAGTGTGTACAGTTCATATCGAAATCACTTTGTCCGTATATACCGTCATCCAAACTCTTCTTGCCCACAGGGTCAAGGAAAGTTTTTTTTGATTATCCTTGTCTGATGAGGGCAGCAGTGGCGGCTCGCAGAGGTAATGCTATGGGGCGGTGAGGCGGGGTGGGGCGGGGCTGGGTGGGGGGTAGTGGAGTCTGCCATCGTATGTCGCTTTGCCGTCGTATGTCGGACTCCACAGCCCCCCACCCAGCCCGCCCCACCTCACCGCCCCACAGCATTACCTCTGTGAGCTACCATTGGAGGACAGACCAAAGACCGGTGTAATCTGTCATATTTAATGCCAAAACGAAAAGCCTGATTTATAGTTTGAAGGATGAAGTTTATTCCTCCTGGATAGTGGGGACAGTACCCCCCCCCCCATCCAAAGGGACCTCTGCCTGCCAAATTTAGAATTCTCCACCAGCCCTGTGGTCTACTCTCTACATTTGCAGAAACCGCCATCATGACAGTTCCTGTCAGTGTAAGAAAAGTTTGATGGATGGCCATAAAGCTTTATCGAAAGTTTTTAGTTTTTCAGATCCACACTCCCCAAGCTGGAGCTTGGTTTTCAAAGAGAAAGAGATAGTGGGTCTCCCATATGCAGGGATTTTCTCCTATAGTTTGGGGGTTATTATTGTGTTTTTTTCCTGTCCTTTCAGTCAGGTTTTTCTGGCAGTGACAGACAGGAGCAAAAATGCACACCATAAATAGGACGGGCAGTTTAAAGTCCTTCCTCTGACGGCTCCTACTCCATTTGGCTGTTAGTGGAAGTATTCCGTCAACTGAGCTAACGGGAACTCCATCGGCGGAATGCTTATTGTATGCCCGACTCTATATGAGACAGGTGGACCAACAGTTTGTCAGATAGGTTACTCTGTAAGGTGTGCAACATACTACCCATGCCACCAAATTCTAAATCAGGTCCTAAGTGAAGAAACCATCTGTGTGGTTGGAAGGGGATATGAACAAAGGAGTCAGAACATTAGAACATTATATTTGGATCTCCCTGTTTGGCAAACAGCCATAATAATCACATGAAAGCACCAGTTTCCTGTACATGCAGGTTATATAATATTCAAATTAACCCATATATATATGTGTGTGTGTGTGTATATATATAAACACACACATATGATACAATAGATGAAAGAGATAAAGTATAATATTCTTCTTACCCTTGTATTCTTCAAGAAATTATTACAGTGATATAAAGTGACAGTGCATCTTGTACTTAATGTTCAGACTTTGTCACCTAGATTTTAATAAACAGCTTAAGGCAGGGATGGAGTCATATCCTCTCAGACAGGAAACTCTCCTTCAAATGTGAAATGAAGAATGTGAAATCCATTATGCTTGGAAAAAAACACACATCGGCTCCATTTAAACTCACTTGTTGTGTTAGCCTAAGCCTGCTCTTCAAAGCAGACACTTGCTGTTCTTTCCGATTATGCGAGTCTAATTAATGCAACTAGTGACATCTTGTCCCAGTTTCTCTAGATTTTCCCATAGTAAGGATCTATCGACAATATGAAAGGACGTCACTAGATCTAGAAAAGCAACTTTTAAGTGCCTCCCACTGTCGTAAACATATTTTCAGTACTTGTTTTCACATCCATACAAAGATCGAATACGCTATGTCGTTCTCCATCAAGAGATGATTTTTGGAAGTGTGCTTTCTGTCTCTAATCAGAGGTAAAATCTCTTCAATATCTGTTTTGTACACGGGTTACATTTGACAGAAGCAGCAGTTGATCAATAGAATAAGGGACTTGCAATATCCCCCTTTTAAAAAATAGAACAACTTTATTGTTTATTCAATGGTAAACTTTATTCTTTATCCAATGGTGCTTGCAGGTGGTGCAATCACTTTCCCCCTGAAAATTCTATTTACCATAAACACAACTGCATTTGCAATTAATAAAACTGATCTGTCATCCAGTGTCAAATTGTACAGATTTGTCCATAGTAAGGCACTGTTGAGGACATGCTAGGTACACAAAGGCTGCATATAACTATTCCTATCCTAAAGATACTTACATATTAATAACTATTTTCACTTCTACACAATGATCTAACGTGATATGCACTTCTCGATTAGCAGTTTATTTATTTTTAAGTTAAAAAAAGAAGTTTAATGAGAACACTCAAAGTTACAATACAAAGGACCATAAAAACAGTAAATAATTTCATAAGTTAAACTAAAATTCAGGATCAAAATTACTGGATGTATGCGTCAGTTTAACATATCTTGAGAGAGAGACAAGATGACAAGGGTATGCAAAATAATCGTTGCAGATAAAAGAAGGTTACAATTCAAATATAAATCTTAATGCAAAATGCAGAATAACCAATTAAAATAATATCAACATGAGGAAAGTCAAGGAGGTTTAGAGACTTCTTGTTGCGTTGGATTAGGGGAGAGGGAGCGTTAAGCACTAGCATCAATGAACAATGTGATAGGTAACCATAAATTCAAGCGTTTCATTGCTATGTGAATAGAGTAAACAAACCTTGTATCTAATCTATGATTGTAGCAAACAGCGTACCACCATGATTTATATTATAATTTGGTAAAGTCCTTCTAATTTTTGGTTATTTGTCGTAGAGCAACTGCTAACAATAAGTCTATTATCTTAGTGTTAGAATCAGACCTCCAGATAGGGGATAAGCTTCCCAAAAATACATGAGAATAAGAGAAAGGACAACAGGAGCCAAAAATTCAATTAATTTCAGTCCAGACCTTTTCCAAAAATTATAGACAAGTGGACACGTAAAAGGTAAGTGGTATAAATCTGCTTGTGGACAGAGGCATGTCCAGCAGGTATCTGAGATGTCAGCGTGTCTTACATTTAGAGTAGCCGGGGATCATAGAAGTCTATTGTATATAAAGAAAAGTGTCTGTGTGGTGTTTGCTGCACTAGAGGAATTCCTAATTTTAGTCCATATTTTGTTCCATAATGCCGTGGGCTAACAAACTTCTAAGTCTGTTCCCATGATAGCTCCACCGTAGTTTTTTCTTGTGGTTTACCTGACGTATGTACATAATTATAAATAACAGGGGCTTTGGGATTAACACGTAGAAGAATATGTAAATTGTTAGTTAAAGAGGATGTATGATCAGTGGAAGATTTTGAGAGTGTGTATGTGACATAAACGTTTAAGATGGGCTGTTTCAGAAGGAGATACCTAGGGAGGTAAGATGTAGGTAGGCCAAAACGTCTACTAGTTTGTGAGAAAGACATAATCTCATTTTATAGGTATAGTTGGTGTATCCATACTAAACCTTTTTCCTCCAGGATTTCCAATACAAAGGCTTGTCACATATCAATATCATGTTATTATGCCATATTGTGGATCCGGAGAAGGAAGTCCAATCCATAGGACCTAACGGAGAGTTAGGATTTAAAATTTTTGATGTGTGCTAAAGTACGGGAGTAGATAGAGATTGTGGCTTGCGAGAGAAAGAGAAATATTCTTGAAATGAAAAAGGGGAAATAAAAGATCGTTCAAGTCCAGCCCATAGAGGACAATCCACGGTGGATTTGGCTAGCCACCTTGATGCTTGGTGGAGTAAAAAGGATTTGTGATATGTAGGAAAATCAGCAAAATTGATACCACCTTCTGACTTTGGATGAATCGATTTGGATAAAGACATACACGATTTTATGTTGCTCCATAAAAAAGAAGATAATATAGAATTAATTTTTGTAAACATTTTTAGGGAAATAGATACTGGGATATTCAAAATTGTGTAAAGAACTACACAAGACATCCTCATCTTTATGATATCTAGATGGCCCCACCAAGATAAATTTAGAGGGTGCCATCTAGTAGTTAAGGAAGATAATCTCTGTATGCAATTTTCCATACAACAGGAAATTGTACCTGAAATAGAGGAGGTAAACTGTAAACCTAAATATTTAATTTGCTGGGGGCTCCATGCAAAACCTGAGATGAGAAAATCATCTTTAAAAGTATATTTTGTTAAAGGTTAAATTTCACATTTATCTTTATTTAATTTATATCCATATATAGCTGCAAACGAATCAACTTCTTGTAGGAATGCAGGGAGAGAGGTTTGAAGTTGTGAAATAAATAACAAAACATCATCAGCATAAGCTGCTAATTTGATTTGAATGTCTTCAAAATCAAATCCATGGATGTCTTTATTTTGACGGATTCTTGAAAGAAAAGGTTCTAGGGCTAAATTGAAAAGGAACAGGGATAGTGGACATCCTTGTCGGACACCTCTACCTAAATTAAAATAAGAAGATGTACTACCATTTGCACATACTGCTGCTCATAGACTAGAATATAGAATTGATATTAAATAAATAATTTTAGGACCAAAACCAAACCACTTAAGTGTATGAAAAAGGTAGGGCCATTCCACTCTATCAAATGCTTTTTCGGCATCTAGGGCTATTGCTGCCAGGGGATGTGGGACGTGGGAGGTTTTGGATAGAACGTCAAAAAATAAATGAGTGTTGTCTGTAAGAAGACGGCCTTTAACAAAACCAGATTGTTCTTTTCCTAACAAATCAGGCAAATAAGATTCTAGACGCATGGCCAAGGCTTTTAAAAAATGTTTATAGTCGATGTTAACTAGGGAGATGGGCTGGTAATTTTTACAATATATTAGGTCTTTGCCTTCCTTTGGAATAAGACAAATTAGGGCATCCGAAAAGGAGCAAAGGGATTCGCCTAAATGTAAAAAAGAGTCTAAAAGATTATGCAGTTTGGGGATTAGCAAATGAGCAAAATGTGAAAAGAACTCAATAGTGAAACCATCTGGTCCTGGGGCTTTGTCTTTCTTAAGTCCCCGTAATGCAGTGAGGAGTTCCTTTTGTGATAAATCGGATTCCAAGAGTGTAAAATCTGGTTGAGTAATAGAAGGCTGTTGAATATCGGAAACAAATTGAGAAATGTGATGTTCTGAGGGAGGGATTTCTGATGTGTATAGAGTCTTATAAAATTGGAGAAATTCATTTAAAATATCAGTGTCTTTAAATTTCAATATTTAATGTTCATCCATAATGGACTCTATATTGAGTTTGTTATGTTTAACGTTGGCTAGTACTTTTCCGGATTTATTCTGACCCCCATAAAATTTCGCACTGGATTTTAATTAATACGTTGATGCATTGACTGTCGATTCCTTATTAAATAGAAATTTGATTTTTATGAGTTCTGATAAACACGTTTTGGACTTAGAAGAGTAATAAGAATGCTCCAATCTCTTTATCTTGTCTAGGAGGGTTTTTGTGAATTCTTTGGATTTTTTGCGATTTTTAGAGACATAGCCAATGATAAAATCCCTGACTGTTGCCTTGAAAGCATCCCACACCACATGAAGAGGCAAAGTATCAGACTGATTAAATAAAAAATAAATGCAGGATCTAAATGTAAGGCATTATTAAAACGCCATTTCCAAGGCTTTTGCAGAACGTCGAGCTGAATAACCATGGGAGCATGGTCGGATATTAAAATGGATCCGATATCCGCTGCTACCAATGACTGGGAAATATTATGTGAGATACAAAAATAATCTATACGTGATTGGGTATGATGCGCCAGGGAGTAATATGTATATTCCCTTAGAGTAGGATCACAGAGTCTCCACGCATCTATTAGTTTGTGCTGTTTAATAGTTAGAATAAAAAGTTTGTGTGCTTTGTGAGGGACGAAGGAGACCTTTGAATTGCGATATAAAAAAGGTTAGAAAACTTGGTTGCAATCACCTGTAAGGATAAAGTTATCATCGAAACAGTGTGTAATTTGTTGAGCCAAGGATGTCCAAAAGGAGGAATCACCAGCCAGGGGTGCGTATATATTAAGTAAGAGATCGGAGCATTTACCATCAGCAATTTAGTGAACAACCATCTACCATTATCATCAGAGCATTGTGAGAACAATTTAACAGAAAGCATTTTACGGCAAAGACTTAAGACTCCATTACGTTTACCATCTTCTGGCAAACAAAAGATCTCCCCTACCCAACCTCTCTTTAATTTCATTGATTCTTCCGTCGTTAAATGAGATTCTTGTAAACACGCTATATCTGCTCCCAATTTAGCTAAATGTGTTAACACCCTCTGCATTTTAATAGGCGAATGTAAACCCTTGACATTCCGAGAGATAAGCTTTAAGAGCATAACACTAACATAAGAGCAGAGAAAGGGCACCAATCAAAGCAGACCAATAGACAATGGAACGCATACCGAAGAGTAGACAACTACAAAGTTTATCAAACAGAATGGAGAAAAAGAGAAATACAAATAAAAATATAGGTATAAATATGATATTAGAGAGATGAGGGAATAGCAAAAGGGAATAAGCATCGCTGGCCAGGTCGCTCCCCATGCCGCACGGCTCCTCCTGTGCGCTCATGACTCCCCCGTGCTGCCTTCCACTGCCGTGAGTTTGCCGCTGGTGTACTCTCCCTGACTCTGTTCTGCTTGCTCTGTTTTGCTGTCTCTGATTGCTGATTGTATTTTTCTGCCCATAATTTGTATTTTCCTGATTGCTCCCAGCGCCCCCTTTTCTTCTGTACCCCCACCGTTCTATTTTCCCGTCCCTGCTTCCCGCCGCTGCTCCACTGCGGCCCGCCCCTTTTTCCTTCTGTGACCCGTTCCCGCCGCCCATTCGCCGCCCCGCTCCCGCCTCCCAGCTGCTCCTCCCTCCCACTTCGCCTTATATGGAGGACGCCACGCGGAAGCGCAGCGGACGCGCGCAGCGGGCACGCCGCTGGCACGCCAGAGGCAAGCCCGTCTGCGCCTGTCTGCGCCTGGACAGCGCCCAGCGCCAAGACCCCTGGACCCCGCAACTGCTGCAACACCAGACATCTCTACGTGGCTACACGAACGAACACCAGTCAGCCACGCAGCCCACAAGGACGAATTCCCGCAAACATCAACACCTCATCAGACTGGCCAAAAGATCATCCCTCAAAAGCCGCCTGGAAAACAGCGCACACGACAGCAAAGAGCTCTTCAGCATCGTGAAGGAACTCTCCAACCGCAACGCCAACACCAACGACATCCCACCCTCCCAAGAACTGTGCGACTCACTGGCTGCCTTCTTCCACCAGAAAATCACCGACATCCACGCCAGCTTCGACAACATGACCGCCCCCACCACACGGGACCCCACCGCCCCAGCGAACACCACCCACGGCAACCTCCTAACCTACTGGACCAACGTCAACAACGACGAGACATGCAAGATCATGAACTCCATCCACTCCGGATCACCGTCAGACCCCTGCCCACACCACATCTTTAACAAAGCCGACACTGCCATCGCCCCCCAACTGCGGAAGATCATCAACATCTCCCTGGTGACTGCCATCTTCCCGGAAATCTGGAAACACGCCGAAATCGACGCCCTCCTGAAGAAACCCAAAGTGGATCCCAAGGACCTCAAGAACTTCCGGCCCATCTCACTGCTCCCATTCCCGGCAAAGGTCATCGAGAAATTCATCAACGCACAGCTGACCCACTACCTCAAAGACAACAGCATCCTAGACCTGTCCCAGTCCGGATTCCGAAGAAACCACAGTACTGAGACAGCCCTCATCGCAGCCACAGACGACATCAGAACTCAACTAGACAACGGAGAAACATTGGCCCTCATCCTCCTGGACCTATCAGCCGCATTTGACACAGTCTGCCACCGCACACTAAAGGAATGCCTGCTAGAAGCCGGAATCCAGGGAAAATCCCTGGACTGGATCACTTCCTTCCTCTCCGGCAGAACACAGAGTGTATGCCTCCCCCCCTTCCGCTTGAAGGCCACCGACATCATCTACGGCATACCCCAGGGATCATCCCTCAGCCTGACGTTGTTCAACGTCTACATGGCCCCCCTCGCACAGGTCATCCGCCGACACCACCTCAACATCATCTCCTACGCCGATGACACCCAGCTGATCCTCTCCCTGACCAAGGACCCGACCACCGCCAAAACAAACCTCCACGAGGGATTGAAAGCCGTCACCGAATGGATGAGGAACAGCCGACTGAAGCTGAACTCGGACAAGACAGAGGTCCTCATCCTCGGACCCACACCCTCAGCCTGGGATGACTCCTGGTGGCCGAACGCGCTAGGAACAGCACCTACCCCCACCGACCACGCTCACAACCTGGGAATCATCCTCGACTCCTCCCTCACCATGGAGAAGCAGGTCAACGCCGTCTCCTCCACCTGCTACAACACCCTCCGAATCCTCCGCAGGATTTACAAGTGGATCCCCACTGAAACAAGAAGAACTGTGACACAGGCCCTCGTCAGCAGCAGGCTAGACTATGGCATCGCACCCTACACAGGCATCCCGGCCAAACACCTACGACGACTACAACGCATTCAAAACGCCTCCGCCCGACTGATCCTCAACATCCCCCGCCGCAACCACATCACCCCCCATCTGAGGGATCGTCACTGGCTCCCCATCGAAAAGAGGATCACTTTCAAGGTCCTCACCCACGCACACAAAGCCCTCCACAACACCGGACCAGCCTACCTCAACGACCGACTCAGCTTCTACACCCCCACCCGCCAGCTCTGCTCCACCAACCTCGCCCTCGCCGCAGACCCCCGCATCCACCGCACGACCTCCGGGGGCAGATCTTTCTCCTTCCTCGCCGCCAAGACTTGGAACTCCCTCTCCACACACCTACGGTGACCCAAGACCTCCTCATCTTCAGAAGACACCTCAAGACCTGGCTCTTCGAGCAGTAGCAGCCCGGTCAGCTCCTTGAGACCCTCACGGGTAAGTAGCGCGCTTTATAAGTGCATTGATTGATTGATTATGATTGATAAAAGAGTAGTATAAACAATTAGATCGTAAGTTACAAAGAGCAGTGTGAAAGAAATAACAGGAAGTACAACTTAGAAAGAAGCAAAGAAGACAATGAGAAAGAAAAGGAAAGGAGAATAGTGCAAGTAAGTAAAGAGAAAAGGTTAGTGTGAGAAGAGATGAAGAAAACACAGATGACATCCGTACAAATAATCCAAGACATATGTAAGGTGGGGGGAGATGAGGCCACCTGGGACAATGATGAGTCCAGACTCCGAACGGGAAAGAGGGAAGGACAGCAGAACCGACGGGCAGTACAACACAAGGGAAGTACAACAAGGAGACAAATCCTGCAAGGGGAAAAAGGAGGTTAATAATCATTCAGAGCAATTAATCAAAGGAAAAACAGCATCCTCAACTGTCTCAACAAGAAGAAAATTGTCAACAATATGAAACAAGTGTCACAAAAGAACACAGGCAAGACTAAAACATAAACAACTACTTATTATGCATCGAGGACGTGTCCCTAGATTCCGTGCTGCAAGAGTTGAGAAAGCTCTTCAGTTTTATGGGGTCTTCATATGTAGTAGTCTTATTGTTAATATTCACCTCAAAAGACATGGGTAAATAAAAAAGGCCATATCATTCACCAATGGAACGAAGATGTGGTCTCATTGCCAGAAATTCTCTTTGTCTATCAGCTGTGGGCTTTGTGTAGTCCTGAGAGAAAAACAAAGAATTACCTGACCAGTTAATACGATTAATAGCTCTGGCAGCTGATAGAATCTTGAGCAAGTCAGTATATTCTAAAAAATACAAGATTAATCCTCTTGGTTTCCCCATGGTAGAGGAAGTCGTTGTAGGGGGAGGACCCAGTCTATGAGCCCGTTGGATGTTGGGAAAGGTATCCTGAGGTAAACTGGGGACCTTTGGGAGAAAAGATTTGAAGAAAGTGATGGGATCGGCGACCTCCGAACCCTCTGGCAATCCATAAATGCGTAGGTTGTTTTGTCTGTTCCTATTTTTGAGATTTTAAACTTGTTTTTAGAGCATCGACACTTGAGAGTGAAGGGCTTCCATCTTAATGTTAGAAGAGGATAAAGATTCAATGTTCTATTCCACTGTGGTAACTCTGTCTTCCAAGCTTGACCATCTGTCAGTTAGAATTTGTATTTTAGGGTTAGTTTCTTTGACAAATGGACGAAGAGCTCTGATTTCCCCTAATAGTAGGTCTAAAGATACTGAGGAGGGTTGTTTGGGAGGGGAAGGAGGATCTTTTTTCAGACGTTTGCTTGGCGCTTTATTACTGCCAGAGGAAGCCGTAATGGTGGATGCAAAGGCGCCTTTAGGTGATGTACTTGTTGAGTCCTCCATTGAGATACAATATGGGTGAGATTTAGAGCAAGTTAACAGTTTGCGTGTCAGAGGCGATGAATGGGATAAGACTTTAATTAGTTTAGCCATGCACTTGAGCAGGGAAGGAGCAGATATAGTAGTTTCAAAATGAGAAAGAACTATTCCTGGTATAGACACCTCCTATGTAGCAATGGCACCTCAAGAACTTGAAAATAAACGGGTTAAGGGTGCGTATTAACAATCCCACACTAATGTAACATGAGAGCAACTCTGCAACGCGCAAAACAACTTCATGTACATGCCACTTGTTTGTATTTAGTAGCAGAGTGCACAGTGCGTGGTTTTCTCACGCACAGCTAAAACTTGGTAAGGTGCAGAGGGGGAAGAGGCCCCATTCAAAAACATTACCACACATTAGTAAACATACCCTCAGTCTTTAAAAGTGATGTTTCCTGATTTACTGAAGTGAAAAAAGGCCAGAGGTGGTTACCAACTCGTTATACAAATAAGATATCAGAGGTTGGTCTCCCCCGAAATATGTATCTTGCTGTGAAATGCTGAGGTGATCATGTATTTGGTAAGGATCAGGCAACATCACTCAATAGTATACATCTCCCAGAGAGTCCAGAAATTGTTTTTCTATGCCTATTAATGGGCAATTCAATTTCCTTCTGACAGATGAAAGCCTTATTGGGGTTTTGAGGCGTTTAAGCTGATGCAGATGAAGTGCGCGTCTGAAATTCTTACAATGCGCAATTTAAATGGCAGCCGTTCAAGTGACGGAACCGCTCCAATGCGCAGATACAAAAAGACGCTGCTTACATGCTGTTGCGGCGATTTAGAACCGTTTCATCTTCTGCCGCTCCGTGAAGGCAGTTCGGGCAGCCGTTCTGGGAACCCCTGCAGGCGGTATGCAACGCGCCGGGTCCGCCGCCGTCACCGCTGTCCCAGGAGAGTCAGTGACTAGCCGCCATTTCCCTCGGGTGCTAGCCACGCCCCCTAGTAGCTTATTTCTGAAAGAAGCGCCCTGTCTGTCTCTAATCACTGGCACCCTCTCAGTACTAGCATTAGCTGTTTTGAATGCATTTTCTAGAATATGTCTACCAACAACAGTAATTAATTGATGATATAAGGATTCCTTTCTATAACCCCTTTTAAATATTACACAATACTTCTTTCCCCCATGAACCTTTGACTCCACGTAACTGGATAATTGCAGTAGCGATATCTTAGATGTAGAAAGTGACATGTTATGTGAATTTGTAGAGCATGGCTTATCACCCATGAGGGTATACAAGCGCTGAGTAGGGCTGGCCTGAGGGGGTAGGAGGAGATCATGCCTGTTTTGCCTGGAAAAGCCATGTCTTGAAGTTCCTTCGGAAGTCCATTTGGGAGGATCTGAGGTGTTTCAAGAGGTCGTTTCAGGTCTTTGCTGCGAGGTATGAGAATAGCGTCCTCCACTTTTGGTCTTTTGATGAGAGAGAAGTGTGCTCTTGCCTGAATGCAGATCAAAGGTGTCTAGTGGGTTGGTAGAAGTTGAGGTGGTGGGTGAGGTAAGCTGGACCGGAGTTGTGGAGAGCTTGGGTGAGAAGCTTGAGCTTGCATCTTTCCTGGACTGGTCAGTGGTGATTGTGGAGAGACGTGGTTTTTTCACAGGATGTTTAGGATCAGTCTAGCGGCAGCATTCTGGGTAGTTTGGAGTCGGCGTAGGAGATTGGCTTGGATTCCAATGTAGAGGGCATTTCTGTAAACAAGTCTTCTTGTAATAAGAGCCGGTTGACCATTTGTTTGGTGTTTATTGGGATGCACATGAACATTTTGCATAGCATTTGCAGGATGCGGAAGCATGATGGGGATAGGGCACTGATCTGTCTGCTCACGGAGAGGTTGGTGTCCAGGATAGTCCTGAGGTTCTTGGCATGGTCCGCAGGGGTAGGTAGGGGGGGGTCAAGTTTGGAGGGTGACCAAGAGACATCCCCGGGTCGTAGCTGTTGCCAAAGATTAGGACTTTAGTTGTGTCTGTGTTGAACTGGGGGCAGTTCTTTTTCATCCAAGCAGTGAGGTTTCCCATACAGTTGGTGAAGTTTGCTTTGGCAGTGCTGGTTGGGTCAGTAAGGGAGAGGATGAGTTGTGTGTTGTCAGTGTAGGATACTATGTTGATGCCATGGACTCTGAAGAAGTCAGCGAGGGGTGTTATATAGATGTTGCAGAATGTTGGACTGAGCGATGATCCTTGAGGGACTCCGCAGATGAGTTTCTTGGGCTCTGAGGTGTAGAGGGAAGCCAAACCAGCTGAGTTCTGACCATGAGGAAGAAGGATATCTGCTTGAAGGCCGGTCTGCAGATACCCAAGTACTGAAGCTTACAGATGTGATGAAGAGGTGTGGTGCAGCGGCCAGGGCGACTGATGCCGGACGCTGGGGATCACGGTTCGATCCCTGGCACCGGTGGCAGGTCAGCCCAGCACCATGTGACTGGGCAATAGCTTGCTTAATCTTTCTGACGGCCCCCAGCGCCGGGATGCCTATGGGTAGTTGTGCGCTTTACAAATACTGGATTTACATTTTACATTTACTGATGACTGACTTGTGGGAGACTATATCGAAAGTCGCACAGAGGTCAAGGAGGATGAGTGCGGCAATTTCTCCTCAGTGGAGGGTGCTTCTGATGTCATCAGTGGCAGCAATGAGGGCTGTTTCTGTGCTGCGGTTGGTGCAAAAGCCTGACTGAGAGCTGTTTCAAAGTAGAAGGAGTTCTAGGTGGTCTGCGAATTGGGTATTGATGGCTTTCTCAATGTCTTTAACTGGAAAAGGCAGGCGCAAGATGGGTTTGTAGCTGCTGCGAGGGTGTTGACATCTGCATTTTTCCAGCAAGACGGGAAGGTGGTGTTGGTTATGGATGTGTTGATGACAGCGGTGAGCAAGGGGTAGATGATGGTTCCTCCAAAGTTTAGGGGGCTCCTGAGTGGATGGTATTCATCAGGGCGGTCATTTCTTCATTCAAGAGGGGCTTCTAGTTGCTTAGCTGCCTTTTGGTGATGAAGGACTATTCTGGCTGGTCGAGGAGTTCATATCGGTATGCTATGGGTCAAATGTATTGTAGATCTTGTCAATCTTCTGTTCGAAGAAGTTTCAGAGGTTGTTGCAGAGTGCTTGGGATGGGATGATGTCACTGTTGGCAGTTGCGGGATTGGAGAACTCCTTGACAATGGTGAAGAGCTCTTTGCTGTTGTTGGCTTCGAGTCTGAGAGTTAGGGCCTTTTTCTTTGCGCCTCATAGTTGTTGGTGGTAGAGGTTGAGGGCGATTTTGTATGTGGATCTTGCGGTGGTGTTTTTGTCAAGCCTCAATTTTCTCTCAAGTTGTGTGCAGTGGTGCTTGGACTCTCTGAGGTCATTGGGTACCAGCTGGATCATTTGTTGTTTTTGTAGGTCTTGTTTCTAGTGGGAGCGGTGCTGTTGGCAGGCCATTTACTGAAGAGCTTGGTGTCAACAACAAGGTTCTCGGTGTGGTTGGGTGGGCATTCCTGTTGGGTCTTGTTCCAGTTTTCTTGGGATATTTTGCCCCAGTATCTTGATGGTGCTTTGGGGTTTTTCTATTGGGGGGGCTTGGTGGGCGGGTATCTTGAAATGTAAGATGTAGTGGTCGGACCATGTGAGCAGGGTTGTGTGGGTGGTGGTGAGCCTGTTGTTGGAGGAGAAAATGGGGTTGAGGGTGTGGCCTGTTGTGTGGGTTGGACCTTGGATAATCTCGGTGAGTCAGAGGTTAGTGAGGCTGTCGAGGAGGGTCATGAAGTTAGGGTGTGTGATGTCTTCCAGTTGGAAATTCAGGTCGCTAACAAGGATGTAGTTGGTTGACCTGATGGAGAGGGGAGCGATTAAGTCTGCAAAGTGGTTGCAGAATTCTGGTCACGGGCCCAGGGGACGGTAGGTGAGGGATCGCTGAAGGAGGTGTTCCATAAGGTTGGTGTCCGAGTCCTTGGAGATGGTGCTATCAATCGTGTTTTTGTAGATGATCGCAAGTTTTCCCCCCTGGTTTTTGCGTTTGGTCCTGGTGTAGGATGTTGTAGGCATGCGGAATGGCTGGGTTGAGCCATGTTTCTGTCAGGTAGAGAAGGTCAGGGGTGTTGCTGTTGAGGAGGTCCCAGATTTTGGTGGAATGCTTCCTGAGGGTTGACATTGAGGAGCAGGGTGGACTGTTAGTGCGGGGTAGTGGTAGTGGTGTGCGTCATTTGTTTGGAGGTCATAGTTTAGGTGTCCCAGGTGAAATCACAATGGGGTGCAGGAGAAAGGTTCAACCATGGTGCTGGGGGATGCGCGGCAGCAGCATGTTTGCCAGTGTGTTGGTGAAGTAGTAGATGATGGCGGAGGAGCAGTGGCACCATTTGTGGACTCCAGTGGTAGCTGTGGTTGTGGTGTTGCATTGGATGGTCATGGGGCTTGTAGGAGAGTAGGCTCTGCTTCTTATAGTTACCCCCACTTTTTGCTGATGTGACACTGTTTTCGAATTAGTCTGACTGGAATCCTGCTATCCACTACCCCAGTCTAGCTGCTTTTTCCTCTAAATTGATTGCATGTACTTTAGGTACACTCCAGATTGGATTCTGGGGTACCCTTATCAGTCCCTAGTATATGGTGTACTATGTACCCAGGGCATAGGTACCCCAGAGGCCTCTCAGGGGCTGCAGCATGTATTATGCCACCCATGGGAGACCATTCAAAATGACACCACAGGTCTGCTACAGCAGCCTGTGTAAGGTGGTGCATGCACCCCTTACTTAGATATAGGTTCACTATATCTATTCTATATCACTGCACATATAAACCTATCAGTCACCCCTATGGCAGGTCTTATCAATACTGAAGGCAGGGTGCTGGGTTTTAAGTGAGAGGGTGCACCTGCATGACCAGAGCCCCTCTGCAGTCTTCGGAACCTATTTTCTGGGGTTTTTTGTGATGCAGCCAACCATATATACTTAAGTGCATTATAACCTTGCGGTAAATGCTAACTTTAAAACGGCTGCATAGAAACATGTCATGTTTGGTGTCAAACACCTTGGAATCATACCTCCCTGCCATTAACTGGCGGTGGGAGGTATGATTCCACCCTCCTAGAGGGGCAAATGTGACATTCCGGGCTACCCGGAACCAGCTTTCTCGACCTGAGCATCACAAAATGGATGCTACCAGCCACAGAAACGAGTCTCCTGCTGCTGGACGAAACTTGAGCAGAGGAAGGCCTGACAATAGGTTTCCTGTCACAGGGAGGTGTGACCACCTCCCAGACAGGCTTTAGTGTGTTGGGTCTGGGTGGGTGCACTCTGAGAGTGCTTTAATGTCTGCACTGGGGGCACATTTGATGTCCCTGTGCATAGTCCAGCTCAAACCTGTTGCAGGAGCCATTTGCTCCTACTCTGGTGCAAAACTGCACAAAGGACATGGGTGTAGCCATCCTTCTCACCTGACCCTCCCAAAGGTGGGTCCCCAGAGTTTGTCCCACGCCTTCCTTGGGTATAAAGTAGGAACCCCTGACTACAGGACTTTAGATTTTACCTAGACTAAACTCTGCTACAGAAACCAAGTACTTCGACTATCTGCACGACTCTGGATGACTGAAGAATCTCCCTTGGAGTAAAGGAGTTACTCCCCTGCAAGGCAGGCACCTAAAACACATCTGGCTGGTTTGCATCCCCTAAGCTCCTGAGTACTCTGAAGATTTCTGCAACACAGGAGGTGGGTTCCCGAGGTCTCTGAGGTTGATCAGCGCTCTCAGCAATTCTGAGACCCGTATCCCTCGTGGGGACCATGCAACCCAAATCCCTGTACACCATGTACATTTGCAGCAGCATATGCTTTTTGGCGATCCCTGAGGCTGTGCTTTGGGCTACTTGTAGTCCTGACCCCGAGCAGTAATTCCACTGAAGATTTAAGGCCTACACTCCACAAGTGTTCCGTGGGCTGGTATTTTGTGATTCAGCTTGAGGTCCCTTCGCGATCCCTGGTCCGTTGACCTGTGGGTCCCTGTGAGGGTAACTTTGACTTTCTGTGGGTTTTCCTGGTTGCTCCAGATGTGCCCTGACGCTCCATAGCTTTGAGAGTCCCCAGGACCTTGCTGGTCCTCACCGAAGCATCTTTCCTCTGACCGCGTGGGTTGCAGTTGCTAAGGATTGTTGGTGTTCAATCCAGACACTGACCCCCCAGCACTCGACATCCTTTGTGGGACAGCTCACTTCCAGACTTTGGTTGTTGTCGATGTCTCCTGGTCCCCGTGGCTGCAGAGTCAATCTTCACCTCTTCTCACCTGAAACACCCGATATCGGTAGGCATTCGTCTATCGTACCCCTGGTCACTGTGAAGTGACCCAGACTCTGTCCCCTCTGCTTTCAGGTTCTTCTCACCTCGGATCCAGGCTTGGATTCCATTGGACACTTTTCATCTTCCCGGCAGCAGCACTTTTTTGCATCGCGCCATTGAAAAGGACGAAGGTTTCTGACATCACTTGACCCCTATGCACCCGGCTCCTCTGGGATAGGTGACACAGGTATCTCAGTACTCTCAAGGGTGCTGGCCTTAGAACCTTCTATGTTTAACTGGGTTTGCCTAAAGTCCTCTCTGAAGTGTTCTTAATCTCTAAAATTCCAACTACGACTTTCCCATACAGTTGTACGGAGCTCGCTCCTGTGTTCAGACACTGCACCTGTCCTCCGTGGGTCCCCTGTGTCACTACCTTGGGTGGTTCCTTGGGGTCCCAGCGATTCTACGTGCTCTAGGCACTGAGTCTAGTCAAGTCGTTGTTGTTATACCACTTTCTTAGTATATGGTTTGGGCTCCCCCTAGAGCCCACTCTGTATTGTGCTATTTACTGTCGTTCTAGTGATTTAATATTGTGTGCTTTGTTCTCTAATCTCATAAAGAGGTTAGTAGAGATTGTTTAGGAATAAATAAATATATTTTGTATATTCCTTGTGTGGTTCTCCTTTCATGTGGTCATTCACAGGAGGTTCAAATCTAGTGAAACAAGCTGCTTTCCTTTCCTTCGAGACTTAGCCTAAAGGCTGCTCTCCATAGCTACCACTAGGATAGATTTCAATAAAGGTTGTATTTAACCTAATCATCAATAAGGGTTGTTTGGACTGGTACAAGGTGCCCACTTTAATTAGTGGTCACCATAAACCAGGCCAACTTCTCACAGGGCTCTTCATAATATCTTTGAGTTTGACTTTAAAAACCCCATAATAAGTGTTCAATTAATATATTAACACAACAGTTAATTATTATTATTATTATTATTATTATTATTAGGAGCTTATAAAGCGCACTTATACCCAAGGGCGTCCTGGCTCTGCATACTGACTCCCGAGAAAACACACGAGGATCTAATACCTGAATAACACAGATACACGTCTATTTAATTTTTTAAGATGCAACAAATTTGGATGTTTACATCACATGCTAAGGAAACATTATGCTTTCCTTTTGTTTCTACTAGGCATGATTAAAGAGTCCATGGTATTGGCTTACAATATTCCTCTTCATTGTTTGAGCCTTTTAAATTTATGATCACATGAAAGGCACTGTCACTCTACAAAGGTAAATGATTTGTGCAGCTAATCCTGCATGTATTCAGAATAAGCAAAAAATATATAAATGATTTAACAATCTGTATTTTTATATCACATTGTCTATTTGAAAGAGTGCAAATTACTTATTTTATAAACCTAGTTCCTGGTTTGAGCAGAAGAAGGTAAACCGTGCTCATCAGGGAACTGTTTCCTTCTGCTCTTAGTACTGCTTTTGCCGCCTCTGAGGCTAGGGGTTGCAAAGCAATGCCAGGGGTCACACGGGTAAGCCAGGAGTTACAGCTGTGACCCCTGGCGATCCCTAAATGACGTCTCTTTTCAAGACAGTACAAGAAACTTGCCTAGCATTCACGGGTTCTTAATAACACATCAGATTTTATCCTTTCTCTGTCACCTGTTTCAACTATTTTCTGAGAGATTGAACGCTTCAGCAAACTTTTCAGTCTGGAATGCCATCTCAGAAGGTAAACTATAGTTAATCAAGCCATATTAAATAATTTTTTATTAAACTTAATTTTATTTGCATTTCTTATATTACAGTTCAACACACAAATACATCTACAAATAGCGTCCTCCTCTGAGTCAACATGCTCTTTACAATATATATCATCCCAGGAGGGCTCCGGTCAGTGGTTTGCATGTTTATCGCCGTATTGCATTTCAATAATCAGGTGAGTGATATCCTCAGAATCTGAGTGTCCAATTATATCTTCCATTACTAAATATACATTTCGTTTGAGTCTTTCACATTAGCGGCCGGTGGCTTCGCATTAGGGTATGACTAAATAGCTCAATATAAAGAATTTACTTTAAAAAAAAAAAAAAAAGTCTATAACAAACTGAAATCCAGCAGTGGAGTGGTATAGGTTAGAAATCAACTATTCTTATCTAGGGTATCTCAGCTTAGAGGTAGAGGGCCCACCAGGGTGTAGCAAATGAGAGGGAAAAGCTGCCCCCCAACATCGTCCAGCATATTCCTAGTCACTTGTCACCACAGCAAATAGTTCGAGGAATGCAGCATGTACGCCCTTATCTTTGCAGGGATAGGAACACACTATCACGGCTCAATGTTATCACTTGGGGTATCTCGCTGCGCCTCCCCTTCCTCCTCGCTAGGGTGCGCCGGCTGTTCCGAAGACATTATCATTTCTTTCCATAAATCAGCAATGGGGCGTTTCCGCACTCCCTTAGCTTCCTCCCAGCTCAATGCTCTACCTTTAGTGCCCGCCCAATTAATCACATCCCAATTCCAGTGTTCAACTTTAGGTCCCTGTGCAGACTTCCATACTAATGCTATTCTGCGCTTAGCAAGATCCAGGGCTAAGTCGATCAATCTGTTCCCAACCATGCGTTTCTGTGGACGAGAAAAGAGTCCCAACAAGCACCCCTGGGCCGTAGATGCCAGCTCCCTCCCTAGAACCTCTTTAAGTTTAAAAACAATCGCGTCCCTAAAATGGCGGATTGTTTGACAATCACAAAGCATGTGCATGAAGTCGGCATCAGGGTGGGCACATCTCGGGCATTTTACATATCCCCTCATAAGTGATGTTAAGTCGGTGAGGTGTCATGTAGGTCATATGGATGACATTAAATTGTATATATTTAAGGCACGTGTTGCTGGAAATCTTCCTGGGGGACTGCAGGATTTTACACTATTCAGCATCAGTGAATACGCCTCCTCATACCCTTTCCCATCTCCCTCGCAAGCCACCCAGTGGGTCCACGGACGCAGTAAGCAAGGTGGCATGAAACCACTTCACCTGGTGTCCAGCCGTACCCAAGGTGCATGCAAGATTGGGTGTGTCTCCTGTTTCTCCCTTCCCTCCCCAATTGTCCAAAAGTGCATACTAATGCTTCATAGTGTAAGAACTGTACAGGAGGAAGCCCACTACCACCCACCAGTTCCTCAAAGGTCAGAAGGCTTTTTTCCAAATAACAGTCTCCTATATTTTCCATCCCTACCTGTGTCCAAGACGCCAGTTAGTCTTCAGTAAATAATGACATGGGAGTACAGTGTGGTAAGCCCCCAAGGGGAAGCATAAGGGTATATCTCTGAGCTTTTTTTACTTTATCCAGAGATCTCTTCCAGGCCTGCAACGTGTTGCGCTGTAACACTGAGTGATACGGGGTGGGGGTAGTCAGGACTAACAGTTTAGCCAACAGCAAGCGGGACGACCATCTGGTACCAACAAACAAATGCCCTCCTCATTCGTCTCCTCCAACCACTGAGCCAACCATTTCAATTGGGCAGTGTTAGACCTGGCATCATTGGCATGAGTCTCTCCTCCATTTTTTCCCGTTTGCCTCCTCTGTTTATGATGTTTTTGCTGGAATATTGCTTTGGGCACTGTGCCACTGCTGATCAGTGCCACAGTGCAAGTGCTCCCTATGTTAAAATTGTTACATTGATTGGTGTTACCATGATTGGCTTGGTTGACTTACTGTTCAGACCCTAGTCTAGTGCACTGCGTGTGCCAAGGGCATGTAAGTTAACTGCTGCTGGTGGGCTTGCAGCACGGGTTGTGCCACCCCCAGAAGCAACGTGTAAAATATGTCTCAGGCCTGCCATCGCAGAGCCTGTGTGCAGTCCCTGACTGCCATGTCGACTTGGCAAGGAAACCTACTTGCCAGTCTCTAAAACCTTCACTTTGCCACATTTCAGACACCTCTATGGTAGGCCCTAGGGCTGGGTGCATTGTGGGTAAAAGGTAGGTCATGCCCTGATGTGTGTGGCATGACCTAATAGTGAATTACAGCCATTTTCGTTTTTCACTATTGAAGGGCTACCTGCCTCCAATAGGCCAGACTGGGCAGACTGATTATTAACTCCATTATAATCTATCTGACTCAGGGAGCATGGTAGCAGGTCGAGTTTAGTATCCCTAAACTCAGAATTTAATAACACACCCTTTAGGATGGATGGTTTTTAAATTCTGTGTTTGAAAATAGCCCTTTTAGAAAGTGGCTATTTTCTTGTCCAACTATCCACCGGTCTCTGCTGGTTTGGTGTGTGTGTCAGGGGCTGGGTGGCTCCAGAGGTCTGAATGAGTCAGTGTGGGGTGAATGAGGCATCTACACTTAGAGTGGGGGAAGAGTAGTCCCTGATAGCCTGCCCTGCCTGACACAATGCTGGCTCCACCTCCTGCCGGGCGACTGATAGCCCTGCTCCTGCCAGTGACAATACTGGCTCTGCCTCCTGCTGGGCGGCTGAGGACCCTGCCCTGCTCAGTGAATAGGCCAGGTGCCTCTGCCTGGCAACACCCACAACAAACCCAGGATGGGGGGAATTTCCCTGCTTGGACAAAGGGAACAAAGCAGAAAAGGGGTATAAGAGAAGGACCCCTGAACCAAGAACTCAGATCACTTCTGACAAGGAAACCTCTACCAAGGTCAAGAAGCCTGCTGATCCAAGGACTTGCCTCCCCCTTCTGCCAGTGTGCTGTTTGCTGGGGGGAACCGGAAGCTGCTTCTTTATTTTTGCCAAGGAACAAGGAGAGAGGAACTTGGTGTGTACTCTCAAAAGCTTGCTAGAAAATCTCCAAGGGCTGGAAGAGTGCCAGCCTCCTGTTGAAGTCACAGGGCCAAAGGACTTCACCCTCTACTGAATTGCTGGTTGCTGGAAAGTGTTATTTCCAGTGCACAGGGGAAATCTGCAGTCTCGACGTCGCCGACGCCGCCGAATCCAGCTCGACATCGTGAGTAACGGCTCCAGTGTTCCGAGTCTTCGACGCCGGCCGCCGGGCCCGATCGACGCCAGTAGCGAAGCCAGGAGTAGTGAGTATCGGCTCCAGCTCCAAGTGACCCCGTCTTGACCCCGGTATCGACGCCGCTGAGTAGTGAGTATCGGCTCCAGCTCTAAGCGACCCCGTCTCGACACCGCTGCTGATCGCATCGACTCGACTCCCTTCTCGACGCCGTGAGCGCTGCTCCGGTCCGACACCTCTCGACGCCGCTGCGGATCAACCCGAATCCGAGGCACGATCGACGCCGACCTCGACGCCGACATCTCGATGCCGTGGATCATCATTTTCTTCATTTCCAAAGGTACTGTGTTTGGGGGTTCTGTTGCGACTCCAGGCTCGACGTAGCGCTCCTCGCGGTCGACGCCGAACCTTGGGAATATCGTAAACTCTACGTCGTGTGACTCCGGTGGGGGTCACATTGTTGCCAAGAACTGTGTTTCAGAAGAATACTTACTGTTGTTGCTAAAGAACTATTTCCTAAGAAGAAACTTTACCTGAACTATTATTTTTCCTTCCAAAGAGTATTTATTAAGATTGTGGTATATTTTTGTCGTTATTTGGTCTTGTGCTAAGCCTTATATAAAAATACTATTTTTATAATCACTCCTGTGTTGTGTCCATTTGTAGTGTAGTCACTTTATTACTGTATGTGGTGATAAATGCTTAACACACTGCCTCTGAGATAAGCCTGTCTGCTCTGCCAAGCTACCAAGGGGGTAGCAGGGGTTATCTGAGTGTGTAATCCCCTTGCACTGACTAGAGTTGGTGGGTCCCTATTTGTCAGAAGTGTATACCTCTGCCAACTAGAGACCGCCGGTTCTAACAGGCAGCCAACATATAAAACTCGAAGTTTGGTACTCCCATCCCGCCTTCCGTCATGGGGCGCTGCAGCATCCTCAAGGAGACTCTCGGACGCCCACCGTCCCACACTAATTCTCTCAGCAGAGAATTTAGGGGGCGAAACCAACCCGGCGCCATCAAGACTGGGAGGTTGACAAAGTAATATAAAAGCCGGGGTAACATTACCATTTTGGATAGAGAAATCCTAGCCATGATAGGGAGTTGCAGTGTGCGCCAGAACTGAACACAGGATTTGAGTGACTTCACTGCACTACCCAAATTTCCTTCCTTCAGATCCTCCAGGGAGTGGAATACCTGGATGCCCAAGTACTTAAAAGAGTGGGCAGCCCACTGTATTTCCAGCTGTAAAGCCTCCGGCCTGGGTAGTGCTCCCATTATAGGGAACAAGTACGTCTTGGCCCTATTAACCCGGAGACTAAATACGTGTTTGAAGCTCTCTAACATCTGCATTGCTGATGCGATGCCATTCACTGCATCCCCAAGATAGATCAGCAGGTCATTCGCATAGAGTGAAATAGTATATATCCGCGTGCCTACCCTAAGACCCAGCCCAGAGCCCCCTAGTCGGGCCCTTACTGTGAGTGGTTCTATTGTCAAAGTGAACAGGAGGGCCGAAAGAGGGCACCCCTGTCGTGTGCCTCCAAAGATTGTGTATTGAGCAGAGATCGCCTTACCCGTTTTGACCCTCGCAGTTAGAGACGCATAAAGGAGCCTCACTTCACCCACAGGGCATATTGAAGTATGATATTAAAAGACAGTCTAGGAACAAGTCTGAAGCCATTCTTGTTCAGGGAGGTTGTAGCCTGCCAGTTATGGCTGAATCTTCCCTGTCGATAGGGAGTAAACAATTGATGAAACGATGGCCTTGAATATAGCATAGAGTAATAATCAGTGACGGAAATTAATGTAAGCATCCGTCTCATCACTTGTATTATGTTTCTCAGTGACACACAATAAGTGTAGTGGATATACCCAGAATTTGGTCAATAGTGCAAGAGCTACACAGTCACCTAACTGAAATGAAAGAAAGTCTAACTACAAGAAACCTGAAGATTGACACATTTAGCAACAGGATCTGTCAGATTAAGGAATGTATTGAGAAACGCAACAGTCCCATCGATTACTTTGAACATCGTGTTTGCGATGCAGAGGATGAAATCAATGCAGCAATGAGCAACTGCTGTGATTAGAGAAAGTCCTAGAGATCAGAAAGATTAAAAATGAAAACCTGGAAGTCCGGTCTTGCCACAACAATTTGTGCACCATGGTAAGTCCCAGAGTCCACAGCAATGGAACACATGGAAAATATCACGGAGATGTTGATGAACAGTGCTGATTTTACCCTATTTTCTCAGTGAAAAGGCATGAATAACTTTGGGAATGCAGCCCTCTTGTGGGGACTCCTGCTCTCCCCATCATTTCCCATCTATTAAATTTCAAAGCCCTAAATACCATCCTGCACTTAGCCAGGCAATAAGGTGACCTCATATATCAGGACAACAAGATCTCCATTTAAACTGACTGCACCCTGGTGATGCAGGCAGCGGGATGGGAGATTCTCCTGGTAATGAAGGACAAGCATATGTTCTCCTGTATCCAGCAAAATCACTTATAAATATCAATGGAAAGTCACTTGACTTTGAGGACCCAAAGCACATGGGCAATGTCTGTAGAAGAAATGTCTGCCCCTCACCAAATCACATCGGTGCTGGGGTGGGGCATCTAGCCACCTCAGCCATGATAAATGAAACTCAGGTAACAGGCTTGAGTAAAGGACAAATACTATAAACACTGCAAAGCATTGAAGAACGGTTCACACTACCCTGCTCTGCCTTGAACTGACATTTGAATTGCATCTGTATGCTCCAAGTTGTGTGCCAAATTGAGCCTAGTGCTGCATGATCGGACTGTAATTTTCAATGTAGTTAACACATGGCCCCTCCATGTTAAACTGTTACTGAATATGCATATGTGAGCACTCCTCTGCTACTCTTCTCTTCCGAGATAGGAAGATGGCTTCACTTTGTCTATCTGTGGGATTTTCCCCTGATGATTCCTTTTTCAGTACTAGTAGCTTTGTTTCATGGAATCTGCTGGTTGTGGCTCAGATACCTAGCAAGGGCCGCTTCCTCCAGATTTACCTTAGATCAGTCTGCCAACTGATCGCGGCACTCACGGACCCCGCTCCAGCACCTTGAGGCTCCCACTTCCTCTCCTGCTCATGCTCTGTCGCATGCCTGTGCCTCCCCTCACTGCCATTCTGTTTCCATCTGGCTTTTGCCTTTATTTTGACTTTCTTACTCTCTGTCACTCTTTGTACCTTTTGCTCTTTCTCACCCTTCTGTAGACTTTTTACCTACTTGCTCATTCTCGCTCTTTCTTACCCTTTTGTTTTGCTCTTTCTTGCACCTTCTCATGCTTTTTTTGTCTTTTTGCTCTTTTTCATTCTTTCTCATCCCTCTGTTGATTTTTTGGGGCTTTTAGACCTTTTTGACAACATTTTGGGCCTTTTTGAAATTTTCCACCCTTCTGTTGCCTTACCTGCTATTCCCCCATGCTCCGCTTCCCACTTCCCAGGTTCCCTTCCTGTTCTCCCTTTCCTTACCTGTTCCTTTCCATTTTGTCACTCCTTACTGCGCTCCTGACTGGCGACACCCATCATCTTATGCGTTCCTTCTAGGAAAAACCTAATGGTGGCTGCACTGCGGACGCAGGCAGCGGGCAGGCCTTTGGAGTGCCAAAGGCGAGCCAATAGTAAGCCTGCCTGTGCCTGTCCGCACCTGGACTTCCCCAGAGCCACGAATCCTGGTCCTTCTGCCATCCTATGCTACCCCGCAGGGCTCCTGTGATCTCTGAACCTGGGGCACCCATCCATGGAATGCTGCTGTGGTGCCACACCACTTGGAGGAAGTGTTTGCTTTCACCCATTGCCGCTTTGTTTGCAACACATCGCCCACCACACCTACACTACCCACAAAAACACACGCCAAGATAAACTATCATGCATGATACTCAAATACCCACTCCTTCAGACAATATGCCACGTAAATCTGGGATATCCTGTACAACGATGCTCAGGATCTCCTCTTCCTTACGGAAACATGGCTGACCTCCAAGCCAATACCTGACGTCACCACAAAAACTCAGCAGGTCAGGACCGCCAACACAAACCAGAGGAAACACAATAATATTCAAAGACTCCTTCAACTGCACTACAGCAACAGAGTTCACAGTTCCCTGCATGGAGAGCCTACATTTCAAGCAACGAGCATCAGCAACATACACCATGAGTGGCACTCTCATCTCCAGACCACCACCTCTAATATCACTGACTTCATCACCCTCCTCAAAATAGACTCCAACAATTACATCTTACTAGACTTCAGCTTCCACCTAGAAGACTTGGGAATCTAAGACTGGCACAGCAGGTCACCAGACCCACACACTCTCTAGGACATACCCTTGTCCCTGTCCTCGCCTCCTCTAATGGCATTGAAATCACTGCAATGCTGCTCACTTGGACCGACCCACCCTCATCCAAATCAAAACCAGCATCTCCCGCCTAACTAGACCCGCCACCAACAGCATGGCCAGATGCAGGTGGAGCAGCATCAAGGAATCCAATCCGGTATACACCCTGTGCCTGACTCAGCCAATGTATGCTGACGATCTCAACAGTGACATCAAAGATCTGAATAGGCAGATCAAAGAATGTGCCAACTCCCTGGCACCTAGTAAACACAACATTCAGAGGAGAATGTGGAAACAGGCCAGCCGGTACAGTGAGGAACTCCGCACAAGAAAACAACACCGCAAACAATTGGAAAGAAGATAGAGAATGAGCCACCTAGAAAATGACAAAACGACATACAAGACAGACCTGAGATGCAACCACCAAGAAACAAAACAAATCAATAAGTAGGCCCTAGAAGAGTGCAAAGGCAACAGCACCAACAGCTGCAAAGAAACCTTTGTGATCATCAAAGGGAGGAAGACAGGGAGAGCCAGCACCTGGAAAGGGAGGCAAAAGCCAGGATGTATGGAAAGGTAAATAAACCAGGCAGTACACTTGCACACCTGCGGTGCTGGTCACGGGCCATCTTGACATTACTCAGATTAAATTGAAGAATGATTCTGTACACACTGGCATAGATTAATCGGTACAAGCATTCACAAAATTCTACTCTGACCTCTGCCATTTAATATCTGACCCCTCACATAAGGATATCTACTCATTCTATGACACTATTGAGCTGGCTTGGCTTGATGATGTACACAGGGAATACTTAATTGCCCCTTCTCCACCGGGGACATGCTACAAGTTATTCAAAGTATGTCATGTGATAAAGCCCCTGGGGCCAACAGTTTTCCTGCTCAGTTCTATAAAGAACACCGCACACAGATTTTCATTTCATAAACTTTTGCTTAGTAAAGCATAACTTTTCTGAAATTTGATTAGAGGCCTGCTGTATAAAAAACAAAAAGGGGACTCACTTTGCCAATGGCAAGCACTGTTCCTTACCCTTAGCTTCACTCTTGATAGGATTTCTCCAGACTGTTACAACCTCTGCACTTGTTTCCTCCTGGAATCAATGACTTCACTGCAGGTGCTCTGGACTAACCTCCTGCTCAGGCAACCATCTTGACTAAAAAAAACACAAGGAGATGATGGACGGGGCCCTGAAAGTTTTTAGACACTCACCCCCAGTCACAGATCTGGATTGAATCCATCATTGTTCTTTAGCTCATTTTGCTAATCCAGTTCAGACCCAGCCATATGCAAATCAGTTGTGACCCTGTTCCTCATGGGAACAGCCCAGACCGAACTGCCAAGCCAGGTCTTCCCTGGACCGGAAACAAGCATCTTGACCAGTCATAGTGATATAATGGCCAGGTTCTCTTCAGCTCCTCAGCAGCACTTCAGAGGCTCCCACCAGTCTGAACCTGAACTTTCCAGACAGCCAGCAACTTGGCAAGTTAACAGTGAGCCGGGTCTGGTGGCTCAGTGGACTAAAGCAGTCAATGCAGGGGCCTGTGTTCGACCTCATGGTCACAGGTTCAAATCCTGGCAGGTCCACTCAGCCTTTCATCTATTTGAGGGCGATAAAATGAGTACCATTGAGTTGGGTAACAATAAACATCTGTTATTCAGCACCAGGACACTTTCGGGTAATCGTGCGCTTTACACATACACCTGTTATATTATGTTTATGAGCAACAGCTGGAGTCCACAATGCTGACTACAACAGCGGGTCTAATCACAATAGGAGTCAACAGTCCACGTTCATTCTGGGCACTACAGCATGGCCACTCCTCACTAGGCCAGCTGGAGAATCTGGGAGCTGGTTACACCTGCCTAGGTCAGAAAGAGAGAGACCAAGACAGCCTAGGAGTCAAAATTAAGAGGACATGCACCCCAAGACTCCTGATAGGAGTTGACATCTGGTCTGGTCTTCCCATCGTCTTCTGAGGCACTTCTCAGCTCATCCTGCTAGTACACCTGTTTAAAAAAGAAGTGGAAAACTCTGCAATTGGCGGGACACACACTCAAGCTAATAATGGCAGATCAATCATCCACCTTTAAATATGGACAGCAACCAGCTCCACCTGTCACGACACTGCTTAGCATGCTGAGAAAGATCCAAGATGGCTTACAGAGCACAACAGCTCTTTGGGCTTGTCTTCACCTATTCAAGCTTTTTCTCTTCCCTCTAGAACCTCAAATGGGCTTCATGCTGGGCACTAGAGAGGGAAGATTGCACTCTTCCCATTGTTAAGCTGGAAACTTATCCAGCCCTAATGAACTGTGAGTTGCTAACACAAGCTCATGAAATTCATTGCCCCATCCCCTATGGTCAGTAAAAGATTTTAATATAACACGAAAAGTGCCTTTTGTTCATTGTGGCCTTAGATTGCCAGCTGCTGGGCACAGAAATTATGGATCAAGGGAGCCCAAAGAGTGATTTCATTACTGGCAAGGTCAGGAATCCATGCTTTATGCACAAATGTATGAAGGAATTTCATATGAGATAAAGAGCCAGCAAAACTTTTATAAGGCAAAATCTCTGGCCCCTGTTCCACTTGGAAATCAAAAGTCACAATTTAACACAGTATTAAACATTATTGTGAAAACACCACAGGTCATATACTTAGCTCAAATTTCTTTTCATTTTCATGCAGTCTTATAAGAACTTAGCATCACTATGTATTAATGCACATACAATTTAGATTGTACCACTTCTGATACAACGCTAATTGCACCCAGGTGGCAGAGTGAGTCTGAAAGCTATCTTGATCACACAGCCTACAAGTAATAATGTGTTAACAAGTGTCATGTGATCCCCTTGACCCTGCTGTCCACAAGCAGCAGACCTTATTTAAAAAAGTAGGCACTGGAGGGTGCAGCTCCTAGTCATTTTACCAAGAGCATGACAGATAGTGAAACAACATTTGGCAGTCTCACCCCGGAACAGCGGTAAAAACCAGAGGCTCAAATGTCACAAAAACTTGAGGGTTTCACAAGTAGAATCAACCATCACACTATATTAAAACCTGGGGGGGCGAGGCCTGAGAAGTTTGTATGCTAACACGTTGTTGCAAATCACACCTGAGTTCTCCTTTTAAAATCTGCTCCAATGCAGAGTGAGAGAGGGTGAGAATAGAAGACAGAAGAGAGAAACATGACCTGCTACTTTCAATAAACAAATCCCACCTATTTGTTGATATACTGTGGAAAGACCATCTCCAATTTCCCCCTAACTCTCTTGACCTTAGAAGCCAAGAGATTTATGGTAAGGGAGAACGTCTTATTCTTACCAAAAAGCATAAAGGGGTCCATTTCCTGCCCAACAAAGCCTGTCATCTACTGATGCTCCTGTGCAAAGGTGGGAGACTGTAGATATTTCTCAAACAGAGGAATCTGTGTCTTACAGGAAGATAACTAGTGTGCACTTATTTAGGTATGTATGTATTTAAGTATGAATGTATGTGGCATTTCTATAGCACAAACCTAACAAAAAGGCAGCAAAGCGCTGGACAGAAAAAAACAATCTTAAATTCAATGAGTGATAGAAGAGGTAGCTAGTCTCATGTAGCATTCCCCTCTGTTTAAAATTAACATGTGTCTTTTTTTCTTTTAGTAGTCCTTTGCTCTCCTTCAACAATGCATTACAGATTGATTTTGCTCACCAACGATAAGACATTGCAGTTTCATAGTCGGTTGTACGTCAGTCAAAAATATAGTGTGATATAAATATTGTGTCCAAAACATTGTCCCATTGGGCAGTGGCCACTGGTGACATTTGAAAATGATGGAGTGTAAAAGTTGGGTTTAAGTGTTACATCCCAAGCATGTGAAGCACGCAAGCCCAACTGGTAGACCTGGTCTTCCCCCCCAACTTTTTGTCTTCCTCCTCAACTTTTGCTGACCTTGTTTTTTTGCTGATCTTAGGGCTCTGAGCACTTTACCACTGATAACCATTGCTAACGTGCTTGTGAACTATCCCCTAAACATGGTCATATTGGCTCACCCCCAATTGGCATATTTAATTTACTTATAAGTCCCAAGTAAAGTCCACTACTTGTGCCCAGGGCCTGTACATTAAATACTACTAGTGAGCCTGCAGCACTGATTGTGCCACCCACTTAAGTAGCTCCTCTAACCATGTCTGTGCAGTTTACCCTGCAATGTCTACTTGGCAAAATAAACAGTTTGCCAGGCCTAGACCTTCCTTTTTTGTACATATAAGTCATCCCTACAGGAGACCCAGAGGGCAAGGTGCAACATAGGTTTTTCATGTCCTGGCAGTGAAAAACTCCCAAAGTCGTTTTCACTACTGAAAGGCCTATTTCTCCCATCAGATGACATTGGGATTGCCTTATTACATTTTTATAAGGGTCATTTCTAATTTGGAAGAGATAAACCATTCAAGTCTAGTGTCTCTGGAATCACAATTTAAAATTCAAATGTATGGTGAAGTCGGATTGCGAACTGCAATTCTGAAAAATGCCACTTTTAGAAAGTTGGCATTTTCTTACTTTAGCCATATATAGGCACATGCATCAAAGGAAAAACCGGTCGCAAACGGGCAGATTCTCAGAATCTGCCCCTTTGCGACCGGTATTTTTGCATTTGGTATGCATCATCCCAAATGCAAGAATCGCAATTTAAGGAATCTCTAAATTGCGATTCCTTAAATTGCGATTGCATTCAAGGAATCCCACATTGAGATTCCTTAAATGCAATGCATTAAAGTTAAAAAATTAGCGATTTCGCTAATAGGGGGAGCAAATTACCATGAAGTTGAACTTCATGGTAATTTGCAAAAACTTTGAAAAATGCACTTTTGTGCATTTTTCAAAGTTTCCTGTTGCGCACACACATGGCCTTAGAGCATGTGTGTGTGCAACATATGTGCACAGATCAATATCAGGGGTGCAATAGGGTGTCATTTTGACACCCTTGCACCCTTGAAATTGCATGAGCAATTTGCGAGTACCTACTGGTGCTCGCAAATTGCTCATGCAAACTCCAATTCATTCCTATGGGCCTGGAGGCCCATAGGAATGAATGGGACGGCATTCCTTAATTGCGACTCGCAATTTGCGAGTCGCAATTAAGGAATTTGTAGGAATCGCTATTTTTATAGCGATTCCTACATGCATAGGCTTTTGCAATTCCTTAATTGCGATTCCTTAAAAATCGCAATTAAGGAATCGCAAAAGTCTTTGTTCATGCATGTGCCAGTTGGTGCCTGCTGCCTGTCTCTCATACATGTTTGAGGCAGGGGTGAGCTTGGCTTTATGTATTCCTCCTCTACTGCCACACACAATAGAAGCTTAAGTGTGACTTAATGGGCCCTCTTGGCAGGATGGGAGAGAGGAGCTAGACCCAGCCTCACACCTGAGTAGGATGTGTCCTGTCTCCACACAAAGGGCTGCATACCCTTCTGTAATGAGTCTGGAACCAGCACAAGAAGGGAGGACTTCAAAGGCCTGTCTTTGAAGTCTAGAAGTCTATGAAACTTCAAAGGCACCACTGGGTATAAGTATTATACCTCAGACACTACCACTTCATTACACTTCTGGACTTGTGGATACTCTGTCAGGAAGAAGGAATGCTGTGCTGCTGAAGGACTATCGCTCTGCTGGACTGCTCTTTTGCTGGACTCCTGCTTTGCTGTGCTGGCCTGCTGGCCTGCTGCCCTCCTGCCTGGGTGAGAAGGACTGGACCTGAATCATTTGAACGCAGAGTGACTCCAAGGAATAGCTGGCTGGTCTCCGGATCTAAAGTCTCAGGGACATAAAATACCTTCCACCAACCTGCTTCTGCATTTAGACTCTGCCATCTGTTAGTCTTCTCATGACCTGATTAACAGATGTGCTGTCTGAGTGGAATGTGCTATGTTGTTTTATTAACTATTATTGTTTTATGTCAATTTTAAGCAATGGTTTTTATAATGTTGACGTTGTTTGTATTCTTTAATGGTGACCTTATCACCGAATAAGGATTTTGAAATGAAATGAGTCTGATCTGCCATGTGGGCCCACCCAGTCCTGGACCCTTGGAAGTGGGCCTATGGTGTGTCTCCAGCGGAACCGACACTTCCTCTGTTGAGCGTCACACACGCGAGCAGAACCGATGCTTCTCCTTGGCTGAGCGGTACCTCTTGGAGCAGAATCAACGCATTTTGTTGCATGGATGGGACCCGTCACAAAAGACTCACCTCACTGCAGCTCCTCACATCTAGGACTGAAGCATCACCTTCGGAACTACTGCTGTGCGAAGCTTCACTTCTTACAAGCTCCACGAATCCCACGACGACAGCCTCAATGACGATATCGGATCCCGGCATCGCAGCTACACTGCTCATTGGAACCGACGTATCTCCTCTGCTGTGCCTTGCATCCTCAAACACAGACTTCACACCGCAAGTCCCATTGACAGATTCCCTTGACGTTAACCCATCATTGCACCACAGCCTTGTAGCTTATAACTGATGCATTGCTTCAGCAGTGTACACATCTTTGACAGTGATCTACGCAACACTCTGCAACAAGGATGAAGGTAATTTGGTTCAGCAGGCCGAACTGGGACCCCAGCCCATGGTGCATCGTGGTCGACCTGAACTTTTCACTTTGTCACCGTCCGGCGCAAACAGATAACCCAAATAGCACTTTTTGCTTCTTGGTGCTATTTTACTTAAAAACACTGAAATTGAATAACTCATGTTCTACTTGTTGGATTTTTCTAACCAGGTGTGGAATCTTTTTGTGTGGTGTTTTCATTGTTTTACTGTTTGAGATGCTGTACAGCAGTCTGTCTGCTCTCTGCCAAGCTTCTCGAGGGTGAGCACAGGTTCACTTAGGGGTTACCTGCTTCTTACTCTGACTAGCGTTGTGGTTGCTGCTTAACTAGGGCTCATATCCCAGTCTACCACCAACCCAATTTCTAACACCAACAAACAGAAAGAGCATTTGGGGGTTCTTCCCCAGAGAATCTTTTGAGGAAAATATTGGCAGATGGTACATTTCAAAGCAAATTTGAGAAAGGCACAAGGTTTATAAAGCAATTGTGTACGTGTTGTGCTGAAATATTTAAACACATAAAAAACTGTCCCATATATTACTGAATTAAATGTTTTCAACAGTTACTGACTGTAGTGTGCAACTTCTACAATTGGACATAAGTACGCGAAACTATGGAAATGTCGCGCATAAGTAATCTGAATACTTGGCAGCTATAAATAAACAGTTTGACAGTCAGATCACCATTTTGAAAAACCTGCCATTGAGAGCAGATGTTTACCTGCAAATAATGATTTACAATTTGTTATGACGAGCGTTTACGGAGTGGAGTTTATTGTTGTTGTTGAGTCGTAAATTTGGAGATGGAATGCACTCCTGCTGGAGTGTGTAGAGTGAAAGTAAAAATGCACAATGGTACACAGTCCTGAAGAATGAAAATCTGGTCTTGAACTTTAGACAGTGACATTTATATTTGAAGCAATTGAATTTGTCTTCTGTCGGTTTTTAATTCTCAATTAACAATAAAACCTCACAAATACCTTTTTCAATTGCTTCAAATGTGAATGTCACCATCTAAAATCCCTTCTTCAAGGCTGTGTGGGCTCATTCTTGGTTATTTTTGCTCTAAATGACTCCCCACTAATAAAGCCAGTAATTTACGGTGCTTTTAGTTGCAAGAAAAAAGGTTTGCGGGCTCAGAAAAAAAACAGGTACCTTCCAAGCATTCATGCAAATGAAGTGCCAGATGTAGAAACCTAAATTGCATGCGCAAACGGGTTAGCGATTCGCTATTTGTAAGGCGCGTTTCAAGGGCGTCCCTTTCTAATAGCGACTCTTTACCCCATGTATGAATATTTTGTGACCGCAATTGCGGTCGCAAAACACTCACAATTTACCGGCCTCTTCAAGAGGATGATAATGCACTCGCAAATGGGAAGGGGTCCCCAGGGGAACCCTTCCGCTTTGTAAATGTAGAGGAAAATATTTTTTAGGGGCTGGCAGTGGTCCCAGGGACTACAACTTGCCCTCAAAAATTGAAACAAAAACATTTAATTTTCTTTTTTATAAATGCATTCTGTTTTTGTTTAAGGAAAACGTGTTACATTTTTTTTAAAAAAGTGCTGTATTTAAAAGCAGTCTCAGACATGGAGGTCTGGTGAGCCCAGCAGGCCACCATTCCAGGGAGGGCCAGCCATTCCCAATGAGGTCGCAAATTGCAAGTGCCTCATGAATATTCATGAGGCATGCAATTTGCGACCCAATTGGGAATCACAAACAGTGTCTCAGACACTGTTGTACATGGCATTTTGCGACTTGAAAATTGCGACTCGCAATCGCGGGCAATTTGCGAATCGCAAATTGTCATGGTCGTACTGTTGCAGGGATTCTGCTGATACACAGAACTATGCGAAGAACCCCAGGACCTCAGTGAATTGTGGTGTACCAGAAACTCACCTCAGAACCCAGAACCCAGTATCCGGCTAGCATAAGTGTCCCATTCGTTATCCGAGATTTAGCTCGGCGGTCCCAATGTGTAGACAACCCAGAACAAGCGACTCAGTACATACTCAGGAATGGTGGGAATCGGAAATACCTGTTCGTATATTATTCTCACATCAGTCCACAACAATAATCAACAGAGACACGTTGTAAATAAAAAGGGGTTTATTTTTATAGACCACGTGTCCTAAGATGCAGTACTTTGGCTAATACAAGCAGACAAATGATTAATATCAAAACCAGCAACATAGTTACAATACCATAGAATATAAAAGGGGTGATCATATTATAATGACAGTGGATACTACCACCTTCCCTTTACTAAGAAGCTAATATTATTATTATGCTAATAGAAGGTCTCTTAGGCTTGAATAGGGGACCCCATACCTCAAAGATCAGCTTAGTGAAATCACATCACAGGAGCATCAGAAGTCTTCTCGCAGGAAGGCTCGTCTTCGGTCTGAATAATAAACATGATGTCTGTGATACTAAAAGCACTAATTTTCAGGCATTTGCAGCTGCGCGTGTGTTATGGCTAAATAGTGGGCCGATCAACCTAGAGTGAAAAACATGCATTGTGTAATACCCCAGACTGTTTGTCACACCATGTACAGACCAAGGTCGCTGCGCAGAGCTTGGGATAGTAGCAACAGATCGCGCTTGTGTGAAGCAAGTCTCGAGTCAACAGTCTGTTTTAAGAAATAACATGTAAACGCAGTGCCGTGTGCAAAAGCAAAAAGATGGCTTTCTAACATCTAACGTGGTTATGCTAACTTAACAATGCCTGTACGTATTCAGAGAGAACTCACTACACGCCCCCTTGATCGAAGCACTATTTAGTAGGCAAGAAAAGAGAGAACGCAGAGTTCAGTTTCGTCAGAGCAGAACAAGGCGTAACCAATTCAAAGGTTCAGAATGAGATAAAGTCTGAAACGAAAAAAATTGAAAAGCAACAGGGGAAACTGTGGAGTCCGGGAAAAAAATATATTCAATTAAAATAAAAAAACTCAAAACAACCATCAGGGAGAAAAAATAAAAAAGTGTACATGCCGCGGCAGGGTGCTGTCCAGGAGCGACAGGCGCCAAGGACGATAGTTCAGTCAATCCATGAATGTATAGGCAGCATATGTGGCAACCGCTTCCAACAAAAAATCATTTGCAGGGCCAGCGAAAGTCTCAGCCATCCAATCCATCAACGAGAAGGAACACACGTGTTCTTCAATCAGCGGAGCTTCCAGCACGATCAGAGGGCACCCGGAATGTTCCTCCAAATAGCTCATAGCCAAGAAGTTGTAGGCAGCTGTAGAGATGTCCCAATTACCCAGGATCCCATGTGCCGCTCCACAAGCCATTATCCGGACACCAGAACAGGTCAACTCGTGAGACACTAAGGGCCTCATTAGTCGATCGAAATCCGGCACCGGAGACACCAGGCTGGTCAAGCACAAATCCAAAGGCCATTCAAAGGGGCAATCCAGGCAGTGTAGCACAGGCTGCACGCAGGTGAAGTAGCAATACCGGAAGGACAATCCATACGCCAGGCTTAATGTCGCCAATGGCAGAGTTCCATAAAAGTCAAGCATCCTATCCCGAAGAAGCTGCAGGCGGGACAGGTGCACGAGTGGCACAGATGGAGCAGCCATTTCGTAGTATGAAAAGGAAAAGCAGCACACCTGCCACTAGCGCCAGAAGTAACGGAACACCTCCAAAGATGCTCGAGAAAAGGGAATGAAAAAAGCCCGGAACCACACCAAAAATAGTTTGGAAAGAGGTCACGAGACCCGAGCCCACAAGTTTAAAAAAATGAGCCAGGCCGGTCGTGGACGAGGCATTGAAAATAGTTTGGATCAAAGAGCCGAAATGTAGGGGGAGGTCAGTATTCAGAAGCGCCTGTACCTCTGTGCGCGTATTAGCTACGTGAAGGTCGAATGTTTCACGAGAGGAAGTCAAAGACACCTCTTTTTGGGACAATAAGGCTCTTATTCTGCTCAACTTGTTGAACTCTGCTTTCAAGGTTGGAATCGAAGGCCAGATAGAAACATCCAGCCGCCCATGCGGGGGTGGAAAGAGAACATTATTGCAGCAGACAACTTTCTGCGAGACAGTTACTATGTATGGGATTCCCACTAACATCCCACAGCAAGCTTCATTATTCAAAATCAAATAACTACCGTTAGCAAGCAGCGTAAAAGAGGGGGTAATCACAGGCACTGGGACACCTCGCAGAACGCAGGCCAAATTCGGGGCTTGTACATTGCATGCGCCGTGTAATTGAATGTGCCTACATACTAAGGAATGGTCTGGTGACGTGGTACATTCCTCACCTTTCAAATAAACCTCAGTTCCGTCCCTAGTACATCTATACGTAAAGGGGAGGGACCAAACCTCATGTATGAAAGCGGTGCCCAGCGGTTCATATCTACCTAAAGCATAATGTTTCATACAAGATGTAAACTTAAAAAGCGCGAAAGGGAGAATTATCAATCCGTGTGCTAGCCACGTAGCCGAATTGATCTCCGCTACTGAGAAGGGCAACGGTTCTAATTTTTCAATATGTAATAATGAATATGTAGCATCCTTCATGGACATAAATCGCTGCTTGTCAGTAAGGTTAAAGGGAAGGAATAACGATGTAGTGTTCAGATAGTCCCAAGGGACCTTCCCTGCCTTCAACGTTTGCAACGTCCATGCAAACTGCATAACAGAACGCAACTGGTTTTGACCATGATATAACACAGACATATCATCATGCACAATATCAACAACTGATGAAACAATATTATCTAATGTATAAATCCTAGAAGAGAGAGTGCTAATGCTATTATCTATAACGGCTAAAACCTTTTCCATGTTTGCTTGGTCAATCGCTCTCAATCTGGATGCCGCCTCAATCTGTGACAACTTCCAGACTTCGTTGTAAATAGCATACGCCCACCTTTTGGTTCTGCCGCCCACAGGACCCTTAACAAAATCATTCAAATCTATTCTGTCATGTAATTGTGATAAGTGATCCTTGACAGACGCCAAAGTGGAATGTCGCAGCCAAGATTGACATAACTTGCCCACAGAGTATGTAGTGACAGTATGTGACGACTCAAACCGAGGGTCTACACGTTCTTGAGTATACCCCGGTTTCAGTCCCAGAAAACGTCGTTGACAGATATCTGAACTGCTTTGCCAAATTAACCAACCCTCACTATTAACTTTTGAAATATTGAAAGATATATTTGAAACTAAGGATTGCAAAGCAGCGCGGGACAGATCTGTGTGGTTATCCCAATTGGGATAAGCGCCCAGATCTGGCACAGAAGGTGACTTTAATTGTTTAGAAGTAGCCAATCCGAAACAGGTGGTTTGGAAGATGGATGAATTTAAAAATAAAATATGATTTGGTATAAGACAGGCACGATGTAAAGCCTCTGTACCCTGTACCTGCCACGGCTTGGAACCCCAAACTGACTTTAGATCAATAGTAGCCTTCCATACATCATAACCTTTGATTGACAACTCGTCCATAAAGGACTTAGAATAAAGTAGCTTCGTGTGTGTCAGTCTAACCTTTGCGGCAGACTCAGGCAGCACCTTAAAATAAAACGCTGCCGGGTTGGAAACACTGAAATCGGTAAAATATGAATACTTGTTAACTAGAGTTTGTGAACTTCCGAATTCGGGAGTAGGACAGTGTTCCCATTGGGTAAAATTTACAAAATTTCTAAATGTATTTGCTTTATGCAGGAAATGATTGCCATAATGTTGAAAACAATACTGTTCCGCATAATTAGCCGCATTTTCGTATAAATCTTCAGCATCAAAAGCGGCATAATATTTCAAATCAGAAAACAGTGATTCAATGGCGTGTACATCCCAATCATCAGAACGTATGTTCTGCCTAACCACATCACCCATAGAAACACGAAATACATTAGGTACATTAATGACCTCTGTAGGCCCATGAATTTGGAATTTAACAGCATCCCATGCGATTCCATCCAAGACGGGCCAGGCAGTAATATTCACAAAAGTCTGGTCCCTCTTCATGATGTGGGACGAGGAGTGGGGGGCCAAAGTTCCATTGATAAGTCTAATTGTCGATCTCTCACTCAGATAGTGGCCATCCACAAGACGGAAAAAAACTATTACAAATCCAATGGACATAAACAAAAAAACACTGAAAAGCAACAGCCAAATGTATGTCCAAGGGGCAATCAAAAAATGTCTCTTAAACCAGCTGAAAAAAACTGCAATGTTCGATGGGGGGCTTGAGGGCAATGAGTTAGTGTCAAAGGAGAAACGGGACTGTCCAAGCGCCGTAGATTGTAAAACAGGTGAGGGACCACGTGTAGGATAAGCATACTCAGTGTCTTCGGGCAAACCACCAGCCGATGGTATCAACAAGGGATCAGTAACCGATTGCATCTCGATGGCAACATCAGGCAAGGTGTTAGAAGCAAGAGTCAACATTGAATTTCTTTGCATCGTCTGGCATGAAACTGCTGGAGTCACACTAAGAAGTATCGGCCACTCGCTGAAGTTTGACATTGTCAATAGAGATGTACCTGTTTTCTTTGCGACCAGGAAGTGGAGGTAAAACGACTGTTCTTGTACCCTGCACTCCAAGCACTGGAACTGGTGCACGATAAGAGGGGCCGAACTCCTTCTTGTTCTCCACCTTCTCACGGACCAGATCACCAACTCGGGGTAGCCAGCCGACTACCGGAATCTGAACTTCAGCTTCAGATGTGGAGGGCATGTGTTCCTTCGATAGAGTGTCTCTGGCTTCTTGCAGAGTCTGTAAAACAGCACAGTGATCATCTACGTCAAAGGGTGCGGTCGACGCCGCCATGTCTAGACCATCAAGGTCTGGTACAAACATTCTGATTCCGAAGAGCATCATGTACGGGGTCCGCCCACCCAGAGACCTTCTAGGGAGATTATTAAGTGCACGTTGAACGTTATACAAATGGGCTAGCCAGTTCCGGCCTGTGCCTAAAACACGGGCTGTCAATGATTGCTTTAAGTCACGGTTCATTCGCTCCACCACACTATTACCCTCAGGTCGGTAGGGGGACGAAAATTTGACTAGGACCCCCAAATTTCTCATAGCCTCCTTGTAAGCCTTAGAGGCGAACGCAGGGCCCTGATCAGAATGGAAGGTACCACACGCAAAAGTTCCCACAAAGACACGCAAATCCCTGATGACAGTCCGCGAGTCGGCACTCCTTTGTGGCCATACCCACAGAAAACGTGTGCACGAATCTACTGCAACCAAGATGTACTTGTACGCAGTATCAGAAGAAAAAGGACCGCAGTGATCCAAATAAACGCAACCAAATGGTTTATTTGAAATGTACAACTGTGTTTGTGATGGGCGCGCAACAGTAGAAGGTTTAATCTGTTGGCAAATGTCACAATCAAGGACATAAGCTCGCGCTTGTTTATATAAACCAAACCACCAGTAACGTTGTTGTAGCAGAGATATTGTGGCTGACACTCCGGCGTGGGCAGACGCCAACCCCTCATGAGCAGCCAAAATCAGTGCGGGTCTGCAGTCCGCGTTGGGAATAATTCTGTCACCAACGTCGTTAATCCTCACTAATGGGACATTATCAGGACTTAAATGGTAAATGTAACGAGAAGGAAAACCCTTCGGGTAATCGCCTCCCTTTTCTGTAGCAGCAATAGCTGCCAAGATGTCATCATCAATCTTACTCTTTGATCTGGTAACTGCTGCCACTAAGTATGTAGCCACTGCTGTTTTTGCTGCCTCGTCAGCTAAGCTGTTGCCGACAGCATGGACACCAAGTCTCTGGTGACCAAGAGTGTGAATAACATTCACGAGAGGGAGACGTGCTTTAAAGTCTGCCACTCGAACCCAAAGCGTTTTATGCTTAATTGTGCCACCTTTCGTGTCTCGATAGTCATTCTGAGACCAGAAGTGTAAATTGTCATTATAGGACTGGACACAGTAGAAAGAGTCACTCACAATTAGTGTAGTGACTCTGGGATCGGCAAACTCCAGTGCAAGCACTAGAGCCCGAAGCTCCGCCAATTGCGCGGTACAATCGCCCAATGACTGCGTATGCACTGCATCAGATTGGAATTCACCATTTAAGAAAGTACCTACGACAATTGCGCAAGCCGCTGAGTAGGCGTGCTTTGATCCAATTGCGGGCTGCGCAGACCCGTCAGTGTATATGACACAATGGTATTCTTCGAGCGGGCGCAAAGACAGAGGAGCCGGATGAACGAATTCATACTGCAAGAACTCTTGAGTCTGTAATGAGGCATCAAAGATGTAGGTGACGTCTGGCGACGTCAGTGTTGTGGCCCATTGTATCCACCGAGGATGCAAAGCTTTAGAATTTGGTACACTTGCCTTTGTCACCGCTTCTAAGGCGGGATAGGGTGTTACAACCAGAATCTGTTTCCCATGTGACAGTGCGCGTTCTTTAAGGATCGCCATCTGTACAGCAGTCAGAACTTTTTCGACCGCGGAAAAACGTAATTCAGCAGAGGTGTACAAGTGGGATTTGTACGCAATGGGGACTGTATCGCCCTCATTAAACGTCAAATACGTGAAACCCACGGCGCCTGGCACAATTCTTATTACCAGGTTGGTGCGGTTATCACGTGTCAGCAAATATTGTGAAGCAAGAAGGTCAGCCTGTAAAGACTGTAGAATTTTAGAATGTTCCAGCTGCCAGCTAGACTTCGAAAATGTGGGTTGTACCAAGGCGTAAAGCGGCTTGATACGCTGGGCATAATCAGGAATGTACGTACGGCCGAAATTCAGAAAGCCCAGTAGAGATTGTAATTTCTTTAGTGTCGTTGGCGCACTCAAGCATGCGCACTTCTCCAGAAAGTGGGGAGCTAACCCCTTTCCTTCATTATTGAGCTCGTAGCCCAAAAACAACACTGTATATTCCGCGATGTGAGACTTCGCAAAATTGAATTTGTAGCCATAGTCAGCAAAACTCACTACAATATTGTCGACTCGAGACAGATGCGGCAACAGCTCATCATCCGTTAGGTAGATATCGTCAACATAGGAGTATGCCTCGGGATCTATTCTTTCTAAGAGAGAGACCACGCGAGCGGAAAAGACGCCTGGGCTATTTTTGTAGCCCATGGCTAATCTCGTAAACTGTTTTTGTTTACCGCCCGAGGTAAACGCTGTCCACTGGCTACTCAGTGTGGACAGGTTATGGCTAAAAAAGCCATTGGAAATGTCAAGTGTCGTTTTAAATCGTTTACGCACGAGACTGTCGACTAGAGCCGAGCTATGTGTATTTTGTACCGCGCAGGTCCGGCAATGGGAGTTTAGGTGCCGGTAATCCAAAACTAAACGGTACGAGCCGTCAGGCTTCGTCACAGTGAATAAAGGGTTATTCATAGGGGACACACATGTTTCAATTACACCCTGATATTCCAATTGTTCAAGGATCGCCGCGACGTGAGGTCTAGCCTCACGACGCATGGGATATTGGGGCTGTGGCTGGGGCATAGACCGCAATGGAATCTCATGGCAGGGGGACAACCGGTCCCAACCCACCTGAGTACGATATACCGCTGGCGCAAGCGCCAGCGCCCACTCACCAGCGTACATTTCAGCTTGGTCCTTAGGCACCGTGTGCGCAAAGGACGGGAGGATTTTCTCCTCCCCTCTAGGAGCATCCAAAATGAAGGCCGGGGGCCAATCTGCCTCCGCTAGGAGGATATCATAGGTGGTGGTCAGATTATCCCAAAAAATCCCTTTTATAGTACGTTGTATGTCACCCTCTATTAACAAGACTATTTCATAAAGTCTATCAGGGGGAGCCACTCTGGTGTCAGCTGTTTCAACAGTAACCAATACATCAGTTGCTGTCGCCGCCAGAAATGGACGCAGAGCTTGACGGACTATGGTAATTTCCGCTGCGCTGTCTAGTAGCGTCAGCGCCCATGTCCGGTTCTGAAGCTGTGTCCGCACTATCTGAGGCATATGTTGCCGTCAGAGCCGCCACTTTCTTCTTCTGAAACGGGGGTCTTTGTCGAGCAAACTCGTCCTGCTTGCCTTTACCCTCAGTCTGTCGGGGTTGGTCACGCTGTTGTGGAGCACCCCGACCTTTGCCACCGCCTCCGCCACCAGACTGTGTAGCCGATGTTTCCTGTGAAGAACGAGGAGAACGCGGTTCAGAAACCTGAAATCTATCAGGAGACTTAATAGTAGCACGATCTCGCAGATCATAAGTGCGTTCACTACTTGACTGTACGGGAGAGGCAGGCCGAGAGCCCTGTTTCTGCTGCTGCTTGCCCTGTTGTTTAAACGGCCACTTTTGTTTTGGAAAAAAGGGTCGTTCATCCTTACCAGAAGTTCCTGCCTTACCCTGCTGCTTAGAATCGGGATTCTTGATCACAGGCTTAACTCCTAAAGAGCTACGACCCAAATCACGATATGCTTCTGCGATTATTTTAGCAAATTCCTGCGGCTTGTCCTCTTCAGCAACCTTCTTCAGTTCATTACGAACCTGAAAGTGCAACGCATCACCCTTAAGGTTTCCCATTATCATGGTAGCCACCAGGCCAAAATCTCCGAGGAGCCGCATCCCCAATTCTATCGCAGACTCCGCTCCATGGTCCTCTTGAACCTGTTTAATGATGGAGGGCAGCTGTAACATAGACGGAGTGCCGAAGCACTGCGCGTACGTCGCAGCAAAAATCTTACCCCAGGATACACAGTCATCTATATGGGGAACTAAGTCTTTAGGCAAACTAATGGTGAGGATCCTGTGTTTTTCCACAGGAGTTGTATGCGGATAAACCGCCTCTATTTGGTCAAATTTTTCAGCAAGCCAAAAGGGATAATCATCCCTTGCGAGGGGGCGCTTGCCCACAACAGAATTGACCATAACAGGACTAATGACCACCGCGTGACGATCACTAGGTTGTCCCGCACTAACAGGCGCCCCCGCCTGTACAGTGCGCGACACATACTGCACTAACGCCCTATATACTGTTATAAGGGCAGTGTGTAGTACACGCAATTCATCCACCGTCACCGTGAGGTAACGGGGATGAGGCGTAAATCCGGCTAGTACCGGCCAAGTGGCCCCCGCAATTGATAAAGGGCCCATTCTCGGCGGTATAACCACATGGGGGAGGGCGCCATTAAACCAAATCTGATGTTGCCAAGCAGATATTGGTATCTCCTGTGTCCTATAAGGCGCATAGGCGGCAGGCACGGCAGTGGCAGTGTAAGAATGAAATGTATTATCATTACCACTGACTGCCGGAATCGTCACCCAAGAGTAGAACAACTCAAAGGGGTGAGCCGCATCGGCTCCCACCACAAAGATGACGTCCATGCCCGCGTCCGGCACCCCATACTGCGTCAAGTGACGTTTCAGGGCCGCACGGCTATGCGCCGCAATATTAATTGCCATAAGGACCAGCTACACTTCAATTATGCAGTAGCACAAGGGTTCAATAACCTTTTTAATAATCAAGCTTGAAGGAACCTATATCAATAGAACTAGGTAGGTTTAAAATCCGTCAGACTTGTTATCCGGAAACAAGAATGAGGGTGCTGTGGACTAAATGCAAGCACTACTAAGGCGTTTCAACTCATAGACCAAACGTTAGGTGCGCCATGTTGCAGGGATTCTGCTGATACACAGAACTATGCGAAGAACCCCAGGACCTCAGTGAATTGTGGTGTACCAGAAACTCACCTCAGAACCCAGAACCCAGTATCCGGCTAGCATAAGTGTCCCATTCGTTATCCGAGATTTAGCTCGGCGGTCCCAATGTGTAGACAACCCAGAACAAGCGACTCAGTACATACTCAGGAATGGTGGGAATCGGAAATACCTGTTCGTATATTATTCTCACATCAGTCCACAACAATAATCAACAGAGACACGTTGTAAATAAAAAGGGGTTTATTTTTATAGACCACGTGTCCTAAGATGCAGTACTTTGGCTAATACAAGCAGACAAATGATTAATATCAAAACCAGCAACATAGTTACAATACCATAGAATATAAAAGGGGTGATCATATTATAATGACAGTGGATACTACCACCTTCCCTTTACTAAGAAGCTAATATTATTATTATGCTAATAGAAGGTCTCTTAGGCTTGAATAGGGGACCCCATACCTCAAAGATCAGCTTAGTGAAATCACATCACAGGAGCATCAGAAGTCTTCTCGCAGGAAGGCTCGTCTTCGGTCTGAATAATAAACATGATGTCTGTGATACTAAAAGCACTAATTTTCAGGCATTTGCAGCTGCGCGTGTGTTATGGCTAAATAGTGGGCCGATCAACCTAGAGTGAAAAACATGCATTGTGTAATACCCCAGACTGTTTGTCACACCATGTACAGACCAAGGTCGCTGCGCAGAGCTTGGGATAGTAGCAACAGATCGCGCTTGTGTGAAGCAAGTCTCGAGTCAACAGTCTGTTTTAAGAAATAACATGTAAACGCAGTGCCGTGTGCAAAAGCAAAAAGATGGCTTTCTAACATCTAACGTGGTTATGCTAACTTAACAATGCCTGTACGTATTCAGAGAGAACTCACTACAGTACATCTGGCCGAAAATCTCTTTGCTTTACAAGCCTCCCTAGCCTGTGGTAGCATGTCCACTTTCCATGTACAGGTTCAGACCACAGAGATGATGAGATTTGGCGATTGTGGGGATACCCCATTGGTCGCTGTACTTCACTGTGTGATAGCGCACTGAGTAATGCAGCTTATCCTCCCCTGTTTACTACAATAGGTAGCTGGGAGCCTCTCCCCATCCATCACGCAGCTGGTTACAGGAGAAGCTGCCTTCAAGGAGATGGACACCTTCTGAAACGTGCACCACCTGCCCCACACACATGCAGGTTTCCAGCATTGCACTCACATATTGTTCCATCTAGTACCACCAACACAAACATGACATGTTTCTGTAGCGTTACGGTCAGAGCCGCTGACTTTGGAACTGAGGAACCAGGTTCGAGTGTTGGCCCCTGCTCAATATACTGTGGTTTAGGGCAAATAGCTTAATTTCCTTGAACCTAAAAATGTCTGACCTTGTGTAATGTAGCCAGGGTGCTCACGAAAAGCAATCCAATACCTTTGGATCGAGTTGCACTATATAAAAAAACTACAAACTCTCCTGGATGAACACAAGACCATGCTCAGCCACATGGAAATAACACAGAAGAGCCTAGCCTCCTCCTGCCCCTGCTAGCACAATATCATCAGCCAATTGATGGCACAGTACAAAGTTTCTGGTAGTTGGTTCACCATATACAGTGCAGTGACATTATGCATCCATGGTGCAATGCATGTGTTTAATTTGTGCATGCAATACACTTTACATGTGCGCAGAGACTTGGAAGCAAAAGCAAAACAATAATGCAATCCTGGATAACCACAGTTTAAAGGAAAAATAGGGGCCAACCTGTATCCTTCCTTTGATCCCATGCTGCAACAAACAAGATGAGAGAGGAGCCCTCTGAAGAGAAACTGCTCTGGCTCAGCTTCAGCTACATAATGTTTTCAAAAGTTAAAGCACTCGAGAGGAGCGAATACAGCAGCCAGCTGCACCCCTCTAATAACCTGCCATCTCTTGTGATGACCATTACATTGTTGCCTTGCACTACCTCGTTCTCCCTATCAGCCTGCCCACCCCCTGCCATTGAAATTAATGGAGTACTGTTAACTTCTCCCAGAGCCATTGTGTAAGTGCCTGAAAATCAGCCCTATCCATGGTATTGTAATTTGGCACACCCTCTGCCATGATGTCACTGCTGCAGTTTGTGCCAGAAGGTCATAGAAGACCTCGCCCAACTGGCAAATGCGCAGCAGGACTCTGCAAAGCACAGCAGCCCCATCAAAAATAAGACAGCAGCAGGTAGTAATTTCCTTCCAGCTGCTTGGTGTTTTTTCCTTCTCTTCTTGCCTCTCCCCTCAGGGTGGTAGGGCAACAGCCCTTTTGTGTGGCTCTCACCAGGGTCTGATATCCAGAATCCCTTGCAAACCTCAAACTTTGTCAAAAAAACACATTTTCCTCACATTTCAGTGATTGAATGCTCTGAAATCTGAGGTGAGCCACAAACTTCCTTCCACGCTGCATTTCCCCAAGACTCCCGCTAAAAATGGTATCTCACTTGTGTGAGTAGACCTAGTGCCCACGACATGAAACAGCCCAAAACACAAAGTGGACACATTACTTTTTCCAGTGAAAATTGTCCCTTTTTGTGCAATGTTCCTAGTTGGGGGTTTTGGACCCTAGCTCAGTTGGCACATAGGGAAACCTAGCAAACATGTACATTTCCGAACACTAGACAACTAGGGAATCCAAGGTGGGGTGACTTGTATGGCTCTCACCAGGGTCTGATATCCAGAATCCCTTGCAAACCTCAAACTTGTTTAAAAAACACTTTTTCCTCACATTTCTATGATGGAAAGTTCTGGAATCTGTGGGGAGCCACAAACTTCCACACACCCAGAATTTCCCCAAGTCTCCCAATAAAAATGGTACAACTCTTTTGTGGGTAGGCCTAGTGCCCACGGCAAGAAACTGCCCAAATCCCAATGTGGACACATTGCATTATTCCACTGAAAATTGACCATTTTTTTGCCATGTGCCTAGCTGTGGATTTTGGACCCCAGCTCAGCCGGCACCCAGGGAAACCTAGCAAACCTGTACATTTTTCAAAACTAGAAACCCAGGGAAATCCAGGATGGGGTGACTTGTGTAACTCTCACCAGGGTCTGTTACGCAGAATCCTTTGCAAACCTCAAACACCAGTGCGATGGTAAGCTCTGGACTCTGAGGAGAGACACAAACTTCCTTCCACCAAGCATTCCCCTAAGACTCCTGATAAAAAATTGTACCTCACTAGTGTGGGTAGGCTTAGTGCCCTCAACAGGAAACGGTTGAAAACGTATTGTGGAGACATCAAAAATATTTATCACAAAGCTACCAGGTTTTGCAAGGGAGGCACCTGCGTTTCTGGTCCCAAGCTCGGTGGCCATCTAGGAAAATCTACCTGTTAGAACCGGCGGTCTCTAGTTGGCAGAGGTATACACTTCTGACAAATAGGGACCCACCAACTCTAGTCAGGGCAAGGGGATTACACACTCAGATAACCCATGCTACCCCCTTGGTAGCTTGGCAGAGCAGACAGGCTTATCTCAGAGGCAGTGTGTTAAGCATTTATGACCACATACAGTAATAAAGTGAATACACTACAAATGGACACAACACAGGAGTTATTATAAAAATAGTATTTTTATATAAGGCTTAGCACAAGACCAAATAACGACAAAAATATACCACAATCTTAATAAATACTCTTTGGAAGGAAAAATAATAGTTCAGGTAAAGTTTCTTCTTAGGAAATAGTTCTTTAGCAACAAAAGTAAGTATTCTTCTTAAAACACAGTTCTTGGCAACAAGGTGACCCCCACAGGAGTCACACGACTTCGAGTTTACGATATTCCCAAGGTTCGGCGTCGACCGCGAGGAGCGCTACGTCGAGCCTGGAGTCGCAACAGAACCCCCAACACAGTACCTTTGGAAATGAAGAAAACGATGATCCACGGCGTCGAGATGCCGGCGTCGAGGTCGGCGTCGATCGTGCCTCGGATTCGGGTCGATCCGCAGCGGCGTCGAGAGGTGTTGGGCCGGAGCAGCGCTCATGGCGTCGAGAAGGGCGTCGAGTCGGTGCGATCAGCAACGGCGTCGAGACGGGGTCGCTTAGAGCTGGAGCCGATACTCACTACTCATCGGCGTCGATACCGGCGTCAAGACGGGGTCACTTGGAGCTGGAGCCGATACTCACTACTCCTGGCGTCGCTACTGGCGTCGATCGGGCCCGGCGGCCGGCGTCGAAGGCTCGGAACACTGGAGCTGTTACTCACGATGTCGAGCTGGATTCGGCGGCGTCGGCGACGTCGAGACTGCAGATTTCCCCTGTGCACTGGAAACAACACTTTCCAGCAACCAGCAATTCAGTAGAGGGTGAAGTCCTTTGGCCCTGTGACTTCAACAGGAGGCTGGCACACTTCCAGCCCTTGGAGATTTTCTAGCAAGCTTTTGAGAGTACACACCAAGTTCCTCTCTCCTTGTTCCTTGGCAAAAATAAAGAAGCAGCTTCAGGTTCCCCCCAGCAAACAGCACACTGGCAGAAGGCGGAGGCAAGTCCTTAGATCAGCAGGCTTCTTGTCCTTGGTAGAGGTTTCCTTTTCAGAAGTGATCTGAGTTCTTGGTTCAGGGGTCCTTCTCTTATACCCCTTTTCTGCTTTGTTCCCTTTGTCCAGGCAGGGAAACTCCCCCCATCCTGGGTTTGTTGTGGGTGTTGCCAGGCAGAGGCACCTGGCCTATTCACTGAGCAGGGCAGGGTCCTCAGCTGCCCAGCAGGAGGCGGAGCCAGTATTGTCACTGGCAGGAGCAGGGCTACCAGTCGCCTGGCAGGAGGTGGAGCCAGCATTGTGTCAGGCAGGGCAGGCTATCAGGGACTACTCTTCCCCCACTCTAAGTGTAGATGCCTCATTCACCCCACACTGACTCATTCAGACCTCTGGAGCCACCCAGCCCCTGACACACACACCAAACCAGCAGAGACCGGTGGATAGTTGGACAAGAAAATAGCCACTTTCTAAAAGGGCAATTTTCAAACACAGAATTTATAAACCATCCATCCTAAAGGGTGTGTTATTAAATTCTGAGTTCAGGGATACTAAACTCGACCTGCTACCATGCTCCCTGAGTCAGTTAGATTATAATGGACTTAATAATCAGTCTGCCCAGTCTGGCCTATTGGAGGCAGGTAGCCCTTCAATAGTGAAAAACGAAAATGGCTGTAATTCACTATTAGGTTATGCCACACACATCAGGGCATGACCTACCTTTTACCCACAATGCACCCAGCCCTAGGGCCTACCATAGAGGTGTCTGAAATGTGGCAAAGTGAAGGTTTTAGAGACTGGCAAGTAGGTTTCCTTGCCAAGTCGACATGGTAGTCAGGGACTGCACACAGGCTCTGCGATGGCAGGCCTGAGACACATTTTACACGCTGCTTCTGTGGGTGGCACAACCAGTGCTGCAAGCCCACCAGCAGCAGTTAACTTACATGCCCTTGGCACACGCGGTGCACTAGACTAGGGTCTGAACAGTAAGTCAACCAAGCCAATCATGGTAACACCAATCAATGTATCAATTTAACATAGGGAGCACTTGCACTGTGGCACTGATCAGCAGTGGCACAGTGCCCAAAGCAATATTCCAGCAAAAACATCGTAAACAGAGGAGGCCAACAGAAAAAAATGGAGGAGAGACTCATGCCAATGATGCCAGGTCTAACACGTGTCCTCTCCAGCTGAAATGTGGGGAGAACTACCCTTCACCCAGGGAGTCCTCATCACTAAGGCGGAAAAATCTGGACAGACCATCAGCATTGGCGTGATCTGTACCAGGGCGGTGTTCCACCGTAAAGTCCATCCCCTGTAGGGAAATGGACCACCTCAACGGCTTTGGGTTTTCACCCCTCATCTGCATTAACCATCTGAGGGGCCTGTGGTCTGTCTGAACCCGGAAGTGAGTCCCAAACTTAGCTTCTTCAGCGCCCAGACCACTGCAAATGCCTCACGCTCTATCGCACTCCACCTTTGTTCCCTGGGAAGTAACCTCCGGCTGATGAAGGCTACAGGTAAGTCTTGGCCCTCCTCATTCATCTGTGCGAGAACAGCCCCCACACCATGCTCTGAAGCGTCTGTCTGGACAATGAACTCTTTGAAAAAGTTGGGCGCCTGGAGGACCGGTGCTGTACACATTGCAGTTTTCAGGGTGTCAAAGGCTTTCTGACAGGCGTCAGTCCAGATCACAAGTCTTGGCTGCTTCCGGGAAGTCAGCGAGGTCAAGGGGTGCACAATTACAAACCTCCTGTAGTAACCCGTGAGACCCAAGAAGGCTCTCACCTGAGTCTGGGTTTTGGGCGGTTCCCAAGCCAGGATGGTATCTATCTTGGGTTGCAGGGGGGCCACCTTGCCGCTCCCTACTTGGTACCCCAAGTACACCACTGAACCCTACCCAATCTGGCACTTACTGGCCTTGATTGTGGGGCCTGCTCTGCGCAGGGCCAACAACACTTCCTGGAGGTGGCGCAAATGTTCCTCCCAGCTGGCGCTGAACACTGCTATATCGTCCAGGTAGGCGGCGCTGAAATCCTCCAGTCCAGCCAATACCTGGTTGACCAACCTCTGGAATGTGGCAGGGGCATTCTTCATCCCAAAGGGCATAACCCGGAACTGGTAGTGCCCATCTGGTGTGGAGAATGCAGACCTCTCTTTTGCCCCATCAGTCAAGGCGATCTGCCAGTACCCAGACGTTAGATCAAACGTACTAAGGTACCGGGCATCCCCCAACCGATCTATGAGCTCATCAGCTCTGGGGATGGGGTGCGCGTCAGTCTTGGTGACTGAATTGAGTCCTCGGTAATCCACACAGAACCGAAGTTCTGGTGAAGCACCAGGCACTGCAGCCTTTGGGACCAAGACTACTGGGCTGGCCCAAGGACTGCTAGAGGACTCAACCACCCCTAAGGCAAACATCTTGGAGACCTCCTCCTTGATGTATGCTCTGACCTTGTCAGTCACCCTGTAGGCCTTGTGCCTCACAGGAGTGCTGTCCCCGGTGTCCACATCGTGGACACACCACTGAGTGACACCAAGGGATTAAGGAGAACAGATCAGGGAATTGTCCCAACAGATGGCGACAATCTTGCTGCTGCTCAGGGGTCAGCGTGTCAGAGAGGACAACACCATCCACTGACCCATGTTGCTCTTTTGCACAAAGGAGGTCAGGAAGAGGCTCACTCTCCTCCTCCATTCCAGCATCTGTGGCTAGGAGCATGCCCCCTTCGGACCTTTCTAAGTGGGGCTTTAACCGGTTGACATGCAGGACCCTCAAGGGGTTCCTGGGAGACTTCAAGTCCACCAAGTAGGTGACATCGCTCTTTTTCTCCACAACCTCAAATGGTCCAGTCCACCTGTCCTTGAGCGCACAAGGTTCCACAGGGGCCATGACCCAAACTTTCTGACCAGGTTGAAGCTCAACCAGAGTGGCATTCTGGTCGTACCACCGCGTCATCTCTTCCTGGCTGGCCTCCAGATTTGCCTGAGCAAGATCTCGGAAGCGCCGAGTCTGGTTCCTAAAGGCCAGCATGTAACTGTATACATCCTGGGAAGGTTTCCTGGGAGATTGCTCCCAGCCTTCTTTGACCAGACTCAAAGGCCCTCTTACCGGGTGTCCATACAAAAGCTCAAAGGGACTGAACCCAAGAGACTTTTGTGGCACCTCACGGTAAGCAAACAGCAGGCATGGTAAGAGGACGTCCCATTTACGCCTCATTGGTTCTTCAAGACCCATAATCATGCCTTTGAGGGTCCGGTTGAATCTCTCAGCCAGCCCATTACCTTGAGGGTGGTAAGGAGTGGTAAACTTGTAGATTACCCCACACTCCTTCCACAGAGACTTCATATAATTAGAAATGAAGTTGGTGCCCCGGTCTGACACCACCTCTCTGGGGAACCCCATGCGGGAGAAAACACCCATCAGTGCCCGTCTCACCACGGGGGACGTCACTGTGCGGAGAGGGATGGCTTCCGGGTACCGGGTGGCATGGTCCCCCAAGACCAGGATAAACCTGTTGCCCATGGCTGTCTTGGGGTCCAGTGGCCCCACAATGTCAATCCCCACTCGCTCAAAGGGGGTACTGACTACGGGAAAAGGTTGGAGGGGAGCCTTCTGCTTCCGCCCACTTTTCCCACTTGCCTGGCAAGTTTGGCAGGTCCTACAATGGATGTCTGAATCCTTTCTCATCTGGGGCCAATAAAAATGGGTGACAAGCCTGTCATAGGTCTTGTCCTGCCCCAGATGTCCAGCTAACGGAACGTCATGAGCCAACCCCAGTAGGAAGGCTCTGAAGCGCTGGGGTACCACCAGCACACGGGCTGACCCAGGCTCAGCAGCCTTAGGCTCGCTATACAGGAGATCGTTCTCCCAGTAAATCCAATGTGACCCTGACTGATCACCTGTCGTTTGGGCTGAGGCCTGCTGCCTCATACCCACAAGAGAAGGGCACACTTTCTGTTCAGCACAAAATTCCTCCCTGGAGGGACCACCATCCTGCTGCCAATGGGTCAGCTCAGGCAGGTCTCCCAGTTCAGCCACTTGTTCCCCTGTAGGTTCCAGGGCATCCCTCTCAGGGTCTGCTCCCTCCTGGACCGTGGGAACGATAAGGGACGGTTTCCCGCACCCCCTGCCTCTTCTCTTCACGGTTGGGTCCTGGGCCATACTTTCAGGCTCCAGGATCCCATCAACACCCTTACTAGCTGACATGGACCGGGTGGTCGCACACACCCACTCCGGCAGACCCAACATTTCCAGATGCGCTTTTCGCTCCACCTTAGCCCAAGGGGAGTCCTCCAAATCATTGCCCAGGAGACAATCAACAGGCATGGTGGGCCTCACAGCAACCTGAAGAGTACCTGACACCCCCCCCACTCAAAAGGAGCTTGAGCTACCTCACACTTACTCTGTGAGTTGTCAGCAGCTACAACGGGGTAGAATTCATGAGAGACCACCTGCTCTCTGGACACCAAGTGACACTTGACAGCTGTCACACTTGCTCCGGTGTCTCTGAGAGCTTCCACCCTATGGCCATTAATGGTCACACACTGCCTATATTTCTTAGTGTTACTAGGCAGAGGGGTTGGAGGGACCATTTCCACGTCTCCTAAAGAGACCAGGGACATTTCTGCGGGACCCCACCCACCGGGGGCACCCATCTCGCTCCCTCCCAGGGCTACATTCGCTACCTGACGTGGGGGTGCACGCGGCGGTGCATTCAAATCCTTCATGGGACACTGGGGATCATAATAACGGTGTCCCACCTGCTTACAAACGTAGCAGGTCATTGGGACCCTGGGAACAGGTTTAACTGTCGGGACCTCTGGCTTCTTTACAGGGGGAGGCTAGGAACCCTTCCCTTGGTTCCCTTGGGGATTACTTTGGGGCCCTTTCTGAAACTCCCTTTGTTTACCCCTGTCCCCCCCACTCTTCTGCTGGGGACCCTGCCCACCCTTGGCTGAGTCTCCCACTGGACCCTTGTGGACCCTGGTACTGACCCAGCGGTCCGTCTCCTCAGCAAGTTTTCTAGGGTTAGATATCTTGCTATCAATAAGGTGCTGGCGTAGCTCTGGAAAACAGTTATTAGACAAGTGCTCCCATGCAAACAAATCATAAAGAGCATCATAACTATCCATCTTGCTACCCTTTACCCAACCATCCATGGCTCTGCAAAAGAAGGACACATATTCAACACACGTAGTACCAGGCAACTTCTTACATTCTCTAAAGGCTTGTCTGTACTTTTCTGGAGTTAAGCCATACCTCAACATTAAAGCATCTTTCATATGAGTGTTAGACCTGGCACCTTGGCGTGAGTCTCCCTTCCTCTTTTTGTCGCTGTGCCTCATGTGTTTTAATGGTGCTGGCCGCTCAGCGCGCTGTGCCACTGCCAACCAGTGTCGCGATGCAAGTGCTCCCTATGTAAATGGTATATGTTGGTTGGATTCCATGATTGGATTGTTTGGTTTACTGTCAGACCCCAGTAAAGCGCGCCAGGAGCGCCAGGGCGTGTAAATGCAAATACCGCTGGTGGGCTTGCAGCACTGGTTGTGCCACCCACAGAAGCGGCCTGTAAATTATGTCTAAGGTCTGCCATAGCAGAACCTGCGTGCAGTCTGGTACTGACATGCTGACCGACAAGTGCCCACACTTGCCGGTCCCTAAAGCCTTCCCTTAACTTCATGTTAGTCACCCCTCTGGTAGGCCCACAGGCAGGGTGCGTTGTAAGCATAAGGTAGGACAAGCCTGGATGCGTGGCCTGTCCTAGTAGTGAATTACCGCCATCTTGTTGTTCACTACTGTAAGGCTACCCTGTTCACATAGGCCAGCATGGGCGGCTAGGATTGTTACATCCTATGATCCTAACCGACCCAGGGAACATGGTAGAAGATCGAGTTTAGTATGCCTGAACTCGGAATAATAAGGTACATCTTTTCGCAAGGTTTATTTTAATATTCCGCGTTTGCAAATGCCGCTTTTAGAAAGCTGGCCTTTGCTTGCCTAAACATTTCAGCCCGCCTCTGCGTGATGTGTATCTGATGTCTGGCTGGTGTGAGTGACAGGGCTGGGGGAACCCAGATGGGCAGGGCTAGGTAGCCTTGTGGTGAATAGGAAGATCGACTGGTAGATGGGTGGGAGGAGTACTCCTAGGCTCTGAATAGGACAGTGCTCTGCCTCCACAATGCCAGCTACGCCCCCTGTGGAGCGTCTGATGACTCTGCCCTGCACTCTGGAAGAAGAAGCCTGCATCGCGTAAACAAAGTGCTCAGAAACCAGACTGGACTAGGCAAGGGCCCCCCTGGCCTGAGAGAACAAAAGATTTGCAGTATAAATGTAGGAGCCCTGCTCCTAAGAAACTAGATCCGCTTTTGACCAAGAAGAATCTCTGCCTGAGGAGGAGGCACCGGGAAAGCTGTAAGGAGAAAGACTGTCACTATCCTGGGGGACTGGCCTGCAGTGGTGACCTTGCTACCAAAGGAGAGAAGAGGAACCTTTTGCTGAAGACTTTGCTTTATTTTTACTTTCAAGACTTGTGCTTTTCAAAACGATCTCCAAGGGCTTGGAACTGAGCTTGCCCCCTGAACTGAGCCCCAGGACCATTGGGCTCTACCTGATCTTCACTCGCCTGCCGCTGGACTGTGGTGTCCTTTCCCTCGCCGGAGCTGTGACCCTCGTGCCCCAGTCCCTCCTTGAGCCGTGACCAGGACTGCTTAGCCGCCCCCGCCTTGGGAAGAGCCTCGCTCGACCTGAGCCGCTCCCCCTACGCTGTGCTGGGCTGCCCCTGTCACCTCGCTCGCCGGAGGCTCGCTGCGCACCTTCACCCTCCCGCCGGACTCGGCGTTGTGAGCATCTCCAAGCCTCGGACAGCCCGGACATAACCTGCGTGCCCGGCTGCCCCGCTTTGTTCACTCGCCACCTGCAACACCCCGCTCTTGTCGTGAGCCTGAAGATCAGACCCCCATCGTGAAGTGTGGGAGCCCCGGACGCCGCCTCGCCCTTCTGTCGAAGAGCCGCTGAAATCCCGCACCCGCCTTCGCGTCAAGAAACAAGGTACGGTACTTATGAACTCGACCGCAAGCTCGCATCGGATCCAGGGTCCGCAACATTCTGATTTCCCTGTCATCTGCCGTGTGCTTCCCGGTCGCCGCCTCAGCACGAAGTGCGCTGAGGCCCACAGTTACCTTGTGCCCGCCTAAGAACTTTCCGTAACAAAGACAACTTTACCGTATTTCTAAGAGTTGTGGCCCCATCAGTTTAACATTACTGGGCCTTGTATTGAATCTGCTGAATCTACATAAAATCTTATTTTTATATACTTCCTGATTGGTGTCCGTTTGTGGTGCATGCAAGGGGTTTACTGTATGTGTAATTGCACTTGCTTAACCGTGTACGCCTGAGACTTAGCCTAGACTGCTCGCGCCACGCACCTAGAGGGTGAGCAGGGGTTATTCTGGGGAGTCATCCTTCGCCCTGACAAGAAGTAAAGGGTCCCTGCTTGTTGTGGGTACACACCTGCATCAACCAGAGCCCCCTCATTTCTAACATTGGTGGCAGCGGTGAGGATTTACGGATTTGCATTTGTGGTTTGCATATAGTGAATCACTGATCACCACGTAGTGAGAGCAGACCAGTAACACAGCCACAAGACTAGAAATTGTTTTTGTTTTGCCAAGAATCTCCGTTGTTTAAGCCATGCCTGGTTCACTCCCCGCCGGAAGGGCAGCCTCTATAATCTCTGGATTAGATGACCTAGATTGGGGAGGAGGCGCACTTGAGAGCTATACAAATGAAGAATTGAAAGGTTTTTGCTCCAAGTTCAGAATTGCCCAAACTGGATTGAAAAACAAGGCCCAACTCGTGAAGGCGCTGAGGGCCTGGTATGAGTCAAGGGCACCGGAGAATCAGGTGGAAATGGTTCCCCCAGAAAGTGTCCATGAGTTTGGCAGAGGCCTGTCGCCAGAAGAGTTGGCCGACAGGGCAGCAACCCGGGCACATGAAGTGGAAATGGCAAAACTTAATGGGCAGATGGACATGGAAAAACAAAGATTAGCCATGGAAGAAAAGAAACTACAATTAGAGCATGAAATGAAGCTCAGGGAGCTGGAGCTGAAAGCAAAAAGTTTGGAGCTTAATCCCTCTGGTGGCAGCACACCGCCAGTACCGGCGGAACCAAGAGTTTATATTCCCAAGGATGTAGTTAAGGAGTTCTTTAAAAATGACGACATCGGGCAGTGGTTCAGAGCCTACGAAGTAGCCATGTCTTCCCACCGGGTCCCTGAGAGAGATTGGGGAGCGGGGTTGTGGGGACGGTTCCTGAGTGAAGGGCGGGACACACTGTTAGATTTACCTGCTGATGTTCATAATTCTTACACCCATATGAAGGAAGCCTTGATGACTAGGTATGGGTTGACCCCTGAGTTATATAGACAGAGGTTCAGGGGTTGCACTAAGATTCCCAATAGTACGTATGTGGAGTATGTGACTTTCTTTTGCAGAGCGCTGAATGGTTGGGTAAAGGGTAGTAAGGTAAATGATTATCAAGGGCTTCTTGATTTAATGGCATGGGAGCACTTGTCCAGTAATTGTTTTCCTGAGCTACGCCAGCACCTGATAGATAGTAGGCTGACTAACCCTAGGAAGCTTGCTGAGGAGGCGGACCGCTGGGTCAGTACCAGGGTCCACAAGGGTCACGTGGGAGATTCCGCCAAAGGTGGGCAGGGTCCCCAGCAGAAGAGTGGAGGGGACAGGGGTAACCAGAGGGAGTTCCCTAGAAGGCCCCAAAGTAATCCCCAAGGGAACCAAGGGAAAGGTTCTCAGCCTCCCTGTTGTAAATTGAAACAACGATGTGATTAAGCATTTACTAAAGACATTAATTCCCCTTTTATAGATCATGTTTTCTCTGTTATGTTGACCGAAGTTCGGACTCCATTTTGTACTGTCATGCTTCCACGTGTTCCCCACGAGAAGAGTCCAACCTCTGTGTTAGTTGCTCTTGCAATCTGCCTAGTAACAGTCTATAAATAGCTCCTTTGTCCATCTGGCACATGCCCAGACTTGACCACATCTGTTATCTGTTAGCCTTACTTGACCATGTTTTCGCGGGCTCAAGGAGTGCGTTAGCTCCGCCCACATATTGATTCAGTATCGAAAATGACCATAAATGGTAATGTTCTTCGGCCTCATGTTGTATCCACCCACTTATGAGCCCCTCTGTTGTGTATAAAAGGGGACCATGTACGAAGGTTCTTTGTGCTACTCTATGCAATACTGAAGAGTGTTGTGTGGATTGTAGGACCACCCTTAAGGGTTAATAAATGCTGTCTTTGTACTTTGCAGTTTCCGTGCCAACTTCCTTATAGATTCCATTACAGGAGAGCGAACCCTTGTGTCCTGCGGGCCTAGCTGGGGCCTGTATTCATCAATTGGCGCCCGTCACGTGGGGCTCATCGGCGACTCGGATGCTCGAAGGACTGGTCGCGACGACGGTGAGGAATTGAGCCGGGGACGTGATCACTGCCAGCGGCGCTTTAGCCCTGGCATCCCGAGGTTTTTCTTCCTTCCCTTCCGAGCTGACCGTCTGGGTGGCGCCGGTCCTCGACTGAGACCTCTTCTGTCGGTCTTGCCGTGAAAGCCGTTTGGGCGATTGTGGAGCTTGGCAGTTGGAATCTGGACTCTTGATTGGTAAGAACCGGTGTACGGTACTTGCTCCGAGTTTTTGAAGCCTGATCTGGCTATTTGAGTTTGATTTGTGATGACTAGTCATATTTTGTATTTGTCTTTGTGAATATATATGCGTTGCAACACATATAGGCAGGTAATGTGGAGAGATTTCTCCGGAGCTGTGTAACTTTGAACGGCGCAACGATTAAGTGCCATTTTTCTATAATATTGCATATTTTGCATTATTTCTGAGCATGCCTGCTTTCAGCGCACTCCGTAAGTGGTGTTGCTGTTTCGGAAACCGGTTGAACCTCGAGGAATCTGCTCCAGCTCCCCCAGAGGGGACTCCTAATAGGGATATGTATGTGAAGCATGGTCTTTCTTCCATAATGTACAGCACAGTATGGAGGAAATATACAAAAAAAGATCCTGAGTTGCGATGGCCTTTGTATGGATCGTTTGATATACGTAAGATTGAGTATGTGGAACAGTGTATGTGTAAGCGGCGTGCTCGTCAGGATATGTTTGAGTGTGTGCGGTTGTGGGTGAAGGAGGTGCGTGAGCGAGAGAAGCGTGAGAAAGCGCTGTTTGATAAAGAACAACGGAAGAATGATCATGTGCGAGCACAGGAAGCGAAGCGTCGGGAGGACAGAGAGCAGACGGACAGGCAAGAGAAGGAGCGTAGGCTACAAGTTTCGGGTCAATACGCTGTTCGGCAGCCACTTTATCCTGTCCTTGATAATCTTGATGATGATTTTTATTTACTAGATCGCTCTCCGCCCCCTTATGTTGGCGCATCTGCTCCGAGGCCACAAGATTCTGTCCCGGGTACGGGTAAGGTAGATACGCGGTCCATGTTATCAGCCGAGCAAATGGCTCAGCTTCGGCAAATTTCCTTCCGTGCACTTAACGGCAAGATATCCATAGAGGAATTATTCCATACTTGGGGGCCGTGGCAGGAGAGAGATAAATTGTATTTTCTGGGTCATTTTGCGGAGGAAGTGATTGATGCTTTCCGGAAACGTTCTGGTGTTTTTGAGCCCGACGAAGTATCATCGGATGCTAAAGCATTGCGTAATGGTGTTTTCTCTTTTTCTAAGGCTCCAGATATGGCTCGGCGGCTGTTCGCCTTGCGGGACGAGGTGCTGGTCTTTAAAGAGAAAGCGCGCCAGCGAGCAGGGGAGGAGAAGCAATCGGATTTGTGCACAACAGAGGGCCACTCATCCACCTCTCAATCAGATAAGAGCGATCTAGTGCATGCTAAGCCAATGCGAGAGGCGGCGCCTTTGTATGTTCCTCCTAAAGGAGCGGGGACTAGCTCGGACATTACCTCCGCCGATGCTAAGGGATATTTTGTGTATAATTGGGTTTACACTCCATGGCATAGGGCTGATGTTATGGCATTGAAGAATGCGCTGCCCGACCCCCGCAAGAATCCAGCGGCCTTCTATGAAGAAGTCGAGGGGGCCTTGAATTCTTGCGTTATGACTTTAGCAGATATAGATTTGTTCTTTGGCCTTATTCTACCACCGGATATGTGGCGATCTGTCCGAAAGGTAGATGATGTAGTTGCCTTTAAGGCCCGGTGGTCTGACCTTGAGGATGAGGATAGGGAGCGGAAGCCCGCGCAGAAACCGCCCCAGACTATTTTAGATCTCCCTGCTGCTATTGTGGCTAAGTTAAAGACAATTATCCCCCCTAAAAAGATTGACTGGAATATGTTAGCTGCATGTAAACAGAAAGTTGATGAGTCAGTTGCGGACTTCTTTACGCGCTTTGAGGAGACGTTTCACGACTTTAGTGGACAGTCGCTTACCGACGATACGGGACGCCACCTTTTCGCGGATAAATATGTGGCTAATCTGCTGCCGGCAGTTGCGGCCCGTTTAAAAGCGAGCGAGAGTTCTTGGTCCTCCGCTACACCGACGGCCCTCCTGACTATCGCCCAGTATTATGAGCGTCAGGAGCAAGAAGCAAAGGGCCAGGAGGAAAAGAAATCGAAAGATTTGAAAACAAAGGTGATGTTGGCACAAGTCTATGGCCCGCCCCGGCGGGGTAGTAATAGAGGTAGGGGAGGATCTTATGGTCCTCCCTCGGGCCGATCTGATTTAAATAGGAACCAATGTGCGTATTGTAAGCAATCGGGTCATTGGGCTAGGGACTGCCCGGTGTTGCGTGCATCGCGTCAGGGGCATACCTCTGGTGGCCCGCGAGGTAGAGGGGGTTTCTTGAACTTTCGAGGGAATTCTAACGAACAGGCTCGTTTTGACTCTGCTGGGCAGCACCGAGATAGATCAAATGTTTTTGATCGCCAGCATCAGTACCAAGCGTCGGGGATTGACCGGTCGGGGTACCATGACTCTCAGCATGCATAGGGATGCGTTGGATGGGGGTTAGAATCAGTTGAGGTGCCAGTCGATCAGAAGGGTCCTTATGTATCGGCTGAGGTTTTGGGCTCTACTGATCAGTTCCTAGTGGATACAGGAGCGACACGTAGTGCACTGTCTAAGCAATTGGTTCCGGGGGCTCCCCCATCCGGCTTAATGGTCACATCGGTAGGGTTTGACGGTACACTCTCCCGAAGCCCTCTTTCACAGCCCCTTATGTTTAAGGTTGATTCTTTTTCTGCACCCTGTCCGTTTCTGCTTGCCCCGTACACACCGGACAACATTATGGGTCTTGATATGTTAAAGCATTTTAGGGCTACGATCCGTTGCTCCCCTGCTGGTGTACGGGTAATATTGAATGACAATTACCCCCGATCAGAACGAATGTGTACGATGTCAGAGGATGTGCTGTTAGCTACCCTCCCTCGTGCTTTGTGGGCAACTTCGGATACTGATGTGGGACAAATGGTGATTCCACCGGTCCACATTAGCGTCCAGGAGGGGGCGGTGTTACCACGCCTCCCACAGTACCGTATTTCCCAGGAGGGCGAGGAGGCTCTCATACAGATAGTGCAGGATTTGATGGCGGTAGGGGTAGTGGAGGAAGTCCCCTACAACATTTGTAACAGTCCGATCCTTCCCATACTGAAAAAGGATACGGATGCCAGAGTTTATCGGTTTATAATTGATTTGAGAGAAGTGAACAAGATCGTGATACCTCAGTACCCAGTGGTTTCCGATATCACGACGTTGCTTACCTTGGTTCCGCCTACGGCGACCATGTTCTCAGTGATTGATTTGAAGAATGCTTTCTTTTCCATTCCCATTCACCCTGATAGCCGATATCTTTTTGGGTTTACATTGAATAATAGATCTTATCGTTTCTGTAGGATTCCCCAGGGCTACACAGAAAGCCCTAGCATTTACAGTCAGGCTTTGAAACGACAATTGGATTCCTTTGCTCTGCTCGAGGGTGTCGCCCTCATTCAATATGTCGATGACATCTTGCTGGCGGCTGACACCCTGGAGTTGTGTGAGAAAAGTACGTTATCCTTACTTTCCTTTTTAGCATCCCACAATCATAAGGTATCTAGGAAGAAATTGCAATTCTGTAGACCAAAGGTGACTTATTTGGGTCACCTTTTGTCTAAGGAGGGACGTGCACTCACACCGGATCGTATCCAAGTAATTCTGGATACACCGAGACCGTCCACACAGAAGGATGTGCGTGCATTTCTGGGTCTTGTTTCTTTTTGCAGACAGTGGATATTGGGGTTTTCGCACATAGCTAAGCCATTGTTAGCCCTCTTGACAAAGGACACGCCTATCCCAATCCCTTGGTCAGATGAGTGTGATACTGCTTTTCAGCAACTACGACAGGCCCTTTGTTCAGCACCAGTGTTAGGGACCCCTGATTATGCAAAACCCTTTTCGTTGTATGTGCATGAGAAAGATGGATGTGCATTGTCAGTTTTAGTGCAGATGCACGGCGATAAGCAGCGCCCTTGTGCATATTTTTCGGCTGTACTTGATCCTGTCGCCCGAGCATTACCGGGGTGTTTTCGCTCGGTTGCGGCGACAGCTGTGTCAATACGCCAAAGTGAGGGAATTGTGTTATCTCATAAGTTGTTGGTATTAGTCCCCCATGCTGTCGATGCCCTACTCAATCAAACGAAGACGCAGCATTTGACTAGCGCCCGTTTAACAGGATATGAGTTGACACTTTTGGCTCCTCATATTACGTTAAAAAGGTGCGTAACGTTAAACCCGGCAACATTGTTGCCATACCCCGAAACCCAGCCTGAGGCGCGGAAAGCGCATGATTGTATTCTCGTGACTGAGGAACAAACAAAGGGTCGTATTGATCTCCAGGATACGCCCTTTCCAGATGTAGATGGAGAACTGTGGGTGGATGGATCATGCCTGAAGCTACCAGATGGTACGACTTCAGCAGCGTATGCGATTACCACATTGCAAACGATAGTGGAGACAGCACGCATACCACAGAAATCAGCTCAAGCAGCGGAACTGATAGCATTAACACGAGCATGTGAGCTCAGTATAGGACTATGTGTGAATGTTTATACAGATAGCCGCTATGCTTTCGGAGTAGCGCACGATTTCGGCCTACTCTGGAAGGAGAGAGGGTTTTTAACGTCACATGGAGTACAGATAATGCATGGAGAGTTAGTTCACAATCTTTTAACCGCATTGACATACCCAAAGAAAATTGCTATCGTTAAGTGTAGCGCCCATAGGAAAGTAGTTGACAAAGTTGGAGAAGGGAATGCGTTGGCAGATCGAGTAGCACGGGAAACTGCGATGCAGCCCGGTACTACTGCCGTGTATGTAGTGAAGTCACAGGTGGAAAGATGGCATGATGTGAAGGAGGAAGTGCGAGAAATGCAAAGGACCGCTTCTGACAAAGAGCGGGAACAATGGGCTACTGAGGGAGAATTGGATGATGAGGGTTGCTGGAGAAATAAGCAGATGGATAGATGGAAATTACCCACGGCTTTTGTACAGCCTATGGTTCAGATGGCACATGGGCTAGCACATGTTGGAGCTTCCGCAATTGTGAAATTGCTTACCCAAGTCTGGGAGCATCCAGAGATTGCTAGCACAGCGAAGAGGGTGGTGCAGACCTGTATGATCTGCCTGAGGTATAACCCAGGAAAGGGTACTCGAACTCCAGCAGGAGGATTTGTGACACCTACTGCGCCCTTCGAGGTCTTGCAGATGGATTACATCCAGCTTGAGCGCTGTAATAATCTGAAGTATGTTCTAGTAGTGGTCTGCGCTTTCAGCAAATGGGTTGAAGCGTACCCCACGAAAGACAATACTGCAATGACTACTGCGAAGATGCTGCTGAAAGAGTTCTTCCCTCGATATGGCGTCTGTAGACTTCTGTGGAGTGATAACGGCCCTCACTTTGTAGCGGATGTTATAAAGTATGTCCTGAAGGGCCTAGGCATCACTCAGAAGTTCCACGCTGTGTTTCACCCTCAGTCTGCAGGCCTAGTTGAGAAGTATAATGGTACACTGAAGCTTAAGATCGCTAAAATTCAAGCTTCAACGTCTTTGACTTGGCCAGACGCTCTGCCACTGGCGTTATTGTCAATTAGATCGGTACCACACTCTCGAACTGGCCTTACACCTTACGAAATTGTTTTTGGACGCCCAATGAATATTTGGGGTCCACCAAAACCTAAGGCTGTGTATGATGTACCTTGTGTAATGATGAACGATTATCTGGCACAGTTAACGGATAACTTGGTTTCTATTCATCAACAGGTCCGAGAGGCGCTCCCTGATCGGTCTACCGGTGAAGGACATGGTCTCCGGCCTGGTGACCATGTCATGGTGAAAGTTTTCGACAGGACGAACAGCTTGGAACCGAGATGGGTGGGCCCTGAGCAGGTCCTCCTCGCAACGAGGACGGCTGTGCGAGTCTCCAATCGAAAGAATTGGATCCACTCTCTGCACTGTAGGAAGGTGCCGCCCGGATTGGTGGAACCTGCCGTGCTGACCGATCAACGAGAAATTTTGGCTGCAGAGACAGGCCGTGCTGCGGAGCCAAACGCCACTGAGGAGCTCTTTCCGGACCACGCGACTCCTGGAGGAAGGCGATATCATCTTCGACCAAGGAAGTGAGTTTTTCAGTACCGGGACATACTGTCAGAACGGCCCTTGGGTTAGTGAAACGGAGAGCCGATGAGGAAAGGGGGGGGGATCAGCCCTGCATTAGTGTAGCGACACCCGTCTTGGCCCGCTGGTGAAGAAATCAACCGCTGCCCAAGGGGAAGTGTTCTGACAGACTTTTAGTTTCAGGAAGATATTGGTTTTATTCTTTATTTTTGTTTTGATATGGAGAAAAAGAAAATCTTTTGTGCGTTAGGGTTCATGTTGACAGTAGCCATTGTTGGGATAACCACATGGTTCGTGGAGGATGTAACTCCCGCTCGGAAAATTCTTGTGTTGACAACTCCGGTGCCTGAGGAGCACTACTTTTATACATTACCGTATCAAGAGTTGAAGCATCGACAATCTTACTTGAATAACACTTTCATCCAGATGCTGCATCATACCCACGTTGCTACAAATGCTACGAACTGTTGGATATGTGGGATGATGCCAGCCCATCAGAAGAAAGGAGGAACGCCATTTATACCACTTCCTTTCTCTCATAATGGCTCTTGTAGAGCATGGTATACCTTGCTTTTTGCTACTCGGAAACCAACAGTGGGACGATTGCTCTTCAGACTCAATAAAGAATGCCATCAAGACAAAAATGGGTATCCACAAGCGAATGGGACAATTTGGGAGTGGGAAGAGTACCGACCAGACAATGAATCCATTCCCTACATCTTTACGAACACAAGAGACACTGTGGGAAAGGACAAGTTTGTAATTCAAGTAGCACAAGCTCAAGCGGACCTGTGTGTCCAGAGTGTGGGTTTTATTCCAGTTGGTGTTAGTGATTGCATTACTGTTTTGAATATTGATGGGTTGAACAATAGTACCTTCTTGGCCTCCCATAATACGTATTTTGTGTGTGGGAATAAAGGTTACTACCGTCTGCCGGCTGGGTGGTCTGGGGTATGCTATGTATCATTTCTATTACCTCCTGTATTCCTAGCACCCGCATCTTATCATAAGGATCTGAAATTATTGAATAATGTGACTGTAAATAGGTATAAACGTACTTTATCAATTGATGATGTAGATCAGACTGATACCAGTCTGCAACAGTATATTGATTTTAACTTAGGACTGTTTTTCTTTGTTGGAGCTGCCCTGAACAGTAGGAAGATCCGAAGGTTAACAAGAGTGGTAGAAGCTGTGACAAATCAGACTGCTGCTGCTCTTGGGAATCTTACGGAGGAATTACAGATTACTAGAATTGTTGCATTGCAGAATCGTATGGTATTAGACGTTATGCTAGCTGACAGAGGAGGAGCATGTAAAATTATTGGAAGTAGCTGTTGTGTGTTTATCCCTGATCATACGCCATCAGTTTATAATGCCATCAATAAACTGCATAAGATTGCAGCTGAGATCCATACGGAAAACGGCACTTGGTCCTTTTCTGGATGGTTTTGGGCGTTAATTATTGCCTGGGGATGGAAGGTTCTAACTGGTCTCTGCATTATTGTAGCGGTTCTGTTTTCATGCTGTATCTGCGTTCAGTGTGGTCCTTTACTCTGCTCATTATGTGTATCATTTTGTATCCCCGATAAGAAAGCTCTTGCCAATGTCACTTATCAGAAACGTTTAGCTAAGGAAGTAGAAGAGATGATGATAATTGATATATATGATGATTATTCTAACAAGCCGGATGTCTTCAGTAAATGCTGAAAGGGTCGTCTGTTGTAAATTGAAACAACGATGTGATTAAGCATTTACTAAAGACATTAATTCCCCTTTTATAGATCATGTTTTCTCTGTTATGTTGACCGAAGTTCGGACTCCATTTTGTACTGTCATGCTTCCACGTGTTCCCCACGAGAAGAGTCCAACCTCTGTGTTAGTTGCTCTTGCAATCTGCCTAGTAACAGTCTATAAATAGCTCCTTTGTCCATCTGGCACATGCCCAGACTTGACCACATCTGTTATCTGTTAGCCTTACTTGACCATGTTTTCGCGGGCTCAAGGAGTGCGTTAGCTCCGCCCACATATTGATTCAGTATCGAAAATGACCATAAATGGTAATGTTCTTCGGCCTCATGTTGTATCCACCCACTTATGAGCCCCTCTGTTGTGTATAAAAGGGGACCATGTACGAAGGTTCTTTGTGCTACTCTATGCAATACTGAAGAGTGTTGTGTGGATTGTAGGACCACCCTTAAGGGTTAATAAATGCTGTCTTTGTACTTTGCAGTTTCCGTGCCAACTTCCTTATAGATTCCATTACAGGAGAGCGAACCCTTGTGTCCTGCGGGCCTAGCTGGGGCCTGTATTCATCATCCCCCACCCCCGAAACCGACCGGGGCCCCGACAGGTCCTCCTGGTCAGAAGGGGCACGTCAGATGTTACAGGTGTAACAATTTGGGGCATTTTGCTTTTGATGTAAAGTGTCCATTGTTTGGTAAACCAGCACCCACTGGTGCTCCACCCCGGCAGGTGACTAGTGTAGCTTTGGGGGAGGAGAGGGGTATCCAAGGTGGGTGGGGTCCCGCAGAGATGTCCCTAGTCTCGCTAGGAGACCGTGAAGTGGTCCCTCCAACCCAGCTGCCTGAGAACACTAAGAAGTACAGGCAGTGGGTGACCATAAATGTCCATAGAGTGGAAGCTCTTAGAGATACAGGAGCCAGTGTGACAGCTGTCAGGTGTCACCTGGTGTCTCAAGAGCAGGTGGTCCCCAATGCATTCTATCCCGTTGTTGCCACTGACAACACAGAGAGGCACTGCAAGGTGGCTCAGGTTCCCTTTGAGTGGGGGGGGGGGGTCTCTGGTACTCTTCAGGTGGCTGTGAGGCCCGCCATGCCTGTAGACTGTTTGTTAGGGAACAATTTGGAGAGCTCACCTTGGGCTAAGGTGGAGCGGAGTGCTCACCTGGAGATGTTGGGTATGTCGGATTGGGCGTGTGTCACCAAACGGTCCATGGCAGCCAGTAAAGGGACTCAAGAGATCCTGGAGCCTGAGAGGGAGGCCCAGGAACCGGCCTCAGAGAGAAGGAGCAAGGGGCGCGGGAAGCCGGCCCCTGAAGTTCCCACGGTCCAGGAGGAAGCAGACCTTGAGGGGGATGCCCTGGAACCTACAGGGGAACAGATAGCTGAACTGGGAGACCTGCCTGAGCTGACCCATTGGCAGCAGGAAGGAGGTCCCACCAGGGAGGACTTTTGTAAGGCGCAAAAGGAATGCCCTTCTCTCGTGGGTATGTGGCAGCAGGCTGCAGACCAGGCCGCAGGTGATCAGTCAGGATCACATTTCATTTACTGGGAGAACGACCTCCTATATACAGAGCCTAAGGTTGCTGAACCTGGGTCAGCCCGTGCGCTGGTGGTACCCCAGGACTTCAGAGCCTTCCTACTGGGGCTGGCTCACGATGTGCCATTGGCAGGGCATTTGGGGCAGGACAAGACCTTTGAAAGGCTTGTCACCCACTTTTATTGGCCTCAAATGCGCAGGAGTTCGGATACTCACTGCAGGACATACCAGACTTGCCAGGCAAGTGGAAAGAGTGGAAGGAAGCAGAAGGCTCCACTCCAACCATTCCCTGTGGTCGGTACCCCATTCCAGCGAGTGGGGATTGACATTGGAGGGCCACTGGACACCAGGACAGCGATGGGCAATAGGTTCATCCTGGTCCTGGTGGACCATGCCACCCGGTACCCGGAAGCCATTCCTCTGAGGACAGTGACGGCCCCCGTGGTGGGACGTGCACTGATGGGAATTTTCTCCCGACTGGGATTCCCTCTAGAGGTGGTGTCTGACCGAGGTACCAATTTCATGTCCAAATACATGAAATCCCTTTGGCAAGAGTGTGGTGTAACCTACAAGTTCACCACACCTTACCACCCCCAAGGAAACGGGTTGGTTGAGAGATTCAACCGAACCCTCAAAGGCATGATAATGGGCCTAGAAGGACCCATGAGGCGTAAGTGGGACGTCCTCTTACCATGCCTTCACTTCGCTTACCGTGAGGTGCCACAGAAGTCTCTGGGGTTCAGTCCCTTTGAGCTGCTGTATGGTCACCCAGTCAGAGGACCTCTAAGTCTGGTCAAGGAAGGCTGGGAGCAATCTCCCAGGAAACCTCCCCAGAATGTATATAGTTACATGCTGGCCTTCGGGAATCAGACTAGGCGATTCAGGCAACTTGCTGAGGCAAATCTGGAAGCCAGCCAGGAGGAGATGAAGCGGTGGTACGACCAGAATGCCACTCTGGTAGAGCTTCAGCCTGGAGAAAAAGTATGGGTCTTGGCCCCCGTGGAGCTGTGTGCGCTCCAGGATAAGTGGACCGGTCCCTTTGAGGTGGTGGAGCGCAAGAGTCCTGTTACCTACGTGGTGGACCTGAAGTCTCCTAGGAACCCCTTAAGGGTCCTACATGTCAACCGCCTCAAGCCCCACTTGGAGAGGTCCCAAGTGGGCATGCTCTTGGCAACAGATGCTGGGATGGAAGAGGAGACAGAACCTCTTCCTGACCTCCTGTCAGCCAAGGAGCAAGATGGGTCAGTGGATGGTGTCATCGTCTCTTCCGCCCTGACCCCTGAGCAGCAGAATGATTGTCGCCAGTTGCTGGGACAATTTTCTGACCTATTTTCCATGGTTCCCGGTGTCACTGATTGGTGCGTCCATGATGTGGACACTGGGGATAGTACACCTGTGCGGCACAAGGCCTACAGGGTGACTGACAGGGTGAGGACATGCATCAAGGAGGAGGTCTCCAAGATGTTTGCACTCGGGGTAATTGAGTCCTCCAGCAGTCCTTGGGCCAGCCCAGTGGTCTTGGTGCCAAAGGCTGCAGCGCCGGGAGCTACACCCGAACTCCGGTTCTGTGTGGACTACAGAGGACTCAATTCAGTCACTAGGACTGACGCACACCCCATCCCCAGAGCTGATGAGCTCATAGATCGGCTAGGGGCTGCCAAATACCTCAGCACGTTTGATTTAACGTCTGGGTATTGGCAGATCACCTTGACCGAGGGGGCCAAAGAGAGGTCAGCATTTTCCACCCCAGATGGGCACTACCAGTTCTGGGTTATGCCCTTTGGGATGAAGAATGCCCCTGCCACCTTTCAGAGATTGGTCAACCAGGTGTTGGCTGGGCTGGATTTGTTCAGTGCAGCCTACCTGGATGACATCGCAGTGTTCAGCTCCACTTGGGAAGAACACCTGCGCCACCTCTGGGAAGTGTTGATGGCGCTGTGCAAGGCAAGTCTCACGATCAAGGCAAGTAAGTGCCAGATCGGGCAGGGTTCTGTGGTGTACTTGGGGCACCAAGTTGGGAGTGGCCAGGTGGCACCCCTTCAGCCCAAGATAGAAACCATCCTGAATTGGGAGTCGCCCAAAACCCAGACAGAGGTGAGAGCCTTCCTAGGTCTCACCGGGTATTACAGGAGGTTTATCAAGGGGTATCGCAACATGGTTGCCCCCTTGACAGCGCTGACTTCGAAGAAGCAGCCCAGGAAAGTGATTTGGACTGACACCTGTCAGAAAGCTTTTGAGGCCCTGAAAACTGCTATGTGCACGGCGCCTGTGCTCTTGGTTCCCAACTTCTCCAAAGAGTTTATCGTTCAGACAGACGCTTCAGAGCATGGTGTGGGGGCTGTTCTTTCACAGATTAATAAGGAGGGCCTGGATCAACCCGTAGACTTTCTTAGCAGGAAGTTACTTCCACGGGAACAGAGGTGGAGTGCTATTGAGCGTGAGGCATTTGCTGTGGTCTGGGCGCTGAAGAAGCTAAGACCCTACCTGTTTGGGTCTCACTTCCGGGTTCAGACGGACCACAGGCCCCTCAGATGGTTGATGCATATGAGGGGTGAGAATCCAAAGCTGTTGAGGTGGTCCATTTCCCTACAGGGTATGGATTTCACGGTGGAACATCGCCCTGGTACAGATCACGCCAATGCTGACGGTCTGTCCAGATTTTTCCGCCTTAGTGATGAGGAACTCCCTGGAGTAGGGGAGTTCTCCCCACTTTTCAGCTGGAGGGGACACGTGTTAGACCTGGCACCTTGGCGTGAGTCTCCATTCCTCTTTTTGTCGCTGTGCCTCATGTGTTTTTATGGTGCTGGCCGCTCAGCGCGCTGTGCCACTGCCAACCAGTGTCGCGATGCAAGTGCTCCCTATGTAAATGGTATATGTTGGTTGGATTCCATGATTGGATTGTTTGGTTTACTGTCAGACCCCAGTAAAGTGCGCCAGGAGCGCCAGGGCGTGTAAATGCAAATACCGCTGGTGGGCTTGCAGCACTGGTTGTGCCACCCACAGAAGCGGCCTGTAAATTATGTCTAAGGTCTGCCATAGCAGAACCTGCGTGCAGACTGGTACTGACATGCTGACCGACAAGTGCCCACACTTGCCGATCCCTAAAACCTTCCCTTAACTTCATGTTAGTCACCCCTCTGGTAGGCCCACGGGCAGGGTGCGTTGTAAGCATAAGGTAGGACAAGCCTGGATGCGTGGCCTGTCCTAGTAGTGAATTACCGCCATCTTGTTGTTCACTACTGTAAGGCTACCCTGTTCACATAGGCCAGCATGGGCGGCTAGGATTGTTACATCCTATGATCCTAACCGACCCAGGGAACATGGTAGAAGATCGAGTTTAGTATGCCTGAACTCGGAATAATAAGGTACATCTTTTCGCAAGGTTTATTTTAATATTCCGCGTTTGCAAATGCCGCTTTTAGAAAGCTGGCCTTTGCTTGCCTAAACATTTCAGCCCGCCTCTGCGTGATGTGTATCTGATGTCTGGCTGGTGTGAGTGACAGGGCTGGGGGAACCCAGATGGGCAGGGCTAGGTAGCCTGGTGGTGAATAGGAACAAAAGATTTGCAGTATAAATGTAGGAGCCCTGCTCCTAAGAAACTAGATCCGCTTTTGACCAAGAAGAATCTCTGCCTGAGGAGGAGGCACCGGGAAAGCTGTAAGGAGGAAGACTGTCCCTATCCTGGGGGACTGGCCTGCAGTGGTGACCTTGCTACCAAAGGAGAGAAGAGGAACCCTTTGCTGAAGACTTTGCTTTATTTTTACTTTCAAGACTTGTGCTTTTCAAAACGATCTCCAAGGGCTTGGAACTGAGCTTGCCCCCTGAACTGAGCCCCAGGACCATTGGGCTCTACCTGATCTTCACTCGCCTGCCGCTGGACTGTGGTGTCCTTTCCCTCGCCGGAGCTGTGACCCTCGTGCCCCAGTCCCTCCTTGAGCCGTGACCAGGACTGCTTAGCCACCCCCGCCTTGGGAAGAGCCTCGCTCGACCTGAGCCGCTCACCCTACGCTGTGCTGGGCTGCCCCTGTCACCTCGCTCGCCGGAGGCTCGTTGCGCACCTTCACCCTCCCGCCGGAATCAGCATTGTGAGCATCTCCAAGCCTCGGACGGACCGGACATAAACTGCGTACCCGGCTGCCCCGCTTTGTTCACTCGCCACCTGCAACACCCCGCTCCTGTCGTGAGCCTGAAGATCAGACCCCCATCGTGAAGTGTGGGAGCCCCGGACGCCGCCTCGCCCTTCTATCGAAGAGCCGCTGAAATCCCGCACCCGCCTTCGCGTCAAGAAACAAGGTACTGTACTTACGAACTCGACCGCAAGCTCGCATCGGATCCAGGGTCCGCAACGTTCTGATTTCCCTGTCATCTGCCGTGTGCTTCCCGGTCGCCGCCTCAGCACGAAGTGTGCTGAAGCCCACAGTTACCTTGTGCCCGCCTAAGAACTTTCCGTAACAAAGAGAACTTTACCGTATTTCTAAGAGTTGTGGCCCCATCAGTTTACTTTACTGGGCCTTGTATTGAATCTGCTGAATATACATAAAAGCTTATTTTTATATACTTCCTGATTGGTGTTTGTTTGTGGTGCATGCAAGGGGTTTACTGTATGTGTAATTGCACTTGCTTAACCGTGTACGCCTGAGACTTAGCCTAGACTGCTCGCGCCACGCACCTAGAGGGTGAGCAGGGGTTATTCTGGGGAGTCATCCTTCGCCCTGACAAGAAGTAAAGGGTCCCTGCTTGTTGTGGGTACACACATGCATCAACCAGAGCCCCCTCATTTCTAACAATGAGTATAAGATATCCTATCCTCAGCAGTCATGTCCAACAAGGTATCTCTCCCTTCATTGACAAAGCGACCCCACAACCCCGCTCCCCAATTTTTCTCAGGGACCCGGTGGGCCAACAATGCTAACTCATATGCTTTAAACCATTGACCAATATCCTCATTTCTACTGTAATCTTTTATCACATCTTTGGGAAAATAAAACCTACTTTCTGCAGGCACAGATGGAGTGCTGCCACCAGAGGGATTCAACTCTAAACTTTTAGTTTTCAGCTCCATCTCCCTCAACCTCTTCTCACGTTCAAACGCTAATTTCTCTCTTTCAAAATCTAATCTTTTGCTCTCCATCTCAGCTTCTCTCTTGCTTCTTGCATTCTCTAATTCCAACTGCCCTCCTAATTTAAGTTTTGCCATCTCTAACTTGTATTCCCTCTCCTTCTCCCTGTCTTCCAACTCTTCAGGAGAAAGGCTCTTAGAGGACACACTGCTGCCGGGAGATGCCACGTGCCCATTCATGGGCTCTTCCACTTCCTCTTCCTCTTCCGGTACCACCCCCGGATCAGAGGGATTTCTGGCCTCTAACCAGGCCTTCAGTGCTTTGAGGAAGTCGTCTCTCAATCTGAGACCTGTGGTAGGAACTTTAAACTGCTTGCAATATTGCTGTAGCTCCTTTAACCTGTACTTATTTATCAATTTCTTATCAAATTCCCCCACAACAATCTCAGCAGGGGTAGCAGCTCCGGCATCCTCCATGGTCAAAACTGGCAGTGTTTAAAAAAATATAAGCTTCAAGAAAGCGGAGAACAAAAATAGAATATCCTACCAAAACAGATTGTGGCTGCGCTATGGTCTGCTTTCACTATGTAGCGTACACTAATCACTGCACATGAGTCATAAATGCAAAGTTCAATCCTCACCGCTGCCCACCAATGTTAGAACCGGCGGTCTCTAGTTGGCAGAGGTATACACTTCTGACAAATAGGGACCCACCAACTCTAGTCAGGGCAAGGGGATTACACACTCAGATAACCCCTGCTACCCCCTGGGTAGCTTGGCAGAGCAGACAGGCTTATCTCAGAGGCAGCGTGTTAAGCATTTATGACCACATACAGTAATAAAGTGAATACACTACAAATGGACACAACACAGGAGTTATTATAAAAAGAGTATTTTTATATAAGGCTTAGCACAAGACCAAATAACGACAAAAATATACCACAATCTTAATAAATACTCTTTGGAAGGAAAAATAATAGTTCAGGTAAAGTTTCTTCTTAGGAAATAGTTCTTTAGCAACAAAAGTAAGTATTCTTCTTAAAACACAGTTCTTGGCAACAAGGTGACCCCCAAAGGAGTCACACGACGTTGAGTTTACGATATTCTCAAGGTTCGGCGTCGACCGCGAGGAGCGCTACGTCGAGCCTGGAGTCGCAACAGAACCCCCAACACAGTACCTTTGGAAATGAAGAAAACGATGATCCACGGCGTCGAGATGCCGGCGTCGAGGTCGGCGTCGATCGTGCCTCGGATTCGGGTCGATCCGCAGCGGCGTCGAGAGGTGTCGGGCCGGAGCAGCGCTCACGGAGTCGAGAAGGGCGTCGAGTCGGTGCGATCAGCAGCGGCGTCTAGACGGGGTCGCTTAGAGCTGGAGCCGATACTCACTACTCAGCGGCGTCGATACCGGCGTCAAGACGGGGTCACTTGGAGCTGGAACCGATACTCACTACTCCTGGCGTCGCTACTGGCGTCGATCGGGCCCGGCGGCCGGCGTCGAACGCTCAGAACACTGGAGCCGTTACTCACGATGTCGAGCTGGATTCGGCGGCGTCGGCGACGTCGAGACTGCAGATTTCCCCTGTGCACTGGAAACAACACTTTCCAGCAACCAGCAATTCAGTAGAGGGTGAAGTCCTTTGGCCCTGTGACTTCAACAGGAGGCTGGCACTCTTCCAGCCCTTGGAGATTTTCTAGCAAGCTTTTGAGAGTACACACCAAGTTCATCTCTCCTTGTTCCTTGGCAAAAATAAAGAAGCAGCTTCAGGTTCCCCCCAGCAAACAGCACACTGGCAGAAGGGGGAGGCAAGTCCTTAGATCAGCAGGCTTCTTGTCCTTGGTAGAGGTTTCCTTGTCAGAAGTGATCTGAGTTCTTGGTTCAGGAGTCCTTCTCTTATACCCCTTTTCTGCTTTGTTCCCTTTGTCCAGGCAGGGAAACTCCCTCCATCCTGGGTTTGTTGTGGGTGTTGCCAGGCAGAGGCACCTGGTCTATTTACTGAGCAGGGCAGGGTCCTCAGCCGCCCAGCAGGAGGCGGAGCCAGTATTGTCACTGGCAGGAGCAGTGCTATCAGTCGCCCGGCAGGAGGTGGAGCCAGCATTGTGTCAGGCAGGGCAGGCTATCAGGGACTACTCTTCCCCCACTCTAAGTGTAGATGCCTCATTCACCCCACACTGACTCATTCAGACCTCTGGAGCCACCCAGCCCCTGACACACACACCAAACCAGCCGAGAACAGTGGTTAGTTGGACAAGAAAATAGCCACTTTCTAAAAGGGCTATTTTCAAACACAGAATTTAAAAACCATCCATCCTAAAGGGTGTGTTATTAAATTCTGAGTTCAGGGATACTAAACTCGACCTGCTACCATGCTCCCTGAGTCAGTTAGATTATAATGGACTTAATAATCAGTCTGCCCAGTCTGGCCTATTGGAGGCAGGTAGCCCTTCAATAGTGAAAAACGAAAATGGCTGTAATTCACTAGTAGGTTTTGCCACACACATCAGGGCATGACCTACCTTTTACCCACAATGCACCCAGCCCTAGGGCCTACCATAGAGGTGTCTGAAATGTGGCAAAGTGAAGGTTTTAGAGATTGGCAAGTAGGTTTCCTTGCCAAGTCGACATGGCAGTCAGGGACTGCACACAGGCTCTGCGATGGCACGCCTGAGACACATTTTACACGCTGCTTCTGTGGGTGGCACAACCAGTGCTGCAAGCCCACCAGCAGCAGTTAACTTACATGCCCTTGTCACACGCGGTGCACTAGACTAGGGTCTGAACAGTAAGTTAACCAAGCCAATCATGGTAACACCAATCAATGTATCAATTTAACATAGGGAGCACTTGCACTGTGGCACTGATCAGCAGTGGCACAGTGCCCAAAGCAATATTCCAGCAAAAACATCGTAAACAGAGGAGGCCAACAGAAAAAAATGGAGGAGAGACTCATGCCAATGATGCCAGGTCTAACACTACCAAACCCAGAGATTTCTGAAAACTAGACACCTGGGGGAGTCCAAGGATCTGTGGCTTGCGTGGATCTCCCAATGTTTTCTTCACCAGAATCCCCTGCAAACCTCAAATTTAGCCAAAAAAATCTAATTTTTCTCACCTTTCTGAGTAAAATTATATCTCACCTGTGTGGGTCACCAAAACAGAGTCATCCTAAAAACATTAATACATTGTGCTTATCATCTCACTGTGATATCCCCTCAATCTCTACACATTTTTGGCCCTTTCCTGTCACAGGCATCTGTCCCACTCACACAAGTGAGGTATCATTTTACTCGGGAGACTGAGGAGAATGCTTAGTGGTAGAAATTTTGTGCTGGCACGGTTATCCCACACAGAAACATGAGAAAAATGTGATTTGTTTTAGCTAAATTTGAGGTTTCCAGGGGATTCTGGGTAAGAAACATTGGGGAACCCGCATATGCCACAACTCCCCGGACTCTCCCAGGTGACTAGTTTTCGGAAATGTCTGGGTTTGGTAGGTTTCTCTAGATGGCTGCCGAGCCCGCACCAAAAATGCAGGTGCCCCCCTTGCAAAACCAGGTCGTTTTGTGATTGATAATTTTGATGTCTCCACAATACGTTTTGGGATGTTCCCTGTCGCAGGCACTTGGCTCACCCACACAAGTGAGGTACCATTTTTATTGGGAGACCCGAGGGAACGCTAAGGGTTAGGAAATGTTTGGTAGCCCGGTGATCTCACAACTTTCCCACACAGAAATATGGGGAACATGTGATGTTTGTAGCTAAATTTGAGGTTTGCAGTGGATTCTGGGTAAGAAAACGTTGAGAGATCCATGCAATCCCCACCTACCTGGGACCAAAACGCAAGAGCCCCCTTTGCAAAAACAGGTTGCTTTGGGGTAGACAGAAGGGCGCCTGGGTTTTTGTTCCCGGGCTTGGCGGCCATCTAGGAAATCCTACCAAACCCAGACATTTCTGAAAACTAGAAATCTGAGGGAGTCCATTGAGATGTGGTTTGCTTGGATGCCCCAATGTTTTCTGACCCAGAATCCACTGCAAACCTCAAATTTAGCTAAAAAAACACATTTTCTCACAATTCTGTGTGGGATCAACGTGCCAGCACAAATTCCCTGCCACATAGCGTTTTCCACGGTCAACTGATAAAACTGATACCTCACTTGTGTGGGTGGGACAAGTGCCTGCAACAGAAAAGAGCCAAAAACCTGTAGAGATTGAAGGGGCACCAAAATATGACCATCAGGGCAGTTTTTTCTATACGTTTTTAGGCTGACTCTACTTTGGGCACCCACACAAGTGAGGTATAATTTTTATCAGGAGATCAAGGGGAACGCGAGGTGGTAGGAAATTTGTGCCGGCGTGGTAATCCTTCAACTTTCCCACACAGACATGTGAGGAAAATGTGACTTTTTAGCTATATTTGAGGTTTGCAGAGGATTTTGGGTAAGAAAGCGCTTTCTACCATCCGGGAAGGCAGATCAGAGGTAATGACCCTCATCTGCCCCTGGTGGGGCAGAAAGACTGTCCCATTGTGTTTTGGGTTGGGGGCATTGGCATGTCCATTTTGGGCGGCTCCCACCCCGACATATTAAAAAAAAGAATCCTGGTGCCTAGTGGGCTTTCTGCCCACCCCAGGGGCAGATCGATTGTAATAACCCCCAGCTGCCTCCCTGGGGGACATTCAGACTGTCCTATTTGTGTTTGGGGGTCGAGGGCATTGGCATGCCCATTCTGGGTGCCGCCCACCCCTACATATTAAGAAGAAAAAATCCCTTGCGCCTAGTGGGCTTTCTGCCCCCCCCTCCCCCCCCGGGGAGGGGCAGATAGAATTTTGTAGCAATTTCTCATGGGCGGGGGCATGGTCTTGACCATTGTGGGGAGCCCTCACCACTCTTTATAAAAAAATAATCTGTGGTGTCTAGTGGGTTTTCTGCCCCCCCCCACAGGGGGAAGATAGGTGGTAATAACCCCCAGCTGCCTCCCAGGGCGGGCAGAAAGACTGTTCTTTTCCTGTTTGGGGGATAGGGGCATTGACATGCCCATTTTGGGCAGCCCCTAAGTATTAAAAAAAAATTATCCCAGGTTGCTCTTTGGCTTTCTGCCCCCGTGGGGGTCAGATTGGGGGATGTTGTCCCATCTGCCCCCAGTGTTTTTCAGAAAGACATTTGCCCAAAAAACATTTGGGGGAGCAATAGCCCTTGCCCAAAAGGCCGCTCCTCCCTTGCTGGTGCCTGGATGTGTATCCCTGCTTGGGGATCGCCCTTCTACAGCCATCCCCAACACGGATCCACTTGGGAAGGGTACCATTGGAAGGGGGAGAATCTCTCCTTTCCAATAATACCTCTCTCATGTGCTTTGGTGCTCAGGGGCTGAGCTAGCCCTGCAAGCATCGAAGCAGTGAAACTGAAATAAACCAATCAGCTCATTTCAATTTCACTTTCAATGTAATGAAGTCAGCCCGCCATGCGCGCCGATCGTCATTACATTGGGGAAAAAAATCCTCTGGAGGTCAGAGATGCTCTGCCCCAGCTCATGAGGCTCAAAAAGTATTGGTAGTGCATTAGGTTTCGCCTATGTGATTAATAATATTTTTTATTTAGTTGTATTTGGTGCAGTAGAAGAGAGCTTAATGAGGAGTGAGGATGGATTTCAGGGAATGAATTCAAGTGATTTCCCAGAAGTTAGATTTAGGACCAGAGAAGAGAGAGAACATCGAACAAAAGCATCAGTGAATGTAAAAGTTTCATTATTAAAACTGTGAAGTTCTGTAAATTCAGTAATTCACATATTGTAAAGTGGCGCTTACAGTAAATTATTGTCAGAGAATTGGAAAACACATAAGTATGTGTTTAAAGAAAAGTTTCTGTTAAATACCCATAGCACACGTGCTTTTTAATGAAATAAATGTGACAAAGTCAGATAAAGTAATGAAATAAAGAAAGGGAATTTGTAAAATAGATTTATAGTAATTTATGCTCCACCAAATATATTTTGTAAAATGTGTTCTCCCAACAACGCTCGCATTATGTATGCCGGCAGGGAAAGTTTTATGGTAATGTGTTTTGGAAAGAAGGAGAAGATTAGTGTGAGGAGTATAGGCCCATAAAAGAAATAATCAACAAGCTAAAACATTTTGAAGCAGTGTATTAACCCTAAAATATAATATTTGCAGTGTGTTTCTGTGTGCAGATTTCACTGTTGGGCTGAAGAGGATCTGTGTAATCTTGGACTAGTGCTGAAAAGAAAGTAGTCAACTTTTTTGTTCCAAGCTTTCGTTGCACGGCAGGCATATGGATGACTAATAGCACCACCCACAGACAAATGTTCACTTTGTATAAGGTATATATTACAGAACAAATGTGCTGCTAGCCCCGCCCACCACCGACCGCTGGAGCGCTCGATAAGAAGCAGAAGAAGCCGGATGAAGTCAATAACCCTCACAAATTCAAGTCCCCCATTGTGTTCCTCCCATGTAAACACCACACATAAAACACACAACAGGAGAAGTGCCTCTTGCTCGAAAAAGTACAGTACAAGCGGAACCTGCGAAGATGTGGCGTAACGGCTAGAGGAGGCTGAATTTGAAGCTGGAGAACTGGGTTTGAGGCTCGGAGGGAGGCTCAACATCCTGTGAGTCTGGGCAAATCACTTAAATGTCTCCGTGCCTAAAATGAACGTGTCGGTCTGTAATGGTCCTCATTTAAAGTGTTCCAATCGCGTTTGCCCTATATTTAACTGCAAAAAAATAAATAAAACAAATGGGGGCGTCTATGATGGAATGCTATATCTCAGCATCATAACAAGGACAATTGGAGACATCTACGGGATGAAAGAGAGAAGGGGCGACAGGAGTGAGGTGGTGGGAGGGACGGGCAAGCTATGAGGTGGTGGGAGAGACCTATCCTACTCCTGAGGCGGAAAGCCGGGAGATTTGTGCTGCTATTATTGTTTAATTGTGTTTTATTTGCTCGTTTTAAAACTCCTTCCTTCCCCCTGAGCACCTTTACCTGGGACTAGGCGTCCCCTGGAGCAGACGCGCAGCGGACTTTAGCGCTGTCACGAAGCTCAGGGTAACTTTGCCGCCATCTCCCCATCACGCACAAGCCACGCCCACTCTAGCGAGGCCACGCCCCCTCTCTGACGCATAAAACACCGCGCTGACTACGAGCGCGCCAGAGACCTATCCTACTCCTGAGGCGGAAAGCCGGGAGATTTGTGCTGCTATTATTGTTTAATTGTGTTTTATTTGCTCGTTTTAAAATTCCTTCCATCCCCCTGAGCACCTTTACCTGGGACTAGGCGCCCCCTGGAGCAGACGCGCAGCGGACTTTAGCGCTGTCACGAAGCTCAGGGTAACTTTGCCGCCATCTCCCCATCACGCACAAGCCACGCCCACTCTAGCGAGGCCACGCCCCCTCTCTTCCTCCAGCCTCCTCATAATCATGTGCCTCCCAAGGACGCGCCGATGGCGCGCCTAAGGCAAGCCCGTCTGCGCCCGTCCGCGCCTGGACGGGCCCAGGGACCAGGCAGAATGGAGAATTCATCAGGTACACCTCCCCTGAATTGCATTCTCTTCAGAACTCTGGTCTCCCTTCCCTTGATCCGATCACACATGCTCGTCTAAAGGCCAACAATATTTATCCTCACCATTACACGCAAGAGCCATCTTCTACCTCACCTCAAAGCCCTAAACCCACTAAGCCCCCCCCTAGGCCCAATGTTCTGACCCTCCGTTGTCTTCATCTTAATACCAGATCCCTGGTTAAACATCAACTAGATATTTTTCTACTACTCAAGTCGGACAGACCAGACATACTATTCGTCTCCGAAACATGGCTCACTGCAGATTCCTTGCCAGACATTCTCACTGCCCTACCAGCAGATTACTACATCCTGTCAGTAAACAGAAAATCAGGAAAATCTGGAGGAGGCGTCGCCGCCATCATCCATAAAGACCATACGTTCACCACTCTACCTCCTCTAGACTTATCAGACACTGAAAACTTAGTCATCAAATCTGATACTGACATAGGAACCACGGTGCTAGTACTGATCTACCGGCCACCTACATCCATGCCTTCCTTCCCTGTCTCCCTATCTGAGCAATTGGCCGGCTTAGTCGTTGATTATGACAAGGTCATGGTAATAGGGGATCTCAACTATTGGTACAATAATTTGGAAGCCGGACCTCATGCTAAAGAACTTTTCGAGCTCCTCTCTAATCTAAACTTCCGTCAACACGTCTTGATCCCCACCCATGAAAAAGGACATATTTTAGACCACATTTGGTCTTATAATATCCCTACCTCCAGCCCCATGGTCTCACCATGCATATGGTCTGACCACCACCTATTGAAATTTTCCATCACCTCTCAGGGCAACCCCAAAAATCATGTGCCCTCGGGAGGGTTAGCCAGGAAATGGAGATCTCTTAACTTCCAAGATTTCCTATCCACCCTGACTAACTCCATCCCTACCCCGGCCCCTGATATCAACTTGATGGATAAAGCACACACTGAGTGGCTTCTTTCTGCATGCAACGAACATGCTCCCTCAACCAGGTTCTCCCGCGCCCGTCGCATGGACGCCCACAGGTGGTTCTCTGCTGACTTAAAAAACAAAAATTAGAACTCCGCCAACTAGAGAGGAAGTGGAGGCACGGCTACCATGACAAAGATAGATCATCATATACGACAGCCCGTAAAAACGACAAGAGCGCTATCTTATCTGCCAAAGCAGCTTTTTTCTCAGAAAAAATCTCTAACGCTCAAAACAAATCGAGGGAAATCTTCAGAGTCGTAAACGACTTGTGTAACGACTCAGGAACCTCTCCCTCTCAGCCACCATCCCAAATGATGTGCAACCGGCTCAACGATTTCTTCAAGGAGAAGATCAACATCATAAAAAATAGTATTCATACTAACCATATCATGGCAGCCTATTCGGACATTAGCAGAAACCCATACATACTTCAGGATATTCCTCCCATCGATCCACCCAAATTGCTGGAACTGATGAACCGTGTAAAATCTGGTTCCCCCAATGACCCTTGCCCTCCGCATATATTGAAGGAAGTTTACACTGCACTTCCTCAAGGCATACTTCCCCTTCTGAACACCTCCCTATTACGAGGATTAGTCCCCAACTCATTTAAAAATGCCACCCTAGTCCCTCTAATTAAGAAACCGGGTGCCGATCTCTCCAATCTCTCCAATTACCGCCCCATATCCCTTCTCCCTTACGGCGCCAAGCTGCTTGAAGCCCATGTAACCAGCTGCATATCCAACTTCATAGAAACATCCGACTACCTGGAGTCTAACCAAGCCGGGTTCCGCCAGGCACACTCCACCGAGGCGGTGATCCTCGCTGTCCAGAATACCCTAAGGACCAACGCCGATAATGGAATCCACCAAGCCCTCGTACTCCTCGATTTGTCGACCGCGTTCAACACGGTGGATCACACCATCTTATTACACCGTGTCGAACAAGCCGGCCTTAGCGGCGCGGCTCTTGACTGGATTAAGTCCTTTCTGACGGACAGATCCCAGGCAGTAAAGCTGGAGAACTTTATGGCACCCAAACTCTCCACCATTTGCGGTGTCCCACAGGGCTCCTCATTATCTCCCCTCCTTTTTAACTTATATCTTAAACCGCTACTGCACTCCCTGAACAACAGGAAAGTCACCATCTACAACTATGCGGATGACTTGCAGCTGGTATTCCCCCTCAACTCCACGGACTCCACTGAGGAATTCCAAACTACCATGCTGCACATCCAGAGCTGGATGGATCAGAACCATCTCAAGCTCAATCCAGGAAAAACTGAGCTTTTACTCCCCGGTAACAGTGCATTAAGCTGGGGCCCCCACTTCTGGCCGGCCTCGATGGGCACCCCTCCATCTCCCTCTCTGTCAGTGAAGAGCCTCGGGGTCACTCTCTGCTCCGACCTCTCACTAAAAACCCAGGCCGGAACAGTGATCTCTTCCTGTTTCTCTCAGTTAAGAAAGATCAAGAAAATTGCCCATCTGCTGACTCACTCTGCCCTCATTCAGGTGGTACTCGCCTTGGTCCTTTCGCGACTAGACTTTTCCAACTCCATCTACTTGGGCCTACCCCTCGCCCTTGTTAAACGCATGCAGATTGTTCAAAATCAAGCGGCCAGATTAATATTTAAGAGCAACCGCAGGAAGTCGGCCAAACCTCTGTTAGCCTCCCTTCATTGGCTCCCTATAGCCCAACAGATCACCTTTAAGGTAGGCTGCATAATCTTCAAAGCACTCCACGGAAAAAGTCCCAGATTCGTCAATCAACTCATAAATAAATACGAACCGACCCGTGACCTTCGCTCTGCCCACCTGTCTTTCCTCACGCTGCCTACGTTAAAAAAGAAACAACTTGGTGGATCCCGTTTCGCCTACCTTGCCCCAAAAACCTGGAATTCCTTCCCCCTGTCTATTCGGAATTGTACTAAGCTGGCAGAGTTTAGGGGAGCTCTGAAGACCTGGTTATTCAAACAAGCGCACAGTTAGAGTATTGTTACCATCTATCTCTTCAGTTTACCATCTGTCTCACTTAGCGCCATGAAACCCCTGGGTGACCGTGCGCTTAACAAATTCCGAATAACATAACATAACATAACATAACATAACATAACATAACATGAACTGGAATGCAAAAGCAGATGGAAACAGTAATTCGGTGACGGGAAACTGATAAGAGAAGCACAGGACAAGGAAACAGGAAACAGGGTGCCACAGCCAATAGAAATGGAGGAATGGAAGTGGCAAGCACAGGAACCAACAAAAAGCAATGAAAGCAGCAGGCGGGAGGTAAGCCCCTTTTAAGATAAAGTTAATAAAAACGATTTCGTGAGCACAGCACAAGCGCTGTGTAGGTGAAACTTAAAAGTTTAGCAGAGGGATTTGGTGGTCATGTGCAAAGGACGGAACGGTTCCCTCCTCAGCACATCAGCACCGAGACGGAGGACGGAATTGTTCTGTCCTCTGCACCAAAGGGGTTAATCGGGGCCAAAATAGCAAATGTTACTACTAAAAACTCATACAAATTGTAAATGCCTAATAAATATATACATTGCTTGCAGCTTTTCTTCACAATCACACATTAACTGCATTATGTTTCTCTTTAACTTGTAGGGTTGTCTTTCATTCTTTTCTAATCTAATCAATAAGCAGCCCTTTCCTTGTCTTGCTGTCACTTGCTACATATACATGCTGCTATTTAAGCAGTGTTGCTGCTGGTAATTATGCCTAAATTAAGGGTGGTATCTGTAGGTCATGCAGGTGGTAGGCACTGTGTGTTTTTTTAACCAAATTATGTCATCATACATCTTCTGTACTCTAACGTAATATTCCCACAAAGAACCTTTGTTTAGATAATACTCTTGTGAACATCAAGGGCCTTTGTTTGAACACAAAAGCAATGCAACACCATATCTACAAACATGTGGTGCTATTGCTATTTTACCGTGCTCTGGCACACAATCAGGGTGCCTAGAACCTCACACACACTTATACACCACAGTGCAAAGGTGTCTGTGTGAGTCTAGCATAGGTTTTATACTTAGAGGTACCCTTCCCCCTTGATGTGCGAAGCACTATTTCGCTGAACGTTGTACTTTTCTCCAACTTTCCAGCAAAAACAAGTTTTGTGCTGAAAAGTAAATAGTAGATGTACACTGTGCATTACTTTTGGTGACTTTGCACCAGTGCAAAGTGTTGATGAAACTGGCCCCAAATCTCTCATAGATAGCCGACCCTTTGAACCTGTTTACCCCCAAGCCACTTGTATCATATTTTATATAAGTGAAATCATTTTTAAAGGTATAAATGAACTTTTGTTCACATCAACACGGCAAAGAGGCATCTTTTACGTCTTTGTGAGAACAGCTTAGCAGAAACAGCGTGTACAGCTTGTTTTCATTCCAATCTTAAATGCCATTAGGCCTCAAGGGATTGGACGGACAGATATTTATTACTGAACTTTCAAAATTCATCTTCTTTTCCACTCTTGGTTGTAGAAGAATATGAGAAATGACCTCCTTCCTCCATCTACCCTGTGGCTCACACTTGAGAACATCTTGTTTATCTGATCCATTTCTGACTGAGAAAAGAAAAGAGGATGGAGAAGGCCTGAAGGGGGTTCTCATAGACCTATATCTGAGAAACGAAAACAGTCACTAAGACGTAAGTACTGCCTGTGAACATTTCCAGTTGAGCTGACCTTGTGCCTAGTATTTGTGATTGCTGTCCTTTATTGTATCATAGGTTTAGGTAAAGTGTTAATTGCACTGGGAAGCCACTTCCAAGGATATCTGAGAAAAGAGGGCTGGGGGAAATTGGATGCAATAAAGACTTGATAGAAAGATGTGCCCCCGCATCTTAGGTTAACATGCGGGGTTTCAGTGCTATTCTGAACTTTATGCAGGACAGTCAGGCCAGAGAAGTAGTGGAAGAGATTTCCAAAGATTTCCAAAGGAAATGAATGCCTATCAAACCAAATATACTTCGACAGAAGATCACCATTTGGGATTGGGAAGCCAACCTAAGACCTTAGAAGCTCAGTTAGAGCCTGGTGGCAAGATCACTCACTTGCCAGAATAGCAAAGGCTATGGCCTGGTTTTCCCTGGTAGAGGACGGCTTGCCATTTATAAAGATACTCGTATGGCAGGAGCGGATTTCTGTGGCTTCAATAGGACCACTGCTACTGTGGCTCCACTGGAGGCATTGGACATTTCAGAGTGGGTGCCATATGCGATGAGCCCACTCAGAAGCGTTTTCTTCTTTCTGACAAAAAGCTCTTACTGCAGGGGTTTGTTCTCAGAAAGCAAAAATATATCAATTGCCCAGTTTTGCAGACAGATTTTTTCCATTGTGTGTTTTCACAAACTACGTAGGTCAGCGGCGCCTTGCAAAGTAGACCTAGGTAGACATAACAAGGGATTTGCTGCTAGGTCAAGGTCTTACTCATGTGGAACCAGCTAAGGCTCCGACTGGGGGAACCAAACATCTTTCTAAACCCTAAATTGAGAGGTTGTCCGATGAGACTGGTGGGAGAAGAGCACCACCGATTTATGGCAGTGATCAGGCTTGGCCGAACTCTTCATGTCTCCTATCCCTTATTCAAGCCAATAATATTGCTTATTGAACCTGAATATTAATTTTCGGATAGACATACTTCGTAATCCATCCACATCTTCTTTAGTTTAATAATCTATAAATTCATCTTGGGATTTGTGATAAAATAGGTTGTTGGTTGAGGGTTGTGAGCCTTCTCAGGCAACAGCCACACCTCTTGTCAAGGTGATCAACAAAAAGTCAATAAATTAACCTGTGCTAAATGCTCTGGTAGCTTGGCACCAAAGTAGTCAGGCTTAACTTAGAGGCAATGTTGAAAGTATTTATGCAGTGCACAGACAGCAATAAAGTGAAAAGACAACACAAGAAACATCCCAGACCAACCAAGAACAATAGAGTAAAATGAAATTAATTATTTGACACCAAAACAACAGAAATCCAAAAGGTAGAACTAGAGATGTGCACCTTTAAAGAATTAAGCTAAGAGTAGTTCCTGAAAGCACAAAGTGCCACTTGCGGTTATCTGGTCAAGCAAGACCGGGTGAAAGTCACAAGTTGAGGCCGACCGGGATGTAGTGTGTGCCGATACAGGAATCAGGTTAGTCCCACTGAAAAAATTGCCTTCTAAAGTCCAGTGTGAAGATTTCCATACGTGGTGGAATAGTCCGGGGTCATGGACAGGCATTGCTGTAGTGCGAAAATCCTGTCAGGTATCACGAAAGGCTGTTGCTGGAGATTCTCTCTGGCGGTTACCCGGGGTTGTCGATGCTGTAGGGCAAAGTGTAAATCTCAAGTTGACAGTGGTTGTTGTAGCTTGAAGAGTCGATTTCACTGGAGCTTCGCATTGGCAGTCAGCACTGGCGGTAAGACCTTGCCGCAAACTGACCCATTTTGCGATTGTGAAGAGCCCAAAAGTTCAGGATTTCGCCATTACTTTAAGGAGGAGCTTAACTGATGGAAGAGCAAGGGACTCACTTCACCAGAGGTCAGCAGGGTTCAGGCAGGTCCAGCTGCAGGGAGAGGTAGACCTTACAATAGTGAAAACTAAATTTGAGAGTTTTTCACTATCAAGACATGTAAAACTTACAGGTACATGTCCAATTTTTTTAATATAACACACCAAGCCCTACGGCCTGTTATGTGCCTAACCCAGGGGTGACTTATATGTATTAAAAAGGAAAGCTTAGGCCTGGCAAAATGTTTATTTTGCCTGATCAAAATAGCAGTTCAAAACTGTGCATACAGGCTGCAATGGCAGGCCTGAGACATGTTTAAAAAGGCTACTTAAGTGGGTGCCACAATAAGTTCTGCAGTCCTACTAGTAGCATTGAGCTTACAGGCCCTAGCACTTTACTAGAGGCCTACAAGTAAACTAAATGTGGAAATTGGATGTAAGCCAATTTAGCATGTTTGGAGGAAAAAGCACAAACACTTTAGCACAGTGGTAGAGTGCACAGAGTGCTAAGGCCAACAAGAAAGAATTCACCAAAACAGAAGGGGTGCAGACAAAATATTTTGGGGACTGCCAGCCTCTGATGTAAGGTCTAAGAGGAATTCTTAGTGTTGTTTCTGTGCCAGCTTCCAGAATCCTCAAGGCATTTCTAGTTGCCTTATATTTAATAAGAATCTAAGACCTCTTGCCAGCTAATAGATCAGGGTGATGCTGGTGAATTAAAAGGAGCTGGCCATAGATACATTTGTGGGTCCAGAGCAGTGTCTTGCATTATTATTATTTGATGAGCAGCATAGGTAGTGATTTCATTAGAGGTAAGATGTCCTTACCAGTGCAAAAAAAAGTTTGGCAGGTAAAGAATGAATGTTTTGAAGATTGTTGATGGTTTTACCTGGGACTCCAGTGTATATATAACTGAAATAAGGAAGATATTGCATATCAGTTGCTAGGACCTACTATAAGTATTAAGCAGGAGGATCCCACTCAGGATCTGTAGGTGGTAGGAAAATGACTGGAAGGAATGACTGGCATGACTGGACGTAATTAGCTGGACTGCAGTCCTAGCTGGGTCCTGATTTGGATTTCTTTGGCGTGCTCATGGAGGTTTTTGAGCATGCTAATGCAGGCAGTCTTCAAGGATTAAGGTGAAGTGTACGGAGCTGCTCTGTCTGTATACTGTGCAGCCTGAACACAGCTGGCTCTAGTGTTCAACCGCTGCCCTTTGCTGGTTATTGACCACTATCTATGTAAGATGAAAGTCTGGGAATACTATGTAATGTGTATCTGTAATTTGTTCCAAGGCAGGGAGACAGATGATGGTGTAGTCTGGTGGTATCCAGTCTTACTGATATCCTAAGGAGTCAGCCTCCAGTCTTCATCACCAAGAAGAGCTGATCTCCTGCTTCTAGTGCTGAAATGTGACACTATGGTGCCCCATTGAATTTATTTCTAACCTCAAAACAAAGCAAGGCTGATCCCATGGCTGTGGAGAAAAGTAAACTTGAAGCAGGCAGGACCCTATCAAATTAGCAAGGGGAGTGTTAAGACATGAGGTGGAGGTGGAATGTGGTGGGGAGAGATGTTTGATATATATTCTCTGCTCTATGAAATCGCTCTAGAATGTCTATTTGCCCTGATTACTGAAACATCATATACAAGGTGGGTGCCCCAGCCCTAAATGCTTCACTCCGTGGGTTGTGTGAAACACATATGACTTGTCTTCTTGCCTCCGGAAAAAAAGTGAATTCACTACTCCAAAAATGAACTCAACAAAAAGAGGCAATGATGATGAGAAGGTAAACAGGTATGCAGGAAAATCCCACCAACACACATTCATACTTCATCTATCCTTCACCTCTTTGATAAGTTGAAAATATCATAAACACATTTGCAGAGTTTCCATAAAGATAGAAGGGATTATAGATTTGACTGGGCTCATGGGTTTGCTAATTGGACAACTGAAGGCTCTGGACAAAATAGATAAGGCTCTAGCAGGCTACCATCAACTTTGGGTATTTGAAACCTCTGTCCTAAAACATTATTCCATGCAGCAAAAGACAAAGTACTTCATTATTAAAAGTATGTCTCTGGTCATGGACAATAATACAAAACATGAAAAACCTCATAATAACAAGAATATGGCTCATGCAAGCCCTGCCAACCAAGCCATATCTCTAAAAGCTACTGCAACAAGGACAATACCAGTGACATGATCCAGATTTGCATTGGAAAGTAGCCCTAAATTAATAGAATTTGGCCATTCTTCAGTTTGGTGCTACTTTGAATCAAGAGAGCATTCTGTGGGTGATAAATGGGTGTTCCCATCATCAACCCATGGACTTTGACAGAAAGCCCTACCTACTAAAAAAGGAAGTTAGGATTTTTTGCCAAAACTGACTACCTCCTCGAGGCAAGAGTAAAGTCTGAGATAATTTTCTTCTGGGGTTCTTCATCTCATGGCTTAGCACCTTGTCAAGAATGCTCCTTTTTGGGGCAGGGCAAAACATATAAGCTTATGGTAGACTATAGATGCTGTAAGCAAGCCCAAAAACCAACACACATATTGGTAGTACTCCTGAGTGAGCAACAACAACACCTGAGCCTATCTTTTTAATAAACTGGGAGTGCATACATGTTGGCGAGCAGTTATAGCATGCTTCAAAAGGGGAAATATAGACAATTAGGTTCCTGATCCAGGCTAGGACATTACAGCAACAAAAAGATATATTGAAGCAATGCATGTATTCTGTTTTAAAATGGTTAGTGGCTCACAACTGATATCTTTTTAATGTGATATTTTTGTAATAGTCCTTGTATTTCATTCAACTTTTTGTCTCTTCAATGAATTTCCAAAGTGATTTTTATGCAATGTTTTTATTAACTAAGCATATATAATCAAATTTGAATTTCGAATAGATTATCGTGTTCTACTTTTGACCTATCCAAAATGAGCTAAGGAATGCTGGGGAATGCTGGCCAATGGTATTCCTTTTTGTTTAGAATCACTGTCTCAATCTTTTTAATACAACTCACAGTCTTTCATCTGAAAATCAGGCCATCACTTGCATAACTTGTTTACTAACAACAGTTAAAGTGTTAAGCGGAAGTCAGAATGAAAGCCCTAGGTTAAACATGAGTTGCACAAACAACCTTGATATTCAGAAGGTGGTGGAACAATATATGAAGGGGTATAGTGGTTTAAACTTCTGCATATGGCAGCCTAAATTACATCACTGTATTATAACATTGATTCAGACAGTGCTCTTATCTATAAGTGCATCCATGCAATAGATGCAAGATCTCTTCAGAGATGTATTCTGCCTTTTCTTGGCTTTCTAGTGCTTGTAGTTCAATATCTCTCCTTTATGAATGCAGCACAATTACCACAATGTATTGAAGAGCTATCTACTTTTTCTTCCTTGAGGAAAAACATGGTTTTCCTAAACCATTCCCACTTTGCTTGTGTGTTGCACTGTACAGCACACATAAAGTGGAAGACGGAAAAAATATGTCTAAGCATAATATTTTGTACTGGAAGGATATCATTACAGTACAATACCAATGCTTTAAATCACTCACACCCCAGCACCATAGCACAAGGCAGCCAAAATGGCACCAGCACGTGGGGGAGGGGGAAACAGCACTGTTCTGCTTTCTCCATTTCACACAATGCAGCACAGCAACTTTTTTTGCTTAGTAAATCTGCACCCTAGTCTCCTGGCTTTCAGCATGTGTGGGATACAACCCCCACCATGAGACAACCTTATCCATGATTGGCAATGAATGACTGAGAAATGAACAGACACAGAGCCTACAAGAGATCAACAAGCTGCTGTTGATTTGTGGTCCTCGTGAGTGGCAATCGAAGGAGAGGCTCTATTATACCAACGTATGGGATATTTACAGACTTACGTGCACTAATTGGATTACAAACCAGAGCAATGTTTAAAGAAAAGATTGATCAAATGAATGGGCAAGTTAGACAACTAATTATTCCTAAGACTTCCAAAAGACACATGTCAAAGTAAAAATTGAACCCATGTGGTCAGAGTTTGGTTGGCGCAGTACATGGATCACCCCTTCATAAAATAATCAAAGAATTTGTTCACTCTAAGCATTATTATAATGGTCCCCCTGCCTGTCCCCCTTCGCCCAAAGCTGGAGCTCATGCTGAAAGTCAATTCGACTCAGTTCTTCATCCACTGACTATGTGAGTAGCACCACTTGCTGTAGGTATGGTAGTACCATTCCGCTACTGGAGCCAGGTAAGGGCCAGAAAGGAGGTGTTTTTGTCGCTCATCACGCCTGAGAAGCATTCTTTCTGTGTTACTAAGGGCCTTATTACGATGACAGTCGGACGAGCATCCGACCGCCATCTCAGCGGGAGTGGGACCACGCGACAAGTATTAAGAGGTTCCACCCACCAGACAATGATGTGACCTCCATGTAGGCGGTCAGAAACATCCCTTTTTTTATTGCAGCTTGTGCAGTGGCCCAGAAAAAGGGATATTTTTAAACATCCATGCACCATGTGCTAGCCACCAGTTGGTGCTCGGCATAGAGTGCATGGGTGTTTGGGGGCAAGTCTACAGGGGACGGGCCCTGCTGGGGGGCCCCAAAAGTCCCTTTCCAACAGCCTTTCCATGGTGGTGGGATCACCAAGAAAAGGCTGTGGGAAATGGACATCATAATGCCTACGGCAGTGACTGCGCAGGCACCACCCTTAATGTAGGGATTGCTGTCTGACCACCACCCCAACAGGCTCTTTGAGCCTGTCAAAGGTGGCGGTCTTTCCCCCCACCCACTGCGCTCCGTACACCTGTATCATAGTTAATCATTATGATATCAAAGGTCGGACCACTGCCCCAGATGCCGGACTGACTGCCACCGACGATCTGTTGTTGACGGTCTGCCCGGCATCGTAATTAGGACCTAAATGTGAATCAGCCCTCATGAATGATGCCACCCATTTATTATTAAATCAGATGTTCCAGAGAGCGTTTTTGCTGTATCGTTAACATTAAAGGCCTTGTCTAGCAAGTGTTGGTACACCCCTATGGAGAGGAAATGGTACTGTCCAGACTCCATTAAAGATATTCTAACTCGGCTGAGAATTGAAACTACTTCCGTGGTAATAGCACATGGGTTAATGATGTGTATTTGACACAAAATGCTACTAAGTACCTAACACCTTGATTATACAGCACTGTAATGTACTGGCCCCTAAACGTTGAGTCCACAAACTGCAGTTTTTTCATTTCCAGCACTGGAAACTGAAGAGGTTCGACTGGATCCAGATCATCCAAAGTCACTAAGAAGCACATAAAATACAAGGTGTCAATATTGTGTTCTGCATTCAATTATTTTATGTTGCCTAGACATGGATTCCTGGGTTGTGGTCCTCAAACACTCAAATTGTGGCTTACTGAAGAGGCCAACTTAGCCTGAAAGACTTCTATGATTCTTTGCCTCACGGAATTGCAACTTTGCCACTAGCGAACTTTTTTGGTGCCACCACTAAACAAGAATGAGGATGTTCTCCTGCTGACCTATCCAAATGAGCTAATGATCAAGCGGAGTGCTGGCCAGTGGTCTTCCTAGTGCTTTAGAATCAGCATCTCAATCATTTGGCAATATTCTGTTCCAAGATATTTTTGACTCAGTATTTTGGCAGCTTACCAACATACCCATCATCATTAAACTTTATTTGGACTTAAGGCTATTAAAGCACAATTAAAAAAAAGTAATACATATGATTTCAGCAAGATCATGTACTTCATAAAATCATCATCTCAGTAAATAAATTGGGGAAACAAAATATATTCATAAGAACATATTCATCGTATTACCCATCCTGAATCAAGAATAAAAAGGCAAAAGCCAATATAAAAGCAAACTAAAATCACAGGGTGGGTCTGGTATTAGAAGTACGAACCTGTAGGTCCCACTAAAACAATGAGGACAAATAATTAAACTGATCCATATTTATTTCTGACCCCAGAGCATGACAAAGTTTCCCACTGACACACAGATTTCCATGTTCTCTAACTTTTGCAAGCACTCAAAAGCCTCCTTGTAAGAACTGATGTTAAAATAATGAAAAATTGCGGTCAAAAAAATATTTCCTGCTATGAGAATACAAACTGCAAAGGCCAATAAACTGCTTTGTGCTTTGCGGGGCTACATTGTTACATACGCAACTCGGCAATGTAACTACCCTGTCTACATTTCTGGGAACCGCAACTGAAAGGTGCAGAAGACTAAATCCCAATCTTGTTAAGTAAAATTTAGCATTCCTAATATGGAACCAAAAAAAATATGGTTCATACACAAGTGACAGATTGATTGAATTATAGCTGGCACTTGCGGTCAATTTATCAAAGTCTGCCGTGTCTAATCTGAAATGGCTCTTTCACTTTGGGAATGGCCATGGAGTCAATACCTGATAGATTAGCAACGAGTTCCATTAGGGCTAGCTCTATAAATTATTTCCCAATGTAGCTAAGTCATGGTATGGCAAACGCATTATCCAAGGAGAGACAATCTTCCATAACATCCCTAGTTAACTGCTCATCTGAGTTCCCCCACACCCTTAGTTGCAATAATAGCCACAATAATAGGGGTTCCACCTTTGCCTCATTCCCCCAAAGGGGCCAGACCCAGCTCTGAGAGGCACATAAAGGCAGGGATTGACTTTATTTTCAACTTGCTGTAATGGCCCAGGGCCTTTATACCGCTACTCTCCTGAACCATAGGTCACCACAGACGCACATTTACTCTGATAAATCTCGGTTATTTCTCTTATCTGTTTTTGACCCAGCTTTCAGACAAATAAGACCGACTCCACAACTCTTTGGTCCTGGGCAGCCATAGACTGGTGCAAATTGTGCAGTGATAAGTTTTGGTCAAAAGGAAGACCCAAATAAGGATTTCCATCTTCCCTCAAAACGACAACCTGTTTTTTACATTTATAGAGCAGATGCTCATTGTGAAATATTTTTGTAAATTCGTTTTAATGTCTAGACACCCCATACAATTATAAAATCTGTTTAAAAGAAGCTTAGTGGCCCTTGCCATTGAACAGCATCACCTACATACAGTAGAACTGGCAAGGCTCTTACTTAATTCTCAGCAGATCTTTCCCTACTTTGGTATGGTGTAATTCTAAATCGTTAATATGGATAGGGAACAAAAGGGGTCCTTGACACACCCTTGCCTAACTCCTAGGTGTGACCAAATGTTCTGAGAAAGTTCCCTATCTTTGCCATACCTAACCCTTATGGTAGTCTCCCAGTGCATTTTTTGTAGGAGCCCTATTATGCCCTGGTCAATTTCCATTCTGGCCATGCCCACCCAGAGGTTCTCCATATTTACCATATCAAAGGCAGAGGAGAGGTCTGTAAACGGCAGGTAAATGGAACCTCTCCTAGTTTGTACATATTTTCCTATGGTCATCTGTATGTTAATGCACTGCTCACTGTGCCAACTCCTTGACGGACCCCATACTAGGCTTTTGATAAGCATTGATTGTCCTGTAGGCAGGCTTCCAGTTTAGATGCAAGTACCCTCCAAAAATGTTTTAGGGAACTATCCAGAAGGGAGATTGGAAGGTAACATACTGGCAGGTTCCATTTTCCCTTCTTAAAAATATGGACAACTCTGGCATCAGACCAGCAATAGATTAAATTCCCTTTTATCAAGGCGTTAAAGACATTAGTTAGATTGGAGGCCCACAGCATAACATTTTCTATAAAAAGGGCCAGAAGTACCCCATCCAGTCCACGGGCCTTTCCTGCTGACCTGTGGTTAATGGCAGCAATAGCATCCTTTTCATCAGTAGAGCTGCTCAGATCCTCATATATCCCTGCATTATGATTTGCATCACCACCAAAATTACTAATAGCTATGTTCTCAGGATTACAAATGTTGCTAAAATGGTCAACCCATGCATCAGCTGAGATCACTGCAACTAAAGTTGGTTTATCATAACTATAACAGCTGAATTTCTATGGTTCTGTTCGTATAAATTCAGAACCTAACTTTAAAATCCCTGTAACCTTTGTTTTTTTCACTGAATTTCTATGTTTTTTTACATGCTAATTTCAATCTATGATGTCCCTGTAACATTTTCTTTTCAGTGAATTTCTAAGTGTTATTTTAATGCAGCAGGGGGTTGGCCGCAGGGCCTGGCCTGTGGCCAAGCCCTGCGCCCAACCCCCCATGTGTTGACAAAACCATGCTGTGCACAGCTTTCAGACGTGCACCATGGGGGGTTGGCTACAGGGCCTGTAGCCACCCACCCACATGCTGCCAACCCCATGCAGGGTTATTTGAGTGAAAGTGTGTCATTTTTTTTATTTCGCTCTGGATCCACGGATCCATTGTGGATTTTCTCAAGGAGGTCACACTGAGGCCTGCAACGGATCTGTGATTGGCCAAAAAAGCAAGAAATTGGGGGCAATTTATTTCCCATGAGAGATCACTAAGGGACCCTGCCATCTATCTTATGGGGTCAAGATACCCTCTACCCTCACCACATATCTCCCTTTTCACTTTTATTTCCCGCACCAAGCCAATAAACAAAATGGCAGATGCAAATTTTCTCTTAGGTTGTTGCCAGCCAATCAGGACCTTGCTTTGGTGCGTATATCCCTGAATCCCCAGCAGTGGATCCGCTATGGATTTGCGTCTTTAGATATCAATATTTCTTTTTCCTTTATTAACTCCAAAATCTAATGAACAGATTGAGTAACATTGAGTTGGGTAACAATAAACATCTGTTATTCGGCACCAAGATACCCGTCTAGGTGAATGTGCGCTTTACAAATACACGCTAAGTTATGTTATGTTATGATATTTACACCAAATCACTAAGAGGGCTCTTTCTGTACCAAGAGCTAGCTTTCTGCCAAATTTGGTATAATTCCATCCAACTGAGTATCGAACTAATTAAAAAATAAAATCGGAAGATTCACCGAAATGTGGCAAGTTATTGGTAAAACAAATAACGTTTTTTCTAAGTCCTTGCTATAACTACCTACTGGGGACTGCCAGTAAGTTATATATATGACGGCGTCCCGATACGACAATAGTCCAAAACAAACCTCTGTCTCCTTCAGCACTCCCCCGTGGATGGGTTTGCTTCAAAATTAGTTTATGGTGGCATAAACACAGACATGGTAACTTGCTTCAACTAAACCTACCTGTCTCAAACAGGTCTTGCAGCAGAATATAATTTACATTATTCACTCCATGTTGAAAACTCAAAAAAGTCTCCACAAAACTGTGCAAAATGTAAAGAAGGAAGTAAAGTAAAAATTATGCAATCCAATTGATACACCAAATCAATGGGGAGATTCACACTCTTGTCTCCTGAATCAAAGGCAAGAACTCATACCATTGCCCTATGTACACTCTGACTCACAGTTGAATGAAAATATATATGTGCTAATGGTGCTGCACATAGTTTCCCAAAATAAAGCCTAAGTGGGCAACATTCCTATAGATACAATTGTTAAGAATGTACCAGTCTTTTACCTTCTTACCAATTCCTTATTCTATTGTGAGTGTCACCATTCTTACGGAATATGATATTAAGTCCTCATATTCTGATTCATATCAGTGTCATGAAATTCAAGTATATTATAAGGCAGAAGCGGGCATATTTCAGTCCTACACTGGTTTACATTTCAAATCTTCAAATTAAGCCCAAGAAGGCAATTTATTTTCATGCACTGATTTATATCCTCTGCTCTAAAACGAATGACAAGTTAATACATAAAGCATTCCAATACAGACAATATTTTGACAACAAATGTAATTTCATTTCAAGTGTCTAATCAATTCCTTATCGATATTCAGGCCATTCTTTTCACAGGTTCCCAAATCTATAATATATTTTATTCTAATTTCTGTAAAGTCAGTTTTGCCACCCATAGGGTTCAATTTAAAATGATCAGTTCCAAAGTATGTTAACCCATCACTCTCTCTCTTCTATGTGTTTTTTCATGGAAGTGCATGGCAACTGGGCAAGTCTCGTCATTTTGTATCATGGCTCTTCTATGTTCTAGGATCCTTGTCCTGTCTGGAAATGTGGTACTAACCATGTATCACAACTCACATGAACATTCCATATATACACCACATACATTGTGGAACAGGTGATAAATTGCAAAATCTAACTTTTCACTTTGGTATCAGGTATAAGAAAGCTGTCTCTATTGCTTGAACCCTTGCAATCCTTACAATTCCTATATCTCTTGATGCCATTTTTACCAGCAACTGTAGCTAACTCTACTATATGAACTAATCTATCCTTCAGACTGGCATGCCTCTGCCATGTAATGCCCAGTTCACCACCCACTATCTCACTCAATCTTGAGTCTGCTTTCAACAAACCGCAGTATTTCCCCAGAATACATCTGACATTGGGTGTCTGAGAGCTATATTTGGTTGTAAATCTCACCCTATCTGTTTTCTGTCTTTGGGCTTTGGAAACCACTATATTTTCTCTCTTCATGGAATGGACCTTCTTTTTGGCCTCCAGAAGAACATATTCCTAATATCCTCTCTCCTAAAACCGAGCCAGAACTGGTTCTTGCTCTTTCTGAAAACGTACTGTCATCATTGCAGTTGTGTCTAATCCTAATCAAGTCACCATAAAGAATACTCCATAGCAGGATGGCAACACTTAGTATGGAGCACACTATTCCCCACTGTTGATCTGCGGAACAGGCTAGGGACCAAACATTTCCCCTCGTCTTTCGACCGGACATCCAAATAGGTAACCTCCAAGGTGCTAATCTATATATTGCAGTGTAAATGAAAATCAATGGCATTCAATCTCTCCACAAACTTCTGAGCCTTTGGGATACCTCCACACCATACCAGAGCCACAGTACTATGGGGCATATCAACAACAACCGGCGATAATTATCTCTAAGCGCACTTAGCGTGAGGATAATTATCGCCGGCTAGCGTGAATTTTTATCGCTGAGATAGAGTGTTATTAGCAACGCTTATCTCAATAGCGATAAAAATCCTCACGCTAACAGGCTAACGTGAGATTATCGCTGGAAACACAGCGATAATCTCACGTTACCTTGTTGATAGGGACAGGCAAACTTAGCCATGATATCCTCCTTCCATAGGATATCATGGCTAAGTCAGAAAAATACCAGACGTAAAAAAGCAGCGTCAACCGCGGTTAGCGCTGCTTTTTTTGTCTCTAACAGGTTTAGCGACATTCTTGATAATAGGACATTAGCGACATTTCTCCTATTATTTTACTCTGGAACGCCCCCTTTGCATCTCATTAGAGATGCAAGGGGAAGCGTAGAGTAAAAGGGTGCTAACATGCAAATTTGCATGTTAGCACCCTGTTGTTGATAGGGTGCTAGTTTTATCTCTGCTTTTTTGGCTTTTAAAGCCAAAAAAGCAGAGATAAAGCCCTTGTTGATATGCCCCTATGTTTCCTGTAAACTCAACCAGATCCTCAGCACAGACCACTTGCTTCTCCCACCAGCCCATGAAAATATTTGCATACCTCGGGCTGAAAAAGGAGCCCATCACTTTTCCTTGCAGCTGTCTGAACAGCACATCCTGGAGATATTATTTGAAAAGCATCCCACTCAACATCAACAAATTAACTGATTGCATGCAATGAAAATGTGTACACGTCTTGAGTCCATAGGCATGGTCAATAGAAGTGAAAAGGGAGGTGGAATCAATGTTCTTTAAGCAATTTGAACTAAGCTAAGAGCTGTTCTTAATTTTCAACAAAAAACAAATCAATAGTATCCCTTACATACAATAATAATTTCTTTGCAAAGGGGGAATTAAAATGGTCATTATATACAGAGGCGTTTTCCAAGATGCTGTAATTGGAAACAATAGGCCAACAAGGTGGCTTTCTGGAGTACTTAACGAAGGTAGGGAAGAAATATAAAGTTGGTATCACTGGATGGTCATCATTTCCCGAAACATGATATTCTTCCCACTCTATCAGGCCGATATCTCACGAATGTGTCAGATTGTCGTTTACATCTGCCATTGTTGCTCTTTACACCTGTCCATGTTATCTCAGTGTAGGGCAGTCATTGTCCTTGGATGGCAGAACGTTTCTGCTACATATGAGAATTTATCAATTATAACAACATTGCCCCCTTTATCAGAGGGATTAACAATTGTTTTGTTATACTAACCATATTTATGACAATATTCTGTTCCATGATATTTTAACTCAATATTTTAATAGTATACATACATACTCAATATTTTTATAGATTATATTTTTGACATGATATTCTTGTGCCACAATATTGTTTGTCTTGATATTTTGTCATACAACTGTATAGGTGGAGGGGATCAGCGCTGCAAAGCTGGAGAAGATCTCTAGGGCCTCATTTATGAAAAGTGACGCATCACTGCGTGAAAACAGCGATGCGTCACTTTTCACTGCGCCCTCCCTGCGACTCCAATGATGCGTCATATTTACAGTATGACGCATCATGTCGCAAGGAGTCACAGATACGTCAGTATTTCTGACGTATCTGTAGGCGCAAAAGTGATGCATTGCTGGAGTGTGTCACAAAAGTGACGCAAATCCAGCAATGTGTCCTTTCACATGGGGCAAGCCCCATGTGAAAGGGCCTGCGTCAGTCTTACGCCTGCTGTGAGGCAGGCGTAAGATATTGACGCATTTGCACCCTAGAAGTGGCGCAGTGAAATCTTGTAGATTTCACTGCGTCACTTCTACGATGCTTACTTACGTGGGAACGCCCACCCTGCATACATTATACCTGACGCAGGTATAATGTAGCGCAGGGGTTTACAAAGTGACGCATCTAGGTAGATGCTCACTTTGTAAATATGGCGCATCATGGCGCATGTTTTACGCCACTGGTGCGTCACAAAAAGTGACGCACCCATGGCGCAAAAGTGACGCAGGGGCTCATAAATGAGCCCCCTAGAATTTAAACAATTCATTAAAAACTTAGGGGCTCATTTATGAGCCCCTGCGTCACTTTTGCGCCACCGGTGCATCACTTTTTGTGACGCACCAGTGGCGTAAAACATGTGCCATGATGCGCCATATTTTGTTTTATGCATTCTTCTGAAAAAACTTTATTTTTGGAATTGTAGATGGATTTTTCAAAATGTTAGATTGATTGTGGATTGCTTAACTTCATATAAAATGGCCTGCATCTATTTTAAGATTTAAAAAAGTAGTTTGTAAGTTTTATGAACCAGAAATATTTTTTAATGAAATAGGCACCAGCTCAAATAATCCAAGCAATCTTTCTTCAATGTTCTTCATTGATTTGATTTTAACTCGATGCTTATGGCATGCACACTCAGGCACAATGCAAAAACTATTATTGCTATTGTATTTTCTTCCCAGCACTATTTCAAAGAAACGCATGCATATCAAGATTTTACATTTTGGACGTAGAATGAGCACAACAGCCTTTCATTGAAGATTATTTGTTTCCAGCCATGAGCTTTTATTAGACAACAGCGCCATTTTTTTTGTTGCAGTTTTATATACTGCAGACTCCACCCGAAGGTAATGGAGTGTTTTACATGAGCACCAGTTACCTTTCACAAGGACACATTCATTTTTGGTAGACACAGGGAGATTAAGGGGCATATTATCAAGAATGGCGTTAAAATTATCGCTGCTTTAGTGGCAGGAAACTGCCGCTGAAGTGGCGATAACAGGCTTGATAATATGCCCTTGAGAATTCCAATAGAAGCTCATGTTCTGGTGTGAACATGGGCTACTATTGGAATTCTCTAAGGCATATCATCAAGCCCATTATCGCCGCTTTAGCGGCAGTTTCCTTCCGCTAAATCGGCGATAATTTTAACGCCATTCTTGATAATATGCCCCTAAGTGATTTGCCGAGAATCACAGAATGTTGAGCCGACGCCGAGGTTCGAAACTGGTTCCCCAGTTCCAAAGTCGTCAGCTCTGTACGTTAGGCCACATCCTCTCACCAGTCTATAAGTGAGGAACAGTTGGTTCAAAAGAAGTGAATAAATTAAAAAGTCTGAAGAGGAACAGCCATGCAGGCATACGTCCAGAATGGGGAAATTATAACTAATCCCCCACATTATGGCTCAGATTTAGTAAGATTTTGTGTCAGGGTTGCGCTATGCTGCCTGAAGTGGTGCAGTTCTGCTGGAGCAGATTTTTCAGTTTGAAAATTCTGGGGCTTTTGAAGCTCTGGCATGTCTATTCGTTGTATTAATTTATTAATAATTAATAATTAATTATTTGTCTTGTGCAAGTGCGTTTATATTAATCAATCCGTTTGTCCTAACAAGAGAGAGTTACACGTGGGTGTGCATAAATGTGCTGTTTTTAAAAAATAACGTGCGTGTTTTCATGTTTAAACGTTGCTATGTGCTGTTTATTTTTGAGCACAAAACGCTTTCCGAATTAATGCTTTTCTATGTTGCAAGTGCTAGATAAATGCATACACATAAGGGTATTAGTGGGGTTAACACTGTTTAATCACTATGCTGTGGTAACGTTGTTTTGTCCTTTTTAATTAAGATGGTCTATTGAGGCCTATGTTGGCCTAAGAAAAGATGGCCGACTTGTGAGCCTGGCTGTGATTTATAATATGAAAACTGTGACGAGGGAGACCCCTGCTGGAAATGGTTCTGAAGCTAACTGACCATGGTCCTTGCTTGAAAAACTTTCCATGAGGACAGCAGCAGTTTTTGGGAAGTCTCCAAGAGAAATGAAAGTGTCCTTGGCAGCCTTGGGAAACAAAGGAGCCTTAGAGAGAAGCTCTGAACTGTGGCTCGATAGCCGAGGAGAAGCAGGATTAATATGATACATGTTTTATTTTCTTGGTTCCTGTTCCGTAGTCTTCGTTATGTGTATTTTTCCTGAGCGGAGATTCTCAAATGTAGCGATGTTACATCCTTTCCTTCTCGCTCTGCTCAGCAAGTCCGGCGGACATTATAGTTTTTCTATGTTCCCAATGTATCTTTCTATTGTTTAGAAACTGTAAGAGATGTTAGCCTAGAGAGGGTTTTTGCCACTTGCCATTTTGCCTTTGCCGCGTACCGAATCTACGTTGCTGAGGATTGATGCTGAAGGGACTTCGTCTTGAGAGACATTTACCGAGAGACTTGTCCTGACCCGTTCTGACATTTAGCTAGAATAGGTAACTATGAGAAATGATTTACTCTGATTGATTTCCTTTGACTAATTTTAGATAAAGCAATATAATTTTAAACATGGTGTTGGATATTCTTTCTTGTCAATTATTGGGTTTACATTTTTGATTATTGCTATATATGTTGTATAGAATATGTTTAAGGACAGTCACAAAAACCAGGTCTTATCGACCTCGGTATAGATGCATGGTGTTTAGGAGTTTTTTCCTTCCACAGGTTTATTGCTGGTAGAGTATTTGAGCGTATGTTAGTGAAATGGGCCCTAGCGTATGATGTATGCATGTGCGTGTAACTGTGAGATTACTTTATCCGTGGTAGTGGGAATATTATACACACCCTGATCTCTATCAATTTCCTGGTAGCAGAGGATGGTTTTTGATGATTGTCTTGATCTGATAAGATTGTTTTTATTGATTATTGATTATTGGTTCATGTTGGTATATGTACTAATACTATATGTTGGAGTCGTAATGTTGAGTTATATGTAGTGCTTCTGGAACTTGGAAGCTGTAGCAGTTCCGTAGTAGGGCAGAGGGAAGTATATGCTGCTCTCGGGAAAGACGGAATTGTAAGGAATAACGTGTGACAATTGAAGTTGAGCGTCACATTGTCTGGGTTCGGAATCAGTGACATCGTCGTATGTTACTATTAGATATTTCTGGTATATAAGGAGTGTGTATGATAGTGAAGGTTATCTGTGAAACTCTGGTCTTAAGTCCCAGGGATCCGTAAGGATTTCCGTTAAAGCTTATCGCGGGAGGAGTAATAGGTATTCTCTGAGCTTATTTGAAGAACTGGGCAAAGAAAGCTTGCTTAGTTGATGTATGTTATGATTCTGTAGTGGAGCAGATTGTCTGTTCTCGGGAAGCAGGATTCTGTGTGTATGTACTACATTTTTTTGTATGAATGTGCGTGAATGTTTGTACATTTAGTTGATTGTAAGACTCTTTGGACAAGTCCTAGAGGAAACAGTTAATGAATGTATGTTAGTAGGGCAGAGTAGAGGAAGTGCTACTGTGTCAATGAAAGGTTTCTTATGAAATAGACTCTCTTTTACTATTCTGTGGTTAGCGAAGCAGACAATGGAGATGTTTTTATGTTGTAACTAATAGATTTTGTAGAAATTTTGACACGAAGTCTACTGAAAAGATTTTGTAAAGGAGGGGTAGACGAGTGACAGAAGACAGGAGACAAGCGACTGCAGCGACTGTTGACGTCAGAAAGACCGCGCTCTGATTGGATGGTAGATCAGAATAGTGCTCGCGCTAGGATTGGTGCGTTAGTGTGAGCCGCGCAAGGATTGGAAGGGCTATTTAGTGACGTAGACGTTCCAGGATTGGTGCGTTAGTGTGAGTCGCGCTGCAATTGGTTAAAAAATCGTATTGTATATTTATAATACGGAAAGAGTAGAGAGTTTTTTGTAAACGCTAAAATGTATTACCAAGAAGAGAAAAAGAAGAAAACATTTTTTGGTAAAGTTAAAAGGTGGTTTAGCAAGGATAAAGATGTTAAAACAAGAGAGGGCGAGTTGTTACCTCCACCGAAAACACCTGCATCCTTCATGGCTGCAAGACATGGGTTTCATACCTGTATATGGTTGGAGAATTGGGTTAGGTATACTAAAGAAGATGGTGTTCTAGCATTTCCAGAACATGGTTCATTTAATCTGGCCGTGTTGAGAAATTTACGGGAAAAGATGCTATGTCTTGACCCGAAACCGAGACCTACACAGTTTGAGGCTTTAGTGGAATGGGAAGAGGAAGTACATGAGAGAGAAAAACAGAGATCTGGAGGGTACTATAGGTATATGTTTGGGAGGAGACATGATCATGAGACTCATCATGATCGAATGAAAAGGTGGCGAGATGTTAGAATGTCAGAGGGATTATATCCAATGAGAACAGTTGAAGGAGGAGCAGAAAGGGTTCCTGAGTCAGAAATAAGAAAATATGGAGTTAATGAGTATGAGGATGAGGTCTTGAATGACATGATTTACAAAAGACCACCTCCATATAGACCAGAACCGGACAAAAGTACACCAGTTGTTTCTCCGATAAGAGATACAGTTTGTGTTAGTGAGACGGAAAATGAGACGCCTGAGGTAAGAAGTGATCATTACCTTGATGAGAATGCCAGACAATTAGCCAGAACTACAACAGAGTTGACAGAGAAGATTAGGGAGTTAACGAAGAATCTAGAAGCTGTTACGGTGCCTGTAACAATAGGTCCAGTTATGCCTGTGTTTGACAAACAGAGGACAGGTGAGAATGGACTGGTGATTCCATATGTTGGGAATAATCTTACAAATTCAGTTGGTCCTTCAGGAGATTCAGGTAAAAGAGCAGAAAGAAATGACCTGAGACAATCAAGACATGACACATGTAGTGAAATATTGGATGCTAGTGAAGCTAGTTGTTCAGGGATGCCAATTTTAGAACCGCAAAAGAGAGTAGTTCCAGTGAGAAAAACTGCTGAAATAACAGTTGATGATTTGAATGATTGGATGAAGGTTCTACAGAAAAAGGATAAAGATTCACAAGTAATTGATGTAGCTAAGTTACGAGTAGAACTAGAAGAGCTTGTCACAGGAACAGTTCCAACAGAGATTCTGAAGAGTCATCATGATAGTGAACTAATGTTTATGTGCAAGAGTGTCACCTGGAGAGCAAGAAATACACATGACAGGCTAAGAGCAATAGCAAATGAACAGGGAGTTGACATCGATAAAGTGAAAGCTTTACAAAGAACTTACAGGATGGATTTTACAGAGAAGGACATTGAAAATTTGAATGCTACTGGTAGAACAGGACAGATTAAGGAAATGGTAGCATTATTGCGAAGATGGGGTGATGTAGAAAAGTGGAAGGATAGGTGGTACAAGGAAAGAGATGAGGCTGAAGATAGAACAACTTATTCAGCATTTCCAGTGAGAGAAAAGGAGAAACCAGTGGATAATTATCCTATGAGAGAAATACCTGGAGGAGGATATGTACATGTTCCATGGACCAGACAGGATATTTTATCATTTACGAATGATTTCCCTCGATTGAGAGAAAAGCCCGTCGAGTGGTATAGGCAGGTAGATAGGTTTGTGAAATTGTCAAAAGTGCTGTGGGTTGACCTGAATAGTCTGTTTGATATAATTGTTCCAGCAGACTTGTGGACTGAGTGTAAAATAGTTGTGAGTTGGCCTACTGAGGAATATCCAAGAGACCCAAGAACAGGGGCACCAGATCCAGAGGTAATGAGGAAGTATGATCAGGTGATGGTATACCTGAAGAGTAAAGTACCTGCAAAAGAGACAGACTGGGTAAAGATAGATCGAACACAACAGGAAGCGAAAGAATCAGTTCATGCTTTTTACGAGAGGCTGATACTGGCATTTAAACAATTCAGTGGAGATGAACACTTGGGTGACAAAGATTTGAGTCATTTTGTATACAGATTTGTATATGGCCTTAGACCTGAAATTGGTGAGAGAATTCGTGAGCACACAGTGGATTGGCAGAGTAAGAAAGTGGATGAGATTCTGAGGCATGCAAAATACTTCAGTGATGAAATTGAAGCAAAACAAAGAAAGCTGAAAGAGAAAGCAATGTGGGCACAAGTAAAAGTTGCGGAGAGACAGGAAGCACAGTTAGTGGAACAGGCGAATAATCCAGGAAATAATGCAGGGAATAAACCTAGATATGCAGGGAAAGGTAAAGGAAGTCTTGAGGAAGCAAAGAAAAAGTTTCCTTGTCACAACTGTGGCCAATTGGGGCATTGGAGATCGGAGTGTCCTAATCCACCATTAGTGAGTAATGAAAATAAAACTTTAAATCAACAGGTGCAGAACGAAGGAAATAATCAACAGCAGCAACAACAGAAAGTTGTGAGACAGCAGAGTCAAGAGCCAAAACTGCCCTTGCCGCAGAATAGAGGGTTACAAAAGTATAATCAGGATTCAGGATTCTACAATGATGAGCAGGTAAACAAACCAAGACGTTCTAACAAAGTACAACAGTACTTGTTAAAGAGTGAAGGGAGTGAGTCTGAGGGTGATTATTGACGGTGCCGAGGAGAGGAAGAAGAGTGCATACTTGGTGCAACTCTAGAAATAGACCAGGCAGGACCATTTGTGGATGGGAAAATAAATGAGGAGAGTGTTACTTTTTTGGTAGACACAGGTGCGACAAGATCAACTGTCAGGTCAACAGATGTTAGAAATCTTCCTCTCTCGGATGAAGCAATCCAAGTAGTTGGTGTAGCCAATACACAAATCAAAACATGTCTTACTGAACCTGTAAGAGTACAGATAGGGAAATTTTCAGACATGCACAGATTCATTGTCTGTGACACGAGTCCAGTGAACCTATTGGGTAGGGACTTGTTGTGCAAAATGAACTGCACAATTTTTTGTACACCGGATGGAATAGCCTTTGAGACACCAGATGAAGATGCTTTGTACCGAGTGACTCTAGAAAATAGAGAAAGTGAGTTAATTGGTGCATTTGCTGTGTTTAATCCGGAGGATTTGCCTCAAGAGCTGAGAGACACAGTGAAAAGGACAGTTTGGGATTTTACTGGAGAGGATGTGGGATTGATGAATAATGTAGATCCAGTGAAAATTGCAGTAAAAGAGGGAATCACATATCCTAACATTCCTCAATACAAAATGACACCAGAAATAATTGAAGGGATAACTCCTATAATTGAGAAAATGATTCAGCAAGGAGTCCTGAGAGAACTACTGAGTAGTCCGTGTAATTCACCGATAATGGGACTAAAAAAGCCCAATGGGAAATTTAGTATCGTACAGGATTTGAGAAAAGTTAATCAAATTGTGGTGGCATGTTGTCCTATTGTGCCAAATCCATCAGTGATCCTGTATCAAATTCCACATGATGCTGAGTGGTATACAGTGATTGATTTGTGTCATGCGTTCTTTTCAATTCCATTGCATCATGATAGCCAGCCGATTTTTGCATTTAGGTTTGGCCAGCGTATCTTAGCATGGTGTCGAATCCCACAGGGGTATACGGAGAGTCCTTCGATATTCAATCAGTTATTGAAGAAATCGTTGGAAAGTTTGATCATGCCTGAGAGTTCAGTGCTAGTGCAGTACATTGATGACCTACTGGTGGCATCAAAGACACGTGAAGCTTGTGAAGTAGATACCATAGCTTTACTGAATCATCTGGCAGATGGAGGGTTAAAGGTATCTCCAGCCAAATTGCAATTTTGCAAGAAAGAGGTGCATTATCTTGGACACAATATTGAAAAGGGTCTGAGAAAAGTGACTGTTGACAGGATCAGAATAATCAGAGAAATGAAAGCTCCAAAAACCCAGAGAGAAGTGAGAATGTTCCTGGGTATGGTGGGTTATTGTCGTCAGTGGATAATTAATTTTTCCTTGATAGCAAAGCCACTGATTAAACTGACAAAAAGTGAGATGACAGATCCATTGGATCTAGATGCAGAACAAATGGCAGCATTTGAAGAGCTCAAAAGTAAAATGTGTGAGGCTCCAGCTTTGGGTATGCCTGACTATGAGAAAGAATTTGAGCTGTACTGCAGTGAAAGAAATGGATGTGCACTTTCAGTGTTAATTCAGAAGCATGGATTACTGAGAAGGCCTATTGCGTACTTCTCATCGACACTTGACCCTGTAGCTGTGGGTTTACCAGGTTGTCTGAAATCTGTGGCTGCAACATGCAGGAGTCTGGAACAGAGTGAAGAAATCATAATGGAATATCCTGTAAGGGTATTCGTACCTCACAATGTGGCAATTCTTTTGACAAGAAGCAGGACTCAGTACATGTCACATAGTCGATTGACTAAATATGAAAAAGTGATTCTGGGAGCATCAAATGTGACTCTCGAGAGATGTGTAAATGTGAATCCAGCGACGCTTTTACCAGACATTGAAAATGTGGGTGTGAAGATGGAAGATGATCATGATTGTTTGGATGTGTTTGAGTACTGTACAAAACCAAGACCAGACATAAGGGATCTACCCTTGAATGAGAGTGATCATGTGTTGTTTGTGGATGGATCATGCCTGAGAAATGATGATGGTGTGCTATATGCAGCATATGCGGTATGCAAAGTTTCAGAGGTCATGGAAGCATCACCATTGAAAGGGGTGAAATCTGCGCAAGTTGCTGAATTGATAGCATTAACAAAAGCTTGCGAAATTGGGAAGGATTTGAGGACGACTGTATTGACTGATAGTCAGTATGGATTTGGAGTGGTGCATGATTTTGGCCAACTTTGGCTACAAAGAGGTTTCTTGACATCGAGTGGAACTCCAATAAAGAATGCTGAAATGATTGGTAAATTGCTTGAGGCGATACAGCTGCCTAAGGAGTTAGCGGTTGTAAAATGTGCTGCCCATGGACTAGGGGAGGATTTTATAACGGTCGGAAACCGTTATGCCAACGATGTTGCACAATATTGTGCCAAAACAAATCAATCCATCAACAGGGACAGAGAAGGGGAAATGTCTTTACTCTCTGTGATGTTTACTAATGTCTTAGAGACCTGGGATGAAGTGAAACAGTTGCAAGATGAGGCAGGAGAGGAAGAGAAAAAAGATTGGATTAAGGCAGGATGTGCTCCAAGAGAAGCAGACCATGTTTGGGTCTACAGAGATGGCAGACCAGTGATGCCCAACTCCATCTTGTCGTCAATGGCAAGGATGTATCATGGCCAGGGACATTTGGGGAGGGACGCGATGGTTAGGTCGTTCAAGCAAACCTGGTACAATGCAAAGTTCAGGACAATTGCAGAAAGCATCTGTCAGAGGTGTTTAGTTTGTCAGCAATTTAACACTGGGAAAAAGACAGTGGTGAGTCTGGGGACAATAGGCAGAGAAGGAGGTCCTTTTACAAGAATGCAGATTGATTTCATTGAAATGCCCCAAGTAAACAGACTGAGGTATGTTCTAGTGGTAGTCTGTTTGTTTTCAAGGTGGGTGGAAGCTTACCCGACTAGAAGAAATGATGGATTAACAGTGGCAAAGTTACTGTTAAGGGAGTTGATTCCTAGGTACGGGTTTCCAGTAACAGTTGAGTCTGATAGAGGTGGACACTTTCAAAATGAGCTTATGGGTTTGATTTGTGAAGCATTGAAAATACAGCAGAAGCTACATTGTGCATACCGACCAGAGGCTTCTGGTGTGGTTGAGCAGATTAATGGCACAATCAAGAATAGGATTGGAAAAATGTGCTTAGCCACTGGCATGAAATGGCCATATGTTTTGCCTCTAGTTCTGATGACTATGAGATCTACTCCAGATAGAACTACTGGTTTGAGTCCGCACGAGATAATCATGGGACGTGCTATGCGCCATGCATTCGTGCCTGTCAATAAATTGGTGACAATAACTGATGACATGATTTTGGATTACTGTAAAGGCCTGGCTGACGCAGTTCATTCTGTGTTTCACCAGGTTGGAGAAGAAGCTACCACACTTGAGAAGAAGCAAGCCCATGATCTGAGTCCAGGAGACTGGGTGAGGATAAAAGTTCACAGAAGAAGAAATTGCTTGATTCCAAGGTGGGGAAGGCCGAGACAAGTTATTCTGACTACGACGACTGCAGTAAAGTGTGCTGGAGTTAAGCACTGGGTACATGCAAGTCATACTCTGAGAGCTTCGAATGAACCACTGCGAGTATCAGAGAAGAGATCAAATTCTGTAAAAGAGCCTGAAGTTTCAAACAGCAGTGAAGGAAAAAGAAAAGAAAAGAGAAATCACACAGAGACTACTCCTGAATCAGAAGAGGAAGAGATTGAAGAACCACTTGAGATTATACTTGAAGAAGTAGGGTCAGAAGAAGATAGAGAGGGACAGATTGCGGAAGACCCCCGAGGAGGTGTAGGGAACATTCTTGATGAGCCAGGTGAAGGGACAAGTAGACAGCAAGAAGATTGCGTGTCGGAGACCCGAGGAGGGACAGGAGTAGGGAAATCTCTAACAGTGGTGAGAAAATCTGTGGAAAAGAAGAAAGCTGCTGGAAAACGGAAACAAGAGGCACTTGAAACAGATGATGAGGATGAACAAACAGAGAGTCGGGTTCTGAGAAAGAGAACTTGGATTGGAGAAAGAAGTAATAAAGAAATAAAGCCGAAAAAGGTGTTAAGAGGAGATCGTTGGCCTAACAACAGAGTTAAGAGGCTGAGATACAAAATAATAAGAGCAAATACATCGAAAGCTGAACAAGTGAATGAAGTTTCGAGTCAAAGTTCAAAAGCTGAAGGAGAAGAATCAAAGGAGTCAAACGAACCAGTAGAAATAAAAAGAGTAAGAAGACCCAACCAAAAGTACAGATCGCCGAAATGGTCTTATGTGGCACTGTCTGAAGGAGGAAAAGAAGAAGCAGTGACTCGAGATAATCCGGAAGAGATCTTGAGAGAAGTGGTTGAGGAAGATACTGGTGAAATTCTGAAAGTACTCTTGACTGACATTGGAGAAGAGTCGAGTACTGAAGACTTTGATGTTGGAGATCTAATACAATTTGATGTTGAAGAAATTGAAGTAAAGAATGACAAGTATCCAAACTGAATAAAGGAAGGATTCACTTGGATTAAGTGAACGGAGAGATCATTTGGATAAACTGAAACCTGAAGAATTGCTGAAGAATTGAAATTGAAAAGTTCAAACAGTAGTGGAGTAGTAGAGGCTAAACTAAAATGGCTAACATAGAGGATAATAGAAATAGATGTGCCTTCTTTAAGAGGTGGTGTAGGATGTGCTGCTGCTGTACTGGATTATTAATGCTTCTATGGGGTGTTTTAGTTTTATTAGTTACTTTTAAAGTAGAGTTTGAAATGTATACAGAGAATGTGACAAATGTAGAAAAGAATTCGCAAAAAATAGTTCCAATTAGAATTAGTAATACTTACATACACAAAGATAGGTCAATTAACAACTTTTCTAGTAATGTTTTTTCGAAACTGTTATATGAATATGTGAAAACAATGGAAGTAAGGGATTGCTACGTCTGTATGCAATTACCTGCATCCGTTTCAGAGGGTGTTACTTATCATCATTTACCAGCTACATATGGTATTTCCTGTAGTATTTTAAGTAGTGTTTTTTATTTGTTAGGGAGAGTAGATTATAAGATGTCTAACAGAGATAGTATTTTTGGGCATTTGCCAATGAACAAAGAGCTGAATCCAGCTAAAGAAGCTAACACTTTTGGTGAGATTTTTATTGAAGAAAAAGGATTAACATTAGATTACATTTTTAAGAATAATTTAACTTGCAGTTTGAAAGGAGAGGAGAAAGCTTTCCTGGATATGGTGGAAGAAAGGAGATTGAACATGCATGAGAAAGCAGGAAAATATAAAGTGAGTGAGACAATTTGGGATATTGAGATGGGAAAAGAGTTGAAGAATGGGGCTAGTCCAACTTTAGCTCTAGATGCACCACAGAAGGGTAAACTTTGTATTACAAGAAGGAAATCCCAATATGATACATATTTTGTCGGGACTAGTGAGTGCCATGATACATACTTCATTGCAACAGGTTGGGGTTTCAGAGGTGGAGAAGATACAATTTTTCCAGGAGTATATTATGTTTGTGGGAATAAGGCTTATTACAAGTTGCCTGACCATTGGTATGGCACGTGTTATGTGGGCCTAGTTTTTCCAAAGATTTTTCATATAGATAAAATAACAGATGTAGAACATATTAACTTACTAATGCGTTTTAAGAGAGAAACTTGGTCTGAAATAGTGGGTGATATTTTTGGGGTTTTGATTCCAGCAGTGGGAATTTCTTTGAATGCTTATGGAATTCGGAAACTGTCCACAGTGATTGATCGCTTATCGACAAATACCGCTGGAGGGTTTCTTTTGGTGAATACGGAATTAAGTGCTGTACGTGCCATGTCTATGCAAAATCGACTTGCCCTTGATATTCTATTGGCCAAGGAGGGTGGAGTCTGTGGAATGCTGAAAGTTCAACATTGTTGCATTTACATTCCAGACGAAAGCAAAGACCTGAAGGTCTATATCAAAAATATTACTGATTTGCATGAAGAATTAGTACCACTTGAAGCTGAGAGTTTGTGGACTAAAATAGCTAATAAAATGATAGCTGTTAAGGATTTTATTGCAAAAATAGGTAGTACTATTATAGGTAGAATACTGTTTCCCTTAACTTGTATAATTGTTGCTTTATTAATAATAAGATTGGTGTGTGTGTGTTGTAAAAACAGGGGAGGGAGGAAGAAATTGAATAAAGAAAAGAAAAACAAGAGGTTGAAAAGAGAACCTCAAGAAATTGAACTAGAAGAATTAAGGGAGAGTGTTTACTTAGAGACAAAAAGGGATGATGAAAGAGTGACTGGTGTCTAATGTTGTGTAAAGGGGAAAAGACATTTCCGATTTCTCCTAAAATGGGACTACATTTTCACTAATTTTTTTTTGGGTTTATTTGGTGATAAAATCACCAAAGGGGGGATTGCTGGAGCAGGGTTTTCAGTTTGAAAATTCTGGGGCTTTTGAAGCTCTGGCATGTCTATTCGTTGTATTAATTTATTAATAATTAATAATTAATTATTTGTCTTGTGCAAGTGCGTTTATATTAATCAATCCGTTTGTCCTAACAAGAGAGAGTTACACGTGGGTGTGCATAAATGTGCTGTTCTAAAAAAATAACGTGCGTGTTTTCATGTTTAAACGTTGCTATGTGCTGTTTATTTTTGAGCACAAAACGCTTTCCGAATTAATGCTTTTCTATGTTGCAAGTGCTAGATAAATGCATACACATAAGGGTATTAGTGGGGTTAACACTGTTTAATCACTATGCTGTGGTAACGTTGTTTTGTCTCTTTTAATTAAGATGGTCTATTGAGGCCTATGTTGGCCTAAGAAAAGATGGCCGACTTGTGAGCCTGGCTGTTGTTGTAAATTGAAACGACGATGTGATTAAGCATTTACTAAAGACATTAATTCCCTTCGTTTAGATCATGTTTTCTCCGTTATGTTGACCGAAGTTCGGACTCCATTTTGTATTGTCATGCTTCCACGTGTTCCCCACGAGAAGAGTCCAACCTCTGTGTTAGTTGCTCTTGTAATCTGCCTAGTAACAGTCTATAAATAGCTCCTTTGTCCATCTGGCGCATGGCCAGACTTGACCACATCTGTTATCAGTTAGCCTTGCTTGACCATGTTTTCGCGGGCTCAAGGAGTGTGTCAGCTCCGCCCACATATTGATCTTGTATCGAAAATGTCCATAAAAGGTAACATTCCTTGCCTCATGTTGTATCCACCCACTTATGAGCCCCTCTGTTGTGTATAAAAGGGGACCGTGTACGCAAGTTCTTTGTGTTACTCTATGCAATACTGAAGAGTGTTGTGTGGATTGTAGGACCACCCTTAAGGGTTAATAAATGCTGTCTTTGTACTTTGCAGTTTCCGTGCCAACTTCCTTATAGATTCCATTACAGGAGAGCGAACCCTTGTGTCCTGCGGGCCTAGCTGGGGCCTGTATTCATCAATTGGCGCCCGTCACGTGGGGCTCATCGGCGACTCGGATGCTCGAAGGACTGGTCGCGACGAAGGTGAGGAATTTGGCCGGGGACGTGATCACTGCCAGCGGCGTCTTAGCCCTGGCATCCCGAGGTTTTTCTTCCTTCCCTTCCGAGCTGACCGTCCGGGTGGCGCCGGTCCTCGACTGAGACCTCTTCTGTCGGTCCTGCCGTGAAAGCCGTTTGGGCGATTGTGGAGCTTGGCAGTTGGAATCTGGACTCTTGATTGGTAAGAACCGGTGTACGGTACTTGCTCCGAGTTTTTGAAGCCTGATCTGGCTATTTGAGTTTGATTTGTGATGACTAGTCATATTTTGTATTTGTCTTTGTGATTATATATGCGTTGCAACACATATAGGCAGGTAATGTGGAGAGATTTCTCCGGAGCTGTGTAACTTTGAACGGCGCAACGATTAAGTGCCATTTTCTCTATAATATTGCATATTTTGCATTATTTCTGAGCATGCCTGCTTTTAGCGCACTCCGTAAGTGGTGTTGCTGTTTTGGAAACCGGTTGAACCTCGAGGAATCTGCTCCAGCTCCCCCAGAGGGGACTCCTAATAGGGATATGTATGTGAAGCATGGTCTTTCTTCCATAATGTACAGCACAGTATGGAGGAAATATACAAAAAAAGATCCTGAGTTACGATGGCCTTTGTATGGATCGTTTGATATACGTAAGATTGAGTATGTGGAACAGTGTATGTGCAAGCGGCGTGCTCGTCAGGATATGTTTGAGTGTGTGCGGTTGTGGGTGAAGGAGGTGCGTGAGCGAGAGAAGCGTGAGAAAGCGCTGTTTGATAAAGAACAACGGAAGAATGATCATGTGCGAGCCCAGGAAGCGAAGCGTCGGGAAGACAGAGAACAGACAGAGAGACAAGAGAAAGAGCGTAGGCTCCAAGTTTCGGGTCAATATGCTGTTCGGCAGCCACTCTATCCTGTCCTTAATAATCTTGATGATGATTTTTATTTACTAGATCGCTCTCCGCCCCCTTATGTTGGCGCATCTGCTCCAAGGCCGCAAGATTCTGTCCCGGGTACGGGTAAGGTAGATACGCGGTCCATGTTATCGGCTGAGCATATGGCTGAGCTTCGGCAAATTTCCTTCCGTGCACTTAAGGGTAAGGTGTCCGTGGATGAATTGTTCCATACTTGGGGGTCGTGGCAGGATAGAGAGAGATTGTATTTTTTGAGTCATTTCGCTGAGGAAGTGATTGCTGCTTTTCGGAAATATTCTAGTGTCTTTGAGCCTGAAGAAGTGACATCGGATGCTAAAGCATTGCATGATGGTGTTTTTTCTCCCTCTAAGGCTCCTGATACGGCTCGGCGGCTATTCGCCTTGCGGGACGCGGTGCTGGCCCATAAAGGAAAAGCGCGCCCACGAGCAGGGGAGGAGACGCAGTCGGATTCGTGTACAGCAGAAGGCCACTCATCCACCTCTCAATCAGATAAGAGCGATCTAGTGCATGCTAAGCCAATGCGCGAGGCGGCGCCTTTGTATGTTCCTCCTAAAGGAGCGGGGACTAGCTCGGACATTACCTCCGCCGATGCTAAGGGATATTTTGTGTATAATTGGGTTTATACTCCGTGGCATAGAGCTGATGTGATGTTATTAAAGAATGCGCTGCCTGACCCCCGCAAGAATCCAGCGGCCTTCTATGAAGAAGTTGAGGGGGCCTTGAATTCTTGCGTTATGACTTTAGCAGATATAGATTTGTTCTTTGGGCTTATTCTACCACCAGATATGTGGCGATCTGTGCGAAAGGTAGATGATGTTGCCACTTTTAAGGCTCGATGGTCTGAACTGGAGGATGAGGATAGGGAGAGGAAGCCTGCGCAGAAACCGCCCCAGAGTATTTTAGATCTCCCTGCTGCTATCGTGGCTAAGTTGAAGACAATTATTCCCCCTAAAAAGATTGACTGGAATATGTTAGCTGCATGTAAACAGAAAGCTGACGAGTCAGTTGCGGACTTCTTTACGCGCTTTGAGGAGACGTTTCATGATTTTAGTGGCCAGTCGCTTACTGACGATACGGGCCGCCACCTTTTTGCGGATAAATATGTGGCTAATCTGCTGCCGGCAGTTGCGGCCCGTCTAAAAGCGAGTGAAAGTTCTTGGTCCTCCGCTACACCGACGGCCCTCCTGACTATCGCCCAGTATTATGAGCGTCAGGAGCAAGAAGCAAAGGGCCAGGAGGAAAAGAAATCGAAAGATTTGAAAACAAAGGTGATGTTGGCACAAGTCTATGGCCCGCCCCGGCGGGGTAGTAATAGAGGTAGGGGAGGATCTTATGGTCCTCCCTCGGGCCGATCTGATTTAAATAGGAACCAATGTGCGTATTGTAAGCAATCGGGTCATTGGGCTAGGGACTGCCCGGTGTTGCATGCATCGCGTCAGGGGCATACCTATGGTGGCCCGCGAGGTAGAGGGGGTTTCTCGAACTTTCGAGGGAATTCTAACGAACAGGCTCGTTTTGACTCTGCTGGGCAGCACCGCGATAGATCAAACGTTTTTGATCGCCAGCATCAGTACCAAGCGTCGGGGATTGACCGGTCGGGGTACCATGACTCTCAGCATGCATAGGAATGCGTTGGATGGGGGTTAGAATCAGTTGAGGTGCCGGTCGATCAGAAGGGCCCTTATGTATCGGCTGAGGTTTTGGGCTCTACTGATCAGTTCCTAGTGGATACAGGAGCGACACGTAGTGCACTGTCTAAGCAATTGGTTCCGGGGGCTCCCCCATCCGGCTTAATGGTCACATCGGTAGGGTTTGACGGAACACTCTCCCGAAGCCCTCTTTCGCAGCCCCTCATGTTTAAAGTTGACTCTTTTTCTGCACCCTGTCCGTTCCTGCTTGCCCCGTACACACCGGACAACATTATGGGCCTTGATATGTTAAAGCATTTTAGGGCTACGATCCGCTGCTCCCCTGCTGGTGTACGGGTAATATTGAATGATAATTACCCCCGATCAGAACGGATGTGTACGATGTCAGAGGATGCGCTGTTAGCTACCCTCCCTCGTGCTTTGTGGGCAACTTCGGATACTGATGTGGGACAAATGGTGATTCCACCGGTCCACATTAGCGTCCAGGAGGGGGCGGTGTTACCACGCCTTCCTCAATACCGTATTTCCCAGGAAGGTGAGGAGGCTCTCATACAGATAGTGCAGGATTTGATGGCGGTAGGGGTAGTGGAGGAAGTCCCCTACAACATTTGTAACAGTCCGATTCTTCCCATACTGAAAAAGGATACGGATGCCAGAGTTTATCGGTTTATAATTGATTTGAGAGAAGTAAACAAGATCGTGATACCTCAGTACCCAGTGGTTTCCGATATCACGACGTTGCTTACCTTGGTCCCGCCTACGGCAACCATGTTCTCAGTGATTGATTTGAAGAATGCCTTCTTTTCCATTCCTATTCACCCTGATAGCCGATATCTTTTTGGGTTTACATTAAATAATAGATCTTATCGTTTTTGTAGGATTCCCCAGGGCTACACAGAAAGCCCTAGCATTTACAGTCAGGCTTTGAAACGTCAATTGGATTCCTTTGTTCTGCTCGAGGGGGTCGCCCTCATTCAATATGTCGATTACATCTTGCTGGCGGCTGACACCCTGGAGTTGTGTGAAAAAAGTACGTTATCCTTACTCTCCTTTTTAGCGTCCCACAATCATAAGGTATCTAGGAAGAAATTGCAATTCTGTAGACCAAAGGTGACTTATTTGGGTCACCTTTTGTCTAAGTAGGGACGTGCACTCACACCGGATCGTATCCAAGTAATTCTGGATACACCGAGACCGTCCACACAGAAGGATGTGCGTGCATTTCTGGGTCTTGTTTCTTTTTGTAGACAGTGGATATTGGGGTTTTCGCACATAGCTAAGCCATTGTTAGCCCTCTTGACAAAGGACACGCCTATCCCAATCCCTTGGTCAGATGAGTGTGATACTGCTTTTCAGCAACTACGGCAGGCCCTTTGTTCAGCACCAGTGTTAGGGACCCCTGATTATGCAAAACCCTTTTCGTTGTATGTGCATGAGAAAGATGGATGTGCATTGTCAGTTTTAGTGCAGATGCACGGCGATAAGCAGCGCCCTTGTGCATATTTTTCGGCTGTACTTGATCCTGTCGCACGAGCATTACCGGGGTGTTTTCGCTCGGTTGCGGCGACAGCTGTGTCAATACGCCAAAGCGAGGGAATTGTGTTATCCCATAAGCTGTTGGTATTAGTCCCCCATGCTGTCGATGCCCTGCTCAATCAAACGAAGACGCAGCATTTGACCAGCGCCCGTTTAACGGGATATGAGTTGACGCTTTTGGCTCCTCATATTACGTTAAAAAGGTGCGTAACGTTAAACCCGGCAACATTGTTGCCATACCCCGAAACCCAGCCTGAGGCGCGGAAAGCGCATGATTGTATTCTCGTGACTGAGGGACAAACAAAGGGTCGTATTGATCTCCAGGATACGCCCTTTCCAGATGTAGATGGAGAACTGTGGGTGGACGGATCATGTCTGAAGCTACCAGATGGTACGACTTCAGCAGCGTATGCGATTACCACATTGCAAACGATAGTGGAGACAGCACGCACACCACAGAAATCAGCTCAAGCAGCGGAACTGATAGCATTAACACGAGCATGTGAGCTCAGTACAGGACTATGTGTGAATGTTTATACAGATAGCCGCTATGCCTTCGGAGTAGCGCATGACTTCGGCCTACTCTGGAAGGAGAGAGGGTTTTTGACGTCACATGGAGTACAGATAATGCATGGAGAGTTAGTTCATAATCTTTTAACCGCATTGACATACCCAAAGAAAATTGCCATCGTTAAGTGTAGCGCCCATAGGAAAGTAGTTGATAAAGTTGGAGAAGGGAATGCGTTGGCAGATCGAGTAGCACGGGAGACTGCGATGCAGCCCGGTGCTACTGCCATGTATGTAGTAAAGTCACAGGTGGAAAGATGGCATGATGCGAAGGAGGGAGTGCGAGAAATGCAAAGGACCGCTTCTGACAAAGAGCGGGAACAATGGGCTAGTGAGGGAGAACTGGATGACGAGGGCTGCTGGAGAAATAAGCAGATGGATAGATGGAAATTACCCACGGCTTTTGTACAGCCTATGGTTCAGATGGCACATGGGCTAGCACATGTTGGAGCTTCTGCAATTGTAAAATTGCTTACCCAAGTTTGGGAGCATCCAGAGATTGCTAGCACAGCGAAGAGGGTGGTGCAGACTTGTATGATCTGCCTGAGGTACAACCCAGGAAAGGGCACTCGAACTCCAGCAGGAGGGTTTGTGACACCTACTGCACCTTTCGAGGTTTTGCAGATGGATTACATCCAGCTTGAGCGTTGTAACAACCTGAAGTATGTTCTAGTAGTGGTCTGCGCTTTCAGCAAATGGGTTGAAGCGTACCCTACGAAAGACAATACTGCAATGACTACTGCGAAGTTGCTGCTGAAAGAGTTCTTCCCTCGATATGGCGTCTGTAGACTTCTGTGGAGTGATAACGGCCCTCACTTTGTAGCGGATGTTATAAAGTATGTCTTGAAGGGCCTAGGCATCACTCAGAAGTTCCACGCCGTGTTTCACCCTCAGTCTGCAGGCCTAGTTGAGAAGTATAATGGACTGGTACACTGAAGCTTAAGATCGCTAAAATTCAAGCTTCAACGTCTTTGACTTGGCCAGACGCTCTGCCACTGGCGTTATTGTCAATTAGATCGGTACCACACTCTCGAACTGGCCTTACACCTTATGAAATTGTTTTCGGACGCCCAATGAATATTTGGGGTCCACCAAGACCTAAGGCTATGTATGATGTACCTTGTGTAATGATGAGCGATTATCTGGCACAGTTAACGGATAACTTGGTTTCTATCCATCAACAGGTCCGAGAGGCGCTCCCTGATTGGTCTACCGGTGAAGGACATGGTCTCCGGCCTGGGGACCACGTGATGGTGAAAGTTTTCGACAGGACGAACAGCTTGGAACCGAGATGGGTGGGTCCTGAGCAGGTCCTCCTCGCAACGAGGACGGCTGTGCGAGTCTCCAACAGAAAGAATTGGATCCATTCCCTGCACTGTAGGAAGGTGCCGCCCGGATTGGTGGAACCTGCCGTGCTGACCGATCAACGAGAAATCTTGGCTGCAGAGACAGGCCGTGCTGCGGAGCCAAACGCCACCGAGGAGCTCTTTCCGGACCACGCGACTCCTGGAGGAAGGCGATATCATCTTCGACCAAGGAAGTGAGTTTTCCAGTACCGGGACATACTGTCAGAACGGCCCTTGGGTTAGTGAAACGGAGAGCCGATGAGGCAAGGGGGGGGGGATCAGCCCTGCATTAGTGTAGCGACACCTGTCTTGGCCCGCTGGTGAAGAAATCAACCGCTGCCCAAGGGGAAGAGTTCTGACAGACTTTTAGTTTCAGGAAGATATTGGGTTTTATTTTTACTTTGACATGGAGAAAAAGAAAATCCTTTGTGCATTAGGGTTCATGTTGACAGTAGCCATTGTTGGGATAACCACATGGTTCGTGGAGGATGTAACACCCGCTCGGAAGATTCTTGTGTTGACAACTCCGGTGCCTGAGGAGCACTACTTTTATACATTACCGTATCAAGAGTTGAAGCATCGACAGTCTTACTTGAATAACACTTTCATCCAGATGCTGCATCATATCCACGTTGCTACGAATGCTACGAACTGTTGGATATGTGGGATGATGCCAGCCCATCAGAAGAAAGGAGGAACGCCATTTATACCACTTCCTTTCTCTCATAATGGCTCTTGTAGAGCATGGTATACTTTGCTTTTTGCTACTCGGAAACCGACAGTGGGACGATTGCTCTTCAGACTTAATAAAGAATGCCATCAAGACAAAAATGGGTATCCACAAGCGAATGGGACAATTTGGGAGTGGGAAGAGTACCGACCAGACAATGAATCCATTCCCTACATCTTCACGAACACAAGAGACACTGTGGGAAAGGACAAATTTGTGATTCAAGTAGCACAAGCTCAAGCGGACCTATGTGTCCAGAGTGTGGGTTTTATCCCTGTTGGTGTTAGTGATTGTATTACTGTTCTAAACATTGACGGGTTGAACAATAGTACCTTTTTAGCCTCCCATAATACGTACTTTGTGTGTGGAAATAAAGGTTATTACCGTCTGCCGGCTGGGTGGTCTGGGGTATGCTATGTATCATTTCTATTACCTCCTGTATTCCTAGCTCCCGCATCTTATCATAAGGATCTGAAATTATTGAATAATGTGACTGCAAATAGGTATAAACGTACCTTATCAATTGATGATGTAGATCAGACTGATACCAGTCTGCAACAGTATATTGATTTTAACTTAGGACTGTTTTTCTTTGTTGGAGCTGCCCTGAACAGTAGGAAGATCCGAAGATTAACAAGAGTGGTAGAAGCTGTAACAAATCAGACTGCTGCTGCTCTTGGGAATCTTACGGAGGAATTGCAAATTACTAGAATTGTCGCGTTGCAGAATCGTATGGTATTAGACGTTATGCTAGCTGACAGAGGAGGAGCTTGTAAAATTATCGGAAGTAGTTGCTGTGTGTTTATTCCTGACCACACACCGTCAGTCTATAATGCAATTAGCAGGTTGCATAAAATTGCAGCTGAAATCCATACAGAAAACGGCACTTGGTCCTTTTCTGGATGGTTTTGGGCGTTAATTACTGCCTGGGGATGGAAGGTTCTAACTGGTCTCTGCATTATTGTAGCGGTTCTGTTTTCATGCTGTATCTGCGTTCAATGTGGTCCCTTGCTCTGCTCATTATGTGTATCATTTTGTATCCCCGATAAGAAAACTATTGCCAATGTTGCTCACCAGAAACGTTTAGCTAAAGAAGTTGAGGAAATGATGACAATTGACATACATGATGATTATCCTAACAAACCGGATGTCTTCAGTAAATGCTGAAAGGGTCGTCTGTTGTAAATTGAAACGACGATGTGATTAAGCATTTACTAAAGACATTAATTCCCTTCGTTTAGATCATGTTTTCTCCGTTATGTTGACCGAAGTTCGGACTCCATTTTGTATTGTCATGCTTCCACGTGTTCCCCACGAGAAGAGTCCAACCTCTGTGTTAGTTGCTCTTGTAATCTGCCTAGTAACAGTCTATAAATAGCTCCTTTGTCCATCTGGCGCATGGCCAGACTTGACCACATCTGTTATCAGTTAGCCTTGCTTGACCATGTTTTCGCGGGCTCAAGGAGTGTGTCAGCTCCGCCCACATATTGATCTTGTATCGAAAATGTCCATAAAAGGTAACATTCCTTGCCTCATGTTGTATCCACCCACTTATGAGCCCCTCTGTTGTGTATAAAAGGGGACCGTGTACGCAAGTTCTTTGTGCTACTCTATGCAATACTGAAGAGTGTTGTGTGGATTGTAGGACCACCCTTAAGGGTTAATAAATGCTGTCTTTGTACTTTGCAGTTTCCGTGCCAACTTCCTTATAGATTCCATTACAGGAGAGCGAACCCTTGTGTCCTGCGGGCCTAGCTGGGGCCTATATTCATCACTGTGATTTATAATATGAAAACTGTGACGAGGGAGACCCCTGCTGGAAATGGTTCTGAAGCTAACTGACCATGGTCCTTGCTTGAAAAACTTTCCATGAGGACAGCAGCAGTTTTTGGGAAGTCTCCAAGAGAAATGAAAGTGTCCTTGGCAGCCTTGGGAAACAAAGGAGCCTTAGAGAGAAGCTCTGAACTGTGGCTCGATAGCCGAGGAGAAGCAGGATTAATATGATACATGTTTTATTTTCTTGGTTCCTGTTCCGTAGTCTTCGTTATGTGTATTTTTCCTGAGCGGAGATTCTCAAATGTAGCGATGTTACATCCTTTCCTTCTCGCTCTGCTCAGTAAGTCCGGCTGACATTATTGTTTTTCTATGTTCCCAATGTATCTTTCTATTGTTTAGAAACTATAAGAGATGTTAGCCTAGAGAGGGTTTTTGCCACTTGCCATTTTGCCTTTGCCGCGTACCGAATCTACGTTGCTGAGGATTGATGCTGAAGGGACTTCGTCTTGAGAGACATTTACCGAGAGACTTGTTATGACCCGTTCTGACATTTAGCTAGAATAGGTAACTATGAGAAATGATTTACTCTGATTGATTTCCTTTGACTAATTTTAGATAAAGCAATATAATTTTAAACATGGTGTTGGATATTCTTTCTTGTCAATTATTGGGTTTACATTTTTGATTATTGCTATATATGTTGTATAGAATATGTTTAAGGACAGTCACAAAAACCAGGTCTTATCGACCTCGGTATAGATGCATGGTGTTTAGGAGTTTTTCCTTCCACAGGTTTATTGCTGGTAGAGTATTTGAGCATATGTTAGTGAAATGGGCCCTAGCGTATGATATATGCATGTGCGTGTAACTGTGAGATTACTTTATCCGTGGTAGTGGGAATATTATACACACCCTGATCTCTATCAGTTCCACTCTCTCCCTTTCATGCAATGCAGTGCAGAGCAGCGAAGCGCAGTGGAGCAACGTTGCCTTGTTGCGTTGCGTGAAATGTTAATAAACCTGCCACGTGATTTTCGGTGAGACGGTGAATAGTTTGTTAGGGTGTTTGTATCCTTTTCGATTGTTTCTTGCCTCTTTATCATATCATTTGTTCTTGAGGACATGCAGTTTATATGATTTCTGTTGATTCGTTTAAAATGTGTTTTAATATTTGAATTCAGCTCTTCTGCAATTAAAGACCATATAGAGCAGAGGTCTTCAAACTGGGGGGCGCGCCCCCCTAGGGAGGCCTCAAGTGATCGGGGGTGGGGGGGTGGGGGGGGCAATAGGCTCTGGCCAAAAGAAACATTATGCTTTGTTTTCAGCCGAAAAAAATGAGCTGCAGTAAGCACGTCTGTAATGGGCCATCAGTACCATCCTTTGTCATTTAAATCCTGGCTGGGAGAAGGTGTCAAAAGGGAAAGGACTCCAAGTTTTCTCCAAAAACCCCCACTACCATTTTAAATAATCACACTGTGGATACTTTTACACATTAGTAAGGCCTGCCTCACCAGAATAGTATGTTTGGAAAACATGTATTGTTTGCATTTCTAAAACAGTGGCAGAACTTAGCTGCAGTGTTTACATAAGTCTAGACATATTTATACATTGGAAGTTTAATAGCATAATTGTGAAATTTTTTGAAAGGGGGGCTGGCGATTTTTTTTTCAACACTTGGGGGGGAGCGCGGAATTAAAAAGTTTGAAGACCACTGTAAAGTCAAAATTGTTGAATGCCAAATTAATAAACAGAAGTGGCTACATCTCGCAGAATGCATTAGTTTTCTAAATGAAATGTGACAGTAGAAACCTTGGACCATATGTATTAAGGCGAATTGCGATCGCAAACGCTAAAATTCGCAGAATTTCAGCGTTTGCGATTGCAATTTGCCCTAGTGCTATGTATGAAAGCACAACTGTCTCGCAAATTAAGAAATCGCAAAGTTTGCGATTCCTTATTTTACGAATGCATTTAAGGAATCGCAAATTGCGATTCCTTAAATGCAATGTATGAAGCACCCAAGTTTTTCGAATATGGCATAAGGAATGTCAAATTACTACCAACTACAGGTTGGTGGTAATTTGCGATTTCCTTCAAAAATGCAAATTTTTGCATTTTTCAAAGTGGCATGTGGCGCACACACATGCCCTTAGGGCATGTATGTGCGCACATGTGCACCCATGCTCATTTAGGGGTGCAACAGGGTGTTCATTTGACACCCTGGCACACTTGAAATTGCATACTCAATTTGAGATTCTCTAATTGGGAATCGCAAATTGAGAATGTCTTTCCATTCATTCCTATGGGCCTCTAGGCCCATAGGAATGATTAGAGGCCCATAGGAATGAATGGGGAGGTATTCCTTAATTGCGATTCGCAATTTGCGATTCGCAATTAAGGAATATGTAGGATTTGCAAAATTTATTGCAAATCCTACATGCATCGCGTTTGCGATTCTCAAATAACGATTCTCAAAAATTTGCTATTTGAGAATCGCAAAACCTGACATTGATACATATGGCCCCCCTTGTGCTCTAGTAACTTGCTGTGAAGTGACCATGCTGTTTTACCGAGCTTGGAATACATTGAGCAATGAAAGGGAAACAGCATCCAATATTCGAAAGTCTTTTATTTCTGTTATTGTAAAGTGCACTGAAGAGGTTTATAACATTTTCACTGGAGAAATCAAATAAATGTATCATGTCGCCACAGATAGGAAGCTGATTTAAAATGAGAAATTGAAACATTTCTTCAATCCACTTCAGAGAGCAGCTAATATTTTCAATATGTTTTGCTTCTAATAAAAAGCAAAGGCTTCTGCCCCTGCTGCAGACATTCCCTTTGTAGCTTCAGTCCCAGAAATAAAATCAAGTGTGTGTGCACAGCTGGAGACATGTTTAGCAAACCCCCTTGTCATCTCTCGGGGCATATTTCCAATTACAGAGCCCAGTCACTGTAAAAATGATAACATTATCGTTGGTACTTCCAAATCCAAGGCAAGGGGAACGAGAGCAAACATCCTTGTTAACTCAGTACTGTAGATGTGTGCAGATCTGATGCAAATGCTCTTTTGGCCCTCTAAATGTAAGCACCCCATGTGTTGTAGAGAGAAATGTCCAGTTATTGTTATGGCGCTTAATACTAAAAACCCACCAGTTTTTAGGACTCCCTCCTGCGTCAGATAGTTGCAGGGCCGGACTGGGAACCCACAGCAGCTTTTACTAATTTTGTCAGACCAGCCCCCGAATGGTGCATAGTGAGTTCAGCGAGCGAGCCTGGTCACTACAAGGAGGGTGTAAGGGACTTCCCCCCACCAGAATATTTTGGCAAAAATAGTTCATTCTACAACACATATTTATCCAATTGTATCAGCTTTTAAATCATAGTAAATTATGACATTACAGTGCACCAAGATTCAACAATCTCTGTTGGGGCCTTTCAATTGTTCCTCACTATCACCATCCAAGAGTGCCCCTCATCTCTCCATGGCCCTTCTCTCACATGGATTTCATTTGTTTTATGGCGCCTCCCATACCGGTGGAGGGTGTTGGAGCACTTTACATCACACAGAAATACAGAGACAATGAATCATATGTGTGTAAATCAGTGTATCGAGAGTGTACCAAAAGGGGACTACAAGGAGTGGGATTCATGGCATTTATACTGGTAGGCAGTTTTTTAAGAGTGTTTTTTGTTTGGAGAAGCACAAACCCAGGATTCAGAGAGTAACACAGTGGTTAGGGTTGGCTTTACTAATATGACTTTATTTCTACCCAAACAAACCCTTTTTAGCAACATTAGGATAATGAAAAACTTGGAAAAAAAATGTAACTTTCTAACCTGTACTATGTATTTTGCATGCAGCTCTTTGATGAAACTTCATAGCTCACTGTACTAGATTATTTTTTTTGTGTTGAATTTTTTTATTGAATTTTACAATAAAATACATAGTAACACAGGATTAATAAAACAATGGATTATTGATCAATATTAAATACATATTCTGATAACAAATATGGATGAATAAATAGAGTAAATAAGGAATCATACTATGTATAAATATATAAATAAATAAATACATAAATAAGTGAATAGATAAATAGTAGAAGTAACATGAATAAGAAGTTGATATTGCATATATTATAATATATAAAATATGAAAAAATCTAAATGTAAATAAGAAACAATAACTTTGTACGAGATAATTATATGAATAAGATCAGCGCACCAAATTTTAAAGTAGAGTAGAAAGTTGATACGGAAAGTGGAAGGAAGAAGAAAATAAGAGAAAGGAGATAATCTTTAAAGAATATAATGAAGGAACAGTGAGAAATAGATAGAGTAGAGCCAGAGTAAGGGAGGGGAGGGAAGGAAAACAGGAGAAAGGAAATGAAATGGTAAAGGGTGAAGGAAAAAAAAAAAGAGGAAATACACAAGGATGTAAAATAATGAATTAATTAATTCAATTGTTTGCGTTAGGAGAGAGTGTGGGGTTGGTACCTTTGTCAATTTTAGCTTTTCAGAAAGGAGACCAAGTTTGGAGGAAAATATCAACTTGGTCCTGGAGGTTATAGATTGTATGCTCATGTAAGGCCGTCTGCATCATTGCCACCAGCCATTCTTCCTGAGAGGGTGGAGATGGAGACTTCCAATGGCGCAAAATACAAATTTTTGCTGTAGCTAGCGCAGTATGTAGGAGACTAATTTGTGGTTTGGAAAGCTTTGGAAAGTTGCGTAAATTATGCAAAAGGATGGTGGCAGATGTAAATGGTAAAGATAATGACATTGTGGAATGCAATGTTCTGCCAATGTAGGTCCAAAAAGACCTGGTTTCTGGACATTCTCAAATGATATGAGCTATGTCACAGCCAGAGTTGGAACATCTCCAGCAATTAGTATGTGAGAGTAGTCCAGCTTTATGTAAGTCAGTCGGTGACCAATGCCAGTCATGGAGGATTTTAAATATACAAAATTTAAGCCTTGCTTCACGAACTCCTTTATGTAATCCCTCCAATATCTGGTCCCATTCAGAAGCTGTATATGAAATAGATAAACGGGATTGCCATTTATTTTGAAGAGCATGGGAGAGAGACTGTGAAAATAGAGGAAGCATAAAGGTTTTATAAAGACCAGAGGTCACTCCCTTAAGCTACCCCACAAATGTAGGTAAGACAGCATTGGATACACCTGAAGCAACCAAGGGGGAGATCCCAGGTGCTTCGTCAAACATTGTTGAAGTTGAGAATATTTAGAGGAGTGTTGTATAGGAAGATTAAATTCCTCGCATAGTTGAGAGAAGGTTTTTGAAATTTCCATCATGAAAAAGTTGATCTGGGGAGTAAATGCCAGCTGCTTTCCATAAAGGCTAGGATAAAGTGCGATCATTAATACGGATAGCTGAATTATTCCATAGGGGAGCCTAGTATACGATGTCCCCTCTGCCAAGATTTGTGCATGACTGATAAGATCGGATTTTTGGGGTCAGAAGAACTAGTGCCACTACCATATAAAAGAGTAAGAGCTGGATCTTTGGATAAAAGATGACGCTCAATGGAAATCCATTGCGGAATATCTGTAGTTCCTGGCAGAAAATAAGAGAATTGGGAGATGTGTAAAGCAAGGGAATAGTGTTTGATGGATTGAAGACCCATACCTCCATATAACTGGTGGGCTTTTAATTTTCCTATAGCAAGACGTGGCTTAGCGGAGCCCCATATGAAAGTCTTAATCTTAGAATCTATTGATCTAAGGGTAGCTAAAGGAATCTGGAGGGGAAGCATACCTAGAATATAAATGAAACGCAGAAGGGTGACCATTTTGATAGCTTGAACTCTACCCCAAAGAGATAGTCCTAGAGCTTTCCACTTATCAAAATCCCTCTGCATTTGAGAAAATAAAGGATCTAAGTTGTCTGCAGCCATATTTTCCAAACCTTTGTTGACTACAATTCCCAGGTATTTAGGATGTGAAGACTGCCAATGAAAAGGAAATCCGTGAATCGCTGCCTTTGTAGTGCCATCAGAAATGGGTAATGCTTCACTTTTGTCCCAATTTATTTGATAACCCGAAAAGGAGGAGAAATCATTAATAATTTGAAGGAGGGACGGGAGAGATTTGAAAAGATTAGTAAGAGTAAGAAGGATATCATCTGCATATAAGTAGATTTTAGAATGTCCAATTGGGAGGGGGACACCTATAATATCATCAGATTGACGAATTGCAGCAGCAAGTGGCTCCATTGCTAAAAGAAAAGAAGGGGGGACAATGGGCAACCCTGACGCGTTCCCCTCCGAATTGGGAACACATTAGACAAAAAACCGCCGCAATTTACCTGAGCTGAGGGGTTGTCATACAGTAAACGCACTTTAGCTATGAATTGATCACCTAACCCAAACCTGTGCATTATAGTAAAAAGGTATTCCCACTCAATGCGGTCAAACGCATTTTCTGCATCAAGCGAAAGAGCCAAGGCATCTTCTGAACGATGTTTAGCAGACCACAATGTATGGGCCAGTGTACGGAGATGATTCCGAGAGGAACGCCCCGGGACAAAACCCACTTGAGTATAATGTATTAAGGAGGGCAGTACTTTGCGGAGTCGAGACGCCAAGATGCTGGCCAGGATTTTAATATCACAATTCAATAAGGAAATGGGACGATAGCTACTGCATGAAAGAGGGTCTTTGCCAGGTTTAGTTAATACAATGATGATTCTCTATCAGCCTCAAGAAATGCAGCATGCAAAGTATCAATCATACTATGACCTGCCCATCTATAAAATTCAGCAGGGAAACCATCCTCCCCAGGAGCTTTATGATAAGGCAGAGCAGCAATAGCTTTAGAAATCTCATCTCTGGTGATTTCACCATCAAGTAGAGCTCTACCATCATTAGAAAGACGCAGAAGCTTCACCTTCGCTTGAAAAGAGGACATCTTATCTAGGTTATTTGGCTGCCTGGTGTAAATAAGAATTGATAAAAGGAGGCAAATTCATTAACTATCTCTTGGGGCCTTGTAAATATGTCACCTTGAGTCGATCCGATAGCTGGAATAGCCATTGCAGCTTCTCTTTGTCGTAATTGTGCAGCAAACAACCGCCAGGCCTTCTCCCCTTGTTCGTAATGTCTCCCCTTCATTCTTTGTAAAGCATATTCAGCTTTGGATGTAAAAAGACCATTAAGAGACATGCATGCTTGCTCCAATAATTTGTGATTATGCAAGGTAGGATCTGATGTATATAAACGAGAATAAAATTGAAAGTCTTGTTCTAATTCTACTTGTTTTGCAATATTATTCTTATTAGCGAGAGCTGCATCACGCATTAACTGCCCCCTAATATTGGCCTAAGCTGCCGCCAATACATTCCTGCTGGAAGTGACAGAGCCCTGATTATTAGAGAGATAATCTTGGAGATGGGATTGTAATTGAAGTTTACCCTTGGGTATCCTGTGTCTCTGAATGCTCATACGCCATGGTTTACGCCCTGGTCGGGATAGACCTAAATCTAGAGATAAAAGGACAGGAGAATGATCAGACAAGGCCGCTTCTAGGATATGGACTCCGTGACCAATTGGATCGCTTTGTGTGATATCAGAAAGTAGTCTAAGCGGGAAAACGTGCCATGCGAGGATGAAAATAATGTATACTCTTTATCTTGTGGATGACTAAGACGCCAATGGTCAACCAAACCATTATCCGAGAGTATGTCATTTAAGATAGCTCTATCCACTGCATTGGCTTTATCAAATGGACCAGTTTTGTCTAGAATAGAATCTTGTACTAGATTCCAATCCCCACCAATGAGGTATTGCAAGGCATCAATTTCTGTGAGAAGACGATTCAATTGAAGAAAAAAAGATTTTTAGTTCCAATCGGAGCATAGATTGATCCAAGACAAATGTAAGAATTCCCAATACGTAATTTGGCAAATACATATCGACCATCAGGATCCGACCAGGTCTTGGAGATCGTGACTGGAAGTGATCTCCGAATAAGGATTGCAACTCCACATTTGCGAACAGGGCTAGCATCTGTAGGGTCATTTTTGTGAATGCTGTTGTGAATGACCTTTCCCACCCAATCTCTGCAGAGTTTGTCAGATTCAATCGCATCAAGGTGTGTTCCCTGTAGTAAAGCTATGTCTACATGTTTGGACTGTAAATAAGAAAGTACCTTCTTCCTTTTAATGTAATGGGTGAGGCCATGGACATTCCACGTAATGGTAGATAGAGGATGAGTATTAGCCATGATGGGATACAGTCAGAAGGAATTAGTAGTCAATGTATTAGTCAAAGTGAAAGAAATGATAAAGTGGTGGGAATACAATGAGAGGGAATAGGGCAGGATGGGAGGGGAGGGTACTCTGGCTGAGAACTAATAGAAAAGTGTAAGAAAATAAGTGTTATAGGTTAAAAAATGTAGTATCTGAAACAAAGATTATAAACTTGTGGATGAGAAACATGATAGAGAAGGAGAAGCAAATAAACAATATACCATCCACAGAATATCGTACAGAACAATAGAAGATAATATAAGAAAAAGTAAAGGAAAGTTCCTAAAGGAATATATTAAGAAGATCAAACTGTACAATTGAATCAGAATACCTATAACTGTCAAAATAGAAAAGAAGAATCAAAAGTTGATATAGGTTTGTTGCCTACGACTTTTAACTTTTAACCGCGGGTCTGGGCTCACTGGAGCACCACCACGAGTACGAACCCCCTGAGGAGGGTAGAAAATTAATATGAATATTAGCCAGGACAGTAAATTCGAAAAGCTAGAAAGAGAGTAAAAACCCTGAGGCCCGAATACATATAGTAGCATATGTTAGGAGGAGAAGTTCATTCCATTAAGAAGCATAAATAAACATTAAAACATACCTAAAAGCAATCAGTGAATGAAAATGAGTTCCAGAAATTAAAGTGAACTATTAAAGTTATCATTCATAAATACACTTTTTATAATATTCATATAGTAAAACAACATTTGATAACATAAATGTATAGATAACTGTGGAAATATGGATTTTTATGGTCGGTTATGTCCCCTATCTTGGACCCCAACGGTTTCATGTATAAGTCACAAGTACATGTATGTTCCCTCCAGTTCCAGTTATGAAGACGCAAATACATGTGCGTCCACCGTCAACATGTCCTCTTTCAGATCCGCCATGAATGGGCCGGATATTCTATTCCTAAGTATGAAAGGCCACCGGCTTTATATGGTTCATTTATCCCATTTTACAGTCCAGGCGAGTAGGCCCTGATTCTGCCACCAAGCCTTTTCCTGCCTTCTGCCTCTGAAAGCTCCAGTCTGAGCCTGCATCTGTGACCATGAACTTTGTCTTACTCCCTGCGCGGCTAACGGTGCCTGATCCAGCCCGTAGCCTGCCAGAAAACTGTATTTCACCTTCAAGATTATCTCCTCCGCCCCCCATCCGATGCATTCCTGTCTAGCAGTTTAGGTAAACATTCCTCCAGCTACCGTGCAAAAGGGCCAGGCCTCGCTGTCCTCATGCAAGTAATTCATAAACCCTGTTACCATGGAATATTCCTACCCCCTCGCATCTAGTGTAGACACTTAGACGCTTGTACACGCACTAACAGTCAGTATAGTCAGTATAGAATAAGATTCTATCCTAAGAGACCTCTCTTTTTGGATAACACAGTTCTTTAAACATAGGATATTAGATATGATTTGGGATTAGGTTAACATAACCCCAGACTTTTGTCTCCACATGTAGAGCTAAATGTCAAGCCCCTTTCTCCTTCTAGTTGCACGTCAAATCACACGTCATGCTGCTGCGCGCGCATCTCTGCCAAATATTTTTGCTGACATTGCGAAATTCTTTCATGGAACCACCCATTTGTGACATCATACCTAATGACGTTCTTTAGTTACGCCTAGTTACACCCATTTTAGTTACGCATGTATGTCTTTATCTCTGTTATCAACTGTTACGCCTCCTGCATCTGTTTCACTGTAATGCCTCTTCTATAAAAATGATTACCTGTCAATAATGTAGGGTCCTTCACTTCCTGAACCTCCGTGGTGATGGAATATGAAGCCCACAATTCGAATTGTTATTGGAATAAAGCCCGTTCCGAATCTCTAATACCACGGATTCTGCCTCTTATTTTACTGAGCTATTCTTATTAATTTTCCGCATCAAATTAAGTACCGGTAATTACATTATTTACCACATATATGGCGCCCGAACAGGGACACTTTCTCATCTCACGCGCCGGAGGTGCGTTGCAGGCCCGGTCTCCTGCCACAGCTGGACGGACAACAACGCGTACCCACAGGATTTCCTGTATCTCCCTCCTGCCGAGCGGGGGTAACTGAGGCTGCGATCAACACCCAGACGAGGCGGTGAGAAGTGCGAAGTATCCCGACCAGAGCCTAGCTGAGAGAGCAAGATCCGAGGTATACAGAGGCCCACCAGGTTCCGAAGTTCCGAAGTTTCGAGTCGAGTCCAGTCCGGTCCAAGTCCAGTTCAGTTCAGTTCCGAGGCCTTCCGTTCCGAGCTACCCGGTGAGTACCATTGCCGGGGAGGCGTTCTGACGTGCACATAGGTTGTGCCGGTCAAGACGGGTTTGGGTACACAAATCCGGTCTGCACTGTTTCAGCAGTGTATCTGTACTGTTTAGCAGTATATCTAGTATGTCTAGTATATAATTCAGAATTACCTAGTTAGTGCCGAGTATTATGCTTAGTGACTAGTTCCCTAAATGGCCATCATTGTTGTTCATTATTATGTTAAATGTTAGATGTTTTAAATACGTTCTGCATATTGTGGTGTGAATGACTGTTCATTATTGTGTTTCGTTGTATTAAACGTGTTCAAAATTAGGTATCAGATCAGTTCTCAATATGCCGCTCTTTTCAAAATTAAGACAGATCAAAATTAGAAAAGGGGTACTCGAAGAAGCTGTTCCCATTCCTCCTAGGGACACTCCAGGGTACTTCATGTATCATAAACATGGCCTAGACGCCATATTATTTCTTGATTTATGGGTAGACTACACCAAGGAATTACCAGAAAGTCAGAGGTGGCCCGCAGCTGGGACCTGGGATGCAGATTGCATCATGAAAGTAGAGGAAGAATTATGGAAAAAGAAAGCTAGACAATCACAGAAAGATGCCATTGAATTATGGCGTAAAGAATCATATAGACGTACAGAAAAAGCACTCAGACAGGAAGAGAAAAGTAAGGAGAATTCAAATAAAGTCCGAGAAAATCTATTAATTGAAGAGGGTACCCGAGCAAAATCAGAACAAGTAGACAGACAAAGAAATGCCCTTATGAATGGTATGTATCCTCTTCTGGCCGAAGGGTTACCTAAGGCTACTCTGGAGATACCCAAAGACTTGCCACCTCCATTGTTTCCGATAAAAGCACATCCCAAAGGGCATCCCAGAACCGCAGAAGATGTTTTCCTTTCCTCTTATTTAGACGACGCAGCTCCCGAGTATGCTAATACTGCACCACATAGACCGCCTGCCGAGGGGGTTCAACGCCAAGACCCTCCGTCTGTACCTCCGCAACAACAAACTCCGACACAAGTTCCGGCAAGCACATCTGTTTCTACAGCTGTACCCACACCTATGGTTGCTATATCACGTTCAACGAATCCTTTCCCATCCAGCACCCCAGGCGGTGCTACAGGAGGTACAACAAACATTTTTTCCACGCCACCCAGAGTAAATAAACTTTCCTTTCAAGAATTAGCCCACCAACGTACGCCCAAACTAGTAACTCCCGACATGCTTAAGGAACTTCTAGTAGATTGTAGATATGACCCTGTGCCCGGCAAAGAGGACGAAATGCTGCTGGCATCATTACGTATCCGACGAGCTGCAATATATTTAGGGAGGCTACCAGGAATGACTACACATTTAGAAAATATATATCACTTTGTCCAGTCAGGGCGAGATTCTGAAAGTATTAATAGAGCCATGGAGTACCAGAAAGTGGAGATACAGGGGGAACTGTTACGTTTCCTCATAAATTGTGTGATCAGAAATCAAGACCGACCAGGGGTAAATCCGGAAGAAATGCGAATTCTTACCACATGGAGTCGGAATATATCAGAGGGGAGACATGATAAACTACTAAGTATAGTAGCTATGTGCCGAAAGATCCGCAAAGAAGTAGAACGAATACACGAAGAGAGATTAGCGGTAGACCAGCCTGAACAAAACGAGGAGGAGGAAGAATTGGAACTGCCCACAGGACAGTTAGAAACCATGGCCTATGTAGGTAGAGGAAGATCTTGTAATAATACTAGATGCTTTACTGATCCGATACGTCCGATACGTCCAGTTAATAACAGAGATTTCCAAACCCATATAATAAATATAAGGTCCCCCGAACATTCGTTCCAAGCCGCTGACAAATTACTTCGAGAACGAAGGGGTTATCATATACTAGATTCTATGGACGAACAAGAATTAGCCAGGTCAGCCGTTCACTGGGTTGACAGTCCCGGAAAATATAGTGATGATACACTAGCGCACACGTTTTTGAACCTCACCCCAGATGAACAGCGTTTAGCTGGTATCTACATGATTCAACAACTCCTTATATTATATACAAGCCAACACTCCGATCCTGGTCCCTTACCTGATATATTGACTGAATTACTCACGAATAAATGGAGAGGTTCAGGTACTGAGTTAATTAGAGAAATACTAGAATCCAGAAAGCAGTACATTCTTTTTGTATGCCCCGAACATGTCTCACTGCCCATCAAGGAAAGAACGACGTATTATATGGATAGACAGAATCCCTTACGCGAAGTCCACCCGATAAAAGGTGATGACAATCAGTTTAAACGTGTGTTTGTATACACACCCATATCTAAAATGGAACTATTAGAAATGAAGAAAGTGGTACCCAGTCATGACAAAGACCCAGCGGGTTTCCACCGTGAAATTAAAGACATGTTGCTCATGGGAGAGTATACCTATCCCGACATTATGAAAATATTAAAGGTATTAATGCCTGCGGGCATTTACGAAAAACTCAAAGAAAAGGATTGGGAGGTGGGAGACCAAAAGATAGATTGGACAGCATTAGAAAACGAAGAAACAGCTCGAGGTCCAGGTTTAGGGCTTGGGGAAAAGACCAAAATACTACCAGGTTTATTAGTACAGGTACTGCCACGTTTATTAACTACGAAAAAGGAAGACTGGGGTGCAATCTCAGCCTGCAAACAAAAGCAAGATGAAGACACTAGTGATTTCTATGCCCGATTCGAAAAATGTTTTGGTATAAATAGTGGAATAAAAGCAAGTAGCGAATCGTATCCACATCTGTTTGTGACAAAATTAGTTGAAAATTCCTTGCCCCAAGTTAAGAATAGAGTATTGAAATTCGAGAGTACCTGGCAAGGTAACACCCCGTCACAAATGTTACAAATGCTACAGTACCATCACAATAGAATTAGAGAGGAACAAGAACATGAACAAAGACGCATGAAAGACACGAAAATGAAAATGCTAGTTTCCCAGACAGTTCCAGCTGACGGTCATAAAAAGGGTATGACACAGTCCAGTGATTCAGCAGGGTCTGTAAAAGGGACATGCAACTATTGTAAACAGTCAGGTCATTATATACACGATTGTCCAGTCTTAAAACATAATATCGCCATAGGTATTACAAAAGAAAGACCACGGCCACTTAGACAGGATCAGAACCAACAAGGAGCCCCGCAGCATGCACAGTCCATGCCAGCTCCACAACAGTCTATGCCAGCTCCACCACCGCAGCCTATTGCTGCCACACCAACAACGACACGACAGATGTACCAGATCGCACAGTATGACTACCCTGATTATCAACGATACTCATGAAACAGCCTAGAGAGGGAAGTTGGTTTACCCCTTATCGAGGTCCCTGTAGATCAAGAAGGACCTTATGTACACAGTGAACTATTAGGACAAGATAGAAAATTTTTACTTGATACAGGGGCAAGCCGAACAACCATAAAACGTAGTGAAGTTCCAGGGGCACCCCTCTCAGGCTCACAGAATATTTCCCTTGGTTTTTCAGGAAAACCCATCATTAACGAAGTATCACAGCCTCTTCCACTTACGATTGGTCCCTTGACACGAACTACAGATTTATTGCTTACTAAATCATGTCCAGAAAACCTGTTAGGTATAAAAACACTGAAAGCTCTAGGAGCTATAATATGTTGTTCTCCGGAAGGAGTAAGATTGTTTTTACGTGATTTCAAAGGGCACTATGTGTCCCGAGACATGGATCACCGACTGCAGACTTTACCCACACATTTATGGGCACAAGGCCCTACAGATGTTGGTTGCATGAACATTACACCATATCGAGTCACACTAAAGACAGGAGTGGTACTACCACGAATGCGACAATACAAGTTACCCCCAGATGCTGTAGTGGCTTTACTGCAAATCGTTGACGAGCTTATTACCCAAGGAGTGGTTGTGGAAACCGACTCCAATGTATGTAATTCCCCGATAATTCTGATTCTTAAACGAACTGATCCAAAAGCCCCGCCAGTATATCGATTGGTTATTGATCTGCGCGAATTAAATAAATGTATTGTACCACAATACCCCGTAGTCCCAGACATTTCTTCATTACTGACAGCCATTGATTCCGAAGCAACATTCTTTACTGTAATTGATCTCAAGAATGCCTTTTTCAGCGTCCCAATAGATCCGGAAAGCCAATACTTGTTCGGATTTAGTTTAAATGGACGAAGCTTTAAATTCACACGCGCACCTCAAGGATTCACAGAAAGCCCCAGCATCTATAGCCAAGCACTGAAACGAGAACTTGACAGTATCCACATGCCAGTCAACACTGCCCTGCTTCAATATGTCGATGATCTGCTGATCACCGCTAGAAACGAACTTGAATGTGAAAAAGCCTCACTGATGGTTTTACAATTTTTGGCCGAAAAGGGGCACAAGGTGTCCCCTTCTAAGCTGCAATTCTGTGTCCAGCGAGTTGTTTACCTTGGGCACTCGCTGTCCAAGGAGGGAAGGCAGCTTACGTCAGATCGCATCCAGTTAATTGCTAACATGCCAATACCCAAGACACAAAAGGAGGTACGGGCTTTTATAGGCCTCACTTCATATTGTAGGCAGTGGATTCCCCAGTATGCATTTCTAGCAAAACCACTCATTCAGTTGACAACACAGGAGGCGGCCACATCGACTGTCCTCCCTTGGACTCAGGAACATACACAAGCTTTTGAAAGCCTAAAGAAAGCTTTATGTCAAGCACCTGTTTTAGCAACACCATGTTACAATAAACATTTCACGCTCTTTGTTACAGAACGCGAAGGTACTGCTTTGTCAGTACTCACACAGGAACAAGCAGGATCACACAAACCATGTGCTTATTTTTCTAGTACATTAGATCCCGTAGCTCAGGCTCTGCCTGCGTGCCTGAAATCAGTGGCAGCGACAGCTTTAGCAATCAGACAAAGCGATGCTATAGTGTTAGGACATCCATTGACAGTACAAGTACCACACGCAGTAGAGGTTCTTGTGAACCGAACGCAAACACAACACTTGACTATAGCAAGACTTACCGGTTACGAATTGACATTGTTTCAGCCACACATAGAAATCAGACGTTGTAGTACATTGAATCCTGCCACACTTTTGCCAGTAAACGGAACAGACCCACTAGCACATGATTGTATTGAAGTTATTACTATCACGACGAAACCCAGACAAGACTTAACAGACGTCCCATTGTCAGATCCAGACCTGACGTTGTATGTAGATGGTTCATGTATGAGAACAAGTACAGGAGAGCTAGTGGCCGCGTATGCAGTTACAACAGACACTGAAGTCATTGAAACATATTGCATAAATACCTTGTCAGCTCAAGCAGCAGAGCTCATCGCTCTGACACAAGCCTGTATTCAAGCCACAAATAAGAAAGTCAACATATACACTGATTCACGTTATGCATTCGGAGTTGTACATGACTTCGGCGTGCTGTGGCGAGAGAGAGGTTATTTAACTTCTCACGGTGCCCACATTCAGCACGGACCCCTCATTCATGCCTTATTAGATGCAATACATCTACCTACTGCAATATCAATTATGAAATGTAAAGCTCATACGAAAGTTACTGATATCATTTCCCAAGGCAATGATCTAGCTGACAGAACAGCTAAACAGACTGCTCAAACTCACATGTCTGACATGACAAAGACAATAGTTCTGACACCAACACATTGCATGACGGTTAAGGATCCCGCTCTTGACGTAATTGACATACAGACACATGCTACACCAGATGAAATAAAGAAATGGACTGAGTTAGGAGGGATCCAAACGGATCAAGGATGGATGACGAAGGAAAAATCTGTGTGGTTCCTTCCTGACTCTATGGTTCAAGTTATCATTAATACAATACATAGTCCAGCGCACCTAGGAGAAAAAGCTATGCTAGACAGCATTCAACACATTTGGTTCAACAAACATTTACGAGCAGCAGCTAAACAAAAAGTTCGTACCTGTATGATCTGTTGTCAGTTTAACCCAGGTAAAAGCATTTCCGTAGAACAGGGTGGATTTCAGCCTCCTGATCACCCTTTTGAAGTCCTCCAGATGGATTATATCCAGATGGAACGATGTCGAGGATTCAAATATGTTCTTGTAGTTGTTTGTGCTCTTTCCCGTTGGACAGAAGCCTACCCGGTCTCAGATTACACTGCCCCGACTACTGCCAAACAGTTGGTTCGAGAATTCTTCCCACGGTACGGTTTACCACGTGTTGTCTACTCAGATAACGGCCAGCCGTTCTCATCCGAACTAATGAAACACGTTTCACTTTTGTTAGGCTATCAATGGAGATTTCACTGTGTCCGACACCCCGAGGCAGCAGGTCTCGTGGAACGACATAATCAAACTCTGAAAATTAGATTGTCCAAAATATGTAGAGAGAAAGGTGTCGATTGGGTAATAGCCTTACCAGTTGCACTCTTTTACATGAGAATGGTAGCGCACTCTCGAACAGGGCTATCCCCTTATGAGGTGATCTTTGGCAGACCACCAAATATGTGGGGGACGCCTATACCACGCAAAATAACTGATGTTGACTGTAATGTGCTGACAGATTACCTGGCTTCCTTGATGTCTGCACTACAATCTTGTCGTTCACAGGTAGCTGCAGCCTTTCCCGACAACACTGAGGTGAAACCCCATGACGTAGTTCCCGGGGACCTGGTGTTAGTGCGGAATTTTGACCGGAAGACTCAGCTGGATCCTAGGTGGAAATCGCCTCAACTTGTACTACTCACCACGAGGACAGCCGTGAAGATCGAAGGTCGCAAAGGATGGTTACATTCAAGTCATATCAAGAAATTTCATGGACTACCGTCTGATGTAAACGTTACACCTCGCGTGTCTTCACCGATTGACTCAAAGCTTCCTTTGGTTGAACAAAGCGATAAAGAACTATACAAACTAAAATTACGGTCTAATAAGTCAGACAATTTGATTGTTTAAGTCCTCTCCAAGGTGAATCGGTCGAATTTGTCTCTGACATGTATCCCCTAGACCTGAATAGAGAAAGAAACCGAAAGATGCAGTTGAAAAAGCATGCGTACTGTAAATCACTACGTAGTCATTGCACAGTGACGTTGTTAATTTTGTTTTTCTTAAATCTTTTAATAATCGCTGCAAGTATATTGTTGCACATATATTATCCTATTTCTAAACATGTTTACAATGTTACTGCTGAACATTCTTTTAGTGAATTACCCCCGCATGAGTTGTCCTATAGATTTGCGCTGCGCAATAACACTTTTATTAGTATGTTACATCATTCCCATCAGACTAGCAATGCTACAAATTGTTGGATATGTGGCCGACTCCCTCCCTATCAGAACTATAAGGGAGTTTTGCCCCTCTTTCCCTATCCGTTCACACACAATGGCTCCTGTGGAGCATGGTTTAGTTTGATCAATTCCCTAGATTCGAATTCCGCAGTTTATCAAGACAACTGGGTATGGGGAAACCTGAACTTAGTTTTGCTTAAAGTCTGCTACCCTAACAAGGAGGGACTTCCCAAAAGAACAGGAACTGATCTAGAAAATGAAGTATACGGATTAGGTAATTTTACACTTAACCTCATGATCCTGAACGTTGAATCTGAAGCTACACCAATCTTGTCCGCCATGTCCGTATTCCCAGTAAAAGGGGAACTATGTATAAGAAAGAATGGCTCCATACACATGGGCCATAGTAAATGCACCACTGTGATAAAATTCAGTGATCAAGGCAAGTCTACATTTAGAGCTTCTCGTCATTCCTACTTTATTTGTGGCCAGACCGCATATATACGCCTACCTCTAGATTGGGATGGTACCTGTTACATAGCATTCCTCCTACCACCTGTTTTCCTAGCTCCTCCTGATTATCATAGAAATACTCATTTAGTACACAATAGACAGCAGAGAGATCTCCCAATCGTCGATTACACTGAAACAGCATGGGAAAAATACACAGATTTCAATAAAGGTTTCTTCCCCTATATAGGTACAGTCACTAATAGTAAGATGATACGTAGATTAACCAGAACCCTTGAAGCAGTAGTGAACGAAACTATTTCCGCCTTAGGCAATTTAACAGAAGAACAGTCTGCTATGCGGATTGTTGTGCTTCAAAATCGTCTTGTCCTTGACGTCATCCTGGCCGATAGGGGCGGAGCTTGTAGGGTCATTGGATCAAGTTGTTGCATTTTCATACCAAAAAATTCGCCATCAGTATATAAAGCCATAACCCGCCTTCATAAGATTGTAAGCCAGATACACCAGAGTCCAGGCACCTGGACTTGGTCCGGTTGGTTCTGGGGCGTGTTGTCAGCCTGGGGATGGAGAATGCTCTCCTTCCTAGGTATTGGCTTTCTCATCCTATTCAGTTGCTGCTTATGTCTACAATGTGGGCCAGCGATTTGTGGTCTGTGTGCCACCTCGTGTATCCCACATCCAAGTTTTCGTTCGAGATCCCGGAAGAAGAAAGAAGAACAAATGATGTTATATGAACAGATCGATGGATTGATGAAGATTGATATCTCCTAAGGGCCAGTAGGGGACAAGGAGGGAATGTGGAAATATGGATTTTTATGGTCGGTTATGTCCCCTATCTTGGACCCCAACGGTTTCATGTATAAGTCACAAGTACATGTATGTTCCCTCCAGTTCCAGTTATGAAGACGCAAATACATGTGCGTCCACCGTCAACATGTCCTCTTTCAGATCCGCCATGAATGGGCCGGATATTCTATTCCTAAGTATGAAAGGCCACCGGCTTTATATGGTTCATTTATCCCATTTTACAGTCCAGGCGAGTAGGCCCTGATTCTGCCACCAAGCCTTTTCCTGCCTTCTGCCTCTGAAAGCTCCAGTCTGAGCCTGCATCTGTGACCATGAACTTTGTCTTACTCCCTGCGCGGCTAACGGTGCCTGATCCAGCCCGTAGCCTGCCAGAAAACTGTATTTCACCTTCAAGATTATCTCCTCCGCCCCCCATCCGATGCATTCCTGTCTAGCAGTTTAGGTAAACATTCCTCCAGCTACCGTGCAAAAGGGCCAGGCCTCGCTGTCCTCATGCAAGTAATTCATAAACCCTGTTACCATGGAATATTCCTACCCCCTCGCATCTAGTGTAGACACTTAGACGCTTGTACACGCACTAACAGTCAGTATAGTCAGTATAGAATAAGATTCTATCCTAAGAGACCTCTCTTTTTGGATAACACAGTTCTTTAAACATAGGATATTAGATATGATTTGGGATTAGGTTAACATAACCCCAGACTTTTGTCTCCACATGTGGAGCTAAATGTCAAGCCCCTTTCTCCTTCTAGTTGCACGTCAAATCACACGTCATGCTGCTGCGCGCGCATCTCTGCCAAATATTTTTGCTGACATTGCGAAATTCTTTCATGGAACCACCCATTTGTGACATCATACCTAATGACGTTCTTTAGTTACGCCTAGTTACACCCATTTTAGTTACGCATGTATGTCTTTATCTCTGTTATCAACTGTTACGCCTCCTGCATCTGTTTCACTGTAATGCCTCTTCTATAAAAATGATTACCTGTCAATAATGTAGGGTCCTTCACTTCCTGAACCTCCGTGGTGATGGAATATGAAGCCCACAATTCGAATTGTTATTGGAATAAAGCCCGTTCCGAATCTCTAATACCACGGATTCTGCCTCTTATTTTACTGAGCTATTCTTATTAATTTTCCGCATCAAATTAAGTACCGGTAATTAAATTATTTACCACATAACTATAAACATAAACATTAGTATTGTCGAAGAGAGAATATCAGCAATGTAGAGATGGATAAAGAACCTGTTCATAAAAAGTGAAACAGCAGAAAATTCAAAGCCCATCCCATAATATATAACAGATGACCAGTTTAGTATATAATTGTAAATAGAATATAGAATGGAATTCTTCAATTAAAATATCTCAAATAAAATAAATATTAAATACAGTTATAAAGCTAAACACTCAGTAATATATTATAATCACATATGATAAATGGAAGTAGTACTCATTTCTCCCCCCTGGCTGAAAAGCAAGGTACAAGTAAAGCATAAGAGTTATGGACTAGCTTAACTTAAGAAGCCAAGTAAGTTGATAAAAGGATATTAAGATATTAACTGAGGCCGTAACTGTGAAGATAATATAGAGCAACCATACTTATTTTCCATCTGATGCAGACTTTAAGGGAGATCTGGACTTATCTCTACGTTGATCGTGTGTGAAGGTAATTACAGACTGTAAGGCAGATGTTTGATCCTTGTGTGCACAAAGAGGTCTTTCCCTGTCTCTACCTCGATGGCAAGCTTCACCAAGGTTGCAACGCCTGCTATCTGTCAACTGTTGAGGTTGCGGAGAAGTTCGATCAGGCTGATCGTGAGAGATATGTTGTACATCTATGTCCTGTATTGACAAACTGACTAGGAAACGTTGTAATTCTTCAGGATTGTAGAAATCTTTCGATTCACCATTGCTAGTGATACGGAAATGAGCTGGGTCAAACAAGCCATACTTGATATCCAGCTTCCGTAGTTGTGGCCTCATAGCTAAGAATAATTGCCTTCATTTGTTGGTTTCTCTCGAGAAGTCAGCTGCCATATGTATTTGATGACCATCATAAATGTAGGATCTTTACGTGCGAGCTAACATTAATATCTGTCTGACTTGCTCGTGTCTCAAGAAACAAGCAATTCGGGGCCTTGGTCGAGAGTCCAGGTTTTTTCGTGGAGGTCCAATACGATGGGCACGTTGAATTTCCAATGGCGGGTCAAAAGTGATACCTAGTAACTTGGGAAGAGTTTTACATAGAAATAACCAAGCATTCTGGCCTTAAATTTTCTCTGGAAAGCCAAAGAAGCGACCATTGTCTCTTCTATTGCGATCTTCCATGTCAATAAGCTTACTGCGAAGGAGTAGAAGATCCTGGTCCTTGCTTTGTACTAAGTCAAGCCTATTTTCCACCACTGTTAATCGTCGATCCAACCCTTCTGTTTTTTGATGGAATTGCGCAATATCCGCTCTAATGGATTTAGTTTCTATCGTGAGGGAAGAAATGTTATTATCCATTTCTGTCAGACGGTAACTGATAGTTGAGATTTCCTGTAAAATACGGTTCATAGTTGCACCTGACTCTGCGGTTGAAGTGACCAAAGATGGATTAGGTGGCGATGGAGGTGAACCTTTAGTAGGCATAATACGCGATTGCTTATGCGCGTCTGCAAAAGGAGACAATTTGGAATTTTTGTTGCCGTTTTTGTGATTAGACATCTGTAAAATGTTTTCTTCAAAGTGTTGCGAATACCAGGCACATATAAAGCGATTGTCAATCAGATGTGAATAATTAGAGCACGTAGTGTTCAATATGAGAATAGAAAATAATATTTGCCACACTTAATCCAGAAGGCTCTTGCAAAATAAGTATTTTAGTCTCTTACCGATAGTAATTACAAGAATAATCTATCGCAAATGACAATGTATAGTATCTCATGACACAAAATATTTAGCATTTGTCACTTAAACAATATCAGTATAAGTAACTAGTAAGTTATAGATTATGAGAAAGGTCAATCTTTTACTACATTGTGCATAAAATTATTGAACCTTTATAAAATACAGTATAAGGCTGACAGAATATTCAAGGCATTGGGCGGAAAGTGCGTATGGCGTCACAAAATTTCCTCAGACGTAATATTTCAAAAGCTTAAAAACATTTTCACTAGACAACGTGGTGGCAGTTGCTGAAGTCATAAAGCTGTGCCCTCATGAAAAGGAGCTTTAATGAGCAATCTCAGTCTATCTGGAGGCATTCTGGAAATAAAAATGCCACAGAAGTATGGGAAGTATTGGCTGACCTGAAAACTCCATTCCCTAATTTTCTCTGTAAATGTTGTCAGATGAGAGCTGGAAAATTTATAAAAGCACAGTTCAGAGCTCTGACGATTTATATGTTAATTGGAGCGCAAAAAGGCAGCGTGTGAGGTGCTTCAGATGAACAGCTGAGCTCCAATATTCAAAAGTACTTAGTAAAATGACATTTGTTTCAGTCAGAATTGACCTTGAAAAGGGTCATTTAGTCGCTTACCTGCTTAAAATTACTGAAGCTCTGGATGAAGTTAGCCTGTTTCCGCTATGCACGGTAATAAAGCCCTCTCAGGAATGCAGTGAGAGAGATGCTCCAGTTACGCAAGAGCTGAGGGTTTTTGTTGTGGTGTGAGGCCCAGGACGTGCTTGCCGGAGCAGAGAGTATTCTAGTCAGAATTAACCCCAAAAAGGGTTGTTTGGTTCCGAAATTCGGCAACAAGTGAAAGCGCTGCTGTAGGATACCATATCTGTCACAAGGATGATCCCGGCTGAGATGTGAAGTGCGCCGTCTCCGTCAAGGGTCCTTCTCGTAGCGGAGCCTCACGTTCAGGCGGCCATCTTCCTTTGTGGCCAGACCACGCCCCTGTACTAGATTATGATTGTAATTTAAGGGTCTCTGTGACAAAAGCAGTAACTCACTAAGCTATGCACATAAAATACTATTCTGTGATCTGTATGCTACACGTCTTTTGCAGCAGGCATGTTAGCACTCTGTGCTACCGTAGATGAGTGAAAACTGCCACTAGACAAAACTCTGATCCCTCTCCAGTAAGTATATTAATCAGCAGCAAGTATATTAATCACCAGAGTTATCATGACACTCTTATTGTTGCCTGAAAACTACTGGATATTCAAGCAACTCTGCAGTGGGTGCTTTCAAAACTGCTGCACTGCTACAAAAACGGCCCCCAGTAACAAAACTGCCCCCCCACCCCCACCTAACCAGCATCCTGTGGAAATGACTGATGTCCAGTATGGCCAGTCCAGCCTTGGGTAATTGGAACAGAACCATACTTTTCTCAGAATCAAGCTTCATGGTGTAGTGGGAAGACCTGGCTTGGACCCCAACACTCTTGGAACATTAGATCACATTAAAAGCACTTTGCTGCTGCCAACACTGGAGGTACATGAATTTGCATAGTTTTTCCTTGTCTAGTACGAGTAGATCTCATAAAGCCAAGCCAAAAATCCATAGTTCAGTGAGAGGTGGGCTTCCAGTGGAAAATTGGGACTTCTGTGACCACTTTGTAAGTGTTTTTTGCATTGGGTCACTTGTGAGGAAGTGCTAAGCACAGTAATGCACTCTCATGCAAAATGCTTCTGGTTACCAGCACTGTCACGCGAGAAACTATGCGAGTGCAAAGGTGTAGGAAAGTCAGGAAACTGATGGCCTGATAGACAAAGAGTTCATGCAATGCAGTGCAGTTGTTGTGCTGCGTTGCATGGGCAGGAGAGAGCAGAACTGTGCCATATTTACAGTTCTGCCCTCTTCCCTGCACTACACTGGCACACTTTCCACAGCCATGAGCCAGAGCAGGCCCCTTTGCTCCATAGTGCAAGAATGTCTGTCTTGTAGTCAGCATCGTTTTTGTGCAAGCAGGGGTCTCTTCCGGTACAAAACTATGCTTTAAGGCATTCCCCTCTTTTTTGTGTGCTTTAGAGGAAAGAATTGGGGGAAATGACAACAGTTCTCCTCATTACACCTGCCTCATAGAGGCAGAGGATTTTGGTGCAAATCCCTGTCTACAATTCTTTTTAGATGGGATTTGCGTTAAAACCTACGGAGGGTTGCATGGGAACACTCATGCACCAAGCATGGAACAGCACATTGGTGAAAAGTAACAGTGCATTGAGCTTCATTGTCATACTTTCGTTTACAATCCTATGCAAATCACGATTTGCGCTGGATTGTAAATCTCACCAGTAGATGTTTCATCGGATCAGCATTAAAAAAGTTTTGTAAGTCTTGGTAGATCTGGAACAGAGTGAACTATAGGTAAACAACAGGGAGTTCCACAAGAATATGCTCATGTAATGGAAACTTTGGCCATCCCCACCTAGCGCCACATTGATGCTGTAGTATTACCTGTGATCAGTACTCAGATGTTTGCTACTGTGAAAGTAATGTGACTTGGGATATCAATTAGTTATGAACCTGTAGACTGCTTTTCACACAGCACATCACAACACTCTGCCTTGTTGAGCTGTCTTGCATGCACATTTTACATTCATGTGGCCAGGAGTTCTGTATTTCACACATATCCTGCACATCTCTACAGAGCTTCCAACCTTGAAACACTGCAGGAATGTGTGAGTGCATGTTCTTATTATGGTTTTTTACCAGGGACACAGCTTACTGCCATACACTGATGGAACCCAGATCCCTCATTGACTCTCATATTTCTACAATATCAATGTGTGTCACCATATCCAATTGACTGACATGGCAGCCTGTTTTGATGGCTTTGGGTCAACCTGAACCCCACATAGTAGTAGTGCTGGAATTGGTAACATGTACCTACCCAGGTTTGCCACACAACTGGGCCCATCAAGCGCAGCCTCCTACACACAACCGGGCCCATCAAGCGCAGCCTCCTACCATCCCTGACTCATTGGCTTTGTGGTGGCAAACTAGTTCTTCCTGTACCTTGACTGATCCCTGTTTCATATCCACGGACTTTGACATATGTTGCATGGTGAGCCAATTTGCCTCCAGACTCCCTCCTGCCACGTGCTACATCTTCACCCAGGGCCAGATCACATGTAGGATGTAGTGGCCCAATGGGCTCCTCTATGTCAAACCCTTCCCATCTATGACATAAGTGTGACACTGTCATACACAGCAGCGCATGTGTATTTGTCAGTCTATCTTGCTGTACACATATGCCTTCTCACCTCCTTCTATGCAAAGTATCCCTATCCACACACCATCTACACATCAGGGCCACACACCATCTACACATCAGGGCCACACACCATCTTTTAGTTCAATGCACATGGTCCTCTGGTGTGCATCACTTGCATTCACCCCCACACCCAGGTGTTTATGTACAAGCCCACTGTGCCCCAGAACATCACTTTTCTTGATGTTCTGGAAGCTCATAGTGAAGACCTATACCTGGGAGGCCATGCAAAGCCACGTTGACGTATAGTCAGGCAAGTTAGCACCTTGCACTGCTTTGTTTTAATCCATACCTATGAGGCCAATCAAACTACGCCGGGTGACTTTGTGTCACCTCATAGATTTGATTGAGAGGCTTGCGCCACATTACAAGTGAGTGTCAGGCAGCACAGGTCTCTCCTAACTGAGGCCCCATGTGTTTTTGCTTTACATTGTGGGACTTGTAGTTCCTGTGACTTATGTTGAGATTCGACTACAAGTGCCAGTCTACAGAGGTGACCGTAGACTGCTGCTGCACTTCACACATGGAGTGAGCTGTGCAACTGGTAGCTGGGCAGTGTGACTTACATATCTGTGATGCTTAATTGTACATGACCCACATACCTACCCTTTGCCCTGGACACGGCGCAGTGGAACGCTAATACTTAGCTAGCTGCACCGCACAACATGACATTTTTGCCCACATTACCCCTTTTTGGGACTTACCATTTAGGTCTTGGTGTTCCTCATGGGGTGCAATGTCTTGTCTCAGAACTCCTGCCACCAACTCCTCTGGGATGACAGCTGCCACTATCTCCTCCAAGGCATCCTGCTCCTCCTGTTGCCCCAGGCTACCGCATCTGGTCTGCATTGCTTCCTTGAGTTTGTTGGCCAGTTTCTCCTTCATCCTGCGCTTTATGTCGTGACAGCCTTTTTTTCAAGTTGGTTATTGTCCTCTTCGCTTGACCCACACTGTTGAATTTGGAAAAAATGGACTGCCAAATGGCCTCTTTCTTTCCTAATGGCAATTTTGAGGTGAGAAATAGCTAATGTTGGTGTCTGTCACCTCAGTGATCAGGATCTCATTCTCCTTCTCACTGAAGTTGCACTTCCTCTTCGTCTTCCCCTGGAAGTCTATCTGGACATCCTGGCTGGTGATGGGGTTGTTGGGGTGGCTGCTCTCTTTTCCCCGCTCCATGGCTGCCTTCTGTGAAGTGTGCTATTTTTTTGTGTGTACATTTTTATACTTTTTTTCAAGTTTCACTGTATAAAAAGTGGCGCTAAGGTGGTTTGGGTCGCGTTACGTGATGCAAATCTGCCTTATGACACTTTTCTGGCCGATACGTCACTTTTCGTTGCACTATAACGCCCACAGCAGTGTCATTTTTTTTTCAGGTAGCCGGAAGCTTGCATCATGCTGTAAATATGGTGCATCCATGGTGTTTTAAAATGACATAGCAATTCTTAACTCATTTTGACGCATCGTTGATGCAGTGCAGTGATAGCTTTCCCTAGAACTGACCATGCAATTCAAGGGTTTTCCATACCTTTCGGAAGTATAGGTCTGCCACAGAACCCTAAAACATTATTTCTCAGCATTATCACATCACGTAAGTGCCTTTCAGAAAACTGTGCACCCGAAAGAAACAATTGAGACGCAAAAGACAATTAACTGTACAACACCAGATGCAGTGCTCAATATTTTTTGTCAATTCTTATTCCTTAGAGTTGTTACTCCATCAAAATGTGAGCATCCATAAATAAAATACCATTGGAATTTCAGATATTGAAGACAAAATTATATGTAAAAGGGCATCCATCAGTGCCAGGCTAATTTCAATATATGTGCCTGTTGCTTCAATATTGCAGAGTACTGCTCACCTATCCTGTGGTGCTACTAGGAACATAATACTCCATGTGTCAACCCGTCTGTAAGGAGTAGGGCTTGATAAATAAAGGGATGCTCAATGCAACAATGGCTGCTTAAACATGCCTGGAATGCTTACTGTTTGTGGAGCTGCTCGTGATGCCATGGCTATTGAACTAATAACATTCTTTACGGTTTCATAGATCTTATAGGTCAAACAGCACTTTTGTCACATTGGACGAAAAATATTCGGGCATATCATCAAGGGCAATATCGCCGCTTTAGCTGCACTTTTTGCTGCTAAAGCGGCGATATTTTTATCATCCTATCAGCAAGCTGTCGCTAATAGCTGTTAGCGACGGCTTGCTGGCAATAGCGTCCGTGTCAATGCCGCTTTGCATGTCAGCGATAATAATCGCTAATGGCATGCAAAGTAGGCGTTCCCTAGGCGTTCTCTCTGGAAACAACCCTGGAAAAGTCGCTAACCTCACATCGCGGTATCATCAAGCCGGACCCTGATTTCCATAGCGACATAAAAAACTGAGCTAACCGCAAGTATCGCCATCAGCTAACGTCTGCTAAATGTCAGACTTAGCTATGTTCATAATGGGAGGTGGATTCTAAGCCTAAATCCATATCTCCCAATTAACAAGGATTCCCTTAGCGCTTGTACTTGCATCGCTGGATTTCCAGCGCTGTTCCCTCATAAGGCTGCTATCTCCGGAATTTTTATCGCCGTGGAGATAAGCGTTGATAATAACGCGTTATCTCGGCGATAGCCGACGTTATGCAAATTCGAGCTATGTGCACTCTGCGATGTTTATCGGAGTTTGTTGGTGATATGCCCCATTGTCTTTCTAGTCTGCACAGCACTCCACAGAGCACAAATTAACATGCAAACTTCCATGCTGCCACAGCATGAACAACACACTTGGCATGGCTCAGCTCAATGGTGAAGGAACACGGCTACAAAGTCTTGCAACTAACTAGTATATAAACATTTATTGACAATGAATCCATGCCAATTGAGCCTACACCCCAGCAGAAGCAAGGGAAAGACCTTCCCCAGGAGAGCATCTCCAATAGAAATGGCATCTTTGGGCTTGTGGTCCACATGAGGAGGATTTGATCTAGAGCTGGTGTGGTAAGGGGAAGCTGGATATCTGTCAACAGGCTATGGTCCTGATTTAGATTTCGAAGATGGGTTACTCTGTCACAACTGTGATAGATATCCCATCCGCTGAAATCTAGATCCCACAGGAAATAATGGTATTTAGATTTCGGCAGATGGAAAATACGCCTCAGGTGTGAGGGAGTAGCCCATCCGCCGAAATCTAAATTAGGCCCTATATTTAGAAAATAATATGGTAATCCCCCTGTCTTCTGAAAAAGTGATGGTTGATACAATTTCCCTAAAGACATGCTTCCATATGTTCTTTATATTGTGGGGAAATGTTGTTGCAAAGCTCTGGGGTTACTGGATTTATGAGAGAGACTCATGAGATCCTATTGAAGCTCTGCATAGCGCCAGCACCCCCCGTCCTCTTAGCCAATTGTGTCACTATTTGTAGCTCACGTTTTTGACAATTTCATTACAAAAAATTCCCAGTGCTTTACTCACTTGCTGCTCAGTTTATGTATAATAGACAAGAAAACGTTTGGAAAATATGCTAGGCATTACAAGCACTACCAGCAAAAGAAATATACAGCACCAGAACATTTACCACTATACATACAGCAATGCAGGTGCACCTTTGCTTACCAAGCATCGTCACTAGTAACTTCCTGAGTATGTCTTTGATCTGACTGTGTTGCCTGTGGAACCTTAGATGGACTCATCCGAAACCCACTGGGTCTGACCAGGTATGAGAAGACCTTCAGACAGTGCTACCAATCAGTGCCCCAGAATGTTTGAGTGGGTGGGCATGTGTCAACAGACAGGCAGTAGGATCGAATGAGTTTGGGTGGTGCAGCAGATCAGGGCAGGTCAGTGTAGAAAGGCAGAGGCTAGGGACCAGCAGCATCCGTTCTACGTTCATTACATGTGGCATTATGACCTTTGCAGATGCTTGGATGGTATCATAATTTGTCTCCTCTCGCTTTGGGTTTCTTCATCTCTTCTTTGCTTGTTTACTGATACTTCTCTCTTTCTTTGACTCCTAGCTCTGTGGTTTCATCACCTCTACCTCTTTCATTCTCACATAGATTTTCCAGCTTTTACTAAACTGGTGATCCAGCAGAAGAGGGATAACATTTGTGGGCACAGACATGAGTTACCCACCACACAGTAAACTCAATCCACAGAGTTTGGCCCATAGAAACTCTACAAATATTCACAAACCATAAGGTCCTCAGATAGATCTTTGTATGAGCTAATAGGGACTCAGATAATTAGAGACAGAAAGCCACTTCTTCATTAGGACCTGAAATAAAAAAGTGCCTGTCTAACAACAATATTCACACAATGTTAATGAAATCATCAGTAAGTAAGGACAAACACATGGAATAGTTATCAAGAAATTTTTATCTAAACTTGATGAATGGTCAAACCACAAAAATACATTAGATTCATTTAATAATGTTTATTCATTTGTATACAGGTAAAATCACAAAACATCACAAATGTAATACCTGGTGAGAGGGTGAGAGGGAGAGAGAGGGAGAGAGAGAGAGAAAGAAATGCATATTGCAATTACAGTATGCAGTTTAGAATCATACAAACCAAAGATTCGGTTGTAGATTTAAAAGGTCCAGGACATGAGATAGATAACACAGTGTGCAAAAGCTAGAGTCATTAACCCTTGAGCCTAAAGGGTTTGGTCATCCTGACTTCACCAGCCGGTAAAGTGCAGAGAAAATCAGGAGAGTTTAGTTCAGGGAAATCAGAGTTCAGACTGATAGCATGTCAGGCTCAAGATTTGCAAGAAAATAGCTGCACATGTCCTTTTCCCGTGGGACAGTTATACTTCCAAACTTTCACAGTTCCTGCCCACAAAGTAACTTCTGCGCAGTTTGCATGATTTCTATTGGTCAAAATCCATGGTGCGATCATTCTCTATCCCAAAGTCGTCCGGAACCCATACATAATATCTTTGTTCACTGTTCACTGTTTTCTAAAAATGTGCAATATCACTTCCCTTCGGAAATAGGAAAATACACTTGTAACTCAACATGTCCACTCGACACGCTCTCTTCTGAGCTTGCAACAAGGTTGTCACAATTCGTACCAACAGAGAGAATGGCCATTATTTAAAAAGTAGGAAAGAAACTTCAACGATAATACTCGTAGCTATAATGCAATCAAGTCAGCATTTTTAGTCTATTCAGAGGAAATAATGAAGGGCAAAACACATTTTTGAGCCCAACAATAAAAAATCACGAAATCACCATTTTCTAAAGGAAAACACTAACTTCGCAAATATTAGCGATATAGAAATGCAGAAGAAATTAATATACCATTTCATTATACTTAGGACACCATTTCATTATACTTATAAGCATAGTCTGTTTACGATTTCAATAAATGAGCAAGCACTTTCTTTCAGATTTACGTATTGGAGAAAACATAAGCAGGAATAATTTTACTTGAGTATTTTCATACTTATATTTGCAAAAAACTAGAGATTTCATTATTAAACTTCACATGGTCGTTTTAGCACATTAGTGTTTTTCCTCTCTCAGTCATGAACGACCTAATCTCAAACGAGTTTGTGACCCTTCTGCATGCTTTTACGATGCAGTTTTAAACTTTCACGTGTATCACGAGACACACCGTTAGTCATGTTTCTTAAGTATATATTAGTATCACACCCAATGAGCAGGAATCGTTCGAGCAAAACTCACTAAAATAATCACGCTCCATCACTGGAATTATAATATCTCCACAATTTCCTCTTACTGGACAAACTCCCATTATTTCTTTCATTTCTCTCAAGCTCCTGTTTCTTTCCTCTGTCTTCTAATTTTTCATTTCCAGGTATTACACCTATCCGAAACCACTCTGCCATCACTCCTTCTCATATAATCTCTCCATCCTGTTACATCTCTGTCATCTCTCCGTCAGCCTATTATCCAACTTGAACAACATTCCTCCATCCCTCTACTTCTGTATCCTGCTTTCATTTGCTCTTCATCTCATAGTCTCTCTTTCATGTTCTTTTTCCCATTCTTTGAATTTTCTCTTACTTCTCCATCCTTTAAACCCATTAATTCCATTCTTTGCATTTCCTTTGTTTTGTCTCTTGGTTGCCTCTTCTCTATATATGTATTTACCTACATCTGTGTTTTTACTTTCTCCCTGCCTTCTCCACATCTTGCGCTTTCTTTTTCCTCTTCATTTTTTTGCTCTTGATATTACTTTTGAATTCTATTTATTTTTGCTTTCTTGTTCTTTCGTCTTCTAGTCTTTCCATCTCTACTATCCTCTGCCTTGAAGTTTCCTACCCCATTTCTTTTCTTTTCCTCTCCCTTTCTCTTTTATCTATCATATGTCTACCCTTTTTCTTTTCCATCGTATCAATTCCTTCTATTTTCACATCTCTTTCTATCTTCCTTTGCCTCACTCTCCCTTCTTATAATCTTTCAATTTCTTTGGCTTTCTCTGTCAGCATGTTGAGCCCTTTCCTCTCCAACACCTTCAGTCCCTCTGCCCTGCTGAGTCAGTCTCTTCCCCAGGTCCTTTATTGACTTTCATGGTGAGAATAAAGTTAAGAAGGGGATCCATAGATATCACATCAACACTTGCAATAGGATGCAGTAGAAAATGTAGCAATTTTGTAACTCTCTTGAGGAACAGGTACTGCATTGACAGGGGAGGTACAGCAAGCATCTCTCTCACTCGCAGGTGATGGATAATTATGGACCTAAAAGCTTCACACGCCACATGTGCTGCAAAAGTACTAGCATTACAAGCTTCACACAACACAGGTCCTGTATAAATACTATCATTACAAGCTTTGCACACAAAAGGTCTTGTATAAATACTATCTTTGCAAGCTCCACACACAACAGGTGCAGTATGGCTATGAGTGCAAGATCCACTCATACAAAGAGTAGTTATAGCTCGGGCAGCATCCGTGCACACATCCTTAAAACAGAATAGGTTCATCAAGGGCCCACACAGTGCATGTTTGCCTCATGCAGAGCAGTAACAGAGCGGTCATTCAAGCCTCCATGACACAAAACCGACACAGCAAGGGCTGCAGCTGTGCCTGTTTCCTTTACAAGCAGAAAAGTAACAACAGAAATACCAGCCACATAAGGTTGCCTCACACAGAAAATGAGACAGCATGAGCTGCTGCTGCAAAAAACACAATTCCTCACACGTGTACAGCAGGAAGGCCAACTCCGCTGCCCTCCTTTGCAACAAATAAATATAGCAGTGGAAAGCTCTCACTTAACACAGGTACTGCATGGACAGGAACTATGCAAGCCTCCCTAACACTAGGCATGAAAACCATGGGCAGCAGCTCGGGAAGCCTCCCTCGCCAAACAGGTAGAGCAGAGAAATCACTTCTTCCTTCCCAAAAATATTAAAGTGTGACACTGAGCACAGATAATCTTAGTTGCATCCAAGGTTGTCCGACCACAATGACTATAATGCATGTTTAGGGCAGAGGCAGCTCCTCCGATCAAGTGGAGGACCATCGCCCCACTGCTATTGCAGCAGTGAAAAAAAGAAAGGAAAATGATAATAACAAGACGTTATTATAATTTTCTTTTTCTTTTGGGAGTCGGGCGGAGCTGGCTCCCTGATGCCAGAGCAGGGGAGGAGTGGTCTGCACTCCTCTAAGTGCGCATGACGGTTTGGCCGGCCCTCCCAAACCGTCATGCACACTTAGCATGTTCTCCAGCCCCATGGAGAACATGCCCAGCCTCCCCTGGCACTGCCTGAGCTTCCAAGTAGGATGCTCAGACCAATCACGACGCTGCTTCTGCAGCGTTGTGATTGGCTGGGAGAGCCCAGAAACCTGAGTGCTTCTGGTATTTCCAGCACAGGAGGAAAGGCGTGTGGCGGCGGGAGAGTCGTGCGGCTGAGAAGGTAAGTTTTTTTATTTTTTATTTTTGTTTAATCTCCCCTGCTCACCACCTCCGTTCCGAGTGAGCCGCCACTGGTTTATGGCCTGGGCAATGGCGCTCGGCGAGCTTTCAAACATAGATGTCTCTGCAATCTGCATGTCTAAGCTTCTACATTAATACGTTATTACTGTTTGCAATTCACATTGTATGGCAAGCTGGAGCTATGCGGAAGGAAAGTTGTTTAAGTGCCTCTCACCCTACCATGACGTTTAGCAGACGAAATATAACTCACAGGGGGTTATTTACAAGCCCCTTGCACCGCCATTGCCTCACTTTTTTAGACGCACCTGCCATGGTTCATTTGCTCCATATTTACATGGATGCAGATGCGTCACTTTTTTTCAAGTGGTGTCGATTTTCACCTGCGTCGGAATCAGCTACGCCAAGGTAGATTTTAATTTATGCAAGGTAGGCGCTCTGTCAGAAACGCCTACCGTAAAGCTGCTGCAGTGAATATTACTACTATTTATTCCACTTTGGGCCGCTGCGCTGCCAATGCGCCACAATCCCTATGCCTGCTAAACCCAGGCATAGAGATGACACATTGGCTGTGCCCAAGGGACAACACCACCTGTAGTGGCTTGATTGGAATATGCAATCAAGTCACGATGTAAGTGGGCCACAGAAAGTAGGTATGTGCATGTAATGAAAAATTTCCTAGTAACCATGACGGAAAGTTTCAATTCTATTAAGGACGCGGAGGCGAGGATTATGCTGTAACTTCCTTTATTCCTACAGCCAGCAGTATTCAACTCCAACAATTACAAAAAACTAGCATTCCCAAGGTGCATGGGTAGTTCATAGTGTCCACCAATCAGCATGCCCCGTCATCCCCGAAGGCGTGTGCTTCCCGGGTCAACTCCTCTTTCGAGACTGCGCCCAGAATGAATGTCCAACTCGTCACTCGTTCTTGACTCCATCAGATCCTGAAAGAAAGAACCAGAGGCCCATGACTCTGTTCTCCAGTGCGAGATAAACAACCATTCAAAACCACAGAAGCAGGATGACTGAAGGCATGCTATTGAAACCATTAAAAAAGAGAATACTTATACCATACGAGGCCTCGCTCACCCAAGGAAAGGCAAGCTACTAAATCCATTTTCCGGGTGGGAACAGGAGGTCTCCAGAGTCCTGGGTGGGAATAATCCTCGCCTCCGCGTCCTTAATAGAATTGAAACTTTCCGTCATGGTTACTAGGAAATTTTTCATTCTATGGCAGGACCGGAGGCGAGGATTATGCTCGTTCAAAGCTTATCCACCACCAGCGAGGCCATATCCATGACTGGCTTAAAGTAGAACCTCTTAAACATCGAATCCGATGACCAGTCTGCTGCGTTCAAGATATCCTCCAACCTGGCACCCAGGGAGAAGGCCTTTGACGCCATAGCGCCCGCACAGAATGGGCTCCAAACTGCGAGACATTTATGCCCGCCTCTTGCATCACCCATCTGATCCAACGAGCTATCGTTGGTGGTGAGACAGCTTTGAAGGGCTTACGTAATGAAAGCAACAACTGACGTTTGCCTGGAGGGCGAGTCTCTTCAGTCATGGACTCATATTCCTTAAGACACCTAACTACGCAGAGTTTAGGGGAATGATCGAAAGCTGGATAAGAAATGATCCTAGAGTCCGACTTCGTCCTCCTGACAATGTGGAAGGTAACTCCTTGAGGTGTATACACTCTACCTGAAATGTCCAGAGCTCTAACATCTGAGACTCTGCGACATGAAACCAGGCATAAAAGCATCGCCAATTTTGCTGACAATTCTTTCCTGGACAGGTACCTATTGGCCTGCCAGGACTTGAACAGACGAAGGACCTTGTTAACGTCCCAAAGAGAAGAATATCTGGGTTCTGGAGGGAGCGACAAGCGAATGCCTCTCAGCAACTTACAAACCATTGGATGCTCACCCACGGGATGACCCTGGACCGGCATATGCCCTGCCGAAATCGCTGAACGGTAAGAGTTAATCGTTCCATAGGCAAGTCCTTGCGACGTTAGGGACGTCAAGAAGTTTAGGATAGCTACCACTTCGCACTCCATGGGATCGTGGTCTCTCCGAACACACCAACCGACCCATCTAGCCCAGGCCGACTTATATCGTTTGTTGGTGCTGTCCGCCCATGCCGCCCCCAGCAGCTTCTGAGCATCCTGCAATAATCCGCCGACTCTCCAGCGATGCATTTAAAACAGGATCCTGAGTTAACTTCTCCCGCCATAAAGCCTCATCAATTATCCCAGAATCAACAAGACACACATGCGAATCACCCTCAGCCCAATCATCAATGTCATCCTCTTCATCACAAACATCCACCAACCTAGAAAGAGTATCCGCCACTGTGTTCTCTATGCCAGGAATATACCTAACCTGAAAATCATACTCTTGAAGAGCTATAACCCACTTACTGATCCTTCCTGAAATCTGATCAATACCCTTCTTCTCAAAAATTTCACACAGTGGCTTGTGGTCCGACCTGACAACAAATTTCGTACCCCACAAAAACTTCTTCAACTTCCTGACTGCCCAAAATACTGCAAGCGCTTCACGCTCAATCACAGAATAACGTGATTCCGCATCCTTAAGACCTCGCGAAATAAAAGTAACAGTATCCAAGCCATTCTCACCCTCCTGTTGTAACACTGCACCCAACCCTTTCAAGCTTGCATCTGTAGTTACCACTGAAGTTCTAGATGAACAAAACCCTTTTAGATTAGGCGCACTGCAAAGTTTTTTTTTAATCTCAATAAACTCTTCTTCACATTCCCGAGACCAATGAAACTCCACACCTCTCTTCAAAAGTGCTCTCATGCTCGAGCAATGTTCAGCAAAACCCTCTACAAATTTATTATAGTACTCCGCCATCCCAAAAAACTTCATCAATTCTTCCCTTGATCTGGGATTCTTGGTGGGAAATGTTTTAAACTATTGTGAACAAATATATTCAAATCCGCCATGCCACTAGGGGCATCCTCCCTTGCTGGAGAAGTGGATGGGGAAGACCTTGTGGATCCCTCAGAAGAAGAGGATCTCGGGGTAGTAGGATTGGAGAATCCCAAGAAAGTTCCAGAAGAACTGGAAACCACACTTGAGACCTCCAATATGTGGTAATCAAGACCACCCTTGTTCGCTGCCTGCAAACTTGAGTCGTAAGTCGCATGATCATTGCGAATGGGGGAAAGGCATAGCCCGCTTCCACGGACCAATCCTGCATGAAGGCATCCGTGGCCGCTGCTAAAGGATCCGGTTTCCAACTGTAAAATTTCGGTAGCTGGTGGTCCAACCTGGACGCAAACAGATCCACTGAAAACGGCCCCACGTGTTGAAAAGACGGTGAAAAACCGCTGGTTGAAGTTGCCACAGGCTCATATCCATCCAACTTCTGGAGCACCGGTCCGCCACTACATTGGCGACTCCCGGAAGGTACTCCGCTGACACCGAGATATTGTGGGACAGGCAAAACATCCACAAATCCTTGGCCAGATCCGCCAACGCTTTGGACTTCGTCCCTCCCAGGTGGTTGATATAACACACCGCCGAGACGTTGTCCATTTTCAATAGGACATTGCACGAGACCTTGTCCTTGGTCCAACAGCGAATGGCAAAGGAGCCGGCCATCAACTCTAGGCAGTTGATGTGCAACCGGCTTTCCTCTACAGACCATTTTCCTCCTGTAGAGGATTCCCTGCAACGAGCTCCCCAACCCAGCTTGCTGGTTCGGACTCTATGACCAAATCGGGGTCGCAACCGAAAATGGCCCTGCCATTCCAGGCTTCCATATGGTCGAGCCACCATCTCATCTCCGTACGCACCTCTTCTGTAAGCGGAACTTGGTCCGAATACTGAAGCCCCCTGCGGAGGTGCGACGCCTTGAGACGCTGAAGAGCTCTGTAATGGAGCAGACCGGGAAAAATCCCCTGAATCGACGAGGACAAGAGGCCTACCACCCTTGCAATCTGCCGAAGCGAAGTGGAGGGGCGTGCTATAGTTTGCCGGAGCTCTCTGCGAATCTTGACAATCTTCCTGGGAGGGAGGCTTAGTGTCCGAGCCACCGAATCGATGGTGAACCCTAAGAAGGTCACTTGCCGTGAAGGAACCAGAAGGGACTTTTTGTCGTTGATGACAAACCCTAACCTCTGCAATAACCCCAGAGTCTCGCAGAGACGACTGGACAACTGCTCTGGGCACTGCTCCAGCAACAGGATGTCGTCCAAGTAGACGATGAGTCGCAAGCCCATCCCCCGCAATGTCTCCACCACCGGCTTGAGGACCTTCGTGAAGCACCACGGTGCTGACGATAGGCCGAAGGGGAGGGTCGCGAACTCGTAGACCTGATCTCTCCACATGAACTGAAGGAAACGGCGGTGGGGAGGGAACACCTGCACAGTCAGATACGCGTCCTTCAAGTCCAAGCGGACCATCCAGTCCCCAGGCTGCAGCAGGTCGCGCAGCAGGTGGATCCCCTCCATCTTGAAATGGCGGTAAACCAGCCACTGGTTGAATATCTTGAGGTTTATGACGGGGCGCTGTCCGCCATCCGTCTTGTCCACCACAAAAATGTTGCTGAGGAAACCCCGCGGATGTAAATGAGCAGGGGTTATCGCTCTTTTCCGCAAAAGATCCGCCACCTCCTTGTCTACGAGAGCGGCTTTGTCCTGTGCGAAAAACAGCGGTCGGGGCCGAACATCCTGCACAGGAGTCCCATAAAACTATACCTGAAAGCCCCTTACAGTCTGCAACACCCAGGCGTCTGAGGTAATAGTTCTCCAGTTGCTCTCGAAAAGAGCCAATCTGCCCCCCACCCCGAATTGTGACAGAGGAAAGGCACTCACCTGAACCGGCCAGCTGCTGACCTCGGCCCCTGCCTCCTCTGCCTCGGGAGCCCCGGCGGGACTGGAAGAACTCTTGACGTCCTGACTCTGCGGCCTTCTTTCCGCCTCTCTGCGGGGCTTGCGAGTAGAACTTGCCGGCCGAGCGGCCCCTGCCACGACCGGCGCTGACAAAAACACGCGGACGAAACACCTTCTTTATTGAAGTCTGTGCTCTATCCAATGACGTGAAAGTAGAGACGAATTTCGTCAACTCCTTAATAAAAGGGTCTCCAAACAAACCCCCACCTGCCACTGCGCCCGCCTCCGAAGAGGCTAGGTCCCCCAGCTTGGGGTCCACTTTGAGTAGAAAGGACCTGCGCCTCTCAGTAGAGAGGGCGCAATTTGCGTTTCCCAGGAAAACAACCGCTCTTTGAGCCCAATTAGAAATGCGTTCAGGGGACAAGGCAGACCCCGAAGATTTAGCTTCCTCCGCTAACTCCAAGATATTCGTGAGGGGCCCAGTGAGGTCCAGGAGCTTGTCCTGGCAATTCTTCCAGGATCTGTCGATACCCTTTTTGGGGTCTCTAATATACTTCTGCAGAAAAGTCGCCATCTTCTGGTCGACCTCCGGAGTGATGGCCACCTTGCCCGGAAGTACCGGCCGGGGGCACTCAGCCCTAAGGCAGGCTCTCACCTCCTTCTCCAAAGGTTTACGAAGCCGAATGGCTACAAATGCTGACACCCTAGGGGATGGAAGCCAAGCGGATGAACGAGGATGTACCAGATCCTCAGGGACCAACTTATCCGCGGGTCCCTCGGGTTGCGCAGAACGGTCTAGTGGGGGAACGCTAGAAAAACCTGAGGTAGACGGACCTGCTTCGTCCAGGGAGTCCTCCTCCGACTCCTCAACCTCGTCCGCAGTAAACTGCGACCCCTCTGGGGCCTCTGAGAACAAATCCTGTTCCAGACGCCGAGACTTAGCCAGAAACGCCGTTTTTAGACGCTCAAACGCCCCCGGGACGGGCCCTTTGGTCAGCTTCCGCTTCTCAGCACGTTGGGGCTGCTCGGACTGTAAAGCATGGGCATATTTCATAATGCGGCGCTCAAAAGGCCCCATTGCCGCCTCTACCGCCCTATAAATGGACGTATCGACCGCCTCACAGAACTCGTCATCCAAAGGAATGACCTGGAGGGTCTCTTCTTCGGCGTACTCTGCCTCCATTGTGCAGTAGGCACTTGTGCCCTCCAACTACAAATCCCGTGGAACCGGGTTAGAAATTAAGTAAGTAGTGCGCGAAGCGCTATTTTGTGCCGCCCAGCGGCTGGTCAGAAGAGGGGGCGACTCACCCTGTGCTCACCGGGTGTCTGAAGTCTGGGCCTGCCCCTTCCCACAGCAAGCGAGCTGACAAGGATGCCTTCTGCCCGCAATCGCCTCACGGCAAAGGTCTGACCCTAAAGGGGGTGTCCTGCTGTGGTAATCAAAGCCACTGAGGCTAACAGTCAACATTCAACCGGGTACCCGGTGTCAAGGTCCCAGACTCTCCGCCGCAGGAAACAAATGCCTAACGATCGCGGGCGCATTCAAACTCGCTGGTCCCCGCTACAGGAAGTGCTCCGGACCAGCGAGACGACAAATGCGCCCCCCAGCGATGGCACCATGCGAGCGGGAAGAATGGGGCCGCGAGCGGAGCTCACCGAACGCTCCCGCGGCCCCCACAGTAACAAGTACGATCGCGCCGCAGCGCCAGAAACCACGAGACAGCCGCCGACCGACCCGCAGCGTGTGTCCCCTCACCGCGTCCGCCACATCAAAAAGGCGGCGCGAGAAGAAACACACGGGCGCGAGACGGAGAAGCTCTCCTATGCACGCTAAGACCAGCAAAACCCACAGGCAGCAATCGGCAAGTAGTAAACATGAAAGCTCATTAAAAAGCAAACATCAATACAATAATCGTTGTGAGAGAAAGAAAAATCAACTTAACTGCGTGGCAGCAGGAAAGAAAGAGGAGTTGACCCGGGAAGCACACGCCTTCGGGGATGACGGGGCATGCTGATTGGTGGACACTATGAACTACCCATGCACCTTGGGAATGCTAGTTTTTTGTTATTGTTGGAGTTGAATCCTGCTGGCTGTAGGAATAAAGGAAGTTACAGCATAATCCTCGCCTCCGGTCCTGCCATAGAATGTCACAATTTGTGACATTACATGCTGATGTCCCACATACAAGTGGGCACTACGCCCACTTGTATACGTCACATCCAGGACCGCTATATTTGAGCGCAAGGTGTCTTTGTCACCTTTTCACACTCTAACACATTGGTTCCCATTCAATAGGTGGTGCGTCAATGTAAGCTCCTCTGTATTATTACGCATTGCTTGAGTTGCATTGGCTTTCCCACCAACTCCAGCAATGCGCCAAAAAAACCTGCACCATGATGCGCCGTATAGTAAGCTGCATGCACAAGCAAGCTGGCGCATCACTGCTTTAATGCATTAATGCGTCATTTTCTTGTAAATGAGGCCCACCGTTTGCAGGATCCATTCTGAGCTGAGAAAAGAGGTCAGCAAGGATTACCACGCTGCAGGGCCTCTGGTCACAGGCACTAGAAGAACTTCTATCGGTGCAAAAGCAGTAGGGAGATAGAAGCAACACAGAAAGTAAAAGTTATTCTGCTGAGAACTCTCTCTCCAAGCTGATGGGCATTGCGGAGGGGCTTCCCTTGCTACAGTCAGCAGTGATCAAAACATTCAGCAGCCTTTCTACCACCTCCAGCAAGCTCAGCGAAGAGACACGAGTCCTGCTTTCTTCTAAAAGACCCTTCCTTGGTTTCTATAACCTCAAATCGGGATTCCAGTGCCCTGATGGTGCATATAACTGTTAATACCAAACTGGCCGCCTTACAGGATAGTCCTTTCAGGCTCTCGGATGGATAGGGTCTAGCGGCCACACATGAGGACAGATATTAGCTCGCAGGATCTCCACCCATGTTGTGAAAGATTGTTTTTTTAACTTTGAAGCTAGAAGTAGCTTGGTCCCTGTGTGCAGCGCACAGGAAATACACAGACAGTGTTAAAGGGTCACACAGCACACAGCAAATCCAAGCTGAGGCTGAAAGGGCTCCTCAGGATTAAAAGTCGCGAACTCCTCCTCCCCAACAGTGCAGGGCCTGCGTGGGTGTCTGTTATGCCCTTGGACACCCAACCAATCATTACTAACAGGATAGACAGAGCCACTGAAATGTTGTGATTCTGCAGCTATTGCATTTTGTGTCTAATTATGGATTTGCAGCACATGCCACATAATCCATCATTTGCTGCATCATTTGCTAGATTCTTTCTAGCTATAACGGATCAAAAGTTACTAAAACACTGTCACTCTTGTTAATGCTCATTGGAAGGCCATTTGCAAAGGTTTACTGGCCATCTTTCAGTTGCTGATTGTAGTTGTTAAACTGATACTAGGGAGGGGAAACCTTTGTCCAGATAATGTTAACTAACCTGTGTAAAAAGATAAATTAATTGAATAATGCTTCAACAAAGTGTGCCACGCTATGCTGCATAATTTGCCATTTTTTCCATTAATTACTAAACCCTCCTGCATAATTTGTTTCTCCCATGTGCATAATTCCAGTTGCCTATATGGTCTTTGTTCATGACAAACCCATTCTCAAAGATAGAAGTTTGAGGGACATATTCACAAGAACGTATAATAACTACTGCAAGAGTAAAGTAACGCAACTTTCAATATCGCAGCCTATCGCGGGAAAATAACCCTGTGGAAATCACAATAAGGCGGTAGCATGCGATAGTCACCAGATAACGCCCCAAATGTCCGCTTAAAAATCAATGCCACGCCCCATAAATGCGATACGCGAACGCAAAAAAAACATGCGATGAAGCCAACCGCTGTACAAAAAGTAGTGAAAACCAGCCACAGGCCTGCAAATCCCACGCGTCTGGCGGAACAATGCACCATAAAAACCACAGAAAAAATACACCAAAAACAATCCAAAATGCGTAGCAACATGGATGCACCCTGACACAGCGCAGGGGCCAACTCGAACCACACAACCCCCACAGACTACCAGCAATGAACAACGGGGTCGGGGAAGGCTAAGGAGAAGAGGGAGAGGAAGACAGGGTGCAGACCGCAGAAAAACAAGACCAGCGTCACGGAGGTGACAGAACACTACCAGCAACTGACCCACTAGCTGGCCACCTGGATTGCAGTCGGAGTGCAGAGGAGGCCAATCCAAGAGGCCAATAGGCGCCGGCATGACATGACTACCTAAACTAGGAACAAACCCGCTGCCAACAGGAAGGCATCAACGGCGACAGGAGGTGATAGTCCAGCGCCACCGGAGGAGCTGAAGGAAACCCAGGCCACAGTGATCAGTGTGGAGACGGTGCAAGGAGTAGGGAGTATGGACACAGCTCGAGAGGAACTGACACAACATCAACAGGGAGTGCAACGAACAGGGACTGGGGGCACGGGGGGAGTGGGCACAATGGTATGCATGCACAACGAGGAGTAGCACACTGCACAACCACAATTGCCAAGGTCCATGGCCCTAATCCCCTTGGCACACTGCAGCACACACACATAGCATGAACAGCACACCCACATTGACGACAACAAGGAACAACGTGCATAGCCGACACTGCAGAACACAGGACACAACTGGCTCTGCACATGCACAGAAACATGCCTACTACATCTGACGGAGTCGGAAACTGTGAAATGGAAATGTACGTGTACGACCTCATATTCGTCATGTAGACCAAATGTACACTGTCCCGCGAAAGAATCCAGCAATCCCCAACAGTCACAATGTACATTGCCATGCAGTGCAAACCTGCACAATGCGGCAACATATATGTCAACACGAAGTCAATACGCACCTCCCCTTCACATCGCAGAGGGGCACACAACACCTACAGCAGAGCACAGAATACAACACATCAGTGATGCCGGAGAGGACCACCACACCGTCGACACCGATGCCCAACAGCAGCACATGGATATCCCACGCAACCCCCCACCAGGACCCGGACAGCCAAGCAACTCAGAGGAGAACACAGAGCCTGCAAAAGACCACACAGTAGTAAGCACCCACAAGCGCAGCTGGTTCATGACACTTCACCCACTCACACATCGCACCCCAATGCCATTTTCCTGCATGCCAAAAGAAGGTGGCCCAACAGGTGTGGGTGGGGGCCGAACCCATGGAATGCGAACCAGGACACATACATAGGTGTCTATCACCCTTCAGGGGCCACCAACACCCCACTAAGATGCACATTCACAGTACAGAACAACGGGCAGGGGCGCTCAAATAGCAGTCACACACCCATGTTGGCTCTGCGTATGACGGCCCTGGCCACCCCCCTTATGAATTGAGTGGATGATGACAAAGCTACATGTCCAAGCTCCAACCCGCCTGTGGTGACATGTCTGCATCGCGTCATCCTCTTATGCCTCTCCGTGCATGTGATGACATGTATTCTGCCTTTTGAATAACTGATGTTCAGTTCTAAATCTGTGACCCACTCGTGCGCAGCGTGGGCCGAGGGCAGTAGTCCACATAGGACCACAGCCACATGTGGTAGTGATGCCATGCACAGACTTGTTGGCACCACATCAAAGTGAGTATAGTGACTTGTCCTATGCCTTAAATGGTGTTCAGTGCCATGGTGTAATCAAGGCTCAGTTCCAAATGTGTGACCTACCTGACCGTGGTGTAGGCCTGAGGCAGCGGTCAGCACAGGCCATTCACCGAGTGTTGCTGGCATAGGTTGGATGGCCCCACCGGCCTGCGTAGTTTAGGTTCAGTGGCACCACATGTTCGGACACCTCAGTGTATGTGACCTGGGTTTCATCCGGACTGAGCCACATCTTCCTCTTACTCCTCTCCGTGCGACAACTGCCGTGGACTCTTCCATTCGTGATTTGCGCCTAGGTGCTGGATGTGGGACCTACTGTTCCGCAGGGTAGTCCTGGTCCTGGTCCCTCATCCACGTATCGCCGGCTGACGTTGAACGTTGAACAGGGTTAGTGGCGCCACGTGTCGCAGGCTGGCGTTGAACAGGGTTAGTGGCACCACGTGGTGCAGGCTGGCATTGAACAGGGTTAGTGGCACCACGTGTCGCAAGTAGCCCATAATGAACTATGTCTCACTGATCGGGTGGCCCGGATTTGGGGTCACTGCCATTCATGACTCAGTACACAGTTTCACATATGGGACCTACTGCTGGTCTGAAGAAGCTGCCAAGGTCGCGGGACTGAGGCCTGGAGCTTGCGCCTGCACGTGGTGGGCCCTCCTTGACACACGCCGGTGTCGGCAGGTGATCAGTGAGGCCTGGCAGCGCAGGGGCGGGCCTGAGGGGTTCGTGGTCCCGAGTGCCGGGGTCCGGCAGACGCACAGCATCATAGGCAACTACGCTCAAGAGAACGGCGTCGACCTCGTGGCGAGGTGAGAGGTGCTGCCCTGGCCGAGACGTTGGGCTTTCCGGAACAGGACCACACCCAGGGATACGTGCTTTTTATTCACACCCCTACGCCGGCGTGGCATACGCCGGGCCATCCCACTCCGGTCTTGCTTAGGGGGGGGTCGTAACAGGCAAGATTTCCACGAGGTCCCTCACTGGCTGTGGTGACATGGTTGCGTCCACTGTCCACTACACTGCATATACCAGAGGTGTATGTTGCCATGGATATGGGTGTGTTCTGCATATTGCGGTCTTTCCAGCACCTCTCCGCCACTCCTGACATTGGTACTTTCCCAATCATGGTACTACTGCATCCTTCATACATGCCTGGTTACCACCTCTCCCCACATTCGGCTGTTGTGTGGCTGAGGTGCCATTACATTGATGGCTCATGTTCACGGCTTGGCCAGGTAACCATTGTAAGTTGTTCTGTCGTGTCTGGTGGGTGGTCATGTTGTTGTGCATGTTGGTTGTGATTTTGTGACGTGTGCATTGCCAGAGTTGTGATTTGCATAGTTGTGGAATCGAGGTGAGTGGGGTGTTCATTTTGAACTTGCCAAGGTTGTGTGCATTTCCCTTGTTGCCATCCTGGGGACGCTGGTTGATGATGGACGGCAGGAGGATGAAGGAATCATGCACACTGGCTGTGTATTTGAAGGCGACATTGTTGGAGGTTCCACGATGTTCCGTTGTTGCCTACACATTGGGGTGGGATGTGTGCTTTCTGTTGCGGTGATTGTGTGCTGTGTCACCAGGGGGCACAGGTAGGACATGGGTGCTGTGGTTTCCCCCAACACATGCATGCATCCTGCTAGGGCGTATGGTCCTTGCTTGGTCTCCATCGTGACCTGTGCATTGTGCTGGACGTATGGGAACTGGGGTACCAGGGAGACGGTGATGTCCATGACAGGTGTGGGGTACTTGGATATGGCTACCTGTGAGACTCCTCCGACATTGGCGGGTGTTGGTTGGGGGTGCCTGGGGCCAACAGGTGCAACCAACCCAGCAGCTTGGTGTGGGGTGGGATGTTGGTTGTCCGTTGTGTTGGTGCCATAGGCCTGTTAGGCGATGATGGTCGGGATGCATAGGATGGTTGTCCCTTTCAGCCTGTGGTGGATGGTGACATTGTTTGATGTTGGGTCTGTCCGGCTGGTATGCTCCCTGGGGGTCCGCTGTCTTTGTCTGCGCTGCGTCTGTGGTGGTCAAGGGAGGGGTGTTCCGGGTGTGGGTTGGGGTCCTGGGATGGTGTCGGTGGGCGTTGTGGCCCTCTTGGGTGTCCAGGCTGCATGATGAGTGGCACCATGTCATATGTTGCCCTTCCGATGTGGCCCTGGGCTGGTCTCCCTTTTGTGGTGCAGGCTGCCGTCTGACTTTACACCAGGTCAGAGCAGGTGTAGATTTCCTGGTGCTAACGTGCCTTATCGCCTGTTTTGTGCTTTTATCGCCGATGTGGCTGGTCGTTGAGAATGGTGTGGTGTGATGTTGTCATGGCTTTTGGCACGGGAACGCCCACTCTGCATCTCATTAGCGATAGTTGCGCTGGTCTTCTGTGGCGATGTTTTTTGCAGCTGCTATCGCGGGTTAACTGGTGATGTGGGCTGTTTACACCAGCTTGTGAATAGGGAAGGTACATTTATCACGACTTTGACTGCGATAAAGTGCTGTTAATTCGGCGATAGATCCTTGTGAATATGCCCCTGAGCGTGTTGTGTGATTATTGAAATTGCCGCTAAATGTGTCATTCATGTGCTGCTATGTGCGTTTCTGCATGTAAGCAAAGCACTTTCTAATACAAGGGTTTCTCTTCACAGGGGCATACCTTTAGTTATTTATTACAGTGCCTAGGCACACAGGAGCCACATATTAATTTTCCTAACTTAAAATGGCTGTAGCACATTCGCTGTAGCCCCAAATTCTTTTGACTGAAAAAAATCAATTGGTTGCGAGCAGGAAATATATAGATATATATATTACCTACTGGCGGTCGCCAGTAGGTAGTTATAGTTAGGACCCTGTTTCCATAGGAAAACCGCAACATTCTATTTGGAATAACTTTGGCGCCGGTTGACGAATCCTCGCAAATTTTTCAAAATAGGTGGGGCGCTACGCTCCGCTCCTACCCTGAAAGTCTCGGGGGATTCGTCAAGCGGGGGCTGAGATAAAAGGGGGGTCCCAAAACGCGTTTTTCCCATGCATTTTTCCATAGGACCTTTAGACACAGCTACAGCCTGAACGGCTGAACAGAGTTACTTGAAATTTGGCAGAGAGGTAGTTCTCAGGTCAAGGAAGTGCCTTTTGTAGGTCTGGTGTAAATCTGTTCAGTAGTTCCTGAGAAAATAGCATTTAAATCAATATATATATCTGTGGCAGCTTACGGTGCGCTTACCGTGCGCTTACGGTAAGCTTACCGTACGCGTACGGTGACGTGCGCGAGCGCGATTCTGATTGGCTGTCAGATCTTAGTAAACATTCGAATCGGTCGAAACCAGGAAGCGGCGGCCGCCATTTTGTGTGTTTCACACAGAAAAAAAAAGGGTGATAACTTGAAAAGGGGGCAAGGAGGAGAGTTACAGACCCCCTAACATTTGAAAGGGGGTCAAAGAAGGACAGAAAAGTACAAAAAAAACATTTATTAATTTAAAAAAAAATCGCGGGGTACGCGTACGATAAGCTTACGGTGAGCTTACCGTACGCGTACGGTAGAAAAAAAAAATAAAAAAAGAAATAAAATTCAGATTTAAGTGTTTAGATATTAGGGGGCTCTAAAAAGAGCCGTTGTGTTTATGAAGTGATTTTTTAGTGGTACCTACAAGTAAGTACCGATGCAGAGTCTAAGGTTCAAGAGGAAGACTCTGGTACCTTCATCAGTGAAGTGTACACCATCTCCTCTATAAATGTCTTGCATGTCGTAACGCAAGTTGTTGTGGTAAATGGAACCCATACCATAGTCTCGGAGGAAAGCAGAAACAGATTTGTTGACGTGCTTTCTTGCTTTGTCAATCTGTGGACAGAAATGATTGGACCAGTTCCATTTTTGCCTTTGGCATATGTTAGAAAACACAAAGGCAGTTTTAGGGAAAAGTGAAAACAGTTGTGCAAAGGTCTCCTTCATAAGCATTTCCAGACCTACCCCAGTCAAAGTGCCTAGGTCATTGCCACCACAGTGCACTATTATGAGGTCAGGGTGTTGGATTTGCATGAAGGATTTCACCAATGGCATCAATTGGTGCCACTTTAACCCTCTCTGACCAATCAATTTAATGTCTACATTTGGTAAAGCAAGGTCTCTCACCATATCTGTTTTCTCTGCATACTTTTCACTCCAGAAGACATAGCTGTGCCCTACAATCCACACTGTGAACATCATCAAAGGAGAACTGGATGCACTCAGGAGGTGTAATTCAGTAGAATGGTAAAAAGAAATGAAAGACAGTTTGGAAATGGAGGCATACATATTTTTTTTTTTTTTTTAAACTGATTGGCTGTTTCATACCATTCTAGAATAAAAACTAGGCTGTATGTGTAAATTTATAGAAGCATGTTTTGTATTGGTACAGAAAAATGTGTTACCAAAGAACAGTACTATGGATTTGCTGTTAGGTTTGAAAAGTCAAGCACTCCTGCTCTTTGGAAATGAAACATTGTTTGGTGAACTTCTGACCTGACTCTACACAGCAGTGTTTCAAGAGCTGTTGCTATGGTAGCAGGCAGAAGTCAAGTTGGGGGAAGGGTACTAGGCAGAAGTCAAGTTGGGGGAAGGGTACTTTTGGAAAAGGGTTGGTTTTCAACCAATAGAAATGTGTGATTACATTTGAAAAAAAGGGGGAAGCACTGAGATTTGAAATTAACATGTATATGTGTGGTAAAAGAGAGGGAAAGTTTGCCATTATCTGGTTCTGCTTAGAGGAGAGAGGTGTACAGAAGAGAGATCCTGGCTCTGATAATCTGCTGTTTGAGTGCCACATTTCTTTCACAACTAACTAATTTTAAAGGTGAGTTTAGAGTTTGAGAGGGGATGTATATGGTAAATTAAGAAATGAATAATAGAATTGGAATTCCTTTTGTTGAAGTTGTGTTTATTATTTTCTGTTTTGGGAGAAATTTAAATGTGAGGAACATGTAAAATAATATGGACTAAGTTTTCACGAAAATTTAAGGTGTACTGGTAAAAATAAGGAATACTTTAAGGGTTTGAGGTTGCACTCAGTAATGCAAATACATTCAGCATCAGTGAGGCTGGTTGCCCTTGCTGGAGTGTAGTGAGTCACCCAGGTTACACATGTTGCTGGTCTCAGAAAGCTGTTTGGTATTGCTCTGGTGATTTTACATTTGCATTCGATGGAAAGGGGGAGGTTTTTTTTATGCAGAAGCAGACTCTTAGCACACAGCCAGCTGGTTATCCTGTGGAATCATGCATAGTATTCACAACCGAGTGGGGTTTGAGGTTTCAGTCAGTAATGCAAATACATTCAGCATCACTAAGGCTGGTTGCCCTTGCTGGAGTGTAGTCAGTCACCCAGGTTACACATGGTGCTGGTCTGTAAAAGCAGTTTGGACATGTGCTTTTATCAGAATCTGAAAAGTGGATTCATAATGTGTCAGTCTGTAAAAGTGTTTATCACTTGCCAAAAAAAAGAGTAGTAAGTGTGCTTTCAAATTGGCAAAGAAATTTCGTTTTGTGACTATTGTGAAAACATGACTCTGTGTGCAAATAGGAATTACAGGCAGAGATTTATTGCGTATTGCTCTGGTGATTTTACATTTGCATTAGTTGTAAAGGGGGAGCCATTTTTTTGTATGCAGAAGCAGACTCTTAGCACACAGCCAGCTGCTTATCCTGTGGAATCATGCAAAGTATTTACAACCGAGTGGGGTTTGAGATTTCAGTCAGTAATGCAAATACATTCAGCATCACTAAGGCTGGTTGCCCTTGCTGGAGTGTAGTCAGTCACCCAGGTTACACATGGTGCTGGTCTGAAAAAAGCAGTTTGGACATGTGCTTTTATCAGAATCTGAAAAGTGGATTCATAATGTGTCAGTCTGTAAAAGTGTTTATCACTTGCCAAAAAAAAGAGTAGTAAGTGTGCTTTCAAATTGGCAAAGAAATTTCGTTTTGTGACTAATGTGAAAACATGACTCTGTGTGCAAATAGGAATTACAGGCAGAGATTTATTGCGTATTGCTCTGGTGATTTTACATTTGCATTAGATGGAAAGGGGGAGCCATTTTTTTGTATGCAGAAGCAGACTCTTAGCACACAGCCAGCTGCTTATCCTGTGGAATCATGCATAGTATTTACAACCGAGTGGGGTTTGAGGTTTCAGTCAGTAATGCAAATACATTCAGCATTACTAAGGCTGGTTGCCCTTGCTGGAGTGTAGTCAGTCACCCAGGTTACACATGGTGCTGGTCTGAAAAAAGCAGTTTGGACATGTGCTTTTATCAGAATCTGAAAAGTGGATTCATAATGTGTCAGTCTGTAAAAGTGTTTATCACTTGCCAAAAAAAAGAGTAGTAAGTGTGCTTTCAAATTGGCAAAGAAATTTCGTTTTGTGACTAATGTGAAAACATGACTCTGTGTGCAAATAGGAATTACAGGCAGAGATTTATTGCGTATTGCTCTGGTGATTTTACATTTGCATTAGATGGAAAGGGGGAGCCATTTTTTTGTATGCAGAATCAGACTCTTAGCACACACCCAGCTGCTTATCCTGTGGAATCATGCACAGTATTCACAACCGAGTGGGGTTTGAGGTTTCAGTCAGTAATGCAAATACATTCAGCAACACTAAGGCTGGTTGCCCTTGCTGGAGTGTAGTCAGTCACCCAGGTTACACATGGTGCTGGTCTGAAAAAAACAGTTTGGACATGTGCTTTTATCAGAATCTGAAAAGTGGATTCATAATGTGTCAGTCTGTAAAAGTGTTTATCACTTGCCAAAAAAAAGAGTAGTAAGTGTGCTTTCAAATTGGCAAAGAAATTTCGTTTTGTGACTAATGTGAAAACATGACTCTGTGTGCAAATAGGAATTACAGGCAGAGATGTATTGCGTATTGCTCTGGTGATTTTACATTTGCATTAGATGGAAAGGGGGAGCCATTTTTTTTTATGCAGAAGCAGACTCTTAGCACACACCCAGCTGCTTATCCTGTGGAATCATGCACAGTATTCACAACCGAGTGGGGTTTGAGGTTTCAGTCAGTAATGCAAATACATTCAGCATCACTAAGGCTGGTTGCCCTTGCTGGAGTGTAGTCAGTCACCCAGGTTACACATGGTGCTGGTCTGAAAAAAGCAGTTTGGACATGTGCTTTTATCAGAATCTGAAAAGTGGATTCATAATGTGTCAGTCTGTAAAAGTGTTTATCACTTGCCAAAAAAAAGAGTAGTAAGTGTGCTTTCAAATTGGCAAAGAAATTTCGTTTTGTGACTAATGTGAAAACATGACTCTGTGTGCAAATAGGAATTACAGACAGAGATTTATTGCGTATTGCTCTGGTGATTTTACATTTGCATTAGATGGAAAGGGGGAGCCATTTTTTTGTATGCAGAAGCAGACTCTTAGCACACACCCAGCTGCTTATCCTGTGGAATCATGCACAGTATTCACAACCGAGTGGGGTTTGAGGTTTCAGTCAGTAATGCAAATACATTCAGCATCACTAAGGCTGGTTGCCCTTGCTGGAGTGTAGTCAGTCACCCAGGTTACACATGGTGCTGGTCTGGAAAAAGCAGTTTGGACATGTGCTTTTATCAGAATCTGAAAAGTGGATTCATAATGTGTCAGTCTGTAAAAGTGTTTATCACTTGCCAAAAAAAAGAGTAGTAAGTGTGCTTTCAAATTGGCAAAGAAATTTCGTTTTGTGACTAATGTGAAAACATGACTCTGTGTGCAAATAGGAATTACAGGCAGAGATTTATTGCGTATTGCTCTGGTGATTTTACATTTGCATTAGATGGAAAGGGGGAGCCATTTTTTCGTATGCAGAAGCAGACTCTTAGCACACACCCAGCTGCTTATCCTGTGGAATCATGCACAGTATTCACAACCGAGTGGGGTTTGAGGTTTCAGTCAGTAATGCAAATACATTCAGCAACACTAAGGCTGGTTGCCCTTGCTGGAGTGTAGTCAGTCACCCAGGTTACACATGGTGCTGGTCTGAAAAAGCAGTTTGGACATGTGATGTTTTCAGAATCTGAAAAGTGGATTTAAAATGTGTCAGACTGTAAAAGTACTTATCACTTGCCAAAAAAGTAGTAGAAAGTATGCTTTGCAATTGGCAAAGAAATTTCGTTTTCTGCCTAATTTCAAACCATGACTCTGTGTGCACACAGGAATTGTTTTTAGATATTTAATTTGTGATGGTGTTATTGTGATTTTCACTTGTAGGAAAGGGGTACATAGTATTTTAAGATTTGAAAAGATCATAAAAAATGTAGTAATATATTTAAATAAAATAAAGGAATTTTTTTTTAGTTTTTTTCAGGTATTGCTGAAGAGCAGTGAACAAAATTTAAGATGCCTACAAAATCCAGACTAAAGAAAGACCACAAAAAAAAACTATATTTGAAGACAACTGGAGGACCTAAGTTAGTTGGAGATGCTCATGTTGGGAAAAAGAACAAGTCTTCTGGTAAGCAGACAAAAGATTTTTTAAAGAACATCTTCAAAAAAAGGAAAAATGTACAAAATGTCTGTACTGGAAAGAATGTTTTCAATAGAAAAAAACAGGAACAAATTGAGAATTTAGTTAATGCAAATATACCTTCTGCAACAACAAAGATTAACTTAAACAGAAAAACAGCGTTTAAAGAGATACGTAGAAAAATGTTTCAGAGAAGAGTTATGTCCAATTTGATAAAGGATGTGAAGAAATATAAGCAAAAGGCAAAATATTACAAGAGAAAAAAAGAAATTGAAGCCATTGCAGCAAAGGCATTAGAATTAAAAAGGAAACTATTCATTTTAATTTTGAATAGGATGCGTACATTAGATAAAATGGTTAATGTACTGAAATCAGAAAGCAAAAGGAAAAGAGTAGTGAACAGAACAAACTTTTGTAAAGTGTTTTTAGGAAAATGGATGCATAGTTCAAGTAGTGAACCTTTTTTTAATGAAGAGAGTTATTTTCAAAGTAATAGTTTGCTGCATGCAGTTGACACCAGAGGTCGTGCTTATGAAGTGAAAAATGGTTGCATAATGGAGAAGGAGATAATGGTTCCAAGAGATGAGGTACAAGTGATGGTGGATGAGGCTATGGGGAGACGTCCTAAAGCCCCAGTGTACACTTGGAATTGTAGTAGTATTTGCACTGTGCGTCAGGAATCTATTGATAAATTTCGTGAGTTTCTAAGAGAATATAGTAAAAAAAGTGTAAAACAGAAGATTAAGGTGCTTCAAAGTCTAGATCCATGCAGAGTGAGAGAGAATACTGGTTTGCAGGGTCATTCTCTGGCTTGTCTATCTAGAAAAGTGTGTAATAGTGTTTTCCATCATTTTAGGATGCTGGCTGTTCATCATACTGAAATGAGAAAGTTTGTGAGACGGTTGTATTTTGCTAAAAGTCCAGCAATAAAGTTAGATGAATTGAATAGGGCTCTGTTCCGTGGATCGGTATCAGATGTAGAGAAGGTTGTTGATGAAATTCAGTTTTGTTACTTTGGTCCTGAACAAAACAGTGCAGAAAAGGACACAGTAAATGAGGAAGAAGTGGAAGAGAATGTAGAACCCTCTGTAAGTAAGACATTTAATGATCACATAACAAAATTTGAAAAAATCTCTAATGAAAGACCAAATATTACTTGTATTTGTTGCCGCAGAACTCATTATAGAAAACAAACTAGGAATGTTGATCTCTACAGAAAGAGTGAAAATGAAGATAATTATAAGTGGAAAGATTTTGTCACATATATATTTCTAGAAAATTGTTTTGAATTGGGTGAAGATCAGCGTATTTGTAAATACTGTTACAACAAGTTAGAGGAAAATAGAATGCCGACCAGAGCTGTACATAATAATTTAGAATTGGATGTTATTCCTGCCGAACTTTCTGAATTAAATACATATGAGTCTATACTTATTCAATGTGTTCATCCGTTCCAGACCATAGTACGTATGGAGCCCAAAACTGGTAAATTACCTCCTTCAGATTTACTGAGAGGTTTAAAAGGTAGAGTGGTGTATTTGCCCTTGGATTTGAAAAAAAATATGGAAACTATTGATGCAGATACTTTGGAAACTGAACCATTAGTTATTCTGGTTAATGGTGTACCTACAAAGAATAAGAAGATTTGGCAGGAGCTGGTAGATGTACGGAAAGTACAAAGAGCAAATTTGTATTTGAAAAGGAATAACAAATGGTATGAATCAATTTATATAGAAGAAGAAGAAGAAGATTTACAAGAAGACACAGAAACACCAACTGGACAAATTGAAAAAGTGGACAAGTCAAAGGAAGAAGAAATTTATGAACATTTTAGCATACATCCTCTACATTCAAAAGAAGCTATGGGAGACAATATTGATCTGTTTCAGATGAAGAAAGCAAAAGGAACTCCCGTGAGTGTATGGGAGGAGAGCTTGGAAGCTCGATGTTTTCCCCAGCTGTTTCCTAAAGGAAAAGGAGGACGATACGATGAACGTCCAGAACAGATTCCAGCTTCTGAGTATCGGACTACAAGACTATATGCAGAAGATCCCAGATTTCGACAAAGTATTCCTTATTTGTTCCATCTTTTATTTGAAAGCGACTTGTCTGCATTATCATATGCAGTAAATCACATTTTAAAAAGTGGAGTACATTTACAAAATGTGTCTGCTAAGGATTTTATGGAGAAAGTGCAGCACCGAGATGATCATTTGGAAACACAACTGATCAATCTGATGGCTTGTCAGCGTGGGACAAATGAATATTGGTACCGACGCCATGGTGAATTAAAATGCATGTTACGGAATTTAGGAACACCAACATGGTTCCTTACCCTAAGCTGTGCCGAGTACGCTTGGGATGATTTACTGGATTTTCTACGAGAGGCAAATTCAAACATTAAAAACATTGAATACAAGACAGCAGGAGAACTGTGCTCATTGGATCCGGTTAATGTTTGCAGATATTTCAATCATAGATTTGAGGCTATGATGTCCTTCATCTGCAATAAAAAAAATCCACCTCTTGGAGAAGTAGTGGATTTCTTTTGGAGAAAAGAGTACCAGGCAAGAGGTGCTCCTCATATTCATATGCTGTTGTGGATCAAGGATGCCCCAAAGTTTGGAACAGATACTGATGAAGCAGTGTTATCTTACATTGAAGAATATGCAACATGTGCTATACCAAAAAGCACAGAAGAGAAAAAGTTAAAGGAGCAAGTTTTACGTTTCCAAAGTCATCGGTGTGGAAAATACTGTCGACGGAAATACAAGAGCAAAGAAAAATACTACACTAAATGTCGATTTGGATTTCCTAGACCTGTTCTTTCAAATGGAAGAGTAAACAGTTTTATGTCATCTGTGAGACATACTATTACAAGAAAATCACCTAAGAATACCTACAACCTAAGAAGAAAAGAAGAATCAAAAAATATAAATGACTACAACCCAGTCATTTTATCCATGTGGAATGCTAACATGGATATACAGTATGTAGCTGACAATTCCATTGCTGTTGCTCGATATGTAACGTCTTACATTACTAAATCTGAAAAAACTGAATTGAAAGAAATGTGGGAAGAGATTTCTCACGAGAAGACTGTCAGTAAGAAGCTGTACAGTTTCAGTTTAAAGATGTTATCGCATCGAGAAATTGGATCCTACGAATGTTCAGATAGGTTATCTTCTGCAAGTCTCTACTCGAAATCAAGAAGAATAATTTGGGCAAGTTTAGGCCTTGCAGCAATGAGAAATCGGGTACTGAAATCTGTTGGAGAAATTGAATATTTGGCCGAGAATGACCCAGAAAGTACAGATATTTTGAAATCAAACATGTTGGACACATATTATCCAAAAAGAAGTCATCATCTGGAGAACATGTGTCTCTATGAAGTGCTGCAGAACTACATTTATTCACGGAAAGCCGCAGAAGACATCAACAATGGAAAATATAAAGTCATTGGTGAGGAAGGATGTTTGGTGAAGCAAACAAAAGGAAGTTTGATAAATCACAGGAAGCTGAGTTGCGACACTACTGACAAAAAGGAATTTTACTACTTGGCTCTTTTACAGCTGTTTAAACCATGGCGTACAGAGGATGAACTACTGGGAGAATTTCAAAGCTATGAAGATTCATTTAATGCTTGCAAAGACAGCATACAATGCAGTACATTCACAACTTATCTGCAAATGTTAAATGAAGAAATTGAACAGGAAACTACAATTGCAGCAGAAGCAGCTAGAGACAGTTCTCAAGACAGCCAAAGTTCAGGAACACTCAGTCAAGATCCCCTAGGACAACCAATCGTTGAAAATGAAGCATCAATAGCCATGAATGAAGTTGAAACGGCTATGAATCAAGCTCAAGAAGAATTTATAGACTTACAAAATTTGGAAAGACAACTGAATGAAGAGCAGCAACAAATTTATGAAGAGATCAGAAACAAAATTGATCACGGATTTCTACATGAAAAAAAAGAGTGCTCATGCACATCATTTCATCCAATCAGGATGTATGTAAGCGGACAAGCTGGAACTGGAAAAAGTTTCCTAATAAAAGTCATCAGAAGCTACCTACAGCAAAAAACGGATTCTACTTTGTCTTGTGTGGTCACTGCTCCAACTGGGTCAGCAGCCTATAACATAAAAGGAATTACCTTACATCGCTTGCTAATGTTACCAGTGGAGCATGAGAACAAAATACAATACAACAAGCTAACTGGAGAAGCATGCTTGGAAGTTTCAAGAGTATTGAAGAAGATGCAAGTTCTCATTATTGATGAGGTGAGCATGGTATCTAACTTAATGCTTGCCTTTGTGCATTTAAGAATGCAGCAAATTCTAAGGACAGACTATGACGTGTTATTTGGTGGAAAACATGTCATAGTTTTTGGGGATCTTCTACAACTTACTCCAGTTAAAGGACAACCAGTGTTTAATACTGTGACACATGAAGACACAAAGAAGTCATTGGGAAGCATCGGTAATGCAAACATTTGGTCCTTCTTTGAGTACAAGGAACTAACTACTAATATGAGGCAAGCAACCGATGAAGAATATGGAAGTATTCTGAAAGATATCAGAATTGGACTACTCACAGAAGTTGGCAAAAAAGCATTACAGAGTCGGCTGCTACATAATTTATTTCCAAAGGAAGAAATAGTTGCAGAGAAGATATACAAGAACATTGCAGAAAAGAAAAGTGTCATCTGCTTAATGCCAACTCTACGTGAATGCTCAATATTCAATGAGGAGCTTTTAAAATTGGAAAAGGAAGATATCAGGAAATTGGAAGCAGTGGACAAAATTGAGGATGGAAGAATTACTATCACATTAACAGGCACACTGAAAAATAAATTGGATTCACTAGAGAAGAACATTTCCAAAACAGCTGGATTGGAAAAAAATCTATATGTTTGCATGAACTGTAGAGTATTTTTAAGGAGAAATTTGGATGTTGAAAAAGGTTTAGTTAATGGAGCTATGGGAAGAGTTGTGGGTTTTATTAATTATCAGAAAAAAGATGGAATTGAATGTTTAAAAATAAAATTTGATCAGATAGAAGAAGTTAAAGACATTTGTCGTTGTTCAGTTCGTTTCATGCTTGTGAAAGACTTATATGTACGTAGGAAGCAGTTTCCGTTTTCGCTAGCATATGCTGTAACTATTCACAAGTCTCAAGGATTGACTGTAGATTGTGCTTTTGTGAACATTGGTTCAACTGTGTTCAAAGAAGGTATGGCTTATGTAGCTTTGTCACGAGTGAAAACATTATCTGGTTTATTCATGATAGACTTTGATGACTCAAAAGTTAGTGCTGATACAAATTGTGTAAAGGAGTATAATAGATTAAGAAGAACCTATGCTCCTCATTTAGGTCAGTATCCTGTGTTGGAGAAACGTGTAGTTTCTCGTAAAAGGAGAAATGAGAATATCTGTAATGAAGATGTAGAGAGGAGGAAAAAAAAGAGGAGTGTTGTAATTGCAAGTAAAAAGAAAAAGGAAAATGAAGAACAGGGTGTAGGATGTCATTTTGAAAATAGCTCTGGTGTCAACTGCTACGCTAATGTAGTGCTGAATGTTGCATTTTATCTGGAAAATGTGCAAGAGCAGATAATAGTAAATCAGGGAAAAAGATTCTGTTCTGAGTTGAGTCTCCTTTTTCAAAAGCTGAGTAATGATAAAACTCAAATAGAAAGTGCTACTGAAATTAGAAAACTTTTAGATGTATGTTCAGGACGAACACAGTTTTCTCAAAATGTACAGCAAGACGCACAGGAATTCTTGATGTTTTTTCTTCAGGTACTGGAAGAAGAAGGGGTTCCTATTGAACATTTATTTGGTCTCTCTCATAAATGGGAACATAGTTGTGAAAACTGTTACAATATATGTGGCTCTAATGTTGATTCTGAAAGGTTTATTTATTTAACATTGCCAGAAAGTAAAACAGTCACTTTTGCTAAATTAGTTAAAGATGCTAATCATAGCATGGAATGCAGTGAGTGTAAATCTGAAATGTTTTCAACGTTAATTTTAAAGGAATACGGACAATATGTAATTTTAATGATGCAACGATGTAAAGCTGATGGTTCAAAATTAGATACTTTAATAAAGAAGTTTACAGGACAACAATTATCAATTTCAGGAAAAACTTTTGTAACAGTTGCAATAATTTTCCATGAAGGACCTACTGTTACTTCTGGACATTACACAGTTTATCTTAAATGTGAAAAAGGCTGGACACTGTGTAATGATTCCCAATTGATTTTCAAGCAAAGTTTGCCTTTTGATTTAGCAAATTCCTATCTAATCTTCCTGAAACCTAAATTTTAGAGAGACTTGGCAAGATGTGTACAAAACAATTTTACCATTTTATTGGATTACCATTGGAATTTTCAAAAAAACATGATTTTTCAAATTATCATTTGGCCTAATGGAAAGGTAACCAATTGTAATGTGGACTTTTTAAATTTTTAATGAAACTTTGGAAAACCAAAAATTTAGACAAAATCGGTAACATCTGCACAATTTAAATTTTGGAATGTTATTGGATTGCCATTGGAAATGTATTCAAAAAAGATTTTTAAAATTACTATTTGGCCATGAGGAAAAGTAAACAATTGTATTGTGAACTTATTTAATTATTATTTAATCTTTCGGAAACCAAAATGTTAAAGAGAATCAGTGAGATCTGTACAATTTAAACTTTTGAATTTTATTGGATTACCATTGGAAATTTAATCAAAAAAGAATTTTAAAATTACTATTTGGCCTAAAGGAAATGGAACCAGATGTATTGTGGAGTTATTTGAGATATATTTTTGTGATTATACTTCTGAAACAAAAATGTCAGACGGTATTTTAAAGAAATAAGTATTGATATTAGTTGATATTTTTTTAGAATATTATGCATTTCTATAATGTTATGTTTAAGTTAAAAGAGATTCTGGGCTTTTTTTATACAATCTTTGAGATTGTTATTTTTTTTTAGCCCGCTGTTAAATGATGAATGCAATTGCTTTCACAATTTATAGTGAAATGCAATATATTCTGAAAACAGCAAAAAAAAGGCAAACATTTTTTGGGGAAAAATATGTAAATACGTGTACTGTGTAATATATTGATTTATTAAATATTAATACTTTTTTCAGATTGTGAAAGAAAATTTTCAAAAAAAACCAACCATTTTTTCAAGTAATTTCAATTACATTTTAATTAAAAATTAAATTGTTGGGTGGGACAGGTAACTGAGAAATTAGAAGGTCTCTTTCTTCCACTTTATCTCAAAAAGATTTTTAGTATTTAGTTATTAATTCCTCAAGGATCTTGAGATGTGGTAATTGATTTTTAGTGTTTTTTAATAAAAAAAAAAAAATACGCTTACCGTACGCGTACGGTAAAAAAAAAAAAAAAAAGTTTTAAAGAAAAAATAAAAAAAAGTTGAGAGGTAATGTTGGCTCTTAAAAGAGCCGTTGTGTTCATGCAGGGACAGAGGAAAGGAAGTATGGGAACATTAGCTGGTTGGACATTTGTGCTGATCTATTCTGTTGTTAATGAGGGAAACACTGATCTCCCTATGAACAATTAGATCATGGCAAAATGAACACCGCATAGTAACCCTACCAAACCGAGGGTTCATTTCCAGAGGATCAGAAAAAGGTGATTGTGCCCCCACAGATGAAGGGCTCTGCTGAGCTTCCGAAGAAGGACTCGGCTGAGCTGCTGTGGATGTGCTTGCTCGACTTACTGAAGGGTTGCCTCTAGTATGTCGTGCATGTGTCCTAGGATGCACATCCTCAAGGTGTCTCAACATAGTGTGATTCCCAAAGGAATACTTCTTGTTGGGATTACCTCGCGAAAGTACACGCTGGCACAGCTTGCAAGTCACCAAGGCAGCATTGACTTTTTTCTCACCCTCTGGAAAACTGAAATACTCCCATATGAAAGAGCTCTTCTGTTTCCTCTTTCTCTGCCTGATGGTGGTGCTGCTAGCCTCACTCTCAGCAGAAGAGTGCTGTTCTGCCATCATATCACAAAGACAAGTCAGCTCATTCTCCTAAGGGATCACAAGCAGAAATGAGGGGAATGGGTGTGGTGTAGGAGAGTTCTAGAACTGAAAGTAGTTTCAATCAATCAAAAGTTGTGTTTCATGATCACATGACCCACCGTGCGCGTACGTTACGCTTACGTTACGCTTACGGTGCGCTTACGGTAAAAGTGCGCATGCGCGTAAAAAAGACACGCGCTCGCGCGCATGCGCAAAAGAGTCACTCTACAACACTTCCGCGTAACGTGCGCGTGTAGCGTACACGCCTACGCGCCCCACGCACAGTACGTGCGGCTACGCAAATTGCGTAACTATACGCAATCAGAGTAGATAAATTACGGACATTGCGTAAACCGTACGCTTACCGTACGCTTACCGTACGCGCAATAAAAAAAAAAAAAAAAATATATATATATTTTCTATGTTATACTGATATATCTTACCTGTTTGGTAAAAAAAAAAAGAGAAAACTTGATATATTGCATATTTTTTTTAAAAAAACATAGTGTTTTAAGAGAATAAAAAGTTTTTAAAAAACTTGTTTTTTAAAAAAAAAACACATTTAAGATAAGAATTTATAATAAAAAAATCATACAAAATCAATAAAAAAAAATATGGGAATCACATATGTTATAGGTAAGAATTAGCATTTAAAAAACCATACAAATTCACTGAAAAAACCATGGGTTTCACACACGTTATAATTAGAAATTAGCATTTAAAAAACCTTGCAAATTCACTGAAAAAACCATAGGTTTCACACATGTTATAGTTAGGGATTAGCATTTAAAAAACCTTGCAACTTCACTGAAAAACCATAGGTTTCACACATGTTATAGTTAGGAATTAGCATTTAAAAAACCTTGCAAATTCAGTGAAAAAACCATAGGTTTCACACACGTTATAGTTAGCTGGACATTTCACTCGTAAAAAACCAATGAAATTTCCCCGTTATAGTTAGTTCAGCTAACTATAACTCGCGCGCCCGCAATGCACTACTGATGACGTCACATATTACATCACTCATGACATGGTCACTGACATCACTCATGACATCACTGATGACATCTCAAATGACATCACTGATGACATCACTGATGACATCATCCTTGTGACAGAGTGGCAGACCTCCTCTCACCCTAATATAACCTTTGAGACACACATTCAAAAATAGAGACTAAAATTTTCAAAACAATGGACATACCAATACCAGTTACAACAACCTCTTCAGTAATTCTAAGATCCACATACACATCCACTCATTCACCAACAGTCCTATACAGTCACTCATACATGTACTCACTCATCATATGTACTCATACACCTATACATCCTGTTACACAATGCCACTCATCCATAGAGTTACTCACACACATAGTCACTCATGCTAATAAAGAATCAAACATACATTTACTTTCATATACAGTTATACACACACACCACCACACTTACTTCTACAGAAACTTACACATACTTAGTCTTTAAAACAATCACTTATAGAAACACATACTTATTCATACAGGAACTCTTTCAATCTCTCACTCTCACATATAGTCACTTATATACACCAATAGTCACATATACTAGTTTAATAGATATGTAGTTACTCATAAAGACACTATTGAGACAGTCATTCACTCACTAACACACCCATACACACACTCATCCACCCATACAGTCCTGCACACATGCTGTCTTCAACACATAGAAAGAGTGAATCACTCATTCATGCACCTATGCACTACGTAATACCCCCCACCGAACCATACAGACACTAATAACCTATATAGACACCCATGAAGCTAATCACCAACCCATGCAGCCACTTATACACAAAGTGAGAGACTGATACAGATATTTTCATATTTAAACATTACTCAGTAAGCCATGTATTCACTATGAAACACTTAATCAGTCAGTAACACAATACATTTTTCAAAAACAAAGCATCCATTTAGACACTTATATACCCATTTATTCTTCCATTGACCTTAAGATACACATATATAAAGCAGAGGATTGCGGTCGCGTGAGTTATAGTTGCCTGCACTAACTATAACGGGGGAATTTCATTGGTTTTTTATCAGTAAAATGTCCAGCTAACTATAACATGTGTGAAACCTATGGTTTTTTCAGTGAATTTTATATATATATATATATTTCTTTTTGATTTACACATCAAATGACACATTCAATTTCCCCAAAAATCAATTCGACGAACACAGGAGGAGGGTGCATTTGTATTATGGAGAAATCAATTGTCACAAGCACACAGGCTCCTTACATGTCTGCCTGTGGTTTTAACAACTAAAAGTGGAAAGGTTAGTTTTTAGAAGTTTAAATCTAATGACCTAAACTCGCATGCCGTTTTAATTGTATACATCTAATTATGGGTCTTTAAATGGACATATTTTTCGTTGTATTTCAAAGCAGCTCCTGGAATACTCATATGCTAGAGATCTTAATGCATTTAAATGGATCATCAGGACAACTTACATTCTACATATTTTGGTTTATTGCAAATAAAGAAATACACAAGTTCACGACAGACACAAAGACTTTGCTGCTAATCGTAGGTGAGTATTGAGAAGCTCCCTTCCTTGCCTCATGTCCCAACTTGAAAGGCATTTGAGCAGCATCATCTGTTCCATCCTCAGCTATCGTGATGGATTTCAGCTTTAAGTGAACAAACTTCCTCATGAATTGGATGTGGGGGCTAAAATGAGGCTCGAATAGGAGCAAAAAGCGGCCAGTGGCGGTCAGTGACCCTCAAATGTGGAGAGTCGTTGAGCCAGTGGCAGGCACTTTCATAAATCACGCTGCCTTTTGGATCACATTCTCAAAGCTCTCAATCATGGCTCGTTAACAGATTTTATTACAGGCACTGACTGAGAGCTCTGGAGGCTGAAGGCAATGCGAGTTTCTCACAGTGCCTGTCAGTGGGCCAAAAATAAAATGCAAAACATACTTACCTACACTTCCTCGTCACCTCGAGTCCTCCTGGTCCTTGTCACCTCAAATCCTCCTGGAGCCTCAGCCAACCGCTCTAAATCACAAAGCTTCTCTCCTGCTACAGATGAGCAGCATGAGAGCAGCGCCAGGATTGACTAGAGAAGGCGGCTTTGATGCTCCAGCAGGCACAGGATATATAAAGTATACAGGGACTTTATAGTGAGGGTTAGATTTTACTCATGCAAAACCAGAGAAATTCAGCCATTATAGTTACCTGAGTTAACTATAACTCGCGTCCCTGCAATGCACTGCTTATGACCTCACATATTACATCACTCATCACATGGTCAGTAATATCACTGATGACTTCTCAGATGACATCACTGATGACATTGGTGATGACATCATCGACAGCATCAACAGCACAGCATACCAGTACTTACACACCCACTCACTGATTCATAGATCTACACACACATCCACTTGCTCACCCATACTGCCACTCATACACCCACTCACACACACTGAGTGAATCAACCATAGAACTACTCACACACCTAGACATTCACCCAGTCACACACACCCACTTACTTACTCATACAAATAGTAACACATACTCACTCACTTATACAGTTAGTGATAGAAGCACACACTCATCCATATAGCCACTCTCATATTCACTCACTCATGCATACAGTCATATAACATGTCACTCACCTATACTGCCTTTCACATACACAGTTCCGCACCCATACTGACACATGCACTCAATCACCAACACCACCATACAGACACTCACTCACTCACTCACTCACTCACCCATACAGCTTCTTAGACAAGTACACAGTACCCCATACAGCCACTGACTTATACACTCACTCATCCATACAGCCAGTCACACACCTCCTCACCTACACACAGAGACACCCACACAACCAGAGAGGCAGTCAGACAACCAACCAATCACCCATATAGCCATTCATGTACCCACTAACACACTCATACACCCACTTAGACATCAGCTGACAGACAGATACAATCATTCACACAACCAGTCACTCACCTATACATTCACTAAGACACCTACTCACTCACGTATACAGTCAGTCATGCACCCACTGAGTCATCCATACAGACACTCATCCACCCACTGGTTCATCAATACACCTTAGTATATATATTTAACACTCATAAACTTTTTAAAAACCGTCACTGGATGATGTCACCACTGATGTTATCAGTGATGTCATTTGAGATCTCATCAGTGATGTCACTGACCATGTCATGAATGATGTAATATGTAAAGTTATAAGCAGTGCATTGCGGGTCGCCAGTTATAGTTAACTCAGGTAATTATAACGGCTGAATTTCACTGTTTTTGTAAAATCTGACCCTAACTATAACATCCGGGTATCCTTTGTATTTTTTGGTGAATTTCTAAGATTTTTTTTAAATTACATTTGCTAACTATAAATTCCTTGTAACCTTTGTTTTTTTCAGTGAGTTTCTAAGGTTTTTTAAATGCCAATTCCTAACTAGAACGTCCCTGTAACCTTTGTTTTTTTAGTGAATTTCTAAGGTTTTTAAACTAGCAGTCATGTTTGCAGAGTGGTGGAGAAAGGAAGCTGGGCTTCCGACCAGCTCTCAGGAATTCCACTATGTAGGACTTACAGGAGGTACCAGGAGGACCAAGGGCACTTTATTCCCCAACTAGTAGTGCGCCGGGAGGCATGTTTGCAGAGTTGTGAAGAAAGGGGGCATGGCCTCTGACAACTTCTCAGCAATCCTGCTGTTTGGGACTTACTGGAGATAACAGGATGGGTAGTTGGCTCCCAAGGACATACTTAGGGGCTAACTACCCCTCCTATTACCTCCAGTAAGTCCCATACAGCAGGATTGCTGAAAACTGATAGCAGGCCACGCGCCCTTTCTCCACCTCTCTTCCCAACACACCTCCTGGCACTCTACTATTTGGGAAATTAAGTCCCCTTCACTCTTGAGAGTCTTTGGGGGCCAACTAGCCCCCTGTTACCTCCAGTAAGGTCCACCCAGCTGGATTGCTGAGAGGTAGTCAGAGGCCAAACCCCCTTTCTCCACCACTCTTCAAACGCACCTCCAGGGGCACTGCTGCTTGGGGGAAGAAGTCCATCTTTGTCCTGAGGCCCTCAGGAGGCAAGGGGATGTCATACCCCCACCAGCATGCACTGAGAGGTGCGTTTGTAGAGTGGTGGAGAAAGGGGCATGGCCTCTGACCACCTCTCAGCAATTTCACTGTGTGGGGTTTACTGGAGGTAACAGTAGGTCCCCGCGGACCCCATCCCCCAGGGCTCGGCCTGCAGTCTGGGTGCTCTAGTTCCATCCAGGGTACCCACTTTGTAAAGGTTGTAAAGGCCCCCACAATCCCTGCTGGCTTCCCGTCTCCTACAGGAGCCCGCATTGCTTTTACACATAGGGAGCTGCTAGCATGCAGCTCCATGTGTGTAAAAGCAATTCTGCTCCGAGTACGCAAGAGCATTTTCTGCTTTCGCTTACTCGAAGCGGAGCGGCAATGTTTGCTATGGCTGCAATGTCCAAGGGGTGGGGACCCCGGGACATTGCAGGAGCCAGCCCTTGGGGGTGGCAATCCCCCTGGCAATTTAGGGCTCCAGGAGGGAGGCCGCGTGCCCCCGTCCAACCTTCTAATTTGCCCTGGGGAGGCGGTAGTCCCCAGGAATGCGAGGTGTCCACGCAGTCCCCCCGCATTCAATGAAACTTATGCCCCAAGGAGGTGGCTGTCCCCGGGCTGCAGGAGGGTCTGCGTGGCCCCCCACATTTTTCAAAATGAAGTGGCAGCGCCTGGGACTGTGGGGGGGGTCTGTGTTGCCCCCACATTCATTTACAATAAAGCCCAGGAAAGGTGGGGGTCCACAGGGCTAGGGGGGCCCGGGAGGCCCCCCATTAAAAAAAATATAAGACCAAGGAGAAGGTGGTCCTCAGGGCATGATAAGCCCAAGAAGGGGGTTCGCATGCCTCCTCCTCTTTTACAAAATTCCCCCCAGACCTGGCACACCCGAGGGCAGATAATGAACAAAGAGCTCCACGGATCCTGCTGAAAAAACATTTCAAAATCTTTTTTCTGGCCTGCGGGGTCCCAGTGGGATTCCCCCAAGAGGCTTAGGGGGACTGAGTGTTTCTACCCTGCCCTCCATTCTTTTATTTTACATTTTCGAGGGACTCAGTTCAACTGAGTCCAAAGATGGCTGCCAACACTTCCTGGTCGAAGTGTTTGCAGCCAATCAATTGTCAGTAGGATTTTGGGCTCCCAGATTTCTATATTTTTTTACTTCAATACCTCAGAAACTACTGAACGGATTTACAGAACACCACGGTTTCTGGACAAACATCTAGCTTTCTTCTAAATTTGGTGCAATTCCGTTCAGCGGTTCGGGCTGTAGTCATGTTCCAAAAATGAAAAATCTCCATAGACATGACATGGGGAAAATGCATTTTGGTACCCCCCCTTTTTTCTTTTCCTTCACTTGATGGTACACCCTGAAACTTTCAACACAGCAGCTGAACCAAAAATTTGACGTTTTTAAAAAACTTTCGTGAAGATTCGTCAAGCGGCGCCAAAGAAATTGGCAAAACAAAAAGTGTTTTTTCTATGGAAGCTTTGGTCCTAACTATACCTATATATATATATATATAGATATACATGTTTCTATGAGTGTGTGTATGTAGATTTAAATATATGTGTGTAGCATAACACCTACACAGATGCTAGGTACATTTAGGCACATCTAGTTAGGGAGGCATCGTAGGAGTACGCACATTTATCATGTGTTTTATATGCTTGTATGTAATCATGATTATTGTAAGATGGTAGAACTTTACCATCCCTTTACTTTCGGAGTACTTCTAATCATATATCTCTGCTACTGTCTAATGGTTGTTGCAGCTCATCTTTTTCTACACTAGAATAACAACTGTTCAATAAAGTCTTATTGTAAACGGCCAGCCTGTTTATTCCGTGTATCTCTGAGACAAACTAAGTGAGCACGAGTGATCGAAAAGTAGTAGATTGTTTCCACGATTCTGAGGGATCAGGGTTGTCATGTTCTTAGATTGCCAAGAACTTTTCTCTCCCCGATAAGAGGAGATTCTAGTGGCACTGTGAGCTAGCTGATACAGATAGGCTAACACACCCGGTGGGGGTGCGCAGAATCAGTCCGCCACCAGTCCCACAGTTTATGTTATCCAAATGTGCAGAACCTATATGGGTATTTAGAAACTACATGACAGGAGTAATACACAAAGCCCAACTGTCAACTCCAACTAGTCACGTGACCCAGTGACAGGGTGCAGGTACTAAATGGATAAGGCAGGAAAATGCAAACTTTCTAAAAGTTTATAAACTAACAAAATATCTAGTTGCCACAATTTAACATCCACTCAAAACAAAGGTACCAATGTTCTTATTTCATTAGCCCTTATGATTTCTTTCACTTTTCATTTGCATTCTCAAAAACGTTTTTTTAGCATTATTACATGTCTCTGCAAAGGCAACACTTAATTATAGGACAAAAAGTTCAAACATACATTAAAACATATTTGTTTACATATGAATATACAAAAAAACATATAATGACAAACCAACATATTTGTCTATGAAACAAAACACATAGTGAATTACCTTCCTTCGGCCAGTCCTTCATTTACATATTAACACTTGGCGGAATATCCACTTGCTGCTATGTATGCTATATCCTGCCAGTGTAAAATGCCTTGGGGCCGCTGACTCTAAATGTTATCAGGGAGAGAGTTACTACATTCTAAATCTCTCTCATGCACTTTCAATTTGTTTGCGAGTATTCTTCCCCCAATGGCATGTTGGTTTTGCTATATAATATTTGTTTTGTATTTTCATGTGTAAACAAAGGGTTTTAATGCATGTTTGAACTGTGTGTCCTATAATTAAGTGTTGCCCTTCGTAGGGACATGTAATAATGCAAAGAAAGTGAAATAATCATAAGGGCTAATGAAATAGGAACATTGGTACCTTTTGTTTTGAGTGGATGTTAAATTGTGGCAAAAAGATACTTTGTTACTTTATAAAGTTTAGGGGTCCAATCTAGTTTGTGCAAAGGACCCAAGCCTTCCTTTATTAACAACTTTCTAAAAGTGGCATTTGCAAAATTGTAATTTGATAGCCGACTTCACCAGAATTTAGAATTTATAATTGCATTTTCAAATATACCATACAGGAATGAGTTACCTGTTCCCATTTGGAAGTTACAGCTTATTAAATGTAATAAGGTAACTCCAATGTTATCCTATGCCTTGCATTAGTGAAAAATGAATGTAGGAGTGTTTCACTACCCGGAAAACTATAAAGTACATGTCTTATCTTTTAAGTACATTGCACCCTGCCCTGGGTTGTCCAAGGCCTACAAAAGGGGGTGGTGATGGACGGAGCATCAGAACCAATCAAACACTCACACCCAGTCAACAGATCTGGGTTTGATCCATCACCGTTCTTTAGCCCACTCTGCCACCCCAGTTCAGACATGGCTATATGCAAATCAGTCTGACCCTGTGCCTCATGGGAACAGTCCAGCCCGAACTGCCAAGCCATGCCTTCCCTGGACCGGAAACAAGCTTCCTAGGACCGATTTCTGGCATTTCAGCCGTCTTCAGCCAGGCTTGCTTGAATCCAGTGGCAAAGTGAGCAAGGGACTCACGTCTGAGCATACCCTGCCAACTTATGGCGAACAAAGCGGTACAAAAGGGGGTGGTGATGGACGGAGCATCAGAACCAATCAAACACTCACACCCAGTCAACAGATCTGGGTTTGATCCATCACCGTTCTTTAGCCCACTCTGCCACCCCAGTTCAGACATGGCTATATGCGTATCAGTCTGACCCTGTGCCTCATGGGAACAGTCCAGCCCGAACTGCCAAGCCATGCCTTCCCTGGACCGGAAACAAGCTTCCTAGGACCGGTTTCTGGCATTTCAGCCGTCTTCAGCCAGGCTTGCTTGAATCCAGTGGCAAAGTGAGCAAGGGACTCACGTCTGAGCATACCCTGCCAACTTATGGCGAACAAAGCGGTACAAAAGGGGGTGGTGATGGACGGAGCATCAGAACCAATCAAACACTCACACCCAGTCAACAGATCTGGGTTTGATCCATCACCGTTCTTTAGCCCACTCTGCCACCCCAGTTCAGACATGGCTATATGCAAATCAGTCTGACCCTGTGCCTCATGGGAACAGTCCAGCCCGAACTGCCAAGCCATGCCTTCCCTGGACCGGAAACAAGCTTCCTAGGACCGGTTTCTGGCATTTCAGCCGTCTTCAGCCAGGCTTGCTTGAATCCAGTGGCAAAGTGAACTGGGGTGGCAGAGTGGGCTAAAGAACGGTGGTGGATTAAACCCAGATCAGTTGACTGGGGGTGAGTGCTTGCAATGTTCAACACTCCGTCCACCATTTCCTTTGGTTTTGCTTTGTCCAAGGCCTAACCTAGGAGTGAGATACATGGGTTAAAAGGGAAGGTTTGGCCTGTCAGAATATTTATTTTGCCAGGTCAAAATGGCAGTTTAAAACTGAACATTTAAGCTGCAGTGGGAGGCCTGAGACATTTTTACAGGGTGTTTTAAGTGCTACTTAACTGAGTCGCACATTCAGGCTAACTAGTAGCATTCAATTTACAGTCCCTGGGAACAGGTAGTGCAGCTTCACTAAGAATTTACAAGTAAATTAAATATATTGATTGTGTGTAATCCAATTCTAACATGTTTTAAGGAAAGAACACAAGCTCTTTAGAGCTGGTTAGCAGTGATAAAGTGTGCAGGGTCCTAAAGTCCTAAAGTGAGCATAAACTAAATCAGCAAACAGGACAGTGGAAGGCAAAAAGTTAGGGGGTAAACCATGGCAAGAACGCCAGGTCTAGCAATATGTCATTTGAAATGTCACCAGTGATGTCAAGAATGATGTCATAGAACATGGCATGAGTGATGTAATATGTGAGGTTATAAGCAGTGCATAATAGGGGCGCAAGTTATAGTTAGCTCTAACTATAACTGGTGAATTTCTGTGCTCTTTTTAGTTCAAAACGTTAATGTTATCACTGACACAGTCAACTAACTATAGCATTACTTTAACCTTTGGTTTCTGCAGTGAATATAGATATATATTTTCACTGCAAAAGCCAACGTTTTATATATTCACTGCCAGATAATAATTAATAAATTGGGCAAATAAATATAATCTAAAAGTGGAGAGCTATGTGCGAACTTTTCTTGCCTCACTGATCTGCAAGACTTTTTCTTCATAAATTGAGAACAGGACCCATACCCACTGATTTGCACCAGCCCAAGAGGTGGATATGGCTGGATTTGTTTGCGGGACACACGTGATCAAATATATAGTGAGGGTTCTGAGACAAGATTGCTATGTCAGCTGAGATCTGGAACGCCCATCTGTGTATGCTAAGGTATGGGGTCCACCACTAATCCCAGAGATCTTTCATATATAATCATTCAGCTTCAGTAGAAGGAAAGGGGGTTTAGGATATTTTGATTATAACATGACAGGGCTTTTTGTGATATATGGTTTATTGACCATGCTAACAGTATTTTTAGCATGCATTTTTTTCTAATTCTCGCACGAACACTGCATTTGAGGACACCATAGTTTGAATAAATATTCTAAACTTCCTTCTTGCTTCTTGCTCATTTCATTGTGGATGAGTGAGAGAGCAAAAGGGTGTGTCTTGTTACCACGATCCCTGAGAGGATCAAATGTGTTGTGCTTTGGGGTACCAATTCACGCTATTCTCTTGTAAGGTTAGATGGGCGAGTGAGGCACTATAGCTAGTTGGACTTGGGCTCATAGGTACTGAGGTGGTATGGTGATTCAGTCCATACAGGCCGATGTTCTATGATCCCAAGCATAGTTCTGTTCCTGAGCAGAATCCCTGCAACAACATCACCCATCACCTGAGAGACCTCCAATGGCTCCCGATCCAGGATACATGCCTTTTCAAACTCCTGGCCCACGCCTACAAAGCCCTTCATGGCCAAGGACCAGCATACATGAACTACCACTTGAACTTCCACCAACCTTCCACAAACCCACCTCGGCCTCGCATCCGCTGCTGCCACACCGGAGTGCGCTCATTCTTCCACCTCACTGCCACATCCTGAAACGTTCTCCTCCTACACCTCTCAACATCACCTTGACTGACAGACTTCAGGAGGAAGCTCAAACCTGAATCTTTTACTGAAACCCATAGCCATGCGTTTGGAACCCTCACTGGTGACAAGCCTCGCTTTACAAATACTGTATTATTGATTGATAGATTTCTATATATTTGGGATGCAAACAGCAAACAGAAGATTCCTATTCAATGACCAGCCACAACCATGATTTTGTAGTTATTCCAAACTCGCCCTGGAACTTGAAACCCTGGAGTGCTTATTAACCACCCCACGTGATCCATTTTGTTATGCAGGGATAATAATATGCATGCATAACCCATTTAAGGATGCAAATATATGTTTTGTCAGTCAGAAAACTTGAGTTTCACTGGCGAGTATATTGGACTTAACAAAAGCAAACAGCTTTAAGAATTGGACCTATAGTCATAATTTCTCCATTTTGTTTTTTCATTAACTTCTGCTGAATTTCAAAAGACCACCATTTAAATGTTATTCGTACAGACAATTTTTGAAATTGTAAGTCTCCGTTTTTCTTTTTCCTTTATTCTGGTATTGTGGTAATGAATTAAGACATGTTTCCTTCTTATACATTCCATTTAGATCTTGTCAGTGCTCCAATGTATAAATCAAAAGGGTTGTAAGGTAGGAACAGGACCAGGTCCCTTATGGACTTAGTCCCAGGCTTTCATTAAAACTGTACTTGACAAAAGTCTAAAGTTAACAGCTTTGTTGGTTTTTTCAAAATATAGTTTCATTACAGAAAGGAAAAGCAGTTAGTAAATCAAGTAAATTAACAAGCAGACTGACATAATGTCTTTCTTCCTTACAAAATCTCAAATTGCCCTAAGGGCAGAGCAATAAATCTCAAAGCAATGGTCTCAGACACAGACAAAATGTGAGCAAAGGTCTCTAAGCAAAAATGTCTGCTAGCAAAAGGTCTGGTTCATCTCCAAACATCGTGTTTTCTTATAATGATTCAGGAACAGAAGGCACACACATTTCAGGGCATGCAATAAGTGGAAGGGTTGGAACAGAAATGTTTCACTCATTACAGCCAATCAGTCTATTAGTTCGTAAGGCACCTCCAGAAACTCCTACTTCCTATTGAATGTTTTTGATTAAAGCTTTAATGAAGGATGCGAACTCATGATTACAATAGGGTATTTAACTAAAATTGAGCTCAGCTGAGCAGCCTTGAACAACTGGTGACAGAAAGAACATTCTTTCTTCCTTGCTAGGAAAAAACAATTGTTATACAATTTATTAGCAGAGAGACCATGGCTGGGCTGTATTTCAATAATTTTCTAAAATAGAGAAATACACATGCATGTAAGTAAATTCACATAAAACGAACAGACACTTTTCTTCCAAAATGTGAATGATTTTCAATGCAGTAGGCTGCAGCCTATCACGCTAAATATACACCTAAATGAATCATTATTTTCTAGTAAATTAAAACTTGTTTACAACCTCAAAATACGTATTAGTGTAACAGTACTGCTTATTTGAGTGGCTGATTCTTGCACTTCCTCTTACACCTGCCTTAGAGTAAGGATTCAGCTCACCAGACTTTACCACAAGGAAAGTCAAAGATATCTGTAAACTTCCAAGGAATGCATCTGGCAAGGTTGTTGGAGCGTGGTTATAGCAAACCTCAATGCACTTGGGGCCATAAAGTTAGTATTTGTGATTTCCAAATAGCGAATCTGTATAAATCGCTATTAGGCAATCGCAAAACAGAATGTATGTAACCACTGATTCCACTAATAGCGATTCCTACAGATTCGTAATCGCAATTAGGAAATTGCAATTTTAGAAATTAGGAGCAATTGCGATCTGGAGGCAGAATGATGATGTCAGACCAGGAAGTTAAGAAATACAGGATGTAACCACAACCCAGAAGCCTAGGAAGGTGCTGGAAGTGAGGAGTGCACCTGTATAACCCAGGGAATACCTGTGACTGGACTGCACTATGTCCAAGGAATGTGGGGACAAGGATTCTGGGAGCAGGAAGAGAGAAAGGTCAAGTTTTCTGAAAAAGAGCTGGAGCTCTTGACAGAAGAATGTGTGGCACATATGGACCAGCCATTTGGGAAGGCCTCTTTCACTTCCAGAGAGCCAAAAAAACAAGATATGAAACAGCATCAAGGCTGAGGGAGATCGGGGTCAAGGGCACAGCACTTAGTTTGCTGACATCCTTTCTTAATCAGAGGGAACAGAGGGTAAAGCTGGGGGATTTTCTGTCTCCATCCCTTCCTGTGCTTTGTGGGGTCCCTCAGGGGTCGGCTTTAAGTCCGACCCTCTTTAACATCTATGTTACCCCACTGGCCAGGCTTATTAGATCTTTTGGGATGGAGGTTATCTCCTATGCTGACGACACACAGATTCTGCTGTCCTTTACCCAACCCACTATCCAGGCTGCCTCCAATTTTAAAAACTGTTTGAAGGCAGTCGCTCAATGGATGGTGGGTAATTCATTGAAATTCAATGGGGATAAGACAGAGTTTCTGGTGTTCGGGGGAAAGGAGGATTTCTGGTCAGCTGACTGGTGGCCGCCCTCTATGGGGGTGTGCCCTACACCGTCGACCCTGGCCAAAAATCTGGGCGTTTTGATCGATCCCCTTTTGAGGATGGATCAACAGGTAAGCAGGACCATCTCCACCTGCTGGGGACTGATAAACATCTTACGGAGGATCAGGCACTATCTGTCTTTCCAGGCCAGGAAACAAATTGTCCTGGCATTGATTGGGTCCAGACTTGATTATTGCAATGCTCTTTATTTGGGCATCAATAAGGGCTTGGTGACCCGTCTACAGATGGTGCAGAACGCTGCCGCTAGACTGGTCCTGGACCTGCCTAAACGGGCCAAGACTCATCAGGCAAGAAGGACCTTGCATTGGCTCCCTATTGAGTCCAGGATATCCTTTAAGTCCCTGACTTTGATTTATAGAGCCTTGGCAACCAATCGGTCTGGGGGTATGAAGGATTTGCTGGTCCCCTACATTCCCCCCAGAACTCTCCGGTCGTCAAATAAACTTCTGCTTTCAGTGCCCAGGATACGTAAGGCTAGGTGGGGAGGTAGAGCTTTTTCAACTCTTGCTCCCAGGCAGTGGAATTCCCTGCCTTTGGAGATAAGATCTCTTCCATCGGCTCTGGCTTTTAGGAAGGCCCTTAAGACCTGGCTTTTTGCCAAGGCCTACGCTTAGATACGATCTGCCTCTTTTTCGAACTGTTTTGTTTAGGCGCCTTGATGCCTTCGGGCTAAGTAGCGCGATTACAAGTTTCCATTCATTCATTCATTCATTCAGCATCTTGAAGATGGTGAACTCTGTAGGTGTCTCACAGAGGACCATCCCGGAGATACACGAACGCTGGGGTATGACCTGAGATCTCGCACAAAGGAGAAGGCGGCCAGCAGGATGGATCAGAGTCGTGCTGGACCCTCAAAACACCCCTCTCCCTCTCCCATGGAGACACTCATCGAGGAGACACAGGGACAAGAAAGTGTGATGGGAGTGTCAGACATTGACAACTCCAGTCCTGCAGACACCAGCCAGGGCAAGTCCACTCCCCATTACTTACTTCACATAACCTAATGTTCGCAATTCCCCAAATTCCCCACTCACACTGCTGGCCATACTCTTGACGCTATGTTTAGTAACCATGATTTGGTCGCCAGTCCTGAAACGTTACCTATACCCTGGTCTGATAATTTTCCCATCAACTTTGAACTCAGAGATACCAAGGTAATCCCAATTACCAGCTCGTCAACTGGGTCATTCCTCTACCGAGCATGGAAAAACATAAACGTTAGCAATCTTCAGACCCAACTATCTGAGGATCTGCCCCCACCCTTACCTGATCCTGAAACGTCCACCCAGGACAATGTGACCTGGCTTAACCGTGCCCTCGTAAAATACGCCCCTTGGAAATCAACTAAATGTAAGAGAACCAAACCCTCCGATCCCTGGTACTCAGAGGCATTCCGACTATAAAAAAAAATATAGAAAACAGGAGAAAAGATGGAGACTTAATTATGAAACTTAGGAAAAAGAACTATACAAATGTGCCCTGGCCAAATATAAAAATCTTTTGTTCAAGGAAAAAACAAGCTATTTACAGCTCAAGTAAAACTATCTAACAATTCATCTAGGGAGCTTTCTAAAGTGATTAATAAACTAATTAAAGTCCCAGTAGTTAAAGGATGTACCAGCTGTCAAATGTCGCTCTTTATTTTAGGAATAATGTAGAGCATATTAACAATACCTTCAGTGTATCAGGAAATCCTTGCCCCACGCAGCAGCAAACCTTAGTAAATAATGTTTCTCATACTGACATATTCAGTTTAATTCCAGTTTCCACTACGCAAGTAGAACATCTCATTCTGACTACACACAGGACCTCCAAGTGATCCTTGTCCCCCATCAGTGCTCAAACAAATTTATGAGTCTATAGCAAAGTGTCTAGTTAACACCTTTAATTCTATGTTTCAATCATGGATCTTTCCTACAGCATGGAAGAAGGCAAGCATTTTTCCGCTCCTAAAAAAGTCCAACCTTGACCCTGACACTCTTCCCAACTATCGACCTATCTCTAGACTGCCGTTCATGGCTAAACCTATTGAAAATATAATGAATTCTCATCATACACTATTCATGAAAGAACATAATGTGCTAGATCCAACTAAGTTTTTCTTTAGATCAGAGCACAGCACTGAAACAGCACTGATCAAAGCTACAGACAAACTAAAAAATACTCTGGATAATGGAGGAAATGCAGCACTGATCCTGCTAGATCTATCCGCTGCTTTTGACACAGTGGATCACTCAACACTATGTCTTCGTCTTGAGCTTATGGGTGTTAAAAGAGCAGCCTTTGATCCATTTAAATAATTTCTAGCAAATAGGGAAAATATTGTGACTCTAGACAAGCTCAGATCAAAAGCCTTCTTTCTTCCGTGTGGAGTTCCACAGGGATCCTCGCTCAGCCCATCATTATTCAATCTTTATGTGGCCGAGCTTGCTCCACTGGTACAATCTTCAGGTCTTTCACTTACCTCATACGCGGACGACACACAAATTGTGGTCTCCGCGGCACATAGGGCCAATAACACCAGTGCTCAGCTTCACATCTGTATGAAGTAAATCTACACCTGGATGGGCAGGCACTGCCTCAAGATGAATTCAGAAAAGACTGAAGTAATTGTCTTTGTAAATGACCCTTGTTTTTGGACCTCTAACTGCTGGCCGCAAGAGATGGGACCACTGCCTATTCCGGTTAAAAGCCTAGGAGTGATTCTAGATAATAAACTTAATCTTGGTAAAGAAGTTAATTCCATCATATCTACTTCCTATAACACATTACGAATCATCAGAAGGATTCTGCTTTATATTCCAGTTAGTGCAAGGAAACCCATTTTCACCTCACTTATCCTATCAAAAATCTACTATTGTAATGATCTATTTATCAGTCTGCAGAAACAATACCTAAATAAACTACAGGTCCTACAGAAATCGACGGCCAGTGTGCTGCTCAACTCACCAAAACATCAGTCTGTTAGTTCGGCCATTAAAGAACTACACTAACGTATGGTTAGAAATCGCATTAAATTCAAAACTCTCTGTCTCACTTACAAGGCTTTACATGGTACAGGTTCAGAATGTTTGAGTAATTTGATTTTATGGTACACTCCTCAAAGGAACCTTAGATCTCTTGGTACTTTCTCAGTTACACCATCTAGATTTAAGAAAGCTAGATGGGGTGGTAGTAGCTTCCTTGTAGGAGCCACCAAACTCTGGAATACCCTTCCACTCCATATTAGATCTTCACCCTCTATGCTGGGTTTCAGAAAGCTTCTTAAGACCTGGCTCTTTAACCTGTAATCTTTCTTCACAGCATGCTCCTGTTTCCACGCCTGCTACTAGCGCCAAGACACCCTCGGGTATATGTAGCGCTTTATACATGTACTTAACATAACATAAATCATCACAGCATAACTAACTCCATTGAGGTGCTTGCCCTACCTTAGTAATGCATCATGGGAGTTGTAGTAGACCAAAGTTGCATGTTATACTGTGTTACTGATGACAACACCACACATATCTGTACATCACAAACATGTCAAAAACACATGATGCTCAGTTATAACAATGTAGTGAACAGAAATTAACCATTTATTTACACTAACTATATACATGTGTTTCCACAGATCCCACCCAGGTCATGTCAGAAACAAATGAGGCTGAAGAAGCTACTGACACACGTGAAAATGGAGGACATCACATTGCCAACTCTTATACCCATCACTCCAACTCCAAGACCATTGCACCACCTCCAGACTTTGTGGATGGTGATGGGGATCAATCCCAATGCAGGGACACAACAACATCTGTGAGCAGGATACACAGACAGTGTACAGGCTAACCAGCAACAGTCCACAATGAGAATGTGTAAGACGACATGGCGAAGAGTGTTTGGTAACCTGGAGAGGTCCATCATCTCTGTACAGCACCTGCAAACCAAACAAATCAGGACTGTCAATAGGCATCTGCTAAGAATGTCAAGCTTGATGCAGCAATTGCAGAAAGGGCAAGTCCGGTGAATTGCTGCCATGGAGAAGGAGCACCGTGTGCAGAGACAGAGGCACAGGCAGTACGTGGCATGCTTTGATGCCTTCACCAGTTCCGTAAACCAGTTGACAGTAGCCACAACACCTTTGGCAAGGAGAACTATAAACATACAGAATGACATGGTGCACTGATGGGAGGATGTTGCACATGGGCTTGTTCAAGTGACCACAGCACTTGAAAATATACCGACCCACAAACTCTATGTCCCCAACATTCTGCCTCCACCTGAAAGCAAAGAGGGCACTAGCCTCAGTGTTATCTCTATGTAGAAGGCATGCAGTACCAGGCGTACATGCCAAAACACTCTGGGTCTGACATGTGCACACTTTCACAGGCTAGTGTTGCTGAAAAGGCATCCAATACTACAGGCTGAAAGAAGTGAATCCCCTGAACAGTTAGAGTGATGAGTCTACTTTTTTTGTTTGTTTGTAATTACATACTTTGTTGCCTGGTTAACGTTACATCCGCAAAGGATATTGTTGAATGCCCTTTGTGAATACCGAAAGTTGTAAAGTTAGACTTTCGTCTCAGTTTACCTTTGTAAATCGGGCCCTCTGATTTTAAACTTATATATTCCTTATGAGTGTAAAACATATTTAACAGAAGATGTTTTTCAGCTAGTACCAAGCTTTTTGTGTATTATTAAGAGAGTTGTAAGGATAAAGATATAATTCTCTTACCTGTAGGTGCTGGCTGTGGCAAAGACGCGCCTATGCCACTGGCTCCTGTTGTTGACACCGAGGAAAAATACTCTCTAAGAGCTCCTCCATAGGTGCTGGTGACGGGTGATTGGAGGGTCCGTTGCCAGTACAGAAGCTTCCCTACTTTAGCTGGCAAGATTTTCTTTAGTGCAAATGCGCAGATCATGCCCGCCCGAGGTTTTGGATTTCCTCAATAATGTGCTGGTTCACACCAAAAGCATATATTTTTATTTTCTTAAATGGCCACCCAAATGCTCTCTTTTGTGACCTCTGGCATCAACAAGGATGACTTGCCAGAAGCCTATCCTTGCTAGCGACCCATTCCTGTATCAAGATTTCTTATTCCATATCAGAAAATGTTTGCTTCCTACATCTTCTTTTCTGGACTCCAACCGGCCATTTTAAAAGGTAAGTTTAGTGGTTGGCTTAAACAAGCACCCAGATGGGAATAGATTAGAAATGCTGTCCCTTCCTCTCTGATCTGCAGTCCTCTATAAAGCATGTAGCTGCTGTATGTGCTTCTGATGCCCAGGGATATCTTAAGGATTCTGGGAGCCCTGGGCCAAATGTGTTTTTGGGGCTTCTTTTTGGAACAGCTTTGAATTTATGATCTAATTTCAGCTTTTTCATGCCCTCTTTGGCCAGGTCGCGTACACTGCACAAGCACACTGGTGCGAATTCTAAATGTATTTCCATCTAATATACAGGGATAGTGATGTCTGTTTTCAATATTGTAATATAGCAGCAGCTCACAAATATGATTGCAATTTGTTGGTCCTGTTTTGATCTAAAAGGCACTTGTTTATGGATGTTGCATATGGCGTTAAAAAACAAATAACATATCCCTGCAAAATGTCTGTAATAGACTCCCACACATCCCTATTATTAAAAATAAATGAAAGGAAATTGCATTTAGAACAATCTATGTTTAAGAACCATTCAAGGTCATGAAGGCAGTACTGTGACTGTCTATAGGGTCCTTAGATAGGATGGGGCCCTGAGCCAGAGCCCACTTTGCCCATGCCTTAAAACGTCTCTGCTGATGTCATGATCCAGTTCCTGTATGCTGCACTCTGTATTTGCGAATCATAAAGATTCCTTAATAGTGATTCAGTATTTTGCAACTATCATTTTTACCGACTCACTATTTGGAATGGGTATGGTTTTCTTAAAAAATCAGTATTTAGGAATTACTGTTTATCAGAATAGTACATCTAATAGTCACAAAACACTAGTTGCAATTTATTACCCATATTTTGGCAATCAGTGTGGTATTTGCAAACGGACCTGTTTATTAATAGGTCAGTTCACAAAAAAACAGAATTATAATGGGTCACTATGCGACCTACCTCATGAATGCTACAGAGGCATACTACAAAAAGGGAGGAACCAAGAGCTTTTGTACTGAGGGCCTGCACAGTGCTCCAAATGTATGATAAACAAAACCAGGAGTGCAGTTCGTCTGGGTGAGAGGGGGGGGGGGGGAAGAGCGATTAGTCTCTATAGAATGCCCTCACACACCTAGCAAGGTGTCATGCTTCATCATAGGGCTGTGCTCCTCGTCGGGCCGGCGCTGCAATGCCCGACGGGCTCCCGCGAAGGGGCTCTTTATCGGAGATCTTTTGAGAGACAGCCGTATGGGTGCGTGGGGGTAGGTGCAACAAGTGTAGTGAGTGGTGGTGTGGTGGGTTAAAATAGGTATGGTATTGCCAATCAAGGAACAATTTTATTCTGGTGGTATACCAGCCTAATTAAAATAGGTGACCCCCAAGGGGATTATGATGCTCCCCAGGGAAGTAGAAAGGTCGACATGTTTCTTGCCCTGTGCCCAATACGGGTCGGTGGCAATTCTTGAGGACCAAGTGAGAGAGTGCTCAAAAAAATAATCTCTACTACATAGTGGGTGATAGTAAAATTAGTACATCACCAAAGAGAGTCCATTGGGTCCCAAAGGGGAGTGGACCCACTGTTGCGAGACCTAGAAGAAAAGAGAAACGAAAACAGGACAACACAAGGAACAATTCAGCGTTCGTCATCGGTGCTTACTGGGTGGCTAAGGTGGGCAACCGTCCAATAGTGAGATTCATGCTATCATGGCTAAATAGGTGCTACCATGGCTATCCATCTAGAAGACTACTCGGTGGAGTTCGTAGTGCTGGAGATGGGAATTAAGGACTACCAACTACAAAATACAACACCATACGTGCCAAATGCTGTGGACTACTTCATTAACAAAGTAATGAGTGGCGTGAGACCGCAATTAGTGGCAGAGCAAGTAGCGGGCAGAGTGCATTGAAAAACTGCAGTCCCCAGGTCTATGGGCTAATTCGTTAGCGGGGTAACGTGAGATGCAAAAGTCGCAAATTGCATACAAAGCCGCCGCCCCCAGATCTCGGGTCGCGGGTGGCTCCTCAAGTCGTGAAGGAGACATGGAAAACTTTAAGTGCGTAATACTCCCAGTGCCAATGGCTACGAATGAGAGGGACTCCATAAGGGGAAGACTCACCCCCTGGGATACAGATATTGCTGTACGGGTTCGCCAATAAAGCCGGAATTAGCTCGCCCTAAAAAACGTACAAGAAAGCGTTAAATTACCTTCAAATACCGGAGGCGGCATGTCAACAACCGGCATGTAGAGGACTGTACTCACGAAAGTTGGGCGTGCATGCAGCCATACTCCTACTGAGGCTTTGGCTTCCGTAGTGAGGCAACAAAGGTGTGTTCAAAATAAAGGAAGTGCTCGCACGCAAAAAGGAAGAACGACTAGACCGTATGCTTGGTCGGTCATCTTGGGGATGAATGTCAACCCAAGAAACTTTATTGCGAGGACAACGCGGTAAAGGGAGCGTAAAATAATGATATTACCACAGGGGGTGTTCAAGGGCGAGTATCTGATCGAATGATCACGTGCAAGGTGATGTGTTTTCACAAGGTATTAAATTAAAGAATTCGGGCGGGCGTCTATTGAGATGATACGGTTTTAGTGTAACCCGGGATGTGTAAGAATGCAATGCAGTTGAGTAAATCAAAGTCCTAATTATTAAAGGACAAGGAAAAATTAAGAGAATTACTCAAGATACAGGTGCATTAGAGTAAATGCGGACCAGTGGGTATGGCCACATAAGTTAGAAGTAACGATGTCAATGTCTGTCATTGTAACATGTAAGGTGTCATCTGATGGGATGAAGAGCACCACCTGTGAGCGGTCCAGGGGCACACAACATCGATGTTGTAACCATCTGGTATAAAGAGTGTCCGTGGGGTGGATCATGTATTATTCAGTGTTGCCCATGGTATATCATCGTTGAGGCCGATTGTATGGCTCGAGATTTTAAAGATCCATTGTTGTTCTTTTCTGAAAAGGGCATCCTTACTGATCACAGGAAAGGCTTGCAAAATTGTCCACGTCAGGTCATTGGCCGTATGGTTCTTCTCCAGAAAATGCGTGCACATTTTGGTGTTTACTTTTTTGCACCTGATGTTGCTCCGGTGTTCGGAGATTCTGATCTTGACTGGACGTGTCGTCATGCCCACGTACATGAGGTCACATGGGCATTGGATTAAGTAAATGCAGTTACGTGTATTGCAGTTCGTATGGATTTTTTGTTGCCAAGTTAGAGATTCAGAAAATTTGATGTTCCTACTTGCTTTTGTGAGAGCGCATGCAGCACATTGCCCACATGGGTAATGGCCTGTCACAGGTGGTAGGCCCCACAGTCGCTGGTTAGATGGTGGTGGTTGTCTAGGTCTGATACTGATAAGAAGGCTTTTCAAATTGTTAGTCCTTTTGAATGCAAATCGGGGCTTGGGGGTTTGCCAGTCTCCTACCGACAGCAAATTCCAATGTTTCTTGATGATTCTTTGGATAGAATTGGATTCTGGCATGAAAGTGGTTACACACGTTATTTGGTCAGTTTTGGTTTTTTCCGTAGAAGTCAGGAGGGTGTCCCTGCTAGTATTCCGTGCTCTCTTGTAGGCCGGTGAGTGATAGCCATCGGGTATTCTCTCCTTGTTAAATGGCCTGTGAGTTCATGTGCCTGTGTTTTGAAATCCTCCAACGTGCTGCAGTTGCGTCGAAGTCTGAGGTATTGCCCGTATGGCAAGTTATCGCGTAAAGCCTTGGGATGGAAACTACTAAAAAGTAATGGACTATGGCTATCTGTAGGTTTTTTGTAGGTTTTAGTGTTCAGGCCTGTCGGAGTATTGGAAATGAGCAGATGCAAAAAGGAAAGTTCAAAGACTGATGAATTGGCCGTGAAACGTAGATAGGAGTTAAGACTGTTAACCCAGGACACGAAAAGGGGGATGGAGTTCAGATCCCCTTTCCAGAATATGAGAATGTCATCAATATACCGTCGCCAAAGGGTGACGTTCTCCTTATAGATGTTGGTCTCAGCGAAGATGTAATTGGCTTCAAAATGCGCCACAACCTTTTTTAGGCAGAGGCTGGGGAAGGGGCAGAGGAAGAAGAAGAGGGGGGTACAATCAGCAAAAACAGGTTCACTAGCAGGACCAAACAGACCAAGGCCCGATGGAGCTCAGGAGTCACAGAAGCAAGAAAAACTGATAGTGAATCTATCAGATCGGCGACTGAATCAGACAGAGGAACAAGCCCTTATCAAGGGGCTTGGATTCGTACTCACACCACGGCCTGATTATTTCAGGACTCACTGTGAAATCCATGACCTTTTTCGAAAAATCCGTCTGAGAAAATTCTTTAAAGACCAAAATTCATCTCCTCAGGTTGACTCAGGCATGCGGAAACCTTCCATTTTTACGCCCACCTCTGCCATGGTGCCGCCAGAAATTCTGGCTTTCGAAAAAGCAGTCATCAAAGACATTAGTGCTATGAAAGTGAAAAAAACCTTCCATAATAATTCCCGCCTGGAAAATCTGGCAATAACTAATCTCAGCAATGATACGACGATCACCATCAAAGAGGCAGACAAGGGGGGAGCTATAGTCATTATGTCCACCTCAGACTATAGAACAGAATGCCTAAGACAACTCAGTGACACACGATACTACGCCCAAATCAAAGAAGATCCCACCAAGAAACTGATCATTACAAGGCTGGATATCGAAAAATGAATCAGAATTCCTTATGAACAATAATCCCCGTATACCGTATTTCTATACATTACCCAAAATCCACAAAGGTGTACTACCTCCACCGGGGAGGCCTATTGTGTCAGGAATCAACTCTGCTCTGGAACCTCTTTCACGTTTCTGTGACCATTTTTACGCCCTTTGGTACAAAAGACCCCAACCTTCCTACTCGACACCAGGGATGTCCTCAACATCATTAAACAGTTCAATGAAACTGGCACCAGTGTGGACGCACTAATTACCCTGGACGTAGAGGCCCTCTATACTAACATCCCCCAGAGGGCCACCCTGGAGGTTGTGGAAGAAGTACTCCGAGCACAAACATGGGATTCGCCCACACCCATTTCTTTTATTATGGAGTGTGCAGAGATTGCCCTAACTAAAAATTACTTCCAATTCGAAGACCTTATTTACCATCAAGTCCAGGGCACTTCGATGGGGGGCACCTTTGCTCCCAGCCTGGCATGCCTCTATATGGCGCATTTTGAAGCCAATTACATCTTCGCTGAGACCAACATCTATAAGGAGAACGTCACCCTTTGGCGACGGTATATTGATGACATTCTCATATTCTGGAAAGGGGATCTGAACTCCATCCCCCTTTTCGTGTCCTGGGTTAACAGTCTTAACTCCTATCTACGTTTCACTGCCAATTCATCAGTCCATGAACTTTCCTTTTTGGATCTGCTCATTTCCAATACTCCGACAGGCCTGAACACTAAAACCTACAAAAAACCCACAGATAGCCATAGTCCATTACTTTTTAGTAGTTTCCATCCCAAGGCTTTACGTGATAACTTGCCATACGGACAATACCTCAGACTTCGACGCAACTGCAGCACGTTGGAGGATTTCAAAACACAGGCACATGAACTCACAGGCCATTTAACAAGGAGAGAATACCCGATGGCTATCACTCAAACGGCCTACAAGAGAGCACGGAATACTAGCCGGGACACCCTCCTGACTTCTGCGGAAAAAAACAAAACTGACAAAATAACGTGTGTAACCACTTTCACGCCAGAATCCAATTCTATCCAAAGAATCATCAAGAAACATTGGAATTTGCTGTTGGTAGGAGACTGGCAAAACCCCAAGCCCCGATTTGCATTCAAAAGGACTAACAATTTGAAAAGCCTTCTTATCAGTACCAGACCTAGACAACCACCACCGTCTAACCAGCGACTGTGGGGCCTACCACCTGTGACAGGCCATTACCCATGTGGGCGATGTACCGCATGCGCTCTCACAAAAGCAAGTAGGAACATAAAATTTTCGGAATCTCTAACTTGGCAACAAAAAATCCATACGAACTGCAATACACGTAACTGCATTTACTTAATCCAATGCCCATGTGACCTCATGTACGTGGGCATGACGACACGTCCAGTCAAGATCAGAATCTCCGAACACCGGAGCAACATCAGGTACAAAAAAGTAAACACCAAATTGTGCACGCATTTTCTGGAGAAGAACCATATGGCCAATGACCTGACGTGGACAATTTTGCAAGCCTTTCCTGTGATCAGTAAGGATGCCCTTTTCAGAAAAGAACAACAATGGATCTTTAAAATCTCGAGCCATACAATCGGCCTCAACAATGATATACCATGGGCAACACTGAATAATACATGATCCACCCCACGGACACTCTTTATACCAGATGGTTACAACATCGATGTTGTGTGCCCCTGGACCGCTCACAGGTGGTGCTCTTCATCCCATCAGATGACACCTTACATGTTACAATGACAGACATTGACATCGTTACTTCTAACTTATGTGGCCATACCCATTGGTCCGCATTTACTCTTATGCACCTGTATCTTGAGTAATTCTCTTAATTTTTCCTTGTCCTTTAATAATTAGGACTTTGATTTACTCAACTGCATTGCATTCTTACACATCCCGGGTTACACTAAAACCGCGTCATCTCAATAGACGCCCGCCCGAATTCTTTAATTTAATACCTTGTGAAAACACATCACCTTGCACGTGATCATTCGATCAGATACTCGCCCTTGAACACCCCCTGTGGTAATATCATTATTTTACGCTCCCTTTACCGCGTTGTCCTCGCAATAAAGTTTCTTGGGTTGACATTCATCCCCAAGATGGCCGACCAAGCATACGGTCTAATCGTTCTTCCTTTTTGCGTGCGAGCACTTCCTTTATTTTGAACACACCTTCGTTGCCTCACTACGGAAGCCAAAGCCTCAGTAGGAGTACGGCTGCATGCACGCCCAACTTTCGTGAGTACAGTCCTCTACATGTCGGTTGTTGACATGCCGCCTCCGGTATTTGAAGGTAAATTAACGCTTTCTTGTACGTTTTTTAGGGCGAGCTAATTCCGGCTTTATTGGCGAACCCGTACAGCAATATCTGTATCCCAGGGGGTGAGTCTTCCCCTTATGGAGTCCCTCTCATTCGTAGCCATTGGCACTGGGAGTATTACGCACTTAAAGTTTTCCATGTCTCCTTCACGACTTGAGGAGCCACCCGCGACCCGAGATCTGGGGGCGGCGGCTTTGTATGCAATTTGCAACTTTTGCATCTCACGTTACCCCGCTAACGAATTAGCCCATAGACCTGTGGACGGCAGTTTTTCAATGCACTCTGCCCGCTACTTGCTCTGCCACTAATCGCGGTCTCACGCCACTCATTACTTCGTTAATGAAGTAGTCCACAGCATTTGGCACGTATGGTGTTGTATTTTGTAGTTGGTAGTCCTTAATTCCCATCTCCAGCACTACGAACTCCACCGAGTAGTCTTCTAGATGGATAGCCATGGTAGCACCTATTTAGCCATAATAGCATGAATCTCACTATTGGACGGGTGCCCACCTTAGCCACCCAGTAAGCACCGATGACGAACGCTAAATTGTTCCTTGTGTTGCCCTGTTTTCGTTTCTCTTTTCTTCTAGGTCTCGCAACAGTGAGTCCACTCCCCTTTGGGACCCAATGGACTCTCTTTGGTGATGTACTAATTTTACTATCACCCACTATGTAGTAGAGATTATTTTTTTGAGCACTCTCTCACTTGGTCCTGAAGAATTGCCACCGACCCGCATTGGGCACAGGGCAAGAAACATGTCGACCTTTCTACTTCCCTGGGGAGCATCATAATCCCCTTGGGGGTCACCTATTTTAATTAGGCTGGTATACCACCAGAATAAAATTGTTCTTTGATTGGCAATACCATACCTATTTTAACCCACCACACCACCACTCACTACACTTGTTGCACCTACCCCCACGCACCCATACGGCTGTCTCTAAAAAGATCTCCGAAAAAGAGCCCCTTCGCGGGAGCCCGTCGGGCATTGCAGCGCTGGCCCGTCGAGGAGCACAGCCCTATGATGAAGCATGGCACCTTGCTAGGTGTGTGAGGGCATTCTATAGAGACTAATCGCTCTCCCCCCCCTCTCACCCAGAGGAACTGCACTCCTGCTACAGAGGCATGCCTCAAAATTACAATCTGCTATGATTCACTGGCATTATGAGGATGTTGGCCTGCTGGTGTCAAGATACCACCATGTCTGTGATTGTTATTTAATAAAGCAAACGTTTGTTTTTAAAATGCAGCTAGTTTTCCTTAAAGGAAACAGAACAGAGTTTTTTAGTGTATTGAGTTTTTAGGTCTCGCCTAGCTATTGCAATAGCAATTGCTATGCGAGACTATAGTAAGGGGTTCCCAAAAGTGCTCCCAAAAGCGGATTGCATGGCGAGCACGTGCACAATCACGTGCATCGTGCCGCCATGCAATCCGCTTTTGTGAAGCGCTTCAGCCCACAGGCGACGGGCATGCGGTTACGCGCACAATGACGAGCAGAGGCGCCATATGGCTTTCCTCTCTCGTCATGGTGCGCGCACATCGCACACCACTCGCCAGCCAGCCTGCTTTGACTTTTGTGCCTCAATGCTCCTCCCCCTCCCCCACCACAGAGCGCATCTCGCGGCCCCTTCCTGTATGCGAGGCTCGCCGGTGCCGCGCTTGTTTAAATCTGTTTTGTTCTTTTCCCATTCGACTCTTTGTTCATGTGCGCTGCCCAGGTCTACTCATGACAGTAGCCTGGTCCAGTAAACCAGCCTCTCCCGGTGCCTCACACTAATTACGATTGTGGTCGGGCCTCCTCCCTGCCCGGTAGCCACCACTGTTCCACGTTTCTTGGAGCAGCTCCCTTTCACTCCCCCGCCTCTCACCTGCTGTCTGCTCCAGCGCTGACTGACCTGTGACGAGTCGAGACGTGTGGACCCGCAGATTGTTTCGAGGCGTATACGCCCGGTATATGAGCAAAATAAAAGAATCTCGAAATCAAGTTGTGATCGAGATATTCTGAGGGAGTGAGTGAACTTAATAAGGCCTCCCCAGGATTCCGTCTTTTTTTAAAAAGAACATTCAATTTCTACGAAACGATTAAGATTTGGTTGTTGCTTTTAATACCTGAACGTGGTGAACACACGAGCACAGGACGACAGACTGTCAGGTCAATTCCTGTGCGACTTCATCTAGTGTCGTTGGTGGTGTAATACGAGGAGGCAAGGACCCCTGAGGATTCACCATATTTTAACCTATTGTCCAAAAGTATAAGATTGCAAGTATACTCCATGGGAGAATATAATATTTGTCCTGAAGAAGGTGGTCTTTTATGTTTTGAGTCCCACCGAAACGCGTCGACGCAAGTCTAGAAGGGAGACTATCGATTATAACGACATCTGTTTTCCGAACTATTAAGTGTTTTGTATTACTACCTAGGAAAAGAGCTGATCTTGATCATATGTCTTCCCTTTCTGTTGATAAGAAAAAAAATGTTCTTACTGCTTCTCCCCACGTCCTTGTTTGTTGAGTATTCATGATTATGTACATTTATTTGTGTTTTTAACTGTTTTAACTTTGTGGTGTATTAATTTGTTTTTGTATAAAGCTATATGATTATATTTTAATAAAATACATTGATTTTTTTCATATGAATATCGGATTAGGTTCTATCTTTGGTGGCTTGTTCTGGTGATAGAATGCTGTATTCTTGTGTGTGAGTGTATAGAAATTTAGTGTGCCAAGAAGGGGAATTTTGCTTTTGACTAGTGTCTTTTGGTGCTCTACCCCTTTTTGTGGTACGGGGCCCCTCTCTTCTTTTTTGAGTTATCTGTGACGATTTCTGACAGACGTTCAGGGCCCATCGGTATCACGTTCTCTTTGCGAGAGGTCCCCGTCACTGTCTTCGTTAGCCTGTGCCCCCACTGCTCCCTCGCTCTGTGCAGCCCAGCAGTGTGGTTTTCCAGGTGTTCTCATTCTCTCCGTGAGTGGGGCAGCGCTTTCTCTTCATCTCTCCCGTTGTAAGCTGCGTACCTGCGGTCGGGCTCCAAAGCAGCAACTGTCTCGCCGCATTCCCAGAGGTGCCTGGTTTATTCCATTGCCATTTTGCGCCGCAGGTTGCTCGTTCTCTATGTGGGCGACCCCCTCCGCTGCTGTCGATTTCCTCTGGTTTGGGCCTTCTGGTCTCCCAAGTTCTACTGTTTTTACCGTTTGAGTCGCAGCTCTCTCTTTGTCTCCCCCGTTGTCAGCTTCGTGCTGGCTGGAGGGTTCTAGTGCTGCCGTCAGCGCCCGTAGTCTGCTCCCTCAAACAGGACTTGCTCACTGTTTTCCCCGAGGTGCCTGGGTTAGTACTCTGCCATTTTGTGCTGTAGGCTGCCTGGTCATTTTTGGTGGCGTGTTTCTCCATTATTTATCAGCAGCCTATCGTTCTCTTTTAGCTGCCAATTCTCTTGATAGGTTCAGGTCCGGTATGCTTCGCTTATATAGCGTGGATGTCAGCTATATCCCAGGATAATTGAAGGATTATTTCGCTCACATGATACTCACTATCTTCCAGGTTATGCCTTGATCTAAACGAATAGAGATGTTGTGACACTCTTTAAACGCTAATATGGAGTGGAACGCGAACCGCTAGCGGCTATTGGGGCTGATTCAATTGACATTATGAGGTAACAGGTTAGAGTGTCTAGTTGGTTGTACAGATTAGTTGGGATCAACAAACAAACGGGGGGTGAATTGTTCGCAACCTCACGCTCATACCTGCATTTAAAAAAACGCTTATTTGCACATTCGAAAGGGCTTTCCTTTCCATCTATTTTAAAATTGAACTTTTTACATTTGTATTGTATGTTTTTATAATTATATTGTTGCTCGCTGTAACAGTATTTAGGGTGTGCTGTAATTCCTCACCTGTCTACTCTCACGTTACCATATCGCGCTGACTTGCCTGTTCTCAGCGCCATTTTTGAAAGTTAGCGCTCTAGCCTTTTCGCGCCTCTGTCTATTTCATGGATGGAGACGCAAGTGTGCAGCGCTCTGGCGCAGCGGGCGCGCCAATGGCGCCCCGGAGGCGCGCCAGAGGCAAGCCCGTCTGCGCCCGTCGCGACCTGCTCGCGACTAGCGCTAACCATGCTGTTCGGTTTGTACCGAATGGGGTAATCGCCTGGACGAGAGAGGAACTCTTAGCCCTCGCGGCAGGCAACTGCCCCATGCGCCACAATTTGAATGTTGGGACTGGAAAAAAGAGGAAAGGTAAAGTGGGGGAAGAGATATGCAAGGTTTGCAATTTCGCTATTATGCCTTTGTTGAAACCGTCTGAGTCAGCCGTACCCTTTCAACAGCTAGAACAGAGAGGTGGGGACAGTATTAAGGCGGGTTATATTAATTGTAGGTCTCTTCCCAAGCATGCTGACGATATATGGTTAGGTATGAAATGTGAAGCCTGGGATATAGTCTTTCTGACGGAAACTTGGCTGAGAGAAAGTTCTCAGCCGGATATTGCGCTGGCAGTCCCCTTTGGATACAGACTAGTGGCTGCAAATCGAGCTATGGACCGAGTGGGAGGCGGGGTAGCGATCATTGTACGGGATAAGTGGGACGTCTCCTTCAAGAAGTTGGAGGAGTTTGGTCCCATTGAGGCCTTATCCTTTAATGTCTCCTGCCCTACCTACCCCATAATGGCTGGCCTACCTATATATAGGCCACCCTCATCTCCTGTTAGGTATCTAACTGGTTTGTACGAGTGGATTAGTAGCTCAGTTTTAAATTTCCACTCATTCACGGTCTTAGGAGACTTTAATCTCCATGTGGATGATAGTGAAAGTGTGGATGCCAGTAAACTTACTGGTACGCTTCAGGGGTTTAATCTTGTACAGAAGGTGCAGAGTGCTACTCACAGAGGAGGTCATATGTTGGACCTGGTGTTTACAAATGACCTGACCCTGGTAATGAGTTCTCCTCAAGAAGTTACCTGGTCTGACCATTATTTTGTTCCTTTTTCTTTCAAAAGAAACTATAAACCCAAGACAGGCCCTCACGCTATGATTGAGACTAGAGATTGGCGGAAGGTTTTGCCAACTAACTTCACTTATAACTGGGGAATGTCTCCTTCCCACCTTACGGGGGACGTCAATCAGGATGTTATAGCTTTTAAGAAGCAAGTAATCCAAACTTTAGATAACATTGCTCCGAGGGTGTTGAGGAATACTGTTCGTAATCGTCCTTCCGCCCCATGGTTTACGGATGATCTTAAAGCTAGAAAGAGTGCCTGTAAGAAGCTGGAAAGAGTCTGGCGACGGAACTATTCCTTAGAAGACAAACTCATTTATAAAAACGCCCTTAGGACTTTTCATCGGATTAAGCGGTCAGCCATGAGAAATTATTTTGCCAATCAGATTCGAGCGGCTAATAATTCAAATAAAGAAATCTTCAAGATTGCAGAAGGTTTCACTAATCCACTGGCCTCCTTAAGTTCCATACCTGTGTCTCAAATCTTATGCGAGAATCTGGCAACCTTTTTTTATGAGAAAATTGCAGGAATATATTCTTCATTTCCTCCTTGCAAAGAACCGGATTCAATTATGAGTAATGGGTATGTAAATGTGGCCTGGACTAATTTTGCCATCTTTGAAGACACTCAATCTCTGGTTGACCTTGAACTTGTAAAATCGGGTTCTCCGGCAGACCCTCTCCATGCCAGGTTCTACAAGACTCTTGCTCATGGGCTAAATCCGGTCCTGAATATTATCTGGAACCAGTCGTTGAAAACTGGAAACTATCCAGCAGATTGGAAGAAAGCCTTGGTTAGGCCCATCTTAAAAAAAGAAGGAGCCGATCCCTTGGTATTAAAAAATTACCCCCCCATATCTTTACTCTCAGCTCCAGCTAAGGTCTTGGAGAAGGAAGTACAGAGGCAACTCTCGAGGTTTTTGGATTCCAACAACCTGTTGCATGACTCCCAATCTGGTTTTAGAGCTACTTTTAGCACTGAGACCGCGCTCCTGGAGACCACGGAGATTCTGAGAGAAACTGTGGACAAAGGACACTGTGCAATGCTTGTGTTATTAGATCTTAATGTGGCATTTGATACTGTGTTCCATAAAATTTTAATGCACAGATTAAAGACCATTGGTCTTTCAGGAGCAGTTCTATCGTGGTTTCAGTCTTTTTTGGAGGGACGCTCGCAACAGGTGGTGTTGGGTCCGCACTCCTCACAAATAAAAATGCTATCATGCGGAGTTCCTCAGGGCTCTGCATTGAGCCCAACATTGTTTAATGTTTACCTGGCTCCTTTAGCCCCTATAATTGAGAAACATGGCCTACGTGTTGTCAACTATGCTGATGACACTCAGCTCCTTTTCTCGTTTCATGAAAAGGATGAGGGAAGGATGTTGAGTGTTAAGAGATGTATGTTGGACATAGTATCTTGGATGTCGGACAACTGTTTAAAGTTGAACACAGAAAAGACGGAGGTCCTATTTTTTAATAATCATTCTCCATTGTCCTCAGACTGTTGGTGGCCTTCCACCCTAAATCCAGCACCGCCTCCAGTTCGGGTGGCTCGGAACCTAGGCGTTAAGATGGATATAGAGCTCTCAGGAAAGGATCACATTGCTCAGCTCTCCGCAGTTTGTTTTTGGAAGCTTAGAATGTTGCGCCGTCTTCTTCACTTTCTGCCTGTAGACTGTTGTCAAACGGTGGTACATGCCACCATTACTTCACGTCTGGATTACGCAAATAGTCTATTTATTGGACTTCCAGACTATTTGATAGCCAGGCTTCAGCTAATTCAAAACGCAGCAGCTAGATTAATTAGAAATATCCCTGTCCGCCACAGAATTTCTCCTCATCTGGCCAGTCTACACTGGTTACCTATAAAGAAAAGAGTGATTTTTAAGGCGATGGTACTAACCCATCGTGCCTTGTATAATACCGGCCCTCCATATCTTAGAGCCAGAATTCAAAGGTACGCACAAAACAGATCTCTAAGATCTAATAATTTGAATCTTCTTAAGGTACCTAAATTTAGAAAGGTCAGAATGGGTGGTCGGTCATTTTCTGTCCGGGCACCTACCATTTGGAATTCCATGCCGAAGGATCTTAGAGCACTTGAGAAAGAAAATGTTTTGAGAAAGGCCTTGAAAACCTGGCTTTTTCTCTTGCATTGATTCTCCTCCCTACTGATCACAGCTCTTTTCTTCCGTTCAGGTCAACATGATTAGGAACAGCGCCGGGACACTTCCGTTGGAGGTAGCTGCGCGCTATACAAGCTTTTATAACATAACATAACATAACATCCGGATACAAGATTTTTCATGGTACAATCAGGCACGGTTAGATCCATGGATGTCTCTTGTGTGTCGGGAGTGAAGAACAAATGCCTTTATGTTCTATGAGGAAGGACTTACATAGTTGATTTTTATGTTGGTCTCTAATTTCTCATGCATTACCCTCTTATCGTAAAATTAGTGTGCTTTTTCGAGCACAAACTGCTGTGAAACTCAGTAAGATTGACTGGCTTCATTAGGGTGTTAGGGGCTGGTGGTGAACTCTGAGTAATGATTTTAAATGTAATGAATTCTAAGAATTGTATCATTGATTAAACGCTATGTGGAGACATTGTCCTAACATACTGCAGCAATTAAATGATTGTGTAATTAGCCGTACGCACTGATTTAGTTTAGAGGGGCCGCGGAACCGCAGGCGTTTTGATTTGATCTTACTGGGAAGATTTTTTGTTAAATCCAGTTGGTATTTCCAAGTGTATTCCCTGGTAACATGACGGAAGAACAGGGCCTGGCCTACGTTGAGAATGCAGTGATGCAGATCCTATCTGGGCCCTCAATACTTGGAGAAACCACTATCAACCAGGTCCTGACCCAGGGTGAAGGGTGGGACACACTGATAGAATAGAAAAAATCCCATGTAAAAGCAATCTTACATGGGGCTATCTTAACGGAGTATCTCAGAGCAAACGCAGCCCCACGGGGTTGAATAGTGAGCAATAAACCCTTGATCTTTTTGTAAGACAAGATGTTTAGAAAGGACTGGGCTTTCATAGCCTGGAAGTGCACAAGGGATTGGCTGATCCTGATTATCACAACAGCAACAAGCATTTGCAATGCAATAGGTCTCGCATTTATATGAGTTTGAGCTATTGGCATTGTAAATGACAATGCTTTTTATTTAAGTTTGGTTTTTTTAAAACATAAATAAAAGGCACTGTCATTTACAATGCTAATAGCTCAAACTCTCGCAAATGCGAGACCGATTGCATTGCAAATGCTTGTTATTGTTTGTTTAGGAGGAGGCAGTGGATGTATGGACGACTGCCTCCTCTTAAACACACTTTTATTTTACATTCACATAGGGGACAGGGTTCCAATGGAACCGGCTCCCTTGTGCGGATGGGTTACCACCTCCTTTGAGGTGTCTGTAAAATATAAATGATTAGCGACTGGATTTCGGTCACAAAACATTGATAGACTGCATAAAGATTCTGGGGCAGATTTACAAGCCTCTTGCCCCACTTTTGCGTCACTTTTCCCATGTTAAAAGTGACACAAAAGTGGCACAAGGGGCTTGTAAATCTGCCCCTCAGTATTTGGAAAAGGCATGTACAGCACCTCCTCTTCCAAATGCTGATTCAGTATACATTTCTAAACACATTTAGCTATTATTGTGTCTAGTACATAGGAAAACGTGTTTTAGCCTTCCCAAAAACCCTCTCATTTACCGATTCGGATACCAATGCTAAAACCCTTTGTACAGCTGCCCCCAGCCCCTAGTTGCTTGTTCTTTAGATGGGAGCTGCGTGTTCTAACCCGAACAATGTCCACAACAAAGGACAATCATAATGTCCCCTGACTTTTACATTTTTCTCGGTTTCGCCTATAGTCAACTTGCCAAGACTCATACATACATACATGATTTAGAAAGGGGATTTTGAATGGCCCCTTTCAGCCAATGGCTACTGTCGTTCAGCTTTAGGACTTTGATGACCGTGTTGTCCATCAACGTTAATATCTGTGTGAGATATTTCACAGATTTTTTTAAATGTGTTTTATATCCGGGGTCCGGGCGGCTGTGAAGTGCTACAAGCGGTTCGATTCACTTTTATGTGCTGTGCACACTTTATTAATTAATATTTTTAGTTTATGTTTCCAGTGTTTGCAGGGCAGAGTGAAAAAAGGAAAAATAGCCAGTGCCATCATGATGCATCCATGAGCCTGCATTGCGACACGTACATGTGAATGCAGTTCAACACATGCATCATGATAAATGCAATATCACAACAGGAATGGTAATGGTAACCATTCAAAGATTTCAACCATGTGAAAACATGCATGCACATGAATCTCAAGGCATGTGTGCGCATATACACATAGATGCATCGTGGTGCCCCATCAGCGCCAAAGCGAACAAACAAGCACTGGAAAATACAATAGGCTGGTCTTGCCTTATAAACCCAAAACCTGTTAGGGCTGTCAAAGCTTGATTTAGCAGTAAACTATTTGTGGGCAATCGGCCACTCCTTTGTCACTGGAGGTGCACTGCAATCATGTGCAAGAAAATGAAAGCACTGTGCCAAGCGCCAGATCCTAGAATGGATGGGCGATCCTGGCATGGCATTGGCAATACTGGTTAGCAAGATCAAGCAGGGCTAAGAATAGTTAAGAGGTCCCCAAATGTACTGGGAACACCTTTTTTCTGTACTGATATGGTCACACCCCTCTGGGTGAAATGAAGGGTGCTCTGGTTGCACTTGTTAAGATGGTGGAACAGCTTTAGATAGTATACTTCAAAATTATGCTCAGAATGAATAGAGACTGGATCAAGTCCAGCTAAGTTCTATTTTTACAGTATATATTGAAGATTAGTTGTTGCACCCATATACAAAAGCTAAGAGACCATTTCAATAAGGCATTTTTGCCTGATTAATCTACAGAAGATAGAAACTTCTGTCACACAGGGGTTATACGTCTCTTGTAATGGCAGCATGCTGTTTTTCTCAATATAAGTTGCAGAGAAGTCAGGAAATATATTACAAATAAAGGGTGGAGCAATGGTGTGGAGGGCTCTTGGGCAGAAATAAACTACTTGTAGGGCTGAGCAGAGTTTCAGGGTGATCCTAAAGCAAAAAGGCTGCCCACACCATCTAGAAGGGAGGTGCATGGGTATACCCAGGGGCATAGCTTCAGGTGGCTCTTTGGAATGTTACACCCCCTAAAAAGTGTGTTTTCGGTTAAATAGTTGGTCACATGAGCTTTCAGGCGGGTATGGTGAGGTGTCTGTCAGATTTCAACAGCAAATTTTACCTACATACAGACAAAAATGCACACACCCTTTTCCCTCTCTGTATTGAAAGTCTTCAACAATGTTGGTTATTTTACAAAATAAAGTGTTTTCTTGTTAACGTAGTACCCCTACCAACCCATATTTGTCTCCCATTCCATTGCCCCTATAGCCCCTCTTTTGTGCCCTACATGTTGTATAATGTATTTTAACATTATATGCCAATGTTATAAACTCTGAAGCTCACACCCCCCTCAATCTTACTGACCAGGCTACGCCCCTGGCTTCACTCCAGTGCTTGGCTAGTCGTTTAATGGAAGCATTTGTCAGTAGCAAAGATGTCGTCTGAGATAGTGAGTACCAATGCTTAGGAATGCTGGGACTGGCACCGCTACGAATATGAAATTCAATCAACTCAAACGATTAATCAGGAGCATTACTTTCTATGTATTTTTCCTTGAGCATCGATTATTTTTGTTATTATTTTTATTATTAATAATAACAACAATAACAATACTACTACTACTACTTCTATTACTACTGGTTCTACTACTGGTTTTACTACTACTAATAATAATAACTATTATTGCTGTTATTGTTATTACTGATTTTATTAATGTTATTAATGGATTGAGTTTAGATCTACAGCACTCTTTGAGTCTATCTTCTGTGGGAAGTGTGGCCAGTATAGCAATCAATCTCGTGAAACACCAAAATGAACTCGGAAAGTTAAAAAAGTTAAAGTTCCATAAATCAACCAGTTATCCTTTTGAAAGGTAGATTAATTATTTCAGAAACAAATGGCAAATAAGGGGAATAACAGCAAAGGGGATAGGAGATAAAAGTATTACCAGCTGCTTTTTTTTATTTTTATTTTTTTGCAGTGGGAGGGGAGAGAACAAAGAAGAGGCCGCAGAACTTTTCGGAGCATATTTACCAATATGTCATGTGGCACGGCACAGCAAGTAATCTTGCTGCACTATGTGACAGGCAAAGGGCAGAAATGTACAGCATTTAACATAATACGGAGCACTCCTGCCTTTCCCCATCGCTGGCACACAATGTGCTTCCTAGTGCCAATGCAGGCACTCTTGCACCATGGTGCAAGGGTGCCTGCGTTGTAAGCAGGATTGTTTTGGTTCAGGAAGGGGCATCTTCCTGTACAAAAACAATCTCCTGAGGCATTTTCCTCCTTCTATGTGTGCTGCAGAATACAGCACACGTAGAAAGAGGAAAAAACTAAGAGAAATAAACATATGTGTCTCACCTGGGGTGAGGTAGCAGTTTTGGGGCAGTCCCAGGTCTACCACTTATGGTCAAAATCCATGGGTGTTGCGTGGGAACACCCACACATCACCCATGGAACACCTCCCTGGAGCAGAGTAACTCAATGCAAAGATTTGTGCTGTGTTGCATTACTCTGGATTTATTGAGCCACTCAGGGCCATGTAAAGGCCTTGCATGGCTTAATGAATTGCATTTAAGGGTTATGTTGCACCTGCACCCGTTGCGTGGGTAAAAAGTGACGCCATCGTTTCATAAATCTTAGTCTGTTAGAAAACCAGGGAATCATTTTGATGTATGACTGAAGCCCAGATGGAGAATTTCTCAAGATTTCCAATGCACGCGAAAAGCCTTTATAAAAATATTGTGAATCCCTATCTATTTTTCATCTTCATGGGTCATACCCTGGCCTCCATCATCTGACGTAGTTCTCGTTGGATTCTTTTGGTGGATGCTGTTGATGTCAGCACCAAGTCCTGCTTGAATAAGGAAGGAGCCCTGATGCATATTTAATCTGTGCCATTGCAGCAATGCACAGATAGAGTCTCCCTGATTTGGAGAGTGACTGGAACAAATCTGTTCTCCTGATGCTCTCACCTTTCCCTTGCCCCCAGCCCACCCTCACTTTAATTTCTGCATAATTTACACATATACATAGCCGCCAAGTTTCCAGGTTGGTTATGTGTGACATTTCTATGATTTTAGTGTGCGTATGAGTGACATTTCACTGCCAATGAGTGACACTATGAGTGACTCTGTCATGCATGGTCAAAATTAAGCAATGAATGAATGAATGAATGAATGAATGAAAAGACATTTGTAGAGCGCATGGCTACCCGGGAGTGTCCCAGCGCTATAGATATGATCAAGAGCAGGTGCGGACTAAGGAAATAGCGGAGTCTTTAATTTTTTGCGGAAGGCCATGTGATTGGGAATAGTGCGAAGTTGGAGTGGGAGGGAGTTCCAGAGCTTGGAGGCATTGTAGGAGAAGAGCCGCCCCCCGCTTCTGGACCTTTTTATTCTGGGGACTTTTGCGAGATGAAGATTGTCTCAGTTCTCAGTTCCCTATTGGATTTATAGGGACTGATGGGGGATGAATTAATCGGAGGGCCCGTCCCAAGCAGCGTTTTGTGCGCAATACACAGAGATTTGAATTTGAAGCGTTCCATCACGGGGAGCCAATGAAGGGATTGGATTGAGGGTTTGGCTGATTGCCTAGTCGAGGATCCTGTAAGTAATCTGGCTGCACAGTTCTGGACTAATTGAAGTTTGGAAATCACAGATGCAGGGGAGCCCAAATAAAGGGCGTTCCCATAGTCCAGCCGTGAAAGAATGAGGGACTGTACCATGAATTTTTTGCTGGGGAGGGCAGGAGGGGAGCCATTCTAAGCAACCCGAAGCAGGTGACTGCGGTCTTCCAGGTCTGTGTCCGAAAGCTCAGGTCCTGATCTAACCAGATACCCAGACTCTTGAACTCGGTTTTGGGGGAGTGAGGGGGACCCATGCTAGAAGGCCACATGAGGTGGGACTGGAAGCAACGCGGGTTCCCTAGTACCATAATCTCCGTTGCTCCCCCATTTAATTTGAGCTGGGATAGGTCCATCCATTTGGAAATTTCTTCCAAGCAGGAGTGGAGTTTATTAGAGTTGGGATCTAGGAGATTAAGGGCCACCATTAGTTGTGTGTCATCCGCATAAGTCACTATGTGGATTCCTGAGGGGGCTACGATGTCAGCCAGGGGGGACATGTATACGTTGAAAAGTGTCGGGCTAAGTGAGGAGCCCTGTGGGACCCCGCTAGGTAGAGGCACTGGAAGGGACAGAGTGTTTTCCTCAAAGACCTGGAAAGATCTTCCTTCCAAGAAGGAGCGGAGCCATTGTAAGGCGGTGCCCGTAACACCAACTTTCCTTAGGCGCTGGATAAGAGTTGAATGGTTTACGGTATCAAATGCCGCGGTTAGGTCGAGGAGAATAATTGCTGAGGAACCTCCAGCGTCGAGGATTTTTTTACATTCCTTAGTGACTGCTAATTGGGCGGATTCTGTGCTCTGATGGGGGCGGAATCCGGTTTGTGATGGGTGGAGGAGATTATGTGATTCGAGAAAATCAGACAGGCCATGTGAAGTATAATCACAAATTACCCACTTTTGAGAGATAAAAAGTTCCAAAACGCCCCGAAACTGCTATAAAACCCCCTGAAATAAGAGGTCACTAACCGCAGTGGCTGACCTTGGACCAGAGGAGGCCGCGAAAACCTTACAAATATTACCCAACCTGCAGGTCACGTAACCTCTGTAGGCAGGGGCACGCGCCCTGTCTCAGAAGGGCACCGGCTGCTGGAAGTCCACGGGCATCATGCCACTGATGGCTGCAGGGATCTGTCGTCAGGAGCTGTCACTCTGTCATCCCTCTGTGGCCTCAGTGAGCCCTGGTGCTCTGCTGCTGGGGTTGGGCTTGGCAGCAGCTGCGAGGATCCTCTCTTGACTATGTCTGGGACTCAGGAGAGTGCACTGGCTACTGCTGCCTGTCTATGGCCCTCATTGGTGGCTGCAGAGGAGTCTGCCACAGAGAGCGCAGCTGCCATCTGTTAAAGAGAGCGCAGCACTGCTGGGGCTGGCGTGACTGGACACAATGGTGGCCCCAGCATCCCAACCTGTGGACAGGTCAGGAGGGGGTGAACTATGAGAGCCGGTAACGACAGTGTGCCCCCCACACCGCCAACACTCTCACACGAGGGCACAGGTCACAAGGTGAGTCTTGTTTTTACCTGGCGGCATTCATTGTCTAACGGTGCCTGGGGTGGCATCAGCGGTCGTAGTGAGCAGGATCTGAGGGGAACGGCGTTCCCCTACTTTTTTAATTTGCCGAAAAACTTCACTTGCTGTATGTTAAAAACAACTGTCCTGGTACAGTTAACTCCTACATTTGAGATGCCTCAGATGAGGTGAAAGTGAGGAAGTCTCCAGTGCTGTGAGGCCGAGGGCGGGGCAGGTAGCTAAACAAGAAACAAGCCTTCTCGTTTGGGAGGCTGCAACCTGAAAAAAATGTAAATGCGCTCATTGGTTAATCTACACAAGTAAAGGCTGCTTGAAAGCTGGTATTGGCTTTAGCTGATGAAGTCACTTGAAGCTTCCTGTTGACAAAGGTTTATTCTTTTTGTGAGGCATTGTAAGGGTGTAACTAGCCGAGCTGTGGAGTGCCTGCTTTTAATGGATAGTTCTGAAAAATACTTGAACTAGAACAGGCTGCATATTACTAAAATCTATATTTTGGAAGAAATTGTTTATCTTAAACCTAAAATCTTTTCGTGCATTTGGTGGCAGCATATCTTATATTGTGTGTAATGCAAGTTTAAAATAATGGCTTACCTATTGACAGTGCTTATGTGTGGGAAGGAGGAGACCTTGTAGCACTAAAAATACTCACTGCACCAACAATGACTCAATTTTGTGGCTCTCTAGTCACACACTGACATCTGCAGTTATTGCAATAAACAATATCGGTTTCATAACATACAATAGTGCCCCTCCCATTAGCTTAACTTGAATTTATTTTTCATTTAAGGTCGTGTTATTTTATTCGCAGTTACCTGAAGGTAAAAGACCAACACAATAGTTACAGCGTTGATCCCGCCTCCATGCTCACTGACCAATCACCCAGGAACACAGTTCTCATACCTTTTATTAATGAACTTCGACCCCTGGGTGACCCCCAGGACTAAAACATACATTTTACGATGCCTAGAACAAGCAGCACACCTCGAGCACTTCCCCCTCTGCCACAAGTGGAGAAAATGGACTCTGCTATCGGTTGGCACCAGGAAAAACAAAAATGTAAGCTGCTGTCCGCTGCCAGTATTGCCCCTGGGTCCAATCACCCTGCATGGTCACAGTGGGCAGGCATGCCTTTCCAAAAATAGCAACAGGCAAGAAGCAGCCCCTCAAATTCCTTTTTGGGCACTGCAAGTTGATAATTACTCCAGATAGGCTCTTGTTTGACAGGCCACATGGTACCTCCGAGGCCATGGCTTAATTGAATCACGCAGCCAGTTGTATTCTGTACTGTTGATTTTTGTAAATAAACGGAGATTGAGGCGAGCATAGAGACTCAGGGGCTCATTATGATGTTGGTGGGACCGACACTGACGTCGGTCGGTCCCACCGACATCTGAAGCAGCGCTCAGACACCCGCATTACAATGGGGTCGGTCAGACAGCATGTGTGAGGGACCGACTGCTGTAGTTCCAACGGGCTTAAGGAGCCCGTCTGCCCTGCGGTCAGAATGTAATTCCTACAATGAGGGCAGTGCCTGCTCAAGCACCGCCGTAGGGATTACATTGGCCCTTTTCGACGGCCTATCAATGGCGGTCCCACCGCAATTTAAAGGCTGTCGAAAACTGACTTTGGGGGCCCCTGTCCCTCCACGGCCTCTGCAATGAGGCCAGGGGGACACCACAGGTGAACCCTGAAACTTCCATGTCCCATGTGGCAGGTACCCTGAGGTGCCTGCCATTGGGTGAGGGGTGTTTAAAAACATGCAATTTGGCATTGGGGCTTGTGCTGCAGCCCTTTTCCGAGCCGCATCACAAGCCTCAATGCCAAAAGGAATGTTTCTGAGCACCTCCATGGCGGTTGGATTCTAATTAGGCGGTCGGGACTGCTGACTACCTGTTGGCGAGCCCCTTTAACTGCAACGATTGGCATCGTAGTTAGGACCTCAGTGATCAGGCAACATAGCGTTCACTCTGCCAGAGCAAGTGGCTCGCACTGCTAATGTTCAGTGTCGGCTTGTGCGTCGCGGCATCTAGTGGTGTCAGGAGGAGCTAATAATGAGTGACTAATGCATTTTAGTGCAGTGATGTGGACCACCACACTAAAATGCATTAGTCTAACCCCTGATGCTTGGTACCTATTAGGGCTGAATACTGTGTTTCCCATTCACACAAATACAATTGTGACTATAACCTCTTATTAAAGCATAGTAAAATATTTTGTTAAGAAGTGTTTTCTGATGTCAAATGGCCATTATCTTCAGGGGCATAACAAAGGTCACTGCAGCCCCTGTGGTGAAGGGGGAGCCCCAACACCTCAAATCTGTAAGGGGGTCCCCATTCATCCCAAGACAAATGAATATCTGTAAGATGTGTAAGACTCAGGGGACTTTGGGCCAACAATCATAGCATAGGACTTAGAAAAGTTTGCAAAAAGAATCTATAACCAATGACAGTGAAGGGTTACTGCAGTGCGCACTAAGTCGTGAATTCCCACCCAAAAACTTTTCTTAGGTGCTCGACTTCCAATGGTTCACTGTCATACAACCATGAAATCCATAAACATCAAATATTGTGAGGAAGGATCACAATATTTGAAGTTTACAAAAAGGTCCAAGTCCCCCATAAATGAGACAAACCCGATCAGAAGTAGATCCAACCCGAGCCGTGTGGTCCAGAAGATCTGCATTGTCAGTGTATAATAAGACTGAAACAGATCTAGTTCCAAACCTAGGACAGTCTGCCAAAACGGAAAGTAGAGCTGACTCCAGTCCATTTACATATATGGGGCAATTACGATGCTGTTCGGAAGGGCATCCAAGAGACTTTCAGAGTCGGACCTTCCGACTACCTCGTACTCGTATTCTGTTTACCTGACCAATGCATTACGATGCCCAAAACCCATTACTTACCGACCTACTAAGTTTCTCCAAATCCGACTGGATATTCTTAATGAGAAGCCTTCGGAAACGCTGATTAAAGCCATTTGGAGCCACTTCTGAGTACAAATCTGACCACCCAAGTACGATGCATACTTCTGACGCACCAAATCAGTCAGACCAACCAACACGTCAGGGTAATCAAAATGGGAGTATTTCTGCTCCGAATCGCATAACAACAATATTCCTGTGACCGAGACTGTGCAGCTATGCATCCCATAACGCATGTCATCCTTCTACTGTACAGCTACGATGAATACTACACCTACCCCTACAGAATAATGCATCTAACCTGCGAAAGACTATACAAGAGGAGGCAGGGGCGCAACTACAGTCAAATTTGGGGGGACTAATACATCCAGCAATGTACCCCCAAAGGGGTGGGAGGTGGGGGGCTTACACTCCCAGCAATGTAGAGCTTATTTGGGGTTGTGCGGGGCTAACACTCCCAGCAATGTAGAGCCAATTAGGGGGGTGTTGTGGGGCTAACACGCCGAGCAATGTGGAGCCAAATTTGGGGTGTGGGGGGCTAACAGTCCTAGCAATGTGGAGCCAAAGGTAGGGTGTGGGTGGCAAATACTCCCAGCAATGTGGAGCCATAATTTGGAGTGTGGGGGGGCTAATACTCCCAGCAATGTGGAGCCAAATTTGGGGTGTGGGGGGCTAATACTCCCAGCAATGTTGAGCCTATTTTGGGCGTGTGGGGGCCTAACACTCCCAGCAATGTAGAGCCTATTTGGGGTGTGGGGGGCTATCACTCCCAGCAATGTAGATCCAATTGGCGTGGTTAGGGGGGCTAATACTCCCAGCAATGTTCAGCCAAATTTGGAGGGTGGGGGGGCTAATACTCCCAGCAGTATAGAGCCTATTTGGGAGAGTGGGGGGCTTATGCTCCCAGCAATGTTGAGCTAAATTTGGGGTGTGGGGGGATAATACTCTCAGCAATGTTGAGCCAAATTTGGGGTGTGGGGGCTAACACTCCCAGCGATGTAGAGCTATTTGGGGGCGTGGGGGGCTAATACTCCCAGCAATGTTGTGCCAAATTTGGGGTGTGGGGGCTAATACAACCAGCAATGTGGAGCCTATTTGGGGGTATGGGGCGCTAACACTCCCGACAATATAGAGCCTATTTGGGAGTGCAAGGGGCTAACACTCCCAGCAATGTAAAGCCTATTTGGGGGTGTGGGGCTAATACTCCCAGCAATGTAGAGCCAAATTTGAGGTGTGGGGGCTAATACTCCCAGCAATGTGGAGCCAAATTTGGAGTGTGGGGGCTAATACTCCCAGCAATGTAGAGCCTATTTGGGGCTGTTGGGGGCTAATACTCCCTGCAATGTGTCCTTGAATAATGTAACTGGTGCTCATGCAAAGTGCCTCAAGACCTCCGGATGGAGTACAAGTTGCAGAAAACTGCAAAATAAATAGACTAAGTTTACTTGGCAGGAAATGCATTCTCACACTGTGGCAGCAAAAGTTATAAAGTCATTAGCAACTTTAAGGAATAGGCAAAGTGGAGAAGCTTGTGCTCTAGGGACTTTAGAAAAACTAACAAAGCCTCATCATCTAGTAAATGGTACCTTAATAATCTGTGAAATACTCCGGTGCTGATGCGCAAAGATGACAGACCACCCACCCACAGCAGCTCAAGAACTGTCTGTGTGTGTGGGGAAGCTGTCTCAGCCTGGGCTGACACACACGGCGAGGGGCAGAAGCCCATAGAACCCTATGGGCATTGAGTTCTATCAGAAAGTGTTCTGTATAGGCTTGTATTGGCAATGCAGGCAATTTACCATTGGTCGAGGGGTGTGTGTACCAGGGTCACCTGTGGGCCACGGTTTTGGTGCCTCTGTAAACCACACCAGGAGACTGACTTACTTGACCAGTCCCCACCCGGCACTGCAATGTGGTGACCGTATGTTGACCGCTCCCCAGCTGTGCTGTAAATTGAGGCCTGGGGGACAGCATTTGGGGCATACTCACCTTGGCACTCTGCCTTGTGTGCCTTCCAAGAAGCAGTGTTATCACCCACCGATCACTTTCAGGTCATTGCAGGTGCAGGAAGGTTGCGTTGTATGTAGGAGTCTTGCAGGGAGGCAAGTTTCATTTGGCCATTCTAACCTACCTCCCAACCCCTTGATCAGCAGCAGTATTCTTTTTGAAACCTCCCTTGCCAGGTAAAAGCACAGAGTCTACAATGAAAGGGGTGATCACGCAATGTGTGCAAATTACCTTCAGAGTGCCCGAGCATCATTGTGATCCCAATCCGACCATGGCTCCATAGAATGTTGTGTCTGTCAAATGAGGGAATGTCATTATCAGGTAGGTAAAGTCCTACCACTAAATACTAGGAGAAACACATGTTGGAACAGGCATGCCCATAGCCACATATATGTATGTATCACAAAGTCACTCTGAGTATCTCCTGTACCAGCCAATGGGGTGTTGATGACTGCACACGCTGCCAGATCAAGTTCAGGTAGATTCAATCCAGTTAGGAATCAGGAAAACGTCTACCAAGCGTTCAGAGTAGGGGTGAATATATAGACCACAACAATACACTGTGAAGGATTCATGGATGGTTGCCTGACTAGTGTGCATCTGTAGCAGGTGATCCTTGATCAGCAACATCTGCTGAGTTGTTGTTACGCAACAGAGGAGGCAGGACACAAGTTGCCCTGACTTTTCTCACTCTGTGTTGTCATGTTGCAAAGTAAAAGCAACCCAGTTGCTCCATCAGATGGGTGTGGTGTGTTTGAGCATCTGTCAGCATGACTAACATCACAGCCTGCAACTGAACCGCAGTCTATTCGTGACACAGTAATGTCTCTGTCTACAGCAAAGCCCTTAGGATATTGGCCCAGACAACAAAGTCCCCAGACCCCGACAAGCTGTAATGATTTCAGTGATTCTTACTCCAACAACCTTGAATTTGTTATGCCCCAGTGAAATATTTGGAGACAAAATGCATCAGGAATGAGAAAAATGCAGGGGCCAACCACAATGTAGGATACAGTCACCATGTGTGGACTGGGGCCGCTGCACACAACACCCAATGTGTATGTGTCTAGGGTAATCTTTTGAGAATGTCATTCACCCCAATTCAGTATCTAGCTCCTCAGGCTGTAGTGTGTGCTGCTAACAAATAATTCCATTCTGAATGTGCAAATTGCTTATTGCAGAGTAGTAGGAGTACTCATGAGTTTCAGGACGTAGGATCCACTGACAGTGTTGGAGTGACCAGTGCACAGCACAATGTGTGAGCTGAGCTGCCACAACTGGAGATGATGCCGAGGTGGTGGGCGGGAGTGCTAAACCTGTGGCTCTCGTACACAATTGACATAGCCATCCTCATGCTAGGGGATATGGGTACACCTTGTGAGGAGGAGGGATATGGCAAAACTAAAGCTTGCTTTGTCCACATTTGGTAATGAAAAACTGCACCCTAATATTTTAAAACATTTAGTCAGGCTCTATGGCACTTTTCAGTGCGGCAAATAGGACCTCGTATGGACCCACACAAGGACTATCCTTGCCAATCCAGATCAGAGTAGCAAATATATATTGATAATGCAAACACTTATGGAACTGGGTGTAATGTTTCGCTGTCACATGTGTGTTTTGTGACAGTGCACTGTTTTTTTCATCAGCACAACCAGAGATATCTTTACAATGAGTCCATCTCCCTTGGTGTCCCCATACCTCTGATATTCAGAATACCATTAGTACCCATGTTTGTGTAGTCTACTGGGAAGTGTGCAGATGTGTTTCTGGAGTAGTCTGACCCCAGGCGGCCCAACAACACAGATGCTTGATTTTTCACTTGGGGGGGCTATAGCTCTCTAAGCAATGGACTGCCATCCAAAATTTCTACATCATGACATTTCAAAATAAGCAATCACTACCTCCATCCCAGGGCAGTATCGAAGGGGAAGAATGATCAATCAGTGACAGCATCTACCCAGCATCTACCTACAAAGGGTAACTTGCCACTCCTGCCCACACGCAAGTCAGGCAAGGCAAGGCTAGGTGGGGTCAACTTGTCAAGTGATGCTAATAGGTTTTGCATATGCCAGTGTACTCTAAGCGACCATTCAAACAATCAGTCACGAATATTCAGTGGCAGACAGCAAGCTGCAGCAAACACATTCTACATCCTCATATTACATCTGGCAACTGTTTTTGCCTACTTGCATACACATAATGTACACATATGTACAATTAAACATTACCTTTTGCCCTGCATAATCTCTACTTGTGTGGGTATGACCCCTCTCACATCCACCACAAAGTACATGCTCATCTCTCTAAACTACCATACATACACAAGCATGTCATAAGCCCCCTATGTTGCAGCTCTCTGGAAAAGCATGTCTGCCCTACAAGCTCCAGCCATGTACTCGAACTCTTCCAACCCCAATCTCACAATCTCACACTGGCGCTGCCCTTCTTACATCCACACCTACATTCACAGCACCACTCTTCATCACTATGTACACAACACCTCTCACATACATGACATGTACACAATGTACTGTATTCATCACCTCCTCAGCAGACGTTAAATGTAACATGTAGAATGGAACACTCTCATCACCAGTTTCACCCTCAGTAATGTCCTGGACTTGACTAATATCACAATGTGCACCATCACAGCCCACTATGACATGCACACTTAACACATCACCACATCTCTCAACAAGACACTTACATTGCTCAATGAATATATCCTCAGTCATTCACATATAACCATTCACTCACCCTACTCTGATTAAGTTCTACAGATAGTCATTTAAAAAACAAATACATCCACAGATTCAAACACAACATACATCAACAGGACAACTCCTCACATTTCACCATACAGCACGCTAAATTTCACAACTGGTGTATACTGTTGACGTACACTTATCCACTTTATTACAAATGACAAGTTTAACCTTGTCTTACTGTGCCCCTGTCACATCCACATCTGAGTCCCATGCTCCATACCTCCATTGACATTTGCACATTGACAACTATCCTTACTCAATGACACTAACCTGTTACAGTCATCTCTCACCGTAGTGCCACAAACTACAGCTCTTATCTCCTGTCAGACTCCAACCTTGTCTATCTAGTTCTACCCCATCACATCTACCTACTCCTAGTATACCTTGCACAGGATTTAACAAGTCTTACAAGCTCTCACACTCTGACTCACACCCCGCATTTCAAACCACTCACTTTGGAAAAATGAGGATACTTCACGTCTCATACACAAGAACTGCCTTTGAAATACACTCCTACCTTACAGTCTCTGGAAAACTCAATATTTATTCTGCCCCCATTACGTATGAGTCTCCTCTCCATTCCCAAAATGGGAACACAAGTCTCTCTCATCTCTGCCCTTGTTTAAGATAGCTTAGCACATTGCTAAACACATCAGCAGCTAGGCCTCCCATTCCAAAATCCACCTCCTCCCCTGTGTGGAAAGCAAGAGCATGGGTGTGACACTGGCTTCTATAGCATCTGTATAGCAGACAGGCCCACAACACTTCTGTGCACTCACAGTCCACTCGGTTTACCACATGTAGAACATGGCAATCCAATAGCGATAATAGCTCTCCTAGTTCAGCACTGTGTGATCTGGAACAACATCAAACATAGCTCAAAAGAACTCCATTGTCAATCATGCACAAATGACAACCTACACACAAATTATATGCTGAACTACAAATAATGTGTGTTTGAAACTAAAAAATCCAAGCTTGTACAGACAAAACAATTGTCAGTTGAAGATTGTGCAAAATACTGCACCACAGCCATTCACAAATCTTCACAATTGGCACTCACCCCTGTTTAGGAGTGCCCAAATTTCTGCAATAACATCATGCATGTCAGACTTCAGTTGTGGGGGCATAACATTGGATTTACCAAACTCCATCCAGGCAATGGCAGGTTGCAGTCACATCCATAGCCCTCACAAGGGATGTGGCCACATGCCGTAATGATTACAATGCATTGTGTACGCTGTGGGTGGAGTGACGACATGTCAAGTGTGGCATGAAAGCCAATGCAGTTTCAAAAATATGACATTCCAGTCCAAGAACAAAAGGTGTGTTTGTGTCAAACACATTGACATATCAGGGAATTCCTAAGTATCCCAGGTGAGGGGTGTTGTGTGTCAATTCTGCATCACCCTGATGCACTACGGATGCAAACCCAAGGAAGGGTTCTGTCCACCTGTAGCTCGTAACAGTGACTGCACACTAGAGGCAGTGCTCTGTTGCTTAGCTCTGTAGTCATTGGCATTTGTGAGGCCCTGGCCAGCTGACCATTTGCAGCATCAGACTGAACTAGCACACAGCATCCACCCTAAGCTAAACCACTCTACACCACTTCTGGTACCACCAACTGAGGTTCCGACTGCTTGCATTAACTGAGCCAAGAAGGAGATTGTTGCTGTGCATGGGCATGCTGAACAGGTATATCTTCAGCTGTGTCACTCGAGGAGGCTAGAAGGTGCTTTGGATGACCAACCACAGACACATGTTGTACACACAGAATGTACTAACAGGACTTGACATTGCCTATCATTACCAACAGGTCAATTTTATGTCACAAAAATTAAAACCTTAGAAATGAATGGAGTTTGCCTAAATGTCTGAAACACAAATCACACACAAAGAACAAGCAGCACCCAGCATTGTCCCTTAACAATTAGATGAGATAACTTGTACACAACAAGCACATTCCACTCAAGACAGTAATGTGACCGCCCCTGATCCATTTGTATCTAGGTCACATGTATGTCACATAACTGAGATATGTATCACAGCATTTGGCACATACAAATTGTCATTTCAGTGACAATGTTATGTGTGTCACATCCCATCTCTGAATCAAATGCCTGAAACAACATTTAGAACTTGTGCACATATGTGAAATGCACAGGCAAGTTGTTCAGTTGGGTTGGAAAGGGAGAGACATACCCATGACACATATACCTATGACGGCACACAAACCAAACCTTGACAATCCAGGATACACAGTAGGTCTCATTGAATCAACACAGAACTTATCACAATGCCAAAAACATTTGAACGAATGACAAAATCACATGCCTGAAGTAGTGCACATTGTGACTTGCTTACAGTTAGCTTGTTACACACCCTCTCTGGCCATGGAGACACACTCAAAATCACTGATCGCACAAATACTCATTGTAAAGCTTGTCCACCATATTGCAAATAACATCAGCCTGGGATAGACAATACAACCCCATCCTGCTGCTTACCAGAGTCTGGTCTGGTGCATCATAATCTGGTTGCATAGGCAAAAGTACGAGCATGTGTACACCAATACAGATTCAAAGTGAATATCACACGAACATGATGTTGCCCATGTCTACTTAACAGAATTGTGAAATGCCCAGACTCTCATACCATAACTGTGGCATAAGGACAGAATTAGCTGTACATCACAACACCAGCTACTGTACAACTTTACGATCACAGCATGTTGTCACTATAACTCAATTTGTGTGACAAACATACATGTACCATGTACGCTGTGTACACAATGAACTAACACATACAACAACTGTGTCCCTGTAAAGTCAGTTAAACACTGTAACTGCCTGAGACATGTCCTAAACACATATACCATCCACATGATGTACCCAAACAAAGGCAGGGTGCAATGACTGACATCTAAATTGAATGCACTGGGCTATTAAGACCACAGACACCTTGCCTAACAGGAATATCTGCAGAAAGTGGAGTCCTTGGAGGCAACAGGGTGGGAATACTCTGAGAATACTGCTTAACTTACACTCACCATGGGCACAGGAAATTATTCAGATGAGTACACAGCCTTGAATGGAATTGGCCCACCGTGGAATGCCACCTGTGGCAAGGTTATCATTGTCACTAGTTTACCAGATCTATAGAAGACACAGACATGAGTCCACCAATATCAAGTCACCTGAAAGATTTGTGCCATTACTTTGTGTACCATGTAGCCAACCTCCATATGTATCCAGGTGTATTGATGAGACAGGTGTCTTTCTGCACATTAAAAACAAATGCAGCATGCTTCTCCTAAACTGTTGTACGTTGCCACACTTGCACTATGTTGACGTCTGAAAGCATGAACCATGTGGAACTGTGTTTTTGTATAAAAAAAACTTTGTGACTTCATATCACACTCATAGACAAAACCAATGTTAACATTGACATCTAGCCAAATTAGGCAAAAAAAATCTAGGATACATACTGACCAAGTGTTTGACCTCCATGGACCATATGCAATCCATGCCATATTAACAACATTGTATACTTACATCACATATTACACATGAATGACAGTTAAGCCAAAATCCATTTTGAGGACACAGAAATATGAAAAAATAAATAGAAATGCCCTATTCAGAAAATTATATAGTGAACGGTGATGAGAAAAAGGCCAATGGCCAGTCCAATCAAAGTCAATGGATTTGAGGGCCATAAATGTCATGGCCTTCACTGCTTGCCTGCACTTCTCCTGCAAAGGGACACACCTCACTGGAGGGGCAACTAGGGGGCAGGCCAGGCACCAGAGGGCCAAAACTAGGGGGACTGGTTTTGGCTTTGGGAGGGATGGAATCAGGAGGGAGGTGTGTCCACTGCAGTGGTTGGCTCAGATTGAGGGGTGGGGGAAGCTGTAGTGGGAGGGCTAGATGAAGGGGGGTGGGCTGGGTTTGACTAATTTGGATATTACAATTTTTTGATGATGTGGACAGGAATAGGGAGGGGATTTGACTTTTCAGGAGGGGTTTATTTGAGGCCTGAGGTACTGTTCTGGGCTGGGAAAGGATATGCTTTTGGGAGACCAGGGGGATCTTCTGTTAGGGACTGATTTGGTGTTTTTTCTCTTCTCGGGGGGGGAGGGGGGTGGCAGGCAGATGTAGATGGCAGGTCCGGTGTGGTGGCTTTCCTCTTCTTGGGAGGGACTGGAATGATTTGGGGAGGGAAGACATTTAGGGGAGTGAGCTTGAGTCCAAGGCTGAGGGGGAACAGGAGAAGCAAGGGTAGAGGGTGTGAAGGCAGAGGGTTCTGAGGTCTGCGGAGTGTCTGTGGGTGCAAGTGTGTTTTCTGGTGGTGTGTCTGTGGGGGTGGGTGTGCTGTCTGTCTTCTCAGTGTGTGTGCATGTGGGTTTGTCCTTATTTATGTGTGTTTGTGCACTGCTTGTGGCTGTTAAGGTGGATGCATGGGTACATTTGCGAGTGCTTGGGTCAGGGAGGGTAGTTGGGACTGTGGATGGGGAAGAGGTAGGAGTGGGGTGGGAGAGCTGGAGCTGCTGCCATCATTGTGGAGGCCAGAGCTTGTTTGGATATCTGTAGGGCAGACCTGTCAGAGTGAATGCCCTCCAGGAATTATACCATTTGCATTAAATGATTGGTATGCACCTGGAGGGCATCCAACACTGCTGTCTGCCCCACAGAGATCTGCCTCAGGATGTTAATGGCCTCCACACTGAGGCCAGCAGGGGAGACAGGGGTAGGGGGTGAGGTGCCTGGCTCAAAGGAGACGCCTCCCCTTCTAGGTGAGTGGCCAGGGTCACTGGTCCTGTGAGCAGCTGGGAGGGTGGAGAAGGGTGGTGGTGGACTCCGATGTAGAGGAATCAGTCCCTGGGTCATCCACCACCACAGGGGAGTCATCACTGGAGCTTGATTTGTCTTGAGATCCAACGGATGTTGTGTCAGACCTGCCTTCAGTTTGGCTCCCCTCACCCTCAGCGCCACTGGGTACCTCCTCCACGGACTCAGCATTGGACCCAGTCTGGTTAGCTGCTTCCCCTTCGTCGGTGGCACTGCATCCTCCACTGGCCGATGCTGATGCTGTGAACAAGAATGATAAAGAATCCCAGAAGTCATCCCTATGTACTTGGCACGTAGGTATCATCACAAATCTTCACAGATCAACCAAATATATCATATGGACTTGTGCCATTACATTTTAGTACAGTTCCATCCATGGCACTTGTCAGTATGCCAGTTAAACATTGTTCCCTCACACATTATGTTATCTGCAACATTGGGTGTATCAACATCAAATTCCTCAACCACAATGCCAACCACTTCACTATGTAGCAGGTGATGTATCGTCTTTTGCTCCTGACGGTATTGTGTCATGACATACCTGTCTCATCTCATGCAAGGGAATTTAAACCCCCAAATGGAAATAGGATTCACACAATTGAATTGAGACATGGTATCCATTATGCAAACCCTAGTCATCCAATTGGGAAGCATTGGATCTGATGTTACAGGTCATATGACTTTGTTGTCATTGTAGGAGAGTAGGGTCTTCAATCCTATGATCACCCAGATTTTTTGCTTTTGCTTCATTGGTTTACGACTTTCCCCGGCTGTGGGCCTGCCAATCAGACCCACAGCCTCGCTGCTCTCTCTCGAAATTAACACACATGTACATTAGGTGCATCCACCAATTGGAACTGGGCCGCCTTATCAGTCCCTGTATCAGCATACCACAGGTATCCAGGGCATCGGTGTACTCAGGGCCTACCAGGGGCTGCAGCATGTATTATGCCACCCCTGGATGGCCACCCAAATCTGACACAACTGGCTGCACGACAGCTGGGGCAAGGTGGTGTAATCACCCGTTGCTGTAGGTGTAGTATTCCTATACCTAACCCTAAAATGGACACATGGATTTCTATCAGTCACTCCTATGGCAGGCCTTATCAATCCTGAAGGCAGAGTGCGGGGAATCATGTGGGATGGTGCTCTGGCGCGAGCTGAGCCCGTCGACGGCTTGCGGAACCAAGTCCTAAGAGCCGTTCCATGGTGACGCGGGCCAACTACCTTAAAATGCATTATAATCCTCGCGGTTATTTGCTAACTTTGGCATCGCATCACCCACACATGTCGAGTAAGGTGTCATACGAATTGGAATACGAACCCCTCGCCAATTCTGGCGACGGGGTTAGCATTCCACCCTTCTAGAGGGACACGACATGGAAGTAACCTTGAACCCCGGTTAAAGTTGACTCAAGCCTCAGCATCACAAAATGGATGCTGCCACCAGACACAAGTCTGACCTCCTACTGCTGGGAGACCTTCCAGCGAGGGGAGCTTGGACAAAGGGTTTCCTGTCGAGGGCGGTGTTAGCACCATCCCAGACAGGGTTTGTGTATCCCAGGTAGGCAGGGCTGAAAGGAAGGTGATTGCAAGTGGCACCCCGGTGCTCACTGTGCATAGCCCGGCTCAAACCAGTTTCGGGGGCACACCAGCCCCTGAGCTGGGGCGAAGCCGGACAAAGGATAGGGGTGTAACCACCCCCCTCCTGGCCCCACCCATAGGTAGGACCTAGTCACGGGCCAGCCCCTTTTCCTAGAATAAAGGTGGGAGCGGGTCCCCTTCCCAAATTGGATAATTCTGAATCTTGAACTACTTTCCACGAAAGGAACTCTTGACTTTTTCCGAAGACTCTCCCTTGTGGCTAAGGAGTAGCCACCCTGCACCAGCAGGCACCACCTAAGCGCTTGCGGTTTGCTGCACGTCTCTCCCATGGATCAAGACTGCCCAGCTCGACGAGACCCGGGTTCCCTGCCATCTCTGACCTCTACCTACATCGTCAGCCCAGCTGAGATTCGTAGGTGCGACGAGACCGCGGGACCGGCCATCTTCAGAACCTGCACGACGCTTATCTAGCACGCCCACCGAGGGACCCTCGAGTGAGTGCACCTAGGGTTTGAGAAGCCCTAACCCTGAGCGGCTCCAGCACCGAAGTCTGCCTCCCCAGCATCCACGAGATCTACGTGGGGGGCCCTTCTGCTCCTTGCTGCTCACTGCGTTGTCCGATCACTCGCCGACCGGCTTGTAGCCCTCTTCACGACGCACCACGACAATTTTCATCACTGGTCTGGTTGCTCCAGACTGGCTCTTGCTCCCCTTCAACAGAGGAGTACCACGGACCCTCCTGGTCCACTCCAGACGCCATCTTGACTCCCCCGCGTGGGTTGCCACTGCCAAGATCCGCTGCCCCATTCCTGGGCCCAGCATCATCGACAGCAGACACCTTCGTGGGACAGCTCGCCCTCCATCCTGGTCGCCGCCGCGCCTCCTGGTCCGAGGAACAGCCGAGTCCGACGTCACCCATTCACCTGGTCGAGGTGACTTCAGCCGGTACCTTCCTGGTACCCACACGATCGCTGGCTAGCGGTTGAGAACTGAGTCCCCTCTGCTTTCAGGTTTTCTTCACCACCGATCCAGGCTTGGATCTCGCTGAACATCGTCACTGGTCGCCTGCCAGCAACTTCTTCTTTCAGGCTCCTGTGACTACAACAAGGACTCCCGACATCTTGCTGAACCCCACGCCGCCGCAGCCTCTGGGCTAGGTAACACGAGCATCTCGGTGCTCCATCGTAGGTTCACTCCACAAGTGTCCAGCTCCTTTCCCGTTTAGTCCCACTGATCGGATTCCTCCGGAATCAGTAACTTTAGACTCTTTAACCTCTCCCATTCCACTTGCAGTGTAAATGGTTTCGTGCCCTCGGGCATTTGTGTAAATTGTGCAACCAGAAGTATTTTCCTAAGAGTTTTGTATTGTGCTTAGCTCCCTGACTCATAAAGAGCCCGGGTAGTCTTGTTATAAATAAATATCCTTTATTTTCATAACAACTTGTGTGGTGTCCTTTCACTTGGTGTTCAAGGGGTATATGTGATGGTAAACAGCTGGCTTAACACGCCCTCTAGAGTTTAGCCTGAAGACTGCTCTTGTCCACGCTACTAGGATAGCTGGTCTATAAGGTTGACTTACAACCAATCATCAATAAGGGTCGTTTGGAATGATACACAGTGATCACTAGAATAGTGAGCACTACATATCAGGCCAACTTCTCACATTGGTGGCAGCGGTTGGGATTTGAGCTTGCTGTTGTTTTACCACACACGTATCCTAAGAATATCAAGTTGAAAGATCACATAAGTACCCAGGTACATATAACTTAACTTAGAATACTCTGAGTTCTACTGAACCAGCTGTTATAGGAAACAGGGACTAGCACACCCTGACTATAACTCTTAGCGAGGGATCAGTAGGGAAACACATAGTGTAGGTAGGTGCATCACTTACACCTCACTAGAAAGCATGTCGGGCCACGGAGAGTCTGCAGAGACTCCCTTAGTGGTCATCGACCCTCCACAGGTCGTGTCACGATATGCAGCTCTTAGCTTCACGGAGATGAGACAATTGTGTGCCTCCAGGAAGCTAAACCAGGGTTCTAACCCTACCATCACGTTTTTGATAGGTCTCTTAGAGACTTATGATGCTAGGAGGGCTTCTAACACAGGCCCCCCTAATCCTGATGGGGACATGCCTCCCTTAGAGGGAACCCTTGGCGACCCTGACCTTGACCTCCATAGTGAGGAGGAAGAGGAAGAAGAGTTAGCAGGGGACGAGGCAGACGGAGGTCCAGTAGTAGTCAGTAGGCTCACCAGGACCAACTTAAGCAGGCACGAGAATGGAACTGGGGGAGCCCCGGGCCCACGCTCAAGCAGGCTTAACCTTGGGAACGGACGAGTTAGGTCTCTCTCGAGAGGCTCTAACAGATCTGTTCGAACACATGTTTCTCAGGCATCTTCTCAGAGAGGGACGACGTCCCCTCAGAGAAGGGAGCACGAAGCGAAGATGAGGGAAGTCAATCTGAGGATCGAGCGGGAAGAACTTGCCCTCGCCAAAGAAAGACTTGCCTTGGCCCGAGAACAGAAATTGAGTGGGTTAGATCCCACTGGTGGCAGCATTCTCATTAGAGAGAAAGACAGGGGTATAGACACTAGACACCTGAGTAAAATAGTGCCCCCCTTTAAACAAGGGGACGACATCCACAAGTGGATCACTGCTTTGGAGAGGGCCTGCACTGTCCAGTGCGTCCCCCCAAGTCAGTGGGCAGCTATACTGTGGCTTTCCTTTGAAGGTAAAGGAAGGGACAAGCTCCTCACTACGAGAGCTGAGGATGCTAACAACTACCAAGTCCTGAAGAATACACTGATTGATGGGTTCTGCTTAACCACGGAACAGTACCGGGTGCTGTTGCGAGACACCCAGAAAATTCAGTCTCAGGATTGGACTGACTTTGTCGATTGTGCCACTAAGGCTTTAGAAGGCTGGTTACTGGGTAGCAAGGTTACTGATTACACGGGATTGTACAATCTTATCATGAGAGAACAGATTTTAAACAACTGTCGGAACCAATTGTTGCATCAGCACCTTGTCGACTCGGAGCTGACCTCTCCCCAAGAATTGGGAAAGAAGGCAGACAGATGGGTCAGAACAAGGGTCAAGCAGAACCAGACTCAGAACCAGGGTGGTCAGAAGAAAGCAGACCAAAAGGGTAGTAACAAGAGTGAACAAAATGACCAGAAGTCTTCGACAGGCCCCCAACAAACCAAAGAGGGTGGGGGTCAGGCTTCACAGCAGAAAAAGAAGACTCCAGAAGGCCAGTCAAAAAGGTGGTGCCAATACTGTAAAAGTAAGACTCACTGGTTTAGTGAGTGCACCAAGAAAGGAGGGCAAACTCCTGCCACTGCAGCCCCTAAGGCACCTGCACCCCCTAGTACAGTCAGCAGTGGTAGTGCACCTCGCAAGGCATTAGTTGGGTTAACCTTGGGAACTGAGGGGTGTGACGACTTAGTTGGCACACTCACTCAGGCCTGTCCTTGTCTGTACAGGGGATATGGATATGTCCCCTGATGCCAGTCCCAATACTTTGGGCAAATACAGACAGACGCCTTTGATCAATGGAAAAGTGGCTCAGGCCTACAGGGACACTTGTGCCAGTGTCACGATGGTGACACCTAACTTTGTGGACCCTGGACAGATCATGCTAGGTACCAATTACCTAGTGACCAATGCCAGCAATGTCACTACCAATCACAGTATGGCAGTTGTTGATTTCTCCTGGGGAGGGGTAAGTGGCCCAAAGAAAGTTGTGGTTAGTTCAGACCTCCCCGTAGAATGTCTGTTGGGCAATGATTTGGAAACGTCATAATGGTCAGAAGTGGAGCAGAGGACTCACATGGAAATGTTAGGCTTGCCAGCACATGTCCTGGCTGTGACCAGGTCACAGGCCAAAAGATGCCCCACTGAACAGGTGCTGGATCCTGGAAGAACGGACCAGACACCATCCAAGAAAAGGAGCAGTAAGGGTAAGGCCTCGCCTTCCCCCTTGCCCCAGGTCGTGGATCAAGTCTCTGAGGAGGCTGACCTTAAGGAACTGAGGGAAACTGAGCCACAAGAGCTTGAACCTGGTCAGGTTGAGTTTCTGGGCTCAGGGGGACCCTCTAGGGAAGACCTGGGGAAGGCACAGTTAGACTGCCCCTCACTTGAACCCCTCAGACAGCAAGCCGCTGCTGAGGCTGCAGGGAACGCCACAGGTACCCACAAGGTATACTGGGACGATGGACTCCTGTACTCCGAGGCAAGAGACCCCAAGCCTGGCGCGACCAGGAGGCTGGTCGTCCCCTTGTCTCTGAGAGGTTTCCTTCTTACCTTGGCCCACGAGATTCCCCTTGCAGGTCACTTAGGCCAGAATAAGACTTGGGACAGAATTGTTCCACACTTTCACTGGCCCCACATGTCCGAAGATACGAAGGAGTTTTGCCGCTCCTGTGTCACTTGCCAAGCCAGCGGTAAGTCAGGTGGCACGACAAAGGCCCCCCTCATACCACTGCCGGTGGTGGGGGTACCCTTTGAACGAGTGGTGATCGACATTGTCGGACCAATGGAACCCCCGACAGCATCAGGGCACAAGTTTATACTGGTGGTGGTGGACCACGCCACCAGGTATCCTGAAGCTATTCCCCTTAGGACCGCTACAGCACCTGTTGTGGCACGAGCCCTAGTTGGAGTGTTCTCCAGAGTGGGCTTCCCTAAGGAGGTTGTCTCTGACAGAGGTGCAAACTTCATGTCGGGATATCTGACTGCTATGTGGAAGGAGTGTGGTGTCAACTACAAATTCACCACACCCTATCACCCACAATGCAATGGTCTTGTTGAGCGGTTCAACAGGACCCTAAAAGGGATGATTCATGGACTACCTGAAAAGCTTCGGCGGAGATGGGATGTCCTGATACCCTGCCTCTTGTTCGCCTACAGAGAGGTCCCGCAGAAGGGCGTTGGCTACAGCCCTTTTGAACTTCTGTTCGGACATCCTGTAAGGGGACCCCTTTGTTTGGTAAAGGAAGGATGGGAGAGGCCTCTCAGAAAGCCGGCATCAAACATTGTGGACTATGTGCTCGGCCTCCGCTCGCGGATGGCTGAGTACATGGAAAAGGCATCTAAAAACCTTGAGGCAAGTCAAGAATTACAGAAAGCTTGGCACGACCAAAAGGCTGTCCTGACTGTGTATCAGCCTGGACAGAAGGTGTAGGTGCTGGAGCCAGTGGCCCTAGCAGCACTCAAAGACAAATGGTCTGGGCCCCACATGATCATTGAGCAAAAGGGAGAGGTCACCTACTTGGTAGACCTGGGAACTCCCCGGAGCCCCCACGGGTGCTCCATGTAAACAGGCTCAAGGCATATGTCGACAGGGAGGGCATGGGCTTGCTCATGGCCACAGATGGGGGACAGGAGGAGGAGAGTGACCCTCTCCCAGACCTGCTCTCTCAGAACCCTGACGATGGGTCAGTAGATGGTGTTGTCTTTTGTGGCAGCCTCTCTGGACATCAACAACGGGATTGTAAACAGGTTCTTTAATCCTTCCGACATATGTTCTCTCTGACACCCAGTCAGACCGAGGGGTGTACCCACGAGGTCGACACTGGGGACAGTCTGCCCGTAAAGAGTAAAATCTATCGACAGCCTGATCATGTCAGAGACTGCATCAAGACAGAGGTGCAGAAAATGTTGGAGCTGGGAGTCATTGAGCCCTCGGACAGCCCCTGGGCTAGTCCCGTAGTTCTCGTGCCGAAACCTCACCCCCAGGGCGGTAGGAAAGAGATGAGGTTTTGCGTGGACTACAGAGGCCTCAATGCAGTCACTAAGACTGACGCCCACCCAATACCAAGAGCAGATGAACTTATAGACCGGTTGGCTTCGGCAAACTACCTAAGTACATTTGATCTGACAGCTGGGTATTGGCAAATCAGGTTAGCTGAGGAGGCCAAGCCCAAAACAGAATTTTCTACCCCGGGTGGGCATTATCAGTTCGTGGTAATGCCCTTTGGTTTGAAAAATGCACCTGCCACCTTCCAAAGGCTGGTGAATCGAGTTCTCACTGGGTTGGACGACTTCTGTGCGGCGTATCTGGACGATATCGCTGTCTTTAGCTCCACCTGGGAGGATCACCTGGTCCACCTGAGGAAAGTGTTAGAGGCTCTGCAGAAGGCAGGCCTCACTATCAAGGCCACAAAGTGCCAGATAGGGCAGACACAGGTTGTATACCTGGGCCACCTTGTAGGTGGAGGCCAGGTTCAGCCATTGGAGAGCAAAATACAGGCCATCCAGGACTGGGCTCCTCCAACCACCCAGACTCAGGTTCGAGCTTTCTTGGGCCTGACTGGTTATTACCGGAAATTTGTCAGAAATTATGGATCCATCGTGACCCCGCTAAACGATCTGACAAGTAAGAAGATGCCAAAAAAAGTTCAGTGGACAGCAAGCTGTCAAAAGGCATTCGATGACCTAAAGCAGGCCATGTGCACAGCGCCTATCCTAAAGAGTCCAGACTACTCCAAAACATTCATTGTCCAAACAGACGCTTCGGAGTTGGGTGTGGGAGCTGTTCTATCTCAGCTGAATTTTGATGGTCATGACCAGCCCATAGCTTTTATTAGCAGGAGGCTGACCCCCAGAGAGAAGAATTGGTCAGCTATTGAGAGGGAGGCCTTTGCTGTGGTTTGGGCCCTGAAGAAGTTGAGGCCATACTTGTTTGGCAATCACTTCAAGATTCAGACCGACCATAAGCCCCTCTTGTGGCTAAATCAAATGAAGGGTGAAAACCCCAAACTACTTAGGTGGTCCATTTCCCTACAGGGGATGGACTTCACAGTGGAGCATAGACCCGGCACTGATCATGGCAATGCAGATGGGCTCTCCAGGTATTTCCACTTAGAGCAAGAAGACTCACCTGGTCAAGGTTAGCTTATTGTCCCAAAGTTTGGGGGGGGGTCATGTAGGAGAGTAGGGTCTGCAATCCTATGATCACCCAGATTTTTTGCTTTTGCTTCATTGGTTTACGACTTTCCCCGGCTGTGGGCCTGCCAATCAGACCCACAGCCTCGCTGTTCTCTCTCGAAATTAACACACATGTACATTAGGTGCATGCACCAATTGGAACTGGGCCGCCTTATCAGTCCCTGTATCAGCATACCACAGGTATCCAGGGCATCGGTGTACACAGGGCCTACCAGGGGCTGCAGCATGTATTATGCCACCCCTGGATGGCCACCCAAATCTGACACAACTGGCTGCACGACAGCTGGGGCAAGGTGGTGTAATCACCCGTTGCTGTAGGTGTAGTATTCCTATACCTAACCCTAAAATGGCCACATGGATTTCTATCAGTCACTCCTATGGCAGGCCTTATCAATCCTGAAGGCAGAGTGCGGGCAATCATGTGGGATGGTGCTCTGGCGCGAGCTGAGCCCGTCGACGGCTTGCGGAACCAAGTCCTAAGAGCCGTTCCATGGTGACGCGGGCCAACTACCTTAAAATGCATTATAATCCTTGCGGTTATTTGCTAACTTTGGCATCGCATCACCCACACATGTCGAGTAAGGTGTCATACGAATTGGAATACGAACCCCTCGCCAATTCTGGCGACAGGGTTAGCATTCCACCCTTCTAGTGGGACACGACATGGAAGTAACCTTGAACCCCGGTTAAAGTTGACTCAAGCCTCAGCATCACAAAATGGATGCTGCCACCAGACACAAGTCTGACCTCCTGCTGCTGGGAGACCTTCCAGCGAGGGGAGCTTGGACAAAGGGTTTCCTGTCGAGGGAGGTGTTAGCACCATCCCAGACAGGGTTTGTGTATCCCAGGTAGGCAGGTCTGAAAGGAAGGTGATTGCAAGTGGCACCCCGGTGCTCACTGTGCATAGCCCGGCTCAAACCAGTTTCGGGGGCACACCAGCCCCTGAGCTGGGGCGAAGCCGGACAAAGGATAGGGGTGTAACCACCCCCCTCCTGGCCCCACCCATAGGTAGGACCTAGTCACGGGCCAGCCCCTTTTCCTAGAATAAAGGTGGGAGCGGGTCCCCTTCCCAAATTGGATAATTCTGAATCTTGAACTACTTTCAACGAAAGGAACTCTTGACTTTTTCCGAAGACTCTCCCTTGTGGCTAAGGAGTAGCCACCCTGCACCAGCAGGCACCACCTAAGCGCTTGCGGTTTGCTGTACGTCTCTCCCACGGATCAAGACTGCCCAGCTCGACGAGACCCGGGTTCCCTGCCATCTCTGACCTCTACCTACATCGTCAGCCCAGCTGAGATTCGTAGGTGCGACGAGACCGCGGGACCGGCCATCTTCAGAACCTGCACGACGCTTATCTAGCACGCCCACCGAGGGACCCTCGAGTGAGTGCACCTAGGGTTTGAGAAGCCCTAACCCTGAGCGGCTCCAGCACCGAAGTCTGCCTCCCCAGCATCCACGAGATCTACGTGGGGGGCCCTTCTGCTCCTTGCTGCTCACCGCGTTGTCCGATCACTCGCCGACCGGCTTGTGGCCCTCTTCACGACGCACCACGACAATTTTCATCACTGGTCTGGTTGCTCCAGACTGGCTCTTGCTCCCCTTCAAAAGAGGAGTACCATGGACCCTCCTGGTCCACTCCAGACGCCATCTTGACTCCCCCGCGTGGGTTGCCATTGCCAAGATCTGCTGCCCCATTCCTGGGCCCAGCATCATCGACAGCAGACACCTTCGTGGGACAGCTCGCCCTCCATCCTGGTCGCCGCCGCACCTCCTGGTCCAAGGAACAGCCGAGTCCGACGTCACCCATTCACCTGGTCGAGGTGACTTCAGCCGGTACCTTCCTGGTACCCACACGATCGCTGGCTAGCGGTTGAGAAATGAGTCCCCTCTGCTTTCAGGTTTTCTTCACCACCGATCCAGGCTTGGATCTCGCTGAACATCGTCACTGGTCGCCTGCCAGCAACTTCTTCTTTCAGGCTCCTGAGACTACAACAAGGACTCCCGACATCTTGCTGAACCCCACGCCGCCGCAGCCTCTGGGCTAGGTAACACGAGCATCTCGGTGCTCCATCGTAGGTTCACTCCACAAGTGTCCAGCTCCTTTCCCGTTTAGTCCCACTGATCGGATTCCTCCGGAATCAGTAACTTTAGACTCTTTAACCTCTCCCATTCCACTTGCAGTGTAAATGGTTTTGTGCCCTCGGGCATTTGTGTAAATTGTGCAACCAGAAGTATTTTCCTAAGAGTTTTGTATTGTGCTTAGCTCCCTGACTCATAAAGAGCCCGGGTAGTCTTGTTATAAATAAATATCCTTTATTTTCATAACAACTTGTGTGGTGTCCTTTCACTTGGTGTTCAAGGGGTATATGTGATGGTAAACAGCTGGCTTAACACGCCCTCTAGAGTTTAGCCTGAAGACTGCTCTTGTCCACGCTACTAGGATAGCTGGTCTATAAGGTTGACTTACAACCAATCATCAATAAGGGTCGTTTGGAATGATACACAGTGATCACTAGAATAGTGAGCACTACATATCAGGCCAACTTCTCACAGTCATACATCAATCTGGCGTAGTCATTGTATAAGTCATATCACAGAGATTACAGTGATTGTGCTCATTTGTCCTGTAACTTAGGTTCTTTACTGTCAGGTCACATATCTGCCTCTTATTGTGGAGACACCAAGGTAGAAGGCATAGCTAGGGTGAGAGGCACGTGACCCGCAGTCTTGTGTCATCTATGCACAGAGTTAGGAAGATGATTCAGAATATTGTGCACATTGGAAAAGGCTCACCAGTTTCAGATTTGAACAATGGTCAACATACTTCCAAGTCCGATGAATGCATCTCCACAATGCTTCAGTTGGAACACTATGCCACTGGGCCGTCGGGGTGCATTGTCTGTACAGACTATTGGTAATGAACCTCTTTTCTTTAAGAGTCCCCATTTACAGGGGCCAAGTCTGAATGTCCCTCACTTCTTTTAAACAATTTGCCCACTTTATACAGCTTACATTACTCTTGTTTACCTTCTCATTTTGTAACTTACTCAAAAATGATGCACATTTGACTTCTCTGAATCTGACAGTGATGCATCAAACACATGGTTTACAAAGCCATTGAGTTTGAATAATCAAGAGCATTTACACAATGTCAACCATTGTGAATGTGTATCTAACATCATACCTTACAATTGCAGCCATGTTTCCACCAGTGACCACCTAAGTTTGACACTGAATGGCATGAGTTGTCACAGTTACAGAGTCAGACACATGGACATAATTTTTTGAATGGAGAGAATGGAATCTCACACCCAATCATGTGAAAGGCCAGTGTGACAGGTGACCTGAGTTATCAAACCCATAATTGGCCCATGGGATGCATTTAAGTACACTGAGCACCACAACTAGGACCTAACATTGGTACACTGACCAAGCAAACCTCACCAAGGCCTCAACATAGACGTCACCTGCTGCCGGTATGTATAGCATTGGCTTTTTACACTTGCGTGCGTCTTTCACAACATACTTCACAGATTTGTTGAGACCACACTGAGAACAGGTCATACATTAGTCAATGTGCAGACACATGTCGAGCAATCGCATTACTCCTGAAGGTTCTCTCCATGCACATGTTGTTGTAGTTTGTGCTGATCACAATGGCATGGCTCTACTGTCACTACCCTGAACATAACGTCCTCACATGTCCCTGATGAAAAGTGCATAACCAGGCATCTAATAACCCTTGTACATATGCATCTTTTAAAAATGAACAGAGGTTTTAGGTGTCTTACAAACTGTAAAAGGGCCAGCAGGCTAAGATACTACAACATGCATGTTTAAATAAGGTGCGCAACAAGGCACATACTCACCCCCTCCTTGCTGCTGTGTGGCTTTCAACTTCTCATCCAGGTCAGGGAAGACCACAGCTAGGATCTGGAGCACGTGGGGTGTCAGTGTTCGGCACCCGCCCCTCTTGCCTGGAGCTGACAGGCCCAGTTGGACTTCAATGATATTTTTGCTCCAGCCACGAAGGTCCTGCCAGCATTTGCTGCAATGACAGATGCGCCGATTTGCGACGCCACGGAGCGCACCTTCCTGGTTATGGTCCTCCACAGCTCGGCCTTCTGATTGGAGTTGACCTGTAGGGATGACATGGTGACAGACCCCTAGTTCACATGCAACATGTTTCTGAGTCAAACACTTACACACATAGGTCATGGTCAGATTGGTAACAATATCTAAGGGTTAGGCAAGTGGCATTATGTGCAGTTGTCCTGCGTTCAATGATTACTCCATCCCATGAGAACAGTGATAAGATGTTTAACCCAGTACACACACTTCTACAACAGTGTACCTGCCCAGAACAGTTATCTACACACTGTTAAACTCACAAAACACAGTTTACAGCTGGCCTATGAGATTCCTAATGCTAGTAATTGCACATGTCCCATGAAAATGCAGTGTAATCATCACTCACCTGCTCCTCTTGTTTGTCATAGAGCTGACTGTACAGAGGTAGGAGGTTTTTCAGCAGGACCTGGTTCTCTCCCTGGCTAAAAGCTGGGGCCCTGCCATCTGTATGTGCCATAGCAGCTCCCAGAGGATGTGTGCACAGCAGCAGAGAGATGGGGAGGTGAAAGAATGATGCAGGTAGTGCACGCAAATGAAGTCTCTAGGGAACAAGCAGACTTATATCTAAACCACAGAGGTGGTCTTCATTCCATGCAGCCAAAGCAATAGTTTTGCGTTGGTCACATTTTCTGAATCGGTCAAATACATTACATTGCTTGCAGACGACACGCCTACCGCGCGGTCATAATAGATATCATCGGACTGCAAGTGACTTTGCTACATTGGCAATGGGAGGTTACTGAGTCGGTTTCCACGTGATGAGGACACAATCCGAAACCATCATCTGTCACCATACCGATCCGACAGCCAATGGCTGTGTCCGAATCGGTCATGCTGCGCCGAGTGCGTCCTTTGAATAGAAACTCGCGTCTGTCTCCATAACAACTGACAGCCAATATCGCTGTACGAATCGGTCAGGATGCGGCTACCGCGTCCTTGGAACATACACCTGTGTCTGTCACCATAACAACTTTTCAGCCTATGGCTTTGTATGAATCGGTTAGGATGCGGATACAGCGTCCTTTGAATATACACCCACGTCTGTCACCATTAATTTGTGTGCATTACATGTGTGGAGGCAGATTTATCATGATGAAATGGACCTCTAAATGCACAGCTCACACTCCCATGAGGAGCTGACCTAGAGGGGCACATGACACACTGATTGTGAGCCTAATACCAACATGAAACATAACTACTCCATTTAGCCCTTTAGGCTTGGTCACAGTGCCAATGATTTTTTGGGTACATACAAGTGCATTCTTTACATATTCACTGCATTTGGAGACTGTGTGACCCAGTGTTCAATCCGTGTGATTTCTGACTGTGAATGTTTTTTTTCAAAGTCATGGATAATGCATTTATCTTTTAATGAGTAGACCATGACATGAAGCAGCCACATCAACTTTTTTTGTTATGTGATTCACTAGTGTATCTTTGTGTCCCAGACTTAAGTGGATGATGGCATTATATGCAATTCCTACATAGTTCATGGTTTGTGTATGTGATTGTATGTGTATTGCAGACATGACAACACAACAGTGTCCACCCTGTGACAGTAGTGTGCCTAATTTAATTATGAGACGCTGTGCCTATTTGGTGTCCCACATATCTGGCATTACATGATCCTATTGTGGGTACATTTTAACCATGTAATTGTTCTCACAAATCTATATCTCGGCTTATTTGGTGGATAGTTGGTGAGTATGTGATGCTTAATTACATTAACAGCGACGGACACTAGTGACTTTTACACTTCGGCACTCTACCTTGGTAACATATCTGGCAAGGGTCATAATACTGTGATATATGTTTAAGTTCAACCTTATTCATTGAAATGTGAATTTCCATTGTTATGTAGTTTTAGTTGTGTTCAGATTTTATGTTCTGTTGGTCCAAATGCATGTTGCTTTGTACATTGTGAACTAACACCAACTGTGTTTACACTCTACACATAGGTATCGCAGACAACCTCCAGTGTACAGGCCCTTTCCAGACCTACAGACAATGGAAGAATGGGATAGCATACGGAAATAACGTTTCACAAGGCCAATAATTGTACACTTGTGTGAGCAGTTGTCACCTCATTTGCAGCCTGGTTGCATGTATCCACTGCACTGACCCCCAAGTTGAAGGTGATGGCAGCATTACATTTCTTTGCCACAGGTTCCTTCTAGTGCACAGTGGCAACATCTGGTGGAATGTCCCAAGCAATTTTCAGTCATGTCCTTCAGGATGTGTTGGAGGCATTGCTCCATTACCTGGACCAGTACATGAAGTTCCCAATACCTGGAGAGTTGTCAGACATCAAGGGGAAATTCTATGCCTTGGACGGATACCCCATGTCATTGCCTCTAACCATGGCAACCACTTTGCATAGATCCCACCACAGGGAAATGAGCAAGTCTATCGGAACAAAAACATTACCACTCTGTCAATGTCCTGGTGGTATGTTTAGCTGACATGTCCATCTCCCACGTCTGCACACGTTTCCCTTGCTGAGAGACAGCGTCATCCCCCATTTGATGTCACAGCTGCAACATGACCGTTCCTGGCTTGTTGGTAGGTGATGTTGTATGTGTATGTTGTGGTTTGTGTTGATTGGATGTCAGATAGGGCTCTGTTGTCACACAAATGAATTTTTTCTGTGTTAAATATAGGAGACTCTGGATGTCCCAACCAGCCTTGTTTTTTGACACCACTCCGTAACCCTGTCACCTCTGCAGAAGTGCGGTTCAATGAGGCTCATGGTAGGATCCAGCAAGAAATGGAGCGGACTTTTGGACTGCTGAAGACCAGATTCCACTGTCTGGATCACACAGGAGGAGCCATCCAATATGCCCCATTGAAGATGCGCCAGATCCTCACGGCTTGCTGCATGCTTCACAAACTGGCAATACGGAAGGCCATACCTCTCATACTGGACGACGGAGACCAGCAGCCGCCAGCAAGGGAGGATCCAGGACTGGGACATGATGACAGTGGTGATAAGGAGGAGGGCTTGGATTTGAGACAACAGCTTATCCGCAACTTTTTCACATGAGTGTAAGTATGCAATGAGAGGAGGTGACACACCCCAATTGTTTGTTTGTATGTTGCAGGTGTACAATGTGTATGTATGCCTGTGAGTGTATGATAATTGTCCTGAGGTTTTTACTGAAATGGTTCAATTATATTTTCAGTTTAACATGTACAGTGCTACCATGAATCCTAGCTAGTGTTCACACTGATGTGGTTTAGATGACATTGTTTGCAAAATGTATCTACCTTATTCCTGAGTTCCTGACTGACTCTGTTCTATGTTTCTCCTTACCAGGGTACTCCGCCATGTCAACTGCAGAGTTGTAACCTCACCAGACCCATGATGCTGTGACATACTCCTACATTGACCTGTTACATAAATGACTGACACGTACTTCCTTCTGACCTGATGGTCATTTATTTTTACTTAGGAGCATTTTGTTACTGTGTGATGTGATCTGACTTTGTGTTAAGACACCAGGTTGTATCTGGCGAATAAACCTGTGTTGCACTTTGAGGTGTGTCTTGTCTGTTATCACTCATCCAAAGATTTTTAGAAACAGAAATTGACCATGATGAGCTGGTTTGCTATCAACAAGTGTTGATTGTGCTTGCAAATGGTGATAGTTTTGTAGACAGAAGACTTTCATTGAACCTGTACCATGTACTACGGGTTGTGTGATAACCTGGTTGTGTCTATCTATCATGCTGTGACAAGGTACATTTACTCACAAGACATTAGTTCACTTTTTGGAAGTGTGTTTTTTACCAATGTTGTTGACACTTTCTTCTCGTGATTTTGCGTGTCATTTCAATCTGTACATTTGGGATTCAAAGTCACGACATGAGCAAGTATTTTGTGAGAAGTGCTTTATTTTTGTGCATGAAGGTAGGAGATAATTGCACACAATGGTGGTATGCTCACAACAAAAAAAATAGAGAAGTGCAGATAGGAGTTGAAAGTGTTTGTAGATGAAGTATTCTAAGGTAAATCCACAGTTATTTGAGTCCCAAGTCCAACTTAAACACTCCATCCAATGTGGGAAAGTTCGATGATAGTCAACAAAGTGAACGCTGGCACACAATGGAGGATATATGGGGCAGATTGTCACTTCCTGGAGGTGATGCATTGCCATCTGTCTCTCAAGCATTCTTCCTCGGACGACCCTTTCCACATTTTGCTGGGGGACCCTCAGCTGCAAGGAACTGAGGTACCAGACTCCTCGTCCCTCCCTGTGGCTTGGGCAGATGTTGAGGAACCAGATGTTGTGGACACACAGGGAGGTGTGGACAGGTTATTTGCAATCTGGCAGAGACAGGAGACAATATCCTGGTGCTCTGCAGTCATTTAATCTATTTTTATCATGAAAGTGTCCAGACATTGATTTTGGGATGCCTGTAGCTGTTTGATGTTCCTGAGGATCTTTATGACCTGGCCAAATTCTCTCTGGTAACCCTAAGTAGCATTGATTATCCGGGAGAGGTTTGGGTGCTCATCGTCGTCAGCATCAGCTGCTTGACGGCGTAGATCCCATCGGCCACTCTCACCACCCTTTCCCACCAGAGGAGGCCCAGTTGGTGGGAGCACAGTCAACACTGAACCTCCTTCCTCGTTGACAGGGGTGTTGCTGTCCACCAACTCCAGAGTGCCCTGTGTTGCTGAGCTGTCGGTGGTGCCTCGGGCTGCTGTGTCCATCAGGGTAGGAATCAGCTGGGTATTCTCAGCTAAGTCGTGTGTGGTCGCAGAGGATCCTGCTGTAGCCACTGCTGGTGCTGTGGGCTGACCCAAACCTGATGGGCCAGGTCGTTCCTCGTCATTGAGGATTATTGAGAGACATCAACTCCGGAGAGCTCCTGGTCAATGAGAGTCTGGGATAGGCTGTCCTGATTAGCTCCAGGGGTGTTCCCAAACTGCCCTGTTGGTATAAAAAAGACACAATGATAGATTTGAACGTCCACTGCCCCTAAAATCATACCCATTACATAGGTTACTGAACCTAATGAGGAGTTAAAGTACATAGATTAGCCTCTTTCATCCATGATGCTGGCCTATGTTTTGGAGAACAATGTAATTCAGACAAGATGGGATTCATGAGCATGTCCAGCTATCTGTATTAATGTGCATGTTGTGTTTAGTTCACATTACATGTCCAAAGACATTGACTTGTTCCTGACATCTTGTGAATGACACAGGTGGGTTGGTGTTGTCCACATCTGTACTTTCACAGTGACATACTTACTCTTTAGCTCCCAATGTTGGTATTTTTCAGGCCTGTGTAGTGGGCTTAGTCCATGTCTTTAGCGTAAATTGTTCAATTACTGTTTCTTAAATACTGTAATGACCTTATATATCAAACAATAGGCCATCAGTTTTGCCCTTCACTGAGCTCCGTCTTAATTACAATAGCACTCTTAATAGGATGTCTTTTTAAACTTCTGCCGTGCACTAGGTGTTGGAGATCATGCTCTGCTTATTTGCACATGGTTCTTATTACTTTTTAATTTCAATCTGCACTTGTAGTTGCACGGTGATCGCTATCCTTTTAAAAGGTTGTAATATGCAGGTCTTAGTTTTTGTTTTTGTTCTTTTTTTATATATGTAAGGTTAGTCTAGAAAACCGACAAAAGAGAGAGACCCTGTAATGAGTAAGATTATTTGCACAAGGATTGTCTTTTCAGGTTGATTTATCTCTGCTCTTGGACAATTATGGCTAATACGATGAGTAATTTGAATTTTATATAAAGTTTTAACCATGCAGCCATGTGTAATTATAGGTATAACTATTTATTGTTGTTTTGTTATGTATCGTATGCTGCCTTTAAGATTCTGGATATCAAATAAAGTTTATTGTTGCCATGTCTTCAGCAGTCACATAGGTGTGGCTGCCTACCCACTCATAGTCTGTTCATTTACCCTGAAATGTGTGGTAAAGATGTGAGTGAGGTGCTTATTGTTCTCATCCTATTACACACAAGTGAATGGCTGTGAGGAGCCAAATGTGTAACTGCTTAGCTTTGTGCCACACAGATAATGTAAAGATGTCTGACACTGGTTACTGGTGTTGGAAGCCCAAGGCCTTGATTGGAGTTCAACACCATGCAGCAGTGTTTGCCATCTTACTAATCTACTTCCCCTCACTGTGATGGAGGCTTAGGCCCACAGGAGTTATCTGGGCTGGGTGGGAAGAGGACTGCTTGCAATGGTTACAACTCACATCAGGACTTGTCCTACATATACCTTCCCACCCAGGACCAAAATCCTACCTGGAACTCTGCTTCCCTGACAGTGGGTGGGAATGTACTTGCAAGATGTCTGACACTGATGACTGATGCCTATTTGTCTGCAACTCCGTACAGGGTCTTGTAGTCCAGACACCAGTCCACAGTGTTAGCCATTTTGTCAGTACATTGCCACTCACTGTCAGGTGAGCAGAGTTCCAGGTCTGCTGTTTGGGCTGGGTGGGAAAGTGTGTGTAGAACAGGGCCTGATGGGGGATGTAGTCAGGGCTAACACTCCTCCTCACAACCAGCACAAACAACCCACCAGGAACCATGCTTACCTGACAGTTAGTGGTAATTTACTGACAAAATGGCTGACACTGTTTACTGATGTCTGGACTACAAGGCCCTGTTGGGAGGTGTGAACAAATAGGCACCAGTCATCAGACATCTTTCAAGTAAATTACCACTCACTGTCAGGGAATCAGATTTACAGGTAGGCTTTTGGTGCTGGGTGGGAAGGTGTGTGTGGAACAAGGCCCGGTGTGAGTTGTAGCCGTTGCTAATACTCCTCCCCCCACCCAGCCCTGCTGACTCCTCTGTGCCTATGGTTACCCCACAGTGAAGGGAAGTGTACTGGCAAGGTGGCTGACACCGGAGCATGGTGTTGAAGTTGAAGCCAGCTCCCATCAAGGCCCTGTGCTCCTAACACCATGCAACAGTGTCAGCCATCTTGTTAGTAAACTTCCACTCACTGTCAGGTAGCCATAGACCAAGATGAGCTGTTTGTGCTGGTTGAGAGGAGGAGTGTTTGCCCTGACTACATCGCTCATCAGGCTCTGCTCCAAAGATGAGTCCGCAGTGTCAGCCATCTTGCAGTACATTCCCATTGACTGTCAGGGAAACACAGTTCTAGGTTGGCTTCTTAGGCTGGGTTGGTAAAGGAGTATTTGCACTTACTACGATTCCCATCAGGCCCTGTCCTACACACACCTTCCCACCCAGCTCAAACAGCACACCTGGAACTATACAGTCCCTGACAGTCAATGGATATGTACTGGCAAGATGGCTGATACTGGGGACTGATGTTTGGAGCACAGGGCCATAATGGGATTTGGCTTTAAGTTCAACACCATGTAGCAGTGACAGTCATCTTCAAGTACATTTCCCCACACTGTCAGGTAGCCATAGGCCCAGATGAGCTATTTGGGATGGGTGTGAAGAGGAGGGTTTGCTGTCATTACAACTCCCATCAGGCATGGGCCCACACACACACCTTCCCACACAGCTCAAACAGCACACCAGAAAGAGTGGTGTTCAGACAATGAGGGGTAGTGTACTATCAAGATGTCTCACAATGGTGCCTGGTGTCTGGGTTTACCACAACTCCCATCTTGGCCTTGTGCTACAAACACCATGCACCAGTGTCAGCCATCTTGCCAGTACATTTCCACTCACCATCAGGGACAGCATAGTTCCAGGTGTGCTGTTTGAGCTGGGTGGGAAGGTGTGTGAAGGACGTGGCCTGATGGGAGATGTAGTCAGTGCAACACGCCTCCTCCCAGGCAGCCCAACCAGGCCACCAGGAAGAGTGGTGTCTTGGTAATTAGGAGAAGTGTACATTCAAGATGTCTGACACTGGTGCCTGTTGTTTGACTTGATTGCAACTCCCATCAAGGCCTTCTGCTCCAGACACCATGCAGCAGTGTCAGCCTTCTTGCTAGTACATTTCCACTTACCGTCAGGAAAGCATAGTTCCGGGTAGGCTTGTTGGGCTGTGTGGGAGGAGGCGTGTTTGCTGTCATTACAACTCCCATCAGGCCTGTGCCCACACCTACCTTCCCAGCCATCCCAAACAGCCTACCTGTGACTCTGCTTTCCTGAGAGTGAGTGAAAATGTGTTGGCAAAATGGCTGACACTGGTGACTGGTGTTTGGAGCGCAAAGCTTTGCTTTGAATTTGTAATAAGTATGTACATGGTAATAACTTTTTGCATTTTCATTTTCATTGCTGATATGTTGTTTATCAATATGAAATGCAAAAACAATGCCCAGACGTGGGTCCCGTGCTCACTACGCCACTGGAGTCAAGCTATCCTGGCCGAAGAGGGGTGAAACCCCGAAACCGGTCCTAGGATGCTTGATTCCGGTCCAAGAAAGACATAGCTTGGCAGTTCAGGCTGGACTGTTCCCATGAGGCACAGGGTCAAGGCTGATTTGCATATGGCCATGTCTGAACTGGGGTGGCGTGGTGAGCAAAATAACAATGGATTAAACCCAGATCTGTGACTGGGGGTGAATGTTTTGCCAATGTGCAACATTCCGTCCATCATCTTGTGTGTTTTGCTGTTCGCCCCATGTGGGAAGGGTATGCCCAGACGTGGGTCCCGTGCTCACTACGCCACTGGATTCAAGCTATCCTGGCTGAAAAGGGGTGAAACCCCAAAACCGGTCCTAGGATGCTTGATTCCGGTCCAAGAAAGACATGGCTTGGCAGTTCGGGCTGGACTGTTCCCATGAGGCACAGGGTCAAGACTGATTTGCATATGGCCATGTCTGAACTGGGGTGGCGTGGTGAGCAAAATAACGATGGATTAAACCCAGAGCTGTGACTGGGGGTGAATGTTTTGCCAATTTGCAACATTCCGTCCATCATCTTGTGTGTTTTGCTATCAATATGAAATACACATCACATGCTCATTGACTCTAGTTTTTTCAATGGAAAAACAGTCACTTGTATAACTGTATACTTTACAGCATGGGTACTCACAAACTTTCTCTCGGGGCCAAATTTACAGTGTGGTTTGTGGCCGAGGGCCGCACCGATGGGGGCGGGGTCAGTAGGGGGCGGGGTCAGTGGGGGCGGAGCTAGAGGGGAAAAAATCACTACCGTTTCAAAACATTACTAAACAATGCTGTATTTCCAAAGCAGATGTAACAACAAGGAGCCCATTTTTATATTTTTTTATTATCAGACAATAGCAATCTTAAGTGGGTTTGCATGGCAATTTGCAGTAACCGGATATTCAGCACATGCCAATCAGTGCTGTGGATCAGTGATGTCATAAAGTCCGACAGTCGATTTGCCAGAACCTTAGCCAGTACTTTAAGTTCCATGTTGAGCAGGGATATAGGGAGGTACGAACTACAGGCCGTTGCAGGCTTACCCTTTTTGGGGATTAGCACAATTGTGGCCGTTCTCAGGTCCGCTTGGAGGGTCCCTGCATTTCTTCCAGCCAGATACATATTGAGGAGGTGAGGTGCGATTTTATGGGTTACACATTTAAACAAGTCAAGGGAGAGGCCATTAGGTCCCACCGCCTTGCCCGACTGTAGCCCCCTTAGTGCCCTCTCAATTTATTCTACCATCAGGTCACGAGCCAGATTCTCCCATTCTTCATAAGAGAGGACCTCCAATGTCAAGATCGCCAGGAGCTCTATGCTGTCCTCCCCCCGACCTACTGGACATGGATGTGTACATGTTTTCATAGTATGTTGCGACCGTCTCAGCTATTTCCCCACTCCCAGTGTGTATTGATAAGCACTTTTATCACTTGTATCACACATGTAAATCACACTTCAAAGACAACCAAGCATGTTTGTCACTAGTACCCAATCTGTTGTGTGTTACGTTTTTGCTTTTTTGCATTTTATTTGTACATTAAATTACCATTCGGCTTTCAGTATAGTTCCCATTAGGGATCATTGTTTGTACACTAAACTAACATACCACAGGTCCCTAGAGACTCTGAGGTTTCCCTTGTATGCTTGTAACTACCATTGTAATCTATTGCATCCCAAAATGCCCCTTTGCAAAAGGACGCAAAGCCTCTTGACTCCAAGATCTTTATTAGGCAGGAGACATTTTTCACTCCCTGGTGAATCACTGCAAATGCAGTAATGGAGGTCTACGAGAGACAGCAGACCTCTACTCCTGTGTTTGTATTCCGTGAATATGTGTGTTTCATAAGTGACCCCCATACCTTAAGCACACAGTGTTTTTGTAATTTTCATATGCAGGTAACTGCATTAGTGGGATCATGCAGTGGTCTCCTGGACCCCTGTCCCCTATGTCCGCGGATGCCCGCCACCATTCTCTGGGATAGAGTCTACTTTGTGTATTAGACACCAATCATTAGTTTGCGATCTCACTTGAGGCTTCAAGCTGTGGATACATACCATTCCAAATTGCAAAGCGGAGGAGGACCGATGTCTCTTTTACACACTCTGTCTTTGCACTGTGCCAGTCAGATAAACTTTTCGGAATGCACGGTAACTTAAATGCATTATCACTCCCGAAAATTGTGGTCACAAAGCGTGTGATTTAGAAAAGACTGGAAATAACTAATGATAGTGCCCTAGGAAAGACAGTGTATTACTGGACTCAACGTTGCCTACATAGAAGGGAAAGCAACGGAAACCTGGACGTCAAAGTGCCCTATGAAAGTAAGAAAATGATGGGGTGTCGAGAAGAAGATAATTGAAAACACTAGTGCAGAAATGATTTAGGCTGTCATTCCCATCTGTGTGCAATTTTTATTTCAGGTGCAAACACTAACAGGAGTTAACGCCCTAAATAGGATTCTAAACCTGGCGCTAATCAGTCTTCAGATAAAAAAAGACAGAAATCACGTGTGCAAACAATACAAACTTTGGCTTTTGTGCCTCCAGGATGGGGGTTAATACATCCCTTTTTTTTTTTTTGCATCTTTTATATAGCGCGAACTTGACCCGAAGGTATTGGAACGCTGTACATGAGCACCGTATTTACATTACATATTTAGGCATGGGGAGATTAAGTGATTTACCCAGAATCACAGGATGTGGATGCGTCCTTGAGGCTCGAACCCTGGTTTCCTGCACCAAAGTCGGCAGCGCAGGCGACGGACCACATCCCCTCCCTCAGCCGTCCTGTGGCAGTGAAGGGGCGAGAAGAGGCTGCGGCCGAAGAGAAGAGGCTGCGGGGCCGGAGAGGACGTCATCGGCCCCACGGACACAGGAATCTTCTCAAAAGGCCCTTTAAAAGTCAGCTGTAAAAGCGCTGCACTTACAGCTGACTTTTAAAGGGCCTGTGCTTCCCGCCGGTGCCGTGCGTGACGTCACAGAGGGGGCACACAATCAGAGGCCAGCAGTAAACAGAGGATGGCCGCAGAAGCATACGTGATAAATACGTATTGAATACGTATTCACTACGTATGCTCCGGCCATCTTCTCTGTTAACTCGTAGGCCCGGAAATGCAAAATGCGAGACACGGTCCGCGGGCCGCCAAAGAAGGCTTGCCGGGCCGCTGGCGGCCCGCGGGCCATACTATGAGTACCCGTGCTTTACAGTGATGTCTATAGGGGTGTAATTGGTAACTTTGTTGGATTGTGGAGTAGGTACTTACCAGACTCTGGTGCTTCTGGTAGTCCATAGACGCTCTCCGTGTGAAGTGCACAGGTTGTGCAGGAGGGCCACCACCAGTCCGCTGGCTTTCAGCATATTCTTTGGCAAGCAGCTTTTTGACCCTCCTTCTCACATCATAATACCTACTCCTGATATCCTCCATTGTCCGCAGGACAGGTGCCTCACCATTCACCTTGTTGATTATCCTGTCCCACATCCTATTTCTCTGGGAAAGGGGGGTCTATTGCACTAGGTTCCAAAATAACTGTGGCTCTACTCTGACTATTTTATCTACAAGCGCTTCCAACTCCTTCTCTGTAAAACGTGGCAGCTTCCTCTGGGGCATTGTGAGGGTGAATGTGACGGTGAAGTTGAAGGTGAGCGTGTCCGTGAAAGTGAGGGTGAGTGTGAATATTAAACAAAATGTGTTTGTTAGAAGGTTTTTTAAATACAATCTGTGCAAGTTGTGTTGTGGGTGAAGTGTGAGTGTGTGAGGCAGAGACTAGGGAATGTGTAGAGACTTCTGAGATCTGGCAGCAGTTGTGTTAGAGCAAATGATCATGGTCATGTTTTTGGCCCTTTGTATAAGTGGATTGACGGGTGCAGCTAATATTAGAATTTTTACTTTTATTTGGCGGTGCCAATGCTTGTTTTGACTGTTTTTATCAGTTTCCACTTGCCATTTGAAATACAAACCAACACGGTTCTAAAACCGCGTCGGAAGCTTCATAATAAGGTCGTGGGGTAAACTGAGTCTGATTCGTCATCGGATTGCCTAATCTTCAGCGTTTCGGAACAAGTCCGTCAGATCAGGCTTGTTTCTGGATGATTCGGTAATGCGGTTTGCTTTCCAAACGACTTGGTCAGAGTTTTACATACAATGCTTCGTAATCCATTGTTAGGAAAGCTTGCGGTTGAGTCTGTCGGAAACCATTCCAAAAACCGATCTGGTTGGAATGCTTTCCAAAAGACCCCATAGAGTCAACAGGAATGGGGCAAGAATGCACAGCTAGTGGGAAATAAACAAGTGCGAGCCCTGTGAAAAACGCACCGAAGCGGAAGTTGCAGCATGAAGATTGGCTATACTAGCCACAATATTCGAGTCAACCCCCATCATGAAGAGCAAGGCCCAGAATTTAGCACGGTTAATCCTGTCAAATGCAGACGGTAAGTCCATGAAAGCTAGATGCAACGATTCGGACCAGGCAACCATATATTTATTGATAATAAGATGAACTTTGAGGCATTGGTTGGAGGTGGACCTACCAGACCTGAAACCACATTGGACATTACTCAGAATGTTATTCTCCTCTGCCCACTCCCACAGCCTGTTTATGTTACCTCCCCATGACCTTTACCACTGCATCTATTAATAAAATTGGACAGTAGCATTGGGGCTTCTCTTTATCGCCCTTCTTAAAGCCTGGGACGATAACAGCTGTGGACCATGAAGGCATCACCCCCTCCCGAGTGGTCGTGCTCAGGACCGGAGTCCTCCAAACAAGAGGCCACCAGACATCCACAGCAGCCCTGAAAAAATCCAGAGGAATGCCATCTGGTCGCGGTGTCTTTATTAATAAATTTTAAGTAAGTATGTGATTGCTATTAATTAAGTATATTATGTAATACTAATTTGTTTACTTATCTTTTAATTGCAGGTTCGATAATAATTAATTAATTAATGTTTAATGTATCATTCAATTGATTATTAATTATGTATATTATTTAACACTAATATATTTTAGTTATATTTTAGGTGTGGGCTGCTGGGTTTGTCTGGGTATAGGGTTGGAAGTTAATTAAGTAATAATTAATTAAGAATAATCTTTTGATTTTGTAACTAATATTATGCACATTATGCAATACTGATTTATTTTTGTGATATATTAGTTGTGGGTTGCTAGGTTTGTAGGGGTATATTGTGGGAAGTTAACTGAGCAGTAATTAAGAAGTAATGATTATTAATGTATAATAAAATATTTGATTGATAACGATGTAAATTGTTTAATCATTATTTATGTTAGTAATATGTTAGATATGGGCTGCTATATTTGTAGGGTGGAAAGTCGATAAAGTAATAACTAACAATTAATTGTTAATTATGTAATTGATTAGTTAGCTGAATTGTGTTATACTTATTTATTATAGTTCTATTTTTAGGCTAGGCTTGTAGGTAGGAGTATAGGGTGGTAAGGTAATTAAGTAATAATTATATTCAATTGAAAATTAATTATCACATTGTTCATTCATTTTTTTGAATTGCTTAATTGTTTTGTATTTTCTAAATATATGTCTACTTTATGTTAAGTAATAATGTTTATATTAAGAGGTTTATATTTTTTGTAAATTAATAGGGTTTTTCAAATATGTAATGTGTAGTAGTTTATCTACTGTTGCTTAGACTGGAGTGCAAATAGTAAATCTTACCCCTCCAAAGACCAACACTTTTTTGTACTGTTGCAAAAACTGGAGTAGGATTAGTACATCTTACCCCTCCGAAGTCCAACCCCTTCCCTCCTGTTACACAGACTGGAGTGGGAATAGTAAATGTAACCACTCCGAAGTCCAACACTTTCCCTACTGTTGCACAGCTGGAGTAGGAATAGTGAACCTTACCTCTCTGAAGTCCAACACTTTCCCTACTGTTGCACTGTTTAGAGTGGGAATAAAGGGCAGTATTTATGTACTGGTTGAGTCACTTTTACACCACACAATGCGGTGAATGCGCGATGCAACCGTAAAATGTGATTTATCAAGTCATGCAAGGCCACCTTGCGTGGCCCTGAGTGGCTTGATACATCCAGAGTAACACAATGCAGCACAAAGGGCTGCATTATGTGACTCAGCCCCAGAGAGGCGTTCCATGGGTCGTCCATGGGTGTTCCCAAGCAAGACCCATGGATTTTGATGCATTCCTATATTTCCCATTACTGGTAGACCTGGGAAATGCACCAAAATGGTACGCTTTCTCCTAGCTTTTTCCCTTTTATTTATTTAATTATAAAGTTTTATATCGCGCGAACAAGATCTCGAGGGATAACAGAGCGCTTTACAATATGAATGGGAGGAATAACATAAATGCAGTATCAACATCCAAGCAGGTGAAAGTATCCCTCTTAGGGTAAGAATTTGTTCATAAGGAATCGTTTAGCTTCCAATCTGAAAGCCTTCGTTGAAGATATTCTGCGTGCTTCCGGTGGAAGAGAGTTCCAAATCTTTGGTGCAGCGCCGGAGAAGGTGACAAGTTCTTTTTTTGTTCAGGATAAGTGGTTTCAGGAGAAAGGTAGTGGCACTTCTTGAGTCTCTAGAAGCACAGGATAGTTCAAGTTTTGCGCAAGGTAACTGGGAGTATTGAGGTGAATGGCTTTGTGAGCCAGAACAGCAATCTTTAACTGAATTCGAGCTTCGTAGGGTAGCCAATTAAGAGGTTTTAGGACTGGGCATATATGATCGTATCTTTTGGTGCTTGTGACCAGTCTAGTCGCTGCATTCAGAGTTGACCTTAGTGGAGCCAGGGCGTATTTGGGAAGGCCACTGAGAGTAGCGCAGCTGTAGTCAAGCCTCGGCAAGACAAGCGCTTGGACTGCCTGCTTGAAATCCTTTAGTGGTAGGAAAGGTTTGATATTTCTGAGTGACCTCAACAAATGGTTTGCTCCCTTACATACATTACTGATATGATTTTTCATATTCAGGTGATTGTCCATGGTGACTCAGAGGGATTTTGCTGAGTCAATGATGAGAGGAGTGCAACTGAAAGCAGTGAGGTGACTCAGCCATAGGTCAATCAAAAATGTGGTTCGGGGGGGGGAGATGAGCAGGAATTCTGTTTTGGAAGTGTTAAGCAGGAGATGGTTCTCCGTTAGCCAGTTTTGAGTAGACGTTAGAGTAGTGTTGAGGGAGATGATGTTATCCAAGGATGAGATTTTCAAATAGAGTTGCGTGTCGTCCGCAAACATGTGGAAGAAAATGTTCATAAAGTTAGCGAGAGGTTCCAGGAAAAGGTTGAACAGGATGGGAGATCGGGCGGACCCTTGAGGGACCCCCATGAGTATAGGAGAGGGCTAGGAGAGGGAGTGGTTTGCCTTGACTCTTTGTGATCTGTGATGAAAGAAAGACGAGAACCATTGTAACACCTGATCAGCAAACCCATTCTATTTTGCAGGATGGATAGAAGGTTGTCATGATTAACCGTAGGCAGGATTCGTTTTTGTCAAGCATTTTTAAAATGTCATCCAAAAGAGCTGATTCAGTCCTGTGGCCCTTCCTGAAACCAGATTGATGTTGGTCTAGAAGTTGATAGTTCTCTATGTGATCGCAAAGTTGAGATTGAACACATTTTTCTAGAAGTTTCGCTAAGGTGGGGATGTTGAAAATGGGGCGGAAATTATTGTGATCAGATTTGTCAGCATTAGGTTTTTTAAAATTGGTGATACTTGAGCTGCTTTTAGGCAACTGGGGATCGTACCTTGTGAGAGAGAAGCATTTACTATCCTTGTCCAGGTGGGGATGAGTGCATTCTTGATTTCTTTGAAGATAGCCGGGGGCAACAGGTCGCTGAAGTGGTTGGAAGGGTTGATATTCTGAAGAATCTTGTGGATGTCATTTTCACTAAAAGGGGTAAAGCTACCCCATGACGCCTTGTTTTTAGTGTTCATGGTGGTCAGTTTGTCCTTATCCAAGGGGTCAAGGGGGGAGGCAGCACCTGAGGGAGGCATTAGAGCCTTCTTAGAGGCGAGGTCAGCAGAGATTAATCTTGATTTCTCCGAGAAGAAATTGGCAAGATCATCGCATGAGGGTGGACAGCCATCCAGTGATTTGGACCAACGACTGATTGCTGTTTGACCAAATCGAACAGCTTCTTGGGGCGGTTTGCGGCTTGATCCAGTTGGTGTCTGAAGTAGTCAGTCTTGGCACTCCTGATTTGTTTATTGTAGAGGCTCCTGACTTCTCTAAGGAGTTTTAGTTGGTCAAAGGAAGGATTGGATCGCCAGGACCGTTCAGCTGCCCTGAGGGTGTGTCGTTCTGTGTTTAGGTTGTCATTATACCATGGTTTGGATATTTTTGTTGAGGCATTGTTGTGTTTGAGAGGAGCAATGTCATCCATGATGATAGAAATTGTCGAATTGTAGGCATCGGTGAGTGATTGTACCTCAACCAGCTCAACTTGGGTGGAAAGGGCAGACTTACATTGAGCACCTAGTTCGACAGAATCAATTGATCTGAGGTCCCTTTTCCATATCTTCGATTTCAAAGGCTGAACCTTCCTCATCAATACCTCCCTGTTAATGTAAAAGAGGATGCTATGATGGTCGGACCAGTCACAGGGGGTAATGGAATCTAGGGTGATGGTGTGCTCTTTAGAAATGATGAGGTCTAGAGTTTCTCCTTTGTGTGAGTTGGTTGGTCACAGTGCTGAGTCAGATCTTGATCAATTAAGAATGATTTCAAGCAGGATACAGCGGAGTCGTTGGGGTTGGACCAGTGAAGGTTGAAATCACCAAGAAAGATTTGGGCCACTGCTGAGTAGACATTACTAGTGATGATTTCCATTAGATGCTCAATGAAGGGGAGATTGTCACCTGGAGGGTGATAAAAGATATGAAGTTTGCAAACCGGTAGTCTCATACTAGAGATACTGAGACACAGGTATTCAATGGAGGAAGGCGCAGAGGACTCCAAGAGAGAAATCGAGAGTGTGTTCCTGTGGATACAGGCTAGGCCACCGCCCAACTTCAGAGCTCTGTCTAGCCTAATTAAGTCATGAGTGGGAGGAACTAGGAGGTCTAAGATAGGGGTGGAAGTGGGATTTAACCAGGTTTCGGTGAGGATGATAATGTCTAACTCATTGTATTGGATGAGGTCGAAGATATCGGAGGCGTTTTTACTGGCTGATCTACAATTAAGTAGTACACATTTAAGTCGTAGTGGGTAAGGGGGGAAGGAGTCTGGGAGATGTTCACACTGGTGAGGTTGTCTGAGTTGCTGCCTCTAAGATTGCGAGGAGGTTCTCTGTTTGGGTTGGAAAGGATGGAATGTATTTGACTCGGCTGGACCATGTTAGATTTGAAACCAGAAGAATTAGAATTGTGACTGTCCAGGCGATCAGTAGACGCCGGGAGTGTCCCAGATCCTATGAGGGTGGCGGAGGCATTGGGTAGGGGAAAGGGTTTTCGAAAAGGCGGGGGCTAGCGGCTGATCCGTGTGGTCTCATTCCCTGGTGGACGATCTGGACCACTTCAAAGAGGTGAACAGAGAACTGAACATTGGGAAAAAGTCATTTGAGAGGGATTTCAGGTCGTATAGCTCAGAAGTGAGAAGGAGCAACTGTTGTCAAGGCGCGCAGCCTGGTCTGAATGTTGGTCTAGGGGTGGGGGGTGTGAGGGAGAAAAGATCAGTGATGGGGAGCATCTGTGTAAGTCAGTTGAGGCCTGTGTGGGGACCCGTTGTTCAGAAAGTGGCATAGTCTGTGGCAAGGTAATATGAATGGGGGAAGGGGTCTTGTCAAGTAATCGAGGAAACTATATGACTTGAGGGAACCTCTCAGATTGAGCGAAACCCAGTGACGGACTGACAGACGGTGATGAGATTGATCCCATAGATCCGCCAGCCACCTGAGAGGGATCTCTAGTGGGATGACATAATTCCACCGGGGAAAAGGCGGTGCTAGGATCATCAATGAGAGATGAGGGGGTTAGGGGAGAGTGGGGTACTCACAACCGTTAAGGGGGGGGTACTAGTTAAGTCCAACGGAGTCAGAGGGGTTGCCATACACAGCATTTTTAAGAGTGGGGTAAAAATTGTCCATCTTTGCTTGGTTGCTATTAGAAGCTTGGATTAGGATGATACCAATATTGTAGAGGGTGATACTGGTGGAGGCTTTGAGGGAGGATGAGGGAGATGTTGTTTGTTTGACGCCATGTGGGGTTTTCTTAGATCCTGTTATTCGGAGCAAGAAGAACATTAATCACCAGCATGCCCGTTTTCTGGTATAGAAGATGAGGTCATTCACCGGGTTACCTTTGTTGGTACAGAAATAGGGGTCTGAGAATAGAATTTCTGGTCTAGCTTTGAGTATGCGGTGTTTGTATTTTTTTCCGCATTTTTGGAGAGGTCAGTTGGATAATTGATGATGAAGGCATTGGAACCATTGGGATCGGGACTTATCTCCATTGTGAAAGTAGAATCCTAGAGATGGTGGGATCATAGGGAAGAGGATAAGGCGGTGGGAGAAAAGACAGCGATCCTGGTTCTTTCAACAGAAAGGTGCAGGGGCGGAAAAGGCAGCGCGATGGGAGGTGTTGAGATCTTGCTGTGCAAAGCTAATGACTAAGGCCCACTAAGTTAATGCTGTCGTGGGATCCCATAAATTGACTCAGCTCTATAGACTGGCATTGGCCATTACACAGGACAATGGGAGGCCCCTCTATGAGGGAAAAAACAACCTGGCCACAAGAACTGCGAACTTAGGGAGAAACAGTCCTCTGTAGACACCGTTTTTTTCTATGCCCGCTACATTCTGCAGTACACAGAGAAAGAGGAAAATGCCTCAGGCATTGTTTTTGTGCAGGAAGGTATCCCTTCCTGCACAAAAACAATCTGTCTTACAATACAGACATCCCTGCAGCATGGTGAAAGTGTGCCTGCGTTGGTGGTAGGCAGTACATTGTGTGCCTGCTCAAGGAAAAAGCCGGAATGCTCCATATTGTGTTAAATACGGCACATTCCTGCCCTTTCATTGTCACGCAGCACAGCACAGCAAGGTGACTTGCTGTGCTGCATTGGGTGACTTCTACATATTTCACAAAAGCAAGGAGTGGCAGGCAAGCAGTCCCTGGAGAGCCCTTGGGCACAGAGAGCAAGTAGGCAGGCAGCAGACCAGCACATAAGGCAAGATGCAAAGTAGCAGTTCATCCTGCAGAGCAGCATTCAGCAGGACAACACAGCAAAGCAAGCACTCCCAGTGACGGTTCCTCTTGTCATTGTGCACTTTGTAGAGCTATTAGCGTCTGGGTAGGATTCAACGCAGTGTCTAAAAACATGGGGTTAGAGCCCCTGTACATATACTGAAAATTGTCTTTAATGATAGGGTGACTTCAAAGAAACCCTTTGAAGTTCACAACCCTCCCTTTTAGCCCAGCACTGGCTCCAGACAATCTGTAGGGGGTACGTCAACTAGGCCTGGGCTAAATTTCCGTTCCGCTTGTGGAAATTGCGATAATTTGAAATTTTCGCGTTCCGCGGAGAGCGCGAAAATGTCAAAATTTCCGCATTCCGCTGCTTAGCGATAATTTGTTTTTTGCTCGCGCTGTAAAATAATACATTCTCGCGCGCGATCGCCTTACCTGAATCCCCGCGTTCGCCGACAAGTTTTCCCTTTCCGGTCGCGTTCTCCACTAGATGTTGGATTGCTGGTTGCCATTTGCGCTGTCTCGCGACAGTTCGCGCCCGCAGTAATGTCATTGGTCGCGCGATCACGTCTTTCTTCTCGCGATCATGCACCGCGAGAAGAGTGAAAACAAGATGGCCGCACCCGCAAGCAACCGCATGGGTAAGTTGGCGAGCCGCAACCACGCAGAAAATACCCCGAACAGGCAGGAAAAAAATTCCGCATCTTCGCGATATTTCCGCTTGTTTGCGGAGACTTTTTACATTTTCGCGATAATATGAGAAAGTGACTTTCGCAAATTCCGCCCATCCCTAACGTCAACCCTGTGTGTGAGTGTGAGGGCAGGACACAACCTATTCAGATGTAAGTGTGACCCACCCCTCCCTCTACCAGCCCAGGAAGACTATCAGTATGCAGATGAATGCAGATGTATCCCCTGTCCCACCTAGCCCTTCCTGTGTTGTGGCTGTCTGGAAAGTATGCACCAAGTGTAGCTGTCACCTAGCTGAGACATGTATTGGAGTCAGGCTGGTAAACACAGAGAAATGCCCACTTTCTAAAAGTAAAAGACACACAGGTGATTGACGGAATGCAGAGCAAATCAAACATTCACCCCCAGTCGAGAGATCTGAGTTAAATCCGCTGTTCTTTTGTTCACCATGCCACCCCAGTTTAGACCCAGCCTTGTGCAAATCAGTTTTCACCCTGTGCCTCATGGGAACAGTCCAGCCCGAACTGCCAAGCCAGGTCCTCCCTGGACCAGAAACTAGCATCCTGGGAGCGGTTTTGGGGCATCACCTCTCATCAGCCAGGCTGGCTTGAATCCAGTGGCACAGTGAGCCCAGGACCCACATCTGGGCATACCCGGTGCACTTAGGGTGAGAAAGCAAAAGACACACAGATGATGAACGGAATGCAGAGCAAATCAAACATTCTTGACCCAGTCAAGAGATCTGAGTTAAATCCATTGTTCTTTTGCTCACCATTCCACCTCAGTTTAGACCCAGCCTAATGCAAATCAGTCTTGACCCTGTGCCTCATGGGAACAGTTCAGCCCGAATTGCCAAGCCAGGTCCTCCCTGAACCGGAAACAAGCTTCCTGGGACCGGTTTCGGGGCAACACCCTCATCAGCCAGGCTAGCTTGAATCCAGTGGCACAGTGGTGGTGAGAGTCTGAAAAGTTTCAGTGCTCCGTGATTAACTCTTACATATCAACAAAGGCTCAGGCCTACTTAGTAACTCATTTCAGGGCTGAGTTAAAGAAGAGTTTCACCAATTACTGTTTGGGCATGTATGATTCGAAAGACCTACAACCGTCATGGAAAAGCAACCATCAAGCAGCACACTGTCTATTATGCGGTTTTTGTAATGAAACATTAACTCACCTGCTGTGTGCCTGCCCGGTAATCAAGGATTTAAGGAGGGGGCTTCTAAAACCAATTTTTAACAAACTGAACATCCGCACATGCAGGCAAGCCGTGATGCGATGGTTGGAAGGTTCCTCTATAATCCTGTCTTGCCGGGTTGTAAAATATATGGCAAAAGTAAGGAATCTTTTAAGGCAAGCAGATCTAGAGGGCTCCAAAAAAGCATGAACAAGGTTGGCTGGGGCTTTTCAAACATGGCATCCCTTCTATAGCCCAAGCAGTGACTGGTCTGAAAGCCTAATTCACAGGATAATTGGAACAATATAGGAAAATGGTTATCGACAAAACTTTATGGTAAAATTTAGCATTTTAAATGGACATTTTATCTCACGCAGGATCTAGCTAATTTACTTCTGGACAATTTTAGTCAATTGAGTTCTTTGCAAAATTTGAATTATAGAACCTTCGCAGATTGTTTAAATTGTTAGCCAACATTTTATGCGCATTACTAATGTTAAAATAAAAAGAGAGGGGTCCCACTCTCCAAAGGGACAGGACACCAAGGTAAGACACTTCTGTCAAAGGCAAAATCACTTTGGGCACCTTTATCAAAGCATACAAATATTTTCAACCACTAAGCATACATCATCCACATCATCAGCGTTCAATTGAAACCAAAAAAAGTGATATAAAAGTTATTTATTTTAGTTTATAGTTTTCTCGTAATGAAAGGCTATTTTATAAAATCCACATCATCAATGTACATCAAATAATAAAAAAAATATATAAAATATTTAAAAACAACAGTTAATTGGGGATTTTAAAAATCAATCTTGTCCAAGAAGCACACCAAGTTTAACAATTAGATATATAGAGATCAACACTTTTTCTTTTTCCTTATTGTTGGTGACCCCTGGGAATACTTGGGTGCTAGATGAACACAGAGCAAGCGACGCGTTTCGGTGGCACTGTTCGATTCACCACCTTCTTCAGGCTTAATGTGACAAATCAGTATCTCCCCATATATCTAAAAATTACAGTATATGAAAAAATTAATTACAAATACGAAATACACTCATTTTACTCTTCAAATATATCTTGTTCATATAATGTCTTACTGAAACAAACAGATGTTAAAATAAACATTTGTCATTATAATAAGCATTTTATATCACAATATTGCTTTCAAGCATGATGATTCAATAGTTATCCGACCCATTCCACACAGACAATTACATACATACTCATATACACGTTGCTTCACATATACCCACCCATTGTCACAATTATCAATGATCAAAGGAGAGGGGGAAAAAATTATTTCGTCCTTTATTGTGGTGGTTTAGGTACCTTCAATCCACCCACACACGATCAGAAAGGGTATGGCAGATACGTCCACCCTAAGAGAAAATAGCAGGAATTCTTTAGTTTTCATTATATAATTGTATTTGTATTGTTTTATTCATATAGACATGCTATGGATAGCAGAATAACAATCTCTCTAATATTGTACCTGAATTTTTCTTCCTTCCATTGTTATTAAGAAGTAATGCACCATGCGCCCCCCGCCGCCACCCACCGCCACCCCCGCTTTATAAAAGGAAATTAAACATTATTAAAAAATAATTTTAAAACCACTTACCTGGCATGCGGTGTCCCCGGGCTGCCCTCCTCCTCTTCTACGCCGTCTCACTAATCCTTGTGAGAACTGCGTATGGGAGAGGGGAGAGGTTGGCCTCACAGTAGTGAAAAACGAATTTTTCAAGTTTTTCACTACTAGGGCATGTAAAACTTAAACGTATATATTCTAACTTTTAATTACACAGCACCCTGCCATATGGGCTACCTAAGGCATATCTTAGGAGTGACTTATATGTGCAAAAAGGAGAGTTTAAGGCTTGGCAAAGGGTTTCAAATGCTTAGTTAACATGATAGTGTGAACTGCACACACAGGTTCTCCAATGGCAAGCCTGAGCTATGTTTTAAAGGGCTACTTATGTGTGTGGCACCATCAGTGCTGCAGGTCCACGGAGCATTTTATTTACAGGCCCTGTGCAAATGTAGTGCACTTTACCAGGGACCTAGAAGTAAATTAAATATGTAAATCGTGAATAAGTCAATCAAACCATGTTTAGGGAGCGAGCACATGCACTTTAGTACTGGTTAGCAATAGTAAAGTGCCCAGAGTCCTAAAGCCAACACAACAAAATCAGCAAAAATGGAGGCAAGTAGGCAACTTGTTTGGGGGAGACCACTCTAAGGTTGGCTAACAGTTATCATACAGCTTTTGTGAATTATCTAGAATACACGTTAGCTACGATGCCTTACTTCTTTGTGATTTTAATTACCGCCTACACCTGTGCTCTGCTGATGCCTTCCAAATGTGTAACAAAGAATTTTTTTTTTAAATGCAAAGAAGAGGAAGTCAATTGTCTGAAGATGTAAGGTGCAGAGATAGCGAGCAGCTATAAACATTGATTAGGAAAGCTGTGTGAAGCAGGGTAATTATTGCATTGAAACCTTACATCATTTTAGATCTGTGCTTGTGACAACCTCCTTTGGAATTTAATTAATCCCACTTAGCACATAAGTGTCCTATATCTACCAACATGAGGTTAATTCCTCGCTGGTGTTTATTAGCAGGATAATTGTGCTTATCACTTGAGCGTGGTGCCTAGCTGGCTCCCTGCCCAGATGGGGCTTTTATCTGCTGATGTATCTGCAAGAAAGGGCTTGGATTGATTTCAAAACAAACAGATGTTTCACCAAGGAAAGGCAGCCTTGACACTGTTCCTGCCCTAGACTGGGAGACTAGAGGGATGCTGACTGGGGAGATGAAGCACTTAATGACACAACACACACAAACAAAACAAGACAAGGGCTGGATGCTTTTTTTCAAGTTTTTAAAGGAGAGTAACTCCTCAGGTTTAATAGCTGTCGATGGACGCCAGTTGTTCCATTATTCTGCTAACACGGGGGTGTATTGTAAGAGCAGGGTGGAACAGCAACAAAAGGGGAGACAGAGCAGCACCTCAGATAGGTCTATGGAACTTCCACAGACCGGAAATGAGGACTACCAGCCAGGCAGCGAAATGAAAAGACAGCCAGGAAGCAAATAGGAAGCAGCCTGCACCAGCAGAGGGGTGGAGTCAGTCCTGCTGTGGGAAGCATTGCAGCTCTAGGGCTCCTCCAACTGCGGTGCAGGGCAGCAAACACAGCACAGGTTCAAACAGGATTTATCATTATTGACCTCTTACTGCCGAAGGATGGGAATTGTAGTAGTAAGTCCTTGGATAGAGTGACATCCACTATTAGGAACATATGATGAAGCAGCTCCTATGGGAAAAGCAGGCAGACTTGGAATCAGCCACTAAAAGAAATGTCCTTTTACCCAAGGCAAGATTCCGGCACAAGGAATGAAGCTGCTTGGCAAAAGGACTGAGCACTTCCATCTAGGTAAGAGATGACATGGCCTGGGCTCAGTTAGTAAAATAGATAGCAGGTCTAGTATAGAGTATAAACAAAGAAACCGATCCTGCTACAGGATATGGGGTTTTCAACTGGTGTCAGCAGAGTGGTACCATGCTTTAGTTATTAAAATTACCACCTTCTACTGGAAGGCAGGCAGCAGCGCAACACATCAGCCAATAGGATAGATAGATAGATAGATAGATAGATAGATAGATAGATAGATAGATAGATAGATAGATAGATAGATAGATAGATAGATAGATAGATAGATAGATAGATAGATAGATAGATAGATAGATAGATAGATAGATAGATAGATAGATAGATAGATAGATAGATAGATAGATAGATAGATAGATAGATAGACATCTGGTTAGATAGATGAATGGATTGATGGATGGATGGATAGATAGATGGATAGATAGGTAGATAGATAGATAGATAGATAGATAGATAGATAGATAGATAGATAGATAGATAGATAGATAGATAGATAGATAGATAGATAGATAGATAGATAGATAGATAGATAGATAGATAGATAGATAGATAGATAGATAGATAGATAGATAGATAGATAGATAGATAGATAGATAGACAGACAGACAGACATCTGGTTAGATAGATGGATGGATTGATGGATGGATGGATAGATAGATAGGTAGATAGATAGGTAGATAGATAGATAGATAGATAGATAGATAGATAGATAGATAGATAGATAGATAGATAGATAGATAGATAGATAGATAGATAGATAGATAGATAGATAGATAGATAGATAGATAGATAGATAGATAGATAGATAGATAGATAGATAGATAGATAGATAGATAGACAGACATCTGGTTAGATAGATGGATGGATGGATTGATGGATGGATGGATAGATAGATAGGTAGATAGATAGGTAGATAGATAGATAGATAGATAGATAGATAGATAGATAGATAGATAGATAGATAGATAGATAGATAGATAGATAGATAGATAGATAGATAGATAGATAGATAGATAGATAGATAGATAGATAGATAGATAGATAGATAGATAGACATCTGGTTAGATAGATGGATGGATTGATGGATGGATGGATAGATAGATAGGTAGATAGATAGGTAGATAGATAGATAGATAGATAGATAGATAGATAGATAGATAGATAGATAGATAGATAGATAGATAGATAGATAGATAGATAGATAGATAGATAGATAGATAGATAGATAGATAGATAGATAGATAGATAGATAGATAGATAGATAGATAGATAGATAGATAGATAGACAGATAGATAGATAGACAGACATCTGGTTAGATAGATGGATGGATTGATGGATGGATGGATAGATAGATAGGTAGATAGATAGGTAGATAGATAGATAGATAGATAGATAGATAGATAGATAGATAGATAGATAGATAGATAGATAGATAGATAGATAGATAGATAGATAGATAGATAGATAGATAGATAGATAGATAGATAGATAGATAGATAGATAGATAGAATAAGACGCAATCTGACGCTACAAGTCAGCCAATAGAATTGGCGGATATCCCAACCACCTTATTACAGGTGCTTTATATCCTATGGCATTTCTATGAGGGTTCACAGGATATACATTACGTTTGTGGTGGAGTAACCCATCCACATAAACTCTAAATCAGGCCCAAAGTCACCATACTTTCTATGCACCACCACAAAACCGAATCAGACTACAGGAAAGTGCGGCAATGCCCCACTAGCGGCAGATCGTCCGTGGTGCATGTGTTAATCACTGTAGAGAAGAACTGGTCCTATTTCAATTGGTTGTCCTTCATTTCACAGCCATTAGACTGAGAATGGTCATTCTCTGGACTGTTCTTCGCTTCACAAGGCACAGCAATTGGAATGGACACTGAGGTTTTCTCTGGGATTGGAGTAGTGTAATTTTGGGTGAATGACCTAAATATCGATTCCAAAATATAGAATGGACAGAATATCGACTCCAAAATATAGAATGGACAGAATATCGAAAATCAAAATATAGATAGGTCAGAATATCGAAATTGGGGTACAAAATATCGATTTCCATAATATAGAATGTAAAAATATAGAATTCCATAATATCGACTTTAAAAATATAGAATTCCATAATATCGACATTAAAAATATAGAATCCCATAATATCGATTTTTTTTAGTGTTATGTATGGTAGTATATGTGTTAAAATTATGTATTATTTTTGTAATGTATGTTTAATTTTATTAAACTAATGAATGTTATGTAATTTAATTATTGCGTAATTTAATTCCGTAGCGGGTTGTGGGTTTATAGGGGAATAGGGTGGGAAGTAATTTAATTATGGTAAATTAAATATTAATTATATTTAGATGTTTTGATAATTAATTGATTGACAATTAATTATTAATTGGTCATTAATTTTTATTAATTGATAATTTATATTAATTGATTAATTGTTAATTATGTTAATTTTAATTTGGATTATCAGCAGCGGATTGTGGGTTTATAGGGGAATTGGGTGGGAAGTAATTTAATTGTAATAAAGTAAATATTAAATATTTAATTTATGTGTATTGATAATTAATTGATAATTAATTATTAATTGGTAATTAATTTGTGTTAATGGGTAATTAATTTGTATGAATTCCTAATGAATGTTTATGAATTGCTAAATGATTTTTATTAATTGATTAATTGATAATAATGTTAATTGTATTTTTTATTATTGGGAGTGGGTTGTGGGTTTATAGGGGAATTGGGTGGGAAGTAATTTAATTGTAATAAAGTAAATATTAATTATTTTATTTATGTGTATTGATAATTAATTGATAATTAATTATTAATTGGTAATTAATTTGTGTTAATGGGTAATTAATTTGTATGAATTGCTAATGAATTTTTATTAATTGCTAAATGATTTTTATTAATTGAATAATTGATAATGTTAATTGTATTTTTTAGTATTGTGAGTGGGTTGTGGGTTTATAGGGGAATTGGGTGGGAAGTAAATTAATTGTAATAAAGTAAATATTAATTATTTTAATTTATGTGTATTGATAATTAATTGATAATTAATTATTAATTGTAATTAATTTTTATTAATTGGTAATTATTTTTTTAACAATGGTAATTAATTTTTAATAATTGTAATTAATTTTAATTAACTTTTTATTGGTATTGATAATTAATGTAATTTTATTTTAAAATTAAAGCATTACTTTCCCTACTGTTGCACTCTCAGGAGTGGGAATAGTTTTTTTACCCTCCCTCTATCCAACTCTTTCCCTACTGTTGCAGTCACTGGAGTGGGAATAGTAATTTATACCCTCCTGCTATCCAACACTTTCCCTACTGTTGCACTCTCTGGAGTGGGAATAGTCATTTTTACCCTCCCGCTATCCAATGCTTTTCCTACTATTGCACTCTTTGGAGTGAGAATAGTAATTTTTACCCCTACGCTATCCAACTTTTTCCCTATTGTTGCACTCTCAGGAGTGGGAATAGTATTTTTTACTCTCCCGCTATCCAACTCTTTCCCTACTGTTGCAGTCACTGGAGTGGGAATAGTAATTTTTACCCTCCCGCTATCCAACACTTTCCTTACTGTTGCACTCACTGGAGTGAGAATAGTAATTTTTACCTTCCCGCTATCCAATGCTTTCCCTACTGTTGCACTCTCTGGAGTCGGAATAGTAACTTTTACCCTCCCGCTATCCAACGCTTTTCCTACTGTTGCACTCACTGGAGTGGGAATAATAATTTATAATTTTTACCCTCCCGCTATCCAACGCTTTTCCTACTGTTGCATCAATGTGTATTGATAATTAATTGATAATTAATTATTAATTGTAATTAATTGGTAATTATTTTTTAACAATGGTAATTAATTTTTAATAATTGTAATTAATTTTAATTAACTTTTTATTGGTATTGATAATTAATGTAATTTTATTTTAAAATTAAAGCATTACTTTCCCTACTGTTGCACTCTGAGGAGTGAGAATAGTTTTTTTACCCTCCCTCTATCCAACTCTTTCCCTACTGTTGCAGTCACTGGAGTGGGAATAGTAATTTATACCCTCCTGCTATCCAACACTTTCCCTACTGTTGCACTCTCTGGAGTGGGAATAGTCATTTTTACCCTCCCGCTATCCAATGCTTTTCCTACTATTGCACTCTTTGGAGTGAGAATAGTAATTTTTACCCCTACGCTATCCAACTTTTTCCCTACTGTTGCACTCTCAGGAGTGGGAATAGTATTTTTTACTCTCCCGCTATCCAACTCTTTCCCTACTGTTGCAGTCACTGGAGTGGGAATAGTAATTTTTACCCTCCCGCTATCCAACACTTTCCTTACTGTTGCACTCACTGGAGTGAGAATAGTAATTTTTACCTTCCCGCTATCCAATGCTTTCCCTACTGTTGCACTCTCTGGAGTCGGAATAGTAACTTTTACCCTCCCGCTATCCAACGCTTTTTCTACTGTTGCACTCACTGGAGTGGGAATAATAATTTTTACCCTCCCGCTATCCATCGCTTTTCCTACAGTTGCACTCACTGTAGTGGGAATAGTAATTTTTACCCTCCCGCTATCCAACGCTTTCCCTACTGTTGCACTCTCTGGAGTGGGAATAGTAATTTTTACCCCTACGCTATCCAATGTTTTCCCTGCTTTTGCACTCTGAGGAGTGGGAATTGTATTTTGTATCCTCCCGCTATCCAACTCTTTCCCTACTGTTGCAGTCACTGAAGTGGGAATAGTAATTTTTACCCTCCCGCTATCCCTCACTTTCCCTACTGTTGCACTCACTGGAGTGAGAATAGTAATTTTTACCTTCCCGCTATCCAATGCTTTCCCTACTGTTGCACTCTCTGGAGTGGGAATAGTAACTTTTACCTTACCGCTATCCAACGCTTTCCCTACTGTTGCACTCACTGTAGTGGGAATAATAATTTTTACTCTCCCGCTATCCAACGCTTTCCCTACTGTTGCACACATTCGAGTTGGAATAGTAATTTTTACCCTCCCGCTATACAAAGCTTTCCCTACTGTTACACTCTTTGGAGTGGGAATAGTAATTTTTCCACGTACACTATCCAATGTTTTCCCTACTGTTGCACTGTCTGGAGTGGGAATAGTAATGTTTACCCTCCCGCTATCCAACGCTTTGCCTACTGTTGCACACTTTGGAGTGGGAATAGTAATTTTTACCCCTACGCTATCCAACGTTTTCCCTACTGTTGCACTCACAGGAGTGGGAATAGTAATTTTTATCCCTACGCTATCCAACGCTTTCAACACTGTTGCACTCATTGGAGTGGGAATCGTAATCTTTCTCTTTCCGTTATACAATGCTTTATGTACTGTTGCACTCTCTGGAGTGGGAATAGTAATTTTTACCCCTACGCTATCCAATGCTTTCTCTACTGTTGGAGTCACTGGAGTGGGAATAGTAATTTTTCCCTTCCTGCTATACAACGATTTCCCTACTGTTGCACTCTCTGGAGTGGGAATAGTAGTTTTTACTCTCCCGCTATTCAATGCTTTCCCTACTGTTGCACTCTTTGGACTGGGAATAGTAATGTTTACCCCTACGCTATCCAACGTTTTCCCTACTGTTGCACTCACTGGAGTGGGAATAGTAATTTTTACCCCTACGCTATCCAACGCTTTCCCTACTGTTGCACTTACTTGAGTGTGAATAGTAATTTTTACCTTCCCGCTATCCAACGCTTTCCCTACTGTTGCACTCTTTGGAGTGGAAATAGTAATTTTTACCCCTACGCTATCCAACGTTTTTCCTACTGTTTCAATTACTGGAGTGGGAATAGTAATTTTTACGCTCTCACTATCCAACAAAATCTCTACTTTTTGTAACTTTTTTTTTATTATGTTTACATTTTACGCTTTTTTATATTATATTATGTATGTTTTATTTAATTATTTTTAATATTTAATTAATTTATATTATTTTTAATATATTTTAAAACATCGATATTTTGGCTAACTATATTTTAACATTCTATATTTTGGAATCGATATTTTAGTACTTACCTGTTTGTAGATAGGGAGTCGATATTCTGTCCCTCTATATTTTGGTGTCTATATTTTGGGTAGTCGATATTTTGTCCCTCGATATTTAGTCACTGAACCGTAATTTTGATTTATCTTTCTTATTTCTTTCCATTTTTGATATTGTAGCACCCAGATAGAATGAGTAACATACTGAGCATCAGCTGGGCGTGGCAGTGTTGCCCGAGACTGCTTCTTTGTTGCTAGAATATCCTCAGAATTGGAGGAAATACCTCATTGAAAGATTTCCACAGAAATCTCAAGAAATCCCAAGGCAGTAACTAGAGAAATCAAAAGCACAGAGATGTGTGAGAACGGGAAAGAATAAACAGAAGCCGGATCAAGGATCTGAATACAGATTGCAAACGAGCAAGATCATACGATCGAGCACCAAATATTAAAGAAGAACAAAAATCAAGCTATACAAAACTAAGGTAAAGCATAAAGATTTAAAAACTCCGTATTAAAGCAAGTTGAAAGCAGCACAGTGGAAGAGTATTTGGGGGCTCCCCTTCACTGTAAACTTCCCTCAATGCAGATTGATACCCTAGAAAATCTAATCCCACTGGAAGAGGTGACAGGAGTCATCCATGTGGAAAGTGAGCAATGCTTGGGGCTTCGAGGACTTCCCTGCAGCTTTTTGGCCCATTACTCATAGCATTATTAACCTCCCTCTTCAAGTGTGAATCATTGGCTGACTCCCTGTTAGATTCAGTAGTGACAGTGATTCTGAATCCGGGCAAAGGCTCTCCCACTGCAACTCATATAGGGCCTCATGTACAAAGGTGCCGATCACGATCCGGCAAAAAATTCCCCCGTGCGACTCGTATCGGGTCTTTTTACCGTACGAATCGTACAAGTGCCGTACGAACTGGCAATCACGATTCGCATGGTAAAAAGTCCATACGAACCGCACTGGGAATCATTCCCCACACGTCCTCGGGTCGGAAAATGTGTCCGACACGTCCTCGGACGATTTACCTTACAAACGTGAAAAGCCAAGTCCGACCGAGGAATCACGATCCATCCCGTGCGTCCGAGCGTACAACCGTATGGAAAAAACACCGTCCGCACCGAACACCTATAGCAACCATGGAGACATGTGCCCGCATACGCGCCCAACACTCCCCCCAGCCCCCGTACGTCCGACACGTACCCCCCGTATATGTATACCCCCACCCGTCTAGGTACACCCCAGTACGTTCCAGTCGTACCCCCACCCCAGTACCTGTCGTACCACCGTCAATGTACACCCCCCCACCCCTGTACGTGTCGTACTACCGTCTATGTACACCCCAGTACGTTCCAGTCGCACCCCCACCCCAGTACGTGTCATACCCCCGCGTACCTACACCCCAGTACGTTCGAGCCCCACCCCCACCCCAGTACGTGTCATAGCCCCGTCTACCTACACCCCAGTACGTTCCAGTCGTACCCCCACCCCAGTACGTGTCGTACCCCCCGTGTACCTACACCCCAGTACGTTCGAGCCACACCCCCACCCCAGTACGTGTCATAGCCCCGTCTACCCACACCCCAGTACGTTCCAGTCGTACCCCCACCACAGTACGTGTCGTACCCCCCGTGTACCTACACCCCAGTACGTTCGAGCCACACCCCCACCCCAGTACGTGTCATAGCCCCGTCTACCCACACCCCAGTACGTTCCAGTCGTACCCCCACCACAGTACGTGTCGTACCACCGTGTACCTACACCCCAGTACGTTCCAGTCGTACCCCCACCCCAGTACGTGTCGTACCACCGTCAATGTACACCCCCCCACCCTTGTACGTGTCGTACCACCGTCAATGTACACCCCCCCACCCCTGTACGTGTCGTACCACCGTCTATGTACACCCCAGTACGTTCCAGTCGTACCCCCACCCCAGTACGTGTCGTACCACCGTGAACCTACACCCCAGTACGTTCGAGCCCCACCCCCACCCCAGTACGTGTCATACCCCCCGTGTACCTACACCCCAGTACGTTCCAGTCGTACCCCCACCCCAGTACGTGTCGTACCACCGTCAATGTACACCCCCCCACCCCTGTACGTGTCGTACCACCGTCAATGTACACCCCCCACCCCTGTACGTGTCGTACCACCGTCTATGTACACCCCAGTACGTTCCAGTCGTACCCCCACCCCAGTATGTGTCGTACCACCGTCAATGTACACCCCCCCACCCCTGTACGTGTCGTACCACCGTCTATGTACACCCCAGTACGTTCCAGTCGTATCCCCACCCCAGTACGTGCCGTACCACCGTGAACCTACACCCCAGTACGTTCGAGCCCCACCCCCACCCCAGTACGTGTCATACCCCCCGTGTACCTACACCCCAGTACGTTCCAGTCGTACCCCCACCCCAGTACGTGTCGTACCACCGTCAATGTACACCCCCCCACCCCTGTACGTGTCGTACCACCGTCTATGTACACCCCAGTACGTTCCAGTCGTACCCCCACCCCAGTACGTGTCGTACCACCGTGAACCTACACCCCAGTACGTTCGAGCCCCACCCCCACCCCAGTACGTGTCATACCCCCCGTGTACCTACACCCCAGTACGTTCCAGTCGTACCCCCACCCCAGTACGTGTCGTACCACCGTCAATGTACACCCCCCCACCCCTGTACGTGTCGTACCACCGTCCATGTACACCCCAGTAGTTCCTGGCGCACCCCCAACACAACCTCCTAAGTACGGAGCGCACCCCATGCCCCAACATCACAACCGCATGTACGAGTCGTACAAAGCCACACACAAGGACATAATCGTACAACCAAATGGCCCATGTACACACCGTACACACGCTCAAAACGCACGTACACAACAAGGACAAAACAAAACAACACAAGAATACACCATTCGAAAGGCACACAGCCACTAAACATGGCCAACAACCACTAAAATAACACAATCACTGACCTGCAACTGTCAAAAACAAACAGAGGCCCAATACACCACCACTCCTTATAACACACCCACCCAAAATTCAAACACTGCCACACCCACCCATGGACCAATAAAAAGGGCCCACACACACAAACCATGAGCCTTTGCAACAGACTCACTGCTGCCAGACACCACAGAACCAGACTACAAGCTACACCACACCTTACACTTGCACACCTTCACACGACCACCCTCACAAACACCCTCACATCACATTCACACACACACACAACCATCCACACCCCCCCCAACATCCACACACCCCCCACACCCACACCATCCCCACCCACACCCCTCACCATGCCCCCTACCAAGAATCCAAAGTTCAGTCACCGAGAGTTGGAGGTCCTTGTTGATCAAATCCTCAGAGTTGAGCCACAGATCTTTGGAACATTGGTCAGAAGCACCAGCCAGGCAGCCAAAACAGCCATGTGGCAGACCATCGTCGATGCTGTGAATGCCGTTGCGGACACCAGGAGGACCAAGCAGGATTGCCAGAACAGGTGGTACGATCTGCGGAGGAGGGTCAGAGCCAAGAGGCAGGAGGAACACGACCAGGCCAACGCCACCGGAGGAGGGCCCTCCCGCAGAGCCGTACAGTACCATCCCTGGGAGGAGAGGGTGATGGCCATACTGCCGGTGGAGGCAGTCGAAGGAGTAGAAGGACTCCGAGACCCGGGTGAGTACACAAACAACGCACCTCACATGGGGGGAACTGCAACCACAACCAAAATTACTAACAGGCACGCAACCACCACAAGCCATCGCATGACTCAACCACACTCCATGAGCAGGCACATGCCACTGCTGCCACCATGCCCCATGCACCCAGCTGGACAATGTCAAGTCACCGGCCACAGAAGACAACAACACATGACACGGTAACCCGGATGGCGGGAGGCTGGGCACCAAAAATCACATAGTGCGACTCCAAAGCAGACAACAATGCCCTCTGCCCATATGGCCTAGGTCACAGCCAGACAAACACTGTGTCCCAACACAGGAATGACTTGCCAGCAAATGGCGGACGCCTTGCATCAACACATGGGGGTGAAGGCACTGTTTTGCACATGACAGCAGCTAATGAACAGCCAACATTGTGAAAGAGTGGCAGCACACACCACCACAGCAGCAGCGCACAGACACACAGCAGACAAAATGGGTCACTCAAAGATCTGCCAACAGTGTGTGCCCAGGAAGCTGGGCCAAGGTGACAGAGGGTGACACACGGAGGGAGGGAGAGGGGGACAGGGAGGGAGGGAGAGGGGGACAGAGAGGGAGGGAGAGGGGGACAGAGAGGGAGGGAGAGGGGGACAGAGAAGGAGGGAGACACAGGAAGACGGACAGAGGGAGGAGGCTGACACACAGAGGGAGGGAGAGGGGGACAGAGAGGGAGGGAGAGGGGGACAGAGAGGGGGGGAGAGGGGGACAGAGAGGGAGGGAGATGGGGACAGAGAGGGAGGGAGAGGGGGACAGAGAGGGAGGGAGAGGGGGACAGAGAAGGAGGGAGACACAGGGAGAGCAAATCAGTCCTTTGGTGTGTGGGAATGTCTGCTCGTCAGCAGGTGGACTGCGTGCATGTAGACAAGGGTGGCCAGTGCCAGAACCCCCCCTCTTCATCATGGCAAAACGCAGGGACATGTCACAACCTGTACACGAGCACAAGGACAGCCACCTGCATCATATAAGTGTGTGGATCCACTCCATGTGCACATGTACAGTGCTACAAGGAAGGCGCAAATGCATGGCTCGCCACACCTACACACTCCACTGCTGACTGCAGTCACACTTGACGCAGCAAGTAAGACTGTGCCACACATAGTTAAAGGGGCCAAATTGGTGCCCAAGGGACACACCCATGCACAAGTGCACTGTGAGTGGAATGCAAGACAGATCCTAATTCCAAGAGGAAATGTGCCAACTTTGAAACGGATGAAACATGGATGTTGCATGGACCAAAATTAACATTTTCTCTCTCACACACAGGTCAACGTCGTGCTGCACCCCCCAACACTGGGGGGGAACACTCACAGAACCCGGATCTGCAGGAGACCGATCCCACCGGCAGCGACCACTCTCACCACTCTGCGGACGACCCCGACCGACCTGGCCCCTCTGGTGTCCAACCACCTGCAGCATCTGCGTCAGGTACAACCGTGCCAACCACCACCCCCACTCCTGCCACATCCCAGGAGACACCCAGGATCCCTGCCCCAACACCACAATGCAGCCAGGCTCGCCAGGAGGGACACGGTGTCCCGGGCACCCAGAAGGAGGCAGGCGACAACGCCAATGCCACCCCTCAGGGGTCCCGGAGACCCGATGTGCCCACAAGTGCAGGCCAGACGCAAGTGGGCAGGGGTGGTGGGAGTGGAGGACGGCGGAGGCGCGAGCCTGACCAGTTGGCTGGGGATCTGGTATTTTCCCATGTCCGTAACATCCTGGACTCATACCGGCAGGACACCACGGGCATGGCCCAGGTTGTGTCCGTCCTCGAGGGGATCAAGGTCCAGCAGGCCCAGCAACATGCGGAGCTAATAGCCTGTCTACAGGTACACCAACGGAGGATGGAGGACAGACAGGCTGAGCAAGTGACGGCGTCCCAGGGGATTCACGCTACACTCCGTCGGATGGCCGACACCATGGCCGACCCTCCCTGTGCCAGAAGGCGGAGAACATCACCACCCACAGGGAGGGATCAGGAGGAGGAGGAGGAAACATCCGACGGAGCATCCCAGACGTCGTCACGGCCTGCTGCTGAGGTTCCCCGCAGGAAGCCGGGTCGTCCACGGAAAGGACCGTGAGGGTGGCTGCTACATCACCATCTCCCAGGACACCTGGCCTGGCACCTGGCCCACTGGAGCAACAGCATCACAGCATCAAGAGACATTCTCTGCCACATGGCCCTGCTGGTCACTGGCTGACCAATGTTGATAAAGACTGTGGCATGGACTCTGAGGATTTCCAATGGCAAGGACACCAACTCCCCTACTGAACTTTGGATTCCCTAATCCCGGAAAGCCCCTCACTTTGTCCCCCCCCCCCCAATAATAAATCACACTATTAAGAGTAGATGCCTGCTGGTAGCATTATTACCTAACATGTGTCTTGTACAGTCTAAACATGCCTGAGTCATCTGTTCACTTCAACCATCCACACCCTGGGGCCTGAGTCTGGCACAGGACACATGGGTCACAGTTTATTAGGCAAGACAGACATGGAGCACCATACACACCCGTGATGGTCAGAACCAGCTGAGGGGGTGGCCGAACAACCGTGCTGACAGACACATTGAGTACAGCAACAGTCATGCGCAGAGGTCAGGGATCCTGGCCAGTGTCCTGGGGGGCACCCAGGTATGTGTAGACAGGTGGCAGAACCATGTCCTGCGAGCTTGAGTCCGGTGGATGCAGAGAATGGGGTCATGGACAACGTTGGATGCATGGGGATGGCACATGTCACAATACCCACACAGTCATGGACATCATGCCCAATACACAGTCTCAGCACACACACACAGCTTGCATCTTGCCACTCGACACATTGACACATAGCCACAATCAGGGAATACCATGCCAGACATGCAGGATGCACCGTGCCAACACACCAGCATTGACTGAGAAGAGGCACCTTGGAGGCATAGGGACACCTTTATTAGTCATGTTTTTGGGATTGCAGAGGCAACTTGAAGTACACATGAACACATCATGTGGAGTAACATGTGGGTCCAACACTGGCACCCCCCTTCTGCAGCACAAATGCGTGATAGCCATGGAACTGGCACACAAGTGTCGGCTAACAGCTAAATACCCACAGCTGCACACGGAGAGCCTGACATACACCATAGATCCGCTGATGTGGAAGTCCCACGCCATGTCAAGACAATGTTAACCGTATGTGTCCGAGGGCAGTGTCACACACATTGATGCCATCATCACAATCCACTATCCCATCACTGATGACTGACAACCAGGCAGCCCATCTATTCAGGTGTACCCAGCTGCATGTCGTGTCCCATGGGGATGCCACATGTCTGCAGAGGAACCAAACCCCGACCGGGGCAGTGTGCACACATCGTGAACAACTGCCACACCCAATACACCCCAGATGCATCCCTTACCCCATGGAGACTTCCAAACGTGTCCGTGCCTGTAACGCTGAGTCAGCCCACGATGTCATGTCCATGAGGAATAGCAGTGCCACAACAATGCAACCAGCAAACGGCATGCGCAGGTACCTGGGGAAGAGAGACACACAAGAAGTCAGCCACAAAAAGCACAGCCACTTGCATGTGCATTTACTCGACACATGTATGGATGACAACATGCTAGGTCACAATTATGACTGGGGAAATACTACCATCACTGCCACCATCACTCCAGTGACACACCCACACACACCTCTGACCCACATGCCATACATGCAGGTGGAGACACACATCACAACGCATGCCACACGGGGACCAATGCGTGCACACTCAGACCCTGGTACTCACCACTAAGCAAAGAAGTCGCGTATGAGCCGAGTCCGGATGTCCTCTTGCGGCTCCACATCCTCCACATCACTAGCCCCATTGCCAAGCCCTTCGTCCTCCACGGGTGGATGGTCCTCGTCATGTTGATTCAGGATGAGTGGCACAGCTCTTTCAACTGCCATGTTGTGCAGCATGCAGCAGACCATGAAGATCTTGCAGACCTTCGCCGGGGCATAAGGGAGTGCACCGCCGGTCTTGTGGAGGCACCGGAATCGGCTCTTCAGCATGCCAAACGTCCTCTCTATCACTCGCCTTGTCCGGCCATGGGCGGTGTTATAGCGGAGCTGGGCCGGCGTGATGGGGTTGCGGAGAGGTGTCAGCAGCCAAGGCATGTTGGGATAGCCAGCATCCCCTACATGGGAAGCACATGGACATCGTTAGAACTGGTGAAGCGGTCGTGCTGGTCGGCTATACAGAATACAGGACAGACAGACTGTACCCACCAACAACACATGCCCGTTCGTTGCGCAGCTGCATCATCATATCAGGCATCCCGCTACGCCTCATGATGTAGGCATCGTGTGCTGATCCTGGGAAACGAGCACAGACATGTGAAATCACCATATTGGACAGACACACCACAAGGGCATTGATGGAGTGGTAGTGCTTCCGATTGCGGTACGCCACCTCCCGTGCGTGTGGTGGTACCAAACCTACATGTGTCCCATCTATGGACCCAATGACATGGGGCATCCCTCCCAGGGCATAGAATCCACGCTTGACCTCAGTCATCTGTTCAGGGGTTGGGAACTTGATGAAGTCATCCAGGTGAATCAACATGGCCTCCAAGAAATCATGCAGCACACCGCTGAACATGCTCTGGGACATGCCACCAACATGAGCTATGCTATTTTGGAAGGTACCCGTGGCAAGAAAATGTAGGGCAGCCATTACCTTCAGCTGGGGTGTCAGTGCCGTAGGATACCTGTGCTGCGGTTGCAGGTGTGGTGCCAGTCTCGCCGTCAGCTCCAGAATCAACGGTTGGGTGAAGCGGTAGAGCCGGATCCTGTCATTCTCCTGCATGGTAGCCAAGTCTGGAATTCTTCGTGCAAGAGGAGGCGCTCTGCAGTAATTTGGAAGTGACAAGGAAGAGTGAGTGCACTACGAGAACAACTCATGTCTACTGAGCACATGTAAATCTGGCAATACACACATGCTACATAGGGAGTCAGGCATGGGCTACATGCCCAGGACACGTATGGATGCAAGGTGACACTCCTTCCAAGACCCAGCTACACACGGTGATTGAGAACCTCCCCATGCCACGCCATGGAAATAGCTGTGTCCCAGTGCAAGTGCACAGCCCGACGCAAGACAGGAGTGACATACACCCACACATCAGCAGAAGTGGGATGCCGATTGCAGAGACTGGTAGCGGAACACTGGAGCCACAGGTCACATGACATTACACTAGTCCAGCCCACACACCTTGCCATGAAGGTGCACATGTCATGACTCACCACACATTCCTTGTGAGGATGCTGACATGGCCTTGTCACGCTACTCCGTGTCCCATGCATACATGTGCACCTCACATCCGATAACACATGTGGCATGGTGTGCGGAACAGTGTGCAATGACAATCTACACACAGCCACATGTTGGTTGCTGCAACGGCTGCAGCTTTTGAGGGTGCTACAACATCAACCTGATGTAAATCCCGGACACATATATGACATAGTCACATTGTGCACTGTGGGTAGTGACAAGTCATGTGTCATGATGACCCCTGTACCGGGCATCATGGGACACTTCCGTGTGTTGGTGTCCGTGCCATGCCAGTGACGCTCACCCCAAGTGCGCAGTGCCACATGCACACATGTCAAAGGAGTCAAGGGCATGCCTGGCACACATTGCACCCTCACACAGTACACATGTTCACATCTCATCATACATCTGGTGCCTTCTCCACTCAGGAGGCATGTTCCACATCACAGCCTGTGACACCTGTGCCCCACACATGTAGTAATGCACAGACGATGCCTTGATGTCCATTCCTGGACAAGTATGTCCATCCATGGACAAGTATGTCCGCCCTATTCCTACCTGTGTGTCGCCTATCACCACAGTGATGTGTAAAAACCGCCGTACTGCTGCTGAGAGGGCCTGTGCATGTTCCCAAATCACTGTGGGAGTGCTGCCGTCTGTGTACCCATCGTGATGGCGAGCGTACAGGCATTTGTACGGTCCGTAGCACTACGAGTACGCATACGCGTGCAGACCCATAGTGATAGGGCCGTACACACGCATGTACGCTCACTATCACTATGGGTCTGCACGCGTATGCGTACCCGTAGTGGTACGGACCGTACACTCGCATGTACGCTCACTATCACTACGAGTACGCATACGCGTGCAGACCCATAGTGATAGTGAGCGTACATGCGTGTGTACGGTCCGTACCACTACGGGTACGCATACGCGTGCAGACCCATAGTGATAGTGAGCGTAGATGCGTGTGTACGGCCCTATCACTATGGGTCTGCACGCGTATGCGTACCCGTAGTGGTACGGACCGTACACTCGCATGTACGCTCACTATCACTATGGGTCTGCACGCGTATGCGTACCCGTAGTGGTACGGACCGTACACTCGCATGTACGCTCACTATCACTATGGGTCTGCACGCGTATGCGTACTCGTAGTGGTACGGACCGTACACTCGCATGTACGCTCACTATCACTACGAGTACGCATACGCGTGCAGACCCATAGTGATAGAGAGCGTACATGCGTGTGTACGGTCCGTAACACTACGGGTACGCATACGCGTGCAGACCCATAGTGATAGAGAGCGTACATGCGTGTGTACGGTCTGTAACAGTACGGGTACGCATACGCGTGCAGACCCATAGTGATAGTGAACGTAGGCATGCATGTACGGGCCGTTGCCATGCATTTGGGGTGCCCTAGGGCCCCGAAACGCACCGTACCTGTGTGTGATGCTCCAAATTACATAGGGGACAAGTATTAAGGCCTACATGCATGCTGGTTGTCATGGAGACCAAGTTCAAATTTCGGAATTGTTCTGGAAGGTGCACAGCAGAAGTCAGTTGGAATTCTTCTACTTTGTTGCAATGTGTTTGTGGGGCTGACATCATGCAGGAGAATCAAACCGATAGAGAACCCACAGACTGCTAGGTTTGAAGGGATTGGTGGAAACATAGGATGCAAATGTGAGTGACCAATCACTCTGTACTCCTGTGCATGAGACTGGGCAGAAGGGCACATATAAGGCAGCCAGGTCCCATGAGGGAGCACTTGCCTGCACATCTTTGCATTCGTCGACCCAGCTGCTGCTACTGATTCCCTGGAACCATGTCAAGGGCCGTGGAGAGGACACAGCCATTCACCCTGGAGGAGAACATGGCTCTGCTGGATGTGATCCTCCCACAGTACTCCATGCTGTATGGGCGACCAGGGTATCAGGTGAGTGCATAGGCCACTGCCACAGACTGTCCCTATGTTGTGACTGTGACTTCTGCCATTGCGTCCAGGTGTAACACACATGCCATGTACTGTCGGGGGGGTCCCAGGGGGGGGGGGTGCCAGATGTCTCCCAGCAGTGCCCTGAGACAGGAGGGGTGGGGGACTATCACTCACAGCAGTGCCCTGAGACAGGAGGGGTGGGGGCCTATCACTCACAGCAGTGCCCTGAGACAGGAGGGGTGTGTGCAGAGTCCTCCCAGCAGTGCCCTGAGACAGGAGGGGTGGGGGACTATCACTCACAGCAGTGCCCTGAGACAGGAGGGGTGGGGGCCTATCACTCACAGCAGTGCCCTGAGACAGGAGGGGTGGGGGCCTATCACTCACCGCAGTGCCCTGAGACAGGAGGGGTGGGTGTGATGCACAGTGTGAGCCTTGATCATTGATTGTGACATTGCCATCATTCCACCTGTGTACCCACTGTGGCACGTACTGCTTTTTCCCTCACCAGGGGATGATGTCCCTATGACAAAGGTGCAATGCGTTGGCTGCATGACATGCCTTGTTGTAACCAGCTAATTTGTACCCATATGTCTCTCTGTGACATGTGGCTGGTGTATTGATGTGGTGTCACTTGTTCCTCCTCACAGGTAGGCGCCACTGCCAAGGAGCAGATCTGGCTGACCACCGTCAGTGCCGTGAGGGGTGTGGATGGATGGAGGCGGAGGTCTTTCCAGACCTGGAGAGGCGCTTACAGGCGATGCAGCAGCCGGAAGGGGGTAGGTACATGTGTGTTTGTTGTGTGTCACCGGCATTTGTAAGGGCACAGTAGCATGAATTCACTGGCAGGGTTTAAAGGTGCTGTGCAGATCCTGTTTGCCCCAGTATAGCGCTGTGCCCCTGCCACCCTTCCCCTCCTTGCAATGTGTTCCCTGGTCTGTGTGTAGTCACACCTTCACAAGGTAATGTAGGCTGGCGCTTTGTCCACGAGAACAATGACTGTAGCATCATGTGTGGGGGTGGTGTGTAACAGGTTGTGGGACCTTGCCTGTGCACTGTCAAGTTCACTGCATGTGGGTTCCATGTCAGTTGGCACTGATGCTGACTCCAGACATGGGAGTTGGTCTCTCATGTGTCATGCCGTACAGCGCGCATGTCCTATGTAGTGGCCTGTGACATGATGTGCATGAGTGTGCGATACACATAGTGCAGGGATGGTGACGTGTGTTGCAGTCATTACCATTCAGTAGCATGTAGTTGCGTGCCCACTACTGTCCCCTGGGGCACCTTTTCCTCAGTGGTGTATGTGTCATCATAAACGTGGCCAATCTCAGTGTCTACAGCGTAGGTTGTGCTCTGTGCCATTGTCCCCTGTCACCATGTATATAGACGTGCTATTTTGTACAGGTGTCCACTGTGCAGCCTGACCTGATTGTCCTTCTTCATACTCACAGTTGCCAGTGCCTGTGTGTCTTGTTATACTCATCTGAGGATGGGCACTGGTACCTCATTATTTGTACAGGCGCACCTTGGCTGTTTGGCGTACACTCTTGCTTTTTGCCTGCCCCTGTGTGTATCACCCAGACTATGAGATGTTGGTGCCACCTGTGTCTCAACAATTTGCCTCGTGTAGGGTCTTGTTGGGGCGGGCAATGCCTATGTGTCAAATCCTGATTTCTACTTGCTGGGTCTGGGCAGTGTGTGATGTGTCTGGACACACACGCAATGTGCAGTGACCGAGTCATGTTGGGCATGTTTTCAGCATTACCTATGCAGCATGTGTCTCAAGTTCATGGATATGGTCCCTGGTCATCGGTATTTTCGCCAACGCTGTGTGGTGCAGATGCAGTGCTGGATTGTCCCCAGGGCCTGGGTGCTATGTCAGACTCCGTTTCCTGTGTTTAGCTATTGTCTCATGCTCTCCATGGTATTTCAGTGGCATGGTGGCTCAACCAACTGTGTGTTTCATGCCCTACATCGGTACCTTGTTCAGTAGATGTTAGGGATCTTCCTTTTCAGGCTATGCAATGTTACCTATGTAGATTGGACTCATGTGACAGATGTGTACAGGTGTCTGATTAATTTCTGTCTCTCCACCCTGCCCACAGCATCGTCGGGGGACACAGAGGGAGACATGGACACAGACCAGGCGGAGGGACCGAGCACCAGTGCCAGCCGTGACATCGGGTCTGGCACATCGAGTGGGACAGAGGCGGAGGAGAGTGTGGCCGAGGACCTGTCGACTGGCACATCAGACTACGAAGCTGACAGGTCCGAGGAGGATGTCTCCGAGTGGGCGGAGGCTGCACCAGCAGCTGACAGCGGAACAACACCTCGCACCGCCCCCTCAGTTTCCATCAGCCGCCTCCCACTTGCTCGTGTCCCTTCCCAGCGTGCCCGGTCACAGCATGTCTCCTTCTTGCCAGGCACCGCACCCCCTGCCCCTGTCTCCACTGCTGCCGCCAATGCAGAGTCTGTGGACATCCAGCGGCAACTGCAGGTTGGTCAGGCTGCGATCCTTAATGTCCTCCATGCCCACGGCAAAACCCTCACCAACATCGAGGCTTTCTTGGAGGGCATTCATTCATCGCAGGCTGACCAACGCAACTTGCTGAGGTCCATCGACTCCACACTGACTGCAGCAGTGGGTCTCCTGCAGCGCGACCTCCCCCCACCTACCCCTGCCCCATCCACACTTCCCACTCCCATGCCTGTCCCACGTACACCCAGACGTCGGCATGCACCCACATCAACGGACACGGGCACCACACCAGCAGGGAAGGTCCACCGCACTCCTCCTGACACGCACACACAGGGTGAGGTAGGCACACCCACTGGGTCGGGGGGCAAACGTGTGACACGCAGCCATAGTGGGAGTCCGCATTCCACCCAGTCCACTCCCTCCAAATCCCCTCCCCTCAGCTCTCCTGGCCACATCTCCCCCAAGGACTCCTTCATGGCCGCTCTGTCCCTGAGCCCCACAGTTACACCACCACGCAAGCGGTCAAGGAGGTCCCCGGTCAGGGTGGTTGAGTCTCCCCCCCTGTCTCCACCCTCCCCCGGTGGCGCTGCGACCCATCCCTCTGACCCCCCCCCCTCCTTGGGGCATGAGGTCCCTTCGGGTGCAGGGGACTCCCTGGAGGACCTTGCAAAGGTGTGTAGTGCCATCCTGGCCTCCGCCTTTGGCACTGACCCACCCCCTGTGGTGGAGTCCTCCATCCCTGCACCCACAACGCCGCCCCTTTGCCCTGATGTCCCTGCGGTGCCTGTTGCTTCCCCCCCCCCTGATGCCCTCACCAGTGTGGAAGACGATGCCATTTGACTGTGCAGGCAAGGTAGGGGACACGCATCCCACTGTGTCCCCCATCCAGCTGAGAATCATTGACTGCCCTATGGGCTTTGGGAAGATTGAACTGCCTGCGATCCACGGACATTGTGCTCATGCTGAATAAAGCTTAATTTTGTTTTCATTATCACACTACCGCTATGCTGGTATTGGTGTTGGTGGGGCTGCTACATGGTTTTTGGTGGTGTGTAAGGGTTTGGGTGTGTGGGATATGTAGTAGTGTACTGCTCATTGGTGGGACCCTGGGATCTGTGTGCCATCACAAGGTGTTGGCTAACTTTCTTTGTTCATGTAAGCAGTTACTGCATGGTGCACTTGTCCCAGGGTGTATTCCTTCCTCTGTGTACCCAGCTTTCTTCCCTGCAGGGTGTTCCCAATGTTTAGCGCAGAGCTGTGTCTACATGAGCTGTGTGTGTGACGGAGCCCTTCTACTTTGGCCATGCATGCAGGGCCATGTCTCCACCTGCAACAATCGTGGCATCCTTGGTGATCACTGTACTTGTGTGTGGAGTCTGTTGACATGAGTTCATGGGGACATGTTCCCTTGTAGCCAGTATGCATGTGGATAATTCTGGCCTCACACACATGTGTTATACCCCTCCTGTCTCAGGGCACTGGTGGGAGGACTCCACACCCACCCCTCCTGTCTCAGGGCACTGCTGGGAGTGATAGGCACCCACCCCTCCTGTCTCAGGGCACTGCTGGGAGGACTCTGCACACACCCCTCCTGTCTCAGGGCACTGCTGGGAGTGATAGGCACCCACCCCTCCTGTCTCAGGGCACTGCTGGGAGGACTCTGCACACACCCCTCCTGTCTCAGGGCACTGCTGGGAGTGATAGGCACCCACCCCTCCTGTCTCAGGGCACTGCTGGGAGGACTCTGCACACACCCCTCCTGTCTCAGGGCACTGGTGGGAGGACTCCACACCCACCCCTCCTGTCTCAGGGCACTGCTGGGAGTGATAGGCACCCACCCCTCCTGTCTCAGGGCACTGCTGGGAGGACTCTGCACACACCCCTCCTGTCTCAGGGCACTGCTGGGAGTGATAGGCACCCACCCCTCCTGTCTCAGGGCACTGCTGGGAGGACTCCACACCCACCCCTCCTGTCTCAGGGCACTGCTGGGAGGACTCCACACCCACCCCTCCTGTCTCAGGGCACTGCTGGGAGGACTCCACACCCACCCCTCCTGTCTCAGGGCACTGCTGGGAGGACTCCACACCCACCCCTCCTGTCTCAGGGCACTGCTGGGAGGACTCCACACCCACCCCTCCTGTCTCAGGGCACTGCTGGGAGGACTCTGCACACACCCCTCCTGTCTCAGGGCACTGCTGGGAGGACTCCACACCCACCCCTCCTGTCTCAGGACACTGCTGGGAGGACTCCACACCCACCCCTCCTGTCTCAGGGCACTGCTGGGAGTGATAGGCACCCACCCCTCCTGTCTCAGGGCACTGCTGGGAGGACTCTGCACACACCCCTCCTGTCTCAGGGCACAGCTGGGAGGACTCCACACCCACCCCTCCTGTCTCAGGGCACTGCTGGGTGGACTCTGCACACACACCTCCGATTTCAGGATATGTACGCTTGGCACATACACGGTGGGGGTACGCTCAATGCATTCGAGGTGAGGGTACGAGTCTACTTACACTGGTGTGGTGGGGGTACGCTCCATGCATACGCGGGTGAGGGTACGGGTCGAACTTACACTGTTGGGGTGGGGGTACGCTCCGTACGTCCGCGAGTGGGGGTAGGAGTCGTACTTACACTGTTGGGCTGGGGGGTACGCTCCTTGCATACGCGGGTGAGGGTTCGAGTCGTACTTACACTGTTGGCATGGGGGGTACGCTCCATGCATACGCGGGTGGGGGTGCGGGTCGTACTTACACTGTTGGGCTGGGGGGTACGCTCCTTGCATACGCGGGTGAGGGTTCGAGTCGTACTTACACTGTTGGCATGGGGGGTACGCTCCATGCATACGCGGGTGGGGGTGCGGGTCGTACTTACACTGTTGGGCTGGGGGGTACGCTCCATGCATACGCGGGTGGGGGTACGGGTCGTACTTACACTGTTGGGCTGGGGGTACGCTCCATGCATACGCGGGTGGGGGTACGGGTCGTACTTACACTGTTGGGCTGGGGGGTACGCTCCTTGCATACGCGGGTGAGGGTTCGAGTCGTACTTACACTGTTGGCATGGGGGGTACGCTCCATGCATACGCGGGTGGGGGTGCGGGTCGTACTTACACTGTTGGGCTGGGGGGTACGCTCCATGCATACGCGGGTGGGGGTACGGGTCGTACTTACACTGTTGGGCTGGGGGGTACGCTCCTTGCATACGCGGGTGAGGGTTCGAGTCGTACTTACACTGTTGGGCTGGGGGGTACGCTCCTTGCATACGGGGTGGGGGTAGGGTCCGTACATATCCGTCCCCACGCTATGTGATGTTTGTGCGGCCCGTACCCAGGCCTTTGCCACGTGGGTGCGATCCGTCCCGCCATTGTTGGGGTGACGTGTGTGGGCGTGGTCCGACTCGTACCCACGCTCTTCAGGCGTGGGTACGGGACGTACCTGTCTGGTTGTGTTGCCGGTTCGCGTGGTGACGGACTTCCGTTGTGGCGGTCGCTGGCTTATCAGGACACGCCCCCACCCCCTCGTGGTGACCAGGGCATGGGAGTCAGGTATGTCCAGGCCATGTGTGGTGTGTGACTTATGTGGTTGTTTTGTGGCCTGCCCTGGTCCTGCCACCCCCACCCCACCCCACTTTCCCCCCTCCCTTAGTTATTCTGACCTTCTGCGGCGTCTGCGTCGTAACCTGTAGAGGAGGTGGACTGCTATGAGGGCAGGGATGACTCGTAGGTTCGGGTCCATGTCTGTCCGTCGCGTACTGGTACTCCTTGCTCGCGTCGTCCTGTCGCGTACGGGTCCTCCTTGATCGCGTCGTCCTGTCGCGTACGGGTCCTCCTTGGTGGCGTCGTCCTGTGTGTCCGTCACGTACTGGTCCTCCTTGTTCGCGTCGTCGTCTGTCCGTCGCGTACTGGTGGTCCTTGTTCGCGTCGTCCTGATTTCCCGGCAGTTTTTGGCTGCCGCAAAATATTCACCGTGCGGGGTGACGTCGGTGCGAATCGTGATTCCTGGGTCGTGAATGGCTGGCTGCGAGCGTCCCGACGTCAGGTCGGCGCTTTCCCGGATCGCATTGGTAGGTGTTTTTTTGTTCGGTCGGGCTTTTTTACGATTCGTACGGTAATGGTGTACCCGTGCGAATCGTAATTCCTTGTTTGTGAAAATTGACGACCGGGTACGCGTCGGGCGGAGATTGTGCTCCGTCCGACGGTTCGTACCCGGTTTTTGCAGGATCGTGATCGGCACCAAAGTGTTTTAACATTCGTAAAACCTCTCATTCTGTAAAGCTGAGGGTTTGCGACTGGTAATACCAGTAATTTTTTGCAATGTACTAAATCCAACTAACATATCGGAAAAGGTTTTCCAAAAGTGTTAAATGGGTTTGGGAAACAGTAAGGAATTGGTATATGGAAAGGGTTTGTTTAGGGCATCCTCTTCATTATCTATTTAACAAATAAATGCACAGTTAAAAAATATTTCTAGAGCATCCAGGTCATTCCAACTGCTAAGGGTAGTCTTGAATTGTCCAAACTGCTACATTTATAGGACGGTAGGGACTTGGGGCATTTTTACTGACTAGAAATGGTATCTGCAGCAAAAAAGATACTTCTCCCAAAACTGCTTCACATGTTTCAGGCACTACCACTAATTTTCTTAGCCAATTCCAGTGGCAGCTGGCAGGGAACGGGCGTGGTGGTGTGGCGGGGGGGGTTGAAAACATCTTTTTTTTTCAAACAACTTACCTTTTCACGCCCGCCGTCTCTCTGTCGTTGCTTCTCTTCCGGATGAGTCCCAGAAACAGGAAGCACCCAGGCCTCCCTAAGCCAATCACAACGCTGCAATGCAACGGTGTCATTGGTCTGACCGAAGTGGTTCAGCGCTCAGATAGGGACATGCAGCATGTGCATGTTCTCCATCCAGGCTGTGTATTACAGCCTGTGAAGAGCATGCAAAATGCGCATGACTTTTTGGCTGGCCCAAGATGGACGGCCAAACTGTCATGCACATTTAAGTGCATGCAGCACTTCTCCCCTTTGACACCAGCCCCGCCTGCCCTGTACCTACAAAATATAAAATGATAACGATGTCATTATAATTTTATTTTTCCATTTTCCACTGCTCTGAGAGCAGGGTGGCAACGCTCTTCCCCCTTAGCGGAGGAGCTGCCCTGGACAATTCCAGTTTGCCATCAACAACTTTATATGGGGAGGAGAAAGAAGCCTACATTTGTTAATAGATACTCACATCTTCCACTAGCTTAAGAGGGACTGGCCATCCTGAAGGTGATGTGTTATTTTCAAGTGACTAAATTAATGTTCTCAGTGAAATGGTTGTAGATTGACACAATGAAGCAGTGGTGATTTGTCTTCTGTTTGATGACAGAAATGGCTAATACAGAGGCTGGGAAAATCACACAAAGGTTGAGACCTTTATTCCTCGTAACAAGGGTGACACTAGATATGTGGGATAAACTGAACATTAAAAAAGGTTTACCTTCTTTCTATCACCCTTCATCACTATAAGAGACAACCCTGATTTCTCTCCAGGCTTGAACAGGAACACATGTACAGCATGAAGAGAAGTGAGATGTCTTCTTATAGACTCCTTATTTACTGGACAATTTAAAGGATCTATGGGCCTTTTCATTCTTCATGTTACTCTGTCACAAAGACTGCAGAAAGACTATCTTGTACTCCAGAGGATAGCCCTGGTGCTTGAGGCCTGCCTTGTTTCTCAGAGGACTGTTCTGCTTATATCAGAGGACTGCCTTGTTCTTCAGAGAATGTCCCTGCTTCTTGAGGTCTGCCCGGTTCTTCAGAGGACAGCCCTGATGTTTAAGGCCAACTTTGATGTTTGAACAAGTGAGGACTATCTCCTTGAATCCAGGACTACAAAAGTGACTCCAAGGGTCAGTTGGCTGGACTCCTGGTCTAAGTTACAGGGATTCAACAAGCTCTAGAAGCCTCACTGCAACTGACCAGCTGACTTGCTGCAACTGGTCCCACCTGGTCCTACAACTGGAACTGCATCAGGTAAGCTCTTTCTATGAAATCCTGGGGGCAGATTTACAATGAAAGTGACTCAGTGCGTGCTGCAAGTCATTTTGCTGCGCCGCACTGAGTCACTTTCAAAGCACAGGGATGCGACATATTTACAACAATATGTCGCATCTCTGTGCTTCCCCCTGCGCTGGCGCACAAACTGCTGCCATGCGCTGTCGCAGGCACCCTTGCACCATGAGGCAAGTATGCCTGGGTTGTGGGGAGATTGTTTTTGTTCAGGAAGGGTTCCCTTCCTGCACAAAAACAATCTGAAATGCTGTTTTTCAACTTCTATGTGGGCTGCATTAGCTGCATTGGAAAGAGCTGCTGTATTGGCCTTCTCCTCGCTGGAATATGTTGTAGGCACCTGCAAGTGTCAGTCAGTCATAAAGTCTTTATTCGGTTTTAGTGCAAACCATAAAAGCATACTACAATAAATACATATTAAAAACAAAAATTTCATTATTAATAAAATACCAACATTAAAAAGGGTACAGTTCATTTCTTCAAGGTACGAATTACCACGGTTAAAAAACTTGCAATGTTGAAGGTTTCCCAGACATTATTTAAAAGCTGTAAGTACAAAAAAGCAGGTCTCACTTGAACAAAGCCTTTATCTTTTAAAATTGGGATTAAAAAACGTTTCCTAATGTCAATAAAGTGCTCACAGAAGAAAAAAAGGTGTATAATGTCCTGGGGGGAAAAGTTATCACAGGAACAAGGGCCAGGGTCCAACGCCCTTTTCCAATCTTTCTTAACTCCGATCAATGAGTATAGTTGGTTCAATCTAAATCTGGTTAAAAGAAAACGGTGATTTGGATTTGTTACATATCCGAGATAAGGTTCCATAAGAGGTGTTGTTTTACAGAGTTGGTGGCTCCTAACGGAACCCTTAACCAACTCCTTCTCTTCCCTTGCCAAAGTGGATATGCAACTATAACTTTCTTTGCACCAGTTGATGTCGCCTTTTACCAGGGTCTCGGGAGAAAGATACAGCTCTGGTCTCCCGAGATTTTTGGCCAGGGTCCAAATGTATTTCAACCAGGGTATTTACAAACCATGATCGATCGACAGACAATCTCTCAAAATGATGTGGTTCAAGTGTAAATCCGGGTTAAGCCAGATGCTAATCCATTTCAGCATCGGGGCCAGGGCAATGCTGTCTTCAAGATAACCAATACCTAGTTCCTGATGGACAATATAATTAGCGGTACAAATCGGTACTGAGAGGAGATTTTTTAGAAATCTATCCTCAACAGTCTGAATGCTTTTAGCGTTGTTAATGCCCCAGACCTCAGCTCCGTACAAGGCTATGGAGAGACACTTAGCCTTGTACACCTGGATAAGGGCCTTCAATGGTCTGGCTCCCAGTTTTCTCGCAAAACCCAGGACTCCTACCGTAGCTCTTGAAAACACAATCTTTTTTGCCTGTATTTGGGTAACCCCGGAATCTCGATCATCAAAAAGGACACCCAGATAAGGAAAAGAAGAGACCCTCGATAATTGATGACCCCCACATAAAAAGGTTTTAGATTTGGCAGATTTAGGGCCAATGACCATAACGTGTGATTTAACAAAATTGACAGATAAGTCCAAATCCTTCATAAAATCAGCGAAAGAATTTAATAGTAGCTGAAGGCCCACTCCCGTTCTGGCGATTAAGGCAGCATCGTCAGCATATAAAAGGGCAGGGACCGAATATTTCCCTGCACGGGGGATATCTTTACATGAGGCGACAAGGGTGTTGTCCAAATCGTTTATATATAGAGTGAAAAGGAGAGGTGCCAAAATGCACCCCTGCCTGACCCCATAAGATATGGGTATATCTTTGGTACAATTTCCCTTTTGGTCATAACGAACTGTGGCTATTAACTCTCTATGTAGGTCCGCTAAAAAATGAACGATCTCTTTATCAACACCAAGTTCTAGGAGCATAGGCCATAGTTTTGATCTATTTACACGGTCAAAGGCCGAAGACAAATCCATAAAGGCAACCAACAGGGTTCCTTTTTTGGCCACCGTGTATTTACCAATTAAGAGTTGTAGGTTTAAACATTGGTCTATGGTGCCCATCCCTTTCCTAAATCCATACTGGACCATAGAGAGTTTTCCAGATTCCTCTAGCCAACCGTTTAGTTGGGCGAGAACAACCCTCCCCAAGACTTTCACTGAGGAATCTATAAGAGAAATTGGTCGATAGCAGCTCGGGTCGCCTCTGTCCCCCTTTTTAAAAATAGGGACGATGACTGATTTCGCCCATGTTGATGGGAGGCCCTGTTGGCATGCATTTATAAAAACATTAAAAAGAATTTTAGACCAGAGTTTGATATCTGATTTGAAAAGGTCAGCCGGGACTCCATCGGGTCCCGGCGCCTTATTACTTGTCATTTGTAAAATAGCATTTGTCACCTCTAATTCTGTGAAGGTCAGCGTATAATTGTCAAAGTTAAGTAAGGGCCCCGCCCTTGAGCCGTCTCCATCATACACCTGTTTAAAATGAGCATACCAAACATCCTCTTGGATGCCGCATTCAAGCTCGGTGTGACTTTTACCGTTAAAAAAAGGTTTATTTACAATAGACCAAAATTTCGCACTATTATTAATGACATCAGTAGACAGGAGGTCATTCCATGCATTTTCCCTAATTTCGGTTTTACGTTTCTTCTGAACCATTTTGTAGGCCTTCCTACAAATGGCAATTTCCGCTCTGTCAGGTGGAACCACTTTAAGAGCTGACATAAGCTTCCGTTGGGAGGATGAGCAGCTGTGATCAAACCATTTCTCCCCAACTTTGGGTTTGTCCTTGCATGCTTTTTTAAGATCACTGTTTACCTGACAGCAGATTTTTTCATAAGCTGTCAGAACTGCATCACTACAAATCCCGTCCTGTGAACACAGAAGTATTTCATCCCCAACCGTCTCCCACAAATTTTTGGTGAAATCCTCTGGGACCAACTGACACCATTTCAGGCGTCGCATTTGGTCTGTTGGCCTTATGTCCAGTATACTGACAGTAGGTTTATCCACTATTCCTTTTTTAAGATCATCAGTAAGAATTAACTGGACGGGATTGTGGTCACTAAGAGTAGACCAATTGACCTTATAATGACTTACATTACCAGCTAAGTTAGACGTAACAAAGATGTAGTCAATAGTGGATCCTGTTCCACTTCCTTTAAAGGTCGGGGTGTCATTTATGTCATTTACGGGATAAACCAAATGATTCCCCACTAGAAGCTCATCTAAAAAAGTCCCCTGTGGTGTGTGTTCAAAGTGTAAATTGCCTTGATCTTGTGGACCTGAACTGTCCCATATAAAACAATTTTTAAAACATGGATGAACATTAAAATCACCAAGCACAATAACCGAATACGGATTTTTACAAAGTTCATTATACATTTGTAAAAAATCAAATAGACTGCGTAAATGTTCATTAGGCATATTCTGAATAAATGAATTATAAAAATTAACAATAAGCCAGATCCCATTTAAGTTGGAATGAATTTCAACTGCTAAACAGTAAGGCGAGCCCGTTTCCACTTTACTGTATTTGCCATCAATGGTTAGTGCAATAAGGGTCAAGAGACCACCTTTAGCCCTTCCCCTATTAGAGGCCACCGCTGGTGACCAAAATGCACAAAATCCGTCCAGCAAAAAAGTATTTTCAGTGTCCCAAGTTTCTTGTAAGCCAATAATTTCATGGCCTAATAGAATGTCCCTCCAGGTAGGGTCATGAGTTTTGTTATTTAGTCCAGCTATATTCCAACTAAGGACACTTGTGCCAAGGGGCATTTGAGAGGCACTAACAGTCGCATCCACTCTTTCATCATTGACAGTCCCCGATGCAGACGTAACATTTTGTGTGCCCTCTCCACATGTAGCTGGTACAGAATCACCTGATGCCGTGACCTCTCCCTCCACAACGGTTAAGTTTTCCATGCTGAGTCTTGAAGTGCCCCCGTCAGGGTGCAGTCAATCGTTAGAGTCTAAATTACTCAGAGCCTGAAAGCGATTTGAAATAGCAAAACCTTGAAAAAACTGGCTTTCAGGATGACTTACTCTGAATTCCCATGGAACACTGGGGGGTAAATTTATCTGTTCTTTATAGAAGTAGCCCAGTGAATGCAGGGTAATACCCTCGCCAGTGTGAGGGAGCAGGGTGGCTTTTGATAGGATGTTATGCACTATATGGGGATTACTAAAGTTTATTATTACACAATCCCCCTTTATAGCCTTGCGTGAGCGCCCAACCCAGGAAACTCTTCTCGCGGTTAAAATCAGATGAGATAGATGTGCTGGAAAACCATAATTCTTATTTAGCCACGAGACTGATTTATTTTTAAGAGATTCATGGGTTTCAAAAAAAGGGTTCTGGGCAACGTCCTTCAAAGGGGGAACATTTTTTAGCACAATAACAAAAGGGGCGCAGTCAGGGGGGAGATCTGGTTTTGCTCCTCCCAAGTAGGTACTTGCTGTTGCGTTATTATCGCTTAAGCAGCTGCCAGAAGATAAAGTGTTCGTCTCGTTTACTGGTGAAACAACTACCAATGGGGCTGTACTATTTAGAGTATCCTTTGAGGACCTCGTAATATCAACAGAGACAGGTACGCCCTCTGTGGCTTTAGTCAGATTCTCAGAGGAATTGGTCTTATTTGCCAAAAGATTACGTAGGCCTTCAATCTCAACAGATAATTCGCCAATTTTGGTGACTAGGGGTTCAACAATTTTCAGGATTTTAGACTCTACGAGGCCTAACAAGGAATCAAGTTGATCGGAATCTAGCTTGGCCATAAGATGGTTAGTAGTGGCTGGTTCCTTAGTGGCCTGAATTGTTGGCACAGGACCCGTCTTTTTATGATTACTTTGTGTGGAACCCTGTTTAAGATGAGTCAGTTTACGGGATCTTAACGCTCTCTGGGATGGCCGGTCCGGAGAGTCTTCTACAATCTCATTAACGTCAGTTGCTAAATCTCTATTCACTTCAAGTGGTTCTTGTTGTTCGCTAGGGAAGTGATCATCCAAGAGTGCTAAATCATTCTTTTCATTTACACAGTTTGTGGCGTGGGATGAAGTAGAGAATACAGTGTCTGTGTCATTTAACAAAGGACCAGTAGTCAATGAGTTTGAACCCTGACCTAATGATTTACGCCTATCACTGTTGATTTTAGTGACAACTTTAACTAGGTAGTTATCCAACGTTGATATAGTCGTGGATTTACCTCCTGCAATTGCTTTAGCCATATTTTGTTATACCCCTGGGAGGGCCTAAAACTTCAATTAAACTTTCACAGATGTGGCAACGCCAACATGTATAATAATACCTAATGAGACTTAATAACCAAACATTAAAAACAATCCAATAAAGTCTTACAGTTTAGTGGGGGGGCCCGTCCCGGCCTCAATCGGTCCTCTGAGGGCCAGAGAGGGCCCGCCCTTTGCCCGGGCTTAGCCCGGCGTCGCCCGCGCCTGTCCCGCGGCGCGGGGGCTCACAATCGATTTATGCGCTTCAGGCGCGCTTCCGCTGACGTTGGCGGGTTCGTCCCGCAAGGGCCGCCGGGAACTGTAGTTTTCCCTGCACACGGCGGCCGTATAGATGGTAGGTACGGCGGCGGCAGGGAAACCCCAAAGTGCGGTGGTGAGTGCGTCCCGCTGGCGCTGACTAGGACACCCTGACACAAGGAGCGGGTAGACAAAGAAACCGCTTCAGGAACAGGTTCCCTTCCTGCACAAAAACAATCTGAAATGCTGTTTTTCAACTTCTATGTGGGCTGCATTAGCTGCATTGGAAAGAGCTGCTGTATTGGCCTTCTCCTCGCTGGAATATGTTGTAGGCACCTGCAAGTGTTCTTCACAAAGGTCATAAGAAAGTTGTCCATACCAGTGAACTTCATTGACTCATTCAGCCATTAACAGCTGGCAACACATTTGGATAACGGGAACAGTTGATAGCTGTAAAACAGAATTGACAAAAAGTCCCCAAAGGAAGTTTTCAGGTCAAGGAGAATGAACTCAAGCACTAGCAAACGCGGGTAATTATTTAAAATTGCTCCTGAAATGAGAGAGCTGCCCGCCACCCACACCTCTTTGCAAGTGTCAGAGGCACAATGGAAAAATGTAACCAATTACACCAGTGAGAAGATTACTACAATCAACAGATTGCAATCACTTCTGAAATAAACGCTGCTATTATTAAATGAAGACACCATCTGGACGGATACCTGCTCTACAAAAACAAGAAGAGCACCTTCTGTAATAATATTTTTATCATTTTTCGATTAGTGCAGCCACAGATCCACCAGTATTTTCTTTCCCTAGTCGTAGAAGCGGTCATTGTTACATAAATAGCATGAAAGGCATTACTGGAACGTATTAGGTGGTATACAAAAACATATTGTTAGCACATACAACTGGTGTACTTCCATCAAAGAGTAAATAATCAACTGCATTGGCCCCACTTACAAATACACAAGCTAGATTTAAGTAACTCACAGAATGTGTATAGTCTCCAGGTGACTCATTGCGCATGTTGCTTGAATGGGACAGAATTTGTCAGTATTATTTTTTTTAACTTGTTTTTATTACATTTGTTCACAAAATAATTGCCACAACAAGTACAGTGCATAGTATGTTGACTGAGTATTGGCATGTAATATGACAGTGGCAAAGAAGGTAAAAGCAAAAAAAATAAGTGCAGGTGCGTGCAATAATAGACACAAGTAAATCCGTTTGTCATAACCAGCTAGCTAACATAGCATCCATGACGGCAGTGAAAGGCATTTCAGTCGGTAAGTTCAGGGTGGAGTAGCAGGTAGGAGCGGAGCGGCTGCCAGATGTTCTTTGATCGGGAGGCATGAGGCAGTAGAGTCGCGTATATATCGCTACAAGTATTGCAGTACATCAGGTCTCTCATCCAGGCCTTCACTGTCGGTGATGCGGATCCGCCCCAGTGTAAGGAAATCTGGGGCATATCAGCAAGGCGAGGCGATAGAATTATCGCCGCTTTTGCGGCCATTTTCGTCCGAAAAGCGGCGATAATTTTATCGCCTAATTAGCAAGCTCACGCTAACGCGTGAAAACTTGCATTAGCATAGGAATTCCTAACGCCCAGCTTTGCATCTCTAATGAGATGCAAAGTAGGCGTTCCTCACCTGACATGACAGGAGAAATGTCGCAAAGCGACATTTCTCCTATCATCAAGCCCCACGCTATGAAGCATAGCGGCAAGAAAAGTAGCGATAACCCCTGTTATCGCTACTTTCCTTACGCCTGCTTCAGGACTGACTTAGCCATGATATCCTATGGAAGGTGGATATCATGGCTAAGTTTGTGGGGCCCTATCAACAAGTTAACGCCACATTGCGTGAGATTATCGCTGGGCTTCCAGCGATAATCTCACGTTAGGCAGTTAGCGTGAGGATTTTTATCGCTTTTGAGATAAGCGTTGCTAATAGCACGCTATATCAGCGATACAAATCCACGCTAGCTGGCGATAATTATCCTAGCGCTAAGTGCGCTTAGCGATAATTATCGCCGGTTGTTGCTGATATGCCCCTATGTCTCTTGGCTAGCAATCGGGCAATTGCAGCAAAGCATCGAATCCCAGTCCTCAGAGGACGAACATACCCCAGCAGTGCAAGCAATGGGGAGGTAGTCATCTCAGCTTCAACCATTAATGTCAGGTGCCCGAACACTGCCTCCCAGAATGCTAGGAGGGGGAGGGGGCAATTCCACGCCAAATGGATGAAATCAGCATGTGCAGTCGCACACCTCCGACAATTGTCCGGCCTAGTTCGATCCATTTTTGCAAGTAGCTTGTGGGTTGCATAGGCCCTATGTATGTATTTAAAATGTAGGAGTTTGTGTTTGCAATTGTTAGAGATATCTCAGGTCTGCTCACAACAGTATGTTCACATGTTGTCTGTCAAAGGGTGCCCCAGGTCTGCCTCCCAAGCCGTCCGCACTCCCCCGCCCACCCCCGGATGGAATGACTGTGCGAGATGATACAATCTGGAGACTAGATGTGTGCTGTCAGGCAATATGATTATTGAAGAGAGGGGAGGGAACTCCCTTTGCTCCACAGTCGAGGGATGAATTGCAGCAATCAATGAAGTCCACGTCCTATGTACAAGAAATCGGTCTACAGTGGATACATCGTGGCCTTCTACTATGTCAGAGACTGAGCGCATCTGAACATCTCCGAAGGCTTTCGGAGTCAACAGCGGGAGAGCGTGTGTTGTGTTAGGGTTTCATTGGTCGGGGATAACTACGGGTTATCAAGTATTGGCAGGTGTGGAGAGTACAGGCAGTCGGCATTCAGATATTTGTGAAGTTGTTCCCAAGCCCAGCATGTGTTTTGTAATGTGAGAATCTCCGCTGGCGTCCTCGCGAGACCAAGTGGGAGAATGATAGAGAGAAGATAAGGGCGAGCCTGAGAATATTCAGGCTACAGGTACTGTAGTTGTGCTTGTGGGTGATACCAAAAATAAGCATACAGCATCTGTGCTACTAGGTAGTATGAATAAAAGTCCGGTACTCCGAAACCTCCCTGTGCAAAGGACTTTGTGAGCATCTGCCATCATCCCACCTGGGCCTGTCTTCCAGCCCAGATTAGCCGTATCAACATGCTTCGAAGGGTATTAAAAAATGTGATTGTGAGTGAAATGGGAATATTAAAAAACAGGTATAGAAAGTGAGGCAGAAAAACCATCTTAATGATAGCTATCCTACAAGTGATCAACAGCGGGAGCGTATCCAGCGATCAATCTGTGTCGATAGGCCCATAATTAAGGCGGATGACTTCTGATGCTGTGAAGTGCAATAGAATGCCAAGATATCTAGGGCAGACAATGAACCACCTAATGTGAAGAGAAGAGTAGCACCTGTCAAAGGAAAGATAACAGATCTAGTCCAGTTGATAACAAGACCAGAAAAAACACCAAATTGCACCACCTCCCGAATAACCTGAGAGAGATTTGTAACAGGCTCACGTACAAATAAAAGGATATCATCCGCATATAAAGAGACCAGGAGAGGGCTCCGATGGAATCTGAGTCCCAGCTGAAGGTGTCACTCTTGAAGATGTTGCACCAGTGGGTCCATAGCAATGATGAACAGTAGGGGCGAAAGCAGACTTCCCTGCCTGGTGCCACATGACAAAGGGAGTTGGTCCGAGAGTTCTCCATTGACTCGGAGCCAGGCAATGGGGTTAGTATAAAGAAGGCAGATGAGAGCACAAAAATTGTGAAGCAAGCCCAATTTGCTATGCGTCACATGAATGAAAGGCCAATACAAAGAGTCATACGTCTTTTCAGTGTCCAACAATATCGCCACTGTGGGAAGATCAGGGTCAATTTGGTTAATAACTGCAAATAGCTTGCGCAAATCGACAGAGGTCGATTGATTCGGGACAAAACCCGTCTGAAGGGGGTGATGATTTGATCAATTAAGAGCGATATGCGCGTCGCAAGCACCATAGCCAATATCTTACAATCTTGATTTACTAGCAATAGAGGCCTATATGAGGCACACCTATCAGGTGGTTTGCCCGGTTTGAGGAGTAGATTTACGATAGCTTCTTGCATAGTAGGAGGGAGCAGACCTCCGCATAAACCTAAAGTAGATGCAGGACTAATATAATATTGTATGTTTTATAAAATACGCCAGTGAGGCCATCCGTGCCAGGGGCACGGGAACAGTCTAGGCTGTCGATGGCCTTGATTCTCTCAACAGCGCTAATAGGCGAGGCCAGGAATTGATGCTGGCCCTCCTCAATCCACACCATTGCTACCTCTGCTAAATACTCTGACAGGGCGGCACCAATCGGGGGGAGCATGTAGTATATAGGCGGGTGTAATAAGACAGAAAGGTAGAAAGAATATCAGCGCCCTGCATGGTATAGGTGCCGTCCTCTGCTTGAAGTCAAGTAATGTATGCGGAGTGCTGCCGAGGGGTGAGCAGCCTGGCCAGGGTACGTACCGGTCTCTCTCTCTCCCCATATACTCAAGCGTGTACATATTTTCCCAGATGAGCGGCGAGTTCCTGAAAGTCTCCCATGAGTTTTGCACATTGATGCAGTGGAGGAGGAGCTGCGCCAGAAAAGGTCAGGGCGTCAAGACCTGCAGTGCCCTTTCAGTGGCGTTGAGTTCCAGGCGTATGGTGCGCAAGACCTCGGCCTGTTTAGCTATACAAATGCCCTGACTGCATACCTCGAAGGCTTCCCATAGAGTGGTGTATTGGGGTACTGAGCCCGAGTTGGTCTGAAAATATTCAATGATCGCGTCGGGTACCTCACTTTTATAACCGTAACGAGTAGTGCATCAGTCGGGAAGCGCCAAAACCTGTGTGATCGCACAATGTTGGGCAAAGTCAACGATAACAGTATGGTCTGACAGCGTTCGGGGTAGGTAGTCTGACGATTGCGTATTAATCAAGAGATCCAGGTTAGGTACCAATGGTCTATAAGGGACCGCATACCATGTGGTGCAGAGTAAAAGAAGAAGCCCGTGTCAGTTGGATGCGAGTGCCGCCAGGCATCGGACATCAAGTGTGTCTGCAGTAGAGTCTCAAGTTCCTCTGTGGAATGGGGATAAGTGACGTGGCCTGCACCTGTAGTGTCGGAAGCAGGTTGCAGTATAAGGTTAAAGTCACCCCCAAATATAATGGAGTCAATCAGAATGCCAGAAATATGTGTGGTGATACTAGTGAAAAAGCTGCGTGCATCTACGTTAGGGGCGTAGATATTAATTAGAAGTATCCACTTCGCGCCCAAGCTCCGCGCCATCAGCAAGTATCTTCCCTTGGGATCCCCGATCACTGTTTGGGTCGTAAAAGGTAATGTTTTGTGGATCAGAATACAGACTCCATGGGAATTGGTACTATAACTGGCAAAAAATCTATTGGTGCCACAGGTAGCGACGAAGCGGTTGTCTGAGAGTGGGGCATAGTGGGTCTCCTGTAGTAGGGCTATATGTATTTTGCACCTAGCTAGATAGGCTAAGACGTGCCTGCCCATATGAGGGTTTGACAGACCCCTCACAATTCATGTCATGTATCGCAGCTCCAACGCCCCCGCCCCCCACTTGGCCTCGCTACAGCAGCAGTAGAAGCATGTGGATGAAAGCTTCTATGTATTCAGGGCTAACCAGCCAGTGCATAGAATATCACCCTGCATGATACAAATAAACTTTAAACCATACAAAATAAACGCCCAACCCACAACCCCCCTCACACATCAGAAAACCACCCAACCTGTATCCGGTGAATCCCAGCGTATCATAAACAAAGAGTAGGAGATCTCCTAGGGGGGAAGCAACACCCAGAGTGGGCCACTTAGATTAATATCAATAATGTTTAGATTATATGTAACTGCACTTGAAAAAGAGGAGAACAGTAATTGCTACATCACTAAAGGATATTCCGTCCCATCAGTCTATAAGTAACAATGAATCCGAGCCTTCTGGGCATTTCACATATGTTTAAAGTTCGCTATTCTGTCTTTTGCGTAGAATTGAAGAGTGGAGGGTTACTTCCCGGGGAAGAGTTTGTGGTCAATTTGTGGCGCTTCCAAGAGTCGGCAGCATCCGCGGGTGTATCAAAAATGTAAGTTTTACCATTAATTTGAACACAAAGGCGTTCCGGGTACAGCATAGCATAACAAATATTTGCTCCTTTCAGAGTTCGCTAAATGTCCTGAAAGTTGCATCAGGCTTCCTGCACAACTGGTGTAAAGTCCGGATAAAATGACAGTGACATCCCTTGGAACTGTAGGTCTTCCATATCTCTGGCCTTGCATACAGCAACATCCCGGTCGCGACAATTGAGTAATCGCGCTATAAGAAGGCATTGAGGAGCGCCGGGGGCCGATCTGGGGTCCAGCATTCTGTGGGCTTGCTCAACTTTATATGTGGTGGAAAAATGATCTCTTCCGAAAAGTTCCAACAGAAGTCGCTCCACATATGTCTCCATGGGGCCTCTGTTGGAAAATTCGGCCACTCCCGCTATCTGGAGGTTGTTGCGACGTGATCTTGCCTCCAATACCTCAGCCTTAGATGCCTTTGTGTTAAGGAGGCACTCTGTGCGATCTAGATGTTTGGCCATGGCCGTTTGTGCATTCTCTACGTCCAAGACTCGTTTCTCTGCTGTGTCGATGCAGGCCTTGTGTTGTTCCAGTCCGCTATGCATGGTGTCGAAGCAAGTGACCAGACTGTTGAGTCACGCATCAACGGCCTTGAAACCAGCGTGTCATTCTGCCATTATGGCCGTCGTGCCCTCCAATGGGGGCTGCTCAGAGTACGGTGGGTCAGCGGGCCTGGTGGATGGTGGATCGTCGCTGCCCTCCCACCTGGGGGTTTTGGCAGACTCAGATAGCTGCCATTGCTTGGGGTCCCCACGACCCATAATGAACAGATAGAGACTAAAGAATGTGGAAGGCGATGGAGCAAGCCCCTGGAGCTTGAGAAGGGCACTGCTGTTCCAATGGCAGGTGGAGAAGGGAAGAGTATAGATGACGGTCTGCATGTGTAGAACTCACTGCACCTTGTCAATGCAGAGAGTGGGCCAGTCGCGTCTTGATGGCACTAAACCTCATTCCCCCAATAAGAAAGGTTATGCAGTGCAGCGATGCATCAGGATGCCGCTGTAACCATGGCTTCCAGTCCACAATCAGCCACGCAAGATCGCCATGCTGGGATCACCGCCCGCAGGGTCCGCCATTAAGTTCTTCATATGCCAGTCGCCTCTTCTGCCACAGTATGCACCATGTGGGGAGCAGCAGCGGTTGAGCGAGTGACTCACTGCTTCAGTTGGGGTAGGATGCCGGGAAGTTCAGGTCCGCCACCACTTCTCGCTAGACCCTCGAGCCCCAGCCTCGATTTTCATAGAAGCTGCTCCTAGCGGCCGCAGTCCTGCCCTCAGGTGCGCACGTGACCCCTGTCATCACGGGGCCTCCAAAGGCTGCATCAGGCTGCCGCCGTTGCGGGGCTACACACGAACAATGGCGCTACCCTCAGTAGCTCTGTTGCACTCCGATCTTACCTCGGAACCTCCGGTGATCTCAACGGCGCACAGGGACATGGAACGCCGCAATGGGACAGAGCTAGGCAGTTTGTATAGCGCGGCCGCTCAGGAGCTCCCAGATCAAGCCACCATCTTGGTGCTCAAGTCAGGCCATGCCCCCCATTTTGTCAGTATTTTAGATGAGATCAACCAAATACTTTTACTTGCACATGAGTAAAACAGTTATTACCATAACGTAAACGTATTTTCAAAGCACTGCCATTGCATTCTGAGTGTCAAAAGCTTAAACATAGCTTCCATGTTTATCCTGAGAATTTGTATGCTTCCAAGAAGTAAAACAATGAAGGATTTGAAGAAAACAATGTCCAAAGGGCTTAATTTTAGAGGGCATCCTACAGGAACAAGATTCAATAATACATTCATGATACATACATTCAAGAGCTATTTAGAGGTGACTTTTAGGGCTTTATGGTAATTAATTATGACCAAACAACAATATTTTGTTCGAAATCCTAGGCTATTTACCAATCTTATAGAAAAGTTGTAAAAATGTAATAAGTTCCACTCTGAAACACCTGTATTTCTTTAGAAGGCTATGAATATTAAATCACATAAGATCTTGAGTAGAGGAGAGCAGTAATAGGACATCTACAAAAAAGGAGGTCGTCTAATCATCCCTCCCTGTGCTCTATTGTCCAGTCAGGGAGAGGAGTGTCAGAAGGTGGAGGACGTGATGATGGAGCCACTGTTAGCAGCTCTGTCTTGTGCACTACAGAGTAGTGTTGACTTATGGCCTTACGTACCATCCTACCAGGGGGGCCAAGCTCATGACCTCCATCCCCTGCAGAGGGCGACCTACCATATTTACAGATCTGCTTTTTTCTGGTTCTGGTGGGTACTCCCCCTATTCCCAAAGGATCAATAAAAATCTGGGGATGTGGTTGGATCACAATCTCTTTATGGAAATACAAGCAAAACAACTAGCAGCTACCTGCTTTGGGATATTCTGCATGATACGATTTACAAGATACTTGCCCATATCTCTGAACAGACTGGACTGGACTACAGCAACTCCCTTTATCTGGGTTCTCTGAAATATGTGGTAAACAGATTACAAGTGGTCCGAAATGCGGCAGCCAGGATGCTCCAAAGAATTCCCAGACAATATTCAGTGAGAGCCTCTTTGAAACAGCTGCATTGGCTGCCCATCCAAGCCAGGGTTACATTTAAATCTCTGTGTCTGGCCCACAAAGCCATGAACCATAAGGCTCAGCCTTACTTAGAACACTAATCACCTCATACAGGCCAAGCAGGTCTCTCAGATCATCATCAGACCTTCTCATGAAAACGTCAAGGATAAAAAGATCCAGATGGGGAGGAAGACCATTGCCGCATCTGGTCCCAAAGCTTTGGAATTCCACGGCCAAGGAAATGAGACTGCCAAGGGATGAACCAAGTTTCAGAAAAAAACGAAAGATTTGGCTGTTACCATGATGATTCATTAATCCCTTCTCACAGCACCTCCTCTCAGCAGCGCTGGGAAGCCCTTGGGCAACTATGCGCTTTATGAATCCCCTAAACATAAACACATAAACATCTTACTGCTGTGAAGGGAGCTCTATTCAGAGCAGTGAAGTTTGTCAAGTGGGCACAATGGTTAAATAATCCGCTTACAAACTCTTTTTTATTTGGAGAAAGCACAGTCACGCGGAGTCAGAGAAGAAAGGATGGCAGTCTTCAGTGTCAAATATTGTGCAATGTGAGGCTTCATATGTGTGGACACTACGCTGCCTGATGCACCCTCACACAAACTACATTTCCGAGCATTTCCCAAAGTCTCATGCTTTTTGAAGGCCGCGGGAGTCATCTTGGATTATCAAGCAGGGGCGGCTCCTCCACAAGAGCAGAGGAGCGTCACCTCACCTGCTGCGAGCTCCGCCGGCAAACATAAATAAATAAAAATGACATGTCAATGTAATTTTATTTATTTGCCTCACATCGGCTCGCACTATGTACAGTACGAGGGTGGGGTAAGGGCTGAATCCTGAAAATGCTGGATGACAGCACTAGTCTACAGTGCACTTGTTAGACTGACCGGCCATCTTGCATCGGCCAGCCCAAGATGCATACTGTAGATCCAATAATCTAAAGGCTGTGAAGAAGCCAGGAGATTCCTGGCACAGACTCCCAGCCTCAAAATGAGCGCTAGGTTAGCCTTCTCCAACCAATCCTGGAGCTACTCTTATACTGATGAGAGTAGCTGCAGGATTGGTTGGATCGCATTCCACTGAGTAGGAAGGAAACTGCTTCCCTTCCCTGCTTGTTGACAACCAGGATCCCGGCAGAGAAGTGCTGCACAGGTAATGCCTCTGCTCTGCTCTGTATTATGGTGAGTTGTGCGCCATTGTGCCCCACCATAATTTATTAATATATTTCATAGTATTCTTTGTAGGCAATAATATCAAAATGTTGTTGTAGCCAGGATCTTGCAACACTGTTTTAGGTTTTCTTTCTGCAAAGAAAAGTTACTTTCATGCGAGTTTATTGGAGGCTTGTTTAACTAACTACAAAGAAGTATTCTGAAATTGAACTAGTTTTGAGAAACAAACTTTCAAATATTTTAAACATTTCTCTTTGAATATTGCTTCTGTTTGTATCTTCCTGTCCATGTAAATGTGTCCCCACACGCCATGACAGCAATGCACCTCAATGACTGAACTTTGGAGCATATCAACAACAGCCGGCGATAATTATCGCTGAGCGCACTTAGCGCTCGGATAATTATCGCCGGCTAGCGCCGATTTTTATCGCTGAGATAGCGTGCTATTAGCAACGCTTATCTCATCAGCGATAAAAATCCTAGCGCTAACTGGCTAACGTGAGATTATCGCTGGAAAGCCAGCGATAATCTCACGTTAGCTTGTTGATAGGGACTCACAAACTTAGCCATGATATCCTCCTTCCATAGGATATCATGGCTAAGTCAGTCCTGAAGCAGGTGTTAGGAAAGTAGCGATAACAGGTGTTATAGCTACTTTTCCTGACGCTATGCTTCATAGCGTGGTGCTTGATGATAGGAGAAATGTCGCTTAGCGACATTTCTCCTATCATGTCAGGTCAGGAACGCCCACTTTGCATCTCATTAGAGATGCAAAGCTGGGCGTTAGAAATCCCCACACTAAAGCAAGGTTTCACGCGTTAGTGTGACCTTGCTAATATAGCGATAAAATTATCGCCGCTTTTCGGCCGAAAACGGCCGCTAAAGCTGCGATAAGTTTTTTATCGCCTCGTTGTAAATATGCCCCTTTGCTTTATCTCCTACATTATAACTCCCTCATGTTGAAGACAAGTGCTGCTAATTTCCATTTCCTCAAATCAACCCTGAACACATGACCTGATGCTCGGGGAGCAGATAACCAAGAAGATCAAGACGGCTGGGCAGCCCCTCGTACTGTGAAAGAAAATGCTGTTCCCACAGGAAACTGACTTCAGAACCCCAGTTCAAGCCCCCGCACATTTACTTCTGGATAGTGGGAGCGACTTGGCCCATGGTCATTCAGCATCCACGCTGGCTACCCTTACATTCATCTTCCTTGCCGCAGGATACCTCATCCAGGGCCTGAAGAAGCATGCTCGTATTACACCCTCTATGATAGCAACTTCATTTTCTCCCCTTGCAGGCCAGAATGAACCCTCTTCAAAACCATCTGCATCATCTATAAAGCCATCAGAATCAGTGGCCCTGCCTATCCAGCTAGCAGTCACATGAGCCACAGCCAGCACACCATCAGATTGGGGTCAAAAAAGTAAACAATAGATAAAACAAGACCACGATGCCATCTGGATTTGGAACGAAATTGCACAATCCACCAGAAGCACCCCAAGCTGCTCGAATTTAGGAAAACGTTGAAGACACACCTCTTTAAAGAACATTATGATAAGCAGCAACAGTCCTCATCTGTTCTCAGAATCCAGCTACATTTCCAATCACTCATTGACTTTATCTTTGAATGTTACACTGCGCTTTTCACATACATACATACATACATACATACATACATACATACATACATACATACATACATACATTCATACATACATACATAAACACATATGTATCTGAGGATGGTTTCTGCCAATTCTGAATGCTAGGCTTGTATCTACAGGTACATTAGCATGTAATGTGATAGGTAATATTTTAGTGGGCTTTTGTAACATCCTGATAGACTCCGATGGCATCTCCTTTGCGAAGAACTGAACAAAAACTGCGAAAAGATAGGTTTATGATTCATGTCTTAGTTGTGTTTCTTTTTTCCCTCTATCTGGTTTCCTAGCAACTACAATTTTATCAGTTAGTAATGGTACATCCCAAGTGGCTCAAAATTACATCGTTTTCTGCAATTTACTTTGGCTCATGGTCCAAGTGTGTGCACGGCAACAGAATGCTGATGTCCCACACAGCTTTTACAGTATCAGGCTGACTACTCTGTTGTGTCATTTTGTGAGAATTCCTCTTCCAGGGTAATGTCACTTCCAGAACAGAGGTTAGAAACTGTCTTTAGAGACACATGCCAGAAATCAAGTTTTCATTCCAAGAGACTTATGTCTGTAATCAAGATGCTCTTTAGTGTTCATCTGTTCATGCTGGAGGCCGGATTGATTTCAAGAGCAAATGCTAATCCCAGAGGAAAATCCACGGGCGGAATTTTCTCCTCCACCATGCTAGCTCTGAAGTGGAACAACTGCAGCCCCATCACCTCATCAGCGCTTACCACATCAACCTTTAGTGTTCATCTGTTCATGCTGGAGGCCGGATTGATTTCAAGAGCAAATGCTAATCCCAGAGGAAAATCCACGGGTGGAATTTCCTCTTCCACCGTGCTGGCTCTGAAGTGGAAGAACTGCAGCCCCATCACCTCATCAGTGCTTACCACATCAGCCATAACCTCGTCAATAGCGTTATCACACAGTGACTTCTGTTCGTTGGCATGCAAAATGTACCAACATTTCCCCAATGAATTAAATTAGGCAATTATAAAAGTAAATGATCTTTGTTTTAGCTGATAACTTTCAGGACCAGAGACCAAGTCTGCATCTGATAGCTTGAAAGTCTGCTAAACTGAGGAAGTGAGGAACTGTCTTAAAGATCTTTGCTTCCAGTCTATAACAGTGTGTTCCCAACCTGTGGTCCGGGAACCCCAGGGGGTCCACGAAGGCTCCTTAGGAATTTTAAATTGGAGGCTAAAAATTAAATTAGTATCCTCAGATTGATTCATGTGAGCAGTACAGGGCAGAAAATTGTATGGACAAAAAACAGCCTTAACTGAATTTAGAAAAGCTCCAATATATCGCTATGTGCACGGATTTATCCCGGAAGCTAATCCGAGAAGACAAATAAAACTTGGCTATTCAGAACTTTGGATCTTATCTACATATTACCTTGAAGCACTTTGGAATGTACTCAATTCTTGTCAGTTTGTATGACTTTTGTACATAATGATTAGCCTTGAGAAAGCCCTGGCTCAACTTGCCACATAGGGCGAAACACGTGCCGGCTGTTCTCTTCTTTGTAAACTGTCTACAACATAAGTCAAAAGAGAGAAATGGATGCAGAAAGCAATAAATGTAAATAAAAGAACCACCTTCACTCAAATCAACGTGGTCTCCTGTGTTTTGTTTTACAAGAGGAATCATTCCTACTGTTTTAAAAAAAGACCGCCTTGAAAGAGAGGAACATATGCTTATACCCTTATTCTTACTTGTTAAATACGAAGTCGGAAAGGTCCAGAGCCTCAAACAAAAGCAAAAGTTCCTCTAGGATTTTAGGAATCAATATCCAGTACCAGGATCTCTGGACCATTCATTTCCCTTAGAAATTAAAATTACAATGTAGTTTTTTTATTTATGTGTTTGTGAATTAAAGAAAATGTGTCATCATTTGTGTATTTGTTTGATGAATGCTTTTTTTCTGTATTTTCTGTGTATTGTTTTGATGTTCAAATCATTGCAATGCTTAGGCCGGGGTCCCTGGCTTTCAGTAATAACCTAGTGGGGGGTCCCCAGATTACAATAATGATTCAGTGGGGGTCCCCGGGTTCCAGTATGGTCCCCAGATTACAATAATGATTCAGTGGGGGTCCCCGGGTTCCAGTAATGATTAAGTGGGGGTCCCCAGTAATCAAAAGGTTGAGAACCACTGGTCTAGAACAATGAATACGACCATCCATGATTAATTAACACACGGCCATTTAGTAGCAGTGTCTTTCTGGTAATTGCTCTAAATAACTGGAATACTGAAAAGCCGTAATGTGCTGTGTTAAACTTGGTACAGCCTGCCAAACTGCTAAGAGCTTTACTTTACACCTTTTTCCAGTGAATGGATGTTAGACCCGACAGCCTTAGGGTTTTCTTCACCCAAGCTTTTTGCCTTCCTCCTCCATTTTTTTCTAAACCCCTTTTGCTGGCCTTGGGCCTCTGAGCACTTTGCTACTGCTAACCAGTGCGAAAGTGCATGGGCTCTCTCCTTTAACCATGGCAATATTGGCTTATGCCCAATTGGTATACTTAATTTACTTTTAAGTCCCTATTAAAGTGGTACTATATGTCCCCTTGGCCTGTACAATAAATGCTACTAGTGGGCCTGTAGCAATGATTGCGCCACCCACTCAAGTAGCTCTTTAAACATGTCTCTTAAAAACCTAACTTATGTTGAAGGCGTGTTTCAAATTGCCTTTCTGAAAAATGCCACTTTTAGAAAGATGGTATTTTCGTACCTTAACCATTTAGTGCCTACAGCCTGTCTTTGGTCACCTGACTCGGTGCAACTGACAGTTGAGCTTTGTGTATTTCTCCTAGATAGCCACTCACAGTAGAGATCTTAGGTGTGCCTGGATGGGCGATTAATGGCAGGATGGGAGAGAGGAGCAGGGCCTGGCCACATTACACTTGAAAAGGCTGCAGCCTGTCTCCAGAAAAAGGTCTATATACCCCCTGTAGTTAGTCTGGAGCCAGGGCAGGGAAGGCAGGCCATCACTGGACCACATAGGGAAGCCTTTAGAAGCTTCTTCCTACTTTAAAGGCACACCCTGGTATAAATCCTGGACCTCAAACACCAACTCTTCAGAATACTTTTGGACCTGCAGATACTCTGCCAGGAAGAAGGACTGTTGCCCTTATGCTGCAGAAGTACTGCTGAGGGACTGCCACTCTGCTAAACTGCTTTCTGCTGGACTCCTGCTTTGCTGTGCTGACCGATTGCCGGCTGCCCTCTTACCTGCGTGAGAAGGACTGGACCTGTATCTCGTGAACCCAGACTGCAGAGTGACTCCCAGTGCTGGGCTCCTGATCTGAAGCCGCAGTCACATAACAAGCTACCAACAACCTTGCATGTGCATCCGAACTCTGCCATCTGCGAGTCTACCCCGCCAAGTGGTGCCACCTCACTCCTGAACCATTGGAAGTGGGCCTAGGGTGAATTGCCAAGGAACTTACCGATTTGAATTAGTCCCATTTCATAATTATAGGAAACAGGCTCTTTTACACTTGTTCAATAACATTTCTATGTGTTATGCTCCCCTGCTGTGTTTAGGGCCAGTTTGTCACATGATTAGAAGGCCAGCATCTAGGACCATTCAGGGTGAAATGTGCTAGATAAGTGATGATAAGTGGTGGTTATCAGCAAACATAGGATATAACAAGCATTGGCAAAGTCAAATAGGTCTTGCCTCTACAAGAGCTATTGGCTTTGGCAATGTTGTTTTGCCATGTTGTACACCGGTGTGACTGCAGTTCAGCATGGCTAAAAGTTAGTGGTGTGAAGTGTCCTAGAGTGGAGTGGGGAGGGTAGAGTGTCGTAGACTGGATTTGTTGGAGCAGAGTGTCGTGGAGGGGAGTAGAGTGTCATAGAGTGGAGTGGCATAGAGTGGAGTGGCGCTGAGTGATGTGGTGTAGAGTGGAGTGGAGTGGGGTGGAAGAGGGTGGAGTGGATTGGAGTGAATTGAGGTAGTGAGGTGGATTGGACTGGAGTAGATTGGGGTAGATTGATTGGGGTAGGGTGGGTTGTAATGAGTAGCGTGGGGTGGACTGGATTGTTTTGAGCAGGGTTTGGAGCGGGCTGAATTAGAGTGGAGTGGAGGGGCTGGATTGGACTGGGCTGGAGGTGTAGATTGGGGGAATGGAGTGGGGTGGGTGGAATGGAGTGGGGTGGATTGGAGTGGGGTGAATTAGATTGAGGCGGATTGGATTGGCATGGGGTGGGGCATAATGGAGCGGAGTGGAGTTGATTGGATTGCAGTGAGGTGGATTGGATATAATTTAGGTGAATTGGATTGGGGTAGGGTGAACTGGATTGGGGTGAGGTGGATTGGATTGAGGTAAAATGCATTGGGGTGGGGTGGGGTGGATTTGAGGGGTTTGGATTGGGGTGGATTGGAGTGGAGTGGGGTAAATTGTATTTGGCCGGATTGGGGTGGATTGGTGTGGGTGGATTAGATTGGAGTGGGGGTGGATTGAACTGGGCTGAGGTGGATTGAGGTGAGGTGAACTGGATTGGAGTTGGGTGGATTGGAGTGGGGCGGATTGTGTTGGAGTGTGGAAGATTGTTTTGGATTGGAGTGGGTTGGATTGGAGTGGTATGGATTGGGGAGGAAATTGGGTGGATTGGATTAGGGTGGGGTGGATTGGAGTATGGTAGATTGGATTGGGATAGATTGGATTAGTGTGGGGTGGATTGTATTGGAGTGGGGTTCATTGGTGGATTGGAGTGGGGTGAATTGGGACGGAGTGGGTGGATTTGGTTTTGTGGATTGGATTGGAGTGGGACAGACTGAAGTGGGTGAATTGGAGTGGGCAGATCGTTTTGGATTGGTGTAGGGCAGATTGGAGTGTGGCGGATTAGAGTGGGGCAGACTGTTTTGGATTGGAGTGGAGCGAAATGAAGTAAGGCAGACTGGAGTGGGCAGACTGGAGTGGGGCAGATTGTTTTGGATTGGAGTGGGATGGATTGGAGTAGGGCAGTTTGTTTCGGATTGGTGTGGAGCAGATTGGAGGGTAATGGTTTGGAATGGGCATATTGTTTTGGATAGGAGTGGGCTGGATTGGAGTGGTACAGCAAACGAATGATGGATGGAATGCTGACAATGCAAACATTATCCCCCAGTCAAAAGATCTAGGTTAAATCCCTTGTTCTTTTGCCCACTACGCCACCCCAGTTTGGACCCAGCCATATGCAAATCAGTCTTGACCCTGTGCCCCATGGGAACAGTCCAGACCGAACTGCAAGGCCAGGTCCTCCCTGGACCGAAAACAAGCATCCTGGGACCGGTTTCAGGGTATGTCACCCTTCTTCAGCCAGGCTAGCTTGAATCCAGTGGCACAGTGAGCAAGGGACCCACGTCTGGGCATACCCATCCCACTTAGGGCGAAAAGTGTTACAGTAAACAAATGATGGACAGTCCTAGGATGCTTGTTTCCAGTCCAGGGAGGACCTGGCTTGGCAGTTCGGGCTGGACTGTTCCCATGAGTCACAGGGTCAAGACTGATTTGCATATGGCTCGGTTCAAACTGGAATGGCATGGTGAGCAAAAAAACGATGGATTTAGGCCCAGATCTCTGTACTGGGGTGAATGTATGATATTGTTCTGCATTCTGTCCATCAACTGTTGTTTTTGGATTGGAGTGGGGCAGATTGGAGTCGGGCAGAATGGAGTGGGTCAGATTGTTTTGGATTGAGTGGGGCAGATTATTTTGGATTGGAGTGGGGCAGATTGTTTTGGATTGGAGTGGGGCAAATAGTTTTGGATTGAGTGGGGCAGATTATTTTGAATTGGAGCGGGGCAGATTTTTTTGGATTGGAGTGGGGGAGATTGTTATGAATTGGTGTGGGGCAGACTGTTTTGGTTTGGAGTGGGGCAGGTTGTTTTGGATTGGAGTGGGGCAGATTGCATGGATTGGAGTGGGGCAGGCTGTTTTGAATTGGAGTGGGGCCTATTGGAGTGGGGCAGATTGTTTTAGATTTAGTGGGGCAGATTCGAGTGTGACTGGTTAGTATGGATTGAGTGGGGCAGATTGTTTTGGATTAGAGTGGGTCAGATTGTTTTGGACTGGGGCTGATTGTTTCGGATTGGAGTGGGACAAATTAGAATTGGAGTGTGGTTGATTGGATTGGGGTGAGCGATTTGGACTGGATTTTAGTGGGTTGGATTGGATTGGTCTGAGGTGGATTGGATTCAGTGGGGTGGACTGGTGTGGGGTGAGGTGGGGTGGATTGACGCAGATTGGAGTGGGGCAGATTGGAGTGGAGGGGATTGGACTGCACTGCACGATTATGTGTCAAAACATAATTTACGAAATTAAACATAAGAAAGAAACAATGTCACTTTCAATAAGAGGGTCCGATTTCAGCCCTCCTCTTGCCTGCCATCTGTTCCTTGCCTGGGGGCACCACAAGCTCCAGGATTCCTCACGGTCGGAGCCGCATGCATCATCAGCAAGCGCCTGGAGGTGCTTTAAAATATGGCATGGTCTCCCGCAGCATGACACGCGCGCCCGGGTGAAGCCCGGGCCAAGGACGGGCCCGTCATTGCCAGGAAGAGGCAGGGCTGGGCCACCCCTCTTTCATCTGACTTCCGGACTGCGTCACTGCTCGTCACTGTCTGCTAGCAACTAAGGTACTGTACCACTTCACATTATGCTTGAGAGGATTGGTGTACAGTAAAAAGCACTGAAAAGAACCAAGTTCCCCCAATTTTTTGTCTTTATTGTACGACTGATCAACCCATCATAGCATCTATAGCAACGACAAAATTCAGACTATACACCTGATTGCTGTTTGGATATAAGCCACCTCGAGGTCTATCACTTGCGAACAGTTGTAATCGCCCTATACTAACACAGGTTAAAACATGGGCAAAAGGAAAGCTATGAAGGGAATGGGGTAGAAAACAGTTTAAGTAGCGGGACAGGCAAAGGGTAAAAAGGCAAGGAAAACATGCAAACATGCAGCCAATAATTGTGTGCTGGACAGGATCGACACCCTGATTAGTGAATGCAAGGTCATATTAGTAATTGAACCAACAGTGCCCTGCAACGACGGCCAGCCCCGCCTCTCATGCCAACAGCCCTACCCGCCCAACTACTATTCCCATAATTTCCATAAACAGACTAGAAAGGAAACTCCCATCCACAGCAATACCACGTCAGGGGTGCAGTCAGCAGTTCAAGTCAGGGATCTTCATCTCTTAAAATCTCCCACTTGCCCTGACGAACGTCTACCTGGCCCCCCTATCCCATGCACAAATAGATTTGCACCACTGTCGGATATGCCTGATACATGTCCAGATGTACCTCCCCAGCCGTTTCGCATAATGCAAATAGAGACCAACGCCGAGCAATCCTTGGCACCGCAAGACACTCCCCAGCTTATTGGTAGTCTAGGTCTAAGATAGCCAACTTGAGACACATGATAGAAGAACTTTCTACCCTGGTCAAATCCCTACTCCCTAGGGCCCTAGCTGACCAACAGCATGCAAGCCTCTAACCTTCTCATGACCAACAACCAAACATGGCTAGCAGGTGGTCTAAGAGCGATAAGAGTACATCGGACTGCGGTTTTCCTCTACCTCCTTTACCATCTTCTAACCATATACCCACAGCTTCTAAAATTGTACATCCGCATAACCCAAACACTAACTTGCTAAAAAATCGCTGCACCCTAGCTCCCTAGCGGGCTCCCATAGCTCATGCCGGATCCCTCAGTTTATTATCGACACCGCATATCTCTGGGAGAACCCATAAGCAGAGACTCCATCCATGTACCCCCATCCCTGCAGCACACCCCAAAAATCTGCATGGTTAATGTCCCCAGGCTCGGCCCAATGAATGGCCCTGAAAGAGAAGATTCCCTAACAAACAAGGCCATACACTGGATCTGCCATGTCAGGGGCTGCCGCTCAGTGATACGAAAGGATATCACCATGGCACGAAGATGCTCATCCCCTGCCCAACCCTATGACTGCATTGAACTCACTATGTATAACACAGAATTGGCTGAGAATCTCCTCGCTCTTCAGCATCATACCTGTCACCCGGTAATTCACCCATACATACAGTTTAGGGGGTTTTCAACCCTTATATGGGCAGGACACCTGTTAACTCAAGGGAAGGGGCATCCCTGGAAGCCATTGATTGATTACAAAACAAATCCTAATCATACCAAAAACAAAATATTATCCCCTTAAACATCGAGTGTGGTTCCTACGACATGTTATTCTCTTGCAGTGATCACAAACTATCGATAGGCAAACCAGAGAAGAAGGGTTCAAGTAACCCCGCTGACAATGCCCAGAGAATTCAGGAGGTAGATCTTTGTACATCCTCAGACTCCATCGTACCATCTTACCCCGTGCCGCCCAGTCAATTTACCCATAGCAGAATTGCTAGCTCCGCCCTAGCTTCAAACTGCCATCAGCTGAAGATTATATCTTGGAATGTGGCAGTGCTAAATAACAAGCTACTACTTCCCCACTGGAACAAACTCATAGAGGGATTCCACGTCTGTAACTTTCAGGAGACCTGGAGTCTGGTCCCTCTATATAAGCCAGATTATGCTTGCTTCTGTTTACCAGCTACCGCCATGGGGAGAGGACGCCCCTCAGGAGGATCGATCATCTGGGTGATCATTGCCTTGGGCTGCCAATCCATCTTGCAGCCAGTCATGAGCCCTCACATTTTGAGGCTCACTATCAAGGGACCTAGGGGAGGGGGTACTATAGACTTGTTTAATGTCTATATTGGAGGGACCAAGGGGGGTAATCCATTGCCCATCGTTACAACACTGGAACAATCCCTAGCCAGTTGCTCGCCCCACGCTAGAATTGTAGTCGCAGGAGACTTTAATTGCACATTTGAGCCTTTGAGCACAGAGGACATGCTGGGGGTTGAGGAAGATGACAGAAAATGGGCGCTCCCCTCACTAAATATGCCCCCAGTTAAAAGATGGACTCAGCTAGCACTCCAATTAAATGCACTCACTATGGAGTTCGGTCTGAGAGCAGCTAATGGCAAAACTCCCTCGGACATTCAGAGGGCAAACATTTTCAACAGAGTTAGCTGCCCCTCACGTATTGATTACATTCTGATAGACGCAAGGCTCTGAGGGAGAATGATCGAAATGGTCGCAGGCACCACCACTGATAGTGACCATAACCCCCTCTGTGTGAACATGAAGATCCCGTGGGATGTAACACACCCTTCTCAGACCACTCGGATTCCAGTTTCTACCACCGAGGTCGTTCCCTCTAATTGCAAAAGGTTCCTAAAGTGGCATAAGGTCTCTTTGCAAGATTCCAAAATAGCGGGCATTCAATTAGCCCTGAATGTGAACATCTCTGAGCTTCAGGCTGCAGCTGCAGATCTAGGTGGCCGGGCAGTAGTCCCTACTATTCATTTGCGTACAATAGAACAGTTGAGTTCCTACTTTCAAGAACCCAGTAAGCGTAGTAAACCATGCGCGCCTCTAAAAAGACTGCACCCATGGTACAAGAAAGAATGCAGGCTTAAAAGGCAGGCTTTAGCTTCAGCAATTAGAAGCAAGAATTGCCCCCTTGTCAAGACAGCAAGAAAAGACTACAGATCCGCATTGCACAAAGCAAAAATCACGTGGGACGAGTCGCACTGGCAGGATATGAAGGATACCAGTCTTGCAAAAGACACTAACCTATTCTGGACCCTAGTGAGTAGGGGCAATCTTAGGGACTTAGGTACACTTCCCAACCACATCACAAGCCAAGAGTGGTATGACCACTTTGGAAATTTGTATTTCGCCGAGGATGTATGTGTGGAGGGGTCACGTGACCCCCTAGACATTCCTCCAGCAGAGAATGCTGGTGAACCCTTTTCCCTGATTGAAATTGAAATAGCAATAAAGAAGATAGTCCCTGCCTAAGCTCCTGGACCAGATGGTCTACCTGGAGACCTATTTCTTGCTGACCCCACGGACTGGTCACGGTATATTCGGCTCCTGATCAATGCTATAGGCGACGGCTGCCCAGTGCCAGAATCTTGGAAGGATGCTGAGGTGGTCCCTATATATAACAAGCATTGGCAATAGGTCTCGCTTTTGGGACCTTATAAGTATTAATTATGCAGCACAATAGCCTTGGTGCAAAAACATCAACTATTGCATAGCTAAACACTTATAAGGTCCCAAAGGCGATACCTATTGGCCATGCCAATGCTTGTTTTAATTTGGAAACAGAACGACAGTGAAATGTGCACTGAGATGATGCCATGTGATCGAGAACACCCCACCTTTGAGGACTGCAAACAGAAAGGAGTGGTGGTACACACCCTGCTGAGGGCTCTCTGAACATTACAACATTAAACAGAATTCCAGTTAGAGAATACGGTAATGTTGTTAGTAACGCCTCCCCCTCTCCAGGCACTGTCTTATTCATTGTCTTTCAGTGCCGAAGAACACCAGTTTTCTACTCATTCATGTTTTATCAGCAAGCGTCACGCTCTTTTATCCAAGTTCCTTTCTTGTTTAATGATGTTATGCTGATATGTGTGTTTCTATGTGTCGAGCACGTATCTTGCTCTGCACACTAGTAATTTACTTCCAGATTGCTCGTATTCCAGCTAACTCAACTGTGGCTGGATGAGGGTGTAGAGTCAAGAGGACAGTGAGACAGTTTTCAGATCGGCGCACGCTGCCATTTGCTACCCAGCACTAAACTATCGAATAACATGCACCAATAATTAAACTTTTTTTTTTTTGAAGGATGCAGCTTTGCTGCCGCGTGACGCAGAGCAGTCACATGTAAGGAGGCGAGAGGAGACTTGAAGGGAAGGACCTACGCGGCTGCTGGTGAAGAGTGGGACGGTGTCCACCAGCACGAAGCCTGGAAGACCATAGGACAGCATCAAGTCTTACCCACAATGAAGGTCACCATAAAGAGTCCAGAAGCAAGAGCCTGGACAACAGGGGTGCTATGTATAATCAAATACTAAGAGTCCGCCCTTGATCCAATAGGTACTAATCTAGGAGAGTGCTGCGGTCTTTCAGGACCCTTATAAGGGCTGTACCGAGGTGTTCCCAGCGGCCTTATGATACACGTGCAGAACACCTCAATGTAGGTATTTATTTGTTTTACTGTTCCCATCACAGTGCCACACACCAAATTTCCTATCCCTGAGGAAGACCTTCACCAGAAGAAAGCCCCCCAAGAAGTTCGAGAAGTGTTGGTGTTAGCAAGTGGGAGTGAAGGTGGTCGATCCCAAGACGGGATAAGGCTCCCTGGAAAACACTCCAACGCCCCACAGCCTTTTGAGTTCTTTAATTCAGAGATAAGGACATTTTATAACTTGATAAAAGGACAAATGTGGGTTGGACCCTTTCCTATGTTTTTTGTATATTGATCACATGATGCACATAGTAGTAACCTTTGTTTGCATATGTTTTTGTGCTACTGTGTTGTCAATGTAATTTCTCCATGATTCATGTATTTGTACTTTTTCTCGTGAGATACGTTTTGAGAAGTTTGTATATCGTGTGCATGCAATTACATTAGTATACGATTTCTCAATTTTTAAATTAAGCATTGCTCGCAAGGGAAACAAGAATTGGCCACGCGGCATTAAATGTAACGCCACGCGGCCGTAAAAGCGAAAGTCATCGCGATCGCTTTGAAAGCGAAAGTGATCGCGATCGCGATGACGCGCTAAAAGCACAAGTTTTCTAAGTGCTGCTGAAGGCTAGAGGTTCGCGTATGCACGCTCGCGAGAATGCAAGCGCTAGGCCAGCCAGCAGCACTTTGAAAACTCACCTCCAAAATGTCTCTCCGAGCCAGCGGATGCGCTGGGCTCAGCGAGACCTAAAAAGGGTGCCAGAGAGCACCTCGCAAATTACAAACCGATCAGCCTGATCGACTCAGTGCAAAAGGTGTTTAGCAGGGTGCTGTTACAGAGAACCCAATCTTGGATAGAGGAGGAAGATGTCCTTTCTCAATACCAGGCAGGCTTTAGGGACAACACTGGAACGATCGATCAGGTGTTCAGGCTCCTCCTTATATACTGGAAAGTCGTGACGATTGGCAAGGGCAGTCTTTATCTCGTATGTATCGACCTAAAGACTGCCTTTGACCTGGTACCCAGGAATATGTTGGAGCAGATCCTTAGAAATATGGGCATTCCCCCTCTATTCCTCAATGTACTGGTCCGGCTCCACGAGGGCAATTATGCACAGGTGAGATTGGGGACTCAAGATCAGTTGACGGAACAGATCCCCGTTGGGAGGGGACTCCGCCAGGGCTGTGTTTTGGCTCTCACCCTGTTCTCTTTATATGTAAATGGGTGGTGAGCTATTTACAAGAAGATCCAGTCGATGCTCCAGCCCTGGCGGGTTAAAAGGTACCGACTCTCCTGTTTGCCAACGACACCTTGTTGGTGTCGTAGACCCCAGCCAGGCTACAAAAATTATTGAACCGGTATAAATCCTTCTGCGACTCTCGGGGGCTGGTCATCAATACCTCTAAGACAAAGCTTATGATATTTAACCCCCACAAATCTTTCAGAAACAACCTTACGCTGAATGGTACCCTACTGGAGAGAGTCAGCACCTTTGACTATCTTGGTGTCTGACTCTCAGACAAAATGCTATGAAGGCCCCATATAGCAAATATGCTTTTGAGCCATAAACATGTGGTTAGGGCACTGGGCAAAGAACATCACTCTTCGTATAGCAGGCCAGTCGCCCAGGCCCTCATGGTTTACAATGCTAAGGCAGTTAGTTCAGCCCTGTACGGAGCAGAGCTGTGGGGGTTCGATAATGTAGATGACATCTGTAAATCCAAGCATAAGTTCCTGAGGGATTTGGTGATGCTCCTCTGCAATGTCCCACTAACACCTCTAATGTATGATATGGGCAGGCGATCATTCAGAGATATTGCCAAACTGCTCCCTTTGCTATTCTGGGCCCGCGTAAGGCGTACTCCAGAACTCACAAACTACGCCACAGCACTAACTGAGGTGATGAGCAGAGATGTGGATCATAGAGTTAAATGGATAGCAAATGTCAGGAAAACCATGTCATCACTAGGCCTCAAGGAATCGTGGGATAGCCAACCCCCCCCCCCCCCAAATAAGAAAGAGCTTAAACGCGCATTCTGTGACTGGGTAGACAGGCAAGAACTCAACCAGTCTAATGTGGGAAGGCTAACCAAATAATTTTTTAATCACAAGCAGACCAAAACACTTGAGCCTTACCTGGATATAATCCATGCTCCACGAGACAGGCCATTGTATATCCAGTTTAGGCTTGGCACACTTCCAGTCCACACATTTACAACAAAATGGCGCCTACCAAATCAGACAACAGAAGTCTGCCCCTTCTGTAGAGCCCCGCTGGAGTGCGTTGCCCATGTTTGCCTGCCCGGCCTATAATATCACAAGGTCAAAGTGGCTGAAACCAATCTGTAGACACATGGGCACCCGCGACCATCGGCAGGATCTGCACATTCTGAAATCTGACCCAAGAGCTCCCTTTGTTTGTGGCGTGGCTAAGTTTTTAAGCCATGTGTGGATAGTTAGGAAAAAAGCCTTAAGAGGGGCGCCTTAATTTTACACATAAGGTCATACGGAGACATAACTTCCACCCACGATAACCTTTTATTTACAATTTATTCTATGCACCGGCACTTTATACAAGTCCATGGGCCATCTTGCCAAGTTTTTACTCCTTTTAACTTCATATATTTTAACTAGCAACGAATTTAGTAATGAATTTTTAGGATTTGTATTGTACAGTTCCGTTGATAATCATTTCATACTTTGCGATACAATAATATGCTTCAGATGTAATGCTTGAAAATGTTCTTATCAACCATCCATGTAGCAATTGATTTCTTGTATTACTTTAACTTTTAACTTTTTGCACAAATGTTATTCAACGCTTTTATGATACAAGTTATCGAAATAAAGCAAATGAAATGAGATGAAATAACATAATCATAATCTTTTTAGAACAGCTCCCACGGTCGGAAACAAAAGAAGACATGAGTGCAATATGAGAAAAGAAGATTTGCCAAAATAAAAGAAAGTTAACTATTGAAAATTAATCTTTGCAATTTTGTTTGTGCTGCTGGGCACATTTTTGCCATTCACACTCCTCCTGTTTGCAGAGCACTAAAAGTAAAAAAGAACAAAATAGTACCTTAATCACATCGGAATCAGCGGACCGGCACTGATTAAGTTGAATCAATCAGTGCTTGGTCCCTGCTCCACAGAGAGGAACGGAAATGATGTTAGGCCTGCCTTGATGAATTATGAGGCTGCAAAGAAGAGTGCCACACAAGCCAACAAATGGTATGCAACGGGCAGGCTTCAAGAGTACACAAGAGTGTCTCACAAGCAAGAATCATGCGTTAGCGCATGCTCTCATAGGCACGATCCAAAAAAGATCCATCTCTCAGAATACACTACCCTTTCAGATAAACATTTCAAATAGAAGGCATCGCCATGATCACTGGAATTAAGTGGCTGGGAGGACCAACTTTTGTTGGAGGGTTTACTATATTATGTAGCAAGGATGGTCAAATTATGCTGCATAATGCAACACATATTCTGGTCGTTATATTTGACAAGTCTGCCATTTTGCACATTTTAACAGTGTCTGGGCAAAGGTTTTACCGCGCTACTAGCAGTCCAGAACTTAAGTACAGCAATCAGCAACTAAAATGTGACCTGATCACCTTTGCAAGTACCTGCTACTGTGCGGCAACATTGCGTCAGCTTTTTTAATAATCTTTCATAGGTTTGAGCTAGAAACATTGCTTTTGTTAAAATCAGATGGTGATGGATTATGTGGGAAGTGTGACAAATATATAATTATGCAAAAAAAGTCGCAGTAGCAGATTCGCATAATTCCGGGGGTCATGGATATTGCTAATAATATGCCTGTGATTTCACTGCAATGTCTGCTTGTACAGTGTTAGCAGCAGCTTTGTGAATACATCAGAGCTGTAACTAAGGTCAGACTGATGGTGCAATCACAGATGCATGGCACAGTCAAAGCATGGAAGCATCAGCACTGTCAGCTGCCATGAATCAGGGCTAAACTACCTGCACTTGCATGATCATTACCAGACTGAGTATCTTTCAATCATGGGTAGTTGGCGTGAATGGCTGACGCTTGGCAACATTATCCTGGATGTCAACAGATGTCTATCCTCTTCTCTCTATAAAAAGGCTCCAGTTGGCAGTCTCATCCCAGTTCTCTGTGGCAGAACTATGGAAATCATAAGAGCTCTAATCACTGTGCACTGGCACTCTGCTAAGAACCGAGGGCCTCATTTACATGCCCATTGCGCCACTGGTGCATCACTTCTTTTGACGCACCGGCAGCGCTGTATGCTAGCCCATATTTACAAGGCCAGGTAAAGTTACCCTGCATGACTTTTCATGGCTTTGTAAATATGGGCCCCTTTCATGCATTACTCTGGGTGAAAGGGACGTTCCATGTGTGTTTTGCGGTGGGTGTTCCCACGCAACATCCATGGAACCTGACACATTCCCAGAATTACAAAGTTTTGTAAAGCTGGGAATGCATCAGAATCCTACGACTCCCCAGGGGAGATGTAGGAGTGGCATAAAGAGGAAAAATACTTTTATTTCTCCTAGTTGTTTTCTCTTTCTGAAGCATGCATAGAAAGAGCAAATACCATCAATGATTGTTTTTGTGCAGGAAGGTATTCCTTCCTTCACAAAAACAATCATCCCCACAATGCAGGCACCCTTGCAACGTGATACAAGGTGTGACTGTGCTGGCACATGGCAGCCAATTGTAAGCCAGCACAAGAGGAAAGCACACGTATGCGTTGAATTGTTGTTCATATTATGCATTCCTTTGCTTTTAAAAGGGTTTGCAGTGCCGAGCTGCGTAATGTTTTTCTAAATAAGGGTCCGCAAAACGCACAAAGCACTGATCTCTTAGAAGATGTCAGGGAAGCTCCCTTTCAGTACCAAGTGGATATGCCGGAGTCAGCAATGAAATAGATGGGCATATGTATATATATATATATATATATATATGCGCGCTCACTCCTAGTTACTTTCAAGAACTCGGAAAAGCACTCGGCGGGACACTCCTGCAGTTATTCAATCCTTTATTGTATGGCGAGCATGGAAAACATGATGCGTTTCGGCTATGCCTTAGTCGAATGAAACATTCGACTAAGGCATAGCCGAAACGCGTCATGTTTTCCATGCTCGCCATACAATAAAGGATTGAATAACTGCAGGAGTGTCCCGCCGAGTGCTTTTCCGAGTTCTTGAAAGTAACTAGGAGTGAGCGCGCATTTATGAACGCGAATGCACCTTCGCGTTTCAAAGCACCCGTCTATTGAGTGCGCTGGCCTGGAGGTGCAGATGGAGCGATGATATATATATATATATATAAATATATTTGTTTTCCTTAAATATCTCAAAAATTACTGAACGGATTTACACCATTTCAACAAAAGCGTGCTTTCTGGACCAAGACCTTACCCCCTGCTAAATCTGGCGTAATTCCGTTCAGCAGTTTGACCTGTAGCCTTGTCTAAAGTTTCCTATGGAAAATGCATTGAGAAAACACATTTTGGGACCCCCCTTTTTTCTCAGCCCCGCCTTGACCAATCACCCCCAAACTTTCAAGATAGGAGCTGATCAAAAAAGAAAAACTTTTTGTAACATTTCGTAAAGATTCGTCAAACGAAGCCAAAGTTATAAGCACATGAAAAAATGCTTTTCCTATGGAAACGTGGTCCTAACTATATCTACTGGCGACCACCAGTAGATAATATATATATATATATATTCACTTAAAAAACCATAGGTTTCACACATGTTATAGTTAGGTGGATATTTCACTCGTAAAAAACCAATGAAATTCCCCCGTTATAGTTAGTTCAGATAACTATAACTCGCGCGCCCGCAATCCACTGCTCATGACGTCACATATTACATCACTCATGACATGGTCAGTGGCATCACTCATGACATCACTGATGACATCATCCTTGTGATAGAGTGGCGGTCGCGCGAGTTATAGTTATCTGAACTAACTATAACGGGGGAATTTCATTGGTTTTTTACGAGTGAAATATCCACCTAACTATAACATGTGTGAAACCCATGGTTTTTTAAGTGAATTTGCAAGGTTTTTTAAATGCTAATTCCTAACTATAATGTGTGTGAAACCTATTGTTTTTTCAGTGAATTTGTACGGTTTTTTAAATGCTAATTTATTTATGTATTATTATTTTTTTTAATATTTATTTTACAATAAACTACGTATTAAATTATTAATATTTTTTTGGTTTTTCACCGTGCGCGCACGGTGCGCGCACCCACGCGATTTTGTAAAAAAAATTTTTTTAAAAAAATGTCTGCCTTCGGGGTCCTTCAGGGACCCCCTGACAAAGGCTAGGGGGTCAGGAACTCTCTACCCTGCCCCCTTTTCACGTTCGCCACATTCCTTTTTCACTCTCGCACTGAAAACAAACAAAATGGCGGCCGACACTTCTTGATTTCGACCGATCAGAACGTTGACTAACATTTAACCACCAATCAGAATTACGCTCGCGCACGCTAGGGTGCTCGCACGGGCCGCGAACGGTGCGCGCACGGTGCGCGCTTATAGATATTTATATGCTTTTAAATGCTATTTTCTCAGGAACTACTGAACAGATTGACACCAGACCTGCAAAAGGCACTTCCCTGACCTGAGGACTACCTCTCTGCCAAATTTCAAGTAATTCTGTTCAGCCGTTCGGGCTGTACCTTCGACTAAAGGTCCTATGGAAAAATGCATGGGGAAAACGCATTTTGGGACCCCCCTTTTTTCTCGGCCCCCGCTTGACGAATCACCCCGAGACTTTCAGGGTAAGAGCTGAACGGAGCGTCCCATTAGTTTTGAAAAATTCGCAAGGATTCGTCAACCGGCGCCAAAGTTATTCAAAATAGAATTTTCAGATTTCCTGTGGAAACTCGGTCCTAACTATAACTATCTACTGGCGACCGCCAGTAGATAATATATATATATATATATATATATATATATATATATATATATATATATATATATATATATATATATATATATATATATATATATATATATATATATATATATATATATGTATTATAATACTCCACACAGTCCCGCTATCTCGAGAAATACTCGGACACCCAAGTTGAATGCAGCTAGTTTATTACAAGTACAAAAACTACGCGTTTCGCCTTTACGGCTTGGTCGCGGAAAAAAAGAAAGGTTTCAGGGGTGTTATAGTTAGCTGGACATTTCACTCGTACAAAACCATTGAAATTCCCCCGTTATAGTTAGTTCAGCTAACTATAACTCACACCCCCGCAATGCACTGCTGATGACGTTACATATTACATCACTCATGACATGGTCAGTGACATCACTGATGACATCTCAAATGACATCACTGATCACATCACTGATGACATCAACCAGTGTCTGTGTGTTTCTGTAAAGTTTAAATATGTTTATTATATACAGGGAAAGGCATATTGAAGAATGAGTGGGTGTATAAGTGTGTGAATGGATGATTTTGTAGGTGCGTGACTGACTCTATAAGTGAGTGATTAAATGTATCTTACTGAATGCATGGGTTAGTGACTAAACTGTGTGAATGTCTGTATCCGTCTGTCTGTTGGTGTGTAAGTGGCTGCATGGGTTTGCAAATAGCTACATGAGTGTCTATATGGGTTATAGATTGGTTGTCTGACTTTCTGTATGTGTGCCTGAGTGTTTGTGTGTGTGGGGTGTGTGTGACTCTGTGCATAGATGTGTGAGTGGGTGATTCACTGGGTGCATGGTTTCAAGAGTGCATCTGTGATGGACTGTATGGGTGGCTGAGTGTGTGTATGGTTGTGTTAGTGAGTGAATTTATATTTCAGTGGTACATGTGTGAGTAGCTACATATGTGAAAGGCAGTATATATGTGTGTTGGAGTGCATAAATGGCTATAAGTGAGAGTGTGTGATTGTGAGAGTGGCTGTATGGATGAGTGTGTGCTTCTATCATTGATTGTATAAGAGCGTAAGAATGTGCTAGTATTTGTATGAGTAATTGAGTTGGTGTGTGTATAACTGTATAGGTGAGTAAATGGCAGTGTGATTAATTATTTGCATGACTGAGTAGGTGTGTGAGTACCTTATGGATGAGTGGCGGTGTGTGAGTGTCTATATAGGTGTATGAGTACATATGATAGTCCTGTACTGAGTGACCATAAGTATGAGTGACTGTACGGGTGAGTGAGTGGATGGGTGTGTAGACCTAAGAATCAGTGAGTGGGTATGCAGTTATTGGTGTTGGAGTGTCTACGGTTTTGAGAATGGCAGTCTGTAATTTAGAGTGGGTGTATCAAAGGTTATATTAGGGTGTGAGAAGATGCATCAAATTATCACATGGATGATGTCATCAGTGATGTCACTGACCATGTCATGAGTGATGTAATATGTGACGTCATCAGCAGTGCATTGCGGGGGCGCGAGTTATAGTTAGCTGAACTAACTATAACGGGGGAATTTCAATGGTTTTGTACGAGTGAAATGTCCAGCTAACTATAACATTTTCTGTGAATTTCTAAGGTTTTTTAAATGCTAATTCCTAACTATAACGTGCCTGAAACCTATGGTTTTTTAAGTGAATTTCAAAGGTTTTTTAAATGCAAATTTCTAACTTTAACGTAACTGAAACCTATGTTTTTTTAAGTGAATTTCAAAGCTTTATTAAATGCTAGTTTCTAACTATGCCTACAGAGGTAGGACATGTGAAGAAAGAAGAAAAAACACACAGAAAGAAGAAAAAGAAATGCAGAAAGAAGCTACAGAAGTCCTCAAAGACGATGAAAAATGCAGGAAGAAGGAAGACGTGCAGAAAGAACAAACAGAGGAGCAGAATCAATCAATCAATCAATCAATCATAGCATTTGTAAAGCGCACTACATACCTGTGAGGGTCTCAAGGCGCTGGGGGGGGGATGCTCCTACTGTTCGAAGAGCCAGGTCTTGAGGAGTCTCCTGAAGGATAGAAGGTCTTTGGTCTGCCGTAGGCGGATGGGGAGGGTGTTCCACGTCTTGGCGGGAGGTGGGAGAATGATCTGCCGCCGGCAGTCACTCTTCGGATGCGGGGGATGGTGGCGAGGGCATGGTCTGCGGAGCGGAGCTGGCGGGCAGGGGTGTAGAGGCTGAGTCATCTGCTGAGGTACGCTGGTCCGGTGTCGTGGAGTGCCTTGTGTGCATGGGTGAGGAGCTTGAAGGTTATCCTCTTGTTGATGGGGAGCCAGTGCAGGTCTTTCAGGTGGGGGGTGATGTGGCTGCGGTGGGGGATTTCCAGGATCAGGCGAGCGGAGGTGTTCTGGATGCGTTGGAGTAGTTTCAGGAGTTTGGCCGGGGCTCCTGCGTAGAGTGCGTCGCCGTAGTCCAGTCTGCTACTGACGAGGGCCTGGGTGACCGTCCTTCTAGTTTCGGTGGGGATCCATGCGGAGGGTGTTGAAGCAGGAGGAGGAGACGGCGTTGATCTGCTTTGTCATGGAGAGTGTGGAGTCGAGGATGACCCCTAGGTTTCGTGCGTGGTTGGTGGGTGTAGGGTGTGCTCCTAGTGCCGTCGGCCACCAGGAGTCGTCCCAGGCCGAGGGGGTGGAGCCGAGGATGAGGACCTCCGTCTTGTCCGAGTTCAGCTTCAGTCGGCTGTTCCTCATCCAGTCGGCGACGGCCTTTCTTCCTTCATGGAGGTTGGTTTTGGCGGTGTGGGGGTCCTTGGTGAGCGAGAGGATCAGCTGGGTGTCGTCGGTGTAGGAGATGATGTTTAGGTCGTGCAGTCGGGCGATGTGGGCGAGTGGTGCCATGTAGACATTGAATAACGTTTGGCTGAGAGATGAGCCTTGGGGTATGCCGCAGATGATCTCGGTGGCTTTGGAGCGGAAGGGGGGCGGGCGGACGCTCTGGGTTCTTCCGGAGAGGAAGGAGGTGGTCCTGTCCAGGCCCTTCTCTTGGATTCTGGCGTCGTGGAGACGTGCTCTTAGTGTGCGGTGGCAGACTGTGTAGAAGGCGGCTGACAGGTCCAGGAGGATCAGGGCCACGGTTTCTCCGTTGTTAAGCATGATCCTGATGTCGTCGGTGGCGGCGATGAGGGCAGTTTCGGTGCTGTGGTTGCTGCAGAACCCTGACTGGGATGGGCCCAGGATGTTGTTCTCTTCAAGGAAGCTGGTCAGTTGTTTGTTGACGGCCTTTTCGATGACCTTCGCCAGGAACGGGAGCAGGGAGATGGGTCGGAAGTTCTTGAGGTCCTTGGGGTCTGCCTTCGGTTTCTTTAGTAAGGCGTTGATCTCTGCGTGCCTCCAGCTCTCCGGGAAGGTCGCTGTCTTGAAGGAGATATTGATGGTTTTCCGAAGGTGGGGTGCGATGGTCCTACTGGCTTTGTTGAAAATGTGGTGGGGGCAGGGGTCTTCCGGGGAGCCGGGGTGAATGGTGTTCATGATCTTGATGGTGTCGTCGTCGTTGGTGTTGGTCCAGGCAAGCAGGCGGTTGGTGCGGGTGGTGGTCGTGGTAGCGGGGGTGTTGGCTGTTGTCGTGGTGGTGACGGCGTAAAAACTGTCGTGGATGTCTGCGATCTTGCTGTGGAAGAAGGTGGCCAGCGAGTCGCACAGTTCTTGTGACGGTGGGATGTCGTTGGTGTTGGAGCTGGGGTTGGAGAGTTCCTTCACGATGCTGAAGAGCTCTTTGCTGTTGTGTGCGTTGTTGTCGAGGCGGTCTCTGAAGGCGGACCTTTTGGCGGATCTGATGAGTTGGTGATGTTGGCGGGTGGCGTTCCTGTGGGCTGTGTAGCTTTCCGGTGCTCTTTCGCGGGTCCAGTTTTTTTTTAGATTTTGGTAGGTTCGTTTGGAGGCCTGGAAGTCTTCGGTGAACCAGCTGGCTCTCTTGCTGGTGTGGGTGTTGGGGGGTTTCCTGAGCGGGGCGAGGGTGTTGGTGCAGTCATTGATCCATTGTTTGAGGTTGCGGGTTGCAGCGTCGGGGTCGGTTGGGTCTGTGGGCGGGCTCTGGGCGAGGGCGGCGGTTAGCTGGTCATCGGTGATCTTGCCCCAGCTGCGGTGAGGCATCTGCTGGGTGTGGTGGTGTGTGGTGGGTTTCCGGAAGGTGAAGTGGATGCAGCGGTGGTCGGTCTAGTGGAGTTTGGTGGTGCGGTCGAAGAAGACGCGGGTGCTCGCTGAGAAGATGGGTCAAGTGTGTGGCCGGCGGAGTGTGTGGGTGCTGTGACGAGTTGACTGAGTCCGAGGTTGCCGAGGTTGTTGATCAGGGTGGAGGAGTTGGGGTCGTTGTTGTTCTCAAGGTGGAAGTTCAGGTCCCCGAGGTTGATGTAGTCTGAGGAGGCGAGGGCGTGTGTGCTGATGAGGTCGGTGATGGAGTCGCTGAACTGCGGTCGGGGTCCGGGGGATCTGTAGATGAGGGTGCCTCTGAGGGTGGTGTTAGGGTCGGTGTGAATCTGGAAGTGCAGGTGTTCGGCGGTGCTGAGGGTGTCGTCGGCTTGTGTCGAGATTTTGAGAGTGTTCCTGTGGACGATGGCGAGTCCTCCTCCTGTTCCGTTGGTGCGGTCCTTGCGGGTGATCTTGTAGCCTTCCGGGATGGCTATGGCGATGTCGGGTGCCGAGGAGGGGTTCAGCCAGGTCTCCGTCAGGAAGGCAACGTCTGGGGAGGTGGAGTCGAGTAGGTCCCAGAGTTCGATGGCGTGTTTGCGGGCGGAGCGGGTGTTGAGCAGGATACATCTGAGGAAGTTGGTTTCCATGTTGGGCGGGCCGGATGCTGGTGAAGCTGCAGTTCCGGCAGGAGAAGGGTCCTTGGGTGCACTTCGGGACGGCCAGGAAGCAGGTGCGTGATCGCCCGGAGTGGAGTGCGTGGAGGGTGCTGGAGTCGTAGCGGAGGCGGGCGTCATGGTGTGTGCGGGGGCCAGGGTTCCTGGCGCTGGACGGGGTCCAGGCACGGACGGGTGCAGACCGGCTTGCTTTAGGTGCGCCTTCAGCGTGCCAGCAGTGCGGCAGCGCAGCGTCCGGCATATATGGGGAGGTGGGAGGGAGGAGCAGCTGGGAGGCGGGATCAGCGAATGGGCAGTGGGCAGGTAGGGGGTTGAGGCCGCAGGGTACACAGCGGCAGGGGAGATGAGGGCACAGAAAGCAAAATGGGGCACAAAAGAGGGTGAAAAACAGTGGCACAGAAGGCAAACATCGGGGCACCAAAGGGGGAAAACAGTGGCACAGAAGGCAAAAATCGGGGCACAAAAGGGGGGAAAACAGTGGCACAGAAGGCAAAAATCGGAGCACCAAAGGGGGAAAACAGTGACACAGAGGGCAAAAATCGGGGCACAAAAGGGGGGAATACAGTGGCACAGAAGGCAAAACAACGGGGCACAGAAACGGAGGAAGCACACTTACGGGCGAGATCTTAGCAGTGGCAGCTGGGGCAGGAGCACACAGGTGCGGAGGGGGAGCGACTTACCAGGAGGGTCAGGGGTCACTGAAAAAGAGTCTTTGTTGCAAAATCATCCTGTACCTTCAACTTGTTCAGATGGGTACTGGTGGTAACTGACTCTGGCTAACCAGTCCTAGAGCCAGTGCTATGCTAAACGACACTTAGAATACAGTTAAAACACCTACATTCACTAGGGAACACTATGCGTTGGGGTACCCCTGTTATTAGCATGGCCTCCTCTGTAAGCCCCTAGTATATAATAGGGCAGGGGTATTAAAACTACCTCTTAAAACATGCCCACAGGGCGCGTTTGCATACTGGTAAAGGGTGGGGGGGGCTGAGCTGACGTGTGCAAACACGCCCTATGTCCGTTTTAATTTGAGGGATAAAGTCCTCTAGAATCCTGAGTGTCCCTTGGGTACAACTAGCCCATCAGGTATCTCTAGTTAGCACCACAGAGCTGCGTTGCAGAGAAAATGGGTAAGGCCTGGACCACCTCTCTGCAACGCAGCACAGTGGTGCTTACTGGAAGCACCTGGTGGATTAGTTGGCCCCCATGGGCCCTCAGGATTGAAGGGGAATTATTTCCCCAACTTAAAACGTGCCATAGGGCGTGTTTGCACACGTCACCTCCATCCCCGTCCCCTCCCTTCCCCACTGTTTAAACACACCCTGTGGCCGTTTTAAGTTGGGAGATTAACTCCCCTTGAATCCTGAGAGTCCCTAGGGGCAAATTAGCCCACTAGGTACGTCCAGTAAGCACCAATGCAGAGAGGTGTAAAAAGGGGCACATCCTGCACCACCTCTCTGCAACGCAGCACAGTGGCACTTACTGGAAGCACCTGGTGGGCTAGTTGGGCCCGAGGGTCCCTTACGATTGAAGGGGAATTATTTCCCCAACTTAAAACGTGCCACAGGGCGTGTTTGCACACGTCACCTCAGGCCCCGTCCCCTCCCTTCACCACTGTGTAAACCTGCCCTGTGGCCGTTCTAAGTTGAGAGATTAAGTCCCCTTGAATCCTAAGGGTCCCTAGGGTCTAACTAGCTCACTAGGTACCTCCAGTAAGCGCCACAGAGCTGCGTTCCAGAGAGGTGTAAAAAGGGGCGTGGCCTCTGACCACCTGTCTGCAACTCAGCTTCCTGGCGCATACTGGAGTTACCTGTTGGGCTAGTTGGCCCCCAGGGACCCTCAGTATTAAAAGAGAGGTAATCCCCAACTTAAAACGCGCCACGGGGTGCGTTTGCACAGTGGTGAAGGAAGCAGACGTGGCCTGAAGTGACATGTCTGCTAACACACCCTGTGGCGCGGTTTAAGTTGGGGAATTAATTCCTCCTCAATCCTGAGGGCCCCTGGGGGCCAACTAGCCCACCAGGTACCTCCAGTCTGCGCCAGAGAGCTGCCTTGCAGAGAGGTGTTCAGAGGTCTCACCCCTTTTTACAACACTCTGCAACACAGCTCTGTGGCGCTTACTGGAGGTACCTGGTGGGCTAGTTTGCCCCCAGGGACCCTCCGTATTGAAGAGGAATTAATTCCTGAAGTTAAAAGGCGCCACAGGGCGTGTTTGCACACATATCACCTCATGCCCGCCCCCTCCCTTCACCACTGTGCAAACGCGCCCTGTGGTGCGTTTTAAGTTGGGGCATTACCCCCTCTTTGAATCCTGAGGGTCCCTTGGGTGCAACTACCCCACCAGCTACCTCCATTAAGCGCCACAGAGCTGCGCTGGAGAGAGGTGTAAAAGGGGCGTGGCCTCACAACACCTCTCTGCAACACAGCCCCCTGGCGCATACTGAATGTTCCTGATGGGCTAGTTGGCCCCCAGGGACCCCCAGTATTCAAGGGGAATTCGTTCCCCATCTGTAAACGCGCCAGGGGGCGCGTTTGCAGAGTGCTGAAACAAAGGGGCGTGGCCTCTGACGCGATGCCGGTATTTCTTTCTTTATGTTTTTTAAGAAGGGAGGCTGCATAACCCCCTCTTCTTTTTCTCATTTTTTGGCCCTGGGGACCTCATCCCCCAGGGTCTGACCCCTAATTTTAAAAGAAAACATTTAAAATTTGGGAATGGGCCGCGTGCCCCCCCTCCCGAGGCCTTAATCAGCCCCGGGGACCCCATCCCCCGGGGCATGGCCTTTTTTTTTTTTTTTGGGAGGGGGGCTGCGTTGCCCCCCTCCTCTGGCCACTAAAGGCCCCGGGGCCCCATCCCCTGGGCCGGCCTTTCTAATTTATTTATTTCTATTATAATTTTTTATTGTTTTTGGGGAGGGGGCCGCGTGGCCCCCCTCCCGGGCCACTAATAGCCCTGGGGACCCCATCCCCTGGGGCTGGCCCTCTCTGTTAGGGGCCCTGGGGAGGTCCCCAATCCCCCCACGGTCCCGCCGGCTCCCTGCCTCCTGGGGGAGCCGGCATTGTTTTTCCACATGGGGAGCTGCTAACATGCAGCTCCCCGTGTGGAAAAGCAATTTGGTTTCCTGCTCTCTCTATCAAAATTCAAACCAAGTTTGCTATGGCAGGGCAGGAGCATAGCAAACAGCAGTGTCCCAGGGGTGGGCACCCTGGGACACTGCAGGAGCCGGCCCTGGGGGGTGGCGGTCCCCAGGGCCATCATTGGCTCCAGGGGGGGCCACGCAGCCCCCCTCCCACCAATTTACAAAGCCCCGGGAGGTGGTGGTCCCCGGGGCTGGGGGGTCCGTCACCGACCCCCCAATTTACATATTTAGAGCCCCGGGGAGGTGGCGGGCCCTGGGGTGTGTGGGGGGGCTTGAGCCCCCCACACAGGGTATTTGTTTTTTTTTAAATACACAAGCCCCGGAGGGTGGCTGTCCCCGGGGCTGCAGGGGGGTCATGAGCCCCCCTGCAAATATTTTCAGAAAGCCCCGGGGCTTCGGGGGGCCTGTGAGCCACCCCACCCATACATTTTTGAAGCCCCGGGGGGTGGCGGTCCCTGGGACTGGGGGGCCCCTTTGGGCCCCCCAACCCAATAGTAGCATTGCCCCCAGGATTTGGCCCCCCCGGGGGCAAATTAGCACCGAAGCGCGGGAGCCCACGCTTTGTTTTTTTATCGCCAGGATCCGCTCCCCCAGCGTGGATTTTGCCGATTTAAAAAAAAAATTGGGCCCTGGGTGCCTTGTGGGAACCCATAAGCAGGCCTAGGGGGTCAGGGTGTTTCTACCCTGCCCCCTTTTTGCGTTCTGCGCATTTGATTTTCTGCTTTCTTGTGCCTCGGTTCTACCGAGGCACAAAATGGCTGCCAACACTTCCTGGTTTGAAGTGTTGACAGACAATTAGCATACAGCTCGTGCTCGGCAGGGTGCGCGGATCCAGCGCAGCCATAGATATATATGTGATTTTGATTTTCTCAGGAACTACTGAAAGGATTTACACCATTTAAGCAAAAGACACGACTCTGAACCAAGGTCTACCTTCCTGCCAAATTTGGTGTAATTCAGTTCAGCAGATCGGGCTGTAGCAGCGACTAACGGTCCCTATGGAAAATTGCATGGGGAAAACACGTTTTGGGACTCCCCTTTTTCCTCGGCCCCAGTTTGACGAATCACCCCGAGACTTTCAGGATAGGAGCGGACCGGAGTGGGCCACGAGTTTTGAAAAGTTTGTGAAGATTCGTGAACCGGCGCTAAAGTTATTCCAAATAGAATGTTGCGGATTTCCTATGGATAATAGGTCCTAACTAAAACTACCTACTGGCGACCGCCAGTAGGTAATATACATATATATATATATCTATAACCAGGCGAGACCACATAAAGTAAACTCCTATTTGCATCGGATTCAGTGAATTGTATTTCAAGGACATAAGGCACAGGAGTCAAGTCCCTGTCATCTGCTAATCAGATAGTCAAAAGAGTCTTAGTATCGAAAATACATGGAAAAACTGCACCTCACATGGTCTGCGATTTATGAATGGGAGGAATTCACAAAGATTTCTGAGTGGACCTGAAAACCTCTTTTCAGGAATAATCCCCTAACATTTGGGATCATGCTTCATATATACCTGCACGCAGAAAAAGTCCTTAAGTTTTTTTTCTTTTTCTTTGCTATGTGGAAAATATTTTATTCAGTGGACAACCCCAATTCCCTTGATTTCCCCCTAATTTTGCAGAGCCTCAGCACCATTATCACACTAGAAAAGGATGTGCTCCATTTCCTAGTGAGCGTAAAACTCTGGTCTTTTATTTAGTGGCATTTTGTCACAAATCTTTTGAGTTTTTCGGTGTTCTCCAACTTTTTGGGGCAGTGCTTCCAAACTTTTTTGGACCACAAAACAATTTTTAGTGTGACAAACATTTTGGCCCACCTTGCTTTAACGGAGCGATATTTTTGTGTTAAAACAAAGCCCAGTGGTGCATTTAAGACTCTATGGACCGTACTGTAGTAAAGGCACATTTTCATTGTTTGCACAGGGCACATCTTGTAAAAGGTGAGCCCGTCGCAAACAATGAAAATGCGCTCCATATTACCATGATTGTGCTGCCCCCAGGGCAGCTGCTAACTCGTACTGCCCCCAGGGCAGCACATCGAGGTGAAAAACTGAGTGGCTTCTTAAAAGCCGCTCTGTGTTTTCAAAGTGCCGGGAGCAACCCGCCTGCACTTTGAATGGGGATTAGAGATCTCCTTGCAGGCAAGGGGATGTCTGGTGGGGTCCATAGGACTCCCTTTACCCCCTGCAGAGGGCTGCCATCTGGGGGCGCACTGGCAGTGCTCCACCTTTTAGTTGTCGCACTGACACCTTCTTTGCCTCTACGCCCACATGTCTAATACAGCGCAGGCACAGAGGCAAAGGTTTTCCTTTATTTTCAAGGGGCACGCCCCCATGCAAATGAGAGAATGTCCCCAGCAGATAGAGCTGGTGCTTTATGTCTGCCAGTGCTATCTGAATTACAGAAGGGGCTGCAGAAGCGTCTGCAGCCCCTTCTGTAATACCAAAGTGCCCTGGGGGGCGCGCAAAGAAGGCACAAATGCCCGGCGCGCCCGCAGGGCACTCTCTGTAGTATGGCTCCATATATATATTGCTGTTTAAATGAGCACAAACACTGCCCAAGTGTTTTAGGGCACTTTACATGAGCACCTGATTACCCAGATCCAAAATTAGCAGCTCTGGCCATTGGGTCACATCCATATATTTGTTAGAAATTGGTTTACTTGTGGGGAGGGGGCTAAACCCTACTCAAGTAGCAACCACAATCTGGATCAGGGTGAAACACAAGCAACCCCAAGTTAACCAGTGCTTAACCCTCTGGTAGCTTGACACAAAAGCAGTCAGGCTACACTTAGAGGCAATGTGTAAACTATGTATGCAGCACTTCAAACAGTAATAAAGTGAACATACAGCACCAGAAAAATCCCACCTCAATTTAGAAAAATTTAGTAAAATGTATTACATTATTTGACACCAAAATATCAAAGATCCAATCAGTAGAACTAGATTTTAAAGAATTCAAGTAAGTAAAGGGCCTAAAAGCACAAAGTTCCACTCATGGTTATTTGATTGTGTGAGACTAGGTGAAATTCATAATTTAAGGCCAATCACCCTGGAGCACGGGCTGGATACAGGGGCCAAGTTAGTCCCACTGTAAGAGTTACCGTCAAAGTCCAGCATGTAAAGTTCTGTTCAGTGGCTGTGATGAGCAGGGACCTTCTTATAGATGGTCATCGATGTAGTTCTACGAGCAGACCCCGCGTCACAGACCGTCAGTGCTGTAGCCCAAAGATCCTGACAGGCACTGTGGATGGTCATGCTGGAGTTTCACGTTAGTGGTCACCACGATCTGTCAATACTGTAGAGGAAATGCAGATCCCATACTGCCTGGTATCGATGGTGGTCGCTGTGGTGCGAATGGTGGGTTTCGCTGGAACTCTGCATTGGTGGGTGGTGTGGGCAGCAAGATCTGGGCACAAACGGGCCAGTTCAAGTGTGCGAACAGTCCAAAACTTTCAGGATTTCTTCTTTTCTTTGGAAGGGAGCCCACTAAGGCTACACCAAGGGTCCAGAACCTGCGGGGATCCTCTGGGGGATTAGGAAAACAATCCAGCAGAGGCGAGCTGAGCTCAGACAGGTCTACTTGCAGGTCCAGTTGCATGTTGAGGCAGCAGGTCAATTGAATAGTTGCAGGGAGCCTATCGAGCTTGTTATGACCCTGTAGCTCAAAACAGGATATCTGTCTGCTGACCCTTGAAATCACTTCAGCCTGGGTTGAAGGGTGCGGGTCCAGTCTTCCTTTTCAGTTAGTAGTGTAGCTGGCCACAGAGCAGCAGAGTAGCATGACAGCACAATGAAAGTCCTTCTGGCAGTGAAGCAGGGTATCAGTCCTTCTTCTGTAGCATCCACTGGTCCAGGAGTGTACTCAAGAGTTGGTTCTGAAGGTCCAATATTTATGTATGCTGCCCACTTTAAAGTAGGATACATTTTGAGAGAGTTCCTTTTTAAAGCCCTTGATTTGACCTGTCTCCACTGTCCTAATTCCAAGCTGGCTGTATGAACAACGCAGTGGTGACAACCCCTATGTGTGAATGCACGGCACAGCCTATTATATTGCAAGTGGGGCTGAGCCCAGCTGTGCACCTCATCCTACCCGTTGATAGCCAATCCAGGCACAGCGAATCCCTGTATTGTGTGGCTGTCTGGGAGGAATACAAAGGCCCAACTGCCAAATACTCCCAGGCATGTGACCAAGGAACAGGCTATAGGCACCAAACATTTAGGGCAGGAAAATGCCAACTTGCTAAAAGTGGCATTTCCAAAATTGCAACCTAAAATCCGACTTTACCATAAAGAGGATTTGTATTTACAAATTCTAAGACACCAAACACGCTCCCAATCAAACATTAGCACTCATTAAATTTAATAAGGCAACCCAATGCTCTCCTATAGGAGAAGTAGGACTTTCAGTAGTGAAAAATGAATTCAGGAATTGTTCACTACCAGGACATGTACAACTTAAAAGTGCATGTCTAACTTTTTAAATACACTGCACTCTGCCTTCCGGGCTGATTAGAGCCTACCTGAAGGTTGACATATATGTATTAAAAAGGGAGCTTTGCACCTGGCAAGAGGTTTTTCTTGCCAGGTCAAAATGGAAGTTTAAAACTGCATACACAGACTGCAATGGCAGACCTGAGACATATTTAAAGGGCTACTTAAGTAGGTGGCACAATGGGTACTGCATCCCCACTTGTAGCATTTAATTTACAGGTCCTGGGTGCATAAAGTACCACTTTAATAGGAACTTACGAGTAAATTATATAATCCCATTGGGTGTAAGCCAGTGTTACTATGTTTAAAGAAGAGCGCTCTAGCACTTTAGCACAAGTTTTTTTTTTTTTTGTGTTTTCTATAGCGCGAACAAGACCCTGAATAGGGTATCAGAGCGCTTCACAGTACAGAGCAAACAAATTCAAGACAGTTTAGTAGGGTCCTACAAATAGATATCTGGCATATATGAAGCTTGGATAAGTACAAATCTATAATAACATACTAAGTAGAAATAGGTTGTTCAGTTTGGTGCAGCAGGAACGAGTTCAAGTACAAACAAATCATATTTAGCGAAGCTGTCATCACAGGTATCATAGATACGAGTTTAGTATAGCAGATTGGTTCATTGCAAGCAGGAGTGATATCGAAAGTAGAGCTTCCTCAGGAGTCAGATCTTGTGGGGAGAGTCACTCCAAGAGAGCGGCAAATCGAAAAGTTATCTATTGATGTTGATAGAGCCCAGGTGAGAGAAGATTGTTAAGGATTTAAGGGAGGAATTTGCTTATCAGGAAAGTTTTTGCTTCCTTTTTAAATAATGTCGATGAAGAGATTCTTCTGATGCTCGGAGGGAGAGAGTTCCAGATTCTTGGTGCAGCTCTGGAATATGCTCTATCATATGCTTTTTTCTTGCTGAAGCAAATGAAGGTTTCAGGAGAAGATTGTCAGAGCTCCTAGAGAGTCTGTTTCCTCCAGATATAGTACATTTCTGGGCTAGATATTGGGGGGTTTTGTGGTGTAATACTTCATGTGTGATGTGCTCCAGGGTAAAGGGCAAATTTACATATTCTCCCTATGTCACAGAATCGTCATCACAACAACTCATTCATACACTCATTCATTGGTGGGGCCCATAACACCAACACGCACTCGTCTCAATCGAATCCTGGACACAGGAGAAAAATGCTGGACATGTGGGTACCTTATTACCTATCAGGATTAAATTTCTTTACATTATATACATTATATACATTTGTACCTATAGAATCCTGACCTTAACATCAAGGCACTCCACCACTTGGTCAACGGACCAATTAGTTGGATTGGTTGATGGTGAATTAGAACCAGCTAAAACACAATTAAAGCCTAGGAAACATTTGATTAAATTCTGTACTCACAAACTAATTTCTGATTAATCCAAATTTGTTTATCTAAGAATAATTTGCTCTGCATTAGCATTTAGGCACTACAGATTATAACATAATTAACGGTTTATTTCAAGGATAAAATCGAATCTTAGGGGAATGAGCATAGATTTAGAAAATACAATTCCTCTGCTACAATCTCCGGTGACAAACTGTCCGACCCACAGCAATAATCAAACCATCAAATGAAATAACTTCGCAAAAATCAAAGAAACCCAAGATAAACCATGGAAATTTTCATCAGCTCAACGTAGACCGAAGGCCATGGAAGATCAGCCCTATGATCCACCCCCCTTTTGGCGGATGAGGGGATTTTATACCCTTTTCCCTCTTACTTCAGATCAACATGCAACAATTTAGGGGTAGGGAAAATGTTCTGATTGGATGATCCGGGGTCAACTCGTAATTTCTCAAAGTTTGCCAGGACCAACTGGTTTTCCATGAGACTTGGCATAGCAAAGTGCAAAACGTATATTATCCGTTCGTTTCACAGCCGAAAGTTCTGAAAGTAACTTATGAATAATAAGCAAGCATCCTTATTAAGGTCCTCCATTGTCCCCTTGGTGGTTCACACCGTCCATCACTTGGCAAGCCTCCATGCTCCTATCCTTTACAAGGAACACGATGTCACAAAGGCTGGGGTCACTTGGAGATTTTCAGAGCAATCCGATTCTGCGCAGAAGTCATTGCGCTCACATGACGGCGGCTTCATAGGTCCTCTGTTTAAGGACTGTGGCCTAGTAGGCCCGAATGCCAACTTAAGCAAAAACAGACATAACAGTAATTCAAATATAGAAATGAAGATTCTAATGTTTAATCCCACTCTAATCCCGATATATATTAGTATTTTCCTAACTTGTAGCAACATTTAAAACAATACTACTCACCACTCTGCAGTACTGAAAGCACAAACCATCACAAAAGCAACATAAATCATGCAGTCTGCTATTTCACCACAATCTAAAGTTAGTTTGCGTACCATAGTTAATTAATTAGTCGTTCTGCCATGCACGTAGCATTTTAGTCCCACGTGTATCTTGTGTTTATCAAGGTGTAAAGGTCGGTTAGTAATGTCTCACTTCAAACTAATTAGTATGCGTTAAATTTTAGAATGATTACGTAATTAATTTCATGCAAAATAGAGGAGGTATACAAATTTGTTTTACCTGCTCCATCAGATGCAGGCCATCTTTAGATGTATTCTCACTTCGTAAGATAGCCTGTCGAGCGCCTTCAGGTGCGGCGAGATATGTTCAAATTTTCTAGATCCGGTTAAGAGTCTTGCGGCTGCGTTAAGACAGGCTTTTAAAGGAGCTGTTGAGATCTTGGGCAGACCCAATAGAGTTGTACATCCGTATTCCAACCTCAAGATGACTAATGCCTGAACTGCAGTTTTGAGGTCTGGATCCTTGATGCATTTTTAGCCAGCATGTTGATGAGTGTTTGCATATTTAGGTTCTTATCCAGCGTGATTCCAAGCGATTTGGTGGAGTCCACTAGGATTGGGGTACAATTTAGAGCAGTGATCATCTTGGCCTACTCCTTTATCCCTGAAGAGTTTTTTTGGGGGGGGAATTAGAAGGAATTCAGTTTTTTGCCAAAGTTAGTAGTGGTAAAGTGCGCAGAGTCCTATAAACCAAAAAAATGGGTTCAGAAAATAGGAAGACGAAGGCAAAAAGATTGGGGATGACTGTGCTGAAAGTGCCAAGTCCAACAATATTTTGCAGTTTATGTGTGAAAGTCATACAAAGACAAGTGGTATAATTGTGTATGATCATCTATAGTTAACAGATTCTCTGTTGTAATGGCTTTGTGATGTAAAAACACAGCAGCTAAAATACTGGAAGGTTCACCCAGACTTCTGATTGGGAATCCTTGAAAGGCTTTGTTTTAAAGCTGAACTTAGGGACATGGATTAGCACCTTTGCACCAGTGGTGCTGGAATATGCAGGAATAATTTTCGGAGTGTGGGTGCTGCTGACATCAAAGTTACATCACTGAAGTCGTAGGGATTGTGAATAAGCCTAGCTTCACTGAAAGTGTAGCAGATTTATTCAGGAGGAGAGTGGTAAGGGTGTAATACGTGCACTTTGGATCAAATTTATTACAAAAACAATCTGGCACATGCATCAACGTAGGCTTTTGCGATTCCTTAATTGCGATTATTAAGGAATCGCAATTAATGAATTGCAAAAGCCTATGCATGTAGGAATCGCTATAAAAATAGCGATTCCCACACATTCCTTAATTGCGACTCGCAAAATGCGAATCCCAATTAAGGAATGCCATCCCATTCATTTCTATGGGCCTCCAGGCCCATAGGAATGAATTGGAGATTGCATGAGCAATTTGAAGTACCAGTAGGTACTCGCAAATTGCTCATGCAATTTCAAGGGTGCAAGGGTGTCAAAATGACACCCTTTTGCACCCCTGAAATTGATCTGTGCACATATGTTGCACACACACATGTCCTAAGGGCATGTGTGTGCGCAACATGAAACTTTGAAAAATGCACAAAAGTGCATTTTTCAAAGTTTTTGCAAATTACCACGAAGTTCAACTTCATGGTAATTTGCTCCCCCTATTAGCGAAATCGCAATTTTTTTTAACTTTAATGCATTGCATTTAAGGAATCTCAATTTGGGATTCCTTAAATGCAATCGCAATTTAAGTAATCGCAATTTAGAGATTCCTTAAATTGCGATTTTTGCATTTGGGATGATGCATCCCACATGCAAAAATACCGGTGGCAAAGGGGCAGATTCCGTTTGCGACCGGTTTTTCCTTTGATGCATGTGCCTGAATGTGTGTAAACACACTGTCATTAACAGACAACACATTTTGCATTGGAATGGCTAGTACATAAGCACAGAGATACAGTTTTACTGACAAAACAACATAGTACACAAGTGATAATGAGTGGAAATGGGAATTCGCAAGTGTCTTGATTTGTTTTGATCCACCAGCAAGTCACGACCCACAGTTTGGGAAACACTGTTATAGGGTATTCCTGTGCTACACTCCTCGCCCTTAGAGTATGATATACCCAGACACAATCTTACACCTACATGAGGTAATCTTGGGCATGGGTAAATCAGTCTGATTGATACTTGACCACTGGTGAATTCCTTGCATCTCCAAATGAAGCTATATTCACCACTATCTGAATTCATAAACACAAATGCTTTTGTGAAGAGAGCCTGCAGAAACCTATGACTTAAAAGGATAAAGAAAATTAAAAAAAATCTCTTAGATAAGATGAGATCTCCTGAGAGAAGGATTGTGAGCTAGAAAAAGTAAAGGTCAACCGGAAAGCAGGTGGAGAAAGATTGGGAGTGGGATAGAGACAGAGACTAAGACGGAGAGAAAGAGAGATAGAGTGGGAGAAAGAGAGCGAGAGAGAGAGAGAGAGAGAGAGAGAAAGATAGAGAGAAGGAGTTGTAGAGAGGAAGGTAGAATGAGGGAATGAGGCACAGAGCCAGAGAGAGAGAGAAAGAGAGAGAGAGTGTATAAGAGAGTGTATAAGTTCATTTCTGTACGTGCTCTTTTGTAGCAGTAGGATAAAGGATAACTCGGTGCAGAGACTATATTTAGTCATAAAGATCATCTTTCCAGAAAGAGAGAACAAGAGTTAAATAGAGCTTCTTGGGGTAGACCATCATCTAAAAATCAATTTATGAAGAAAACAAGTAGTGAATAGGTATTGAGAGCACATTTGCCATTAGCTTTTGAAGTCTCTAAAATGCATATACATTCGGAAGGAGATGGGACTACCCAATGAAGCAGCATTCTCTGACAACATGCAGTGCATGCAAGGAAAGAAAATATTAATGTTAGGAATGAACAAAATGTGTTGCAAGATAACCAAGAAAAAAGGCTTATCCAGCAGAACCCGACCAAAAAAAACAAAGACTGGAAGGGCTTGGAGATAAAACAAACTACTCCAGTGACAAAACATATGCTTGAGAAAATATTTCAAGGATTGAACATGCCTGCTTCCTTTCTTGCCAGTCGCACGTCACCTTTATAAAGAAGACATCGCCTGACAGGCTTTGAAGACAGAGCTGAGCTGATGTCAATTACATCCTTCTCCTTTAGAAGTATTCTTCTAAATTGCACAAGAATAGCTGGAAAGTGGGAGAGTGAGTGAATGAGTTACTTACTGAGTGAGCAAATGACTACTGCTTTAGCAACCACACTGCTTCAAAAAGTTAAAAGGCACCATTAGAGATTAAGTGAGTATTATTTATCAGTTTCATAAGGCAGCGGGATACGTTTTGATTACTTTAGAACTCTGTACATGAGAGAGTTTATTGCAGCATGGTGGGGAGGTTAGAGCCCAATCAGACAGGATGAGTAAACCAAGTATGAAATTCACTTCTCGCAAGCTATAGCTGTGAGAGTTTAGTTAACATCACTTTGAAAAGTCAAGTTTTCAAGAGTTTCCTGAACTGCATATGATAGCATTCAGATCTAAAGTTCAGTTTGGGGATATTCCAAAGTCTGGATCCTTGCACACCCGAGCCTAGATATACAAATGCTTTGCGTCAGGATTGTATTACTTTTCTACACCAAACCCCAAAATAAGGGCCTGATCACAAATATTACGCTGCATGCAGCCTGAACTGCTGACCGCGTCGATGGAGTGTGTTATTCCTGAGATGCAATGGACTACAATGTTGGCGATTCGTCACCATCAGGGCTATGGGTTCCCACCGAGCAGATTGTGAAAACACAGTTCTACTAGCGGTTCACGTCGCGGCACGCTCTAAGCAAAGCACCATAACAGGGGACATTGGATGGATAGTAATACAACAAACATGATGTTCATCGGCTACGTGGATACACCTGCAAATCACTCTATAAAACACACGCCATTTCAGCGCATGATACCTTGCCACTCCACTGCATTACAGCAATTCAGAGCCAACATTTTGGTGCAGTTCTTTTTCCCCATCCTTTTTACCACTCTCCACACATTTTTCCAGCACATTTTCGTTTCATCCCCTGCTGTATTTTTGGTTGTACTGTGACTGAACTTAATTTAGGGATATGGGCAGCACAAATATCCACATTTTTCAGAGGCAGAGTTGTGTGACATGTTGGAAAAAAAATCATAAGCGTAGAGTAACAATTGTTTGGACCCCAAGTCCAAAATACTATTATCAGTCAGAAAAGGGACATGTAGACCAGAATAGTAAACAGAATGAGTGCCGAAGGTACCACCCTGCACACACAGGAGTAAATTAGGAAGAGGTGGCAAAACCTGAGGGGGGAAGTTGCGTTCCCTGTCTTCCAAGCAACACCTGGAGTCCCAGGTCCCTCCCAGCACCCCAATAAGAATTTTTCCCTGGGAGGAGAAGGTCTTGCAGATCCTACATCCTGAAGGCATAACATGAATACCTGGAGCAGTGGATTCTGGTAAGTTACACCTCACCAATTGTCACAATACCTCAATGTCCTGTTTGCTCTCAACTCAGCTTTTGCCATTGTGTTGTGTACCTAGTTTCCTAACATTCAATCCTCAAATTATCTGAGATGTTGGATTGTCTGCTTTAATGTGTATTGTTGCATATAAGATCACATGTAGCGATCTCTATCACATGCCACATGTTGTAATGGTGTCTGTAAGAGTAGTTCTTTAAAAATGTCAATCCAGGACCCATGATATGTGGTAACATGTAAATGTAATAGTCTATCCTGACTGCATTTTGGCAACAGGTATATTACACTAAGCATTTTGCAAGCGTTGGCAAGTAGAGATTGAAATGGGCACAACTACCATGAGACCCTGTTTCTGTAACTCAAAACAAGATGAAGTTGTGATTTTGTCCATTCTCACTTGTCTGGCATATTACAACTGATCTTCATTTCTCATGGAGTTAACTATTTTGCAAGTGTTGGCAAGTAGATATTAAAATGACTACAACAACCATGAGGCGCTGTTTCTGTAACTTAAAACAAGAAGCAATTGTGTTTTTGCCCATTCTCACTTGTCTGACATAGTACAACTGATGTTCATTTCTCATGGAGTGAACAATCTACATACAATGCTCTACTCAGAGACATTTCTGCTTACTTTGCTTTATTTTGTCCTGGTCTCCTCAACTGAAACAATTGATGGAATGAATGACACCATACCAAGTGTGTGGCTCAAATCTTTGTAAGGCATGAAGTTAACTCAGCTGATTAGAAGTGGCAGGTGACCCATTGACTCTACACTGATCACATGATGACTAATGCTAAATATACAACCAAGTAGTGTGATCACCTGTTTTGTACACAGCGAGGCCTTGGAATGCCCCAAAACACATGTTACTGTTCCATTGTGTTAGCTTGAATGTTTGGGAGATGTCATGTTTATTCCTTAATCCAAAATGTAACATCGAGGACAAACAATGAGCTGCTTAATTCAAGGACATGGGGGCGTGGTCTGGCCACGCAGGAAGATGGCCGCCTGACGGATGAGCTCCGCCGCGGGATGAGCCCTTAAGGGAATATTCTCACCTTCCACCGGCTTTCGAATCTCCTCTTCGTGCCCTGCTGCAACCGGAAGATGGAGGGCAGGCTTTGGGCGAGTTTCGGAGGCATGACAACGGCTCTCTGTTGATGACCACCTCGACGATGTTCTGTGGTGATGTTGCCCGGCGCACTCTGCCTGACGTGTTCCTTCAGGCCGCCTCATTCTCCTCATGAAGCCGCGCCCCCGACGTTGACAACGGGCGCCTGCCTGGTTTCACTCTGGCCGCGCCTCCTTCAACATGCCTGCAGCAACGCCTCCTTCAGAGTTCAGGAATTTCTGACAGGAACCATGTTTTTTGCCGCGCTGTTCGTCAGCTACTGGTAGGGCTAATTTCTTCCATACTACTGTTGTAGCACCTTTGACGCGCATTTCGCACAGGATTTGTGCACTTCATCCTTTACATGGTCAATGGCTCTCTTGTAATGGGAAGTTCTGGTTCCTCAAGCTCAGCTGAAATTTACAAAAAACGGAACCTTCGTTCCTTTGAGAGTTGTTTCCTCTCATCTTCACTGCAACTACAATTTTGCGCTATTTGACTATTGTTTACGCTGGTGCTTCATGAAAATGGCTTTTTTAAGAGCAGACTGACTGACCTACATTAGACTGTGTCTCCTCATAATGTCGTCATAGCGCTCTTGTCAACTTTTTCAGTCAGGAATTGTGCCCTCTGTTCCTGTATGGTCCATGACTAATCTGCATTCTGGAATATTGATTAATTTAGTCCCGTCATAATCGCAAATTTGTCTGTCACCGCCATAAGCGCACATACGCTGTTTTTCATTCTATTACTGTTATATTTCTGCGCCCTTTTGACTATAGCGATAATTGATGCCTTGTTATTGCACAGATACCACTTTTTGAAAATATGCTTTCGCATTTCAGTGTTTGAAGGTGAGACATGGGTTTCTTCTTTTGGGGGGGCCAGTGTCCTACCATCATATATATATACAGTTATTAATTGTGCTGCTCTGTATATTCCGACACTTTGCCATATTTTTTGTGCTCACATATAAGTATTTCACCACACGGAAAGACGCCTTCACGTATTTTCAAAGTCTCCATCAAGCCTATTCTTCAAATGTCTGCTACCAAGCAAGGAAATAAGTCTCCTAAACCACTTCTTTTCGCAGAAGCTCTTAAACAGTCTACTACTATGCCAACGAAGGGCCATGCATCCTCCTCGGCCCTTCACGCTGCGCCCTCTAATGGTGGGCAAGCGTCGGCGGCAACTATGCAGCGTATTCTGCATGAAATAACTGAGGTTAGTCGCCGGTTAGATGACATGAACCTTACAATCACGTCCTTGGCTGAGGAGACTAAATCAATTAGAGCAGAAATCTCCAGCTTCCATGTGAAGGTTGAATCCCTGGACTCCAGAGTTCTGGCAATGGAGAAACGATTTGATTCCCTTCCAAACAAAGAACAAGACCTTTTATTCTTACATAGTAAGCTCATTGATTTGGAAGATCGTAGTAGGAGGGACAACATCCGTTTTTTTGGTTTTCCAGAGCGCATTGAAGGACAATACTCCAGTGCATTTTTGTGTCATATACTTCCAAAGCTGACTGGCATTTCTTTCACTCCACCTCTGGAGATACAGAGGGCTCATAGACTTGGCCCCCCACGCAATGATCCTGCTGCGCGACCACGACCGATCATTGCCTGTTTTCTCCGTCACGATCAAACAAGACAATTATTGGCTGCTGCTCGGTTACAAGGTTCTTTTTCCTTTGATGGCCATCGGATTCATATGGCAGCTGATTTCTCTAAAGAAACAAATGAGCGGCGGAAAGCCTTTCTTTCTATGCGACCTCAATTACGTCAATTAGGCATTAAGTATGGCCTATTTGAACCAGCACGTTTTCGGATCACCAAAGATGGAGTTTCTAAGGACTTTCATGATCCAGAGCATCTTCAGCAATTCTTGGACTGTCTTAAACCTCAAGATATGGAAGTTCTCACTTCATCTTCGCAGCAGGATCAGTCCCATTCTCCCTATAAGTCTTCTACTCCATTGCCAGACCGCAGCAGACGCCCTCCTAGTAGTCCTCGGCCTCGTGGTAGGGACCTTGAAAGACTTCACCGCTCACAAGAAGATAGGAAGTCAGCAATACAGTCGGTCTCAGCAGCCACATTCCCACAAGATTCACAAAGGGACAAGTCCCGCTCTCCTCTTAAAACCCCCTCGGATGCGGACTGAATAATACTTCCTCATGTGGGAAAAATCACTTCTTGACTTATTGGCAGTTTATCGTAGACTTCCGGTCCTTATGGGCCTTGTTTATATTGTTAAACCATTATTATATATCTTTGGCATTTTTCGCTGTTATAATATCTGATTGCCTTTTCTTTCTCCCCTCTTTTCTCATTAACTTCTAATCTTACCTCTTTTCCTTTTCACTTTGCCTTCTGCTATATCTCTGCCTTATAATGCTATTCTTTTTTCTCCCTGTATTTCTCACTTTTCATGCTACAATTTTATTGCATATTCTCAACTGGTTTTGCAGTTACCCGGGTGCATTGGCGCCTAATTGTTTGATTATAGTTGTATCACCTTATTTGCTCGTATGCATATTGGTATAGATTTTTGATATATGTGTATGATATGTTTTATACGCTGAGGTTGCCTCACATTTAATTACTGTAGGATCTCTCTTCTTCTGTAGTGTTGCTTCTCAACCTCTATTTGGCTTTCTCTATCTTCTTTTGTTCTTTTTATATCGCTCTTTTGGGCTTCTCTTCTATATTATTAATGCCTTCTTAATTGCTTCTCTCTTTCTGTGGGGTCTTTTCCCGCGGCGGCGCTCTAGTGCGCCCAGACCCGCGGGTAACAGTCTTACGGTTTCTTGTTCTTTACTCGCTATTATTCCATAATTTCTTTATTACTGTACTATTTTCTAAATCTTACCTCCTTTCGTCTTTATCTTTTTATTGTTTTCTTTATGCATTTTATCTAGATTAGAAGTACTACTTCCACTTATATTCTTTCTGTTTCCTCTTTCTCTTGTCATTTCTCTCCTTTTCCTTTTGTTTGGTTCATCACGTTGTTTTGTGCTTTATATTATCTTCTTCCTCCTGATTTTTGCTCTATTCTACTATGACACAGGCACATTCTCTGAATGCGATCACCTGGAATGTACATGGCCTCACCCATTACATAAAGCGGAAGAAAGTACTCTCCTATCTCCAGACCAAACATGTAGATGTGGCCTTGCTTCAGGAGACCCATTTGGATGCTCTGGAGTCGGACAAACTTTGCAGAGACTGGGTGGGTAAGGTTATCCATAGTAGTGTTCAACAAGACGATTCCTCAGACACAGGCCCTCTCCGCAAATGTGGAGTAGCAATCCTCCTTCGCAAATCCCTCCCGGTCACTGTCTCTAAAACATGGTCAGATGTAAATGGCCGTTATGTATTTGCCAAACTTAAAATTGGAGAGTCTCACATTTGTGTAGGGTCTGTTTATGCCCCTACGGGTACCAAAAAAACATTCTTTCTTCAACTTTCCCGTTTGCTGCTTGAAATTAATGCTTCACAATATTTGATTGGTGGAGACTGGAATGTGACGCAAGATCCCATTCTAGACAAAACTGGCCCATTAGATAGGGGCAATGCGTCAGACAGAGCCTTGTTGGGGGACATCATATCAGATATCGGACTGGTTGACCATTGGCGTTTTAGCCATCCAACGGATAAGGAATATACTTTCTTTTCTTCGGCCCATGGTACATTTTCTCGTCTTGATTATTTCCTTATTTCTCATAATACAGTTCAATTCGTTACAGACTCCTGCATACTGGAAGCGGCCTTGTCTGATCACTCTCCGGTTCTCCTTTCCCTTGATCTGGGTCTCTCTCGGCCTGGGCGTAAACCATGGCGTATGAGCATCCAACGCCACAGGACTCCTGCTGGTAAGGCCCAACTGCAATCTCACCTTCAAAATTATCTTTCTACTAACCAGGGGTCTGTCACCTCCAGCAGGACTCTTTGGGCCGCGGCGAAGGCTACTTTGAGGGGGCAATTAATGCGTGATGCAGCAATTGCCAATAAACAAAATGCAAGGAGACAAAGTGAACTCGAATCTGATATACAAACTTATTCTCGCTTATACGCCGCATCTCCGTCTTTACAAAACCGCAAATTACTAGAGCAAGCCCGAATGGCCTTAAATAGCCTTTTTACATCCAAAGCAGAATTCGCTTTACAGAAAATGAAAGGCCGGCATTACGAGCAAGGGGAAAAGGCGGGAAGGTTATTAGCCGCGCAGCTGCGTCAGAGGGAGGCGTCCATGGCCATTCCGGCCATTAGATCTACGCAAGGTCACCTGTGCACGAAACCTCAAGACATCGTTAATGAGTTCGCCTCTTTTTACGAATCTCTTTACACCTCCGATAGTAGAATGGACCCGGATAAAATGACAGCATTTCTTGCAAAAGTACACCTTCCTTCTCTTTCGGCGGAGGGCAGAGCCATCCTAGAGGGTGAAATAACCAGAGATGAGGTCTCTAGTGCGATTACTGCCCTGCCCTATCACAAGGCCCCTGGTGAAGATGGATTTCCCCCTGAGTTCTATCGCTGGGCAGGTCACAATATTATTGATACCCTGCATACCGCATTCCAGGAGGCGGATAGTTCATCTTCACTTGGACCTCTTTCTAACAAGGCTATTATTGTTGTGCTTCCAAAGCCAGGTAAGGACCCCCAGCTCTGCAGTAGCTATCGCCCCATCTCTTTATTAAATACTGATATTAAAATCCTGGCCAGCATCCTTGCTTCGCGTTTGCGTAAGGTCTTGCCTTCCTTGATACACCATTCTCAAGTAGGCTTTGTACCGGGTCGATCCTCTAGGAATCATCTGCGTTCTCTGGCCCATGCATTATGGTCGGCTCAACATCTTAAGGATGATGCGTTAGCCCTTTCACTTGACGCAGAAAAGGCGTTCGACCGCATCGAATGGAACTATCTCTTCAAGGTCATGGATAGATTTGGTTTAGGCAAGAAATTTATTGATAAGGTACGCTTATTATACGATCATCCTTCTGCTCAGGTAAATTGCGGTGGGTTTCTATCAGACACCTTTACTATTAAGAGAGGGACACGTCAAGGATGTCCACTATCCCCTCTTTTGTTTCTTCTGGCTATGGAACCCTTGGCCGCCACCATTCGTCAATCGGATGAGGTCTCTGGTGTCCCCCTTCCAATTGGACATTCTAAAATATACTTATATGCTGATGATATACTACTCACACTTACCCGTCTTCCCCGGTCGATTCCTTCTCTTCTTCACATTATCAATGATTTCTCCTCTTTTTCAGGTTATAAGATTAATTGGGACAAGAGTGAAGCTTTGCCCATCTCTAACGGTACCACCAAAGCAGCCATTTTTGGATTCCCTTTTCATTGGCAGCCTTCACGCCTTAAATACTTGGGTGTCCTCGTTAATAAAGGATTGCAAGACATGGTTGCAGATAATTTATCTCCTCTTATATCCCAAATGCAACGAGATTTTGACAAATGGAAGGCTTTGGGCCTTTCTCTTTGGGGCAGAACTCAGGCGGTTAAAATGGTTACCCTTCCGAGGTTTATATACATTCTAGGTATGCTTCCTTTGCAGATCCCTCTATCCTTACTTCGATCAATAGATGCCCAGATTAAAACTTTCATCTGGGGTACTATGAAACCGCGACTTGCTATCACTAAGTTGAAGGCTCACCAATTATCTGGCGGAATTGGTCTTCCTTCTATTGAGCACTACTCTCTGGCGTTACATATTTCCCAAATCTCATATTTTTTACCTGGCATCAAGGATTTACCACAATGGGTTCAAATAGAAAGACATCTTCTATCCTCGGAATCAAATCTTTCTCCTCTGTATGGTACTGGCTCTAGTCGTTCTGACCCAAAAAACCCGATACTCTCCGCCATGCATAAATCCTGGCAGAGAAGTCACAGATTATTAGGCTCAAACTCCAGAATACATGCTAAGGCTCCCTTGTGGAATAATTCGGGGATCCGTATTAATGGCCGTATGTTATCCTGGTCTGAATGGCGAGCTGCAGGTATTCTCTATCCGGATCAACTCCTACATGATGGGGATTTTAAGTCATTCTCTCAACTCAGGGTAGAATTCGATCTTCCCCTTCATCATTCTTCCAAATATCTTCAACTCCAACAATGTTTAAAGACCCATATGGGATCATCACCATGGCTCCTACAGGACTCCCCTATATTATCCTATTTGCACATTTGGGGGAAACTTAAGGGTGTTACTTCTGGTATATACAACATTTTTTCATCTCATCTTTTTTCTAAATCTCTTTCACATGATCTCCAGCGTAAATGGCAATCTCGTCTCTCCATCTCCTTTTCCGATGCTGAGTGGGATTTGATTCTAGAGAGTTTAAATAAGGGAGCTCGTGAATCAAGGCTTAAATTTTGTCTTTTTAAAATTCTGCATGATTGGCACTGGTCTCCTGTCAAATTACACCAAGCTGGTCTTCTCTCGCATTCTAACTGCTGGAGATGCTTCAATTCAGGTTGTGATATTACTCATATCATCTGTGAGTGTCCTAGTATTCAACCCTATTGGACTTTTATTGGTGCTACCTTGAAATCCACCATGCCCCTAAAATTGCCACTTACATCTACTAACATTCTCCTACATGACTTACGTCATTCCCCAAAGCTCACGAAGCCACAACTCCGTCTTTTTCATACTTCAATTGCTACTGCCAAAATATGTATACTGCGTCATTGGAAATCAACTATGCCTCCATCACAGGAGGATTGGTTGGTGGCCATGATGCAAACTGCTTCCCATGAACGTACAATCTATAATCTTCAAGATCAAAATGACACCTTTCTTCGAATATGGTCTCCATTTCTTAAATCAAATGCTGCTGATCCTCCGGCCTCCACTTCTACTCAAACACACTAATTAACTTTCACTTTTCTGTCTTTTGTCTTCTCTTCTCCCTGTTCCCTCACAATCATTTGCTTCCTCCGTTGTGGTACTCCTCTGCTTTTATTTAATTATTTTTCCTTTGTTCTATTTCTTTATATTTCCAGCACTCTTTATCCCACTATGTTTTTCTTCTCTCTTTTTTCCCTATTGCTCACTCTTATTATATATTATGCTGGGTTTTGATATCTTTGCTGCATCAAGTTGTATTTATCTATTTAAACGCATATTTATATCGTATTTATTTATCAATTTCTTATTCCATGATTCCTTCTAACATGTAATTATTCTCTTTTATTTATTATTGCATATGCTCTAATGTATTTGTCTTATAAAATTCAATAAAAAAAATTTCAACTTTAATTCAAGGACATGTATTTAACCTCTACAAATGTCTTGTTAACAAGTTCAGTACCACTGAAATATATCACAATAGTAATCTCTGCCTATTTTATTTTTCAGAGGTATCTACTTACTGTGTCACAAACGATTTGGATGTAGATACCACACAGATACCCCTCTTCCAACCAGTACCAATGTTCTCTATTTGACAACAGGCCTATCTGGTAGAGCACCTGCCCAGAGCCCAGAGAAGAGACACCTGCTCCACTCCAGGACCAAGCCTTCAGTGTTGACAACACTCTTGGTGATCTGGATGAGGATGATGGTGCTGGTCCATCTGGTCAGCCTGGACTAATAGCAACAGTGAGTCTGACTGGTCCTACAACAACACCTCACACCCCGGTTGCAACACCTCAGCCAGCCTCAGTCCCCACAACTCATGTATCTAGGGGAGTAACAACTATTGAGTGCCTACCAGTCCTGGATCCTGATGTGACAATTACCACCCCAGCTACAGAGGACCCAGGACCCAGTGGGAGAGGGCCCCCTGAGCAAAGGGCCCAGGCACATGGGGGCAGGGTTAGTGGGAGGGTAAATGTTCACCGGTGGAGTAAGGCCACTGGGGCCACTCACAACTAGGCCACCTTCGACCAAGTCTTGGGAGACTATCAGGAGTACCCAGGTGTGATTGTCCAGGCACTTACCGAAATCCAGGAGATGGAGCAGCTGCAGAGGGAAATACAACATTAGATGCAGGCCCATAACTCCAACATGGGCTCCTAATTGGGGTGCTGCATGACATTCACACACACCTGTGCAGGGCTTTTCCAGCACTATCTACCTCTTCCTGTGGTCAAACAACATCAGGCCTATCAACATCTGCCGCAACCACATGAAGAAAGGCCCTGCCAGAGGAAGACACACCAGCAGACACCCCTGTCCCTGTACCTGTGAATCCCCCCATGCACTGGCAAGTGGGGATGTCCATGCAAATTGCCAGGAGGTGTGGATGGCAAGACCTCCACCACCAGCGGCAAGAAACCTCAAACCTATGTTCCTCCAGTATGTGCAACACCTTCACTCTGTGCATTATTTGTGGACACATTTGCCTAGTATTTTGGACGTTGGACTACAAACGATTTGGGAACCACAACTATGGTTTCATTCACCATGACTGACTGATTCACTCTTCAGTTTTCCTGTTTAGTTTTCACAATTTTTCTTTTCTCCTTATTCACTTACATAAATCCATTAGTCTGAAACTGATTGCCTGCTGTAGTATATCTCACATCTAGCAATGTATCTATGTACTCCCATATGAACTTTACAATGACAAAAATATCAACTTTTGCAAGCATGGATATACACACTGTTTAGCTCAGGATCACAACCATGGCCCACGAAAATATACAAGTGTGTTCTCGTATACCGTATTTATTCCTTTGTACCAACAATAGGCTGCAATTATATCAGAAACTAATCATACATTACACCAATAATCTGTGACAGTGGGCACATTTCAGTTGCAGACCTTAACAACATGGAAGGAGGGAATACATCAGACAGTTTCCTATTGAAGAGGCAAAACAATTGGTCAATGTCAACAGCTGGAGCCATATCGCCTAGCTCATAAATGGAATCCCATATCAATAACACCAATACACAAATGCATGGCAGTATTACATTTTCTTATCGCAGGATCATTCCAGTTCATTGTTCAAGTATCTGGTGGATTGTCCCAAAAACATTTCTGTGGTGTGCATCAAGTACTTTGCCCTACAATGAGGAGACACATAAACAGCTACAAACACTTTACACACTATGAGTATTTAGCCAATGTGACGGGAGAATAGCATGATTTGGTTTCACAACACCATTTTGTTGGAGCACATGATAGAACACATATTGCGTTAGGACCACCACACGACAAGGAATAAGTGTAATGGATTCCTCATAACTTCCATCCTATCACTGTGCAGGCTGCCTTGGTACAGGATTTGCACACCCAAAGTCTGTGTCTGTCATTCCTAGGAACAACCCATGTTCATTTTGTACTTCCAAACAGTAACATATACCAGCAAAAGTCACAACTCTGAAATGTCCAAATGAAGATGCATTGAAACTTTTTAGACATAAGTGTTTCGCATTTTTTGTTTGTCGCGATGTATTTCACGCGGTCATTTGGCGAATTATCCTGCTGCTATCGCATGGTGCCGCTGGGTTGGGAATTGGACGTTAAGACGGTGTTATTTTCTCACCAAATTACCGCGTAAAATACAACGCGACAAACAAAAAATGCGAAACACTTATGTCTAAAAAGTTGCAATGCCACAAAGCACGATACCAAAATCAGCAAAAACCAGCAACATGCCTGCAATTCCCACGTGTCATGCGGGAAAATTCCCTATAAAAGCAACAAAAAAACCCACCAAAACCTATTCAAACTGGTTAGCACCATGGATGCACCCGGACCGAGTGCGGAGGACAAGCCTAACTCCACAAGCCCCATGGAGGACCAGCCAGGAACCCTGTGTTTTTGGAAGGGCAAGGAGCAGAGGAAGAGGAAGACGGGGTGCAGTGCCCAGGAAGAACGGATCATTGTCATGGAGGTGACAGAAGCACCATCAACAACTGTTTGTCACCTCCACTGTGACACTGGCAACCCAAACGGAAATGTGGCAGTCCATTGTCACCAAAGTCAATGCAGTCAGAGTATCGAGGAGGTAAAGAGGCGCTGGCATGAAGTGCACAGCCAAACCAAGGAGAAACTTGCCGCCAACAGGAAGGCAGCAAGGGCGACTGGAGGTGGGCCACCTGTGCTACAGGAGGAGCTGTATGTGTTGGAGCAAATGGTGGCCACAGTCATCAGTGTGGAGACAGTGGCAGGAGTTGCGGGCATAGACACAGCTCGAAATGACCTGACCCAACAGCAACAGGATGAGTAGCCACCAGGGGCTGGGGAACAGGGGGTATGGGCACAATGGCACACATGCACAAATATGTGTATCACACTGCACACCAACAATGAATGTGGAACATGTCCCTGACACCCTGCAGCACACATAGGAACACCAAGTCGGCCCACCTCCACTGTGTGCACATATGTGCCCCCGCCAAATCACCTGTGACACAACTGAGCCATGCACATGTGATGAATACAGAAAAGCAGTGGCTGTGTGAGCCACACTGACTATGCACGTAACACTGCATACCTGATAGCATGGCAGCAGCCAAAATACATGACATGGCGCACAAATCGACATGGAGGTGACCCAGTGCGGCTCACATCCGTAAAGGAGAAGGTCACACTCTGACATATCCACGTGCACCCACAACCCATGCCGTCCAAAACATGCAGCAGACGAACAATGCACAAGGCCACAAAATAAGTCCAAGAGCACATATGATCCAGGTTGCAAACATTTCAGCCCCCGAAAAGCCCACAATTCAAAGGCACACAACCTCAAAGGGATACGGGTACACGAAATCAGAGCTGCAGGGGCAACTCCCCCACAATGCAGTACACACACATAGCAATCACAGAACATCAGCAATGACGGCAATGTGGTTTAAAGTGTAACACCTACACCACAGGACAGAGGACACAACAGGTTCCGCTTGTGCTTACTAACTGGCCACTAACATCTGGCATTGACTGACACTGTGTGATGATAATGTACGGGTACTACCACACATCCCTCATGTAGTTGAAAATCCCACAAAAACAGTCACAATGTGCATTGTCATGCAGTCTGTATGTAAACATCTGAAAAGCGTCAACATACAGGGGAAACTCTGTTAACCTGCATCTCCCCTTAACATTGCAGAGGGACAATCAACACTAACTGCAGAGCAGACCACAAACCCCATCAGTGATGATGAAGAGGACAACCTGCACATATGTCAAGATGCCCTCCAACGGATAATGGACAGCCTCCGCAGCCCACCCCCAGGAGCAGGGCAGGCCAGCTGCCTCGAGGGTAACCCAGCACCTGCACAGGCCATAGAGCAGGAAACACACACCACCACAGCTGTCTCCCAGGACCCCCATGAATAATACATGGAATTTGAAAGCCGTGTTTTGGGTTGCCAGGTGGAGTTGGCGGATCAGCTGCGGGTGGGTTTCGAGGTTGTGGCAGCCAAACTTGAGGCCATATATGGGTGTCTGAGTCCCATCAGGGACCACGTATAGTCCCTTATGGACACCCCCTGTCCGCACCATGCTCACCGAAAATCCTTGACTGACCTTCTGGGGCCATTACTCGGATACAGGAACTGTCTAGTCAGACAGGCACCAGCGATGACAGCACAGAGTTGGCACAGATGCGGAGGACAATGGAGACCATGGAGCAGATGCAGGCTGGAAGTAGGGCTGCCATGGCTGAACACCAGCGAGATGTAGCTGGGATCTTCCAGGCCCTGCAGTTCATCATCTTACCATTGCTGCCACTGAGCCAGTCCCAGATACCTGCAGCGGAAACTACGACACACGCATCTCTGACCCCTGATGCGTCAGTGGCACACAGTGATGCAGCCCCATCCCCTTCGCACCCTGATGTGTCAGTGGCACCCAGTGATGCAGCCATTACACTGCTACACACACCAGACACATCGGACACAGAAGAAGTATCAGAGGAGTAAGATGTGGATGGTAATTATTGTGTGAGGAATGAGGTAGTAGCATACATGATGGCCTGTTCCCGTCTGGTTCAGTCTCATGCATCATGCCCTATGACAACACCTCCCACTGTCCCCCGGAATACTCTGCTTCATCCACCCGGACCCCGACATGGACTGCCACATCTTCACTGCTTCACAATTACGCAGCAATCCTGCAGACTGCACTCTCCCTCTTCCCAATCACTTTACAATCCCCAAAGGACTTTGGTTGGCCCACCACTGGGCTTCCATGTTATGTGGGCTTGGATGGCCATGTACAGCTCCAGCTCCGTCATTCACCAGAATGTGAATAAAACATTCTAAATCACACAGATGTGTCATGAATTTGATCATTCATGTATGAAAGTATGGCTGGATGTAGGGACAATGGTTGCACAAGAAGTTACACCCTGGTGAATTACATCAATGCGCATGTTTATCCCTGAGACACATGGGAAATTGGATAACTCTGAAGGTGAGTACTAGCTGTGTCCCCATTGCACATCAACAGCAATCTCACAAAACCCCAACAAAGGCACACGTCCATGTATTGAATAGGGCTGTGTGTAGGAATGACCAAATCGGTGGGCCAGGAGTGGTGTCTTACATCACATGTGACAACAGAACATCAAGTCACATACCTACTCACACACATCTGTGTGGACACATTCTGTTCTGATTAATGACATTGCTCCACATGGTCAGAGGTTGGACACCATACTCACATTGCTGAACACACGTAAGTGCACTGGTCTGCCAGCAAATATCCCAAAACGATGTCTCGCTCACAGAGGTGGAGCTGTCAAAAGGGACCCACCCCCATTGTACATGCGTCAGTCCCTGTGTAGGGAGGATGCTCATTGTGGAACACGAGTGGTCATTCTCATCCACACTCATCACAGTTAGACACCAGTGAAGTTGTGTAGACTTTATTGGAATGTGCGTGTCAGTACGGATAAGGCAAGGGTCACAATAGGCAGAGACATGCTTAAGACACTTGCACGCAGCATGGGAACCTTTTGAGGTGCAGGAAATGGGGAGACAGAGCTGAACACCAATCATTACGGATGGCAACAGTCTCAGTCCACCTTGCCTTGCTGGATGAGTCATGTGTTGTTTGGTGTCTGCCCATTGCCCCGTGTGAGGGGGCACTACTTACAGCCCTTGGGGTCTGCATAGTGCTCTGCCACCGGACTGCGCTGACTGTCTGCTCATCTGACAGTGATCAGGTGAAAGTGTCTGACTAGGTCACATGTTGTGCTACATTGCCATGTGTGTGCTTTCCCCCGAGCAGTGTGTCCGAATTGGTAACGTTGCCAAACGACGCTGTGCTGTTCCAACCATGGAACAGCATCACCTTGCACAGGTGTGTGTACACACGTGTAGTTCCACGCACATGCATTCAGAGTCCAGGAGAAGGTAGACATGTCCTCTGTTGTGGTGGGATATGTGACCATTCCCCACAATGCAACAAGGTTTTGGGACCTGTGATATGGGTGACAATCCAATGTGGCTGCAGGAATGTAGTTACTCGTCCATGAATGCCAGCGCAGCCTCATGTGCAATGTGTTCCAATAGTACATCGTTGGCGGGTTCAAGGAACACCAGTGTGAGCCAATCCATTAACTGGTCCAGGCAGATGTTCTCAGTCCATGCCGTTTCCCCAATCCGCAACACAGCCCAATAGGGGAGCGCCTCGATGTGGTCATTGCACACGAGGAGTTGTGCAATCTCCCATGCGCAACTGCCAGCACATACGCCAAAGATCAGTGCATCCCATGCACGGCTATCCCAGTGACACTCCTGTTCATGGGCCAACAGGGGGCGCACTGTCAGGTCATAATCCAATTCAGCTACCGCTCTGTTGGATAGGGAGACCTCCATGGGCCACTCAAATGTGCATGATCAACGATGGAACCAGGGCTGGACGCAGGTGACATAGGCAAGACTTCCGGAAACTCAGACGGAAACTGATTCGCACCACTACCATTGGCAGGGATCCCAACAGATGCAGCATTCATGCACAGTACAGTTCCACGTGACAGGGGCTGTGCATGTGCCTGGGAATGACTGCCATTGTGTTGGTTGGGCTCTTGGCACCAGCAACCCTCAGACCGGCGGAAGTTCGTTGGACGATATGCCACAGCTCTGGGCAATGAGCAGTATGTGTGTGCGAAGTTTGGACGTATGGGTAGTTTTTGACTTATGTGTCAAGGGCATCCCTTGCAGGTGTAGGTAGTGCAGGGACAAGTGTATGTGGGGTGTGGGCATGTTGGTGTTTCATTAGTGCAGTTCGTGGTGTGGGAGTCATCGGAAGCTGGTGTTGTATCTCACGCAGGGTGTGCCAGCCGCATTCAGGACCAAGGTCGGGGGTTGGATTGGCCTTCAGCCTTGTGTGTTGGGACCAAGGGGCTTTCATCCCAGATATCAGTCTGACTACTTGCTTGCATTTCTTGAATGTGATGTGGACTTCGGCTGACTTTAATGCCCGGCCTGTGATTTGGGGTGCACAGATTTCGAGACACACGCAGCTGTTGGCATGTTTGCATGAGCCAAGGTCCCGATCGACCTTGAGCTTCTTGTTCAGTCTCTCTCTTTCTCTCTCTTTCTTTCTCTCTCTCTTTTTCTCTCTCTCCCTGTCCTTTGATGAGTGCCCGACACACCTTCTTATCTTGGATATTGTCTTGCAGGATGTGAGTCACAGATTGTCCAGGGATGCCCCGCCATGACTCTTCAGAATAGTTGTTTGGTGACAAATTAGGATGTGACTTTTTGTTTGGTCTTTCAATGGTGAATGTATGAATAAGGATTTCAGTACTCACATGTATGTTGATTGTTACAATTGTGCGAGATCAGGCGGGTGCATTTGTTAATATTTTTGTGCCATTGATGTGCAGTGTCTTGGTCCGGGAGAGATGGGGGGTGCTGGGGGTGGGGCCCGGGGGGGATGTGGTCCTGAGGGTGGTGGCGGTGGGTGTTGTGGCCCTCTTGGGTGTCCGGCACGCATGTGCAGTGGCTCCATGGCATCTATTGTTCTTCAGGTGTGGCTCTGGGCTGGGCTCCCTTTTGTGGTGCAGGTTGTAGTCCGACTTTGCACCAGGTCGGAGCAGGTGTTAGTTTCCTGGTGCTAACGTGCCTTATTGCATGTTATGTGTTCTTATCGCCGATGTGGCTGGTCGTTGAGAATGTTGTGGAGTGGTGTTGTCGTGGCTTTTTGCTCGGGAATGCCTACTCTGCATCTCATTAGCGATAGTTGCCGGGGTCATCAGTGGCGATGTTTTATGCGGATGCTTTCGCAGGAAAACTGGTGGAATCGGCTGTTAGCACCAGCTTGTGAATGGGGAGATAAATATATTGCAACTTTGGCTGCGATAAGGTGCTGTTAACTCGGTGATAGCTCCTTGAGAATATGGCCCAGCGTATTGAAAGAAACCTTGACCAGAAAAGGTATACTGCCATAAGTTTCACAATTGGTGCGATCCATGTGAGATCAGTGTTGTGAGGAACGAGATCAGTCTCCAGCTGTTAACATAAATCCGGTATGGTTTCCCTATTCAAATGAAGCTTCTTGATGATATCCCTTTCTTCCATGGTCTGAAGGTCTGGAAATGGGTAGTACACTGGAAGCTGTTGTCTACTCCTTCTCCCAGGGTATCCATGTGTGGAGTGAACACAATTTTGAATATTGGTCAGTGTTCACAGTAACACATGTGAAGAGTAAACCAAAAGTCATGAGACAAAACATAACTGGTTCAGAAAGCATTACACATTTTTTACATATTTATTGTCTTTTGTTCAACATCCACAAATAATACCCATTGTGGCTTTCACATGTGTCTGTATCATAAATGTGCAAATTATACATCTAAACATTTATTAACACTCTAATATAGTTTTTGGGATATTTCGGTCATGCCTGTATCATGCGTTTGAAGGACTGGTCAGAGAGATATATGTTGGAAGCATGGGAGTTTGAGGTGAGTATTTTATCAAACTGCGCTGAAGGTTAGAGAGTGGGGTGCAGACAACGGCTGTATATAGAGCAGTGTGAAGAATTTTTGTTTTGTGTTGAAATACACAGGTAGAGCCAGTTGAATTTTAATTTTATTTTTATGTTATGGATATGTTTTGCAATTTGGTCAAAAACAGGGTATGATTTGCAAATTGGTTGATAAGAGGTGTAGTGAAATTGATATGGAGTTCCCAGGAGGATTTTCTTAGTTATACAGAGGCATACTTTAAGAGATATAGGGGCATATGTATGAAGAAACCGTTTTGCGAATCCTTAATAGCAAATTTCAGCGATTCGCTATTAAGGACTCGCAAAAGGGAATGTATGTAGGTTTTGCAATAATAATTGTGATTCCTACATATTCCTTCACAATTAAGAAATACCTTCCCATTCATTCCTATGGGCCTAGAGGCCCATAGGAATGAATTTGAAGACATTCGCAAGTTGCGAGTACCCATTAGGTATTCGCAAATTGCGAATGCAATTTCAAGGGTCCAAGGGTGTCAAAAGGACACCCTGTTGCACCCCTGAAATAAGCATGTGTGCACATATGGCGCACATACATGCCCTTGGAGCCACATGGCACTTTGAAAAATGCAAAAAACTGCATTTTTCAAAGAAATCGCAAATTAACACCAACTTGAAGTTGGTGTTAATTTGTGATTTCTTAAGGCAAAATTGCACAACTTGGGTGCTTCCAGAATTGCATTTAAGGAATCGCAATTTGCGATTCCTTAAATGCATACACAAAATAGGGAATCGCAAATTTTGTGATTCCCTTTTTTGCCAGGGCCTTTTGGGATGATACATCCCAAAAGACTTTTTCCCGTTCGCAAACGGGCCGATTCTGAGAATCGGGCCGTTTGCGAACGGGAAATGGGCTTCATACATATGCCCCACTGTTCGTTTATTATGGCCTCAGGACATTCAATAATGCAGTAGTATCGTGGATTAGAGAGAGTGAGATTCATGTATGAGATAAACTGAGTTTAATCCCGCTGAATGCAAGAGAAGTAATTTAATGTTATTTTGTTTGTTTGATTTGGTGCACAGGGAGCAGTAGAATTTGGTGAGCATTTATGACCAATGCGCTATCATGGGGTTTGAAGGACTGATGCGAGAGATATATGTTGGGAGCATGGGAGCTGAAGTGAGTATTTTATTAAACTATGCTGAAGGTAGCAGAGTGTGAGGTGGGGACAATGGATGCGTATAGAGTGTAGTGTTAAAAATTGTGTTTGTTGTTGACATGTATAGGTAAAGCAGAGAAAGGTGTAACTAACAATTTAGACTCATGTCAGAAAATTTTAATGATGAAAAGGTTTTATTAGGATTGACACCTAGACATACAAAGTGAGATGTAAGTTAACTAGGTTGATTTGATTGAGGCAGTGCATTGTATAGTCTAAATGTGGGGTTTGAATTCTTCAGAATCTCACAGGACCCGAGAAACCAAGGCATAAGAGGGAGACAAGATTAATGAGTGAAACTCACACTGAATTGGTGAATGTAATTGATCAGGAATCTATCAGGTGTGGATGAATATAAACCCTTTGCTAATTATGTGCTACTAGTTGTGGTGGGGACCTATTGAACTAGGTTGTGGAGCTTGCTGCAAGGGCCACACTCATTGATTGGGGACGAAGTGATTATAGATTTGAAAGGATTATCCATCAATTTGGGAAGTGGGTGTGGGAAAGAAGAGGAGGTGAAAATAATGGAACCACTTATACAATGTTAAATGGTACAGCAATGATGTGAAATAAGTAAAATGTATATAACATATTATGGTGAATGGATCAATATATGTTGATATACACTTCATGGCTTCAGCTTTGGTTATGTTGGTGCTTTTGTGCCCTGAGGAAGTGGCAAAAGTCAGGAAACACATGTTGGCGGTGAAAGTTTTTAATTTTAATAACTAAACAAGATATCTTGTGTTGTAGCCTACTATGAATCTGTGATGTAACATTGAAGTATGCCATTGTGAAATGTTCATGGACTGTTTATAGGGACACAAATCTCTCTGGATTTTCATATGTTATATGGCTCTAGCTTGTATCCAGAGAATGAGAAAGAGGCGTGGGTGGTGCACTGCATAAGCTAGGTGAAAGGTATTTTCGTTCAATAAGGTCTGGGTGCGCAATCAGGGTGGTGTTATCCGTCCTAACACCATCAATGAACAGCTGAGTAGTGTCTTGCAGAGATCTGCAAGTACATCCCCTGGGTAGGCACTCCAATGGGTAATCAAACTAAGTTGATTCATGCAAAAGTGAATCCTTTTAAGATGCGTGTTTTTAAATGCTTTTATTCAGCAAATTAGTTCAATTCGATATTGTTTGGCATATCAAATGTTCATTTGTAATCCATACTAGCAGATCTATGAATCTTGATCTCCTATGCATTTCGGGCTGGGACGCCCTTGGTCACGGAGCACTGTTGAGGAAGGGAGGGAGGGATGAGTCAGTGAGGGTATACCGCCTGGATTTACACGTGCTTAATGTGACTAAGTGCAACAATAACTAAAACGGGTGTGTTTGCTAACGTTTTAGTGACTGAGTGAAGGTACTGGGTAGTGCAATGGAAATTACTGCGTGTGTCGGTTGAATGAGCGCTGCGCAATGACATGCTGGGTTCTGTAGCGCTGTGGGCGAAGAACACTTACTTCGTAGATACCGGTGGCAAAGCGTGCCGTCCATCGCTTAGTCGCTGGGTCTGCGTGTGGTGCGGGCGGGTGCTCGTTATGTTTAAACACTCGGTGATGTGACGTGAAGAAACGTAAACATAAACACAGGACTACTCGGAAGTATGCACGGTGGCGGCCATCTTAGAATGTGGGGAGATAGAGTACAGGTAATGCAAACTGGGGAGAATGCAGAGAGACAATGTCAAAAAACAGAAGTAGTATTACATGAATAAACAGTAACATAATAAGCAATGCATCATATTAGTATTACAGGTAACAACTATACTCAATACGGTCATTAAGACCATGCGGCTTCAGAGTCTGTAACAGATAAATCCATTCAAGTTCTCTTTTTAACAAGAGTTTATGATTGTCAATCCCTTCTCGTTTGGTGAGGGTTTCAAGTACTATGAATTTTAATTGGGCGATGGAATGCCGAGCCTCAGCAAAATGCATGGCGATGTTGGATTTCTCAACTTTCAGCCTGATGTTAGATTTATGCTCGTTGAGGCGAGTTTTAATTTTCCGTTCGGTTTTACCGATGTACAGCTTTCCACAGGGACATTTCAAAGCATATATCAAATTCATCGAGTCACAGGTAGCATCAACTTGAAGTTTAATGTTGTGACCTTTCATTGGGTGCTGAATACTGTTGCCTTTGATGACACTATTGCAGTGATTGCAATTGAAGCAAGGTATGGTGCCACGGTGTTGTGTGTGGGTTTCAATGGGTTTAGACAAAATTTCCTTGAAATTTCTGCTTCTTGTGTGTGCAAAAATTGGTGGTTTCTCAAAAATGCCCTTGAAGTCGGGTTCACTTTGTAAGATGGGCCAGTGCTTCCGTATGATCTTCTTGTATTTAGGGCTGGCTGTGGAGTATTTGGATACTATCACCATACGTTGTTCTTGCACTCTATTGCTTTTTAAAAGGCTATCTTCTCTGGTGATGAGAGCAACTCTAGATTGTGCTTCATTCAGAGTATGTTCAGGATATCCTCTAGCACGGAATCGTTCACGCATCTCATTAATGCGCATGATGTATGTCTGTTCGTCTGAAACGATGCGTTTAACATGCAACATTTGCGAATATGGCAGGTGTTGCTTCAGGGACCCTTGGTGGAAGCTGGAAAAATGTAAGGTATTGTTTCTGTCTGTGTTTTTTCTGTGTAAGTCGGTAATGAATCCCTCTGGTGTGATCTTGATATTGACGTCAAGGAAGGAGATATCTGTGTCACTTATGTGCCATGTTAGTTTTATTCTTGGATCTTTGCTGTTGATTTCTGTTAACAGATCCTGAAGAGACTCTTTGGTGTTGGACCACATGAAAAACAGGTCATCTATATATCTGACGTACATTTTGGCATGATCTTTGAACTTAGAGTTGGTATATATGTACTGTTTTTCAAAGTTCTCCATGTACACATTTGCATACGTTGGGGCAGCACAATTTCCCATCGCCATTCCGGATAGCTGTAAAAACCATTGATTGTCTAGCTTGAAGTAACTGTGATAGAGAATAAATATCATCAGTTCCATGAGGAAGGCCTGCATGTATGTCTTTATCTCACTGTTAAGCAAAATTTGTTCGATGGCTTCAATGCCTCCAAGGTGAGGTATAGATGTACAGAGAGAACTCACGTCTGCAGTGCATAAGATCAGTGGTGGCATATTGTTGACTTGGATGGATGATAGTTTCACAAGAAAGTCTGTAGTGTCTTTGATATAACTAGCTGTGTTAACAATGAGAGGTTGGAGGTACTTGTCGAGAAATTTGCCTGTATTCTCATGTATGGATCCTTTTGTTGACACTATTGGTCTACAGGGTGGGTCTGTAAGATTCTTGTGTATTTTGGGACACATGTGGATCGTTGGACTTCTTGGATGTTCTGTTATCAAGTAATTTTTAGTTCGGTCTTCAATTGTACCAGCTTCATGGGCTCGATTAATGATTTCTTTAAGTAGATTCTGGAACTCAATGGTGGGATTATTGTCCAGTGCCTGATAGGTCTCCGTATCTTGTATATGTTCCCATAGTTTTTGTGTGTACATACTTGAGTTCATAATTACTAATGCACCTCCCTTGTCAGCTTTGGTACATTTTATTTTGGGGTTGTTGGCCAGTGCTTTAAGTGTGTCACGATCCTTGTTGGTAAGGTTGAATGCTCTCCTTGGTGCTTTGTAATTGATCGTCTGTAGATCGTTGCGTACTAGTGTTTCAAATAAATCAATACATTTATGACTACATGGAGCCTGGTAGGTGCTGGGGGGTCTTAAGCCTTTAAGCTCATCCTCTCTTGTGCTAGTTGTGGTGTTTGTTACTGGTAAGACATTGTCAAAGAAATGTCTAAGTCTTAATTTCCTTGTGAACTTAAAGGTACTGACCTCTAGTTCAAGCAAATTAGTCACAGTGGTTGGAATGAACGAGGTACCTCGTTCAAGCAGGTTCATTTCATGGCTCGAGATTTGTATGTCAGAGATGTTAATCACTAGACTGTCTTTTTTGGTTTCAAGTCCTTTTTGGCTACCATGCTTCGGGTGTTGGGTGGGCTTTTTTCTTTGTCTTTTGGCCTGGCTGCGCCTGAGTCTTCGAGTTCGATGGTGTCCACCTCTAAAAAATGACTCATCGATGTTTGCTCATGACTAGTGGTTGAGGTGCTAGCTCTTTCAGAACTTGGTGCTGGTCTTGGGCCAGTAGTGGATTTTCTTGAAGTGCGGCTAGTGGTGTCGGAGTTAGAGGATGATGTGTCAGTTTGAGCATTAAAGGGTTTGTTGCGTCGCCTTTGGGCGTACACGTCGGCCCAGGAGTAAACCTCATCAAGCTTGTAATCAAGCGTGTCCCGTCGGAACTTTCTAATTTTGCGTTCATTGATGTCTTTTTGGTGTTTGTCCAGAATACCGTTGATGTCTTCTAAGGTAGACGATAGTTCCTCGTATGTGAGAAGATTTTTCATTTCATTGTCAATTTCTTTCATCTCTATTTCCAACTCTTTTAGAATGCCGGCTAGTTCCTCCACTATCAAGAGTATTAAGTCCAGGCTGCACTTATTCAATATTCCATTCCATTTTTCTAGGAAAGGTTTCGAATTTTTGCAAAGGGAAGGCTTCAATGCTATGCGCAATCCACGTGGGATTCTGAGTGCCCGGTGGTATCTCAGTAATGTGCTCGCGTGCAGCTTTTGGTTGATATGACGCTTGGATAGGTATAACAACTGTTTAATGCATTGCTCCTTGTTACGACTGGTAGGAGCAGGGGTGATGTCTTCCTCAATCAGTGAATATATTCGTTGTCTCTCAGTTTCATCATATGCTAATGTATGGGCTCTCGCTTCGGTGCTTTTACTAATTTCCTCGAATTGCATTGTGCTTGAAGTGCGTGCTAAACCACCTCGGGGCGGACAAACGTAGAATACAGAAAGAGGCGTGGGTGGTGCACTGCATAAGCTAGGTGAAAGGTATTTTCGTTCAATAAGGTCTGGGTGCGCAATCAGGGTGGTGTTATCCGTCCTAACACCATCAATGAACAGCTGAGTAGTGTCTTGCAGAGATCTGCAAGTACATCCCCTGGGTAGGCACTCCAATGGCACCCGCCCGCACCACACGCAGACCCAGCGACTAAGCGATGGACGGCACGCTTTGCCACCGGTATCTACGAAGTAAGTGTTCTTCGCCCACAGCGCTACAGAACCCAGCATGTCATTGCGCAGCGCGCATTCAACCGACACACGCAGTAATTTCCATTGCACTACCCAGTACCTTCACTCAGTCACTAAAACGTTAGCAAACACACCCGTTTTAGTTATTGTTGCACTTAGTCACATTAAGCACGTGTAAATCCAGGCGGTATACCCTCACTGACTCATCCCTCCCTCCCTTCCTCAACAGTGCTCCGTGACCAAGGGCGTCCCAGCCCGAAATGCATAGGAGATCAAGATTCATAGATCTGCTAGTATGGATTACAAATGAACATTTGATATGCCAAACAATATCGAATTGAACTAATTTGCTGACTAAAAGCATTTAAAAACACGCATCTTAAAAGGATTCACTTTTGCATGAATCAACTTAGTTTGATTACCCATTGGAGTGCCTACCCAGGGGATGTACTTGCAGATCTCTGCAAGACACTACTCAGCTGTTCATTGATGGTGTTAGGACGGATAACACCACCCTGATTGCGCACCCAGACCTTATTGAACGAAAATACCTTTCACCTAGCTTATGCAGTGCACCACCCACGCCTCTTTCTGTATTCTACGTTTGTCCGCCCCGAGGTGGTTTAGCACGCACTTCAAGCACAATGCAATTCGAGGAAATTAGTAAAAGCACCGAAGCGAGAGCCCATACATTAGCATATGATGAAACTGAGAGACAACGAATATATTCACTGATTGAGGAAGACATCACCCCTGCTCCTACCAGTCGTAACAAGGAGCAATGCATTAAACAGTTGTTATACCTATCCAAGCGTCATATCAACCAAAAGCTGCACGCGAGCACATTACTGAGATACCACCGGGCACTCAGAATCCCACGTGGATTGCGCATAGCATTGAAGCCTTCCCTTTGCAAAAATTCGAAACCTTTCCTAGAAAAATGGAATGGAATATTGAATAAGTGCAGCCTGGACTTAATACTCTTGATAGTGGAGGAACTAGCCGGCATTCTAAAAGAGTTGGAAATAGAGATGAAAGAAATTGACAATGAAATGAAAAATCTTCTCACATCCGAGGAACTATCGTCTACCTTAGAAGACATCAAAGGTATTCTGGACAAACACCAAAAAGACATCAATGAACGCAAAATTAGAAAGTTCCGACGGGACACGCTTGATTACAAGCTTGATGAGGTTTACTCCTGGGCCGACGTGTACGCCCAAAGGCGACGCAACAAACCCTTTAATGCTCAAACTGACACATCATCCTCTAACTCCGACACCACTAGCCGCACTTCAAGAAAATCCACTACTGGCCCAAGACCAGCACCAAGTTCTGAAAGAGCTAGCACCTCAACCACTAGTCATGAGCAAACATCGATGAGTCATTTTTTAGAGGTGGACACCATCGAACTCGAAGACTCAGGCGCAGCCAGGCCAAAAGACAAAGAAAAAAGCCCACCCAACACCCGAAGCATGGTAGCCAAAAAGGACTTGAAACCAAAAAAGACAGTCTAGTGATTAACATCTCTGACATACAAATCTCGAGCCATGAAATGAACCTGCTTGAACGAGGTACCTCGTTCATTCCAACCACTGTGACTAATTTGCTTGAACTAGAGGTCAGTACCTTTAAGTTCACAAGGAAATTAAGACTTAGACATTTCTTTGACAATGTCTTACCAGTAACAAACACCACAACTAGCACAAGAGAGGATGAGCTTAAAGGCTTAAGACCCCCCAGCACCTACCAGGCTCCATGTAGTCATAAATGTATTGATTTATTTGAAACACTAGTACGCAACGATCTACAGACGATCAATTACAAAGCACCAAGGAGAGCATTCAACCTTACCAACAAGGATCGTGACACACTTAAAGCACTGGCCAACAACCCCAAAATAAAATGTACCAAAGCTGACAAGGGAGGTGCATTAGTAATTATGAACTCAAGTATGTACACACAAAAACTATGGGAACATATACAAGATACGGAGACCTATCAGGCACTGGACAATAATCCCACCATTGAGTTCCAGAATCTACTTAAAGAAATCATTAATCGAGCCCATGAAGCTGGTACAATTGAAGACCGAACTAAAAATTACTTGATAACAGAACATCCAAGAAGTCCAACGATCCACATGTGTCCCAAAATACACAAGAATCTTACAGACCCACCCTGTAGACCAATAGTGTCAACAAAAGGATCCATACATGAGAATACAGGCAAATTTCTCGACAAGTACCTCCAACCTCTCATTGTTAACACAGCTAGTTATATCAAAGACACTACAGACTTTCTTGTGAAACTATCATCCATCCAAGTCAACAATATGCCACCACTGATCTTATGCACTGCAGACGTGAGTTCTCTCTATACATCTATACCTCACCTTGGAGGCATTGAAGCCATCGAACAAATTTTGCTTAACAGTGAGATAAAGACATACATGCAGGCCTTCCTCATGGAACTGATGATATTTATTCTCTATCACAGTTACTTCAAGCTAGACAATCAATGGTTTTTACAGCTATCCGGAATGGCGATGGGAAATTGTGCTGCCCCAACGTATGCAAATGTGTACATGGAGAACTTTGAAAAACAGTACATATATACCAACTCTAAGTTCAAAGATCATGCCAAAATGTACGTCAGATATATAGATGACCTGTTTTTCATGTGGTCCAACACCAAAGAGTCTCTTCAGGATCTGTTAACAGAAATCAACAGCAAAGATCCAAGAATAAAACTAACATGGCACATAAGTGACACAGATATCTCCTTCCTTGACGTCAATATCAAGATCACACCAGAGGGATTCATTACCGACTTACACAGAAAAAACACAGACAGAAACAATACCTTACATTTTTCCAGCTTCCACCAAGGGTCCCTGAAGCAACACCTGCCATATTCGCAAATGTTGCGTGTTAAACGCATCGTTTCAGACGAACAGACATACATCATGCGCATTAATGAGATGCGTGAACGATTCCGTGCTAGAGGATATCCTGAACATACTCTGAATGAAGCACAATCTAGAGTTGCTCTCATCACCAGAGAAGATAGCCTTTTAAAAAGCAATAGAGTGCAAGAACAACGTATGGTGATAGTATCCAAATACTCCACAGCCAGCCCTAAATACAAGAAGATCATACGGAAGCACTGGCCCATCTTACAAAGTGAACCCGACTTCAAGGGCATTTTTGAGAAACCACCAATTTTTGCACACACAAGAAGCAGAAATTTCAAGGAAATTTTGTCTAAACCCATTGAAACCCACACACAACACCGTGGCACCATACCTTGCTTCAATTGCAATCACTGCAATAGTGTCATCAAAGGCAACAGTATTCAGCACCCAATGAAAGGTCACAACATTAAACTTCAAGTTGATGCTACCTGTGACTCGATGAATTTGATATATGCTTTGAAATGTCCCTGTGGAAAGCTGTACATCGGTAAAACCGAACGGAAAATTAAAACTCGCCTCAACGAGCATAAATCTAACATCAGGCTGAAAGTTGAGAAATCCAACATCGCCATGCATTTTGCTGAGGCTCGGCATTCCATCGCCCAATTAAAATTCATAGTACTTGAAACCCTCACCAAACGAGAAGGGATTGACAATCATAAACTCTTGTTAAAAAGAGAACTTGAATGGATTTATCTGTTACAGACTCTGAAGCCGCATGGTCTTAATGACCGTATTGAGTATAGTTGTTACCTGTAATACTAATATGATGCATTGCTTATTATGTTACTGTTTATTCATGTAATACTACTTCTGTTTTTTGACATTGTCTCTCTGCATTCTCCCCAGTTTGCATTACCTGTACTCTATCTCCCCACATTCTAAGATGGCCGCCACCGTGCATACTTCCGAGTAGTCCTGTGTTTATGTTTACGTTTCTTCACGTCACATCACCGAGTGTTTAAACATAACGAGCACCCGCCCGCACCACACGCAGACCCAGCGACTAAGCGATGGACGGCACGCTTTGCCACCGGTATCTACGAAGTAAGTGTTCTTCGCCCACAGCGCTACAGAACCCAGCATGTCATTGCGCAGCGCGCATTCAACCGACACACGCAGTAATTTCCATTGCACTACCCAGTACCTTCACTCAGTCACTAAAACGTTAGCAAACACACCCGTTTTAGTTATTGTTGCACTTAGTCACATTAAGCACGTGTAAATCCAGGCGGTATACCCTCACTGACTCATCCCTCCCTCCCTTCCTCAACAGTGCTCCGTGACCAAGGGCGTCCCAGCCCGAAATGCATAGGAGATCAAGATTCATAGATCTGCTAGTATGGATTACAAATGAACATTTGATATGCCAAACAATATCGAATTGAACTAATTTGCTGAATAAAAGCATTTAAAAACACGCATCTTAAAAGGATTCACTTTTGCATGAATCAACTTAGTTTGATTACCCATTGGAGTGCCTACCCAGGGGATGTACTTGCAGATCTCTGCAAGACACTATCCAGAGAATGAGAACATGCCAGTGTGAAACTTTAATACTGTTTTTTTCTCTACTATATAACATGTTGCTGCTGTGGCTAGGCAATACACCACATTACCTATCCTGATATTAACAGTGTGCTACAATTGCACTGTCTCACATTCAACATATACACTCACCCTATCATTATATCAGATAAACCCTGCAAAAAAATCCCTGCATCTGTCTTTGAATTCAGAAAAGTGTGTTTTGCCTATAACCTGTACACCCTTTCTAAGTTACAACCACACATGTTACTATAGTGAATCTAAATTATGTTGTACCTCTCATATGGTTTTACTAGTCTGATGTTGCCCTTGCATTGTGTGTTTGCCATGATGTGCTTATGACAGCCATGCAATGTTTCTAAATTTAGCAACTTGGATTGCAACACCTCTAGCTTATATTCCCTGGACTGTGCAGGGCAATGCAGCTACCTAAACCATGAAAGTATAAAACAGTTAGCTTTCCTATAGAACTTACATCATCAACTTTCCAGCACTTAAATGGATAAGGCCTGATGTAAGTTTTATCCATTATGTGACTATGGAGAAATACATTGATAAATAGGGGCCTAGATACTTTAAAACCATATTTGTTTATTTAGGACATCTAAGATGTTGTGAATAAGGGGCCCTCATATGGGTGCTACACAAAATTATTAAACCAAAGATGATGCTACCTAAAAATGTTCCCCTCACCCCCCTGATGCTTGACATGGGCAGACGGTCCATTGGTGATACAGCCAGGTTGCGTCCATTGCTCTTTTGGGCCTGCATTAGTTGAACTCCAGAGCTCCATCCCTATACTGAAGCCCTTACCGAGGTCATATGGATAGACACTGGTTGTAAAATAAGTTGGATCTCTAACATAAGTGTAGGAAGGTGGATATCTGACTATGGTTACCCCCAAATTTTTGCCTAGTGTCTAGCTGGTTTTTCGACTTAGTTGGCCTGAGATCCTGCCATTCAGGATCTCAGCCCATCTGCTCTCTCTTTAAAATGGACTCCATGTACCCTAGGTGCATAACCAATTGGAAGTGGATCACCCTGTGAGCCCCTGTACCAGTGTACACTAGGTACCCAGGGCATTGGTGTATCTAAGGCCTGCCAGGGGCTGAAGCATGTATTATGCCACCCCAGGCTAGGCCTAACAAATTTGACACAACTGGCTGATCACTCAGCTGGGGTAAGTTGGTGTAACCACCTCTTACTTAGGTGTAGTATACCTATGCCTAACCTTAAATGGGACACATGTTAACCTACAAGTCACTCCTATGGCAGGCCTTAACAATCCTGAAGGCAGAGTGCTTGGTTCCATGTGAGATGGTGCTCTGGCATGAGCTGAGCCTGTCTGCAGTGGTCGGAACAACTTCCTTCTACCGTTTCCAGATATCGTCATACCATATACTCTTATGTGCATTATGAACCTCGCGGTTAAATGCTATCTTTGGTTTGGCTTTATCAAAACATGTCGAGTAAGGTGTCATACGAATTGGAATACTAACCCCTCGCCAATTCTGGCGACGGGGTTAGCATTCCACCCTTCTAGAGGGACACGACATGTACAGTACCTGAAACCCGGGTAAAATCAGACATAGCCTCAGCTCCACAAAATGGACGCTGCCACCACAGACACAAGTCTGCCCTCCTGCTGCTGGGAGTCCTTCCAGCTTGGGAGACGTGGACAAAGGGTTTCCTGCCAGGGGAGGTGCGAGCACCACCCCAGACAGGATTTTGTGTATTGGTCAGGAAGGGCTTGAATGGAATCAGACATGCCTGAGGCTCACAAGGAGCCTCGGTGCATATGCCAGTTCAAACCGGTCCTGGGGCACACCAGCCCCGGACCTGGGGCGAGCTGGACAAAGGATTGGGGGTGTAACCACCCCCCTTCCTGGTCCCACCCTTAGGGAGGGACCTAGCAGGTAGTCCGGCCCCTAGAATCCGCTTAAAGGTAGGAGCTGTGTCCTAAGACTTCAGACATCCTGGAATCAACTTAACCACAAGAAGAAGACGGGAACTTCGACGCTCTGCTGCACAGAGGACTGAAGGAAATCTCCCCTATGGTCAGGGAGTGACCGTCTTGCTAACGCAAGCACCAACCAGCTATTGAATGTCTGCTTTGCCGCCGCCTCCTGCCGGAGCCCGAGCCCAGAGCCCGACAAGACCTGGACCTCCAGACCTCTCACCGCCCGATCCACAGTCCCTGCAAAGAAGGAACCCGTGGAGGCACCGAGACACGTGGAGCCAGCCATCTTGGAAGACCGACGACAAGCTGCAAGCGCAACGACAGAGGCTCCCTCCAAGTTGTGCTTTGGGTCCTGAGAAGCCCAACCATCGAGCAGCATCTGCACCAAAGGTGAGCCCTCCAGCATCTCCACGATCTGCGTGGGGCCCCTCTGCACTTTGCATCTTGACGCGCCTGCCCGGTCCCTGGCCCGTTGGCTAGTGGCCATTTTGGCGACCTATTTGAAATCAACAATGCTGGTCTGGTTGCTCCAGACTGGCCCTAGCTGCTCTCCAAAAGAGCAGCCCCTCTGACCTTGCTGGTGAGAACAATCAGCTTTCCTCTCTTTCCACGACTCCTGCCTTTGCCAAGGCTTGTTTGCTTCTTTCGAGTCGCCGACACCGCCGACAGCGAGAACCTGCGTGGGACAGCTCGTGACTCGACTCCTGGACGTCGTCGACCTTCAGGGACCACGTGGCTGCGGAGACAAGCTACACTTCACCACCTGTTTGCACCCGACATCGCCTGGTACCTACCTGGTGCCACGCCGGTCACTGGCTAGTGACTGTGAACACTGTCCCCTCTGCTTTCAGGTCTTCTACAACTCCGATCCACCCTTGGATCCACCGCATCTCTTCTGGACCGACCGCCTGCAGCATCTTTGTCATCAGGCTCCATTGAATCGATAGAAGAAACCCGACGCACTTCGAGACCTATGCACCCGCTTCCTGTGGGTGAGGTAAAGCTGGCACTCCGGTGCCCAAGTGTAGAGAATCATCTCTAGTGTCTGTGTTTCGAATCTTGAGATCGTAGTCTAACCAGAAGAGCCTTTCTGCAGTAACTTTGTAACTTTTACGCACCCATTGAAAACCTATGGGAGCACGCGTGTGACTTTCCTCACTGCACACGCAACCCGTGGACCTCCTGGTCACTGACTGAAGTTAGCTCCTCGTAGGCCCAGCAATTCTAGAGGCCCAAGGCCTTTTCCCTTTCCTGTTCGTGGTACTTATACCACTATTTTAGTATATGGTTTGAGTGGCCACCAGGGCCCATCCATATAAAGTGCAACTTCTGTGTATTATAACATTGTCTTGTTTAACGATTTGTGCTCCTGTGCTCATAAAGAGTCTAGGGGATACTTTGAGAAATAAATACATATATATTTTGAATATATATCTGTGTGGTGTCCTTTCATTGGTATAAAAGGGGGTTATATTTGGTAAAACAGCCTGCTTAACACGCTTTAACGAGTTTAGCCTCAAAGACTGCTTAGCCTACGCTACCACTAGGGCAGCTAGTCCGAAAAGGTTGACCTACAACCGCACCATAAGGGTTGCTTGGCATGGTACAAGGTGGTCACTTTAACTAGTGAACATCATATACCAGGCCAACTTCTCACATTGGTGAGCAGCGGTTGGATTTGAGCTTGCTGTGTTTTACCATTGTAATCTCTTGTTTACCAATTGAAAGATCACATAGGTACCTGTAGGTACATATAAAACAAGATAGATATACTTAAGTTCTACTGAACTTAGTTGTTGTAGAGCAAAGGGAGTAGCACACCCTGGCTACAACTACTAGATAGGTTTAGTAGGTAAACCCAAGTGTAGGTAGATTGCAACACATCCACCCACACTTAAGAGCAATGGAGGGGGCAGAGGGGTCCAAGGTACCCATCTCTGTCGAGAGTGACCCCCAGAGGGCACCAACTCTCTTTGCTACCCTAAATCAAAATGAGCTCAGGCAGTTGGCAAATATCAGGGGCCTTAAACAGCCCAAGAACCCTACTTCTGTTGAACTCAGAGAGCTTTTGCAAGCTGATGAAAATCAGAAAGCTCTCAGGAAAGCCTCCCAGTTAGGCCCCTTAGGGACTGGAACAGGAGGCCCCCCTTCTGAAGATGCTACTGAGGTACCCCTTTCCAATAGTCACCCCTTAGATGAGAATCATACTACAGAGGATGAAAGTGAGAAGGGTACTGATACAGAAGGTAGTGAGGATGAAGGGAGAACTAGCCCAGTGCCAAGTGTTATACGTGGCCCAGCTAACCTAAGGCTATTGGGGACTGACAATGGGATCATCCCATTGGATCTCCCCAGTGGACTTAACACAGGGCTTGGGAGGCAAAGGAATCACTCAGGTGAATCTAATGCTTCTCATGCCTCTAGAGGCTCTCAAGGTCACTCCAGGAGAAGGATGATCACCCCTCAGAGGAGGGAGCATGAGGCCAGAATGCAGGAAGCCCAGCTGAGGATCAGGAAGCAGGAGCTAGAGGTAGCCCTGATGGAAGAGAAACTGAACAAGGCTAGGCAACCTAAAGAGAGTGGGTCTATACCCACTGGTGGCAGCATTGTCCCTAAGGACAAAGATAGGGTCTTTGACAATAGGAACCTGTCCAAGTTTGTGCCCCCCTACAAAAGTGGGGATGACATCCACAAATGGATGACTGCTCTTGAGAGAGCCTGCAAAGTGCAGCAGGTTCCTGAAGACCAGTGGGCAGCAATCTTATGGCTCTCCTTTGAAGGAAGAGGCAGAGATAGACTCCTCACTGTTAGAGAGGAGGATGTCAGAAATTACAGAGTCCTGAAGAGTGTCCTAGTTGATGGGTTAGGCTTAACCACTGAACAGTACAGGTTAATGTTCAGAGACACCCAGAAGACACAGACTCAGGACTGGTCTGAATACATTGAATGTGCCACTAAGGCTTTGGAGGGTTGGTTGCTGGGAAGTAAGGTATCTGATTATACAGGATTGTACAATTTGATGATGAGAGAGCAGATTTTAAGTAATTGTCAAAACCAGCTTCTCCATCAACACCTGGTAGACTCAGATTTGACCTCTCCCCAAGAATTGGGAAAGAGGGCAGATAAATGGGTCAGGACCAGGATCAGGCCTAAACACCAGGGTGGTGACCAAAAGAAAGATACCACCAAGCCTCAAGAGAAGGGTGGGGATAAAGCAAAAGAGAAATCTTCCTCAGGGCCCAAAAACTCCACACAGGGTGGTGGGTCCCAAGCTCCCTCCTCTACCACAGCTAAAAAGCCTTACTGCCATGAATGTAAAATTCCTGGGCATTGGAAAACTGACAGCAGTTGCCCAAAGGCTAAAAACAAAACTGTTCCTCCAATTACTCCTGTCACACCACCTATTACTGTCAGCAGCAATCCCCCAGGTGGTGGGAGTGCCCCCAGAAATCTGGGTGGGTTCACTTGGGGAACTTAGGGGGACCCTGGCTTAGCCAATTCCCCTACAGCAACTACTCTTGTCTGTGATGGTGGCATGGGGTTTGCCAACTTCACAGCCTGTCCCAACACTTTGGGTAGGTACAGACAGGAGCCCTACATCAATGGTACAAAAGCTGAGGCCTACAGAGACACTGGAGCTAGCATCACTATGGTGGCCCATTGGCTAGTTCCCTCTGAGCAGCTTTTGCCTGGTTTCTCCTAACAGGTAACTAACATTGATGGCAAACAGAACAGTCATCCCATGGCAGAGGTGTGTCTCAGATGGGGAGGTGTCACTGGCCCTAAAAGGGTGGCAGTGTCCCCAACCTTGCCTGTAGACTGCTTACTGGGGAATGACTTAGAACTCTCAGCTTGGGCTGGAGTTGAACAAGACACCCATTCTAAAATGGTAGGCCTTTCACAAAAGGGTAGTGGGGTTGTGCCATCCACAACCCCTGTCCAAATAGATTTCCTCCCTGGAAAGGTTGGAAGGGCAGTGGTAGCCACAGCCAAGGCACAGACAGACTTCCCTGTAGAGACTGGCAGAGCTGTGACAGTCACAGCTCAAACACAAACTGAGTGCCCCCCTGAAAAGGTTGGCAAGGCTGTAATGGTCTCAGCCTATACTCAGACTGACATAGGTGAAGTGAAGCCTGAAACTATGGATCACTCCACACAAACAGAGAGTAGTGGGTAGGAAGAAAAGTCTCCCTCTCCCCAGACATTAGGAAAAGGTCAGCCTCCTCAGGGATCTGACCTCACCCCTTGTGAAGGAACTGCCCCAGAGGTAGCGAGGCCTGGCCTGGCAGAGCCTCTGATGTCAGTGGCCCCTTCCAAGTGGGACCCAGTCTGGTGCAGGTAGCCTGCCTCTCTCTACCCTGCCTCAGTCAGCCCAGGGCTGCAGAGGTCAGGGAGGCCAGTGGACCCCCAGAGGGCCCCTGTCCACTAGAACCCCCCCATCAAAAGAATGAGGATTGCCTGGCTAGTAGCCCTAGTCAGGTGATGGTTAAAAACATTCCTGAGGGATCTCCTTTACAGGTAGTTAGGGACCTCCCCCAGAGGGATTCTGTTGGGCACAGGCAAACATGGGACCTTAGGGCCCCAAACCTGACCTGTCCCTCCAGTAAGCCCACAAAAGGGACCCAGCCTCCAGCTTTAGGTAGCCAGAGGCTGACCCTGAGAGCACAGTGCAACTAAGTTAAGGAAAGAAAGGCATCCATGGTGGAGGATGATTGGAGGAAGCTGAGGCCTCACTTAGAGGACACTCACTTCAGTACTCCATCTCAACACCAGCCTTTTACTTTGCCAAGACACACCAAAGGTAGAGATTCCCTATGGTGGAGACCCTCCGATACCCTTAGGGTGAGGGATTGCATAGTGGACCATGAGACAGGGGGTAACCATGCCAGTGCTGGTTCCTCCTTATATGGCCACTTGGGCAATATAGGCTTACCTGGTCAAGGTCAGCCTTATCTCCCTTCGTTTGGGGGGGTTGTGTAGGAAGGTGGATATCTGACTATGGTTACCCCCAAATTTTTGCCTAGTGTCTAGCTGGTTTTTCGACTTAGTTGGCCTGAGATCCTGCCATTCAGGATCTCAGCCCATCTGCTCTATCTTTAAAATGGACTCCATGTACCCTAGGTGCATAACCAATTGGAAGTGGATCACCCTGTGAGCCCCTGTACCAGTGTACACTAGGTACCCAGGGCATTGGTGTATCTAAGGCCTGCCAGGGGCTGAAGCATGTATTATGCCACCCCAGGCTTGGCCTAACAAATTTGACACAACTGGCTGATCACTCAGCTGGGGTAAGTTGGTGTAACCACCTCTTACTTAGGTGTAGTATACCTATGCCTAACCTTAAATGGGACACATGTTAACCTATAAGTCACTCCTATGGCAGGCCTTAACAATCCTGAAGACAGAGTGCTTGGTTCCATGTGAGATGGTGCTCTGGCATGAGCTGAGCCTGTCTGCAGTGGTCGGAACAACTTCCTTCTACCGTTTCCAGATATCGTCATACCATATACTCTTAAGTGCATTATGAACCTCGCGGTTAAATGCTATCTTTGGTTTGGCTTTATCAAAACATGTCGAGTAAGGTGTCATACGAATTGGAATACTAACCCCTCGCCAATTCTGGCGACGGGGTTAGCATTCCACCCTTCTAGAGGGACACGACATGTACAGTACCTGAAACCCGGGTAAAATCAGACATAGCCTCAGCTCCACAAAATGGACGCTGCCACCACAGACACAAGTCTGCCCTCCTGCTGCTGGGAGTCCTTCCAGCTTGGGAGACATGGACAAAGGGTTTCCTGCCAGGGGAGGTGCGAGCACCACCCCAGACAGGATTTTGTGTATTGGTCAGGTAGGGCTTGAATGGAATCAGACATGCCTGAGGCTCAAAAGGAGCCTCGGTGCATATGCCAGTTCAAACCGGTCCTGGGGCACACCAGCCCCGGACCTGGGGCGAGCTGGACAAAGGATTGGGGGTGTAACCACCCCCCTTCCTGGTCCCACCCTTAGGGAGGGACCTAGCAGGTAGTCCGGCCCCTAGAATCCGCTTAAAGGTAGGAGCTGTGTCCTAAGACTTCAGACATCCTGGAATCAACTTAACCACAAGAAGAAGACAGGAACTTCGACGCTCTGCTGCACAGAGGACTGAAGGAAATCTCCCCTATGGTCAGGGAGTGACCGTCTTGCTAACGCAAGCACCAACCAGCTATTGAACGTCTGCTTTGCCGCCGCCTCCTGCCGGAGCCCGAGCCCAGAGCCCGACAAGACCTGGACCTCCAGACCTCTCACCGCCCGATCCACAGTCCCTGCAAAGAAGGAACCCGTGGAGGCACCGAGACACGTGGAGCCAGCCATCTTGGAAGACCGACGACAAGCTGCAAGCGCAACGACAGAGGCTCCCTCCAAGTTGTGCTTTGGGTCCTGAGACGCCCAACCATCGAGCAGCATCTGCACCAAAGGTGAGCCCTCCAGCATCTCCACGATCTGCGTGGGGCCCCTCTGCACTTTGCATCTCAACGCGCCTGCCCGGTCCCTGGCCCGTTGGCTAGTGGCCATTTTGGCGACCTATTTGAAATCAACAATGCTGGTCTGGTTGCTCCCGACTGGCCCTAGCTGCTCTCCAAAAGAGCAGCCCCTCTGACCTTGCTGGTCAGAACAATCAGCTTTCCTCTCTTTCCACGACTCCTGCCTTTGCCAAGGCTTGTTTGCTTCTTTCGAGTCGCCGACACCGCCGACAGCGAGAGCCTGCGTGGGACAGCTCGTGACTCGACTCCTGGACGTCGTCGACCTTCAGGGACCACGTGGCTGCGAAGACAAGCTACACTTCACCACCTGTTTGCACCCGAAATCGCCTGGTACCTACCTGGTGCCACGCCGGTCACTGGCTAGTGACTGTGAACACTGTCCCCTCTGCTTTCAGGTCTTCTACAACTCTGATCCACCCTTGGATCCACCGCATCTCTTCTGGACCGACCGCCTGCAGCATCTTTGTCATCAGGCTCCATTGAATCGATAGAAGAAACCCGACGCACTTCGAGACCTATGCACCCGCTTCCTGTGGGTGAGGTAAAGCTGGCACTCCGGTGCCCAAGTGTAGAGAATCATCTCTAGTGTCTGTGTTTCGAATCTTGAGATCGTAGTCTAACCAGAAGAGCCTTTCTGCAGTAACTTTGTAACTTTTACGCACCCATTGAAAACCTATGGGAGCACGCGTGTGACTTTCCTCACTGCACACGCAACCCGTGGACCTCCTGGTCACTGACTGAAGTTAGCTCCTCGTAGGCCCAGCGATTCTAGAGGCCCTAGGCCTTTTCCCTTTCCTGTTCGTGGTACTTATACCACTATTTTAGTATATGGTTTGAGTGGCCACCAGGGCCCATCCATATAAAGTGCAACTTCTGTGTATTATAACATTGTCTTGTTTAACGATTTGTGCTCCTGTGCTCATAAAGAGTCTAGGGGATACTTTGAGAAATAAATACATATATATTTTGAATATATATCTGTGTGGTGTCCTTTCATTGGTATAAAAGGGGGTTATATTTGGTAAAACAGCCTGCTTAACACGCTTTAACGAGTTTAGCCTCAAAGACTGCTTAGCCTACGCTACCACTAGGGCAGCTAGTCCGAAAAGGTTGACTTACAACCACACCATAAGGGTTGCTTGGCATGGTACAAGGTGGTCACTTTAACTAGTGAACATCATATACCAGGCCAACTTCTCACAATAAGGAAAACATTGTTAGCCATGGGGCTCCAAGCTCATTGGGATAGGCAGGTTCCCCCAAGGAAAGACAAACTCAAACGCTTGTACTGGGAATGGGTGGACCGACAGGAATCCTGCAAATTGAACCTGGGCAGATTAACGGCTGAATTTTACTTACACAAACAGATCAGATATCTTGAGCCTTTTTTAGATACAATCAAGGTCCCTAGGGACAGGATGTTGTACATGCACTTTAGGTTGGACACTTTCCCTGTTTGTGAGATAACCGCGAAATGGCACCCAAGCAACCAGACGCTAACGGCTTGCCTATGTTGCGGGGCCGCGCTTGAAAGTGTTGCCCATGTCATGTTTTCTTGCCCAGCATAGAACATTCCGAGGGCTAAATGGCTAAACCCCATCTGCAGACAACTTAGCACACGGGGCTCTCAGGAAGCCCTGCGCATTCTTAGATCTGACCCTAGACCTTTCTTTGCATGCTGCGTGGCAAAGTTCATTAGCCATGCATGGTTTATGAGGCGGAAAGCCCTGACAAAAGCGGCACAGCCCCAAGTTGAAGGTACCGAGATGAAATTGCTGCAGGGTCCTAAGACTGCTCACCCAAGCTTCATAAAATGTCTATTTTATGTACATGCACTTTAAGCTCTGACCCCCCAGTGTTGTGGCACCATGGAGAGCCTGAGCCTTTTTAGTAGGTCTTAATTGGGATTGTCATTGAGCTGACTATAGGGATTCTTACAAAGACGAATTTCTATGTCGCTCCCTTTTCACCCTTTTACTGATTCCAATGCACGTTTTTATAGAAATTTTGTATATTATCTTTTAATCAACTGCTCTTGACAATTGTACTGTGCAAAAAGGGTATAATAGTGTATGTTGATGGACTGTTTGTGTAAATGTCGTTTATAATATTGTTGTATGATACGTTTATTGTGTATTTTATCTGTATAATGTTTTTATAGCTTTTATGACACTAGTTGTCGAAATAAAGCTTATACAACAACAACAACAACAACAATAAACCAAAGAAACCTCTTGATGATGTGAGAATGTCACACGTTCGCACAGCTTTTGTCATGTCTGAGAAAGGGCATCTGCTTTTAAAATTTTGAAACCAGCGATCAGCTGATATGAATGCCAGCCAGTAGCCAATTGATTGGAGCAGCTCTGAGTTCCAGTGCCAGCCTGCTATATGAGCCAGCCCCTGATTCAAAGATATTACATTCAGCCCTCTCAAGGGTCACATTTAGCTATGATTAATGACAATTGACTTAAATAATATTTCATCATTATATTCTCCACCTGCAGCAGAAGTAAAATCTGAATATGTAAGCAAAGAGTGCTTACTGCGTGGGTCAGTAAACAAGAGGATGATCAGTCTTCATAGTGGAGTGTTGGAGCACCTTCCTTTGGGAATACACCTGGTCTACCTGATTTAGTCTTTGCTAGACCATGCAGTTGTGACTTGATTCCTCGAGGACCAAAAGCACACAAGGTGGTGTAATGAAAGCAAATAATATGGATCAGGTCTGGAATGGATGCAGAGAATCAATACCCCAGACAATGAATGTGTGCACTTGAAGACTTACATATAGGAATATTTCAACCATTGCAATTATGTTAGGTCAAAGATTCACAATTGCTCTTAATGGGCAGGGTCCAGCAGGAAACACTGATGAAAAATATTTATTTAGTTTAAAGTGTTTATTTTAAGATACCAATCAATCAAAGCTTTATTTCGACATATAATATCATAAAAGCACAAATGTACATAAAACACAAATTCATAGAAATACATAGTTAAAAGCATGCCGTAAAAGAATCTTTTTTCTTTAAATACAATAAATATTTTAAAAATGTATTAAACTTTGACAGCTTTGAAAGTAAAAGAGAGTAATCAACTAAGACTAATTAACTTCTGCCTGATCAGCCATGCCCAGCCTAAGAATTTGGCCACCCCGCAGACTATGGTAGTATTTGCATCCGTCTTAACCCCTTGTTGTGCCACGCCCTTTCCCCGCCCTGTGCCGGCCGTTACATTAGCGGGCGGGGTTTATGACGAGCTGGACTCGTCATGGGCACAGCGCAACCGCGGCCCATGACGAGTCCAGCTCGTCATGGGCACACAAGGGGTTAAGGATTCTTAATGCTACAAGGTGGTCCCTCGTTCCTAGCTGCAAGCAAACGGGCTTGAGCTATTTCATTCTGGGTTTCGCATATGCTGGACAAGCGAAGAAGAAGTGGGAGATATTCTCAGTAGCGCCCGGGCAAGTTGGGCAATCCAATGGGGTCTTGTGTGGAGGATTCCACTTGCTGGTACGGTCGCGAAGGGGAAGAGTCCCAAACCTGAACTGCATAAAAAGTGATCTGTCCTTGGGCTTCGTAATGAAGTCTAAATAGGGTTCCAGATGGGGCGTGAGCTTATGCTGGCAAAATGCCTCTGTCAGCCTGCCTGGATTTGGGTCTCTCAGCTCCTGAGCATCAACCCACGTCCAAAAACCTCTTTTGGTTTCCTCCTTGGATAATGGTGCCCCAAAATCCCGATCAGATGCGAGGCCTGTTGCCACCAGGAGATTCTTAATATTGGTGAGCCATCCAATTTTGTGGGCTCCTCGTAGATTCATGACCTCTCTTAGGCCATCAGCATAATTAGAGAGCTCGAGGGTGCGCCACACCTGCGCCCAATATAACAGAGGACGAAGAGTGGCTAAATCTCTAATAGAGCGCCTGCCAAGATCGCTCAATAGTGGTTTCGTCGGGGTTCCCCTTGGGAGCGATGCGAGGTCCCTAAAAAAACTGTTTTCTCCGATCACAAGGACATCTACACAACAGAAGCCCCATAATTCAGCGCCGTAGAGAGCACTGCCTACCGCCTTTGCAGCATATATATCCAGGGCTGGGGCAATAGGTTTGGTAGTGGAGGCACGTAGTTCCTTTCCTAAAGCTCCCACTACCCGGCTATGGTTTAACACCATTTTATCAATGTGGGGCTGCCACTTGAGTTTGTCAGATATTCTGATCCCCAGGTAATCGAACTCTTTGACACGCTCAAGTTGTTTCCCATCCAAGGTCAAGGCGGATCTGGCGGATTTGGTTGGGTTAAAATAGAGGAGTTTGGTTTTGGAGGTGTTGATGACAAGGCCCCTCAGCTCGCAGAACAAAGAGAAGCGATCCAAAAGCTTCTACAATCCTGCTGGTGTTTTTGATATTAGAAGCGTGTCGTCCGCGAAGAGAAGGGCGGGAACTTTGTCACCCGCCAGGGCGGGGGCATCAGCGTTAGCTTCGAGCAGGAAAGAGACTACGCCGTTCACAAAAAGTGTGAAGAGTGTGGGAGCCAGCACACAACCTTGGCGAACCCCTCTATTCACCGGGATTTTATCAGTTTTTTGCTCCTGAGTCCCCCATCTAATGCGAGCAAAATTATCTTCATGCATCCGAATGAGAAGGTTCAGGATATACGGTGGAATCCCCATCTCCTCCAAGATCAGCCACAGGCGATCGCGGAGGACCAGATCAAAGGCGGTCTTGAGGTCGATGAACGCCAGGTAAAGGGCGCCCTTACCAATAGTGACCACCTTCCAATATAGGAGCACTAGCCTAAAAGCCTGATCGATCGTACTTGTGCAGGCTCTAAAGCCAGCCTGGAACTGTGTCATAATGCCATTGTCATCCACCCAAGAGTGGATCCTCTCCAGGAAGACCCTACCAACCAGCTTCTGTCCAGTATCTATAAGACTAATAGGGCGGTAGTTCGCTGGGTCCCCCCTGGAGCCCTTCTTGAAGATGGGAATTACTTCAGCTCCCTTCCATGATGCCGGTACCGGTGAACCTTCCAACAAGGCATTGATAAAGATCACAAAATACGCAGCCCATCCATCAATATTCGCTTTGTATAGGTCACCCGGAATACCATCTGGTCCCGGGGCCTTTGCGGGTACAATCTTGTTAATGGCTATCTCAACCTCTTTCTTCTCGATCCTGGGGAATAAGAACTGATTGTGATGAGCGGCTATGATCCCCGCTAGAATGCGCGGGTCCCCCGTTTGCTCCACCCCTACATATAGATTCCTAAAGTGGTCAAACCATTCCCTATCCGTGATATGATTGGGAATTTGGTCCAAATCGTGAGTGGTGGATCTTCTCAGTATGGACCAAAAGAGCTCGCCATTCTTTGAATGACTCGCAGATTTTAGACTGTCCCAACGCAGCTCTTCCCATTCCTTTTTGGCAGCTGCAAGGGCCTGTCTATATTGCAACCTCGCTTGCCTGACCTCACCCGGGTTGTTAGATTTAATAGCAAGGACCAGACTATTTTTTTTCATTCTGCAGCCCTTATTAAACCACTTGTTTTCTGACTTGACACTTGATTTACATTTTTTTCTATGGTCAAGAAACAGGATGCCAATCGAATCTTTAGTTTCCTCAAAGACTTTGACTACAGCAGCATGGCCAACCATGTCCCTAGAGGCTGTAGAAAGCCTGAGGGTCTGATCAGCAAGGATTTTTTCGAGAGTGGCTAATTTTGAATTACACAGAATGAATTTGGGCCATTTAAGGAACCTATTGCAATTAGAAGGCAGGAGTGCCTTAGTTGTCATTTGTGTTCCAGATGAGGGGGTTTGCTCTTTCCTATGCCACATCTCCAGCATGTTGAGGGACAAAGGGTTATGGTCACTATTGATTGATGGTATGATAATCATAACAACAACGAGTTTCCATCCCCTCCTGTCAACCAGTATGTAATCTATTTTACTTTGGCAAGAGACCCTATTAAAGGTGTTTGCTCCCGCTGGGTCAGAGATTGTACGCCCATTAACAGCCCTTAGCCCAAATTCCGTCACTAGAGCGTTTATTTGGATTACAACCGGGGACCATCTCTTAACAGGCTTAAGAGATAGTAAAGGAATACCCCATCTAGTATCCTCATCATGTATTCCCAAAATACCGTCTGTGGCAAGCGGTTCAAATGAACAATTAAAATCGCCGGCAACAAAGAAAAGGGAATAAGAGGGACAAGAAGAAAGAATATCTGAAAGAGCTGTGATAGTGGAAGAACTAGCGCCCCCTTGGGTTTCTCGGGCGTAAACATTAAAAAATTCCCATGTATAGTTGCTCTTATTGCATTTGATGGTAAGTCTCATTATATCTGATGTAGAGCAGCTATTGAGAATAATCTTAAGGTTAAGTTCTGCCCTAACCCATACCATAAGTCCGCCAGAAGGGCGGCCACGACCAATGGAAATAGCTGGTACGAAAAAACAACTGAACCCCGGCTTATCTAGTGGCTCGAGGCTCCAGGTTTCCTGGAACAGGCATAGATCATATCCCTCGATAAAGTCATTCCAGTCTGGAAGAGAGAGCTTGCTGCGTAGACCTGCCACGTTCCAAGAAACAAGCTTAAGGTGACTAGGGGAATTTTCCTGAGGGATTAAAGCACTTGGGAGATGGTCCTGGTGGTAATCGGTGCTGTTAGTAGACCTCTGGGGTGAAATTGCCAAAGTGGATGATTGCAAACCCAGGTGTTCTGGTAGTATGGTGGCTTCAGGTGCACAGCAACCTGAGAAGGGCAAAGGACTACTTAGTATGCCTCCACTGCCCTGCAGTCAGTCAACAGCCTCTAGGCTGCTGAATCGATTTTCCATAAAGATAGAATCTAAGGGTGGTGGGGGTATAGACCAGGCCCCTTGTGGCAATCCCCTCCTGTTCCGGTGAACAAGCGTCCATCCATCCGCAAAATGGCCAGGGGGATAAAAGTAGGTCAGAGGGAGGGCTCTGATGGATACTCCTAAGCTAGGATATCTCCAGTTGCAGATGTACTCAACAATTTTAGGGTCATCGAAGTTAATTAGGATACAGACCCCCCTTATGTGCTTTGCCAAGTGGCCTACCCATGGGACCCTCCTAACCAATGAGTATTTTACAGGCTTTGTGCTTTGGCAATGGTCTATTTTTGTTGAGCCAGTGCACAACCCTGTTCCTCAGGGTTGTGGGGGACTCAACTTCGCTTTTGCCCAGTTCGGGGACCCCTGTTAGGATTACAACAAATGGGGAAGCTTCAGGTGGCAAGTTAGGGGTATTTGCCCCACTTGGGGTCTGGGGTGTAGGAATCCTGGCGTCCTCTTCTAACTGGATTGTGCTATGCTGGACGGATTTCATGTGATCAGGAACTGGTATAGGCTCATTGATTACAGTTAGTGCCTGATGTTCTGAGGATGCTACTAACTGAACTTGGGGAGCAGCCGGGACTTTTTCTACTCTGATATGGTTCGATATTTTCGTGGCCCCAGATTGATGAATATTGTTTAAGGAATCAATCAATCCCCCAAGACCATGTTCTATCCTAAGTAGGTGTTGTTCAATCTTGTGTATTCTATCCTCCACAGGGCGAAGGAGAATCCTGATAGCATCATATATGCTCGATAGCTCAGGAACCGTTCCCTCAACCACTACACTAGTCCCCCCATTAACATCCTGGCACACCAATCTAGTAGGTCAGTGGTTCCCAAACTTTTTTGTCCCGTGGCTCCCTTGACCTAATTGGCAGTTGGCCGTGGCTACCCACCACTTTTTTACCGGCGCACCGGGGTGCCTCGGCACACACTTTGGGAACCACTGGTCTACATGAAGAATCAAGCCTAGACGTGATGAAGGATTCAGAGAGTAGCCATCACCATCATAAAACTTTATTTACAATCACACAGATCTTATAAAGTACATCTCAATTGCTAGAGAAAGGCTCAAGGAGCTCTGTGGCGTTACATGGGGTGGGCTCTGATGAACCCAAGATTGCTCACCAGATCCCATCTACCCAGTGTTTTAAGCTGGGTCCTGCCAGTGCAGTTCTAAAACGCAGCTGTCAAGATGGGTCCCTATTGGGCTCTCCATTTTTGCCTTCACTCTCAGGATGACAACAAAAATCTTAACTCTGTAGAAGTCACTTCACTGCCTTGAGGTCACTTCAAAAAGACTCGTTATAGTTCTTTCACAGTCTCATCATTTCAGAACTGAATCATTTTCAATATTATATACAACAAAGCCATAGTTGTTGCTTATTTGTGTTATGCCACTAAGAATCATTGGCACAGCCAATAGTCCTGGCTTGTTGTAGGTGTAATGTTGTATTATATATCTGGATGCAATGACAGAAGCAGCAAATTACCAGTCAGGCAGCACACTATGCTGAGCACAGATTAAGCAGCGCCCTTTATTACATTAGCCACACCCCTTTGAGACCCCCCAGTTTTTTCATCCCACTTAAAGCCCTGCATTTACATAAATGTAGGAGTACTTCTCCCGTCATACTTGCTGCATGAGTGTTGGCTCATCTGCTTCAAAGTCGTATTTTTCCTCCCACCCCACACACCCCTCTTCGCCCTCAAATTCTTGGTGTAATGATTATTCACTAACAATTTGGCAAAATAACTTCCAAGTGTAATTGTGCTGAACTGTAATGTGAATTCAGCTGTTCTCCAAACTTGCAGCCTTTTATTGCATTGCTTCAGGACGCACCGCTCTTTCTCTCAGCCAAATTCACTGTGATGCGTAGGGTGACCAACTGGCATTGGTGCAAATTCAGGATGGTGAGTGTAAAAATTAATATTAATTTTGAGCTGAGCCTTTTTGAGAAGAGGCCCATCAAGAACTTCACCCTCGCTGCAGGAGCCATTCCAGGACTGGGACAGAAGCCACCCAGGGCGGAGACAGGATCCACCACAGGGGGGACAGGAGCCATCACAGGCGGGGGGGACAGGAGCCATCACAGGCGGGGGGACAGGAGCCACCACATGGGGGGACAGGAGCCATCACTGGGGGTGGGGGGCAGGAGCCATCACAGGAGGGGGAACAGGATCCACCAGGGTGGGCACAGGGATGGGCATGCAGTATTCTAGTATCATCTTGGTCTCTTCCAGGGTGGGGTAGGGCTCCTCACCCCCTCCTGGACAAGACAACGAGACGACAGGCTCTCTTTCTAAAATATTAGATTTGCCATCCCCCACTGTGATGTACAGAACTTAAAGGAGATACTCCAAAAGAACTGATTTAACTGATTGTCCTCCATACTTTGTTAATCAGTGTGGGTGCGCCATTTCTTAATTTTATTACATTATAGACTGCATGTTTTAAGAACCGAGGTTTGCTTACAATTTAGTAACAGGAATTAAGCTCTGTGGAGAGAACCACGTGCTGCCTCGGTGTAATCAGGGCCGGTTCTACGATTTTTGGGGCCCTGGGTAGAAAGGGAAGGTGTGAGGCCCCTCTAAGTTGCAGAGACATGAAGCATTCAGGGCTGCTTGCATCTGAATAGATGCCCCTGTGCCTGAAGCTGCAGCCCCTCCCTCTCAGTCACCTTCAAAGACAGCTCATCAAGGGCTGAAGGTGTGACAGTTGCCATCCCGCTGTGCCTCTCCAATGCTGCTGGGGGTCTGAGCTTCGGTACTGAATCGGCGTCTGTTACACCCGACCTCAACAGCATCGGAGTCAAGCAATTATGGACAAATGGCATCGGTTAAAGAATCCTTCTCCTTCACGGACAACGGACAGACGAGTGTTGCGCTGCGGCTGCAATTACCATGACCCACATCCTGTGCGGCGGCGCGGCGCCCCTGGCCTCTCATCACGGCGCACTGGGGTGCCGCGGCGCACACTTTGGGAACCACAGTAGTAAGTAATAGGTGAACTGGGGATGCAACTCTGTTTGCCAATGCCGCCAATGTAGGCTGCACCAAGGGAGCGGGAGTCATTTTAGGGTTTCTGGGGAGGCTTGCTGGTTTTTGCTTTCTTCTGCCAATCTTGCCCTTCCCACCATTAATAGAGGTACACCCTTGTTTATTTTTAGGAATTGCCCCGGGGTTTCTCTCGCGCAACTGCCTAGTGCTAGATTCTGGTGCTGTACTAGAGGCAGACGGCAACAAGCGAGGAGAAAATAACATAGAGTCAAAGGCCATGGACTGATCTTCCAAGGAAACAGCGACTGTTCCACTGGGTAACAGATCCAGGGCCGTGGATTCAGCATCAGAACATGTGATAGCAGCGTCATTGAAAGCTTGTTGTACAGGGGAGCGCGCATTAGCGATATGACCCATTGAAGACCTCCTGGCCGCCGCAAGGTCCTGCGAGACTCGGCGTTCCAGGAGCGTAATTTCTTGGTCAATAACACAATTGATCTTGGTTATAAATTGGTCCATAGTTCCAGTCAGATGTACATTGGTCACTCTGCCTTTAGTATCTTTTGATGGCATATTGAATGCCAGAAGGTTGCGGTAGGGGTCTTCTGGGAAGTGGACTTAGTAGAATAGGCAAGAACCGGACACAACAAAGGGGAAAGAAATAACCATCCAGCTATACAGCCTCACGAGTGTATCCCTGGCATAGATTCACATATGAAATAGAAGTACAACAGTACCTTAGCGCATATGCAGGAAGTGCGTTGTTAGGGGGGTAGCCCAGTCCAGTCTGCTCCAGGCAGTGACGGGCAAGGAGGGGCCCGCCCTTGGCCCGGGCTTCGCCCGGGCACGGCCCGCGCGCGTCCCGCGCTGCGGTAGTGGCGTGGATCTTTATGACCCCTCCCCGGCGCCAGCTGATGACACTGATACAAGGCGCCCGGGGCTTGGAGTCCTGGGAAATGGAGTTCGTCGAAAGGCCGTTCCCCTCACGGCAAAGTACAGGTGCGCTGGACCTCTAATGAGGATTCACCCCCAGGAACAGCCGATACCCTGACGGCAGCACAGAGCACACCAAAGGTTGCAAGTAGGTTAATGTTCGCATCCCACGCTGCGGTAGTGGTGTGGATCTTTATGACCCCTCCCCGGCGCCAGCTGATGACACTGATACAAGGCGCCCGGGGCTTGGAGTCCTGGGAAATGGAGTTCGTCGAAAGGCCGTTTCCCTCACGGCAAAGTACAGGTGCGCTGGAACTCTAATGAGGATTCGCCCCCAGGAACAGCCGATACCCTGACGGCAGCACAGAGCACACCAAAGGTTGCAAGTAGGTTAATGTTCGCGTGTTTATTTTTTAGTGATTCATGCCAATGTGCACCTCATTTGTGGATGCCAAAAACATAAAAAAGTACAAATATAATAGTGGATTTAAAAATAAGAACACTGAATCCTCTCTCATTGGCAACTGCAACATGCACAAATTAGGTCTGTGCCTCCAGACTTTAAAAAAAGCCCACTTAACATACATTTTAAGAAATCATGAGCCTTTGTTTGCATCTTTTGTTTCCTTTGTGGGCACTTCTATAATGGCCGATTCTCAATCGAACTAGATCTTTATAAATCGCTCTTTGAGGTGAAGCTGGTGTGCAATGCTGATCACACTCAGCTGATCATCACGCTAGAACAGAATGATGTGGAGGCTGTGCCTAAACACAAAGCTTGCTTAATTGACCTGGCCAATTGGATGAAATTCAGTTGTCTTCAACTAAATGCAGGCAAAACTGACATTATGGTAGTTGATAAACAACCCTCCATGTGGTTCTAAATATGGTGGCCGTCAGAACTAGGTCCGACCCTGGTTCACAAATCTAAGATTAAAAACCTAGGAGTATGGTTTGACAACACCCTATCTTTTGCGGAACATATATCAGTTTTGGCCAGCACTGGCTTTGGCCTACTGAGGATGTTACAAAAAATCTTAGATCTTCTACCTCCGGCAGCAAAAAAAAACCATCATTCAGACTCTGATTATATCTCGCTTAGACTACTGCAACGTACTATTATTATGAGCCACGAAAAGAAGCAAGAGAATGCTGCAGAGAGTACAGAATGCTGCAGCCCGGCTCCTATTGAACATCCCAAGGCGAGCCCCAGTGGGAATGGCCCTGAGGGAACTACACTGGTTCCCGGTGCTGGACAGAGTGACCTTTAAAGCTTTGTGCTTCTGTCACAGAATTCGAAACGAGAAAGCCTTAGCTATCTACTGCCTCTACTGATCCCCTACAGACCAATTCGTTATCTTAGATCTGCAGGCACTGTGAAGCTGACAGTTCCCAAAATGCAAAGGGCATGCTTAGGCGGTAGATCTTTTAGCTTTCTAGCAGCAAAGGTATGTAACCAATTGCCGCTGGATCTTAGGCTGCAGCCCTCAGAAGTGCTGTTCTGTAGCAAATTTAAAACATGGTTCTTTAGGTCATCCCAGGTAGACTGGTACTAAAGTATCGACGGACGGGGCGGACTTGAACTAGAGGAAGAATTAGGTAGGGAAAACCCACACGGGGGTTCTTTACTACTTGTTTAGAGAACACCCAAGCGTAACTGTCCTAGCTTTCGCCTAACACTTGCTCCACCCCTCAGGGCGAAACGTAAGGGCGCTCTAATGGTAGTGGAAGGCCCATTCAGGGATGGCTCTTGAGTTTGAAATGCCAACCTGAGCATAGGCGCAACTTCGCACCCACAGCCTGCAATGGCAAGCTTGATACATGTTTTGAAGGACTATTCTTGTGGGTGTCACAATCAGTGCTGTATCCCACCATTACCCAGTGCAGTATCTGCCCTGGGTATGTAGTGTACCTTTTTAGAGGGAACTCACAGGTGCAACACCAATCAAGTAAGCACCACTTCCTAGCATGGATAGTAAGGGTGCTTGTGCTTTCACATTGCAATACAGTGGGAAAGTGCCCAGAGTCCTAAGGCCAAAATCAAAAATCAGCAACAATCAGGAGGATAAAAAGCAAAATGTTTTAGGGAAATCCCCTAAGAAGGGCCATGTCTAACAATACCCATCTGTGTGTTTGTGTTTGAATTGTGTGTGCGGTGCACCTAGTGGTAGTATATCACGGAAACATGTAATCAATGATATGCCAAAATGTGATTACCTCACAGATTCAGAAAAGGAAGGGTGATATAATACACAGTACTAGGTTTTCTAGCCTGTCATTCTGTGTGAGCTGCTGGAATCATAAGTAGTGTAATTGAAGTCACAGCAAATGACAAACCATGGGTCCCACAATTGTTCAGAAGCCCTATATGAAAGGAACAACCTCTACATTTTTTGTGATGTGTGTGGGTTATGGTATATCAAGGTAGGATTATATGTAAATATTTTGATACCAAAATAGTCTTGGCAAAATGTTCCCATCCAATTATCCTTTTCACAAATGGCAGTATATCTGTTGCCTGATTATTTTCTTAGGACTACACATGTGAATAGACCATCAGATATCAATGACTATCTTGCACTGGAAGTGTTGGATCAAATAAAGGAAAAATATGTAGTCTAGGTACATGACAACATTCAGAGTCACATTATCCACATTCATAAATGGCACATTTACATTCTCCATCAATGTAATAGAGAAGTACACATGCCGATAGTTGACGACATTTGCAGCATCTCACCTAATCAAAAACAGTGATACACATAGCTTACATAGGTCAATACAAAAGACACACACTAGGAACAAACCTAGGTAACATAGTGATGACGGAAAGGTGTCACAGTGTAATAACCACACTCCAATCTACAAACACATGATCATGACATGGTGTAGGAGCCAAAGCCAATAAGTAAAGAATCTTCAAAATAGAAATTAAACAGACATTCATTAACTGACATAAATATTACTGTACGGGTCTGTTGGACTAAGTCAGTTATCAAAACATAATTAGGTCTCATACAGAAAAGTCCCACATTTGCATTTTTATGTGTCCGTCTGAGTACATCCATACAATACCTGAATGATGATCATTCAAAACTGAAACATCCATGCCAGATGACAAACAATGATAACTTTTTTATAAACAACTGGACATGCAAATTTATAACAAACAGTCTAAGGGACTGGCATACCATGTATGCAACCGAGCATATCATAGTTGAAATCATGTCACATGGATTAGCAACTGCCAAAGCTACTGCCAATATTCCAAACCACAGATCTCAATATGGTTTCAAGTGACTTCCTTCTAACTTTGGAGACATGTTACACACATAGTCCACAATTTACAGTTAGCGGATAAAAGTAGACATATTTGCATATCTGGCCAATATTCTGTCTAAACACATGAACACTCATGTTGATGTGTTGTATCCCTAACATGCTGTACAACATGTTAAAGTAATAAGACACTTGCAAATGTGTAAATCAATTCTCAACAGTAACTAAAACATATCAGTGTCAATGAAATGAAAATCTGTATCATACTGCCTACAGATACATTTTACAGAGGTAGTTATGTTGAAGTACAAAGTACAAAGATTTAATCTATTTTCAGGTGATCAGGGCTATAGCTCATGACACCATATTCAAATCCACACATAGATGGGCAAAATAAATCAATAGCAGCTCTATCAAAAACCCTTCTCTTGTCCTCCCTCACATTTTGAGAAAAATAAGAGACCTACATCCTGATGAAAGCCAACGACCAATAGTGGTGATAGGAAGGCTGAAACATGTTGATAACAGCATATAGGGGTACAGGGAATAGACTACCCTTTTACACCCTAAATCATAGTTTTAACGCTGCCGAGAGGGGCCCAGAATAAAGTAAGGAGGGAACCCTCTTAGGTAGTTTTACGGTTATTCTGCACAGTGGATCCCTGTAAAGCATTTGCTCCAAAAAAACTAAAAAAAACTTGTGTTCAACTCTGTGAGTTGGTCTGTGCCAGAGTTTTGTGGGATGAATGATGAAGCATGGCCCTATCTAGTTGGTGAGGGCAATTTTAATACCACTGAGGATTCTCCAGAGAGTGTTTATGTTTATTTTGGATTTACTTTGCTGTTACCCTTTTTTTTAATGTGTTAGGCCATGCTTCAGGTGTCACAAAAAGTCCAAAGGCAGGCTGTTCTATTCACCTGCCATGGTATGTAAAATTATTTTAGTTAGTGCCATTTTGCCCAATGTATGTGTAAAAACCACTATCCCATGGGTCTATGAGGGCACAATCCCACATGAGGCTGAAGAGGCAGGAGACTCGCACAATGGCAGGTCGGCGGAGAAGGGACCAAACTGTAGAAAATGTTTTCAATGACTAAAATCAAAATGATGTCGGCAATGACTGAAATCATGTTTACTTCACATCTAATACATCTTTAGTTTTCAAATCAACCATTCAGTGGTGTATGTGTGAAGGTCACCCCAACTATATGGTCAATCACATCTTGTCAACTAGATTTAGGCCTCAACATGTGCAAGTTGTTTCCCTTAGCTGTTTAGAAACACTGGGGCATATTTCCAGCTCAGAACAAATCAATGTAGCAAGTCAACTGTCTAGCTGTGTTTTGCTACATCAAAGTGTGTAATGTGCTTCTGAGTGTATGATGTTTCACAAATCTTACAATAAGTCAGTCCTTCAGGCAAACTACAAACAGATGTGTGTGTTCACATATGGACTAACATGCAGAATGACAGCACTTTGCTGGTACTTATATTGCACCAGATACCATCACTGATGATGGAACACAATGGCCATGGCAAAAGGCCTGGTCTCATGTGTAGATGCCAAAATGTCTACTGTAAAAAGCAGTTCACGCAGCTTTGGTATCCACAAAAACAAAGCATGTAACAAATTTCTAGGACTGAATGATGTAAATACTACATTTGTCCACACACTTATCATGCATTGCACAGCAATGCAAGTAGACTCAAAGTCACATATAAAGCATAATACACAGTTGAAGTCGCACTACGCGGCATTTGTAAGGAAAGAGTGACAAGGGTGATGTCTGCTAACCATCTCATCATGTTAGGAAGACCGAGAGAGTAGGTGAAACATAGATGAATTTGTTGAGAGACTGGATCTCCTTGTAGAGCACTGTGAGTTCAATGAAATTAATAATGAGGAAGCTACTTACTTCAGAGCTATAGATGGATGTCAGTCAGATTCCTTTCGACAATGAATGTTGAGGGAAACTCTAAGCTTGGAGAAAGTCCTCACAGATGCCCAAGCTGAGGAGCATGACATAAAGACTGGAGGTGCCCACAGTGCGTCAGTCATAAACATGAAAGAAGGCCAAAGCCTAAAGCTGAGGGACGCAAAGCGATGTCTCCACAAATAAGTAAATGTGTTTCAGATATGAATCGTCATTTGCACATGATGGCAGATGTCCCTCTATTGGACAGATTTGTAATGGCTGCAATATGAAGGGAAAGGTAAGTGTGTCACAGCATGAAGATAACATGAGCAATGGAGTGCTTCATCAACAATGTTTGATGCACTCCCAGAAGGCCAAGTGGTCACATTAACTGAGGCAAATCAAGCCCAAATGAAAAAGGTCATCATCTACACCATTGGCAAAGATTTTGTCATTGTGGGTTTGTAGTGAAAGTCGATGCTTACTTCAGAGAGGCCTGCACATGTGGGACTAGGTGAATGTGAGAAAAACCAAAGACTGAAAAGAAATCGACATGAAAAAGCACCAAAGACTTACAAACATTGTCTAAAGACTACCCTGAAGACAAACGTGTGTTTAATACCTTCTATTACTGATAGCGATGCATCGTTAAAAGTCATCCCTGCGGAGAAATATTGTGAATTGTCTCCATTATCACAACTCATGTAGGCAAAAATAAAGTGCATACATTGGCTGCATCGACACCTTTAAAAAGTCAAGGTTTCTTTGTAGCCACGATAAAGCACAAGAAAACCATGGTATGAGCACCTATTCATGTAGTTCCCGGTACGGCTTTAAGTACCTGTTTGCTCAGTTTTAACACCACTGCTAAAATTGGAGTGATATCAGTGAGCTACAATATGAGTACTCATTATGAAAAAGTAAGTCAATTTCCTTCATTTCATGAGTTAGGAAAGCTAAAAACTATAGAAGTACAGTTACATAGAAATTAGGATGTTCCTCCTGTTGCCCAAAGACACAGACAAAATGTGTTACACATGCAAGAAGCTGTTGGAACTTAATTAATTGCTCAAACACAATATGTTTGACTGATTCACTTGTCCAACCTCATGGGTGTCTCCCATAGTAGTAGTGTCCAAAAGAGAAAGTGAAGGAGCTATACACCTTTCTGTTGACATGCGTCACTCCAACAAGGCAATTGAGAGAGAAAAACATCCAGGTCCACACATTGCTGATACGATAACTCAACTGAATGGTCCAGAGTGTTTCTCTCAGCTCAACTTAAAGAGAGATTATCACTAGTTGGAACTTGAAGAGAATTGCAGGTACATAATAACATTCTCTCTACACATTAGTCTTTTTTGCTATAAGCAACTATGTTTTGGTGTATCATCTGCTGCAGAATTTTTCCAATACGTCATTTGATGTATCATACAGCCTGTTGTCAATGCCTTAAACTATAGTAATGACATATTTGTTTTCGAAGCTACTCAGAAAGAGCATGATAAAGCTCTCATTCAAGTATGTTGTTTGCTAAATGATGTTAGATTGACTTTGAACGCTGACAAATGTGAATTCTATAAGACAAGTTTGGAATCCTTCAGCAATATCTTTTCTGATGGGGTATGACACCTGATCCATCTAAAATGCAAGCTCTATCTACTGCCAATCCCCACAGGACATTTCCATGTTACGTTCATTCCTTGGGATGGCTAGTCACTGTTCTAGATACATACAAGACTTTGCATTGGTCAGTGCACTGTTAGGAGAAGTGATGACAAAAACATTGTGCTTCATTGGTCCCGTGAGTGCCAAGAGAGTTTCAAGAGAATCAAGCCTGCAAGAAAGCCACTGAAATTACCTACTTTGATCCCAAGCTTTTTACCAAGGTTGTGGTTGATGCTCGCCATGTTGGGCTAGGTGCAATCCTTGCACAGTACAATGGAAAGCCGAATTCCCAGCGGGAAATTATGGCATATGCCAATAAAAGCTTGTCACAAACTGAACATACTTATTTGCAACCTGAGAAAGTAAGTTTGGCAGCAGTGTGGGCTCATGAATATTTCCATGTGTTCTTATGTGGGAAAGCTTTCACAGTTGTGACCGATCATCAAGCACTATTGACCATATTTGGCAATCAAAAAGCCAAAATGCTTCCTCACATCGAACGTTGGGGTCTGAGATTATTTTTCAAGAGGGCCCATAAAATGCTCTGGTACTCAGGTTAAATCAGTGAAGCCGACATAAACTTCATAGTAAAATCGAGCACACCAGCTGCCATGTCATTAGAGTAAATTGACATTGCCAAGACAGTGACATGTAGAAATTGAAATACATTATTGCTTACCAAGCATGGAACCAGCACTCTTGAACTCTCACCAGTGACAGGGAGTACTTAAAATTCTGAAATGTCAGAGATGAATTGTCTGCAACCCAGGAAAGCCTCATCCTGCAAGGTACAAATATTGTCATTCCGTAAAGTCTATGACAACAAATAACTGAAGTGGCCTATGAAGGACACAAGCGAATAGTTGCCACAAAGAGAGCTCTTCAAGACAGAGTCTGGTTTCCTCATCTCGATGAAAGTGTTGAGAGTCTGTCATTTATGTAACTTCCTTTTATCCCACATAACCTAGCACTTTTTAAATGTGTCCGAACTGTCTAACCATGCTTGGGAGAGACTTGCTGTTGATTTCATTAGTCCTCTTGAGAATGGAGTAGGCCTGGGCGTAGTTCGCGAAGTAGCACTTCGTGAAGCTACGCAAAGTGAAGTTCGCACTACTCGAGCTACGCGTAGCACTTCGCGAACTGCGTAGTACCTTGTTCGCACTGTGCCAGATGTCGTTTTCAATGGTTGCACAGTGCGGACAAGCAACCGGCACTGTGCAATCATTGAAAATGGCATCTTGCACAGTACGAGCTGTAGTTTTCTGCTGCTCGAGTAGATTTTTACTCGAGCTTCAGCTTTCTCAACGCGAACTGGTAGTTTCTCATCGCGAGCGGTCGCGACCATACGCGACCACTCGCAATGAGAAACCTGACCTCCTCGCGTTGGGAATCTCGCCGGGAGGTTTATTTTCCATGCTCGCGATCGCCAACTTGAAGTTGCTGATCGCGAACAAGGAAAAAGTCTCGCCGGGATGTCATTTTGCTTGCTCGCGGTCGCCAACTTGACGTTGAGGACCGCGAGCAAGCAAAAAATGACCGCAGCACTACGCAACACTACGCTACGCGTGTTCGCACTGTGCTACGTGCAGTTCGCGTAGTGCGAAGTAGCGCGAACTTCGCAAACTACGCGAGCGTAGCGTAGTGCTTCGCCCAGGCTTAGAATGGAGGTTCATTGACGTCTGTGTGTGATCCATGTGAGTTGCAGCATTGTGATGTATAGGAGGTACCAGTCACCTTCACCCAAGATACAGTCAGTGTGCCAATACAACAGAACTTGGCAACAGATTAATTTAGAATTTAGAATTGACAAGGAGGCATGCAATTGTGAATGCAGGGGCAATGTAAACAGGTACACCGGATATATACATTTTTACATCTGTGGTGATGCTAGCATATCTATAATCTTGATGCATTTGGCACATGAGCCATCATCAGGTACATAACCTGCAGATGTTCAACACAGTCAAATGTGGTTGTGCAACAGAACAAACCATGGGGGATAGTATCAGGGAACAGCAGTGAAAACTGCAGCCAACATCAGCGCGATGGCGATAGGATATCCAGCGTTAGCTGGCGATAACCACCTATAGGCCCATTAGCGGCAAAAAACAGACGTTAGTCACCTCAACGTGAGTTTTATTTTGCCTTTAATGCAAAAATAGCCTATCAGTCAATCTCCAATATAAAATACGCATAAAAAACAAAAAAAATGCAGAATGGAGCAGCCAGGGCCAAATGCAGCAAACATAAACAACAAATGCAAGCCATCCAACATCCAGTATAACCAGGATGAGAGCCTTGATACCTCGCTGGACCAGCGCCTGGAGCCTGGATGCCTCAATGGACCTGCGCCTGGAGCCTGAATGCCTCGCTGGCCCTGCGCCTGGAGCCTGAATACCTCACTGGACCTCCGCCTGGAGCCTGGATGCCTCACTGGACCTGCGCCTGGAGCCTGGATGCCTTGCTGGACCTGTGTCTGCAGCCTGGATGTCTCGCTGGACCTGCGTCTGGAGCCTGGATGCCTTGCTGGACCAGCGTCTGGAGCCTGGAGTGGGATGTGGAGGAGCTGTGGAGTCAATCAGCTGTGGAAGTAGACATTGAGGCACGACAATCGCCCGTACCTGGTGGTGAAGTCTGGTAGGTCACATGGAGTCACGTTGCTGACCTGTGTGAGAAGACCGCCTTGCGACCCTTGGAGCTGTGAATGGTAGAGGTGCTCCTGCGCACCAATGTGGTGAGGTCCGCATCACATACTATGATCCACCACTACACCAGGGTGCACAAAGGGGATTACCAACGCTGTGTGCCGTCTCCCTTCATCACAGGCCCCATGATTATGGACTGGCTAAGTGTTGTGGAGGGTGAGGCCCCTGTGCTACGCCACACTTGTGTGGCGTGAGCGCTGCAACTTCACGCCTAAGGGGGCCCTGCTGAATCAACTGCATTGGGAGGTCCACCAGCGGACTAGGCAGCGACTGCTGTACCCAGCCTAGTGAAATCACACCTGGCTGAGGCTCCTGCTGGCTGAGTCACAGATTTGGAATGCAGTGCATTGCGCCACGGTGTCAATGTCCAGGTAAGGAGAAGGTGGGATGCATAGTGCAGGAGGGACAGAGGGGTAAGTCGCTCAGGCCCATCACACGTAGATCACGCACCCCCAGTGGTGGCACTTCCGCAATGGAGGAAGAGCATTGCCCCAATGCCTCAAGCAGTGCAGGTGAGGAACAATCATCACAGTTACTTGACAGTAACTTGAACATGCGTGACCACATCAACTTGATGGCCAAATCAGCCAGATTCCATCTCAGCTGCCTAAGGAAACTGAAACCCTTCCTCGAGGCTTCCGACCTAAAAATGACAGTCCAAGCTCTAGTCATCTCCAGACTGGAATATTGCTGTTCTACCCTCTCGGGTTTACCCAAGATCTCCCTGGCTCCTTTAAAAGCCTGCCTCAACGCGGTAGCCAGACTACTTACCGGCAAAAGGAAATTCAACCACATTTCTCCACACCTGAAAGCTTTGAACTGGCTTCCTCTTGAGGCAAGAATACAGCTTAAACTAGCATGCACCACACACAAGGCTCTATACTCGAATTTGCTTGCATATCTTGCTGAGAAACTTGCGGTTTCTGGAGGAACCAAAAACTCCCGGTCCGCCAAAGACCTCTTGCTCTAACCTGCACGTTTTCAAAAACAAAAAACCTACAGCCGGGCTTTCTCTGGGGCTGCACCAAGAATATGGAACTCTCTCCCGCCAGCCATCAGAAGAACCCCTTCTCTGGCACGCTTCAAAAAGGATGCCAAAACCTTCCTTATGGGTAAATTCCTCGTTTAAACTCTACCTTTAACCACCACTGATACCTGAATCTACCTCCGACCATTGCCGCCCCTCGAAGTAACTACTCATCCCACCAAGAAACCTGGGGTCTTGTCTGGAGTATTTGTAAATGAAAATCGTACTTACTATCCCTTATGTATTCCGTACGGGGGTCCTATTGTGAGTATTTGTAAATGTAAACTGTACATACATGTTCCTTCCATCCCCCATGTATCCATCAACCCGCCCTCTCCTAATAGACTGTATAGTCCTTTGTTTCCAAGCCTTTTGTACATTTCCTTGATTCCTGTAAAGCACTCTGATACCCTAACGGGTTAAGTTCGCGCTCAATAAAACACAAAATAAATAAATAAATATATAAAATCACATGAAGATAACTCAATCAATCAATCAGAGAATTGTAAGTGCGCTACACACCCATGAGGGTTCAAAAGCACAGGGGTGGTGGGTCCGCAGATCTGTTAGCAGAAGAGCCATGTCTTGAGGGCCTTCCTGAAGGTGTTAAGGGAGGGGGCCCGCCTGATGTCTGCCGGTAGCTCATTCCAGGTCTTGGCTGCAATGTGGGAAAAGGATCTTCCGCCTGCTCTGGCTCTGTGGCTGCGCGGGGTTTTGGCCAGTGCGAGGTTGGAAGATCGGAGGTTTCTTTTCGGTACGTGGAAGTTGATTCTGTCGTTGAGGTATTTGGGTCTGTTGTTGTGTAGGCATTTCTCGGCATGAGTGAGGACTCAGAAGGTGACTCTCTTCTCCACGGCGAGCCATTGGAGTCTTCGTAGGTGTTGGCTGATGTGTTCGTGCCGGGGGATGCCGAGGACAAGTCTGGCGGCAGTGTTCTGTATTGTCTGTAGTGTGCGGAGTTGGGACTTGTTAATGCCGAGTAGAGTGTGCTTCCATAGTCCAGTCTGCTGGTGATGAGTGCATGGGTGACTGTCTTCCTTGACTTGGGGGGATCCATTTGAAGGTCTTGCAGAGGATGCAGAGGGTGTTGAAGCAGCTGGAGTTGAAGGCGTTGACCTGTCGGTTCATGGTGAGGGATGAGTCGAGTATGAAGCTGAGGTTTCTGGCATGGTCCGAGGGTGTAGGTGGGCTTCCGGGGGCAGTCGGCCACCAGGTGTTATCCCATCCTGAAGGGGTGGTTCCAAGGACGAGGACTTCTGTCTTCTTGGCGTTGTGCTCCAGGCAGCTGTCGGTCATCCAGACTGCGACGTCTTGCATACCCTTCTAAAAGTTGAGTCTGGCGGTGGTGGGGTCTTTGGTGAGGGAGAGGATGAGCTGTGTTGAGGCTGTGTTGTTAGACGATGGAGGGGAGGGGGTCCATGTAGATGTTGAAGAGTGTCAGGCTCTGGGTTGACCCCTGTGGGACTCCGCAGGTGATTTATGCGGGATCGAAGAGGAAGGGTGGCAGTCTGATCCTTTGACTTCTTCCGGTGAAGACTGATTGGATCCAGTCTAGTGCTGCTCCTGGTATGCCGGCGTCGTGTAGTCTGGCAACTAGTGTGTGGTGGGAGACGGTTTCGAAGACTGCTGAAAGGTCGAGTAGGATGAGAACTGCAGAGTGGCCTTGGACCAGGAGGGTGCGGATGTCGTCTGTGGCGGCGAGTAAGGCCACGGGGTGTTTGTGCATTGAGCGCACGTTGATGAGGATGCATCTTAGGCTGGTATCGGCTGTGTTGGAGGCCGGGGCGGTGGTTAAGGTCTGGCAGCAGTGGAGGCAGGAGAACTGGCCGTGGGTCGTGTTTGGCAAGGCCTGTTGCCAGTCTCTGAGTTTCTCGGGGATGAGTGCGTAGAGGGTGGCTGTGCTGTAACAGTGGCTGGCTCGAGATCCAGGGTTCCTGGCGTTGGTCATGCTCGGGTCACAGGAGGGCACAGAAGGGCTTGCCTTAGGCACGCCTGCGGTGTGCCCGCTGCACACGACTGTGCAGCAGCCGCATTTAGTAGGGGAGGGGAAGGAACAATCAGCTGGGAGGTGGGAACGGCCGAGGACAGAGGGGCGGGGCCGCAGTGACAGCAGCAGCGGGCTCAAAGAAGCCAAAAAAACAGATTCAAAAGGGAAAAACAAGGGATAACTGACTGATGTAATCATACTACGAAGATACAGGACCCGGCTTCGAGGTAAGACTTCCCTCATAAATCTTTTTACAACACCCGCTCACACACACATCCCCGTGTCCACGCCCCATCCAGTGTTCTTTCCGTCGTTTAACACCTCACAGCTGTCCAGCCCTCCCAGCACTTCTCAATGGCGACTGCTGTGCACCCATGCATAGCGCACATGCTACTCGTGTGCCAAAGGCACATACGTAGTTGCGACACATGCCATAACATCGCATTCCATTCCAATGCATACTAATACTAGGCACATTGCTACAGTAGAGTAGGTGTTGCATAGCGGAGACATTAATATCACCCAAAACGAACCTTTGCACCCCAAACTAGGGGTGGGCGGAATTTGCGAAATTAACTTTCGGAATTTATCGCGAAAATGCTAAAAATCTCCGCAAGCACGCCGGAAATATCGCGAAGACGCGGAAGTTTTTTTCCCACCTGTTCGCAGTATTTTTTGCGTGATCGCGGGTCGCCAACTTACCCATGCGGTTGCTCACGGGCGCGGCCATCTTGTTTTCACTTGTCCCGCCCTTTCGCGATGCTTACTTCCTGTTCCGGGTCGCGCAATGCATGTTCGTGCCCGTTCGCAGTCGATATTTCCTGTTCGCGACCGCTTTTACTTGATCGCGTTGCTTTTTGCTTGCTTGGTGGAGAAAATATCGCGCGAACGTGCGCACGTGGTCGCAATGGGCGCGGCCATCTTGTTTTTCACTCTATTGCATGGTTCTGGGGCCTGTTTTTCAATCCTCTCCAAATCTTTTCAATCCTTGGTTTAAACCCACTTTTTTTTATCTTTCTTATTTATTATTTATCTTACTATTTTCCAGCTTCTATATTTTTGGTTTTTGTCTCCTTTTTTTGTTTTTTAGCTACTTTTCTATTTTTTTACTATTGCCTGCTATTATTTATTTCCTTTACTTCTTTAATTTTATTACCTTTTCTTACCCCAGAACCATGTCTAAGGATAGGGCTGGTAGACGACACAGCCAGAGCCGCAACCGCCTTCCTTGCGGAAGGCGGCACCCACAAGGGGTGCAGGCACGGGCCTTATTTGGGGAGGTGGAGTTGGCTGCACTAATTTTCTTTGTGCAGCGCCACCTCCCCTCTACCCTGGCAGAAGGTGGCAGGCCTGGGTCCGGGTACGGCCTCCGGGAGCATCGGCAGCGGTGGGGGAAGGTGCGCCGGGCAGTGTCGCGTTTCTCTGGGGTCCGGTGCACCCAGGCGCAGCTCACGCACCGGTGGTCCGACATACTGGACCGTGAGCAGGACCTGCTGGACCTGCTAGGAGTGGAGGTCCCGGGGCTTGGTGAGTACCTATTTAATTATTACAACTTTGTGTCTGTTCTTCTGCTCTGTGTTATATATTGCGAATATCTTTTTTTTCTTCCAACCAGCTAGAATGTTGCTGCTTACATTCCAGGTTAATTACGTTTAAAAGTCTTCTGTGATTATGACACAGGTGCTCTTCTGCGCTACTACTAATCTTACTTGTTTGCAACTTTGCGTTTGCGCTTGCTTAGCGTGATTCTTTAAGAGTTTATTTTAGAGAAATTAAGTTACGTAATGCTACAGTGACTCTAGTCCACTCCTTACTTTGTCCTGTCACTAATAGATAGGGGCGGATTGATACTTAAGTTTAGGTACTTTGTATGAGCTTTTAATTTGTTAGTGGTATGCGTGATGCCCCCTCAGTTACGTGACGTGCTGCTAGTACGGCAGTCTTTATTAGAAGTTTAGAACCTTTTCTAGTTTGTTCAATGAGTGGTGGTAATTGGCTTAGCACTAGCAGAACATCAGCATCAATCAATCAACCCAAAATTTGGTGTATACAAAAAATATAGTCATGTGTCCTCCATGATTTGACCATATGCGTTGTTGAGGAATCAAGTGGAAATGCATACTTAATGTACAATTGGCATGCCTGGAATAGGTGGGCTAGGTTGGGTGGTACGTCGTACTTAGGCTTAGTTGTAACTTAGTATTCTGGAATCAGAATGGAAGACTGGATTACTGTTGATAAATAGTAACTTAAGTAGTCGATCTGCGAATCCCCCGATATTACTTGTTGACCAGATGAGATCGGTCAATTTAGTTATTGCAATTGTTGTTTACATAAGTGTTTTTTGACCATTGTTGAAAAATATTGTATTTGTTTGACACCATCCATCAATGTTTGTCTCTTTCTTATATCTTTCCTGTTCATCATTCAGCACCCAGGGGCAGACAGACAGGGAGTGGGGGTTTGGCGGGACAACAGTCCGAACAGCACCAGGAGGACACCAATGAGGGCTCCTCTGCTGGCCCCAGTAAGTCTTCTTGTTTTTAATAATATTTCTTATTCCATAACTTTTACTGCCCCATATTTTTCACAAACTTTGTTTGTTTCCAAATGCTATTTTTTTACCAACAATTATCCTTCGATCTGTACGGTTTCAAAAATCTTATCCCTGCCTCCGCTATGATGACTCTCACTACTACTACTACTACTATACTATCAGTCTGTCTGTACTGTAGTAGCTAGTCTTGCCCAGTTGGCCAGTGCCACTCTTTATGTGAAAGGTTGTAATATAAAACTCATATTCACCGGTAGCTCGAGCCATTGAGTCCAATCCTTTGGGTCGTCGTCTTGTACTACTTCTACTCTTATTGATCTTGAGTCTTTGTTAATATTGAGGCTTTGAAAATTCATAGCAACAAAAGCCCAACCAGATTTATTACTATTTTGATATGATAGCCTATAGGACATATTACTACTGTTGTAGGGATCTTGCACATACACAGACATTTGCACCAGAAAATAGGATGTTGGTGATGGTAGGTTGGACCTTCCTCACACACCTCAATCAGAAATTCAGCACCCACCACAATTCCACTGCTCGACTATAGTACTGTCTTGTCATAACTATTAGGTCTCCGAACCCTCCCCCCAAGATACCCAACAAGTAGACAACCCAGAACATAACACGCCCAACCTCTCAGTCGTGGAAGCAATGCACATGCACACCCTTACTTTTATTTGCTCACTCGTGTAAGTTAGTCCACACCAAATACCACCAAGTCTATGTAAGTTCAAAATGTTTATTTTGAATTGAGAACGAAGCTCTGTACATTGTTTTATTATAAAATGCAACTCCAACCGGAAAATCAATAACATTAAAACAATATACATTGTTACACTTATACAGTTGGGAATTAAATCATGATAACTGAACAGTGGTGGAAGGCAGCACCACCATCCCCTAGGAATTTAGTTTATATAAATTTATAAATGAAGATGTGAGTGAAGGGACCCCTCACCTTAGAAGAACCTAGTACTGGTAGTTGTTGCATCATTCAGAAGCTCTGGTTCGTAGAAGGGAATCTTCCGTCTGTAATGCGAAAAATGAAATGGTGTGCGTTAGGATATTGCAACTTGCACGCATTTCTCAGCCATGCCAAAAAGTGTAGCATTTATGGATAAGCAATATGGACTAACAGTACACCAGTACTTCCTAAAAAAGTGGCTTGTTAATGTTTTTGTTGACCGCTTGTACGCAGTGCGTAGACTAGACAGTAGCAGTGTGATGTGGGCTCAAAGGTGTCTTATACAAGAAGCTGCAAGGTAACGTCACGTGCAAAAATAAAAGACACAAAGGTAAAATGGTAGCATGGCTAGGGCTAATTAAGCAAAGGCTACAATGATCATATATAACTATTAGTGTCTACTCTACTACTACCTGATTTGTACTAGTGATGTATGTTAGTATTAACTCATTTTTCAACCTTGCTACTGATCAATAGGGGGGAGGTGTATATGACGCCTAATAAATGTGTAATGTTTTCTAGGCGCACTACCGACCACCATTGCCGGGGCCAGCGAAGGCGACGCGGAGGGCGAGGATGCGGTAGTTGCTGCAGATAGCAACGGAGCGGTAGGGGGAGTGGCAGCACCAGTGGCGGGCGGTGGTAAGTTAGATTCATAATCCTTGACTATTGTTGAACTTGACAGTACACTCACTGCAAGGGTGTACTGTATGTATATGTATACTGTACAGTTGCGACTTAGGGCCCCATTAGGATGGCGGGCATATTGCCCCCACCGGGCTGGCGGTATTCACTGCCGACACCGCAGGGGCAAACCTCCCGCCATCCCTGTAGAAAATATTCAGAACCGTCGACCAGGCGGAAAAGGGTTCAATATGGCGGTGATGTCTCTCTAAACACATCGCCAGCCATATAATCTGCATTTTGGAATGCCTTTGCGTGGCGGCATTGCCGTCCGCCACGGAAAGGCATGCAGACATTGCAGAGTATGCTTGGGGGCCCCCATGGAGGGTACTACCTACCTATGCTATGGTACCCCCCCTGCCTTTCAAAGCAAAACGTGACAGACTCCGTGCGGGGCCCGTCATGGTGTGCTTGGAAAAGCAGCACAACATGTATTTTTAGCATTGCTTTCGGCAACGCCAACCAGAATGTAAAAAAAACAGGATGCGCCTGCCACTGTGCCGGGAGTATCATCCTAATTAATTGTCCCCACGGGACTCCCACCCTTTTTAGCGTGAGGATGGCGGGCGGACAAAGTTGCCCGCCATCCGATGTCGTAAGTAAGTATGAGTTGTTGGGGACGTTTGAAGAGTGAACTAGAAGAATGGAATTCCCTTTAATTGGCATAGGAGCGGGAGTATTGAGTAACCAATGGCCTCATCTATCTGATTTCAACTCTGCTTTGAAAGTTTTATGGAGAAGAACACCTGGTCCACTCACTGTTCAACTAAAAAGTGAAAGACGGGTGGAAGGAAGAAGGACGGGCGAGAATACCGGCAGCTGGTGGTCTTAGCCGAGGAGGAGGAGAAGACTGCGGCAGCAATTCTTCAAGCCTCCTCCAGTGCCCCGGGCCCCAGCCACCGCCCTCCAGCGGTATGGCGCCACCGTCTGGCGGCTGCCCGCCGCCACCGTAGTGCCATCTCTGGTGCCCCCCCACTGTGGTTTCAACTGCCGCGCACTCAGACGCCGCGTCGCCCGTTTAGAGGGCCAGATGCGTGTCCTCCTTGAGTCCCGCCCCACACCTTAGTCCCAGTCATCTTGTTCTGCCCCTTTTTTAATTCTTGTTTGGGTGGGTGGGTGGGATACTTGTTTGGGCGTTACAGACTTTTTCTCCTATGGACATTGGTTGGGGTTAGGGAGGGGGGTGGGTCAGCTTTTTTGGGTTTAGTTTATTTTTGTTAGGGTAAATTAAATATATTTTTCTATGTTACATGCAATGTTGTTAATGTTTTGTAGGTGGGGTGACTGTTTTACATCACACTGTTTCCTTGCTGGTGCATGGCCGCCCATAGCCTGTTTTTGATTTAAATAATTGGCTGACTGTATAAGACACAAACAGAGAGATGCGACACGCCTCACTCATTGACTTGTCCTTCTAGTACTTTCAGTCTGTCCTCTAGTCTATGCATTCTTTATCTGGACTGGTGTGTGAAAATGAAATCATTGACAACATGTCCATTATTAATTCTGCCTCCCCCAAACTTCTCTCTTACTTCTCTCGCTTGATGTTTATGTCCAACTGTGGCACAGCAATGGCTGCATGGTGAAGATGGTTTCCTTTTTCATACATGCCATGATTGGGGTGGTGGTGGTGGTAGTATAGTAGTAGTAGTAGTAGACACTGGCAGGGCGGCAGCATTTGCAAAAAAAGAAAAGGAGACAGTCAATCACCTTTCAGAGACTGTTAGAGGAGTAGTAGAATGAAGTACAGTACAGAACTTACCGAGCAACAATAATATGCTCAAATCTTTGACAACAAAACATAATGGTGGTTGAGATAGCCTACTAGACAGAGTTACAAACTATAGTTGTGTCGAGTCACTTGACTAGGCCTACAGCCTAACAGTTAGTGCTGTATATGAGGAATGACAACAAACAAATCCATACAATGGTGGCAATTCATGCTGAGGTATCTGTTCCTTTGTTAAATAAAATAACCTCTGAAATATCCTACTCATGGGTGGGCAACTGGACAAGCAGAAGAAGATCATCGCTCTGCCTAGAAATTGAAGTAGTGTTGCTTTCGCCACATCCGCCCCAGCAAGTGTGTGATTAAGTATTGGTGTACATTTAATTTAGTCACACCTCGACAATAAGTCACACAGCCCGGGGGAAGAGGGTTAGGGTTTGTTGAATGGATGGGAAGGGGGTTTTTGGGAAAGGTTTGACATAGAAAAACAGTATGCATGGACAAACAAACGACAATCATTGAAGACTACCATATCCATATGTTAAGGGAGAAAAAGGAAATGCATGCATGATGATGAGAGACCCGGATTACATACACTTCTAGTTCTTGTTCTGTTGTTCCGACCTTAATACTTTTACAAATAGCAAATAGAAATTTTAAATATTGGTAGGGAAGAATCGTAAACACAGAGCAAACCTAATGATGATAATAACAACTCCAAGAACACACTGTTGTAAAGATCGTATACAAAATATTAATCAAATTATTTAAAAGAAGATTAAAGTGGATACTGTTGCTGTGTTATCCTGGTAAAAAATGTGGACTGGATTTGCATCTCGGCATTCCTCTTGCTCCTCTCGTCCATCAATCTTGGGTGTGTCGCCTCGCCGCTCGCCACTGCCCGGCTGGAAAAAAAATGTTGATTTATTGGTAAGGTAAGTGTGCATTGTAATGTTTTCCAAAGTATAGGGCAAGGCCCGGCCTGTAATTGTAGATGGAAAACCAAAGGGGATATTGAGAATCAAAGTTGAAACAAATGCACACCTTATGGTGTAGTGCAACAAGAACACTTTCCGAGGTGGCATGTATGCATCATCTCAGTCTACTCTAGTCTGTTTCCAGCATTGACCTTCAACAATAACAGGAGAGAGCAGGCCCACAGTGCTTAGCAGTAGCACATCCTACGTTAAGACTTTAGAGTACTTTTTTTTTTTAAAGAGTTGGACAAACGCAAAGCACATTATCCATTCCAAACATAGCATTTTACAGTTTAAGTTAGTAAAATCAATGCACCGCAGTCATCCCACTGCTACACTCTATTCCACTTCTACACAGACATTTGGGTCTGCTGTGGTTGTTGTTGACATGTTTACCTTTAGGCTTTTACGGTTTATGCCACTCATGAAACGTCCTCCTGACTTCATCATCATCTCCGATACTTTTACTGACTGACTGTGAAGATCGGCCTGCAGTATAAGTAAAATTTTTATTACACAACAAGAGTAGAAATATTACTGACTTGAGTCATTCTTTAGTGTGTACAGAAAGATAGATTACTAGTACACTTTGACTTCACTTTGTGCACAACAAACAAACAACGAAAACACAAAGACCAATCGCTCAGAGTCAGGTGTCCAATGCATGCCATTAATTGTCATTACCTGTTCCTTCTCATCTTAAGTTAACGGGCCGTCTATTTCGCCATCATCATGATGGACGGTGCTGTTGTGTCAATCATACTCGTTGCGCAGATTGAGTGAGTCCCCTTCCTGTATTGAATTAAAAGCAATGTATCACCTAGCTGTAGGAGAAGTACAAATTTAATATTTGCAAGAAGGGGAAAATTGAATCTACCTTGAGTTAAGTTTAGTGTGTTCTGTAGAGAGTTGATTAGTGGCAGTGCACAATTACATACATTCATGCACAACAAACACAACAAAATCTAAATCATTCAGTCTGCGACTCTGCGTCCAATGCATGGCATCAATCATTACCTGTTCCATTTTATTTTCAGTTAATGGCCAGTCTCTCTCGGCTCTGAAAGGAGGGTAGCTATAGTAGTCATCTGATTCATGCTCCACTTCTTTTGGAAGGACTAGGAAAGTTTGAATTTGTTGTTGTATTATTTTACCATCATCCAATCATCATTCATGAGGGAAATTGGAATTGAGCAGGAGATTCAGTATGATGGAGCTGAGGAGCTGGATTCGGAGGACTGTACTGTCAAATTGCAGACACCTGAAACTTCTATATTAAATTAGAAGAGTAGAAGACGGTGGTAATGGATTTGTTGTGATTCACAGGTTTGTAACCAGAACGACAGACGCACAAACAAAGGGGGAAAAAAGGGAGGAAGACAGTAAGTGCAAGCCTAATTGTCAGGGAAGTATAGCTCGTCCTCAAACTCTGGGGGTTCAGCCAGTAGTAGGTAATCATGTGACACAATACTTCCGTCACCTGAGCCGCTGTCCTCATCTTCCTCCATTGCTTCATGTATTGTGTAATTCGGTGGTATGAAGTACTGATTCATTTTGATCATTGTTAACCTCTCCACGTTTTTTGGCGATAGACTGGTCCTTCTCAATGTTACAATGGAACCAGCAGCACTGAAAACACGTTCGGAAGAGACTCTTGCGACAGGGCAAGCCAGATAGCTTATCGCCAGCCTGCTGAGCTATGGCCATTCAGACCTTTTCCTATACCAATACTGCAATGGGTTTTGATCAATGTACACCTCTGTTGGGTCGTCCAGATAGGCCTGGACCATCCGCTCAATGTTCAGGGTTGCTGCTGGTAAGGTTTCGGGCTCTTTTCTCTGTGCATCAGCACTGTGCTTATTAATGCCTAACTTTACATACCACTCGTGTAATGATTGTACTCCGCCTACTGATCCAGTTATTGTTGCTGTGGTCGATAGTGATGGTGAGTCTTGTGATCCAAACGCACTGCCCTCAGCCGACGAAGTTGCACTTGATCCTGCATGGCCTGCTGCAGTACTTCTTGTGGGTTGATCTTGCGGGCTTTTAATTAGCAGCCGTTCGTTTTACAACTTACTGGCCGCTTCAGCTATGCAAGTTTTGTAGCGGGCAACATCAATCTCGGAAAAAGCAAAGAATGTCTTTAGTCCAAATTTTGCACGTGGATCCAGAATTGTAGCACAAATGTAATGTTCTTGTGACAAAATTTTATTTTGTATCCTTACATTTTCAGCTAAGCGACGGGATAAGCTCTCCACCAAGTCATGAGCTTCCCTTTTGTCCTCTACACCTTTGTATGATTCAGACACATTATTCAGCTGATGCTCTAGCATTTGCAATAATGGGATAGCTTGGCCCATTGTACAGTCCTCCTTGCTGACTTCACGTGTGAAGACCTCAAAAGGACAACGCATCTCAGTCAGGCATTTAATTAGGCTCCATTGCTCCAGCTCAAGGTTCATGCCTTTAACAGTAGCATCCCCTTGTCTTTTCCAGACATATTCATGGAGTGACCTGTACTGCTCATACAGATGATCAAGCATGTAATACTTTGAGTTCCAGCGTGTTGCCACCTCCTGGATGAGTGCCTTGACTGGCATTCTATGTTCACGTTGGATGATCCTCAGCTGCTTCCGAGCTTTAAAAGAATGGCTGAAATGAGTGCATATTCTTCGGCAGATGGCCAGTAAATTGCTGACTATGGGTTCTTTTTCAGAAAGTCTTGAACTATAATGTTTATGCAGTGCGCCAACCACAGAACCCTGAAATATGAAACAAGTGCCATGGCCTTGAGTACATTACTGCCATTGTCTGTGGCAACAAAACCAATACCAAGCCCTCTTGGCCGCAGCCATTCAAAAACCTTGCTGCGAAACTCGTGTAAAATGTTTTCAGCCGTATGAGATTTCTCCATGGCGAACATGGCTACAGTTGCATGTTTCCGAGTACCTTCAAAAATCGCAGCTGTGTCAACAGCACCTCGTGCAGATAGCTTATCTCGAACCCCCACAAAAGAGATCCAGTGTGCAGTGATGCACATGTAATCTGTGGCTTGGCAACTGGTCCACATGTCTGTTGTCAGGTGGATATTGTGAACAGCACTCTGCTGCAAAGCTTGTCCAACCAATTCCAGCTCATCATGATGTAGTGCCGGAACAGCAATTCTTGCGAAATATGACCGGCTGGGAACCTTCCATTTAGGGCAGATGGCAGACACAAATTCAAGGAAACCCACACCTTCCACAAATGAAAAAGGAAGAAGGTCCAGTGCTAACATTTTAGCCAGCTTCGCATTGTACAACCGTGCCGTTGGGTGGTTGCGTTGGAACTGCCCCTCCAACCTAAACATGCTCTCAATGGTAGGCTGGATTACTTTCCTTTGTGGTGCTGTTTTCATCAACCCACTTAGGCTCAACGACACAGATTGTCTCATTGCGGTACTCGGTCGCCTTGGTGTCTCAGCCTGACTCAGAGTATGGCTCTTACTGCGGTGCCCCTCTGATGTTACTGAGGAGGATGTGGGCGATACCACTGCACTACTGGGGATAGGGCTAGAAATGCCTCCCTCTTCTTCACCTTCCACCGCAATAATATCGCTCCCTGATTCTTCCTGACCAACTTCAATGGGTTGAGTTTTTCTCCTTTCTTTTAACTGAAGTAGGTGATTCTCCCACACGATAGTGTGGTGTATTCTGAGATGACTTGCTTGTCCTCCGGTACCATAGTTTGTACCAAGCTTACCGCGCCGAACACCTTTACAACAAATTGAGCATATAGCAACGTTCTCCTCCTTGGTGATAACAGAAAAAAAGTCCCAAACTGGGGAGGAAAACTTTCTGCCACTGCTGGATGTGCCACTTTCAAGGTGTGCTTGAAATGTGACCCTGTGCACCTAGACTGTGACTTTTACTACCACTACCTACTGAGATGGTTGAGCTGGATGTAGGTCCCTGCCAGGCCTTGGAAAATATGGCAGCTGGAGGTAGTGGTGGTATAAGCTGTGTTGGTGATATCCGTGCTACATCCCGCTCAGTAGCAGCCTTTCTGGATAGGGTGAGAATGTTGTTCTCCAATCCCTTTGGGGCGGGAGTAATGTGCGTGATGACTGGCTCGTCTTCATCAACATCATCATCATCACCCCCCTCTTCTACATCTACCTCCACACCTCTAAGTTCTTCTGGGACCTTCCTTTTCAGAAGCATTGTCTTGTGGCGTATATCACTCTCAGACTGAGCTGGTGGGACCCAAGTGGCATCACGATCATCAGAAGCGGGGCTTGAAGAAGAAGATGATGGACTAAGCCTCCTTTTCCTTGCTGGTGGTCTGGAAGACAATAGATCTTCTGAAACAGTGGTTTGACTGTGCTCCACTTTATCTGCAGGAAGCTCGATTTCCTGAAATGCCCCTACGTCAGGAGCAACAACTACTATGGTGGGCTGTTGCGGCTGCTGCCGTTCTTGTTGCGGCTGCTGCTGTTCTTGTTGCGGCGGCTGCTGTTCTTGTTGCGGCTGCTGCTGTGCTTGTTGCGGCTGCACACTTATCTGCTGAGTTTGCGCCTGCGTTGAACTTGATTGTGTACTACTTTGTGGTAATGACATTTCTTCAACATCGCTGCTCGTTAGTAGACTGGCTACCTCTGCGACACTAAAGCCCTTGGGCCTAGGTTGGTGTGGTTGGACCGCTGTGCTGCTCCCAGCTTGGTTCCCGGACAACGCTGCTGCAGTCGTAACTTTTTGGGTGCCAAAAAAAAACATTGGCCGGCACACCACCAGTTGTGGTTAATGGCACTTCCTTTTTCTGTTCCTTCTTCTCACCGGCAACTTTCTTGGTACTGGACCTGGTAACTTTCTTTGGGGCCATCTTCTTCAGATGTCAGGCAGGATGCAGATGCACAACAAGTTCTGGTCACACGTGGACGTGATGCGCAGCAGGACTTCTGTCTGGCTGGCAGTACCTCTCCCCACCTTTTTAAAAAAGGGCTCCTTGCACAAAAAAGGACAGCCAAATGTCAATCTGAGGAGTTGTTTTCATCCAAAATCATCATTTGCAGAAGGTTTCATGCTGCTAGAGCTGATATTCTTCTCCAAATTGAAAATTTTACATGTTCGAGTTCTCAAGCTTCACATTACTTCCGCCGGATGTCGATGGCGTGTCGAAAATGACTTGATCGCGTTCTCTCGCTCCCTGTCGCGTTGGATATGACGTGTTCGGGGTCTCTTTCTCCTTTTCGCGTTCGATTAGACGTGCCCGCGTCCTCACTCTCTCGCTCGTGGTGGAGAATGACGTGTTCGAGATCTCAATCTTCTCATACTCTCACGGTGCATGATCGCGAGAAGAAAGACATGATCGCGCAACAAATGACGTGTTCGCGTGACAAATGCCGTTAATGCGGGCGCGAACTGTCACGAGACAGCGCAAAATGGCTATCAACATCCAACATCTCGTGGAGAACGCGACCAGGTCGGGAATGCTTGTCAGCGAATGCGGGGATTCAGGTAAGGCGATCGCGCGCAAACGAGAATGTATTTTTTTACAGCGCTAGCAAGAAACAAATTATCGCTAAGCTGCGGAATGCAGAGATTTTGACATTTTTGCGCTTTCCGCGGAACGCGAAAATGCCAAATTATCGCAATTTCCGCGAACGGAACGTAATTTTGGCCCAGGCCTACCCCAAACCCAACGTTGAACCTTGCAATTCCTTTTTGAGCCCCCATAACACCCAAAAATCAAAATTGACCCAAATGCACACCCCAATTTTCATATTTTACCCCAATTTCTATATTTTACCCCAAAATACACCCCAAATTCCATATTTCCCCCAAAACACACCACAATTTTCATATTTTACATCTGAAATCCATACCCACCCAAAAAACTTTAAATTACCCCATTACGGACCTCACTTTGCATTGTAATCAAATGCGATGTAAAGGCACCTGCGTTGTCGGAGTTGAGTTGTCAATGATGTACGGCCTGCGTTGTAATGGTCATCTCCCATGCCAAAGGCAAACCATAGGCTATGCTGTTTGCATCCGTCTGCCCCTGGACTGTGCTCTGCACCAAGTAGCCTTCCTCTTGGACACTCCACTGCTACGATGCCAGCACCCTCATCGCCATCAACCTTGGACGCCACCTCAGCCTGCCAGGACCAACCTCTGCTCCGGACTGGACATCGCCATCACCATCACTGACGGCAGCAGTGTCACCCACGAGGAGCACACCGACTATGATGGAGGAGGAATTGCCATCACCTACAGAAGCACACTCCTACTGACCACGCACTCTAATGACCCAAGGGTGACCATGGACCACCTGACCTCCCAGGTCCTGACCAAGCCCAAGCACATCCTCTGTGCAGGCCCCCCAGGCCATGGCCCCCATTAGTCAATACCATTGTAGACCTCATTGCACCCCAGGGTCTCCCATGCACCAAAGACTTCCTACTCGATGAACTCAAGTTCCACCTGGACAACCCCAGTGACCAGGACACCACCCTCTCCTGGGGATGGTCCCCTACATCAAACGCAAGCAGCAAGTCACCTCAACAAGCCACAAAGCAGGACACACGGTCGAGCACATCACTCCAGTCAGCGGGAACTTCAACTACAGCCACAACACCGAACTCTCCTGGACCGACCATCATTGGTAGCATCACGTCTTCACCTAACCTACCGGACGCCACCGCCATCATCGACCCCCTTGCAACTGGATCAAGGCCACCGAAGAACGTCTCGTCCACTCCCTCCGCAACAACACTAAACCATTGCTTCCAAATGATGACACAGCAGTGTGCAACCCCCACCGATGGATCTCCAACAGCGCTGACATTAGGGCACCCCTAATAAACGCACTGCGTCACTACCTTCCGAGGGTGACGCAGTGCCACAGGGATAGTCTGGCCCCATGCATTGCTGTAGTTGCATCATGGTTGTGACTCAACGTCAGGATTCCTGATGCATCTGTCATTACTTGCGTCATGGAGAGCTGTCCAGTGAATACAGCGCATCCATGCTGTCGCAAGAAGGGCATAGTGAGAAGTGTTGCAACGCTGTCTTGTTGCAGCGCTGCAACACTTTTCATGACTGGGGTCCATGAATGCACACTATCCTATTGATGGTGCGCATTCCTACACTGTAGTTTTGTCGCAGGGCAGCGCTGCAACATTGCTTGCAGCGCTGTCTAGCACCAGAACCTGCTGAGATGTGGCCCCAAGTGTTATCCCCATTTTTAAGACCAGCTATTTTCTGGTCTTAAGTAACTGGCTCTAACTGCAGTAACAGGCAGTTTTTTTGGTCTTCAGAAGTTCAAGGATCCCCTTGTGAATATGGAGTAGTGGTGTTTGTGGGCGTTTTTGCACGGGAATGCCTCTCCTGCATATAATTATCGCTAACAGACATAGCGATCTTTATAACAGATGTTTTTGCCTAAAAACTGTCGCTAACGGCTGTTAGCGACAGCTTGGTAATAGGGCCCAAAACGTATTGAGGGGACATCAAAATGACCTATCACAAAACAACCTGGTTTTGCAAGGCAAGTCACCTGGGTTTTTGGCCACGGGCTCGGCGGCCATCTTGGCAAACGTACCAAACCCACATATTTCTGAAAACTAGACACCAGGGGGGAGTCCAGTGAGGTATGGCTTGCATGGGTCCCCTAACGTTTTCCTACCCAGAATCCCCTTCAAACCTCAAATTTAGCTGAAAAATCACTTTTTTTCTAAAAATTCTGTGTGGGAAGGTTCTGGAATTTATGTGGATCCACAAATTTCCTACCACCCAGCGTTCCCCCAGGTCTCCACTTAAAAATTGTACCTCACTCGCGTGGGTGGGTCAAGTACCTGTTACAGGCAAGGGCCCAAAACTTATTGAGGAGACATCAAAATAACCTATGACAAAACAACCTGGTCTTGCAAGGGGGACCACCTGGGTTTTTTGCCCTGGGCTCAGTGGCCATCTTGGGAAACTACCAATCCCACACATTTCTGAAAAAACTAGACACCCGGGGGATTCCAGCAGGGTATGGCTTGAGTGGATCCTGCAACGTTTTCCTATCCAGAATCCCCTGGCCTCCCGGGGGGGCAGAAAGACTGTGGTAATTTTTTGGGGTAGGGGCATTGGCATGCCCATTCCGGGCAGCCCCCACTCCTATGTATAACAAAACCAAATCCCTGTGGCTACTGGGCTTTCTACCTCCGCCCGGGGGGGAGATCAGGAGCTCCTGAGGGGGGGGGCAGAAAGGGGTGGGGGCATTGGCATGCCCATTCTGGGCAGCCCTCAACCCAAACTTTGGAAAAATAAAAATCCAGGAGGGGTAGAAAGACTGTAGCATTTTTATTTTTTGGTTGGGGGTATTTGCATGCCCATTCTGGGCAGCCCCCACCCCTACGTAGATATAAAAAAAAATCCCTGGGGCGTAGTGGGGTTTCTGCCCCCCGGGGGGCAGATCAGGGGCTATTGCCCCCATCTGCCTCCTGTGGGGGCAGAAAGGCTTATTCCTTCTTTGGGGGGGTAGGGTGTGGGCTTTGGCATGCCCATTCTGGGCAGTCCCCACCCCTGGCATATAAAAAACATCCCTGGCGTCTAGGGTGTTTTATGCCCCCCCCCGGGAGGGGAAGAATGGGGGCTTCCACCCCCATCTGCCTGGGAAACTTAAATGAGGGGAGCAAAGGCCTTTGCCCAAGGGGCCCCTCCCCCCTCCCTGGTGGCTAGCGGGTGGGTCCCTGCTTAAGATCCACATGGGAAGGGTACCATTCTCCCCTTTCCGACAATACCTCTCCCATCTGTTTTGGTGCTCAGGGGGCTGAGCTAGCCCCACAAGCACCGAAACTGAGGAACTGAAACTAAGTTTCAGTTTATTTTTAGTTGAAATGACAATAGCGCGCCATGCGTGCGTTCGTCATTGCAAGGAAATCACAAAACAGGCCTTGGAAGGTTTGGGAAGCTCTTCCCCTCCTCCTGAGGCAAAAAATAAGGTAAATTCCTCTGCTCTCTGCAGCAGAGGGATTTTCTGAGCATGTGCTCATGATGGAATCCGCATCCGGAACAGAGTACAGAACCGTTGCCACGAGGATACTCAGCGCACCCACTAGAGATCCACAATCAGAGAGGCGTACTAGCCCTCCCTGTCACCTAACGGCATGGCCAGACGCGAGATCACCACGAATTTGGTGCTGATCCTAAGAACTTACGTTATAAATAAAAGATACTCATGGAATCAGCAATCATTTTTCCTCATTGACCAGCCGGGTCGGAATTATCACCGGCGGAGCGATCTCAAAGATTCCACGTTTCAAAGTACAGCCCTGAAGAAGTCGCGGGACAATCTCCCATTGTGACGAAACACGTGTTGGCTGGTTGCTTTATGATATAACAAAGATTTAACACAAAGAACTCACTCATTTGGACCTCAATGACATTTCTTCAAGTGCACATGATTGAATGATCTTATTATTTGAAAACTCGTGCCCAGGACTTTGGTGCTTATGCTCATGATGGATTGGTTCCATCATAAGCACAGGTGCACTGGTGCTCATGACGGAGCCATTCCGTCATGAGCACCCAAAGTATTAAACAGTGGGGCTCAGTTGGTGATTTTACACACAGCACAACACAGGTAGTCTCCTACTGTTGCACTCTGTGTGTAAGTGATAGGGCAGGTATTGTTAGGATAGTTTTATCACTACACATTGCTGCGCCCTGGCTTTGCTGGAACACATACTGGTGCCTCGCACAACTGTACACACCCTTGCACCATTGTGCAAGAGGGTCATTGTTGTTGGCAGGTTACTAACTGTAAATGTAGTCACACCTATCTGGAGAATATCATTCATCATTGGGATTGACTACTTGCTAAGTATGGTACATCATGCAGCTCTATTGGGGCAACTACATTCAAAGGTTCATGACCACATATCTCCCTAGGGAGGTGTTGCATTGTGTATGGGTCTGTGGTCTGCTACTTATGGAAAAATGTATGTACAATATAAAAAAGATGTAATGTGCGGTTGCACTCATACTCAACATGTATTACGGCTCTCAGGGGCAGAATAACACAATTTCCTAACTTATCACAGTGTACCATTTTTGACCAACTATTAGTTGACACAGTTTCCCAACATGGAGCCATTGCATTTCTTGGTCACTTACATTCTAGTTATTGTGTGGCACAGGTATGATGCTAATTCCTGAGGAATAGGGACATGAATATCTGCCTATTATTAGTACAACCATGCAGATTTATGTTCTGTAGTATCTTTTTAGTGTGAGCAGTGAGCTCATCATATTAGGATGGTAAAGTTGGCATGTTCACTGACCGACATTTATGTGGATGAGTGGAACATTGCATGGTCTCACATATCCTATTTATAGGTTGTATTTGTGTGAATATAAGCAGATTTTCTCTGTGTTTCAGTCAAGTGACTGCAGCATGTTGATCCACACTGTTATTCCATTTGGAGAGTACACATTGCTCGTTAAGCAGTCCACGAGCTGTCCCACAATAGATGAAGAATGCAGGAAGGTCAGTGGCCAGCAGGACCACCGACAAGCCTTGGCAACTGCAACAGTCGGGTCAAAGGAAAAGACGCTTGGATGCAGACCAGCAAGGTCTGTGGAACTAACCCAGCAAGAGTAAGTCAGTGCCAGTGCTCAGCATGCAGGAGAGCCAGCAAGAATCGTTAGAGCCCCCTTGATGACCCTCTGGCAGCAGGGACAGTGAGTTGCAGGGAAGCCTCAGCAACCCACAGAAGATGGAGTCCCATAGTGCAGGGAACACAGGCAGGACATCGTTCTTGGAGCTGTGCAATGCTGGAGGCTGGGGCTTCCAGGAGCTTGAAGATCTTCTGTGAAAAGAGTGAAAAGGTCTTGACAATGGCAGATGGGGTGCACAGGGAGGCAATTCAAGTCAGCTGGGGAGGGATTACAGTCTCCCAAATTGCAGGGAAGACTGGTCAGGCCTCTGGGGAGCCAACAAAGAAACACCAGCATTGCAGAACCAGGAGATGTCCATGGGATAACAAGATCAGCAAAGTGGTCATCGACATAGAGGTGCCTGTGGATACAGGGAAGTGACTCCTTCACTCCAAGGCATATTCCTTCTTGCTTGGATGCATGCAGAATCCTTGCTGATTCAGAGGATGCATGGCCTTGGAGTTGCAGAAATTCAGAAGAGTATGAAGATGAAGTTGCAGCTCTAATCTTCCCATCAAGACCAGTCTTGTCTTTGGTCCTGGATTGATCCAGCAGCACAGTTCCAACAGCGGAAGTGTCTTCAGACAGGTCTTGACGAAATTTTGATGAAGCCCAGGACGTATCTAAGTACCCACCCTCAGGGGAGCCCTTAAGTACCCCTAAAAGGGGGGGAGGTCATCTTCTGCCGTGACCCACCTATCATGGGAGGCCAGGGGCACTGCTCAGTTGGCAGGGCTAGTCAGATGCCCCCAGGGGCCAAGATTCAACATGGCAGAATCAAGTTACCAGCTGGAGTACCTCTGGGCACCTCCCAAGGGAGAAGCTGGTAGTTTGTTGCCAGAGGGGGAGCCAAGGGATCCTGAACTGAGACAAACTGTTTTATGCAGGGGGGGCATCAAATGTGCCCTTTAATTCAGTTTGATGGTGCTCTGAAGCATCCCTAGCCTACCTAATTCTAAAGGAGTGGTGGTCGCATCTCTCCTTTGCAGGGAATCCTTAGTTCAGCTTCCCCTGCCTCAGTTAAGCTCATCAACAGAGCGGCAGAATGCTGTCTAGGGTCGGCAGCAGTGTGGGCTGGCAGGCTGAACCTGTAAGGCTACAAAGGTAGGTTTTAGGGCGTCCTTTAAAGAGCCCCCCAGTACATGGTATCATGTAATGAGCACTGGAATCGGTGTTGTTGCATAATTCCAACATGTTTGAAACCAAACATGACCGGGTTTGGGGCAGCCATTTTGCAGTTGGGCATCTCGATTGTCAGTTTCCACTGCACTTAAAATGTCTGCCCTGCACTTGCAAAACCCAGAGAATGAAGTCTGGGGCTTGTAGGGGTACCAGTGCTTATGCAGGGGTACCCACACACTTGGACCCACTCACCCTGCCCTTGGACTGAAGGGCTTACATTAGGGATCACTTATAGGTTTAAAATGCGGTGACCAGGATATAAGGAAAACCTTATATCTAAAGTGAAAGGTGTGTGCTCCATTTCATGCAGACTGCAATAGCAGCTCTGCAGACAAAGTTTGCATTGACTCCCATGGGTCGCATAATACAAGCTGCATCCCATGGGAGACCCCTGTTGCATCAATGTACTGGGTAACTCAGTACCATATACTAGGGACTTAGAGAGGTACTCCGGTATGCCACTTGTGGGGTGTACAAAGTCTTTACCATCAAATTTAGAGAAAAGAGCACTCCACTGGGGTCCTGGTTAGCAGGATCCCAGTGAACTACAGTCAAAACACACTGACACCAGGCAAAAAGTGGGGGGATCCTACTTTTCTACAGTTGAGTTAATATGTGAGATATTCCTTCCCTTTCCCTTGAACACAGCGCAGCACAGTGCAGTAAAGTGTGTTGCTGCTCTGCGTGACAGATTTACCCATATGTCCCTTGCTTTCACTTACTCTGTGGTTCTTCTTGGTCCTTGAACCCAGCACTGTCCTAGATACTCCTGCCTCCAACTCTGTTGGGATGAGTGATGCCACCTGCTCTTCCAATTAGTCAAACTCCTCTTGCACATCAGGTCTGCCTTCAGTCCTCATGCCTGCCCTAAAATTCAGTTTCTCTTTGGTCCTGCGCTTGTAGTCATGTCACCTCTTCTTGCACTCCAGCACTGTCCTTTTTTGCTTGGCTTATAATGTTTATCTTATCCACTATCTTTTATCAAATAGCATCCTTCTTCCCTACTGACAATTTGGAGGTGACAAAGAGGAGGTGTTCATTCTTTGTCACCTCAGCTATTAACACTTTGTTGTTTTCCTCTTTGAAATTGGTCTTCTTCTTCCCCGTGGCTGCTGTCTGGTCATCTTGGCTGGGGCTGGTGTTATTGCCCTCCGTTTTCCCTATTTTCTTGGTGTTCAGTAGTGCTATAGATCCAAATGTGTCCATATTTTAAGCTGAATGCAAAGAGGATCTGTGGCACATACAGGTGCATTACAACACTGAAATCAGATTTGCATCACGTAGGGAGCAGTTGTGTTATGACAATTTGCATTGTTGTCACCTATGTGTTGGATTTTCTGATGCATCTTCAGTGCTTGTGAGATGGTGCGCCGTACCATAAATACATCACATCTATGTTGCGCAGTAGTGACGCAACACAGCACAATTTTTTCTGAAGCAATGCTGGTGCAGCACCTGCATTTCATCAGTTTGCATTAATATGCCCCTTAGTTCCTTTGGGAAAACTTTGACGGATTTACACATATAACCACTTGCTGAATTCAGAATGTTGTCTACTTTTCAGAAATCTGTGGCTTTTCGGGATAACCGGTTAGTTTGGCACTAGTTTCCACCATAAACTGGAAGCAGGTTCAGAGCAATACAAATAGGATAAATGGGCTACCTCTTTGAAAAATGCAAAAACTGTGATAAAAGATTTGTTTTTTTTTATCCATCTCTCCATGTTCATGAAAGTTGGGATGACGGTTACTTCAGCACAGCAAAATACAGTCACTTTTATCCAGAGCACTGTTTTCTATTTTTCCCAAAATACTAAAACTTTTGCTATATTTTGCCTATTTTTTTGGTCCCCTCCAGGACAATCTACAAACCCTGGATCCCTTTAAAATCCCCAGAATGTTGGAAAGAAAGGATGCAAATTTTGCATGGATACCGTTTGTGGATAAAAGTTATGAGCCCTAAGAGTGAACTACCTCAAATACCCAAAAAAGGGCTTGGCACAGGATGGGGAGGTCCAACAGTTAGAGCTAATAACCATTTCAAGAGGAACAAGAAGTACTTCTACCATCATCATGCATTGTTTTACACAATGAGGAGTGATCAACTATTTGACATACCAAAGAATCACGGCCCAGACTTATTATGAAGGTAGGGACTGTCATATGGAGGGCACCTAGTCCTAAAGAGGTAGGGAAGTTCATCACATAAAATATGGTAGGGTACATAGCAAAATAGTCAAAGTAGTTGTAGTGAAGTAGCCAGAACCGGGTTGGTAACCCTGACCAAATAGCTTCCTCTCTATGTAAGATGTGTTCTTTATTTATAAATGAAAATATGGTGCACCTGTCAGCTGTAACTGAACTGAAGAAGTGGATATAATTACCGACCATGCTATATTGTACTCTTCTGTGTATAGTTCTGGGCTTTACACTGCTCTTTGCTGACTACCTTGCCCAGGTTGTAGAAACAGAAAAGAATTGAAATTGTCTTTGCCTTAGTAAAGCGAACACATGTACAAAAACATGTTAAAAAACTATTTAAACCCTTGATAATTCTGGCCCTCAATTATAACTCAATAATGTCATCGATTATGCCACATCCACTGGGATAACTTTCTGTATACCGCAATACAATGTTTGTCATGTGGAAAATGCCCATAATTGGATAAAGATCATCAAATTCTACTGAATTTCAAATTATTGCAAGTGGAATGATTGTCAACGAGGAGTAGGTAACTGCAGAAATATATTCAAAGGTTATGGTTCATATTGTTCAAGAACTTAAAAGCAAATTGGAGGAAGCTGACATTCGTGTTGTGCCACATACTGAATGGGCTGTTCGAAATGGTTCCAATTGAGTCATTGTACTGTCAAATGACACAGATTTTATTAATTTATTTTAAGAGTTTTATATAGCACGAACTTGACCCGAAGATGTCAGGTATCAGAGCGCTTTACATGAGTACCAGTTTCGTTACAGATGGCCACATTCATTTTTGTTAGGCACGGGGAGATTAAGTGATTTGCCCAGAATCACAGGATGCTGGGTGTCCCTGTCGAGACTCGAACCCGGTTCCCCAGCTTTGAGGTCGACCGCTCTAGCCATAAGGCTACATCATCTCCCCCGTAAGGCTACATCCTCGCCCCGGATGTTATCATTGTGCTGCTTAGTTTTGTTGTAATGTTCATAAGTCAAGGATTGTCAGAGTTATGGATACGCTATGGAACAGGCGAGATAAGAAACTATTCCCTGCTTCAGATTCTGTGCAAGAAACTTGACCCAGAGATGCCCAGTGTTCTTATCAAGGCAAATACTTTTACAGGTGATGACATTATGAGCAAAATAACTGCTGAACCTGTGAAGTTTCTCAAAGGATTTCCTGAGACAGAAGAAGAATGTGACTGTAAAGACTTAAAAAACATACCTTGTGTGTGTGTGAAAAACAAGTTCTGACTGTCGCACATTTAACGTACCGTGAATTCAAGAGGTCAGTCCCACTAAGAAACCTTTCACAGACGTAATATTCTGTGACACATTAAAAGAGCATTCTACTGAAGCAGAACATTTGTAAATGTTTGGGATCATGTATATGTAGAGAAAAATCCATGTGAATTTGGTTGGAGAGATATTGATGGGGTACTAAAACCTACAAAATGTCTAAAGCCTCTACCCATAGAACTTACACGTACATGTCCTTGCAAAACCTGTGCAACAAAAAGATGTCCCTGTCGATATGCTCTTCTCAAATGTTCCAACATTCTGCAAATGTCCTACCAGCGATTGCCTAAACAAATAAAGTGAACTATGAAAATGTGTCTAAAACAGAGTGATAAACATTATTTGTTTTCATATTCAGATCATATTTTGGTGTATACATAAAAGGATTACAAATTATTATTATTTGTTTCATTTCTTATGTGTCTTCTTTCTCTATTATGGCCACCATTTTGCTCTGAGGAGTTATTTTCTGTCTCTAAAAGACTACTTGACCCCCAAAACCTATGTTTTGATACCAAAATGATGTATATAGGTTCCTGAAATATTTCATCATCACTGCCAAACATACACCATTTCCAAAAAGATTATCCAGGGAAGTTCGGGTGTCTACTCAAGATAAATTACTTCTCTAATGATATAAAAAGCACAAATAAAAAAATGGAAATCTCGAGACAAAAGATTTTTTTATGGAGGTATATCAAGGGGCCAGGACTATGAGCAAAGTGCTCACATTCAAAAACCAACTGAGTTCTTCAAGAGATTTTCTTGAAGCAGTGGTAGGGAGAAGGCATGGCAAGTGGAAATTTGTACCTTTACACAGGTCCAACTAGGTGCCTGTGTAAAAGTAACTTTCCTCGAACTTCAGCAAGAGAAGCGCATAACTGAAGAAACAGTTGTTCTCTTCTTTTTTCCATTATTCACATTGTATGAAAGAGACAAGCTAATTTCAAAACTTGATATGCTTCATGAAGTTTTTTTCTATAAAAAAAAGTTAGTGGAAACATTTATCAAATACATTTTTTTAGCAGAAACCCCCAATAAAAATTACATTTTCAGAACACTTCACCCGCAATAACCTTTCAGGCAGGAAACTACACCCACCACAGAAGTTTCGTAAAGCTAACGAGATTCAAAGGGCAACAGTTATTGTTACCTTCACAGCTCAGTTCACATTTACCTTTGTATGCCCATTATGTAAAGTTTGATAAGAGCAGAACCCTTCCTTCAAGCCAAATCGTTTTCTTATCACATGTATTTATTTGATTTTGTAAGCACGTTTGAAGCAAGCTCCGAATATATGAACACATTCAGAGAATCTATTCAAGATGATGCATTTGAGATCCCATACTTCATCATTTAAAAAAGAGTTTATGGAGGGGAGGAGCCTAGCGTCGGACCAAGATGGCCGCCTAGACACGGAGCTCCGTGATCGTCAACCCGGGGACCCATTATCCTGCACCTTATCCTGACCTCACTGTCCGTGAGACCACACCGCAGGGAAAGCTGCACTCATCCTTGCAACCGCGGTCCCGCTGGCCCCCGTACTGGCCGAGTTCGAAACACCGCTTATCTGGGCCTGTGACACGTACGGAGCCGGGAGCTCGAGTGCGGAGGGGGTGGCCCGGAAGTGAGGGAGAGGCGGCGACGCCGTCGGGCGGGTGCCGGTCGGAAGAGAGGCTTCCCCTGATTCAGCGCCTGGCGGACTGGTGGACTTCTGGCCTTGGCGCCTCCTCTCCGTGGAGTGCGATCGCAGTGCGGAGTGAGCTCGTGAGCGCCCGAGGCCGCCCGGAGGTGAGCGTGGCACCGGAGGTGGGGGCGCCCAGTGGTGGCACCCGACAGTTGTCCCGGGGGTGCTAGCGGACTTGCTGTGGTCTTTCCCCCCTTCACTGGCGCTGGCTCGGCGAGAGTACCCGTGGGAAGACGACGCGGTAGGTGCTGTGGACGGCAGCTGGTCGTGGAGATACCCTGCCCGGAAGCCTTATAGCCTGGGGGCGCGGCGCTGTGTTGGGCCTCCGGCACCCGTGGGATGCGGTAGTCTGGGGCCGAGGTTCAGGAGGCGTCTGCGACCTGCTGGAGCTGCAGACTGGAACCCTGGGGACGCGCTGGCAGTGGGGCGCACCGGGGTGCTGAGATTGTAGATTGGAGGAATGGGGAGCAGAGTGGAGGCTGAGAAGTCCCAGCCCCGAATCAATAAAGGCAACAAGCCGGTTCAGTCCAACAAGCTGGACCGCTATACGCAGCCCAAAGACCCGTCCCTGGACCAGAGACAAGCGCTAAAGGCCGGGAGAGACTCGGGGACCCCCCCTCCGGAGTTGACTCTGCAGGACGTCATGACCGCCATAGGAGGGGTCAGGTCCTCCCTGGAGGGCAAGCTGGAATCTCTGGAGCACAAGGTGGATACGGTCTCCATTGAAGTGAACTTGATACGTGCGGATCTCACCAAAGTCAATGAAAAGGTCAAGACTCTGGACACTAAAACGGCCGGCCTGGCGGCGGACGTGTCCGTTCTGCAGCGGGAAGTACAGGACCTCAAGGGCTTCTGTGCCTTGGCTGAGCGCAAGTTGGATGACTATGAAGGGAGGTCCAGGCGTAATAATGTCCGCATTTTGGGGGTACCCGAGAAATCAGAGGGGCCTGCGCCGGATCTCTTCGTGGAAGACTTGATCTTTAATCATCTCAAACCTAAGGGCCTTGGGAAATTCTTTACCATCGAGTGGGCTCACAGAGTCCAAGGTGGGCGCCCCAGGCAGGGGGCTCCCCCTCGTCCGCTGATTGCGAGAGTTCTGAACTTCAGAGACAGGGATGCTATCCTGCAGTCGGCACGGGCGTCGGCCCCTATTCACTTTGAGAATGCCACCCTCTCATTCTTCCCGGACTTCACCCAGATGGTGCAGAAACAATGGAAGTCATTCCTTGCAGTCAAGCAACAACTTAGGGACAAAGGGGTTAAGTACTCCATGATGTTTCCGGCGCGGCTGCGGGTGGAGAGTGAGGAGAGGGTGTGGTTCTTTGAGTCCCCCGAGGCGGCTGCGGACTGGATCGAGGGCCGACGCGTCCGGGGTGCTGGAGGACGGTGCAGAACTGAGGAGGGCGAGACACCGGAGCAGGCCTGAGGTTGGCCGGGGCCCCGAGGATGCTTTTCCTATGGTCAGGTATGGGGGAGAGGGGCCCCTGAGAGAGACTTGTGTTGTGGGCCGTGGCACCGCGGCATGAACTGCTGAAGGACACAAAGGGACAAATACAGTTCAAACTGGGGACCCGGGGGTGGTGAGTGGGCTTCCTCCTCAGTACTACATTTAGTGGTTTTTGTTATAGGGGATAGGGCAACAGCACTCTGCCAGTTTGTTATGGGTGTTCCCAGTCAGCAGGGGTGCAGGGAGGGGGGGAGGTGTGGGAGGAGGGGGTTTTGTGTTGTGTTTGAATTTGTTGTTGCACTTTATTATTCGACATTGTCTGATTGTTGGGCGGAGCGAGAGGGGCATCGGTCGCGCTGGCGGAATGGGGACTGAGCGAGACTTGGGGATCAGAGTCCTTAGTTGGAATGTGAATGGATTGGGGGACAAGTTGAAGCGAGGTATGGTTAGCCAATTTGTCAAGAGGCACGCCCCAGATGTGGTCCTCCTTCAGGAAACTCACCTGGTTGGGAATAAATGCTTGGCCTTACACAGAGGGGGGTACAAAATGGTGGCCCGAGGTGTGGGAATACTGGTTAGGAATTCCTTCCCTTTCACGATAAAGTCCTCCTGGTCTGATGTCCGTGGTCGCTATGTTGGGGTTTCGGGCCAGTGGGAAGGAAGACCGGCGACGTTTATCTCCGTATATGTCCCCCCCGGTTTTGCAGACGGATTCCTTTAAAGATTTGGGCTCCATCTTCCTGACCTTCCCATTGGGTATCCTGGTTATGGGGGGCGACTTCAACGCGGTGGCAGCCGGCGATGTAGACAGGCACCCGCTGCGGGACCTGCTGCCCTCCCAGAAATGGTTGTCCAATTATCTTGAAACAACGGGGATGGTGGACGGGTGGCGTACCTTTAACCCCACTGGGACGCACTATACCCACTTGTCGAGCGTGCATCGTAGTTTGTCGCGCATTGATTATATTCTGGTTCCGGCAGCGCAGGTCCACTCCATCCAAGAGGTCCGTCATCTGGGACACAGCATTTCCGATCATTCCCCTGTGTGGCTTCAAATGAGGGTGGGGAGTGCCGCGGCCGGTAGGATTGCTCCGATAAACCCATGGTACCTGTCGGATCCAATTATCCGTAAAATTGCTGTTAAGGCCACGGACGCCTACTTCCAAGAGAATAAGGGTTCAGTGGGCTCCGCACAGACCTTGTGGGAGGCGTACAAGACAGTTATCAGGGGGGTGATGGTTTCTGCCATTGCGGGGAAGAAGAGAGATGGGCAGGCCGAGCTGGTGCGGGCGGAGGAGGAGGTGCTGAAGTCAGAGGATGAGTTAGCTCAAGGGGTAACCCCGGAGGGCCTTCACCGGCTACGGTTGAGGCAGGCGGACCTGCATCATATTGCTAAAACTAGGGCGCAGGCGCAGTGCGGTAGGATACAGAGCAGAGTGTACGAGTTGGGGGACAAGGCCGGGAAGTTGATCGCGTGGTTGGATAGGAGGGAGTGGGCCTCGAGGTTGGTGCCCGAGCTGCAAGGTGAGGATTCCCAGCCTATCACGGAACCGCAGGCGATAGCCGATGCGTTCGCTGACTACTACAGCTCCATATATAGCGCCTCCGGGGTATACTCGGAAGCGGAGAACAGTGAACTGCTGAGGGACGTGAGGCTACCCGCCCTCTCAGAGGAAAACGGGGAGTATATGGAGTCCCCGTTGTCGGATGATGAGGTGGCGCAGGCAATCAGGGAGGTGAGGTCAGGGAAGGCCACCGGTCCGAATGGAATTCCGGTAGAATTATACAAGCTGGCGGCGAGTAGGCTGGCTCCCCATGTCCGTGCGATGTTTGAAGACTGTAGAGCTAAAGGAATGTTACCGTATGACCAAAGGGTCGCCAACATAGTCGTTATACGTAAAGAAGGCAAGCCGGCGTCACAGCGTGCCTCTTACAGGCCTATATCACTCCTTAATGCGGAACCTAAAATACTGGCGAAGTTGTTGGCCACGAGATTGAGGAAGGTCATTACTACTCTTGTGCACCCTGACCAATCGGGCTTCTTGGCCCATCGCAATACGGCACTCAACTTGCGCCGCCTACATGGGGTGCCGAGTAGAACGTCAACAATAAAGGAGTCGGCGGCTCTGGTCTCCTTAGATGCCACTATGGCATTCGACATGGTTGAGTGGCCGTATTTGTTTGCGGTGCTGGGTAAGTTCGGGTTCGGCACAGTATTCTGTAGTTGGATCCGCCTGCTGTATTCAGATCCGATGGCCCGGGTGGTGGTGAATAACCGGAAGTCCAAGGATTTTCAGCTCAGCAGAGGCACGCGTCAGGGTTGTCCCCTGTCGCCGCTTCTCTTTGCGCTGGCACTCAAGCCGCTCGCGGCTTGGATTCGGCAGGACCTCTCTATTCGGGGGCTGCGGTGGACTCCTGAGTGGGAAGACAAGATCTCCCTATATGCAGATGATGTACTGCTCTACCTTGCTGCACCCTCTGGGTCGTTGGTCTGCTTACTAGACGTCATAGCTATATTTGGTAGGTATTCCGGCTATACAGTTAATTGGTCCAAGTCTGTCATCTATGTGCTGGCCGGTGCGCCGCCAAGGATACCCCCGGGCTGCCCAATAGCGGTCGCTACTGACGGCTTCCGATACCTCGGGATTTATGTTTCCCTGGACCCGAGGCGGCGCTTTGCCGGTAACTTAGACTCGCCCTTGCATCGCCTTAGAGCAGACGTAGTGCGTTGGAAATCTCTTCCTCTTTCTATGCTGGGGAGGGCGGTCCTCTTTAAGATGATGGCCCTTCCGCGTTTTCTTTATGCACTTCACAACACAATGGACCCGGTACCTGGCTCCTACTTTAAGGAGGTTGAAGGCCTCCAGAGGAAGCTCCTATGGGATGGTAGACCCCGGATCGCATTCTCTAAGCTGACCCTGAATTGGTACGATGGGGGTATCAGCCTCCCCGATATTAGGAAATACTACTGGGCGGCCCAGCTGGCAGCGATTAATCATGGGATATACTGTGGCCCGAGAGAGCCCGGCTACGCCATGGACAGGTGGTTGCTTCCCGGGGGAGAATATACTAGAACGCTGTATGCCAGGCAGGGTAGATTCCCGCTCACCGGCCCTACGGCACATGCCGTCCAAGTATGCCACGCAGTTAATAAGCATTTGGGGTGGGACGGCAGACTGAGTTTATGGTTCCTGTGGTGGGAGAAGAGGAACTACACATTGGTACCAAACTTCTCAACACATTAAACCTACACTGATGCCATTGTGGGATTTAATGAAAAATGCACTCAGAGGGCATCTTAGAGATGCCCCTTGAAAAACAACCTAACACTGCTGTCCTGGCTGAGTGGCTGCTCACCAGCTGCCAATACTGGACATGTTTCTGGACCTGCTGCCTGCTGATGATCTCTGGGGCCTGGACCTGCTGCCTGTCTCCTGCTCTCGGGGGTCTGAAACAATGCACATCCTGGAACGAGGTGCCACGCCTCCTTCCCCAGGATGAGCAGGGTCCACGAAGGCGAAGCTTCAAAGGCTTGTCGCCTTTATGAGCTACCCCAGCCATTTGTCACCCCTCCGGTGGGGGAGTCGAGGTGAAGCACAACTCTCAGTCCCAGCCATCTTGCGGATGGGGGGACCCAGCCAACCAGAGAGAGGCATATGCCCCCCTCCCACTGGAGGGTGGCATAATAGGGTGTATACCCACCCCAAGGAAGCGACTCATTGGTCCAGATCTTAACTTACCTGTAATGCCCCTAAAGCTAGTAATTAGGGGCAACCTCGAATCGTGCCTCCTCAGACAAGAACCAACCAAAAGAAGAGAAGAAGAGGGATTGAAGAAGCCGTGCTGAAACTAAGAAGAGGAGGACGCCAACTGCCTTGGCCCCAGCCCTAACGGCCTATCCCCACCTCGAACCTGCTCCAGCGAAATCCAGGTGTGTCCTGCAGACAGCAGCCTCAAGAACCTGAACAACCTGCCTTCCAAACTCAAGACTTTGTCTCCATGAGCACTGGATTTGCTCACCAACAACTATGACCCCAGCCAAAACCCGAGTCTGTACCACTCTGCACTCGAAGCCTACGGCTGGAGTTCGAGTGTCCCAACATCACGAAGAGGGTTCCCTGGCGATCCTGACCTGAGATCTGGTGATCTCTGACCTGCCTCGACTCTCCAAATGACTCCTGCAGCCTCTTTCTGAAGGACCCCCACGACTAAAGCTGGTAAGAAAACCCGACGCCTAAAGACATCCCTGCACCCGACGTCCCACGGCCTTGGGTGGCCCAACGGTGTCCCAGCATCCCCGGGCATCCCAACTTACCTCTCCAACTGGTGGTCACTCCCAGAAGATCTTCGTCCCCGAGCCTGCAGTCTTTGTTGCAACCGGAGAATCCCCATTGAAAACAAAAGGTCACCCGATGCCAAAACAGCACCCTGCACCCAGCTGCCCCTGCGCCACTGCGGGTGTACTTTGGGTGCTAACTCGGATCCCCCTTTGCCCTGAGCCTAACACTAGGAGCTTTGCTCCCACAACCTTGTGGCCTGCTGGTGAGCAGACACCAACCGGAGGCCCCCTATCCTTCACTGGATAACATTGGGCCTCAGCACTATGCACCCAGTTGCCCTAGTGCCACTGGGGGTGTTTCAAGAGCGCATCCGTTACCCTGGCGGAATTCTGATTCTAACCCCAGAATACCAACTCTCACAAATAAGTACTTACCTGCAAACCGTTAACTTCCTTTCCTTCGATAGGATTGCGTTGACTGCTTTTCTTGGAAATTGTTTTAAGAATGCGGTTTGTTTGTATGGAACATTGAAAAACTGCATATGTACTGAAAGTGAATTGCTTACCTTTTGTCTAGGAGATGTCTCAGTGTGATATCTAGGCCTTTCACACTGATTAGCAAAAGTAATCTGAAAGGTAATCTAAAAAGTAACGTACATAGTAATCTGTAAAGTAACTGAAAAGTGATTTCGAACTGTTGACTTACCTGTAATTTATATAATCAATGGGGGGGACTGAAGAGCTAATATTTATAGAGGTCCTGTACCCATGCTCCTCAATGTACATATGCAAGACACTGTGGGTAGACAGTTCCTCTGTTATGGCATGTGCGTGAAAGATGTCACTGTATGCCAGAAGTGTTTGTCGCTGGGAGATCTGAATTTCAGATCATAATGCCCTCACACACCTGTTTGGGGTGTCATGCTTCATCATAGGGCGCTCCTCGTCGGACCGGCGCTGCAATGTCCAACGGACCTGGTGGCTGCTTTGACGGAGTTCTTTTGATCTGAGACCGCCGTATGTGAAGGGTGTTTGTGGGCAGCTGGTGCTATGTGTATGATAACGTGAGTGGGTGATTTTAAAATAGGCTCCAGGTCTAAAATTATTTTAATTCAATGATAGAACTGGGTCTAAGTAAAAACAGTGGTGCCAACATCAGGACATAAGGTACCTAGGTGGCTAGTGAGTTTATAAGGTCGACATGTTTCGTGCCATAGGAGCTCTGAAATCGAGCGACACCTCTTCAGGACCTATGTTAGGTAGTGGTGAACCCCAATGGAGAGCACCAAACAAAAGGAACCTCCAAAGTCGGAGGATGTGATAAGATCACAAGTGAATCCCCAATAGGGACTACACTTTGCCTCTCCACCTAAATAGAGTGGGAGACATAAAGGAAAAAGGGAGGGGAGGACAAGGGGAGCGACATGAGAGGATATAGTTCAATCAGAAAATTTGCATTTGGTGTAAACCTGTAATTCAGTCAACTGCATTTGACCCTGCATTCAACTTTAAATCATTGCATAAGATTTTGCAAAGTATTATTTCACTTACCTGCACCAGGCTTGGAATAAAATAACTAAATAATATTTTTATACAAACAAATTGGTTTGAGTTCAGTCTATGAGTGTGTGGCATCATTTGCTGCCCGAATGTGTACAACAAATGCTTAACACTACCCTCTGATAAAGACTTATTGCTCACCCACAGTACCACAAATAAAGAGTACGGTGCTATCTTCGTTTACCGCTGCCTACCTTTGGGGTTCCACTGGACTCTGTGCACACTGTACCACATTTTGGTTTAGTATATACAAAGCCAGCTTCCTACAACATTGAATTATGATAAAAGCAAACTAAGTTACTGGTTTACATGCCTTATTCAGTAAGACAAGGTATGCCGTCACACTTCAGGAAGAGCCGCCCAGGCATCGACCATCAGCGGCTATATTCAATTACCAGACCTGAAACGTCTAAGTAATTGTTCTCTGTTGCATCTTGTATCGTCCCAGGCCTTGACGTCTTTGTCTGAGTCACTACATAAGATAATGCACCGAAAATCAAGTTTGATCAAAACAACTGTCAGACTGATAACCCCCGCTCCCTCTCAAGGTGGCCTCTCCCCTTGTTCTGTTGCATTAGGCAGCTGCGTCACCGATGGGGAAGTGAGATGGAGTGTTTAGGTGTCTACACGACATGACGGCGAGGCGCCTTGTTCCTCAGAGCAGGACACTTCGATTCGGGGTTGTTTCCTGTAAATGTAGAGGTGGCAAAGGAAGCTGAGAGCTGACAAGCTGAGAGCAGGGCAGGGGAGAGAGGAGGCAGATTCGCGTGAATAGGTGGAATTGGATTAAAGCAGGCAGACAGAAGGGAGAGCGGGCGAACCAGGGGGAAATTAGCAGAATTGGGCTGGGAGGTGGGGGGTGGGGTAGAATGACCAGACTGGAGGAAAGAGGACAGCTAGACAATGAGAAAAGTAGTAGTAAGCTCAGGAGAAATGGAAAACGAGGAGGCTAAGGGGAAAGGTGGTGATTAGGGGTATAGAATTGGTAAAAAGAGTCAGATTGAAAAGAAAAACAGTTAGAATGGTACAATCAAGGGGCTGGAAAGAAAGTGGGCAGACTCAAGGGGAAAATTGGAGAAAGAAAGCGGTCTCAGGTGAAAGTAGGTAGAATCGAGAACAAAGGGGCAGACCTGAGAAAGTGGGAAGTCTTAGGGAAAATGGGCACGCAGGGTAAAGGAGGCAGGCTGACAAAGAATTAGAAGACTCAAGAGAAAAATAGGCAGAATAGATGAAAATTAGCCAGTGCTTAATTTGTAAAAAAAAAAAAAAGGCTGCTGCAGCCTGCACTACCATTGTTGCCAATGACAGTAGCAACTCAACTACAAATCATCACACTCCTACAGGTGTGACAATTCATAATATTCAAGGCCCCAAAAGCTATAGTAATAACTTGGACGCAGGTATTAGTAATTTTCAATGTATATTGTAATAATCAACAACTATGGTTGTGCTCATCTGTAAATTAGACGAACAGCGCCACCATGTGGCATTCTTTTGTAAGTGCTGGTGTTGACAATGATGTGCCGGTGCCCAGCACCTTAAACCACCTGCTCAAATTAAGCACTGAAATTAGCATGTTTAAGGGAAAGGTGGCAGAACCAGAGTAGAGAATAAGCAGAGTGTTGGAAGAGGGACAATTCCGGGCAGTGATACAGAAAGTATGGCCTGTGGGCTGCATGCGGCCCTCCTGACCTTTACATGCGGCCCCCTGGGCAGCAGCAGCACTGGGCTGCTGTTTACTCGACTCAGCACAATCATGAATAAAAATGTTAAATATACAGCAAGAACTTATTTAACCCCTTCAGCGCTGCGGGAATTCTCCCGCGGTGCTGAAGGGTTCGAGCGCGGGCGGGCCCATGACGGAACGGTTCCGTCATGAGCACAGCGCAACCGATGCTCATGACGGAACCGTTCCGTCATGGGCATGGAAGGGGTTAAAGGTTAATTGCAGTCAGGGGAAGGCAGTAACTAGGCCCTTAACTTTAGGAACACCTTCATTTAAAAAAAAAAAAAAGCAAATATGTAATAATATGACAATCTTTTCAAAATTCAAAAAGTTTATTGACCTGTAGAACTACTTCACCTTAGTAAATCAAATAATAGCAGTGCATTCAGAAGTATTTTTCTAAAAGTAATGTTTTGCAAACATGAATTAAAAAAAGTTCATGTTGCCACTCCCCATCCTGACAACAATGCTATTAGAGATTACATCCAAGCACAGGAGATGGTTTTGAACAGCATGCATCATTAAGTCATGTATTTCAAGTTCTTCTTATATGATAATGAAGAAAAAGGAGGGAAGTTAAAATAAAACAAATGCCCAGGGTCACACAATTTGGTCAAGTGGAGATTCATGCCAGGTTTTCTGGTTTCACTTTGCACAATTTCATTCAGCCACTAAATATACATGCTTAGCTTCCCCTACACCAACTTTTCCCCCCTGCTGGCATCAGTGCGGCCCTTGATCACACCAATGACCAAACTATGCGGCCCCCGAGAAAATGTTTGTGAGTACCCATGATCCAGTGAGACAGTGGACAAGCCTGGTGAAAAGGAAAAATATATGACGAAAAGTGAGCAAACTGAGAAATAGCAAACTCTGCTTATTCTTGAGAGAATGGGCAGACTCCGAGGATAGTGAGGAGGATCGCAGATGAGACAGCAAGAAGATTGAGAAGAAAAGGTGAAAGTGGAGAATGTGCAAACTATGAGAAAACACACAGACTGTGGGGAAATTGGGCAGCTGGTGGTGAAAGTGGACAGACAGACCCAAGGACAACAGACATGGTTGGAGCATAGGCAAACCGTGGGAAAACTCACATACTTTAGAGAAAGCAGACAGATTCAGCTTAGAACAGGTAAATTGAGGGAAAAGTAGACCGAGTGCAGAAAAGGCAAAAGATATCAAGTTCATCTGATCACATTTCCACCTCCTCAATTATTGTGATTTTCAAAAAAGACAACAATTAGATGTCAGTATTCCCAGCAGTCTCTTTCCTGATCTTCATATTGACTATAAATATTAGCATAACAGTACGACACACCCTAGGGCATACTTCACTATGCGCTATCTTTAACAAATCACCTTGGATAGAGAACAGCATAACCTAACACATTATACATCCTAAAGCACCTAAACTAAAACGTTCTATGTTTCAAGCTGTCAAGTTCACCAAATCTATTTCATGGAAGGTCGAGAGAATATATGGCCCAATCAAAGAATAGAATATACAATTGCATTTAGAAAAACTTAATGCAATTGTTGCACTTATCTCAAAGATCACCTGAATAGAAAAACATGAAACTCAAGAAGAAATGGGTTGGAGAAATTGTCTTTTCATCAGCAAAAAAAGAAGAATGGAGTCACCATCCTTTTCTCAAAACGTTGAACCAACTTACATCAATGCAAAATCAGATATCGAATCATGATGGTGTGCACCAAGCTCAGCATTGAGAGGTTCATTTAAAACAACATCAACATCTATGCATGTCCCAACTACTTGGGCACTCCTTTCTTGAAGATGATTCACTATATCACCAGGGATATAGCCATGATTCACAGTGATTCATGATATAACCAGGTAGAAATGAAACTTGATTCTTGTAGGAATTTGCACATTTATCTGAATTCCTTATTGGATATGAAATTCACAGGTTACAGTAATACAAGTTTTAAACATTTTTAGGGGAGTAATTGAAGACAAAGGCTTATGCATGTGTGGCAGTTAGCTCATCAAATTGCCTGGAATTCACATTTTTTACTCAGTTTCACAATTCGCGTATAAAGATCAACTATCTTTTTACCACCAAAACATCCTCAATTTTGCAACAAACATAGATATTGAATCAGTCCTCACTTTTAAGGTACCCACTGAAATCATTAACATCCCAGTATAGCAAATCAATACGACTCTACTGAATAAACCAGATTTTGTGCAACACTTTAAAACCTTTAATATGGAGCACTTCGCAACAAACACATCTCCAGACTTATCACCTGCAGCTTTTGAGATGCATAAGGAGTGGTGCGAGAATTAATTACTTTGGTGGAAAGGAAATAACACATGCCATATGGGAAACTGAGCAACATTTTGAAAGACAATAACAGTTGGAAATCAGCTAATTCAAGATAATTTCCCAACATCATATGCATCCCTCCTGAAGCTAAAGTTTGACTTCAACAAAAGATGCACTCTAGCAGCTCATCACATACGCTTAAGCATCACAGAAAGTACCATGTAGTGGTAAATAGCCAAATATCTAAAACCAAGAGATGAGAAATCTAAAATGTCTAAGGGATTAAAAAGAAAGAGGTTAAAATTAAAGATTTCAACATCTTATGGATACTCACAGGCTCCTACTTTGATCTGATCTATATAGGAGCAGTGAAATCGGAGCTTTATGAGAATTAACATACCTTTGATCAGTACCAACTAGCAGCTGGAGAGCATCCTTAGCATAAGAACCTGCCAGAAAAAGAAAACCTCTGCCTCTGATGGTCTCCTTCTTAATTGTATTAGTTTATCCTCAGCAAGCTATCTCCCAAACTGCTATATCTATTTAACTGCTCTATAAAATGCCAATCCTTAAGGCACTTTTACAGGAAGACACAAGCAAGATAAAGAACACTGCTAACAAAGAACTTTTGTCCCGTTTCTCTAATAAATGTAGTGTCACATTCCTGCAAAATAACTCAGCACACATCTAGACCACGGGTCTCTAACCTTTTCAATAGTAAGAGCTACTTCTGATCTATGAAAGACATCCTGAGGTACTGCCTTATATCTGGATTAAATACCCCATAAAAAATCAAGGCAATTAAACACTGCCTCCAGAGCACCCTGATGCAGTAAGTACACACCATTAATGGCAGAAGAGCTGTGGGGGAAAGATTTTGAACTGTGTGATCCACAAGAGTCAGTGTTTTCCCTTTACTCTTTTTTGTGAATCATCTGTGAGAGTTGTTTTGTGGTATCTTATTAATGCAATACATGGGATGGAGCTGTCATGATTATAAGAGCAAGGGTGTGAAAGTCTTCTGTTATCTGGCGAGTTGCCCTATGAGAAAGCAAATTTGTTTTCTCTGACTGTGCGCAACTTAGAGTGTGTGCACATTATCACCCAAGGCTGAGCTAGTAGCCCAGTCTTTACACCTTTGCTTGGTCCTGACGAAAGCCAGCACAATTTACGCCTCTGGCTGAAACATGTAGACCACCTGTAGGATATAAGAGTCAAGTTGAATCTCTATAATATCCGCCTTTTCCTTTTTAATCCTGTCATAGCGCCCCACTATTAAATACATTCCCTTCGAGGGAGGGACCCTATAGATCGTTTTAATTCGCCACTATCACCTCACTTGGCACAAAAAAATAACCCAGCTCTGCTATAATGCAGGCGTCGTAGCACACCCGGGATGTACTCGGCATCCTGGGTGGGAACCTGATGATGAAGCAGTCCACGAACTAGGTTGGTGGGTGAGGGTTCTTCTAGAAAGCCTATTGGTTTTTCGCACAGAACTGTTTTCTGGCCTATAGGTAATGTCTATGAATATGAGCCTGTTCTCTTTGATTGAAACAGTTTACCCAGGGGAAAGGAACGAGCTGCTTATACTTTCCTCGCTCTCTCTTTGATTATTTATAATTGCCCTAAAATCCATTCGTTGATGTGCAGAAACTGGCAATGTCTTAATGATTTAAGATTTAACATAGGAGCACACACTTCATAGTTCTCTACAAGTAACCATACCTTTGCATCTATCCCCATAAGTATTCCCCCTGACGCAACGATAAACCAAAATTAATTAAGGAACAGATTGCTTTTAGCTCTGTACCTCGAAAAGAGAAGAAAAAAGAAAAGTAAGCAAAAGAAAAGAGAGAAATAAGGAAAGGAAGATATAACTTGTGGAAGAAGGGGAGAAATAAAGAAGAAACTATAAAACAGTAGATGAAAAAAAGAAAAGAAAGAAAGGAAATAATGAGTCGGGAGAGTAATAATAGATGGACAGACAGGAAGGAAACAGAGGGAAAAAGATGGAAGGTGAAAAAGGAATCTAGAAAGCAGAGGAAGGAGTGAAAGGAAGGAAGGATAATGAAAGAAGTAAAGGTAGAAAGAAAGGAACAAAGGAATGAAACAAAGAGGGAATGAAGGAAACAAGGAAAGAAGGAATGGAAACAAGGAGCAAAGAAAAAAGAGAATGATAAAATCAACAAGAAGAGAATGAGTATAAATAATTGTGAAGTACGAAGGAAAAGGAATGTAGGAGCAAAGCCGAGAAGGGGGATGGAAAAATAGACAGAGTAGAAGGGATAGAAGAGAACAAATGTAAAATAGAGGAAAAGGAAAGGAATGAAGGCTAGAAGGGAAAAGGAAGAAAACAGAATGAGCTTCATGTGGAAGCACATGAAAGAGTAAGGGAGGGAAAGGAAAAGAGAGAAAAAAGAAGAGAAAATAATCTAAAGAAAGGGTCAGAAAGAAAAATGAAAGGGATGAAAAAGACAGAGAAAGAAAAGTGCAAAATGAGAAAAAAAAAGAAAAGGAAGAGAAATATAGATAAAGGAGAGCAAAATAAACAAAAGGGGCAAGAAAAAAGAGAAAAAGTACAAAAGAATAAAAGAAACAGAAGGAACAAGAAAGAGAAAGGAAGATATAGAAAAAGAAAAAGAGAACAAATTGAAGAGAAAGAAAATTAATATGCAGTGCAACTTTCCTCCAAACATTTTACTGCTGTTTACTTTAAGGAAATAAATCACTGATTGAGACTTGTTACTAAGATACTATATTTTTCAGGTTGAAAGTTTATAAGTTTTGTGCTTGGATGTGAGCCATAACTTAATTTTTTATTTAAGGGTTCTTCACAGGGAAATTTTTGTTTTTATTTAAGATGAGGGAAGGCTGCACCTTGCTTCTGCAGTCACCTTTCCAGGCCTCACAGCTGATTTTCCTGAGCTACTCCAAAACAGGCTGCGAGCTACTGGTAGTTCGTGATCGACTTGGCAGAAACTCCTGATCTCGACAAATGTTCTCCCTATTTCTTCCATCCAAACCATCAGTCTCCTTCATATTCAGTCTAAGACTTCTAGGTTATATTATCTGACTAGTGAAAGTAGAAAAGCAAAATGCATTGTCATTGATGCAGAGAATGCCTGGAACTGGCCTAACTTTTCAGAGAGCATCATTGGCATGATCCAGTCGCAAAAGGTTAAGAAAACGATGGAGTGTAGTGCCTTCTTAATTGGTCCACGTCAGTGGATAATCAATATCAGAGACATTGCTCGAATGAAGATCATTTGTGTTGTTTTTATTTATCTTTTTATTAAAGGAGCGCAAAAATTTCAAATTGTGAAGAGAAAAACAAAAGCCGACACGTGTTTCGCCCTAGTGGCCCATTGGCCGTGGGCTTTTTCAAGGCGGTGAATATTAATCAACACAGTCTTCCTGTGAGAGTAGAAAAGACGTCTCTGCGGTCCTCGGGAAAGTCGACTAGTGAAAGGAGCTGTCAGATGTAATCTCCAGTCGCAAAAGGTATCTGCTACACAAACGTATCTACTCAAAGGCATCAGGGCTCTTCAATGTTATTCTTTCATATAGATTTGTACTTCAAAAGAGGACTGCCCCTGCAGACCATCGGGCATACACAAATGAATGAAGGCAGCAGTATCCATGCACAAGAATTCCAAAGTTCAAAGTGTGCTGACAATGTTCTCCTGATTGCCACTGTACAACATGACCCACACCTGTGGGTGTAAATGTCAGGATGTACACCTAACACAGACAAAACCAGAACCATCCTTCTCAGCAGAATATTCCTGAAATATCACTTTCCTGACTGAATTCAAATGGAATTTCAACCATATACCTTTACTTGGAACTCTTGTGTCCAGTTACATAGATATATGATCCTCCCGAAATCAAAAGAAAATTCCCAATAAAGTCAAAAAGTAGTAAATGCCCAGGTGCCCTCTAAACTTGTTCTAGACTGGACAGCAACAAGATAATGTTCACACTTATAATACTGTGTAAATAGCATCATATGCCTTTCCTTCAATATATTTAGGTGCACTACAAATAACTCTAAATATTTTTGTAAGGAATTGGAAACATTTTAAAATCTCAACCAAGAGGCTTCAATTATTGAAACAATATTGGGGTCATCTTTACTGACTTTAACTTATACGAGGACACATTAAGAGCCAGCCAGATGTTCCAATTACAAAGACTTTTATATGATCAAATGGTTCCTCTGTGGGTGAAACAAAAGGTCACCCTTACCAACACTATTCCACCAGCAATTTCTTTCACCACTGGAAAGCGAAAATTGAAATCCACACCCGCCATCTCCCTATCAATGTGCAAAGTAAGAAGAAAAGATAGTGAACTCCTGGAAACCACCAAGAACGAATGGCTCAAAAACATCACAAAGACCATTCCCTGCACTTTAAGGAACACTTACCTGAGGAGCTTTGTCTTTACTGTCGAATAATAACCTAAGGGCAATGCCAATGTGAGGGTCCAAGGCATTCATAACCAGTATTCCATTATAGAACAATGAAAACCCCATTTGCTAAAGCTATTGCAAAACATCCTCCAAGCTATGGACATAGTTCAGAGAAAAGTCAACAAAAAAGATGAAGTAAATCAACCAGTCACCACCCAGCGTGCTGATGTATATAGATATATTAGGGAGAACTTGATTATCTCTTCTCTCTCCACTATGGTGCAATCATGGTAAAATCTCTTTGATATTCACCCACCTGAACAACAGAAATACAAATTTGGGAGAGGGCCAGCAGGTGTTTCAGGTTGATAATCCATCTACTTCATCCTCTGCAGGACACATTGGTCTCCAAGAAACTTCACAAGGCTGATCGCTCAGAAATGTAATCTTACTGATAAACCAAAACATGATGCTAACATTGAACGCATACTGTTCTACTTCCCAGCATTAGGATATTTTTGGAGTAAGATCTCTAGTTACATTGTAAACATCATATCACCGGATACAGGCCCAATGTACTAACATGTCACTAAAGCGGCTGCAAATTCTGTACCGACTTTTGGCAACCAGTCTGTAATTTTGGAATATGAGCTTTGTACTAATAAATTGTATTGCCACAGGTCCAGTCACAGGAGGTGGCAGAATGACCTGCCCAATACATAATAATTTGACATGTCACTATTTGCAAACTAATGTGAAAGGCTGGAAAAAAGTTAAAGGCAGTGCTTAATTTGATCCAGTGGTTTCCGGTGCTTCGCACCAGCATTTAACTACCAATACAGGGGCTTTTCATGAGCACCAGTTAAGAACACATTCATTTATGGGGAGATAGAGGGCCACATTACGATGTCGGTCGAGTTGCCTCCGACCGACATTGCGGCGGATGCAGAACCGACCGACTTCCAGTCGTCGGTCCCGGCTCCACAATTACGATGCGACTGCACATGATGCGGTCATAAATTCCCATTTTACAACGGGAACCAGTACGGCGGTCCGAAACTGGCTGCAGCACAAGCTCCCATTGTAAAATGGGAGTTTTTGCACATCCATGCACCGTGTGGGAGGGATGTGAAGGGGGCACTATAGGTGCCCCCCAGGACCACAATTATAGGCTGCAGAGGAATGGGGGCCCTGCTAGCGGCCCCCAAAGTTCTTTCTGATTGCCTTTCCATGTCGTAAAGGCCAAAATGGATAGGCTGTCAGAAACCAACATCCTAATCCTGACAGCGGAAACGATTTAAGGGATTATGTGTGGCTTCCGACTGGCCGATGGACTCCTTGAGCACGTCAGAACCCAGTCAGTTTGATCAGCCAGTTTACTCTCCAAGCGCTGACATTGTAATTCAGCGGTTGGATTGTAAACCTACCATGTCGGTTGGTAATCTTCCGACTAGCGGTCAGAGGCTTACCGACCGACATCGTAATGAGGCCCTCAGTGATTTGCCGAGAATCACAGGCTGTTGCACCAAGACCAGACTAGAACCTGCTTTCCCAGCTCCGATGTTGGCCGCTCTGGCCATTATGCCACATCTTCTTCCCACTTTCATGATTAGTAGTTGTTTCTGTTTTAGGTGGCACCAACAGGAAGGCTGGTGCAAACTGCCTCCTGACGGGAGCCCCAGCACTTATTTTTTTAACCACTGGTCTGAAAGGAAGGGCAGACCACCGGTTCTGTGTTCGAATGACTAAATCTGAAACATTTCTTGTTTGGAAAAACATCGAGGGAGTACGCAGTGGTCAAATGTCTGCTGCCCCAAAGCTACACAACACAATTTTCAGAGGGAGTTGAACGTCGGGGACAGCTTCACTTATGCAAATTAGTCATCACTTCTTTTGAGGTGTATGCAAGTTTTTTATGGTTTTTGACAACAATTGCTGTAAGAAACATTTACATATCACATGTCAAATCACATTTAGGAGGAGACATCACGGAGTCAAACTCAGTGGTAGATGAAATACAAACTAAAGAATCTCAAAATGTTGATATGAAATTGAGAATGTGGTCATGGCTAAAAAATGTATTACGTTTACAGTGTCTTGGTTGGTTCAGTCTCATTGTGTTTAGAAAAACAAGGCCAAACACATCTCACTTTCTCTAGGCTGCTTTAAGCTTGGTGCCATTTCCTTGCTTGAGTTTTGATCTCCATGCTTTCTAGGCTTTGTCTCTAATCACTGGTTAGAAGAAGGCAGGCAGGGTTGAGGTTAGTGATCAGAGGGATATGGACTCTATTTGTCATTTTGGAGGGTCATCAAATCAAGTACAGATGAATTAAAAATTCAGAATAATTAAATAATCTTTTGGAAATGTGTGATGGATTTTGAGCTATCTTAGTTCTGGGGTACCTCAACTTGAGGCTGAATGATAGCAGTGACACGCTTGCTTCTACTTTCTCTACTGTTTTTTTAGGAAAGGCCATGAACAATGACCATGAGCCCCGTGCATTGCATAGGATATATCCTGGATGCTATTTTTGGAACAAATCCCTGTATATTCATTCAGAGCATCACATCCATGATCAATTCCAGTCAATGTTTGCTTGACTTACAGCTTCATGGGCTGCTGGAAGCTGACGCAATGATGGTGATGAAAAGCCCATGCAGCATGGATTCTCTACTACTGAAACAGTAACTCTCTAATTTATAAAGAAAGCTGGGAAAGCTGGGAAAGCGTGAATGGCATCTTAGCAAAGATAGAAGACATGAATCATTTGAGTCCTACAAAAAGATTGGTAAAAGTCAACCTGCGCTAAGATATTGATAGCATCTAATCAAAGCAGCTTTTTCAATTGGTCAATTCTTTTTTCCCCCTGCCAAATACTATCCTTCAGTAACCCCTTCATTAGAGCTCTGTAAAACACGTAACTCTTTCTTTAAGGACAGAGTTAAAACAAATCTCAGTGATCTGGCTATGACTGCTAAATTTCTAGACTTCTTAATTTCAAATCAAATTGAAAAGACAAGTCTGACTGGCCAAGAGCTGTCTTATTGGCTTGTGGGATTATTCCCTGAGATTTAAAGATGAAGGGATAAACTGTCTCCTGGTTATGCTAGACCTCTCTAAAGTTTTTGACATCGTGGACCAACAGATATTGTTAAAAAACAGATTGTACATGGTAACACAGGCAAGCCTGTTGACCCCTAAATGGCTTGGCTGTTTCTTAAGTCATGAGTAGATTTAACAAGACTTTGCACTGGTGCTAATCAAGCACAGTGGCGCAAAGTCTTGGAAAGGTATTTGCTCTCCAGGCAAAACCTATTTTGCACTGAAAAGGTGTCTTTTTTCACTTTTTTTTAGTGCAAATAGAGCTTAAGTGGGTGTTGCATGGGTGTAGTTTGGGTGGATCAGCACAAGCACCTATCGCATTTGACGCAAAACCCCATGCACTAAGATTGGCAGACGGGGCTTTGTGTCAAAAAGTAACAGATCCTTGAAGTAGAAATGTTTTCATTCATCCAAACATCCAAATCCTACGCTAGACATCACTCATGTACCTCTGCACAATGGTGCAAAGGTTGTTTGTGGTGCTAGTGTCCAACACTGACTGAGAGCACGCAGCTGCTTTCATTCAGTGTTGGACGGCTGCCACGCTGATATTTCAAGAAATATCATACATGTATTATTTGCAAAACAGCGATTATATGTTGTAATTGTCAGGATTTTTGTATGACATATAAGTAATCTTGCAGAAGAGGTGTCTACCATTCTTGTCCTGGGGAAGACTCCGTCACAAGTTGTTACATAGGGGTCAAAACATTGACGTACATGTTGTTGACTTTAATAATGTGTGCTAAGGGTTCAACCAATACAGTCATTTGGGACCTGAGCTCTCCATTACGTAAGCTTATGCATTTTAATCAACAATTGCTTTGTTTATTTATCACTGCGCACTATTGTTCACCATTTTGCACAATTCACTTCCACTGTGCCATCCCCAAGGAGCACCTACTGCTATTTTGTTTGTTTTGCAAAACTTGTTTACAAAATACTATTATTGTATACATGTAATATATATATGCACAATACTAGCATAGACTTGTCCATTTAAATATACGGGTTCCTATTAACCCCTTCGCTGCGGCGCGAATTCCGCCGCAGCGCTGGGGGGGTTTGGGGGGTTTGCGGCGCCGCTATGCTCGTGACGGAACCACGCCGTCATGAGTCACGGGCGAGCTGTGCTCATGACGGCGTGGCTCCGCCATGACTCCTCCCACTTGCGCTAATCGCCCGCACAGGCGGGGAATTAGCGCCGCGTGGGCGGAGCAGCCGCCAACGGCCGCAGCATGACGGAACCCCTCCCTCGTGAGCACACTGTGCCCGTGGCTCATGACGGAGTGGTTCCGTCAAGGGCATGCAAGGGGTTAAATAGCTGGTCTTTTACCAACTTAGATTTTGCTTGCGACTGCTTCATTACAATAGTCTAGGAAGTAGTTCAGTTCATAAACTTTATTCGGATAAGCATTGTATCCATAAAAGTACAAAACAGTAAAAACAGTATGAATGACGGGAAAAGAGTAACAATACATATTAATAGGAAGTAAAGGCAGTTAACTTCCCCCGAGGGAACCACTCCTTATGTTAACTAATAAGAAGTCTAAGCATTACTTTTTATTGGATATAATGTTCCAAGCTCATGTGGGAAGGCAGTGCAAAGTTGCTTCCATCAACTGAATAAAACCAGTCCTCTGCTCCAGCTACTGTTGTGAACAAAGAGCAACAGTTTATGCAAAAGAAGGCAGGGACACTCTTGTGGAGTTCTCAGTGGGTTTATACAGAAGCAATGACACCACAAAAGTACAAAACATTTTAAACTGACTCCCAGTTAAGGAGCATTCATGCCTTCAAACTAGAGTACTGATGTGAAAGTGCTACCATAACCTGGCACCGGCATGCCTGACTAAATGCATTGAGACCTGCGTAGCTAAGACAGAAGACTCAGTTACTTCTCTAAAGTCAAGATTTAATCCATGGGTGGTGCAGCTGTTCATGTGGAGGGCTCAGCCCTCTGGAATCATTTGCCTGAATAACTATGACACCTGAATCGAAATCACATCTTTTCAAAGTTCATTTTAGCAACCTCCATGCTGAAACTTGTAGTTTGTGGTAGTATACCCCCTAGAAATGAGTAATTGATGGAAATTTTGATACTGATGATTCTTAAATCTTTAACTCTCTCCAACCCTTCATTCCGTTTCCGTTTCTACTGTCCACTCCCTGCCCTTTAAATCCTAAAAAAGTAGAAATCACATTTCTGCCCATTGATTCAACAAACATTCTCGTTCACTCCTCATCTTCCTAATGTATTTCCAAAATGAGTCTTACTTCAATGCTGCCTAACGTCAATATTGTATTTGACCCTTCTCCTCTGTCTCCATGCATAGGCTCTCATGTACAAAATCATTTTATGGTTAGTAAGGCTCCGGATCAGAAAATTAGAGCCTTTTCAATTGAATCGCTAATTGGGTTCAGAAATAAATACAGCTTAGGTATTTGGAAGGGGTGTGTTAAGGGCATCCCTTCTAGACACCAAATCTTTCAGCTATATATTAATGTCTTGCAATGATAATCCCGTCACAAAACATTAATATTTTAGCACCTTCTCAAATGAGGTGGTAAGCCATGCGCAAATGGGCAGGGGTCTCTAGGGGACCCCTACCCTGTGTGAATGTTCATAAGAATATTCTTTATGAGAAAGTAGTTGTCCATGTTATCCCTGTTCAACGCATTCTTTTCCCTTTAAACAAAACAGGCTGCATTTAAAAAAAGGTTACTTTATTTAAAAGCAGTCACAGACAATGTGGTACTTCTGACCCCAGCAGGCCACCATGCATCTGAATGTAGCCAATCGTAGTGGAGCACAATGTACGACCTATCTCATACATATTAATGAGGTGGGTCATATTGCAATGCACTATGAATCAGTATTTTGAGAACCAACCTATTAATATATAGGTCGGTTCTCAAAATATCAATGGATTCATTAGAAGTCAGTGCACAGTTCCATGCCGCTTCTAAGAAATTTGCTTTGTGCATTCCATTTAAGGAACTGCAAATTGTGAATCATTATTTGTCGCAATTTATGACTCTTCAAATGGAATCTTTGTACAAGAGAGCCATAGTCTCGTCCTGCTTACCAATCTAACTCACTTGCAAGTATTCCTCTTCTTCCCAAGGCTTTTTTTGTAAATTTGCATGCCCTTCCAGTCCTCCCTCCTAAATGGTTGCCGATACCATTTCACTTACAGTATTGTTTGTTTTACATAGATTTAAAATGCATCAGTTGCTTCACGCTCCCATATTCTGCCTCAAGGGCATTCCCATACACATGCTCAGCTTTGTTTATCCTATAATCCTGACCATCCTTTCACTGCCATCTTTCCTGATCTCCTCATAAACTCTGAAGTTAGTGTATCTGGTAGTTTTTGTTAATTCACTTTTATTACACTTAGGTGCTCATTATGATGTCGATTGGATGAGGGGCCGACTGCTGCCGTTCCGATGGGCTCAAAGAGCACGTCGGCCCAGCAGTTGGAACTGAATCTCTACAAAGAGGGAGGTGCCTGCTCAGGCATTGCCGTAGGGATTATGACGGCTCTTTACGACGGCCTTTCAATGGTGTTTGACCTCCATTGAAAGGCTGTCAGAAACGGACTTTGACGGGCCCATAGCAGGTCAACATCCCTCCGCAGCCTCTGCTACGTGGCTAGGGGGGCCACCACGGGTGCCCTCACAAACATCCATGCCCCATGTGGCAGGCACCGTAATGTCCCTGCCACAGGGTGCAGGGATGTTTAAAAAGCATGCCTTTTGGCATTGAGGCTTATGCTGTGGCCATTTTCTGGGCCACAGCACAAGCCTCAATGCTAAGAGGCATGTTTCCGACCACCTCCACGGCAGTCGAACATATTTTGACGAGCAGGACAGGGGACTACCAGTCGGCCAGTCCCGTTCCCGCAAAGATGGTGATCGAATGCTCATCAAACCACCATCATAATCAGACCCTATATTTCAAAAAAATATAAAATGTCTTCATTTTGAGCTGCTCTTTCACTCTCTTTGCTCTGCAGTAAAGTTAAATATTTACTGCTCTCACTTGATTTTCATGTTTACTTTTAGTGTCCAACAGGCCTTTTGGTCCCCGGTTGACTGGAGCCCCTGGAGGCCTATTTTGAAAGCACTGTGCCAATCCTGGTGCCTCTTGTTACTTTACCCATTTTCCCTGCACAGAAGCTTAAAGAGACCCAGAAAGAAATGGTGGGTGGGGAAAGGTAAAGAGAATGCAATCAGAGAGGAAGAAGCAAGAAAGGACAGGAGAGAGAATCGATGATAAGAGAGAGATAGTGCAAAGTAATGAAGGGAGTTGAGCTGGTTTGAGGATTTTTGCAAAGGTTGCTTTTTGGTCCTCAGTACGACCCGGTTTTCTTTCCCAGATAAATGTCAATTTTATGATTCATTTACATTATCTTGTTCACCTGCCGCTCGTAGCCGTGAACTCTGCCATTGAAGTTTGCGAGTTATTCTTTGTGGGATTGAGGGACTGCGAGGACCTGCAGCGGCATCTCACCACCAGCTGCAGCCTCTTCCCGGACACTCCCCTTCTCTGCCTGCCTCCTTATCAACGACTCGCGGCCCCCGCTCCGCGGGAGCCGCTCGTAGCCGTGAACTCTGCCATTGAAGTTTGTGAGTTATTCTTTTGTGGGATTGAGGGACTGCGAGGACCTGCAGCGGCAATCTCACCACCAGCTGCGGCCTCTTCCCGGACACTCCCCTTCTCTGCCTGCCTCCTTATCAACGACTCACGGCCCCCGCTCCGTGGGAGCCGCTCGTAGCCGTGAACTCTGCCTTTGAAGTTTGTGAGTTATTCTTTTGTGGGATTGAGGGACTGCGAGGACCTGCAGCGGCAATCTCACCACCAGCTGCGGCCTCTTCCCGGACACTCCCCTTCTCTGCCTGCCTCCTTATCAACGACTCGCGGGCCCCGCTCCGCGGGAGCCGCTCGTAGCCGTGAACTCTGCCATTGAAGTTTGTGAGTTATTCTTTTGTGGGATTGAGGGACTGCGAGGACCTGCAGCGGCAATCTCACCACCAGCTGCGGCCTCTTCCCGGACACTCCCCTTCTCTGCCTGCCTCCTTATCAACGACTCGCGGCCCCCGCTCCGCGGGAGCCGCTCGTAGCCGTGAACTCTGCCATTGAAGTTTGTGAGTTATTCTTTTGTGGGATTGAGGGACTGCGAGGACCTGCAGCGGCAATCTCACCACCAGCTGCGGCCTCTTCCCGGACACTCCCCTTCTCTGCCTGCATAACTTATATATATCTCGACTCTCCACGCGACGCAGGACGCGCGCGGGCAAGCGCCGGGCCAAGCCCGGGCCAAGGGTGGGCCCATTTAAGCCCGTTAAAGACTGATTAAGACCGGGCCAGGCCTCCCCCCCTAACTTCTGCTACCGTGGGAATTTTTAATTTATATAGTATTTTGTTTTATTACATCTGGTCTGTGCGCACTTTTATTATTATTATGACGACCACACGAGGGAGCAGGAGTAAAACGGCCATGGAAGCAGCTAACATAATTGGCCCATTAGATAATTTTATTGTAAGGGCAAATTCTGTCATTGATCAAGGGATTGCCCTCATGGAACGGAGAGTGTCCCAAGATTTAGCACTGGCAAAACGATCATCCTTGTTACATTTTGCGACAGTTAAAACCCCAGACCAGCATAATAAAGACGTAGCCCCCATAGTAGTCCACGCAGCCGTGCATAGTTTCCCAAATATGGTAGACTTGTCAGCATCAGAACTCACATCTGTTTCACAATTAGAGAGGTTCTCGATTTTAGAATCAAATCCATCATTGGAGGATATGACTACTAGGCAGTCGAGGGGAACGAGAAAGGGCGCCATATCAAAAAGATTAAAGAAATCACAGAAAATCATTGCGCCTGTGGATAAGGGGGCATGCGAGCTACTCATAAGGATTGAGGAGGGATTAGAACAACCAATAAAGAACGGACGTGCCCCTATGCACATAGATGCGAATAATGTGATCTCGGATTCAGGAAGTGTAGAGGTTTCGTTTAGCATGACTGAAAACAGTAAGGATGATGAGGCTGAAAATCAACTCTTTGAAAAAATGAGGGAGCTTTTTAAAATGTAGTTCTCCCCTTTAGAGAACAGATTAAAGTGTATAGAAAATCAGCTAACCGAATTGACTGCTATCTCTAAGACTCCGGTTAATCCTGGGGTACTAAAGGCAGGGGGTAAGAAGTCAAGTTACAAAAACAATAAACCATTGAGCCTGGTAGTAAAAAAAAACATCTGCCCCAGTTGAGAATGTAAAACTAATGAATCCCTTAGCTTCAGAGAAAAAAATGGTAGACAATCCTAATACCCCCATTGTGAACATCAGGCAGGAGGTTAATACATCTAAGGATACTGGATTGGACCCCAATAGGGATCGTAACTGGGGACCCCCATTGGGGAAATTAGCTATTAATCTGCCCCCAGAAGTAAGCCCTTTTGTGGTGGTTTTGACTGGGGTCCCAGAGTTGAATGATCACATTGAGGAGCCTAGCTGGTCATTGAAAAATAAGGTACAACACTGGCTTAATATAAACCGACCATTACCTCCCCATTGGACGAGTAAGATCCTAATGGTGTGCAGGGTGCCCTGGGTGGGGCATGGGAGGAAAATTATCCAGGGTGACTGCGTTCTGGTCAATTTTGAGGACCCGCGTACGGTCGATCATATATGTTCATGGGATATACAGGGCATAAATGAGGGCATTGAAACAAAGCGACTTTCCTTTTTTTATCCTCCCAGGAGTCGTTTTGGTCCAGTTTATGATAGGAGCTGGGGTAGAGTAGGCTATCAAGAGAGTGGAGCAGATTGGAGGGAGTGGGGAAGGCAAACGACTAGGGATGTGATACCCAGGGATAATTGGAGAGGAATACCGACTGCCAATAGGTATAGTTGTTTGGAGATGGTTGATTGACTCCCTCCGATTATTGGGGCTATGCATGATTGCCGTGAGGGGCCCAGTAAGCGAAATAGAAGAGCTAATTATTTGGCGTATGCTATCTCAAAAGTTAGACATGAGGGCAGGGATAATGATGTAGTAGTGGCAGCTACCACTTTGTGCCCATCGGTAAAGGGGTCAGACAGACAAGAGCCTGCAGTGCTCAAAAATACTGGTGATGGTGATGAAAGAGAACCAGCTTGCCAACAACCCCAAAATACTACAGTGGGGGATGTTGGAGAAATTGCCATACCGACAGAAATAGGTATCCGTACTGGCACTGCCTTAGACCTAGGGACTTTAGTAGATGTTCAAAGGTGGAAGCTGGCCCTCCTATCTTGGAATATAGCGGGCCTGTCGAACAAGGTAAAGGACCTCATTTTTCGTGCATTTCTTGGTAACTATGATGTTATCTGCCTTCAGGAGTGTTGGGAACAGGTTGAAATACATCCAGCTGGGTATCGCACGTACTTTTCTACTGCATTGCAGACCAGGAGGGGTAGGTGCTCCGGTGGGCTCAGCACATATATTTCTAATACCGCTAATCTGACCATTAAGCACCAGATCACCGGGGGGCATAATTATTATCAGGTACTTTTTCTCAAAGTGGGAGGAAATCAACATATTACCCTTGTAAACTTGTATAACAACATACCAAAGGAAGATCAAAAAAGAGTTTTGGAAGATTTAAACAACTCGTTACGATATGGGACAGGCCCCGTGCATAATGATAGTTGCATTATAATAACGGGTGATTTTAATTGTCATCTATGTCCCCATAGTAACTTGGGTATATGTGGAATGGTTAATTTTACGGGTGATCCCTGTACTCACTTTGAGCATTCTACGCTGGGAAATTTGTTTAACAACTTAATTCATGACTGGAACCTGGGTTTTGCAAACGAAATATGTAGCCCCCAGGTCAAATTCCAACCCACCTTTAATGGGCGGGGTTTGCAGTCTGTTATAGATTATACATTGGTTACCACTAGCTATCATCATAGTGTCCTGACGTTTAAAACAGAGGACATTGCACTGAGCGATCACTTCCCGATCAGTTCAACCTTTGATACTGGGGCGAGTAGTAGAATAGTATCTAACGTAGTTGAAAATTTATATCGCCATGCTATTTCGCTGGCGAGAACTAATGGTTACGCAATAAAATGGAGTAAGGTTGACCCCACAAATTTTTTGCATAGCCTAGTAGTGGACCAGTATAGTAACTTCATGACGTGCCTAGAGGAAACCCCTGACCCAATTGCGGTCATTGTAGCTTGTCAGAATATTACAGTACAAATTGGTAATAAACTGACAGGAACACTACGGGAGGGGGAGAGACATAAGGCCGAGGGTTGGTTTAACTCAGAGTGCAGTAAAGCGCATACTTATTTAAAGCAGACATTAAAAAAAGTACCTAAAAATCAGCAAGACATTAGATCTGCTAGAACCGCTTATAAAATCACCCTACACAAACGGAGATTAGAGTTGAAGGAGGATGCGTGGGGTGCTGTATTAAAGGCGTGCTCTCTGAGAGATAATACTGCCTTCTGGAGAGCAGTAAATGCTCCTTTTTTTGTCGAAAGGAAATCTGACCTGGTAGAGGTTGCTATAGAGGAGCCTGTATGGGTCAATCATTTCACCGAGCTATATAAGAAAGATGACTCGGTTAGTCTAGAAAGCATTCGTCATAACCAGTTGAGTGTTATTGAGTCTATCCCTCCTGTCTTGTTTCCTTTGGGGATCTCATTCTCCATCTTAGAGGTGGAATTAGCCTTACTAGAAAGCTCTAATAACAAAGACCCAGGACCCAATGGAATTCCCATAGACATATATAAGGATAATATTTCCTTATGGGCCCCGCTCCTGACGAATGTGTTAAACAGCTGTAATAACAAAGGACTTCCATCTACGTGGCAGGAAGCGATAGTAGTGCCCATCTTGAACAAGCATTTGCAATGCATCGGTCTCGCCTTTGGGGCCTTATATGCATTTAGCTATGCAGCACATTAGCCTGGGTGCTGAAACATCTACTAGTGTTTAATATGGAGGGAAAGTAAGCAACAAATTGGGTGACAAGCCAGGTATGGGAACGCATGGAGAGAATTATTGCCTTTCAACTGGAAATGGTATAATCCAAAGCTATGTTTTTAATATAGAATCAGGACCTTCGGTGGTTATTTCATTGAAAATACAAGAGTTGAAAGCAAAAATGTGATAATGTCGTAAATAGATTACGTACAGCAGAGGTAATTTGACCATATGAAACCATGATAATCTAATACCAAAAAGCAATCTAGTGAAGAAGGCCTAGCATTGTAACTTTCTCTGAAGAACGTAACATCTGTCATAAGCCAGTCCGGGACTTCAGAGTGTTTTTCAATCTCCAGTACCTCCCGTACTTTACTCAGTTTGCAAAACCTGTCACAAAGCACAAGAAGTGTAGCTCAGAATTGTGCCAGCCGAAACCAACATCTCAAACAGGGACAGCTGCCAAAAACAGTTGTATGTTGGAATAAAACTGGCAATAGTGCTACTTGAAAAATAAATAGGTTTCAACTTCTTCCAAAACAAAAGTAGATCACTGAAAAGAAAGTAAGGGACTTATAAACTATAACAGAGCTTGAAAGATATTGTTGCAAAAATATTTTTTCACGCTAAAAAACATACCTAGTTACATAAAAACTAACCACAAAGGAAAATGCAACTAAAAGTTGTACTTTTGGTGCACACTTGGTCATTAACAAATTCTCTTCACCCAGTAAGCAGTTTATGATTGTACGCGTGGGAATCTATTTCTGGTTAACACGTATTAATCCTAAATTTAAATCCAAACTGTGTTCATGTTTTAGAACAAAAGCAGCAACGCATATCAACATATTTAAAAGACGACATAAAGCTGCGCGTCAATACCTTTTGGCTCTTTTCCCACGTAATTGAACAAGTCAAAATATTTACTCTGCACCACTCCCCGCCAGCGGTCAACTGCTGCACTGCTCAGCACAGTCGTGCCTCTGGCAGCAAAAAAAAAGCTCATTCTATGCCGGATCCCTACATGGCTCCTAGTGTTCGCGGATGCTCGAGGCTTTAATACTAATATGTAAAACAAGATTACGTGCCTGGAAACACACTCTGCATAAGCTCAAACGTTAGAAGTTTGTCGAAATGCGCGTTTGCCTCAAAGTAAAAAAAAAAACATTTTAACTGTGTCAATATTACGCTCACGCGCATGCCTGCAACTAACAGTGGGAAGCTGAGCCCTAATTGAACCCGGGCCGGGCACGTGCCCCAGAGTTACATGGTCCGGAAGGAAAAAGGGGGTCCTTTTTGGTGTAAATCTGAACTCTTAATTAAGTAATATATCACGGTACCTCGTAAAACTGACACCAACACGTCCCGGCCCACCCGGCCGGATTATGAGTTAACTGTATTATGCCAATGTCCTGTTCTCCAAATACCAGGCTGCCGGGTCTGTCTTCCCGTCCAGGGTCTTCCCCGAGCAACTTCTTGTGCCTTTGCCTCTAACCCTCAGCGGTCGGGGGCTTATGCGCCGGCCTCGTAGGGCGCTTACATCTCGGGGCTTTAAAGCAATGGGAACAGCCTGCAACCCCACAGCACCCCGGGGCTCTACCCGGCCAGCTACGGCCTGGAGGGGGCAACCTTCAACATGCAGTGCTCTCCTTTTGACCAGAACCTGCCCGTGATGTGCCTGGCAGGCGACCCCTCGAAGCAGGTCGGCAGCGGCAAGGAGCACCCGAGCCGGGAGCAGGAGCTGAAGGGAGGCAGCAGCCTACGCATCTACCCCTGGATGAGGAGCACAGGTGAGGGAGGGGGCACCAGGCAGGACTTGGGGAGTCTGTGCTGGTGCGGAGGGGCTGCCCGCAACACAAGTCTGGCCGCGCAGAGCGATTTTCAAGCAGCTGCTTCTCAGGGAGGTGAGCGCACGGCAGCCCTGGCAGCGGCCGCAAAACAACTTTAGAAGATGGAGGAAAGTAGCCCCGAATATGGTGACTCGCTAGAAAAAGAGTAGCCATTTTAAAATTTTGATGAGTGTGTTTCAACTCCTAGCGCAGCTAAACCTTTGTTCCCGTGCCACCCCTCCCACTGTACGCGTCTTCTCTCCCGCCCCCCACTCCCGTTCTTCGTGCCTTAATTACGCCCACCCACCCGCACTCCCGTTCAACACGCGACACCACGTACCATTGGCGCACACAGAATCGATTGAACAATGACACAAAAGGACGACTAAGATCCCAAGCTAGACCGGTGTTTGCGACGATAATATAGAAAAAAGCAGCCATTTTAAAATAGTGATGATTGTGTTTCAACTCCTAGCACAGCTAAAATTTTCGACAGAAAAAAGCAGCCATTTTAAAATAGTGATGATTGTGTTTCAACTCCTAGCACAGCTAAAATTTTCGACAGAAAATCTACATAAAGGTGCCGATCACGATCCGGTAAAAAATTCCCCCGTGCGACTCGTATCGGGTCTTTTTACCGTACGAATCGTACAAGTGCCGTACGAACTGGCAATCACGATTCGCATGGTAAAAAGACCATACGAACCGCACTGGGAATCATTCCCCACACGTCCCCGGGTCGGAAAATGTGTCCGACACGTCCTCGGACGATTTACCTTACAAACGTGAAAAACAAAGTCCGACCTAGGAATCACGATCCATCCCGTGCGTCCGAGGTTACAACCGTATGGAAAAAACACCGTCCGCACCGAACTCCTACAGCAACCATGGAGACATGTGCCCGCATACGCGCCCAACACTCCCCCCAGCCCCCGTACGTCCGACACGTACCCCCCGTATATGTATACCCCCACCCGTCTAGGTACACCCCAGTACGTTCCAGTCGAACCCCCACCCCAGGACGTGTCATAGCCCCGTCTACCCACACCCCAGTACGTTCCAGTCGTACCCCCACCCCAGTACGTGCCGTACCACCGTCAATGTACACCCCCCCACCCCAGTACGTGTCGTACCACCGTCAATGTACACCCCCCCACCCCAGGACGTGCCGTACCACCGTCCATGTACACCCCCCCACCCCAGTACGTGTCGTACCACCGTCAATGTACACCCCCCCACCCCAGTACGTGTCGTACCACCATCCATGTACACCCCCCCACCCCAGTACGTGTCGTACCACCGTCCATGTACACCCCCCCACCCCAGTACGTGCCGTACCACCGTCAATGTACACCCCCCCACCCCTGTACGTGTCGTACCACCGTCAATGTACACCCCCCCACCCCAGTACGTGCCGTACCACCGTCAATGTACACCCCCCCACCCCAGTACGTGCCGTACCACCGTCAATGTACACCCCCCCACCCCAGTACGTGCCGTACCACCGTCAATGTACACCCCCCCACCCCAGTACGTGTCGTACCACCGTCAATGTACACCCCCCCACCCCAGTACGTGCCGTACCACCGTCAATGTACACCCCCCCACCCCAGTACGTGCCGTACCACCGTCAATGTACACCCCCCCACCCCAGTACGTGTCGTACCACCGTCCATGTACACCCACCCACCCCTGTACGTGTCGTACCCCCCGTGTACCTACACCCCAGTACGTGCGAGCCACACCCCCACCCCAGGACGTGTCATAGCCCCGTCTACCCACACCCCAGTACGTTCCAGTCGTACCCCCACCCCAGTACGTGTCGTACCCCCCGTGTACCTACACCCCAGTACGTGCGAGCCACACCCCCACCCCAGGACGTGTCATCGCCCCGTCTACCCACACCCCAGTACGTTCCAGTCGTACCCCCACCCCAGTACGTTCCTGGCGCACCCCCAACACAACCTCCTAAGTACGGAGCGCACCCCATGCCCCAACATCACAACCGCATGTACGAGTCTTACAAAGCCACACACAAGGACAAAATCGTACAACCAAATGGCCCATGTACACACCGTACACACGCTCAAAACGCACGTACACAACAAGGACAAAACAAAACAACTCAACAATACACCATTCGAAAGGCACACAGCCACTAAACATGGCCAACAACCACTAAAATAACACAATCACTGACCTGCAACTGTCAAAAACAAACAGAGGCCCAATACACCACCACTCCTTATAACACACCCACCCAAAATTCAAACACTGCCACACCCACCCATGGACCAATGAAAAGGGCCCACACACACAAACCATGAGCCTTTGCAACAGACCCACTGCTGCCAGACACCACAGAACCAGACTACAAGCGACACCACATCTTACACTTGCACACCTTCACACGACCACCCTCACAAACACCCTCTCATCACATTCACACACACACACAACCATCCACACCCCCCCCCAACATCCACACCCCCCCCACACCCACACCATCCCCACCCATACCCCTCACCATGCCCACTACCAAGAATCCAAAGTTCAGTCACCGAGAGTTGGAGGTCCTTGTTGATCAAATCCTCAGAGTCGAGCCACAGATCTTTGGAACATTGGTCAGAAGCACCAGCCAGGCAGCCAAAACAGCCATGTGGCAGACCATCGTCGATGCTGTGAATGCTGTTGCGGACACCAGGAGGACCAAGCAGGATTGCCAGAACAGGTGGTACGATCTGCGGAGGAGGGTCAGAGCCAAGAGACAGGAGGAACACGACCAGGCCAACGCCACCGGAGGAGGGCCCTCCCGCAGAGCCGTACAGTACCATCCCTGGGAGGAGAGGGTGATGGCCATACTGCCGGTGGAGGCAGTTGAAGGAGTAGAAGGACTCCGAGACCCGGGTGAGTACACAAACAACGCACCTCACATGGGGGGAACTGCAACCACAACCAAAATTAATAACAGGCACGCAACCACCACAAGCCATCGCATTACTCAACCACACTCCATGAGCAGGCACATGCCACTGCTGCCACCATGCCCCATGCACCCAGCTGGACAATGTCAAGTCACAGGCCACAGAAGACAACAACACATGACACGGTAACCCGGATGGCGGTAGGCTGGGCACCAAGAATCACATAGTGCGACTCCAAAGCAGACAACAATGCCCTCTGCCCATATGGCCTAGGTCACAGCCAGACAAACACTGTGTCCCAACACAGGAATGACTTGCCAGCAAATGGCGGACGCCTTGCATCAACACATGGGGGTGAAGGCACTGTTTTGCACATGCCAGCAGCTAATGAACAGCCAACAGTGTGAAAGAGTGGCAGCACACACCACCACAGCAGCAGCGCACAGACACACAGCAGACAAAATGGGTGCCTGGAGATCAGAAACAAACTCACATCAACAGGCCAAGGGCCACTCAAAGATCTGCTAACAGTGTGTGCCCAGGAAGCTGGGCCAAGGTGACAGAGGGTGACACACGGAGGGAGGGAGAGGGGGACACAGAGGGAGGGAGAGGGGGACTGAGAGGGAGGGAGACGGACAGAGGGAGGAGGCTGACACACGGAGGGAGGGAGAGGGGGACACAGAGGGAGGGAGAGTGGGACTGAGAGGGAGGGAGACGGACAGAGGGAGGAGGCTGACACACGGAGGGAGGGAGAGGGGGACACAGAGGGTGGGAGAGGGGGACAGAGAGGGAGGGAGAGGGGGACTGAGAGGGAGGGAGACGGACAGAGGGAGGAGGCTGACACACAGAGGGAGGGAGAGGGGGACAGAGAGGGAGGGAGAGGGGGACAGAGAGGGAGGGAGACACAGGAAGATGGACAGAGGGAGGAGGCTGACACACGGAGGGAGGGAGAGGGGGACACAGAGGGAGGGAGAGTGGGACTGAGAGGGAGGGAGACGGACAGAGGGAGGAGGCTGACACACGGAGGGAGGGAGAGGGGGACACAGAGGGTGGGAGAGGGGGACAGAGAGGGAGGGAGAGGGGGACTGAGAGGGAGGGAGACGGACAGAGGGAGGAGGCTGACACACAGAGGGAGGGAGAGGGGGACAGAGAGGGAGGGAGAGGGGGACAGAGAGGGAGGAAGACACAGGAAGATGGACAGAGGGAGGAGGCTGACACACAGAGGGAGGGAGAGGGGGACAGAGAGGGAGGGAGAGGGGGACAGAGAGGGAGGGAGACACAGGAAGATGGACAGAGGGAGGAGGCTGACACACAGAGGGAGGGAGAGGGGGACAGAGAGGGAGGGAGAGGGGGACAGAGAAGGAGGGAGACACAGGGAGAGCAAATCAGTCCTTTGGTGTGTGGGAATGTCTGCTCGTCAGCAGGTGGACTGCGTGCATGTAGACAAGGGTGGCCAGTGCCAGAACCCCCCCTCTTCATCATGGCAAAACGCAGGGCCATGTTACAACCTGTACACGAGCACAAGGACAGCCACCTGCATCATATAAGTGTGTGGATCCACTCCATGTGCACATGTACAGTGCTACAAGGAAGGCGCAAATGCATAGCTCGGCACACATGCACACTCCACTGCTGACTGCAGTCACACTTGACGCAGCAAGTAAGACTGTGCCACACATAGTTAAAGGGGCCAAATTGGTGCCCAAGGGACACACACATGCACAAGTGCACTGTGAGTGGAATGCAAGACAGATCCTAATTCCAAAAGGAAATGTGCCAACTTTGTAACGGATGAAACATGGATGTTGCATGGATCCAAATTAACATTGTCTCTCTCACACACAGGTCAACGTCGTGCTGCACCCCCCAACACTGGGGGGGAACACTCACAGGACCCGGATCTGCAGGAGACCGATCCCACCGGCAGCGACCACTCTCACCACTCTGCGGACGACCCCGACCGACCTGGCCCCTCTGGTGTCCAACCACCTGCAGCACCTGCGTCAGGTACAACCGTGCCAACCACCACCCCCACTCCTGCCACATCCCAGGAGACACCCAGGATCCCTGCCCCAACACCACAATGCAGCCAGGCTCGCCAGGAGGGACACGGTGTCCCGGGCACCCAGGAGGAGGCAGGCGACAACGCCAATGCCACCCCTCAGGGGTCCCGGAGACCCGATGTGCCCACAAGTGCAGGCCAGACGCAAGTGGGCAGGGGTGGTGGGAGTGGAGGACGGCGGAGGCGCGAGCCTGACCAGTTGGCTGGGGATCCGGTATTTTCCCATGTCCGTAACATCCTGGACTCATACCGGCAGGACACCACGGGCATGGCCCAGGTTGTGTCCGTCCTCGAGGGGATCAAGGTCCAGCAGGCCCAGCAACATGCGGAGCTAATAGCCTGTCTACAGCTACACCAACGGAGGATGGAGGACAGACAGGCTGAGCAAGTGACGGCGTCCCAGGGGATTCACGCTGAACTCCGTCGGATGGCCGACACCATGGCCGACCCTCCCTGTGCCAGAAGGCGGAGAACATCACCACCCACAGGGAGGGATCATGAGGAGGAGGAGGAAACATCCGACGGAGCATCCCAGACGTCGTCATGGCCTGCTGCTGAGGTTCGCCGCAGGAAGCCGGGTCGTCCACGGAAAGGACCGTGAGGGTGGCTGCTACATCACCATCTCCCAGGACACCTGGCCTGGCACCTGGCCCACTGGAGCAACAGCATCACAGCATCAAGAGACATTCTCTGCCACATGGCCCTGCTGGTCACTGGCTGACCAATGTTGACAAAGACTGTGGCATGGACTCTGAGGATTTCCAATGGCAAGGACACCAACTCCCCTACTGAACTTTGGATTCCCTAATCCCGGAAAGCCCCTCACTTTGGCCCCCCCCCCCCCCCAATAATAAATCACACTATTGAGAGTAGATGGCTGCTGGTAGCATTATTACCTAACATGTGTCTTGTACAGTCTAAACATGCCTGAGTCATCTGTTCACTTCAACCATCCACACCCTGGGGCCTGAGTCTGGCACAGGACACATGGGTCACAGTTTTTTAGGCAAGACAGACATGGAGCACCATACACACCCGTGATGGTCAGAACCAGCTGAGGGGGTGGCCGAACAACCGTGCTGACAGACACATTGAGTACAGCAACAGTCATGCGCAGAGGTCAGGGATCCTGGCCCGTGTCCTGGGGGGCACCCAGGTACGTGTAGACAGGTGGCAGAACCATGTCCTGCAAGCTTGAGTCCGGTGGATGCAGAGAATGGGGTCATGGACAACGTTGGATGCATGGGGATGGCACATGTCACAATACCCACACAGTCATGGACATCATGCCCAATACACAGTCTCAGCACACACACACAGCTTGCATCTTGCCACTCGACACATTGACACATAGCCACAATCAGGGAATACCATGCCAGACATGCAGGATGCACCGTGCCAACACACCAGCATTGACTGAGAAGAGGCACCTTGGAGGCATAGGGACACCTTTAATAGTCATGTTTTTGGGATTGCAGAGGCAACTTGAAGTACACATGAACACATCATGTGGAGTAACATGTTGCTCCAACACTGGCACCCCCCTTCTGCAGCACAAATGCGTGATAGCCATGGAACTGGCACACAAGTGTCGGCTAACAGCTAAATACCCACAGCTGCTCACGGAGAGACTGCCATACACCATACATCCGCTGATGTGGAAGTCCCACGCCATGTCAAGACAATGTTAACCGTATGTGTCCGAGGGCAGTGTCACACACATTGATGCCTTCATCACTATCCACTATCCCATCACTGATGACTGACAACCAGGCAGCCCATCTATTCAGGTGTACCCAGCTGCATGTCGTGTCCCATGGGGATGCCACATGTCTGCAGAGGAACCAAACCCCGACCTGGGCAGTGTGCACACATCGTGAACAACTGCCACACCCAATACACCCCAGATGCATCCCTTACCCCATGGAGACTTCCAAACGTGTCCGTGCCTGTAACGCTGAGTCAGCCCACGATGCCATGTCCATGAGGAATAGCAGTGCCACAACAATGCAACCAGAAGACGGCATGCGCAGGTACCTGGGGAAGAGAGACACACAAGAAGTCAGCCACAAAAAGCACAGCCACTTGCATGTGCATTGACTCGACACATGTATGGATGACAACATGCCAGGTCACAATTATGAGTGGGGAAATACTACCATCACTGCCACCATCACTCCAGTGACACACCCACACACACCTCTGACTCACGTGCCATACATGCAGGTGGAGACACGCATCACAACACATGCCACACGGGGACCAAGGCGTGCACACTCAGACACTGGTACTCACCACTAAGCAAAGAAGTCGCGTATGAGCCGAGTCCGGATGTCCTCTTGCGGCTCCACATCCTCCACATCACTAGCCCCATTGCCAAGCCCTTCGTCCTCCACGGGTGGATGGTCCTCGTCATGTTGATTCAGGATGAGTGGCACAGCTCTTTCAACTGCCATGTTGTGCAGCATGCAGCAGACCATGAAGATCTTGCAGACCTTCGCCGGGGCATATGGGAGTGCGCCGCCGGTCTTGTGGAGGCACCTGAATCGGCTCTTCAGCATGCCAAACGTCCTCTCTATCACTCGCCTTGTCCGGCCATGGGCGGTGTTGTAGCGGAGCTGGGCCGGCGTGATGGGGTTGCGGAGAGGTGTCAGCAGCCAAGGCATGTTGGGATAGCCAGCGTCCCCTAAATGGTAAGCACATGGATATCGTTAGAACTGGCGAAGCGGTAGTGCTGCTCGGCCAAACAGAATACAGGACAGACAGACTGTACCCACCAACAACACATGCCCGTTCGTTGCGCAGCTGCATCATCATATCAGGCATCCCGCTACGCCTCATGATGTAGGCATCGTGTGCTGATCCTGGGAAACGAGCACAGACATGTGAAATCACCATGTTGGACAGACACACCACAAGGGCATTGATGGAGTGGTAGTGCTTCCGATTGCGGTACGCCACCTCCCGTGCGTGTGGTGGTACCAAACCTACATGTGTCCCATCTATGGACCCAATGACATGGGGCATCCCTCCCAGGGCATAGAAACCACGCTTGACCTCAGTCATCTGTTCAGGGGTTGGGAACTTGATGAAGTCATCCAGGTGAATCAACATGGCCTCCAAGAAATCATGCAGCACACCGCTGAACATGCTCTGGGACATGCCACCAACATGAGCTATGGTATTTTGGAAGGTACCCGTGGCAAGGAAATGTAGGGCAGCCATTACCTTCAGCTGGGGTGTCAGTGCCGTAGGATACCTGTGCTGCGGTTGCAGGTGTGGTGCCAGTCTCGCCGTCAGCTCCAGAATCAACGGTTGGGTGAAGCGGTAGAGCCGGATCCTGTCATTCTCCTGCATGGTGGCCAAGTCTGGAATTCTTCGGGCAACAGGAGGCGCTCTGCAGTAATTTGGAAGTGACAAGGAAGAGTGAGTGCACTACGAGAACAACTCATGTCTACTGAGCACATGTAAATCTGGCAATACACACATGCCACATAGGGAGTCAGGCATGTGCTACATGCCCAGGACACGTATGGATGCAAGGTGACACTCCTTCCAAGACCCAGCTACACACGGTGATTGAGAACCTCCCCATGCCACGCCATGGAAATAGCTGTGTCCCAGTGCAAGTGCACTGCCCGACGCAAGACAGGAGTGACATACACCCACACATCAGCAGAAGTGTGATGCCGATTGCAGAGACTGGCAGCGGAACACTTGAGCCACAGGTCACATGACATTACACTAGTCCAGCCCACACACCTTGCCATGAAGGTGCACATGTCATGACTCCCCACACATTCCTTGTGAGTTTGCTGACATGGCCTTGTCACGCTACTCCGTGTCCCTTGCATACATGTGCACCTCACATCCGATAACACATGTGGCATGGTGTTGGGAACAGTGTGCAATGACAATCTACACACAGCCACATGTTGGTTGCTGCAACGGCTGCAGCTTTTGAGGGTGCTACAACATCAACCTGATGTAAATCCCGGACACGTATATGGCATAGTCACATTGTGCACTGTGGGTAGTGATAATTCATGTGTCATGACCCCTGTACCGGGCATCATGGGACACTTCCGTGTGTTGGTGTCCGTGCCATGCCAGTGACGCTCACCCCAAGTGCGCAGTCCCACATGCACACATGTCAAAGGAGTCAAGGGCATGCCTGGCACACATTGCACCCTCACACAGTACACATGTACACATCTCATCATACATCTGGTGCCTTCTCCACTCAGGAGGCATGTTCCACATCACAGCCTGTGACACCTGTGCCCCACACATGTGGTAATGCACAGACGATGCCTTGATGTCCATTCCTGGACAAGTATGTCCATCCATGGACAAGTATGTCCGCCCTATTCCTACATGTGTGTCACCTATCACCACAGTGATGTGTAAAATCCGCCGTACTGCTGCTGAGAGGGCCTGTGCATGTTCCCAAATCACTGTGGGAGTGCTGCCGTATGTGTACCCATCGTGATGGCGAGCGTAGATGCGAGTGTACGGTCCGTACCACTACGAGTACGCATACGCGTGCAGACCCATAGTGATAGAGAGCGTAGATGCGAGTGTACGGCCCTATCACTATGGGTCTGCACGCGTATGCGTACCCGTAGTGGTACGGACCGTACACTCACATCTACGCTCTCTATCACTATGGGTCTGCACGCGTATGCGTACCCGTAGTGGTACGGACCGTACACTCACATCTACGCTCTCTATCACTATGGGTCTGCACGCGTATGCGTACCCGTAGTGGTACGGACCGTACACTCGCATCTACGCTCTCCATCACTATGGGTCTGCACGCGTATGCGTACCCGTAGTGGTACGGACCGTACACTCGCATCTACGCTCGCCATCGCTATGGGTCTGCACGCGTATGCGTACTCGTAGTGGTACGGACCGTACACTCGCATCTACGCTCTCCATCACTATGGGTCTGCACGCGTATGCGTACTCGTAGTGATAGAGAGCGTAGATGTGAGTGTACGGTCCGTACCACTACGGGTACGCATACGCGTGCAGACCCATAGTGATAGAGAGCGTAGATGTGAGTGTTCGGTCCGTACCACTACGGGTACGCATACGCGTGCAGACCCATAGTGATGGTGAGCGTAGATGCGAGTGTTCGGTCCGTACCACTACGGGTATGCATACGCGTGCAGACCCATAGTGATGGTGAGCGTAGATGCGAGTGTTCGGTCCGTACCACTACGGGTACGCATACGCGTGCAGACCCATAGTGATAGGGCCGTACACTCGCATCTACGCTCTCTATCACTATGGGTCTGCACGCGTATGCGTACCCGTAGTGGTACGGACCGTACACTCGCATCTACGCTCACTATCACTATGGGTCTGCACGCGTATGCGTACCCGTAGTGGTACGGACCGTACACTCGCATCTACGCTCGCCATCACTATGGGTCTGCACGCGTATGCGTACTCGTAGTGGTACAGACCGTACACTCGCATCTACGCTCTCCATCACTATGGGTCTGCACGCGTATGCGTACTCGTAGTGGTACGGACCGTACACTCGCATCTACGCTCTCCATCACTATGGGTCTGCACGCGTATGCGTACCCGTAGTGGTACGGACCGTACACTCGCATCTACGCTCACTATCACTATGGGTCTGCACGCGTATGCGTACCCGTAGTGGTACGGACCGTACACTCACATCTACGCTCACTATCACTACGAGTACGCATACGCGTGCAGACCAAAAGTGATGGAGAGCGTAGGCATGCATGTACGGGCCGTTGCCATGCATTTGGGGTGCCCTAGGGCCCCCACACGCACCGTACCTGTGTGTGATGCTCCAAATTACATAGGGGACAAGTATTAAGGCCTACATGCATGCTGGTTGTCATGGAGACCAAGTTCAAAATTCGAAATTGTTCTGGAAGGTGCACAGCAGAAGTCAGTTGGGATTTGTCTACTTTGTTGCAATGTGTTTGTGGGGCTGACATCATGCAGGAGAATGAAACCGATAGAGAACCCACAGACTGCTAGGTTTGAAGGGATTGGTGGAAACATAGGATGCAAATGTGAGTGACCAATCTCTCTGTACTCCTGTGCATGAGACTGGGCAGAAGGGCACATATAAGGCAGCCAGGTCCCATGAGGGAGCACTTGCCTGCACATCTTTGCATTCGTCGACCCAGCTGCTGCTACTGATTCCCTGGAACCATGTCAAGGGCTGTGGAGAGGACACAGCCATTCACCCTGGAGGAGAACATGGCTCTGCTGGATGTGATCCTCCCACAGTACTCCATGCTGTATGGGCGACCAGGTTATCAGGTGAGTGCATAGGCCACTGCCACAGACTGTCCCTATGTGGTGACTGTGACTTCTGCCATTGCGTCCAGGTGTAACACACATGCCATGTACTGTCGGGGGGGTCCCAGGGGGGGGTGCCTGATGTCTCCCAGCAGTGCCCTGAGACAGGAGGGGTGGGGGCCTATCACTCACAGCATTGCCCTGAGACAGGAGGGGTGGGTGTGGAGTCCTCCCAGCAGTGCCCTGAGACAGGAGGGGTGGGTGCCCATCACTCCCAGCAGTGCCCTGAGACAGGAGGGGTGGGTGTGATGCACAGTGTGAGCCTTGATCATTGATTGTGACATTGTCATCATTCCACCTGTGTACCCACTGTGGCACGTAGTGCTTTTTCCCTCACCAGGGGATGATGTCCCTATGACAAAGGTGCAATGCGTTGGCTGCATGACATGCCTTGTTGTAACCAGCTAATTTGTACCCATATGTCTCTCTGTGACATGTGGCTGGTGTATTGATGTGGTGTCACTTGTTCCTCCTCACAGGTAGGCGCCACTGCCAAGGAGCAGATCTGGCTGACCGCCGTCAGTGCCGTGAGGGGTGTGGATGGTCGGAGGCGGAGCCTGCCCCAGGTGAGGAAACGCTGGCAGGATATCCGGTGCTGGACGCGGAGGATTGCACGGCTCCTGCTGGGGGACTCACCTGAGAGCCACAAGAACCGCGGCCGCCGCCGTCTGAGCCACCTCCACAGGCGTGTGCTGCCGGTGGTCTTTCCAGACCTGGAGAGGCGCTTACAGGCGATGCAGCAGCCGGAAGGGGGTAGGTACATGTGTGTTTGTTGTGTGTCACCGGCATTTGTAAGGGCACAGTAGCATGAATCCACTGGCAGGGTTTAAAGGTGCTGTGCAGATCCTGTTTGCCCCAGTATAGCGCTGTGCCCCTGCCACCCTTCCCCTCCTTGCAATGTGTTCCCTGGTCTGTGTGTAGTCACTCCTTCACAGGGTAATGTAGGCTGGCGCTTTGTCCACGGGAACAATGTCTGTAGCATCATGTGTGGGGGTGGTGTGTAACAGGTTGTGGGACCTTGCCTGTGCACTGTCAAGTTCACTGCATGTGGGTTCCATGTCAGTTGGCACTGATGCTGACTCCAGACATGGGAGTTGGTCTCTCATGTGTCATGCCTTACAGCGCGCATGTCCTATGTAGTGGCCTGTGACATGATGTGCATGAGTGTGCGATACACATAGTGCAGGGATGGTGACGTGTGTTGCAGTCATTACCATTCAGTAGCATGTAGTTGCGTGCCCACTACTGTCCCCTGGGGCACCGTTTCCTCAGTGGTGTATGTGTCATCATAAACGTGGCCACTGTCAGTGTCTACAGCGTAAGTTGTGCTCTGTGCCATTGTCCCCTGTCACCATGTATATAGACGTGCTAATTTGTACAGGTGTCCACTGTGCAGCCTGACCTGATTGTCCTTCTTCATACTCACAGTTGCCAGTGCCTGTGTGTCTTGTTATACTCATCTGAGGATGGGCACTGGTACCTCATTATTTGTACAGGCGCACCTTGGCTGTTTGGCGTCCAATCTTGCTTTTTGCCTGCCCCTGTGTGTATCACCCAGACTATGAGATGTTGGTGCCACCTGTGTCTCAACAATTTGCCTCGTGTAGGGTCTTGTTGGGGCGGGCAATGCCTATGTGTTAAATCCTGATTACCACTTGCTGGGTCTGGGCAGTGTGTGATGTGCCTGGACACACACGCAATGTGCAGTGACAGAGTCATGGTCTGCATGTTTTCAGCATTACCTATGCAGCATGTGTCTCAAGTTCATGGTAATGGTCCCTGGTCATCGGTATTTTCGCCAACGCTGTGTGGTGCAGATGCAGTGCTGGATTGTCCCCAGGGCCTGGGTGCTATGTCAGACTCCTTTTCCTGTGTTTAGCTATTGTCTCATGCTCTCCATGGTATTTCAGTGGCATGGTGGCTCAACCAACTGTGTGTTTCATGCCCTACATCGGTACCCTGTTCAGTAGATGTTAGGGATCTTCCTTTTCAGGCCATGCAATGTTACCTATGTAGATTGGACTCATGTGACAGATGTGTACAGGTGTCTGAATAATTTCTGTCTCTCCACCCTGCCCACAGCATCGTCGGGGGACACAGAGGGAGACATGGACACAGACCAGGCGGAGGGACCGAGCACCAGTGCCAGCCGTGACATCGGGTCTGGCACATCGAGTGGGACAGAGGCGGAGGAGAGTGTGGCCGAGGACCTGTCGACTGGCACATCAGACTACGAAGCTGACAGGTCCGGGGACGATGTCTCCGAGTGGGCGGAGGCTGCACCAGCAGCTGACAGCGGAACAACACCTCGCACCGCCCCCTCAGTTTCCGCCAGCCGCCTCCCACTTGCTCGTGTCCCTTCCCAGCGTGCCCGGTCACAGCATGTCTCCTTCCTGCCAGGCACCGCACCCCCTGCCCCTGTCTCCACTGCTGCCGCCAATGCAGAGTCTGTGGACATCCAGCGGCAACTGCAGGTTGGTCAGGCTGCGATCCTTAATGTCCTCCATGCCCACGGCAAAACCCTCACCAACATCGAGGCTTTCTTGGAGGGCATTCATTCATCGCAGGCTGACCAACGCAACTTGCTGAGGTCCATCGACTCCACACTGACTGCAGCAGTGGGTCTCCTGCAGCGCGACCTCCCCCCACCTACCCCTGCCCCATCCACACTTCCCACTCCCATGCCTGTCACACGTACACCCAGACGTCGGCATGCACCCACATCAACGGACACGGGCACCACACCAGCAGGGAAGGTCCACCGCACTCCTCCTGACACGCACACACAGGGTGAGGTAGGCACACCCACTGGGTCGGGGGGCAAACGTGTGACACGCAGCCATAGTGGGAGTCCGCATTCCACCCAGTCCACTCCCTCCAAATCCCCTCCCCTCAGCTCTCCTGGCCACATCTCCCCCAAGGACTCCTTCATGGCCGCTCTGTCCCTGAGCCCCACAGTTACACCACCACGCAAGCGGTCAAGGAGGTCCCCGGTCAGGGTGGTTGAGTCTCCCCCCCTGTCTCCACCCTCCCCCGGTGGCGCTGCGACCCATCCCTCTGACCCCCCCCCCTCCTTGGGGCCTGAGGTCCCTTCGGGTGCAGGGGACTCCCTGGAGGACCTTGCAAAGGTGTGTAGTGCCATCCTGGCCTCCGCCTTTGGCACTGACCCACCCCCTGTGGTGGAGTCCTCCATCCCTGCACCCACAACGCCGCCCCTTTGCCCTGATGTCCCTGCGGTGCCTGTTGCTTCCCCCCCCCCTGATGCCCTCACCAGTGTGGAAGACGATGCCATTTGACTGTGCAGGCAAGGTAGGGGACACGCATCCCACTGTGTCCCCCATCCAGCTGAGAATCATTGACTGCCCTATGGGCTTTGTGAAGATTGAACTGCCTGCGATCCACGGACATTGTGCTCATGCTGAATAAAGCTTAATTTTGTTTTCATTATCACACTACTGCTATGCTGGTATTGGTGTTGGTGGGGCTGCTACATGGTTTTGGGTGGTGTGTAAGGGTTTGGGTGTGTGGGATATGTAGTAGTGTACTGCTCATTGGTGGGACCCTGTGATCTGTGTGCCATCACAAGGTGTTGGCTAACTTTCTTTGTTCATGTAAGCAGTTACTGCATGGTGCACTTGTCCCAGGGTGTATTCCTTCCTCTGTGTACCCAGCTTTCTTCCCTGCAGGGTGTTCCCAATGTTTAGCGCAGAGCTGTGTCTACATGAGCTGTGTGTGTGACGGAGCCCTTCTACTTTGGCCATGCATGCAGGGCCATGTCTCCAGCTGCGACAATCGTGGCATCCTTGGTGATCACTGTACTTGTGTGTGGAGTCTGTTGACATGAGTTCATGGGGACATGTTCCCTTGTAGCCAGTATGCGTGTGGATAATTCTGGCCTCACACACATGTGTTACACCCCTCCAGTCTCAGGGCACTGCTGGGAGTGATGGGCACCCACCCCTCCTGTGTCAGGGCACTGCTGGGAGGACTCTGCACACACCCCTCCTGTCTCTGGGCACTGCTGGGAGTGATAGGCACACACCCCTCCTGTCTCTGGGCACTGCTGGGAGGACTCTGCACCCACCCCTCCTGTCTCAGGGCACTGCTGGGAGGACTCCACACCCACCCCTCCTGTGTCAGGGCACTGCTGGGAGGACTCTGCACACACCCCTCCTGTCTCTCGGCACTGCTGGGAGTGATAGGCACACACCCCTCCTGTCTCTGGGCACTGCTGGGAGGACTCTGCACCCACCCCTCCTGTCTCAGGGCACTGCTGGGAGGACTCCACACCCACCCCTCCTGTCTCAGGGCACTGCTGGGAGTGATAGGCACCCACCCCTCCTGTCTCAGGGCACTGCTGGGAGGACTCCACACCCACCCCTCCTGTGTCAGGGCACTGCTGGGAGGACTCTGCACACACCCCTCCTGTCTCTGGGCACTGCTGGGAGTGATAGGCACACACCCCTCCTGTCTCTGGGCACTGCTGGGAGGACTCTGCACCCACCCCTCCTGTCTCAGGGCACTGCTGGGAGGGCTCCACACCCACCCCTCCTGTGTCAGGGCACTGCTGGGAGGACTCCACACCCACCCCTCCTGTCTCAGGGCACTGCTGGGAGGACTCTGCACCCACCCCTCCTGTCTCAGGGCACTGCTGGGAGGACTCCACACCCACCCCTCCTGTCTCAGGGCACTGCTGGGAGGACTCCGCACCCACCCCTCCTGTGTCAGGGCACTGCTGGGTGGACTCTGCACACACACCTCCGATTTCTGGATATGTGCGCTTGGCACATACACGGTGGGGGTACGCACAATGCATTCGAGGTGAGGGTACGAGTCTACTGACACTGGTGTGGTGGGGGTACGCTCCGTACGTCCGCGGGTGTGGGTACGGGTCGTTCTTACACTGTTGGCATGGGGGTACGCTCCTTGCATACGCGGGTGGGGGTACGGGTCGTACTTGCACTGTTGGCATGGGGGGTACGCTCCTTGCATACGCGGGTGGGGGTACGGGTCGTACTTGCACTGTTGGGCTGGGGGGTACGCTCCTTGCATTTGCGGGTGGGGGTACGGGTCGTACTTACACTGTTGGGCTGGGGGGTACGCTCCTTGCATTCGCGGGTGGGGGTACGGGTCGTACTTACACTGTTGGGCTGGGGGGTACGCTCCTTGCATTCGTGGGTGGGGGTTCTAGTCGTACTTACACTGTTGGCATGGGGGGTACGCTCCATGCATACGCGGGTGAGGGTACGGGTCGGACTTACATTGTTGGGGTGGGGGTACGCTCCGTACGTCCGCGGGTGGGGGTACGGGTCGTACTGACACTGTTGGGCTGGGGGGTACGCTCCTTGCATTTGCGGGTGAGGGTACGGGTCGGACTTACACTGTTGGGGTGGGGGTACGCTCCGTACGTCCGCGGGTGGGGGTACGGGTCGTACTGACACTGTTGGCATGGGGGGTACGCTCCTTGCATACGCGGGTGGGGGTACGGGTCGTACTTACACTGTTGGGCTGGGGGGTATGCTCCTTGCATTCGTGGGTGGGGGTTCTAGTCGTACTTACACTGTTGGCATGGGGGGTACGCTCCATGCATACGCGGGTGAGGGTACGGGTCGGACTTACATTGTTGGGGTGGGGGTACGCTCCGTACGTCCGCGGGTGGGGGTACGGGTCGTACTGACACTGTTGGGCTGGGGGGTACGCTCCTTGCATTTGCGGGTGAGGGTACGGGTCGGACTTACACTGTTGGGGTGGGGGTACGCTCCGTACGTCCGCGGGTGGGGGTACGGGTCGTACTGACACTGTTGGCATGGGGGGTACGCTCCTTGCATACGCGGGTGGGGGTACGGGTCGTACTTACACTGTTGGGCTGGGGGGTACGCTCCTTGCATTCGTGGGTGGGGGTTCTAGTCGTACTTACACTGTTGGCATGGGGGGTACGCTCCATGCATACGCGGGTGAGGGTACGGGTCGGACTTACACTGTTGGGGTGGGGGTACGCTCCGTACGTCCGCGGGTGGGGGTACGGGTCGTACTGACACTGTTGGCATGGGGGGTACGCTCCTTGCATACGCGGGTGGGGGTACGGGTCGTACTTACACTGTTGGGCTGGGGGGTACGCTCCTTGCATTCGTGGGTGGGGGTTCGAGTCGTACTTACACTGTTGGCATGGGGGGTACGCTGCATGCATACGCGGGTGAGGGTACGGGTCGAACTTACACTGTTGGGGTGGGTGTACGCTCCATGCATACGCGGGTGGGGGTACGGGTCGTACTTTCACTGTTGGGGTGGGGGGTACGCTCCTTGCATACGGGGTGGGGGTAGGGTCCGTACATATCCGTCCCCACGCTATGTGATGTTTGTGCGGCCCGTACCCAGGCCTTTGCCACGTGGGTGCGATCCGGCCCGCCATTGTTGGGGTGACGTGTGTGGGCGTGGGTACGGGACGTACCTGTCTGGTTGTGTTGCCGGTTCGCGTGGTGACGGACTTCCGTTGTGGCGGTCGCTGGCTTATCAGGACACGCCCCCACCCCCTCGTGGTGACCAGGGCATGGGAGTCAGGTATGTCCAGCCCATGTGTGGTGTGTGACTTATGTGGTTGTTTTGTGGCCTGCCCTGGTCGTGCCACCCCCACCCCACCCCACTTTCCCCCCTCCCTTAGTTATTCTGACCTTCTGCGGCGTCTGCGTCGTAACCTGTAGAGGAGGTGTACTGCTATGAGGGCAGGGATGACTCGTAGGTTCGGGTCCATGTCTGTCCGTCGCGTACTGGTCCTCCTTGTTCGCGGCGTCGTCTGTCCGTCGCGTACTGGTGGTCCTTGTTCGCGTCGTCCTGATTTCACGGCAGTTTTTGGCTGCCGCAAAATATTCACCGTGCGGGGTGACGTCGGTGCGAATCGTGATTCCTGGGTCGTGAATGGCTGGCTGCGTGCGTCCCGACGTCAGGTCGGCGCTTTCCCGGATCGCATTGGTAGGTGTTTTTTGTTCGGTCGGGCTTTTTTACGAATCGTACGGTAATGGTGTACCCGTGCGAATCGTAATTCCTTGTTTGTAAAAATTGACGACCGGGTACGCGTCGGGCGGAGATTATGCTCCGTCCGACGGTTCGTACCCGGTTTTTGCAGGATCGTGATCGGCACCAAAATATTTTTCTTGATGCTCTTTAAGGTAGACATTACAACACTGAAATGTAATACACAATTATTTGAACGTACACTTAGAAACATTCCCGCTAATTAGAACAAAATATTTAATCATTTTAATTAGAAGTGAAAGAAAGGATATAAACAAATTGTACTTGTACCAACTTAAAAATACCCAGCCGGCGGCTGAGGCTGGCGGCGCCACGCTTCCGGGTCTGTACCTAGTGACATCTCTGGGTTTTAAAGCAATGGGAACAGCCTGCAACCCCACAGCACCCTGGGGCTCTACACGGCCAGCTACGACCTGGAGGGAGCATCCTTCAACATGCAGTGCTCTCCTTTTGACCAGAACCTGCCCGTGATGTGCCCGGCAGGCGACCCCTTGAAGCAGGGCGGCAGCGGCAAGGGTGCTCCTGGGAGCAGGAGCTGAAGGGAGGCAGCAGCCTACGCATCTACCCCTGGATGAGGAGCACAGGTGAGGGAGGGGGCACCAGGCAGGACTTGGGGAGTCTGTGCTGGCGCGGAGGGGCCGCCCGCAATGCAAGTCTGGCTGCGCAGAGCGATTTACAAGCAGCTGCTTCTCAGGGAGGTGAGCGCACGGCAGCCCTGGCAGCGGCCGCAAAACAACTTTAGAAGACGGAGGAAAGTAGCCCCGAATATGGCGACTTGCTACCATGCAGGGTTAATGCAGATCACAAACGTGAGACCAATGCATTGCAAATGCAAATTCTACTCTGCTCCAGTTAGGCTCGCCCTCTGCCTTCCGTAAAGCCGGCCAGGAAGAGAGCACATCATCGCGTGCACGCTGTTGTAATTAGGCTGCCAGGAAGAGAGCACGTCATCGCGTGCACGCTGTTGTAATTAGGCTGCAGGCCAGAAGAAAGTGCCGTGAGTAAAGGGGCCGGTAGCCTTGGAAGGATACAAATGACGACATAATCGTCACGAGGCGGGACTAACAAGCCTTATACCAAAGGGAAGGCAGCATTTACTGACCTAAGCCAATGGAAAAGATGGGTGGGGAGTGGGCGGAGCTTCCATGAAGTTTCTACACTAAAGTGTATACTGCATGTCTCGGAGAGACCTAAAAAGGGAGATCGAAATGACCCCAAATGTTATAGGCCCATTTCACTACTTGACTCCTTGATGAAAGTGGCAGGTAGAATCATTTTAAATAGATTGCAAATATGGGCCAAGGATGGTGGTGTTCTTTCTAAGTTCCAGTATGGCTTTAAGTCAGGTTTGGGTACTGTTGAACAAGGACTTAATCTGGCTATAATAAGTGGTAAATACGTGGTGGCAAAAAAGGGCTATCTATTCATGACATTTGTAGATCTTAGCTCAGCTTTCGATTGTTTGAGTCATGAGGTTATGTGGGACACTTTAATAGGGCTAGGCATTGACCCAAACATTCTTAATTCTATTAAAGAGTTGTACAGAGGGGCAGGGGCAAAGGTACGTTTTGGAAAAAAAGGTGAATGTACAAATAGATTCCCAATAATGAAAGGTGTTCGACAGGGCTGTATTCTGGCACCTTTTCTTTTTAACTTATATATAAATGGTGTGGCAGACTTCTTAATAAAATTAGATGTAGATTATCCTCAAATTGACCGCACGGCGGTGCCCATTTTATTGTACGCATATGATGCGGTTAAAATGGCAAGAACCCAAGTAGGCCTCCAAAAGGCGATAACCAGTTTCTCAGTATATATGGGATCTAGGGGCTTAAAAATTAATATTGGGAAAACTTTTACCATGTGCTGCTCATCAAAAAACAAGATGTCTTGTAATATTTTTTTAGAGCAGTCCAAGATAGGACTAATAAAGTACTTTTTCATACTTAGGGATTGTTTTTAACAAAAGAGGTACCTGGACAACAGCAGTTAGCACAAGGAACCTTGCATTTTCTCGTGCAATAGGCGCAGTAAAACAGTTTGCCAATAAACTGGGGGGTAGGCCTGTTCATATCTTGATGGATATTTACAAGGCTAAATGTGTGTCAACTGCCATATACGGGGCTGGTATTTGGGGGATTGCAGATTGTCAGGAAATCCAAACAAAGGAAAATATTTTCCTGCGCTATCTGTTAGCTGTCCTCAAATCCACCTCCACATATGTTTGCCACAAGGAACTAGATTTGGTTTACATATCTGATTTAATTAAGATAAGTCCATTATTGTTATGGCATAAGATATGGACCTCTTCGGCAACTGATTTTAATAGAGCTATTTTGGCGGATTGCATCAAATCTGAGGGATCTAAAAATATCCAGTGGCTTTCCTATGTAAAGGACTTTATGACTAATATGGGCCACCCAGTATATTTTAATATCCCCTCCTCGCTATCCTTGATTTCTAGAAAGGCATTAAAAGAACGCTGTCTTGCTTTTCTGGAGAACCAACGATGGTCTGAGGAGGGGAGGAAGGTATCCGTTATCCAACATCATTTACTTTCACAGGGTTCTGGTTTGCAGCTTTATTTATCTCCCGAGCAATCTAATTACAGTAGAATGTTATTAGCTCGGCTGAGAACTGGTAGTTATTTCAGGCTGTTAACCTTTCCAGATACCAATGATTGGTCGATTAATTTAATCAAATGCCCATGTGATGATTTTTCCATGCAATCAACAATCCATTGTGTTTTGTTTTGTACATTTTATGCATGGGGAGGAAGAGATATTTGATACCTCTGTTAAAGACCTGGGGTTTGAGACAGTGTAGACCTGCTTTACTTAAGTTGCTTTTATTGGAAGATGAAATGTCCATAAACGCTGTATTCAAGTTTTTCAAATTTGCAATTAGATGTAGATCCTCTATGGCCTAATTTTAATTTTGTTTTGAATCAGACAGTCCTAATATGATGTACTTAAATTGTTAGGTATTTCGATTTCTATCATTGTGTTATATCGTATGTATCATTTTTATTGTGCTTTTATGATTTTTATATTGAAATCGAATAAAGCTATCTTTGACTTGACTTGACACCTGCTTCATCTGATTGAACCTTGTATATGTATAGCTCTATCAATTCTTCAGACACCCTTGACACAGTGAAATTAGATAGATATCTGTCATTCTCTTGGATAACTTCATAACAAAATGATAGTTGCTGCAAAAAGGCAACTAGATTTACCACAATAGCCTATCCCTAAACCCATAGACCTTACATTGGCAATTGATTTAGCATCCTGTAAATGAAGTGTATACTATGAGACCACTAAGTAGCCCATCAAGTGATGTTAGACACATGGCCAACTTAATCCATTCACAGGTGGAAATAAAATTCAGCTTGAAATACCTTTTTGCTCTATTAAATTAAGCAAGCAGTCATAATATTAGTCAGGCAGTGGTTGGAGCTCGTTCGGGAAGGCCACTTGTTGAAGGCACTCTGATCCGTGTTGTGCTTGAAAATATCTAATTATCTCAAGTCTCAGGTATTTTATCAGTTAGGTGGAGCTTCATTGAAATGACTGCTATGTCAGAGAGGCTTTGAGGGTCCAAACTTGGTCTGTGGCATATGACTCCCACATCCTGTGAATGACCAATAGAGTACAATGTATGTCCTTGGCGCGCCGGATGCAAAAGGGGCTGCAGGTGAGCCTGAGGCTACACCTATGCTCGGTGCGCCATGTAGTCATACAGCACTCCTCCCCAAACTGAGTGCATTAAACTGGCAAAGGTGCAGGATATGAATCCCAACGAGGATTCTGGACTTGATCTCTGTTGCTTTGGCAATCTATCAATATATATAGACATATAGACAGACATATAGACAGACAGACAGACAGACAGACAGACAGACAGACAGACAGACAGACAGACAGACAGACAGACAGACAGACAGACAGACAGATAGATAGATAGATAGATAGATAGATAGATAGATAGATAGATAGATAGATAGATAGATAGATAGATAGATAGATAGATAGATAGATAGATAGATAGATAGATAGATAGATAGATAGATAGATAGATAGATAGATAGATAGATAGATAGATAGATAGATAGATAGATAGACAGATAGATATGTTTTCAGGCTTAGAGTGCTGCATGAATTATGCAATAAAGGAAGCAGGAAACTCTTGGTAGTTCCCAAGTTTTGTTCGGGAGCCGCTCATTTCCAAGAAGCGCCTCGCTACAACACCACTGCCACTCTGAATCTGCTTACCTCAAATGTTTGTTTCTCTAGCAGATTTTTTTAACCATAGGTTTAGCACAGTGTCATCCACACTGCAGTAAAGAGCAAAGCCTTTTGCCATTTTTACCGCAAAGTCTTTAAGCATGGGATTAGCAAGTGCCAACCACTCCAAGCTGAAAAATTACAAAAGCCTTTTACTGCAGCAGGCCCATTATTGCAGCTTTGGAATGCAAGAATACCATCCAAGCCAACCTGGAATGAATACAAGCAACCTCTGACACCTGTTTCACTCTTGTTAGAGCACCTCAGAAAGGTATAGCTTAGTCCAGAGACATGGGAACATCAGGCATAAATCAAGACTTACCCTTCCAAGCTTAGAGTGCTGCATATATTATGCAAAAAAAAGGAAGCTGGGAACTCTGGGTAGTTTCCAAGTTTAGGTGAAAAGCAGCTTTTGCCATTTGTCAGCTCGACGTGGATGGCACTTGCTAATCATGTGCTTTAAAAACTCTGCTACAGAAACAGATATTTTGAGGTCAGCAGATTCAGAGGGTTGGTATGTTGTAGGATACTCTCCACCAACACTTGGGAACTACCCAGAGTTCCCTGTCAGCAGATTCAGAGGGTTGGTATGTTGTAGGATACTCTCCATCAACACTTGGGAACTACCCAGAGTTCCCTGTTTCCTTTTTTGCATTTGTGTGTTTTTTATTTTTTGTCGGGCGGTGGAGGTGTGTGTATACGTGTGTGTGTGTCTGTGTGTGCATATACGTGTGAGTGTAAAATTCAGACTAAAAATTGTGACTGGATGAGCCATTCACCCATGGAAACGAGAAAGCTGAGGTTCTGTGAAATTTCCTGTGAGGCCATTTGGTGTGTGATATCATTTCAGCTGCACATGTCATTTTATTGAAAGGGTGGAAATGACAACAGTTTGGCGAATGTGCTTTGTTCATAAAATAAAATAAAATTAGCTTAAAATAAAAGAAAATTAGCTTAAAATGGGTCAGGGCAGCGGTCCATAAACCACATATTTCAATATTGGGAGACAAGCTCGAACAGAGCAAGGAGTGCCCTGTTATAATAAATTAAAAAGAAATAAGTACAAGCACAAACTCTGGAAATCACAGTTAAAGGTACATAAAATGCCATTACAGAGAAAGCACTGCATGCAGGGTCAGGCAGAAAAGCAGCACTTTGTCCCTTGAAGCCTCAATTAGTAAAGTGAATGCATATTGCTTGCCTCATGACCCCGGTATACCTGCATTATTAAAAACCTTCACAGGCATCAGTGAAGTACCCTGCTGTTAAATGTGTTCATTTTTATTTTAGTTTTGGTATATTCGCAGGCTAATTACCAATTCATTTCAATTTTATGGTGAATTAAAAAGGAAAGAAACATTTATTATAATATGCAGTAGAAAACACTCCCTTCCCCCAAATTATCTGCATAGTGCACCATGCCTGCAGCATTTGATCTAAGATATTCCCTTATATTCAAGATGCAAGCACAGGGTGTGGATCTGCAAATTCCCTTCGAGGAAGGCTCACTCTTAGTTCTCGTGATCCCAAAATATGCTTGGGCCTTTATTAAAAGTTGGACGTTAAATTATTTCGTGTGGCAACTCCGGGTGATGCACATATTGGAATTACGAGTATTTAGAATTATTGACGTAAAAAATCACATCTCTGTGATACATTTAGGCTGCTGATATATATATAAAGCAGAGCTGGATTTTTTCAGGAGCGATACATGTTGCTTAGTTTACTGGAACACTTGCAATTAAGACCTTAGTTTAGTATCTGATAAAATAGCTAAGACTTGGAAACTCTGGGCTGGGTGAAACCTTCTCTGTTCCTCTTTTAGGATAGTTTAATATTGTATGAAAACTTGATTGCTTTTTTTTATTCTTCCATTTAGGAGTGTGAGTGGATTGTCGATCTAATTGCAGTGTTTTTTTTTCTTCCTGAACCTTTGTTTTGCACAAAAATAACAAATTATATGCTACAAAAGTTATATTGTGTTGCAGCATTTATATAGCACTTTACTGCCCCTACGTGGGGTGCCTAAGCTGTTTATTCTGGATGGAGCATTAAAACCATATAGTGGTTGAATAATTTATGTGTGTTATAGAAAGGTATGTCAGCTGTGCCATCTCCTCCTCAGTGGAGAATGACAAGAGACCTAAGTGACTAGGGTTCTTTGTGCGTCTCTACTCCTGACGCTGAGGGGCATATATTCAAGCCCCTATCGCCATGGGAACGTCAGCTTTTCAGACGTTCCTGTGGCGATAGGGGCTTCGCCTTATTTACAAGGCAGCGTTAAGCCCCTTACACTAAGCTTAGCGTGAAAGGGGTGGGCAGTGGGTGTTGCAGTGGCGTTACACCGCAGCACCCATTGATTTTGATGCTGCCCCCTATTTACAAGTGTGGATTAAACAGGAGGCAGAGCCAATATTAAGACCAAGGAAAACCTGGTCGTAACTTGGCGAAACGAGGAGAAATGCTTTATTTCTCCTAGGTTTTGCTTTTTCCATGTGTGCTGCCTTGTGCAGCACACATAGAAAAAGCAAAGTGTAGGGCCAGCACAGGGTGAAATGCCAGGCTCCACCATATTCTTGTGAATATGGTGCAGCCGTGCGATTCTGAAGTGGCGGAGTGAGGTGTTAAGCCATGACCGCTAACGCCTAACTCCACCACTTCCTTGTACATATGCTCCTGAGAATAGTTAAGGTCTTCTGATGTATGATGGGGTAAAGCTTCTGTCAAGCCCCTTATTTGCTTTTTTGAACACTTTTTGAGAGTAAGAATTGAAACAGTTCTTTGAGGGGCACCTTCTTTAGATAGGAAGCTTAGAGGTACATCATTTTTTGTGTCAGGCTGGGGACATGTCTGAATTTGGCATCATCTTGGGGTTCTGTTCATTTGTACATCTTAGGTCAAGAATAGGGTCAAGATCAGGAACTATTCTGGTTTTCTTTCAGATTCTACCAATTAGAGTAATCTCAGAATTGCAATATATTTAGAGGTCTGAGTATATCCTTGCCAAAGAGATGGACATAATAAAGGAGTTTAACAGAGTAGCAAGTACTGATATGCTGGGACTGTACTGCTGAACAGCCAAGTCAAGCATGGTTCTGTATCTGACCTCTCAGAAAATAGTATTTTCCTTTTTTTTATTCTTACCTTTCGCTGGTGAGTGCCTTTACTCCAAGCAGGGGGATATCAGTTGGACCCTTGACCCCACCAGGTAGGTCGCTCCCCCTCCGCACAGCTCCACCTGTGTGTCACTGCCCCAGCTGCCACTGCTGAGGAATCGTAAGTTGTTCATCCTCCGCCTACTGTACTGCCTGTATTTTCCTGTTGTATCTGTGACCTCTGTTGTTTGTCTTCCACCGCTGCCTGCACGTGATCCTTGCCTGTCTTTTTTTCCTTTCTGTACCCCTCGCTGCCCCGTGTCCCTCTGCCGGGTTTCTCTCTTCTGTTCCCCCCGCTGCCCCCGTGCCTCTCTGCCCGCTTTTGCCTTCTGTTCCCCAGCTGCCCCGTATCTCTGTGTCTTTTTTGCCTTCTGTGCCACCCATCTTCTATTGATTTCTGTGCCCTTTGCTTTCTGTGCCACTCGTTCCCCCCTCATTTTTGTGCCCCTTTTGCCTTCTGTACTACTCGTTCTTATTGATTTCTGTGCCCTTTGCTTTCTGTGCCACTCGTTCCCCCCTCATTTTTGTGCCCCTCTTGCCTTCGGTACCACTCGTTTTTTATTGCTTTCTGTGCCCCTTTTTCCTTCTGTTCCCTCCGTCGTCCCTCACCGCCCCCGCCGCTGTGTCCCCTGCGGCCTGCACACCTAACTGCCCGTGGCCCATTCGCTGCCCCCGCCTCCCAGCTGCTCCTCACTCCCACCTCCCCATAAATGCCATCCACTGCAAGATGAGGAGAGCGGCTCTTGACCCCACCAGGTAGGTCGCTCACCCTCCACACAGCTCCACCTGTGTGTCCCTGCCCCAGCTGCCGCTGCTGAGGAATCGTAAGTTGTTCATCCTCCACCTACTGTACTGCCTGTATTTTCCTGTTGTATCTGTGACCGCTGTTGTTTGTCTTCCCCCGCTGCCTGCACGTGATCCTTGCCCGTTTTTTTTTCCTTTCTGTACCCCTCGCTGCCCCGTGTCCTTCCACCCGGTTTCCCCCTTCTGTTCCCCCCGCTGCCCCCGTGCCTCTCTGCCCGTTTTTGCCTTCTGTTCCCCAGCTGCCCCGTATCTCTGTGTCTTTTTTGCCTTCTGTGTCACCCATCTTCTATTGATTTCTGTGCCCTTTGTTTTCTGTGCCACTCGTTCCCCCCTCGTTTTTGTGCCCCTTTTGCCTTCTGTACCACTCGTTCTTATTGATTTCTGTGCCCTTTGCTTTCTGTGCCACTCGTTCCCCCCTCATTTTTGTGCCCCTCTTGCCTTCTGTACCACTCGTTTTTTATTGCTTTCTGTGCCCCTTTTTCCTTCTGTTCCCTCCGTCGTCCCTCACCGCCCCCGCCGCTGTGTCCCCTGCGGCCCTGCACACCTAACTGCCCACGGCCCATTCGCTGCCCCCGCTTCCCAGCTGCTCCTCCCTCCCACCTCCCCATAAATGCCATCCACTGCGAGATGAGGAGAGCGGCTCTTGACCCCACCAGGTAGTTCGCTCACCCTCCACACAGCTCCACCTGTGTGTCCCTGCCCCAGCTGCCGCTGCTGAGGAATCGTAAGTTGTTCATCCTCCACCTACTGTACTGCCTGTATTTTCCTGTTGTATCTGTGACCGCTGTTGTTTGTCTTCCCCCGCTGCCTGCACGTGATCCTTGCCCGTTTTATTTTTCTTTCTGTACCCCTCGCTGCCCCGTGTCCTTCCACCCGGTTTCCCCCTTCTGTTCCCCCCGCTGCCCCCGTGCCTCTCTGCCCGTTTTTGCCTTCTGTTCCCCAGCTGCCCCGTATCTCTGTGTCTTTTTTGCCTTCTGTGTCACCCATCTTCTATTGATTTCTGTGCCCTTTGTTTTCTGTGCCACTCGTTCCACCCTTGTTTTTGTGCCCCTTTTGCCTTCTGTACCACTCGTTCTTATTGATTTCTGTGCCCTTTGCTTTCTGTGCCACTCGTTCCCCCCTCATTTTTGTGCCCCTCTTGCCTTCTGTACCACTCGTTTTTTATTGCTTTCTGTGCCCCTTTTTCCTTCTGTTCCCTCCGTCGTCCCTCACCGCCCAGCCGCTGTGTCCCCTGCGGCACCACCCCCTGACTGTCCACTGCCCATTCGCTGCCCCCGCCTCCCGCCTCCCGCCTCCCAGCTGCTGCTCCCTCCCACCTCCCCAAAAATGCTTGCCGCTGCGCGGCCGCGCCGCTGGTGCGCCGAAGGCGCACCTAAGGCAAGCCCGTCTGCGCCTGTCCGCGCCTGGACCGCGCCCAGCACCAGAACCCCTGGCCCCCACTCCCGCCACGATAACTGCTGCCACTACGACGCCAGCACACTCCATGCTCTCAACCCCGGACGGACCCACAACTGCTTCAAGGCAGCGCCGAAACGCACACACGGCCCCTTCACCTGCCGGAACTGCAGCTACTCCAGCCTCAGAACCGACGAACCACCCGCCAAGAATGACCACACCCACCTGCGATGCATACTACTGAACACCCGCTCCGCACGCAAACACGCCGTCGAGCTCTGGGACCTGCTCGACACAACATCCCCGGACGTCGCCTTCTTGACAGAGACCTGGTTGAACAACTCCTCCGCACCCGACATCGCCATAGCCATCGCAGAAGGCTACAAGATCACCCACAGAGACCGCACCAACGGAGTCAGAGGAGGAATTGCCATCGTCCACAAGAACAGCATCAGGGTCGCGACTAGCACCAACGACGCGCTTAGCACCTCTGAACACATGCACTTCCAGATCCACACAGACCCCAACTCCACCCTCAGAGGCACCCTCGTCTGCCGACCCCCCGGACCCTGCCCCCAGTTCAGCGACTCCATCGCTGACTTCATCAACACGCACGCCCTGACCTCCACAGACTACATCCTCCTCGGAGACCTGAACTTTCACCTTGAGAACAACAACGACAACAACTCCACAACCCTGATCGCCAACCTCGCCAACCTCGGACTAAAGCAACTCGTCATATCGCCCACCGGCCACACGCTCGACCCCGTCTTCTCCTCAAGCCAGCACGTCTCCGTCAGCCACACCACCGAACTCCTCTGGACCGACCACTGCTGCATCCACTTCACCTTCCAGAAACCCACCACACACCACCGCACCCAACAGATCCCCCGCCGAGCCGAGCTGGAGCAAAATCACCGAAGACCAACTACATGCAAACCTCGCTCTCAGCCCACCCACCGAACCCTCCAACACCGACGACACTGCCCACAACCTTAGACGCTGGATCGAAGACTGTGCCAAAACCCTCGCCCCGCTGAAGAAACCACCCCACAGAGACACCAGCAAGAGGGCCAGCTGGTTCACCCCAGAACTCCTAGCCTCCAAGCAAGCCTGCCGGAAACTTGAGAAGAAGTGGCACAGTGAACAAACTCCGGACAACCGCGCAGCACACAAGGACGCCATCTGCAACCACCAACACCTCATCAGGGCCGCCAAGAGAACCTCGTTCAAAGACCGCCTCGACAACAACGCACACAATAGCAAGGAGCTCTTCAACATCGTGAAGGAACTCTCCAACCACAGCTCCAACACCAACGACATCCCGCCGTCACAAGCCCTGTGCGACTCCCTCGCCACCTTCTTCCACCGCAAAATAGCAAACATCCACAACAGCTTCAACACCCAGACAGACCCAACAGACAGCAACACAACAGACCCTCCGCACACCATCGACCACAACCCCCTGCTAGCCTGGGCCAACATGGGCATCGATGACACCATCAAGACCATGAGCACAATCCACTCCAGCTCTCCGTCAGATCCTTTCCCGCACCACGTCTTCAACAAAGCAAGCAGCTCCATCGCACCGCACCACACCTGCGCAACGTCATCAATCTCTCCCTCGAGACCGCGACCTTCCCAGAGAGCTGGAAACATGTGTAGATCAACGCCCTACTGAAAAAACCCAAGGCTGACCCAAGAGTCATCAAGAACTTCCGGCCCATCTCTCTGCTCCCCTTCCCAGCCAAGGTCATCGAGAAAATTGTCAACAGACAGCTAACCCGATACCTCGAAGAAAACAGAATCCTGGACCCTTCCCAGTCAGGGTTCTGCAGCAACCACAGCACCGAGACCGCCCTCATCGCCGCCACCGACGACATCAGGACCCTGCTGGACAACGGCGAGACCGCAGCACTAATCCTCCTAGACCTCTCCGCCGCCTTCGACACCTTCTGTCACCGCACACTATGCACACGCCTCCACGCCGCAGGGATCCGAGACATGGCACTGGAATGGACCATCTCCTTCCTATTGGGCAGAACGCAGAGCGTCCATTCCAGTCCAAAGCCTCCGAGATCATCTGCGGTGTACCCCAGGGATCCTCCCTCAGCCCAAAACTATTCAACATTTACATGGCCCCGTTCACACACATCGCCCGACAGCACGACCTCAACATAATCTCCTACGCCGATGACACTCAACTGATCCTCTCCCTCATCAAGAACCCCCTCACCGCCAAAGCCAACCTCCACGAAGGAATGAAGGCCGTCGCCAACTGGATGAAAACCAGCTGTATGAAGATGAACTCGGACAAGACGGAGGTCCTCATCCTCGGCTCCAACCCTTCAGCCTGGGATGACTCCTGGTGGCCGATGGCACTGGGAGCAGCCCCAACACCCACCGACCATGCACGCAACCTGGGAATCATCCTCAATGCTCTCAATGACTAAGCAGGTCAACGCCGTCTCCTCCTCCTGCTTCAACACCCTCCGCATGCTCCGCAAGATCTACAGATGGATCCCGACAGATACAAGAAAGACAGACACCCAGGCCCTCGTCAACAGCAGACTTGACTACGGAAACGATCTCTACATGGGAGCCCCGACCAAGCTCATCAAACGATTACAACGCATCCAAAACGCCTCAGCACGACTGATCCTCGACGTACCACGCAACGGCCACATCACCCCCCACCTGAGGGACCTGCACTGGCTCCCCGTCAGCAAGAGGATATCCTTCCAGCTCCTCATCCACGCACACAAGGCACTCCACAAGACTGGCCCAGCCTACCTCAACAGTCGGCTCTCCTTCTACATCCCCAACCCCCAGCTCCGCTCCGCCGACCTCTCACTCGCCACCGTCCCGCGCATCCGAAGAACAAAAACCGGCTGGAGATCCTTCTCCCACCATGCTGCCAAGACATGGAACACCCTCCCACTCAGCCTACAACAGACCCAAGACCTGCTGACCTTCAGGAGGATGCTCAAGACCTGGCTGTTCGATCAGTAGCGCCCCCCCCCAGCGCCTTGAGACCCTCACAGGTATGTAGTGCACTCTACAAATGACTGATTGATTGTTTATTTGGTATTCCTTCTGAATGAATCCAAATGTGGCAATAGCTTAATTTGGAATTTCTGTTGTGGGAATCTCAAAAAGATATCTCACATTTATTTTCCATAATTGGTGAGAAAAGAGCAGGGCCTCCAGAATGTATAATGTTGAAAAGTTCTTTGCTCTCCATTTGGGATGGGTTTTTTTCAAACTATTTTAAGAATCCAGTTATTTTGGTCAATGCACTGTTTGGCTGTGAATCCTGTCTGTGGTGCATTTGATTCTGCTATGAGAGTTTTCTTGCACTATTTGCTTGTTAGCCGCAGCACACAGGTCATGTGTACCATCTTCTATTAATAGGAATCTATCCTTTGTCATCTGTAAAAAGCTCTGAGAGTTCTTCTGCTTGAAGAGACACTCTCCAAGAATCTGGTAGAGCCGTAACATCACAAAAGGGATACTTACGTAGTCTGAAGATGTGGATTACATATGCATGTTTCAGAAATAAACCTTTTGACTACACATCTCTAAATATCTCAAATTTGGTGAAATCTCTTCTCCGCTTTAATTCGTAGTAAACCTAGGGGATTTCTTCTGTTTGGCACAAAAGCTCAGTTTTCTTTAGTGAAAATTCTTTGCTTTCCCAAAGCCACCACCATTTGCGCATCCTGCCAAATTGAGCCAAAGTTGAGGTAAGTTCTTAGTGATATCTTGGCAGATGAGTCATAGTCTAGTTCAATGGATTAATTCCTCAGTCCTGCAACAGTCTGGTTGTTGTGCTCTTGCTTCTCTTAGATCGTGTTGAGTGTATGGTAAGAGGATTCCTTTCCTTACCACTTTTTCAGTATTTTAGTGTTACAGCAACTGCTTCTCAAGGATCTTCCTTCTGCTAGTGCCCTTACTGAAACCATTTTATTGACCACAATATTTAATTATTCTCATGTGTTTAATTTTGGAACAAGTTCCCAACCTACACATGATTGAACTGAGGAACTTATATCATCGCGTTTACCACAGTGAAAATGGCCAGATAGGGGACCGGGTCTAGACTTTTAAAAAATCCACTTGCCAATCTACTGTGTGGGCCAGTCACCTGGCAAATATGGCTCTGTGTCCTTTTGCAAATCCAATATATCATCATGTTCTAGATGGGAATAATACATTATTCATGTGTCAATCAAATACTACGCTAAAAATAATTATGTAATTTTTAGGGATGTGCAAGGCTGCAGGTGCCATTGTCCCATTCCCAATACGTTTACTTCTTCGTCTCTAATTGTACCCTTTTAGCTGGCTTTCAGATTCCCCAAAATGTCAAATATAGTTCTCTTTGTACCATAATTTATGTACCATGGGCTTATTGTCACATACATTTAGGGGCAGATTTACAAGCCCCTTGCGCTACTTTTGCGTCACTTTTAACATGGGAAAAGTGACGCAAAAGTGGCGCAAGGGGCTTGTAAATCTGCCCCTTAGATCTTTAATGAGACTAATAGAACTGCCCTGCTGGACCCTGGGACTGCAAAACAGAAGGCTTGCACTCAGTAGGACTGCCCCTGCTGGACTCTCAAGGCTCCACAAAAGAAGGACTGTGCCTGATTCAAGGAAATGGAGTGGACTCCCTGAGCTGCAACATGAAGAAAGGTGCTGGAATAAGCCACCTGCAGCATCCAAAGAAAGAACTACTCCAGCTGGCCAGCTACAACTGGATTTTCCTGGACAGATAAGGTGCATTGTGAAAAATTGATCCCAGACTCCAAGAGGTAATCCAGAGCCTCTGAACTCTTGGCTGGTGCTACTGGGCACTTTTCAACATAAATGAAACTAGTCAGAAGAAGTTCTGAAAGTTTGCAAAGTTTTGGTAAAAAGCTCCAAAAGACAACCGGCTCGACATCAAGGGTCAAGCTGTCATCGTTGACTCGAGAATCAGTCTGACCATACTGATTTACCCTGCTGAAAGCTTGAGCTCTTCGCTGTTGACGCCAAGTACAAACACTTTCAGGCACTCACTGATGCATCGCGCTGCAGCAGGCCGCCACTGTTGAAACCAATTTTGGATTCAAGGAACCCGAGGACTCATCGTCGAGAAAAAAAGCTCCACAAAAGTGAATGCTGAGCTGCTAAAACACTGACTCGCACTCACCCTGTCTCACCGTACCGATTGGCCGCTGTTCGCACAGTCCACCAGCATCGGATGCGTTGGAGGCAGGGCTTGCTGACGCTGGGGGCTCGTTCATTCGCTGACCGCACCTGTGGAGTGATGAGTGCCGCCCTCTCCTCTCACTATGTAAAGCACACCATTTCCCGACCGCGCAGCGGGCGTGCCGGCGGCGCGCCGAAGGCGCGCCAAAGGCAAGCCCGTCTGCGCCCGTCCGCGCCCGTCCGCGCCCAGCTGCCCAGCACCATGCCCAACCCGATCAGCTACGCCTCAGCCTTTTCACTTACACTTCTAAGGAGCTCCGCCGCTTAAATACTACCCTTTCCTCTTGCACACAGCTTGATTGCTCGCTGAAATTGTTTCAAAGATGCTCTAACTGCTGCTTTTCCTATTCTGAACACTCCGCTCCATCCGTGCCTTTAAGCTCTCCCTTCCAGTTCTGGAACATTAATTGCAGATCTCTGCCCAAAAATCGTGACCATATATATGACTTATTATCCTCCACCAAACCAGACGCCCTGTTCCTAACGGAAACGTGGTTGCACACTGGCTCTGGCCCTGACGTAGCTAGTGCTCTACCACCGGGATATGTAATAGTCAGGCTCGATAGAAGCACGGGAAAAGGTGGCGGGATCGCGATTATTTTTAAAGACATTCACGCCTGCTCTTTGGATGCTGTCCCTTTTCCTAATTGCGAAGCTGCTCTGTTTAAATTAGCAGTTTCCCCCCAATTAACGTTGTCGGGCATCCTAATTTACCGTCCCCCCGATCAGTCTACACAGTGGCTTACCTCTTTTGCTGAGCTGGTGGCTCCTTTTGCCATGAAGGCAGCAAACTTTACCATCGTAGGAGACCGCAATCTCCACCTAGAAGACACACAGAACGCACCTATCGAAATGTTTCTCTCTGATTGCGAGGCTATCAACCTTATACTTCGCAACAGCGGCCCCACCCATCAGGCAGGGCACTTACTTGATCCTGTCCTTTCAAACATTCTGTTCGACTGCTCTTCGTCAGCTCTTCCTTTAGACTGGTCCGATCATTTTGTTATACATTTCACTCTGCCCGTTGACACTAAAAGATGCACATCTCTTCCCGGCTTTAGGAACAACTACAGACCCTGGTCAAAGCTGAATATTCCAGCCTTCAATGCCTCTCTCATGGATTCCTGACCCGACATCAATCTTGGGTGCACCTCTCTGGCTCAGGAAGTGTCTAAGTGGTTAACCTCCAATATTAACCTTCACTTACCGCTGCGCCCAAGTCCACAGACCCCTCATCACGCCCCTGCCCCATGGTTCACAGATGAATTGAAGGTCTCCAAATCTAAATGTAAACATTTAGAGAGATCCTGGAGGAAAACTCATGCCCTGAACGACAGACTGATTTACCGTTCAGCACTTAAGCTTTACCACCAAGCCTGTCGAAAGGCCAGAGCCCGGTTCATCTCTGAGTCAATTGAAAAGGCCATCAACCGCCCTAAAGCTCTCTTTTCCATGGTCAAAAAGTTAGCCGGCTCTAAGACCGCTCCTATTCCACCTGTGTTAGGGGAAGCAGAACGCAATGAAATTGCCGACTTTTTATATTGAAAGTGGAAACCATCTACACTGCTTTTTCGTGCGCTCCCCCTATACCCCCTCACAAACCCCTTCCTGACCTTCCTACCTCGGACTCATTAAGCTCGCAATCCCAAGCACTTCTGATTTCAGAATGGCCCCTGCTAAATTCCAACACGCTGTCTGCCTGCTTAATGAGGGTCAATTCAGGTTCTCCCCTTGACCCGATTCCTATGAACACTCTCCGCTTGCTTTCTCCCAATGCTCTCCTTATCATTCAGACAATTCTGAACTCCTCCCTGCGTGAATCTACTGTTCCAGAGGAATGGAAAAGGGCCCTCGTAGTGCCACTGTTAAAAAAACCTGGTGCAGACCCTAAGATACTGGCCAACTTTAGACCTATTTCTCTGCTGCCCTTATTTTCAAAAATCCTGGAAAGGCATGACAACATTCACCTCACATCTCACGTAGAGACCTCAGGCTTTCTTCATCCATCCCAATCGGGTTTCCGCTCCCATTTCTCCACCGAAACCACTCTTCTGGGGGTCACCGAGAACCTACGCTCCCGCCTTGACCATGGAGAGACCATGGCGCTTATTCTTCTAGATTTAAGCGCTGCATTCGATACGGTCTCACATTCCATCCTTCTGAATGCCCTAAGATCGGCGGGAGTGTCGGGCTCCGCTCTTGCCTGGTTGGCCTCCTTCTTAAATCAATGTACTTTCCAGGTGGTTTCCTCCGGCTCCTCCTCCTCCGTCCGTTCATCCACATATGGTGTCCCGCAGGGGTCCTCACTGTGCCCAACGCTCTTTAATATCTACGTAAGACCCCTAGCTACCATCGTGGAAGACGCTGGTCTTTCCCTCTACTCATACGCCGATGATACTCAGATCCTTTTCTCCCTCTCCTCGGCTGCTGCAAATTCTCCATCTGCTCTTAAAGTAGGCCTCAGCCGAGTAGCAGAGTGGATGCAGGCTAACCTTCTGAAACTAAACGGAGATAAGACGGAGGTGCTCATTCTGGGCAAGCAAAAGCATCTCTGGAGTTCTGCTCATTGGCCATCAGAAATGGGCCCTCTACCCATCCCAGTCTCCCAGGTTCGTAATCTTGGTGTTATCCTGGATGACTCACTTTCCATGCGACATCAAGTGGTTAAAGTGGCAGCCACCTGTTTTTCCATCTTAGGGTGGCTTCGCAAAATCCTATGGATACTTCCACCCTCTACCAGACGCTCAGTGGTCCAGGCCTTAGTCACCTCTCGCCTGGACTACGGCAACGTGTTGTACCTGGGAGCCACTCTGGAGCTTCAGAGGAAACTTCAGCTTGTTCAGAACTCTGCTGCCCGTCTCCTCTATAAGGTCCCGTGGCGATCTTCCATCTCCCCTTTTCTGAAAGATGTCCATTGGCTCCGTGTTGACAGCCGCGTTAAATTCAAGGCCCTTTGCCTTTTGCACAAAATCAAACATGGCTCAGCTCCCGGCTACCTGAGGGCCCTGGTTCAACAATACTCCCCTTCCCGTTCCCTCAGGTCATCCACTCAAGGCAACTTCCAGATCCCACGTTTTAAACTGACGAGAATGGGCGGACGCTCCTTCTCCGTCGCTGCGCCTAAGCTGTGGAATTCTCTTCCGACCATGCTTAAACATGAACCATCTTTGTTAAAATTCCGCAAAGACCTTAAAACCTGGCTCTTCTCCCATTAACAACTCTATGCGTAATCTTTATTCTATTGGCGCCGGGAGACCCCTTGTGGGTAGCTGCGCGCCTTATAAATCTAATTACAAATACAAAATACAAATACAAAAAGTGACTAAGTGCGAAGGTAAAATCTTGACCAGGGCTTAGCACTTTCCCTAGCCGACCCACGCTCCATCACGGTCGGTCTAAAACTCTGACTTTATCCCGGTCCAGCATGACCAGATAGCCACGAGTGGTGCTTTAAGCTTTTTGGCAGTAGAATGCACTTTTTTTTTATTTTAACTTTAAAAGTTCTTATTTCCGGTTCCCACATTGGATCTTTGTCATTTTGGTGTCATTGTAAAGAGAACAATATTCTTTATTTTTCTAAATTGGTGGTGGATTTTTACAGTGGTGTGTCTTTTACTTACTTACTGTTTTGCTTCTATTAAATGCTTTAAACATCTGTCTCCTAAATTAAACCTGACTGCTCATTTGTCAAGCTTCCAAGGGTTGAGCAAGGAGTAATTTATTGAGATTTGAATTGACCTTATTAAGGATTGTGGTATTATTACAATATTACTACTAGCTGAAGGTACATACATCCACCTACTAATAGCCCACCTTTCTAAAGTCATGGACATAATTTTGTATGAACTGTCAATCTTAGATCGGGGATGTCGGCTGCCCAAAGAGAAGCAACAGAGAATGACCATCTACTTCTATATCCACCTCCTCTAATTCCTATGTTGCCTGGGCCTGCCTGATGGGATACAGAAGGTTTCCACCAGAGCGGTCACTTGGTGGATGTACCTGCCTGAGTTTACATATGCACCAACACCCACAATGCATTCTGAGAGCAAGAAAAGGCCTACATTACGCAGCATTCTCTCTGGGGTTTGAGAGGGAAAATCTGCTCCAAACTGAAAGATTAGATTTTCAAACTATTACGGCACACCAGCACAGTTTTATTTAAAAAAAGATTAATTCTGGATTACAAATCCATAAAACCTGTATACCAATCAATAGGAAAGACTTCTTAATTTTTATTGAAATCAGACATACACAACAAAACTATAAAACACAACAGTTCTAAAACAGATTCAAATCAAACTCATCACAGGTCAATACAAATTTCCACCTGTACCAATCATGCTACAGTCAGCAGTTGCCTATTAGCCATACCATAATTTACAAATTACTAATGACTTCTCCCTATTTCGCTCCCACCCGTCAAAAGGATAGCTTTCAATAATATGCATTGATAATATTATCGCAATGACAAGCAGGCAATGGCATAGATCCCCATTTAAAGTGCGTTCAGTTTAGGGATCCATAATCAGAATGGAACACAGAGAGAATGTAAGTAGCACAGTGAAGATATTTCTTACCACACCGGAAGCTTTTAAGCTTCAAATATCTTTGCCCCAACATTGCTTTCAATAGCATGTTAAAATCATGTATCTCATGTGCCATTATACAGGCCCTCTATTAAGGCTTTAGACCACCTAGTTAACTTCTTTGTTTCAGACCGATAACTAGGTTGTCCTAGACCAATAAAAGCAAACCTAATGAACTTAAAGAAGCGCAATATCAAAAATTATCCTGGGACTGAAGTCTGTTTAGTTCATCCTGATGGGTGCCAACACTTGGATTGGACAACAGATTGAAAGAGGACATTAATGTTTTCAGACTGGCCCTGAAATACTAGAACCTGTAGATCTTTTCTTAATGATTTCACAGGCGTAGAATTTGGAAGATCAGAAACATGAAATATGATTTCATTTTTTGGTATTAGTTTTAAATGAATATTATCCAAACCCCAGAGTTCCGCACCATAAAGTGTGTGTTGATTCTGTTTTTGACTGAAATTTAATTATCGGGGCAAGTATCGGTCAACCTACTCAGAAATTGTAAAGAGACAAAATATGGTAAAAGTTGGACAGGACATCATGAATTTTTTCGATCTGATTCCTCAAATTCCATTGATTAATAAAGTTCAAATCCAAATGTTTCAAGATGCACTTTTCCTGATGTACATAATTAGCACAATCAGCACTTCACATTTTCTTACAAAGCAATTTGATCGCAATTTTGATAACAAAATATGTCAATCATTTTCTGTTTGTGCTATTAAAACCAAGATATCAGCATTTAAAAAACTGGGTTGGGCAATCCCATTGAGAAAAAGTACATTTACATGTGTTAAGAGCAGTACAGAAGGATAATTAATTTAAAAAAAAAAGTCCTTATCGATCCCAAAGCTAGAGACTCAGTTTCCCTCCAAAGCATACTGTATCCTTCCATTTTCACACAAAAAACAGACAAATAGGCTCAATCGAGGATTGGGTGTCTCTAGGTCCAAGAAACCTTAAAACAACTAGCCAACCTTCAGAAAAATAACCTTGGAAAGCTTTCTGTATTGTTCCTAAACCCTTTCAAAATCTAGCCAGACAGTGTTAGAGGTTATATAATTGCCAACTTATTAGTAGATTTGACAGAAGCTTAATTAAATGACTTTTCCAATGTACCTAGCAGTGAGATTGGTGTACTTAAATTTTTTTAAATTATTGGCACCATATTCGATCCTTTTCAGTTTTATTCAGCGTGAATTATGCCAAAGGACATTAGACAACTTGACATGAGCACCAGATAACATTACACAAGGTGATATTAATTTCTTTTTTTCGAACATGGAAATGAAGTGTTTGCTCAGAATCACAGGATGTTGGGCTGATGCTGGGACGCCACCCTAGTTTCACTGTTTCAAAGTCGGCAGCTCTGGCTGTTAGGTCACATCTCATGCCCCTCTAGCAATTCCTGGATTTTTGTGAAGGCAAAGGGCCTGATTTGGATCTTGGCGGGTGGGATACATCGTCACAACGTGACAGATATCCCATCCGCCATATTACAAGCTCCAAAGGATGTAATGGAATTGCAATTTGTTGAACGGGATATCCGTCACATTTGTGAAAGAGTGATCCTGTCAAACTCGTAATCAGGCCCAGAGTTTTTTTATTGATTTGAAACAGTTTCTGAAACTGGGGAGACAATTTTCAATTGCTGGCACCCTTTTGAACCATGCAATTCCACTCAAAAACAAATTAATCCATGGATCTTAACATCTCTAAAGAATTTGAAGCCTGACATTTTATTTGATAAAAGGCTCAAAACACCTGTTGGCTTTCTTTGTTTCTTATTTTGATACCTTTAACCACCTTAAAGGTCCCCATTTGATTTTTTTTTAAACAACATCCAATAAAAGAATTCTACTAATCCCAAAATGACTATGACTCAAGTTTTTTACGAATGGTAGATGTTATATACTAGTAATTAGAAATATTCTCATATTCGTAAAATAATTGGTATCTAAGTGAATACTTTGTGACCTCAATAATCAGTCCAGTTTATTTACATATACGCTTATAATTGCAAATCCTGTAAACTCTTGACGAATTAGCAGTAAACGTATTAGTGAAATGTTCTGAAAATTAACCAGCACAAAATACTATGCTCAGACAAACTTTACTTTGTGCTGTACAATGCATCACACATTCATGGGAAAATTTGGGAGCAATAAAAGCATTCCTCTTTAAATGCTTTTTTCAAGTTATTTTTGGTGCAAAACACTGCCTACTATTGCTAGTAGATAGATTTTTTCTAAAAATAAACTGGGTGGTTGCACAGTAACACTTATGTACCACCCATGAAATGCCTCCTTGACGCAGAGTAACACAAAGCAGCACTTTTTGTCACATTCAGGCAACTTTTAATTATTTATTTATTTATAAAGCGCAACATTCATTCCACTGGGATATCACGGTGCTAGTTGTGGCGGAGAAATGATGAGTCAGGTTATGATTAGTTGGGGCAAACGGCTTTGCTAGGGAAATAGATATGTTTTGAGTTTCTTCCTGAACGCCATGTGTTCTTCAGTTAGTCTTAGCTCCAGCGGGAGCTCATTCTAATGAAGTGCTGTAAGGTGTGAAAAAGTGTGTCCACCTGTTCTGATTTTACTTATTCTCTTGGTCTCAGCTAGTGCTAAGGAGCGTGACCTTAAGCATCTGGGTGGGACATAGAACTTGATTCTATTCTGTCGAATCTTGGGGCCTGTGTGATGGAGTGCCCTATGAGCGTGTCCTAGGAGTTTGAAACACACTCTTTGGCACATAGGCAGCCAGTGGAGTTGTTTCAGGCATTTTGTCGCAGAACTGTATCTGCTCTCATTGCACACTAGTCTAGCCGCTGCGTTCTGTATGACCTGCAGACGTTTAAAAAGATAATCTGGCATGCCAACAATAAGTGCATTTCTGTAATCCAGCCTGCTAACAAGCAGTGCCTGCGTAATGGTCCTCCTACTTTCCAGAGGGATCCAGGGAAATAGTCTCTTTAGGAGCTTCAGGGTAGCGAAACTTCTACCACAAAGGGTACGCACGTGGTCTTTCATCGATAAAGTATTATCGATGATAATGCCCAGGTTTTTGACACACTGCTTTGGAGCTGGCGCCGCGCTCAAAGAGAGGGGCCACCAGGATGTATCCCAAATGTGATTGGCTCCGCCGAGAAGCAGGATTTCTGATTTCTCTGCATTGAGCTTTATACAGTGCTCTGACATACAGTTTGCCATCTCGGTCAGACAGTTGCTGAGTTTGGCTCTGGTGCCATCATGCTTGTTTCCGATGGCTATTGTCAGTTGGGTGTAGTCCGCATAGGAGCAAATTCCGAAGCCCCACTTCATGCCAATTTTTGCCAAAGATGAAACATAGGCGTTAAATAATGTGGGGCTCAGAGATGCTCCCTGCGGAACTCCACAGTTGAAGTTTTTTGGGGTGGAGGAAAAGGTACCCAACTGTACAGTTTGGGTTCTGTTACATAAAAATGAACTCAGCCATTGAAGGGCCTTAGCGTGTATCCCTTTTTCATGCAGGTTTTCCAATAAAAGTTGGTGAGAGACTGTGTCGAGAGCCGCCGACAGGTCTAACAGGATCAGGGCTACAGCCTTTCCCTGGTCCAGCAATGTCCTTATATTGTCTAAGACAGCCAGGAGAGTTGCCTCCGTACTGTTGGTAGCCCTGAAACCTGTCTGTGTGGGGTCCAGCAACTCATTTGATTCTAGATAGTGAGTTAGCTGTCTATTGACAAGTTTCTTCAGAACCTTGTAAAGGTAGGGAAATTGGGAAATTTGCCTGTAGTTGGCTGGATTGTTTACATCAGATCCTATCTTTTTCAGTAAGGGAGTTACTAGTGCTTGTTTCCAAACCTCTGGAAAGACTGCTGTCTCCAGTGATTGGTTGAACAACTGTGTGATGTAAGGGCACAGGAAAGGTGTAAGTTGTGAAAAAATTAAATGTGGACATGGGTAGAGAGGGGATCCTCATTTGACTTCCCCCATTGCTTTGGGAATCTCATTTTCTGTAAAAGGGGCGAAGCTGTCTGGGTGAGGATCTATGCTCTCCCAGTTGATGGTGTTCACTGGAGAGATGTTGTTAAATGACGAATAAATTATGTCTATTTTTTCCGTGAAGAAATTGCTAATTTTCTCACAGCTTTCTGTTGAAGGTGGCAAGGTTTGAGACATGCAGGTTGGCTTGCATAGCTCCCGTACTATTTTGTAAAGCTCCTTTGCCGAATTTTTGTTCTCATTAATTCGTTGTGTAAAATATGCCTTTTTGGTCTTCTTAATTGCGTGGGTATAGCCCCTGAGTTGTGTTTTATACGCTGATTTATCAGTGTCTGATTTGGACAGCCGCCACTTATGTTCCAGTGTTTTACACTCTTTTTTCAGCATCCTAAGTTCTGCCATATACCACTTCTCGGATACCGTTTTTCTGGGTTTAGATTTGAGTTTCAGCGCAAGTTGGTCTATCGTTTTGGTAATCTCTATTTCAAGGTGCAACGCGCCTCTGTTAGAGGATAATTCTCCCAGAGTTGCTAGGCTGTTGGGGGTAAAGTGATGATGAAATGAGTCAGGTGTGACCAGTTTCCATGCCCCTTAGGTTTTGTGCATGAGTTTGGTGGCTCTTGCTGATGTCTCATGTGTTGAGAACGCGAAGCTAATTTTTCAGTGATCGGTCCATGTGACTGGTGTAATCTCTTTGACTGTAGTGTCTTCTATGTTAGAAAACAGAAGATCTAGTGTGTGCCCTGCGATGTGTGTAGGTCCCTTAATCCATTGCTTTAATTGGAGGATGGACATGTCATTTTCAAAATTATTGCTGTGTTGTCTGTTTTTTCATAGTGGACATTAAAGTCTCCAATGACCAATTAATTTTTGTGTTTTATACATGCAGGCAGTAGTTGCGTAAGCAGTTTGGCGCTAAAGTCTGCCTGATATCCTGTGGGATTATAGATCACAGCTCCTCCCAATAATATGTGATTCCCTATAGATAATTCAAACGGCAGTAATTCATGTTCTCCCAACTGGGCTATTGTAATGGGGACGCAGGTAATATAGTCTTTAAACAGGATAGCTAGCCCCCCGCCATTCCGCCCATGTCTATCTTGTCTGGGTATTTTATACTTGGGGGCAGGGTATTAGCGATGTCTGGACAATTGCTCTCGCCTAGCCAGGTCTCGGTGATGAAGACCAGGTCTGGGTCTGTCTCTTTAATAGTATCCCAGATCTCTAGCGCGTGTTTAGGCACTGACCTGGCGCTAAAATAAATACAATTAAACTTCCTATGATCATCCACTTCTCCCAGTGACTGAACCTGTGGGGATAGGCTGTCCCATTTGCACCGTATGCAGGAGAAAGGCCCTTCAATACATTCTGGGGTTAGTTTAGATGATGCGTGATTGGCTAACCCAAAGAGTGCTTCTCTGGAATAGCGCAAAGGGCTCTTTGGTTCTTTCCTAGGGGGAGCAGGGGTTCTGGCCCCTGGTCCCGGCCGGTCGCGGCCGGGCGCAGACGGGCTTTCTAGCACACAACTGAAGGTAAATTAAAAAAAACATTTTGCCCAGGTTTGCAAATTTTCCTTAAATCTGCCTGTATTTTATTGAAATATTTTAGACATTCACCAGTGGCTCAATGGATTACCCACTTGAACCATATGTCCATGTCACTAATAAAATGGTATTTTGGGAATTTCTAAAAGCAATAACCATATGATATCCATATGACTGGCATTTTGAAATCTGTTATAATTCTCACACTGTTCATAGGAAGCAGATCTTCAAAACATTAGTAACTTGCACCACCAATGGCTTCCACAAGCGTCTCGTGTTATAGCCATTTATCCTCCTTCAGGCTAACCCTTTCCAGAGAAGAAATGTAAAATTGAATTAAAACTAATAAATTAAACTGTGAAACTTACAGTATTAGCATTATTGTGAGTCATAATTTTTCATATGTTTCCATATCTATTTATATGAGTCGTCTCTGTGAGTCAGTTCCATTTTCACCCAAATAGCTCTAGGTGATTTTTTGTGTTTCCCATCATTAAGCTATAAGTCGTGCGTTTTATTCCATTTCAAGTATTTATCATGCCTAAACTGTTTAACTTCCTAGCTGCTGAAGGTTTTCCACATAGCAGAACCGTTTCATTGATCGATAATGTTACGTCTGCAAAAATACTTACCGGAACTGCAATGGAAAGTTGATTTGCTCCCAGTTATGCAGGCATTTTCATGTAATGGTGGGAGGCTCCGTACATCTGGATGGAAGCAACAAAAGATGGACCTACCATCAACGATTCTAGATACGATATATTGATGACCTTTTTTTTTATTTGTTATGGTCCACAGGAGGTGTTGAATTAATTTCTCATTTGGATTGGAAATATTAATTTGAACCTTAAATTCCCATAGAACAACCATTGGAATTCCTAGATTTGCTTTTCACAGTAGAAGGAGGAATCATAACCCCCCTTCCCTTTGAAAAAAAAAAGTCTGGCAACTGACTGACGGCCCCGCCTTCCTTTCACCACTACTCTGCAAGTGCATCATTTGGTGCATTGCAGGTTGTGGGGATGAAGTCTCCTTGGCTGCTGAGGGTCCTTAGGGCCAACAAGACCTCCTGTTGCCCCAGTAAGCCCCACACAGTGGGATTGCTGAGAGGTGGTCCGAGGTCACACACTCCTTCTCCACCACTCTACAAACGCAACTCTTGGTGCACTGCTGGTGGGTGGATGAGGTCCCCTTGCCTCCTGAGGTCCCCCAAGCAGCAGTAAACCAGGAGGCACGTTTGTAGAGTGGTGAAGAAAGCGGCGTGGCATCTGACAACCTCTCAGCAAACCAGCTATAAGGGTCTTACTGAAGGTAACAGGAGGGCAAGATGGCCCGCAAGGGCCCTCAAGAGCCAAGAGGACTTCATCCCCAATTAATAGTGCACCAGGAGGCAGGTTTGCAGGTTTGCAGAGTGGTGGAGTAAGGGGGCGCGGCCACCAAAAACCTCTCAGCAAACCCACTGTGTGGGACTTGCTGTAGCTAACTGGAGGGGTAGTTGGCCCCAAAAGACCCTCAATAGCCAAGGGGACTTCGTCACCATACTAGTAGCACACCAGGAGACGCGTTTGAAGAGTGACAGCGAAAGGGGATGTGGCCTCCTTCCAGGTCTCAGCAATCTTGCTGTACGGGATTTACTGGAGGTAACAGGAGGGGTAGTTGGCCCCCAAGGATGTCTTGGGAGCCAACTACCTCTTCTGTTATCTCCAGAAAGTTCCACACAGCTGGATTGCTAAGAGGTCTTTCTCCACCACTCTGAAAACGCAGCTCAATGTGCACTACTGGTTGGGAGATACAGTCCACTTTACTCCTGAGGGGTCTTGAGGGCCAAGAAGACCTCCTGGTACACCCTATAAGTCCTAAACTGCCGGATTCCTGAGAACTTGTCAGAGACCCAGCCCCCTTTCTCCACCACTCTGCAAACGTGACTACTAGTTAAGAAAATATAGAAATTCACTGAATAAACAAAAGTACCAGGAAAGTTATAGCTAGAAATTAGCATTTAAAAATCCTTAGAAATTCACTGTAAAAAAACAAAGGTTACAGGGACATTATAGTTAGGCTCTGGTGTCACTCAAACAAAACCAGAGAAATTCAGCCATTATAGTTAGTGGGCTAACTATAACTCACGCCCCCGCAATGCACTGCTTAGGACCTCACATATTCCATCACTCATGACATGGTCAGTGACATCACTCATTTACATTTCTAAACGTTTATGCCTTTAAATTGGTATAACTCGTGCACATCCACACACAGTTTATTCAACTTGGTAGCCACACTGCATTAACTACATTTGAGGGACTCAGGATTAGATTGTGGATTGTGATCCTAACAGCATGATCTCACTCTTATCTGAGTTCAGTTTCAGGACGTTGAGGCTCATCGGTGCACATACTGTGATTTTTGAAAAGGCTATCTGAGATGAAAACAATGATCTTCACGTTGTACACATATAACATGGTGTGAAATCCATAGGACCATATAAGTGCTGCAAGAGGAGTGATGTATATATTACATTGGGTGAGACTAAGGGAGGAGCCTTGAGAAAGTCCTCTTAAGAAAAAAAACTAAGCCACTCTAAGTTGGAGCCACAAAGCCCAACATCAGAAAGATGCTGGATGAGCACTTGATGGCTTGAAATGAGGATGAGAGAATCACCATGGCCCAGAGAGAGGAATGAAATAGGCATGCTCCCAGCATGAAGGAACCTATAACTTGCCTGCAGAAAGGTAACAAATATCTACCAGTGGAGAAGCCGGATGAGCTTTTGGCAGTTCATTAGTTTAGTCAGGTAAGCTTTGTCATGCTAAGATTCATGTTTTCCAATTTGAATTCCCATAGGTAATTTTACTCATGGCTACAGTAGGAACAACTAACCCGATAAGCATCAATCTTGGTATGAAAGTACAACTTTACTCAGATAGTGTAGTATTGCTTGCTTGGTGTAAATCCTTTCAGCAGTTTTTGAATTGAAAATATTTAAAACTGGGTCAACAATTTTTATTTCTCTGCCATGTCAAATCATGAGTCATGACTCGTAACTCCTGTCAATCACATATAGAATTTATTTAAGAACATGACTGCTGGAGAAAAGCTCTAAAAATGCTTTTTCAACAATCTTTAGATTTGTGAGTTGGTCTATCCTTGTGGGTTTTGTGTAGTAGAAAAAGAATTACTCTGTCATGGTGGTCCATCCTCAGTGCTGTCTGTGCAAAGGGAGTGCAGGTGAAACTTAAAGGTGTTTAAAACATTAGTACTATACCAGACAAAAATGCATTAAAAATGCAGGCAACTTGTGATCGAAATCACAAGGGGCCCGATTCACAGAACTAATCTGAGACAAAATCCTAAACGTACTAATTTTGGTATTCACAGAAGGCACTTACTACTTTTGGTATTCACAGAATGCACTTACTACTTTGGTTAAACTTACTACTTTTGGTTAAACTTACTACTTTTGGTATTCACAGAAGGCATTTAGTAGTAGTAATGTTAGTTTACTACTACTAAATGGCTTCTGTGAATACCAAAAGTAGTAAGTTTAACCAAAAGTAGTAAGTGCATTCTGTGAATACCAAAAGTAGTAAGTGCCTTCTGTGAATGCCAAAAGTAGTAAGTTTAGGACTTTGTCTCAGATTAGTTCTGTGAATCTGGCCCAAGATCGCCAATTATATGTAGTGGATTTTTCCACCATTTTGTGAAAACTGGTGATAAAACGCATATGCTCTCTCCTCTAGAACATAGTATGGTTGGTTTCTCCATGATTGACATATTTGATTTACCAATAAGCCCCTGGTACAGTTCACCATGTGTGTCCAGGGCCTGTAAATCAAATGCTACTACTGGGCCTGCAGCATTGATTGTGCCACTCACATGAGTAGCCTTGCCAAAATGCCTCAGACCTGCCACTACAGAGTCTGTGTGTACAGTTTTAAACTGCCTTTTTGACATGACAGGTGCACCCACTTGCCAGGCCCAATCCTTCCCTTTTATTACATGTAAGGCATCCCTAAGGTAGGCCCAAGGTCAGCCCATGGGCAGGGTGCAGTGTACTTAAAAGGTAGGATATATTTTATTTTACATGTCTTGGTAGTGAAATACTCCTATATTTCATTTTTTCACTACAGCAAGGCCTTTCTCTCCCATAGGTTAGTATTGTAGCTGCATTGTAACATCTTACAAGTGTGTCTGCCAATTGGGAGCTGACAGAAAATTGGACTTTGGTGTCTCTGGACTCACAATTTAAAAACACACCTTTTAGCAAAGCTGTTTTTTAAATTGCAGGTCTGAAAATGCAACTTTTAGAAAGTTGGAATGTTCTTACTTTAACCATGCTGTGCATCTTCCTGTCTCTGAGTACACGTCTGGTTTAGGATGAAGGTTGGGCTGTTTGTGCGCTCAATCTAGACAGTCAGACAAAGGGAGCTGAGGTGTGCCCTGCATATCCTGAGTGACCATCACCAGGCTGATGGGCCTTCCTGAGCTAGAGTGGTGGGGGAAGTTGACATTGATACCTGAATAGAGCTGTGCCTCTCCTCACACAAGGAAGTCTCAACCCCCTGTAGTGTTCCTGGAGCCAGGTGTCAGGTCTCTTCAAACTACCACCATGCTTGCCCCGCAGAACATTTGCGCTACACTTAGCAGGGCTATTCTACAGCGTTCCGCAGCTGTAAGATGTTGCAATCTACAAACTTGGTGTTACAGGCGGCCTCAGTGGATCATGAAGACTGCATCTGCAGACAGTAAGGCAAAGGTCTTCAAACATTTTGATGCCGAGACCCCCCTGTCAAAAACTTTTGGGCACAAGGACCCCCACCTGACAAAAATTTCTAGAACTTGAGCCTCCTCATCATTGTCAACTATCGACAACCATTAACGCCCCCAATTCCCACAACAAATCATTTATACATTGGGGAAATAAATTAAACAGAGTTTAGCAAACCAAAGGTCAGTAGTTGGGGGCGTGGTCAAATGTGTGACTAAAAACAAAGGGCCTAATTTATGAGGCATTGGCGTAGGGCAGCGCCACAAGTCTTCTTGCTGCGCTGCCCTAAGCCAAAGTGAAAGGGCAGGAATACACCTCATTTATGAAATTTCTCCCTATGTTGGCACACAAATTGCTGCCTAGCACCAACATAGGCCAGATGTTTTTTGTGCAGTGTTGGACTTGGCCGTTCTGGCAGGTTCACCCCCGAAACTTTTTGCTTGTAATTGGTAACTTGGTGTAGTGATTTTGGGTTTCTGCGCACTTTACCGCTGTGTCCCAGGGTAAAGTGCGTGCGTGTTGTGAGGTTGGCCTGCCCTCCCATAGGAATGCATGGGGGAATGTAGATGTCCCGGTAGTTCCTGATGCGTGGGGTGTGCAGGCCCGTGTTTGGTATGTGCGGACTCGTGTGAGTGAATGCTGCGCGTTGATGTATGCGGCGGGCATGTACCTGGTGTGGAAGTGCCACTTCTAGAAGTGGGCACTTCAGTGTGCAGTCTGAAATGTGTGGCTTGTCTGATGATTGGCTGGTGAGGTCAGGTGACGGACTAGGGAATTCCCCAGAGTCAGGAGGAGTCACCCAGTGGTGAATGGGGAGGTAGCATGTTGATGGCTGGGGAGGAGTGTACCTGGGTCCTGAATAGGACAGGGCTTCCCCCACACAATGCTGGCGCCGGCCCCTGTGGTGCGTCTAATGACCCTAGCCCTGCCAGTGAATAGAGTGAGGGGCTGAGCACATCAAGGGTGCTCTCCAACCAGCTGCGACTGGTTTTCCCCCTCACCCTGAACCCAGAACAAAGGGATTTCGTGTATAAAAAGGGGCTGTGTCCCCTTACAAAATGTTCTTGTTTTTGTTCCAAACTCGAATCTACCAGGGGCATGCTGCTGCTGGGGCCCAGGGGAAGGCTTGCCTCCCTGGGCCCTGCCCAGCCCCTGGATGCCAGATGGACTTACTGGACCTTTTTTTTTTGACCTGCAGCGCCTGGGAGCGCTTTATGGGCTTTAGAACGCTGTTTTGCTGGACTGGCTCTCTTTGTAGCGCCTGGGAGCGCTTGTGGGGCTTTTCAGCGCTGGGAGCGCTGTGCGTGACTTTATAGCGCTGTGAGCGCTTTTCAGCTTACGGGTGCCACCCCGCTTATTTTCGTATTTTAAGGGCCGGTGCCCACCCGGCATTTGCCCCGCCAAAGATTGCCTTTATCGAGGGAGCCTACCCCTCTTATCACGGAAACGATCACCGCTGCAGCCCGGAGTTCCCGGTCGCGTCATCCCCCTGCCGCGCTGTGATTGGTCCAGCGGGAGGGGGTGTGGCCCACGTGATCGGGGCCTCGAGAACGAAGCCGCGGCGCGAGTCTGGAAGCGGAGGAAGCGTGTGTCTCCCACCGGGGCTCCCGAGAGCGAGGGAGAGCCCCGGGTGACCAGAGGAAGGGAGGAGCACGGTCGGAGCTTGTGTGGAGGGGGCGCGAGGCACGTTGTCGGTGCCTGCCCCCTCCGCGGTGTCCAGAAGCCTCGGAGCCTCCCCATCAGATCGGAGACGACGCGGGAGTCCCCCGAACAGCCGGTGAGTGTCGAGAGGGCTGGGGGACTCCGCGCATGTGCTGGGGGGTGCAGGGGGCTGTGCTCACGAGCCCCGTGAGGCTCCAACGAGAGGGGGCTTGCCTACATTAGAGCACTGACGCTCCAACGACCGGGGGGTACTTCGGGAGAGCCCAGGGAGGCTCCAAAAGTTGGCACATTGTTCTCGAGCCCAGCGAGGCTCCAACGTTGTGGGGCATCGGGGGTACAGAGCCACGAAGGCTCTCGAAGGCATTATTGATAGCCAGAGCCCAGAGAGGGCTCCAGAGGCACGCCAAGTGCCTGAGATTCATTCTACAGCTGCCCAGCACTTAGTGGGCAGCTGCAACGTTTAGGTTGGGAAGAAATTGCTCTTTGGCTTGCGCAGCTGGCGCAGCTTGCCTGAGACAGCGTCCTAAGCTTGGACAAAGGCCAGTTGGCCTAGGGACTGCCACAGGTGGTGGCTTATGTGTGTCCCTTTTGCTCTACACCTCTGAATGTTTTCATGCATCATGTGTTTCCTTTTGCTCTACACCTCTGAATGTTTTCATGCATCATGTGTTTATGTGCTTCGACCCCTACAGGTATTGTGATACTTAGGTGGTTGTTTGCTTTCTCCTAGTACAGGTGGTGCTAGTGAGGTCCTGATTCCCTGCGCAATATTTCTCCTAAGGTGGTTAGGGTTGCGTAGGCGGTACTTTCTGATACCAGTAGTTACCGGTTGTGTGCTACATGTTATTTTGTGCTACTGTGATATTATTCCTATGTTCTAAGTGCTAATTTCTACAAAGTGCTAATTCCTGACAGTGGTCCATGTGGCCCTGTCCCCTGTATATATAATCCCTTGTAAATTCTGCCCGTGCCTGTTGGCACATTGTAGAGTGTGTGTTTTTATCTAATGTGTGGTGTATAATACAAAGGTTATTTTTATAGAATACCTTGTGTGGAGTTTCCTTTGTGGTGGGCCTTGGGTGTTGTTGCTGGGTGCGCGCGCAAACGCTTTACACATCGCCTCAGAGATAAGCCTGACTGCTCGTGCCAAGCTACCAAGGGGGTGAGCAGGGGTTATCTTTGGCGTGTAACTTCCTTGCCCTGACTAGAGTGGTGGTTTCTGTCTGGCTTTGGCGCAAGCCCTAGCCAACCAGAAATCCCAGTTCTAACATTGGTGATCAGCGGTGGGATTTGGACTTGCGTTTGCGCTGTACCGCAGCAGCAACTGGCCGCACTACAAAACTCTGCATTTAGATAAATCACATGGTATAGGGATTATTGTTTTAAAGTTTGCTTTTAATGTGTTCTTGTGCACTGTGAGTTAGGTGTCCCTAGCTCGGGAGGGTAGATCATCCCCCTTAGTGCATTGTGTTTTCTGGATTCACCAGAGGGTGGGATCCAGTGGTGGCAGCAGATGTGTGTCCAGTGCATGTATTCCCATTCCCAGTTCCAGGGGTAGTGGTACCTGTGTCACGTGGTGGTCAGGTTGAGAAATCAGGGGCGGTAGAAACTGTCTTACCAGTCTTGGGAGGGGTTTGGGGATGAATGTGTAATGCGCTGGATGAATGTGAATGTCCCACTCCCAGTTCCCGGAGTAATAGTACCTGTGTCACGTGGTGGTCAGGTTGAGAAATCAGGGGCGGTAGAAACTGTCTTACTAGTCTGGGGGGTGTGTGTGTGGATGAAGGGTGTGAGTTCTCTGAAATAAGGAGCTTGCTGAATACTTTGGTGTGAGTTCTCTGAAATAAGGAGCTTGCTGGTTGATTGGGTGTGAGTTCTCTGGGATAGGGAACTTGCATTGGGGAGTGATTCCAAAAGTAGTGGCTGAGGTGTCTTCCAGCCCAGCGTGGTGGAAGAGGTTCAGAGTAGCCCAGCTAGGTCTCGGTGTAGGGGCTCACGGCCTGTCTCTGCGGAGAAGGAGTGGGTGGGACTGCGTGTCTCCAGGTGCCCGAAACCCAGTGTCAGGGCCTGGATGGTTTCTTTAGGGAACATCAGGTCGGGGGCCTAGGCTGTACCAATAGGTCATTTGAGGAGGATCTCCCAGTGTCTAGAGGACGTGGAGCGTCTGTAATCAGAGCTCCAGTAGTCCTGGTGTCTGGCGGTACCGCTCCAGTTGGGAGGGTGCAGAAGTCCAGAGGGAGGGGTGAGAGGGGGAGGGATTCCCCAGTGGGAACCAGTAGGTCAGGGACCAGCCGGGAGGGCTGTGTCGCCACTGAGTGACCGTGGTGTCGCCACTTCTGTCCTGGGGGGTCTGCACGCACTGTCAGATGGACAGGAGGTAGTGAGATCAGCGCCAGGCAGACTGTCACACGACCCATTAGTTATGGGTCACCCTCGTTAAGTCCTGGTTCGCCAGGCATCTGACCAAAGGGTACGTCCCTCGGTTGGGGAGCCAGTAGTCGGTGTTTCCGGATCTGGACGTAAGGGCAGCTGTAGTCCTGAGGGCAGGTGGGGCTCATCTTAGGTGAAGAGACCCTGCTCTACAGTGGAAGGGGGTGCAGAGGGAGGGAGTCCTCGCCTCTGACCCCTTGGATCCCAGGTGGTAGACCAGTTGGTGGAGAGAGGTCCTAAACTGGTGGGAGAGTTGTGTTCTGGTGGGTGCTTCCCTGGGAGGGTGCGGAACCACAGAAGTAGAGGTAGGGTGGGGCATTCTTGCCCGTGACCTCTGGTCAGCCTGAGGGTGCGGACCCTAGGTTGAAGGATCAGTGGTAGTTGGGAACTACACTGAGAGGGAGAGTGGAGAAGGGCTTGTATGCCAGGGGTTACTACCCCCCACTCTGGGTTTGGCAAGGACCAGTGGTATCTGGGTGGCCTAGGGCCTGGTCCTGGCCGTGGACAACTAGGTAGTACCAGTGGGGTAGCCTAGTTGGGCCTGAGTTCTTTTCGGTTGTTTTTTTTCAGATGGAACCATGTTGATGGAGAAGGGCGTAGAACCGGAGAGTGTCCCTGCAGTGCGGGCCTGCGTCCGTGTTCTATCGCCCCAAGCAGGGAAGACCATCACGGTGGTGATTGGTCTGCCCTGCGTTTTGGCTGGAAGGGGGTCGTGTTGGACTTGGCCCTTCTGGCAGGTTCACCCCCGAAACTTTTTGCTTGTAATTGGTAACTTGGTGTAGTGATTTTGGGTTTCTGCGCACTTTACCGCTGTGTCCCAGGGTAAAGTGCGTGCGTGTTGTGAGGTTGGCCTGCCCTCCCATAGGAATGCATGGGGGAATGTAGATGTCCCGGTAGTTCCTGATGCGTGGGGTGTGCAGGCCCGTGTTTGGTATGTGCGGACTCGTGTGAGTGAATGCTGCGCGTTGATGTATGCGGCGGGCATGTACCTGGTGTGGAAGTGCCACTTCTAGAAGTGGGCACTTCAGTGTGCAGTCTGAAATGTGTGGCTTGTCTGATGATTGGCTGGTGAGGTCAGGTGACGGACTAGGGAATTCCCCAGAGTCAGGAGGAGTCACCCAGTGGTGAATGGGGAGGTAGCATGTTGATGGCTGGGGAGGAGTGTACCTGGGTCCTGAATAGGACAGGGCTTCCCCCACACAATGCTGGCGCCGGCCCCTGTGGTGCGTCTAATGACCCTAGCCCTGCCAGTGAATAGAGTGAGGGGCTGAGCACATCAAGGGTGCTCTCCAACCAGCTGCGACTGGTTTTCCCCCTCACCCTGAACCCAGAACAAAGGGATTTCGTGTATAAAAAGGGGCTGTGTCCCCTTACAAAATGTTCTTGTTTTTGTTCCAAACTCGAATCTACCAGGGGCATGCTGCTGCTGGGGCCCAGGGGAAGGCTTGCCTCCCTGGGCCCTGCCCAGCCCCTGGATGCCAGATGGACTTACTGGACCTTTTTTTTTTGACCTGCAGCGCCTGGGAGCGCTTTATGGGCTTTAGAACGCTGTTTTGCTGGACTGGCTCTCTTTGTAGCGCCTGGGAGCGCTTGTGGGGCTTTTCAGCGCTGGGAGCGCTGTGCGTGACTTTATAGCGCTGTGAGCGCTTTTCAGCTTACGGGTGCCACCCCGCTTATTTTCGTATTTTAAGGGCCGGTGCCCACCCGGCATTTGCCCCGCCAAAGATTGCCTTTATCGAGGGAGCCTACCCCTCTTATCACGGAAACGATCACCGCTGCAGCCCGGAGTTCCCGGTCGCGTCATCCCCCTGCCGCGCTGTGATTGGTCCAGCGGGAGGGGGTGTGGCCCACGTGATCGGGGCCTCGAGAACGAAGCCGCGGCGCGAGTCTGGAAGCGGAGGAAGCGTGTGTCTCCCACCGGGGCTCCCGAGAGCGAGGGAGAGCCCCGGGTGACCAGAGGAAGGGAGGAGCACGGTCGGAGCTTGTGTGGAGGGGGCGCGAGGCACGTTGTCGGTGCCTGCCCCCTCCGCGGTGTCCAGAAGCCTCGGAGCCTCCCCATCAGATCGGAGACGACGCGGGAGTCCCCCGAACAGCCGGTGAGTGTCGAGAGGGCTGGGGGACTCCGCGCATGTGCTGGGGGGTGCAGGGGGCTGTGCTCACGAGCCCCGTGAGGCTCCAACGAGAGGGGGCTTGCCTACATTAGAGCACTGACGCTCCAACGACCGGGGGGTACTTCGGGAGAGCCCAGGGAGGCTCCAAAAGTTGGCACATTGTTCTCGAGCCCAGCGAGGCTCCAACGTTGTGGGGCATCGGGGGTACAGAGCCACGAAGGCTCTCGAAGGCCTTATTGATAGCCAGAGCCCAGAGAGGGCTCCAGAGGCACGCCAAGTGCCTGAGATTCATTCTACAGCTGCCCAGCACTTAGTGGGCAGCTGCAACGTTTAGGTTGGGAAGAAATTGCTCTTTGGCTTGCGCAGCTGGCGCAGCTTGCCTGAGACAGCGTCCTAAGCTTGGACAAAGGCCAGTTGGCCTAGGGACTGCCACAGGTGGTGGCTTATGTGTGTCCCTTTTGCTCTACACCTCTGAATGTTTTCATGCATCATGTGTTTCCTTTTGCTCTACACCTCTGAATGTTTTCATGCATCATGTGTTTATGTGCTTCGACCCCTACAGGTATTGTGATACTTAGGTGGTTGTTTGCTTTCTCCTAGTACAGGTGGTGCTAGTGAGGTCCTGATTCCCTGCGCAATATTTCTCCTAAGGTGGTTAGGGTTGCGTAGGCGGTACTTTCTGATACCAGTAGTTACCGGTTGTGTGCTACATGTTATTTTGTGCTACTGTGATATTATTCCTATGTTCTAAGTGCTAATTTCTACAAAGTGCTAATTCCTGACAGTGGTCCATGTGGCCCTGTCCCCTGTATATATAATCCCTTGTAAATTCTGCCCGTGCCTGTTGGCACATTGTAGAGTGTGTGTTTTTATCTAATGTGTGGTGTATAATACAAAGGTTATTTTTATAGAATACCTTGTGTGGAGTTTCCTTTGTGGTGGGCCTTGGGTGTTGTTGCTGGGTGCGCGCGCAAACGCTTTACACATCGCCTCAGAGATAAGCCTGACTGCTCGTGCCAAGCTACCAAGGGGGTGAGCAGGGGTTATCTTTGGCGTGTAACTTCCTTGCCCTGACTAGAGTGGTGGTTTCTGTCTGGCTTTGGCGCAAGCCCTAGCCAACCAGAAATCCCAGTTCTAACATGCAGGATGGGGTAATTTCCTGCACAAAAACAATCCTGAGAGGGGTTTTCCACTTTCCATGTGTGCTGCAGAATGCAGCACAAATGGAAAGAGAAAAAAATGAGGAGAAATTAAAACATTTCCCCTCGTTCGCCAGCTGTGGGGAGGCGTAAGGTTTGGCACTGCCCCAGGTTTACATGGTTTTGTAAATCTGGGGCAGCGTCAAAATCCGTGGGAGTTGAGTGGGAACACCCACCGCAACGCCGATGGAACACCTACTTGACATAGAGTAAGGCAATGCAGCGACTTGCGCTGTTTTGTCTTACTCCACATCTATGAGGCGTTGCAAAGCACGCAGGGTGATTTTGCCTCGCTTCATAGATATGATTGAGATGCTTGTGCCGCCGAAGCTTCTAAATAACTGATGCTTCAGTGGCGCAAGCCTCTCACAAATCAGTCCTAAAATATTTTGTTTAAATTTAGGTCTTTCACAATCAGGTAGCTACATATAAAATAATGGGTAGCTTAAATTAAAAATATATTTTAAAAGTTGTTACTCGGTGGGAAATGCATATATAGTACATTATAAAACCTCTTGTTTTTTAATGGACTGCATAGGTCTGTGTGTAACCAAAGAGCCACAGAATTAAAATTGGTTGGGGCAGTGGAAAATAGTGACTTGTGTATTGTTAGTGCTATGAGGTCATAGCCTGTGACAGAAAGCACTGTGAATGTGTAAGTTATTATTGTATACGTGCATTACACAATTTTACAAGATAGACTGCTACAAAATGTGCAAAGAGTTTTAGGATAAAATGGAGCATCAAAAATGTAGATTTGTGTCATATCAGACCATAAGTAAAGCATTTTTTTTGTTGCATAACTGTCCCTTCAACACCTTTTCAGGGGTACTAAGCGATGTCTAAATACAGTTATTATTAAAAGCACACACTTCACAGCCCAGTTGCTAACCACCACAAAAAAAACCACATCTTTGCCATCACAATGCTTAAGGTGATTCCAGCAATTAACCCCTTGTGTGCCACGCCCTTTCCCCACCCTGTGCCGGCCGTTACATTAGCGGGCGGGGTTTATGACGAGCTGGACTCGTCATGGGCACAGCGCAACCGCGGCCCAGGACGAGTCCAGCTCGTCATGGGCACACAAGGGGTTAAAGCCAGAACCACTCCCAAGCATCCTTTACATTTGCAGATGAACTTCTAGCGCACATTTGAATGTCATTCAGGCAAGCAGGCACCCTGGGATGAATACTTATTTGAAGGATTGTTTTACCTCTCTGCTGGGCCTCTTTATTTTACAGCACATGGCACTCAATTAATGTCAGCTGAAGCATTTTAACAATCCCATTTGTGTTTGTTCAAAAGGAAGAGCACGTTTTGTATTCCAGGCAGAAGTTAGGCCTAGAAATGCGCGACCCCCGTCCATGGACTCCAGGGACCCCCAGTGGGTCGTGCCCCACAGATTGAAGACCTCTGCAGTAAGGGTTGCAGGACTAGTGTTTTCCCTGCCGAGATCTTGCGAGAGTCCCAGGAAGCCAGTGAAGTGTGCTTGCACCCAGTGGTGGCTGGTGACTTTTCAAAGTGGTGGGCGTAAATGTTAGCGGCAAGTTTGACTGAGTGAGCGATGTGAGAAGGTGACCTGATATATGCTGCTCACTAGTTCTAGTAGGCACCTTGTATCAGTCCAAACAACCCCTTATGGTGATAGGTTAAAGACAACCTTTATTGAAAGCTATCCTAGTGGTAGCTATGGAGAGCAGCCTTCAGGATAAGTCTTGAAGGAATGTAAAGCAGCTTGTTTTACCAGTCTATAATCTCTTGAATGATCAAATGAAAGGACAACCACACCAGGTATATATTTAAAATATATGTATTTAAGATCAAACACACCCCTCTAGTCTCTTTATGAGACTGGAGTTCGAAGTACTTAAGTTACAAGTGAGCAATCATCAGTAATAGCACAAATACACATTTGGCCCTAGGGGCGTACCAAACCATATACCAAAAAAGTGGTATAAGAACCACGACTGAACTAGACACAAGGCCTAGAGCCTGTAGAATCGCTGGGACTCCAAGGAACCACCCAAGGTAGTGACACAGGAGTCCCACGGGGACTGTATGCAGTGTGTAAACACAACCGCGGGTTCCCATTATCTTCTATTGGCAATGTCGCGGTTGGAAATTTAAAGATTAGGGACACTTAGAATCGAGTCAGGACCAAACCCTTTTGGACTTAAGAAGTTCTAGGGCTAGCACCCACGGGAGCACCGGAGTACTCGAGTTACCTCACCCAGGGAAGCCAGGTGCATAGGTGTCTTTTGGTGTCGGGTCGTGTCGTCGATTGCAATGGAAGCCTGCAAAGAACTGCTGCTGCCGTGAAGAGGAGAAGTGTCCGCAGAGATCCAAGCTTAGATCTAGGATGTAAGGAACCTGAAAGCAGAGGGGACAGAGTCTGGGTCACTAGCCAGTGACCGAGGGCAGGATGGACCAATGCCCACAGATGTCGGGTGCTTCAGGTGAGTTGATGGGTGTCTTGACTCTTCAGCCACGAGGTCCAGGAGGCATCGACAAAGTCCACGAGCCGGATTCGAGCTGTCCCACAAAGTTTGTCGAGTGCTGTGGTGTCGGCGACCAGATTGGACCCAACAAGCCTTGGCAACGGCAAGTCACAGGAATTCAGAGAAAGGAATACGGTGCAGACCAGCAAGGTCTGAGGGACTCACCCAGCAAGGGTAAGTCAGGGCACATCTGGAGCAACCAGGAAAGCCCAAGTAGAAGAGGAGTTGCCTTCGTGGGGACCTGCTAGCCAATGGGCTAGTGATCGCAACAGAGCCTCAAGCGGTCGCACTTGAAACTGGCCCATGGGTCACTCGTGGAGTGGAGGCCAGCAATCTTCAGTGCAGGAGGTGCTCAAGGCTGGGGCTACTTGAAGCCCAAAGCACAACTTCGAGGAAGACCAGGAAGATAATGTTGCTGCAAAATTTCACGGTGTCCAGGGGTCACGGTTCCACGTCACCCACGATAGCCTCGGGCATCCGCTTTGCTGTGGACTCAGGGTAGCCTCGGGGAAGTCTGGAAATCCACCTCTGGTGATGCAAAGACTTCGGCATCTGGCGGGAGCTTCAGTGATCTAGGATGGTCAGTTGCTACTTTGGTGCCTGCCAAGCAGGGGTGTTACTCCTTGACCCCAAGGGATATTTCTTCAGTCTTCTAGTCAGGATAGAACTTCGAAGGTCCAGGATATATGTTGCAGAGTTTCATCCACGGTAATCTAAAGTCCTAGGAACTGGATTCCCATACTTATACTAAGGTTAGAGGATGGACTAACTCTAAGGCCCTACCTATGCGTGGGCTTGGAAAGAGGGGTGGTTACACCCATTTCCTTTGTCCAGTTTTGCGCCAGAGCAGGGGCAGGTAGCCCCTGCAACCGGTTTGAACTGGACTATGCACAGGGACACCAAGTGTGCCCCCAGTGCAGGACATCAAAGTACCAGAGAGTGCTCCCGCCCAGCCCCAATACACATCTGCCTGTCTGGGGAGGTGGTTCGACAGGAACCCTATTATCCAGGCCTCCCCTGCCGGAGTTTCGGTCAGCAGCAGGAGGCCAGACCCGTGTCTGTGGCAGAAGCATCCATTTTGTGATGCCAGGGCTCAGGAAAGTCCTAACGGGTTAACCAGTGTGAACATGTCTCTCCCTCTAGAAGGGTGGAATGCTAGCCCCGCCGCCAGAACTGGCGGGGGGTAGTATTCCAAAGCGTTTGACACAAAACACGACATGTTTTGATGCAGCCATTCCAAAATTAGCATTTACAGCGAGGTTATAATGCACTTAAGAGTATATGGTATGGCTGTATCACAGAACAGCCATAAGGAAGTATTTCCGAAAGCTGCAGAGGGGCTCAGCTCATGCTTGCACAATCTCTCACACAAAACCAAGCACTTTGCCTTCAGGATTGTCAAGGCCTGCCATAGGAGGTTTATATGTGTCTGTATATATATGTGGATATAGGTAGCCTATACCACTGTAAGGGGTGCAAGCACACCCTTACCCAGGCTGCAGTAGCAGACCTGTGGTGACATTTTGGAGTGCTTCCCAGGGATGGCATAATACATGCTTCAGCCCCTGGTAGGCCTCTGAGGTACCTATGCCCTAGCTACATAGTATACCATATACTAGGGGTTTATGAGGCACTCCAGAATCCAATTAGAAATGTACCTAATGTACATGGAAACTATTTTACAGAGAAAGCAGATAGATTGGGGCCCTGAATAGCAGGATTCCAGTCCAACTAAGTCATAAACCAGCAAAACACCAGGCAAAAAGTGGGGGCAACCATATAGTCAGATTCCACCTTCCTACAAGCGAGCTCAGTGAGCATGGCTGAAGGACATTAGGGAGGTTTGTCTGCTTCTTCCCCACAACACTTTTGGAAAGTAGGAGCAAATAGCACACTTCAAAGCTAGAACTGCCACCGTTGTGCCTCTGCTCTGGTCTACCATCTTGGTTTCCCCATTGGATATTCACTGGACCTTCACCCACAGATGCCCCTTTAGTCCTTAGAGTATCCTCTCTGGTCTGGACTAACATCCTAAATGGCCCACGGTGTGTCATTTCGGGTCTGAATTGAACATTCAACCATACAATGCCATCAGACTTAAAATGCCCAACTGCTGTCCCCTCCAAGGACTCCACTGGACCAGCACCTTTGGGAGGCCCGTCTGGCACATCCTCTCTAGTTTGCACTCGACCATCTGTCACAGTAGCCCCTTTTTGTGCACTCTCAGGTCGCCACTCAGCCATCTCTCATACAACACCCCTCTTCTGTTTCCTCCAGTCCACACTGAAGCGGGCAGATGCAGAAATTTCTGTTTTGTTCACTTGATTATAACCTCTTTCTCATTTTTTGGGTGGAGTGAGGGGCGTGTGTTAGCTATAGATGCAGGGACAAGCGTTTGATTGTGATGCATTTACCAGTTCCAATGTAAAAATAATGAACTTAAACTGTTCCAGTAGAGTCTACATTTGTTTTGAAGCCTGGGCTTTCGACCTATAACCACGCACTTTACACATTCCACTCAAAATAAGATGCAAAGGTCATACATAATAGCACAGTCTCTTTAAATAACAAAACTGAAGTGTCTCTTTGAGGGAATATCTGATGGTATTAATAATAACCCCAATCGTCCCCCTTCAGTCCACCTTGTGAGCTGGGGCAGCTCCCCCAGAGCTTGGGGTTCGTAAACCTCCAATGTGGAGCGACTTGAAGCCTTGCAGCAGACGTTACTCATCGGAGGGCCCAGTCATGATCCTTGTAAAACTGCAGAACTCGCACCAAAGCAAAGCAAGGCGCCTCACTGCAGCTCGATGCAGCCACTGCAGTATGTTTTAAGCAGCACTAACCATCGTGATTAAATGACATCTCCAGGTGCGGCCGACAAAACTGGCCTGTGGGTGGGTTTGCGTGGGGGGGGGGAAGGAAGTGGGAAATATAAAAATAAAATAATAAAACGTTCCCAATCAGAACGGGGGTCCCCGCTGGTGCCCGCCCGGCTGCTGCTGCAGGCTCAGCCGGTTCCCGTCACCCGTGGTAGCCCCAGTGAACATGAGGTGTGTCCTCGACGAGGAGGCTCTGACGTCACGCTCACTCCTGGCTGGCAAGTACCGCCTACGTCTCAGCCAATCCAGACGCTGCTCCAGCAGAAGCGCCAGGATTGGCTTGAGCAGTAGTGCGCATGTTCTGTTTAGGGCTTAAAAAATGTTACTACCAGCCCGAACATGCGCACTAGGTTGCTCATTAGAAGAGCGGCATGGAACAACTCTCGCTCTTCAAATTAGCAGCCTTGTGCACATGTTCAGGGCTGGCCGCAACATTTTTAAGCCCTAAACAGAACATGCGCACTCTTGCTGTGCGCTCCGCCGACCACTGACCTGATACATATTATCCATTCGTCGATGCCCTTGCACTGAACTCCTGCAGTGCTGCCACACCCCCGACTGCCTCTGGCGGCCTGGGATTGTAATTTCAAAAAATGTGAGTGAGACTGAGAGTGACGGCAACAGCACGCACGCTTGTTACTCAACTCGACTCGTTAGTGGGGCAATGCCCAAGCGCCCTAATGGACGCACCGCCCCTGCTTGCACCATTCCAAGCAGTACCCTTCCCCTCAGTAATTACAGCAGTAGCGTTGTGCCTCTACACGTGCACAGTTAGATCATTTTAGTGAGAGTAGTGTTGTTTGGTTTGCGAGTGTGTCAGGGAGTTAGTGTCTCGTTTGGGCATTTGTCTCGTTAGTGACTGAAAACTTGAGGTTTTAGTTAAAGAAAACTCCTGTGTAGGAATGAATTACTTACCAGAAGGTTGAGGTCCAGGCTAAGGTAATGAGAGAGAAGTAAGAGAGATTTGAAGTGCTTAAACAGATAAAACAGAAGAAAACAATAGAGATACCATTTAACGACAGATAAACAGCAGCAGAAAGAACAGAGAAGGAAAAGAAAAGAAAGAACAATTGCCTTTTCAATTACTTTTCAAGATAAATTAACAAAAAGAAGGGAAACTAAAGACCTTAGTTTAGAGGGTATGAGAATTAAACAATGAATTCTCAATATATAAGTAAATAGTCAAGAATAGAGAAGAGTGCAGGGATATTAATTGTGTGATTTTGTATTATAGTCCACGCAGCGTCACTAGCACAATCCAAAGCCAGTAAGAGCAGACTGTGGAAAATAGCGAGTGGAACCTGAGAAACTAGACAAGGCAGCCTCTTCTCTCTATGCCCATCTTGTTCCCCTCCTTGAGCACACTTTGCCCTTCATTATATCAGTGATGGTTGAGGGGGTTCTATGCAGGGAGTTAGGAACTGCACATCATTCTGCTCCCGTGAAGTACTGGGAACCATCCTGTAAGTATACTGATTTCTGATACCAGAGCAAGGTAGGACAGGTTCTTGTGCACTATCAAGACTTTTCTTTGAAGTTTACCTGTTTCAAGACTGAAATGGGTATGATTACTGCACATGTGACACCATATAATCAGAACACTTTTGGGTTGAGGATATTCTGCCAGGAAGAAGAGCTGGATTACTGTCAGGAGGGACTGCCACTTTGCTGTGTTGGCCTGCTTCTTGATGCTTCTGTCCTGGTAGTGACTGAACTTTGCTTTCCACATCCTGCTTTCAGGGTTCTCAAAGGGCTTGATTTGAGCTTGCCTCCTGTTAAGAAGTCTCAGGGCCTTCAAAGACTTCACCTGCAATAAACCAGACTCTGCTGCTGTGAGTCCTACTCAGCCAAGTGGTGTCAAGTCCATTTCCTGGGCCCTTGAAAGTGAGTTCTGGTGATACCAAGAAGAAAATCCATGCATCGACTCCCAGCGTCGTTCGGAACAGGTGCATCATGGCCAAAGCTCGGCGCATCGCTGCTGCCTACACCAGAGCATGGTCCATGCTTAATGCAATGACACATCGGCTTACAAAACAGACCCCAGGTTTTTGTTACAATGTTTGAAGAACAGCAGCTGTCTGAGTTTCAAGCTTAGCATCAACGAAGTCCGTGACGCATTGCCCCTACTCGAATTGAGCACCTGCTTCAATGCTGTGGCATCGAAGTAGCGCAACTTGAGTTTCAATGCATCATCCCCGGGTGCCGATTTCTTTATTGAAACAGCACTACAGTGAGGAACCAAGGCATCCTGCCTGAAAACGAAGTATCACCTTCCCTCTAGCACTAAGGAACCAGTGCATCATCCTCTCCTGCCTAGCAGTAAGTAATCAGTAAATTTCAGTAAATTTTATTTGATTCAGACCTCAACTGAGATCAACAAATACAAAGATAAAATTGTTATTATTGAATTTAAAATGATTAGATGATAAAACATTTGCTTTTAAAACACACTATAAAATGGAGCAGTAACAATGTTCTATCGCCTACCCATACAACATTCTATAAGGATAAGATAAAAACTTTTGATTAACTTTAGAACAGCTTCAGAAAACATTTTAAAAGCTTATACAGGTTATGGCATGCAAATTCATTGCCTAGCAGTAAAGAACTGATGCATCACCTCCCCTGTAACAGTATGGGACCAACCCATCACCTCCCCTGTAACAGTGAGGAACCAACCCATCACCTCTCCTGTAACAGTAAGGAACCAACCCATCACCTCCCCTGTAACAGTAAGGAACCAACCCATCACCTCCCCTGTAACAGTGAGGAACCAACCCATCACCTCCCCTGTAACAGTAAGGAACCAACCCATCACCTCCCCTGTAACAGTAAGGAACCAACCCATCACCTCCCCTGTAACAGTAAGGAACCAACCCATCACCTCCCCTGTATCAGTAAGGAACTGAAGCATCAGCTGATTTTTCGATGCTTCACCTTCCCTGCCCCTCGCATCGTTTTTCATTTTTGACGCATCTAAGGTACCTGATCAAGTGCAACCATTGATTTTAAAGAACTACAACTTTATTGAATCTTTGAAAATGTATATCTTAACTCGTGTATGTTGGATTTTTGTTGTTTGGTCTTGTTTCATTCAGATAAATATTGGCTATTTTACTAAACTGGTGTGGAGTCCTTTTGTAGTGTTTTCACTGTGGAACTGGGAGCGTGTGTTTGTGTGTGAGTGTGTAGGCTGTGAGCAGAAGGTTGGCAGGGGGTTGGCTGCTAAACCCACACTTCACAAGGCCAAAGAGCAAGCTTTGAAAAGGTTTGCTGATAGAAGGAGTTTTGGTGCAGTACCAGCAGAGACAACTTCAACTACAACTACAAATACAGTATTATTTATTTGTTTGATTATGTACTCTTATTCAATGCCATTGTGCTTTTAGGTGTTGCTTCTTGTTGGTGTAAGAATTGTGAAGTCATAAGCATCGCATTTAGAGCGAGAGGTATGTTTGCATGGTTGGTTTGTGAGTTATTAATTGAATGGAACCATAACTGACAAATTTGATTCTTTTTTGGTTTAATTCATATTCATAAATGCATTTTAACTGAGTTTTTTTACATCAATATTACATTTTGGAGACATATGCTAAGGTGTTACAACCAGTTTTCACCACAACTTCACTTCAACTGTAGATTATCAGTGAATTAATTTTTTTGATGATATCCAACTTTTAACTTTGTTAATTCCTTTCTCTGATGCACACGGCTGAAGGCCGGGCACAGTGGAGGTTAGTCTGGTTCTGGTGGCTTAGTGCACTAAAGCGCCCACTGAAGGGGACTGTGTTCAACATCATGGTAACAGGTTCCAATCCCGGAGGCTCCACTTAGCCTTTCATCCTTCTGAGGATGATAAAACGATATTGCTTGGTAACAATACAAATCTATTATTCAGCACCAAGTGGCCTATGGGTGAACGTGCGCATTACAAATATTTATGTTATGTTAGTTGCAGAACCCGCACTTTGGCCAGATCCTTTGCTAGACCTATTACATATGGCCAACCTCTTCTTCAATGAGCTTCAGTTGTGTACATCGAAGGATGTTCATGGGAATGGTCTTTGATCATCCCCTGTACACAAGCAATGGTGGAAAACCAACTGCAGCTGCACACAGACTTGTGCATCAAGTGTTGGCCACATGCCCGGTGGCCAGACAGTACCATGTTCGACTTTGCATCTACATGTTCTCTGGCCATATACAGCAGGCGCTGTCCAAAGGGTCTGACTGTGAAAAGAAAAGTGGCCCGATAACATGTTACTTAGAGCAACTGAAAAAATAGACAAACAGTTGCATATTAATTACTACACTGCAAAGGTCAAATTTGAACAGCACAGAAAAACTGGGCCATACCCTGCATCTGAACCACCATGGGTGGCAGACATTTACTACACAGTGTTTGACTGTTTGCAGTGGAGGTTGGTCAAATGCTCTGTGGCCAAACTTGACTGAGGTCCACCTCCGCTTTACACAGGGTGTGCATCTCACTTCACAGCACTACAGGTTTGATGAACAGGTTCAATGTGGTAATCATGCATTCATCAAACGTTTTTGTTCAGAGAAAATAACATCTCAGAGCAGGAGTTTGTTTACATTGAGCAAAAACCAACTGGTCCCAACCTGTAGGAAGGTTTCAACCTACATTTGGGAGCCATTGTGTATTTCCCTGGCTGCATTCTCCATGCATCACAGACAGGAGGCAGGGAAAATTAGAAAATATTGCCCAGCACTCAATAGTGTAGGATGACTGCCATTGTGATTTGGCAGTCCCTAGCAGAATGAAGAGGTTTACCAGCAGAGAATCCGGCCAGCGGAGGTACCACTGATGTAACCGTGGCACTTCCCCTGACTCTAAGTAGAGTGGGGTAAATGCAAGTTTGATGGTGTCATCAGCTCTGACTGGGATTTTATCAGTGAGTTCTTGCTGAGTGACAAAAGGGAATTTTAGAATATGGCTGTGTGAATCCAAGAGGGAGTTGATGACGGCTTTATATTAATGGTGACATTTGTGGCATTCAGGCTGAGGAGAAATAGCTTGAGAGTGCCAGTGAAGTAGTCCTTGAATGAGCATCATGTTTTCTTGTTGAGTTTTCCACACTGTGTTATGTTATGTAGATTTGTAGAGCTCACTAGCACCCCGGAGGATATCTTGGCTTGTGTGTGTTGGTTGATGATCGGGATTGTGGTATGTTTCAACCAATCAAGACATATAAATGTGTGCCACTTGAAGATCTGTGAGACGATGAAGACACAATAGAGAATGTTGCCTTTCATTTGCCTTAGTTCTGTGATTTGTTGTCTGATGGTCACAATGATAAGATTTAAATGTGTTACTTTCCTCATCTTGGTGGTTAGTTACAGGTATTGTTAGAGTAGTTGATTGAAGAGGCCAAGAGGAAGTATCCACTTTTCTTGTTGAAGGACTTGTTGGGTGTTTAAGCCAATCTTGGACAAAAATATTAACCTGACAAAATATTGTGGTCAAAGAACAACTACTTCTATAGTATAAAAATAAGTATTCATATGTTAGTATGAATTTACTATTATTGAATCTACATCAATGCTCCTTGAAAATACATATTTTGTCAAGGTATAGCATCTCTCACTGACACTATTCCACTCTGTGATGAATTAAAGAAGGTCTTTCACTCATGACCCATGGGTCACCAAAAAAGAGAGGAGGCATTGGGATCTTCTGCCCGTCCTTTTCTTCCCTAAAGCCTCAAGGAACCACATATGCCTCTCGGCAGCTCCCTTCTGCTAACTGATGTAACTACTGTGGCCCGGTAAGTGCTCTTTGAACATTATGTGCACATGTGTATGTAAGAATGTATGTGTATCTGTGTGTGTGTGCGTGTGTATGCGCTTGTGAACGGTGGGTCTATGTGTGCATGCTTGTGAATGGATGGGTGTGAGTGAGTGTGCATGTGGAAGGATGGGTGTAAGTATGTGTGTGTACTTGTAAGTGAATGGGTAGAGTATGTGCGTGCCAACCCCACTGGTCATATAATGAACTAAGTTGGCAACAAGGGATCTGTTTAGATACACAATAATATTGATCATGTATTTATTTGGTGATGTTCAGACGTAACATCTCAATTAAAGTGAGCGTAATTTATATAGAAAACATGAAGTTGTATGAAAAATTGAATAAATCGCATAAACAGGTGTATATGCTTCTAGCAAAATTTATTGAAAGATTCTTGCATACAGATTGACGGGGTTCAACATTAAAAAGACATGCAGTACATTGACAATGTGATGTGTACATTACAATCTAAGTCATGTTCTTTTTTTTTCTGAGTTTTATATAGCGCAAACTTGACCCAAAGGTATGTTATCAGAGTGCCTTACATGAGCACCAGTTTTGTTGCAGACGGACACTTTCATTTTTGTTCGGCATGGGGAGATTAATTGGTTTGCCCAGAATCACAGAATTTTGAGCATCATTGCAGAGACTTCGACCCTGTGCCCCAGAAATTAGGGTTACCTCCCTCGCTATTAGGCCAAATCCTCTCCCCTATTTACATGACATATACCAATATACTCAAAGTCCACTTGCTTACTGCAACAGAAGAATGTCTTCCTCAGTATGGAGACAAAACTTGTTGTAGTGAGGTCAGTAATCAAGAAGCAGGATGGGCTGTGAGTCGACGTTTCGGTCTCACACGGAAATGATCCAAGAGACCATCTTCAGGACTGAGATATTTATGTGTTGATGGAAAAGGGACCCCATTCTAAAGAAGAGGAAGGAATCATGAATATTACAAATCACACAAATAACTCAGTTGACGCATATTACACCTGCGGTGAGAAGACCAGCACAAATAATGCTGTTCATAAGTCTATGCAATGTGCATGAAGAAACCATTGCCTAAGTTAAAATCCAATATAAGTCATGGGTAGGAGATCACCAGAGTGAGCAAAAGTGAATCCGACAAGTTAAAACGTAAGAAATAGAAGAATAGAGTTAGAAGCATTCCCAAGTGCATTACTAAAAATTCACATGCAGACCATTAAAGAAGTCATATTTACTAAGAGTGTTTAAGTGAGACTGTATTACTTCCATGTTAAAACAAGGGGTATAGAGAGGTTTGAGTGACAGTAACTATAGCTTGACACCAAGAAGAAGGCCACTTACTAGTGTGAGTCCCGTCCGACATGTAAACGTGCTGGCAGCTGGCCGAAAGTTTAGTTAGAGAACAGAGAGTGTGAGAAACACTGATCCTTGTTATTCATCTGCAGGTGATAAATTTCAGCTTGTCGGGATATACGACAGCTGTTAGTCAAGCGCATAAAGCATCTCTTTGTATTGAGCCTGTGTGAATCAATGAAACAAAAATGAACAGGACTGAACTCAAACAGTTGAAGGGAGACTTAAATTTAGAGACCTTCCTCGTTCAAATCGCTAAAGGGTAATCAAACCTTGAAGGTTTCTGCAGACTGTGCATACAGCGGATGAGTCACTCTTTGAACATAGGGGAATAAAGGGGGGAAGAGGCTTGACTATGGGCATTAACAGTGTGTGAATCAACATATAAGGTCCATTAGTAAGGCAAACCTACGTGATTGTATACAAAGGCTGTGAGCTCAAGGGGCCGGCAAACAGCAACTTTCTGACATAGAAACTTGTGCGGTAGAATGCTTGATTAATACTGCACTGCGAGAGCGCTGACTTTTGTCAGCCATGTTGGAGGAGTGCCTGGAAATTAACAATAGAAAACTAGATCACTGAGAACTATCTAAAAGACCAAACATCCTTGGATAGAAAGCTTTTGAATGTTTGTTGAATACACACTGCAAGAGGGCCATCAATCTGCATACAACGATCTTTCAATAACATTTTGCCAGAAGCATATTCATCTATTTATGTGATTTATTTAATATTTTTATTCAATTCATGTTCTCTATATAAACTACATACTCTTCAATTGTGATGATACAAGTGAACATCACCAAATAAGTACATGATCATTATTACAGTTGAAGGAGCTTGGTTCCACGTCTGGACTAACTCTGGATTTCCTGGTCGGTGGCTCTTTGTTACCTGCTTAAAAGTGAGGAGGGGAGAGAAAATCATTCGCCAATTCTATTTTGCTATTCCAATACACGATGACTCCGAAGAATAACAGACTCCATTTCAAAGTTTAGTTAGTTTATTACAAAGCCAAGAACAATTGGACATATAGACACCTCAAAAAGAGGGTAAAAAAATAAATGGGTACTAATACAGATTTAGGCGGTGCAATATGCACAAGATGACCAATTCCAATATCATTACGCAAAAGATTACCGTGCCAACATCAACTGTTCTCTTCTTTCGAGGTTTGTAAGTAAAAAGCATTAGACTGTCCCTACACTACCACTATCGTGACATCCCTACTTAGCATGTCCCAGGCAAGTTCCAGAAAAAGTGTCAGCACGTGAAGGCTTCCTAAGAAGTGCACGTTGAATTGGTCAAGTAGCATAAAGCTACAGTGCATGTTCTAAGCTGCTCTCTCCTCTCAAGGCATGGCAGAAGAACACGGACTCTGTCCCTAACACCAACACAAAAGCGTAGGACACACCCATCATCACATCACGCGATCATCCCATCCAGCTGGACACCTCCTCGTAGCTAACTTTCCATGCAGCCACAGTGCTACCGGACTCTTGATTAATGACCTTGATTCCCAGGCCTTCTCCAGTGAGAAAGAACACTGTCCCACATTATCAGTAACGCTTGTTCAAGTGTATCTTTTCCTCCCTAAGCCTAGCTCCTAAAACAAAAGAATTATTCTAACTACGAATGATCAATCAATCAATCAATCAGGTTTTTTTTTTATGCGCGCTACTCACCCGTGAAAGTCTCAGGGTGCTGGAGGGGGGTGCAGCTCCGGGTCAGCCGAACAGCCAGTTCGTGTGCAGGGTAGGGGAGCGTCTGATGATGGCTGAGAGCTCTTCCAGGCTTTGGTTCTGCGGCTGCATGGGGTCACTGCCAGCGCAAGGTCTGCAGAGCGGAGGTTTCTTTTGGGTGCGTGGAAAGAGATTCTGTCGTTGAGGTATTTGGGTCCGATTTTGTGCAGGGATTTGTACGCATGGGTGAGTAGTTTGAAAGTTACTCTCTTCTCGACACGTAGCTAGTGGAGGTCTCGCAGGTGTTGGGTCATGTGCTCATGTCGAGGGGTGGCGAGGACTAGTCTGGCTGGGGAGTTCTGGATGGTCTTGAGTTTGTGTAGCAGGGATTTGTTGATTTCTGCGTAGAGGGCGTTTCCGTAATCCAGTCTGCTGGTATGAGGGCATGAGTGACGATCTTTCTGGCCTTGAGGGATCCACTTGAAGGTCTTGCGGAGGGGGTTGAAACAGGTGGAGGCGACGGCGTTGATCTGGCAAGTCATGGTGAGGAAGGAGTCAAGAATGATGCCGAGGTTGCGGGTGTGGTCCGTCAAGGCGGGAGGGTTTCCGAGGGCGGAGGGCCACCAGGAGCTATCACAAGCGGTGGAAGAGGGTCCAAGGAAAAGGACCTCAGTCTTCTCTGAGTTTAGTTTTAGGCAGCTGTTGCTCATCCAGGCTGCTACGTCTTTTATTCCTTCCTGGAAGATAAGTTTGGTGTCTTCTGGGTGATTCGTGAGGGAGAGGTTGAGTTGGGTGTCGTCGGCATAGGATACTATGCTGAGCCCATGCTGTCTGACGATTGCGCTGAGGGGGGCCATGTAGATGTTGAAGAGCGTGGGGCTGAGCGATGATTCTTGGGGTACTCCGCAGTTGATCTCTGTGGGTTCAGAGAGGTAGGAGTCTGATCCTTTGGGTTCTGCCAGCGAGAAAGGAGCGGATCCAGTCGAAGGCTGATCCCCATATGCCAGTGGCGTGGGGTCTGGCTGCAAGTGTGCGATGAGAGACGGTGTCGAAGGCTGCAGAGAGGACTAGCGGGATGAGGCCCTCGATGTGTCCCTGGTTGAGTGGCATGCGGATGTCGTCTGTGGCGGTGAGGAGAGCAGTTTTTAGAATAGATTAATTTCTCCACCTACAATCGAAATGTGAGAATGAACAGATTCTACATACACATGCATTTCTACTATAATCCCCATCTAAAGAGCCAGGGAGAAATACACAAGGCGCCCACAAAATTTGCCCAACATAAGAAACAACATGAAATTACACTGCATACATATGCATGACCATTGTTACTGTGCACATTTAAATCAATACGTTACAAAGCAAATGAATTATCTCTTGTTAGTCACATGTAAACATGGCATATTAAGACATTCATCATAGAACACACAATTACAATGTTGAATTCTCAGCGTTGTATGAAAATATATCTATCAATTTACTTTCGACTCAGTTTAATAGGGACAAAGGGCCAGATTTACTAACATTTCATGCAGTGTTATGTTATGATATTTGTAAAGTGTGTGGTTATTCCAAAACGGAGTGTTGCTGTGCTAGGAAGTCAAACTGCCAGGTCTACAAAGAGAGAAGTAATTTGGTTGCTTTAAAATGCCAGGTTTTAAGTTTTTTTCGAAAGGTCAGTTCTGAACTCTCCTGCTTTAGGTCAAGTGGAAGAGAGTTCCACAGTTTGAAGGCCAAGAGGCTAAAGGAGGCTAAAGGAGCGGTCTGAGCTCTTTTCACCCTTGGCACAACCACTAGTCTGGTTTCAGTGGATCTAAGACAACTATTAGGTCTGTAGGGCTTAAACAGTGTATGAAGTTGGCAAGGGCCTCTTTGGCAGAGACAAAGGGCTTTGAAGAATGCTCTTTTGTTATTCGGGAGCCAGTGCAATTTAATAAGTGAGAAGTTGAATGTCTTCGGGATATGACCCTATTTTTATGCCATGACGCTCAACTACATCAGCAAGGCGACTCATATACACGTTAAAAGGTGTACGGTCAACGTAGAGCCTTGGAGATCCCCTATTGAAGTGTATCAACCTCCGAGGAGCATCACTGTTGGACCACCTGATAGGTGCGATTCTGAAAAAAAAATATTATCCACCTTAAGGCAAGGCCTGCGACACCATATGACCACAACAGTTTTATTAAAAGCCGGTAGGACACAGTGTCAAAGGCTGCACTTAAATCCAGCATAATAAATGCTGCAGTTTTACCTTCATCCACAATGAGTCTCAGAGATTCCGGGGCAAGCTACAATGCAGATTCAGTGTTATGCTTTGGGCAAAACCCTGATTGCGTCTCGTGTAGCAAATTATTTACCTCGATGTAATTCGGCAGCTGTTGGTTGACATGTTTTTCTGCTATTTTAGAAAAGAACGGAAGCAAGAAGAGGGACCTGAAAGGTTCGGGTTTACTTGCGTCCAGATTAGGCTTCTTCAGCAGGGGCATTACTATTGCATGTTTCCATTTCCTAGGAAGTTGGCCTATTTTGAAGGATTGTTTAAGTAAGTCGCAACGACTCTGTAAAATGGCTTCCAATCCTTGCTCTAGCATCTCAGGAGGGGCCGGATCAAGTGTGAAGCTCGATTTTACTTCAAGGGCCAACACGATCAGTTCTGATATGGTCAGGGTGTTGATCCTGAGCAGCCAGAGTAACAGGATGTCTCAGGACAGATTGCAGGGCAGAGGGCCTCTCTAGCTTCTATGGGGAAGGTTTGATTTATATCAGCAACTTTGTTAGCAAAAAAGTGAGCAGTTTCATTGCATTTCTCCGCCAAAGGCACCATGGCAGGAGAGACGCACTCCAGAGAGGACAGAGATTTCACCATCTGGAATAATTTACAAGATGAGTTTTGTGCTTGCTCAGTCTTATGAGAATAAAATTGTCAATGTACAAGTGTGATTTGCTTGCAATAGGACTTCTGTGCTTTGTCATAATTGGCATTTGCTATGCCATTGTATTCCTCCACCATTGGTGCTCTAAGTGCTTGCAGTTCTTTTTTAGCAGGAAGAGTTCATTATTAAACCACTTCGCAGAAGTTTTGGTTCGAGTGGCTGTACAGGTAGTTCATGGGCGATACAGTCTAGTGCACTATTAATCCAATTTTCTACTTCTGTCTTAGCTGTGTCCAGATCGTCACTAAGGGTTGGATGCCCTCTTGCCTGAGTGAGTATGACTGGACCTGAATCTCTTGAAGTCAGAAACCAGAGTGAAGCCAAGGACTTTTTGGCTGGCTTCCTGGTGTGAAGCCACAGACACTCAACAGGCTTCCAACAATCTTGCACCTGCACCTGGATTCTGTGATCTGTGGTCTACCATGCCCCCCCCCCCCAGTCATGGACACTTGGAAGTGGGCATAAGGTGCTTGCCAGCAGGACGGACACATCTTCTCTGCTTCTCTGTGACGTATCCCCGAGCAGAACCAACACATCGCCACTGCTGCGTGGATTAGACCCGTGGCAAAGACCCATATAACTTTCCGTAGTCCTCAGAACCGGTGCACAATCTCTGACAGTGTTGTCCATCCACAGCCCTAGTCCTTGCATCTCTCATTGACTGCAGCCTTGATGACGATGACGGACTACACATCGCAGCCTTGCAGCTCCTTGGAACCAACTTGCTTCAGCTGCATGGTGCATCTTTGCTACAGATTAATGCAACGCTCCACAACCAAGGCTTAGGGTTCTCTGTTCTCTGTTCAGTAGGCCTTACTAAATACCTGTAGCTGGCCCACACTCCATGGCGGTTGATCAGAACTTGTGACTTTGTGCCGGCCCGGCATGGACATAATTCCACAGAAGCAATTTGTGCTTTATGGCACTAGTTTCAGTAAAAACTCTCAAATTCAATATCTCTGGTTCTACTAATGGCATTTGTGTCATTCTGGTCTTGTTGTATTTATTAAATTAAGCTTATATATCTATTCATGTTGTGGCCTTCTTTTGTGGTGTGTTTTTACTATGTTACTGTTTGAAGTTTTGCAGAAATACTTTACACATTGCCCCTAAGTTCAGCCTGACTGCACTTTGCCAAGCTACCAAGGGGATGAGTATAGGTTAATTTGTGGTTTTGATTGTCTCTCATCGATGGCAGCCTCGACAACGAAATAGGTTCTTAAATCAAGATTGAGGAGGACTGCTTGACCTGGGCTTACTCCCTAGTCAACCAACAACCCAATTTCTTACACTTGGATTCTTGTTTTGGAGCATTGGGCAGTTCAGTGCTTGGAATGTGTCCAGCAGTCAAAGTGATGTGTTGGTTATGAGGAGCTGCAGAGCTGTGATGTAATGCGAGGTCCTAAATTGTTGTTGAGGATCTCGTCGATGAGGACTTGCAATACAAACTCCGGCATCGAGAATGTGTTGCATAGTCGAGGTGATGCCTCGCTTCTGAAGAGCTGTGGGGCCACGATTTGAGAACCTGTGTCATTGTCAAGGCTGCCGTCGACAAGAGATTTGCAATGCAGGGTTCCTACCTTAGTGGTGACATATATTGGTGGAATTTGGTGACTCCGCGTTACTTTACGTTACAAATTCTGCTGATCGCCACATGGCAGAATATTTTCCTGCGATGCCCAGAAATGCGTGTAAGAGCGAGATTTGGCATCCCCTAGTGCCATTTTCTAATGTGGGTGGTCACGACCAGGTACAAGCGGTTGCGGTCGGAGGACTGCTTCTCGAGTAGATTTTCTACTTGAACAGCAGCAAAATCAACTTGAATGGCCACGCGCTCTTGCTCACCACATGGTGTAGTTCATGCTGATTTTCAGCCCAGCCCATGCTACTGGTGCTAAATGGCAGCATGAGCACTGAGACATGCATATTTCTGCCTGTTGGCGTAACTTCACTGAATCTCGCTGAGTTTTAATGTAACTTCGTGGAATTCCACAGATTGAAACTCCGCGAGTTCCACCGACCCCTAGTTATATTGCCAAGTCGAATTGGCAGTTTAAAACTGCAGTGAAGCTGTAATGGCATGCCTGGGGCATGTTTTACGGAGCTACTTAAGTGGGTGTGCACAATAAGTCCTGCTGGCCCACTAGTGGCTTTTGATTTATAGCTATACCACTCTACAAGTAACTTCTATGTTAATTAAATATGCCAATTAGGTATAAGCCAATTGTACCATGTTTAGGGGAGTGAGCAGAAGGGATTTAGCACTGGTTAGCGGTGATAAAGTGCAGAGAGTCTAAAGGCCAACAAATACGAATTTCAGCATATATGGAAGAAAACAGGCAAAATGATTGCTGTGAGACAACCCTAAGTCTGACAGGTCTAACAAATTCCAATAAATCTAATAAGGAATATGGTAGTTGCTTATTATTCCAATATTCAGCCCCACAGGTACACCTAAAGTGCACCCACCAGAAGTCTGCCAGGTACATTCCTCGTCAACTGCTCATAGGTAAGCACAGAGCACTCCCGTCGGACAGAAGTGTCACCACGATGCCAGACTGAAGAACAGAGTCCCTTCACCTCTAATAGAGCTCACCTGGTCTGCTGGTACTTTCACTTTGGGTGCACCCGCCTTCTGCATCATCACACCATGCTCGGACATGCACCCACCAGCCAAATCAATGCCAGGACTTTGAGGGGCTGTCACTGCGACCAAACAGTAAATCACACTGACTTTCCCCGTGAATGTACACTATCATTTTAAGGCCCACCCCAAGTCAATATCTAATCCTGCAGAGTTTCCTCTGGGCACAGTTACCATGCTGTGCACTACAGTAGTCTCACATGCGCATGTTCACACACTTGAGCTCATGTGTTTACGTGTAAAGAGCCAAGTGCCCCTTCCACTAGCTGTGTCACAGTAGCCTTATCTTAAAAGGTGCACACTGACGGTACACTGGTGTAGTCCATTTGCCACGTGACTACTGTGGGTGAGACACATGTAGTGAGATTCACTTACAGTAAAAAGTCAAAAACGGGATTATCCAAAATGGGAAAAATTCAGGCGACTGAATGGGCGGACCCAATGAAACAGAATTTATGTTTTAACCAGTGGTGCATAGGTTTAAACATATAGGTTTTTACATACCTTTGCTTGTTTGGTGGACCAAAGAGACTAATAAAGTATGCTGTTATTAATTTAGAAAAAAAAATCTTACTATTACAATATCTTCTGCGTCTTTCATTGTCACTCAGGCATGTAACTGTGTTGAGGGCCAATGACGGATACAAATTTGCTGTGATGGGATTTGACAGAACAAGGCCTCATGCAAATGTGATAACAGGTTTAGTGATCAGTAGAAAAATCGAAATTCACGTAATTTACTTTCACGTAACTACACAAAATGAAAATAATTCACTTTGTGCTATATTTTTGTGCCAAATACGTTATCGCTTACAGTTTCGATTCGTGGACACTTTTTACAAATCCTGCAACTGATTACCAACCAATAAGGGCAAGTGCAACCTTTCTATGCTATGCAACGGCTGGATTGTCTGCAAACGACTGATACGTTGCATTAACATTCACAAGGAATGAGGGAGGAAACCACATCACATACCCATATTCCTAGCAGTCTCAACATCAATTCCTAATCAGAATGTATTTTGATGCATTATATTTTTTTGTGTAACTCACAGTTTTCAAGACAAAGCTTTGTTAGTAATCACTATTACATATTTGTGCAAACCACACACTTAACCAGGCAAACCACACACTGCAACATCTGGTACATTCATTCTTCGAATACAAAAATAGCAGAAACGTATTATTCAATATACACATGGTTTGTTCATGCAATAGAGTACAATGCTTCACAGAAATAATATACTCTTCTCAGTTTTTAAACCTAGATACATTTTATTGTTTTATTGTTTTGGTCCCTGACAATATTTAGTACCATGTATTTATTGACTTAACATTTAATAAGATTATCTGCTGAGTACAAGCATCAATGCACTCAATAAACAGTAGTCCAAAAGACAGAGCAAATAAACACTTCAACAAGCTAGACTTGTTACTTATCTGTCTCCTTAAGTGCAGCCATTATAGTGGTCACCATTACGGACTGCCCCATTAGGGGTGCACAATGACCTTGAAATGAGATTGTCGGTGCAGGTGAAAGTGGCCATTCTGCTTCTATTTAAGTACTTTCTTGCTGCGGCAGTCATCTTTTGTCACTGTATATTTTCTAAATGATACACCTAAATGCTTTTGGCATTCAATCAAGCAGATAACTATAAGATTCGCAGGAAGCTATGTGACTCTTTCAGCATGTAGCACCTCAAAGCATGAAATGAGCTTCTAATGGTCATGAAAGGACCCATGTGTAATTCTATTCAATGCCAGGGAGGGAATGAACTTTAGCTCTTCATATGACAGTCAATCATTGTCACTTACAGCAGCTCTCCCAGGAACCTCTGGCTGTCTTGAATGACTCACTCTCTCTTGCTCACACACAGAGGTTTGAATTGAGAGGCAGAGGCCAAAGCTTATTCGCATTTCTGGAGCTGTAAATACACATATATGTATTATTTTCAATGAAACCCCAGTACCCAGTAAAAAGGTCTCCAGCATCAAGACCAGAAGAGAGGATACTTTTTTCAGTGGAAGTGACACGTTGAGATCAAACACCATGGTACAAGTTTACTAACACTTTGCATGGCCGGACTGGCTGTAGCGGGCACCAGGCGTTTCCCCAGTGGGCCGCCAGGGTGGAGGCCGGGTTTGGGACCCTGGGTCTGTTTTTGTTACTGGGGGCCGGCAATATCGGCCCCCGGTAACTAAATCGTCCAAAACTGACCCTAGCAAACTGCTTGGCAGCACCCCCTCTCCTCCCCGCAAGGGGGGAGGGGGCAGCCTAACAGGGCTGGTTTTGGTTCCCAGTCTGGCCCTGATATTGTGTCTGGTTTGTTACTTTTGAAATGTAAATCCTGCACAAAGGGTTGTGGTGGGATTTACAAACCACAGCCAATCTCGATTTACATTGGATTGTAATACAAAGTAATGCAAAGCTGCACAATGCACTGCCTATTGTTACTTTGCTTTAAGGGGCATTCCATGGGTGGCTGATGGGGGTTATCATGCAACCACCCATGGGTTTTGATACAAATCCCTCTCTACAAACACACTGTAGACAGGTATTTTCACCAAAATCCTGCACCTCCTCGAGGCACACATACGACGTTGAAAACACCTTAAAGCATGCTTTTTATACTGGAAGGGGCCCCTTCCTGCTGCAAAACCCTGCTTTTAACAATGCAGACACACTTGCACTAGAGTGTCTGCATTGGATCATGGTAGGCAAAAGTGTGCCAGCAGAGAGACAGAAAAGATTAGCGTCATATTTTAGTAGGTGTGGTGCTGTTTTGCTCTCTCCCGTTCACGCAACGCAGTGCAGCAACTTTACTTGCAGCCCTGCATTGCATGTTTTCAATGTCTGGCCTATTCGCACAATAACTCACGAACCACCACTTGCTTGTTTAGCAAAAAAGGCCACTTTATTAAGACAGGTGCCAATTATAATTTTATGCAATGAAATAAAACTTCACCAAGTTTGTCTTCAACTCTCCCCAAAACCTACCCCCAATGTAAAACCCCACTCCTACCCAGAATACTGACCCCTGTGTGTATCTTCCCCTAATTCTCATTTCCTGTTCACGTGACTGCTCCCCCCCCTTCCCCGTTGGAGGATGGACAATCCCGCTCAAGGCTGCCCACCCCCCCAGCAAAAACCAACAGAGTTTTCCTGCCCCACCCAAAAGAAAATTCTTTGTTATTGCCACAAACCCCTTCTCAAGAGCACCATATATTTTCATTCCAGATTTGCGCAATCAAGTCTCTTAACTCCAAAAGGTAGTACGCCTGCCCCATTTTAGACAGATGAACCCCATCTTCCCGGAACAGATACCCTTCCGTGCTTTTTATGTTGGAGTGAGCGAGGACCCTCACCCCACGACCCTCACAAAACAGTCTCATAGCTCGGTTGACCTTCCTTCTTGCCTTCTCCATAGCTGCGTGATGATGCTCCTCTCCAGTGCAACCTCGTAATGAACTCTGTCCAAATCAACTGAGTGCCCTCCCATGTAGACTGGAGGACCTCCAGATCATGCTTCATCAGTTTTATTAGAGTCAGCCCCGATAAGTCGACCAGGTCATTCTCACCCAAATTAAAAATAATGAGCAAATTCGGTGGTCTCCCTCCAGAGTACATTGTGGCCAACACAGGAAACAAACCATCCCAACGCATTCCCCCTTTTCCTTTCCATACTACCTCATGTCTGGCACTTTGCAGTCCAAGTGAGCGCCCGCAAATCTGTTGCTCAGCATAAACTGCAGCCCATTTTACGAAGGAGTGTCCTATGATCCATGTTGTCTTTTTCGAACTTACAGGCCCTGGTGCCTTACCTAGACAGAAAAACAATGATTAACCCAAGAACGAGGATCTATGCAGAGTATTTCCTAACATATTTTTCGCAACATTTGGAATTCCATCTCCCAATACGACGTATGTCTGCCCAGGACCAACCCAACCTGGCCGCCTCTGTGGCTGCCCCAATGCGGAAAGAGTGCGTTCCAAAACTGAAGGGATTTTCTCCCAAGCTAATGAGTACCATCCTCATCACTGCCAGAAGCTGAGCCACGGAAATCGGTTGTCCCGAGGCATGGCAAAATATGTGTCCCGGAGCAAAAACACTAGAAGCCTTGAAAATCTCCCATTCCCCAACAGGGCAGCATAAACCCTCCTCACTTCTGTTGAAGAAAACCCATTTTCCCCTGCCCAGTTGATCAGTTTTCGAAGATCTCAACCAAAGGCACAACCCGTGCCCTTCCAAAAAAATCTCATCACTGTGAATACCCAACCTATGTCGTAGCCCAAGGAGCTCCGACGCCCTGAAGGCCCCAAAAAACAACCATAGGAAACATAACCGAAACAGCCTACACTCATACTCATCGTAACATAAAATTGGTAACTGTAAAAGCATTCTTTGTAGCAAATCATAAGTCACTGCCCTGCGTAACTGTTTCGTCCCCGCCTGCACCCTACTTAAACCTCTGAGGACCCTCTTCATCAAAACCCCCTGTACCAGATCCCTCCCCCACCACAACTGCCCGTAAAAAGAAATCCCGGCCAACTTGACAGAAATGTTAGTATGTGACAAACCTTTGTCTATCAGGTGTAACACAAAACCTAGCACCAACTGATCATCACCCATCCTCCACCTATTCTCAGCACACAGTTTACCATAGCTCAAGAACTCGCTCCATGCGTGCTGATAGCTCCGTCTTGTAGATGCCGCTATTGAGTTCTCTATGAAGGCGACAAGTCTCATTCCCCCCACTCCCAGACACACTGCGGGATTGGAGTCTTGGTGTGTTCTGCCCCAGGAGCCAGCCTGCGAAATCTCGCCCACTGCAAACGAGACAGAGAGTCTGCTATACCGTTATGCACTCCTGGGATATGACGTGCCTTAAAAACAACGTTGAGCTGTAAACATTTGAGCATAAAAGCACGCAGCAAGCGTAAGACTCTCAAATCCCTGGCTTTCTGTTTATTAATCAATTCAACCACCGTTAGATTATCAACGTGGAACAGTACTGAACGATTCTGAAACTCGTCACCCCAAACATACAAGGCAACTACAAGGGGAAAAAACTCTAGAAAAGCGATACTTCGACCTTGCAGTATCCAATGGCGTGGCCAACTCTCAGCGCACCAACGCCCTTCCCAAAAGACACCAAAACCTTTTGCCCCGGACGCATCCGAGTAAATCTGCACTTGCCAAATCATGTCTTCATCCGCAAAAAACAAAGAAACACCATTAAACTCTGCCATAAAAGTCAACCATATAGACAAATCAGCCCTAGTAGCTGCTGAGATACGCACTCTGTGGTGAGGAAGAAAAGCCCCAGACATAGACATTCCTAACCTCCTGCAAAACGTTCTCCCAGCCCGGACCACTCGGCACGCAAAATTAAGGTAGCCCAAGAGTTTCTGCACTTTCCTGAGCTCCAATTTGCGCTCTGCTATCACAGATGTCAAAAAATCTGAAATCTCCTGAACTTTCACCGCTGGCAACCGTGCTACCATAGCCACTGTGTCGATTTCAATACCCAAAAACACCATTGTTGTACTCGGCCCCTCAGTCTTATCCGGGGCCAAAGGCACTCCCAACTCTTGTGCCATTACCTGAAAAGAAAGCAAAGCCCCCTGACACTGACCTGTGTTCTGAACGCCAATGAACAGAAAATCGTCCAAATAATGACAAATGAGTGCATGACCAGTAACATGAGTAAAGCGCCACTGCAAGAACGTGCTGAACGTTTCAAAAAGGGCACAAGATATAGAACATCCCATCGGAAGCATTTTATCCACATAAAAAGCTCCATGCACCTGCATTCCCAACAGTTCAAAGTCGGAAGGATGAATGGGCAGCAGCCGAAAAGCAGACTGGATATCACTCTTGGCCAATTGCGCCTCTCTCCCTGCCGATCTAACCAAACACAGAGAATCATCCACTGAAGCGTAGGACACGCCTGAATCCATTGGCGATATAAAATCGTTAATGGAGGAACCCTCAGGCCATGACAGGTGGTGTATCAGCCGGAACTCCCCCGCTTTCTTTTTGGGTACCACCCCCAGTGGAGAGACAATCAAATTGGGCATTGGACAGCATACAAAGGGACCAGCAATTCTACCTGCCTCCACTTCAGCTCTCAACTTCTGCTGAACCACCTGTGGGAACTCTTTAGCTGACTTCAAATTATCAGACCACCTACTCAGTCTCGGACCCTGGTAACCTATTTTGAAACCATCCTTGAAACCCCAAAATAGTTTGCTGGCAGCTTCAGCATCCGGATGCTCCTCCAACCATTGCGCCAAAATCTCAAACTTAACTGGGGTAGGACCCTTTTGCTGCAAAGTGGAAAACATGGCCTCTTCCCCGCTGTCCCCTGCCCTGCTCCCCAAACCTCTGGCCAGCGAAGCATTGTGTGAGGGGATGTTTGCCACCACATTGCGAGCACTCATGCTTATATCTGCAAAACTGCCTGTTGCAGAAACCCCTGTTGAAGTTCCAACAGGCCCCAAAATTGGTTGCCTGACCTCTGCCTCCCAACCCCGCCCCAGTCTGGGCGGGACGAGATTGAAAGGGCCGATAAGATATTGGTAACCCACTAGCCGTGTGAGTAGTAGCAGGCGGCTGAGAAGACGCCATCCATTGCAGCCACAGCTCAGAATCCACATCACCCCAGGGTCTGTCATGAGACACACTCAATCGAGCTCTAAACTCCTCGTCATATGACAGCCATGCAAAACCCCCAAAGTAACTCTGAGCTTTCCTAATAATATCCATGTATTTGAAAATTGCTACCGCCCTATCTGGATATTTTTCACAATATATGCTGGCGTAGATCAGAAAAGCGGAAGTCCAGTGCTCAATGGTTTTGGGGACCCTAGGACGCCTAGCCAGCTTCCATTCTTCCTCCTTAGACCCCTTTTTTGCCTGAATGTCACGGTGTAACAATTTAAAAACATTCACAAACTCATGATGCCAAATCCTGCTTTTTGCCTTCTCTGATAAATGTGAGCCCAGTGGCATAGCAATCCCCATATAAGGCAGTTTTTTGTGTATATTTTTATCTTCCTCCCCTGCATCCTGGACCCCCTTACCCAGAGCCGTCATATGCTGTGTCCCAGGGACGGGGGCAACCCCCCCCCTCCCATCCCCCATAGAGGAACCTTGCCCCACCTCTGAAGATACCTTATCCCCCAATGTATCCCCTCCAATGCCAATAGACCTGGTTGATTTTTGCGGTTGACCCCCGGGCTGCCAAACCGACCACCACCCAGCCGTACCTGTAGGCAAAGGAGCTGTTCGCGTGTTGATGACTGCCCGGTCTGCTTGTGGACGACTGACAGATGCTGGAGCCCGCGCCTTTGCATTGTCCGCACTTGACGTCTGCAAAAAACTAAGCACATTTTGTTGCCCCGACAAACCCCTCTTGCCCCTTTCAGCTTTCCCCCCAACTGTTCCCCAATGTCCCCATCCCTCAATTCTCCTTCCTCCAAATCATCACTGTCCATATCCGGACACCCCACAACACCAAAATCACCAGAAGGTGCCCCACTGTCCCCCGTCACATCCAAAAAACCCCTTCTTCCAGAATCCAAATTCCCCTGAGCAGACCTAATCGTGGAGGGGTGACCTATCTGAGAAAGGAAATCCGCTCCAGATCGCCCTCCCTCAGTAGGCCCCCCAGACAGAGCCGTATCGTGCTTCGTCCGCTTTGTGCGCTTGCCGGCCGCAGCCCTTGTGATTAAAACCGGCACATCTTCCTGCAAGCCGCTCAAGCCATACTGCTCCGCCACTCCTGCTACAGGCCCACGGCCCGGAATCCTGCCACACTTCGCCGTGACAGACGCACCCTCACTGCCCACCCATACCCACCGACCTGCCTGTGACTCCTGTGCCCCCTTTTGTGACATCCCTTCCAAGCGTGTTCCCGGTGGCCCATGCACCAATGACGTGCCTGGGAACCCCTGTACTGCCTGGCCGCTGAACTCGTCTTGAGACAAAAGTGGGCATGTACCAAAAAGTTGGGAAGCACCAGCCTGCAGCGGTGTGTAATCCGCACCTCCCAGCGCACTGCTCTGCCCCAAACTGTCTCCTCCTACATATGCTGCACCTGCCCCGTCCGCACCCAGGACCCCCACGCCACTCCTACTGGGCAAAACCCCCAACTTCCCCACCTGGTGGGACTCCTTACATGCCTCCGGGGTGACAAACTCTGGCAATGATGGCGCTGGGCTCAGGAAAAACTGCTGACCATTAACATGCACCAATTGGGGGCTGCCCTGACACAACACACCAGTAGGCCCTAAAGCCGGGGAGGGAGCTCGACACTGTAAAGGAGCTGCCAATGCCTCCACACTCTGAGCACGCCCATGGCACCTTGCACTCTCAGCCGATACACCGGCCCTGCCCCCAGCACTTCGCCCACGCAAAACGGACGGAGCTAAGGACCGCCCCCTCCTTCTTCCTGTGCTCACGCGCCGCCCGCCCACCGCCCACGTACCTGCACTTCGTTGTGCACATCGTCAGCTGGGTCAGCCTGCGCTTCCTCTCCCACGAACCGGGCCTGGTCGGGCCCCTCCTCCGATGTCAGCGCGACCTCCTCCGCCGCCTGGGGCCTCGGGCCACCGCCCTCGCGACGCCACTTCTCGCTTTCCGGGGGGCGCGTTCAAGGCCCACCCAGGCTTGACCAGGAACACCGGGCTGGAGCAAATCCCCTCTACCGGCCTCACAAAGCACCCGGACCGCCTCCCGCACCGCCTCCTGCGACGTCATAGCTCCAACTGCAAGCGAAATGTACCAAAATTCAGACAGCCCCTCCTCCCCGCTCCCAAGGGCACAGTGATTTTCCCGCCCTTCCCTCCCCCTACATATGCCCTTCCTACGCGCTGCGCGCCTCCCTGATTGCCTCCTCTGACCTACACCTGGGTGGCCGCTCCATTGTGCGAAGCCACCCAGGGGGAGACCTGGCTCGCGCCCTGCACCCCCTGGGTCCCCCCTTGTGTAATATTTCTGAAAGCGTTGTGCTTCAATCCAGCCACAGCAACCAGACCATGTGCTCAGGGCCGGACTGGTAATACCGGGCAATCCCCCGGGAGGCCGGAAGGGGTGGGGGTCGGTTTCTTTACAGGGGGCCGGTTTTGTAACTGGGTCCGCCGATTTTTTTAAAATCGCCCCCCCCCCCAGCAACAAAATCAGAAGGCCGCCCTGCTTCCAGGCCTGTGTCCGACGTCTGTGCACGTCGTGGAGCACTCCACGTTATCACCTCTTCTGACTGCCAATCTCTTAGCTGGCAGATTGCATCAGACTTACTTGGGCTCAGTTCGCGGCTGGCACTGCTGTGAAACTTTCACAATATACCGCAGCGTCAATAGCTGACGTCAGGTCGCGAGGCCTCAGTGCCATTGGCCAATCAGGGTAGGGGGGCCAGCGCGAGCGGGCATACACGGCATAGTTTAAAGTTGCCCGCGACTCCCTCCCTCTCTACCTCTCTCTCCTCAGCCTCGCAGGGGCGGCGGGAGGAGGCTTATTTTGCTGCTCTGAGCCTCCTGCAGGAACAGTCTCACTCAGTCGGGGAGGAGGGAGGTGCAGCACCAGTGTCACAGGGGGAAGCAGGGGCAGTGCCACGGCTCATGTGTGTCTGATTTTAATCCGCACTAACGAGCCAGGCCCGGTGCTTTAATCTGCGCCAGTGCGGGCGCGCAGCGGGCAGCGCAGGGATACGTACATATTGGGGGGAAATAAAGGTTATCGTGAGATACATACATAAATACCGTGAGATGCATAAATAAATACGGTGAGATAAGTAAATACTGACGAGGAGGGCACAGTCCGGCCCTCTGTCCTCGGGAGGACGGCGCTCCTTGCTTTCCTGGCTACTCTAATCTCACAGGAGCAGCCCCTGCACCCCACTTGTGTGCCATTCTCTGTCCTGACCACCCCCTGCTCCCCACTTTCCGTCATTCTCCGTCCTGATCACCCCCTGCTCCCCATCTTGTGCCATTCTTCTTCTCATGGGTTCCTGCTCTTCGTCCCCGCCTCTGTCCTCCCTCTTCAGCAGCTGGTACTTCTGACTGACTCATTGTTTACTTTTATTTGCCTCAGCAGTTCTGCTCTCCATGCTTTCCGCTGGCTGCCCTTTTTCACCTCGGCAGTTCTGCTCTCCATGCTTTCCGCTGTCTGCCCTTCTTTGCCTCAGCAGTCCTGCTCTCCCACTTTCCGCTGTCTGCTCTTCTTTGCCTCAGCAGTTCTGCACTCTCACCTTCCTTACACTCTCTGCCCTTCCTTGCCTCAGCAGTTCTGCTCTGCCACTTACCACTGTCTGCCCTTCTTTGCCTCAGCAGTCCTGCTCTCCCACTTCTCACTGTCTGCCCTTCTTTGCCTCAGCAGTCCTGCTCTACCACTTTCCGCTGTCTGCTCTTCTTTGCCTCAGCAGTTCTGCACTCTCCCCTTCCTTACACTGTCTGCCCTTCCTTGCCTCAGCAGTTCTGTTCTGCCACTTACCACTGTCTGCCCTTCTTTGCCTCAGCAGTCCTGCTCTCCCACTTCTCGCTGTCTGCCCTTCTTTGCCTCAGCAGTTCTGCTCTCCCTGCTTCACAAGGCCGCCGTCGTAATGGCCCCGTTCACATCGCAGTGGCGCTCAGTTTGAAGAAAACTCTCACGGCGATAGCATCGTACTTGCGAAAGGTGGTAGCAGTAATACTGAAATATGCAACACATCTGAATCGTTCTCATAGTTGCTTGGGGTCTGAACGCTTGAAGGAGTAAGATCAATGTTAGCGTTTTGGGACAACGTTTTTAACTAAAAAAGTTTATTCCACCGTGCTGCCCGAAAACACTGCTAGCTGATCGATCTGGGCACCCTTCAATAAACACGCGCTAATTGGCTAGCAGCAGACTTGCCAAGGACCGATCGGCTTTGAAGTCCAGGCTCCTATCTCTGAGATGCAGGCTGTTAGAAGTGGGAATGGAACACAGATGAAGTGACAAAAGGGAACTGTCTTCCAATCCGGTGCTGTGTAATATTTGGTATCCCGGAACACTGTGTACCTGCTGGTGTCCAGACATTGACCACCTCACTGTACTATGGACGGACCCCTTGACCACCTGGGGTGTCAGAGTGAGGTGCAGGTGAGTGGCTGCTCTATTGCAGTGGGAGAGCATAGCTGAACACCACTGCCCGGGTTGATGGCTCTCTCAGCAATTAAATTACGGCATAACAAGTGGCAAGTGTTTCTTTATGAGGACAAATACTGCAGCTGAGCTGTCTCTTTCACTTACTTATGATGCAGGTGCCATAGCCGGTGGACTGGGTTGTGTCAGGCGAGGCTGACTGAAGCACACATACAGCCTGCCCGACCGCAGGCTGTATTATTTAACAATTCACTGACAAACCGCACCGGCCAGTGTGGGCGACTCAGGACACACTGGTCTGCGTCACAAGTCAGCCAGCTGCGGAAACTGACAACTATAATGGGTGACTAATGCATTTCAGTGCGGTGATGCAGACCACCACACTGAAATGCGTTAGACTAACACCTGATGCGTGGTACTTGGCAGGACTAGACCTACTGTCCCCATCACCATCCCTGTGACCCTTTCACTTCCCTCATTTCGGTTACTGTGAAAAGCCTCTGTCTGCTTTCTGTGTCCTTGAAGCACGCTAAAATGCAGTGATGTTGTCCCTTTCTCACCTCGGCCCCTCAACGCACACCCCAGTGGCCCGCCTGTGGGGTCTCATGCGGCCGCTTGGAGCACCGACACAATCTACCTAATAGCGCGGCCCTGATCCTCACGTGAAAGGCTTTTTTGAATGAGAGAGGGGCCGGTAATGAGGGCTGATAGAACCAGAAGTAAGTGACCGATGTGAACAGGGTGTGACTATGAAAGAAGCTGGAGGTGTCGTAAAGTGGGGGGCTCCACTCCTGAGGCTGGCTCAGAGGGAGGGGCAGTCAGGGTGGGACAGTTAAAACAAGAGAACTTGGGGCAGCATACAGGTCTGTAGGGCTGAGGGGGAATCCTGAAGTGCTCCGTGGAAATGCACCAAGAAATAGGCATAACCGCCTAATGAGCACGCTAAAGCTGTGTGGAGCCTTGGAGCACTGAACCTGAAGCGTCCTGAGGGTGCCCATGCAAGACATGTATGAAAATGACTTACAGTTCCCTGACGGCACTGTTCTCCATTTGTATGTGTTAGTTATTGGCTGTCTATGCTTTTATTATTAGTTTTAAATCCTTCACTTCTTCAAGGTGCTGTGGGCATATTCTGTTCTCTCTAAGGGTCTGTCACTGGGAAAGGGGTCAGGCGTAAGCCGCGTAAACACAAACGACAACGCCACAAGTTGCTGTTTGCTTTTTGCCTGAACTTCTTGTATTGCCCTGCCTCACTTTAATGTTTTATTTAGAATGAATATTTCCAATAACGATTATGATACAGTAGTAGTGCGTGTGCCTCGCACAAATACTAATAATTTTAACCCAAGTTACCATACCAGTCCACCCAGCTACTGCACTGTGCGTGTGCAGGGACAGTGTGCCGTGTGGCTGGTGCGTGCACTTACTTTTGGCACCACTCCCACTGTCTACCACGACCACCCCTCGTGACCAGGCAGCCACTGAGGCACCTGACCTGCCTTAATTGTATGTGTATGAAAAACAAGGGAACCCCTCACGAATGTGACCTGGGGTAGAAGATAGTTAAAAAAACAATGGTCTGGTGAGGTCAAAAAAATCCTCGAGTAGCAGTGCTACAGAAATTTATTTGTGAGGAAAAAATAAATTTATCACTAAAAATTTTTGATGGTAGCAGAGAATGAATTAGATCCAATTACGGAACGTATACAAGGACACAGAAAAATAGAGGAAGACATCACATTTTATTTACATCATAAAATGGAGTTGCTTCCAATCCCATCATTTTTACTTTTGTGTATTGTATATAAAGTGCTCACATATACAAAAGTGAAAGTGCGTGACGTGAAGTGCTAAGTGACAATAAAAACATCTCATCGGGATGCTGACGAGGTGACCGTTCCAATGCCTATGTGTGGGCAGAACCACGGAGGCCGATGTCAACGGGAGACGGCCGCTAGCAGCCTGTGCTATGCGGTGTGTTACGAAGTTAACGGGCGTGTTGCTGGCCCGGGTGAAGTTAGCATGAAGAATTATGCGGGGTAAACGAATCACGTCAGGAGCGCGCTGGCAGTAGTCCGAAGCGGGTCCCTCCTGTAATTACGGGGCTCTTCGGCCAACCTTGTAGGCCCCCACTACGGAATTGCGTAATCCTACGTGCTCACATTTACCTTGTCCTGATGATGATCGTGACTAACTAAGATCGAAACGTCGTCGACCACAACGTCAAAATTCCCTTAAATACTGTCTAAACCAATTGGGTGTTTTTTGACTTGTTTCTAAATGCGATGAGATGTTTTTATTGTCACTTAGCACTTCACGTCACGCACTTTCACTTTTGTATATGTGAGCACTTTATATACAATACACAAAAGTAAAAATGATGGGATTGGAAGCAACTCCATTTTATGATGTAAATAAAATGTGATGTCTTCCTCTATTTTTCTGTGTCCTTGTATACGTTCCGTAATTGGATCTAATTCATTCTCTGCTACCATCAAAAATTTTTAGTGATAAATTTATTTTTTCCTCACAAATAAATTTCTGTAGCCCTGCTACTCGAGGATTTTTTTGACCTCACCAGACCATTGTTTTTGAACTAACTGCCTTAATTGTAGGCATAATGACTGGATAACTTGGTGCTCTTTAAGGTCATCATCTACTATTTACTGAGCTTTAAAAGTTAATACAATTTAATTTGTAATGAAAAATGTGCTGTAAAATGCACTATTTTGGTCAGTCTTTTTCCAAAAATTTTTAGGGGGGAAAACCCCCCCAAACCCCCCTAGTAGTGGTTGGGCTCGCAAGCTGCGCTCGCTCACTATGCGCCGGATGGAGGCTGCGCTGGAAAAATTTGCCAGGGCTGCTTTCAGTCCCCAGTCCGCCCCTGCATGTGCTAGGGATATTCAGTGCTCAATTTTTATGCAGATGGTTGCAGGTGGCGGGCCCCTAGCATTGTTTTTTGGGGACCAGGACTTATTCTCCCCCATCACTGGTGGATGACGGAGAAAGGTGGAAAAGGGGAAAAGAACAAGTAAGAGAAAGAAAGGAAAACACTGAACAATGGAGAGAGTAGATCTAAATAACACGCAACTGTGGGCTAAAGTGACAAGAAGTGTAGGGTTAGGGAAGAAAGAGGATTGAGGTGCACTCTAGACAAGGCAGTCTTGATATTCAGCAACAGCGGCATTTGGCAGCCCCAGCGGGTAATAGGGGGCACTTAAGAACAACTTTTTTTCTTACAAATTATGCACTAGGGATCTGTTGTAGCATGAAACATAGTAAACAAATTCATTTATTTTTATTGCCTCCCAGCAGGCAAATGCATGTGCACACAGTAGGAATGCCCCAAGTATATTGAAGCTAAGAAATAAAATGCACAAAGTCTGGAGCGTGACATTGTTGCATACATCAGACCTTCGTTTCAGGGCTGACAGCTACTTCAATCCTTACATTTAGCTAAAGGACATCCTCCCATGTGGGCTAGCAGAGAGGAAGGTGATGCAAAAGAAAGCATGACATCCATCCACACTCAGGCATGAACGTCCCCACGGTTTGGAAGAGACCAGTGTGAGCACAGCAGCACATCGAAAAACTACTATTGAGACCTGAGTACCTGTATACAGATGAAAACATATTGTGAAGGCCAAAAGCACATTAAATGAGAAAGAAAAGCATGTTCGCTCGTTAAGGTGGATACCATGACAGGAACCTTCAGGTGACCTCCGTGTGTGTCATATGACCTGGACAAATCATCTTCCTGCTCACACGGCGCATGCCCTGTACATCCCTTGCCAGGTCCATACACCTCGATGTTAACCTGTCTTTCTGTAACATTGCATAGTGAAAGCACTCCTATTTACACACACCAGGCCTCATTTATTAAAACTGTTGCATCGCTGTGTGAAAACAGTGACAGTTGTCACTACGCCGTCCTTGCAACACGATTAATGCATCATATTTGTATGACACATCATGTCGCAAGGAATGATAGATACGTCAGTATTACTGACTTATCTGTCGGTGCAAAACTGACTCATTGCTGGAGTTGTGTAGGAAGTGTGACGCAACTCCAGGAATGCAGGGAGGAGGGCTATGATCATAGCACTGTATCACTCTTACGCCTGCTGTGAGGCAGGTGTAAGATATTGACGCAATGGCATCATAGAAGTGGCAAACTGAAATCTCATAGATTTCAATGTGCCACTTCTACGAGTCTTTCTTGCGTCAGAACGCCCACCCTGCATACATTATACCTGACACAGTTATAATGTGGCGCAGGGCTTTACAAAGTGAGGCATCTACCTAAATGCGTCCCTTTCTAGCTAGGGTGCAACATGGCACATATTTTATGCCGCCGCTGCATCACAAAAAGTGACACAACAGGGGCACAAAAGTGACGCATGGGCTGATAAATAAGCCCCACACTTTCTATCTTACACAAGGAGGGGCAAATTTGTCAACAATTCATGCAATGCAACGCATTAAGCCACCTTGCTGCGCTGCGTGAAAAGCAGGGGGCAGGAACGTGCCATATTTAACATTCAAGGCGCATTCCTGCCTGCACTGGCGCACAATATGCTGCCTAGTGCCAACGAAAGCACCCTTGCACCATGGTACAAGGGTGCCTGTGTTGCAGACAGGATTGTTACTGTGCAGGAAGGGGACCCCTCCTGCACAAAAATCAATCCTCGGAGGCATTTTCCTCTTTCTCTGTGTGCTGCAGAATGCAGCACACAGAGAAAGAGGAAACAACGAGGAGAAATAAACATATTTCTCCTCATTGCGCCTCCCCTGGGTAGGCGTAGCATTTTGAAGCATTCCCAGGTCTACAGGTAATGGTAAATCTGGGAATGTGCCAAAATCCATGGGTGGATATATGAGAACACCCACACCCCACCCATGGAACGCCTCCCTGGGGTAGAGTAATGCAAGGCAGCAATTAGCGCTGCTTTGCGTTACTCTAGATTTAGCAAGCCACGCTGGGCCACGCAAGGTGGCCTTGCATAGCTTGATAAATCTCTCCTACAGCGGCATTGCTCTTTCCCCCTTGCATGATGCCAGGGCGATGCAAACCATTGATAAATTTGGCCCGTAGTGTCTTTAACCGGCATTATTAAATACAATCACAGTATCAGGAAAGCTTTGAAATGGCAGTGATCACGACAGGTAGCATGCAAAGCAATTAGCAGACCATGAAGTGTTAACAACAATCACTTCTTTAAGCAGGTTTAAAAAAAATTATCATATCTAGTCAGATAGAACAATAAGTTACAAGGAAACAAGGCATGTTTAAAAGTAATTACCAAATTATCCACAGTCTGAAAAGGTGACATTATCAAGTAGGGTTTTAAATAATGACCATTTAACTAAACAGGTTGAATTAATGACCCTCGCATGCAGGAATGAAGATAACACAGGGTTTTCAACATTCTCCTTGTTTGTACCATTCTCGGGGCATCCATGCTTTGCTACTGTGCACATGCTTATAGGAATAGAGACCCCCACACTCATGGACCATCGAGGCCGCCTCCACGCACAAAGCTCACCACATACATTTTCCGCTAGCAATATGAAGACCCACTCACAAAAAGGCACACAGAGACAAGCAGATGACTAATTTCTCCCTTGGATCCACACAAACCGTGCTCAAACCCCCCACACGGGCCAACACCCAAATACTTCCCCTGCACCCATACCACCCCCACACAAAGTCCTGTATACAGCAAAAGTGCTTCCACAGAATCACCATACAAACACAGTTCTAGTCGCAAAGACCTTCCACAGAGAAAGATGCAAGCACTCATCCACATTGACCAATTTACACAGACTGACCAGCCTGCACCAAAACAGACCTACTTGGGCAGACCCATCTCACACACACAAATACAGACCACTTCACACAAACCTACAAACACAGAGACACTAACAAAGGCAACCCCAATCCCCCTAAACACCCCAAACACCTGCAAATAGGCAGCAACCTTCACAGACACAGATTTCCCACAAGCAGACCTACCTACAAAGGCACAAAGATAAAAAGATGATCACAAACCTGCTAAACACAAACACATACACCCACATATCCACACACACATATTTAGGCCCAGACACAAAGAGTCCCTCCACACATATAGTTAACCAGAGTTGCACACAGATGATTCTACTTACACACATTACCTGTCTACATCGCACCTATGACACAATTCAACGCACACAGACCTGTGCATAGACATCAAAAACACACATACCCACCCATACACCCACACTAACACATAGGCTATCACAGTTCTATATTTACAAGGATATGGTGCAACCTTGTGTTTCCCCCAGCGCTGGCACTATACTTAGCAGTGTAGCATCAACGTAAGCACCTGCGTGTGGGGGAGGATTGTTTATGTGTAGGAAGGTGTCCCTTCCTGCACATATGTTGAAAACAACAAGAGAGAGAGGAAACACTATGGGAGTGCGTCCTCTTCCCCCCACAAATAGTAGAAACAACATGGACGAACTCACCAATAAGTGTTACCACTTACATTGACTCAATATCATGTAGCAGAGTACCGACATCCGATGGATTTGTAAAAAGACCCTTCCCCCATCAACCTAATTGGTGGCATGCTTCATCATTGGGGCCCCAGCTGGGCTGCTGAATACAACCCAGCTGTGCTACAATAGCCTGATTACAGCAGAGCAGGTTTTTGGTTCAGTGAGGTGAGTTCTCTGGGAGTAGGGTGCTTAGAGAGTGGTATGATTAAAAATGCGAAAAACTTTATTTAAAGCGTCTTAGGACATGGTTAAAAGTGAAGCCGGGATATAATGAAGATAAAAATGTTACTTCAATATCTCTTAGACGTAGGTCAACATGTTTCAGCCTCTTAAGATAGTTGTAATGCTTTCTTCAGGACTATAGTGTGAAAAATGGTGAGGTGGCTACATAAGTGGAGGTAGCCACGTGAGTGAAATATCAGCACACACGCTAAGGTGTGCTGTGAATGTAGTGGGAAAACCGTAATTACAGACCCACTTAATGGTTGAAATCTGTAAGAGAAAACACACAACATAAAGGACACACAAAACATATAAAAACATATATGCATTGAACACGTGACTTTCCGTACTTCCATGCTGCACGCTTTACTGTGCTCTGATGTATTTGATGAGTTAAAAGATGCCGTGAAAATACACTATTAAGGGTATTGCATGCGCTGAACGTAGGTTATTTCAAAACGTCATGCATGTTGAGAAGTTTGGAATGCATGATTTTTGCACTAGCGGATACCTTGCGTGGTCACAAGTATGCGCAAAAACATTCGGCCATCAGTAATAGTTTACCTGGGCTAACTTAATTTATGCGTGAGACTCACTAGGTCTGTAACTATGAGCATGGGAGTATGGTCGTGCCTATGCCGGCAAAAGAATAAACTAGGTATTCATAGCTAATTAATGCATGAGACACATAAGTTCCATAACTGTGAGCGCGATAAAATTGTTGTCGTCCAACCATCTTAACGGTCCGAAGGATACCATCCCATGGAACTCACTTCACAGAGTATAAAATTACACTTGAGATTCCTGCAGTCTTAATACAGGACTATGATGACAAACATCCAATAATAGTGGGCATTCAAACTTTAAGAGATGTGACCACTCCACTAGTTTCCCTTATCATAGTCATGTCTGATGGCACTTAGAACCCATGCCATCCACAGATAAGCCTATGGATGCTGCCCCTATATTCATCGATTTTTATGTACACCAGCGTGTATTTCTCATTTCAGGAGTTAAACGCCCCCTGAATTTATACGCCCCTGTGGGGCGAGGCACACTTTTTTTGACTACTATTCACGTGTAAATACTGCCCCCTACATGTTCTTGCATCTTTTGACATCAACCTATATTGCGCAGTTCACGATTAACATAATCAGCTTTTGATATGCACCTGCATGGCTTAATAACATCCCATTTTAGATCTGCCCAATCTACAAATGTGATAGTATGCAGAGCAGCCAAATGTAACAGAGTGCATACAGAATGACTAAATGTAACTGAGGGCAGGCATATTTTACTTTCATACCCTACTTCATTTCTCTGCGTTTGACACGCACCTGCTGGGCTTAATTATTTCCTCCTTTTATAAGTTAACACATTTGACAGCACGCTTAGGCGGCCACATGTAACGTGGTGTTGGTACATTTCCTTTTTTTCAATCCCATCTTTATCAGTATCACCGATAACATACATTACCTCCTCGTTAGTCATCCTCGCCACATGACTAACGAAGTGAGCTTCAGCTCTATCACAGAACCCTCCAAAGCAAATTTAGCCACCCATGCCTCCCATCCCTTCCCAATATGGCCGACCCTTACCCCTATGACGCTATAAGAGAAGGGCCGGCCCAACCCCAAAGCCTGTTTTTTTTGTTCTGCACTCTCTCCAGAGCGCATCAGGTGAGTGGTGCCTGCTGTAGCAGGTGCTTGGGTCCTGGGTTGGAGGTCCTGCTCTAGCGGACCCTAGGAGCCTGGACCTGGTTTGTACCCCTGCTTGTTGCCCCCGGGGTGTGTGGCGATGTTGCTGTGCTGATACCGGTGAGGCTCTGCCTTAGCGAGCCCTGGGTTTTCAGGTAAGGGGGGGGAGTTTGCGCTGGGTTGACAGTCTATCCTTTGTTTCTGTCTTTTCCCTTCGCCGCCCGTTGTTTTCAACTGCGGGCGGCTGCTGTGCGACTCCGGTTTCCCTGCAGGAGACCTCCTTTCATTGGGACTGTGTCCCGAGGGTTGCGAACGGGTGCCTTTTTAATTTTGCCCTGTTGTCATCTCCCTTCCCCGAGCCGCGTATTCGCCTGCCCGCCTGCCCTTCGTGGCGTTGGGGGAGGCGGCGGTTCTATGGGGCTCGGTCCGTCTAGGGCCGCTGTGCGACTCCGGCGCTGGGATTTTCTCGTCGATGTCGGCGTTGTGGGTCGCATGCATACCTGCGTCCATGGGTTTCCCTCCGTCTTGCTTCGCTCCGGGGTCGCCGGCGTTGCTGTGTGCGCGCTGTTGTTCCTCGCGGCTGTGGGCCGGCTCGGGGTCCCGGGGGCGGGGCTTCGTTGTGGGCGGGTGTTTCTCCCGCCTTCCTTACCTTTTTAGGCGCCAAGGGGTTTTCTTTACTTTGTATCGCTATACCTGGTGTGTCTTTACTGCTGGTGTGTTGTGTTTCTCGCGCTTCCTGCATTATGGAGGATATGAATGTCCATGATGGGGATGTCCTGCCCTCCCAGGCTCCTCCTGCTGCGATAACCCTGCAGTCCATTCAGGACATGATTTAGACCGCTGTTTCTGCGGCTTTTGCACAGCGCTCGTTGCCTGGTCCATCCTCCCCAAATCGTCCCCGCATGGATCCCTCAATGGTCTCTGACGCTAAGGGGGAGGAGGAGGATCTCCGGGGGCGCTATGTGCAGGGTCAGGAGTTGCGGGAGGTGCTGCTTCACATCAAGCAGAATATGTCGTTTCCGGCTCCGGAGGCTTCTGAGGTAAGGAAGGTGTCTGGGGATTTTCTGCCTGTTCTGGGCTTGAAGCTGGTGAATTCCTTCATTCCCCACACTAAATTCAAAATGATTTCCCTGCAGGAGATTCTTCCGCTGCTGGTCCAGGGGGAGGTGGTGGCTTCGCTGGATCTTCTGGATGCATACCTCCATGTGCCGGTGCACCTATCTTCCCAGCCCTTCCTCAGATTCTGTGAGGGTTCTTGCCACTTTCAGTTCCAGGTACTCCCTTTCGGTTTGTCTTCTGCCCCGAGGGTTTTCACCAAGGTCCTGGCTCCATTGGTGGGCGTTCTTCACCGGGAGGGGATCAGGGTCTTTCCATACCTGGATGACTGGTTAATCTCTGCTTCTTCTTTTTCGAAGGGGAGGCTTCACATCATGAGGGTCTGCGAGGTCCTGTCTACCCACGGCTTCCTGATCAACCAACGGAAATCCCACCTCGATCCTACCCAGGACTTGATCTTCATTGGGGGCCAGTTGGACATGCTTCAGTGGAAGGTGTTCTTGCCCCTGGCTCGCCACGGTGTCTTGTGGCGGGATCTGGGAGCTCTTCTGGGGCGGGATTGTGCTCCTGTGAGTCTGTGGTTGCGGGTTCAGGGGTTGATGTCTGCTACCATCAATGTCCTCCCCTGGGCTCGCCTTCACCTGTACCCCTTAGTCAATCACCTCCTTTCGCACTGGGATCCCCGCTCCGAGGACTACGAGGCTCTGGTTCCGGTGTCTCCCCTGATCAGGTCCGACCTGGGCTGGTGGCTTGTGGCGTCCCATCTCTCGGAAGGTCTTCCCTTTCTGGTCTCCCCGTCCCGGGTTGTCACGACCGATGCCAGCCACCTGGGCTGGGGGGCGACCTTGGGGTCCCGGTCGGTTCAGGGTCAGTGGGGTCCTCTTCTGTCTCGCTGCTCCTCCAACTACCGCGAGCTGATGGCGGTCCGGCTGGCTTGCCAGGACTTTGCTCCCTCCCTCCTTGGTCATCATGTTTTGATACGGACAGACAACCAGGTGGTACGGTGTTACATCAACCACCAGGGAGGTTGCCGGGTGCGCTCCCTTTGGTTGCTGTCCAGGGAACTGTTGTCTTGGGCGGAGGGTGCGGTCTTGTCGATCAGGGCGGTCTATCTCCCGGGGTCGGAGAATGTGGTGGCGGACCATCTCAGTCGGGTGTTCACTCCTTTGAGTGCCCTCTCCCTGTCGCCGTCGGTCATTCGCCTTCTGGTGGCTCAGTTTGATCTTCCCCGGGTGGACTTGTTCGCGGAGTCGGGGAATGCCCTCCTGCCCTGCTTCTGCGCTCTCCATCCGTGTCCGGGGGTATGGAGGGTGGATGCCCTGTCCTTCCCGTGGCCTCGGGGTCTCCTTTATGCCTTCCCTCCGTTTCCTTTGATACCTCGGGTCCTTTGCAAGGTCCGTTTGGACCGGGCTCTGGTCCTTTTGGTGGTTCCCGGTTGGGTACGCCGCTCCTGGTATCCCCTCCTGGGCGAGCTGGCGTTGCAGCCTTGCTGGCCGATTCCGGATCACCCTTTCCCCTTGCGGGGACCTCCTCTTCCCGGGGTGGTGTTGCGCCGGCTCCATCTGCAGGCTTGGCTGTTGAAAGGGTGACCTTGTTGGCTCGGGGGTGCTCGCCGGGGGTGGTTGAGTTCTTGCAGGGGTCCAGGCGATCTTCGACCTTGTTGTCTTATTCCAGGCACTGGTCTTCTTTTTCCCGTTGGTGCGGGTTGCTGGGAACTGACCCGGTGTCTGTGGATCCGATGAGGGTTCTGGATTTTTTGGCGGAGGGTTTTTCCCTGGGGTTGGCTACCTCCACTCTTAGAGCTCAGTGGGCCGCGTTGCGGGTCTTCCGCAGTCCGGACCTGGACATCATGGATTCCTTGGTGACACGCTTGCTACGCAGCTTTTCTCTAAGGCGGTCTAGGTCTGTTTGCCTCTCTCCTCCCTGGGACCTTCCCTTGGTCCTGCGGGCTCTGCAGGGTCCGCCATTTGAACCGCTGTTGTCGGTGGATCCGAAGTTCCTCACCTTCAAGGTGGTTTTCTTGGTCGCCATTGTCTCGGCCGGCCGCATGGGCGAACTGGGGTCTTTTCTTCGGTCTCCCCCCTTCTTGAGGATCCTACCGGACCGGCTGGTCCTGCGCCATGATCCCCGGTTTCTGCCTAAAATTCCTTCCTTGGCTAACCGCTCTCGTGAGGTTTCCTTGCCTTCCTTTTCCCCCTCGGTGGGCGCTCCTCTGTCCTTGTTGGATGTCCGTCGGGCGGTGGAGATCTACTTGGATCGCACCGCGTCCGTTTGTCAGTGTGATAGCTTGTTTGTGACCTTTGGCCCGGTTCGGTCGGGACACAAGCCTTCTGTTGCCACTCTCAGCCGCTGGCTGAAGCAGGCTATCATGCTGGCTTACGGGGCTCAGGGGTCTGACCTCCCGGGGACGATCCAGGGGCGTTCCACCCGGGGTGTCTCGGTGTCTTGGGCCTCGTTCAAGGGTGTGTCCACTGAAGAGATTTGCCGGGCGGCTACGTGGTCCTCCCCCCACATGTTCATGGAGCATTACCGGGTGGTCCTGGGGGGCTCGGTTCCTGGGGATTTTGCGGGGGCGGTCCTGAGTGCTGGTTCTGCCTTCCCTTGATTGTCCTTTGTCGGACTGTTTTTATTATGTGGTTTCATTACACGTTTTATTAAAGTTGTTTTGTTACCTTTCATCGCCTTGGTGGTGTTTTGTGTGTGCCATGAAGCCGTTAGGCTTGGGTATGTGCTCACTTCGTTAGTCATGTGGCGAGGATGACTAACGAGGAGGTAATGCCCCGATTACTTACCGGTAATCTTCATTACTCCGAGTTAGTCTTCCTCGCCACATGAGTTCCCGTCCCTCCCTCCCTGTCTGGCTATCGGCTTCATGTTTTGCTTGGTAGTTTCAGGCTTTGGGGTTGGGCCGGCCCTTCTCTTATAGCGTCATAGGGGTAAGGGTCGGCCATATTGGGAAGGGACGGGAGGCATGGGAGGCTAAATTTGCTTTGGAGGGTTCTGTGATAGAGCTGAAGCTCACTTCGTTAGTCATGTGGCGAGGAAGACTAACTCGGAGTAATGAAGATTACCGGTAAGTAATCGGGGCAATTGCTCACATTCGATGCACTCTTCTGTAACTAGGAAGTTGCACCTTTGACGCACTCCATTTCCATCAACAAGTGCTCTGTTCCTCCACGCAAGCAGGATTAGCACTCTAGTCAAGTTCCTTGGTTTACACACGCCTTTTCCAGGAACTGCTTTCTAAGCGTAGCAGACACCGGCTCAGTCACCGGCAGGATCCTGTTAAGCACGTAACAGGTTTGAATAGCGGTAGACCATCCTGGACGAAGTAAATGTTCAGGCCCCATTTTTATAGCGATATTGCTGCAAGGCTGACATCTGTCACCCAGCCCGATTTTCGCATACTTACCGAATTCCATTTTACCGCCGCAGTGTTTGACTACAGGAGGCCCCCCCTTGCAGGATCCCTCTGATCCTTTTTAAACTTGGCTGAAGTACGACTCTTTTCTGTTTCTTCTTCTCTAAACTGGTCTTCCCTGGGCCCACCCACCCATGTTGTTCCTATGAACATTATTCTTATTTTGCTGGCATAAGCGCAACAATTTCATCGCGTCCACAGTTATGGAACTTATATGTCTCATGCATTAATTAGCTATGAATACCTAGTTTCTTTTTTTGCCGGCATAGGCGCGACCATACTCCCACGCTCATAGTTACAGACCTAGTGAGTCTCACACATAAATTAAGTTAGCCCAGTTAAACTATTACTGATGGCCGAATGTTTTTGCGCATACTTGTGACTACACAAGGTATTCGCTAGTGCAAAAATCATGCATGCCATACTTCTCACCATGCATGACATTTTGAAATAACCTACGGTTAGCGCATGCAATACCCTTAATAGGGTATTTTCACGGCAGCTTTTGACTCGTCAAATGCATCAGAGCACAGTAAAGCACGCAGCATGCAAGTACGGAAAGTCACGTGTTCAATGCATATATGTTTTTATATGTTTTGTGAGTCCTTTATGCTGTGTGTTTTCTCTTACAGATTTCAACCATTCAAGTGGGTCCGTAGGTACAGTTTGCCCACTACATTCACAGCACACCTTAGCATGTGTGCTGATATTTCCCTTGCGTGGCTACCTCCACTTTTGTAGCCACCTCACCATTTCTCACACTATGGTCCTGAAGAAAGCCTTATGACTATCCTAAAAGGCTGAAACATGTTGACCTACATCTAAGGGATAATGAAGTAACATTTATATCGTCATTATATCCCGGCTTTATTTTTAACCATGTCCTAAGACCCTTTAAATAAAGTTTTTCGCTTGGGTGCTTCTTCGAGACATTTTTAATCTCACCACTCTCTGAGCACCCTACTCCCAGAGCACTCACCTCACTGAACCAAAAACCCGCTCCACTGTAATCAGACTTTGTAGCACAGCTGGGTTGCTTTTGGCAGCCCAGCTGGGACCCCAATGATGAAGCAGGCCACCAACTAGGTTGGTGGGTGAGGGGTCTTTTTACAAATCCATTGGATGTCTATACTCTGATACATGATATTGAGTCGCTGTAAGTGGTAACACTTATTTGTGGGTTCATCCACATTGTTTCTACTACCCTTCCTGCACATAAACAATCTGAAAATGCCATTTTGTTACGTGCCTATGTGTGCTGCTTCATGCAGCACACATGAAAGTCACAAAATTGCATTTTTTTAGGATTGTTTAGGTACAGGAAGGGGTCCTTCCTGTACATGAAGAATCTATGGTAGTTTGCTTTTTCCATGTGTGCTGCACAAGGCAGCACACATGGAAAAAGCAAAAACAAGAAGAAATAATGCATTTCTCCTCGTTTCGCCAACTTAAGACCAGGTTTTCCATGGTCTTAATTTTAGCACTGCCTTCTATGTACGCTGCCCTTGTACATAGGGGACAATTAATGAGATGAAGAAATTACAGTCCAGACCAAGGTAGAGAGACATATTGTAAGACTATAATAAGTAAAAAATTAAAAACAAAGCAGGGGTAACCATAGGCGCAAACAGAAACTATGATTCCGCAAATGACATAACAGTCTTCCTGACCAATAGTGAGGCAGAGAATGAGCATGCCACCATTCCTTATAGGCCTTTAAGGCATGCTTAAGTTTTGCTGCAAGACAGACAGAAAAGTATACAACAGTGGTGCTCGCCTTCCTATTTCGGGAGAGACAACAGTAGCTCGCTTTCGCTAGCCAGAATCACCATGTGAATCATTGTGGTAAGTTCAGGTGGGAAAATTCACATTAGCTCACACGCAGGGAAAAAACTGCTTGTGTGCCAATGCCATTATTTTATTGTTTTCTATAAACAAATTCTCTCTGCAGAGCGGCTGCAGAAGCATCTCAGTTGAAATTCTGAGAGCCCGTCTGCCAAGCTGGCATCTCTAATTGTTGTGGGTCATAGCGTGAAAACTTAAATCCTGTTTGTGTCTTGTTCATTTACTCCTATACGTTACACACATATAATGTACATATGCTTCATAATTGAATATGCAAGTTGTTTGATAAAACAAAATTATGTATAATAAGGGAAAATGCAAATCATTCATTTCATGCTAAAATGTTTGACACGATGATGCATTTCATGCCAAAAAAAAGTGCAAAAAACAATCACATTCTGTTGTTCCCAATCATTCACGGTAAATGTTTACAGCAAGTGATACATTTGCTGTACATGTTGATACATAAATATGCAAAGCGGCATCATGTTGGAATTGCAGAAAGTTTGCAACAATGGTAACGTGAAATTCCCAAAATTACATCAATTACTCTAGCATGATTTAAATTTAGCCCGGCTTACACAATTCTTGGATGCGCAGCCTCATTTTCGAACCTGAAGTGGAAGCAGGATTTCTGGACAATAATGAACCTATTATTGTATGTATGAATGGCATCTTCTTCTCGGGAATGTTACCCGCTTCCTTGGGGAGAAAATCCTGCCACATGCTCATTTGATAAGATTTGGGGAATGTAGCAAGTTTCTGTCACGTGTTTAAACTCCATTGAGTTGTATTGAGAAAAAAGGATATGTATACTGGTCTAAAACTCTACATATTTTAGCTTTATGATTCAACTGACCCTTTGTATAAGAATCCATGTCACTTGAAATAACAATTGTCTTCAACTCTTTTGCTGTGCTGGTTGCTTTTTGTATTAAACAGTAGTTAGACTTTGGACTCTAGATGTGCAGTGTTTTATTTTTAACAATTGGTTCATGTGGCATCAGGCAGTCTGGGGTCGTCATGTGGATCAAGCTCCACACTACGACCCCAGGTATTAGAGGTAAGGGTGAAGTTCCTCCAAGTGAACTAGGGTGGAGAACAGCCTAGTTCTAAACCTGGTGAATTGGCTAAAGGTTTGAGCATGAATCCAGCCAGAACGTTAAGTCTAACTGTGCTTACCATTTGTTTGTCGCTTGCTTTTATGGCCCATACTGTTTTTTAGCTAATTTATTGTCAAAAACCGTGTGCACAAATGTCAACTGGATAGAAGAATATGAGAACTATAAAGATATTTTTTTTTGGGTAGGTAGGATAGGGAGGAGCCCTGAAGAAAAAGAAAATGGGTATGATTCTTAGCACATGGAATAGAGAGAGTGGGCTCTAGAAATAATGTGACAACGGATATGATAGACAGGATTGCCAGAAACTGGGAATCAAACCCTTAAAGGATGAAAGTTTGAGAAAAAGAGACATCTGATCTAGCTGCCCAACCCTTTCACAAGGCACTCAGGGTGTAGAGTGAAGGTTTGTCAAACCCAACGAGATCGTTGGCTGTGAGTGCATGATGCCTTTCCTTCCTCCCTCCACGAGATCAGTTAGAAATAAGATAACTGAACTGTAGACCCAATTGCCTACAGAGAACTTGACCATAAAACAATGACCACTGCTGAATATGGCTACACTGATGCCTGCAGGGGGACAAGGAGAGGCTACCTTACCGAATCATCATGATTGCCGTGAAATTGTGTAGACGTGTACTAGTTCGAGACCTGACCTATCACAGACACCTCTATTCAATGCTGACTATGACTGGTACTCAGATGGCTCCTCGAGTAAACTGGCAGACACAGTACTGCGGCACAACAAGCTAAGCTTTATGCTACTATCAGGACATGCATCCAAGCAAAGGGTAAGGCCGTTAACAGATATACAGATTCCTGTTATGCCTTTGGTGTGGTCCACAATTTTGGCTAACTGTGGAAGCATAGAGGTTTTATATCTTCCTCTGGCAGACCCATACAGAATGACCCACTGGTCAACAACTTACTGAATGCTATTACATTCTCAAAATAGGTTGCAGTGATAAAATGTGAAGCACACACAGGAGTTGATAGTGAAGCGGAGAAGTGTAATGTTGCAGTGGATGCAGCCCTGAAGGAGACTATGCTTCAACCTTAGGAGATAGTCCTCCTTATGGTATGCTGCCACCCTGCACTTCCACAAGACCAATACTGCTTGATGATATAAGGCCAGTGTAGATAAACAGGCAGTGTGGATTAGGGTGGGCTGTAAGGAGAAGGATGAGGGCCTTTGGTCTAATCTAGATGGGGGTCTAGATGCATTCAGCAGCATGCTGCTGCCCTTAGCACACCCAGTCCATGGTCCCAATCATGTGGGAAAACAGGCGGTGGAGCAAGTGGATCAATATAAATACCCGGGTTTCATTTTTAGGAGAAATTTGAATTGGGGCGCACATTGTGATGCCATTAAGCAGAAAGCCCTATTGCAGGCAAGCTGTCTGTCTGGATCCAATGGAAGATTTGGGGGGGCTATCCAATATCCCATTATTAAAGGCCTAAGAAGGGAAGATACCACCATGAGGCCTGTATGGGGGAGAGGTATTTTCTCTTGATCCAACCTATAAATGGGACAGACTGGAAAGGGTAGTGCTTAAAAGACTTCTAACACTCCCCCAAGGTACCATGGTCCAGGCTATAAGGAGAGAGTGCAATCTGGTCTCTTGGAACATTGCAGCCTCTACTCGGGCTTTAAGATACTTTAACACATTATTGGAGGATGATGAGGTGGTTAAAGTCTCCAAATTGTGTTGGGAAGAGATCCAGAGTAGTGAAAGAATGTGGGCAAAGGCCGTTAGAACCAGAATAATTGCAATTAAGAACCTCCATTTACATAGTGGCACAGTTGCATCTTGGCTCCCCTTGCCAGGCAAACGAGCACTGAGAGAATCCGCTGCTATGGTGAAACAATCGATCGACCTATTGTATTTAAAGAAGAAATCATCCATTAGTTTCTCGTTTGCTATATTTGGCCAGGATAGGGTCTTTCCTGATTTATCAGGGTTACCAGACCCACGTTTGAGAAACGAAATATTAAGGGCTAGGGCGGGATGTAATCCAATCTATTCATCCCACCCACATAGGACTAGGGTGCAGAATAATAGTGGTCTCTGTCCCTGCCCTTCGAAAGTTAAATGTACCCTGACGCATACTCTTATGGACGGAGTCTTTTATCTCGCAAATCAAATCAAGTTTTTAATCCCTCTGTTTTTTAAATATGATGCTTTTCATAGGAACAAAGAGGTGGAGTTATTGTCTGAGATGCGCTATTTAGATGTGGCAGTTGGGATTGCTCGGTTTTTACGATCTGTCAAACAGAATTTTAAAGATGAAATGTAATGGGTTGGAGGGGGTGGGGTAGCTAGGAGGGGGGTTCTTTTGAAGGTTTTAATTGTCAAGTGCGTTTTTAGAATGTTTTATGGACAAATGTCTAAATAAACTTGTTTCTGAACTTGAACCATTGGTCCCAGTCATGTGGGAAAAGGGTTTAACTGTGGGGTATGCAAAGCCATGTCTCACTGTATATAAGGTGGCTATTTTGGTATTCCCATGTTTCTTAAGTATACATCATTTTACAGACATGGAATTAATGTTTGATTTTGTCTGTGCCCTCGTGCCATTGTATAAAGAGTGTCACACTAAAGCAGGGCTGACTTTAACACTGGTGGTGCCCTGTGCAACAATGTCTGTTGCCCCCCCCCCATAGACCACTTCTGCCACGGATTCCCTCACTAGCACCCTTTAACAGTGCATTCTCACAAGATTGCACAGTGGCATGTAACTTACACAAACGTTTCCTACCCATCAAATATGATGGCGGCCGAAGTGATATGGGACATTGGTGATGCACTGTTGTAATAATGTTGGTTCTTTTTTGCATTTTTATAAAGCACAAACTCGCCCGAAGGTATTAGGGTGCTTTACATGAGTACTAGTTATATTGCACAAGGTTGCTTCAATTTTTGAGGCACAGAGATATGAAGTGATTTGCCTACAATTTCAGGATGTATCCAATGCAAAGACACAAGCCTGGTTCCCCATTTTCAAAGTTAGCAGCTCTCGTCTCAATGCCACAATTCCCTGCATCCCAGTGCCACTGACTCCCACTGTTGCAACCTTGTCCCAAATAGTGTCAGTGACTTCACTACTGACGAGGAAATCATACTCTTCTCTGCGGCATTCCCCAATATCCTTTGCATTACCACCTGCACAAGGACATTCGGCAAAGGGGTATGTTCGGGGAGGTGTAGGGCCTCTCTCTCTCTCTCCTCCTTATTATCTACTAACTGTTATAGACAAGCATCTGTCACGTGCTCACTGTTACCTGAAGACTCTTTGGCATGGACAGACCAGACAGTTGTGTATGCACCTGTCGGTCCAGTTGGCTGCAGTTGTTCCCGGTCACGTTGTTTCTGTTGTCATCCTTTCTTCTTGACCTACACTATCTTCCATAATGGCTCAGTTGTTCCACCGAAAAAAAGTGATCTCTAGTGTTTTTCCTCTGCTGTGGGCATCCGCGTTCTTGTTGCTCCCTATATACCGCTTGCACGAATGCTTCTTCTTGTATCTGGGTTATTTATAGGGCCCCCTTTTCCAACCTTTGTTCATTTCTTGTTATTCCTTAATAACTCATCTATTTGAAAAATAGCGAGGTTCGCACACACCTTTCTGTAGTCTTTGGAGATCCACGAGTGATGGACGATTTGAAAACACTTGACCAGAACAGGCACCCTGGCAGTCATCAATGTTTGGACCGCTAAAGTCATGTATGCCCTATTCTCCCTAGGAGCCCCGGCGTTATTGTCCCAATAATATTCATTAAACTAGAGGATAAAATCTGAAACCTGTTCACCTGGTTTTCAAACTGTGACTGTCACCTGTAATAAATCACCGTGCTTCATTATTAGTCACTTTGTGGTATCTTTATTTGTCTCCAGGCAACGTAAAAGAGCATCCTCGGATGTTCTAATGTCCCTGGTGTCGCCTGTACCTGAGTCTCTGGTGCAGGGAATGTCAAAATGACTTTCCACCAGGGGCCATTTATTGCTGTACCCATCGCCAGAAGTTGTTACATATCACCAGACAAGGGTTGTTATATGCAAAACAGAAGCAACAAGAATGACCGACCTAGGTCCAGCTCAACCAATACACAATTAATGAAAACAATCCGTTAAATTGGTGCAAAACCACTTCCTACATCTGTCATCCAGAGATGTAACATGAGTCAAACATAAAGCCAAAGGTGGAAGGTGCACTCCTTGTGTCCGGACACATTAAATCAAATAGTCCAAACAGTATAAGATCTCTCTTCTTTTAATTCTTGAGATTTTTTTCACGATCACTCAGACACGAGCAAAGTACAGCCAACGCGTTTCGTTCCGTACAGGAACTTCATCAGGGCTGCAATAATTACAAACACAAAAAGTAACACTTAGAAAAACATCTATATACGACAAATATAAAAACAAACATATAATATATCACTGCTCGAATTTTAGAGAGGATGGCACACAGAAAGGCGAAAAAGGGACATACATATAAACAACCCTAGGCATATGGATATATACAAATACATAATATACACAAAAAAAAATCAAAAGAATTTTCATTGCAATAACACATACTAAAAAAACATATAATTCGGACAACAAGACAATATTCACCATTAGAGAAAAAAATAGTTGTAAATGATGCACGTAGCTTGTATGACTAACAAAGGGTTTATAACGAAGAAAGAAGCAGGAAGAGTGGGAGAAAAGTAGAAAGAAAAAAGAAAGTTTATATGTATTAAAGTGTACACATAAAATTATATAAGTGAGAAATGACATTTAAATAATCAAAAGTCACAGTGTGCAAGACTATATCAGAAAGAGATATAAATGAATTAATAAGTACTGTACCCAAGCATTAGATATCATTCAGTATTGTGACCCTCATTAATGCGCAATGAATCGTACAACATCTCGGGTATCAAAGCAGTAATTAGTATCAGACCCAATCTACAACAAGTCGACTAGCATCTCACCTCTTTCAAAAAGAGTAAAATGTAGATATGGTAAGATACTCCTAGGGCAGTATGTGCTCCTGTGTGGCTCGTTACGTCGCAGACAGAATTAATAGAGCATATGAAAATTATTTCATTCTTATATAAGAATAAAACACATTATCAAAAAGTAAATAAATAAATAGTCACAAGGCAAAAATTATCCCTAGATAAGAATATATACACAGACGCACAGATGAATCAATAAGCTCAACTTGTGTTTTGTCATCCCATGTATAAATTAATACAATTGGACCCTCATGCGGTTTCAATGATGGGACGCATTCGAAGTAATAAGATTCCTATAGGACGTGCCATATAAACCTATATCAACACAATCATTGATATCAATATTAGAAAGATTATACACATAATCACAGCATTCAAAGTGCAGGTCATTTTCTACCCCCTGCAAAGCTCATCAAAACACAAATAATCATAAGCCACATCAAGTGGTGATTTTATAGACAACATGAAAAACCCCAACGTAAGTATGCGAGTCATATCTATAATACATAGAAAATGACAAATAGTACAAGGGGGTGGGGACGCTGCATTAACCACATCAAAGCGTGGGCCTGCATTCATAATGGCACAGGTGAATAAAACGGGATAACCAACTTGAAAAAGCACTCCAAGAGCACACGCCCGTATATATATATAACTTCACTAACAATTAATCCCCATGTAAATAGCCACAGAAGTACGTGAGCATATGTAGGAAGTGAGACCTTCTACCTTGTATCCGGCATTCTGTCCAAGCAGGGTAGCTGTCGAGTATCAACTGGCCAGGCATAAAGACTCACCATTTAAAGTCCTCCTCCGGTATCCCGCGTCCCAACTTCGAATACAATCACGTGAGAATCATGTCACGTGAATCGGCGAAATGCGCTCAAGACAAAAGACAGACATATAATACTTGGATGGCGGCCATATTATAGTGGCTATTGGTCAATTGATAGAACCAGGGCATATATATTAATAATAAGCCCGCGCAATCACCCGTACCACAATCCGCGAATAAAACGAATTCCTTTAGAAAATGAATAATCATAATTAAGTTAAAACTTTAACAATTGTTTTGACAATCTGCCATATGTCGCAGCTTATTAAAATCTAGGAAGTGGACGAAGGGCATCTGGCTTTACGGTGATACTTGGAGATGCAAGGTAATATTTGTAATTTGAGTTAAGACTTCGACGGATGGTTTAGCAATCTGCCATATATTACAGACTATTTGAATCTAAGAAATAGAGAAGGGGCATATGGCTTAACTATGGCGGCCATATTGTAGTGTTCATACTAACAGAGACAAGATAGTGATATCACAAACTCCACAAGTAGTGGTGGCCATTATGATCGAAATAAAATTAGGTTAAGGAAATAGCGCACGAGGTCTCGCCGGAAGCGCAATATTGAGCAGATACGATCAGTAACGTAAGTCATGGGGCACCATCATACAGTGGCCGGTTTCATATGGGAATTTAGGACACCAAAATTCTTCTGGAATTATGGCAAATCAAGATCTTTCGATCTATTACGGTACAGGGCAATAATATGAGCCCAGATATTGGTAGTCACAGTAAACTTAAAATTGGAACAAAACTACAAAGTACCCTCATATCACCACGTTATATAGAACCCATTAGTGACCCTTAAACAAAGTATTCCGCATGCATTCTAATGGCGGGTTTAAATATTCAACCAGGGCAATCATGTGACGTATACACGTATGTTTCAGTATAAACGTCACATATACATGAGCCAAATAGTATTTTGTTTCATATTTTCAGATAACAGATCAGAAAAAGAGTAAGGAGACAAAGAGAGAAAGGTGTAAAGATGTCAGGGAATATATATGACAGCATAAGAATGTTAACAAATAGCATCTATAACATTCCCTTGTTAAGGAGCAACATCATATATTGAAATGGCAGGCAACTTGATAGGGTGGGGAAACCTCTCATAGATGGTTATAGAAAATAGTGTAGTTCCCTATCCATATTATGCCCCCTCAGAGTTGCCTGGAGGCGACAAATCCATTTAGCCTCACGTTGTCTTACCAAGAGCTCCCGATTCCCACCCCTGTCTCCACAGGGAACATGGTCAATCCCATGGAACCAGAAGTCATTGCTCTTTGGGTGTATTTCCCTGTAGTGATCAGTAAGGGGATAGCGACTATCATTATTAATGATGGCTCTCCTATGTTCCTGGAACCGCACCTTTAAGGGACGGACAGTACTGCCCACATAGATTAAACCACAGTCACATCCCAAGATGTATATCACATGGGTTGTGTTGCAGTTCGTAAAGTGGTCAATTTTAAAAGATTTAGAGTTATTGTAAGAAAAAGTCCGTGTTTTATTTCGTCCAAAGGGGCACATGTTACATGAGCCGCATGTATAGAAGCCCATAGGTCTTAAAGGCAGCCAGGTTGTAGTTCCCTGTTTGTTCTTTACATAGCTGGAACATAATGCTTCCCGTAACGTTCTTCCTTTGCGATATGTGAGCACGGGAGTGTCAGTAATGCTTTTTCTTAAGCCAGGTACCTCCAAGAGTAGATCCCAATTCTTTTTTAAGATGTTTCTGACTTTACCACTATTCATGTTATACTTAGTGATAAGACTTACTGGCCTTTCCCTGATATTCTCCTTCCTTTTCACCAGTCTCTCTTTTAGGGTCTCTTCCCTCGTTAGGTGGTTAGCCCTCTTTAGGGCTTTAGAGAGAATACCCTGTGTATATCCCCTTTTAAGGAACCTTTGTTCGCATTCATCAAGGTTCCTGTAATATGTGTCATCTTGACTACAATTTCTACGGATTCTAGTAATTTCCCCAAAGGGGATGTTATTAATGACAGATCGGGAATGGGCACTCGTGGCATGAAGAACCCCATTGCAGGCCGTCTCTTTCCTGTATAGGGTACTTTCCACCAACTGGTCATGAACATAAAAATGAATGTCCAAAAAGTTTATCTTCTCCTTGTTACATTCCATAGTGAATCTAACATTGAAGCTATTAGAATTTAGATAGAGAAGATATTGCTGCAACTGTTCCTTGGTTCCAGACCAAAGGCATATGATGTCATCTATGTACCTCCCCCAGTACACAATGTAGTTTGTCCAGGGGGAGGCACACTTGCCCCAGGCGAACTCCCTCTCGAACCAGCCCATAAAAAGGCAAGCATAAGAGGGAGCAAACCTGGAGCCCATCGCGGTACCAAGTATTTGTTGGTACCAGCATCTGTCATGTAAGAAAAAATTGTTGTTAAGGATCATGTTGATCATCTCAATGATCATTTCATTGAACTGATAAAAACTGGCACTCTCCTTGTCGAGAAAGGTCCTCACAGCCCGTACTCCAAGTTCGTTGGCAATACAAGTGTATAAACCTACAACATCCAGGGTCACAAACATCAGGTCTTCAGACCATTGGAAATCCTTAAGTTTAACAAGTATGTCCTTACTGTCCCTAATGAAGGACGGGAGATTCCCAACAAATTTTTGGAGCCTGATGTCTACAAATTCCGCAATCTTTTCAGTAGGTGACCCTACCCCTGAGATGATGGGGCGGCCAGGGGGTAAAGAACCCCCCTTATGTACTTTAGGCAGTACATAGATACATGGATATGTGGGACAAGAAACATTAAGATATTTAAGTTCTTCCTCTGTTAGGAGTCCCATTTCCTTCCACTCACTCAGTTTGAAATTTATAAGTTGCTTCAGTCCTGGAATAGGATTTGACTGTAGCTTACGATAACATGATTTATCATTCAATTGACGATCTATTTCCGACATGTAATCCCAAGTATTCATGACCACAACATTACCGCCCTTATCCGCCTCCCTTATTACGATATTATTGTCCTCCCTCAACCTGGTTAGGGCTCTTCTCTCTTTGGCAGTAATGTTGTGGTTAGTAGGATTCAAATATCTCCTAGTGGATTCCATCTTATGAAGGTCTTTAGTGACCCTTTCATAGAATATGTCAATGTTCCTATGATAATTGGTGGTTGGAACAAATTTAGACTTAACCATTAAGCCACTGTCAATTGACGAAATTTGATCTATGTTCAGTTCATTCAAAAGTACAGGCATTTCAAAGTCAAAATCTTCCTCAATGCTTAACAACATTTGGACATTACGTATCTCCCCAATCGTTTGTGATGTGTCGCATTCTACCTTTTGTTGTTCACATGTCGCATTTAAGTGTTGAGAAAAGAAGTCACGCAATTTAAGTAGTCTTACAAATTTGTACAGATCGATGTGTACATCTGTTGGGTCCCCACTCTGCGATGGACAAAAATTTAACCCTTTACTCAAGACCGATATTTCCTCTTTGTCAAGTGTTTTATTGGATAGGTTTACAATTTTTAAATCATTTTCCACAATTTTATTGTCAATTGTTACCATATAGTTCGTAGGGTCAGGGATCATCACTTGTTCATCTTGTTCCCTAGTCCTCTTCCTTTGCTTGTACCTCCCCTTGCCCCTCCTACCTCCCCTGCGAGTTTTGGCTGTTCTCTTTTCTGTTGAAGTCTGCTGCTTATCCTCAGTTTTGCGAGCTCCTTCTGAAAAGAAGAAGCTCCCTCTACTAAAGGGATGTAACATTGGATGCAATACTGCTAAGGGAGGAGGTGGAAACACTGTCTGTAGATCCGGTTTCATCATGACTTTCTTTTTCCTCTCTTGGTCTCTTTTTTTCTTCACTATTCTGTATATTATCGAATTTCTTCACAAATGTGTATACTCGCCCATCCCGATAGTCTCGGTCATCCCTCCTCACCTTCTTAAGTTTTTTATCTTTAAGGTATATCTGATAATCATCCATCACCTTCTTTAGAATTGCAAAGTTTTTGGTTATTAGATCCTTGCAATCCATTGAATTGATCTCCTTTTCAAGATTTTCTATCTCTTCCTGCAGTTTTTCTCCCCTATCCCTAGCATGGCGAATTAGGATTTGCATCATTATTTGAGAGGCATTTTCAAGATTATGTTCCCATTCATTGAGGAGATTATCCTGTAAATCCTCAAAAGTGGGAAAGATTAAAATTCTCAGTCCGCGTGGGACTTTCTTATTACTGAGATATTGCTGTAGTGTTATTCCGTCCCACCAACGGGATAGTTCTTGCTTCTTAAGTCTCTCTAGTCTCAGAAATAATGTCTTAAGGCTAGTAACGGTGGGTGGTGTTTCAGTAGTTGTAATGTGATTTGAATCAATGTTGAAAAGATTTGAGGCCATTTCCTCTCTACCATCCTGAAATTTAGACATTTCTCTTCTTAGTATAACAAGTAACAATTTGTGATGGGTACTGGACAGTCAAAAATGAAAATTTACAAAACAGAAGCAACAAGAATGACCGACCTAGGTCCAGCTCAACCAATACACAATTAATGAAAACAATCCGTTAAATTGGTGCAAAACCACTTCCTACATCTGTCATCCAGAGATGTAACATGAGTCAAACATAAAGCCAAAGGTGGAAGGTGCACTCCTTGTGTCCGGACACATTAAATCAAATAGTCCAAACAGTATAAGATCTCTCTTCTGTACGATTCATTGCGCATTAATGAGGGTCACAATACTGAATGATATCTAATGCTTGGGTACAGTACTTATTAATTCATTTATATCTCTTTCTGATATAGTCTTGCACACTGTGACTTTTGATTATTTAAATGTCATTTCTCACTTATATAATTTTATGTGTACACTTTAATACATATAAACTTTCTTTTTTCTTTCTACTTTTCTCCCACTCTTCCTGCTTCTTTCTTCGTTATAAACCCTTTGTTAGTCATACAAGCTACGTGCATCATTTACAACTATTTTGTTCTCTAATGGTGAATATTGTCTTGTTGTCCCAATTATATGTTTTTTTAGTATGTGTTATTGCAATGAAAACTCTTTTGATTTTTTTTTTGTGTATATTATGTATTTGTATATATCCATATGCCTAGGGTCGTTTATATGTATGTCCCTTTTTCGCCTTTCTGTGTGCCATCCTCTCTAAAATTCGAGCAGTGATATATTATATGTTTGTTTTTATATTTGTCGTATATAGATGTTTTTCTAAGTGTTACTTTTTGTGTTTGTAATTATTGCAGCACTGATGAAGTTCCTGTACGGAACGAAACGCGTTGGCTGTACTTTGCTCGTGTCTGAGTGATCGTGAAAAAAATCTCAAGAATTAAAAGAAGAGAGATCTTATACTGTTTGAACTATTTGATTTAATGTGTCCGGACACAAGGAGTGCACCTTCCACCTTTGGCTTTATATAAGGGTTGTTATATGGTACACATTCAATGTGACCAAAAAAAGTACTTGGGGGCATATTTACAACGAAGTGGCGGAGTGCGGCATTAGCCTCCTTGGCTTAACCCTGTGCGCCGCCACTTCAGAAACGCATGGCTGAACCATATTTACAACACTAAATTTAGGTGCCTAGCGCCAACACAGGCACCCTTGCACCATAGTGTAAAGTTGTCTGCGTTGAGGAGGAGATAGTTTATGTGCAGGAAGGTCTCCCTTACTGCACTTAATCAATCTTTAAATGGTATTTTGTAACTTTCTATGTGTGCTGCTTAATGCAGCACATATAGAGGTTGCAAAATGTCATTTTTTTATTGTTTATGTGCAGGAAGGGAGACCTTCCTGCACATAAACAATTAAGGGCAATTTCCTATTTCTATGTGTGCTGCACAATGCAGCACACATGGAAACAGCAAAAACGAAGGGGAAAAAGAATTTCTCCTCGTTTCACCTGTTTAAGACCAGGTTTACCCTTGTCTTAATTTTGGCGCTGCCTCCTATTTACCCCACCCTTGTAAATAGGGGGCAGCGTCAAAATCAATGGGTGTTTCTGTGGAACACCCACCACAACACCCATTGCCCTCCCCTTTTACTCTAAGTACAGCTGGTGCAGATCAGAGCTTCCAAATCCCCTCTACTTCCACGGACGGAATGATTTCACAGTCACACACTCATACACACATCATACGCTGGTGGGGCCCATTACACCAACATTCACTCTAAATCACACTATCCGTGCCCTGTAAAGGAGAAACCACCTTGCACATATGCTCCTATCTGATCTGCCTGTACTTTGAGGTCAATGCGACCAGCTGATTGCTGTGGATCTAGAGGAATACATTTCAAAGAATACACAATAAATCAAATAAACATGACCAGAAATAATCACCCGACACAGAAATTCAAACAGATTGTTCATTTATCTAATATTTCAAGAAAAAAAAACCAATTAAATGCAATTTCATTTTTCTCATATTTACCTATTCTGTCTAAATGTCAGATCCTAAGTCAAAACCGGTCCTCTGAAGAAGAATTAAAGTTCCTGCCGTCATGTAGAGTCATCGTCCTCTCCGTCAGCATAGGGACCTCGCATCATCAGCTCAGGAAGAAGTGGCACTAGACCTCTCTAGTCTACTTATTTTTATACTAAAATTTACATTCCAAAAGTTACAATAATGTTAGGAAAAGTGTATGATTAGCGGAAATAATGTCGTCTTGATACACTAAGGAAAGTTCTCACGTATTGTCTTGTCTGAAGAATGAATAGAAAAATGTAGTGTCCACAATTATTCGATACTTTTTCGGATGTCCCCTCTGATTAAAATGTATCTCAGTTTGCAGGACTGACAGTTCGAAAGTTCAATGTTTAATTCCTTCGAAACAATTTCTCAAACAGGGTCTTTTCTGGCTGTTCTCCCAGATTTGTCGTCATGGTCTTAGCTTTTGGTTCATCAGCGGTGCAAGGTCACAGGCAGCACGAAGCCTTCTTGCAAAATTTCCATTAAGTCATCTACTCGACTGCTAGCTGCAGGAGGTGGCCATCTTTCGGTAGGCCACAATTGTCAACTTAAGAGTAAAGAAACACAAAACATAATTACTGCATAGAAATGATAAAACAGTGTTATTCCCCAACTAATACCCTTATGTGTGTGTATTTATCTAGCCATTTGCGACATCATAAGCTATTAATGCTTATTAATTATAAGCGCAAAACACCATAACATCACATAAGCAACATCGTTTTCTGTCAGTTTGCTCACCAACTTAGTTCACTTGTTAATTTAGCCATGCAATAGCATTCCCTCGTGTAATTCTCTTGTTAATAAGGTTGATTAGTTAACATTCGACAATTATTAATCATTAATAATTATTCATTAATACTTTTAATTATAACATGCAAAAAAATGAAACAGGTATTCCGTATTGGAGTAAAAACCCTGCTCCATCAATCCCCCCTTTGGTGATATATAATCACCACAAAGATCAAAACCCCAAAAATCAATTTGGTTTCCCCTTTTAGAAGAATTTGAAATGTCTTCTTGTTCTTGTTTTAAACCCTAGTTTCCATCTCGTCTTCCTTCTTAGTTTCTATATACATGCTTTCTCTTAGCTCTTCAAGTTCTATTTCTTGTGGATCTCTTTCTGATTTCTTTTGCCTATTTTTAACATTTTCTTTTACGATTTTCTTTTTATTTCTTCTATATCTACAACACATACATCCTAATCTAAGAATCAATAGTGCAACTATTACACAAGTCAATGGAAATAGTATCTTACCAAATATGGTACTACCTATTTTAGCTACAAAGTTCTTAATAGCAATCATCTTATTAGCCATTTTAGTCCAGATACTTTCAGCTTCCAGTGGTATTAATTCTTCATGCAAATCAGTAATATTTTTGATGTAAACTTTTAGATCTTTACTTTCGTCAGGAATGTAAGTGCAACAATGTTGAACTTTTACCATTCCACAGACTACACCCTCTTTTGCCAAAAGAATGTCAAGGGCAAGTCGATTTTACAGTGCCATAGCGCGCAAAGCAACCATTTCTGTATTTACCAAAAGAAAGCCTCCAGCGGTGCTTGTTGACAAGCGATCTACCACTGTTGACAGCTTCCGAATGCCATAGGCATTTAAAGAAATTTCCACTGCTGGAATCAAAGCTCCAAAACTATCTCCTATAATTTCTGTCCAGGTTTCTCTTCTATAGCGTGTTAATGTGTTAGAATGTTCAGCATCATCTACTCTGTCTATGTGAAAAATCTTTGGAAAGACCAGGCCAACATAACATGTACCAAACCAATGGTCAGGCAAACGGTAATAAGCCTTGTTCCCACAAATATAATACACTCCCGGAAACACTGGATCTTCTCCTCCTCTAAATCCCCATCCGGTTGCAATAAAGTATGTATCATGGCACTCACTAGTCCCTATGAAATAATTATCATATTGGGATCTTTTCCTGGTAATGCACAGTTTCCCTTTCTGTGGGGCATCTATAGCCATGGTTGGACTGGCTCCATTTTTCAACTCCTTTTCTTTCTCAATATCCCACATTGTGTCACTCATTTTATGCCCTTCTGCTTTCTTGTGCATGTTCAACCTTCTTCTCTCAGCCATGTCTAGAAAATACTTCTCTTCTCCTTTCAATTTGCAAGTTAAATTGTTTCTAAATACATAGTCTAAGGTTAATTCTTTGGTTTCTAGAAAAATCTCACCTAAAGTGTTAGCATCCTTTGCAGGATTCAGTGCTTTATTCATAGGCAACTGCACAAGAATATTATCTACATTAGACATATTGTAATCTAATTTCCCTAATTGATAAAAAATACTAATCAACACACTACAGGAAATTCCATACGTAGCCGGAAGATGATGATAAGTCACTCCTTCCGAAACAGAGGCAGGTAATTGCATGCAAACGTAGCAATCCCTTACTTCCATTGTCTTTACGTACTCGTACAACAATTTAGAAAAAACATTGCTAGAAAAATCGTTAATTGACCTGTCTTTATGAATATGTACATTACTAGTTCTAGTCGGAACTACTTTTAATGGACTCTTCCCTATACTAGTGTTGTTCTCAGTATGACCTTCTAAAGTGTCAATAGTGACTCTAAATGAAATCAGTAGAGCAAGCACGCTCCAAAGCAGCATTAATAAACCTGTACAGCAGCAGCACATTTTGCACCATCTTTTTCAGAAAGGTACATCTACTTTTATTCTCAGTGTTAGCCATATTGTTACTTTGACCGTGTCTTTTGACTTAGCCTCTTTTACTCCTTTACTGAACTTTTAAGGGCAGCAAGTACCCACCAGATTATTAAACTCTACTAATTTTAGTACTACTCCTCCTTTTCTCCTCCCAGTGATTTTTCTCGGATTCACTCAATTTGGGTTTTCATCACTTTTCACTGTCTCTTCATCATCATCAAACTGTATTAGGTCCTGAACATCCGTCTCTTCTCCAATTTCAGACAAGATAACTCTCAGGATTCCTACAGCTTCTTCTTCAGCAACCTCCTTCAGTAAAGCCTCCTCTGGACTTTCTTGGCTGTCCGCCTCTTCTCCTTCTTCAGGCAGTGCCACATACGTCCATTCCGGTGACTTGTACCTCTGGTTTGGTTTTCTTATTCTTTTTTCCCTTTCAGGTATCTTTGTTTCTTCTTCTTTGGTTGGGTTTTGACTTGACACTTCGTTCACCTGCTCAGCTCTTGAAGAGTTAACTCGTGTCAGTCTGTACCTCAGTCTCTTTATCTTATTTGGCCAAAGATCTCCTTTAGCATTTCTCTTTTGCTTTCCTTCTTTATTGTTCCTTTCTCCAAGCCAAGTTCTCTTTCTCAGAACTCGTCTTCCATGTGTCTCATTGTCACTTTCATCAGACTCTGTTTCAGTTGCTACTGGTTCATTAACAGCTTTCTTTTCTTTAACAACTTCTTTTTCTCCAACAGTCTCTTTTTCCACCACTTGAGATTTCCCTACTTCTGTCCCTCCTCGGGTCTCCGACACGCAGTCTTCCTGCTGTCTGCTTGTCCCTTCACCTAGCTTGTTGTTGATGTTCCCTACACCTCCTCGGGGTTTTTCCGCAATCTGTCCCTCTCTGTCTTTGTCTGTCCCTTTTTCTTCAATATTTATCTCAGGTGGAACTTGTCCAATTCCTTCGTGTGACTCAGGTGTCTCTTCTGTTGGAATGTTCTTTTCTTTTCTTTCTTTCTTTTTGAGTTGGTCACTGTCAATTGGAACCTCAGGCACTTCTTCTGAGTCTGAGCTTGCTTCTGCAGTTTGCACTGTTCTCTTTAAAACCTCTTCTGGTGGGATGAAAGCTTCTCCTGACTCACTTTCCCCACTTTCAGGATTCTTTTTCCTTTTCACTGCCTCACTGTCTGCATCATCACTGGAATCTGATTCTTCAAAGTATTCTTTTCCAGTACCATCTCTTGGATTTGGAACTCTCAGTGTGTGGCTTGCATGTATCCAATTCTTCACACCAGCGCACTTCACAGCAGTCGTTGTGGTCAAGATGACTTGTCTTGGCCTTCCCCACCTTGGAACCAGGCAATTCCTTCTTCTGTGGACTTTTATCCTTACCCAGTCCCCTGGGCTCAGATCATGGGCTGGTTTCTTTTCAAGTGTGGTGGCGTCTTCTCCAACCTGGTGAAACACAGAATGAACTGCGTCAGCCAGGCCTTTGCAGTAATCCAAAATCATGTCATCAGTTATAGTCATCAGCTTGTTCACTGGTACATATGCATGCCTCATAGCACGTCCCATGATAATTTCATGTGGACTCAAACCTGTTGTTCTGTCTGGAGTAGACCTAATGGTCATCAGGACTAGAGGCAAGACATCGGGCCATTTCATTCCTGTGGCTAGGCACATCTTACCAATTCTGTTTTTGATTGTGCCATTCATCTGCTCAACAACCCCAGAAGCCTCTGGTCTGTAAGCACAATGCAACTTCTGCTGTACACTTAATGCTTCACAAATTAGACTCATGATTTCATTATAAAAATGTCCTCCTCTGTCTGATTCAATGGTTACTGGGAACCCGTACCTTTGGATGAACTCTCTTAACAGTAATTTTGCCACTGTTATCCCATCATTTCTTCTTGTCGGGTATGCCTCCACCCACCTTGAGAACAAACAGACCACCACCAGGACATACCTCAACCTGTTGACTGGGGGCATTTCAATGAAATCAATCTGCATTCTTGTGAAGGGTCCTCCCTCTCTGCCTATTGTTCCTAGGCTCACCACTGTTTTCTTTCCAGGATTGAATTGCAGACATATCAGACATCTCTGACAGAGACTTTCTGCTATCAGTCTGAACTTTGGACTGTACCAGGTTTGTTTAAAGGCTCTTATCATAGCATCCCTCCCCAGGTGTCCCTGGCCATGATACATCCTTGCCATTGTTGACAACATGCTATTTGGCATGACTGGTCTTCCATCCCTGTAGACCCACACATGATCCTTTTCTCTGGGTGCACAACCTGCCTTCACCCAATCCCTCATTTCATCATCCTCTGCCTCATCCTGCAGCTGTTTTACTTCCTCCCATGTCCCCACTTCATTAGTAAACATTAATGAACAAGAAGACATTTCCCGTTCTTTACTCCTGTTAATTGAGTGATTGTTCCTCGCACAATATTGTGCAATGTCATTAGCAAACTTATTGCCAACAGTTACAAAATCGTCACATTACCATGAGCAGCACATTTTACAACTGCTAGTTCTTTAGGCAGCTGTATCGCCTCTAGCAGTTTTCCAACCACTTCAGCATTCTTTATGGGAGTTCCACTTGAGGTCAGGAAACCTCTTTGTAGCCATAGTTGGCCAAAATCATGGACAACTCCGAAACCATACTGGCTGTCAGTCATCACAGTCACTCTTACACTCCTCCCAATCTTGCATGCCTTTGTCAGTGCCACCAGTTCTGCCACCTGAGCGGATTTAACTCCTTTCAAGGGTGATGCTTCCACAACTTCTGAGACTTTGCACACAGCATATGCAGCACTCAACACCCCTTCATCGGTTCTCAGACAAGACCCATCCACAAACAACACATGATCACTTTCAGGTAGTAGCAGATCTCTTATGTCTGGCCTTGGTTTTGTGCAGTAATCAAGTACATCCAGGCAGTCATGAGCAACATAATTTCTCACTCCCACACATTCAGCATCAGGTAACAGTGTCGCTGGATTCACATTCACTCATCTCTCCAGACTTACATTGGTTGCACCAAGAATGACTTTCTCATATTTAGTCAGCCGACTGTGAGACATGAACTGTGTGCGGCTCCTTGTTAAAAGGATTGCCACGTCATGAGGTACTAATACCCGTACAGGGTATCCCATTATGATCCCCTCACTTTGTTCCAGACTTTGGCAGGTAGCAGCTACTGCTTTCAGGCAACCTGGCAAACCCACAGCTACTGGGTCACAGTTGCTGAGAAATAGGCAATTGGCCTTCTCAGACGTCCGTGTTTCTGGATTAACACTGAAAGTGCACATCCATTTCTCTCACTGCAGTACAATTCAAATTCCTTTTCATAATCAGGCATCCCTAGGGCGGGAGCTTCACAAAGCCTGTCTTTCAGCTCTCTGAATGCAGCCATTTCTTCTGGGTTTAGTTCTAATGGGTCTTTCACCTCACTTTTCGTCAATTTAATCAATGGTTTGGCAATCAGGGAAAAATTACTTATCCACTGACGACAGTAACCTACCATTCCCAGGAACATTCTCACTTCCCTTTGGGTCATTGGGGCTCTCATTCCCCTAATGATTTTGATTCTGTCAATAGTCACTTTTCTCCGGCCTTTCTCAATGTTATGTCCCAGATACTGGACTTCTTTCTTACAGAACTGCAATTTGGCTGGAGATACCTTTAATCCTCCATCTGCCAGGTGATTCAACAATGCAATGGTATCTACTTCACAGGCTTCACGTGTTTTTGATGCCACTAGTAGGTCATCAATATATTGGACCAAAACTGAATTTTCAGGCATTATCAGACTTTCCAGAGATTTCTTCAGCAATTGATTAAATATTGAGGGGCTCTCTGTATACCCCTGTGGGATTCGGCACCATGCCAAGATCCGCTCTCCAAATCTAAATGAAAATATTGGCTGGCTGTCATGATGCAATGGGATTGAAAAGAAAGCATGACACAAATCAATTACCGTGTACCATTCTGCATCATGAGGAATCTGGTACAAAATCACTGATGGATTTGGCACAATTGGACAACATGGCACAACAATCTTGTTAATCTTTCTCAAATCTTGTACTATTCTGAACTTTCCATTAGGTTTCTTCAGTCCCATTATCGGTGAGTTACATGGGCTGCTCAATATTTCTCTTAACACCCCTTGCTGGATCATCTTCTCAATTAAGGGTGTTATCCCTTCAATTATTTCAGGTGTTAATCTGTATTGCGGTATATTTGGGTAAACCACTCCCTCTTTTACAGTAATCTTTACTGGATCTATATTTCTCATCAGGCCCACATCTTCTCCAGTAAAATCCCAAACTGCTGCTTTCACTGTCTGTTTCAACTCTGTGGGTAATGCATCAGGATTAAATATTGCATATGTCCCCAAAGCCTCACATTCTCTGTTATCCATGGTCATTCTGTATAGCACATCCTCATCAGGTGTCTCAAAGGTTATTCCATCTGGAGTACAGAAAATAGTGCAATTCATTTTTCACAGCAGATCCCTGCCTAACAGGTTCACTGGACTGGTGTCACACACCACAAATCGGTGCATGTCTGAAATTATCCTCATTAGTGGATGGTGGATTTTTACACTCGGATTTCCAGTGCCCCAATTTTCCACAGTTGTGACACGGAAACTTCTTTTTGGCCTCTTCAATGTTCCTTTTTCCCTTTCCTGGACCATACTTGGGTCTATTTCCTGGGTTATTTGCCTGTTCAACCAGCTGAGCTTCCTGTCTGTCTGCAACTTTCACCTGTGCCCACATTGCCTTTTCTTTCAGCTTTCTCTGCTTTGCCTCAATCTCATCACTGAAGTATTTTGCATGTCTCAAAATCTCATCAATCTTCTTACTCTGCCAGTCCACGGTGTGCTGCCGTATCATTTCACTGATTTCAGGCCGCAAACCGTACACAAATCTGTACACAAAGTGACTCAGATCTTTGTCACCCAGGTGTTCATCCCCACTGAACTGCTTAAAAGCTAGTATCAGTCTTTCATAGTAAGCATGAACTGATTCTTTCGATTCCTGATTTGTTCGGTCTATTTTAACCCAGTCTGTCTCCTTAGGGGCTACTTTATTTTTCAAGAAGGCCATAACCTGCTCATACTTTTTCATAACCTCCGGGTCTGGAGCTCCTGTCTTTTGATCTCTCGGGTATTCTTTAGAGGGCCAGTCTATGACTATTTTGCATTCTGCCCACAGGTCTGCTGGTACAATTATATCAAACAGACTATTCAGGTCAATCCACAGTACTTTTGACAGCTTTACAAATCTGTAGACTTGTCTGTACCACTCCACTGGCTTTTACCTTAGTCGAGGGAAATCATTCGTAAATGATAAAATATCCTGTCTGGTCCATGGGACATGTACGTACCCTCCTCCTGGAATCTCTCTCATAGGGTAAGCTGTCACTGCTTTCTCCTTCTCTGTTAGGGGAAATGCTGAGTAGGTCCTATCCACTCCATCCTCTCGCTTTCGATACCACCTGTCTTTCCATCTTTCTACATCTCCCCATTTCCTTAGCAAGGCAATCATTTCCTTAATCTGTCCTGTTCGGCCTGCATTATTTAGATTCTCGATATCCTTGTCTGAAAAATCCACTCGGTATGTTTTCTGTAAAGCTTTCACCTTATCCATGTCAATTCCCACCTCACTGGCTATTCCTTTCAACCTGTCATGTATGTTCTTTGCTCTCCATGTGATGCTCTTGCACAAAAAGAGAATTTCTCCTTCCTGATAATTCTTCAGTGTATCTGTAGGTATGGTTCCTACTATCAATTCTTCCATTTCCATACGTAGCCTAGCTACATCCATCCCCTGTGACTCTTTCTCCTTTTTCTGTAATGTTTTCAGCCAGTCATTCAAATCTTCAGCAGTTATCACAGATTTTTCCACACCCCCTGGTTCTGCCACCCTCTGCGGTTCCAACATTGTTCCACTGGTCCCTTCCATACATCCAGAATTCAAACTTGAGTTAGTCTGAACACTCATTTCCCCTCCACACACTGTATGTCTCCACTGATTTTCTCCTGTCCTCCACTGTGTTTCTCCCGCTCTCATTTCTGCCTGTTCCGGAGGTATAATCAACTTATTGCCCACATATGGCACCGTCAAACCATTTTCACCCGTCCTCTGCTTGTCAAAAATCGGCATAACCGGGCCTATTGCCACAGGCACTGTAACAGCTTCAAGATTCTTAGTCAGCTCCCTGATTTTCTCTGTTAGTTCAGATGTAGTTCTTGCTAGTTCTCTGGTCTTTTCATTTTCAAGCTCATTCTCTCTTTCTATCTCTCTTTCTCTCTCTCTTTCTAACTCTCTTTCTCTCTCTCTCTCTCTTTCTCTCTCTCTCTCTCTCTCTTTTCCTATCTCTCTCTCTCTCTCTCTCTTTCTCTCTTTCTCTCTCTATCTCTCTTTCTCTGTCTGCCACAGAACAACCGCTTTTCAGCTCAGGGGCTGTAGCCTCCGTCTTTATAATCCGCAGGGTGTTTCTCATTGGGCTAACTGCTGTTCCTACCTCTGGTTCTCTTCTATACGGGGGTGGTCTTTTGTAGAGCATGTCCTCTAAGATATCATCATCACACTCATTTGCCCCATATCTTCTGGTCTCTACATTATGGGCTTTCTCTGTCCATTTTCTCCCTCCTGATTCCTCTGCTGTTCTTACAGGATATAACCCCTCGGTCATACTGGCATCTCGCCACCTTCTCATTCTGTCATGATGGGTTTCGCGATCATATTTTCTACCAAACATATATCGGTAGTTATTTCCACTCCTCTGCTTTTCTCGCTCATGTACTTCATCTTCCCATTCTACCAACGCCTCGAATTGCGTTGGCCTAGGCCGAGGCTCTAGATTCATCATCTTTTTCCGTAAATTTCTTAACACAGCCAGATTAAATGAGCCATGTTCCGGAAAAGCCAAAACCCCATCCTCTCTAGTATACTTTGCCCAGTTGTCTAACCAAATACAGGTATGATACCCATACTTCGCAACCATGAAGGATGCGGGGGTTCTGGTCGGAGGAAGTAACTCTCCCTCCCTTGTTACTATGTCTTTATCCTTGTCAAACCAGGTTTTAACCTTACTGAACAAGGACTTTTTCTTCTTTTCCTCAGCATGGTAATACATCTTTCTTATTTTCCACTAGCTGTTTACTCTTACTACAGCTGTACGATCTTTTGTACAATTGCAGCGCGACTCACACCAACACACCAATCCTGGAGCGTCTACGTCACTGACTCAGTCCGCAAATCCCAGCGCGACTCACACTAATGCACCAATCCTGGAGCGTCTACGTCACTGTCTCAGTCCGCGAATCCCAGCGCGACTAACACTAACGCACCAATCTCTGCGCTTCCTCTGTTCTAGCCCACTGTCCAATCACAGCGCGGTCTCCCTGACGTCAGCAGCCGCTGCAGTCGCTTCTGCTCCTGTCTCCTGTTCTTCTCGTCTACCCCTCCTTTACAAGACTACTCGGTAGAGTTTGTTTCAACTTCTACGAGTCTGTTAGTTACAACGTACAAACATCTCCATTGTCTGCTTCGCTAGCCATAGAACATTAAAAGACCTTTCCCACGAGAATTCTGCCTTTCCCGAGAACAGCGCTTACCTCTGCCCTACTACAGAATCGTTACTTCCGTTGATAAAGTAGCACATCCCTCTACTTTACCCTTCTAACAAGCATCAATTAACTGTTTCCCTTCAGAATGCTCCTAAGAGTTTCACAATTAACCAGAATGCCTTCTCATTCATGCACTTACACACCAGAAAATGTAGTACATTCATACAGAATTCTGTCTTCCCGAGAACAGCGAACAGTCTGTCCTACTACAGAATTATATCATACGTTAACAAAGCAGCGCTTACCTCTGCCCTGTCCTTCTAACAAGCTCCGAGAATACCTATTACTTCTCCAGCGGTAAGCTTTAACGGCAAACCTTACGGATCCCTGGGACTTAAGACCAGAGTTTCACAGATAACCTTTGCTATCATATACACTTCTCTCACACAGAAATGTGTTTCTAATGGCAACACACGGCGATGCTACCTTGTCGAACCCAGACAATGCGACGCGCAACTTCAATTGTCACACGTTTTCCCCTGTCAGCATACAGGGCCAACAATCCCGCCTTTTTCCGAGAGCAACACTCCCTCTGCTCTACTACGGAACTGTCACCGGCTTCCTACATCCCAGAAGCCATTCACAATACATAGAACTCAACACGACTTCAACATATAGTGTTAGTACAAATATCAATCAATAATCAACAAGCCTATATACACGCAATTCCGCTAGATCAAGACAATAGCTAACCATCAATCTGCTACCAAGAAACTGGTGCAGATCAGAGCTTCCAAATCCCCTCTACTTCCACGGATGGAATGATTTCACAGTCACACACTCATACACACATCATACGCTGGTGGGGCCCATTACACCAACATTCACTCTAAATCACACTATCCGTGCCCTGTAAAGGAGAAACCACCTTGCACATATGCTCTTATCTGATCTGCCTGTACTTTGAGGTCAATGCGACCAGCTGATTGCTGTGGATCTAGAGGAATACATTTCAAAGAATACACAATAAATCAAATAAACATGACTAGAAATAATCACCCGAGACAGAAATTCAAACAGATTGTTCATTCATCTAATATTTCAAGAAAAAAAAACCCAATTAAATGCAATTTCATTTTTCTCATATTTACCTATTCTGTCTAAATGTCAGATCCTAAGTCAAAACCGGTCCTCTGAAGAAGAATTAAAGTTCCTGCCATCATGTAGAGTCATCGTCCTCTCCATCAGCATAGGGACCTCGCATCATCAGCTCGGGAAGAAGTGGCACTAGACCTCTCTAGTCTACTTATTTTTATACTAAAATTTACATTCCAAAAGTTACAATAATGTTAGGAAAAGTGTATGAACAGCGGAAATAATGTCGTCTTGATACACTAAGGAAAGTTCTCACGTATTGTCTTGTCTGAAGAATGAATAGAAAAATGTAGTGTCCACAATTATTCGATACTTTTTCGGATGTCACCTCTGATTAAAATGTATCTCAGTTTGCAGGACTGACAGTTCGAAAGTTCAATGTTTAATTCCTTCAAAACAATTTCTCAAACAGGGTCTTTTCTGGCTGTTCTCCCAGATTTGTCGTCATGGTCTTAGCTTTTGGTTCATCAGCGGTGCAAGGTCACAGGCAGCACGAAGCCTTCTTGCAAAATTTCCATTAAGTCATCTACTCGACTGCTGGCTGCAGGAGGTGGCCATCTTTCGGTAGGCCACAATTGTCAACTTAAGAGTAAAGAAACACAAAATATAATTACTGCATAGAAATGATAAAACAGTGTTATTCCCCAACTAATACCCTTATGTGTGTGTATTTATCTAGCCATTTGCGACATCATAAGCTATTAATGCTTATTAATTATACGCGCAAAACACCATAACATCACATAAGCAACATCGTTTTCTGTCAGTTTGCTCACCAACTTAGTTCACTTGTTAATTTAGCCATGCAATAGCATTCCCTTGTGTAATTCTCTTGTTAATAAGGTTGATTAGTTAACATTCGACAATTATTAATCATTAATAATTATTCATTAATACTTTTAATTATAACATGCAAAAAAATGAAACAGGTATTCCGTATTGGAGTAAAAACCCTGCTCCATCACAGCATGAAAGGGTGCCTTATTTACAAGGCAGCGTTAAACCATTAAGTGGCTTAACGCTGCCTTGTAAATAAGGCGAAGCCCCTATCGCCACCATAACGCCACTTTTAGTGACGTTGTGGTGGCGATAGGGGCTTGTAAATATGCCCTTGGTGTTATACCTCAAGGGAATCAGGGCTTTACAAGCCACATTGACGGGCTTGTTCCATGGTTGCAACATAGCAGTGTGTCCTATAACGACCTTTGGTGCTTCAGGACTGAGAACGTGTCATCCATTCAGTAAGAGCATATGGAGGAATTCTTCCACATTCTCAGTTGATTGTCTATTTTCTACTTTTATGTAGGAGTGAAGGAGTGATCAAGCCTTCCTCCTCACTGCTTTTAATCTCACTTTCCAGATCTGCCCTTCTTGCCATTTTTCTTGCCTGGTCTTCCCCTTCAACTCAATTTCGTATTGCTAATATTTCCAGATAGTCCCACCCAGTGTCCTGTGTCCCTTGTTTATACTTAACATCTTTCTTCAGTTGAGGATACAGGGCCATTAATTTGTTAATTCCTACTTGCAACTGCTGGCTTGTCCATCTGCATGGCATTGGTCATCCTTATGTAGGATGGTGGGGGTGACCCTTCTCCCTTATCCTTCTTTGTATGGGTTTTTTGCATGTTTATTGGACCCTGTCTTCCACTCCTTCAAACAGGCTGACATATATTTGTGATTCCATGTGGAATTTGCCTGCATTAAAATGGTCTCAGCTCAAAACTAACTGGCCACTTACCTTCTGTCCATTTATTAACTAAAGAACAGTAAATGATAACATATTTTAAACATGTTGTTTCTGTTGCCAACTTTCCTGCCGGACAATCCTTTGCTACCTGTGATCCTTTTTCCCTTCAATTCTCTAAACAATGTTTGCATCCTATGCAACACCGATAGTGCCTCAGACTTTGACTATTTAGACCCCTTGATCTCATTATACTCTTGAACTCTGTCCTTCAATCTTTCTGAAAAACAAAACACAATTTAGATGGTACCTGTAAAGAAAGCTGCCATTAGTCACAAAACAAAGGTGCAAAAACAACAAGGAAAGCCAATGCAATCAGTACATGCTCCATATTATCCCCTACAGTCTCTGTAGGGACTTGTTCTGTTGAATGATCCCCACATGTGTCCAAAAACTCCCTCATGCACAGGGTCCTCTGTGCTGAATTACAGTCCCTCCCCCAAAGCAACTAGCCTCTGTCAGTCCTTGACAAGGGAGTATCTCCCATCACCGACCCCCCCCCGTCACCTGCCTTGATGCCGGGGAGGCAGGAGACTTGTTCTTTAATTCGTTAGGGGTTAACAAGAAGAGGAAACACTCCACCATTCAGACCCCCATAAATCCTGCTGATTAGGCCAGTGTGATGGGGGGAAATAACCACAATGAAACTGGGCTGTGCATGGGAACAAACAGAGTAGTATATTCTCATGACCATGGTAAGACAAATAAAGCACATGGCGAGGAAGTCTGTAAGTGTTCGTAGCCTACTCAGTTACAAGTGACATTGTGGAAAGTCCCTGAGGGATGGGAACTGCCTGGGTGCTTGTTATCATGTCTGTTTGACTAACAGCGGGGTGTGAGTGGAGGAGGCAGTTCTAGGAAATTGTTTGTGGGCTTAGTGGTAGTGCATCTGCATGCAATATGTGCGGACTGTCACATACACAGAAAGGCACGGGCAGCCAGCCAGCTCAGAGAGAGTGGGTGTGCATGCAGACATGTAAGATAACTGTGTATGTTGAGACATGGCTGCATATTCCCCACAAAAGGGCACAAGGCTTTAAAAGAAAAATTGAAGTTCTGCTTACCCCAAGTGTGATACCTTGGTCATGACATCTCTTCTGGCAAGCATCATCTATCCGCTGGACAAGTTGAAACCATCTGTAAGTTGCCCTGCGCTGTAATTGTCTCCCAGGAATGTACCTTTGGGAATGGCTGGGTACTGCAGGCAGTGGTGCTGGAATGGTAAAACCCTTGCAAGATTCTATTTGAAAAGATGCCATTGAACTGTTGCAGTGGACTATTGAAGCAGAAAATACATTTATAAAAACTAAACAAGCCCGTATTAGGGCTCCCTGATCTCACCAATCTAATTACATTGTGTTGTCATGCATAACATGTATTTAGATTCAGAATTTGGTACAAAGTCATGGGGATCAGAAAAAGCAATAGCTTAATAATCTTATAGATCGAATAAAAGTTTTGGACTCAGTCACAGCTTGGCTCCCACCATCTTTAAAACCTTCCGACAATATTACATTGAGTTTACTATTAACTGTTGCTGTACCCCAGTCTGTGGTTGCAATCTCCTTACTACAAAAACCCAGCACCTCTCCACAGCCCAACTGCCCCGGAATGATCATCTGCTTCTCATATTACTACGACCTTCTGTGCCGCTTTAAACCCTGCTTCCTTAATGCCCTCCAGTAAGGATGGAGAACCACATGACTGGCCATTGTCCGTGTTGCTAAACCCTGTATTGATTTGACTTATGTAGTCCTCATTGACTGTGAGTTAATGTTTTTTATGAATCGATTATGTCGCAGACACTATGATGATATCCAAGTCGCTGGTTATGCAGTATATAGTGCATATCAAATTATGAAGAGCTGCATTTTATCTTCTGTGAAATCAGATCAAGACTTACAGCTCATCGGGGGCGTGGTCTGCCTAGCAAGCGGAATGGCCGCTCATTAAGTGTGCTCCGTGGGCCGGGGAAATTATCCTTCTAAAATCCTACATTGTGGTGGGGCTGCGACGCTGTGGACGGCGCCCTCAGCGCGCTGACCAGCTGCCCATCGACTTGCTGCTGCTCCGAGCTCCGGGCGGGCTCTGCGACGCTCGATCACTGGAGAGACACTGCTGGGTCCGCGCACGGGCCTGGGCCGACTGCGGCGACCGGCAGACCTGAAAATCGAGCCTGGGGATGCGGGGGCGGAGCAGGCCTTGCTGACCGGCGGAGCTGTGGAAGCCTCATTCAACAGACGCGGGCCATCGCTGATGCGCGAGCGGCGAACCCGAGCTGGAGAAGCGTGGGAGACCTGTTAATCTGCATGTGTCCCGTGCCTGCGGCTGCCCCAGCAGATTGTCTCTGTGTGTGCGAGACGGCCGGAGGGCGCCATTTTGAAGAGCTGTCTTCCTCGCGGGGTGCCTAGCAGGACGAGGGGTCAGGTTCGCCTTTGCTTCCCCTTGTCTGCGGTGGCCCCGGGAGGAGTGAGGTGAGGAGTTGGGCCTAGGGTGACACTTGCTGTGGTGCTGGCGCTGCCCCCCTGGAGTTATTACATCGTGGAGTGGTGCCCGGGGGCAGGGGCCAAGCGGGGGATCTGGTGGATGAGCATTCTGCCCCAAGTTTATAAGGAGCTGTGATGGGCCCTGTGCTGCCATAGTGGGAGCGGAACCCAGGCATACGGACATTGTTGCGCCCTGTGGATAAGACACACGCTAGTGCTACTGAGGATGTGCCCTGCTGCATGGTCCCCCTCCGGGCTGCATTGTGAGCGCCCATGTATGTTGCGCACTCTACGGACTTAGACGGATTGCGCGGTCACCTGCTGGGACTCGTCCAGTCCTGCCACTCCTGAGTGAGGTGAGCGGCAGTGGGGTGCTGTGGAAGACCCGGAGCAGTGTAGGGAGCGGCGCTGTTGGCTTCAATATTGAGGTGAACTGCGCAGCTGCACCTCGCTGGGAGGTCTGCTCTGTGCGGGTCGGAGTTGGGGTAGTCTGCGGACCCGCTTACGCCCTGGGTTACTGGCACTGTCCTGATTGTTGGCAAATTGGTGCAAGATGGGAAAGCACGATGCCATGCAGTCAAAACTAAGAAATGAAGATAAGGGAGTGCACTCCTAATGAGTCCAAATTAATCAAGCTCTATTTGGTGCTGCAGCCAAAACTGACATTTGACAAGCGAGCCACATGCCATGCCGACCTGTCTTCGGAAATGCAGCCAGAGGTGCAGTCGGAGTTGCACTCCGAGGATGGGGGGGGAGGATTTGCGCACCTTAATGCTGGAAATGCGCTCAAGCTTGCGAAATATTGACTCTAAGCTGGATACCCTGAACTCGCAGTTAGACTCGGTGAAAGCCCAGGTTTCAACGCATGAAACTCGCTTAGATGCCCTGGAAAACCGACACACTGAATCACATGATTTCCAAGTGGAAACGAAAGAGCAACTGTTAAATATGGACAAACTCCTGGGTGTTATTCGTGCTAAAAATGACGATTTAGAAGCGAGGTCTCGCAGGAATAACATACGCATTACCGGGATTCCGGAGACCACCACAATCACTAGGATGGAGAGCTACGTGACGGAGCTCCTACATACGCTGTTCGATCCTCAGCTGTCGCCGGTTTTCGTGGTGGAAAGGGTGCATAGATCCCTGGGACAGCGACCGCCAGTAGGGGCGCCGCCTCAACCGATTTTGGCCAAGTGGCTGAATTACCAAGACCGGGATACTTTTTTGAGATTGGCGAGAGAGAAAGGACAACTGACATACCAAGGTAATGCTGTGTTATTTTATCCGGACTTTACGCCGGCCATGCAGGCAGCGAGACGTGAGTTCCTGCAGGCCAAGCGTATCCTCTTGCAAGCGCAGATCCCGTATTCCTTGCTTTATCCCACAAAACTGAAGGTCTCTTATGAAGGTACTGCACATTATTTCACTGATGCGAAGTCCGCACTCAAATTTGCCAAGCATGTTGGAGGGAAGAAGGGCAAAGAGACCCGTGGGCCGACGACACCGGCGTCTGGTCACTTGAGCGATAATGACTGATATTGAACCAGGTCCTGATTAAGCTCCACATGTGCTCACCATTTTGCCATGATATGCGATTATCCGTTCCAAGGCAACTGCAAGTCAATACAATGTTACTCTTATTTTCCTGTTGGCGTGCTTTTGGGGTGCCGGGGGTGGGGTTGTGGTCACACTGCTGGATTCCCGGCCACCCTCTTCATACAGGGGAGATTGCTGTCGCCACCATGCCCCCATGGGAGGATTCCCTTGCAATGTTCGAAATTGGGACTGTTTTTGGTTTTAGGGTGGGTTTGTCTACAACCTGATTGGGTGGTTGGAGTGGGTGAGGGGTGGGGCTGGGATATTGTTTGGTTTTTTAATGCCAGTGTGATTTTTAGGTATGAGCCTCTGTATAACTCTGTCACTTTGCTGATTCGCGTGGTGGTGCATCGGCCTCGTACTGAGGACAGCTGTCTGGGGTTGCTCACGATAAACCACTAAAATGACTGACATGGAACATCAGAGGGCTAAATAACTGTCGTAAGGCTAGATTGGTCCAGGCTTATTTAGCTAGGCATAACGTTGATAATTGTTTGCTGCAGGAGACACATCTGAACACTGCTCCCTCTCCGAAACTGCGGCATCGCAGGTGGGGGCACACATACATGTCCATATATTCCAATTATGCCAGGGGGGTGACTGTGCTGATTCAACAGGGGGTGGACTGGCAAGGGAGGGAGGAACACAGGGATGCAGAGGGCAGGTTCGTTATCCTTTGTGGACTGTTGGGGGGGCTCCCCTGGTGATCGCAGCAATATGTGGTCCCAATACCGTTGCCCCTGATTTCTTTCAAGACGTATGGTCTAGAATTAAGGCAACGGGGAATGACACTGTATTGTGGGGAGGGGATTTCAATGCCATTCTGGACGATGCTAAAGATAGGAGGGGCGTGGCTCGTGTCCTACATCCGGCGGCTAGCTCTGCTTTGCAGTCCATAATTCAGGATGGTAACCTAGTGGACATATAGCGTAGTAGGCACCCCTTGGCCAGGGAAGGCACTTGTATTTCAGATCATCATTGTGCGTGGTCCCGCTTAGATTATTGGCTGGTATCGAGGGATGTGGCGGCTTGGACCGCCGACGTGTCACATTTGCCGCGAACGCTGTCAGATCACGCCCCGTGTTTGTTGCAATTAACTCCCACGGGGCGGCCCCCCAGACATTCACTTGACGACTCCCACCCCATGCGCTGCTGGATGAGGTCTTCAGGGTAGAAATACGGAGGGATATCCTAGACTATTACATTAATAATGAAGGGTCCGTGGAATCTGAGGCCTCACTTTGGGAAGCCTTTAAAGTGGTGATCAGGGGGCAATGCATTGCGAGGCAGGCTGGGGTACTTAAGGCGATACGAGGCACGCTGACGTCCCTGGAGGCCCGGATCAAGAAAACAGAGGGGGAATATTATTCCGCCAGTGATACTCGCACAGCGCAGAAATTAAAGGCCCTTCTGTTGGACTATGCAGAGGGGGCGCAGCGTGAAACAAAATTCCTAGGTAAATATGCTGAAGCGCGCAGATATGGGGAGGGAGACAGACCGGGCCGTACACTCGCTGGCATGATTAGGCCGTCTAGGGCAGCGACATTTGTCCATGAGATCCGGAACCCGGAGGGAGACATGATTAGGGGGCACATGGGGGTGTCGAACGAATTTGCTACCTTTCATCATAAATTATACACGACCACTCGGGGATCATGTACAGGGGAACTAGATGCATTTCTTGAGACCGTAGCGCTGGTCTGGTTTAATGACTACCATAGGAAGTACATGGATCTCCCCTTTACGGTAGAGGATGTGATACAAGTTATTAAAAGCCTGCCTCTGGGGAAGGCTCCTGGTCCGGACGGCTTAACCACATCATCCTATAAGACTTATGCTGCAGAACTGGCGCCTCGCCTATTAGTCGTTTACGGTGAAGCATTGGAGGTGGGGGTACTGCCGCAGTCCATGAGAGAGGCAACAATTATCATGCTCTTATAGCCTGGGAAGTCAGCGGAGGAGCTGGACTCCTACCGCCCACTTTCCATGATTAATGTGGATGTTAACATGTTCGCAAAACTTTTGGCTAACATGCTGCAACCACTCTTACCAATGATAGCCCTCCCGGACCAGTCGGGTTTAATTCCGGGGAGATCTACCTCCCATAACCGAAGAACGATTTTCTCAGTCCTCCACTACCTGCACCCCGACGAAAAAGCTGCGGTGGTGTTTTTGGACGCAACTAAGGAGTTCGACACACTTGAATGGCCGTACTTATTCCGCATTATAAGGCGCATGGGTTTCACCCACTTTTTATACAGAGTATCCAGCTACTCTACACCTCCCCCTCGGCATGCGTACTGGTGAACTGTTTGTTATCTGGCCCCTTTTTGATCTCATGTGGGACTCGCCAGGGGTGCCCACTGTACCCCCTCCTGTTCGCCATCGCGATAGAGTCCCTTGCGGCCCAAATCCGACAGCATCACACCATGAGGGGTATTGGTTTTAGTTCCTGGAACCTACTTATATCTCTGTATGCTGATGATGTTACGTTATATATAATAAACCCAGAAGAGAATCTAGACCCGCTATTGAGAGAATTCATCCGCTTTGGTGGGATCTCGGGCGTTTGCATCAACTGAACTAAGTCCGTGATCTTCCCGTTGACTGACGATACTCCTCCGGTGACCTCGGAGTTCCCCTTGCGTTGGGAGGCGGGGGAGGTTAAATATCTGGGTGTCTGGGTGAGCCGCGACAGGAAGTGTGGCGCCTAAACTATGGCCGTGCGATGGAGTGACTGGAGGACAAAGTGAAAATATGGGCGAAACTGCCGTTGTCCCTGACGGGCAGAATAGCTCTCGCCAAAATGGTCATTTTGCCGAAATTTTTATATTTGTTCGTTAACATACAAGTCCCGGTCACTAAGCACTTTTTGAACACACTTAAGTCTCATCTTCTCACACTGGCGTGGGCGGGCGGACTGGGCAGAGCCTCCTGGGATCTTCTTACTCTCCCGTTGAAGCAGGGTGGTTTGGGCGCCCCTGATATGCACCTCTATGCGCTCTGTGCGCAAGCCCAGTTTTTGCACTATTGGGTGCACCCGACCCCATTCCAGCCACATGTAGTGGTTGAGGCGGAGGTGATGGCCCCAATTCCACTTAAGGTGGTGCTGTATTAAAAACTCCGCCGTGCTTGTGGTGATATAGATTCGGCCGGTACCCTGTGCTGGGTGTGGGACGAATTGCGTAGGTGGGCGAGACTCCCGTTGATTTACGCCCCCTCAGTTCCTCTGCCGCAGAACCCAATGATGCATTGTGTACAAGACAGCCTTAGTAGGACACTAGCTGCGACAATGAAACTCCAGACGTTTGGGGACTTGTACACCGGAGACACATTTCGACCACCGCTTGTCGCGGCCAAGGGACAGACGGTGCCATTCGCCGAAATCTTTCTATATCATAAAATTCACACGGCGTGCCGCGCTTTGGGGGTGGACTTTCCTAGGGCTCCACCGACTATGTCTGCATTGGATAACCTGCTGAAATTTCCCCCACCGTGGAAACTGGCCACTCGCTTATATTCGCGCATGCAAGATACAGCTCCAATCATAACACCGACTTCTCTTAAAAACTGGAATGCGGAGTTAGAGGTAGATTTACCAGAAGAGCAATGGAAATATTGCTGTGGACAATTCTCAGAGCTCTCCCCGAATTACAAGTTACGTTTGGTACATTTGAAATATTTGCATAGATATTATAGAACCCCAGTTGGTCTCCATCGTATGGGTCTTCGGGCGGAGAGTGATTGCTGGAGATGTGGTTTTGCGCAGGCTACGTTTTTGCATATGGCATGGGGCTGCCCATGATAGCTGAGTTTTGGGCGGGTGTTTTTGATGCAGTTAATGACATATTGGGGGTGGCGCTGACTCCATCTCCAGTGATGAGTCTACTGGGTTATGTAAAAGACACGCCACCTAAGTTGCGCAAACTGCATGCTCTCCTCCTTTTGTTTGCAAAACGTCAAGTTGCAGTGCATTGGGGTAGGCGGAGGGTGCCCTGCGTCAGGGACTGGGTCAGGGACATCACATATGGACACACCCAGTTGAGTACGTATTGGGAGTTGCTACCGCCAGCTTCCAGACCTCGAAACATCTGGGATCCATTCTTAACGTGGTCAGCTAGTACGCAGGGCGGGACTGGGGCGTCAGAGGTGGTGACATTGCAGTCAACCCCGTAAATGTATTATGTGCTTGCCTTAAACTCATGTATATTGTATAATATAGAGGTCATAAGTCTAGGTGATTAAAGGGGAGTGGTGTTCTGGTGTTGGCCCTCTCAGACATAGATTAACCAGGTACTTTTATGTGTTTACTGTATCTGCTATACTGTGAATATACTTAGTCATTGCAATTATATATACCATGTATGTGGTTTTGAAGTGGCGGATGTAATGTGTCATATCGTTATCAATGTGTATGAAGTGGACTCACCTACACTAATCTGTTGCTTATTGGAAATTCAGCTGGCCTGTTTGATGGGTTTGTATTGTTGAATTGAAATGCCAATAAAAAAAAAATACAAAAAAAGACTTACAGCTCATCGCTCTCACTTAAGCCTGTATCATAGACAAAGAAAAGACTCTGCATAAGGACTCAAAGTACTTGTCCAAAGCGACACACAACTTCGGTTCCTCTGAACACAGAGAAGTTTCTTCATCTCAGCGGGGACTCCTATTAAGAAGGAGTGGTATATACTGAACCTTTTAATTGCCTTGCAGGCACCAGAAAAGATTGCAGTGGTGAAGTGAGCCGCATACCAGGACCTTCTTGACAATGTTTCAAGGGGCAATGAGCGATTCAGTTGCTAAGAAATCTGCATTGTCTAAAATGGCTGTTCTTGCTATGTATGTTGTAAGAACAAATGTATTTCCTGTACCATCCTTAGAAGATGTATCTCAATCATTGGAGCAAACCTCAGAAAACGAATACAATTCTGAATCAAGCAGCAATGTAAAAGAGACCTTGAGAGGGTGTGGAGATACAGTGCTGGGCATGTGGTCACACCACAATATCTACTTCTCAAGCTCACCAGGTTGTATCCCAGAAAAGCCCACAGTGAAGGGGATAGCATGATATGTGCTGCTTCAAAACATAGGTATGCACACTTCTTTTCTTCCATAGCCCAAAGTTATTGCCAATTGTGCGCCACATGCCTGTCACACAATTTCAGAAAAGGGCTAAGGTCACACTCATTGCTCACCCACACCTTTGGTGCCCCCTTTGTGCACGTTCACATAGACTTTCTGCATCCAAATGTGCAAATTATTTCTATATTCTTGTTGTTGTAAATATTTTCAGGATGAGAGGAAGCATACCTCTGTCCCCATCAAAATAGCATAATGCTAGCTAAGCAAATACTCAGAGATTCAATGCCACAGGTCAGAGCACAGGACCGAACCAGTAGTGACTGCAGAACACACTTCATGTTTTTTCTTTTTTTTACTGAATTTTATATAGCGCAAACTTTACCCGAAGCTATTGCATATCAGAGCGCTTTACACGAGCATGAGCGTTACATGAGGACATAGTCATTTTTGTTAGGCACGGGAAGATTACGCGATTTTCCCTGAATCACAGGATGTTTAGCGTTGTTGCCGAGACACAAACCCAGTTCCCCAGATTCGAGGTCTACCGCCCTAACCTTTAGGCCAAATCCTCTTAATGAAGTAATACAGGCAGTCTAAAATGCCCTAGGAACAGACCAGCATTTTAATTGTGCCTATTAACCAGAGTATGTGGGCAAGGTAGAGAGGAACAATGGATCCCTTGAGAATAAGATAGTGAAGATATGCTCAGAAACACAGATAAAATAGCCTGATGCCCTGCCTCCAGCATGATGGTCCCTGAGGCGGTTCCTTCCCAAAAAAGAAAATAGAGCCCATATACATATAGTCATGGACCAACCAGTGATGCTCCATTCAAACTACTCTGTCTCTTCTACCAAGATGAATTTACAGTTAAATGATGATGTTACAGAAAGCTTATACAATGTCTACATTTTCTGTTCTCAAGTGCGTCACCTTACCTGAGTGTCTAATTGGGGCCTGCCATTACATCCAGCCTGATGCATGGGTCAAGGTTTGTGCATTTCTGAGGAAGACCACACTACAGGGCGACAGGTGCGCATATGAGATCATACTCATCAAAGGCACAGCTGTTAATTATCATGGTCTGGCTCAATAGTTCCACTCTTTCCACTGCAAGAGAGTTGCTTGTTCTGTAGACAATGGTCCGGGCCTGTGCCTATTTTCAGATCAGTCACGAGGACAAGTCTTCAAGAAGATTGGAGCTTACTAAGTACTCCTTTGCTTGTTAATACACATATCATGTATTTGTAAAGCACACGTTCACCCCCAAAGAGGACTCTTGGCACTGAATAACAGATGTTTATTGTTACCCAACTCAATGGTACTCATTTTATTGACCTCAGAAAGGATGAGTGGGCCCACTGGGGATTGAACCTGTAACCATAAGGTCAAATACAGGCCCCAGTAGGAGTCGCAGTAGTCCACTAAGCCACCAGACCCAGATAGAACTTTCACGCTGAGACCTATTTATTTAGTTGGAATATTTACTTAGTTCCGTTATGCTATAGCGCCAGAATTTGGCTATCTTTGAAGTCCATATCACCTTATTGAGGGCTGATCCTTTAACAACCCTGGTGACTTTTGAGTTTTCACCACATCTCAGAACTATTAGTGTAGCCCGCCACTGTTGATTCCATTGATGCTTGTTGTGACAAAGCATCGTGTGGAACACCATCTTTTAGGGGCGCTGCAGCAGACACTTACTGATGTTGTTTATATTCTTTGACCTGGACCAATGACCCTTTGCATAAATGTTTTTAAGCCTTGAAAAAGTCACTATGTGACGAAACACATGTTGGCTGTTTCCGAAGAAAGAAATTTGATTGTACTGAAGATTATACAAGTTCTTACACATACAATAAACCAAACTATTGTTTAAGAAACAAGGGCCAGATGTATTAAAGGGTTTTACCCATTCTGTGACAATGGGAAAATGTGTTCCTACATATGGCCCCAAGTCTTTAAAGTTTGGACTAATTTGTGATACTGTCTTGTCTTGGTTGTCTTGGTTTTTTTTCTATATGAAACTGTCACCGCAGTTCCTGCTTTAGCCTCCTCTTCTGGCAGTGGGCCAAGTAGTTCATGTCCACTTCCTTTGTCTACTCAACCACCACCACATGATGCTGCATCCTGACATCCTCTTATAATACTACCTCTGTTCGATGTAAGCCACTTCCTCCTCATCCTGGATACCGGATACATGGGGGACGGAAATCAACACTGCAAAGACTAAGCTGATGATTTTTATTCCACATAAAACATTAAAAGGGAGTGTGGTTTCCGCAGGAGTGCCCCTAGAGTGAATTGATTATTTTTCTTACTTAGGTGTTACCCTGGCAGCTTCCTTGTCTTGGAAGCCTCACATTGGCAAGGAGGTAATTACGCATAGACAGCTAGCGAGAGTATTTGCCAAAGAACTTCAAACATCTTTTAGCAAATCAATAGCACCCGCTCTTCAGATCGATGAGGCAAAGACTTTGGTGTGTATTACACAAAGAGAAGGGGTGAGAGGCTAACCCCTCTACTTCAGCCCTCCTGTCCACAAACTCAAACACACATAGAGGAGTAGAGAGTGGTGTTATGTCTTGTCTTCCCCACTCTATTGCTCCACCCCAGGCGTTGGTCTGCGCAGGGGTGTACTGCACTATTTCTTTCGGTGATTCCAATATATTTTGACTTATTATTTCTGTATATTTTATATGTTATGTCCTGTCTTCCCCACCCTATTGCTCCACCCCAGGCGTTGGTCTGTGCAGGGGTGTTCTGAAGCAGCCCTATGATGAAGCATGTCACAATTTTGTGAGTGAGGGCAGCATTTTCACGCCAAGCACGTGCCACCACAACATTTTTCACTTTTCACCACTCTCTGCTTTTCTATGTGTGTTTGGGCAAAGGCTTTGGGCTCTGCCCTTGATGGGGCAGGGCTGTGGGGCTTTGATAATATCGACGGTTGTTTTAAATCAGAAAAAAGAAATTAAGAACTATTATCCGCTTGCCACCCAGTTTACCTCTAAAGCCTTTGACCTTGGATATGGGTGTAAAACGGGTAGAGGGTAAATGTAGATTAGGCCTACTGTTGATTTGGACATGCCTTTGGTCAACCTCAGAGTTGGCTCATTTCACAACTGCACTCCAGGATGTAATTAAGTTAGACCATTTCCATAAGAGTAATTGGCATAATCATATTAAGTCGCCTTTTGCTTCCTTAGGACTAATTGAGCTATGGAAGAACCCTCGGGAGTGCCTTATTCCTTCTAAAGAAATTATGAAGAGGCTCACAAAGCTGCCAGTTGTACCTTGATTAGTGTATTTCTTGATTTGCATCATCATGGGCCTATGAGCAGTTAATGGGACATATTACGGTACCATCAGATGGAAAATTGTATTTTCAATTCAGAGTGGGCACCCTACCGCTAAACCAGTTCACTTGCAAATGGGCAGTTGAAGAATCTTCGACTTGCCCCGCGTGTAATTTTGTGTGTCCCGCATATACATGTGCACGTGCTCATTGACTCTTGCCCATATGTAAAGAGCAAGGGACTAGAAGCCACAGCTCTGCCCTTCCTATTCTTAAAACGGACTCTCTGCATTATTTGGTTGGGGCTGTTGCTAAATTCTTGGGTGCCATGTGGCTTGTGGGTACGAGGGCTGTATGTCCACATATATGATTGCTCCGCGCCACATTTTGGTTTTTTTGCTGATAGTGTTGTGTTTCTGGTATTTTTAAATGGTTTTAAATGAATTATGTTTTAACCTCTTATATCACTTAATGTGTTTTATGTATTTGTATTTGGTTTAAGCTGTATTTTACACATACTTTTCTGGCTTTTGATAGCCAAAATAAAGATAATTTGAACTTGGATACCGGATACCCGAGTAGGTTCTTTGAGTATCTGGTTGGTAGTGGGATACATCCTTGCAGCAAAATTCAGAATTATCATTTGACTGAAGTGTACTGAACCTTACTATGCACGGAGCTGCCACTGGGCTTCCAAGGGTAACCCCTTGTGATGCTGTTTTCAAAGTACAGACAGACCATTAGTTCTTCCTCCTACTGGGTTTGTACGCACATCCCTGTTGATGTGGGAGGTGGTGTTCCTTTGATCGGAGAGTCCATCAGTTTTAATGACAGTTTTAATGACACTTACCTTCATCTTCTCTACTTTGGGCATTGACTCCCAGAGTGCGGTCCCATCTCCCCCTCTCCATTGCTAGGCTTTGAAAAGTTTAGCGCTCCTGTGAACTGCAACATGCCGGACATGACTCATATTGCCATGACTGAGAAAGGATTTAAATGCAAGCATTGAGGAGCAAATATCTCTAATGTTTTAATTGAACATAGCAAATGTGATTTAACTGTGGAGAACATTCCTTTTGAGTCAGCTCCTTTTGAGTACCACCTTACCCATGATCTGTTGTTTCTCAAACACCACCCACAAGGAAGTCATGCATATTTAACTTGCAGGTCGCAAGACAACCCTTGGCTGCCCTTCGACTGGACTGGGACTTGTTATCCGGGATATAACATTTCTACTTTGACACTTTGATGATCATCATTTAGAAAAGAAAATGGCCATCATGGCTGTTTCAAGCACAACTAGGTTATTTTTGTGATTTAATTCCCCAGTACCGGATAACTGTTGTTTTAGATAAAATAAGAAGAAATGCAGAGCTTTTCAAAGAAATAGCAAAATGAACAGCCCCAGCTTTGGGATTATTGACAGGATAGTGGTATGCACATGCCAAAATGTGGATTCAACATAGAACATCCTTAGGTCATCTCTCAGCAGCCAGATGGGGAGACTGAATGTGGTAGGTCATCTGCCCAGTACTTCTCTTAGCATATACAAGCAGATATATATCATTAAGATAACTGTAAAGAAGGTACATGAGATTCAAAGCGGCCCTCATCTAAGTCCCAATGACATCTGAGCATGACTGCTGGACGTTTTCAGCCCTTGGGTATGAAACATTTGAATGCATTACTGGAATTGTTTTTAATTGTTGTTGTTACATTTACTGCTATTTGACTAATATTGTTCATCATCCAATGTTATTCCAAATCTAAAGGCACTGCCAATACTTTTGGACATGCTATTTCTAAAGATGATTAAGAAAGTAATAGCGACTATATTAATAAAGAAGTGATGAGGCTGTATTCTATTAAATTGTTGTAAGCTGAAATGTTTCCTCTCAGAAACAAGGGGTGTTGTGAAAATGTATCTTCTGTTTGTATAATGTTCTTATAGTCCTATGCATTACAGTGTTCATGTTGCTGTAGATAACTAATATAATGTGTATTTGTAAAGCGCATGTTCACCCAGAAGCGTATCTTGGCGCTGAATAACAGATGTTTATTGTTACCCAACTCAATGGTACTCATTTTATCGACCTCAAAAGGATGAATAGGCCCACCAGGCTTTGAATCGGTGACCATGAGGTCGAGCACAGGTCCCGACATGGGACGCATTAGTCCACTAAGCCACCAGACTTCTAAGAACAAAGAATCTACCAATGTTTTATAATTGAATATTCGGACCTTTCTGTCGCTTTGAATAAGCTTGCTAATTTTCATAATAGGCCTGGAAGCCCTGAAACTCACAGTTGCACGTTTGCACATTTCCTAGAAGCGCAACCTCACATTCAACCTTGCAAATTGAAGCAGAATTCCAAGAGAATAATGAGGCTAGTATTATATGTGTGAATGACATCTTCTCCAAAAGGATGTTCAGAGCTTTCCAGGGAGAAGAACCTGCACCCAGCCCTTTAGTTAATTTGTTGCTGAAAGTGACAAGGTTCTGTCGCGGTTAAGCTGCATTAATTTATATTGAGGAATATTTTAGCAAAAATGTTAAGTATTATGGCTTTATGCTCCTGATCCAGCACGAAACCGGGGAGAAGGAGGGCAAATTTACAACTTATCTTTCCCGCGTCGCAGACCCGACGTCACACTAGCTCATTCACACACGCAGTCATTGGTGGGGCCCATAACACCAACACTCACACGTCTCCACTCACGAGTCTGCACACAGGAGGGACGATACTTAAGCGCTGGACATGGGGTGGAGTACCTTATTACCTACAAGGAAGAAAAGTTATTTTACAGAATATACATTTGCATCGCCACCTATAGGATCCTAACCTTACACATCAAGGCACTCCACCACTTGGTCGACGGACCAATCAGTTGGACTGGTTGATGGTGATTTAGAACCAACTAAAACACATTGAAGCCTCAGAATCCTCTAATCTCTTCATTGAAAAACCACAAACTTGTAATTTCTGTTAATCAATTTTTGTTTATCTAAATGTTGTTTGCAATTAATATTAGCATTTTGGTCAGTCAAAGTTAAAAATTTTGTTCAATCAGCACAAATCGCATGACATTTTTATTTACCCATTCTTGCTATCCGGATTTTTCCTAATCTATTTGGCTCTGTATAACCGAATTTAGCCGTTTAATTGTCCCAATAAGCAGGCCAAAGCTCAAAGTCTGAAAGTTCTTTGCTCAGCACGTTACAGTCCCAAAGACCTCCAAAGGACCAGGTATCGTGCAAGCATCTGTCATCGCCTGTGGGGTCGATAGGGGTGTGCAGTCATCGAAAACCGCAGAATGCCAGCCCCTCCCTATTCTACTAACCTTTTTATAATGAAATTCGGGATAACATGAAACATTCTTAGACTAAGGAAGCAGATGATTGGTCAATTTGATGAATTTTGTAATATCGTCTGATTTCACGTCAGTCTGGGTTCTGCTGGTTCACTTCCTCTGTCCATGTCGTCCTCATGCAACATTGTAAAGTTTTGCTTGTATGTCTCAATTGTTCATTTAGACCAGATTTTACTGACTGAAGTTTGGCAGTTCTCTACGTTCCTATCCTTGACCAGGAACACTGTGATTCGAACTAGAGGTTGCCTGGAGGTCTACTGAGCCCTTCGAGTCTGCGCAGTAGGCAACGTGCTCACGAGACGGTGGCCACTTCTGAACTCCATTTTGGATGCCATGTTTTGGTAGGCCCAAATGCCAACTTAAGCGAAACAAACACAAAAGAGTAATTAATACACAGAAATGAAGATTCTAATGTAAAACCCTCACTAATCCCTTTATGTATTAGTATTTTCCTAGCTTTTAGCGACATTTAAAGTAATAAAACTCACCCTTCGGTCCAAAATGGCAACGCAAACATCACAAAAGCAACATAAATCATGCGATATCCTATTACCAGACGTACTACTATTAATAGGCGTACAAGTTTTAGTTATTAGAGTTATTCTGCCATGCAAATAGCAATAAATCCCACGTGTAATTGGTGTTTAATAAAGGTGCAAATAGTTGATTAATATAACACTGCAAACAGTTAATTCAAATTATAATGTAAGTAGGTTATGTGATTAGTATTTTCATGCAAAAAAGAGGAGGTATACAAAAGTTTGCTTTGCCTGCTCCATCACTGAAGCCTGAAGGCAGAATGGCAGTGGTCCCATTTTCATTCCAGCGCCACAGGCATGACTTGCCGGAGCCAACTGATGCACTACAAACAATGCCACTTTTTAGTAAAACCCCCTTTTTTCAGGCAAACCATCATGAGTGGAGTTAATTCTTCAATAGTGATTTTAAGATGGTGTCTGCGACAAATCTGGGATCCCTCCCACCCAAGCAATATGTGATGGGCTAGCAGTCTTCTTTAAAGATAACATTTAAAAATACACAACATAATTCCTCATACTTTCAAGATTCCTGTTCCATGGAAGATGAGTTTTTTTGTCGATCTGTATTTGCTAGGCACCCCCACATACCAATAGAGAAGACGTGTCCACTTGTATCATGCCAATAAAGTCAGTGGGACAAGATGACATCTGTACAGTGCTGCTGTTTACAGCACTAGCCAAGGCTCCCACATTAACAACTTTCTTCAATACCACTTCTCCACTGGTAATGTCTTCCTAAACATTAGAAAGAGAGGGTAATAAACCCCTATTGAAAGAACCGTATGTAGATACATTGGAGTAAACTAACTATATGCCAATTTCACTGCTTTCTGCATCCCCATGAGAGATGCGAACCACATGATACATATGGCCTTCTGGCATGCGCACCGTGCTGTTAGTCTCGCAAATCCTGCCACATAAAGGCAGTCTTACTGATTTTGACAAAGACTTGCAACACCAAAACATAAAAAGTGGGTCTATTGGATTTTTCAAGGGGTAAGTATACCTATATATAGATATAAAGCAGATCTATCATCTTTCTCCGGTAATCACCAGTATTTTTAACCTAACGTATATTACAGTAATTCACAAAATGAAATGTTTAATAATAGTGGTTATTATAAAAATGCTTAATAAAGTTCAACTGAGAAACATGATTGTGGATCTTTCTTCTAACATAGCTTTCAATATTGCATTTTCAGAGCTGAAAAATGTTAAAAGAAAGACTCAGAGACATATTGTTTTTTTTTAAAGATTAAACCAATATTTCTCTGAGTCTTTCTATTAACACTTTTCACCCCACAAAATGTAATCATATAAATAACCACAAGAGGACCTTACACTCCTAGGAGAATTACTGATTTCTTTTTTACATTTTGCAGGGTGGCTGCTACACTCCTTTCAGCCCCCCATGACATTAAAAAATGTTGTGCCCCTGCTTCTTGTAGGGCCACCAAGCTAAAAGTAAAATGTAAATAGCCTTTGCAGGGCATTATGGGGCTCTCCTTCAAGAAGAAGTAAATAATTAATGTGTAGCTCCCGATGCTCATGTATTATTCAATTGTTTCTAGTTTTAAATGTTGTTGAGGGTGTCCTCCACATGTCTTATCTTATTTAGGAGATTCAGGGGAGCATGAGAGTCCCTGCAACACCAGCCAGTTCCCCATTTCAGACATACAATGTGTGCTGATGGGAGCAGTATATATTTTATCAAGTGATACTCGGTGCCCACCTGGGGCACCCACAGCTACTTTTGCAGTTAGGGCTACAAGGGAAACCCCAGGGCCCCCACAATGCTAGCCAGCTCCCCTTGCAGGAGCCAGACACTTTTTTTATCATAGGTGGGTGCCCCAGTGCTCAACCAGGATACCCACTAATCTGGAGTCAATGGAGCCATGGGTGGAGCCCCAGACATCCCCCCAGCCAGCACCATACTAGGTGTTGGCAGAAGCCGGTACTTTGTCGTTGCTCCCGTCTGGGCAGAAGGAGGATTCTGCAGTTGCTCCGGCCATGCGGGAGCAAAGTTGAGTTCTCTGCCTGGTGGAGTGCCCAGCAAGAGTTCAGTCAAGCCTTTTTTGGGGGGGAGCAATCCCACAGGTGTCTCAGCCCCCCTAAAAAAGCTAGGGTGGCAGGGTACCCCTACCCTGCCTCATTATATCTGCTTAGTTAAAAGCAATCTCAGGACATGAGATTAAGCCCTGAGTCCACTAATGGCTGCCTCAACAGTTTTTTCCATGTTGCCGCCAGCCAATCAGAGCACTTGCTCCTGTGGAAATGCGCGGAAACCAAGGGGAAAAAAGTCCTTTAGGACAATCAAAACCCTCTATTTAGGTTGAGCTTAGAGTCAGCGTGCATGCGAGACTTGATGTATATACAATATGGGCTTTAACCAAGCCCAAGGCTTGCCTTTGTTCTTTGGTATGCCATTCTGAAATGCCGGCTATCTATTTGCCCATTGCTTTCAAGGGTCCTGCCTTTTGGTGCTTCGTTGACACCCAGGTGATTTCACTCATTGTTTATTTTGTTTGGCCATCCAATGTTCTCGGTTCTTACTGGCCAGTGCGAAATGGCCCCTCCTCCCATCTCGGAATTCGTGTGAGCCAAAGCCCCGCCTCTTCCCACTGGCGGCTTCACGCCAACAACCATCGGCCCGCGATGTAAATTCTGGCTGCTTCCAGCCAGCAATTATTTATTTATTTCGAGCCCCTCTGGCCCAAGGATGAGAGTTAGCGCAGTGACGGCTGTGGCGCTCGGTCTGATGGCATCGCTTAGTCTGACCTCAGTGCTGCAGTGCTGCTTCAACTGAAGGCCGGGCTGCCGCATGTAGGGGTCAGCAGAAAGAGAGTCATATAAGAAAGCCATGTTTCTCAGGTTGTATTTTGTAGGTGACATTGGATTGTATGTGTGCCTTCTGATAACGAGGTGCTATGTAGTGGTCCTATGCGCCAGTAGGAGTGCTCTCAACTTTCCAGTACCATCATCAGTGTGCAGCCAGACCTTGTTTTGTCTTTGCAGTCGGGCGGTTGATGCACATTTGAATACAGATCCCAGAGTGCAAATAAAAAACCGGTCAGGATGATCACTCATGCACGACCCTGGGAAATTTGAGAGCTCCAAGGAATGGTAGGCCAGAGTTCGGTGCTATGCTACCCCTTCCCTATGATTTCTGCCCCTAAACCCAGAGTCCAAAACTCCTCCCCATTTCGCTCTGCTTTTTTTTTTATCTAACTCTTCCTTAGCTACAAACGACCCAACAGTGGTAACAAGTGTAGACTGACACATTGTACTAATGTAGCTCAGATTTCATCTGGAGTCAGGCATTTGTTTTAATTTTGTACTGCATTTAAAATGACGCAGATTTTGGCGCAAGCAAAATGAAAACATGAAATGAATCAAATGGGTTTTTTTTGTGGCAAATTTGGTGCATGCAAATGAAAACATGAAAGAGGCCAGCAAATGAAATCATGTAAAACAATGCTCATTTAATTATTCATGGTTGTTTTAATGTGTAGTTTAAATTTAACCTCATTATAGAATATATATTTAATTTAGATTAATTTAGAAAATGTGTCTTGAACTAGCATTTTTGTGCTGAATTAACACGCATTTTTGCAGTGTAGAAAAAGCTTGTGATTAGTTTCCTTCCGAAGGCTCACTGTGGCCTCTTTAGCCTTGAGATAAGGAAAATGGTACGTGTTCTGTTTTCTCCCAACTTTCAATGAAAGGGCTTTGTTGATAAATCACGCTCTCCTGTTTCCGTCTCTTCGACCTTCACTATGCTGCATATTTTTTTAAATTTTTTGTAGCCTGTTTAAACAGTGGAGTGAAGAGAAAAACTACAGAGCACACATTTTTCTTATAAAATTTATTTTCTGTTTGCTCATAATTAATACTTTTTGTTACAGAAAATGTAATTGTTTTAAAATGTAAAAGGGTGTGAAGTCATGTAATGAGGAACACGCCTGATTAATGACGTATCCAGTAGGCCCATGGGGAGACGATGTGTCTTGAAGTTCTGATTGGACCAGCTACGAGGACCAAGCACGTGGACACTTGCTTGAAATATGGCTTACAAGTGTGAGGGGTGACTTTTTGCTCATTTTTTTCCTGAACGCCAGGCAGGACACTAGACAGATAACCGGAAGTCATAGAGAGAGAAGGAGGGACTACATCTGTGGGGGCTATTTTGCAGCTCCTGAGACAGAGAAACAGATCAACAGCACAGCGAGGCAGAGAGAGAGCTGAGAGGATCAGAACAGGTTTAGATTTTAGGTGCTAAACTTTAAATTTCATGCTTTGACTAATTGCTTTTGAAAAGATGTATTTGTCCTATGCATTTATTTCTCTTTATGGGAGATTTTTGCCATTTATTAATTATTGATTAGCCTTGCAAGACTCACTCTTTTCTTAGAAACTCTTTAAGAGTTTAGACTGACATTTTGCGCCACATTTTCTTTCTACATGTGATGCTTTATATGCAGACTGTAATATGGTCTGTATTAATTCTATTTTCCTATTTCAATTCTGTAACCTGATTGATATTTGACTAATGAATAAAGGGTCAGAGAACTTTAAGTTTTAACTAGAAAATAAAACCCTTCAAATATACTCACAACTCTCTTTATTGGCTTAAATATTAAATGCATTTTTGATTTTTCATGTTTATGTAAAGTCTCCTGAAGGTAATATACAGTGGCAAGGGTCCAGTACCTTTACAGCGGTAAATTAGAGGTAAATGAGGGTTTGCATTGAGAAATTACAGTGAAATTACCACTGCGTCAGTACCTGCCACATAAAGCTTTCTGATTACCTAAATCTTTGTTGCATACCTCCTCCAGCACTTTCTTCGCTTTGCATTTTTTGACTTGTAGTCATAGCAGTCATGCTTTGATTTGGGACACTAGAGCAGGGCCTGGTTCTCCAGGCATACACACGAGGACAGCAATGACGGACAAGGATCACAAATACTACTGTGGGGGAGGCCTGCAGGTGGAGGCCTGGGAAGCGTGCATTGCTGCTCCGGTTACATGGGTGCTTGTGAGAGGATCGGTGCCTGTATCTGCAAGCTGGGCTCTGGATGGTGACCGTGAATGAGCAGGCATAACTTCTGCTATGGACTGTGCAAGGCAGCCTGTTCAACCCCATGCGTGCACCGTGAGTAAAGCTCAGAGTTAAAACAAGGAAGACGTTAGGCCATATGTTAATGACGTTTCACAGCTTTTGGAAGCGAGCACCTACAGGGGATGTAGATTCCTCAGTTGGGATCCTTTGAAGAGGACATCTGCTGGCAGACTCGGACACTGCACTTTTTTAGGGAAGAGTGCCCGTACTTCCCACTTGTGTTGGCAGATGGTGCTTCTCTGCAGTGACAAAGTATTTCAAATTGGGCAGTACTGGTATTTCTCATCCGGGATATTACACCCATCAGTCGGACACAGCCCACAGCACCAGTTTACCTGCGATAGCAGCCACAAAAAACATCGCCAAAGAGGCCCCCCACAACTATCGCTAATGAGATGCAGAGTGGGCGTTCCCGTGCCAAAAGCCGCGACATCATCACACCTCAACATTCTCAACGACCAGACAGAACTGCGATAAAAACACAAAACAGGCGATAAGGCCCGTTGGCACCAGGAAATCTACACCTTGCTCTGACCTGGTGTAAAGTCGGACGGCAGCCTGCACCACAAAAGGGAGACCAGCCCAGTGCCACATCGGAAAGGCAACAGATGTGATGGAGCCACCCATCATGCGGCCCGGACAGCCAAGAGGGCCACAACACCCACCGACACCACCCCAGGTCCACAACCCACACCGGAACCCCCCCACGGACCACCACAGACGCAGCGCAGACAAAGACAGCGGACCCCCAGGAAGCGTACCAGCCGCACAGACCCAACCCCTGACAATGTCACCCTCCACCACAGGCTGAAAGGGACAACCAACCATCATCACCCAACAGGCCTACGGCACCAACACAGCGGATAACCAACATCCCTCCCCACACCAAGTTGCTAGCTTGGCTGCACCTGTTGGCTCCTGGCACGCCCCACCCAACACCTGCCAGAGTCGGAGGAGTCTCACTGCCAGCCACATCCAAGTCCATCACACCTGTCCTGGACATCAACATCACCCTGGTACCCCAGTCCCCATATGTCCAAAAACAATGCACAGGTCGCGCTGGAGACCAAGCAAGGATCATATGCCATAGCAGGATGCACGCACGTGTTGGGGGCAATCCACAGCACACATGTCCCACCTGTGCCCCCTGTGACACAGCACACAATCATCGCAACAGAAAGAACACGTTCCACCCCAATGTGCAGGCAACAACAGAACACCGTGGAACCTCCAACAATGTCGCCTTCAAATACACAGCCAGTGTGCATGATTCCACCATCCTCCGACAGTCCATCAGCAACCAGCAATCCCAGGATGGCACCAAAGGAAATGCACAGCCTCTTGGCAAGTTCCAAATGAACACCCCACTCACCTCAACTCCACAATCATGCAAATCACAACTATGGCAATGCACACGCCACAATATCATAACCAACATGCACAACAACATGCCCACCCAGCAAACACGACAATGGTTACCTGGCCAAGCCGTGAACATGAGCCATCAACGGCATGGCACCTCAGCCACACAACAGCCGAATGTGGGGAGAGGTGGCAAACAGGCATGTGTGAAGGAAGCAGTAGTACCATGATTGCGAAAGTACACAATGCCAAGAGTGGCAGAGATGTGCTGGACAGACCGCAGTATGCAGCACACACCCATATCCATGGCGACATACACCTCTGGTGTATGGAGTGTAGTGGACAGTGGACGCAACCATGTCACCACAGCCAGTGGGGGACCTTGCGGAAATCTTGCCTGTTATGCCCCCCTAAGCGTGACCGGAGTGGGATCGCCCGGCGTACGCCACGCCAGTGTAGGGGTGTGAATAAGTAGCAGGCAGCCCTGAGCATGGTCCTCTTCCGGAAAGCCCAACGTCTCTGCCAGGGTGGCGCTTCTCACCCCGCCACGAGGCCGACGCCGTCCTCTAGAGTGGAGTTGCCTTCAACGCTGTGCACCTGCCGGACCACGAACCCATCAGGCCCACCACATTCCGGCTCAAGCTCCAGGCCCGAGTCCTGCAACCTTGGCAGCCTCCTCAGACCATCACGGCCTCCACGACACAGGCCCGCTTTAGTCCTTTTTCGTTTACGTACTCTACTGCCGCCTCAGGCCTACTCCTCGGCCCAGTAGGCCCCATGTGTGAAACTGAGTCCTGAGTCATGAATGGTAATGACCCCAAATCTTGGCCACCGGCAACAGGACCAGACTCTCTGCGATCAGTGAGGCATTGTTCCATAAGGGCTTCTCGCGACACGTGGTGCCACTAACCCTGTTCAACGCCAGCCTGTAACATGTGGTACCACTAACCCTGTTCAACGCCAGCCTGCGACACATGGATGAGGGACCAGGACTACCCTGCGGACCAGTAGGTCCCACATCCAGCACCTAGGCACAAATCATGACTGGCAGAGTCCACACCAGTGGTCGCATGGAGAGGAGTAAGAGGGAGATGCGGCTCAGTCCGAACAAAACCCGGGTCACATACACGGAGGTGTCCCAACACGTGGTGCCACTGAACCTGAACTACGCAGGCCAGTGGGGCCATCCAACCTATGCTGGCGACACTCGGTGAATGGGCCGTGCTGACCCTGCCTCATGCCTACACCACGGTCAGGTAGGTCACACATGTGGAACTGAGTCTTGATTACACCATGGCAGTGAACACCATTTAAGGCATAGGACAAGTCACTATACTCACTTCGATGTGGTGCCAACAAGTCAGTGCATGGCATCACAACCACACGTGTTGGTTTTTCAAAAGGCAAAATACATGTCATCGCACGCACGGAGAGGTGTAAGAGGATGACGCGTTGCAGTCCGGAGGGAACAAGGTCATCGTTACGGAGATGATCGAACACTACTGACAACTGCCCTTGTGTCACTAACTCTGTGCCTCGCCAGACAACGACATGTGGCTGTGGGCCACTGCTGACTGCTGCCTCCGTCCTACACTGTGGTCCAGTAGGTCACAGACTCTTAATTTTGCAATGGCTGAGCTCATATCAGCGTACCGACATCATCGCAGACAGCATCCACTCTCAGCCCCGGTGCCACTAAGTATGTTCCCCAACAATCATGGACACTTTCTGGTCGAACTTTGGTGCATCTGAGTCTATGGACTAGGGGGCAGTTTTCATCCTCATGCAGCTGATACCGAATTAGTGGTGGCAACGAGGCTGTCGCATTCCACTCCTCCATTTGCTGGTTCTGGATAAAATCAAACCTTTCGGCGTCATGCCCTGGAGGACACCTTCCACTGTCCCCCGAAACCCTCCGCAACATACACCTTGGACATTGATGGTGACCCGCTCATGTCGCATGGCCCATCTGACTGCACTGCAAGTCACCGTCCTGTGGCTGCATGCCTGTGCGGGCCGCTGTGCATCCGGGGCCACTAACTCTGTACTTGTCAGGTCTGGGACCCCTTCTTCTGAGATATTGGATGGCCCCTGAAGCATTGGCCTTGGGGTCATCAACGCCATGTGTCTTTGGCCCTGCGCTGTCCACAGCCTCCGGACTCAACTGCGGACCACCAGGGACCACACATAGATTCGGGTCCTGACCGGCACACGCCACCACCGCAAGGACCACCTCCAACCGCCATCTGCCAGAGTTGATACGGTGGTCCTGACAGTCCTACGGAGTTGCTCAGACCTGTTGTGGATGCCATCATCGGCCTGATACCCTGCTCAGCACTCCAGGTGCCAGTGACTCAGTGCACCGCAAGCCATTGTCCGTTAGTGATTGAGTTTTGTGCTGTGGAGATATTGTGCAGCTATGTCACCTCATGCAGTGTGGCAGACCTGGGAATATGATAATATGATGGGGAAGATGTATCAAGTGTGCGTACGGGAGATGGCACAGACAATGGGAGGGCAGGAGGCAACATCCCCAAGGCAGGAATGCAGACTGGAGGTCACGTACCCGGAACCATTACTGGGTATTGCGTTGTGGACTGCGGACACAACAGTCACCTCAGGCAGTGTGGGAGACCTGTGACGTTGATGAGGAAGTTGATGCAGGTGTAACACACCCCACTGTATCTGCATCAGGACTAACCCGAAGGGACACAATCCTAGTAATTCCTTCACATGAGCTCGCTCATCTCTAGTGCCCCTACCACAGTGCACTGTAACTCACGGAACCTCCTAACTGAATATTGGGGGACCTCTGTCCTTACTCCGGCTCCCACCATGTTGCTGTGCAGTTGACTCTGTTATGCATGTGTTTTCTGTTTCTGTTGCACTGGTGTCCAATGTTCAAGTTGTTGCCAGCACTAAGCATTCCGTGCGGACTGGCTTACACTCACTCCACTCACATCCAGCACAGGCATCACTGTACATGTGGCCCTGCCTATAAAGGGGCTGGGCGCACGTGCCCGTAGCCAGTTCGACACGATATCCACGTGTGTCCCTGTGGTCTTGTTGTATGCATGAGGGCCCTGGGCCCTAGGACATTACAGTGCGCTGTGTACATCGGATGCAGACATTGCACCGCAGGCAGCGGGTTGGAGCTTGGACATGTAGCTACGTCGTCACCCACTCAATTGGTAAGGGGAGTGGCCAGGGTCATCGTACGCCGTGCCAACGTGGGTGTGTGACTAACATGTGTGTGCCCCTGGGCATGGTTGTGTACTGTGAATGTGCATCTGCATGTGTCTCTATGGCAGTGTGGGTCTCCTTTGTGGGGTGTAGGTGGTCCCTGAAGGGTAATAGACACCAATGTATGGGATCTAGTTCACCTTACATGGGTTGAGACCCCACCCACACCTGTTCGGCCTCCTCCTTTTGGCGTGCTGACACATGGCATTGGGGTGCCATGTGTGGGTGGGTGAAGTGTCGTGTACCAGCTGTGCCTACGTGTGCTTGCTGCTGTGTGGTCTTTTGCAGGGGCTGTGTTCTCCTCTGAGTAGCTTGTCTGCCCTGGTCCTGATGGTGGTTTGCATGAGATTTCCATGGGCTGTTGTAGGGCATCGCTGTTAAAGGTGTGGTGGTCCTCTCCGGTATCACAGATGTGTTATCTTCTGTGCTCTGCTGGAGGAGTTGTGTGCCCCTCTGCAATGTGAAGGGGAGATGCATGTTGACATTGTGTTGACATGTATGTTGGCGCATTGTTCTGGTTTACATGCAGACTGTTTGGCAATGTACATTGTGACTGTGAGGTGCTGGATTCTTCTGCGGCACAGTGTGGATTTGGACTACATGACGGATGTGAGGTCGTCCGCTTACATTTCCATTTCACAGTTTCCTGCTCTGTCAGATGTGGTAGGCATGTTTCTGTGCAAGTGCGGAGCCAGTTGTGTCCTCTGTTCTGCAGTGTCAGCTCTGTGCATTGTACCACGCTGTCGTCGATGTGGATGTGCTGTTCTTGCTATGTGTGTGTGCTGCAGTGTGCCAAGGGGATGTGGGACATGATCCTGGGTGATTGTGGGTGTGCAGTGTGCTACGCCTCGTTGTGCATGTGTGTCATTGTGCCCATCTCCCCCCAGCCACCCAGTCCCTGTCCGTTACTTTCCCTGTTGATGGTGTCTGGTCCTCTCGAGCTGTGTCGGTTCTCCCTACTCCTTGCACCGTCTCCACACTGATGTCTGTGGCCTGGGTTTCCTCCAGCTCTTCTTGTGGCCTGGACTGCCCCCTCCTGTTGCCGTTGCTGCCTTCCTGTTAGCAGGGGGTTTGTACCTGGTTTAGGTGGTCACGTCCTGCCGGCGCCTCATGGCCTCCTCTGTTGGCCTCCTCGACACTCCGGCTGCATTCAAGGTAGTCTCCTAGTGGGTCAGTTGCTGGTAGTGCTCTGTTACCTCCGTGACGCTGGTCTTGTTTTCCTGCGGTCTGCACCCCGTCTTCCTCTCTCTCTTCTCCTTGGCCTTCCCCGACCCCGGTGTTCCTTGCTGGTAGTCTGTGGGGGTTGTGGGGTTCGAGTTGGCCCCTGCACTGTGTCAGCATGCATCCATGTTGCTAGGTGCTTTGAATTGTTTTTGGAGTATTTTTTCTGTGGTTTTTATGGTGCATTGTTCCGCCAGACGCGTGGGATTTGCAGGCCTGTGGCTGGTTTTCACTACTTTTTGTACCGCGGTTGGCCATGTCGCATGTTTTTTTGCGTTCGCGTATCGCATTTATGCAGATTTGGCGGGTTATCTAGTAACTATCACATGCTACTGCCTTGTTGGCACGGGGTTATTTTCCCGGCGATAGACTGTGACATTGAAAGTTGCGTTACGCTACTCTTGCGGTAGTTATCACACGTTCTTATACCCCTTAGCTTTTTCGACACAAGTTGAGAAAGTCCTGTAAGAGCAAGCCACAGTGCACTCCAGCGCACAACAATGGAGGAATGTAGGCTTGATACCGGGAGTCCAGGTAGAACTTTTGGCCGTGTAGCTGAAGACGTTAAAAAGAATGGATATTCAGGCAGCAGAATCTGGTGGTACTCACTGTTCCCCAATGTAGGCATCTCCTCCAAGTCCGACCACTGCGGAGGGATAGCACAGATGCAATCTCTGCAGGGAAGGCTGTAGCACTCAAGGCCCCTTGTGCAGAAAAGGCTGTGCTACTTATAGGCTTCCTGTCTAGTAAGGCATGTGAGGCTTTTGCCCAAGTATGGTTATGGGGCCAGGCTTGTGGAGCCATGCAAACAACCCATGAAAAACATCCAAGACAAATCTGAAAGATAACCTATTGATAACTCTTTGAGAGTTCTGAATCCTACAAATACTTCCACAAGACAAAAAAGAAAAACTTAGACCCATGGCTGAGCACAGAGGGTGCAGAGCATTGACAAACGTTCTCGCATTTGTGTATCTGACAGTAAGAATTCACATTCTTAGCACATCATGTTCTAATAGTATTCGATTACATTTCTGGAATGCTGGATTTACCTTTGCGGTTGATGTTGTCAAGAATGACTGATATATGAGAGAAGTGATGGGAAACTGTGGATCTGGAGGACAGAGCCAACAGAAAGGGGTTGGAGAAGCAGAAGTTTGGAAGACTAATGTTCCTGTGTCTTCTTCCCAAACCTTAACTCAGTAAGCTTCCAAGGGCCCCTATAATCAGCAGCATCTGCAACAACAAACCAAAGCTTTTACCCATGCAGAAGGGCGTATCCTTCATCCCAGAAAATAATATATTGAGAAGGATAAAGGGCTTATCTACAGTGGTCCCTCCGAGCTGTTCCTAGTTTAACGTAACGATGGCTCATGCTTGTGGTTCCAGATACCTTTAGTGGCAAACAAAGTTTGGAATATAAAATACTTCTTGATGTTCATCTGAAACTGGCTGAATCCAGAGCCTGGTTTGCCGAGCAGGGTTGTGTAGTCCACAATCATGTGCACCCTGTGGACCTACCACAAGGCATACAACGCATCCCTCCTGACTAAGCCCTCAGGAGGGATGCTTTAAAAGTTATTTGTTTCTGTTGCTGCAGTTGGGTACTCTCTCAGAAGGAGTGGTTTGATACTGATGGACCCCTGGACCACCTTAGTATTAGTGGAAAGCAGTTCATAATGGTTGTCATAGACTATACAATACATTTCTCGAGGCTGTGCCTTTGAGAACATTTACCTCCGGATCATTAGCTGAGGTTATGAGAAAAGTGTTCTCCAGTGAGAGTTCCCTACGGTGGCTCTCCTGGACATCTGCATGGTAATTTGGAACCCCTTGCCTCATGCATTCCTTGTATGATTATGGCTGACTTCCGCTATACATTGTTGATTTCATAAAGTCAGTCTGTGCATTAATTGGAAAGCAGCATGAGCCGTAAAGCTGTACACGTTCTAGTAATATTTGATCCTAGCACCTTACTGAGGGGTTCTGAGGAGCAAATGTATTCATTGATGCAACCTTGGCTGAGCATCAGGAAGCACCTACTGCATTTCTACCTCCTTTTGTCGTTAGCTATACTCCAACCGGTAACTTAAAGTCCACCACTCATTCATTACCTCAATACTCAAGTTCAAGTTCAAAGTATCTTTATTTCGGCCATTCTGGTCATAAAAGTACATTTGCTTTAAAAAAAGCAACACATTTCATACAGTTTTCTTATACAAAATGAGACAAAGTGCTGGAGAGTGCAATACTTAAAAGGTCTGGGTAAAAGCATTCATGTATATAAAATTACTCAATTTTAAGTGATAAAAAAGAATAATAATTGTTTACAATTAAGAATCCAATTGAACCAGACTAGATTTTAGTACAGTTGAACGAACACACCACATAGAGAATAAATATCGGGAAACTGAGTACTCAATACTTGTAACTGATTGTTTTGCATTTAGGGTGGGCGGCATTGCATAATTGTGTTTCCATGCATACCGGGCATAATTTGTGCAATAATTGTGGGTTTTACTCATGCCGTCAAGCGGATATCTGCATGAAAATTACACAAGCTGCAATACCTTGCTTATGAAAACAGACAGTTTAGAAGAATATACAACAGAATGTGAATAAATATAATTTAAACAGAAAAAAATATAGTTTTATTGTTTATGTTCCAATAACAGAGATATCTGGAAATGGACAGAGCGCACAAGCGGTAGCTTGGAAGGAAAAATACTGGATAAAAACTTACGGTAATTCCTAGTCTTGCAGGTTGTTAATGCATCCAAACTTCAGATATGCAGGAGGGGCCCATGCAGGTAAGAGTGGTGGGGAGATTCCACAGATGACGACGAGGGAAAATAGAGGGGCAGATTTATAACGGACTTGCGCCACTTTTACGCTGCCGTTGCGTCACTTTTGTGACGCAGCGGCGGCTTAAACTCTGCGCCATGTTGCACCCCATTTACAACGTGACGCATCTAGGGAGATGCGTCACGTTGTAAAGCTTGCGCCACATGTGGGCGTACCTGCACAGGGGGGGGGCGTTCCGGCGCAGGAACGCCTCCGAAAAGTGGCTGAGTGAAATCTACAAGATATCACTCAGTCACTTTTCCAGCCATGCTGCGTCAAAACCCTGCGCCTGCTTGAAGCAGGCGTAAGGATTGATGCAGCATTGTAACGATAGGGCACCCCCGAGCCTTGCTGGAGCTGTGTCGCGCTTGCGACGCAACTCCAGCAATGCGCCAACCTTCCGCCATCAGATGCGTCACGCATCTGTTTATCCTTGCGCCACGATTCTATTCTATTCTATTCTGGGTTTGGTAAAGCGCAACAGCTGCCCCAGCAATGGGGCGTCCCGGCGCTGAGAGAAGTCACAGAACCTACCAGGAAGAGGAAGGGGGGGGGAAAGGGAGCAGCACTAGTCGGAAGGAAATAGGAGGGTCTTGATTGCCTTACGGAAGGCAGAAAGGCTGTCTATGGAACGTATGTGAAGAGGTAGAGCGTTCCACAGCTTGGGTCCCAGGACCTTGAAGGAGCGACCTCCAGTGCGACAGAGCTTTATTCGGGGTACATTCAGAAGGAGCTGGTTGGAGGAGCGCAACTCACGGCTAGGAACATAGGGGCAGATGAGGTTTTGTAGGAGAGTGGGGCTTCCCTGTTTGAAGATTTTAAAGATCGTGATGAGGGCTTTGAATTTTACTCTGTTTTCAACGGGCAGCCAGTGGAGTTTGCGGATGGTGGCTCTGGCTGAGCATCTGCGGGGAAGACCGACCAACGTTCTTGCCGCCGCGTTTTGCACTCGTTGAAATCTAGCAGTTTCTGCTTTGTTTGCACCTAGGAGGAGGACGTTCGTGTAGTCCAGGCGTGATAAGATGGTTGCCTGGACAATCAGCTGGCGAACCTTCGGATTGAAAAAGCCAAGTATGGGCTTAAGATTTCTCAGAAGACCTATACAAGTGGCTGCCACCTTTTTGGTATGTGTCTGGAGGCTGAGAGTGGCGTCCATCCAGACTCCCAGATTTTTGACACTGGATTTAGGGAGTGGGGTGGTACCAAGGGATGACGGCCACCAGTGCTCGTTCCAATGGCTGGTGTTTCTGGCTGGTGCGCTGCATTGTAAATGCGGGGCATCTATTGTGGCGCAAGGGTAAACTTTCGTGACGCATCTTCCCCGGCGCATCCATGCTGATTTGCAGGGATGCGCCAGGGAACATAAATCTGCCCCTAAGTATTTAATTAATTTTCCCTTGTTGTTGTCTATCAAACCGCCCCCTCCCCCACCCCATCGCCCCACCTCTCCCACCCCATTGCTTCACCTCTCTTACCTCCTCGGGCCGTTCCTGCGTATCTGAAGTTCGAGTAGGAATCAACAGAAGAAGAAACCCAAGCACTAGCTACACAGAGTGTCCTAACACCACTGAATGTACCGGAGTAGATGCTACAGTTGCCAAAACAGTAGAAAAATCATCACCTTAAAATCTTCACCATGTATTGTATGGACTGCAAAACAAATGTGTGGTGTGGAGAGCATAAACAATAGATGAAATGATGCTACAGAAAAATCCGCCAAAATAAAAATTCACATTTATATTTATTGGAACCTGGGCACCCCCACTGAGTCATTACTGGACACCAAGTCCCCAGCCTAAGCATTTTCGTTGATCTGAACTGCAAAATAATACACACAAAAATACAGAAACAAGCATCAAACAAATACACAAATGATTAAATATTTTATTTAATTCACAAATATATTTTTTTAATCAAAATTTTAATTTTGACGGTAAGGTTGGGGCTTTCCGAAGTTGTATTGAGGCCATTCGTCACTCATGCTAGATCTTATTCGATGCACTTGCATCTGAGGACACTAACTCATTTTAGCCTCCAATGTTATATTTTGCTTCTTTATTGACACACCCTTTATTAATCTGTTCATATCATATAATGTTCTGAGCAGCCACAGACTCCCTGAGTAGGTTTGGCGGACACCCAGGGTCCCCTGTTTACAGGTTAGGAACCACTGGTCAAAGTTATCCATAAATAAAGTAGGGGGATATCAACAAGGGACCGCGGTAATCATTGCATTATCGCCGTACATCGCCGGTTCACATCGCCGTGTTAGCGGCGTATTTACAACGATTTGCTAACAGGCGATGTTAAACCTTCGATATACGGCGATTTAAAGCAAAATCGCCTGAAAACCAGCGAAGTCAGCATTGCGCTGAGTAAAATGTTGATAAGAGGGAGAAGTGGATGTAACCTTACAATCCACCTCCCATTATGCACATGGCTAAGTCGGAAAATTTCCAGACGTTAGTTTTCGGCGATGTCAGCAGTTAGCGCGGCTTTTTTCATCGCTGCGTGTTGTCTGGGCCGGTTTGTTGATACCGCGATGTGCGGTTAGCGATCAATTTCCCTGTTCTTTCCTGAAGATACGCCTACTTTGCATCTCATTAGCGATGCAAAGCGAGGCGTTACTAAAAAGGCAGCAAACATGCAATGCATGTTTGCGATGCTTTGTTACTAGGGAGATGGCATTATCTCCGCTTTAGCGGCGAAAAGTGCCGCTAAAGCGGAGATAAAACCCTTGCTAGTATGCCCCGTAGTTCTTTCGCTTATATGCTGTATATGGTTAGCTGACGTGTTAGCACGGTGTTGCGCATTCTGGAGAAAAACACCTATGGGATCATTTTTCCTTAGTGACTTTTTATCCTGTGAGCTATGGCTGGAGGTCACCATCAGCCTCCACATGCCCCCAGTACCACTTTAAAGCATCAGCCGGCCTACAGATTTCACGCAGAAGATGAATAGTTCACTCTGTGTACTTTTAGATCATAGCAGAATAGGAAACCGGTCTAATCAGATCTTTCCCCATCGCCACTTATCTCCGTCACCTCTCGCCTCGCGCTGTCAGTAGTGATACGCCGGTGATATCCCATCCCGCCTTGCAAGCTCACCACGGAAGCAGATTTTTCTGCTTATGCATGGATCCAGGCGTGTTTATTTGCCAGTCTAGACGCACTCGTCCTCTGATTGCTTATTGTATCAATGTGATGACCTGTTCTTTCTGGGTATACTGATTTACGTTTATAAAATGAAGAGAAATTACTTTGTCAAAAGAAGCGAAGTTTCCTTGAGTCCATTTATTTCACAGAGCTGAGATTTATAACACCTTCATTCAATCATTCCTTCATTAAATTAACAATTTAAAGAACCGGGGCACTGAGTGGCATACTCTGCCGGAACCAGAACGGCCAGTTCACGACTCTTTCACGCTCACCTATCTAGGTTGCTGTGCTGCTGTGCATGTAAAGGAGCGAGTAGGACAGCGCTATATTAGCTCTGGCTCAATATTTTGATGCCTAGCGCCATGCATACACCTTTGCATCATACTGCAGAGGTATCTATGTCAGTCTAGTTTAGGTTCTGTGTTGCAACTGTACTGTTTCAGTCCAAATGCTTGATGGACAGAATGCAAAACAATGTCATACATTCACCCTAGTGCAGCGATCTGGGCCTAAATCCATCGTTTTTTTGCTCACCATGCCATTCCATTTTGAACCCAGCCATATGCAAATCAGTCTTGACCCTGTGCCCAATGGGAACAGTCCAGCCCGAACTGCCAGGCCAGGTCCTCCCTGGACTGGAACCAAGCATCCTAGGACCAGTTTCGGGGTTTCACCCCTCATCAGCCAGGATAGCTTGACTCCAGCGGCATGGAGAGCACATGACCCACGTCTGGGCATACCCGTCCCACTCAGGGTGATAAATGCAAAAACAACAATTGATGGACAGAATGAAGAATAATGTCATACATTCACCCCAGTACAGCGATCAGGGCCTAAATCCATTGTTTTTTTTGTTCACCATGCCATTCCATTTTGAACCCAGCCATATGCAAATCAGTCTTGACCCTGTGCCCATTGGGAACAGTCCAGCCCGAACTGCCAGGCCAGGTCCTCCCTGGACTGGGACCAAGCATCCTAGGACCAGTTTCGGGGTTTCACCCCTTATCAGCCAGGATAGCTTGACTCCAGCCGCATAGACAGCACGGGACCGACGTCTGGGCATACCCGTCCCACTCAGGGTGACAAATGCAAAAACAATTGATGGACAGAATGCAGAACAATGTCATACATTCACTCCAGTACAGATATCTGGGCCTAAATCCATCGTTTTTTTGCTCACCATGCCATTCCAGTTTGAACCCAGCCATATGCAAATCAGTCTTGACCCTGTGCTCAATGACTTACTTTAAAACTTTCCCCACTTTGTATGTTCTGTACTGTACCGCACACATATCAAACCACGGTCAATGGGATCCCTTGCGAGGGGACTCCCATTGACCTCAGTTTCGTCCTTTCCTGTTGCAGGCACTAGTGCAAGCCACACAAGCGGTGCAGCTTTTTTATCGGCACAAGTGATGTAACATAGCGTGGTGGGATTTTGGATGATTCCTGTGGATTCTGAAGTTTCCATCAGAGAAATGTAAGGAAAATGTGTGATTTCAGGCATAATTTGTTGTTTGCAGGGCATTGTGGGTGAGAAAAATTAATGGTATTCATGCAAAGGACCCAGCCCTGGAATCCCCTTGTTGTCTAGTTTTGGAAACTGTCTGTGGTTTGTAGGTTTGCATGATTGGCACCACAGCACAGCCCCACATACCACAGCTACCCTGAGTGCTTATCTCTCAAATTAGCGCTTTAGGGCATTTTTGTGCTGTGGTCTCCTGGTCCACCCACACAAGTGGTGCACCGTTCTTATCGGGGGACAATTGAGAACTCAGAATGATAAGAAATGTGTGGCTCACCATAGATTCCAGAACTGTACATCACCGAAATGGAAAGAAAGTGTGTATTTTCTAGCAACATTTGACCTTTGTAAGATCTTCTGGGTAATATTACCTACTGGGAGCCATGCAAGGCCCCCCACGGTAGTTGTCTAGTTTTGAAATAAGTGAAAATTTGTTAGGTTTCCCTGGGTAACAACTGAGCTATGTTCCAAAATCCACAGCTACCCACTTTTCAAACAAAGGGTCAGTTTTCAGTGGAAATTTGAGATGTATCCATTTTGCGTTTTGGGCCATTTTCTGTCGTAGGCATTATTCCAACCCACACAAGTTAGGTACCACTTTTTTTGGGAGACTTCGGGTAGTGATGAGTGGAAGGAAGTTTGTGGCTTCCAACAGATTCCACAACTTTGCATCACAGTAATGTGAGGAAAATGTGTTTTTTTGTCAAAGTTTAAAGTTTTCAAGGGATTCTGGGTAAAACAAATCTAGTGGGAGCATTGCAAGTCACCCCACCCTGGATTCCCCCAGGTGTCTAGTTTTAAAAAATGGGCAAGTTTTCTAGGTTTCCCTAGGTGCCAGTCGAGCTAGGGCCTAAAATTCACACCTACCCACTTTGCAAAGAAAGGCTCAGTTTTGAGTGGACAAATATGATGCACTCATGTTGCGTTTTCTGTGGCGGGGACTGGGTCTACCCACACAAGTGAGGTACCATTTTTATCAGAAGACTTGGAGGAATGCTGGGTGGAAGGATGTTTGTGGCTCCAGGTAGATTGCAGAACTTCCCATCACAGAATTTGTTTTTTTTAGTCCAAGTTTGCAAAAGATTCTTGGTGAGAGAACACCTGATGAGACCTGCGCAAGTCACCCCTCCCTTGATTTCCCCAGGTATCTAATTGTAAAGAATGTGCACGTTTGCTATGTTTCCCTAGGTGCCCCCCTAACAAGGGCTAAAATCCACAGCTCCCCACTTTGCAAAAAGTGTCAGTTTTCAGTGGAAAAATGTGATGTGTCTATGTTGTGTTTTGGGCTGTTTCCTGTCACTGACACTAGGCCTACCCACACATATGTGGTACCATTTCCATAGGTACATATGTGGCTGCACAGAATAGTAGAAAAATTGTTATTATCATTTGGAATTTACTGCATTTGTGCCTTCCTGAGGTAAGACAGTGTGTAGGAAAGAAGATATTTTGAAAAATACCTTCTAAATCATATGCTAGTGAGGGTAGCCAAAACTTCAGAGACATACAAACAACCACTGCTCCTAAACTCCATATCTTGTGCCCATTTTAGAAATACATAGGTTTACTTGATACCCATTTTTCACTCTTCATATTTCGATGTAAACTCAGGTAGACAATGAAAAAACATTGTATGGTGAAGCTCAGATGTTGGCTCTGGGCATCTTGGGTTCTTGGAGAAACTACAAACCCTATATATCCCCACAAACAGAAGGGTCTAGTTGAGGTAATAGTGTATTGCATTTGTAAGTTGGCTATTGTGACAAAACGTTACAGATGAAAACATTATAACAAATTGCTTTTTTTCCATACTCTCCTACTCATTTTCAGTATTTCTTCATTTCAACAGATAATTTTTTTAGAAAATCCGCAAGATATCTACACATATGACTACTTGCTGCACTCAGAATTTAGTCTACATTTCAGAAATCTATAGCTTTTCAGGATCACCCATGGTTTTCACACTAGTTTCCACCACAAACTGGAAGTAGGTTGAGAGCACAAAAAATAGGACAAACTGGCTACCTCTTTGAAAAATGCCCAAACTATTGAGCGCTGCATATTCCTGAAAGCTGGGAAGATGGTGATTTTAGCACAGCCAACTGGCTGTTGATGCCTCCTTTAGAGAAAAAACAGTCACTTTTATCCAGAGCACTTTTCCCTACTTTTCCCCAAAAATTCAGAATGTAGTGGTATTTTGCCTACTGTCCACTACCATCCAGGGTAATCCACAAACACTTTTAGAATCCACAGGACATTGGAAAAAAGGACACAAATTTGGCGTGGATATCTTATGTGGAACCACCCCAAATATTTTTTTTTTTTAAAGGCATAGCCCTGCGGGGGTTACTAAACAAAATGAGACCAAAACAAAAATAAAACATGTAGGCAATCCCAAAATATGGATTTTGAAGAATTATATAAAAATAATTCCAAATAGCACTAAGTGGTAATGATAATCTAATGTTGTGGTAAACCGGTACCTAAGCGCGATTTCAGGCAAAATGTAAAGGAGCCCTGGTTGGTTGTATATACCAACCAGATTCGACCCGGTCAGAAGTTTTGCCTTGAGACTCAGTTTTTCAAACGGTAGTCAAAATTCTTCAGCGAGGCATGGCTCCTCACAGTATAAGAAGTCTTCACAGAGTCAAATAGTCATTAGATAAGGTCCCGCTGTAACCATCGGTTTTGGCAGGAAAGGCTCAGAGTGGGAAAATTATAATTTCATGCCCAGGGAAGTCCTCTCACTGGCCGGATGAATTTGCCACTTTTTGCCCAGTCAATGTTTTTACCCTCGGACTTAGGGCTCGATTACGATGTCAGTCGGAAAGCATTCTGACTGAATCGGTCTCGAAATGGTTTCCGATAGAATCTGATTCGGGGAGTCCGACCGTCCAATTATGATGGTTCCGGATACCATTCGGCCGGATTCCCCTTGACTTCAATGGGAGCCTGTGTTCGACCACAGGCTCCCATTGAAGAAAGATATGGGTGGGGAAAATCGTGCACCCTGTGGCGGGCACCCCTTGGTGCCTGCCACACTGTGCATGGTCTGACAGGGGGGTCCCTTGGGTACCCCTACGAGACCCATTCAGAAGGCTCCAGATGAAGGGGGGCCTGTTACGGGCCCCCAAAGTCAGATTCTGACATCCGATCCATGTCGGAACAACCGATTCGGAAAGGCTGTCCGAATCCGACATCGTAATCGCTCACTCGGAAACGTGGTCCGTAGACCTGTATGAGTCGGCTCTGAGCGACTCGGTTCCTCTGAATGCCATTCAGAACTGAGTCGGAAAGTCCGAGCACTTTCAGAACATCGTAACCGGTCGTTCGGAAAGCTTTCCGAATTGGTCGGAAGGATGACCAACAATCGTATTCAGAGCCTTTCCAAATTACATCATCAGACCCCTTAGTCTCTTGTTCGGAGCTTGGAATCCTCCAGTGAGGCAAGGCTGTGGCTGTATCAGACGAAGAGTACCAAAATGCTGTTACCTTCTTGCGAAGGCCCTCTGAACCGGATTTGCTGAAGCATAGAAACCTTTATCTTCAGCACAGTGAGGCTGTGCTTTGGACGGATAGGCTGGGGAGGTTTGCTCCATTCCTCCCAAGTTCTCGGAGTCCAAATGTTTTCTAAGTCCCAGCTTTGTTAGAGTGGGTAGGATAAGTCCAGCTTGACATAGCTAGGGACCCAGGACTTCAGGGAGAGCATTTGAGGGTCAAGACTCACTCCAGTAGATTCCACCAGCAGGGCCCATGTCAAATCCAGTTGGTAATGCCACCTGGACTCCTCAGGGAAAAGGCTCTTGCAGCTTGTTGTTGCATTGTAGCATTTGCAGGAGGCCAGCCAACTGTGGGAGCAGGTCCAGCCATTCAAGTCTCCTTACAAGTAACAAAGAGCAGGTGCAGTCCTTCTTTTCTTTTACCACAGGTCCAGAATGTTCTAAAGAGGGTGCCCGGAGATGCCACATTTAGGCCTGTCACTAGCTAGTGGGTGGGGGTGACTCCTGTCCCCTCCCTTGCCAATGTGATAAAAGTTCTGAGGGTAACCCTACTCATATTTGTAGCAGTTCCTATTGCCCTGCTGCAAACTATCACACAGTAACCCTCACTCTCAAAATCCAAGATGACGAAATCCTACTTCTGTTGTGCAGAGCCTATGTGCCTACCCAGAGGTGTGGCCAGGGTAATGGTCAGTCTCCTCCTCCTTGTTTACTTCAAACCAGTTCTGTGGGCAGCTTTCCCATCACTGGGTTTGGTGCATATCTGACTGGGAGAACAAACTCTAGGGCCATTTCAGGTGTCATTTAACATTTGCTTGTGACAGGGAAGGTACCTTTGAAGTAAATTAAGTTCCTGGATCCACCCCAACTGGTCGTCCTGCCAGGGGATGAAAACACCACCACACTCCCAAAGCTGTGTGTTTTGCTCTGGGACCAGTTGTCACACATTATCAGATTTTAAGTTGTAGCAACCATGCTACAGAAGTAGGCCTGGAGTCACATTGGCTTGGTCAGACTAGTGAATAGCACAGTAGTGCCATATTCCATTGGTGAACTTTAACTTTCCGTGCCACTAGGGAATTTAAATATGCTAATCAAGCGCTATCCAATTTCGGCATATATTTAGGGGTCAGTGCACATGCCCAAGACCAATTTAGCAGAGTCCAAATGCACATAGTCAACAAACCAGCACCATGAGTCACAAGAAATGGGAGTGGGGGGTTGGTTAGCAGTGTGCCTGTGCACAGAATCAAAAACCAACAGCGTCAATCCACAAAAACATGGGACGGGGGCCTGTGCGCAGAATGAAAACAACAACAGCATCCGTCCACAACAAGATGGGGTTGGCCATGCAAAAGAAACTCTATTTCACACATGGTTCTCAAGTATTTCTGAGATCCCTGCTTGATCCACTCTTCCTGAGAGGTGTGCCCCCATTGGTTGAGAGGTAACTGAATGAAGGTGCCTCTCCCTTTTGTTGTCTGTTTATTTTGCGCCTTCCATGACAGGGTGATTTCAGCCTCACTCCTTCCTGCTGATACGTGAAACACAAAGACTGTGTCTTGACTAGTCTGGAAAGAATACACAAAAGTCAGAAAGTACCTGAAACCAGAGTCTGCCTGGAAACCTGATATAAGTATAGGGCAGGCGCCACCAGTCATTGTGCCAGGATTTATTATCAAACATCCACAACTGGAGTCCTATTTGAGTAGAATTTTAATAAGTGCTTTGAGGTCAAGGGTTGGGGTTGCTGACTGACACCTCCTCTTGACAGGTTTGGGAACAAGAAGCTGGAAGTTGTGCATTCAGCTTGAAACAGCTACCTTGCAACCACCTCAAAGGAAGGAGCCTACTGACAGTAAAAAGGAGCTACAGGAACTCATACATGAAGGAAAAGATGCTGAGAAGAGTAGGGCTTCGATGAGCTGGGCAGGATGGTGGAACATTCGTCCTCAGGCGCCCAGTAAATAATCTGCACTGAGAGGTGTCACAGTTGTGCCCAGTCATGTGTCTTTGGGCCTGATGTGGAGTGGCTATAATAGCACTACTCTGTAGAAGTGGTGCATATCTGCTCTCGATGTAGGGGAGTAGACTCCATATTGGGTCGACACAATAATTCTGGTTAAGGGTATGCAATTGTTAACTACTAGTTGCAGTTGGAAATTCTTCTGGGGCCATGCATTCACAGGCGCTTCTGCTTCTTCTGGTGAGACCACTGAAAGTGTATCAATTTCCTTTGGGCTAATCTGTCCCAGGTGATTTTGATGAGGGGTTGGCTTCCATAATCACTTCGCCTGTCTCCTGGCCGGGTTTCCAATCAGGTTCGGGGATAGTCTACAGTGTGAAGACACCAACACAGGTTTGTACAGTGTGTTGCTTTGTTCTTGTACACGCTGCAAGGAGGACCAGCATCACAAGGCCAAGGTGCATGGCCAATCAGTGCAGGTGAATATGGGAATGTCTTTCCAGATTCTGGGGCTTTTAGATGGATAAATAATATTTATTTACTTAATATAAAACATACATAAATTACAAGGGAAACCATTGTCAGTCACATAAGATATAAAATAAATTAGAACAATATAAATCAGAATAAAAGATTAAAAATAACCTTAAAACTAAGCAATCTATATCAACATCTCATCACTCCTCTTAGCTGCAATATTTGAAAAAACGAATGACAGAGAAAACTATCAATTGACCGGAAAGCAACGGTAAGAAGAGAAAAGCAGGTCTACCTCTGATAAAACCAATATGTTTAAGAAAGATGTATAGATTTGATCATAGACGCATAGATTCAATATTCAGCCAGCATCGATTTACTTATGCCTCAATACAGGGCCGGCTTTAGGTCGGTGCGACCGGTGCAGCCACACCTGGCTCTGACTTTGGTGGATGGCGTGGTGTTTAAAAATAACTTTCGGTTCCAAAGCAAGTGAACTTCTTGAGTGTTCCGCAGTTTTAAGGCAACAATAAAAATGTCAAGATGCCTCTGGTGATTAATGTTCCTACTGGTGAGAGACCAGTATTGGCTCATCATAAAGTAGCATGGAGGGTTAAGGTGCCTGCTGCAAAGAATGCTGTACCATGCAGATTACAGAACTGAGCGCCAGTGAACTATGAGTAGCACTATAACAAAATTAAATGTATGTGAGAGAGAGGCTGTAGGGAGTGGGGAGATGAGGTGCGCTGTGGGAGGGTGGTAGTGAGGCAATTGAAGGAGCAGGAGGTCTTGAGGGGAGGGCGCCAAAAAAGACTGTCACACCAGGTGTCACGAGCACTAAAGCCAGCCCTGTCAATGCATCATACTCTGCCCTGCATTGTGCCAGCAACCGGAGTATTACAGGTGGGCAAAAAGGAGCGCAACATTTCAGTATGTTTCGGGATCTTCATAAGTCCATACTTTTACTGCGACAGCAAGAGCTGCCTAATCACTTCTATTCTGTTCCATTATTTTTTTTACTTAATAGGAACTGCATTAAACATTCCCCCTCGACCTCACCCCTCTTGTGTACAGTTCAGGGAGGAGGGTTGAAGGGCTGAAGCTGCAAGTGAAAACTATGTGTTGTGATGTGAATATAGTCTCAGTACCTCTTGCTGCTGATGATGCTAGTGATCCAGCGTTTCGGGAACACAGTCAGAATAATCTATAACCTGGACCCAATGTATTACTTGTCAGTTTCCTCCACATTGCATGAGTTTAGACCAAATTTACCAACTTGTTCATCACCTCTGGTCTTACCTAAACAATGGATCTGTGTAAGAAGGCAGGGATTGGTAAATAATATTCATAAACTCTTGTCATAAAATAATAACAACAAACACCATTTCATTAGAAATAAACTTGATCTTGAATAATGTAATGCTCATTAAGTACGATACAGTCCAAATCAGAGGTATTCACTCAAAGTAACATAGGAATCTATTAAAATCAAATGCATCTTTTGATCAGTGCAATGAGAGAGTGGATAGGTAGAGGGACAAAAGAAGAGAAATCTCTTGCAAACAATGATGCAACTCAGTTTAGTAATAGATACCCATTCATTCAAGATTTAGGAACTGCTACCCTCTGGCCATAAGGGTAAGCAGGACACTTCAAAGAAGAGTTTGAAATGCGAAGATTATAAATCAGGAACAGCAGATCATCAGCCAGCCCATAAGAATAGGAAACAGTGTCACAGCTCTCTCCTCAGGCAAAGTTAGGGAAAAATGCTGACAGCTCCTCCTACTTCCCTAGGTTAATTATACTCCAAATTCACACAATTCCAACCCCTACTCTAGCCATCCCACCCCTACTCTAGCCATCTCACCTAACTAAAGATCCTAATTGGCTAAAACAAGGGGTGTCCCGGTCACACCACTCGAGGCAAGATCTAATTTTCAAATACACTATTGTCCAAGCTCAATACGTCATCCTCAAGCCTCGGTATCTCTCTCTTCCGCAGCATGTTCTCATTTCGCTCTCTGTAAAAGTATCTTTTGGTCCACATGTCCGCTTCCAGAGGAACTCACTGTCAGTAGCTTATTGTTTTCCTCCACATAACTAGCCTTGGCCATCACCGGTGGCACACGGAAAGCTGATTAAGCACTCGCCCTTCCTCGCACCATGGTTAATACTCCAGCACATACAAAAACACTTTCTAGGAGACTGAGACAAATACAACGTGAAAATCATAACTTTACACAAGTTTATTTCTAATACTGTTTTGCCTAGCAATATTAATGGCTTGCACAATATTCAAAAAGCATTAATGTGTTTAAACTTGCAGCCCTTTAGTCATTAGTTTCTGCATCAGTCATGTGCAGGCTTTACGGCCTACCCCAATCTTTTAACACTTTCTTGTTCACGCATGCGCAGTTTAATTCAAACGCGGTTAGCATCACGCAGTTAGCTTTTTAATGATTATTCTACACAATGGGAGGTTTAATCCGAGCAGGTTTTGTTTCACGAAAACCCTGCTCCATCACTGGTACTGCTGCACTGTAGTGCTGGAGGAGGCAGCACAGGACCAAAATGTGCTTTGAACCCCGGGCATTGCAGGCGGAGCAGCGTGGGTCCAACTAATTGCAACTGTGAACAGGCATCAGAGAGAAAAGATGCATTTTTATATTACGCCCCATATCTCTAATGCGTGCACTGCAGAGCAACATTTTTATTTGGGGGGAGGGAGAGTAGGAGTAGTTTTACAAAGGGGAATGGAGAACATGTAAAATTAAATAAAAAATGTAGCTTATTACATCAGTATAGAGTATTAGAAAGACTAACTCTGCACTCAGTGATACACATAGTAAGACAACTATTTTTAGTGAATCAATAACTGAACATGCATGAAATGCAATCTTACACATATTGGAAAATACCAAGTAATGAAAATAAAACCTGTAACCAATAGGATAATTATCAACCAAATCTTTGCTCATTACCAAATTCCAATATTCTTCCACTGGTTCTCATCTTTCCAACCATTTGCTGACAGGTCCTTGATAGAAATAAATGGTCTTTTTTTAAAGTAACTTCTGTGCTAATGCAAGACAGAGATTATGTTCCAATTTCTGGAACGAAACATTTTCTATCATTATAGGTATGAAAAAACAATTGTTTTATCTTATTTAAATGTTTTTCAAATATTAAAAAGTAATTATTCAAAAAATTGCTCCATTTCTTGAACTAAAATGATGTTAGCCAGATATTTATTTATTCTTCTATTCCAGTGTAAGACTCACCGCAGAGCATACCTGCAATCAAATATGATGGATGGTTTTATGCAAATGTGTGAAGTAACTGCACATTAGTTCTTTAAAAGTATGGAGCAGTCTTGCTTCATTTAAGGAACCCAAGTAGGAAATCACTGATGTTAATTGTCAACTTTCAGGGGAGAGGTAGTTGTTTAGTAGACGTGTGAGCATTGGGTGGCTTCTCCTTTAGGGTGGTGGAGCGCCCCCACACCCTGGTGCGAGCAAAGCAAACGTAAATAAAATGGTCATAAAATGGTTTTATTACCATATCTAGGAAGGTGGTGTAAATATAGTATACCAAAAAGAGGTATACTGTGCAAAGAGGCCAGGCATCCTTTATGAGTGGATAGGGGCTTGTTCTAGCAATCTCAAGGTGCTCTCTTAGGGGGTAGTGTGGTTGAGCAGCCTTAGACTTATCAGAGAGGAGTGTTAGACATCTGCTGCATACACACAGTCAATAATTGATACACACAACTCACTAAGGAGATCCACACCAATTTAGAAAAATAACACATATCTTTATATAACTTTAGGCATCAAGATCAACATACTCAGGTAAGTACGTTTCGAGTTATGAATTTTTAAAGTTATTAAAAGTCGATAAGGTGTAATTTTTGGAGTGGTAATGTTATCCTATTGAAGAAAGACATATACTGCATACAGGTAATTTACAGTGACTTACAGGACCAATCTTCTGGACTTAAGGTGAGTATGGGGCAAGGTCCAAGGCAGCACCAACAGGTCTATAAACTACAGCAGAGGGACCCTGAGTATTGAAATATGTGAGGGAAGTGTCAGGGAAAAATTCTATATAACAACAACAGGGACTTCCTACACCTATATATTTCAATTTAAGGCAGTACGTCCATATGAATAAGGTAATGCCCACAGACAAGGAGTACAAAAAGTATGACTAATTCATTTATTAAATTCTTTTCATTTTTTGTGAGAGACAATTAATTGTCCATTTTGAATTGAAAATAAATTGAGTAGAATACATATCAGATATCAACATTAGTACAAAATCATCATGTCAACAACAAAACACACCATAATGACAGAAATAAATAACATCAAAACACCATGCACAACTAATATCAATAAGGAAAAAAAATCATGTGGTACAATACAGTTTTTCTTAAAAAAGACAATACATCATAAAAATACAACAATCAACACTGCGCGTTTTGGAGCTATACACTATATACATGCTCCTTCCTCAGGGCGTATAAGATAGGTCTTTCAAGCGACAACACGAACTGAGCACATTTTCTTGACCACCGTCAAGTGGTGAGGGAGTTGACAGGGATTCAAAATTTACACCCGTCGGTCTGTGGGCAAAAAATAAGGATAAGTACATAAACTAAGTATTTATAAAAATATAAGGCTGGAATGCAAGGAGAAAAAACAAAGATAAAAAATGATAAACAGAATGAGACCTAAGATAAAGGAAAATTATTCAAGATACACCAAAGGTGTAAATATAGTATACCAAAAAGAGGTATACTGTGCAAAGAGTCCAGGCATCCTTTATGAGTGGATAGGGGCTTGTTCTAGCAATCTCAAGGTGCTCGCTTAGGGGCTAGTGTGGTTGAGCAGCCTTAGGCTTATCAGAGAGGAGTGTTAGACATCTGCTGCATACACACAGTCAATAATTGATACACACAACTCACTAAGGAGATCCACACCAATTTACAAAAATAACACATATCTTTATATAACTTTAGGCATCAAGATCAACATACTCAGGTAAGTACGTTTCGAGTTATGAATTTTTAAAGTTATTAAAAGTCGATAAGGTGTAATTTTTGGAGTGGTAATGTTATCCTATTGAAGAAAGACATATACTGCATACAGGTAATTTACAGTGACTTACAGGACCAATCTTCTGGACTTAAGGTGAGTATGGGGCAAGGTCCAAGGCAGCACCAACAGGTCACCTCGGGCAGTACTGGGGTGGTCAGGAGCAGAGGTGCTTTTCAGTGTCGGGTGCCCTGTGTAACCGGTACGGCTGAACCAATAAGGGGGCTCAGGTCTCACGGTCTTGGAGACGTGGGACACATTTGGTCCTCTTCTTTTCAGGCCAAGGTGACCTGGTGTAGAGATGTCTAGAGGCATCAGGTTTACACAACCAGAGACACTCGTAGTAGAAGGGGCCTGCAAATAGAGGCTAAAAGCGGCATCAGATAATCCTCTGTGGGCAAATCCAAGTGGAGATTCATTTCAGGAGGGCCTGGGCACCACGCTGGCACCGTTGGCCCAATTCAAGTTGGAGGCACGGATGTAGTGGTGCTTTCCGGTGTTGATCTCGCCTGGATCGAGGTGAGCAGAGGGTAGGTCCTTTGCCTTCCATGCACAGGAACCATTTAGCAGCTGTGCACTGACCTCTGTCTCTACCAGTTGGGATGACTTTGATTCATTTAAAGGGTTGGACGATCATAATTCTCTCTATAATGTGCGAGGTATTCTACCTTTGAAGAATACTTACAATACACATCACAATATAGGCGTGGGGTGGGCTCACCAACCCCTTGGATTGGTCCTGAAGACTCGCAGGGGATTGGCTTTGGACCATAAGGTGCGAAACATGTTGACCTGATTAAACCACACCAATAAATTCACAGCTACTTGAACACACTTAGGGCCAGATGCAGAACATTCCATTTTGCGAGTAGCAATTTGTGACACGCAAAATGTGATATACGACAGTGTCTGAGACACTGTTTGCGATTCCCAAATGGGTCGCAAGGGACCTGCCTTATTAATATTCATGAGGCAGGTCACAATTTGTGACCCAATGGAAATGGCTGGCACTCCCAGGGATGGTGGCCTACTGGGGTTAGCAGACCACCATGTCTGTGACTGTCTTTTTAATAAAGCAGTTTTTTTAATGCAGCCCATTTTCCTTAAAGGAAATTGTAATGTGATTCAAAAAGAAAAATATGAAATGTTTCAGTTTCATTTGTTAAGAGCAGGCAGTGATCCCTGAGAGTCATCTTTCGTCCAATAAAGCGATTTGGCGATAATTTACAGGGTATTACGATCCCCCATTTCATAAAGAAGAACCATTACTGACTAATAGCCAACCGTTCATTCCTGAGTAACATCTTGCAAAGAAGAAGTTATCATTCAACTTCAAGAGTACATCGAAAAGAACACCCTCCTTAATAGCCAAGGGCCACTTTGAGGCACAGATTTATTCCTGGGTGGTGTCAGAAAAAACATTTGAAGAAGGAAGACAAGCAGCCTTGATGCTCCTGGACATTTTAGACAGTGTCTGACATAGCAGAACAGAGCATTCAGCTACAGAGGAATAATGAATGAACAGGACCATAAACGCTTGGCATTTCACCAAATTAGATCATTTTTCAACAACTGCAGCAATCCTCTAAAAAGATATGCAAAAAACACACAAGATTGTTCCCCTTTCACTTTTCTATTAAAAGTTCATATGGGCCCTTGATTTAAGTAAGTGCTAGAGACCATAGAGTACCATATGAACACCTGGCATGTTCATATTCATATCTGTCCAAAAAACAGCGCAGAAGAGCACGTGGATATAACAGAATGCCTTGAACAAATCAATCAATGGATGTAAAAGTTTCCAATGTTTCAATGAAGAAAAGACGTAAGTCTTGTTCATCGTTGCTTTTGGACGTCAGTCTCCACTTTAAAATGGTTCACTCTTCTGAGCCTACTACAGATATTCACACAATAGATTTGAAATCTGGTATCACTTTTTACCCTGATCACAACTTCATCCCTCAAATAGATTCTCTGAAACAGGGGCACAAACTTTCAACTGCATCCCCAACAGAAAAACTCCCCACTCCTGCAAAACAATCACTGAATAGAGCTTGTACTTTGATAATTGCACTTTTGGGTTATTGCAATGTATTATAGGCCAGCCAACCCAAGAAACTCAAACTTCAGAGAATGCAAAACTAGTCAAAAAGGACTTCATTACCAGTTGGCCGGACTTTGGCGTGAAGATACCGGGGAGAGGGGCATAATTAAAATTACCAGCTGTTATCTCCTTATCAAAGTCTGGAAATAATAAGGGGGCATATCAACAACCGGCGATAATTATCGCTAAGCGCACTTAGCGCTAGGATAATTATCTCCGGCTAGCGTGGATTTTTATTGCTGAGATAGCGTGCTACTAGCAACGCTTATCTCAAAAGCGATAAAAATCCTAGCGCTAATTGCATAACGTGAGATTATCGCTGGAAACCCAGCGATAATATCACGCAATGTGGCGTTAGCTTGTTGATAGGGCCTCACATACTTAGCCATGATATCCACCCTCCATAGGATATCATGGCTAAGTCAGTCCTGAAGCAGGCGTAAGGAAAGTAGCGATAACAGAGGTTATCGCTACTTTTCTTGCTGCTATGCTTCATAGCGTGGGGCTTGATGATAGGAGAAATGTCGCTTAGCGACATTTCTCCTGTCATATCAGGTCAGGAACGCCCACTTTGCATCTCATTAGAGATGCAAAGCTGTGCGTCAAGATTTCGTGCGCTAAAGCAAGGTTTCACGCGTGAAGGTGACCTTGCTAATTAGGCGATTAAATTATCGCCTCTTTTCGGCCGAAAACGGCCGCAAAAGCGGCAATAATTTTCTATCGCCTCGTTGCTGATATGCTCCAAGGTTCTTTTCCTGAAATGAGGAAAACTGCTTAGAACCAAAGTTACTAGGGGCTTTACAATGAAGTTTTTGCCTATTAGCAGGACATAGGGGAATTAATAAAACCGAAGAATTATTGACACAAACTTTTTGGTGGCCAATATGAATTCTGCCATGTATCATTATGTCTCCTCTTGTCAACCATTACCAGTGGTCCCATACTCGTGGTGCATCAGCAATCACTATGGATTTATGTTTTGACACTGAGAAAGCCATTAACCCAGTTACATTTCAACCAAAAACAGCCTGAAAGCTCTGGAGTACATCTGTTTTTTTCTAAAGAAAGGTGCCCCAACATGATAATGAAACGCCCACTGACACCTCTACTAATTGATTGTAATCTAGAAATGTAAATGTTCATGCTCTTTGATTTGTTAAATGGCTTCAGAAATTACATCCTACAAAACCGCAGCTGGAGGTCTGGCATTTGAATGATGTAATGAGTCAGTGCACAGAGAGCCTTATACAATAGTTTCTGTAGCAGTTGAAAAGGAGCTTGGCAATCATTTAATTCACAAAAGGGCATTCAGGAATATGAATATCCATGCTTGGGGATCTCCGTGGGAATAATAGTCTCTCAGTATGGCCTCCAAAGTTACCGCTTCATTGTATTTAATGGAGCACCCAACCTCTTGCAATATTTCCATTCGCAGTCTAAAGCCATTGGAAGCCTGCGATCGCTCTATCAGCTGAGTTCTATGCAGAGCAGTGTCTCCTGCACCCTTTCTCTTCAGAACAAGCAGCTGGGTCATCCCCCAGTTTTGCTTGTGTCTTCTGTCCTCCTTCTTCACTTCCAATTTCTTTGGGGTTTTCACATACAATACTGTTGAGCGAAAGGGCACAGACACTGAAAACGTATAGGGGCAGATTTATGTTTCCTGGCGCATCCCTGCAAATCAGCAGGGATGCGCCAGGAAAGATGCGTCACGCAAGTTTACCCTTGCGCCACCACAGATGCGCCGCATTTACAATGCAGCGTATCGTGGCGCAGACGCGTGACGCATCTGATTGCGTAAGGGTGGCGCATTGCTGGAGTCGTATCGCAAGCACGACGCAACTCCAGCAATGTTTAGGGGCTGCCCATACCTAACATGCTGCATCATGCCTTACGCCTGCTTCAAGCAGGCGCAGGGTTTTGACGCAGCAGCGTCGGAAAAGGACTCAGTGAAATCTTGTAGATTTCACTGCGTCACTTTTCTGAGGCTTTTTCCAATGGAACGCCCACCCTGCATACATTAAACCTGACGCAGGTTTAATGAAGCGCAGGGCTTTACAACGTGACGCATCTCCTTAGATGCGTCACGTTGTAAATTAGGCGCAACATTATGCATGGGTTATGCCGCCGCAGTGTCACAGAAGTGACGCAACGGCGGCGTAAATGTCTCGCAAGGGGCTTATAAATCTGCCCCAAAGTGTGGAAAAGTCCACTTTAATGAAGCAGGTGCACGGCAACAACGTAAACATTCCTAGGCAATTTATGTTACAAAACTAACAACCTCACTATACAAAAATGCCCACATTTTCTTCTCCCCACCTCAGATTATCCCCCTCCCCACAATTCGCCTCAACTCTATTACCTGATCCAACCTCATTTCATTAACTGTAAACCTTAACTTTGTGTCTCCTGCAAGTATAAACTTAAATGTCCCCCCCCCTTCAAATTGCTTCACCCACCCCAACAGCAATACAAGCGATTCAATGCCCGATAACCTATGAGCAAGCCGCCAGCTCAGCACCTGCTATTTGTTGACAACATGCTTTCTAAGCCGCCTCTTGTTGTGCACCGCTTTCATCAGAACCCTCAAAAGCAACAGCCACCGTTAAACAAGGAGAGAGTGGGCGGGACAAAACCAAATTGTCTGGCCTTTGATTTGAACTATCTGTCACCATATCACCTAATGACAAAATGGTGGTTATAGTCCATAAATAGCCCTTAAGATACCGTCCCTCCCTACCAATAATAGCCCAAGGCCTTTTGGAGTGTACCCCTTCACCCAAATTGCCAAGGGGGATACCCCCATTTGGGTGAGAGGTCACAGCACACACACTGACAACGTGTAGTGTGAGAAAGGTTGCTTTAATGAAGCATGTGCACGTACAGCATTGAAACATTCCTACACAATTTGCCTTGCAAAACTAACAAGCTCACTATACATAAATGCCAACCTAATGTTTCCCACCCCCACTCCTAATTGGCCCGTTCCCCACAATTCCCCTCAACGTGACTACCTGTCTCTATATTGTTAGCCTACAACCTCACCCAACCTTATTTAATCCAACTGTAACCCTCAACTTCTTGCCTTATGCAAGTATAAACGTTCTCCACCCCTCCCCTTCAAACTGCTTCACCCACCCCAACAGCAACACAACCTATTCAAAATTGTGCATAAATAAATGCATCAGTGACTTTGTAAGACTCCAGGCCCTCTTGTTATGGCAGAGAATATGGACCAAGGAGGAGACCGCGTTAAACCGCCCTATTGTGGTCGACTGTCTGAAACTAGAAAAGAGCTCCATTATACCTTGGCTGTCATATATATCCAAGATTTCTAAATGGATGTACCTAGGTCAGCTGTGTTTGAACCCTACTACCTTTAGGGTCCGTTTTCATAAATCTCTGGACAAACGTTTTCAAGTAAAATGCACAGAGGACAGGATGATAAAAAACCCAATATTGCCCACAGTCGCTGCCTGTGCTCAAATCAGTAATGCCCCGGCCTTGAGCCGTATCTTCTATCGGTCAACAGTTTACATCACAGGTTTTTGTTAGCAAGGCTATGTCTCAGTGTTGTCCACTTTCTCGTCGCTCATCCGAGACAAGGCCCTTTTTCAGTGAGTCTCCCTGTGTGTCCTTGTGATGGACTGTCTGTACAGAGCACCTTGCGCTTTAGCCTGTTCTCAAAACATTATGCCACATTGAGGTCTGTATACATTTTACCACTTTTGAGGCAGGCAAATGTAGGGCAGTGCAGGGCTGCCATGGAGTTTCTGCAGAAGTTGTCTACTGTGAGGTTACACTACTCGATTGCAGTCTTTCTTCAGCAGGCCATACGCCTACACTCTACACTTGCCCCATGAAAGTGTGCATTGTTTGCCCATACCACTGGCACCGAATCCCTCCTGGTTGTCTATGCTAATGGATTTTCAATAGTGCTTTAACACTTGCATGCTATTTCTGTACGCTGATTTTATATATTGACTCTCTGGAGAAAGAATAATGAGAGAATTTAAAGTAAGGTCCTAGGGACAACAGCACTTTTAGCCTTGCACACAGCACAGACGAGGGGACAAGGGCTGTTCCGCTGCAGGTGTCATCTTACATGTATTTGTGCCAGGGTAGGAGTTGAAGTTAAATATGTTCCAGAGCCCACCCTTGCTGGTTTTCCAGCTAGGAGTAGAAAGTCACCTCCCCACACTAAGCAGGTATGTAGCTATCAGTAGTGCACCCAGCAGAATGCACCAGAGCCCTGCGGTGGGAGGGAGCCCAATTACAGCCGCCCCTTGAGCATTCTGGCTTAGGTGCTGGAAATACGGGATGCGGGGACTCTGCAGTACAGCCACAGTAATCATGCTGGAGTTCTGAAGGTGAATGAACATTAACGATTAATTTCAATTTTGTTTTCATCTTTTCACATTTGCTGTGCTTTCCAGGGCCAGCGTTTGGCATGGGCAGCTGCCAAGGGCCTTGCACTCAGCCCACCAGCATGGGGCCCACACCAGAGGAACACACCACCAAACCTCTGCCAATCCAATTGAAGAAAGGTGCCTGTTTGCAATTGGGCTTAAAGGAGGGGACCCCCTCACTGGGCCTCTCTGGGAGGGTGTTGGGTGGCCTATGGGAGGGCGACACTTCATCTTGTGCCAGTTGCAAGGAGACGCATTTTGTCCTGCAATAAGCCCACCTGCCTGGCTGCCCATTGAGAGACACTGCGGGACACCCATTGTCGGCACTTCACCGTCTGCACAGTTTTAACTCTCAACCCCCAAGCTATTCCCACACCTTCAGCCCGATATGAGCTGTGAAAGAAGTGCTTGTAGGTGGAAGAGATGGGAGCTGCGGCCCAGGAGGCGTCTGCACAAAGCAGCCCTGAAGATGTCACTTATTGTAAATTAGAGGGGCCTCGCACATCCCCCCAAAAATCCTAGAACCGGCCTGGTGCGTTCAAAACAGTGTTCAAACGTCAGCCTAGCCTTCCAACACTTATATTTTTACATGGAAACAGTTTTTTACTTTTGTTATTTTACTGCTAAGTGTGCAGAGTTTGTAAAGGAAACTATGTGACAATCATTCTGGTGTGAGAGGAAAGGCTGTTGGATGATGTTTAAATTTGCTTTGTGACCATTTGCTCCTAATTGAGGCACAGCTTCGTACGACACCCTTTCTACTCTCCTACTCAATGGGCGTGGCTCATATGTGACCCTTGTTCTTTGTGTGATGCTTGAATGTTTCAGAATCCTTATGAGTCAAGTGATGTAACATTGACACCAGCACAGTCTGAATATTGTTCCAGCACCACTGCCTTCTGGGTCCACAGGAAGTGTTACAGCCCTGGGAGCTCACAGTGAGCTCAGTCCAATCCCTCAGCATCAGGAGTCAGACTCCTAGCAGCAGAATCATGGGGGGCTCTGTGAAGACCTCATTCCGGGCAGTGCACATGCGCACTTCTGTAAACTCAGAGTGCCCCATTCAGTCCTGGCTGCCTGCCACCAGCAGAGGTCAAAGAAGAAGTTATGCCCATGCTGCTGCCTGGCATCTGAAGACAAAACAGTCACGGTAATCACTGCGGTGGACAGAAAATAGTAGGTTAGTAGAAGCACAAAGACTTAGATAGGACAGGGGACTGGAACTGGGAAAATAAATTATTTGAGCGTTACTTATTTATGTACAGGTAACATTAAATCACCTTCTTGTGGTCGCTGATGCACAACTCTGCTTATTAAAACCAGAAGAATCCTGAGACCGGTAGAAACTGGCAAGAATTTAGGAAAAGAAGATGCTGCTCCCCAGAGGAGATACCGAGAGAAGGAGAACTTGAGTAACTGTTACACACAGTAGTGTAGTAGAGCTGTGCAAGCCAACAAATTAACAGGGAGAGCCAAGCAATGGGTTTGTCTCGACTCCAGGAGCATGTATTGGCTCCAAAAGCCCAGGAACAACCTGACCCATGGGAGCATTTGGTCTGGAAAATATGCAAAAAATATTATTTGAAAATATGATACCGTGTCTTCAAAATGCCATAGTATATTTTTAACAAATATTTCACCTTCGTACATCAAAGTATCTCACTGTATTGAGGGGTATCTTTTAAAAGTGAGTTTTTAAATCTGAACTTTAAAACAAGTCACTTGTCATGTGAACGCTATATGAGGGCGTTATTCTTATTTTAAAAAGGAGCAACATTAAAGTCCGTTAAGTCAAACACAAGAGATTTTTGTATAGCACACATCCTCATGTATTTCCTGGTTTTCTCATATGCAATAAAGAAAAAAATAGGAGGCACAAAACAAATGAAATAATTGTCTAGAATCACACAATTTGGTCAAGTGACTGAGTTGGGATAGTTCCCAGGTATTCTGGTTTCACATTGTGTATTTCATTGACTAGATTGTAATGCTTTGTTTTCAATCTTGACTCATGAGGTTATTTTATTTTAAACAAAATGCTATTATTTACATATAACATAAAACAATAGTTGCCAGGATAAAGTACATCAGAACTAGACAATTATCCATGCACTGTGGTAGTACGGAGTAGACAGATTAATGTGTCATGGTAACATGTACAGCCCAAGTACATAGCATATTGTAACATGACATTTGTCCTTCTCAGTTATAAACTAACAAGAGCTATCACCCAATTCTCCCATCTTTGGTCGCCCCTTGCCAGACTGTCATATGTAGAGCTCCTTAATGGGCAGTAAGATCTTGAGTTCTCCAATGTAGTTCCAAATCCCTCCCAGGGTTCCCTGTGCACAGTCAGGGGGTGCTCAGTTGCTTCCACCCTCTGAATCCACAGCTGAAACACGGGAGCTGTTTGGTGTATCTGTGTCAATGTCCGGGTCCATTAGGCTAGCTGCTAGATGTTCCCATGCTCTATCAATTGTTCCCCACCCCTCTTCAATTCCTGGAACAATACAGCACTATTGAGTCCTGCCCATTGAACCAGTTCTTCTTGCCATTTAGTCAGTCATGGTCCCCCAGCGGCTTTCCAATGCATTTTTTAATTCTCGTTTTGCTAGTATCAGTGCTAGGTCAGTAAACTAGTAGGAATTTTGCACTTATTTGGGCATAGCTATCTCCCACAGAGGCAGGCCAGTGGTGTGCAAGGGGTTGCCTTTAGGGTGATATCATTAACACAATACTATTACTGCCTCACAGAACCCTGCTAAGGAGGGGCAGGTGCATACCATATAGAACATTTCTGCCCCAAGATCCCCACATCTAAGAAATGTGGCAACAGCTGTTGCATAATACCTATTGACCCTACCAGGTGTATGGTCAGCTCTATGCAGATTTTTTTTTAAATTAATTTGAACCTGGCATTGCGAGAGAAGATTGGTGTGTGTGCTAGGAACTTCTCCCAATCTGTATCCGTAAGCACAAGTTCTAAAACTGTCTCCTATTTCGCTTTCAAGCCTGTGAGGGTAGCAAGAATGTTAACACGTATGGCGGCTTGATATAGGCATGTGACCGCTTTAACGTCACCCGTCACTATACAGAGCAGCTGACAGCCTTGATGCATCGTGGGTTCAGAGTCTCCATTTGCCCAATGGTTCCTAATCGTGGCGACCACTGCCCTGTGCAGTATGAACTGCCCATCGGGAATTACGAATTCCACCAGCCAGATCTTTAAATAGGAACAATTCTCCATCCCGGTAAAGGTCTCCGATGCGGTTTATCCCTTAGGCAGTTCCCCCTGCTATCCCCTCCAAGGCTCCTTCGCAGGCTACTGTCTTCGACCACCTCAGCAGCACTTCCAGCGAGTAGAGCACAGGCGCTCGGGTTTGCTGTAGACAATGTTGCCAGCTCTGCTGTCTCACCGGGAAGTCCTGGTAGGTAGCAGGCAGTTGTTTCCAGGGAGCCTACTGGAATCCAGGTCCCGGAACAGCCAGGGAGGCACCAACAGTGGCAGCGTGGAAAACAAAATAAACCAGTATTGGAAGCACCAGCATCTAAGCTACCACTATCCTACCAGCCACAGATAATGGCAATGTTATTCAAAGGTTTAAACAAACTAGCAGTGCTTCAACAGCTACCCCAATATTACCATCTATTAGGTCTTAGAGGTTATGGTATATTTGAACTCCTAAGTATTTAAGACAGGTAGGGTTCTAGGCATATATGCGCAGGTTCTGGGTTGGGGTGTCCTAACAGAGTGGAAACAGGTGAGATTTTTGTCAATTAATGTGCAGGACCGATACTGCACCAAAGTGATCCAATAAGTCTATTGCTACGGGTGAGTCCATTCCAACATCTCAAAAGAACAATAGCATATCATTGCCACATAATGGGATTGTCCTCAAACCTCGAACCCACAGTAAAACCACCCTCTGCGAGCGATATAGGTCAGCCGTAGCACGGTGGAGAGTAGACTCCACTGCCTGGTCCCATGCTGCATGAGTCAGGGAGCAGGACCCTTGTGTTTTTCTGTTCTCCCTGCGCACAGCTCCGTCACTGCTCAGACAGCTCAGCCAGGCAGCATCCTGCCTCTGAGCGCCACAGTCCTTGGTTTGAGTCCCTGAGTCTCCTGGCGCCGCTCCTCCTCTCACTCTGTCTCCTTCTTACTCCCTCAATTTCCTGCGCTCTCTTTTCTTCACCACATTAATTATCGTAATTTCTTCACCCCATTTGCCATTTGCCTTTTTTATCTTAATTTCCTGCGCTCTCCTTTCTTAACCCCATTTGCCATTTGCGATCTTTCTCTTAATTCAGGCTTCCCTTTTTTCTCATTTTGCCCTTTACTTCTTCGTTTCCCTACTTTTCTTAGTTAGATTGTTCATTGGCTTTTCCCACCTCTGCTGCCCCCCTCTGTCCCTCCCGCCTCCCAGCTGTCCCGCCCTCTCCCTAGCCCTACTTAATGGCGGCCGCTACGTGCTGAGATCGAGCAGAACCCTTGGGTTTTTCTGCTCTCCCTGCACGCAGCTCCTTTACTGCCCAGACAGTGTCCTGCCTCTGAGCGCAGCAATCCTTGGTTTGAGTACCCAAGAAAAGCCTTTCTCTGCTGGTCTCCCGGTGCTGCTCCTCCTCTCCCTCTGTCTCCTTCTTCTTCCCTCAATTTCCTGCACTCTCTTTTCTTCATCACATTAATTATTGTAATTTATTCAACCCTTCAGAACTCTGACGGACAATGCACCACGAAAGCCACCTGGTTTAGATACCACCTCCGAGAATCCAAGCGCACATGCCTACAACTCAAGAAAGCTTGGAGAACAGCCTACATGACCGCCATGACAGAACAACATCAACTCATCAGAACTACGAAGAAGAACTTCATCTAGAACAGAATACTCACCAACTCCCGCTACTCTAAGGAACTCTTCAGCACTATACAAGAATTCACCAAACCCCCCATCGAATCCTTCGATGTCCATCCCTCCCAGGACCTCTGCATCAAACTTGGCACCTACTTCCATCTCAAGATCAAAACTCTCTTTACAGCAACTTCAATGAGCAAAACCTAGACACCGACCCTACACCTCCAACCGACAACGCACCCCAGCCTACCGTCACCGCCTGGACCCCTGTCACCACAGAAGATACCGCCAAGAACGTGAGAAGTATGCACTCAGGAACACCCACTGACCCTTGCCCACCCCACCGCACATCACCCACAGAGCCGCCTTCACCATTGCACCCAAACTATGACGTACCATCAATAGCTCCCTCGAAACAGGCACTTTCCCCGATGACTGGAAACATGCAGAAGTCAAGCCCCTACTCAAGAAGCCCACCGCAGACCTGATGAACCTCAAGAACTACTGACCCATCTCCATCCCTCTCTACACAGCCAAAGTCACTGAGAAGATCGTCAACAACCAGCTCAACAACTTCATAGAAACCAACTCGATCCTTGATTCTTTCCAATCCGGATTCCGCAGCATCCACAGCATTGAGATCGCCCTCCTAGCCGCCACGGATGACATCTGCACCCTCTTCAACCAGGGCCCCATGGCGCCCTCATCCTACTAGACCTCTCAGCAGCCTTCAACACCGTCTCCCACCGGACACTAACCACACGACTCCACGACACCAGCATCCGGGGAACCGCCCTTGACTGGTTTCGCTGCTTCCTCACTGGCCAAGCCCAAAGAATCAGTCTCCCACCCTTCCTCTCCGAACCCACAGAGATCAGCTGCTGAGTACCCCAAGGATCCTCACTCAGCCCCACGCTCTTCAATATCTACATGGCCCCTCTCGTCACCATCGTCAGAAAGCAGGGACTCAACATAGTATCCTATGCCGATGACACCCAGCTCATCCTCTAACTCAACAACGAACCTGACATCACCAGCCACAGCTTCGAGGAAGGTATAAAAGACATTGCTGCCTGGATGAGCAAGAGCTGCCTAAAGCTCAGCTGAGAGAAAATGGAAGTCCTCGTCCTTGGATCCACCCTTTCAGCATGAGACAACACCTGGTGGCTCACCATCGTTGGTGAACCTCCCATACCCACTGACCACGCTCGCAACCTCGGCACAATACTCAACTCCTCCCTCACCATGCACAGACAGATCAAAGCCGTATCCTCCACATGCTTCAACACCCTCCGCAAGATGTTCAAATGGATGCCCCCAAATCCAGGAGGATCGTCACCCACGCACTCATAACCAGCAGTCTGGATTACGGGAGTGCCCTCTACACGGGAATAAACAAATCTCTACTCCTCAAAGTCCAGACAATCCAGAATGCTGCAGCCAGACTTGTCCTCGGCATCCCACATCAACACCACATTACCCAACACCTACGAGAACTCCACTGGCTCCCTGTCAAAAAGAGAGTAAGCTTCAAGCTCCTCACTCACGCCTACAAATCCCTCCACAACATATGCCCCCAATGCCACAACAAAAGTATCTCCTTCTACACACCCAAGAGAAGCTTCTGATCCGGCAATCTCACCCAAGCTGAAATCCCACACATCCGCAGAGCCAGAGCAGGGGTCGACCCTCGATCCTTATCCTACATTGCAGCCAAGACCTGGAACGAACTCCCACTCAGCCTCAAACACCCACACTGCACGCTTTCAGGAAGAGCCTCAAGACCTGGCTCTTCAGATGGGACGAAGGTGCACGAACCACCCCTTCAAAGCGCCTTGAGACCCTCAAGGGTGAGTAGTGCGCTTCACAAATCCCGGAATGATTGATTGATATAGTTCTGCCTGCACGCACCAACGCTGTAGGACCCATGTAAAGAAGTTTGGTCCAGTGTATTAACTCAAGACCCAACCCCATGCATGCCATAACTCTATATAGGAAGTCCCAACTCAAGCTGTCAAAGCCTTTCTCTATATCTTTCACCATAACGGCTCATGAGGTTAGAGAGTGGGTAGCAGACAGAAGATACATGAAAGCTCAGCTTATTTTGGGCTTGAGGGCACAAGAGGAACTGAATGCGAGCTTGGCAATTGACTCGAGCCTTCAGTGGCTCACCCACTATACTTTAATCTGGATATTTTGTGCCTGAAATAAGCTTAGGTGCTGCTGCCAGAGTAATGCCTGTTTTGTATGTGAAGATGCTGATCATCTTGTAACTTGGCTGTGTGTGTGAGGAACTTATACTGCTGCCAAATGAGGTACATTGTGTGTGTGTGTACAAACAGGCTTGACCTGCTGCTAGAGTTGTGTATGTGTCCTGTTTGCGAGGGAAGTGTGTACTCCTGCCCAGTGCTGTACCTGTTTTGTGTGTGGAAAACTTGCTCACATGTGTGAATTAAGCTTACACTCACACACCCTAGTGCTGTACCAAATCTGAAATACTGCTAATTCATTGTATCTAAAGGAGGAGTTAAATGGTGCTGCCCAGAGCCACATTTGTTGCATGTCTTTGAAGCAACTTGCACTGATGGTCCCTGCAGTAGCACATTTGTTCCATGTCTTTGATGGAAACTTGAACTGGTTGTCACTGCCTTATAACATTTGTCCCATGTCTTTGAAGGAAACTTACACTTATCTATGTGTGAGAGACAAGTCCCCCCTGTGCTCCTGTTCTCTGTGCTCTATCTACTTTTGTGTGTTTTAGGTCTGACCAAAAGACTGTTTTACCTGTATCACCAGCCTCATGTTTTCTCAGAAATAATATATATTTTGCTTAGTAAAAGTTCATTCCCCAGCTGCTCCCCTCCAACTGCAGACTAGTGCTAATTGAGTAATGAGGGTACGAGCAGCTCTGCTGCCATTGCCACTGGACCACAACGTTCTTACACATAGCACTAGGCATTACTGTTGTAAGCTTCAAACCCATGCCAGCATCTTGGTATTCTGTATACTCCTTCATTGTTTACTGTTAGAACATGGCAGACCAGCGTGAAGCTTTACTTTTTATTTTTTGTGATTGAAGCAGATATCGTCCACATTTAGTTTAATTTTTTTTTAAATGTATTTATTTTAGCATATCCTTGCACAACAAAGAAAATCAGTATCTTATTTTTTTAAACGACAAGTGACAATATTTTTTTGTGCTAAGGCTCTTTTTCACAAAAGTCCACAAAGATCAAACGCACATAGTCTGCAATACTAGTTCAAGTGCGGTTGATGAGAGATTAGATCATCTTAGCTGACCTTCAAGCTTCAGTGTAGCTTACGTCAGGAGCTTTGAATTGCACTAGTGAACCGATACACCAGAAAGTCAACTTGTGCCTTCCATGCCACTATATGTCCCAACTCTGTCCCAACACTGCTGCTTCCTAGTGAGCAGTGTACCTGTGTGTGAGCAGTGTGCTTGTGTGAGTGCTAGATAGCCACCATGTTTTGTTAGTGCACTGTGATGGGTGTGCCTTTCTAAATGCAGTATTAACATTGTCTTTTGTAAGTCCAGCGTAAGTAACCTACAGGTTGAAGGTTGTGCCTGTTTGAGCGTGCAGAGTAAAGCATATGCCTATGTGAGTATAGCATGAGTGGTGTGCCTATGTGAGGGTAGCAATGTGATTATGGGGTCCCTGCATGTTATGCATTTGTCTGCATGAAGTTTAAAAGGGCATAACTGATCAGCTTTGATATTGCTTTTTAGGGTTATGGCTTTGGCCTGCAGAAATACAGTGCAGGGAGTGAAAATACAATAGTATGTCTCTGAGAATGCTAGTGAGTTTTGATATGTTAGATGCAGATTTTATGGAAGGAGGCTGCGGATTGTTGGGGGCAGCTGTGCCGAACTGTACATATTGATACAGAGGGAATAAAAGAAGTACAAGACTTTAAAAAGAACACAGGACCTCTCGCATCGTACTTTTCTGTTCCTTAACATTGACATTACGTGCATTTACTGTTACAAATCTTGGTTACTTGCCTCTCTATTTTTGTAAATAGACTGACTGAGATGTAACCCTTGTGAGGGAGCCCTATTATTGTGCTTGAACTAGAGCCCATGGCAAGCTAGTTACCCCACTGACACTGAGACCATTTCCTCTTCTCTGGGAGCAGTTTTCACACCTAATTAAGGTCAATGACTGGCTGGACAGCTGTTTGAGAGCTAATGTAAATTAGCCTCATTGAGCTTCAGGCAGAGAATAGGAAACCATTACAATGTTATGTTTCCTAAATATTTACTAAACATCCAACTTCACTATTAAAATTGTACTTTTAATAAATATTAAAAAGAGTGGTTGAATTATTTTTCTAACTGGTTCCAAACCCAGGATACAGAATTATTACTTTAATCGGTACTCTAGTTTTGTCACAGGACAGCTTGGGCTTTCCACAGAGAAAATAATATTCCTCACTGCAGAGGTATGATGCCGTTAACATTCTACATGTCCCATTTTTTATTTAATTACTATATACCCTACATTGAGGGGTGGCTTATTAACATTTAAAATGGAGATGTTGCGTCTGTCAAAAAGGGTTATTTTGACTGGTTGAGCTGCAGGTTTAAACTGAAGCATTCAGGCTACAATGATAGGCCTGAAGTCCTGCTTTTCTTGTCCCACTAGTGGATGGCACAATAAGTGCTGCAGCCCACAGGTGACATTTAACTCTCCATACCAAATATGCATTTCTGTACCAGTTAAATGAACAAATTAGGTGTTAGTCAATTTATCCTTGTTAAAGTGTTCTGAGCACATACACTAGGGCCTGGACAGCAGTGTCTCGGTTCACGCTTAAAAATAAATACTGCATCAGTCCAAACAAATGGGAGTGACCAAACAAAAGGGGCACTTTCTCACACTGTTTCTATCATTTCTCCACGCTTGCAGCTGCGTGTTTCCCCTTTTTCACCAGACACAGAGTCTTCGCTTCTCTCCACTGAATGGGATGAATTCTCCTTTTACTGGGCTTATTCTATCGTCTTTCTGGCAGTGGCTTGTTCTTGATTTGTTGCTGGTCTCAGTTGTTTTCCCACTCCTTTTCCTACTGAATTAGGAAACCCACATGATTGAGCTCATGGCCTCAATCTACCACAGAATCTACCTTATTGATACCCTGGTCTTTATTAATAACTTATCAATTTCTGCATATCTATCATGGCCAACAAAAGGCCTGACACATTACATTACTTCCAATGGTTATTCATCTCATAGATAAAGTAGTTCATTTCGATCACAAAAGTTCTAACATGTTTTTCCTGGTGCATGAGGTATTTGTGTACAATTTATATTTTACTTTTGTGATCCACTGTTAATGTCAAAGTTAAAATGAAACTGAGGCCTTGATTAAAAGTTCCAAATTATGATCTCCGTATAAAGAGGGGTTTGCACAGGGAATGAACCACAGAGTTGTGTGATAATCATTTCATCCTTCCAGTTGTAAACTTGGAGAATTTATCATAAGAAAAGACCGAGAGAAAAGGTAAAACAAGTAGAAGTTATTGTGTTAAGTGATGGTTCTGTAAGTTATGGCTCATTTCCTATTTGAAACTCACAATAGGTGTGGTAAATACCTACCCTACTCCGCACAACTTGGAATCAGGAGCTTTAAACCCATTGTTGATCCAACCTTGCTTTGTTCCACTCACTGAATGTATGTCTCTCTATTGCGTTATCTATTTTTTCTACTTCGTGTACAGCGCTTCGATCTCCATTGGTTGTGGTACCCGCAATTAATTACCAAATAAATACCTTGAAAAAATAACATCATTTTAATTGACCCCTAAGTTCTGTATTGGTGTGTTAATTTGACTATACCCTCCCTGGGTTGATAACCATATTCGTTCTTACAAAGCACTGAACATACCTGTTCTGTCAAAACGGTATCACATTTCATCTCATTTTAAAATGTTCTGCTTTCAAATGCTTGATATGTGCACCATCTTCTGTGCACAAAAAGCCAATGACTACAAGTATTGTAGTCATTTTGAGCAGACATGTGAGAGATGTAGTCAGAACATCCTCTTACAAACAAAACTAACAAGCATTTGCAAAGTCAATAGGTCTGGCTTCGGTTGCCAGACATTTGGCATTGCCAATGGTTGATTTTTTTTGTTATGGATTTCATATACGTTTAATATTGGAGCAGATGTTCGACCCTCACCAATTAAAAAAAAAACTTTGCCTAAACAAATCTTGCCATTTTGGCATGTCTGCCATAGAAGGCACTACTTTGTGTGTGGATATGCTACTTGTGAAAGGGCAGAAAGGGCGGAATGCTATGACTTATACCGAATTCAGTCAATGGATGATGTGGGATGACCCAATGCTTCAAGCCGTATGGTGTAGTGGGCAGATGAAAATGTGAATGACACAGTGACTGACCAATGAATGACAAGGGTTGTCTGAAAGCTTCAATATGTATCGTATTCAAATAGTTTTACTCAAATTAAAAGGTTTTGGCTCATGCCAGACCTAATAAAAAAGAAACAAAAGCAGCATTAAAAATCCACTTTATATAGTGGGGAAAACTGGGATTTTCACTCTGTGCACTAGGGCCCAGATTCTGAACACTGTCACGCAATGCAGCACAGCCTCTTAAATTGCAAAACAGGGAAAGAGCAGGAGAGCGCTATATTCACAGAGAAATGGCATCTCCTCACCTCTCCCTAGTGCCAGTGCTGATTTCCACTGCTGTGTGCCCGGCACGCACCTTAGCGCCAAGGCGCTAGGGTGCGTGCCTGAGTTTAGCATAGGTTTTGTACAGGGATGGTGCCCTTCCTGTACAAAATACTAGACATATCCAAAAGCATTTCCTACTTTGCATGTGCGCTGCACAGTGCCGCACGCATGCAAAATCGGAAAGGCACGAAAAAATGTAAACATTTCTCCATTTAATGCCTGCTTTTCCGTGGCGTTAATTTTTGGTGCTAAACCCTTTCCTCTAATGTTAGGGATTCGGGTTTAGTATCAAAAAGCATGGGTGGGTGAATGGGAACGCCCATGTACCACCCATGTAACGCCCCCTTAACGCACAGTAATGCAAACTATGTTTTGCGCTGCTTTGTGTTACTTTTCCACATAAACAAAAACAAATATTTATTTGCGTTGGTTTTCTGAATCGCAAAACAGGTTTAGTGTCACGTTAGCTTTAAAAAGTAACGCTAACCTGATGCTAAACCTTTCAGAATCTGGGCCTAGGGGGCATATTTATGAGAGCTTTGTGTCATGATTGCCCTACGCAATGCGGTACATGTGTGACGCAGAACTCTAAATCACATTTATGAAACAACTCCGAGCCACTTTGTGTGGTTTTGAATGGCTTCAAACCACTGCGTTGCCTTACTCTGCGCAAGAGAGGCGTTTCATGGGTGTTGCGATGGGTGTTACAACACGATTCCCATGGCTTTTGACGCATTCCCAGATTCACAAGGACATGTAAACCTGGGAATGGGCCAAAAGATAAACATCCCCAGAAAAAGGTATACCAAGGGGAAATATCTTTATTTCTCCTCGTTTTTTCCTCCTACTTTGTGCTGCATTCTGCACATAGAAAGAGGAAAACGCCTCTCAGGATTGTTTTTGTGCAGAAAGGTGCCCCTTCCTGCTCAAAAACAATCCTGCCTACAATACAGGCACCTTTGCTCCATGGTGCAAGGGTGCATGCATTGGCGCTAGGCTGCCAAAACCACGCCTGCTCAGGGGTAAAGGACAGCAATTGGCCATATTGGATACATTTGGTGCATTTCTGCCCTTTCGCTGTGATGCAGGGCAGTGTAGTGAGGTAACTTGCTGCGCTGCCCTGAGCCACAAATCTCATAAATATGGCCCTAAAAATGCATTACAAAAACCAGAGTGCAAACTCAGGGGCATATTTACAAGCCCCTATCACCACGGGAACATCCCTTCTCGGGACATTCCAGTGGTGATAGGGGCTTCACCTTATTTACAAGGCAGCATTAAGCCACTTAACATGGCTTAATACTGCCTTGTAAATAAGGCACCCTTTCACACTACGCTTAGCGTGAAAGGAGAGGGCAATGGGTGTTGCGGTGGGCATTCCACTGCAACAGCCATTGACCTGACGCTGCCCCCTATTTACAAGGAAGGCGTAAATAGGAGGCCGCACCAGAATTAAGACCGGGGAAAATCTGGTCTTACCCTGGCACAATGAAGAGAAATGTTTCATTTCTCTTCGTTATTGCTATTTTCATGTGTGCTACGTTATGCAGCACATATGAAGACAGTAAAAGGCCAATGATTGTTTATGTACAGGAAGGTCCCCCTTCCTGCACATAAACAATAATTTTTTTTAAATGCCGTTTTGCAACTTCTATGTGTGCTGAATTATGCAGCACACATAGAAGTTGCAAAGCAGCATTTCAAGATCGTTTATTTGCAGGAAGGGAGACAATCTTCCCCTTCACACAGACACCTTTGCACTATGGTGCAAGGGCACTAGGCTACTAAGTGTAGCACCAGCGCAGGGTGAAACGCAGGGCTGCACCATATTCTTGGTGCAGGCCTACGTTTCTGCAGTGGCACGTCACTTCCCTTGTAAATATGCCCCTCACCTTCTTCCGCTCTCACAAAGAACCAAAAGACCTGTTCTGGTCAGACTGCTTGTTAACCTTCTGAGAATACTTTGAGTATCAGAATCAGATACAAAATTAATTGGTCTGGAAGCAATTGTGCTCTCAATGTGTGTCAGCAGAACAGGGCACCAGCCAGAGCAGGTTTTAGGGTGGTGCGACCAGACATGCTGTGTTAGGAACTAATTTATGGATTTTACAGCACCTGCTGCAGAGTTCCCTATGTGTCCAGCAGTTTCCAGTCATCAGAACAAAATATTAAAATAGTTCTGAAGATGAATGATCTTTCTGGAGAGAGATTATAGATTTGTCTAGTGGCAATTTTGATTAATCATAAAGCAGTGCAGAGGCTTAATATTCCTGCTGCAAACCACTTGTACCACGCATGGCCACAGAACTTTATTTTATGTGCATAGCTCAGTTGGTTACAGCTTTTGTCACAGAGATCCTTTTGTTACTTGCAATTCATAAGTTATTGTCCTAATATATCACAGTGACGTATGAATTGTCATGAGAGAGCTACATGTAAACTACATGGTTTAGGTTAGAACATTATGGGCCACATGCATCAAAGTAAGGAACTGCGATTCCTAAATTGCAATTTTTAAGGAATCGCTATTCAGGAATTGCAATTACTCATGCATGTAGGAATCGCAAAAAAAATGTGCGATCCCTACACATTCCTTAATGGCGACTCGCAAATTGCGATTCGCAATTAAGGAATAGCTTCCCATTCATTCCTATGGGCCTAGAGGCCCATAGGAATGAATGGGATTGTATGCGCAATTTGCGAGTAACAAATAGGTATTCGAAAATTGCGCATGCAATTTGAAGGGGGCCAAAAGGCCACCCTGAGACACCCCCTAAAAAAGGTATGTATGCACTTGTGGGGGCATGTGTGTGCACCACAATGCACTTTGAAAAATACATTTGTTTGCATTTTTCAAAGAAATTGCAAATTACCATTAACTTGAAGTTGATGGTAATTTGCAATTCCAAATTGCAAAAATGCAATTTGAAAATGCATGATGCATTGCATTTAGGGAATCACAATTACTGCATTCGCAAATAAGGAAATCGCAAAAAAATTGCAATTTCCTTAATTGCGAATTGCAAAAAAGGTTCATGCGTCTGAAATGGTCATTTTGCGATCGCAAACGGACGAATTTCGCGATTCTCACTGTTTGCGATCGCAAAATGGCTTGATGCATGTGCCCCAAAGTTTCTTCCCCAATCTTTCAGTATCATAAAATTACTAAAAAGGTTCGGTTTAGGTAGAAATACATTCTTATCAGTAAAGTCAATCCCAACGCATGTGGTACTTTTAAAATCCTGAGTTTGTTCTTTTCCAAACCAGACACTCTTAGCTCCTGATTTAGAAGGTACTTACATGTAGTAAATTTACGAATGTTGAGTCTCCGCACTTGTGGCAGAATCTCTGCACTCAGGCCAGAATCCAGGGTCAGACTGGCTGTAGTGGGCACCGGGTGCACCCGGTGGGCCATAAAGGGTGTGGGCTGGTTTTTGACCTGTGGGGGGTATTTTTTTTTTACTGCAGTGCTGCAATATTAGCCCCATGTAACAAAGGCAGCAGCAGTACTTGACCCCGCCCCCCCCCCCCGGGTCGGCACTTCTCAGTAGCACTACCCTCTCCACCCAGAGGCCGGTCAAGCGGATTTGCCAGGACTGGTTTCTCTTCCCAGTCCAGCTGTGCCAGTATCATCGCACGATGCACTGCAGAGAGTGCGCTGTGCTGAGATTCCACCTAGAATGCGGAAATTCCACCATGAGTATTGAGACAGTGACCTCAGTCACTCTTTGACCCCCTGATGACATCACAGGCTTAAGTAATGTTGACAAAATGTTGACCCCTCAGAAGCCTTTTATTTGCTGCTGAAGTCGTAAGGAAATGGCAAGGAGCTGGATCTACAGAAAGGAACCAAGGCCTTAACTGCTTATTCCCTGATACCTCTACTGACCTCTTGACCCCTGATGCCAGGAGTGATAGGAGCAGTGCCACCAGTCCCAAAGGCAAGCCACCTGCTTCAACTGGCTACCTGTAAATGATGTCTAAGCAAACCTCAGAAACTGATGCTTGCAGGCTGGTAGCCATGCCCATGCTGTGCATGCTATTTTTAACTGATGCAGTGCAGAGTCGTTCGAAGACTGAATGTGTGCGGCTCGCACCAGCGGGGCTGGAATGGAAAGCCACAGTGAACAGATGGCGAGAAAATACCAGTGAGCCCAAGACTGGTCGCCTGCCCACGCAAGGCGGGCGGAAATACGAAAAGCACCTCGAAAGAGATTTCCATCCATCTGTTCCTCTGAACAAGCAAGGCATGATCACTCCAGGTCTGCAGGGGTTGGTGGCAAGCCAGCAATCTTTCAATAGCTCAGCACTCAAATGTGCCGACCACAAACACACCCAGGGTTAGCTCAGCATAGGTGCCCCAATTAGGCTTTCAGAGCAAATGTATCTGTTTAATTGTCAACGTGAAGAAAAATAAGGTAAACACAAATGTTGCCTTTTTCCATTTGTAGAATATCAGGGCCTCATTTACAAGAAAGTTAAGCAGCGCAGCACTGCAAGCCCTTTGGCTGCGCCACGCTGCTGCAATTTCAAAGCACAGGGATGCGTCATATTTACAAGGATATGACAGATCCTTTTGCTCTTCCCTGCGCTGGCACACAATTTTCTGCCACCACCAACGCAGGCACCCTTGCACCATCAAGGCCGGACTGGGAACCGAAACCAACCCTGGCGAACTGCTCGGCCAGCCCCCCAGGAAGGAAGAGGGGGAGCTGCCGAGCCGTTTGCTAGGGCCGGTTTCGGCTGATTTTGTTACAGGGGACCGATATTGCCTATCCCGGTAACAAAAACAGACCCTCAGGGGCCAAAAACCAGGCCACTCCTTAGCGGCCTACTGGGGAAACGCCCGCTGCCCGCTACGGCCAGTCCGGCCCTGTGCACCATGGTGCAAGGATGCCTGTGTCATGGGGATGATTGTTTATGGGCAGGAAGGTGTCCCTTCCTGCCCATAAACAATCTGAAACGGCGTTATTCAACTTCTAAGTATGTTGCATTAGCACACACAGAACTTGCGAAACGTCATTTTTTTAATGATTGTTTATGTGCAGGAAGGGACACCATCCTGCACATAAAGAATAACCAGAGGTGATTTCCTCATTCTATGTATGCTGCAGAATGCAGCACGCATAGAAAGAGGAAAACAATGAGGAGAAATTAATACATTTTTCCTCGTTGTGCCTCCCTAGGGAGGCGTAGCATTCAGACGCATTTCCAGGTTTATGATTTCTTATAAATCTGGAAATGTGTCAGGTTCCATGGGTGTTGTGTGGGAACACCCAGAGTAACACCAGTTGAACGCCCCTTTCACGCAAATTGCTGCGTGTAAAGTGGCCATATTTACAAGGACAGGAAAAGCCACTCAGGGTGGCTTTACAATTCCTTGTAAATATGGGGCAGCAAAAATGCGCCACCGGTGCTCTTACCTGCACCAGCTGCGGCTGCCATTAGGAGTGACAGAATGGATAGACTTTCGGAATTTGAAAGATGCCTTCAGGCCACAATCAATGTGGGAGGGATGCTGAATGTACAATTGTTCCTTACAGGCCTACAAAAGGATCTCGCCAACAAAAGTATTTATAAGATCATGGAAAGAGAACAGGTCGAGTTATGATGCATAAGCAGGGGTCAGGTGTGCAGCAAGAGAAGCAAATGGTGATATCACTATACTCAGACACATTAAAGCATCATCAGTTTGGCATACTGGAAAGGCCTGTGACAGGCCCAAGGAACAATGGTAGAGAGAAATGAAGAATAACTCTTTACATCGAGAAGGCTATGTACTCTTAGTGAAAGACCTCTAACTACTGTCTCTATAGGTCTAGTTTACTGCGCCGATAATGGAAACGCACGACATCTCATTCGTCTGCAGTGGATTATCCATCCTTGTACAAAACTAAGAGTCCCAAAACAGTGGCAAAAAGCTCTGATTATAATATTATACACAGTGCTTATAATAAGAGTGAGAACAACAAGCCCTAAAATCTAAAACATCAAGTCAGTGCAACACAATGGATTAATAACAAACTGAATAAGAAAATATAAGAAATGTATTCAATAAAAATACATAATCATGATTAAAAAACATTTCATATAAATTTCTTATATTTTCTTATTCAGTTTGTTATCAATCCATTGTGTTGCACTGACTTTATGTTTTATGTTTTTTGATTGTTATAGATTTTAGGGCTTGTTATTCTCACTCTTATTATAAGCACTGTGTATAATATTATAATCAGAGCTTTTTGCCACTGTTTTGGGACTCTTGGTTTTGTGCATACTGTCCCTATTGTGAATATTAGGGTATCTCTTTTTTGTTCCTTATCCATCCTTGCACCATAGCTTTCAGGATCTTATGTGTCTATTTACTAATAAATTGACAACTTCAGCATTACTGATGATGATGTTGGGTATACTTTCAGATCTTGCCTCTTATTTAACTCATCTGCAGAACCTGCATAAGGAGAATACGTGACAATAATTATGGTCACTGACCTGTCCCGAGGTCAAACTATTATTACCTGAAAGGATTAGTTCTAAGACTGGTGGAAATTTTAATATGTTGGTGAAATTTGTGAAATTCAGAATATTTCACTATGCAAAATTCACAAAACATCCTGAAATTGTGCATTGCACATTTTTGCATACTTTTGCCCACACTCACTGGGAGACATTTTCTACTCAAACCAGTCCCTTGCTGGTGTCCTGTAAGACTTCTTATGCGCACTGCACTTGCACGTAAAAAGTTACACGAGATTTTCGCAAACTGCATTTTGCTGTGATATTATTATTCTCATAATTTCATTCAATTTTCATGGAATTGTACACATTTTGACAGAAAAAATGCACAATTCTTCAAACCTCCAGTTAGATATGGCAACCTCGACTTACTCATCTGCATCTCCCCTTCTCTCCTCCCTTCTTATCACCTTCCCTCCTTCAATAGATCCCATCACCCAGCACTTCCCCTTCCATGCTTTGCCGATACCTTAAATGAGCCGTGTTGAAGGGTTTTAAAGCTGTTCTGTAGCAGTAGCTATTGAATGCTTTCTGACTCGTCTGATTCTCTGTCCACCCGTTCTCAACACTACATTGATTACTTAACGATTGATTGATGAACACTTCAGAAGGGAAAAATGTTGTAGTGCTGAGATAAAAATACAAGGTGGCTTATTTACAAGTCCCTTGCGCCTGCAGGTGTTAGACATGGGGTGGGGTGGGGGGTGGGCGACATATGATGATAAAGAAGAATAACATTTAAAAAAAATAAAAACCATGTGGTGGGGCGGGTTGGGAGAGTCGAGATGCGAGGATGAATAAAATTTAAAAAAAGAAAAAGACTTACCTTGCGCTCGCCGCATCGCCGACTCGGCGATGTGGCGAGAGCGCAAAGTAAGTTTTCTTTTTTTTTACATGTTATTCTCTCTCGTCGTCATATGTTGACTCCCCCCCCACCCTGCCCCCCTAACCCACTGCTCTTACCTGCTCCGGCTGTGGCTGCCGAACATTGTGCGCCCTGGAAACTGATCCCAGAATATTGACGGGACACAAAATCAACCACAAAATATTGAAAAAAAATTGTGCCAGGTAAGCACGTCTAGATTTTCTATGCATAAATCCAGGTATATGTACCTACGTGGGACACATATCTTCATGGTACACCCATGTGGCGGTAGTAATGGTAAATCTATACTTCCCTGTGTGCACTTACCTTTCAATATTTTATCCCTCGATCTTCTGTCCTCAATATTCTTCTATCACCATATTCTGCCTGTCAAGATCCAGTCGTACAATCATCTGAACCAAACACTTCAGTGTGCTTCAAAGCCTGATCTAAAATATTTTTACAACCATGTACACCACTGGCCCAATGCATGAAGGAATTTTCGGTTTCTTTATACCTGCCAAGAATTCACAAAAGGGTTTGTAACAGGCGTAAATCGATGACAACTGCAGATTTCTTCACAGTACAGAAATTTGCACTAGAAAATCCCAAACAAAGGGTGGGATATGGCTGAACATTACAAGGCATGGATTGCCTCTAAGTTTGCATACAACCACAAACATTTGATTGTGAGCATTCGCACCCTGAAATTCAAACCACTCCCATCTTGGAAGTGGTTCAAAATATACTCAGGTTGGGCTGGAGTAACTCTCCTCCCAAGACTGGACAAGATGTTCTCTCCTAGACTGTGTAAATCAAAGCCCAAGAGCCAAAGCCATGTAAACAGGAAAGGATGAGGAATACTGAGTGAATCGAACAGGAGGTAAATAAAGGGTTAGGGACGAGACGACGAAAGAACTGCACAGAAAGCGGAGAGCCAATGCAACATGGAAAGTTGGCAGGTAGCACATATTCGTTTAGCTGGAAGTCCCACCCCTTAACCTTGGAGTTTTTGTATGGTACCTCTTCCCAGCCTCCGACGGCCGGTCTGCCACCAACTTCAAGGAGAATACCTTCATGGTCTTCTGAGTACAGGTCTCACACTCCCCATCACGATGATTCCTGCAAGTACCTTGGTGCTGGCTTCTTTGAAAACTATTCTATGAAAAGAGGTTATTCATTTGGGACCCTGGGCAAACGAAACAGGTTCCCTACAAGGGGTTTTTAATCTTATATCCATTCAATGCTACTAGCACACATAGAAAGAGAAGAAAACAAGGAGGAATGAAGATATTTCCCAGCTCTACCATTAATGGTAATTCTGGGAATGTGCCAAAGTCCATGGTTGGATGCGTGGGAACACCCACGCTGTACCCATAGAACGCTTCCCTGGGATTCACAAACCAACGCAAATAAATATTTGAGTTGGTTAGTATGGTAAAGTGACACAAAGCAGCCCAAAACACTACTTTGCATTACTTTGTGATAATGGGGTGGTACATGGGCGTTCCAATGCCACCACCCATGCTTTTTAACGCTAAACTATATTCACTAACATTATTGGAAAGCGTTTAGTGCCAAAAATGTACGCCGCTGTAAAGCAGGGGTTAAATGGAGGAATGTTTACATTTCTCTAAGTTTTTTGACTTTGCATGCATGCTGCACGGAGCAGCACGCATACAAAGTAGAAAATGCTTTTGGACATGTCTAGGCATGGTATTTTGGACCGGGAGGGTACCCTTCCTGTACAAAACATATGCTAGACTCAGGCATGCACACTAGCGCTATGGTGCTAAGGTATGTGTCGGGGGCAACGGCTGCTGAAATCAGGGCCTGCGCTAGGGAGAGGGGAGGAGATTGCCATTTCCCTGTGAATATATTGCTCTCCGGCTCTCTCCTTGTCACGCAATGCAGCGCAGCCTTTTAGGAGGCTGCTGCTGCATTGCAAGACAGTGTTCATAATCTGGGCATAAGTATGATAAAATTGGCATCCCTCAGATCAATTTTAACAAGTTGAATCTGCCAAAGCTACCAGGGTAAATGTACCAGGAAAGTACCTGGACTGAACATTTAATGGCAGGAGGCATCAGAGTCTACATTACACCCCATTCCCACTTGTTATTAGGTAGTTAGTGCACCTCGGTGTCAGATTTTACGTAAGCGTTAATTTTCACATTGGGCAGTGGGGCACTCGTAATGAGGCCATAAGGCTTAAAAGTTGCAGAAATGTGCAGTAAACAACCATCTCACAAATACACACACAAAATGGTGGGCTAGCACATGGGAAAGAAGATGGGCGAGAGCAAAGGAAAATGGCTACATGGATCTGGTCTTCTAGAGACACCCCCACCTAGGCCACCACCAGGCACATAAAGATAAAAAATATATATAAATTTGCCATGAATTCAAGGCTAAACACAAGTTCCCAAGATAATAGAAATATCTTTTTGACACAAGGAGTGAGAACGTAAAAAGCACATTAAAACAACATCAATGCATTAATGTCATGAAGGCACAAACAGAAAAAATACCACAGTATAATCACTAATCTGAACCAAACTGCAAGGGAAATGAGAAGCTATTCACAACCCCTGGCCTCTACCATTCCTAACAGTCCATTGCCCTCACAAGTTTATCCATCAATCCCACATGGGCCTGTCCTGCACTCCCCAGTGTCAAAGCCAGGCCATCAGGCAATTAGTAAACATAATTAAAAGAACACAAAAAAATAGAGAGAATTACCCACCCTCAAACAGCAAACATTTTACAAAGTACTGCTCTGAACTCACGTGATTTCCCCCCCAGAAATGAAACCATACTGGAGAGCCTGATTAGCTGGGCAAGGGGTGAGTTATTCTTTCTTTTCAGGATCTAAATCCCGAGCAACCAAAGGCTTCACAAAAAACAGGGAGGAGTCCTCAGAATAGTAAGAGGGAGTTGATACTCTATGTACAGTAGCCTCACTCTGTATGCTAAGCGACATTTCTCCTATTATCAAGAATATCGCTAACCCTGTTAGAGACAAAAAAAGCAGCGCTAACCGCGGTTAACGCTGCTTTTTTACGTCTGGTATTTTTCTGACTTAGCCATGATATCCTATGGAAGGAGGATATCATGGCTAAGTTTGTCTGTCCCTATCAACAAGCTAACGTGAGATTATCGCTGGGTTTTCAGCGATAATCTCACGTTAGCCAAGTAGCGTGAGGATTTTTATCGCTATTGAGATAAGCGTTGCTAATAGCACGCTATCTCAGCGATAAAAATCAACGCTAGCCGGCGATAATTATCCTAGCGCTAAGTGCGCTTAGCGATAATTATCGCCGGTGGTTGTTGATATGCCCTTAAGTGCTGGAGACATAGTTGCTGGAAGTAGGTGAGTGGGGGGGGAGGGTGGTGCTACAGTACCCCCAAAATAAGCATGCTGAAGTTCAGAAGGAAAATGATCAATACAAATGCTTTTAGATTATGTTTTTATCTTGTCAAATTTAATGTGGTCAAATATAGAGGACAAATGACTGGCTATGTTTTCTGAAAAAACACTGCTTATCCATAGCGCCTTGAGACCCTACGGGTATGTAGCGCGCTTTATAAGTGTCACTGATTGATTGATTATTCTTTTACCATGGGTATTGGTAATTAATTTTCTTTCCCTGACTCCAAAAATAGAATATTTTATAAAGTGAACTATCTGACAATCTTTCTGGGCAACATGATGTGTGAAAAGAAAGGCTATAGGCTGTAAGTTTTTTCCGAACACACCACAAAATGTAAATATTTGTAAACTAATTATAAAAAGTGCGATTGAAGCAAAGATTTTAATAGGATCAAAGTTAATCGAACTAAAGATGGTTGAATGAATGAATGAATGAATCAGAAGAGAGGATACAAATGCCAAGTCCAAGGGGACCATTGGTTAAACAACCAAGGGGTATTTCATCAAGGCCATGCGATAATAATCGCTCAGCGCTCTTAGCGCGAGGATAATAATCGCCGGCCAACTCTGAATTTTATCACGGAGATAGCGTGCTATCAGCAACGCTTATCTGCAAAGCGATAAAATTCAGAGCGCAAGCTGCCAATTTAGTGATTATCTCTGGAAATACAGCGATAATCATACAAGGTTTGGCGAAAGCTTGCTGATAGGGCAAGACATACTTAGCCATGATATCCACCTTACATTGGATATCATGGCTAAGTCAGTTTTGAAGCAGGCGTAAGGAAAGTAGCGATAACAGAGGTTATCGCTACTTTGCTTGTTGCTCTGCAGGTTAGCGTGCCCATTGATAATTGGAGAAATGTTGTTTAGCGACATTGCTCCAGTTATGTCAGGGTAGGAACGCCCACTTTGCATCTCATTAGAGATGCAAAGATGGGCGTTGGGGGAAAGGGCTATAATGCAAGGATTCACGCGATAGCGTGACCTTGCTGATTAGGCAATAAATTATCGCCGTTTTCCATCCGAAAACGGATGCTAAAGCGTCAATAATTTTATCTCCGGGGCTTGATGATATGCCCCCAAGTTTTAAGATTCTTCCTGAACGCTAAGAGCGTGGGTGCAGCTTTAACTCAATAAGGCTGTGGTTCTAAAGAAACTTCTGCCTCCCCAAGTGACCCATCTGAAGGCAGCACCCGACAGCAGGTTCGCTGTGCTTGATCGAAGAAATCTGCTGTGGGTGTACCGTATCAGATTTGCCTTCAAATATCCAGGTGCGTTTCCATTCATTGATTTGTATGCTAGACATAGAGCCTTAAAGGAAATGCGATGGTGGACCAGAAGCCCGTGTAGTTGTTGGATAGCGGCCCTGGCCGATTGAAATTTGGGAATTTTGAGAGGAAACCGAGCAACAGCATTTTTTATGGTCTGAAGTTTTCTACGTAAGCCTTTAGAGAGGCTCGTGTAGAGACTATTGCAGTAGTCCAATCGTGAGAGTACCAGGGCTAAGACTACTGTTATCAATCGGTCAGCCGGCAGGAATTTCTCGATTTTCTTAATGATTCTGAGCCAGTGGGAGAAGGTAGTTAGATTAATTTGATTTTTAAAATTTGGTGATAGGTACTTGGTGATATGTACATGATCAATATTTTCTGAAACCTGATTTCCAGACATTATTGTTTGTGAGCTACATACTTTTATCAGTGAAACTGCATGTCATGCAAACTTTGTGGTCATTTTAAATGAAAATGTGCTGTCTGTAAATGACAGTGTGCCACTACATCATGCTTTAATAATATATTTGAGACAGTTCAAGTCAAAATATCCCACCAGCTCAATATCCTATCTTTACCACTCTCCTGCTGAATCGGTGTGGCTCATTTGCTGCACTTGTTCTTTGTGAAACTCCTGGATTTTTCACAATGCCTATGACTTTAGTAATATAACATTGATGGTAGCACCCACACTCTAAAAATTGTTCTAGCTCCACTGGATGGAGAAGAAGGGAAGAAAATTGGAGGAGAAAGGAGGTAAAGTTGAGAGAGTATGAGGATTGGACAACAGTGAGTAGAAAGGATTAAAAATGAGACAGATTGGGGGCGTGGCTTTGGCGACAACAAAGATGGCCGGCTTTGCGTGGGACTCCATGGCGGTGTGAGGGGACGGGAGTCCTCTAGCCGACAATACCTGCTGTCCGGACCTCAGACCACTCACAATTGAAGATGAGGTCCTGCTGCACATTTTGCGACGTCTCCAAGTGGTCGGGGTGAGCGACAGACTGCATTTTCTTCTCCCTTTCAATCGCATCTCCTCATCGGTTCTTGCGGCCCCCATTTTGTATGTTTGCCACTCGAATGCCTCAGGCGCCTTTCTCCTCATTGTATACAAACGCCTCAAGTGTAGAGCTTTTGCCACAGCTTTTTTGTCTATTTATCAGCCTAAATGCTCATTGGTGAATGCTGGCTTTGGGAAAGCTAGTTTCCATGGCATAATTTATTACAAGTTCTGAATGGTTCTTACTATCATCTGAAGATGCCTTTACAGGGGTATTTCTTGAACTCCTTACCCTTCTAAGCAGTGTGTATTGCTTCATTTAATTTATCCACGAGGGTGCTCTTGACACTACATAGTTATGTGATCTACTCGTTGTGGCGTTCAACCTCTTGAATATACATCATTGGAAGACTATAATCCTTTCAGCATTCTACAGAAGAACATGGAGGACTTGGAATCCAGTCATTCTGCCACAGGTGGTGCGACACCCATTACACCTCGCAATGCTTCTAAACCAATATCTAAAATACCCTCACCATCTGTGTCAGGTAATCAAGTCAATATCTATGGAGTTAATCCTTGAGGAAATACGTGCTCTCAAACCTTACATAGAAGAAACAAATATTCACCTCCAGAGTCTCAATGACAAATGGTCACATATGGAAC